>NW_027361689.1:16682500-19295000 GCF_039654945.1 Dendrobates tinctorius | reverse complement strand
ATGAATCTGGTAAACTGCACAATAATATTGCTGCTACATGACTTTCTTTAATGTCTTCACCAATAGACCTTAGCTGTGATATTACTTCCATCATTCAGAATATGTGCTTCTGCATATCGTCATTTGCACTCAATCTCATACTGTAAAGCTTTCTTAATAGAAATAACTTGTGATTTAAACTGGGTCTTTCATATAGCTTTTTCAATGTCTCCCACATTCCTTTCGCTGTTTCTTCATTTCTTATGTGTATTAATTGAGCATCATCCACTAATAAGCTAATGGTGGCTCTAGCTTCTCTATTCTTTCTATCTCATGTCTGACTATCTTCATCAGGTCTATCTGTAATGATTACTTCCCATAAATCATCTTTAGATAACAACATCTCTACTTTGAATTTCCATAACTGATAATTTTCACTGTTCAGCTTAGCTATTGTGAGTTTCAGCTCAGTGCTGCACATCATTTTTATATAATCTTACTTGTTTTATGAAGATATTCTACTTTCTTCTTGAGACTTCCTGTATATCCTGTGTGTGGTGATTCTCTGTAATTATCTCCAGTGTGCAGTCATCCAGTTCCTGGGTCATAAATTCCTTTGTCCCTCTGTATCTGGATTTTTTTCTTTTCAGTCTCCGTTCACTGGGTTTTATCTCCTTCTGTTAACAGAGCTTATCTGCTTCTCCGATGTCTGAGGTTATCTCCTGGGTGTCTCTGTTCTGGGTGTCTGGGACTATCTCCTGTTCTGGGCCCATAACCTGTAGCAGAGTGTATCTTTTGAGAATCCACCAATACACAGGAGAACTTCACTGAGCAAGTTATCTTGAATAAACAGCATTTACTTCTTATGGGTAAACATGAGATAAGAATTCAGCCTTGCTGCTGGTATAATACAATCAAAAGCCAAACTAAAAGTTAACAACAACAAGAGAGCTTCCCTCCCCACAATACAGCAAACATATAACTTCACACTATTGCCATCTGCTGTCAGGCTAGTGTAAAGTCCTCCTTTCATTTATAATAAGTCCATTTCTGTTGCATATGTCAACAATTCAGACTAGACAGCCGAGACCCAAAGGCCTGAATTCTGGCATAAATCGTTTTATAAAGTTGCAAAACGGAAGTTATGCAAAAATTCTACAACTGTTGGCATTTTCACACCAGTTTCGTCCACGTTTCAACACCAGATTTCCTCCTTATCTGATTCCTGATGAGCTGTCTGTGCACCTTACGCTGGAGTAAGATCTGTGGTGAGGCGCTCAAAGACACACACCACTTTTCAGACGTGCCTCTTAATGAATCGGGCGCCTCTGACTCCAGTATGCTCCCTCATGCAGACTTATTCAAACTAAACAGGAAAAAGATTGGTGATACCCGGGCGACAAACCTGTATGTCCTCTGGATGCTTAATCATTCATATAACGCCTTTCGAAGTCGGGTTGACTAATTCATCACATACCTGATGAAGGAGTGAATCCGACTTCGAAACGCGTTGTATGAATGAATACGGATCCAGAGAACATACAGCTTTGTGTTCACTTTATGGCAGTGTCGGGGAATCATCGCTCTTTTTCCTGTTTGGTTTGAATACATTTCTTCCCACGGGCGTGTGGGTCAGCATTCGGAGTAGCAGCTCTTCAATCTTACAAACATGGAGTTGTGCCAGGTCATACCCAGGCAGATGAGCATATACAATCCTTTGCTCGCTGTGTCCTATATTAACCCCTTTCCTACATTAGACAAACTATTCCGTCCATGTGCCCTGGGACCTAATTCCCAAGGACGGAATAGTATGTCTAGCGCGATCAGCTGCGCTCACGGGGGGAGTGCAGTTGATCGCGGCCGAGTGTCAGCTGATTATCACAGCTGACACCTGGCACTATGTGTCAGGGGCGGTCATGGACCACCCCCGACATGTTAACCCCTGGCACACTGCGATCAAACACGATCGCAGTGCACGGGGGGTTTAGGGAAGCATCAGTAGGGAGGGGGCTCCCTCCGCGCTTCCCTGAGACCCCCGCAGCAGTACGATGTGCAGCGCTGCTGCGGGGGTCTCCTTCCCTGCAGGTCCCCGAATCCAAAATGGCGGCGGGGACCTTCGGGGGCCTGCAGGGAGCTGGCTTCCTCACTGCCTGCAAAGCGCCGGCATGAGGAAGCCTGCAGCACTGCCCGTGACAGATCGCTGATCTGTCACAGCGATCTGTGATGTGACAGATCAGCGATCTGTCACATGACAGTTATGTCCCCCCTGGGACATTGTAATAAAGTTAAAAAAAAAAAAATTATTTAGCGATCTTTTTATAAATTATCTTTACCCTTTTTTGGGTAAAGATAATTTATAAAAAGATCGCTAAATAAATTTAAAAAAAATTCACTAATAAAATAAAAACAAAACAATAAGAGTACACATATTTGGTATCGCTGCGTCCGTAACGACCCGCCCTATAAAACTGTCCCACTAGTTAACCCCTTTATTGAACCCCTTAAAAAATAAAAATAAAAAACGAAGCAAAAAATAAAGCTTTATCATCATACCGCCGAACAAAAAGTGCAATAACGCGCGATCAAAAAGACGTATATAAATAACCATGGTACCGCTGAAAATGTCATTTTGTCCCGCAAAAAACGAGCTGCCACACAGCGAAAAAATAAAAAAGTTACAGCTCGCAGAATAAAGCTTTGCAAAAATAATTATTTTTTATATAAAATTGTTTTCATTGTATAAAAGCGCGAAAACATAAAAAGAGACATAAATGAGGTATCCCTGTAACCATACTGACCCAAAGAATAAAAGCGCTTTATCAATTTTACCGCACACGGAACGGTGTAAACGCACCCCCCAAAAGAAATTCATGAAACACTGTTTTTTGTTCATTCTGCGTCCCAAAAATCGGAAAAAAAAGCGATCAAAAAATGTCACGTGCCCAAAAATGGTACCAATAAAAACGTAAACTCGCCCCGCAAAAAATAAGACCTCACATGACTCGGTGGGTCACCCCCTTAGTTAGGGAAAAATAACAAAATAAAAAAAAATGTATTTATTTCCATTTTCGCATTAGGGCTAAGGTTAGGGCTAGGGTTAGGGCTAGGGGTGTGTTGGGGTTAGGGTTGCAGTTAGAATTGGGGGGGTTTCCACTGTTTTGGCACATCAGGGGCTTCCCAAACGCGACATGGTGTCCGATCTCAATTCCAGCCGAAAAAGTCAAATGGCGCTGCTTCCCTTCCGAGCTCTGCCATGCGCCCACATAGTGGTTTACCCCCACATATGGGGTATCAGCATACTCAGGACAAATTGCACAGTAACTTTGGGGATCTGTTACTCTTGGGAAAATAACAATTGGGGGTGAAAAGATCATTTTTGTGGAAAAAATATGATTTTTTAATTGTACGGCTGTACGTTATAAACTTCTGTGAAGCCCATGGGGGTTCAAAATGCTCACCACATATCTAGATAAGTTCCTTGGGGGGTCTAGTTTCCAAAATGGGGTCACTTGTGGGGGGTTTCCACTGTTTAGGTACATCAGGGGCTCTCCAAACTTGACATGGCATCCGATCTGAATTCCAGCCAATTTTGCAGTGAAAAAGTCAAACGGCGCTCTTTCACTTCCGAGCTCTGCCATGCGCCAGTGGTTCTCCCCACATATCAGGTATTGGCGTACTCAGGACAAATTGTACAATAACTTTTGCAGTCCAATTTCTCCTGTTACCCTTGGTAAAATAAAAAAATTGAACCTGAAGTAATTTTTTTTGTGAAAAAAAGTTAAATGTTCATTTTTTTTTAAACATTCAAAAAATTCCTGTGAAGCACCTGAAGGGTTAATAAACTTCTTGAATGTGGTTTTGAGCACCTTGAGGGGTGCAGTTTTTAGAATGGTGTCACTTTTGGGTATTTTATATGATATACACCCCTCAAAGTGACTTCAAATGTGATGTGGTCCGTAAAAATAAAATGGTGTTGTAAAAATGAGAAATCGCTGGTCAACTTTTAACCCTTATAGCTTCCTGAAAAAATGTTGGTTTCCAAATTGTGCTGATGTAAAGTAAACATGTGCGAAATGTTACTTATTAAGTTTTTTGAGTGCCGTATCTCTGTAATTTAAGGGCATAAACATTCAAATTTGGAAAATTGCGAAATTTTCTAAATTTTCGCCAAATTTCCGTTTTTTCACAGATAAAAGCAAGTTATATGAATGAAATTTTACCACTAACATGAAGTACAATATATCATGAGAAAACAGTGTCAGAATCGCTTAGATCCGTTGAAGCGTTCCTGAGTTATGACCTCATAAAGGGACAGTGGTCAGAATTGTAAAAATTGGCCCGGGAGTTAACGTGCAAACCACCCTTGGTAGTAAAGGGGTTAAGGGTAACACACTTGGATCGCATTTTCTCTTTTTCTTTCCCCACATCAAGACTGGTGTGAACAATGCCGGTCTTCCTGATTTGGGGTTTTACTCCTCGGACAGCCTTTCAAATTTTGTCTCCGGAAACGCTGTAGTGTTTCAGAGTAAAGCGTGCCTCGCAGCAATCGTGCAGCCAGGGTGTGACTCAGACGGCACTCTGCTTAGACAGCGAGATTTGATGACAAGTTTCCACTAAAGCAAACTTGGTCATTACAACCATAATGTTTGGCAGGTGAGTAAAGGGCCTTTAAGCCTTATTAAGTCAATACTTTATTTTGACTTCTTAGACAAACATTCAACAGTGTTGAAGTTCTAGTTGCAAATGTTGGGGGAGGACATTACACTTCTATCGTTTCTGCCCCTCTCCCTTTTCCCGCCGGCCTTTGACAGACAAGTCATTTTTCTCCCAGAGACTTGTATCCTTCCGAGATTTTGTGTCGTTGTCGGCATTGCTCTGGTGTTGTATCCCCATAAGGGATGGCGCATACGCAGTAAGCTTCGTCCTGATGTTGCGGGAGCCTGACTATTGATATGTGTCAATCCCTCTGATAGGATGACAATGGGGAATAACAGCACCTGCAAAAAATCTATGGGAGGGGATACAAGAAGGACCTTCCCCGATTGGCAGATATTCCTGTTCATTGGAATAGGAGACGCATACAATACCTGCCGATCATGCCCGTGTCCCTGCATGCGTACGGGTCATAATGACTTCCCCACTACTCGCTTCCCTTTTGCAGGAGTGAGTGGCTCGCGATGTCTCTGTATAACCACTTTAATTGCCAATAATTGTTAAGTTGGAAGTGGTTTCTCTCTTGCAGGAATTTTTCCAAAACTGTCACGTTACCCCCGATCCATAGCATATAGAATTACCTAATCAGTGAGGGTCTGACAACTGGGAACCTCAGAGATCCAGAGAATGTGACTTTGGAACCTTGATAAAGGGGATCTTCAAAGTTCCGCCTTGAATGGAGAAGATCTGCGCATGGTCGACCTCCAGTCCATTAATAGTCTATGTGTCTGTACTGCACTTGGCTTTTTCCGGCATGCGCACCTTTGCTCCCTTCAAAATGGAACCCAAACAAATTGACAAATTACTTTTACCATTCACCTTGTCAAAGGTGTGTGTCCCTACACAGGCTCATTCTGTTGTCACTGATTGGACAATGACAAACTCTTAAGGGGCAATTTCCCAAAATATTAACTCATAGTTGACAATTTTTATATAAACTTTCAAGAATAAAAACCAGAGGAACTTCGCCATGTAGAATTCTAGTAAAGTATGTTCTAGAATTTTTATTTTAAGTGGGCTACAGGCGATTACTGGCCCTCTTCAAGCTGTCAATGGCGTTTCCTAGCATAAAGCCAGCCCGACAGTAGCATCATGCTAGGAATGGCACCATTGACTCCTCAATTCTGCTTTTTCCGGATGCCATTGTTTTTTATTGAGTTTTGTCAGTGAAATGGCCACAGTGTGAACATGTTCTTACATATTGCACGTATACCAACTTATGACTAATTTCTTTGGTTTTGCCGTAGTTTCTTGCCCTTTGTATAAACAGGGGCATGGTTCCCCCTTTATAAGCTAGGCATTTAATCTATATAGATTCCCATGGGCAGGTGTCTGAACAGTCGCGCCTGGGTCCCCATGTGTATTGAGGTCGGTTGACACAAGGTGAGGTTTTAATAGTACAGACCGGATGGGACCATCCTGATTCGGTACACCTTGTCGCGGTGGGATAGCTTTTATGCTTTTTTTTAATCAAATTACTGTTAACTAAGTACCCTATGTTATTTACATGTACTATTGCTATTTACTTATTACAGGGTTTATGCTCATTTTGTCATGTTCTTATATTGGATTTTTTCATATTGCTAGGAAAGGCCCTTGCATTTGATTGCTGGTGGTCTGAGTGCTATGATCGCTGATGGTCTCAATGCTATGATCACTGGTGGTCTGAGTGCTATGGTCACTGGTGGTCTGAGTGCTATGATCGCTGGTGGTCTGAGTGCTATGATCGCTGATGGTCTGAGTGCTATGATCACTGGTGGTCTGAGTGCTATGATCGCTGGTGGTCTGAGTGCTATAATCGCTGGTGATTTCAGTGCTATGATTGCAGATGGTCTGAGTGCTATGATCGCTGGTGGTCTGAGTGCTATGATCGTTGTGGTCTGAGTGCTATGATCGCTGGTGGTCTCAGTGCTATGATCGCTGGTGTTCTGAGTGCTATGATCGCTGATGGTCTGAGTGCTATGTACTCTGGTTGTCTGAGTGCTGTGATCGCTGGTGGTCTGAGTGCTATAATCGCTGGTAGTTTCAGTGCTATGATCGCTGGTGGTCTGAGTGCTATGATCGCTGGTGCTCTGAGTGCTATAATCGCTGGTGGTCTGAGTGATATGATCACTGGTGGTCTGAGTGCTATGTTCGCTGGTGGTCTGAGTGCTATGATCACTGGTGGTCTGAGTGCTATGATCGCTGGTGATCTGAGTGCTGTGATTGCTGGTGGTATGAGTGCTATGATCGCTGTTGGTTTCAGTGCTATGATCGCTGGTGGTCTCAGTGCTATGATTGTTTGTCGTCTCAGTGCTATGATTGTTTGTGGTCTCAGTGCTATGATCGCTGGTGGTCTGAGTGCTATGATCGCTGGTGGTCTGAGTGCTATGATTGTTGTTGGTCTCAGTGCTATGGTCGCTGGTGGTCTGAGGGCTATGATCGCTGGTGGTCTGAGTGCTATGATCGCTGGTTTGTCTGAGTGCTATGGTCGCTGGTGGTCTGAGTGCTATGATTGCTGGTGGTCTGAGTGCTATGATCGCTGGTTTGTCTGAGTGCTATGGTCGCTGGTGGTCTGAGTGCTATGATCGCTGGTGGTCTGAGTGCTATAATCGCTGGTGATTTCAGTGCTATGATTGCAGATGGTCTGAGTGCTATGATCGCTGGTGGTCTGAGTGCTATGATCGCTGTGGTCTGAGTGCTATGATCACTGGTGGTCTCAGTGCTATGATCGCTGGTGGTCTCAGTGCTATGATCGCTGGTGGTCTCAGGCTTTGATCGGTGGTGTTTTGAGTGCTATGATCGCTGATAGTCTGAGTTCTATGAACTCTGGTGGTCTGAGTGCTATGAACTCTGGTGGTCTGAGTGCTATGAACTCTGGTGGTTTGAGTGCTGTGATCGCTGGTGGTCTGAGTGCTATAATCACTGGTAGTTTCAGTGCTATGATCGCTGGTGGTCTCAGTGCTATGATTGTTTGTCGTCTCAGTGCTATGATTGTTTGTGGTCTCAGTGCTATGATCGCTGGTGGTCTGAGTGCTATGATCGCTGGTGGTCTGAGTGCTATGATTGTTGTTGGTCTCAGTGCTATGGTCGCTGGTGGTCTGAGGGCTATGATCGCTGGTGGTCTGAGTGCTATGATCGCTGGTTTGTCTGAGTGCTATGGTCGCTGGTGGTCTGAGTGCTATGATTGCTGGTGGTCTGAGTGCTATGATCGCTGGTTTGTCTGAGTGCTATGGTCGCTGGTGGTCTGAGTGCTATGATCGCTGGTGGTCTGAGTGCTATAATCGCTGGTGATTTCAGTGCTATGATTGCAGATGGTCTGAGTGCTATGATCGCTGGTGGTCTGAGTGCTATGATCGCTGTGGTCTGAGTGCTATGATCACTGGTGGTCTCAGTGCTATGATCGCTGGTGGTCTCAGTGCTATGATCGCTGGTGGTCTCAGGCTTTGATCGGTGGTGTTTTGAGTGCTATGATCGCTGATAGTCTGAGTTCTATGAACTCTGGTCGTCTGAGTGCTATGAACTCTGGTGGTCTGAGTGCTATGAACTCTGGTGGTTTGAGTGCTGTGATCGCTGGTGGTCTGAGTGCTATAATCACTGGTAGTTTCAGTGCTATGATCGCTGGTGGTCTGAGTGCTATGATCGTTGGTGGTCTCAGTGCTATGATCGCTGGTGCTCTGAGTGCTATGATCGCTGGTGGTCTGAGTGCTGTGATCGCTGGTGGTCTGAGTGCTGTGATCGCTGGTGGTCTGAGTGATATGGTCGCTGGTGGTCTGAGGGCTATGATCGCTGGTGGTCTGAGTGCTATGATCGCTGGTTTGTCTGAGTGCTATGGTCGCTGGTGGTCTGAGTGCTATGATTGCTGGTGGTCTGAGTGCTATGATCGCTGGTTTGTCTGAGTGCTATGGTCGCTGGTGGTCTGAGTGCTATGATCGCTGGTGGTCTGAGTGCTATAATCGCTGGTGATTTCAGTGCTATGATTGCAGATGGTCTGAGTGCTATGATCGCTGGTGGTCTGAGTGCTATGATCGCTGTGGTCTGAGTGCTATGATCACTGGTGGTCTCAGTGCTATGATCGCTGGTGGTCTCAGTGCTATGATCGCTGGTGGTCTCAGGCTTTGATCGGTGGTGTTTTGAGTGCTATGATCGCTGATAGTCTGAGTTCTATGAACTCTGGTGGTCTGAGTGCTATGAACTCTGGTCGTCTGAGTGCTATGAACTCTGGTGGTCTGAGTGCTATGAACTCTGGTGGTCTGAGTGCTATGATCATTGGTGGTCTCAGTGCTATGATCGCTGGTGCTCTGAGTGCTATGATCGCTGGTGGTCTGAGTGATATGATCACTGGTGGTCTGAGTGCTATGATCGGTGGTCTGAGTGCTATGATCACTGGTGGTCTGAGTGCTATGATCGCTGGTGATCTGAGTGCTGTGATTGCTGGTGGTTTGAATGCTATGATCGCTGTTGGTTTTAGTGCTATGATCGCTGGTGGTCTCAGTACTATGATTGTTTGTGGTCTCAGTGCTATGATCGCTGGTGGTCTGAGTGCTATGATCGCTGGTGGTCTGAGTGCTATGATCGCTGGTGGTCTGAGTGCTATGATCGCTGGTGGTCTGAGTGCTATGATCGCTGGTGGTCAGAGTGCTATGATCGTTGGTGGTCTAAGTGCTATGGTCGCTGGTGGTCTGAGTGCTATGATCGCTGGTGGTCTGAGTGCTATGATCGCTGGTTTGTCTGAGTGCTATGGTCGCTGGTGGTCTGAGTGCTATGATCGCTGGTTTGTCTGAGTGCTATGATAGCTGGTTTGTCTGAGTGCTATTGTCGCTGGTGGTCTGAGTGCTATGATCGCTGGTGGTCTGAGTGCTATGATCGCTGGTGGTCTGAGTGCTATGATCGCTGGTGGTCTGAGTGCTATGATCGCTGGTTTGTCTGAGTGCTATGATAGCTGGTTTGAGTGCTATTGTCGCTGGTGGTCTGAGTGCTATGATCGCTGGTGGTCTGAGTGCTATGATCGCTGGTGGTCTGAGTGCTATGATCGCTGGTGGTCTGAGTGCTATGATCGCTGGGGTGGTCTAAGAACTATGATCGCTGGTGGTCTAGGAGCTATGATTGCTTGTGGTCTGAGTGCTATGATCGCTGGTGGTCTAAATGCTATGGACTGTCAAAGGCGGACTATGCAACATTTGAAAATATGTCACCAGCATGAAGCCAAAAATGATGGCCCCATCGGTCTCATGATCAGTGGGTGTCCCAGCAGTGATGGCATACCTTCCTTGCTTATTCTGATCCCAACAGAAATCCGTGAATTGCCATGTAAAAGTGTGATCCTGTCTGTGCTCCCAACTTCCCAATGTGCCATATTTTCCAGATATATAATTACAGTTTTGAAAATCAGCAGTAGATCCTAAAATCTGCATGGATTTGTTTAAAAATCCCATTCTATGCTGAGTACAGGCTACAAGTCAGGCTGGAGACTACACTGGGACTCATGAGCTCTCTGGCTCTATAGCTGGACTCCTTTCCCGCTTTTCTTAATGTCAGGATTATACATCCATGTTGACATTGATTTTCAAAGTAAGTACACCAGCTTCATCAGCCAGGTATGCCTGCTACTAAAGAATGCATCAGTTTCTCTTGACAAATCTTGAGACAAACCAACTTTAAAGGGAACCTGTCACGTTGAAAATTGTAACTGATCTGCAGGCAGGATGTTATAGAGCAGGAGGAGTCGAATAGACTAGTAGAACCACCCAGTGGAGTCATCATAGGCTACAAACATCAGCGATTTCGACTAATAAAATAAGTTATACAGAATTTTTTCCAACAAACCTCTATGTTATTCTGCTCAGCTTCCCCTCTATGCCAGAGATAGGACTCCATCTACGACATGATGGGTTTGAGGACTCACTTGTATTTTTTTTTTTTTAAATCCAAATATTGTCACAACTAGCTTGGCTCGTGCGAATTTTTCGCACATTGGTCGACGGGGGCGCAGAAAATTTCAGAAAAAGCAAGTTGGTTAAATGTAAATGTATTTTATGAGATGATGAACACAGACAGGTATTTATATATATAGATTGGTAATACAACAAATTGTTTTTGATAAGTAGAGGCCAAAAAATGTCTTCCGGTTGAGGTGCCACCTGTAGGTCATTGTGTCTTTCTGCAGGTTTATGGAAATGAATGTTTAAACTGTATTTAGTGATAGAATAGTGAATGTGTGGTTTGTTTGGCTCTTTTCTTGCTGAAGGGAGCAAGTTTACCTTTCAAATCGTGTTTCATGTGTGTGGTGGGGCGAAGTAATCCCCGAAAAAGCAGTGCATGTTTACAAATGTGTTTGCATATGTGACTCACCTGCAGCGAAGTGTGCAATCCTCCAATGTGCCTGAAATAGGCTGGGCAAGCCCTTGGGCTAGCTGGAAAGACCCCAAGGCAAATGTTTGCATTTGTTTGTGATGTCTGTAAGCAGC
The DNA here is from genome assembly GCF_039654945.1 of Dendrobates tinctorius. Lineage (NCBI taxonomy): Eukaryota > Metazoa > Chordata > Amphibia > Anura > Dendrobatidae > Dendrobates > Dendrobates tinctorius. The sequence goes on along the minus strand of NW_027361689.1, from coordinate 19,283,862 downwards.
TTTGTGGTAGTGTGCTTTGGCGTAGTGTGCTGCCACATGCAGGTCATTTTTCCTTACTGCAGGTTTATGAAAATTATTGTTTAAATTGTAATTTTGTGATCAAATCATGGATGTGTGGTTTGTTTGGCTATTTTTTTGCTGAAGGGGGCAAGTTTACCTTTCAAATGGTGTATCATTTATGTGTGTGGGTGCAGTATGAACGGGGATACAAGGGAATCACCGAAAAACAGTGTTTAGAAATAATAGAGTAGATTCTCCCCCTGGTGTAATAAATACATAAAAAGAAAACTAAAACAATGTAACCATTTACTGGAAGATGCTACAAACCGTCGTCCTTTTCACTTCACATTCAGACACGAAGCTGTTGTACTTCAGGGAGTGGAGGATTTGTTTGACTCGTCCCATATTTCGGTGCCCACAGATCTGAAACTTTCATTGGATTCGTAGAGGTCTCCAGAAATCCCGAGGTGGCCGCCTATCCCTGGCTCCTTACAGATGCAGTATCTGGATCTATGGGAGCCGCTGGCTGCCCGGCCATAATGTCCAGCAGTCTTTGTTACATGGCAGGACAGCACTTTCTAGTAGATGTGCGCTGCCTGTTAATGATGGTGTAAGCTCATTCTCTGTCCACAGAAGAATAGGCAAGAGGGGCGAGGGTCCAGTGCACAGGGCAGGAGCGGGCAGGGGAGTGTGGAAGATGCTTAGTCCTCATATCGCATAAATATCGGTATAACACCCCACATCCTGTGTTACTAGAGCCTTGGAGTGCTGACTTCATGAACAAAAGGTGCATCATGAGAAGAGCCAGGAAAAGATAGATATGGGAAAGCTAGATAGATAGCTATGGATGGATAAATATGAGACAGATATTTTTCTGTACTTGTATTTATTGTTTTTTCTTCTTTTTTTACACCCAGTATCTATCTATCTATCTATCTATTTATCTATCCCATATCTATCTATCTATCTATCTATCTATCTATCTATCTCTCTATCTATCCCATATCTATCTACTGTATCTATCCATCTGTCTCATATCTATCTATCTAGAACAAGGAAAGCAAAGCAGCACTCATTATAAGCCGAGATCTATGTGAAACCGAGGCCAGGGTTCTAGTCGTGGCTAAAGCCCCCGTCACACATAGCGATCTCGCTAGCGAGATCGCTGCTGAGTCACAAGTTTTGTGACGCAACAGCGATCTCACCAGCGAGATCGCTGTGTGTGACACTTCTCAGCGACCGGCCCCCCTGCCAGTTATCGCTGATCGTCCTGGAATGGCCAGGACATTTTTTTGATCGCTGGTCTCCCGCTGGCCAGCACGCATCGCTGCGTGTGACAGGCGGGAGACCAGCGATCAGCGCGCTGGTAACTAAGGTAAACGTCGGGTTTCTAAGCAGCGGGTGGCACTTAGAAACCCGATGTGTACCTTGGTTATCAGCTCCCTGCACCAGCGCGCTGGTAACTAAGGTACACAGTGGGTAACTAAGCGACGTGCGTCGCTTGTTACCCTCCTGTCACTGGTGCTGATCGCTGGTGAAGCTGCCTGTTTGGCAGCTCACCAGCGATCATGTAGCGACACACCAGCGATCCTGACAAGGTCATATCGTTGTCGGGATCGCTGGTGCGTCACTATGTGTGACCGGGCCCTAACGGTGGCTGCTCTGTCTCACCCTGGCCTTCCATCACATAAACACACTGTCCCTTCTGTAGTGCACTTTCTTGTAAGGAGGGCTCCTCCCTGGACTGCTGGGCCTTCTGTTCCTTCAGCACTACACAATCACAGTCACAGTTTCAACAAAACAACTTTACTCAGCTCATCCAGTTTAGTCACAGAAACAGCACAAGGTTCTTCTTCAGGGTCATACCGTCACCTTCGGTACCGCAGCCTCCTGACTGGTCTGACTAACTCGCTTCAGGAGTTCCCCGCCCGCTTCCTTTTCTGCAGGTGAAGTCGAGAAATGGCTCTTCCATTCCTCACTAGGTCTTAGACCCCGGACATTTAGGGTGGTTCCCATGAAGTTAGGCTAAGTTCGCGATGGTTGCGTCCGTGTGCGTCGTTTTGCCGCGCCGATGAATGCAGCATGTTGCTTTTTTGTATGGACAGCGGGCATGTCAAAACGATGCATCCGCATACATCCTGATGTCCGCAGAAGTATGCGGAAGTAGGCGCGGCTTAACGGAGGAAGTACGCAGCCTTCCGCAAAGCCCCTGTACGCAAATGTGATCTTAGCCTTAGCTACTACCATCTTGATGCTGCCCTGTATTCCTCCACTACCGTGTGACTATAGACCCCCAGGCCCCTTTGCGGCTTGGCTCCTATCTTACTAGTTTTCAGAGAGTCCAGTATTTCAGCTGATGTTATTTGTAGGATTTTCTTTGCATCCCGAACAATTTTCTTTGCATTTGTCACAGGTCACAGGTGAGGATGTTACCTTTAGTAGCCATTCAAACCCATTTGTGTCAACTTCTGTGCATGTTATCAGGCCAAAATCACCAGGGTGTGTAAACTTTTGATCAGGGTCATTTGGATGTTTTGGGTTGTCATTATGATTTAAAAAGAGAAAACACAGTAGTTGGACAATAAATAGCTTCACCCAACCAGTAACCATCAGTGGAGAGAAAGTTGTGGTGTTATCATTCATATTCCCTGAAAAAAGGCCAAGAAAGCAAAAATTCTGCCGGGGTGTGTAAACTTTTGAGCACAACTGTATTTATCTATCGATCTACACTCACTGGCCACTTTATTAGGTACACCTGTCCAACTGTGTGTTAAGACTTAATTTCTAATCAGCCAATCACATGGCGGCAACTCAGTGCATTTAGGCATGTAGACATGGTCAAGACAATCTCCTGCAGTTCAAACCGAGCATCAGTATGGGGAAGAAAGGTGATTTGAGTGCCTTTGAACGTGGCATGATTGTTGGTGCCAGAAGGGCTGGTCTGAGAATTTCAGAAACTGCTGATCTACTGGGATTTTCACGCACAACCATCTCTAGGGTTTACAGAGAATGGTCCGAAAAAGAAAAAAAATCCAGTGAGCGGCAGTTCTGTGGCCGGAAATGCCATGTTGATGCCAGAGGTCAGAGGAGAATGGGCAGACTGGTTCGAGCTGATAGAAAGGCAACAGTGACTCAAATTGCCACCCGTTACAACCAAGGTAGGCAGAAGAGCATCTCTGAACACACAGTGCGTCGAACTTTGAGGCAGATGGGCTACAGCAGCAGAAGACCACACTGGGTACCACTCCTCTCAGCTAAGAACAGGAAACTGAGGCTACAATTTGCACAAGCTCATCGAAATTGGACAGTAGAAGATTGGAAAAACGGTGCCTGGTCTGATGAGTCTCGATTTCTGCTGCAACATTCGGATGGTAGGGTCAGAATTTGGCGTAAACAACATGAAAGCATGGATCCATCCTGCCTTGTATCAACGGTTCAGGCTGGTGGTGGTGGTGTCATGGTGTGGGGAATTTTTTCTGGGCACTCTTTGGGCCCCTTGGTACCAATTGAGCATCGTTGCAACGCCACAGCCTACCTGAGTATTGTTGCTGACCATGTCCATCCCTTTATGACCACAATGTACCCAACATCTGATGGCTACTTTCAGCAGGATAATGCGCCATGTCATAAAGCTCGAATCATCTCAGATTGGTTTCTTGAACATGACAATGAGTTTACTGTACTCAAATGGCCTCCTCAGTCACCAGATCTCAATCCAATAGAGCATCTTTGGGATGTGGTGGAACGGGAGATTCGCATCAGGGATGTGCAGCCGACAAATCTGCGCCAACTGTGTGATGCCATCATGTCAATATGGTCCAAAATCTCTGAGGAATGCTTCCAGCACCTTGTTGAATCTCTGCCACGAAGAATTGAGGCAGTTCTGAAGGCAAAAGGGGGTCCAACCCCTTACTAGCATGGTGTACTTAATAAAGTGGCCAGTGAGTGTATGTTCCGCATCACTATCCACATTCGCAGTGTCCAACCGGCAGCGTCCAGATGTTACAGCATAGTGGATGGGATTTCAAGACATCCCATGCCCGCTATGCAGGGTCGGACTGGGGTGCCTAGGGCCCACCAGGGGAATTGACTCTAGGGGCCCACCCTATAGCTACCATAAACGGTTTTATTACGTGTTCATTTTTTGGCCTCTCCCACTAAAACGTGTGCCTTTTAGCAAGCTGTACAGTGTGCAAAAGAGAGCGCTCTCAGCCTCCTATTTATCGTACAGACCGCACTTTCAGCCTCCTATTTATCGTACAGACCGCACTCTCAGCCTCCTATATATCGTACAGACTGTACTCTCAGCCTCCTATTTATCGTACAGACCGCACTCTCAGCCTCCTATATATCCTTAGTGTCGGATCGTTCGCGACCGACACATCACTAGTGCCAGAAGAGAAGAACACAGCCTAGCAATGCGGTGGCGTGGCGGCCCTGGTGCTATGGTATGTGCACGCGTGTCCCTGCAAATCATGGGACGTGCTTTTAAAGGGCCCACGCATTTAAAGGGGCAGCATTTTTAATGGGCCCCAGCAACCCTTGGGGATCACCGGGCATTTACCCGGTACCCCGCCAGGCCAGACCGAGCCTGCCGCTATGTATCCAGAGTTGCCAGCGGCTTTCCTGCAGAGACGGACATGCGGCATGTCTTTCCAGACCGCAGCATGTCAATTTTTCTTGCGGAGATGCGAGTTTCCGCAGGATATTTTCACTTGTCCAATGTATTGGGATGCGGTAAGTCCGCACAGTTCAGTGAACACATGCGGAATCACCTGCGTTTAAAATCTGGCAGCACTTTGGTCGCAGCAGACATGTGCTGCCTCCAAAGCGCTGCCAAACACTGAACGTCTGCACATACCCTAACACTCTTTAATTACTATGCTGCATTTCATTCCATATGTGTCACGCTGACACACGGATCTCACCAGTACTGGTTTATCCAGTACCGGAATCACCAGGACGGGTGACGGAGGCCAAACATGCATCCAATCAGCTGATAAGAGAGAAGTGGTCATTTGTTAGGTGATTGAATAATTTGTGGACAATTCAATCTTTCGATGTCGGCAGCACATTGGCCATTGTAACTATAGAGGGAATGTGCTGCGGACAACTTGCACATTGTGTGAGGACTAATAATAATGAGGCCATAAGCGAGGGCTGACCACCTTGTATTTAGTCGATCGGCGCTTATTTATGGTAGTTTACTTCATTGACACTTTAAGTTCCTACTAATGATTTATGATGGAAATTTTTGCTTGCACAACACAGATCCTTCATATTCTGGGCGCATAAGAATTAACCATTTAAACGCAGGAGGTGACGAGTTTTCTCAATTTTTGAAGTGAATATGATTAATAGTCATAGTGCAAACTGCGTATGTTGTGTACGGTAATAAATGCTGCTCTGGATCATCTCCAATTCTGCCATCTAAGCCCTAATGATTAGGGAAAGATGTCAGAAGTAATATCCATCATCGCTGACCTAAACGAGAGCCAGTAATAGCCAGGGATGGAATATAGTTAGGATGTGCCACTGATTTGCTAAAATAAAGAAGCAGCAGCGCTGTGCCAAGCATGATGGCTGATCGGTGATCCGGGCGATGCCAAAGCAAAATGTATCCATCCCAAATAGTCTAAACGTAATAAGTAAAAATATTATGGGGAATCATAAATACTGTATGTAGTCATTGTAGTTCAATACAAATAAAATGATCAAAAACTGTGCCCAGGTAAATATTGCGCTATATAGCCCAGATAAGCGACGCCCATCCAAAAAATGCAAAATACCTCCATGCAGTGCCCCAAATATAAAAAGCCATTCCATACCCCCAATAAATAGCACGGTACATTTCCCAAAGATGTCCAGGTAAAGCGTCCTACAGTACACATGCTAACAGTGCCATTGCAGGTCCATAAGGCCTACACAGAGCCGAGGTGACCACTTAATGGATGTGTGGGAGTAGGCAGAAAGTGTTGCACAGTGGACTGATAAGTAGAGGCCTACAGACAAAGTATTGCTCCTTTCCAGTGAATTACGTAATGTGTACTGACTCGTTCTGCCAGGCCTCTTTCACACATCAGGTTTTCGCCGTCAGGCGAGATCCGGCGCTTTTGACAGAAACCGGATCCGGCGAAATGCAATCCCGGATCCGGTTTCCCCCACATTGACTTGCATTTGCGCCGGATCGCGCCGGATGGCCATGTGTTTCATCCGGTTTTCGCCGGATCCGGCAATGCGTCGCGATCCGGCGTCTGGAAAAAACGTCTACTGTAACGTTTTTTGTCTCCGGCGAAAAAGCCGGACACGCCGGATCCGGCGCGTCCGGCTTTTTCACACAATGAAAGCCTATGAGCGCCGCAATGCGCCGGATCCGGTTTTTTGGTCTGAGCATGCTCAGTAGCTCTGCCCACAAGACATATATAAAAGCAAGACAGTGGGACCCACAGCCACACCCAACATGCCACCCAAGACAGCAACCAGGCGCAGGAGAAGGCAGGAGACATCTGCAGCAGCACCATCAGCACCACCCCAATTGGAGCAGCATGCTGAACAACGGGAGGGGAGTCCAGCAGCAGATGAGAGACGGTAATTATCAAATCACCCATTCCTCCAAACTAGGGCTATTGAATATCAAGATATTCATTGGCCCTTTGTTTCTCTTTATTCAACAGCCGCCCAATAGATGCAGCAGCAGCAGCAGCAATGGCAGCAGCTGGAACACCACCCACAGGCATGGAGTGTGGCCACCAGGAAGACAGCACATCATCTTCTGGGAGCCCTCCCTCGCATCGTCAGCGTTTGACGGTAAGTTTTTATTTCCAAAATCCATCTTCTCTGTAATATATGTCTATTCGTTGCCTTTTATTTCAAAACAGGAATCACAAGATGAAGAGGAGCTCCCAGAAGAAGAAGGAAGGGGTGGACAGACTCCTGGAGTGGGCTCACAATTGGTAAGTTTTTTGCATCAAACGCAGAAACACAACATCACACTACACACAACACATAGAAAACAATGTTCTGCAGACCACACACAGCAAACAAATGCCTACATCCAAAGACATAACATTTTTTGTTTTCTTCTCTAGTCTTCCCAATCTGGTGCTTGGCCAAGAGGTCCTCGCAGTGCCTCCCAGGGTCGTCGGCGACAGCAACGCGGCGGTCACCAGCGTGTAAGTATAAATATTTTTGCTTTGTTTTTTTGCACTTTTTATTTCATTTCTTTTGTGGAGGCTAATTATGTTATTTTTGTCTTTTTCTTTAACAGCCTTCACAGCGTGCTCCCGACTCTGACGGTGAGGATGGAGGGATTGATGTGGACCGCCTCATCGATCTCGTCAGAGAAAGGGAGCCGCTCTGGAATATGGCTGACCGCCGCCACGCTGACCTGATCGTTACCCGACGACTCTGGGAGGAAATCTGTTCGCTCCTTGTGGGCCGCTGGGAGGACCTCGAAGCTCGGGCCCAGATTAAAGAGCGTAAGTATATACAGTACCGGTTGCTTGATGTAAACCAGTGTTTCCCGAACTCCAGTCCTCGTGGTCCCCACTTATCATGTGTTCAGGATTTCTATTTACTATGGAAATCCTGAAAACATGACCCCTGGGGACCATGAGGACTGGAGTTTGGGAAACACTGATGTTGTATACTAACCACTCCTTTCTCGTTTCAGGGAACAGAATTGTGAATCGGTGGCGGTCTGTGAGAGATCGTTTCAAGAAGGAGTTCAATAAAGAGATGTGGGCCCCGAGTGGATCTGGAGGACGCAGGAGCAAGTACAAGTACGCAGAAGCCCTGTCGTTCCTCCGGGAAACAATGGTCACCAGAAGGTAAATATTACACACCACATGTGAAAAAAAATGTTAGATGTAAATTTTTTTTTCAGCCAGGGCCATACCATGTCAGTATTTTAATTGTTTTTTTTTCTCTTTATTCCACAGCACGGTGAGCAGCACTCGGGAGCCGGCACGATTGGACCCTTCTGAGGCGATCCCTGAGGAGACCGGCACCGAGGGACACTTCGACCGCCCCGGTACATCTGCACCTTCCCAGCCTTCCAACACATTCGACCCATCTGTCCCATCCACCAGCACAGGAGCATCGTGGCCGCCTACATTACATGAAGCTGCTGGTGAGGAGATCGCTTTCCCTTTACCCCACCCTTCTGCCCCTGCCACCTCTAGTACACCTGCGGGTACTGGGCGGCAGCGGCAGAGGGGTCAGGAAAAGACTTATGCGCCAGAGTTCTTGCATCTGAATGCATCTTTCCAGAACTGTCTAAAAGTCTTGTCAGAGCAAAGCTCCGCAGGCTATCAGCAGATCAACTCCAGCATTCTGGAGGTGAAGACACTTCTGCAAACCATGCATTCAGAAGCAAGATCTTCGCCAAACCACACCTTTTTCAGGTCTGTTGTGGAGCGCATGGAAACGCTCTCTCCTGCCCAGCAGATGCATGTAATGCATTCATGCCACGCTGCTCTCCTGCAAGTTACCTCCCAACCTCCTCCTCCTCCCACCACAGTAGTTCCTCCACCTGCACCCCCTCCAGCCACTTTCCATCCTCCCCCTCCTATTACATCTACACCCCCTCCAGCCACTTTCCATCCTCCCCCTCCTATTACATCTACACCCCCTCCAGCCACTTTCCATCCTCCCCCTCCTATTACATACCATCCACCTCCAGCCACTTTCCATCCTCCCCCTCTTATTACATACCATCCACCTCCCCAGCACCATCCACCTCCCCAGCACCATCCACCTCCCCAGCACCATCCACCTCCCCAGCACCAGCAACCTCCCCAGCACCAGCAACCTCCCCAGTACCAGCAACCTCCCCAGTACCAGCAACCTCCCCAGTACCTGCAAACTCCCCAGTACCAGCAACCTCCCCAGTACCAGACATCTCCCCACTTCCAGCAACCTGCCCCGTACCAGACATCTCCCCACTTCCAGCAACCTGCCCCGTACCAGACATCTCCCCACTTCCAGCAACCTGCCCCGTACCAGACATCTCCCCACTTCCAGCAACCTGCCCCGTACCAAACTCCTTCCCCATACAACTTGCCATCAACATCATCTGCTCCTACAGTCCCTGCCCAACCCTCCACTCCACCACCCACCACCTCTTCTGCTTCCCACATGTCCACCCATTCTGTAGTTTTTTCCACACCTTCACCTCTAACTGTTCCTTCCCCACCACGATCCCAGTCCTCTCTCCACACTCCCAGTGTCGAAGTGTCCCGCAGCCCCTACAGCAGTATTTCCACCACACACTACACAGAATTATAATGTGTGTATTGAAATAAAAATGACCAGTTTTATGGTTTCAGTTTTATAGTTTCAAAGTTTTATTAAACAAGTTTATTAAAATTTTAAAAAAGTTTACTAAAAAAAACATTTTTCAATAAAAGTTAAATTATTTTACACTGGTTGTCTGTCATTTCTTTCTGCGGCGAAAAAGGTTAAATACAGGGTATTTAAAAGGTGAAATGGTATTCAAAACTAGGTATATAACTGTGGGTAAATTTTAGCTTTTTTGCCACAGTTGTGTTCCTGGTTGTGTTTGAAGCAAAGTATTTCACCTAAAAAGTTGTGTTTATTGTTGGTGATTTCCTAACAATGTACACAACTTTTGTTAAAAGGTGAAATACTTTGCATAAAACACAACCAGGTACACACCTGTGGCCTAAAGCTAAAAATAGAGACCATGACAAGATAGCCAACTTTGGTTGGCAAAGGTATATACTGTTGGTACAGAAGGTACACAAGTTTGGTTAGGGCACAAATCTTTCACACTCTGTCATCCTGCCAGTGTACTCTGCCTTGAGGTGACATAAAGTATAGTGCAAAATTGTCCCTCATTACTGAAACCGTCACAGAACTTCTAGTGGTAATGTCATGGTAATCTTGCAAGGTGGTTTCTTCAGAGGTGTCCTCAATGGAAATGGGTTCCTTGCAGATAACAAAATTGTGGAGTACCACGCACGCTTTGATCACCTCGTCCACAGTTTCTGTCTTGAGGTTGATCGCAGTCAATAGGACCCGCCATTTGGCTGTCAGAATACCAAAGGTACATTCAACCATTCTTCTTGCTCTTGTGAGGCGGTAATTAAAAATGCGTTTTGGTCTTGTCAATCCTCTGCTAGAGTACGGTTTCAAAAGGTGTTCTGACAGCTGGAAGGCTTCATCCCCTACACAGACAAATGGCATAGGTGGACCAGATGTTTGCGGCAGCGGTCTAGGTGGTGGGAACTGGAAGGTGTTTCCATACAGTTTACGCCCCATGGCAGACAGTTTGAAAACTTGAGAGTCATTGGAGCGGCCATAGGCCCCAATATCAACCGCAATAAATTTGTATTCCGCGTCAGCGATGGCCATGAGGACAATTGAAAAATATTTCTTGTAATTGAAATATTCCGATCCCGATCCAGCTGGCTTTACAATGCGGATATGTTTCCCGTCCACAGCGCCCAAGCAGTTTGGAAACTGACATATCTGTTGAAACTTGTCAGCAATTTCAAACCACCTCTCTGTTGTGGGCTCTGGTAAAAACTCTTCAGCTAAGGAGTCCCACAGTGCACGGCATGTGTACTTCACAATTCCAGATATGGTGGAAATCCCGAGTCTGTACTGGAAATGCAGTGACGAAAGGGATTCTCCAGTTGCAAGAAATCTGTGGGGAATTAAAAAACAATAAATTAGTTTTAAATCACAGCATTACATACCAAAACTGACCTATAACACTTGGAGATACAAATTACCACCAACAAGATTGCAGTGAAAGTGTGCTCTGATGCGATCATATCCAATAAATGTGGCTTACCTTAAAGTCACCATCAGACGCTCTGCGGGTGAAACAAAGAAGCGGCAATAGGTGTCCGCTTTTCTTATGAGGTGTGCAATGCGCTCCACCAAGTAAGCAAAATTCTCCATTTTCATCCTAACATATCCAAAAATTTATCCGGGTTTCGTCGAAGGTCCATGCATAGTGTAGAATAGACCCCACGCGTCATTCTCTTGGCTGTGATGGGGTGGATCCACAAACGTCGTCTACGATGCCTGATGCGCTGCTGTCTCGCTCTCTCCTTCTCCAGAACAATCACCCTCAAACGATTTGCCTCCGCTGCAAAATCCGCCAAATTCTTCAAAATATTTCCAATGACAACATCCATCTTCGCCAGTAACTTGCTCTTCTCTCCAACCTGCACTTTCTCCTCTACAACCTGTCAAAGAAGGGCTGTAGGAACATGCTATATATAGTTTTCCAGTAGCCAATCCCGTTCGGAAGGCCACAAGGGTCAATTTTAAAAACCGGATCCGGCGTAATCCGTCGAAAAACGGATAGAAAAACGGATGAACTGGATGAGACGGATCCGGTTTTGGCTGTGAAGAAAAAGACGGATCCGGCAGAAAACCGGATCCGTCACATCCGGTTTTACTAAACATTTGCCGGATCCGGCGTTCCGGCACGACGCCGGATCGCGCCTGACGCCGAAAACCTGATGTGTGAAAGTAGCCTTACAGGGAATCGGCAGTTGAGCAACTCATTGCACCTACCCACTTGTTTTCCATCTATCTCCATCCTCTTCTTCGTTAATTGACAATTTGAGCTCAACAGGAGCCCAAAGAGGATGGAGATAAATGGGGAAAACAGATAGGCGGGGAGGTGCTCTGAACTGTTTGACCACAATAAGGCTATGGTCGCACCACCGTGTTTTCTCTAATCCGAGAGAAAAGGGCCAATTATGCTAATCACACTGGTCTGAGTTTGATCAGAGTGTGATCCGATTCTCTTGGATGAGAAAAAGATGGGAAAAATAAATGTCTCCATCCTCTCCATCTGATTAAAATAATTGTACATATGTGGTGCCCCAGGGGCGGACACTGACAGCTTGGGGCCCCTGTGCAAGAAATGTGTCTGGGCCCCCTTCCTTTTATGGCGACAAAGCTATATATATATATATATATATATATATATATATATATACAGTGGGGAAAAAAAGTATTTAGTCAGTCAGCAATAGTGCAAGTTCCACCACTTAAAAAGATGAGAGGCGTCTGTAATTTACATCATAGGTAGACCTCAACTATGGGAGACAAACTGAGAAAAAAAAATCCAGAAAATCACATTGTCTGTTTTTTTTTCATTTTATTTGCATATTATGGTGGAAAATAAGTATTTGGTCAGAAACAAAATTTAATCTCAATACTTTGTGATATATCCTTTGTTGGCAATGACAGAGGTCAAACGTTTTCTGTAAGTCTTCACAAGGTTGCCACACACTGTTGTTGGTATGTTGGCCCATTCCTCCATGCAGATCTCCTCTAGAGCAGTGATGTTTTTGGCTTTTCGCTTGGCAACACGGACTTTCAACTCCCTCCAAAGGTTTTCTATAGGGTTGAGATCTGGAGACTGGCTAGGCCACTCCAGGACCTTGAAATGCTTCTTACGAAGCCACTCCTTCGTTGCCCTGGCGGTGTGCTTTGGATCATTGTCATGTTGAAAGACCCAGCCACGTTTCATCTTCAATGCCCTTGCTGATGGAAGGAGGTTTGCACTCAAAATCTCACGATACATGGCCCCATTCATTCTTTCATGTACCCGGATCAGTCGTCCTGGCCCCTTTGCAGAGAAACAGCCCCAAAGCATGATGTTTCCACAACCAGGCTTTACAGTAGGTATGGTGTTTGATGGATGCAACTCAGTATTCTTTTTCCTCCAAACACGACAAGTTGTGTTTCTACCAAACAGTTCCAGTTTGGTTTCATCAGACCATAGGACATTCTCCCAAAACTCCTCTGGATCATCCAAATGCTCTCTAGCAAACTTCAGACGGGCCCGGACATGTACAGGCTTAAGCAGTGGGACACGTCTGGCACTGCAGGATCTGAGTCCATGGTGGCGTAGTGTGTTACTTATGGTAGGCCTTGTTACATTTGTCCCAGCTCTCTGCAGTTCATTCACTAGGTCCCCCCGCGTGGTTCTGGGATTTTTGCTCACCGTTCTTGTGATCATTCTGACCCCACGGGGTGGGATTTTGCGTAGAGCACCAGATCGAGGGAGATTATCAGTGGTCTTGTATGTCTTCCATTTTCTAATTATTGCTCCCACAGTTGATTTCTTCACTCCAAGCTGGTTGGCTATTGCAGATTCAGTCTTCCCAGCCTGGTGCAGGGCTACAATTTTGTTTCTGGTGTCCTTTGACAGCTCTTTGGTCTTCACCATAGTGGAGTTTGGAGTCAGACTGTTTGAGGGTGTGCACAGGTGTCTTTTTATACTGATAACAAGTTTAAACAGGTGCCATTACTACAGGTAATGAGTGGAGGAAAAAGGAGACTCTTAAAGAAGAAGTTACAGGTCTGTGAGAGCCAGAAATCTTGATTGCTTGTTTCTGACCAAATACTTATTTTCCACCATAATATGCAAATAAAATGAAAAAAAAACACACAATGTGATTTTCTGGATTTTTTTTTCTCAGTTTGTCTCCCATAGTTGAGGTCTACCTATGATGTAAATTACAGACGCCTCTCATCTTTTTAAGTGGTGGAACTTGCACTATTGCTGACTGACTAAATACTTTTTTTCCCCACTGTATATATAGCGCCACACACATACATGTATATATTACATAGTCTCCTTTATTATGTATATTGCCATCCCTTATTATGCAGTGCCCTCTTTTGTTATGTACAGCAACGTTCCCTACATACTGGATTATATAGAGCCCTGTTTTTTATTACATACCGTCCTGTCTTGTTAGCTGTATAATGCAATGATGGCTAGGAAAGCTTCCTTTCTAATGGAGGAGATGATGGACTGGTAGTCTGGTCACCGGCTCCTCCATCAGCAGTCATTTTATATGTAAAAAGAGAGGGGACTTTGTAATCAAAGAGGGCACTGTTAATAACAAAATTAAAAAAAATACACTATGTAAGAGACAGCACTGTACATAACAGCAGAGGAAGCTATATAATAAGGGCCGGCACCATATATAACTAGAGAGGATGGTACGTAATAAGGGATGGTGTTATACATAATAAAAGAGGAAACTATGTAACTAAGTATGGTGTTATACAGAATTAGTGAGTACACTATATGCTAAGGGACTGTGTTATACATAATAAGTACGTATACTATATACTAAGGGACTGTGTTAGACATAATAAGTACGTATACTATATACTAAGGGACTCTGTTAGACATAATAAGCAATAATAATGTCTTCCTCCACCTCCCCCTGTTCCTAAATCCATTATAAGTCCCCCTTCCTCCCATCCCAATCCCCTAAACCCCTAATTGTCCTCCTCTCCCCGCATCCCATTATTTTCCTCTCCCCCACCCCATCATTGCCCTCTTTCTCCTCTATATCATTGCCTTCTTCCCTGCCACCCCATCATTGCCCTTTCCACCACCTCCATCATTGCCTTCTCAGCTGCTACCCCATCATTGCCCTTTCCACCACCTCCATCATTGTCTCCTTCCCCATCACTCCCATCATTGTCTTTTCCACTACCACCATTATTGCCTTCTCCCCCACCCCATCATTGCCCTTTCCACCACTTCCATCATTTCCTCTTCCCCCACCATCCCCATCATTACCCTCTCCATCACCCCATCATGGCCTTCTCCCCATCACCCCCATCATGGCCTTCTCCCCATCACCTCCATCATGGCCTTCTCCCCATCACCTCCATCATGGCCTTTGCCCCATCACCTCCATCATGGCCTTTGCCCCATCACCTCCATCATGGCCTTTTCCCCATCACCTCCATCAAAGCTTTCTCCCCATCACCTCCATCATGGCCTTCTCCCCATCACCTCCATCATGGCCTTCTCCCCATCACCTCCATCATGGCCTTCTCCCCATCACCTCCATCATGGCCTTCTCCCCATCACCTCCATCAAGGCCTTCTCCCCATCACCCCCATCAAGGCCTTCTCCCCATCACCTCCATCATGGCCTTTTTCCCATCACCTCCATCATGGCCTTTTTCCCATCACCTCCATCATGGCCTTTTTCCCATCACCTCCATCATGGCCTTTTTCCCATCACCTCCATCATGGCCTTTTTCCCATCACCTCCATCAAAGCTTTCTCCCCATTACCTCCATCATGGCCTTCTCCCCATCACCTCCATCATGGCCTTCTCCCCATCACCTCCATCATGGCCTTCTCCCCATCACCTCCATCATGGCCTTTTTCCCATCACCTCCATCAAGGCCTTCTCCCCATCACCTCCATCATGGCCTTCTCCCCATCACCTCCATCATGGCCTTTTTCCCATCACCTCCATCATGGCTTTCTCCCCATCACCTCCATCAAGGCCTTCTCCCCATCACCTCCATCATGGCCTTCTCCCCATCACCTCCATCATGGCCTTCTCCCCATCACCTCCATCCTGGCCTTTTCCCCATCACCTCCATCAAGGCCTTCTCTCCATCACCTCCATCATGGCCTTTTCCCCATCACCTCCATCATGGCCTTTTCTCCATCACCTCCATCATGGCCTTTTCTCCATCACCTCCATCATGGCCTTTTCCCCATCACCTCCATCATGGCCTTCTCCCCATCAACTCCATCATGGCCTTCTCTCCATCACCCCATCATGGCCTTCTCCCAATCACCCCATCATGGCCTACTCCACCTACACATACACAGGACACATACATACATACATACATACATATACACACACACACACACACACACACACACACACACACACACACACACACACATCCACTCCACACACATACTACATACTACATCATTGCCTTCTCCCATCACTCCCCATCACACTACATACATACACACACATACACACACACAGCAGCTGAGCAGTTGTAGGGAAGGTGACCTGACGGACGGACAGACTTGTCAGAATAGAGAAAGGAAGGTTTGCACAGTTTAGACAGGTGTCAGTTACTACAGTGGGGAAACAGCTGAGAAAGTGTAGTGGACGTGCAGCACCTTGGGTTGACCATTAGAGGGCAGGGAGGAGTGTGAACAAAGGACTTGACATCAGCTTAGGGCTTAGGAAACCGTTGGTCTTGGGGGCGGAGTTACAGGGAATCGGGAAAGATATAAATTTGACAGGAGGGTTCCAGAAAGTTCCAGTCCCCTGGGGGAGCTCCAGTGACAGGAGGACTACGACAGTTTGTGCACTGTGAGGAAAACCAAACCAGGGGGACTGAGGAGAGAGAAAGTCAGGGGGGTGGTCCTGACAGAGTACCGCAGTATAGATGAGGCACTGAGGTAAAGCATACCGTACTGAGGGAGAGACGACTGTTCAGTAAAAGTACTGTTGGTTTACGGGCCTAAGGCGGCCACAGTGACGGATCTGACAGGAGTGTCGAAGAGTGAAGAGGGGGACGGTGCGTATATGTACGTCCTCGGTGTAAAGTACGGTGTGCGGGAAGCGGCCGTGGAAACGGAGGGCCGATAAGTGAAGTGAAGTGAATTGAAGTGCGGTGTACTTCAGAGGCCGTCAGGCGGACAGCAAGAGAATAAGCTTGGACCTGTTGTACCCGAAACCTGCCTCATATTGTGTCTGTACATTACTGTGCGGTATATCGAGGGACCACCCCCCAGTCCGGGCCCACTAACCCTACACAGTGACAGGCAGGACAGTACCTCACATGATGTCCGCTCCGCAGCATCACCGCCTCCGCCCTCCAGCTGCTTCCTGTGTCTCTGGCACAGCAGCCGCGCCGCTGAATGATGACTTCATTCAGCGGCGCGCTCCTCTCTTTGTCAGAGAGACACAGGAAGCGCTGGCGCCGAGCAGGAAGGATCCTTGCAGCTCCGCTCTTGCTGTTTTCTCTTGCAGGCAGCGTAGCTGTTGGGATCTCTCCCTGCCTGCCGCTACACATGAGGGTAATCTGGCCAGGGGCCCCCCGAAGCCTCGGACCCGGAGAAAGGGTGCTGGGAGGTGGGTGGAGCTTAGAAACACTAAGAGGGGAAAGCTGACAGAAAGTTAGGTCAGTTCCCCTCAGGGGGAAGCAGAGGGAAGACCTGGGAGCAGAATCCCAGAGAGGGGGAGGAAGGCAGAAGTTCCCCGCAGGGGGGAGCAGAGAGGAGAACTCTCGACTGTGATAATCCCCGGAGGAGGGATAGAGAGAGAACGTGTTTGCAGCAGCCTCTTGTAAGTTGGAGCTGTTGGCCAGGGAAGAGAAGGAAGATCAGTTGTTCAGAAGGAAGATAGATAAGAATGGAACGTGCGGAGGAGAGATACTGGGGACGAGGGCTAGTGTGGAGCCTTTCCCTAAGTTCATTGCGCCAAGGCCGGGCGCCGATATCCGAGGCTGTTTGTGATACTAATGATCCTGCAGCAGAAACCGGAGGAATAGGAGTTGAGACCGCTCTATTCCCACCAAAGACTCGAAGACGCAGTGGTAACCTATGTGTGAGCCGGGACATGATTGATGGAGTCCCCAAAGCAGGCTACAGCCACCTGTCATACGAGTGGAGTTTAAGTAACATCAAGAGGAGGCACTTGCGTGTAATTCAGAACTGCAAGTACTTCAGATTAGCGCTAGAAAGGAGACTTTCAGAACAGGCACACAAAAGGGAGTGCTGGAAGGGTTAATTCCATCTACCTGGGAGTTGGCTGAGTCCCTGACCTGGAAGCTTCAGCATCGAAGCGGGCACCTGTCTGTGCCTGAACCGTGAGTAAAAGAATTGGAACTGCATTCAGCTGTGTCATTGCCTTTCTCCTGCGCCAATCCATTCAGCACTGCTACATCTCTGTGCCTAACACTACACCATCTACCTCAACACCTACTACTACTGAAGGAACAACACCGGGGGGGCAACGAAGGGAATGACACTACTGAAGTTGTCCGGGCAACTGGGGGCAGGGCAAGGATAAAAGGAGCAGGGGGTGCGCTCAGGAGTCAGTTAGCAGAGAAGCTGACAGGAGAGGAGAGTCTGTGTGATCTAGAGAGGGACGGTGTAACGGGCGTGGAAGAGCTGAGAGACGATCAGGAGTCTGTGAGGGGTAAGTGACTTACTCTAAGACAATCTACGTGTGCCCGTCCCCTACCGAGGGCCGCCCGCCGTCCACGTACAGCCACAGCCGTGCCCGCTGTTCCGCGCTCCCTCGCGGCTGGTCCGCAACCCCCAGCGACTGCTGCCGCTGTGTTTCCACATGCTGCAGCGACCTGGACACTGCCTCCCTGTCTCCGCCCACGGCTGCGGCCTTCCACCACCAACTTCAGTGGACGCCATCTCGCCATAGGCGTCAGAAAGAGGCCTGCTTCCCGTCTGCAGAGGGACCCTGGGAGAGATCGGCCAACCGTCACCTGAGGTACTGCGTCATAACGGCGCTCCGGGGGCGGGAGCGGCACAGATCCTTCAGGGCCTGTTGAGCCCCACCGGCACAGATCCTTCATGGCCTGTTGAGCCCCGCCGGCACAGATTCCTCCGGGCCTGTTGCACCCCAAAACTCTATTTGAACTTGGCCTTCTGTTTAGATTTCTCATTTTGTATACTGCACCTGAAGTTCCGGTGGACCGTGGATCAATCGGTGGTGTGGAGTCTGCACCACGTGTTTGGTGGGTGGGTGACAAAATTATTTTGGGGCTTGTGCACTTTTAGTTGTAGTAAAAATTGTCCCCAACTGCCTAAAAATGATTGTCCCATAATCACAAGGGCAGACATATCAATGGCACAAAAAGAGGAAAAAATCCTCCCAAAAATTCAGGAAAAAAACAGACAGGCCTAAATGCATCTGCACTAATACAGGGTGCAGCGGACCCAAGTAAAATGGCAGCTGCACAGGTGCAATAATACCAAATGAGTCAGCCAGCCTACAATCAGGGATTGGCCGTGTGGCACACCAGTGCAGAAAAAATAATCCGCATGTGTCAGTGTTCATACAGGGAATGCAGAGCTTCATGTTCACAGCCTCTTAGTAACACCATATAGGGGGGCTGCCCAGTGCTAACTATAATGCATCCCGTGTGAACAGAGGCCACAGTTTACAGAACCATTTGGGCCCAACTTTGACGCAGTTTGCCAGCTTCCGTATTAAGGCCTTAATATCAACCAATACCTTACATATATTGATATGTTTTTTGTGCACTTTATATTTCTTTCAGGGTGCAGTTGGGCCCAAATGTTTCTGCTAACTGTGGCCTCTGTTCACACGGGATGCATTCTAGTTAGCACTGGGCAGCCCCCCTATATGGTGTTACTAAGACGCTGTGAACCAGAAGCCCTGCATTCCCTGTGTGAACACTGCCACATGCGGATTATTTTTTCTGCACTGGTGTACCACACGGCCAATCCCTGATTGTAGGCTGGCTGACTCATTTGGTATTATTGCACCTGTGCAGTTGCCATTTTACTTGGGTCCGCTGCACCCTGTATTAGTGCAGATGCATTTAGGCCTGTCTGGTTAGATCAATGGCACAACCTGTACAGTGGTCCAAGAGGTAAGGGGACATATTTCAACCTCGAAAGAGGTAAACAGGTCCTGCCACATACACAAAGAGGGGCCCATATACTGTTCTTCCACAGGGCCGTCTTCTATCTGTGTCCACCACTAAAGCATCAGATATCTTCCAAAGATTAGGTGATAAATGATTGATCGCTGGAGGTCTGACCACCATGCACACCAGCAATCATAAACATGGGGGATTCCAGTGTCCGGTTATGAGTACCACTTTATTCACTTTTTTAGGATGGACAAGGTGGTGGTCGTACAGTACCTCTCCATTCACACGTGGGACTTTAAGACCCCCATTTTCTGGATTTATTAGGGTCTCAGTGGTAGGACTCTTTGTGAATAAGCATTTACCACCTACCCTATGGACAAGTGATAAATGTTTATAGGACAACCCCTTTGAGTAGGGTCTGTTATTTTAATATATGGGAAATTGTGCATGTCCTGTTGAATGGCAACTGAGCAGCGGGAGGTTGCTGATGTGGTGGGGATGAGCCTCTTTTGAATTGGACCCTTGATTCCCATACCAGCAGTACTGCCATGATGGTGGTCCCTGCTCAAAAGAATAAATTATTGAAATGCATAATTTACAGGGCAGAAACAAAAGTTTCAATTCCCAAAAGCCCTGTGAGCTTGTATTTTCATGGCAGGGAATTGTCACCTATCATTGTGTGTATACCGATCATATGAACATCTACGTGTCGCTATAGTAACAGACTACAAACAAATCCCGTGTAGTCTTATCCTACAATCACTTTCAACTTTCTTCTATTTCTTGGTAACATAGTAAATGTATGTTAGCAAAGTGTAGGGGACAGATTGAAGACAATATGGTTGCAAGAGCAAAATTCAGTGTCCAGATAAATAGTTTTTACAGTACCAGATAAAGAGTGCCCATATAAATAGTGTCACTATGCGCTAATATGCTTCCATACAGTACCAAACTGAATCTGTGAGGGGCCCAAATAACTACCGTAATCTATGCAGATTAACAGGTACTGGCTCTGAGCAAGACAAGCCTGTAAGGGGGTCGGAAAGGAGCCTGAACAGATCAACCCTTATTCATGTTAAAATATTGCACTGAACAGATAAAATGTCGGGAGTAACAGTCATTAAGTGTGTTATATAATGTTTTTTTTATGTATTTCTGTTTACATTTTTTGTCAGAACTAAATTACATGTAATTGCTAAAAGGTTTAATGAAAAAGATGGACTGTCTGTGAATGACTGACAGGCAAGAGTGTCGTTTAGGAGTGTGTACGTTGGGGAATTGACCAACTTTTGGCATCTAGTGGTTTGGTAAAAGAAAGTTTTCGATTCCAAGAGGTCAGACCTGCAGTAAAATGAGTGACTAGAACTAAGGCGACTTTGGTACTGACCACAGAGAAGGGTCAGGAACTGATTATCTGCCTCAGCTAAACATTTTGGGTTGGTATGCTGCCTCGGGCATGGGACTAGGAGGGTCCACCCACGAGCAACATTGTAAATCTGCCTGGTATGACAGTGTAGGGTGCAGGGTGAGTGAGAGTCTGCGAATGTGTCAGGATTAAAGGGTGCCAGGTGACGAGCCTGAAAAGCCAAAAGGCCCCACTGTTAAATTGTGATTCAATGTGAGAAACTGAATCGAACAACGCCACCTGCTGATGAGACTATCCAGCGAGAAGGTCAGAATGTCCACGTGACTGTGGTCCAAAAGTAAGAACTAGTGAAGTCCATTAAGACCCGGTGAATCCTCAGTCGGGTCTGGTCTGTTCTTCTGGTCATGTTTTGTTGAATAATTGTACCACGAAAGACAATGTTTGACTTAATTTTTTATTTATTTAAACTGAGTACGTCTCCCAGTTCCCACTGATGTTGGAACAGTTTCTCTTTTCCTTCCATGCCTCTCCATTCCAAAGTTACACCCCTGTAATAAATATGCAAATCTTCCATTTTACCAAGCGGGCTTATGACCCGCCCCGGAGGCAGTAGGGTACTCGGTGCCGGGCCCGTTGATTTCAATGGGAGATGTCACAGTGGCAGTGACCCGGTCCGTGGCCTCGGGCAGTCAATGTAAAAGGGGTAGAGTGATGGGGATAAAGTTATTGAGATGATTCGTGATGCCACCTGTTGTTTCTGGTCAGTTTGACCAGCGCTGCAGGGTTGCTTCTCTGGGACAGATGGTGTGGTGCAGCAATGATGTTGAAGCTCCCCACAGGTGGAGCTGTAGTCCCAGGGCAGTAGGAATAGATGTTGAGGTAGACAGTGGCGGATTAAGTGGACTATGGGCCCGGGGCTGTTCATAAAACCTGGGCCCCTGTACCCCCCTTCCCACCTGAGCGCTGCGGTCCCCGTGCGGGAATTGACAGCCGTACGGACCGCAGCACTTGGTTTGCTGCGGGTCCATACGGAAAACCCGCCACCATTCCACCACGTGTGGACATGGCCTAAAAAGACATTGCACATAAGCTGTAGGCCTACGGCCAATACGCACAAAATCGCCCAACGTGATCCTGGCCATAGGGGATCCACTTTAATGTCCCCACTTTAATTTGAAGTCCCCTTACTTCATCCATTGCAGTCCCCTATCACCCACTCACTTCATCTGCAGTGCCGCTTCATCATTTGCAGCCCCTTATCCCCCCTTCCATTTTATCATGTGCAGTCCCCTTCCCCCCAACTTCATGTGCAGCCCCACTCCCCCATCATCATGTGCAGTTAATTTTACCCCCACATCATGTGCAGTCCCCCTTACCCCCAATTCATCATGTGCAGTCCCCCTTACCCCCAATTCATCATGTGCAGTCCCCCTTACCCCCAATTCATCATGTGCAGTCCCTCTTACCCCCAATTCATCATGTTCAGTCCCACTTACCCCTTAAATCATCATGTGCAGTCCCACTTACCCCTTAAATCATCATGTGCAGTCCCACTTACCCCTTAATTCATCATGTGCAGTCCCACTTACCCCTTAAATCATGTGCAGTCCCACTTACCCCTTAATTCATCATGTGCAGTCCCACTTACCCCTTAATTCATCATGTGCAGTCCCACTTACCCCTTAATTCATCATGTGCAGTCCCACTTACCCCTTAATTCATCATGTGCAGTCCCCCTTATCCCCCACTTCATCATGTGCAGTCCCCCTTATCCCCCTTTTCATCATGTGCAGTCCCCCTTATCCCCCACTTCATCATGTGCAGCCCCACTTATCCCCCACTTCATCATGTGCAGCCCCACTCATCCCCCCTTCATCATATGCAGCCCCACTCACCCCCCTTCATCTTGTGAAGCCCCCACTCATCCCCCTTCATCCTGTGAAGCCCCCACTCACCCCCTTCATCATATACAGCCCCCAGTCACCCCCCTTCATCATATACAGCCCCCAGTCACCCCCCCTTCATCATATACAGCCCCCAGTCACCCCCCCTTCATCATATACAGCCCCCAGTCACCCCCCTTCATCATATACAGCCCCCAGTCACCCCCCTTCATCATATACAGCCCCCAGTCACCCCCCCTTCATCATATACAGCCCCCAGTCACCCCCCCTTCATCATATACAGCCCCCAGTCACCCCCCCTTCATCATATACAGCCCCCAGTCACCCCCCTTCATCATATACAGCCCCCAGTCACCCCCCTTCATCATATACAGCCCCCAGTCAGCCCCCTTCATCATATACAGCCCCCAGTCAGCCCCCTTCATTATATACAGCCCCCAGTCACCCCCCCTTCATCATATACAGCCCCCAGTCACCCCCCTTCATCATATACAGCCCCCAGTCATCCCCCTTCATCATATACAGCCCCCAGTCACCCCCCTTCATCATATACAGCCCCCAGTCACCCCCCCTTCATCATATACAGCCCCCAGTCACCCCCTTCATCATATACAGCCCCCAGTCACCACCCCTTCATCATATACAGGCCCCAGTCACCCCCCCTTCATCATATACAGGCCCCAGTCACCCCCCATTCATCATATACAGGCCCCAGTCACCCCCCCTTCATCATATACAGCCCCCAGTCACCCCCCCTTCATCATATACAGCCCCCAGTCACCCTCCCTTCATCATATACAGCCCCCAGTCACCCCCCCTTCATCATATACAGCCCCCAGTCACCCCCCCTTCATCATATACAGCCCCCAGTCACCCCCCTTCATCATATACAGCCCCCAGTCACCCCCCCTTCATCCTGTACAACCCCAGTCACCCCCTTCATCATATACAGCCCCCAGTCACCCCCCCTTCATCATATACAGCCCCCAGTCACCCCCCCTTCATCATATACAGGCCCCAGTCACCCCCCCTTCATCATATACAGGCCCCAGTCACCCCCCCCTTCATTGTGTACAGCCCCCACTCACCCCCTCCCCCATTTAATTCATTTTATAAATAAAAAAAAATAAAAAAAGTTCCCCATACTTACCTCACAGCCGGCTCGCTCTCCAGCAGCGCCTCTGCTTTCAGTATCCTCCGGGACATGTCGGCGCGTGCACGATGACCAGGGGAAGAGTCTAGAGGAGATCATTTGCATATTCCCAGTGCCTTCTGGGATAAGTGAAGAGTCTCCGCGAGCTCAACGATCACTGGGTTTTGGCCGTTGCAGCTGAAAAGAGGAAATCGGAAAACCAGGGGAAGAGTCTTGAGGAGATCATTTGCATATTCCCAGTGCCTTCTGGGATAAGTGAAGAGTCTCCGCGAGCTCAACGATCACTGGGTTTTGGCCGTTGCAGCTGAAAAGAGGAAATCGGAAAACCAGGGGAAGAGTCTTGAGGAGATCATTTGCATATTCCCAGTGCCTTCTGGGATAAGTGAAGAGTCTCCGCGAGCTCAACGATCACTGGGTTTTCGCCGTTGCAGCTGAAAAGAGGAAATCGGAAAACCAGGGGAAGAGTCTTGAGGAGATCATTTGCATATTCCCAGTGCCTTCTGGGATAAGTGAAGAGTCTCCGCGAGCTCAACGATCACTGGGTTTTGGCCGTTGCAGCTGAAAAGAGGAAATCGGAAAACCAGGGGAAGAGTCTTGAGGAGATCATTTGCATATTCCCAGTGCCTTCTGGGATAAGTGAAGAGTCTCCGCGAGCTCAACGATCACTGGGTTTTGGCCGTTGCAGCTGAAAAGAGGAAATCGGAAAACCAGGGGAAGAGTCTTGAGGAGATCATTTGCATATTCCCAGTGCCTTCTGGGATAAGTGAAGAGTCTCCGCGAGCTCAACGATCACTGGGTTTTGGCCGTTGCAGCTGAAAAGAGGAAATCGGAAAACCAGGGGAAGAGTCTTGAGGAGATCATTTGCATATTCCCAGTGCCTTCTGGGATAAGTGAAGAGTCTCCGCGAGCTCAACGATCACTGGGTTTTGGCCGTTGCAGCTGAAAAGAGGAAATCGGAAAACCAGGGGAAGAGTCTTGAGGAGATCATTTGCATATTCCCAGTGCCTTCTGGGATAAGTGAAGAGTCTCCGCGAGCTCAACGATCACTGGGTTTTGTCCGTTGCAGCTGAAAAGAGGAAATCGGAAAAACCGCGCGCCAATTTGGGCTCAACTTTCATCGTTTTTAAGAAATCTCAAGATGGAAGAGGCCAGGAGCCATTTGGTGAGCTGCATTTCTTGCTACATGTTCACAGACTTACCAGTGGAAAAGCCAAACTTCACATGCCACAAATGCAAGCTTGTGTCCCTGTTGGAGGAAAAGTTGCAAAATCTCGAAGAGAGGTTAGCTATGTTGAAGATCATTAAGGAAGGTGAAGAGTTCTTGGACAGAGCAGAATTATCTCTTCATGTTACAGAAAGAGAAGAAATTCGAAGTGCACCTGAAGAAACAGAGGAATGGAGACATGTGACCCAGAGAAGCAGGAGGATCAGGAGGCAGTCAGCACCCATACTGCTCAGAAACCAGTACCAGGCTCTCACGCAGGAAAACAATGAAGAAATACATCAGGATAAGACTTTGCCAACAAGCAGCAACCTTGTACGCCTTCAGAATCCTCCTGGATGGAGAAAGAAAAATGTTGTGAAGAAGAAACGGAGAGTGGTGGTCATGGGGGATTCCCTGTTGAGAGGAACAGAGGCCGCTATCTGCAGACCGGATATAACTTCAAGAGAAATGTGTTGTCTTCCAGGTGCAAAAATTAAAGATGTGTCTGACAGGATATCAGGACTCTTCAGACCTACAGATGACTACCCATTCCTGCTACTACATGTGGGGACAAATGACACTGCAAGAAACGACCTGGAAACCATCTGCAGAGACTTTGAAGACTTAGGCAAGAAAGTGAAAGAACTGGGAGCGCAGGTGGTCTTCTCTTCCATCCTCCCAGTGGATGGCCATGGAACAAGGAGGTGGAATAAGATTCTGCAGGTGAACAACTGGCTACGTCGATGGTGCCGTCAGCAACGATTTGGATTTCTGGATCACGGAGTGAACTACTTATACGATGGACTACTTGCTAGAGATGGGGTGCACCTTACGAAGACTGGAAAGCATGTATTTGGAAGTCGCCTTGCTACTCTTGTAAGGAGAGCTTTAAACTAGAACAACATGGGAAGGGAAGCAAAAGACCAGAAAAAGCCATACACCTGACAAATGCTATTGAGAACTCTGCTATTAGAAGTGGAAAGGAAGAACAAAGATGAAAGAATCTAATTAATAAAAATATTGGAGAAAGAGAAACCAATCACAAACTAAAATGTTTCTATACTAATGCACAAAGCATGGGCAACAAACAAGGAGAATTGGAACTACTAACACAGGAAAAGAAATATGATGTCATTGGAATCACTGAAACTTGGTGGGACAATACACATGATTGGAATACAAGACTAGAAGGATACAACTTATTTGCAAGAAACAGACTTGATAAACGAGGAGGGGGTGTCGCATTGTATGTTAGAAATGCGTATTTCTGCACAGAGATTGAAGCTTCAGAGACTGGGAGTTCTGTGGAAACTGTTTGGGTAAGAATACAAGGACAGAACAATGGAAAGGACACCATTGTAGGTATTTACTACAGGCCGCCTGTGCAAGCTGAAGATATGGATGAACTCTTTATGCATCAAATGGCCAAGTTCTCCAAAAAATATGACATAGTTGTCATGGGAGATTTCAACTATCCAGACATTTGTTGGGAATCTCTCTCAGGCAAAACTAACAGGTCAAGGAAATTCTTATCCTCTCTTGCTGACAACTTTATCTTCCAAAAGGTAAGGGAGAAAACAAGGGGAACTGCTACCTTGGATCTAATCCTTATAAACAGGGAGGAAATGGTTGAGGAGGTAAAAGTGGCTGGGACCCTAGGAGGTAGCGACCATGCTATTTTAGAATTTTGGATAACTAGAGGCGGAAGACCTGTGAAGACTCAGACGTCAAGGTTAGATTTCAGAAAGGCAGATTTTAAGGGATTCAGAAAGAGAATTGGAGGGATCCAATGGCTGGATATCCTTAAAGACAAAAATGTCCAGGAAGGATGGGAAATCTTGAAAAATGAAATTCTCAAAGCACAGTTGTTAACAATTCCGAAAAGAGGGAAGAATAGGAAGCAGTTAAGGAAACCAGGATGGATGAACACAGAACTTAAGCACATGCTAAAAAGGAAGAAAAAAATGTTTATAAAATGGAAAGAGGGAGGCATATCTAAAGAAGAATATAATGCTGTCTGCAGAACCTGCAGGGCACAAATCAGATTAGTAAAGCTGAAAATGAATTGAGGCTTGCAAGAGATGTCAAAAGCAATAATAAAGGATTTTGGGGATATGTCAAAAGTAAAAGAAAAGTCAAAGATGCTATAGGATTTTTACAGGATGAAAATGATGAAATGGTAAGACAGGATGTTGAGAAGGCTGAACTTTTAAATTCCTATTTTGCATCTGTTTTCTCTCAGAAAGGAAATGTAACATCAACTGTTATTCACTGTCCTATTAAGGGAATAGAAGAATCCAGGATATCTATAAACAGAAAGATAGTGAGGAAACACTTAGCTAGCCTAAATGAATTCAAGTCTCCAGGTCCAGATGAATTACACCCCAGAGTACTGAAGGAGATAGCAGAAGAAATTTTTGAACCCCTCTCTATAATCTTTGAAAATTCTTGGAGAACAGGAGAAGTGCCAGAAGACTGGAGAAGAGCAAATGTTGTTCCTATCTTCAAAAAGGGGAAGAAGGTGGACCCAGGTAACTATAGGCCGGTGAGTCTGACTTCTATACCAGGAAAGATCTTTGAACAAATTATTAAACAACATGTATGTCAATACCTGGATAAGAATGAAGTGATTAAACAGAGTCAGCATGGGTTTGTAACTAATAAGTCATGTCAGACTAACTTAATTTCCTTCTATGACGGTATCACTGATTGGGTGGATCAAGGAAATGCTGTAGATATAGTATATCTTGACTTCAGCAAAGCATTTGACAAAGTCTCTCACACAATCCTTATTGAAAAAATGATTAAGTATGGAATGGACAAGGCAACTGTTAGGTGGATTCATAACTGGCTTAGTGATCGGACCCAAAGAGTGGTCGTAAATGGCTGCACATCCAGTTGGAAGAATGTCTCAAGTGGGGTACCACAGGGCTCTGTCCTGGGCCCTGTATTGTTCAACATCTTTATCAACGATTTAGATGAAGGAATTGAGGGTAAACTGATTAAATTTGCTGATGACACAAAGCTAGGAGGGATAGCTAATACTAGAGAAGAGAGAGAGAGGATTCAAAAAGATTTAAATAAACTGGAGAAGTGGGCAGCAACTAACAGAATGGTTTTTAACAGGGAGAAATGCAAAGTACTACATCTGGGCAATAAAAATGGAAAAAGCATATATAGAATGGGAGGAATAGGGCTAAGTGACAGCACATGTGAAAAAGACTTGGGTATACTAATAGATCACAGACTGAATATGAGTCAACAGTGTGATGCAGCAGCAAAAAAGGCAAATGCAATTCTAGGATGTATTAACAGAAGCATACAGTCTAGATCACGTGAAGTCATTATTTCCCTCTACTCCTCTTTGGTCAGACCTCATCTGGAATATTGTGTCCAATTTTGGGCACCACATTTTAAAAAAGGCATCAACAAACTGGAGCAAGTTCAGAAAAGAGCGACCAGAATGGTGATCGGTCTGCAAACCCTGTCTTATGAGGAAAGGTTGCAGGATTTGGGAATGTTTAGTTTGCAAAAGAGAAGACTGAGAGGAGACTTAATAGCTGTCTACAAATATCTAAAGGGCTGTCACATTGTAGAAGGATCAACTTTATTCTCATTTGCACAAGGAAAGACTAGAAGCAATGGGATGAAACTGAATGGGAGGAGACACAGATTAGATATTAGAAAAAACTTTTTGACAGTTAGAGTGATCAATGAGTGGAACAGGCTGCCACGAGAAGTGGTGAGTTCTCCTTCAATGGAAGTCTTCAAACAGAGGCTGGACAGACATCTGACTGGGATGATTTAGCGAATCCTGCTTTGAGCAGGGGGTTGGACCAGATGGCCCAGGAGGTCCCTTCCAACTCTACGATTCTATGATTCTATGTCGGCGCGTGCACGATGACGTCATCGCGCACGCCCGACATCTGACCCGGAAGTACAGCCAGAGCTGAGCAGCCGTCAAGGTGACGGCCGTGCACAGCTCCCGGCCCCTCATAGAATGTGACGCGGGCGGCTGTCTGCTGCCGGCGGCGTCACAGCACAGGGCACGGCCGGCCCTTTACAGGTGCTGGGGGAGCGGTCCGGGGGGGCATTTGCCTCTCTGCCACCCGGCCCAGCCCGCCCCTGCCCCTGGGCCCCCAAAAAACCTTGGGCCCGGGGCGACCGCCCCATCCGCCCCTATTAAGATCCGCCATTGGAGGTAGATGGTGTAGTGCTAGGCACAGAGACGTAGCAGTGCTGGATGAGTGGCGCAGGAATAAGTGGAGGACACAAGGGCTTGTAGTTCCAAGGCTTTACTCAGTCTGTTGCACATACAGATGCCTGCTTCAGTACTGAGTCCTCCAGGAAAGGGGTCCAGATAACTTCCAGATAGGACAGAATGCACCTTCCCAACCTTCCCTGTCAGTGTGTTCCTTTCCTGACCATCTCCAAACAATGCGCTGTGGCTCAGTGGGTCCTGGGTTTGAATCCCACCAAGGACAACATCTGCAAGGAGTTTGCATGTTCTCCCCGTATTTGTGTGGGTTTCCTCCGGGTACTCCGGTTTCCTCCCACACTCCAAAGACATACTGATAGGGAATTTAGATTGTGAGCCCCATCAGGGACAGTGATGAAAATGTGTGCAAACTGGAAAGCGCTATATAAAAATAAAGATTATTATTAATACGCTGCTTATACTCCTTCCACTTCAGCGCCTCACAATTAGCAGTCCGGGCCAGCTCACTGTTCCTGTGACTCTGTGTAGCCACCTTTCCGGTTAGACTAAAGTGACCACAGCTGTCGGCTTTGCTAGTTAAGTCCATAGTTCCACTCCACTAGGCTTAGGGGCCGAGTCCCTTCTGTGACCAATGCAGCGTGGAAAGGGACCCACGGGATCACCTTCCAACCGTGGCCCTGGAAGAACCACTCTTCCTAGTGAGAATCTGCTGTTTCTGTCCAATCTGTCTGGCACTCCCCATGCAGTTGGGAGCTGCACAGACCACGTCCTTCTCCTTTCCTCCCTCTAAGGGGATCTGTCTATCTCACCCCAGCCTAAGATTCTCCCTCCTTCCTACGCTCCGCCCACCTCCCAGCACACTTCGTGTTCCAAGTAGGGAGTCATGAAGGGTGCTCTGCTACACTACTATGTGTGAAATGTGGGGTGTTGAAGTCTGGTCAGGTGCATCCACCCTACCTGGTCATGGGGTACCACACCTCTGGTTGAGGTGCAGTACCTTTGTGGCATCTGGACCCACAGGGGCGCCACACTTACACTACAGAACTGTGTAAGAATTTGCTTTTTCTCCTCTGACAAAGGCTGATCGACATACATCTGCGTCCAGAGAGAAGTTGTGTGGTCCATGCCCTGTTGGTCGAATGGAAAGTCTTCATTTTTGGAGGCATAAGATTGGAACGGAAGGGCACAGAATAAATAACCTGTTGTAGAATCAATGGGACAGCCGCAATTAGCAGTATTCAGCATACATTTAAAAAAAAATCTAGTATTAGATTTTCTTTTAGAGTAAAGTATCATAAAAATGGACCTTCTCCAGTGTTTCACTCCAGCACGCCGCACCACGTAAGGAAATCTCCAAAGGAGGCCTGTCCTACAGATGTTTTTCTAGAGTGGTCATGTCTATTTTGGCTCACATTACAAGCCTAAAGATAAAGGAGACACTATAGTATACTGTTTAGTAGAAGGATAATGCAGGAGGTCATACATTGCTACAGTAGGATCAGGGGAGGACATGTACTTGGCTGAAACATCACACATTGCCGCTCCGCCTATCTGCGGCATGGAGCCATAAAAGATGGAAAACAAGATAAGACATATAATTGGGTGCACTTGGTCACTGTTTAGCAATGATCTTTTGCAGTTACTGAAGCTTATATAATTGCCAATACAGTCACATGTCGGCTCGGGCTCATTGCCAAGGACCGAAGTAAACAAAAGATCTGCAGCTACAATGAGTATAAAGGAAGGGAAAACTTCCAGTGCATTACATAAGAATTGATGTAAAAGTTAACTGTGCCAGAGGTTGTGTAGTATGTTGTGAGTGGAGAGTGCGGTATACTGTGTAGACATGGTGCAAGGGATTGTCAGTACAAAGTGAAAACGCACAAACAGATTCAATAAAGTTACTCACTTTTGTATCCAAAGCACCACTCCAGCGTTTGTTTTTTTTATTTTGGCACTGGAGTGGTGGGGTTGTCCGGGACATTAACAATGATGGCCTATCCTTCAGAAACTGTAGGTCATCAATGTCTGATTGGTGAGGGTACGACAACCCGACACCCCCACAGATCATCTGTCAGTGGCAGACGGAACTACGCAGTCGCGTGGCTACACAACACAGCTCAAACAATAGATTAGTGGCCACTGGCCAAGGTCGGGTACTGTACATCCGCCCTCTATTAATTTGAATAGGTAGCATATATTCGGTACCCGGCTACGGCAACTGTAAAGTCAACGGACCAGCTCCGCAACTGAGCGGTCACAGCTGATTGTCTTCGGTGCCTGGTGTTGCATCCACACTGATCAGATATCCGTAGGATAGACCATCAATGTTAAACTCCCGGATAACCCCTTTAAGTTCCCTGTCCCAAGAATTATACTCACCAGCTGCTGGCTTCAGTCGTTTGCGGCATGGCTCCAGTCCCACGTCGCCATCTTGTGACCACAATTTCTGACTTTATGGTCATTGGAATTTCTTCATTTTTTTTCATCTTTTCACCGATATTTCCTAGACTTCTAATGTGGGTGAGCTGACTGCCTTTTTCATATATATTTTTTCTACACAATTTTTGACTGCAAGGAAGTCACAGCTAATGGCACAACTTCTCAACGGAAGTCTATGAGAGCCTCGTTTTGGCCCCGGTCTGTCCCTGTCCCAGTATCATTTTATCAGCAGCATATCTGCAGTCTACGCCTGGTGATGTGGGAGTGGAGGCCCTGGGCAATTGCCCAGTTTTCTACCCCCCCCAATTCCAGCCTTGCTGGTAATAATAATAATAATAATCTTTATTTATATAGCGCTAACATATTCTGCAGCGCTTTACAGTTAAACAGTTTCAAACACAACAGTCATAAGTAACAACGTTAACAATAATATCAAAGCAAAGTAAAACAACCCTGCTCGTGAGAGCTTACAATCTACAACGAGGTGGGTGAGATACAAAGTACAGGTGTATATTTACAATGATGTATTTACAATGATGGCCCAGCCATCTTGAGGGGGTGGGGGATAGAGATATTGATTGGGCTACACACGCACACTTTTACATAGAATGACTGTGATTAGTGAACGTGATAGGCCGCTCTGAACAAATGTGTTTTAAGGGAGCGCCTAAAACTGTACAAGTTGTAGATGGTCCTAATTTCTTGGGGGTAGAGCATTCCAGAGGATTGGCGCAGCGTGGGAGAAGTCTTGGAGACGGGAGTGGAAGGTACGGGTTAGTGCAGAGGTTAGTCGAAAGTAATTTGCAGAGTGCAGCGATTGGCTAGGCCGATAGACAGAAATGAGGGAGGAGATGTAGGGGGCTGCCACACTGTGGAGAGCTTTGTGGGCAAGAATAAGTACTTTGAATTGGATCCTGTAGTAAATGGGCAGCCAGTTTAATGACTGGTGAAGAGCGGATGCGTCCGAGTACCAATTAGCAAGGTGGATGACCCTGGCTGCTGCATTAAGAATAGACTGGAAAGGGGAAAGTCGAGTGAGGGGGAGGCCAAATAATAATTGCAGTAGTCCAGGCAGGAGTGGGTCAGGGAAACAGTGAGGGTTTTTGTTGTTTCCATGGTTAGAAAAGGGCGGATTCTAGAGATGTTCTTTAGGTGTAAGCAGCAAGAGCAGGAAAGAGATTGTATATGGGAGGTGAAGGCATAACACCAAGACAGCGCGCCTGCTGCCGGGGTGTTGTTATGGTGCCATCCACGGAGAGGGAAATGTCAGATTTAGAGAGTTTAGTAGACAGCGGGAGCACAAGGATTTCAGTTTTGGAAAGGATGAGTTTCAGATAGAGAGTGGACATGATGTTGGAGACTGCGAACAGACAGTCATTGGCGTTCTGTAGTACAGCGGGGGTAAGGTCAGGGGATGACGCTTATAGTTGCATGTCATCAGCATAAAGATGATACTGAAAGCCAAATCTGCTGATTGTCTATCCTATTGGGGCCGAGAAGAGAAGGGGGCCAAGGACTGAGCCCTGAGGTACCCCAACAGTGAGAGGAAGAGGAGATGAAGTGGAGTCAGCGAACGAGAGAGAGACTGAAGGAGCTGTGAGGGAATGGGGTCAGTAGTGCATGTTGTCGGATGAGAAGAAGAGAGGAGCCTGGAGACTTCTTCTGTGATGGGATCAAATGTGGAGAGTGAGCCAGGGGAAATGCAGGGAGGGATGGGAGTCACTGCCCCTGGGGGCTGGTAAGTATGAGTCTAAGGGCAGGGAATGTACAGGAGTGGCACCACTCCAGCGGTCAATAAAAAAGCAAAAACCTTGAAGTGGTACTTTAATATTTCTTATTGTCAGCTGTTTTTATGTTACCTTAAAGGGAAACTGTCAACCTGAGCATTCAGTCTGATCTTTAAAGCATGAGGCTCTTAACAGACTGATAAACTGATTTTTTTTTTGCCACAAACCTCATTTGGAGTCCAGTGGGCGGTTCTAATCAGTTATTGACAGCTATCTGTGGATGTACAGGAAAGGCCCCCATGCACATTAGGCTAATGTTGACTGAACCTATCTATATTTGGTTGAAAGTCTAATGTGTATTGAGGTACCCAAATTATAACTGTCGGGGATAAATAAGGATCTGGCATGTCCAGTTTTGGACGTGTCGACGTGACGTGTCGATCCTTTTGTTCTCTAGAGATAAATCTTCTACCAGAGATGACCCATCCTTCATCAAGATGGTCGCACTCCAGTCAAAAATAAAACTTATCAAAAGGATATTTGTTTTTTAAGGAGTTTAAGGATCATGCGAAAACTTTTGTTAACTAACAAACAATGACAGAAACTAGATTTAATTTCATTCATGTGTACATTTTGGGTTTAATCGTGAGAAATCATGTTGTGTATGGCCAGCCTTAGTGCCTCAGAAGTGAAGTCCTGGCATTCACTCGCTCGTCTTTGTTTAATTTTACTGACTTGCTTATGCACCTGCAATTGAATTTATGACTTGTGATGAAGAACAAAGTGTCCCATCATAATTCTCCACAAGTCACAAGCTCAGTCCACCCACTCTCTTCCGACTGCTCTGCTTTCTGCTTAGCACAGGTGCTTGTACTCCATGATATGCTAAAGTAATAAGTTGCCCCTCCAAAACCAACTATTCCACCCTTGTGCCACCCTTCTCAAAAAGTAAATAAAGTTTATACTCGTATAGTTCAAGTGGTTAAGTCCCCTTTTCCCTAGCACACAGAATGGGCCAACACAGACATGCTCCCCCAGGGCATTGGCATCTTGTAGATGGTAGGCATTAGAGATGGGCGAACGTGAACAGTAAAATTCGGCGCCTGTACCGAACACCTACTGTTTGGGCACGGACACCGAACATGGGCTTCATCAGGATGTCAGTGTTACTGTTTGGGTTCGGCTGCCTGAACACTGGGTGTATGTGCATGACAGCGCGACAAACATCACTTCTGATCGGCAGTGAAATCATCCCTGCCGGTCAGAGAGCCGCGGTTCCCACACTGTGAAAAGACGGCGTGAGCGCTGAGCTGTGATCCGAGGGATAATGTTTATAATTTAAAAAAACAAACAGCGTGTGTTCCCCTGTATTTTCGATAACCAGCCAGGCAAAATTCACTGCTGGGGACTGCAACCCCCAGCTGTCAGATTCAGCAAGGTTGGTTATCAAGAATAGAGGGGTCCCCATGCCGTATTTTTTAATTATTTAAATAAATCATTTAAAAAAACGGCGTGGGGTCCCCCCCATTTTTGACAACCAGCCTTGCTAAAGCAGACAGCTGGGGGCTGGTATTCTCAAGCTGGTAAGGGGCCATGGATATTGCCCTCACAGCCTAAAAATAGCAGCCTGCAGCTGCCCAGAAAAGGCATATCTATTAGATGCCCCAATTCTGGCGCTTGCCCTGCTCTTGCCAATTGCCGTGTAGCGGTGGCAGGTGGGGTTAATATTTGTGGGGTTGATGTCACCTTTGTATTGTCAGTTGGCATCAAGCCCACAGCTTAGTAATGGAGAGGCATCTAGAAGACGCCTATCCATTACTATTAGAAATAAAACAAAACAAACTTTTCCTTTTTTATTTAAAAATAATAAACACAGTTATACTAACCTAACGCCTTTTCCACTGAAGCCCTTGTGTTTTGTAAGAAAACAAAAATAAAAAATAACAATATCCATTCTCCATCGTAATGTCCTACGCTATAATCCATGTCTGGGGGATAAACAGTTTTCAAACTGGACGGTGCCAAGATGCAACCGTCCAGGCTGAGAACC
This sequence comes from Dendrobates tinctorius, assembly GCF_039654945.1. Taxonomy (NCBI): domain Eukaryota; kingdom Metazoa; phylum Chordata; class Amphibia; order Anura; family Dendrobatidae; genus Dendrobates; species Dendrobates tinctorius. The sequence goes on along the minus strand of NW_027361689.1, from coordinate 19,248,358 downwards.
ACTGGTGAATGAGCTGGGTTTTTCTCACGGTGCTAGCGGGCATTTTACTGAGGTCACGGCAGGTCAGCCCGGCTGGGAACACAGCCTCAGTGACCGGAGGTAACCTTGATGACGCTACCGCCAGTCAGTGAGCCTGTGTTTGCAGCAGCTCATTCACTAGTGGTTCTCAGTTTGGACGGTTGCATCTTGGCACCGTCCAGTTTGAAAACTGTTTATTCCCAGACATGGATTACGGCGTGGGACAGATTCTGGTTGTGTCTTTATTTACAATACAACTATAGGATTAGTAATGGATAGGTGTCTTATAGACACCTCTCCATTACTAAGCCGTTGGCTTGATGCCACCTGACAATACAAGGATGATATCAACCCCAAAAATATTAACCCCACTTGTCACCGCTACAGGGCAAGTGGGAAGAGCCGTGCAAAGCGCCAGAATTGGCGCATGTAATAAATGTGCCTTTTCTGGGCAGCTGCGGGCTCTATTTTTTAGGCTGGGTGGGGGGCAATATCCATAGTCCTACACCAGCCAGGGAATACCAGCCCCCTGACTGCTTTAGCAAGGCTGGTTGCAAAAAAATGGGGGAGACCTCACCACTTTTTTTTTTTTTTAATTATTTATTAAAAAAAAAAAAAATACGACTTTGGGATCCCTCTATTCTTGATAACCAGCCTTGTTGAAGTTGACAGCTGAGAGTTGCAGCCCCCAGTCTTGAGTTTTGCCTGACTGGTTATCAAAAACACAGGGGAACCCACACTGGGTTTTTTTTTTCAAATTATTTATTTACAGCACAGGAGCTGGATAATGAAAACACACATAAGCCGCTCATGCTCTCACTGTTATTAGCGGCAGTGTTGTGATTGGGTCACCGAGGAGGAGAGCAAGCCCAAGCTAAGCCACAGAAAACCAGAGAGGTTGATAACTAAGCGGATTGCAGACACCAATCCTATCCACACAACTAGCAGTAGCCGTGGAGCGTGCCTACGATGATCCTAGATGCCTCGGCACAGCCAGAGAACTAACTAAGCCTAAAGCAAGAAAGGGGAAATCTAAACTGCCCCAGAGCAGACCCCAAAGGAATAGATAGCCCCCAAACATATATTGTCGGTGAGACAAGATGAAAACACAAACGCAGGTAGGAAAATAGACTGAGCAAACGAAGGGGCCCACACTGACTAGACAGGACAGGAAAGGAAAGACACTGTCTGCAATCACGCAAAAAACCCTGAGAAAAGGTCCAACACGTCTGATGCAAAAATACTGAAGTCGCACGACTTTGCCCACTATATCAGCACTCTGGTATATTCTGAAAGCAGAGCAAAAAGAGGCCAATCTAATAAGGGACAAAAACAAACTGGCACAAGCAGTAACGTATGGATGGTGATTCAGCACACCCCCAGCCGGAGCTGGCCGACCCACACAAAACTGAACTAGACAAAACCAGATCAAATGTGAACAGAATAGCAAAAGAACACTTAGCTGAGCATGCAGGGACTGAGCTGGAAACTAAGACCTCAGGAGGCAGGAAAAAATCACCAGCAGGGGAGTCGGCTGTCTTAAATCCAGTCTGAAACCCCAGATCTCCAATCGTCATCATCATTATCAGGTGGCAAGCCTCTGTTAATCAGATCAGCTCCATTACCTCCAGTAACCACCACCAGAGGGAGCCCAGAAAGAGAACTTGCAACCCCTCCGTCAACCTGATCAGCTCCACCACCTTCAGCAGTAACCAGAGGTAGGCTAGAAAGCGAATTCACAACAGGCAGCATGTGTCGGATGATGGGAGCTGTTGTCCCATCAGCTGACACCAGTGATTGGAGGTAAACTTTATACCTTTGATCACAGCTGAGCGCTCACGCTGTCCTTTGACAGAATGGGAACCACGTCTCTCTGACCGGTGGGGATGATTTCACTGCCGATCAGAAGCGATGTTTGCCGCGCTGCCATACACATAACAGTGTGGCAAACACTGGATGTTCGGGCCCCCCATTCAAATGAATGGGGTTTGGGTCCGGGTACTGTTCTGGTACCCGAACCTGAACTTTTTGTAATTGTTCGTCGGAACCCGCTGGACCTGAACATCTCTAGTAAGCATACATGTGTCCTGCAGAATGGAGAGTGGTGGGAGCTATGGCCCCCTGCCCCACCACAGGATCCAACTGTATTGGTGACATGTTGACCCTCATAAAGTGGAAAGTGACGCTTGCCTGGAGATCTGGGGCATGGTCACTGACTCAGATCTTCAACATTAGTTACACTACTGATGGATTCCTTTTTTTGTCTTTTTCGTTTTTCTCCCACCTACCATTTTGCTGGTACTAAAAAATGCCACAGAACAGCACAGAAAAAATGCAGTGTGTGAACAAATTCTAAGGGCCCCGTCACACATGGCAATCTCGCTAGCGAGATCGCTGCTGAGTCACAACTTTTGTGACACAACAGCGATCTCACCAGCGACCGGCCCCCCTGCCGGTATCGCTGATCGCTGCAAGAAACCTCTGGACATTTTTTTCGTCGCTGATCTCCCGCTGGCCAGCACGCATCGCTGTGTGTGACAGCGGGAGACCAGCGATCAGCTGTAAAATAATAAAAAAAAAAAATATTGTTATTCTCACCTTCCGGCGTCCCGCGCAGTCTTCCCGCCTCTCTCCACGCTCCAGGTCCCAGTAATCCTTTGCAAGAATGACCGCGAGACTTCGCGATCCCGCGAGAACGGACGTCATTGCGGTAATTCTCGCAAAGGATTACTGGGACCGGAGCGTGGAGAGAGGCAGGAATGCTGCGCGGGACGTCGGAAGGTGAGAATAACAATATTTTTTATTTTAATTCTATTTTTGACATGAATATGGCATCAGCGCGCTGTGCTAATCGCTGGTGTGACAGCTCACAAGCGATCACATAGCGACTTACCAGCGATCCTGACACGTTGACGGGATCGCTGGTAAGTCGCTATGTGTGACTCCAGCTTAAGACTTTTGAACCCAGTGTTCTCCCCACACTATGCCATTGAGTAACCGGTGCACTCAGCTATTATCAGAACACATAGGGTAATGCAAGTTTGCATCCACTGTAGCTATGATGTCAGGATTATTGGAGGCATTGAAGGTAAAATTGTTCTAGAGAAAGCTCTGCACTTATAAAATAGCTAATTCATCAGTCAGCCGTAGGTCTAAACCTGCCTATTATCTATCACACATAATGCCCCCAGCTTTACCCACGGCCACAATAATACTCATGTAAAGGTTTTGCATGCTTTGCCTTTGGCAGTTTTACTCCCTAGTGAGACACAGAAATGACCGCAGTGCCCAAACACAGCGACTGACAGCTATCATGAATGCACGCCATCCAGCATCACGTCTCATATACCACCCTTTATTGGATGCTTTGGGTTAGCATTCACCCTGCAGCACTGGAGATATTACCTGGTTAACTAAAGTTATTTTTTTGCCATGGAAATGTCCCATTAATGCCATTCTATGTCGCGTAATATTGTATTATGTTATGTTCTGCAAGCTTCTAGCAATAGACTAACTGGGTAATTACGCTCTTTCATTAGACAAACAAGATAATGAGTATATACAGTTGTATGAAAAAGCGTTTGCCCCCTTCCTGATTCCCTATCCTTTTGCAAGTTTCTCAGACTTTAAAGGGAATCTGTCACTTCGGGTTTCATGAAACAAAATTTGTTTCAGATGAAACTTGTCCGACTATGGCAAAAAAAGTCGGAGTTTCGTCCGAAACCCGACCCCAATGCAAGTCAATGGGAAATAAAAGTCGGCATTGAGCAGATGACATTCATCCACTCAATGCCGTCTTTTATTTCCCATTGACTTGCATTGGGGTCGCGTTTCGGAGGAACTCCGACTTTTTTTGCCCTAGTCGGACCAGTTTCATCTGAAACAAATTTTGTTTCATGAAACCCGATGCGACCAAAATCGCTCAACTCTAGCGGTATGTAAATGAGTTGTGTCTGGTATGATGCGAGGTGTTGTGGCTCCTTCCCTCCATCCCTCCTTGGCCTCTGTACGCAATCTTTCTTGGAATTTCTGTAGTTGGCGTCCATAACATGTCCCGGAACACAGAAATGGCAGCAAAATACTTCCGGGACATAGTTCACTGGCGCATGCGCACTAATGCAGTTGGGCAAAGTATACTGCGCACACGCGATAGGATATTGCAATGCGCACGTGCGTAATCTGTTCCAAGTTTTTGTCATTTGTGGATAATAGCTCTTACTGTGGTTCGCTGGAGTCCCAAAGCTTTAGAAGTGGCTTTATAACCTTTTCCAGACTGATAGATGGCAAATACTTTGTTTCTCATTTTCCAGAATTTCTTTGGATCGAGGCATAAAACCGACAAAAACATAAAAAACGACCTAAATGAGGTATCGCTGTAACCGTACTGACTCGAAGAATAAAACCGCTTTATCAATTTTACCGCACGCGGAACGGTGTAAACGCACCCCCCCAAAAGAAATTCATGAAAAATAGGAATAAAAAGTGATCAAAAAATGTCACGTGCCCGAAAATGGTACCAATAAAAACGTCAACTCGTCCCGCAAAAAATAAGACCTCACATGACTCGGTGGGTCAAAATATGGAAAAATTATAGCTCTCAATATGTGGTGATGCAAAAACTATTTTTACAATAAAAAGCGTCTTTTAGCGTGCGACAGCCGCCAAACATAAAAACCGCCATAAACAGTAAATCAAACCCCCCGTTATCACCCCCTTAGTTAGGGAAAAATAATAAAATTAAAAAAAAAGTATTTATCTCCATTTTCCCATTAGGGTTAGGGTTAGGGTTAGGGCTAGGGTTAGGGCTAGGGTTAGGGTTAGGGTTAGGGCTAGGGTTAGGGCTAGGGTTAGGGCTAGGGTTAGGGCTCAGATTAGGGTTAGGGGTGTGTTGGGGTTAGGGTTGGAGTTATAATTGGGGGGTTTCCACTGTTTGGGCACATCAGGGGCTCTCCAAATGCAACATGGCGTCTGATCTCAATTCCAGCCAATTCTGAGTTGAAAAAGTCAAATGGTGCTCCTTCCCTTCCAAGCTCTGCCATGCGCCCAAACAGTGTTTTACCCCCACATGTAGGGTATCAGCCTACTCAGAACAAATTGCAAAACAATTTTTGGGGTCCAATTTCTCCTGTTACCCTTAGGAAAATAAAAAATTGGGGGCAAAAATATCATTTTTGTGGAAAAAAATGATTTTTTTATTTTCACGTCCGAGTGTTATAAACTTCTGTGAAGCACTTGGGGGTTCAAAGTGCTCACCACACATCTAGATAAGTTCCGTGGGGGGTCTAGTGTCCAAAATGGGGTCACTTGTGGGGAGTTTCAATAGTTTAGGTACATCAGGGGCTCTCCAAACGCACATGACACCCGCAGACCATTCCATCAAAGTCTGCATTCCAAAACGTCACTGCTTCCCTTCCGAGCCCCGACGTGTGTCCATACAGTAGTTTTCTCCCACATATGGGGTATCAGCATACTCAGGACAAATTGGATAACAACTTTTGGGGTCCAATTTCTCCTGGTACCCTTGGGAAAATAAAAAAATGGTGACTAAAAGATCATGTTTGTGGAAAAAATACGAATTTTTTATTTTCACGCCTGGGCGTTATAAACTTCTGTGAAGCACTGGGGGGTTCAAAGTGCTCACCACACATCTAGATAAGTTCCTTGGGGGGTCTAGTTTACAAAATGGTGTCATTTGTGGGGGGTTTCCACTGTTTAGGTACATTAGGGGCTCTCCAAAGGCAACATGACACCCGCAGACCATTCCATCAAGTCTGCATTCCAAAACGTCACTACTTCCCTTCCGAGCCCCGACGTGTGCCCATACAGTAGTTTTCTCCCACATATGGGGTATCAGCATACTCAGGACAAATTGGACAACAACTTTTGGGGTCCAATTTCTCCTGGTACCCTTGGGAAAATAAAAAAATGGTGACTAAAAGATCATGTTTGTGGAAAAAATACGAATTTTTTATTTTCACGCCCGGGCGTTATAAACTTCTGTGAAGCACTGGGGGATTCAAAGTGCTCACCACACATCTAGATAAGTTCCTTGGGGGGTCTAGTTTACAAAATGGTGTCATTTGTGGGGGGTTTCCACTGTTTAGGTACATTAGGGGCTCTCCAAAGGCAACATGACACCCGCAGACCATTCCATCAAAGTCTGCATTCCAAAACGTCACTACTTCCCTTCCGATCCCCGACGTGTGCCCATACAGTAGTTTTCTCCCACATATGGGGTATCAGCATACTCAGGACAAATTGGACAACAACTTTTGGGGTCCAATTTCTCCTGGTACCCTTGGGAAAATAAAAAAATGGTGACTAAAAGATCATGTTTGTGGAAAAAATACGAATTTTTTATTTTCACGCCCGGGCATTATAAACTTCTGTGAAGCACTGGGGGGGTCAAAGTGCTCACCACACATCTAGATAAGTTCCTTAGGGGGTCTATTTTCCAAAATGGTGTCATTTGTGGGGGGTTTCCACTGTTTTGGTACATCAGGAGTTTTCCAAACGCGACATGGTGTCCGATCTCAATTCCAGCCAAAAACGTCAAATGGCGCTGCTTCCCTTCCGAGCTCTGCCATGCACCCAAATAGTGGTTTACCCCCACATGTGGGGTATCAGCGTACTCAGGACAAATTGCACAATAACTTTTACAGTCCTGTTACCCTTGGAAAAATAAGAATTGAGGGTGAAAAGATCATTTTTGTGGAAAAAATATGATTTTTTAATTGTATGGCTTTATGTTATAAACTTCTGTGAAGCCCATGGGGGTTCAAAGTTCTCACCACACATCTAGATAAGTTCCTTAGGGGGTCTAGTTTCCAAAATGGTGTCATATGTGGGGGGGTTTCCACTGTTTTGGTACATCAGGGGTTTTCCAAACGCGACATGGTGTCCGATCTCAATTCCAGCCAAAAACGTCAAATGGCGCTGCTTCCCTTCCGAGCTCTGCCATGCGCCCAAACAGTGGTTTACCCCCACATGTGGGGTATCAGCGTACTCAGGACAAATTGCACAATAACTTTTAGTGTCCTGTTACCCTTGGAAAAATAAGAATTGAGGGTGAAAAGATCATGTTTGTGGAAAAAATATGATTTTTTAATTGTATGGCTTTATGTTATAAACTTCTGTGAAGCCCATGGGGGTTCAAAGTTCTCACCACACATCTAGATAAGTTCCTTAGGGGGTCTAGTTTCCAAAATGGTGTCATTTGTGGGGGGTTTCCACTGTTTTGGTACATCAGGGGTTTTCCAAACGCGACATGGTGTTCGATCTCAATTCCAGCCAAAAATGTCAAATGGCGCTGCTTCCCTTCCGAGATCTGCCATGCGCCCAAATAGTGGTTTACCCCCACATGTGGGGTATCAGCGTACTCAGGACAAATTGCACAATAACTTTTAGGGTCCTGTTACCCTTGGGAAAATAAAAATTGGGGTGAAAAGATCATTTTTGTGGAAAAAATATGATTTTTTAATTGTACCGCTGTACGTTATAAACTTCTGTAAAGCCCTTGTGGGTTCAAAGTTCTCACCACATATCTAGATAAGTTCCTTGGGGGGTCTAGTTTCCAAAATGGGGTCACTTGTAGGGGGTTTCCACTGTTTAGGTACATCAGGGACTCTCCAAACGTGACATGGCGTCCAATCTGAATTCCAGCCAATTTTGCATTGAAAAAGTCAAACGGCGCTCCTTCCATTCTGAGCTCTGCCATGCACCGAAACAGTGGTTCCCCCCCACATATCAGGTATCTGCGTACTCAGGACAAATTGCACAATAACTTTTGCAGTCCAATTTCTCCTGTTACCCTTGGTAAAATAAAAAAAATTGAACCTGAAGTATTTTTTTTATGAAAAAAAGTTAGATGTTCATTTTTTTTTAAATATTCAAAAAAATTCCTGTGACGCACCTAAAGGGTTAATAAACTTCTTGAATGTGGTTTTGAGCACTTCAAGGGGTGCAGTTTTTAGAATGGTGTCACTTTTGGTATTTTCTATCATATAGACCCCTCAAAGTGGCTTCAAATGTGATGTGGTCCTAAAAATAAAATGGTGTTGTAAAAATGAGAAATCGCTGGTCAACTTTTAACCCTTATAACTTCCTAACAAAAAAAAATTTTGGTTCCAAAATTGTGCTGATGTAAAGTAAACATGTGGGAAATGTTAGTTATCAAGTTTTTTGTGTGCTGTATCTCTGTGATTTAAGGGCATAAAAATTCAAAGTTGGAAAATTGCGAAATTTTCAAAATTTTCGCCAAATTTCCGTTTTTCTCACAAATAAACGCAAGTTATTTGAATGAAATTTTACCACTAACATGAAGTACAATATGTCACGAGAAAACAATGTCAGAATCACCGGGATCCATGGAAGCGTTCCAGAGTTATGACCTCATAAAGGTACAGTGGTCAGAATTGTAAAAATTGGCCCGGTCATGAACGTGCAAACCACCCTTGGGGGTGAAGGGGTTAATAATAAAGACTTTAATTTTTAAACTGCATTTTCTGTTCAGTTGTGTTATCCTTGTCTAATATTTAAATTTGGCTGGTGATATGAAACATTTAAGTGTGACAAACATGCAAAATAGCAGGAAATCAGGAATGGGAAAAATACTTTTTCACACAACTGTATGTATATCGTTGATTGTTAGGCCTCTTTCACACATCAGGTTTTCGCCGTCAGGCGCGATCCGGCGCTTTTGACAGAAACCGGATCCGGCGAAATGCAATGCCGGATCCGGTTTCCCCCCCATTGACTTGCATTTGCGCCGGATCGCGCCGGATGGCCATGCGTTTCATCCGGTTTTCGCCGGATCCGGCAATGTGTCACAATGTGTCGCGATCCGGCGTCTGGAAAAAACGTCTACTGTAACGTTTTTTGTCTCCGGCGAAAAAGCCGTACCCGCCGGATCCGGCGCGTCCGGCTTTTTCACACAATGAAAGCCTATGAGCGCCGCAATGCGCCCGATCCGGCTTGATCCTGTGGCCGGATCCGTTTTTTTTGGTCTGAGCATGCTCAGTAGCTCTGCCCACAGGAGATATATAAAAGCAAGACAATGGGACCCTCACCCAACATGCCACCCAAGCCAAGAACCAGGAGCAGGAGAAGGCAGCAGACATCTGCAGCAGCAGCACCATCAGCACCACCCCAAATGGAGCAGCATGCTGAACGGGAGGGGAGTCCAGAAGCAGATGAGAGACGGTAATTATCAAATCCCCCATTCCTCCAAACTAGGGCCATGGAATATCAAGATATTCATTGGCCCTTTGTTTCTCTTTATTCAACAGCCGCCAAAGAGATGCAGCAGCAGCAGAAATGGCATCACTGGCAGCAGCAATACCCACAGCCATGGAGTCTGGCCATCAACAGGACAGCACATCTTCTTCTGGGAGCCCTCCCTCGCATCGTCAGCGTTTGACGGTAAGTTTTTATTTCCAAAATCCATCATCTCTGTAATATATGTCTATTCATTGCCTTTTATTTCAAAACAGGAATCACAAGATGAAGAGGAGCTCCCAGAAGAAGAAGGAAGGGGTGGACAGACACCTGGAGTGGGCTCACAATTGGTAAGTTTTTTGCATCAAACGCAGAAACACAACATCACTGTCACGGGGGCTTAGTTCAACTAAGGCTGAAATACCCGGGGCCCCTGTGGTGTCCCTTTACTAGGGGAAACCCTGTCTGACCCTCAACCCAGGGTTTTTGCTGAAGGTGCAAATGCCTGAGCCTCCGACCTTTCCTTATCTCCTGCTCAGCCCTGCACTTAACCCTCCACCCAGTGAGAAGTCACCACCAAAGCTCCCACACAAATAATGACAGACAGGGAGAACTTAAACTGCACTGCGCCGCACACACACAGGAATAAACAGTAATGTGAACAGGGCACAACTAAACACAAATATGGGAAGGAGAAAGGATAACGACGGATCATACGACACCAGATATGAATCTCTCTCTCTTGAACACCTCCACTCCAGACCGGAACCACTTGGTATGAAACACAAGCTATAATCGGCGACGCCCATAGGCCAGCATGACTATTTAAAGACCGTGGGCGTGACTAACCATCCAACCTGGTCTCCAGCAGGATTAACCCCCGAGAGCCTGAAGATCAGGCCGGCGCCACTGAGGCTATAGTGGCTGGAGGTGGAACTACCTCTGCCTGCCGGATGCTGTGGTGTGAACAGCGTCCGACATGACAGTACCCCGTCTTCTACGAGGGACCCCAGGGCCCTCAAGACTCATAGGACCCGGCTTGTCCGGATGACGACGGTGAAAAGAACTGACCAGCCGATCCGCATGTATGTCTGAGGCTGGAACCCAAGACCTCTCCTCTGGACCATACCCCCGCCAGTGCACCAAATACTGAAGAGTACGGCGTACTACTCGAGAGTCCACTACCTTGGCGACCTCGAACTCTAACTCGCCATCCACCATGACTGGAGGTGGCATCGGCGTCGTGTCCACCAAGCCTACCACCTTTTTCAATAAAGCCCTGTGAAACACGTTGTGTATCTTGTACACCGCGGGAAGTTCCAACCGATAAGCTACTGGGTTAATGATGGCAGAAATCCTAAAAGGCCCAATAAACCTTGGACCCAGTTTTAAAGAAGGGATTTTGAGTTTTATGTTCTTCGTAGCTAACCACACCCATTCACCCACACACAGGTCCGGACCTGGCACGCGTCTACTGTCAGCCACCCGTTTGTACCTGGCACTCATGCTCAACAAACGCTGTTTCACCCGCCTCCAGACTGATGACAATTGGGCTCCTAGCTGATCCTCCTCCGGGACACCCCCGGAGTCACCCTGACGTAAGGTACAAAACTGAGGATGTTGACCGTACACACAAAAGAATGGAGACTCTCCTGATGACTCTTGGCGGTGATTATTTAATGCGAATTCGGCCAGAGGAAGGAAAGTAGACCACTCCTCCTGGTTGTCGGACACAAAGCATCGTAAATACTGTTCTAGATTTTGGTTCATGCGCTCAGTTTGTCCATTAGACTGTGGATGAAACGCCGATGAATGTGACAACTTGATCCCCAACCTTGAGCAAAAAGCTTTCCAAAACCTCGCCACAAATTGCGTACCCCTATCAGATACTATGTCAGACGGTACTCCGTGGAGTCTGACCACCTCCTTTACAAATACCTGAGCCAACGTCTTAGCATTGGGCAAAGAGGACAACGCCACAAAATGCGCCATCTTTGAAAAACGGTCAACCACCACCAGGATGACCGTGTTCCCTGCCGAGGCTGGCAAGTCAGTGATAAAATCCATGGAGATTTCTGTCCATGGCCTATTGGGTACCCCCAGAGGCTGTAGCGTGCCAGCAGGACGGGTTCGGGGTGACTTAGCCCTAGCGCACGTGATGCAAGCTGCCACGTACGAGACCACGTCCTGCCGGATTTTGGGCCACCAGAAACGACGCGATACCAGCTCTAAGGTGCCCTTCACCCCTGGGTGACCAGCCAGTACCGAATCGTGGTGTTCCTTCAACACCTTAGGCCGAAGATGCAGGGGTACAAATGATTTGTGGGCGGGAAGTCCTGGTGGTACCTCCTCTTGGGCCTCGGCAATCTCCGCCTCTACCTCAGTCGTGAGAGCCGAGACCACTACCCCTTTCTGGAGGATGGGTACCGGCTCTTCCCGAGGTTCTCCCCCCGGAAAACACCTAGACAAAGCATCCGCCTTGGTGTTTTTAGCCCCGGGACGATACGTCACAAGAAAATTGAAACGAGTAAAAAACAATGCCCAGCGAGCCTGCCTAGGAGACAGACGCTTGGCCGACTCCAGGTAGAGCAGATTCTTATGGTCGGTGATAACTGTGACCTGGTGAGCCGCCCCCTCCAAGAAGTAGGCGCATGGATGCATCTCGCTCAAGGACGAGCCTTGAGACAGTACTGCCCCCACTCCCACCTCCGACGCATCAACCTCTACCACAAAAGGTTTAGACACGTCTGGTTGCACCAGAATGGGGGCTGAAGCAAAACTATTCTTCAGACGCTCAAATGCACGTATAGCCACCTCAGGCCAGTTCGCCAGATCGGCACCCTTTTTTGTCATGTCCGTGAGCGGTTTGGCGACAGTCGAAAAGTGTTTTATAAATTTCCTATAATAATTCGCAAACCCAAGGAACCGCTGGAGTGCTTTCAGACTCTCCGGCCTCTCCCATTGCAACACCGCTTGCACCTTAGCGGTGTCCATTTTAAAACCAGCTGCGGACACAATATATCCCAAAAAGGGCAACTCCTGGACAAAAAATAAACATTTTTCCAGCTTAGCATAGAGCTGGTTCTCCCGGAGCAACTGTAACACCTGCCTGACATGCTCCAAATGAGTGTCCCGATCGCTAGAATAAATGAGGATATCATCCAGGTATACAATCACAAATCTCCCCAGGACATGAGCAAAGACATCATTAATAAAATGTTGGAAAACGGCAGGCGCGGTGGTCAACCCAAACGGCATAACCAGACTCTCAAAATGACCCTCAGGAGTGTTAAACGCCGTCTTCCACTCATCCCCCTGACGGACCCTTATGAGGTTATACGCCCCCCTGAGGTCCAGCTTGGAAAACCATTTTGCCCCCGCTACCTGGTTGAACAAATCCGGGATCAACGGCATTGGGTAGGGATCACGGATAGTAATCTGGTTTAACTCTCGGAAATCCAGACACGGGCGTAACCCCCCATCTTTCTTCTTAATGAAGAAAAACCCCGCGGCTACAGGCGAGGACGAAGGCCGGATGTGACCTTTGCTCAGACTCTCCGCGATGTAGTCTTTCAGAGCTTGTCTCTCAGGACCAGAAATATTAAACATCCTGGCCTTAGGTAATTTGGCCCCGGGTTTTAACCTAATAGCACAGTCATAGGCTCTATGTGGAGGCAGTTCTGAGCAACCCTTCTCAGAGAAAACATCCGCGAAATCCTGCAAAGCCTCCGGCAGGCTGGGCGTCACGGCGGACACACATGTGGCCAAGCAATTGTCTTGGCAGAAACCACTCCATTGTACTATGTCCTGAGTTTTCCAATCAATTACCGGGTTGTGCCTGGACAGCCATGGAAAACCCAGGACCATTTGAGCTGGGAGATTACGGAGGACCCTACATGTAACCGACTCAGAATGTAGGACCCCAATGTGGAGTTTCACCTCTGCCACAAACTCAGTAATCTCCCCTTGAGGGAGGGGAACAGCATTAATGGTCACCACCTGTATGGGGTGAGGAAGTTTTTCAATCTTAAACCCGGCGGTGTGTGCAAACTCCTCATCTATGAGATTGGTGGCGGAACCGCTATCCACAAACACTGATATAGGTAGCTCTCTGCCGGCGACAATAACCTTGGCAGGGAGCATACATTGAGATACCATCATGGAGGATATGCATACGCTCAGTTGGGTCTCCTCCATACCCTCTGAGCTTAACAGTTTTCCGCCGGTGTGACCCTCTTAGGTAGTACCGGGCAAACGTTAACATAATGACCTCCTTTACCACAGTAGAAACATGCTCCGGACTTCCGGACTCCCGGAGCGCGAGGCTGAACCTGTGCCACGCCAGCAATCTGCATAGGTTCAGGGGACTCATCTACTTCAACCACACCTGCACCTCTGTTTTCCCCCAGAGGTAGCGTCTCCTGTGCCCCCTGATGAAAACGGCGATCAATACGTATCACCAAACTCATGGCAGACTCCAATGATGCCGGAGTCTCATACATTAGGAGGGCTTGTTTCACCCTCCCTGATACCCCATGAATAAACTGGCTCCGCAGTGCTGGGTCATTCCACTGTGTGTCTACAGCCCAGCGGCGAAATTCCGAACAATAGTCTTCTGCCAAGCGCTCCCCCTGGCGGAGGGCGCGGATTTTAGATTCCGCTAGAGCCAGTCGGTCAGGGTCATCGTAAATGAGCCCGAGGGCAGAAAAAACATTATCGACCGAATGAAATGTAGCAGAGTCAGGTGGTAAGGAAAATGCCCATGCTTGGGGGTCACCACTCAGTAATGACAACACCAGCCCTACTCGCTGGGCCTCATTACCTGAGGATATTGGCCGCATGCGGAAGTATAATTTGCAGGCCTCCCGAAATACGACAAATTTGCTGCGATCGCCTGAAAATCGTTCTGGCAGCGGAAACTTCGGCTCTGCACCGATACCTGCAGATGCCGTTTGCACCTTTGCTACTACCAGGCCCTGCTGCTGAACTGCCCCATTCAACTCGGAGACCTGTATGGACAGCGCCGCCAACTGGCGGGTTATGGAATCTAATGGATCCATGGACTCCTGAAAAAATGTGGGCCGATTATAATGTCACGGGGGCTTAGTTCAACTAAGGCTGAAATACCCGGGGCCCCTGTGGTGTCCCTTTACTAGGGGAAACCCTGTCTGACCCTCAACCCAGGGTTTTTGCTGAAGGTGCAAATGCCTGAGCCTCCGACCTTTCCTTATCTCCTGCTCAGCCCTGCACTTAACCCTCCACCCTCCACCCAGTGAGAAGTCACCACCAAAGCTCCCACACAAATAATGACAGACAGGGAGAACTTAAACTGCACTGCGCCGCACACACACAGGAATAAACAGTAATGTGAACAGGGCACAACTAAACACAAATATGGGAAGGAGAAAGGATAACGACGGATCATACGACACCAGATATGAATCTCTCTCTCTTGAACACCTCCACTCCAGACCGGAACCACTTGGTATGAAACACAAGCTATAATCGGCGACGCCCATAGGCCAGCATGACTATTTAAAGACCGTGGGCGTGACTAACCATCCAACCTGGTCTCCAGCAGGATTAACCCCCGAGAGCCTGAAGATCAGGCCGGCGCCACTGAGGCTATAGTGGCTGGAGGTGGAACTACCTCTGCCTGCCGGATGCTGTGGTGTGAACAGCGTCCGACATGACAATCACACTACACACAACACATAGAAAACAATGTTCTGCAGACCACACACAGCAAACAAATGCCTACATCCAAAGACATAACATTTTTTGTTTTCTTCTCTAGTCTTCCCAATCTGGTGCTCGGCCAAGAGGTCCTCGCAGTGCCTCCCAGGGTCGTCGGCGACAGCAACGCGGCGGTCACCAGCGTGTAAGTATAAATATTTTTGCTTTGTTTTTTTTGCACTTTTTATTTCATTTCTTTTGTGGAGGCTAATTATGTTATTTTTGTCTTTTTCTTTAACAGCCTTCACAGCGTGCTCCCGACTCTGACGGTGAGGATGGAGGGATTGATGTGGACCGCCTCATCGATCTCGTCAGAGAAAGGGAGCCGCTCTGGAATATGGCTGACCGCCGCCACGCTGATCTGATCATTACCCGACGACTCTGGGAGGAAATCTGTTCTCTCCTTGTGGGCCGCTGGGAGGACCTCGAAGCTCGGGCCCAGATTAAAGAGCGTAAGTATATACAGTAACGGTTGCTTGATGTAAACCAGTGTTTCCCGAACTCCAGTCCTCGTGGTCCCCACGGATCATGTGTTCAGGATTTCTATTTACTATGGAAATCCTGAAAACATGACCCCTGGGGACCATGAGGACTGGAGTTTGTGAAACACTGATGTTGTATACTAACCACTCCTTTCTCGTTTCAGGGAACAGAATTGTGAATCGGTGGCGGTCTGTGAGGGATCGTTTCAAGAAGGAGTTCAATAAAGAGATGCGGGCCCCGAGTGGATCTGGAGGATGCAGGAGCAAATACAAGTACGCACAAGCCCTGTCGTTCCTCCGGGAAACAATGCTCACCAGAAGGTAAATATTACACACCACATGTGAAAAAAATGTTAGATGTAACTTTTTTTTTTCAGCCAGGGCCATACCATGTCAGTATTTTAATTGTTTTTTTTTCTCTTTATTCCACAGCACGGTGAGCAGCACTCGGGAGCCTGCACGATTGGACCCTTCTGAGGCGATCCCTGAGGAGACCGGCACCGAGGGACACTTCGACCGCCCCGGTACATCTGCACCTTCCCAGCCTTCCCACACATTCGACCCATCTGTCCCATCCACCAGCACAGGAGCATCGTGGCCGCCTACATTACATGAAGCTGCTGGTGAGGAGATCGCTTTCCCTTTACCCCACCCTTCTGCCCCTGTCGCCTCTAGTACACCTGCGGGTACTGGGCGGCAGCGGCAGAGGGGTCAGGAAAAGAGTTATGCGCAAGAGTTATTGCATCTGAATGCATCTTTCCAGAACTGTCTCAAAGTCTTGTCAGAGCAAATCTCCGCAGGCTTTCAGCAGATCAACTCCAGCATTCTGGAGGTGAAGACACTTCTGCAAACCATGCATTCAGAAGCAAGATCTTCGCCAAACCACACCTTTTTCAGGTCTGTTGTGGAGCGCATGGCAACACTATCTCCTACCCAGCAGATGCATGTAATGCATTCGTGCCACGGTGCTCTACAGCAGGTTACCTCCCAACCTCCACCTCCCACCACTGTAGTTCCTCCACCTGCACCCCCTCCAGCCACTTTCCATCCTCCCCCTCCTATTACATCTGCACCCCCTCCAGCCACTTTCCATCCTCCCCCTCCTACTACATACCAGCAACCTGCCCAGTACCAGCAACCTCCCCAGTACCAGCAACCTCCCCAGTACCAGTCATCTCCCCACTTCCAGCAACCTGCCCCGTACCAAACTCCTTCCCCGTACCAAACTCCTTCCCCGTACCAAACTCCTTCCCCATACAACTTTCCATCAACATCATCTGCTCCTACAGTCCCTGCCCAACCCTCCACTCCACCGCCCACCACCTCTTCTGCCTCCCACATGTCCACCCATTCTGTAGCTTTTTCCACACCTTCACCTCTAACTGTTCCTTCCCCACCACGATCCCAGTCCTCTCTCCACATACCCAGTGTCGAAGTGTCCCGCAGCCCCTCCAGCAGTATTTCCACCCCACAGTACACAGAATTGTAATGTGTGTTTTTTGTAATAAAAATGCCCATTGGGTTTAAAACCTTTATTAAAAAAGTTTTTTGCACTTTAAAAACATTTTACAAAAAAAAAAAAAAAATTTAAATAAAAGTTAAATTATCGTTTCACAATGGTTGTCTGTCATTTCTTTCTGGGGCGAACTATGTTTTAAAAAAAGGTTAAATACAGGGTATTTCAAAGGTAAAAAGGTATTCAAAACCAGGTATAACTGTGGGTAAATTTTAGCTTTTTGCCACAGTTGTGTTCCTGGTTGTGTTTGAAGCAAAGTATTTCACCTAAAAAGTTGTGTTTATTGTTGGTGATTTCCTACCAATGTACACAACTTTTGTTAAAAGGTGAAATACTTTGCATAAAACACAACCAGGTACACACCTGTGGCCTAAAGGTAAAAATAGTAAGACCATGACAAGATAGCCAACTTTGGTTGGCAAAGGTATATACTGTTGGTCCAGAAGGTACACAAGTTTAGGGCAAAAATCTCTCACACTCTGTCATCCCAGTGTACTCTGCCTTGAGGTGACATAAAGTATAGTGGAAAATTGTCCCTGAAACCGTCACAGAACTTCTAGTGGTAATATTTCCAATGACAACATCCATCTTCGCCAGTAACTTGCTCTTCTCTCCAACCTGCACTTTCTTCTCTACAACCTGTCAAAGAAGGGCTGTAGGAACATGCTATATCTAGTTTTCCAGTAGCCAATCCCATTCGGAAGGCCACAAGGGTCAATTTTAAAAACCGGATCCGGCGTAATCCGTCGAAAAACGGATAGAAAAACGGATAGAAAAACGGATGAACCGGATGAGACGGATCCGGTTTTGTCTGTCAAGAACAAGACGGATCCGGCAGAAAACCGGATCCGGCACTTCAGGTTTTACAAAACATTTGCCGGATCCGGCATCCCGGCACGACGCCGGATCGCGCCTGATGCCGAAAACCTGATGTGTGAAAGTAGCCTTAGAGACGCACTATAAATTCCACCAAAAAAACAAATGGTCTCAAATAAAACAATTCCTTTGTTAATGAATCAAAATATATAGAAAAAAATGTATTTAAAAAAGCAGAGTAATGCAATGGAGGACCATATATGCATCAAGTAATATAGTGAGGTATGCAACGTATTTTACAAAGGCTGTAAAGTGCCAAGTGTATGTATGTATGTATTCTATTGGACGTACTTACTAAAATCTGTAGTATATGCCATAGTGAAAATTCTGGACCATAGTTATAAAAGTAGAAATGCTTACGTGCTATGCAGATGAGGCAGCATGGTCCTGGCGCCCCGGGTCGCTCCAGGTATGTATTGTATATTGTTTCATTCTGCCACAGTATACTATACAGTATGTGATTTGTTATATTTGCAAAAAGTGAGTGACAAGTCAGTAGTCATGTTAAAGACATTACATTTGAAAAGATGTTCAGCTTGAGAAATACCTGTTGCAGGGTCTTTTTCAGTAGCGGTAAAGTAGTATTACTCACCCCTCCTAGATCCACCATCAGGTGCTGCATCTTCCATCTTCTGCCCCATGTTTCTCTGCACCTCTGGTTACAACCGTAAACAGATGCACCTTTGTGGCATCACATTCCTGGGCCCCATAGCCTTGCTCTGGCGGCATAGTATTCAGGTTGTTGACATCCTACTCCCACTAGTTAAAGGGAATATCGGGGTCTTTACAAAAAGCAAAAAATGTATCTAAGCACTAACAGGCAGGTAGTTGCTACTTACCTGCCTGTTGTGTTCAGAACCATTCTTCCCTGGCACAGACCACTTCTGCAGGGGATTAAGCTGCAACTGCTGACTTGACGGGGTGGGAATTCCGGGGTCATTCTGACTGATAGCCGGATCCCCCAGTAAGGCAGCAGTGATCCAGCTGTCAATCAGAATGACAGCCCCACCTACAGAGCGGACCAGAAAAGAAGCCTTCGCTCTGTAGACGTGACGTTAGCAGAGGCTTCTGAATCCCCAGCAGGAGTGTCTGTGACCGCTCTGTTCCGAGGTAGAACAACGCCATGCACAACAGGCAGGGAAGTAGCAACTCCCTGCCTGTTAGTGCTTAGATACATTTTTTGTTTTTTTGTAAAGTCCCTTGGACTATCAAGATATTCATTGGCCCTTTGTTTCTCTTTATTCAACAGCCGCCAAAGAGATGCAGCAGCAGCAGAAATGGCATCACTGGCAGCAGCAATACCCACAGCCATGGAGTCTGGCCATCAACAGGACAGCACATCTTCTTCTGGGAGCCCTCCCTCGCATCGTCAGCGTTTGACGGTAAGTTTTTATTTCCAAAATCCATCATCTCTGTAATATATGTCTATTCATTGCCTTTTATTTCAAAACAGGAATCACAAGATGAAGAGGAGCTCCCAGAAGAAGAAGGAAGGGGTGGACAGACACCTGGAGTGGGCTCACAATTGGTAAGTTTTTTGCATCAAACGCAGAAACACAACATCACTGTCACGGGGGCTTAGTTCAACTAAGGCTGAAATACCCGGGGCCCCTGTGGTGTCCCTTTACTAGGGGAAACCCTGTCTGACCCTCAACCCAGGGTTTTTGCTGAAGGTGCAAATGCCTGAGCCTCCGACCTTTCCTTATCTCCTGCTCAGCCCTGCACTTAACCCTCCACCCAGTGAGAAGTCACCACCAAAGCTCCCACACAAATAATGACAGACAGGGAGAACTTAAACTGCACTGCGCCGCACACACACAGGAATAAACAGTAATGTGAACAGGGCACAACTAAACACAAATATGGGAAGGAGAAAGGATAACGACGGATCATACGACACCAGATATGAATCTCTCTCTCTTGAACACCTCCACTCCAGACCGGAACCACTTGGTATGAAACACAAGCTATAATCGGCGACGCCCATAGGCCAGCATGACTATTTAAAGACCGTGGGCGTGACTAACCATCCAACCTGGTCTCCAGCAGGATTAACCCCCGAGAGCCTGAAGATCAGGCCGGCGCCACTGAGGCTATAGTGGCTGGAGGTGGAACTACCTCTGCCTGCCGGATGCTGTGGTGTGAACAGCGTCCGACATGACAGTACCCCGTCTTCTACGAGGGACCCCAGGGCCCTCAAGACTCATAGGACCCGGCTTGTCCGGATGACGACGGTGAAAAGAACTGACCAGCCGATCCGCATGTATGTCTGAGGCTGGAACCCAAGACCTCTCCTCTGGACCATACCCCCGCCAGTGCACCAAATACTGAAGAGTACGGCGTACTACTCGAGAGTCCACTACCTTGGCGACCTCGAACTCTAACTCGCCATCCACCATGACTGGAGGTGGCATCGGCGTCGTGTCCACCAAGCCTACCACCTTTTTCAATAAAGCCCTGTGAAACACGTTGTGTATCTTGTACACCGCGGGAAGTTCCAACCGATAAGCTACTGGGTTAATGATGGCAGAAATCCTAAAAGGCCCAATAAACCTTGGACCCAGTTTTAAAGAAGGGATTTTGAGTTTTATGTTCTTCGTAGCTAACCACACCCATTCACCCACACACAGGTCCGGACCTGGCACGCGTCTACTGTCAGCCACCCGTTTGTACCTGGCACTCATGCTCAACAAACGCTGTTTCACCCGCCTCCAGACTGATGACAATTGGGCTCCTAGCTGATCCTCCTCCGGGACACCCCCGGAGTCACCCTGACGTAAGGTACAAAACTGAGGATGTTGACCGTACACACAAAAGAATGGAGACTCTCCTGATGACTCTTGGCGGTGATTATTTAATGCGAATTCGGCCAGAGGAAGGAAAGTAGACCACTCCTCCTGGTTGTCGGACACAAAGCATCGTAAATACTGTTCTAGATTTTGGTTCATGCGCTCAGTTTGTCCATTAGACTGTGGATGAAACGCCGATGAATGTGACAACTTGATCCCCAACCTTGAGCAAAAAGCTTTCCAAAACCTCGCCACAAATTGCGTACCCCTATCAGATACTATGTCAGACGGTACTCCGTGGAGTCTGACCACCTCCTTTACAAATACCTGAGCCAACGTCTTAGCATTGGGCAAAGAGGACAACGCCACAAAATGCGCCATCTTTGAAAAACGGTCAACCACCACCAGGATGACCGTGTTCCCTGCCGAGGCTGGCAAGTCAGTGATAAAATCCATGGAGATTTCTGTCCATGGCCTATTGGGTACCCCCAGAGGCTGTAGCGTGCCAGCAGGACGGGTTCGGGGTGACTTAGCCCTAGCGCACGTGATGCAAGCTGCCACGTACGAGACCACGTCCTGCCGGATTTTGGGCCACCAGAAACGACGCGATACCAGCTCTAAGGTGCCCTTCACCCCTGGGTGACCAGCCAGTACCGAATCGTGGTGTTCCTTCAACACCTTAGGCCGAAGATGCAGGGGTACAAATGATTTGTGGGCGGGAAGTCCTGGTGGTACCTCCTCTTGGGCCTCGGCAATCTCCGCCTCTACCTCAGTCGTGAGAGCCGAGACCACTACCCCTTTCTGGAGGATGGGTACCGGCTCTTCCCGAGGTTCTCCCCCCGGAAAACACCTAGACAAAGCATCCGCCTTGGTGTTTTTAGCCCCGGGACGATACGTCACAAGAAAATTGAAACGAGTAAAAAACAATGCCCAGCGAGCCTGCCTAGGAGACAGACGCTTGGCCGACTCCAGGTAGAGCAGATTCTTATGGTCGGTGATAACTGTGACCTGGTGAGCCGCCCCCTCCAAGAAGTAGGCGCATGGATGCATCTCGCTCAAGGACGAGCCTTGAGACAGTACTGCCCCCACTCCCACCTCCGACGCATCAACCTCTACCACAAAAGGTTTAGACACGTCTGGTTGCACCAGAATGGGGGCTGAAGCAAAACTATTCTTCAGACGCTCAAATGCACGTATAGCCACCTCAGGCCAGTTCGCCAGATCGGCACCCTTTTTTGTCATGTCCGTGAGCGGTTTGGCGACAGTCGAAAAGTGTTTTATAAATTTCCTATAATAATTCGCAAACCCAAGGAACCGCTGGAGTGCTTTCAGACTCTCCGGCCTCTCCCATTGCAACACCGCTTGCACCTTAGCGGTGTCCATTTTAAAACCAGCTGCGGACACAATATATCCCAAAAAGGGCAACTCCTGGACAAAAAATAAACATTTTTCCAGCTTAGCATAGAGCTGGTTCTCCCGGAGCAACTGTAACACCTGCCTGACATGCTCCAAATGAGTGTCCCGATCGCTAGAATAAATGAGGATATCATCCAGGTATACAATCACAAATCTCCCCAGGACATGAGCAAAGACATCATTAATAAAATGTTGGAAAACGGCAGGCGCGGTGGTCAACCCAAACGGCATAACCAGACTCTCAAAATGACCCTCAGGAGTGTTAAACGCCGTCTTCCACTCATCCCCCTGACGGACCCTTATGAGGTTATACGCCCCCCTGAGGTCCAGCTTGGAAAACCATTTTGCCCCCGCTACCTGGTTGAACAAATCCGGGATCAACGGCATTGGGTAGGGATCACGGATAGTAATCTGGTTTAACTCTCGGAAATCCAGACACGGGCGTAACCCCCCATCTTTCTTCTTAATGAAGAAAAACCCCGCGGCTACAGGCGAGGACGAAGGCCGGATGTGACCTTTGCTCAGACTCTCCGCGATGTAGTCTTTCAGAGCTTGTCTCTCAGGACCAGAAATATTAAACATCCTGGCCTTAGGTAATTTGGCCCCGGGTTTTAACCTAATAGCACAGTCATAGGCTCTATGTGGAGGCAGTTCTGAGCAACCCTTCTCAGAGAAAACATCCGCGAAATCCTGCAAAGCCTCCGGCAGGCTGGGCGTCACGGCGGACACACATGTGGCCAAGCAATTGTCTTGGCAGAAACCACTCCATTGTACTATGTCCTGAGTTTTCCAATCAATTACCGGGTTGTGCCTGGACAGCCATGGAAAACCCAGGACCATTTGAGCTGGGAGATTACGGAGGACCCTACATGTAACCGACTCAGAATGTAGGACCCCAATGTGGAGTTTCACCTCTGCCACAAACTCAGTAATCTCCCCTTGAGGGAGGGGAACAGCATTAATGGTCACCACCTGTATGGGGTGAGGAAGTTTTTCAATCTTAAACCCGGCGGTGTGTGCAAACTCCTCATCTATGAGATTGGTGGCGGAACCGCTATCCACAAACACTGATATAGGTAGCTCTCTGCCGGCGACAATAACCTTGGCAGGGAGCATACATTGAGATACCATCATGGAGGATATGCATACGCTCAGTTGGGTCTCCTCCATACCCTCTGAGCTTAACAGTTTTCCGCCGGTGTGACCCTCTTAGGTAGTACCGGGCAAACGTTAACATAATGACCTCCTTTACCACAGTAGAAACATGCTCCGGACTTCCGGACTCCCGGAGCGCGAGGCTGAACCTGTGCCACGCCAGCAATCTGCATAGGTTCAGGGGACTCATCTACTTCAACCACACCTGCACCTCTGTTTTCCCCCAGAGGTAGCGTCTCCTGTGCCCCCTGATGAAAACGGCGATCAATACGTATCACCAAACTCATGGCAGACTCCAATGATGCCGGAGTCTCATACATTAGGAGGGCTTGTTTCACCCTCCCTGATACCCCATGAATAAACTGGCTCCGCAGTGCTGGGTCATTCCACTGTGTGTCTACAGCCCAGCGGCGAAATTCCGAACAATAGTCTTCTGCCAAGCGCTCCCCCTGGCGGAGGGCGCGGATTTTAGATTCCGCTAGAGCCAGTCGGTCAGGGTCATCGTAAATGAGCCCGAGGGCAGAAAAAACATTATCGACCGAATGAAATGTAGCAGAGTCAGGTGGTAAGGAAAATGCCCATGCTTGGGGGTCACCACTCAGTAATGACAACACCAGCCCTACTCGCTGGGCCTCATTACCTGAGGATATTGGCCGCATGCGGAAGTATAATTTGCAGGCCTCCCGAAATACGACAAATTTGCTGCGATCGCCTGAAAATCGTTCTGGCAGCGGAAACTTCGGCTCTGCACCGATACCTGCAGATGCCGTTTGCACCTTTGCTACTACCAGGCCCTGCTGCTGAACTGCCCCATTCAACTCGGAGACCTGTATGGACAGCGCCGCCAACTGGCGGGTTATGGAATCTAATGGATCCATGGACTCCTGAAAAAATGTGGGCCGATTATAATGTCACGGGGGCTTAGTTCAACTAAGGCTGAAATACCCGGGGCCCCTGTGGTGTCCCTTTACTAGGGGAAACCCTGTCTGACCCTCAACCCAGGGTTTTTGCTGAAGGTGCAAATGCCTGAGCCTCCGACCTTTCCTTATCTCCTGCTCAGCCCTGCACTTAACCCTCCACCCTCCACCCAGTGAGAAGTCACCACCAAAGCTCCCACACAAATAATGACAGACAGGGAGAACTTAAACTGCACTGCGCCGCACACACACAGGAATAAACAGTAATGTGAACAGGGCACAACTAAACACAAATATGGGAAGGAGAAAGGATAACGACGGATCATACGACACCAGATATGAATCTCTCTCTCTTGAACACCTCCACTCCAGACCGGAACCACTTGGTATGAAACACAAGCTATAATCGGCGACGCCCATAGGCCAGCATGACTATTTAAAGACCGTGGGCGTGACTAACCATCCAACCTGGTCTCCAGCAGGATTAACCCCCGAGAGCCTGAAGATCAGGCCGGCGCCACTGAGGCTATAGTGGCTGGAGGTGGAACTACCTCTGCCTGCCGGATGCTGTGGTGTGAACAGCGTCCGACATGACAATCACACTACACACAACACATAGAAAACAATGTTCTGCAGACCACACACAGCAAACAAATGCCTACATCCAAAGACATAACATTTTTTGTTTTCTTCTCTAGTCTTCCCAATCTGGTGCTCGGCCAAGAGGTCCTCGCAGTGCCTCCCAGGGTCGTCGGCGACAGCAACGCGGCGGTCACCAGCGTGTAAGTATAAATATTTTTGCTTTGTTTTTTTTGCACTTTTTATTTCATTTCTTTTGTGGAGGCTAATTATGTTATTTTTGTCTTTTTCTTTAACAGCCTTCACAGCGTGCTCCCGACTCTGACGGTGAGGATGGAGGGATTGATGTGGACCGCCTCATCGATCTCGTCAGAGAAAGGGAGCCGCTCTGGAATATGGCTGACCGCCGCCACGCTGATCTGATCATTACCCGACGACTCTGGGAGGAAATCTGTTCTCTCCTTGTGGGCCGCTGGGAGGACCTCGAAGCTCGGGCCCAGATTAAAGAGCGTAAGTATATACAGTAACGGTTGCTTGATGTAAACCAGTGTTTCCCGAACTCCAGTCCTCGTGGTCCCCACGGATCATGTGTTCAGGATTTCTATTTACTATGGAAATCCTGAAAACATGACCCCTGGGGACCATGAGGACTGGAGTTTGTGAAACACTGATGTTGTATACTAACCACTCCTTTCTCGTTTCAGGGAACAGAATTGTGAATCGGTGGCGGTCTGTGAGGGATCGTTTCAAGAAGGAGTTCAATAAAGAGATGCGGGCCCCGAGTGGATCTGGAGGATGCAGGAGCAAATACAAGTACGCACAAGCCCTGTCGTTCCTCCGGGAAACAATGCTCACCAGAAGGTAAATATTACACACCACATGTGAAAAAAATGTTAGATGTAACTTTTTTTTTTCAGCCAGGGCCATACCATGTCAGTATTTTAATTGTTTTTTTTTCTCTTTATTCCACAGCACGGTGAGCAGCACTCGGGAGCCTGCACGATTGGACCCTTCTGAGGCGATCCCTGAGGAGACCGGCACCGAGGGACACTTCGACCGCCCCGGTACATCTGCACCTTCCCAGCCTTCCCACACATTCGACCCATCTGTCCCATCCACCAGCACAGGAGCATCGTGGCCGCCTACATTACATGAAGCTGCTGGTGAGGAGATCGCTTTCCCTTTACCCCACCCTTCTGCCCCTGTCGCCTCTAGTACACCTGCGGGTACTGGGCGGCAGCGGCAGAGGGGTCAGGAAAAGAGTTATGCGCAAGAGTTATTGCATCTGAATGCATCTTTCCAGAACTGTCTCAAAGTCTTGTCAGAGCAAATCTCCGCAGGCTTTCAGCAGATCAACTCCAGCATTCTGGAGGTGAAGACACTTCTGCAAACCATGCATTCAGAAGCAAGATCTTCGCCAAACCACACCTTTTTCAGGTCTGTTGTGGAGCGCATGGCAACACTATCTCCTACCCAGCAGATGCATGTAATGCATTCGTGCCACGGTGCTCTACAGCAGGTTACCTCCCAACCTCCACCTCCCACCACTGTAGTTCCTCCACCTGCACCCCCTCCAGCCACTTTCCATCCTCCCCCTCCTATTACATCTGCACCCCCTCCAGCCACTTTCCATCCTCCCCCTCCTACTACATACCAGCAACCTGCCCAGTACCAGCAACCTCCCCAGTACCAGCAACCTCCCCAGTACCAGTCATCTCCCCACTTCCAGCAACCTGCCCCGTACCAAACTCCTTCCCCGTACCAAACTCCTTCCCCGTACCAAACTCCTTCCCCATACAACTTTCCATCAACATCATCTGCTCCTACAGTCCCTGCCCAACCCTCCACTCCACCGCCCACCACCTCTTCTGCCTCCCACATGTCCACCCATTCTGTAGCTTTTTCCACACCTTCACCTCTAACTGTTCCTTCCCCACCACGATCCCAGTCCTCTCTCCACATACCCAGTGTCGAAGTGTCCCGCAGCCCCTCCAGCAGTATTTCCACCCCACAGTACACAGAATTGTAATGTGTGTTTTTTGTAATAAAAATGCCCATTGGGTTTAAAACCTTTATTAAAAAAGTTTTTTGCACTTTAAAAACATTTTACAAAAAAAAAAAAAAAATTTAAATAAAAGTTAAATTATCGTTTCACAATGGTTGTCTGTCATTTCTTTCTGGGGCGAACTATGTTTTAAAAAAAGGTTAAATACAGGGTATTTCAAAGGTAAAAAGGTATTCAAAACCAGGTATAACTGTGGGTAAATTTTAGCTTTTTGCCACAGTTGTGTTCCTGGTTGTGTTTGAAGCAAAGTATTTCACCTAAAAAGTTGTGTTTATTGTTGGTGATTTCCTACCAATGTACACAACTTTTGTTAAAAGGTGAAATACTTTGCATAAAACACAACCAGGTACACACCTGTGGCCTAAAGGTAAAAATAGTAAGACCATGACAAGATAGCCAACTTTGGTTGGCAAAGGTATATACTGTTGGTCCAGAAGGTACACAAGTTTAGGGCAAAAATCTCTCACACTCTGTCATCCCAGTGTACTCTGCCTTGAGGTGACATAAAGTATAGTGGAAAATTGTCCCTGAAACCGTCACAGAACTTCTAGTGGTAATATTTCCAATGACAACATCCATCTTCGCCAGTAACTTGCTCTTCTCTCCAACCTGCACTTTCTTCTCTACAACCTGTCAAAGAAGGGCTGTAGGAACATGCTATATCTAGTTTTCCAGTAGCCAATCCCATTCGGAAGGCCACAAGGGTCAATTTTAAAAACCGGATCCGGCGTAATCCGTCGAAAAACGGATAGAAAAACGGATAGAAAAACGGATGAACCGGATGAGACGGATCCGGTTTTGTCTGTCAAGAACAAGACGGATCCGGCAGAAAACCGGATCCGGCACTTCAGGTTTTACAAAACATTTGCCGGATCCGGCATCCCGGCACGACGCCGGATCGCGCCTGATGCCGAAAACCTGATGTGTGAAAGTAGCCTTAGAGACGCACTATAAATTCCACCAAAAAAACAAATGGTCTCAAATAAAACAATTCCTTTATTAATGAATCAAAATATATAGAAAAAAATGTATTTAAAAAAGCAGAGTAATGCAATGGAGGACCATATATGCATCAAGTAATATAGTGAGGTATGCAACGTATTTTACAAAGGCTGTAAAGTGCCAAGTGTATGTATGTATGTATTCTATTGGACGTACTTACTAAAATCTGTAGTATATGCCATAGTGAAAATTCTGGACCATAGTTATAAAAGTAGAAATGCTTACGTGCTATGCAGATGAGGCAGCATGGTCCTGGCGCCCCGGGTCGCTCCAGGTATGTATTGTATATTGTTTCATTCTGCCACAGTATACTATACAGTATGTGATTTGTTATATTTGCAAAAAGTGAGTGACAAGTCAGTAGTCATGTTAAAGACATTACATTTGAAAAGATGTTCAGCTTGAGAAATACCTGTTGCAGGGTCTTTTTCAGTAGCGGTAAAGTAGTATTACTCACCCCTCCTAGATCCACCATCAGGTGCTGCATCTTCCATCTTCTGCCCCATGTTTCTCTGCACCTCTGGTTACAACCGTAAACAGATGCACCTTTGTGGCATCACATTCCTGGGCCCCATAGCCTTGCTCTGGCGGCATAGTATTCAGGTTGTTGACATCCTACTCCCACTAGTTAAAGGGAATATCGGGGTCTTTACAAAAAGCAAAAAATGTATCTAAGCACTAACAGGCAGGTAGTTGCTACTTACCTGCCTGTTGTGTTCAGAACCATTCTTCCCTGGCACAGACCACTTCTGCAGGGGATTAAGCTGCAACTGCTGACTTGACGGGGTGGGAATTCCGGGGTCATTCTGACTGATAGCCGGATCCCCCAGTAAGGCAGCAGTGATCCAGCTGTCAATCAGAATGACAGCCCCACCTACAGAGCGGACCAGAAAAGAAGCCTTCGCTCTGTAGACGTGACGTTAGCAGAGGCTTCTGAATCCCCAGCAGGAGTGTCTGTGACCGCTCTGTTCCGAGGTAGAACAACGCCATGCACAACAGGCAGGGAAGTAGCAACTCCCTGCCTGTTAGTGCTTAGATACATTTTTTGTTTTTTTGTAAAGTCCCGGATATCCCCTTTAAGTGTTGAAAATCTGCTCTGCTGCATAGTGCCTGTATTGTCTCATTTCTGTTACACCATTTTATACCTGTAAAAGTGTGACTGTGGGATAATAGATGTACACCTATACTGACCCTCGGGCTAGGGGTCCCTGGTTATCCTTGTCCCAGGATTACCTTTGAAGGTGGAGATGCCTGAGCCTCGTGCCTTCCTATGCTCCTAAGTAGCACTAATCTGTACAGTGTATGAGGAAATACATGGTGTAGCGCCGACATCACTGTACACTTCCCTCCTCCCCCGGCAGGGATGTCGACTTACCGCCACAGCCTCCTTCCCGCACTTCCTTCTTCTCTTGCTGCTGCCCTTGGTCTGTTCACGGCTTGCAGATACCCAGGCACTTGGCTCTCCCTCATTCTTAAAAGGGACAGCACACAGTCCTAAAGTGTCCCCAGTCAATAGCTGAGAAACACTTATTATTTAAGGCACCTCCACCTGATGGGAGGTGTCTGAGCAATGTGTGCACTCTGCTTGTTTGCATGCTGGCTAGTTCACCGGTTCCCTGATATATTTTATCTTCCAGTACCTGCCTGTGCCTGCCAGTATACCAGCTGTTCTTGGTATACCTGCCTGCACTTGCCATGCCCACCTGTATACCAACTGTAAATGCCTGCACCCGCCTGTGCCTGCTTGTATACCAGCCATACTTGCTGTGCCTGTCTGCACTTGCTATGCTCACCTGTATACCAACTGTAAATGCCTGCACCTGCCTGTGTCTGTTTGTATACCAGCCATACTTGCTGTGCCTGTCTGCACTTGCCGTGCTCACCTGTATAGCAGCCGCACCTGCCTGTGCCAGCCTATATACCAGTCGTACCTGTATGCACCTGCCAGTTCCCACCTGTATATTAGCTGTTCCTGTCTGCATTGCCAGCGCCTGCCTGTATTCCAATCACCTCCACCAGCACCTGTTGCTCCTGTGTTCCTGCCGTGCCTGCCTTTACCAGCTGAACTTTCCCTTCTAGGCCGTTCCAGCTTATAACTCCCTGGATGTCAGCTGCTGAGTGTCCCAGGTCCGTCCTGGTGTAGAACCTGGTGTGCATCTGAAGCAAAGTCTAACCCCACCATCAGGGGCTTTAGCGAAGAGCCAGGTGTTCACCAATGTACACCCCTCCAGGCTCTCCTCGGACCACGGCACAATGTTCCACCACCACTTCCGTTGCACAGTTGTTCCACCACCACTCCCATTACACCGTGCAGAAACGGAAGCACAATCACACAATGCTCTCTCAGGGAATACACAGAGAAATATAAGGTGTACAACCCGAGAGGCAACAAAGTAGTATAAAGATAACTAGGGGAAAAGAAAAGGGCTAAGCAAACACTGCTCACAACAATTTTAGATATAACCACTAATAGCCAGGACATGTCCAACTCTCCAGACCAGGATAGAGAGCTATTGCCAGCTTAAATAGGGGAAGAGCATGTGTAAGGGAGGGACAGGACTGTAGTCGTGACCTGTATTCTGATGGCAGCTGTGTCAAGTCCTTCTCCTACATGAAACAATACTACATTCCTCGGCATACCTGCATCTCTAGATTCAGCTTCATCCGGGCACTTCCCAGGCCATAACGGTCCCTCTTCCAGGCGACCCCCATCAATGGACACACCATGGGCATACCCAGGATCAAAACTAGGTGGGGGGCAAGCCATGGTCGTTCAGGTTGTAAAATTGTAGAACGAAAAAAGTTAATGAAACGAAAATGAACAAATGACCGCCATACACAACACAATCCCCTATACCAAGACCAATAATACCACATACAGGGGAGAAATACCACCACACCATGAACAGATCACATAGTGACTGAATAATACCACATACAAAGAGAAATACCGCCACACCATAACTAGACTACATATTCCACCTCATAGTGACCAAAAAATACCACATACTAGGGACAAATACCGTCACACCGTGACCAGACCACAAATTACCACCACACAGTGATTGAATACTACAATACTGATCATGAATACAAACCACAATACTAACAACACTGTTATTACCACCAGTGCCATTATAAACAGAAGCTCTGCATATAGTGTACAAGTAATACAGTGATCACCAATGACAATATACAAGCTCTTTATATAGTGTACAGGCAATACAGTGATCACCGGTGACTTTATACATGGGAGCTCTGTATATTGTGTATAGTGTACAGGTAATGCAGGGATCACCAGTGACATTATACACAGGAGCTGTGTATATAATGTACGGGTAAGGCTACTTTCACACTTGCGTTTTTTTGCGCTGCTCTGCGTACGAAGTGCAAACGCGCATAAAAACGCATCATGCGTTTTTTATGCGTTTTCTTGTTTTTTTGCGCATGGTTTTTACAAAACGCATGCGTTTTTTTGCGCTGACGTGCGCATGACAATGCGCACGTCAGCGCACCCATAGACTATAATGTGTTTTTGGGTGAATTTCATGCGCATTGCGTGCGCATGTGTTTTTTTGAGACAGGTCGGGTGCACAAAAAATGCAACAGGATGCATTTTGTGCGCCCGGGCACACACTACAAAAAAACGCATGCGCATACAAACGCATGACTATGCGCACCCATGTTAAGTATAGGAAAAAAACGCATGCGCATTTATGTGCAAAAACGCAGCACAAAAAAATGCAAGTGTGAAACCAGCCTAATACAGTGATCATCAGTGACATTACACACAGGAGCTCTGTTTATAGTGTCAGTGTTCATGTAATACAGTGATCACCAATGACATTATACACAGGAGCTCTGTATAATGTCAATGTAATGTACCGGTAATTCAATGATCACCAGTGACAATATTAACAGGTGCTTTGTATATAGAGCCAGTGTACAGGTAATACAGTAATCACCAATGACCTTATATACAGAAGCTCTGCGTATAGTGTCAGTGTACAGGTAATACAGTGACCACCAATGACATTATACACAGGAACTCTGTATATAGTGTAAGTGTACAGGTAATACAGGGATCACCAGTGACATTGTACACAGGAGCTCTGTATATAGTGTATAGTGTGTGTGTACATGTAATACACTGAATTCACCAGTGACGTCTGTAGTTGAAGTCCTTTGTCTTCGCTTTTCTTGCAGCCAGGGCTCGTCTCTTCAAAATATAACACAGTCGTAATTAGCTGATCGCTTCCATAGCACTTTCCCGACTTTTTTCCCTGACTTCAACACTATGTCAGATGAAAAAAAGGAACATAGTGCCACACCGTTAAGTAACAGGACCCCCAATTTGCTTCCTCCATGAAAATCAGTTTCCTAAAAAGTAAATTATATCACAGTAGTAATAATATCCCTAATTGGATCCTAAAGAAATTATGTTCCCCACTTGTCACCATAAACTAATGGCATGTTCCTCATTCTGGCCCCCAAAAAGTAATTAAGTCCCTCTTTATTTAATAATCTCGCCCAGCCTGGCACCCTTTAATTTATAATATGCCCCATCCTGGCCCCCCATGTCCTTTGCCTAGCCTGGCCCCAATATCTGCAGCCTGGGCCCCAGATATCCTTCCTGCCCCCCATCTATCCATACAGGCCTCCACATATGTCCATTGTCCTCCTTCCCCCATATATCTGTCCCTTGTGCTGCTCCCCCCATATAT
Organism: Dendrobates tinctorius; assembly: GCF_039654945.1. Taxonomy (NCBI): domain Eukaryota; kingdom Metazoa; phylum Chordata; class Amphibia; order Anura; family Dendrobatidae; genus Dendrobates; species Dendrobates tinctorius. The sequence continues at coordinate 19,215,867 of NW_027361689.1, read as the reverse complement.
CAATCATGGGCCCATGTGCTGCTCCCTTCATATATCCATCCTGGTCCTTTGTGCTGCCATTCCCCCCATATATCCATCTTGGCCTGTTGTGCTTCTTCCCCCATATATGCATCCTGGCCCCTTGTGCTGCTCCCCCCATATATCATCCTGGCCCATTGTGCTGCTCCCCCGTGCTGTTCCCATCCATATATCCATTCTGGTCCCTTGTGCTGCCACCCTCCCATATATATCCATCTTGGTCCCTTGTGCTGCTACCCCCATATATATCCTAGTCCCATGTGCTGCTCCCCATATATCCATTCTGGTCCTTTGTGCTGCTCCCCTCCATATATCCATCCTGATCCCTTGTGCTACCTCCCCCCCCCCAAATATCCATCAAGGTCCTTTGTGCTGCAACCCCCAAATATCCATCCTGGCCTTATGTGCTGCTCCACCCCATATATCCATCCTGGTTCCATGTGCTGCTCCCCCCCCCATAAATCCCCCATATATATACGGTATATGCATCCTGGCTCTATGCCATATATATGCATCCTGGCTCCCCGATACATCCATCTTGGCCCCCATATATCCGTCCTGGTCCCTTGTCCTGCCCCCCCATATGTATCCATACTGGCTCCCATATATATCCATCCTGGCAATTTGTCCTGCTGCCCCCATGTGTCTCCAGCCTGGTTCCCCCCATGTGTCTCCAGCCTGGTGCCCCCCAAGTGTCTCCAGCCTGGTCCCCCCACCTAATGTCTCCAGCCTGGTCCCCCCATGTGTCTCCAGCCTCGTACGCCCCCATGTGTCTCCAGCCTCATCCCCCACGTGTCTCCAGCCTCGTCCACTCCCATGTGTCTCCAGCCTCATCCACCCCCATGTGTCTTCAGCCTGGTCCCCCATGTGTCTCCAGTCTGGTCCCCCCATGCGTCTCCAGCCTCGTACGCCCCCATACGTCTCCAGCCTCGTACGCCCACATGTGTCTCCAGCCTCGTCCCCCCATGTGTCTCCATCCTCATTCCCTCATGTTTCTTCAGCCTGGTTCCCCCCATGTGTCTCCAGCCTCGTCCGCTGCCATGTGTCTTCAGCCTGGTGCCCCCCATGTATCTCCAGCCTGGTCCCCCCATGCGTCTCCTGCCTTGTCCACCCCCATTTGTCTCCTGCCTCGTCCCCCCATGTGTTTTCAGCCCAGTCCTCCATGTGTCTCCAGCCTGGTCCCCCCATGCGTCTCTAGCCTCGTCCGCCCCATGTGTCTCCATCCTCGTCCTCCCCATGTGTCTCCATCTTCATCCGCCCCCATGTGTCTCCAGCTTTGTCGGCCCCCATGTGTCTCCAGCCTGATTCCCCCCCAATGTGTCTCCAGCCTGGTCCCCGCCATGTGTCTCCAGCCTGGTCCCCCCCAATGTGTCTCCAGCCTGGTCCCCCCATGCACACATGCATGCACACACACACATGAAAAAAAATTCCTCTTACCTTCCTGCGCACCTAGCGCTAGGCATCGTCCTCCTCCTCCTCTCTGCAGGTCCGGCGCACACAGGGTAAAATGGCCACCGGCATAGCAGAGGCCGGCGGTGAATGTGTGCGTCCGTCGCATGACACTGACGTCATACCCACATTCCAAAGACATACTGATAGGGAATTTAGATTGTGAGCCCCATCGGGGACAGTGATGATAATGTCTGCAAACTATAAAGCACTGCGGAATATGTTAGCGCTATATAAAAATAAAGATTATTATTATTATACGCCAGGTGCACACTTGCCAGAATACAGCGCTTCTTCACATACGTGGCCTGCGATTTTAAAGGGCCCATGGGAGACACAGTCCGACACAACTTTAACACTTTCTTTACTTAGGATTTCACACGTTACATCCACTGTTGGTACATTATAACATTTGCTTACTTCCTGAACTTTCCCTTGCTTGTTGTCACTTCCGGACCATACTAGACTGCTTCCCAGTTCTTTCCAGGCCTGATCTCACTATAATAACATTTCCTTCCACCTGTTTCGCCCCAGACATGAATTCATCAATCACTATGTTTGGTGGCCCCTGGCGAAGCATCCGGCCCGTCTGTACCGATCTCGTTGAAGTTTCAACTCCTTTCATCTCCTTAGTCCAGCCAACTTCTGCCCTAAAAGCAATGGTCCAAGCGGTAAGACGCCACATCTTCCTTCTTCTGTTCTGACCCACTGCTAAGGCATGCAGTGGCCATGGGTAACGTGGGCAATAACGACTTAACGTTACGTGACTGCCAAGCTGTCCGGGCCTATAGCCCATGTGGACACTTGGGCGCCCTGACCCCATCTGACTAAACCACTCTTCATCACTAACCTTAACTATCAGCAGCCCCTCCTACAATTAACCTTCTATTAACCTCCTATCAGGCCCCACTAGTATGCCCCCACCTAGTGGCCCACAACATAATTACAACTACCCTGTCTATGGTGGAAACTATGTACTAAGAGTGCCCTCCTCTACTGTCCCAAATATACAAAGGACACATAACATAGTGTATATGCAATACTATAATACAGGAATACAAAGCAATAAATAACAGTCTTCAATATAATGGTAACATATTCAAGTGGCAATACCTTAAGCAATGAGTGGTAATACATAGTTATACATGTAGCAGTGCCGCAGGCAATTATCATAAAACACATCTAGCAATGAGCGGTAATACATAGTCATACATGTAGAAGTGCCGCAGGCAATTTTCATAATACACATCTGTAAGCATTAAGAACCAGAAGACAATCAGAGGGAAGGGGAGCATGAAAGACATTATATCTCACCCCTTTACTCAGACAGGACTGGTTCTCCCGCAGCACAGGGGCGAACATACCGGAGGAGCAGCTGGACCAGGGAAGGGGGCCCTTGCAGGACGGCTAATATTGAGGGCAATCTGGCCTGTTTCTTGGAGACCAAGGCCCCATGGGCCAGATTGCCCTAATCATGAGCGGCAGGCAGGGAGCGATCTCCGCAGTATTGCTGCAAACAGGCGAAAATGCAGCAGAGCTACAGGAATCTGTCCTCTGATTCCTGCCTGGCACTTTCTCCTTGACACAGGCGCTCATGGCTTGATGTCAGCATGCAGTGCTCGTCTGTGTCAGAGAGAAAGTTGCAGGCGACTATGCTGCAGAGAACAGAGAGGTGAGTGTCTTGTTTTGTTTTTTTACCAATCCACTGGGGAGAGGACAATGAGGGGTGATGGGGGAGAACAATGATGGGGCTGGTGTAAGGCACAATGATGGAGGTGGGGGAAAGGACAATTATGGAGGGTAGGGGAGAGGACAATGATGGAAGTGGGGGAGAGGACAATGATGGAAGTGGGGGAGAGGACAATGATGGAGGTGGGGGAAAGGACAATGATGGAGGGTAGGGGAGAGGACAATGATGGAAGTGGGGGAGAGGACAATGATGGAAGTGGGGGAGAGGACAATGATGGAGGGTAGGGGAGAGGACAATGATGCAGGGTAGGGGAGAGGACAATGATGGAAGTGGGGGAGAGGACAATGATGGAGGTGGTGGTGAGGACAATGATGGGGTGAGAGAGATGACAATGATGTGGTGGGGAAAAGACAATGATGGGGTGGGGAGTGGACAATGAGGGTGGGGGAGATGACAAACAGGGATATGGAGAGAGGACAATGAGTGTGTGGGACACTTTATAATTAATTGAAAGGTGGGAGAAGGCATTTTCAGAATTTTTGGGTACATGCCCCATAGTGCTGAATTTATTTATAAATTTCCAAGAGGAATAACACAGGAATCTTATAAAGCGGAGTTTGAAATCAGTGCTCCGGAATTGTTATTTTTTTTTAATGGGAATAGAAGTATTTACTAAAACAGACATGTTCGAGCAGTCAGATTGCCTTTAGAGTTACCTCTCTGCTCTCTGTTGCTCCAAATTCCAATCTATAGATGATAAATCTGTATAAAATCTAACTATTTCCCTCTGTTACATTGCTATAGCCGTGCACAATGAAGTCACACATAATGGTATCTGTCAGAGGGAGGCCGATGTAGGAATGCAAACAGTCTGGAAGAAAACAAGAGTTTCCTGGAAAGCGCTGGCTGTTCTCAAGATGTGCTAAGAAAGAGGCGGTGGTCCTTATTGTCCAATCAGTGGTCACAACACAAGTCCTAACATCATGTGACCGGTCGAGCCTCTGCCCTGGGGTCACTAATCACTTTACTACAACAGTCCTGTGGGATGAGCACATACTGGCAGCAAATATACAGAGCTGCCTATAGAAAATGCATTGTGCTCAGATATGTGACCGTGCAATAATAGTCCTCGTAAGAAACCTCTCCTGCTGCTCCAACCCCCAGTATCAAGCAAGTACTCAGCAGCAAGTGCTCCATTTATTTATTTATTTGACCCACCTATTTGGACAAGCTTTATGGAATACCTCTACCACAACTGTAACAATGACAAGTGACAAGCACACTAAAATAGAGCCCCAAAGATCAAAATAGATCTACATCATGATGACCAGTGTCACCAAACAGGATATTAAAGCCTGTTTTCCACTCTTTCCAAGAGCTTTAAAGTTGCCATAAATATATAATTTCATACCCGATGCAAATGCCACTGTTCTGCTGTATTTCTTTTTTTCCCCGCATTTCTCCATTCCTGAAATATTATCCCTTCTTCCCTGTAAAGTAAATAGATCTAGCCTTTATAGTCAACTAGGTGGGGTCATCAGAAGAGTTAAAATGCCACACCCACTTGGCTAAAATACTAGATTTATATACAGGGAAAAGAGTGCCAAATCTCAGGAATGGAGTAGAGCAAGAACAAAAAAACAAACAAACAACAACACCAGATTCTGGAAAAAAGAAGCATTTACACCGGGTAAAAAAAAAATCCATATTTAGGATATGTGACTGGTCTTCTTTAAAGGGGTTTCCTCTACTTTAAAAAAAATTACTGTACTTATCTCATAGTCCAATCACAGTCCTCATCACTTGCTGCTGTGTCCCCCACCGGTCTCTGGACATCAGGAGGAGGCCTCACTTGACTGCTGCAGCGGAGGAACAGCGCCAATCCAGCTGGTGAATATAGGATCCTTTTTTATTTTTTTTTTATTACTCCACCTTTGGTCTATTGAGAATAACGTTTAAGTTAGGGGAGACTCTAAGGGTGTGTGCACACATTGCGGATTCTGCTGCGGAATTTTCTGCACGGATTTGTCTAAATCCGCAGGTCAGGTCTTATCTGCAGATTTTATGCGGTTTAGCCTGCGGTTTGACACCTGTCATGGAGCAGGTGCTAAACCGCTGTGGAATCCGCACAAAGAAATGACATGATGCACCGTTTGCACTGCGGTTTCCATTTTCCATTGCTTTTTTCCAAGAAGCTCTTGTCTTTCCAAGGGCCCTGAAGCTACATAGTCTACCTGTAAGATATGTACACCTTTGCCTGTTTTAGGCTCACATGGTGAGGTGCATCCACTAAGCCTCGTGTCCAGGTAGGTACACGGACCCCAGGCAATGGTGCAGCTTCATAGAAGACGTGTGGAACCACGAGGACTTGGACAATATGGGATCTCAGGAACAGCAGGACGGAAGAAGTGGAACCCAGCACGGATCAATGCACAATAGGCACAGATGAAGAAGCACGTCAAACACAGGACTCCATAGTCTCAATCCTAGATCCCATGTGAGTGTCTTAGGTGGCCCTAAATAGGCCTAGGGAGATTATGTCATTGATCAACACTGGGCAATTTGCAAAGCCTGATGAGGAGCACAACAGAGGGCAGCGAACCAAGGGGAAGGAAGCGGAGAAAGGGATACCTAGAACGGGTGGGTAATACAGTAGTCTGAAGTCTCATTTGCTTCCATAACTCTCATGGGCTACTCAGCTTTTCATCAAGGTTGGTTTAAGTTGTAACTAAAGTACCGTAAAATGATGGCAGGACTAGGTGTGGCACTTACATCTGTTCCTTGCCTGCTTATCATTACGGATCATGCATGAAGATGAATATCCTTGTCTATAATATCAATAGTTATAGGGGCTGCAGGGCTTTTAGGTTCTGGGGCCCAATGGCCATTCTATATTTTTGATGTTGAGGTATGAACTGGCAGAAGTATATTCTATATTATTGCTCTTGTGCATTATTAGACAATTCTAGATAATATGACACTGATAATATTGGGTAAATCCTTCTGCCTCTAAAAAATGTTATCAGTTCAAGTAGTCAAGCTATATAAAGGCATAAAAGAGGCATTCTTTCAGTTTAATGCAGGCAAGCCGTTGGATAATGGCAGTCACAATGCATGCTGGGAAGTGAAAGCTCCAGCACCTTTCGTGCTGGCAGAATCCAAAATTTGTAGTGGTGTCATAAGAGGTGGACTTACAGCTGAATGCAGGCAAACCTTTGGACAATGGTAGGCACAATACATGAATCTTCCGCTGATTAGTTGTTAAGTTACAGAGGACAAAAATCAGGATAGTTCCAGGACATATTATACTGGTATGTGTTGTTAGGGATGAGAACAGCAAGAACATGGCTTTCTGTATAAGGCCTCTTTCACACATCAGGTTTTCGGCGTCAGGCACGATCCGGCGCTTTTGACTAAAACCGGATCCGTCGAAATGCAATGCCGGATCCGGTTCCCCCCCATTGACTTGCATTAGAGCTGGATCGAGCCGGATGGCCATGCGTTTCATCCGATTTTCGCCGGATCCGGCAATGTGACGCGTGTCTCCGTCGAAAAAGCCGGACACGCCGGATCCGGCGTGTCCGGCTTTTTCATACAATGAAAGCCTATGAGCGCCGCAATGCGCCAGATCCGGTTTCTTTGGTCTGAGCATGCTCAGTAGCTCTGCCCACAGGACATATATAAAAGCAAGACAATGGGACCCTCAGCCACACCCAACATGCCACCCAAGCCAAGAACCAGGAGCAGGAGAAGGCAGCAGACATCTGCAGCAGCAGCACCATCAGCACCACCCCAAATGGAGCAGCATGCTGAACAACGGGAGGGGAGTCCAGCAGCAGATGAGAGACGGTAATTATCAAATCCCCCATTCCTCCAAACTAGGGCTATGGAATATCAAGATATTCATTGGCCCTTTGTTTCTCTTTATTCAACAGCCGCCCAATAGATGCAGCAGCAGCAGCAATGGCAGCAGCAGAAACACCACCCACAGCCATGGAGTCTGGCCATGAGGAAGACAGCACATCTTCTGGGAGCCCTCCCTCGCATCGTCAGCGTTTGACGGTAAGTTTTTATTTCCAAAATCCATCATCTCTGTAATATATGTCTATTCATTGCCTTTTATTTCAAAACAGGAATCACAAGATGAAGAGGAGCTCCCAGAAGAAGAAGGAAGGGGTGGACAGACACTTGGAGTGGGCTCACAATTGGTAAGTTTTTTGCATCAAACGCAGAAACACAACATCACACTACACACAACACATAGAAAACAATGTTCTGCAGACCACACACAGCAAACAAATGCCTACATCCAAAGACATAACATTTTTTGTTTTCTTCTCTAGTCTTCCCAATCTGGTGCTCGGCCAAGAGGTCCTCGCAGTGCCTCCCAGGGTCGTCGGCGACAGCAACGCGGCGGTCACCAGCGTGTAAGTATAAATATTTTTGCTTTGTTTTTTTGCACTTTTTATTTCATTTCTTTTGTGGAGGCTAATTATGTTATTTTTGTCTTTTTCTTTAACAGCCTTCACAGCGTGCTCCCGACTCTGACGGTGAGGATGGAGGGATTGATGTGGACCGCCTCATCGATCTCGTCAGAGAAAGGGAGCCGCTCTGGAATATGGCTGACCGCCGCCACGCTGACCTGATCGTTACCCGACGTCTCTGGGAGGAAATCTGTTCGCTCCTTGTGGACCGCTGGGAGGACCTCGAAGCTCGGGCCCAGATTAAAGAGCGTAACTACACTCACTGGCCACTTTATTAGGTACACCATGCTAGTAACGGGTTGGACCCCCTTTTGCCTTCAGAACTGCCTCAATTCTTCGTGGCAGAGATTCAACAAGGTGCTGGAAGCATTCCTCAGAGATTTTGGACCATATTGACATGATGGCATCACACAGTTGGCGCAGATTTGTCGGCTGCACATCCCTGATGCGAATCTCCCGTTCCACCACATCCCAAAGATGCTCTATTGGATTGAGATCTGGTGACTGAGGAGGCCATTTGAGTACAGTGAACTCATTGTCATGTTCAAGAAACCAATCTGAGATGATTCGAGCTTTATGACATGGCGCATTATCCTGCTGAAAGTAGCCATCAGATGTTGGGTACATTGTGGTCATAAAGGGATGGACATGGTCAGCAACAATACTCAGGTAGGCTGTGGCGTTGCAACGATGCTCAATTGGTTCCAAGGGGCCCAAAGAGTGCCAAGAAAAAATTCCCCACACCATGACACCACAACCACCACCAGCCTGAACCGTTGATACAAGGCAGGATGGATCCATGCTTTCATGTTGTTTACGCCAAATTCTGACCCTACCATCCGAATGTCGCAGCAGAAATCGAGACTCATCAGACCAGGCAAAGTTTTTCCAATCTTCTACTGTCCAATTTCGATGAGCTTGTGCAAATTGTAGCCTCAGTTTCCTGTTCTTAGCTGAGAGGAGTGGTACCCAGTGTGGTCTTCTGCTGCTGTAGCCCATCTGCCTCAAAGTTCGACGCACTGTGCGTTCAGAGATGCTCTTCTGCCTACCTTGGTTGTAACGGGTGGCAATTTGAGTCACTGTTGCCTTTCTATCAGCTCGAACCAGTCTGCCCATTCTCCTCTGACCTCTGGCATCAACAAGGCATTTCCGGCCACAGAACTGCCGCTCACTGGATTTTTTTTCTTTTTCGGACCATTCTCTGTAAACCCTAGAGATGGTTGTGCGTGAAAATCCCAGTAGATCAGCAGTTTCTGAAATACTCAGACCAGCCCTTCTGGCACCAACAATCATGCCACGTTCAAAGGCACTCAAATCACCTTTCTTCCCCATACTGATGCTCGGTTTGAACTGCAGGAGATTGTCTTGACCATGTCTACATGCCTAAATGCACTGAGTTGCCGCCATGTGATTGGCTGATTAGAAATTAAGTCTTAACACACAGTTGGACAGGTGTACCTAATAAAGTGGCCAGTGAGTGTATATACAGTACCGGTTGCTTGATTTAAACCAGTGTTTCCCGAACTCCAGTCCTCGTGGTCCCCACGGATCATGTGTTCAGGATTTCTATTTACTTTGGAAATCCTGAAAACATGACCCCTGGGGACCATGAGGACTGGAGTTTGGGAAACACTGATGTTGTATACTAACCACTTTGTCCTTTCTCGTTTCAGGGGAGAGAATTGTGAAGCGGTGGCGGTCTGTGAGTGATCGTTTCAAGAAGGAGTTCAATAAAGAGATGCGGGCCCCGAGTGGATCTGGAGGACGCAGGAGCAAGTACAAGTACGCACGAGCCCTGTCGTTCCTCCGGGAGACAATGCTCACCAGAAGGTAAATATTACACACCACATGTGACAAAAAAATGTTTAGATGTAACTTTTTTTTTTTCAGCCAGGGCCATACCATGTCACTATTTTAATTGTTTTTTTTTCTCTTTATTCCACAGCACTGTGAGCAGCACTCGGGAGCCTGCACGATTGGACCCTTCTGAGGCGATCCCTGAGGAGACCGGCACCGAGGGACACTTCGACCGCCCCGGTACATCTGCACCTTCCCAGCCTTCCCACACATTCGACCCATCTGTCTCATCCACCAGCACAGGAGCATCGTGGCCGCCTACATTACATGAAGCTGCTGGTGAGGAGATCGCTTTCCCTTTACCCCACCCTTCTGCCCCTGCCACCTCTAGTACACCTGCGGGTACTGGGCGGCAGCGGCAGAGGGGTCAGGAAAAGACTTATGCACCAGAGTTCTTGCATCTGAATGCATCTTTCCAGAACTGTCTAAAAGTCTTGTCAGAGCAAATCTCCGCAGGCTATCAGCAGATCAACTCCAGCATTCTGGAGGTGAAGACACTTCTGCAAACCATGCATTCAGAAGCAAGATCTTCGCCAAACCACACCTTTTTCAGGTCTGTTGTGGAGCGCATGGAAACGCTCTCTCCTGCCCAGCAGATGCATGTAATGCATTCATGCCACGCTGCTCTCCAGCAAGTTACCTCCCAACCTCCTCCTCCCACCACAGTAGTTCCTCCACCTGCACCCCCTCCAGCCACTTTCCATCCTCCCCCTCCTATTACATCTACACCCCCTCCAGCCACTTTCCATCCTCCCCCTCCTATTACATCTACACCCCCTCCAGCCACTTTCCATCCTCCCCCTCCTATTACATACCATCCACCTCCCCAGCACCATCCACCTCCCCAGCACCATCCACCTCCCCAGCACCAGCAACCTCCCCAGCACCAGCAACCTCCCCAGCACCAGCAACCTCCCCAGCACCAGCAACCTCCCCAGTACCAGCAACCTCCCCAGTACCAGCAACCTCCCCAGTACCAGCAACCTCCCCAGTACCAGCAACCTCCCCAGTACCTGCAAACTCCCCAGTACCAGCAACCTCCCCAGTACCAGACATCTCCCCACTTCCAGCAACCTGCCCCGCACCAGACATCTCCCCACTTCCAGCAACCTGCCCCGTACCAGACATCTCCCCACTTCCAGCAACCTGCCCCGTACCAGACATCTCTCCACTTCCAGCAACCTGCCCCGTACCAAACTCCTTCACCATACAACTTGCCATCAACATCATCTGCTCCTACAGTCCCTGCCCAACCCTCCACTCCACCACCCACCACCTCTTCTGCTTCCCACATGTCCACCCATTCTGTAGTTTTTTCCACACCTTCACCTCTAACTGTTCCTTCCCCACCATGATCCCAGTCCTCTCTCCACACTCCCAATGTCGAAGTGTCCCGCAGCCCCTCCAGCAGTATTTCCACCACACACTACACAGATTTATAATGTGTGTATTTAAATAAAAATGACCAGTTTTATGGTTTCAAAGCTTTATTAAACAAGTTTATTAAAATTTTAAAAAAGTTTACTAAAAAAAACATTTTTCAAAAAAAGTTAAATTATTTTACACTGGTTGTCTGTCATTTCTTTCTGCGGCGAAAAAGGTTAAATACAGGGTATTTAAAAGGTGAAATGGTATTCAAAACTAGGTATATAACTGTGGGTAAATTTTAGCTTTTTGCCACAGTTGTGTTCCTGGTTGTGTTTGAAGCAAAGTATTTCACCTAAAAAGTTGTGTTTATTGTTGGTGATTTCCTAACAATGTACACAACTTTTGTTAAAAGGTGAAATACTTTGCATAAAACACAACCAGGTACACACCTGTGGCCTAAAGCTAAAAAATAGAGACCATGACAAGATAGCCAACTTTGGTTGGCAAAGGTATATACTGTTGGTACAGAAGGTACACAAGTTTGGTTAGGGCACAAATCTTTCACACTCTGTCATCCTGCCAGTGTACTCTGCCTTGAGGTGACATAAAGTATAGTGCAAAATTGTCCCTCATTACTGAAACCGTCACAGAACTTCTAGTGGTAATGTCATGGTAATCTTGCAAGGTGGTTTCTTCAGAGGTGTCCTCAATGGAAATGGGTTCCTTGCAGATAACAAAATTGTGGAGTACTACGCACGCTTTGATCACCTCGTCCACAGTTTCTGTCTTGAGGTTGATCGCAGTCAATAGGACCCGCCATTTGGCTGTCAGAATACCAAAGGTACATTCAACCATTCTTCTTGCTCTTGTGAGGCGGTAATTAAAAATGCGTTTTGGTCTTGTCAATCCTCTGCTAGAGTACGGTTTCAAAAGGTGTTCTGACAGCTGGAAGGCTTCATCCCCTACACAGACAAATGGCATAGGTGGACCAGATGTTTGCGGCAGCGGTCTAGGTGGTGGGAACTGGAAGGTGTTTCCATACAGTTTACGCCCCATGGCAGACAGTTTGAAAACTTGAGAGTCATTGGAGCGGCCATAGGCCCCAATATCAACCGCAATAAATTTGTATTCCGCGTCAGCGATGGCCATGAGGACAATTGAAAAATATTTCTTGTAATTGAAATATTCCGATCCCAATCCAGCTGGCTTTACAATGCGGATATGTTTCCCGTCCACAGCGCCCAAGCAGTTGGGAAACTGACATATCTGTTGAAACTTGTCAGCAATTTCAATCCACCTCTCTGTTGTGGGCTCTGGTAAAAACTCTTCAGCTAAGGAATCCCACAGTGCACGGCATGTGTACTTCACAATTCCAGATATGGTGGAAATCCCGAGTCTGTACTGGAAATGCAGTGACGAAAGGGATTCTCCAGTTGCAAGAAATCTGTGGGGAATTAAAAAACAATAAATTAGTTTTAAATCACAGCATTACATACCAAAACTGAGCTATAACACTTGGAGATACAAACTACCACCAACAAGATTGCAGTGAAAGTGTGCTCTGATGCGATCACATCCAATAAATGTGGCTTACCTTAAAGTCACCATCAGACGCTCTGCGGGTGAAACAGAGAAGCGGCAATAGGTGTCCGCTTCTCTTATGAGGTGTGCAATGCGCTCCACCAAGTAATCAAAATTCTCCATTTTCATCCTAACATATCCAAAAAATGTATCCGGGTTTCGTCGAAGGTCCATGCAGAGTGTAGAATAGACCCCACGCGTCATTCTATTGGCTGTGATGGGGTGGATCCACAAACGTCATCTACGATGCCTGATGCGCTGCTGTCTCGCTCTCTCCTTCTCCAGAACAATCACCCTCAAACGATTTGCCTCCGCTATAAAATCCGCCAAATTCTTCAAAATATTTCCAATGACAACATCCATCTTCGCCAGTAACTTGCTCTTCTCTCCAACCTGCACTTTCTCCTCTACAACCTGTCAAAGAAAGGCTGTAGGAACATGCTATATATAGTTTTCCAGTAGCCAATCCCGTTCGGAAGGCCACAAGGGTCAATTTTAAAAACCGGATCCGGCGTAATCCGTCGAAAAACGGATAGAAAAACGGATGAACCGGATGAGACGGATCCGGTTTTGTCTGTCAAGAAAAAGACGGATCCGGCAGAAAACCGGATCCGTCACATCCGGTTTTACAAAACATTTGCCGGATCCGGCGTTCCGGCACGACGCCGGATCGCGCCTGACGCCGAAAACCTGATGTGTGAAAGTAGCCTAAGAGGATGAGTGGCTTGAGGGCTGATTAGTATTGGAGCTATGTGTCTTGTGCTGGAAAAACATTTCAGTAATGTAATTCAATTAAAATAAGAGATTATCTAAGAAGTGACGCACTAAATTTGATTTGGCTTGTAACAAATTAAAAAAAATCTTGGAGACCGTAATCAGGAGGAAATGTTGTTACATGCCCAGCGTGCCGGGATAATCAGATGCATGCAATGTCCAAATATGTGCTGGAGCTTATATGCACAGTGCTATAGAGTTACAAGGAGCTGCGAGGGCTGCGCGCCATGATACGTTACTGCGGTCATATAATACCCTGCAGCGCAGGACACGGTGGATGCTTGTGATAACTGGCACTTCATTTGCTGCCAGGGCATGAATAGCTGGCACCTGTAGAGGAACTCTACGTCATTCGTGAGCTTCAAGCCTAAGTATTTCTCAGGGATTTAATGGCAGTTTTTTGGGTTTTTTTTAAGAGACAGGCTGAGAGGTTTTTTTTTTTTCATCAGTTGGAGGACAATGATGCCCAATATGTGCCCTTAAATGGGCACTTTGGAAGAGCATACACTACAGCTTGCAATCCAGCCTGCATCAGTAACCTGTGAGGACAAGTCAGTGAGATCAGATATCCAACTAATGTGTATCAGATGTCTAGCTGAGGTTTTTTCACCAGATTTCGAGTAGATAAAGGATCAGTCATGTTGAAGTTCAATATTCACGATCCTTTGTTATCCAGGAAGAGTATTAACCCTCTTCTCATTGAGAACCCATAAAAGCTTGGTAACACCGAGTGTTCATGTTGATGGAGGAGTTTGTAGGAACAGCTGTCATCCTCATGACCACTTTAGACCCTCATATCATTCCCTTGTTGGTCCCAAAGACCTCCAGTCTCCAAAAATGTGCTAATGGTCTCGATTTTTTTCCCTGATTAATCTCAGCAATATGACACAAGTTTGGTGTAGACCCATGTGCCAAAGTGGCCATTCCTGAACATTTGGTGGCCAGTCTTGGCTTAAATCTTCAAGTTTGAGACATGGCAACATTGAAAATTAGTTAATTGGAGAATTTTAGGGCAGGGGCGTAAGTATACTGGATGCAAGGATCCCAAAAAGTCTCTTTGGCCCTTAGAAGAGTAGGACAATTGAAGATACTTGATGGTTGGGGCTCAACAATGAAATGATGCCACTTTTATGGGGTATTTATTTAAGGGACATTTTTGGAGGTGGGCATTAATGTACACTAACATTAATGTTGATGTACCGCACAAATATGTTCTGCTATTGCTCTCCCTTTTCTGTTTTTTGGTCATCTTATTCAAGCCAATGCATCTCTTGACCCTCACTCTGACTATTCATCAGCTCCATCAGTCTTATTTTCCGCGCTGACTTGCAGCAAACTACAATCTGATGGGTTGTTGAACCAGCTCATTCCTGCTCCCCCCGGTATTCTCCCAAATCTGTGTAGCACTGCAAATGCCAAAATGCATGAAACAATGGGGCATTATGGGACTTGTAGGATAATGGGGCACTGTGTCAGAAGACCACACAGTGTAGATGTGGGATCGTCCTTGTTACAGTAAAGGCCGGAGCCCTAGACCCTGATAATGGGAGGAGGCACCATGACTATGGTTTGGAAGGAGGTGCGGTCACTTTAGTGGGGATGAGTGGGGGCAGGTATAGTCTTTATAAGGCTAGTGTTGGAGTGGAGTTCTTCATTATCCCGCTTTCAGAGACACGATTAATATTAGGGATGATCCCTTAATTTTGGGAGTGATTAGAAGATTAAGAATTTTATGAATGGTTATCGGGTCATGGTGGCTATGTGCACTTGGCGGGGTCTTTGGAGTTGGTTTTAAGTTGGTCCAGGACATTCATCAGGGTATGGATTCTTCAATTGTAAGTCTGTTAGTTTGTCTGTTGATTTTGTGGGATTTATGAAGTCCATGGCTATCTTTTAAAAATGGGAACCCTTTGTGTCACGGTGCTCCTGAGCCTGTGGGTTACTGCTGGGAGAATTATGGTTTTATTGGGTTGTTCTTTGGAATGACCAGATTTTGTAGTTTCGAGGACCGTACCAAGTTAACTATAAGGCTGAGTTATTTTAAAAGTTGTAATGTATTTGTTATAATAAAAACTGTGGCCAAAATTATTCAACCTAAAGTGTCAAGGGTTTTATTGGAGGGATGGGTTAGTTGAGAAGAAGGGAACCTAAAACAAAAAGGCGATGTGGCCAACATCATGAATGTAGCAGAAAGATGGGCAAAGATGGCAAAATTTGAGCAGAATTTGGCTGTTATGGGTGTAGTAAACAGCGATCAATACACTGCAGTCTAAGCTTTAAAGACAAAACAAAGATAGAGAACTTCTTTAAAATCAGTAGACCTCCACTCACTTCAATTGGTATCACTATGTTTTCTGAAAATTACATTTATATTTCATTGCCCCATACTAACAGCAGTGATCATTTCGGGCGATGGCCGAGATGAAAGTTGTGCCCATAGTAAACCCAAAATTAGGGGATTTGGGATGGAGCTATTAGAGTTACAAAGTCATTGAAAAAATGTATCTCCTATACAAAATGCATAGCAAACACATAAAGAACATAAAAAGTGAATTTCATAGAAAACACCACCTAAGAAAACACCTTTCCTTCACCTCCGGGTCGAAAGTGGAGAATCTATTTCAAAACTGCAAAAAATAATCTGAACCGCTGCAGGGAGGACACCGGTGAAAAGATTGTAAATCAGTCCATAAGGTGATGTCGTCACGTATCATATGAAAGCGCTTGTTCAAATAATCACAAGGTACAACATGCACTCTACCCCGAGCATCATAGGATCGTGTCACATTACTTTGTATCTCAGTGGACCGTGTACAAATCCACCTTGTCATCCAAAGATACAGGTGCTTCTCACAAAATTAGAATATCATCGAAAAGTTCATTTATATCAGTTCTTCAATACAAAAAGTGAAACTCATAACATATAGATGGAATATGGCATAGCGGCACTAGTATATATGGGACTGGATCAGCTGCAAGTACAAACCCCCTACCATAAGACCCGAATACATCACGAAGGACCTGTCAGCGTTCATCGCAAGTACCCGCGCCTCAGCGTCTGGCACAACGAGTGACTGTCACCGGCCGGGACAGCGCTCCAGGACAGATTCCAACCTTGGAAAACTGCACAACTCCTTTCAAGGCTAGTGGGTTTTATGGATATCTAGTATGAGCACTATGGTTACAACAGCTGGAACGATGTAAATGCGCCATGACATAGTATCACTCATTTTGGTCAGCTACTGTACAACAGATCAGAGATATACGAGTGCTGCTCCCTTATTATCCCCCTGTAGTGTGGCTAATGGTGGCATAGTCGATGGGAGGTATATGTCACAGAGATGGCTGGTCTCTGTGATGTAACCCGGACTATTTTCTCTAGTTCATGAAAGCACTAAGAGGTTCGTTTGTTGCACCTGGGACCGGGTTGCGGGTAGCTATGAGAGATGAGTGGGTCTGGCTACCCACATACCTCACTCTGGGTGTGGTTACAGCCTACATAATGGAGGCTGTTGTTTGGAACATGGTCTGTATGTTGGAAGGGAGAAAGCCTCATGTGTGTTTGGCTCCAGACAGAGCCTGCATACTGGACATTACCCCAGCCTGTGTGCCCACATGCCTGGTGGAGCACAGCGTTGCTATGGACATTTATACTTTGTTTTGCCTGATCTAAAGGCTGTTTACTTTCTGTTTGTGCTTTTGGGGTTTATGAGGCAATAAATACACATGAACTTTTAAAGGAACGTGCTTCCTGTCTTTCTCCTGTCGCACCCTAGTGAGTACAACTCCTACACCCCTTACATCTACTTTACATACCGATTTCATTGTCCTGAGCCAGAGCGGTGTTGACACCTTACATCCATATTTTGTGGGATATGGTCTAAATTTAAGGTTATGGGGTCTTGGGTACTTGTTCATTTTGTTTTTGTCTTGGGTTTTGTCTGTTACATGGCCACAGTGCGAACTTGCTCATTCACATTGCTCGTATACCAACTTTTGCTCCGACTTATAGCTTTGGTTTTATTGTAAAAATTTATAGTCAGATCAAGGGTCTACATTAATTTTGCCTCGGATCTGTATTTTTCACGGGTCTTGTATGACGCCTTTATAATTTTGAGATCTCAGGTCTGTATTTTTTGAAGGGTCTAATCTGGGGTCTGTATCAATGTTGGGATCCTACCTTAGTTCCATATAAAATTTGTGGGTTTTTTTCTGCGTTCCGAGTGAAGTTTTGGGCTGTAGTCTTGGATCTGATTAGATTTTGGGGTCTGGACTGTGGTCTATATTAATTTATGGTCTAGTCTGGGGTCTGTATTAACTTTAGGGCCTTACTTTGTATTTGTAATAATTTTGCAGACTTGACTGATTTTAGATCTAATCTTGCGTTTGTATTAAGTTAAGCTATTGCCTGGAGTGCCACCGATTAATTTTTGGCTCTTCAATGGAGTCTGTATAATTTGGAGTCTGGTCTAGGGTTGGTATTAAGTTGGGGTCTACTCTGGGGTCCTTAATTACATTTTTATCTTACATGAGGTCTGTATAAATTGTTGGTCTGGTCTTGAGTCTAGTTTAATTTAGGGGTCTGGCCTGGGGTCTAAATTAATTCTGGGATCTGGTCTTAGGTTTGATGTTTCCCTTACCCAAGTTATGTTTGTGTCCTAAAGTTTTCTAGGTACACCCATCTTTTGTCTTCCTCCACTTACTTGGGCACTTACATTTTGTTATCGGAGTATTTGGGGGCATTGGGCAGTGCTGTGGGTATAGTTGGTATAGACAGTGATGATTTGATGCAGAAGAAAGGAGGCAAAGTTAGAGATGTTATATTATTGATCTCTAATTATGTGGCCCTTCAACCTCCACAGGCTCCACGGTCTGGATGTCACTGCTACCTCTGCATCACCTACACCTGCACCCAAAGTCAAAGGTTGGGGCAGTAAACTCTCTGCAGTTTTTGTGATAAGTCATCAATTTGTCTAATTAGCCCAGAGCACCAAAACACCTTGTCGTGACCTTGTCTACAGCAATTTATTGATCACCTCCAGGTTTCTACAACCTTTCTAATGGAAGCTGGATGTTCACTATTGTGCTATAGCCACGATGAACTTACAGTTTCTGCTGAAATCTGCAGGAAATCAAGAAGAAACTTGAAATAAAACACGTAAAAGTTCCAATCACCCCAGGAAAAAGTCAGCCGGCCGTGTAACCATTGCTCGTAGGAATGTAGCTACAGAGTCAGTGCATAGCTCGCAGCGCACATGACCCGGAGAACATACCTTGTTTTTGCTGATTTGCTGCCAAATGTTGTAACTAATTATAGATGATTTCTTTTCTGTCAGCAATTTACATACGAATGTCCACCACTCCTCATGGTCAGTCCCTTCCGGAGGCCTCTTCTCGTCGTAGAAGATGTAAACATGTTATTTTCAGATTGTCTCGCAGTTACTTGTTTCGTTTTCCTGATCCCGATTTTCTCACAGGGGAAGATGCAACTTGGATGTTATGCCTGGATTTTCCGGGAAATCCACAGTGTATTCTAGTAGTAGAAACTTTTTTTTGCCAAATCTTGCCCTTACATTCCAGAAAAAAAAATCAGTAAATGATCTGGGTGAAAATTGACATTTTAATTCTACATGTCAATTTATGTTGTGGATTTTCACAGCAAATTTCACCCCTGAATCTGAATCTATAGTAAAATCCACAATAAAATCTCCATGGCATAAATGCTAAATCTACAATGGACTTTCACCACTCAGTTATGTCTTGTGTGGACGTCACCTTAAAAAAGTTTTGGGCACTTAATGAAAATGCTGATTATTTACTAAACAATAGAAGGGTCTCAAATTTCCAACATTATGGCCCCAATTTATCATGTTTTTAATGTCACAAATTGTGCGACTTTTGGCAGCTGTACCCCCTTTTCAAAAACTTTCTATTATAGCAACAAGGTTAGTAAGGCCAACAAGCTTTGTCAAAATTTACACTAAAAAATGGCATAAATAATGACAGAAATGCACTCTGGACTGTGGCTGTGACTCCAGTACAATTCTTGCAGTGACACATGGCAGCAGAAAAAGGCACCTAATTCAATAAAGGGAATCTGTCAGTAGTATTAACCCCCCCCAAGCCATATATGTTTGGGCACATAGGTCATCGTTAGGGACGAGTAGACTCATGGATGTTTGGGTTTGTTGCGTTCAGATGAACTTTAGTTCAAAGTTCGGTTCGAGCATCACAACTTGACCTGAACTAGATTATGAACCGGACCCAAAAGAGTTCAATGGGGTCCCAAGGTTTGGTGCTTTAAAATGGCTGTAAGATGGTAAAGGTTAGGGGGCTGAACAAGGAAGCAAAATGGGGGTAAGAGCAGGACAAGTGCCCTCCAAACAAATGTGGATAGGAAAATGACTTAAAATAACAGAATAAAAAAATAAAAAATGTTAATTGTGAACCAGGAAGTGGAGGTCCAAGTGGAGGAGGTGGAGGTGGAGGTGGAAGAGGCGGAGTAGGAGGCAGGGCAGTGTTAGCATTTAGTGAACATGGTAAATAAAATTAAAAAAAAAACAATTGTGGATCTGCACTTTTTGCAATTTCACCACACTTGGAATTTTTCTCATTTTTCTGTACATTATATGATAAAATCAATGGTGT
Organism: Dendrobates tinctorius; assembly: GCF_039654945.1. Taxonomy (NCBI): domain Eukaryota; kingdom Metazoa; phylum Chordata; class Amphibia; order Anura; family Dendrobatidae; genus Dendrobates; species Dendrobates tinctorius. The sequence goes on along the minus strand of NW_027361689.1, from coordinate 19,195,998 downwards.
CATTAAAAAGAGTTCAACTTGTCCCACAGAAAGCAAACCCTCACATTATGATTTAAAAAGAGAAAACACAGTAGTTTGACAATAAATGGCTTCACCCAACCACTAACCATGAGTGGAGGAAAAGTTTTGGAATTTTCATTCATATTCTCCCGGAAAAAGGACAAGAAAGCACAAACTCTGCTGGGGTATGTAAACTTTTGAGCACAAAAGTATATGATAGCGACCGTGAATGGTATCATTTAAAACAACATCACATGATGCAAAAAAAACAAGCCATCATATCACTATGTTCATGGGTGAATGAAAAGGTATGGCTTAATGAAGGAGAGGAACTAAAAAAAACTCAAATACGAGTTGAAAAGGGTTAATCAAAAACATCTTGAGGGTTAAGTCGTGCACTTCATTATCTGCCACATGGTGTCACTATTTCCTTGCGCTTTGGGTATTCTAGCTAATGTAAGTCCATAGAAAACAGCTTAGTCCTAGGGATGATGCATTCTATCAGGTCTTCTTGGGTTATTGATTAGTATCGCCACTATTTACAATGATTTCTACAGCACAGAATGTTACCGATCAGATCAATTCCTTTTCCCTGTAGGGTGTACAATCTATTCTCTGGCGCTCTCTAGGGACAATTTCCGTGCAAGACTTTCAAATGGATTATTATTAAAACCACCATAAGGGGAGTAATTTATATTTTTGCATGAGCACCACTGCCATAAGCTTTTCTGAAGGTGTCCATACACAATTAGTGCTCAGCCGAACCTTCCAGCTATCTAATGTGTCGACAGGTTGGGCAGACTTTTGCTAACAGGCCGGCAGTAAAAGAATGACCTCTTGTGTCCACGGCAGATATTCCACCAGTGTCAGGATGAGGCTTCATCTCTCTCGTTCCTATTGAAAACGTATTCTCAGCAGGCATGAGTGACTTGGGACAGATTGCTGTCAGCCAAACATCATTTAGTCATTACTAAGAATATTAACAGATAATACAGTTGTTGTCTTCAAAATCAAATTAGTGGAGGTCTGAAATCCGGTACCTGGTACCCTCAACCAGTCAGCCATTTTGAGCTCCAGAAGCAACCATCCGGGGAGTAGTACTTAGAAAAGCAGGTTACACATGGCTTCCTTTGAGTCCGACAAGCATAGTAGTGGAGTGTACGCAAAGAGCATTATGAAATCTATGGCACATCACTTGTCTTAGTCACAGCTGGATGGTGTTACCTCTGTCAGCGACACCATCGGTGTGAGGCCGGGATCACACATGTGAGAAACATGGCCAAATCTCGCATGCTAATACCCGGCACTGCCGCCAGCACTCAGGAGCGGAGCGTGCGGCTGCATGTATTGTTACATGTATTGCTATGTGTCCGCATGCTCCAATCCGAGTGCCGGCGGCAGTGCCTGATATTAACATGCAAGACTCGGCCGTGTTTCTCGCATGTGTGATCCCGGACTTACGCACAGAATAGTTTGATTGACCACAATTGACTGAGAGCTTGTTCACATGAAGTGTTTTAGATGCATTTTCCCCCGTGTACATCATTTTACAGAAACAGCAAAATGATTGTGATTTCAAAAACATCATTGACCTGTAGTGCATTTGTTAAAAACCGCGTTGTGTCAATCCTTTTAGGGTTTTTACTGTAGTTTTTCCCCTTTGTGATCAAAATGACTCAGCGACAAAAACACATCATTTCCATAGCATTTTTCTAGCTATATCCTGTGTTTTTTCATACAGAAAAAAAAAACACATAAAAACCCTACAAGTCAACATACCATAAAATGGATAATTTTTAGACTGGTGTTTCAGTTTGTGGAGAAACTAATAGCTGCGAATCATCTGTTTTGGAAAAATATATTGAACCTGTGAATTTGAATTTCAAAAGATTTGCCCATCTCTACGCCTCCAAGTTTTGTAAGATAACTAGGAAAATGACCCAAATCACACATCCAATACTGCACAAGCCTGGAGGCTAGGAGGATAAAATGGATCTGCAGTGGGCTGTAATCTTCTTCTTAGTTTCTTTTTATTAAATGTCTGCATGTCTGATGGCAGGTCCACTTTGGACACCCTATTAAAATATTCTACTGATAATAATTTTTTTATGCTGAGTATTGTAAGGTGCCAATAATATTGACCACACATTATAGACTACCAGTTATATTAAAAAGGTTGTTCACTACTTTTACAAGGAGGACCTATCCTCAGGATAGGACATCAATATTCCACATGAAAGGGGTCCTTGGACAGGACGAAGTGTCATGTGAAGCCCTGAGCTTGATAAATGCCAAGGGTACGGACCTAAACACAACTGAGACTGTGTGAGGGTCCCAAGCGGTGGATCCAGGGTGTCCATATTGATAGGACGCGGAGAGGCTGAGTGGGTGTAGAGAATCTCGCTGAGCTGTACTGTGGCGACAAGCGTAGCTGGGACAAAGTAGGGCGAAACAGTGTGCTATACCAGCCCTGGAGCAGACTACATTTTTAAGGATACAATGTCTGCCTGTGAAAAGGCTTCTTGCAGTGAATGAAACATGCAGAAGACTGTGTACTCACTATTACTTGTACATAAACCTTATTAAGTTCAGTAAAGTTCCCATATTTGCACAGAAGTCTCCTTCATTGATCTGTGGAAATCGTGGTCCTGGCCAGCCAATGTCATCAACTAAAGGTGACCAGCATGGCACAAGGCCCACACAACACCAACACCCACCCAGGACCCACACAATTTTCCTGTAAAGTGCCAGAGCGTGACGGGACACCGGCTCTGTCATGACTACCGCCCTGAAACACTTTACACTGTAGAAATAAAATTATAATTATGTGGCGCCCCTGAGGCTCAGTCGCCACAGAGGTACTGCACCTCCTCCTGAGGTGCGGTGCCCCACCATCCAGGTAAGTTGGAGGCTCCTGACCACGCTCCAACACTCGCATCCCACACAACACGGTAGTTCAGCAAAGCCACATTGCGGCTCCTTGCTTAGAGAGTAGCAGAGCACCTTTGGTTGCTCCCTGCTTGGAACACGAAACGTGCTGGGAGGCGGGTGGAGTTTAGAATACATAAAAGAGCGGGAAGGTTTAGGATTACAGGTCAGTCAGTCAGTAGGGGAGTCTGAGAGAGGAAGCCACTCAGAGCGGAGTGGGGAAAGAAGATCCCTTAGAGAGGGATGGAGGAAGGAGGTGCTGCAGCAGACCTCAGTGACCTGGGTCTGCTGGCAAGGGAAAGGAAAGAAGGAGAAAGACATTGAACTGAAGCCTGAGCTTCCATAAGAAAGAAGGACAAGTACCGAACGTAGGAGTAAAAGGGAACAGAGAGGACGTGGGTTAGAGGAAGAACCCTGCCTAGAAGTTCTAAGCGCAAGGCCGGGGCCCGGTCCCCGAGGTTGTATGGACACTAATGGTTCTGCAGCAGACACCGGTGGAGTAGTGGGCTGTAAATGCACTACTCCCATCCAAGACTTGGGGGCACAACAGCAACTTGGATACTGAGCCGGGACTCAGGAGTAGAGAGTCCCCGAAGCCGGCTACAGCTGTCTGCCGTACAAGTAGAGTTCTTGGGAACATCTGTCAGGAGGCACTCCAGTGTAACTCAGTACTAGGAGTACTTCACACTTAAAGGCGCTATAGAGGAGACGTTCAGAAAGGCACATGTTGGCGGAGCGTTGGAAGGGAGCATTCCATCTTGCCTGGAGGTTGACTGAGTCCCTGACCCGGAGGACACGGCACGAAGGCAGGCACCTGTGTGTACTATGGACTGTGAGTAAAGCTTTGGAACTACAAGCCCTGGTGTCCTCCGTTCACTCTCGCACCAACGCACCCAGCACCGCTACATCTGGGTACCAGCTTCTACACCGCTTGAGCCTCTCCTCTAATTCCACATCTACACTGCCTTGGGACTACAGCTCCACCTGTGGGGAGCTTCACCATCTTGGCTGCAACACACCATCAGTCCCAGAGGATCTGCATGCAGCGTCGGCCTAACACCTCACTTGCCGAAAACCACAGGTGGCGTCACGAACTATTCATTTAACTACATTCCACCACCATTACAATTCCCCCCATTAATTGGGCGCCCAGGGCCACGGACCGGGTCACCGCTGTGTTGACACATCCCGCCAATACCGGCCCGGTACCGAGTACCCCACGGGCCTGGGAGGGCGGCCCAATTATTATTGGCAGAAGCTAAATCACTGTGTAAGAGCTGTGCTGGTCCGTGCCATACACTGTGTACATTAGGGTGACCGGATCTCATATGGGGGGGAAAAAAATGTCAGAATCTTGTTCGTCTGAACCCCACAAAACGATTCCTCTTTCCAGATATTGAGAGAGCCAAAATTTGAGCTCGATCAAACGACGTTAACCCGTGCCGCTCGTCGCTCAAAGTTTGAAAAAATCCAAATTGAGGTATTTTAAGATTTAGGTATTTTGCATAGTCTGTTAGACTATAAAGAATGTGACAACAACATTGCAGAAATAGCCCTGACCAAATTTTCAAACCATTTGTGGTATTTGAATGCAGAGTTGGTGGGATTATCGTTTTTTGATCCCACCATTACAGACAATGAAAAGTTGTTAATGGCTAATAAATTGCTCAGTAGCACAGATGAACCATCAGAGCACGCTAACCTACATGAGTTGATAATTTTACATAGTTATCTAATCTATTCTAGAGCTTTTGTTAAAGTAGTTTTTGAAACGTCAGAATATAATGCTCGGCATTTGCTTACAACTTGCAGGACATATTGCTTTTGTTCTTCATCTTTTGTCAGAAGGTCGTTAAAGTCGGTTACTTCCTACCTCTTTTAATTTTTCTTTCCTAACTTTTGGATTTACAACCCTAGAGTGCTCTGATGGTTCATCTGTGCTACTGAGCAATTTATTAGCCATTAACAACTTTTCATTGTCTGTAATGGTGGGATCAAAAAACGATAATCCCACCAACTCTGCATTCAAATACCACAAATGGTTCGAAAATTTGGTCAGGGCTATTTCTGCAATGTTGTTGTCACATTCTTTATAGTCTAACAGACTATGCAAAATACCTAAATCTTAAAATACCTCAATTTGGATTATTTCAAACTTTGAGCGACGAGCGGCACGGGTTAACGTCGTTTGATCGAGCTCAAATTTTGGCTATCTCAATATCTGGAAAGGGAAATCGTTTTGTGGGGTCCAGACGGACAAAATTCCGACATCGATTTTTTGCGGTCACCCTAGTGTACATCCAACCACTAGCGGAGGTGATAACAGCTGGGGGTGTCTGGTGTCAGACCACCACTAATGTGGTAGCGAGGACCTATCCTAAGATAGGTCAATAATACAAAACTAGTAGAAAGTCCTTTAATGGCAAATTGTCAGCAGGATTTTAGGATTTTACTGAAAGAATGAGTAGTAGGGTTGTAAAGTAGGGCTAACACAGCTTAGAACGGCACATGCTTGAGCGGACAGGTATGAGCCATTGCTCCATGATTGATGGATACCTACAGAAGTTATGCACATTGCACCATCCATATTATAAAACTAGCGGCTAACAAAAACTAACCGTCATCCCCTGACTGCAGGTTTTTAAGGTAAGTGACCACTGAAGGCAGCTGACATCCATAATTAGCTATGAAGCTCATTATCCGGGTCTTATAAAAACATATAGCGACTCAGGCGTCATTTCTGCATCACAATCTGCACTTAGTGTATCAGATGATGCAGAGTGACGCTTGGAGTTTGGGGTCCTGGAGCTCTACTAGCTTCCAAGTGTCTAATAAGTGTCTCCATTTAGCTTCTATTCTGGAGACCAGGCTATTTATGATGCACGTTCTCTGCATGTTGTGTGCGGTGCTGATGACTTGCTTTACCTTGATTAAAAATTTCCTTTCTTATCTCCAAAACAACACACAAGAAATGTGAATGCAGGCGCTCTGCTCTGTAATTACAGGAGGAGGCTTTGTCATTTGAAAAAGGCTTGCATAAAGTGGGAGGAAAGGTTTCCATCACTAGAACAGATATTTAGGTAGGTAGATACATAAATACAGACATACCGTAGATTATAAAGGAAAAAGTTTATGGATGCTTAATCATTGAATTCAGATTTTTCATTCAGCCCCTCGCCCCACTGGTGTATAACATCCGGTCCCTCATCCTCTCTGGTGTATAACATCCGGCCCCTCACAACACTGGTGTATAACAACCGACCCCTCGCCCCCATTAGTGTATAACATCCGGCCCCTCGCCCCACTGGTGTATGTCATCTGGCCCCTCGCCCACTGGTGTATAACATCCGGTCCCTCATCTCCTCTGGTATTTAACATCCGGCCCCTCGTCCCCTCTGGTGTATAACATCCGGCCCCTCAAAATACTGGTGTATAACATCCGGCCCCTCACCCCACTAGTGTATATCATCCGGCTTCTCGCCCCACTATATCATCGGGCCCCTCGCCCACCGGTGTATAATATCCGGTCCCTCGTTCCTTTTGGTATTTAACTTCTGTCCCCTCATCCCCTCTGGTATTTAACATTCGGCCCCTCATCCCCTCTGGTGTATAACATCCGGCCCCTCATCCCCACTGGAATTTAACATCCGACTTCTCGTCCCACAGGTGTATAACATCTGGCCTCTCATCCCACTGGTGTACAACATCCGACCACTCGTATCATCCGGCCCCTAGCCCCACTGGTGTATAACATCCGTCCCCTTGTCTCCTCTGGTATTTAACATCCGTCCCTTCACCCCCTGTGTTATATAACATCCGTCCCCTCGTCCCCTCTGTTATATAACATCCATCCCCTCGTCCCCTCTGTTATATAACATCCGTCCCCTCATCCCCTCTGGTATTTAACATCTGTCTCCTCGTCCCCTCTGGTATTTAACATCCGGCCCCTCGGCCCCTCTGGTGTATAACATCTGGCCCCTCACCCCACTAGTGTATAACATCCGGCCCCTCGTTCCACTGGTGAATATCATCGGGCCCCTCGCCCCACTGGTGTATAATATCCGGTCCCTCATCCCCACTGGTATTTAACATCCGGCCCCTCATCCCCTCTGGTGTATAACATCCGGCCCCTCATCCCCACTGGAATTTAACATCCGGCCTCTCTCCTCACTGGTGTATAACATCTGGCCCCTCATCCCACTGGTGTATAACATCCGACCCCTCGCCCCACTGGTGTATATCATCCTGCCCCTCGCCCCACTGGTGTATAACATCCGTCCCCTTGTCCCCTCTGGTATTTAACATTCGTCCCTTCGCCCCCTCTGTTATATAACATCCGTCCCCTCGTCCCCTCTGGTATTTAACATCCGGCCCCTCGTCCCCTCGGGTGTATAACATCCGGCCCCTCGCTCCACTGGTGAATATCATCTGGCCCCTCGCCCCACTGGTGTATAACATCCGATCCCTTGTCCCCTCTGGTATTTAACTTCCGGACCCTCATCCCCACTGGTGTAAAACATCCGGACCCTTGCCCCACTGATGTGTAACATCTGGCCCCTTGTCACCTCTGGTGTGTAACATCCGGCCCCTCGCCCCACTGGTGTATAACCTCTGGCCCCTCATCCACTCTGATGTAGAATATCTGACCCATCGCCCCCAAATGTATAACATCCGACCCCTCACCATGCCGTTTGCTTTTACTAACGTGTGACAGAACGGCGGGTGGTGCAGAGCTCACTGATACCAGCGCAGTCTTGTAATAGGAGCCACTGGTGTAACAAGTCCGTTCATGACATTTCTTCCTCCTAAATCTTACCCCATCACCTGTGAGTGATATTATTGAGAAATAGAAGGAACCGAAGCAACTTGGCCATGAATTGGAGATCCCGTAATGTTACAGAGCGGGGTCACCGAGTGCTGAGGAGCAGAGGGCAGGAAAGTCACCAACACTTTGCTGACTTCATAACTGTCCAGACCTCCTCTGGTATTAACATCCACACTATGGGGATGGTGTTCTTGGGGTGATGATCTGTGTTGATTTGGCATCAGATACAGTGTTTACCTTGGTGGCCAAAAAAATTCAATTTTGGTCTCTTCTGACCAGAGCACCTTCCTCCATATATTGGGTGAGTCTCTCAAATTTTTGTGCGTAAGTAATAAAATTTTCCACCAACTCTTCCATAAAGGCCACCTTTATGGAGTGTAGGGCTTATTGTGGTCATATAGACAGATACTGCAGGCTCTGCTTGGAAATTCAGCAGCTTCTTCAGGGTTACCTTTGGTCTCTGTGCTACCTCTCTGATTAATGCCCTCCTTGCCTGGGTGAAGAGTTTTGGTGGGCGGCCCTCTCTTGACAGCCTTGTTGTGGTACCATGTTCTTTCCATTAGATGATAACGGATTTTATGGTGCTCCTGGGGATCATCAGAGATTGGGTTAATTTTTGAAACACAATGCTGACTTGTACTTCTCAATGACTTTGTCCCTGACTTGTTTGATCGCCTTGGTCTTCATGGTGTTTGGTTAGTGGTAGTGTTGAGCATTCCGATACCGCAAGTATCGGGTATCGGCCGATACTTGCTGTATCGGAATTCCGATACCGACTTCCGATATTTTTTCAATATCGGAAGTCGGCATCTGAATCTGAAGTTCAAAGTTGATTGACAGCCTGACGTCATCATGATGCGCGGTGTGTGCGCATCATGATGCGCCGTCATTTCGGGCCTTCCGGGGGTCTCTGCCGGCCTGCCGGGGGGCTGTGCCGGCCTGCCGGGGGGCTGTGTGGACTGCCCGGGGTCTGTACCAGCCTGCCGGGGGGCTGTGCCGGCCTGCCGGTGGTCTGTGCACCCTGTGGGGGTCTGTACCGGCCTGCCGGGGGGCTGTGCCGGCCTGCCGGTGGTCTGTGCACCCTGTGGGGGTCTGTACCGGCCTGCCGGGGGGCTGTGCCGGCCTGCCGGTGGTCTGTGCACCCTGTGGGGGGCTGTGCCGGCCTGCCGGGGGGCTGTGCTGATGTCCGGGGGTCTGTGCAAGCATCGTCCGATGGGACTACAAGTCCCATCTGGCGATGCCTGCTACCATGACAGTGATTGACACATTAGCCAATGATGGGACAGTAGTAGTCCCATCATCCGGCTAATGTGTTAAATGTTAAAAAAAAAAAAAATACTACATACATACTACATGCATGCTACATACATACTACATGCTACATACATACTACATACATACTACATACATACTACATACATAACACATATATACTACATACATACTACATACATACTACATACATACTACATATATACTACATGCATGCTACATACATACTACATGCTACATACATACTACATATATACTACATGCATGCTACATACATACTGCATGCTACATACATACTACATGCTACATACATACCACATATATACTACATACATACTACATGCATGCTACATACATACCACATACATACTACATACATACTACATACATACTACATGCTACATACATACTACATATATACTACATGCATGCTACATACATACTGCATGCTACATACATACTACATGCTACATACATACCACATACATACTACATACATACTACATACATACTACATGCTACATACATACTACATATATACTACATGCATGCTACATACAGTGGGGCAAAAAAGTATTTAGTCAGTCAGCAATAGTGCAAGTTCCACCACTTAAAAATATGAGAGGCGTCTGTAATTTACATCATAGGTAGACCTCAACTATGGGAGACAAACTGAGAAAAAAAAATCCAGAAAATCACATTGTCTGTTTTTTTTTCATTTTATTTGCATATTATGGTGGAAAATAAGTATTTGGTCAGAAACAAGCAATCAAGATTTCTGGCTCTCACAGACCTGTAACTTCTTCTTTAAGAGTCTCCTCTTTCCTCCACTCATTACCTGTAGTAATGGCACCTGTTTAAACTTGTTATCAGTATAAAAAGACACCTGTGCACACCCTCAAACAGTCTGACTCCAAACTCCACTATGGTGAAGACCAAAGAGCTGTCAAAGGACACCAGAAACAAAATTGTAGCCCTGCACCAGGCTGGGAAGACTGAATCTGCAATAGCCAACCAGCTTGGAGTGAAGAAATCAACTGTGGGAGCAATAATTAGAAAATGGAAGACATACAAGACCACTGATAATCTCCCTCGATCTGGTGCTCCACGCAAAATCCCACCCCGTGGGGTCAGAATGATCATAAGAACGGTGAGCAAAAATCCCAGAACCACGCGGGGGGACCTAGTGAATGAACTGCAGAGAGCTGGGACCAATGTAACAAGGCCTACCATAAGTAACACACTACGCCACCATGGACTCAGATCCTGCAGTGCCAGACGTGTCCCACTGCTTAAGCCTGTACATGTCCGGGCCCGTCTGAAGTTTGCTAGAGAGCATTTGGATGATCCAGAGGAGTTTTGGGAGAATGTCCTATGGTCTGATGAAACCAAACTGGAACTATTTGGTAGAAACACAACTTGTCATGTTTGGAGGAAAAAGAATACTGAGTTGCATCCATCAAACACCATACCTACTGTAAAGCATGGTGGTGGAAACATCATGCTTTGGGGCTGTTTCTCTGCAAAGGGGCCAGGACAACTGATCCGGGTACATGAAAGAATGAATGGGGCCATGTATCGTGAGATTTTGAGTGCAAACCTCCTTCCATCAGCAAGGGCATTGAAGATGAAACGTGGCTGGGTCTTTCAACATGACAATGATCCAAAGCACACCGCCAGGGCAACGAAGGAGTGGCTTCGTAAGAAGCATTTCAAGGTCCTGGAGTGGCCTAGCCAGTCTCCAGATCTCAACCCTATAGAAAACCTTTGGAGGGAGTTGAAAGTCCGTGTTGCCAAGCGAAAAGCCAAAAACATCACTGCTCTAGATGAGATCTGCATGGAGGAATGGGCCAACATACCAACAACAGTTTGTGGCAACCTTGTGAAGACTTACAGAAAACGTTTGACCTCTGTCATTGCCAACAAAGGATATATCACAAAGTATTGAGATGAAATTTTGTTTCTGACCAAATACTTATTTTCCACCATAATATGCAAATAAAATGAAAAAAAACAGACAATGTGATTTTCTGGATTTTTTTTTCTCAGTTTGTCTCCCATAGTTGAGGTCTACCTATGATGTAAATTACAGACGCCTCTCATCTTTTTAAGTGGTGGAACTTGCACTATTGCTGACTGACTAAATACTTTTTTGCCCCACTGTACATACTACATGCTACATACATACTACATATATACTACATGCATGCTACATACATACTGCATGCTACATACATACTACATACATACTACATGCTACATACATACCACATATATACTACATACATACTACATACAATACATTCATACAATACATACATAGACATACAGTACATATAACATAGAGTAACATACTTACCAATACTTGTCACATTGTTCCCCGAAGCCATTGTCTTTTACGGAATAAATATTAACATAACAAACCACAAAAATACTCACCCACGATCCGAAGCAGTCCACGAGTGTGTCCCACGACGATCTTGGGTAGAGAACTGCAGCATCAGCTGTTGCTGCCGTTCTCTACGGGCTGCAGGAATCCAATGACGGAAGGTAGGTATCCTTCCGCACTGTATTCCTCCGCCACTTAAAAAAAAAAAAAGTCCCTAGTCTCACTTTATGCCATTGCTGCGTGGGAATTTCCCACACAGCAATGGCATAAAGTGAGACTAGGGACTTTTTTTACGGAGCATGTAGTATGTATGTAGCATGCAGTATGTATGTAGCATGCATGTAGTATATATGTAGTATGTATGTAGCATATATGTAGTATGTGTGTAGCATGTAGTATGTATGTAGCATGCATGTAGTATATATGTAGTATGTATGTAGTATATATGTAGCATGTAGTATGTATGTAGCATGCATGTAGTATATATGTAGTATGTATGTAGCATGTAGTATGTATGTAGCATGCATGTAGTATGTATGTAGTATGTATGTAGTATATATATAGTATGTATGTAGCATGTAGTATGTATGTAGCATGCATGTAGTATATATGTAGTATGTATGTAGTATGTATGTAGTATGTATGTAGTATATATGTGTTATGTATGTAGTATGTATGTAGTATGTATGTAGTATGTATGTAGTATGTATGTAGCATGTAGTATGTATGTAGCATGCATGTAGTATTTATGTATAATTTTTTTTTTTTTTTTAACATTTAACACATTAGCCGGATAATGGGACTACTACTGTCCCATCATTGGCTAATGTGTCAATCACTGTCATGGTAGCAGGCATCGCCAGATGGGACTTGTAGTCCCATCGGACGATGCTTGCACAGACCCCCGGACATCAGCACAGCCCCCCGGCAGGCCGGCACAGCCCCCCGGCAGGCCGGCACAGCCCCCCACAGGGTGCACAGACCACCGGCAGGCCGGCACAGCCCCCCGGCAGGCCGGCACAGCCCCCCACAGGGTGCACAGACCACCGGCAGGCCGGCACAGCCCCCCGGCAGGCTGGCACAGCCCACCGGAGCCTGCACAGACCCCCTGGCAGGCCGGCACAGCCCCCCGAAAGGCCCGTACAGACCCCAGAGAGGCTGTACAAGGGAAAAACAGGATTTTTCTTATTCCGATACCGGAAGTCCCATAGACTTGAATGGGACTTCCGGTATCGGAATCGGCGATACCGATACTTTTTTTTAAGATCGGCCGATCCATTCCGATCCGATACTTTGAAGTATCGGACGGTATCGCTCAACTCTAGTTAGTGGCGCTTCGTGAGAAGGGTGTTGCAGCCTCTGTGGCCTTTCAGAAAAGGTAAAGGATACTGTATATACTGACAGATATGTGACACTTAGATTGCACACAGGTGGACGTCCTGTCACCAAGCATGGGACTTATGAAGGGAATTGCTTGCACCTGATATTCTTATGGGCTTCTCGCAAAAGAAGCAAATACATATGCAGTTGCCAGTTTCTAGTTATTTGATCCCATAAATTCAATATATGCCTGAATTTTTTTCACTTCACTTCACCAGCTTAGTGCTGATGTGGCATGTCCACCAGGGCCGTGGGGTACTCGGAATCGGGTCGGACAGTTCTTCGGGGAAATCACGGAGATGTGACCCGACTCAGTGGCCCTGGCTGTGCCGTAAAATGGGGAATATGTATATGGGATTTAACGTGACGCCACCTGTGGTGTTCGGCAACAGATGGCCAACACTGCTAAAGGAGATCGATGGGGCTGATGGTAACGCAGCTGGGATGGTTCTGCTCCCCACAAGTGGAGCGGCGCCCCAGGGCTATCGGTTCTGTTTATGTCAGGCGTCGTGTACCTTGTGGTGCAGGACTCAGGGCGCAAGAGATCACTGGAGGACACAAGGGCTGTAGTTTTATTTTCCTTTATTTGTTGGTTGATAGTACAGACTGGGGCACTGGTAACAGATCGTGATGGAGAGCCGGGCACCCTGGAAGCAATTTTGGATACAATTGGCCAGGTAGGTACGGAGCCCTTCCTTCTGTGCTGTCCTCCCTTTTTCCTCGCTGCCTAACAGCTCATCCCCTGCTGCTGTCTCTCTCTGTTTTTAAAAACAAACCGTTGCCCACATGGCAGGCAGCTCGAGCCTATCACAGGTGCCACTCCTTTGTGTCCGCTCCAGGCTCTGGTATGCTGCTGTGCTGCCACGTATTAGATCGGGCCAGGAAACCTGCAGACCCCTGCCTTCCGGATTTAGCTGCCGGGTCTTCAGTACCCGCGCAACCACGGACTCCGGTATCCGGTTCCTAGCGGTCAGCTCTGGGGCGAGTTTAATCGCAGCTCCACTCCCCTGGTTCTGCTCGACTTCTCTCTTACTGACACCTGGTAAGGGGACCCCTTCTTGCTTGCAGGCATGACATTACTCCCTGTGACTGAGGCAATGCCACTGTGGCAACCGGACTCGGGGGGGCACAGATGCATCACACAAAAATATTTAAACACAGGTTGTAATGTAACAAAATAGGTAAAATGCCAAGTGGGGCGTATACTTTTGCAAGCCACAATGTATGGATAGATAGATAGAAAGATAGACTCTCAATTCTGAATATTTTTCAGACAGAAAGACAGACAGATAGATAGATAGATAGATAGATAGATAGATAGATAGATAGCATGCTCTCCATTTGCTTCTTGCCCTGGGCCTCATTTTCTATAAAACAGGCCAATCAGTTCGATCATCATACTGGGTCATAGAATCAGGTCATTGACAACATAACTGCTTTACCTTGCAAAGACCAGCAGGGGTCACTATATTGAAATAGACCTTGCATTTAATGGAAATGAAGAACTTCATATATGCCGTAAATAATTATCCAGTCACATTTCTATTTTGATAGGGAATAATTAAAGCTTGCCTGAATATAATAATATACTTGGATGTATTTTGCTGGCAGTTACGGCTCTTGGAACACATGCCCTTTAAATCTCAATGTCAAGTGAATGGCTCCAGATAGAAATTCATCGTTCTTACTGCTCCAGTGTTTGCATCCCTATCTGGAGTGTATTAATAAATTGAAATATAACAAGCAGATTTTTTCCAGCCTCTTTGTAAACATTATCCGTCAGAATCAATAACAGCAACTCTTCCTAGGTGGCATTGCCGGCAGCACAGCTGGCGGTGGGTGGCATGTATTGACATTATGGGATATCTGGCTATTAAAATACATGGATCTAGTCCGGCAGCAACCAGACCAATTACATACATATTTCTTAAATAACAGCATAAACATTGACATAATATATATAGAAACTGAGATTCTGAGCAGATTTTTTTTTTTTTTTTGCAATGATGCATTAGGCGTGAAATCTTTTGTTACAGCAGAATGCTGAATGTAATCTTTTCTCTTGAACAGCTCTATCATATACCTTTTGTTTTTTTGCCCATCAGCCATGTCGGTGGCCTTTATTTTTTGCTTTGTTTTTTTTTTCTTACCCTTTGTCCAAGAGCCATAACTTTTTTAATTTTCCTATCAATGTGGCCATGCGAGTGCTTGCTGTTTGCAGAATGAGTTGTACTTTTGTATGACACTGGTCATTTTACCACATAGTGCACGGGAAAATTGGAAACAAAATTCCACGCAGGGAGAAATTCAGAAAAAAAAACACAATTCCACAATTTTTTTTTGTGTTTTTTTTATTTACCATGTTCACTAGATAGTAAAACTGACCATGAAATATGGTTCTACAGGTCAGTACAAGCACGCAGTTGGGTCGCCCTCCCAGGGCTGTGGGGTACTCAGTACCGGGCCAGTGTCAGCGGGATGTGTCACAGCAGCGGTGACCCAGACCGTGGCCCTGGGCGCCCAAGTAATGGGGGAATGTAGTTAATGGAATGGAATAGTTTGTGACGCCACCTGTGGTGTTCGGCAAGGGAGATGTTAAGCCGACGCTGCATGCAGATCCACTGGGAATGATGGTAGGGTGCAGCAAAGGTGTAAAAGCTCCCCACAGGTGAAGCTGTAGTCCCAGGGCAGTGTAGAAGTGGTTGGCACAGGGATGTAGTGGTGCCGTAAGAGTAGGAAGCAGACAAGACACAGCGGGGTGCAATTTCTGCACCTTTACTTGATAACTGCAGTCCAGGGTCCTGATTACAGATGGTAACGGAGCAGGCTAGCCTGGAAGCAATTCACCGATTCTCTCTCAGCAGATGGGCTGTGCAGACTCCTTCCTAGCACTTGTTTGAATGAAGTACTCCAAGTACCGAGTTACACTGAAGTTCCTCCTGTCAGATGTTCCCAAGAACCTTACTTGCACGGCAGACAGCTGTAGCCTATCTCGGGGGCTCCTTTCTCCTGAGTCCCGGCTCTCTATCCAAGCTGCTGTTGTGCCCTCAAGTCTTAGATGGGAGTAGGGCATTTACAGCCGCCTACTCCTCTGGTGTCTGTTGCAGTTCCGCTAGTATCCGTACAACCGTGGAGACCAACCTCCAGTTCACACGCTCTCACTGTGAGGGAGCTCTCCTTCCTAGCTGAACCTCCAGCTTCTCTCTACACGTCTGCACACTTCACCCTCCGCAGACTAACTGACCACTCCTTCCTCTTGGCCCTCAGAGAGCACTCCTCCCCTTAATTCCGGTTCAGAGCTCCCCCTGCTGGCCTGGAGTGGAACTGTGTTGCATGTATAGATTGACTACGAGAGAGACCCATCATTTCTTCCAAGTCTGGCATTACCCTCCCCTGGAGGAAGGCAAAGCCACGGTGGCGACCATACCCCTGGGGGCGCCACACCGACACCAAACATTTATAGTTTTTTTTCTATTTAAGTGGTGAAAAAATTTGGGGAAATTAGTATGAAAAGCTTTTTGGGCTTTTGATACCTTTTTCCCCGAGACCCATAGTGTTTTCATTTTTCTGGCTATAGGGCTGGGTGAGGGTTTATTTTTTGTACGTTGAGCTAATGTTTTTACTGATATTATTTTGGGTAGATACGATGTTTTGATCGCCTTTTATTGCATTTTACTGCCATGTTGCAGTGGCCAAAAAAACTTAATTTTGGCATTTTTTTTATTCATTTAGTATATATTATGATAAATCAGACATTTCTGCACACAGGAAAACCGAATATATGTATTTTTCATTTTTTTTATTTGTTTGTTTTCAATGGGGCAAAAGGTAATTTGAACTTTTGTGTTTGTGTTTTTTATTTTTTTGTATTTTTAAAAAGTATTTGTCCCACTTTTTACTGTATTTAATAGTCTACTTAGGTTACTTGAAGCTGCCATTGTCCATTCGCTTGTACTACACATAGCAGTACATCAGTATCAGCACTGCTATTTATATCCGAAATCAAGATCTCCTATGAATGCCAGCCACGGCAACGCTCACAACAGGTTCATAATGGCAGAGAGAGGGGTCTTCAGCAGACCTCCAGCTGTCATGACAACCCATCGACACCGCACAATCACATCACAGGTGGTCTGATAGTCAGGTGGAATGACGCACCCCTGTAGGAGTGATGAAGATAGTGTTCCACTCTATGGCACCGCTAGTGGTAAATGTATTTTACAAAAATGTATGTTACCTGAAAGAAAACATCTTGAGGTTACAGTTTAGCCTTGACAGGGTTAACTTTAATGGCCCACCCAGATTGGAGGAGGAGAACTGAGGGTTAGTGTCAGGAACAGGAAGTTGAGTTCAGATGGGGGAGTATCGTGAAGTGATTACAGTGGAAAAGTGCTGTGGGCTGCTAGAGACAACATGAGCCAATTACTCGGGGCAGTGATTTGCCATATAACTCTCCTGTGCTGACCCGTATCCCTGCCTGGGAACCTCAAGATGAGCATCAGGGTCTTTGGACATGTCAAGCCTGTGGGATTGCAGGCAAAGATGGACACAGACTTTGTGATGAGGAAGATAATGGAATTCGGGTGCACTGCCTTCGGTGGAGCAGAATTCCCAGTGCTAGTTAAGTTAGTAGGAAAAAAGAAGCTCTACCCAGACCGAGTGCTGGGGCTGAAGTTATGTCCGGTACTTGAGAGAAAGGCTGTAGCCTGTTGTGCCCTATCCAACATGCTCCACTGTATTGACTGTAAACTGCTCAGTAAACATTTGCCTGTTCTAGAGCATTTGTAGTCCCCTGGATTGTGTGCAGTGGTTCTGGAAGAAGGAAGCCTGGAGCCAGCGGAGGCCTATGGCCTAGTGTGAACTTACCCTAAAAGAGAATTGCTACTCACAGATAAAGTGCAGTGTTAATTGGAGTCTAAAGTGCAGTGATATCAAGCAGAAGAGGAGCTGAATAGCAATGGATACCAGATAAAATGGAGGTAGCTGAGTATATCAGCACACACACTACACTACATACACATACGCACAGAAAAGTGGGACATGATTAGCAGCCTGTACACACTGGGCAGGTATCAGGACACAGATATTCCTGATAATTGTCCAATATAAATGTAGCTATATAAATATAAATTCCAGCATTAAAGTAGGACAAAAAATAAAAGAGCAACTTGATTTTGTACAAAATATATCATCCTGCGTATGTCATTTTGAAGAGTTTGGCGCAAAAAAATGGCCTAGACGACCCAAAGACAAAATAAAGCTCTGAACGAAAAACCTCAAATGATGAATCAACACCTAAATTTTTCACTATTGTAAGACACTACAGCCCAGATTCATGAAGACTGGTGTTTTGCATGGCAGTCTTGAAAAATGCTCTTTGTGCGTGCTATTTTTACGGTGTACGTTAGGATCATTTGTCCACATGCTCGACCACAAAGCTTTCCTTTGAAGCAACACCCAGTACTCAATTAATTTCTAACAGTTATCCACCAGAATGCTAGCCTGTCTGTCTCGGTTATGTTGGCACTGGGACTATATCTGCCATATGTGCTTTCCGTCTAGCTATTTTATTGGAACGGAGAATGGCATGAAGCTGGCATTCTAGAATGAGAAACCAAATACATGGTTAAGACATACAGAGATGTTAAAGCCATCAGTGGAAAAGGCACGGAATAGTCACTATATTTACATATCGCCAACTCGTTCTGCAGCACTTTACAAATATTATGTAACATTACCTTATAAATATTACTACTTATTACCTTTATGTACAGTACAACTTATAATCTAGGATAGAAGGGGGATCCTAAAATTGGAGATATAAATTTCCTTATGATTTGAGTCAGTATTTCATCTGTAAAAAGCTATATTCAGTGGGTATTGTGCAATGTTCCATTTCCCCTGTGAGGGCGCTATAGAGAAATGAAGATCTTTGTGTTGATGCCACGCAGTGACTGTATGTGATTAGGGAAAGGGGCCCTAAACCGTCCATAGGCCTGAGGCCCTAATTATCCTTGCTCCCAAAGGTACCTCTAATGGTGAGGAGGTTTGAGTCACCAGTCTTACTGTTCTCCTGTTATTCCCTAAGCTGTCCTCACCCAGTGCCCCTGTAGGCCTGGGACAGATATGCTAGTGTATCAACATGTAAGAAAGACAGGGATAACAGAAAGCAACAAACATACAAACACTCATTAAAGGTAGATAGGTATACAGGCAGGGATAAGAATGTACCAACCAAATGGGAATAGGACAATGAGGAAAGCATACACCCCAAAACAGCATGCAACAATCTCCAGTAGCAACAACGATCTCCAATGTAGCACAGTGTCTCCAAGGAGCTAGGAAGCAAAGCTTTCACTGGCAAGGAAGAGAAGGTTTGACCAGATTGTATAGGGAGAGGAAATGACCAGGTCAGGAACAGCTGTGAGATGGAGCTTCAAGTTTATAACTAGCATAAAAAAGTTAACCTCTTCAGTACCAAAGGAAACTAAATTCATTTAAGATGAAACACAAACTCATTGGCTAAATGGAAGATCTGCGATTCACAGCACGTAGTGACTATCTAACCTCAGATCTCCCAGGAGGATATGACCTGCTTGTGAAAGCTGAGTGCCCAGAGGTCTCAGCAACAGGAGAACCCATGATTATTTAGGAAAGACACTGCATGAATGGCATTTTCTGTAATAGCTCTTACATGTGTAACAGATGAGGTGTGTGGCAGTATTTTCTCAGCATCCACCAGGTGGTTTATTATGGGGATTTCCAGTGCATCTGGAGTGGGACATATATTATTCTATACTGACTTCATTACGAATCTACTGAAATAAAACTGACTTTCTCACATTGCGATGGGCGATGGTGCCACCGAGGGTAATTGGTGCCAGATGAGATGATTATTCTAATGTGACATCTGAACATACTGACACAGTAAATCGTCTGGCACCCAAGACCCATAAACCTGACACTGAAAACCGTGATTAAATCCTAAGCGTAATTCTCAATTCTATATGGCCACAGTGTAAAAGCCTAACCCTGCTATAACATGCCCATCAAAAACACATAATTCCCATTATATGACCTTCTCCCTCCTTTTAGATGGGGCTTATCAATGGCCGTGCTTGGAGGCAAAAGTGTTAATGTTGGTTGGAGAGTATACAAAGTGAGACCTGTCTTGGCAGTAAAACTCTTGGTAATATATAGTTTTCTATAATTTGAGTCAATATTTTGGGCTCAGAATCCCTCTCTATCCTAGATCATTAGTTGTACTGTGGATAAGGTTACACTGTGCATGAGGAATAATCTGTACAGTGTATAAGGTAGGACACTGTCCTGTGTATAAGGTAGTAGGTGGTACTTTTGTACTATGAATAGTGTAATAAACGATACTGTGTAAAAGGTAGTAAGCTGTACTGTGTATAAGGTAAATAGGTTGGATAAGGTCAGATGTATTGTGTATAAGATAATCAGTTACAGTGTGTATAAGGTAGGATCTAAGGACCTCCCAATACCTCCTTCTCTCCTCCATACTCGTACATTCCTCACCCAATCGCCTCCAAGACTTCTCCCGAGTATCCCCCAACCTCTGGAATTCTGTGCACAACACGTCCGATTATTCACCACACTCAGACGTTTCAGACAGAACTCGAAAACCCATCTCTTCAAAAAAGCTTACAGCCTACAATGACACCCCGCTACCTCACCACCACCAGAACTGCAGCCTCATCACGCCTGGAACTGCAGCCTCACCACCACCGGAGTTGCCGCCACACCACCATCGGAGCTGCCGCCTAACCACCACTAGTCTGCAGCATCACCACCACTGGAGTTGCCGCCTCACCACCACCGGAGCTGCCGCCTCACCACCACTGGTTCTGCAGCCTCACAACCACCAGAGCTGCAGCCTCACCAATACCGGAGCTGCCGCCTCACCACCACAGGAGCTGCCACCTCATCATCACCGGAGCTGCAGCCTCACCACCACCGGAACTGCAGCCTCACCACCACCAGAGCTACAGCCTCACCAATACCGGAGCTGCTGCCTCACCACCACAGGAGCTGCTGTCTCACCACCACCAGAGCTGCAGCCTCACAACCACTGGAGCTGCCACCTCACCACCACCAGAGCTACAGCCTCACCAATACCGGAGCTGCTGCCTCACCACCACAGGAGCTGCTGTCTCACCACCACCAGAGCTGCAGCCTCACAACCACTGGAGCTGCCACCTCACCACCACCAGAGCTGCTGCAGCCCCTGAACCTACTGTCTCCTGCCCCATTATCCTGTAGACTGTAAGCATACAAGGGCAGGGTCCTCTCCTCTCTGTACCAGTCTGTCATTGTTAGTTTGTTCATTGCAATTTATTTGCATGTAACCCCTCCTCTGTACAGAACCATGGGATCAACGTTTCTCTAAAAATAAATAATAATAAATGACAATAAGATGATCTGTGTATCGGGCACCAGGGCGTGAAATCATCCTCCAGCAGAAAAGTAAAATGCTAACCTGTATTATGATGAAATAAAAATAGGTTTGAGATGTGATCCCATATTTGGTAACAGGATCAGGACAGATCTCCAATGGATCTCTGCCACATGCAGACGGCAGTTGATTTGTCATCTCCCTCCTCTTGATATCAGTGGGGTGAGGGCAGGTGATTGCATGTGACCAGGGCAGGTAGTAGTTACACACGTCTTCCATGGAGAGTTTATTTTGCATCCTTCCATGAGGCAGGAGGTCCAGGCCGTAATATAGACATTAATGTGAAATCGGCCGAGAAGCTTCCAATGCACTTTCAATCTACTAGAACACCTCAGCTGTTAATGTCTTATAGCAGCTGAGGTGTTCTAGTAGTTTGAAAGTGCATTGGAAGCTCCTCGGTAGCCGAGATGAGATAATTATTTTACTCAACCTATGTTTACGGCACAAATTGTTATCTGTGCTTTTCCATCAGATATACTACATTATCTAAGCCAAGTGCTGTGCCTCCTTCTCAAATTCACTGAAGTAACCCAAGACTATGACCATCACTGTGCTGACCCTATTAAAAGCACAGCATGAGACCCGTGTGTGCACCCAACGTGGCACGTACACCGAGAATGTACAAGCCACTGGTTAGAACCTACACTGTAAAGCATGGCAAGATACACAAATCCTGGAACATCCGGGAAAGTTATTAGTAAAAGGGGAGACATCCCGGGCTCCTGGAAGAGTTAGTAAATCTCCAAGATGCCGCAGGAGCCTCATACGACAGCCGGAAAAGCTTTCTGTCCATATTTCCAGGCCTCCCAACCATCCTGGATCCAGGAGTGCAGACCAACATTTGATGAGCTGTCTTGGGAGATCAGAAACATGTCCACTTTCAACTATATCTTCATCTTCAAGAAGCATATTGGGTTAAATACAATAGTAGAGCGGGGAGCTGTCAGGCACTGTGAGGGTATCACACTATGTGGAAAGGACAGTTTAAGAGTATTGTGTTGAGCTTGGGGTGGTACTCTGGGGTCATCATGGTATGTGGAGGATCATCTTTGGGGCATCATACTATGAATAGGCGAGTTGTGGAGGCATCATACCGAAAAGGGGCCATAAAAGTGGCATCGAACTGTGGGCACATTAAAGGATTTCACTAGGGGTACTATATTTGTGTGGGTGAACATAAAAGACTGGGCTGGGTTAGTGGGGTAGCTTTGCTGTGAAGAAAATTTGTGGAGATTTGAGTCCTTTTTTTCTATCTTTCAAAGTTTCAAAATGGGGCACAGCTTGTTGATATGTGTAGTAATTCCTCTAGAATTCCTGTATGCTATGAAATCTATAGTTTGCTTGCGTGTCTTTTTCTTCCTTTATTCATCCATGTTGATGATGAATAGAGTTGATCGAATATCTTTGGTTCCCCGCTTATTCGGCAAGCTATAATGCTTTCTGAATAAGCTACAGGGGGAACCCGGCTTTCTGGATCGCGTCGGCTGAACAGCCGATCGGCACCGCAGCTGCATGTGTCACGGCTGTGTGACAGTTGCAGTACATGCACGGTGAGCCTGTGTGTTGGGTTTCTCTATGCATGTGCTGTCATGTGACACAGCCATGACACTTGCAGCTGCAGTGCTGATCAGCTGTTCAGCCGGCACGATCCAGAAAGCCAGGTTCCCCCTGTAGCTTATTCAGGCAGCATTATAGCTGTAGTTTATTCAGCAAGCGCTATAGCTTGCCGAATAAGCGGGGAACCGAAGATATTCGCTCAACTCTAATGATGAAGAAGAGAACAGTTTCTGTATATCTCAAGTAAAATGGTTCATTATCCCAAAAAGTCTGTATCCTGAAGATTCAGCTGAAAGCGGAAATCTGCAGCAGTCTTCAGGAATAATATGACAGTGATGTGCCCCCCAACTTCGTCTTGATTATTTCCAGATAAGTGGCGTCATTCTGATGTGAAGAATCATTTTTTTCTCCTCTCTTGTAATGAGTGTCTTGCTTTTCTGAAAAGCACTTAGCCTTGGCGGATGGGTCACTGACAGGGCTCCAAGTGACCGCTAGATTTTATCTTTCTATATTTATTATCCAGTGCAAACCTCCTGTTATACAGTAAATAACCTTTTAATCCACAGGTGAATTTTTCATATATATTTTTAAGTTGTGGGATTGGTTAAGAATATATTTTCTTACAGATATAGAGGAGCTGGGTTTGCCATAAATCAGGAAGACTCAACCTACTGATTTATCGTTACCAGGATTCACAACCAGTTCGATAATCACAAAATGAGCTCATCTAAATGTGATACAGTATTCTCTATACTTTTACTCAGCAGCGCAGCGTGGGGGCCCACTGAGGTGGTTGCCCCAGGTGTCGAATTCTGTGGGACACAAAATTCAGCCTTTTCATCTCTATTGCTAATTGAATGCCATCGACAAGTATATATGTGTTTTTGGGGGATAAGAGGTTGAATGCTGGACTAGTGGAAGGGGAATGAGGGATGGCTAACAATTTTTGGATTAACGTGGGGCAAACTTGGCAAGAAGAGCAAACAAATCAGTTTTGGAAGAAGTCAAGCCAGAAATGACACTCGAAGCAAGGTACAGTATGACTTGACTTCTTTGTACACATGAAACGAAGAGAGCGATCACTGGAGAAGGACATCATGGTCAGAAGAACAGAAGCAACAAGGCGAAGAGGAAGGCCAGCAACCCGATGGCTTGATACTATCAAAATATCAGTGGAGAAGACCCTGGTGGACCAATCTAGGCTTGTACAAGATCAATCTTCCTACAGAGTGTTCATCTATCAAGTTGCCATGGCTCGAGATCGAGCTGAAGACCGTTAAAAAAAAGCAGTGGCCAAGCCTCAAGTGCTGACAACCACCACCATGTCACTGCTTTCACTAGACTCAAGACTTGAAATCAACAAAGTAGATGTAGCGCAAAATATCACTAATCTACGCACAAAAGTAAAGTTCCCATGCTGATCTCTAGGATTTAGGCTGTACGGGTAGGAGGGTTGTTTGGTTTTCTTAGACTTGTCCATATGGCGGAGATACGTTCTTAGATTTCTATAGAGATATCCTATGTCCTTGGGAATTTTAACACAGACCACACTAGCAGTCTGGAGCATTGCATGTCCAATATACAGTAGTCCCTCAAAACAATATAATTTGCAGGAAGTCACCCTGGCCCCTGCTTGTCCCCCTGTCCCATTTCCACATCTGTTGGCTCCACCAATGCTTTAGTGGTATGGCGGATGGCACTTCTGAAGT
This sequence comes from Dendrobates tinctorius, assembly GCF_039654945.1. Lineage (NCBI taxonomy): Eukaryota > Metazoa > Chordata > Amphibia > Anura > Dendrobatidae > Dendrobates > Dendrobates tinctorius. The sequence goes on along the minus strand of NW_027361689.1, from coordinate 19,171,459 downwards.
CCCTAAGATTATCCAGAAATGTCACTCATGGAACATGGTGATGCAATGACAAGTGTTAAGAGGGATTAGAGATTCTGGAGGAGTCAATGAATTGTGACAATGCAAATCTAACATTTATTGTCTGGCCCTTCAAGGAACTAGCAACAAGTGAGGGGCTCCGTGCTGGGAATACAAAAAAAAGGCTCACACACAGAGCCGAAACGTTGCGCACAAATGGGCTATTAAAATAGCTTTTTTGCACTACAATGGTGGTGTGCTGCTTATTTGATTTTTCTATTATAAGAACTGGTATGTGTGGCGCCCCTGAGGCTCAGTCGCCACAGAGGTACTGCACCTTCTCCTATGGTGTAGTGCCCCACCGCCTAGGTAGGTTGGGAGCTCCTTTCCACACTCCAACACTCGCACCCCACACAACAGGTTAGTTCTGCACAACCACATTGCGATTCAGTGCTTAGAGAGTAGCAGAGCACCTCTGGTGGTTCCCTGCATGGAACACTGGATGTGCTGGGAGGTGGGTGGAGTTGAGATCCATATAAAAGATGGGGAAGGTTTAGAATTACAGGTCAGTCAGAGTCAGGTCAGTCTGAAGGGAGAAGAGATCAGTCTGAGGGGAGTCTGGACAGTCAGTCAGAAGAGTCTGAGGACGGGTCCGAGAGGAAGGAGATCCCTAGAAGAGAGAGAGAGAATGACGTAGAACTGCAACCTAAGCTTCCATAGGAAAGAGAGACAAGTACGGAACAAGGGAGTAGCGAGAACAGAGAGGAGTTGTGGGGTTGGAAGAGGAACCCTGCCTATAGGTTCTCAGCACAAGGCCGGGGCCCGGTCCCCGAGGTTGTATGGACACTTATGGTTTTGCAGCAGACACCGGTGGAGTAGTTGTCTGTAAATGCACTACTCCCATCTAAGACTTGGGGCACAACAGCAACTGAATAGATAGCCAGGACTCCGGAGAAGGGAGTCCCCGATAGAGGCTACAGCTGTCTGCCATATGAGTAGAGTTGTTAGGAACATCTGACAGGAGGAACTTCAGAGTACCATGGTACTGGAGATCTTCACACTAAAAGGCGTATTGGCGGAGTCGTTCAGGAAAGGTACATGGTGGCGGAGTGTTGGAGAGGAGAGCCCTGACTTGCCCGGGAGGTTGACTGAGTCTCTACCCCGGAGGACACGGCATGGAAGCAGGCACCAGTGTGTACCATGAACTGTGAGTAAAGCATTGAAACTGCAAGCCCTGGTGTCCTCCATTCCTTCTTGCGTCCGCCAGCACTGCTACATCCCCTGCGCCGGACACTACACCATCAAAGTGTCCCCACATCTACACTGCCCTGGGACAACAGCCCTGCCTGTGGAGGGCTATACCACCATTGCTGCATCACACTATCTGTCCCAGAAGATCTGTCTGCAGCGTCGGCTTAACATCTCCCTTGCCGAACACCACAGGTGGCGTCACGGACTATTCCATTCCATTAACTACAAGCCACCATTGATTTGGACGCCCAGGGCCACGGACCGGGTCACTGCTGCTGTGACACATCCCGCTGACACCGGCCCGGTACCGAGTACCCTGCAGCCCTGGGAAGGTGACCCATATGTACCTGTGAAGCTCTGCACCCATCTATTGCCATTGTTCAGGTGCTGCTCTCGGCTCAATTTTTTCTATTTATCTAATCTATGTATCTATCTATCTAGACAAAAAGAATACAGCAGCACATGTTCATGAATCTAAGTCATGTGAAAACACAGAAAAACATTAAAACCATTCAATTTAGATAATAATCCTCAAAAATATTTTTTTTAAAAAATTTTTTTTAAACTTACAGTTTATCTATCGAGAAATAAGTGAAAAGCAGCAACAGGCAAAAGTGTACCTGGGTGCTGTGCCTCCAAGGCAATGACCAGACCTCTATGTAGAAGACAAAAAATGGAGGCAGCACACCAGTTAAAGGTGAAAACGAGTGCCATTTAATAGCTCAAATAGCCATTTTGGGTTATTAGATAGCACTCAATCTATTATCTATCTATTATCTATCCATCTATTATCTATCTATCTGTCTATCCTCATGTTGCAGTGCTTGAATTTGTAGTTACATAACTGTAAGGACTAATGATAAGTATTCCTAACATGCAAGAATTCCAGTTCCAGCATAACAATTATTTTGCATAGTTTAAATTAGAAAGATAGATATTAGATAGAGAGATGGATAGACATTAAATCGATAGATATGAGATAGATAGATGTGAGATAGATCGATAGATAGATAGATAGATAGATAGATAGATAGATAGATAGATATGGGATAGATAGATAGATATGAGATAGACAGACAGACAGATAGATAGATAGATAGATAGATAGATAGATAGATAGCATGCTCTCCATTTGTTTCTTGCCCTGTGCCCCATTTTCTATAAAACAAGCCAATAAGTTCGATCATCAAACTTGGTCATTGATAGATAGATAATAGATAGACAGACAGACAGACAGATAGATAGATAGATAGATAGATAGATAGATAGATAGATAGATAGATAGATATGAGATATGGTATGGATAATAGATCTGTTGTAATTGCAGTATCTCTGAAGATAAATAAGCATCCTGCATTTCTTACATGTATCTATCTATCTATCTATCTATCTATCTATCTTATAGTGCTTGAATGTGGAGTTGCATGATTATAAGGACCAGTGATGGATATTCCAGACATGCATAAATTACAGTTTAAATATGATGAGTATTTTTATAGTCTAGATGACACAGATAGCTAAACAGGGCAGGATTCTTTACAGTTAGAGCAATCAGGCTGAATTCCTTATTGCAAAAGATAGTAATGGCAAATACTGAAAAAACAGTGGCCGGAGGCTTTTCTCACAACAAATGGCATTGTGGAATATAAATAATCTAGCCATAGAGAATGAATAACTGGTGGAGAAAGGTGGAACTTATTGTCCCTTTTTTAACCTTTATATGATATGAGATATGAGACAGATCGATAGATAATGGAATATGTTGATCAATTAATAAACATGTGTAAGATTAATAGATATGACCCATTAGATAGATATATAGATATTGTTTTTTCCACTGTGTTTAGCGAGAAAGCTAAGGAATCCGACACAAACTTTTGACAACTTTCATTTTCTAGCATTTCCACCAGTTACATGGAATGAAGACGATCACACCAGAAAAATCAGTTTACATTACCCAAGACCAGTGGTACTCCAGGCCCAGAGGTATGCCAGCTAGTGTCAGTCTTTTCTCTAGGTGATCTTCTCCTTCTTCCAGGAGGTCTTCACAAACTTCTTCTTCAGGTATAACATCCATTTTGGGTGGGCTATAGTCTCCCCAGTTTTTTGCTATGGTCCAGCATTGTGCACTGAAGCTATTGACAATGAAGCCTCGGGGTGAACGTATTTACGCTGATCATGTTTGCTGGCTAATTTTACCTGCACAAGTTCTTGGAATGGCAGCTAACACAGAAATCTGAGACAGACAGCCAGCACACTCTTTCCTTACAACTGACTCTTAAAGTATTCCACTTCACTATCCGGGTCGGGTTCATACACAATGCCTGGGCCAAGAGGTACCAACACTGCAGACTTTTCTTCCTTGGTCTTTACAATGAGGTCTCTGAAACCCCTGAGGTCAAATAAATATCCCATGTCTCCTCTCCATATATCATAGCTCTTTAGGGAGCGGCCATCAACTGTGATATATTACAAGCCCATACATAAAGTACACGTAGATTTTGGTGGAAAGTTTGGGCTTTACATGCTAAGCTATGGAGAGTTGGTGGGAGACATGTCCCAAGTGCAGGGTGCTTGAGGGGCAACAGCAAGCCAGTCTGAGGAGCATCTATGCCCCCGTTGAGCGAAAGCTTGGCTACACGTCTGCTTACATGTACCTCGAACCTTTTTTGGTGACTTGTAAAACTATTTAATTAAGGTCTTCTCTCTGCAGGTCCCTCTATACATCAGGTCAACTCTAGGAGGATTTTTCTGGCCATTGGGTAACACCATCTCAGTGGACCCCTCCTTGCTTTTCTTCATTTAGCAAGAGATTTAACTTTTTATATTGTGGTCAGTACGAGCTGTCGATTTTATGATTACCATGTTTGGGCTAACTGGACTTTCTGATATCTTTTTATCCAATTTTTTTGAGGGGAAGGTGAAGTGACCAATAAAAATCTTTTTTTTTTTTGGTTTTGACAGTCACCATATTGACAATTACACTCCTCATAATTGAAAATGCAGCTCCAAGAAGGAAAAGTGGAATGGGTATTTTGGAAATCACAGGATGGATAGATACGGAAATAATGTAAAAACAGAAACTAAATTCTTGAAACAAATCAATTTATTCAATATCTTCACCTTTGAGTACTTTTTGCAGAAATTCCCTCACCTATGTGCCTTGGCTGCTATCAATGAGGTTAATAATCATAGTTTTAAGGTTGAAAGTAGACTACAGCCCGTCGAGTTAATGGTTGTCTGTGTCACCGTTCCACCCCTCTGTGTGTCTCGGATACAGATATTGACAGCTCAGCCATCCAATCTGGTACTGGCGAGTTCTGAGCTGTCAATGTATTGATTGACAACTCAACTATCCAAGCTGAGACTAGGAGGTGATGGCTGTCTCCAAGTGTTCATTATCCCATGAGTTTGCCATGCTAATCAACAGAGCTGTTTCTCCCAGACCTCTGTCTGCCATACATTCAGCGAAATGTGGTGTGTTTCCTCTGTGCCTTGAGTTCTGTTTGTTGATCTGTCGTTGCCTGACCTTGGACCATGTTCTGACGTTTATAATGTACCCTCCTGGCTTTTGACCTTGGACTCCCCGACTATCATGATTCACGGCTTGGCCATGAGAATTGACTTGCATCACAGTCTGAGGAATGTTCTGCAATGCTGAATGGATATGGTCAAATAATCAACTTTGCAATTGCTGACCAATGACGTCATAGATGTGCTTGATTGGAGACAAGTCTGGAGACGCTACAGGCCATGGTAGCACATGTAGGCCACACAGGCTGCTCAGAGTAACACAAGCAACATGCAGCCTGGCTGTCTCGTGTTAAAAACCGCTCATAGGACACTTTGGAGAAATGACCGTACCACTGGTCCCACAACCAAATAAATGTAACGCCGAGCTGTTAGTACACCTGGAATGAAGACTAGAGGGGTCCTGCTAGTGGACGTTATATCATGCCTCACTAATCACGGGAGTAGGACTGGTGTGACTTTCTCTCGTGAAGGCCTCTTCATGGCATTACCCACTTCGTCTCCAGACCAATTTCCAGCTATTATTGCATCTAAGACAAAAACGGAATTCTTGGCTGAAGACAGACCTCCATTTCAGCCTCCATTTCTTTCATTCCAGCATCCAACCTTCATCTGGAGGCCACGTGGGCAACACCTTGAAGAGGCCTTCATGAGAGAACATTACACCGGTCCTACTCCATGGATTATGGTGTGGGGTGATAAAATGTATGGTAGTAGGACCCTTCTAGTCTTCATTCCAGAAAAACTAACAACTCTGCATTACGCTGATGGTATGAGGTGGCATCATGTATAGTAGCTGGACCCCATCTGCCTTTGTAAAAAGGTCTTAAACATTCACATTCTATAATCTATTCTGATTCCAGAAGCCAAGAACATTTTTATGTCCAACTGCTACACTGGTCCCTCCACCCTGTGCCAGTCATTGCACTGGTTGCCCATTTAGTCTGGGGCGGCACGGTGGCTCAGTGGTTAGCCAAGGACAACATCTGCAAGGAGTTTGTATGTTCTCCCCATGTTTGCGTGGGTTTCCTCCGGGCACTCCGGTTTCCTCCCACATTCTAAAGACATACTAATAGGGAATTTAGATTGTGAGCTCCATCGGGGACAGTGATGATGATGTGTGCAAACTGTAAAGCGCTGCGGAATATGTTAGTGTTATATAAAAAATAAAGATTATTATTATAATCTAATTGCTGTCACTCACAAAGCTCTCCACAGTTCTGCACTGCCCTACCTATCCTCTCTCATCTTTCACTAGCAACCTACCCATGCTCTCTGTTTTGCTAATGACCTAAGACTAACATCCTCGATAATATGAAGCTCTAACTCCCATTTACAAGTCTTTTTTTGTGCTGCACCAGTTCTCTCTAATACTCTACCCCAGACAGAAATGTCCAAGAACGATGGGAGATTTTGCTAAATGAAATTCTCACTGCACAATCAGTAACAATCCTGAAAAGAAGGAAGAATTGGAAGCATTTAAAGAGATCAGGATGGATGAACACAAAAGTTAAAGATTTGTAAAAAAGGAAAAAATAAACGTATACTAATTGGAAAGAGGGGGGCATATCTAAAGAAGAATATAATGCTCTCTGCAGGGTATGCAAGGCAAGAGTTAGAAGAGCTAAAGCCAGTAATGAAGTGAGGCTTGCAAGGGAGACCAAAAGCAATAAAGCAATACAAAATTATTTTGGGAGTATGTCAAAAGCAAAAGAAAGGTCCAAGATGCTATATAGTTTTTACAGGATGAAAAGGGTGAAGTGGTAAAAAATTACATTGAGAAGGCCAACTTTTTATTTCCTATTTTGCAGTTGTCTTCCCTAAGAAAATAATTGTAACATCAATTAATCAATTGATCTTCACAGTGCTATTCAAGAAATAATAGAATTCACATTATCTATAAAGAGAGAGATGGTGAGGGAACACTTAGATAATTTAAATGAATTTAAATCTCCTGGTCCAAATTAATTACATCCTATGGTACATTGCAGAACCACTAGCCAGAATCTTTGAAAAATCATGGAAAACAAGAGAAGTCCCAGAAGATTGGAGAAAGGCAAATATTTTTCTATCTTCAAAAAAGGAAAGAAGATGAATCCAGGAAATTATAGGCCAGTGATCCTTACTTCTATACCAGGAAAGATCTTTGAGCAAATTATTAACAGCATGTTTGTAAGTACTTGGATAGGAATACAGTAATTAACCAGAGCAAGCATGAGTTTGTAGCAAAACAAGTCATGCCAAACTCATTTAATTTCCTTCTGTGATGGAATCACTGACTGGGTGGATCAGGGAAATGTGGTAGTTATAATATATCTTGACTTCAGCAAAACATTTGATAAAGTATCTAATACTATCCTTATTTTAAAAATGACCAAGTATGTGAATAACAAATCTACTGTTAGGTGGATTCATAACTAGATCAGTAATCGCATTCAAAGAGTGTTGATAAAAGGTTGATATTCAATTGGAAGAGTGTTTCAAATGGAGTACCACAGGTTCTGTCCTGGCCCCAGTGTTGTTCAACAGTTTTATAAATGATCCAGATAAGGGAACTAAAGGTAAACTAAACAAAATTACAGACAATGCAACGCTAAAAAGGATAGCTAACACTACAGAAGATTCAGAAATATCTAGATAAAACTTAACAATGAACAGCGACCAATAAATAGACTGGTATTTACCAGTAAGAAATGCAAGATTCTACATCTGTGCAAGAAAAACAAAAAGTACAACTACAGAATTGAAAGACTAGAACTAAGCAATAGCATGTGTAAAAAAGACCTAGTATACTAATAGATCACAGACTGTACATGATTCAACAATGTGATGCATCAGCAAAAAAATGCAAGCACAGTAGCTAGGATGTATTAAGAGAAGTATAGAGTCTAGATCACATGAAGTAATTATCCCTTTCTACTCCTCCTTGGTCAGTCCTTATCTAGAATACTGTGTCCAGTTTTGGGCACCACATTTTAAAAAAGAAATTGAAAAACTGGAACAAGTTCAGAGAAGAGGTACCTATGATGGTGAGCGGACTGCAAAGTATGCCCTACGAGGAACAGTTAAAGGATCTGGGAATGCATAGTTTGTAAAAAAGAAGCTTAAGCGGAGTCTTAATGTTACGGGTCTGTCAGAGGCTGCAGACAGTCGCACTGCACCTGGCTGAAGAAGGTCTCAGGGGTTGGCCTTGCAGACTATTGGCCACCTCCCCAGCCTTAATGGTGTCACCTGGTTGTGGCTGTCTATAACTCTCAACTTCCTGTTGGGAGTTGCGGGTGTTATTTTCTATTTGCACTTCCCTGTTGAAGCTTGGAGCTGCAACAGTTGGCTATCGTCCTTGTGGAGTTTGAAGGACGGCGGTGTTTATCTCTGAGTACTCAAGCTAATTGTTTCCTTGTTTTGTGTTGCCTAGCTGTCTTTAGCGGTAGTGGGGATTGACTAGTGCTTATCCTGTCCTTCCCGATGCAGAGCTTATCACCAGGGCCAGGCAGGGATTAGGCATCCTACTTGGCGATAGGTGTGGAACCTATACAGGGACGATAGGACAGACAGGGTGATGTTAGATCTGTCTAAGGGTCCACATTCCTCCCTTCCCTAGTGTTTGGTGCCCCTTTTCTCTTCCCTTTCTGTTGCACTTAGTCTGTCCTACACTGTGCGTGACACTTAATAGCTGTCTACAAATATCTGAAGGGATGTCACAGTGTAGAGGGATCATCATTATTCTCATTTGTACATGGAAACATGAGTAGCAATGAAATGAAACTGAAAGTGAAAAGATACAGATTAGATATCAGAAAAATCTTTTTGACAGTGAGGGTGATCAATGAGTGGAACAGGCTGCCACGAGAGGTGTTGAGTTCTTCTTCAATGGAAGTCTTGAAACAGAGGCTGGACTGACATCTGTCTGAGATGGTTTAGTGAATCCTGCATTGAGCAGGGGGTTGGACCAGATGATTTGGTTATTTCTCAATATCCATCAAGCAAGCTCTAAAACTTTACTTCACCTCATTCATATAACTGTTCCCTCTTCTTTCTTCCTACATTTTCTTCATGCAAATTGCCTCTTCAGAGAGGAAGAGGACTTGAACTCTATAGTGTCACATGTTTTGGTACCTTGTATCACCTGTGTCCATCCACTCAATGGCGTTTTGCATCTGCACCTATACACATACTTACTGATGACTGGTCCATGCAGCTTTTATTGAATATCCCTATTTATTTAGTATACTGATACTTGGACCATACACAATAAGCATTTTTACCTTTGTGCTCTGCCCTTCTATTTCCTGATAAATTACCAGCTTTTGAGCAGCACCCTCACTCCTCTTGGTAAATTATTGATCGCTATGTAGTGTCTTGTTTGTACATGTTCCCTCTGAATTGTAATGTTGGCGCCATAGAACTTAGGTTAATATTATTGTTAGGGTATGTTTCCACGGTCCGGATTATGTCAGGATTAGCTGCGGATTTAACGCTGGGTACAGCCGCAGCGTTTAATCCGAGTGTCCAAATGTTACAGCATAGTGGAGGGGATTTTAAGAAATCCTGTCTCCACTATGCGTACTAAAACGAGGGTGACACATCCACGAAACCGGACATGCGGCGCGTCTTTATAGAACGCAGCATCTCTAATTATCATGCCGATATGCGCCGTCTCCGCAAGATAGATAATACAGTCTATGGATATGATGCGGTGATTCCGCATGTGTTCAATGAACACATGCGTTATCACCGCGCGTAGAAAGGGGGGCGGCACTTTGGGCGGAGCGGGCTTTCTGCTGCGTCCAAAGCGCCGGCAATCCGGACCTTGGAAAGTTACCCATATTGTTATCGATCATGAGCATCAATGGACTTGTGTCTTAGATCGGTGCTTGATATGGGCAGAAATCTTCCAGGTTAAGCCCACCTTCAGTTGTGCCCAGTTATATGATCACATCAGACATGTTGCTCCTCTGCGCTTGTTTAGCAGCTGAAATACCTAAGCGAGGCACCCAGCCAGCCCAACACTTGGCATCCATGTGTTTTGTCCTCTCAGATCCTTGTCAACACAGCTCAGACTGCAAATACCAAGACGGAAAAGTAAATGTGCACATGAGACATAGAAGCAAACATTCCCGTCACACAGGACAGCGCAATACAAACGCTTTCCCATAGAATTGGTTATGCTTATCATTGAGTTTTCTGGTCCGTCCGGGATTTCTGTATGTGGTGGGTCACGCTGCTGGCACACGGCTGGGTACATAGTATAATCAGATTTTATGGTGCTGACCTCTAAAGCATCTGATTCCTAAATCAAGTCACTTACAGTCAAACCTTCCACCGCCTGGTATTATGGGGGGAGGGGTATTGATGAAAAAATTGTTAGATTTTGCCACTTGTCATGCTTCATACGAGCACAGACATAACACATGTATGTACAACCTCTTCATTTTCATACATCCAACTCACCCATGTATAGCCATTACAATTATTTTCACCACTAGAGGGCGCACAGGAGCTTACTAGATACTATATTCTTGAGCTCCCCCTAGAGGTGAATTACTTACAGGGGGCCTTTCGACAGGCCTACAGTGTCCAGTTTTTGCTTGTATTATATTCCTGGTGCTGCCCTGAGTATTTCATATTTTATTTTCTGTAAATCCGACATAGAGTTCCAGAGATATTGGACCTTTTGTTAAATGCTAATTTTTATGGTGCTTAAAGGGTCTTAATGCAGAGCAACCTAAAGCTACGTTCACACACAGCGTTTCTTTCTGCAACCAAAACCTGCTTTTGGTGACAGTAAAAACGCTGCTTTCAAAACGCAGGCTGCTGCTTCTTTTTTGAGGAATTTTTGCTCCTTTTTTTGGGTGCGGATTATGAGTGATTTCGCTACATGTACTGTGCAATGAAGTTAGTTTTATTCAGCAAAAACATAAAAAAAAGCTGCAAAACCTACTTGATGTTTTTTTTGCAGCGTTTTTTGACTTTCTCATTGCTTTATATCTGTGAAAAAACAGCGTTTGCATGAGTTTTCTGAAATTGCTTAGTGTTGATAGCGTTAACAGGTACGCGGGTACAACAGTGCAGACAGTGAGGAGGCCGTGGTGCTATTTGTCCGATTAACACAATTAAAGGCACAATATTAGGAAATAACGCAAAGGATGAAAAACGAAACAAGTTATGTTACGAGGACAACACAGTAATTCAGATGAACGAGGTATCGACACAATGCTATTGACACACTATTGTATTACTATTACCATTAAACAACTGTTATTGTCGGTGAGATCTCAAGGCCCTTTTACATTTAGCGATGCACCAGCGATCCGACCAGCGATCCGACCCGGTCAGGATCGCTGGTGCATCGCTAAATGATCGCTAGTGAGCTGTCACACAGGCAGACCTCACAGCGATGCAGCAGCGATACAGCGGACAATACTCACCTTTCACACACAGCGATGAAGACGTCCTCCCGCCCGCCTCCACGCGTCGCTCGTCGTCAGCTTCCTGCTGGGGCTTCCTGCAGAAATGGAGCCGGACATTCTCGCACGATCAGCGATGGACAGCGGGGGAGCCGGTCGGAGGTAAGTATCACACATAGCGATATCGCTAGTGATATCGCTATAACGTCACAAAATCGTTGATGTTATAGCGATATCGCTAGCGATATCGCTATGTGTAAAACCCCCTTTAGTCTTAATTCCCCAGACTAAAGGTAGGAACTATCACTACCATCACCGTCATCACTTTCTAGGCATTGCAGAACATCACACAGCCCCTAACATGGAGGTCAACTATACTACCCTCTAGGCCGCAAGTTACAGATTAGTAGGTTACTCTGCACAATCGACACGCTGGCTGCCTTCATTCCCCAAAGCGTGGCCCCAGTCCTCACTTTTTACCGTACGTCTGCACTGGAAGCGACAGCTCACATGAACTTCCCTCCGCTATGGCCTAGTCTTCTCTCTCTCAGCCCTGACTGCTCACTCGGCAAAGCTCTCCCAGCTCTGGACACTCTTGGGCCTGGTCTCTCTCAGGCCTTCACTCAGGTCTGATCTCTCTTAGGTCTTCACTCGGGTCTGGTCTCTTTCTTGAAATGGCGGCTATAAGCCAACCCCACTGTTCACGTGACCATCGTGCTATAGGTCCAGGTGCTGACTTCTCCCCTTTTCAGCCCTCCCAGGCCTTTTATCATTATTAATTGGGCTGCAGCTGTCACCTGACCTGGCATCTCCTTAAATCTCTTCCCTGAGGGAACATGCACTTCATTGTTGAGTTCCTGCCAACATACTTCTTTCTGCTTTTCCTTTCTCTGTCGTCTTTGACCAGTAGAGAAAAGTGTTTTCTTGCAATTAACTATAAGAGCCTTCTCCCTTGTCTATCTCCTTACAATAATGTAAAAAGTAGCTACTTTTCTGCAGAAACAAATGGTGGAAAAGCAATGCATGTGAACACAGACCAAGGCAACATCCCAAGAGAATCTTGTGAGCCATCACTCTTTGATAAAGACCACCAAAACTAACACTAAATAAAAAGTCCCATGTGTTTGGAACCATATGGCAAATTAAAAAAAAAAAAAGAAATAAACAACATAAAATACCTAGGGAAGCAGGGGAAATAAAATAAGAGCAAAAGCTAGACACTTTTTGACCTGTTCACAGGTAATCTTTATAGTTATTAAAGCATGTCAATTGTGGATATTACTTTATACTGCCTCTAGCCATGGGTGTTCCAGCTTAGCCTTAAAGGGGTTGTCTGGTCAAAATCGAAAAGTCTACAGTCACTCTGCATGACTGCAAACTTATGAATTCCCCTAGCACCTGCACTGCGGGGATTCGCCAATTTCTGAGTCAGGACAGGATGGTACGTATGCATTATATATACTCCCTGCCAGTTTGGCCTGGGGGGCCAATATCCACAGCCCCTTACCAGCCCGAGAATACCAGCCCCCAGTGTCTGCTTTAGCTCGGCTGGTTGTCAAAAATGGAGGTGACCCTATGCCATTTTTTAAAATTATTTATTTCAAATTTTTTAAAAAAATGGCATTAGGAACCCTATATTCTTGATAACCAGCCATGAAATCTGACAGCTGAGGGTTGTAGCCCATAGCTGTCAGTTTTTGCCATGCTGGTTATCAAAAATAGAAAGACCCTCTTTTTCTTATTTATTTATTTATAGCGCAGGCACCGTAGGCTGATAAAAGTAGTAGAGTTAGGAGGATCAGGGAGCTTCAACGTAGCAGTGATTCAATCGAAATGAGGCTGAGTTTAATGAAACGCGGATAGGCGCAATCCGTCCCGTGCAAAAAATATCCTTTTTTGTGGCATGTTTTATCTGCCTGCTGTTGGTAATATGATGCCACAAATAAAGGATATTTTTTGCACGGGATGGATTCTGCCTATCCGCTTTCTTCTCTATAGATTCACAGATTTTTTTTTTTCTTGGAAGTGGCACCCATATTCCCTGATGTGTGTGCAGCTTTATTAACCCGAGGTCATACAACTGTGCCTTTGCCCTGCTTTGTTTCTTTGATGGTATGTGAGTCTAATGAAACCACTGGTGGGTGCCAATCCTACTGTTGAGCACAGCCAAGACAGTTGAAGGAAAAGGATTTTAGCCCACCAATGAGGTGAAATTGACAAAGCCTTTATTCGGGCATAATTAAGCCATGTTTAAAAAGAGGTGAAAAAAAACACCTGAAGCGTTTCTGGAGCAGGAAATGCGCCCTTATTCGTAGGATGTCAGTGTAATAAAGCAAGCAAGTATATATAAACGAACTGATCCAATCAAACATCGCAGAAATAATGACATAAGTATTGTACCAGAGGTGCACAATGCCGACGTAATAGGTGAACATTCACCTAAACAACAATCCTTAGTAGATATAAAATAAATCATTTTTTGAAATTCATGCCTTTTGGATACTTAGTGTCTAATTTTAAAATCCAATATGCTTCTCTGATAGCAAGCTGTTTATGCCAATTGCCACTACATTCATGGTAAGCAACTTTTCCAAAAAATGCAAAATGTGTAAGGCCACCTTTATGTACATTCAAAAGGTGCTTGGACACTCCTGAATAAGAACCATTATTATTAATATTAGATAAATGTTCTGCTATTCGCCTTTTAGTTTGCGGATGGTACATGTATACAGTATATGAAGGCTATGTTGGGCTCACACTGTATATGAAGGGCTATGTGGGGCTCATTCTGTATATAAGGGGCTATGTGGGGCTTGTGCTGTATAGCGAGAGGCTAAGTGGTGCTCATCCTATATATAGGGAAGCTATGTGGGGCACATGTATATTGGAAGGCTTTGTGGGACTCATGCTGCATATAGGTAGGCTATGTGACACCTCATACTGTATATGGGAGGCTATGTTGGGGCTCAAGCTGTATATGGGAGGCTATGGAGGCATCAAGCTGTATATGGAGGCTATATGGGGCTCATGCTGGATATAGTAGTGCACTGGACACAAAGACAGTGATCCCAGTGCGGCAGCTTCCCCAGGAACAAGGACTGACAGGAGATCAGTCTGTGGAGCAGGAGCTCCTGAGAGGTAACCCTGGACATGGAGAAAAAACTGTGTGCACTGGCAAAGGTCAGTTATTGAACTGTGGGGTCACCCGGTGACTGGAGAAGGTCAGGTGTAACTAGTGAAGCTTGGTAAAGCTTATGTGGTAAAGTAATGGACTATGTGTAAGCCGGTGATGTGTAACATGGCTTACAGCATGGTTTATGGCGCCTAAATAAACCGTATGGACTGTTTTGTGTGAAAAAACCCCAATACACGTAGTGAGCACTGCACTACACCATTGTGAGCTTGCAGCAGCTGACATTTTGTGCTTCTACAGTGGTAGTATCTTACACAACCTCTCAAGGGAGCAGCTATATGCACCCTTAATTGTTTTCTACAATCCTCGGATAACACCCTATTGTACTTTTTGTTGTATTTTCAGCTTTTTTCTACTTGAGATTGATTTCACTGATTCAAAAAGCCCTGACACACAATACCATCCATGATTTTGCTTGAAAAACAAAAAATTACTTCTTTATGACACTTAAATTCAATTTGAATAATAATTTGGAACATAGTGCATATTCATATATGCAATGTTCATATCCTTTATGTCTTAGGAAACTCAAAATACAGTTGTACGTTTTTGTTTGTGTGGACAACAACCCCAAACATACAGACAGTGTCATTAAGAACTATCTTCATTGTAAAGAAGAACAAGGAGTCCTGGAAGTGATGATACGGCCCCACAGAGTCGTGATCTTAAAGGTACTGTCACACTTAGCGATGCACCAGCAATATGATGCGGTCAGGATCGCTGGTACACCGCTAAGTGGTCGCTAGTGAGCTGCCACACAGGCAGATCTCACCAGCGACATCGCTGGGGTTGGGGGTCGCTACTTACCTGTCAGACGAGGGGATCCTGACGTCCTCCCGCCCACGTCCACGCGTCGTTCGTCTCAACAGCCGGAAGCCCAGCAGGAAGCTGACGACGAGAAACGGCCCAGGATGTTCTCGTGCGATCAGCGATAACCAGCGGGGGAGCGGTCGGAGGTAAGTATCAGACATAGCGATATCTCTAGCGATATCGCTATAACGTCACAAAAACCAGTGACGTTATAGTGATATTGCAAGCGATATCGATTAGTGTGACAGGCCCTTATCATCCAGTCTGCGTAGAGCTACGTGAAAAGATAGAAGGATGTCCACAATAGACATCCACAGAAGATCTGTGGTCAGTTCTCAAAGATGTTTGGAACAACTTTCCTGCCGAGATCCTTCAAAAACTGAAGAATTGACAAAGGCAAAGAGCACTCACACTAAATATTGATGACCTAGCTTTCTCTTTTGCTCATTCACTTTGCATTTTCCTAATGGGCAAAAATAAACTATTACCACTTCTATTTTTGCATTTTTTTCCACATCTGCCTAAATCTTTTGCACAGTACTACATATACAGTGAACAGCAAAAGGTAGCAATGTTTTGAACTTTTGACTTTCTGGCTCCAAGAATGACAAGAATCTGCATAACTAATCATGTGTTAAATAGTTGCAAGTCAAATTAATGTATGAGATAGCCAAGACTATTGTCTATTAATTGATGGCAGCCTCATGTTCAGAGATGTAGTGGATGGTGAGATATGGAGCCTGAAAGTCAAAAGTTCAAAACATTGTCACCCTTTTACTCTTCACTGTATATATTTATGGCATGATTTTGTTGCACTTAATATGAGGCATCTGTGAGCTACTTCAAGCAGTTAATATGCAAAAACCCTTGAAAAATCTTAATGTACTTTTCAACTTACTATGATACTGTAACTAGGCACTTTTCTGGTAGCATTTGCAAAACTAGAGGCCAGCACCTATTTTCTGTCCTAGGAAGAAATATGGTTTGCAAACTTTTTTTTGTCACATAAAGGCATACTTCACAACCTTCAGGCTGCGTTCACACGTTGCGGTTTTTTCACGGCGGTTTTTAACGTGCTATTTTGCCATGAAAACGTGTGCTAATGCTGCGGATTTTCCCGCGGCCGAATCGCATCGCGGAAAAATACGCAGCATGCTCATTAATTTTGCGGAATCGCGGCGATTCTGCCCACATAGGAATGCATTGTTCTGCTTACTTTTCGCATGTGGCTGTGCACACCATGCGAAAAGTAAGCAGAACATTTGCGGATTCTCCTCCAGGCTGTGGGTACCATATCCCTGTAAAAAATAGAATAAAAAATAAAAAATTGGGTTATATTCACCTTCCGGCGTCCCGTGCAGCCTTACCGGTGCTCCCGCCAACTCCCGTTCCCAGTAATGCCTTGCGGCAAGGAGCTTTGATGATGTAGCGGTCTCGCGAGACCGCTACAGTATCGCGAGGCCGCTACGTCATCAAAGGTCTTGCAAGGCATCACTGGGAGCGGGAGCATCGCGATGATCGGGGACGCTGCGCGGGACATCGGAAGGTGAGAAAAACCCAGTTTTTTATTTTTTTATTATTTTTAACATTAGATCTTTTTACTACTGATGCAGCATAGGCAGCCTTAATAGTAAAAAGTTGGTCACACTCGTCAAACACTATGTTTGTCGAGTGTGACCAACCAGTAAATCAGTTCTCCAAGCGATGCTCCAGATTGCTAATTACGCTTGCAAATCGCTAGTTTTTCCATGGGAAAATTGCGGGAATTTAAAATGCAGTTTTCCCACGGAATGGAATTCCAGAATTCCCACACTAACTTCCGCGGGAGTTCCACAACGTGTGCACATAGCCTTATAAAGACCCTTCTAGAAGATCAACGGCTGTCCGTACCCTGTGCACCACTTTACATGTCTCTAAATGTGCACTTGACCACCAAGGATCTGACCCCTAACCTCATGCAGAAGAAATATTCCTGCCAGTGATGTATTTCAGAAGCTTTCGGCAGTAGTCATGGAATTTGCCATCTTTGACATTTAAGAGATTTCCCCTTTTTGCAAGAGCTTCCTGATTGTTCAAGAAGAATTGTCAAGTATGTGACAATTGTAGTTACCACCTCTTCTTTGCCATTGAACATCATAAAATTGGGCTGATTAATCCTATATGAAAAACATGGCGCTCACTAGTGAAATACAGTTAGGTTAAAGCTGGTGTCATGATCCAAGGTGGATCTGACAGTTTAAATGCACAAAGTGAACTTTTTTTCCTTTGGCTTGGTGCCAAAGTGGGTTGATTGCCCCCGGTGGCCATTAGAATTATTACACGTGGTATCGTTCATTCTAAGTTGCCCCGGTGGTGGTGAGCGGTAGTGCACTTTAGTTTCTTTGGTTTAATGTGCACTTAATTACAAATCAGGTGTTAGGCTCTATAAAAGGGAGCCAGGTGTGTTCAATCACTGTTGGTGATATTGTGTTCGTCATTTGGGAAGCAAGTCTGGGTGAGGAAGGAGCTGAACATGAGTCCTGCGCAGCCCAGCCAGAGGGGACGAGTGGCAGCTATGTGGTCTGCAAGAAGGTCTGGCATGGCATGGTGGAGTCACAGTTTATGGTGTCGGCAGTAAGTGCTTGCATGGCTTGATGGAGTGACGACTATGGAGAGAGTTGCACTCAGCATGAGGGACTTGGTTGCTGAGAGCTGGACTCAAGCATGCTTGACTTTTTTGGCAGGAGCTGAACTCATCTTTGAGACACTGTTACTGGACTTCTGCAATTGGTGGTGGACTCTGCTCCAAGGCTGCACTATGGTGAAGGATCCAGTTATGGTGATGGATCCGGGTGGAGAAGATGCACACAGGTGGTGGGCTCTGTTGCTGGGAGCGTACGCAACAGAGCAAAGCTAAGTGGTGTTTCCCCTGTATTGTCATTTTCCCTCATGTGTGTTTAGTGCAGTGGTGGGATTAGTTTCCACACCGACCAATTCCCTAGTGAGGGTTTAGGTTCAGGGCGAGCTAGGGTTTTTAGGTTCCTGTGCGTTGCCCGGTGCGGAGGGAACATTAGGAGTGCAGGGACACTGGCTCAGGGGAGTACAGGAGGTCTCCACTTCCCTATTCCCTATTGCAGGGCCCACAATTGTTAATGTTACCCAGGTTCCCCCTTTATTATTTAAATTCGCCTTACTGGAGGCGGGGTTTCCAGACTACTATATGCATAACGTGTAATACCTAAATTCTCCAGTTGGAGGTGGCGTATCCAGCTGCAAGTGCTATTATTTAAATTCGCCCCACTGGAGGCGGTGTATCCAGGGTCACGCGTGTCAAGGGTTCGCCTTGCAGTACTCGCTGCGTCCAGACACATGTGACCGTGACAGCTGGCATGGCATTGCCAATATACATTTTATCTGTAGAAGACTATGGTTCGAAGACAAAGACGTGGTAGTTTTAGCCTTTTAATATTTTACATTTTATTGTATTTTTTTGCTTTACTTCTTGTAACCAAAACTACGCTAACTTTAGAAAAGAATCAAGGTCTACTCATTCTGATAATACAAGCTGATAACACCAGATACAACCTCATTCTGTTACTACTGGAATTCATGATTGGGCTGACATTCTTTCCAACCTCACAAAAATATATCAACAGCCTGCTCTTGGATTGTGTTTTATCCATGGCTCTGTAGATCTGAAGCAGTAGGTTTTAAGAGACCTCCTTGAGGTCCACATGAAGGCACATGAAGTTCAAAGCATCTACAGATTTTCCATGTGCCGATGTATTTTTATGTGCCGATAAACCATGCTTTGTTGGGTGCCATGCACTATGTACAGAGCTGTGCCACAATTTTTCCGAGTCCTACTGAATCTTGAAGCAAAATCCATATATGCGAGATTTGCATTTGATAGCATACAGAGGTACAGGGAGGGCCTGGTATGACTCTTCTTGAACCCTATTCTGGTTTTGTCCATAAAGGAGCCCTCATTCAACCTTGTCTATTAGCATATAGTGCGAGTCATACCAAACTATGATCCATTTTCTTTCCATTATGGATGTTTTCTGGTTTTCTATAAACTTCAGATTCTCGATGCAGGATACACAATCCCACAGATCTTCACTTTTTCACTGACAGCTTCGTTCTCTAGGGCCTGTTGATTGAAGTATCCACCGGACCAGCTTTACTAAGCCAGATGCCTGCTGTTGACAGGGTCAGGCTTATCAGACGAGTCTGCCACAAGCTGAATTTCAGTTTCTTGTGTCATGTTCTCTACACTGGATATTTATTAAAGGAATACTGACCCTACGAAGAACAGGGAAAAAAGAAAAGATGAAAAAGTTGCCTGTGGTGTTGATCAGTCTGCAGAGGTTTCACGTGGTTTGGTATGTAAATTGCGGAGAACGTAGCCTATCCCTTTAATTTTTGATTATAATGAATATTTACATTTGTCATTTAACAACAGTATTATTGATTTATGGTACTGTTATTTATAAGGGTACTGTGTTGGTAATATCGTTTCTGGTAGCAACCTGTTTTTGCTTTTGATGGGCGCATTGCGCTCACTGAGCTTATTTTGGGAATTTTTGGAAATACTGCTGGCACAGATTACGGGCCACTATGTTGGCAGTGTTTATATAGGAACTGTCATTTATTAGGACACTCTTCTTGGCAGGATAAAAGAGGTTTTCCACAACTACCATATTAATGATTTATCTTTTGGATAGATCATCAACATTGGATCAGTGTGGGGTCCAACATCCAGCGCCTCCACCGATCAGTATTTACCAGTGTACGGAGCTGGACTTGCATGGATCCATACACAGTTTAGGGGCTGCTCCCGGGTACTGCAGATCAGCTCCCATTCACTGAAATTTGTTGTTGATCTGTAGTACCTGTCAGTAGCCACTACAGTGGTGGCCAAAAGCTATGAGACTGACACAAATTTAGTTTTTCACGCAGTTTGCAGCTTCATTGTTTTTTGGTCTTTTAGGCCTCTTTCACACATCAGGTTTTCGGCGTCAGGCGCGATCCGGCGCTTTTGACTAAAAACGGATCCGGCGAAATGCAATGCCGGAACCGGTTTCCCCCCCATTGACTTGCATTAGAGCCGGATCGAGCCGGATGGCCATGCGTTTCATCCGATTTTCGCCGGATCCGGCAATGTGACGCGATCCGGCGTCTGGAAAAAACGGCTACTGTAACGTTTTTTGTCTCCGGCGAAAAAGCCTTTTCAAAGCCTTCTCATAAAAGCTTTTTCATACAATGAAAGCCTATGAGCGCCGCAATGCGCCGGATCCGGTTTCTTTGGTCTGAGCATGCTCAGTAGCTCTGCCCACAGGACATATATAAAAGCAAGACAATGGGACCTTCAGCCACACCCAACATGCCACCCAAGCCAAGAACCAGGAGCAGGAGAAGGCAGCAGACATCTGCAGCAGCAGCACCATCAGCACCACCCCAAATGGAGCAGCATGCTGAACAACGGGAGGGGAGTCCAGCAGCAGATGAGAGACGGTAATTATCAAATCCCCCATTCCTCCAAACTAGGGCTATGGAATATCAAGATATTCATTGGCCCTTTGTTTCTCTTTATTCAACAGCCGCCCAATAGATGCAGCAGCAGCAGCAGCAGCAGCAATGGCAGCAGCAGAAACACCACCCACAGCCATGGAGTCTGGCCATGAGGAAGACAGCACATCTTCTGGGAGCCCTCCCTCGCATCGTCAGCGTTTGACGGTAAGTTTTTATTTCCAAAATCCATCATCTCTGTAATATATGTCTATTCATTGCCTTTTATTTCAAAACAGGAATCACAAGATGAAGAGGAGCTCCCAGAAGAAGAAGGAAGGGGTGGACAGACACTTGGAGTGGGCTCACAATTGGTAAGTTTTTTGCATCAAACACAGAAATACAACATCACACTACACACAACACATAGAAAACAATGTTCTGCAGACCACACACAGCAAACAAATGCCTACATCCAAAGACATAACATTTTTTGTTTTCTTCTCTAGTCTTCCCAATCTGGTGCTCGGCCAAGAGGTCCTCGCAGTGCCTCCCAGGGTCGTCGGCGACAGCAACGCGGCGGTCACCAGCGTGTAAGTATAAATATTTTTGCTTTGTTTTTTTTGCACTTTTTATTTCATTTCTTTTGTGGAGGCTAATTATGTTATTTTTGTCTTTTTCTTTAACAGCCTTCACAGCGTGCTCCCGACTCTGACGGTGAGGATGGAGGGATTGATGTGGACCGCCTCATCGATCTCGTCAGAGAAAGGGAGCCGCTCTGGAATATGGCTGACCGCCGCCACGCTGACCTGATCGTTACCCGACGACTCTGGGAGGAAATCTGTTCGCTCCTTGTGGACCGCTGGGAGGACCTCGAAGCTCAGGCCCAGATTAAAGAGCGTAAGTATATACAGTACCGGTTGCTTGATTTAAACCAGTGTTTCCCGAACTCCAGTCCTCGTGGTCCCCACGGATCATGTGTTCAGGATTTCTATTTACTTTGGAAATCCTGAAAACATGACCCCTGGGGACCATGAGGACTGGAGTTTGGGAAACACTGATGTTGTATACTAACCACTTTGTCCTTTCTCGTTTCAGGGGAGAGAATTGTGAAGCGGTGGCGGTCTGTGAGGGATCGTTTCAAGAAGGAGTTCAATAAAGAGATGCGGGCCCCGAGTGGATCTGGAGGACGCAGGAGCAAGTACAAGTACGCACGAGCCCTGTCGTTCCTCCGGGAGACAATGCTCACCAGAAGGTAAATAGTACACACCACATGTGACAAAAAAATGTTTAGATGTAACTTTTTTTTTTCAGCCAGGGCCATACCATGTCACTATTTTAATTGTTTTTTTTTCTCTTTATTCCACAGCACGGTGAGCAGCACTCGGGAGCCTGCACGATTGGACCCTTCTGAGGCGATCCCTGAGGAGACCGACACCGAGGGACACTTCGACCGCCCCGGTACATCTGCACCTTCCCAGCCTTCCCACACATTCGACCCATCTGTCCCATCCACCAGCACAGGAGCATCGTGGCCGCCTACATTACATGAAGCTGCTGGTGAGGAGATCGCTTTCCCTTTACCCCACCCTTCTGCCCCTGCCACCTCTAGTACACCTGCGGGTACTGGGCGGCAGCGGCAGAGGGGTCAGGAAAAGACTTATGCGCCAGAGTTCTTGCATCTGAATGCATCTTTCCAGAACTGTCTAAAAGTCTTGTCAGAGCAAATCTCCGCAGGCTATCAGCAGATCAACTCCAGCATTCTGGAGGTGAAGACACTTCTGCAAACCATGCATTCAGAAGCAAGATCTTCGCCAAACCACACCTTTTTCAGGTCTGTTGTGGAGCGCATGGAAACGCTCTCTCCTGCCCAGCAGATGCATGTAATGCATTCATGCCACGCTGCTCTCCAGCAAGTTACCTCCCAACCTCCTCCTCCCACCACAGTAGTTCCTCCACCTGCACCCCCTCCAGCCACTTTCCATCCTCCCCCTCCTATTACATCTACACCCCCTCCAGCCACTTTCCATCCTCCCCCTCCTATTACATCTACACCCCCTCCAGCCACTTTCCATCCTCCCCCTCCTATTACATACCATCCACCTCCCCAGCACCAGCAACCTCCCCAGCACCAGCAACCTCCCCAGCACCAGCAACCTCCCCAGCACCAGCAACCTCCCCAGTACCAGCAACCTCCCCAGTACCAGCAACCTCCCCAGTACCTGCAAACTCCCCAGTACCAGCAACCTCCCCAGTACCAGACATCTCCCCACTTCCAGCAACCTGCCCCGTACCAGACATCTCCCCACTTCCAGCAACCTGCCCCGTACCAGACATCTCCCCACTTCCAGCAACCTGCCCCGTACCAGACATCTCCCCACTTCCAGCAACCTGCCCCGTACCAGACATCTCCCCACTTCCAGCAACCTGCCCCGTACCAAACTCCTTCCCCATACAACTTGCCATCAACATCATCTGCTCCTACAGTCCCTGCCCAACCCTCCACTCCACCACTAGTGTTGAGCATTCCGATACCGCAAGTATCGGGTATCGGCCGATACTTGCTGTATCGGAATTCCGATACCGACTTCCGATATTTTTTCAATATCGGAATTCGGCATCGGAATCGGAAGTTCAGTTGATTGACGGCCTGACGTCATCATGATGCGCGGTGTGTGCGCATCATGATGCGCCGTCATTTCGGGCCTTACGGGGGTCTCTGCCGGCCTGCCGGGGGGCTGTGCCGGCCTGCCGGGGGGCTGTGTGGACTGCCCGGGGTCTGTACCGGCCTGCCGGGGGGCTGTGCCGGCCTGCCGGTGGTCTGTGCACCCTGTGGGGGTCTGTACCGGCCTGCCGGGGGGCTGTGCCGGCCTGCCGGGGGGCTGTGCTGATGTCCGGGGGTCTGTGCAAGCATCGTCCGATGGGACTACAAGTCCCATCGGGCGATGCCTGCTACCATGACAGTGATTGACACATTAGCCAATGATGGGACAGTAGTAGTCCCATCATCCGGCTAATGTGTTAAATGTTAAAAAAAAAAAAAAAAATACTACATACATACTACATGCATGCTACATACATACTACATGCTACATACATACTACATGCTACATACATACTACATACATGCTACATGCATGCTACATACATACTACATGCTACATACATACTACATACATGCTACATACATACTGCATGCTACATACATACTACATACATACTACATACATACTACATACATACTACATGCATGCTACATACATACTACATATATACTACATGCATGCTACATACATACTACATGCTACATACATACTACATATATACTACATACATACTACATACATGCTACATACATACTGCATGCTACATACATACTACATACATACTACATACATACTACATGCATGCTACATACATACTACATGCATGCTACATACATACTACATGCATGCTACATACATACTACATGCTACATACATACCACATACATACTACATACATACTACATACTACATATATACTACATGCATGCTACATACATACTACATGCTACATACATACCACATACATACTACATACATACTACATACATACTACATGCTACATACATACTACATATATACTACATGCATGCTACATACATACTACATGCTACATACATACCACATACATACTACATACATACTACATACATACTACATGCTACATACATACTACATATATACTACATGCATGCTACATACATACTACATGCTACATACATACCACATACATACTACATACATACTACATACATACTACATGCTACATACATACTACATATATACTACATGCATGCTACATACATACTACATGCTACATACATACCACATACATACTACATACATACTACATACATACTACATGCTACATACATACTACATATATACTACATGCATGCTACATACATACTACATGCTACATACATACCACATACATACTACATACATACTACATACATACTACATGCTACATACATACTACATATATACTACATGCATGCTACATACATACTACATGCTACATACATACCACATACATACTACATACATGCTACATATATACTACATGCATGCTACATACATACTACATATATACTACATGCATGCTACATACATACTACATGCTACATGCATGCTACATACATACTACATACATACTACATGCTACATACATACCACATATATACTACATACATACAATACATTCATACAATACATACATAGACATACAGTACATATAACATAGAGTAACATACTTACCAATACTTGTCACATTGTTCCCCGAAGCCATTGTCTTTTCCGGGATAAATATTAACATAACAAACCACAAAAATACTCACCCACGATCCGAAGCAGTCCACGAGTGTGTCCCACGACGATCTTGGGTAGAGAACGGCAGCATCAGATGATGCTGCCGTTCTCTACGGGCTGCAGGAATCCAATGACGGAAGGTAGGTATCCTTCCGCACTGTATTCCTCCGCCACTTAAAAAAAAAAAAGTCCCTAGTCTCACTTTATGCCATTGCTGCGTGGGAATTTCCCACACAGCAATGGCATAAAGTGAGACTAGGGACTTTTTTTTTTTTTTAAGTGGCGGAGGAATACAGTGCGGAAGGATACCTACCTTCCGTCATTGGATTCCTGCAGCCCGTAGAGAACGGCAGCAACAGCTGATGCTGCAGTTCTCTACCCAAGATCGTCGTGGGACACACTCGTGGACTGCTTCGGATCGTGGGTGAGTATTTTTGTGGTTTGTTATGTTAATATTTATCCCGGAAAAGACAATGGCTTCGGGGAACAATGTGACAAGTATTGGTAAGTATGTTACTCTATGTTATATGTACTGTATGTCTATGTATGTATTGTATGAATGTATTGTATGTATGTAGTATATATGTGGTATGTATGTAGCATGTAGTATGTATGTAGTATGTATGTAGCATGTAGTATGTAGCATGCATGTAGTATATATGTAGTATGTATGTAGCATGTAGTATGTATGTAGCATGCATGTAGTATATATGTAGTATGTATGTAGCATGTAGTATGTATGTAGCATGCATGTAGTATGTATGTAGCATGCATGTAGTATGTATATGGTATGTATGTAGCATGTAGTATGTATGTAGCATGCATGTAGTATATATGTGGTATGTATGTAGCATGCATGTAGTATGTATGTAGTATGTATGTAGCATGTAGTATGTAGCATGCATGTAGTATATATGTAGTATGTATGTAGCATGTAGTATGTATGTAGCATGCATGTAGTATATATGTAGTATGTATGTAGCATGTAGTATGTATGTAGCATGCATGTAGTATGTATGTAGCATGCATGTAGTATGTATATGGTATGTATGTAGCATGTAGTATGTATGTAGCATGCATGTAGTATATATGTGTTATGTATGTGGTATGTATGTAGCATGCATGTAGTATGTATGTAGTATGTATGTAGTATATATGTAGTATGTATGTAGCATGTAGTATGTATGTAGTATGTATGTAGCATGCATGTAGCATGCAGTATGTATGTAGCATGCATGTAGTATATATGTAGTATGTATGTAGCATGTAGTATGTAGCATGCATGTAGTATATATGTAGTATGTAGCATGTAGTATGTATGTAGCATGCATGTAGTATATATGTGTTATGTATGTAGCATGTAGCATGCATGTAGCATGCATGTAGTATATATGTAGTATATATGTGGTATGTATGTAGCATGCAGTATGTATGTAGCATGCATGTAGTATATATGTAGTATGTATGTTGCATGTAGTATTTATGTAGTATGAATGTAGCATGTATGTAGTATGTAGTATGAATGTAGCATGTATGTAGTATGCATGTTGTATGTATGTAGCATGTAATTTTTTTTTTTTTTTTTACATTTAACACATTAGCCGGATGATGGGACTACTACTGTCCCATCATTGGCTAATGTGTCAATCACTGTCATGGTAGCAGGCATCGCCCGATGTGACTTGTAGTCCCATCGGACGATGCCTGCACAGACCCCCGGAGCCTGCACAGACCACCGGCAGGCCGGCACAGCCCCCCGGCAGGCCGGCACAGCCCCCCGGCAGGCCGGCACAGCCCCCCGGAGCCTGCACAGACCACCGGCAGGCCGGCACAGACCACCGGAGCCTGCACAGACCCCCTGGCAGGCCGGCACAGCCCCCCGAAAGGCCCGTACAGACCCCAGAGAGGCTGTACAAGGGCAGGAAAGGGTTTTTCTTATTCCGATACCGGAAGTCCCATAGACTTGAATGGGACTTCCGGTATCGGAATCGGCGATACCGATACTTTTTTTAAAGATCGGCCGATACCATCCGATACGATACTTTGAAGTATCGGACGGTATCGCTCAACTCTATCCACCACCCACCACCTCTTCTGCTTCCCACATGTCCACCCATTCTGTATTTTTTTCCACACCTTCACCTCTAACTGTTCCTTCCCCACCACGATCCCAGTCCTCTCTCCACACTCCCAGTGTCGAAGTGTCCCGCAGCCCCTCCAGCAGTATTTCCACCACACACTACACAGATTTATAATGTGTGTATTTAAATAAAAATGACCAGTTTTATGGTTTCAGTTTTATAGTTTCAAAGCTTTATTAAACAAGTTTATTAAAATTTTAAAAAAGTTTACTAAAAAAAACATTTTTCAATAAAAGTTAAATTATTTTACACTGGTTGTCTGTCATTTCTTTCTGCGGCGAAAAAGGTTAAATACAGGGTATTTAAAAGGTGAAATGGTATTCAAAACTAGGTATATAACTGTGGGTAAATTTAAGCTTTTTGCCACAGTTGTGTTCCTGGTTGTGTTTGAAGCAAAGTATTTCACCTAAAAAGTTGTGTTTATTGTTGGTGATTTCCTAACAATGTACACAACTTTTGTTAAAAGGTGAAATACTTTGCATAAAACACAACCAGGTACACACCTGTGGCCTAAAGCTAAAAATAGAGACCATGACAAGATAGCCAACTTTGGTTGGCAAAGGTATATACTGTTGGTACAGAAGGTACACAAGTTTGGTTAGGGCACAAATCTTTCACACTCTGTCATCCTGCCAGTGTACTCTGCCTTGAGGTGACATAAAGTATAGTGCAAAATTGTCCCTCATTACTGAAACCGTCACAGAACTTCTAGTGGTAATGTCCTGGTAATCTTGCAAGGTGGTTTCTTCAGAGGTGTCCTCAATGGAAATGGGTTCCTTGCAGATAACAAAATTGTGGAGTACCACGCACGCTTTGATCACCTCGTCCACAGTTTCTGTCTTGAGGTTGATCGCAGTCAATAGGACCCTCCATTTGGCTGTCAGAATACCAAAGGTACATTCAACCATTCTTCTTGCTCTTGTGAGGCGGTAATTAAAAATGCGTTTTGGTCTTGTCAATCCTCTGCTAGAGTACGGTTTCAAAAGGTGTTCTGACAGCTGGAAGGCTTCATCCCCTACACAGACAAATGGCATAGGTGGACCAGATGTTTGCGGCAGCGGTCTAGGTGGTGGGAACTGGAAGGTGTTTCCATACAGTTTACGCCCCATGGCAGACAGTTTGAAAACTTGAGAGTCATTGGAGCGGCCATAGGCCCCAATATCAACCGCAATAAATTTGTATTCCGCGTCAGCGATGGCCATGAGGACAATTGAAAAATATTTCTTGTAATTGAAATATTCCGATCCCGATCCAGCTGGCTTTACAATGCGGATATGTTTCCCGTCCACAGCGCCCAAGCAGTTGGGAAACTGACATATCTGTTGAAACTTGTCAGCAATTTCAATCCACCTCTCTGTTGTGGGCTCTGGTAAAAACTCTTCAGCTAAGGAGTCCCACAGTGCACGGCATGTGTACTTCACAATTCCAGATATGGTGGAAATCCCGAGTCTGTACTGGAAATGCAGTGACGAAAGGGATTCTCCAGTTGCAAGAAATCTGTGGGGAATTAAAAAACAATCAATTAGTTTAAAATCACAGCATTACATACCAAAACTGAGCTATAACACTTGGAGATACAAACTACCACCAACAAGATTGCAGTGAAAGTGTGCTCTGATGCGATCACATCCAATAAATGTGGCTTACCTTAAAGTCACCATCAGACGCTCTGCGGGTGAAACAGAGAAGCGGCAATAGGTGTCCGCTTTTCTTATGAGGTGTGCAATGCGCTCCACCAAGTAATCAAAATTCTCCATTTTCATCCTAACATATCCAAAAAATTTATCCGGGTTTCGTCGAAGGTCCATGCAGAGTGTAGAATAGACCCCACGCGTCATTCTCTTGGCTGTGATGGGGTGGATCCACAAACGTCGTCTACGATGCCTGATGCGCTGCTGTCTCGCTCTCTCCTTCTCCAGAACAATCACCCTCATACGATTTGCCTCCGCTATAAAATCCGCCAAATTCTTCAAAATATTTCCAATGACAACATCCATCTTCGCCAGTAACTTGCTCTTCTCTCCAACCTGCACTTTCTCCTCGACAACCTGTCAAAGAAGGGCTGTAGGAACACTCTATATATAGTTTTCCAGTAGCCAATCCCGTTCGGAAGGCCACAAGGGTCAATTTTAAAAACCGGATCCGGCGTAATCCGTCGAAAAACGGATAGAAAAACGGATAAACCGGATGAGACGGATCCGGTTTTGTCTGTCAAGAAAAAGACGGATCCGGCAGAAAACCGGATCCGTCACATCCGGTTTTACTAAACATTTGCCGGATCCGGCGTTCCGGCACGACGCCGGATCGCGCCTGACGCCGAAAACCTGATGTGTGAAAGTAGCCTTAGTCCAATATTTATCTGGTTACTGAGGTGCAAATAGCGTTTCATATGTTAATATACTTATATTCACAAATACATCAAGTTAAAGCAAAGACTCAATATTTACATGGTTGTCTCTTATTATTGAAGACTTCTGCCCTTCCTCCTGACAGCCGTATATCAACTTCTGGGATAAATCCAGACTGATGGCAGCCCATTCTTGTCTAATCAGTCCTGGGGAGTACTGTTGACATGACACAGGACTCATGGTAAAGCTCACCTTTACTTCTCCAGACAAACATTTTTCCCGATATCCAGAAGTCCTAAACAGTCTGAAGGGGCCTTCATCAGAGAGAATAACTTTACCCCAGTCTTCTGCAGTCCAATCCTTTTACTTCCAACAAAGTTATCTCCTCTGGTGAAACTCTTTTAGACTCTTTGGGACATCTGAAAGAATGATTGTCTGGAGAAAAAATGGTTTGCCCTACCTGTGTCCTGTGTCATGCAAACAATAAATCATCCTGATACCATTCACATGTGGGGGCTTTTCATCCATGGAGTTAGCTCACTCACAATTTTTCTTGAGAACACTGTCATGAATAAGGAATTAAATCTAAACATCCTCCAAGAGCAACTTACCCCAACCATCAGGAACAATTTGGTGATGTTCAATGCTTTTTTCAACATGATGGAGACCACGTCACAAGGCAAAAGTGATAACTAAGTGTCGTGGTGAACAAACAATTGACATTTTGAGCCAGGAAACTGCCAAGATCTCAATCCCATTGAAAAAGTGTGGTCAATCCTCAAAAAGCTGGAGGACAAACAAACCACAGAAATTGTGATAAACTCCAAGCACTGATGAGACAAGAATGGGCAGTCATCAGTCAGGATATGTCCAGAAGCTGGTATCCAGCTTCCAGGGTGAAAGTGTGGGAGGAGCGGCCCCCGTCGAGTGTCCGGGCCGGAACCAAGGGAGCCGTCATCTGGGTTCCGGGGGAAACTGTCCCCGGGGGACACAGTTCGAGGACGGACCATTGTGACAGACAGATGGGCTGGGGGAGGGACCAGTATAAAGGAGGCGGGGAATCCCCGGGACCATGAGTCAGCAGACCGACACAGAGCCAGCAGGAGACCGTGGGAGCAGCTGAAAGCGAGAGCGACTCACCAGTGCCAGTCACCGAGGACTCCAGAAGGATGATACCGAGGCAATCATCTGGGACTTGCTGCTCCGCTCCAGCCCGCGGCCACTGCAGCCCCAGTTCAACCTGCGGCCGCTGCCGCCTTCCCTCAACCCGCGGCTGCGGCCTGCCCGCGGTCACCCACGGCCGCTGCCATCTCGCTCCAGCCCGCGGCTGCAGCCTGTTCCCTGCCACCCGCAGCTGCCCTGCTCTCACCAGTGGCCGCGGCAAGTACAATGTCACCGGCGGCCACCACTGTCCCGCTCCGGTCCACAGCAGGGGCCGAGCCTCTGCTGGCCGCGGACTCCCTGTCACAGCCGTTAGCTACGCAGGTGGTCTGTGATTCTCCACCCTACATTGCTGCCACTTGCCCCAGTCCGGGGACTGCGGCCCACCAGTCCAAGGACTCCGCCGGGGACTGTGGGGCTTCAGTGTCATCAGCGCGCCAGAGCGCGCAAAGACTTCGCCAATGCCTCAGCAACTGGGCCCAGCGACTACTACGCCGAAGGACCACCATCCCGAATGGCGAGGGACGTCTGGACGGATAAGTTGACTATATATTTACGGACCCGTAGTCGGCCATACCGCGGCCCTATAGTGACCGGCTATTGCCGGAAGTAGTCGTGTTCTACCCGTTTGTATTTGCTTGTTTTAGAGCCCCTGCGAGGGCAACCCGTGTTACCCCTTTTTGGTGATCAAGCCGTGACTGAGGAAAGTTCCCTCTTGTCTTATAAACGTTATTATAGAAAGCACCAAATTGTCTCGCGACTCGTCACTGCATCCTGTGTACCTGCAATTACCACAAAGGGCAGAAGTCTTGAAAAATAAGGGTCAGAAGTGAAATATTGAGTCTTTATATAAACTTGATGTATGTGTTGTGAAAAAGTCACTGGTAAAGTAATGGAAGGGAGATATGTGTCATTGCACATATTGGTATCAGTGATGTAAACCAGAGTATTTTCCTCCATCACATTACGCGTTGTGTGGGTTAAGTTAAAGTTGAAAACATAGGCTGGTTTTATGTGGACATCTATAGAGTGGGTGGGAAGATGTCCACCTTATCTCCACCTGCAGAGCCAGCACCGCCGTGTGCTGACAGGACCTGTGTGATGTCACAGTCATGTGATCAGTCACATGGGTGAGGAGTTACATGGTCTGGGTTTAAATAGCTGGACTCGAGGGGCAATCTGGATGTTGTTTTGTGTTTGGAGGGGAATGACTCCAAACAAGGCTAGAGGAGGAGCTGAGGACTTTGTGTGTTACCTGCTGGTGAATCCTGTAGGAAAAAGACTCTATTGAACTTTTAGGCCATCAAGGCTATGTTTACTTTGTTCAAACCTGCTACGGTTTATGCTGTCTCATAATAAACCAGCAGGTGATTTACCACAAGAGGTGTTCCTGAGTTTACCTCTGTAAGCAGTAGAGTCAATCCCTCACAGTGTCAATAAATGTATAAAAAAAAAGTATGAACTGTTTAGAATTGGAATTCAGTAACCAGAGAAACATTTGACTAAAAGATCTAAAAACACTAAAGCTACAACTATACACAATATATGGAGATGTTCTGACTTCACACTCTGTTTATTTCCAGCCACTGGAAGAGAAAGTAAAAGCACTGGAGGTGATGGTTGTCAGGCCCCCACCAATCTAATATTGATTATCTATCTTATGGTCGTCAATATGTTATTCCTGGATAACCCCTTTAATGAGGTTCTTGATGCCACAATAAAAAATCAATTTGGTTGCCAGTGATTGAATAGAAAAGCTAAGCACCCCACAAAACAGATCTCTTTAAGAACATTTTTTAAAGTTGGCACATAGAATCTAATTAACGTTTTTCTATTTTTCTTGTAGTTTGAATAGATTTTTCAAAACAATATATTTTGTAGGTGTTATAAGCTAAGGGATTGTTTGTTTATGTCCTTAACTGATCCCCTGCATTCGTCTGCGTTTATTACTTTTCCTTAAACTACTGTATGAGATGGAGAGATAGGGCTGTGTCAATAGACGGTATCTGATCGGCTCATTGTCCAGCCGCCATTGTTGGCTGACTTCCTGTGACAGTATGCTATATCTCCCAGACCAGCAAAGACAGATAATGGTTACACAAGACGAAAGACAGAGTAAATTGCAAAATCAGTAGACTGAAACTGACATGGTATTTCACAGATACAAATGATTCAGTAATGGAGCAAAATTACTGTGGAAAGGTGAATGGGAAATACTCATAGTTCATTTATTTCATGCCATCTTGTGTCATCCTCTTTTAGAAGCAGCATTGTCCACTGACATCTGTGACATCCAATAATGTGACCGTGTGTTAATGTCCACCTTTCACAGTAATCTTATCTGGGCTGTTAAAAGCTTTAATAGATACCTGTCATTTAGGGTGACTTTTTTTTGGAATAGGCTGTCATGCGTGTGTGTGAACATACGGAGAAATATTATTTCTGTGCATTCTATAAATGTATCCTGCATTTTCCCGTTTTCAGGCTCTTTCTCTAATTTTCAGTTGTCTCTGAGCTAGTGGGTTGAGACTAACTGCTATAATGGCCATACAATTTTCAAATTGTCTCTTCGGGAAGAGAACATGAAATCTAATACTCTAGAACTCTAGTGCCACCTATTGGAAGTTACAATCCTAAAAGTCATTGTCAAAGATAATAGCCAGGAGGACTCACACTACACACCACGCTGTTATCTGTTTGTCAGGAACAGCAGTCTGCCGCCCCTATCGCCAGGACAATTACACGATTGGCCAACGATTAAGGCTGATGAGGCTGTGGCTGTTGCCACTAATAGGCAGGTCATTGGAGAACTAACATTGAGCGTCTGGTATATACACCTCCGATTAAATGGAGCAGAAGTAGAAGTAGCTAAGGGTGTTTGTTAAGAATTACAAAAAGAGAGGGAGAGGATCGAACCAGCTGTTGTGGTTAGTGCGCAGGGCCTGTGTTTTAGCAGTATGAGCCAGTAGATATGGAGCAACTGATCAAGGAAAAGGCAAAATCATTTGAAAGAAAAAAAGAATGAAAAGGGGGTTTGAGAAGGAAAGAAGAAAAAGAAAACGAACATTAACCCCTTCACCCCCAAGGGTGGTTTGCACGTTCATGACCGGGCCAATTTTTACAATTCTGACCACTGTACCTTTATGAGGTCATAACTCTGGAACGCTTCTATGGATCCCGGTGATTCTGACATTGTTTTCTCGTGACATATTGTACTTCATGTTAGTGGTAAAATTTCATTCAAATAACTTGCGTTTATTTGTGAAAAAAACAGAAATTTGGCAAAAATTTTGAAAATTTCGCAATTTTCCAACTTTGAATTTTTATGCCCTTAAATCACAGAGATACGGCACACAAAAAACTTGATAACTAACATTTCCCACATGTTTACTTTACATCAGCACAATTTTGGAACCAAAATTTTTTTTTGTTAGGAAGTTATAAGGGTTAAAAGTTGACCAGCGATTTCTCATTTTTACACCATTTTATTTTTAGGACCACATCACATTTGAAGCCACTTTGAGGGGTCTAGAAAATACCCAAAAGTGACACCATTCTAAAAACTGCACCCCTTAAGGTGCTCAAAACCACATTCAAGAAGTTTATTAACCCTTTAGGTGCGTCACAGGAATTTTTTTGAATATTTAAAAAAAATGAACATCTAACTTTTTTTCACAAAAAAAATACTTCAGGTTCAATTTTTTTTATTTTACCAAGGGTAACAGGAGAAATTGGACTGCAAAAGTTATTGTGCAATTTGTCCTGAGTACGCTGATACCTGATTTGTGGGGGGGAAAGACTGTTTCGGCGCATGGCAGAGCTCAGAATGGAAGGAGCGCCGTTTGACTTTTTCAATGCAAAATTGGCTGGAATTCAGATCGGACGCCATGTCACGTTTGGAGAGTCCCTGATGTACCTAAACAGTGGAAACCCCCTACAAGTGACCACATTTTGGAAACTAGACCCCCAAGGAACTTATCTAGATATGTGGTGAGAACTTTGAACCCACAAGGGCTTTACAGAAGTTTATAACGTACAGCGGTACAATTAAAAAATCATATTTTTTCCACAAAAATGATCTTTTCACCCCAATTTTTATTTTCCCAAGGGTAACAGGACCCTAAAAGTTATTGTGCAATTTGTCCTGAGTATGCTGATACCCCACATGTGGGGGTAAACCACTATTTGGGCGCATGGCAGAGCTCAGAAGGGAAGCAGCGCCATTTGACGTTTTTGGCTGGAATTGATATCGGACATCATGTCGCGATTGGAAAACCCCTGATGTACCAAAACAGTGGAAACCCCCCACAAATGACACCATTTTGGAAACTAGACCCCCTAGGGAACTTATCTAGATGTGTGGTGAGAACTTTGAACCCCCCAGTGCTTCACAGAAGTTTATAACGCCCGGGCGTGAAAATAAAAAATTCATATTTTTTCCACAAACATGATCTTTTAGTCACCATTTTTTTATTTTCCCAAGGGTACCAGGAGAAAATGGACCCCAAAAGTTGTTGTCCAATTTGTCCTGAGTAAGCTGACACCCCATATGTGGGAGAAAACTACTGTATGGACACACGTCAGGGCTCGGAAGGGAAGTAGTGACGTTTTGGAATGCAGACATTGATGGAATGGTCTGCGGGTGTCATGTTGCCTTTGGAGAGCCCCTAATGTACCTAAACAGTGGAAACCCCCCACAAATGACCCCATTTTGAAAACTAGACCCCCTAAGGAACTTATCTAGATGTGAGGTGAGCACTTTGAACCCCCAAGGGCTTCACAAAAGTTTATAATGCCAGGGCATGAAAATAAAAAAAATCGTATTTTTTCCACAAACATGATCAATTAGTCCCCAATTTTTTTATTTTCCCAAGGGTAACAGGAGAAATTGAACCCCAAAAGTTGTTGTCCAATTTGTCCTGAGTACGCTGACACCCCATATCTGGGAGAAAACTACTGTATGGACACACGTCAGGGCTCGGAAGGGAAGTAGTGACGTTTTGGAATGCAGACTTTGATGGAATGGTCTGCGGGTGTCATGTTGCCTTTGGAGAGCCCCTAATGTACCTAAACAGTGGAAACCCCCCACAAATGACCCCATTTTGAAAACTAGACCCCCTAAGGAACTTATCTAGATGTGAGGTGAGCACTTTGAACCCCCAAGGGCTTCACAGAAGTTTATAATGCCAGGGCATGAAAATAAAAAAATCGTATTTTTTCCACAAACATGATCAATTAGTCCCCAATTTTTTCATTTTCCCAAGGGTAACAGGAGAAATTGTACCGCAAAAGTTGTTGTCCAATTTGTCCTGAGTATGCTGACACCCCATATGTGGGAGAAAACTACTGTATGGACACACGTCGGGGCTCGGAAGGGAAGCAGTGCCATTTTGGAATGCAGACTTTGATGGAATGGTCTGCGGGTGTCATGTGCGTTTGGAGAGCCCCTGATGTACCTAAACTATTGAAACTCCCAACAGGTGACCCCATTTTGGACACTAGACCCCCCCACGGAACTTATCTAGATGTGTGGTGAGCACTTTGAACCCCCAAGTGCTTCACAGAAGTTTATAACGCTCGGACGTGAAAATAAAAAAATCATTTTTTTCCACAAAAATGATATTTTTGCCCCCATTTTTTTATTTTCCTAACGGTAACAGGAGAAATTGGACCCCAAAAATTGTTTTGCAATTTGTCCTGAGTAGGCTGATACCCTACATGTGGGGGTAAAACACTGTTTGGGCGCATGGCAGAGCTTGGAAGGGAAGGAGCACCATATGACTTTTTCAACTCAGAATTGGCTGGAATTGAGATCAGACGCAATGTTGCATTTGGAGAGCCCCTGATGTGCCCAAACAGTGGAAACCCCCAATTCTAACTCCAACCCGAACCCCAACACACCCCTAACCCTAATGTCAGCCCTAACCCAAGCCCTAACCCTAGCCCTAACCCTAGCCCTAACATTAGCCCTAACCCTAGCCTTAATGGAAAAATGGAAATAAATACATTTTTTTAATTTTATTATTTTTCCCTAACTAAGGGGGTGATAACGGGGGGTTTGATTTACTATTTATGGCGGTTTTTACATTTGGCAGCTGTCGCACGCTAAAAGACGCTTTTTATTGTAAAAATAGTTTTTGCATCACCACATATTGAGAGCTATAATTTTTCCGTATTTTGACCCACCGAGTCATGTGAGGTCTTATTTTTTGCGGGACGAGTTGACGTTTTTATTGGTACCATTTTCGGGCACGTGACATTTTTTGATCGCTTTTTATTCCAATTTTTGGGACGCAGAATGAACAAAAACCAGCGTTTCATGAATTTCTTTTGGGGGAGTGCGTTTACACCGTTCCGCGTGCGGTAAAATTGATAAAGCGGTTTTATTCTTCGGGTCAGTACGGTTACAGCGATACCTCATTTAGGTCGTTTTTTTATGTTTTGTCGGTTTTATGCAATGAAAACTATTTTATATAAAAAATTATTATTTTTGCATCGCTTTATTCTGCGAGTTATAATTTTTTTATTTTTTCGCTGATGATGCTGTGTGGTGGCTCGTTTTTTGCGGGACAAGATGACGTTTTCAGCGGTACCATGGATATTTATATGCGTCTTTTTGATCGCGCGTTATTGCACTTTTTGTTTGGCGGTATGATAATAAATCATTATTTTTTGCTTCGTTTTTTATTTTTATTTTTTAAGGGGTTCGCTAAAGGGGTTAACTAATGGGACAGTTTTATAGGGCGGGTGGTTACAGACGCGGCGACACCTAATATGTGTACTTTTATTGTTTTGTTTTTTTTTTATTTTCAAAAAATGAATTTATTGGGGAATATTTTTTTTTTTTTTACTAATTTATTTGGCGATTTTTTTAAAATTATTTTTACACTTTTTTTTAATTTTTTTTTACTTTATTACATAGTCCCAGGTGGGACATCACTGTCCTGTGACAGATCGCTGATCTGTCACATCACAGATCACTGTGACAGATCAGCAATCTGTCACAGGCAGTGCACAAGGCTTCCTCATGCCTGCGCTTTGCAGGCACTGAGGAAGCCAGCTTCCTCCAGGCCCCTGAAGGCCCCCGTTGCCATCTTGGATCCGGGGGCCTGGAGGAAAGGAGTCCCCCGCAGCAGCGCTGCACATTGCGCTGCCGTGGGGGGGCTCAGGGAAGCACGGAGGGAGCCCCCTCCCTGCCGATGCTTCCCTTTAACTCCCGGTACACCGCGATCATGTTTGATCGCGGTGTGCAAGGGGTTAACGTGTCGGGGGCGGTCCGTGACCGCCCCTGACACATAGTGCCGGGTGTCAGCTGTGATAATCAGCTGACACCCGGCCGCGATCAGCGGCGCTCACCACGTGGGCGCCGCTGATCGCGCTAGACGTACTATCCCGTCCATGGACATAGGGGCCCGGCTCCCATGGACGGGATAGTACGTCTGATGTCAGGAAGGGGTTAATATTCTTATTAGTCGGCGAGGGTCATTAAGGGGTTGACATTGACTTTTAGGATTGCTACTTCCCATTGGAGACGCTAGAGTTTTCCGGCTTACTTTGCATGCTTGTCTCCTCTGCTGGCAGCTTATTAACAGAAGCTAAATATTTTGGTGCAATCCCTCCTTAGGCCTCTTTCACACTTCAGTTTTTTACAATCAGTCACAATCCGCCAGGTTTTGAAAAAAACGGATCCTCAATTTTCTTTTTTTCCCCATTGACTTCCATTAATGGCGGATTGTGACGGATTGCCGTCCGTTGCATCCGTTTTTTTTGAGGATCTGCCAAAAGTTGCTGTCCGTCACCATCCTCAAAGATTTCAAAACGGAGCTTGCGACGTTTTTTTCTCTGGCGGATCCTCCAGACACTGTTTTAACCCGAAATTCTTTCTGGGTGCCGGACAAAAAAAAATTCTCTCTCTCGCTCAATTTTGTCTAAACAAGCTACGAATAACGCAAGAAAATCTAACAACCTTTTTATTTCGCTGTGAGGACATTTATTAGGCAATTTGAATGTCGGTCAGTCCAAAAAGTTAGTAAAGCTGAAACTTGAATATTTCAGAAAGTAAAAGTGCGGTTTTGTCTTTCTTAGGAGAATCTCTCTATGTGCAGAATTATTGAAATGGATAAATTAAAAATGTAATTTTTCCATCTCAAATGTTTATTTCCATCTGTTACAGTGAGAATAATAACCCAACAGCTCAAAATATACAAAATATATCTCGGACATTTCCATAAAACATCTCAGTGACTGATATAGTAATATAACCATATAGTAATATAAAACCCTGTCAGCTTATTAAAGTGTTGACAATCAACTTTTTGGACATCATAAAGGCCCTTTTACATTTAGCGATGCACCAGCGATCCGACCAGCGATCCCACCCGGTCAGGATCGCTGGTGCATCGCTAAATGATCGCTAGTGAGCTTTCATACAGAAAGATCTCACAGCGATGCAGCAGCGACGCAGCGCACGATACTTACCATTCACACACAGCGATCCTGGCGTCCTCCCGCCCGCGTCCAGCGTGGAGCCCAGGGCCGGACTGGGACTAAAATTCAGCCCTGGCATTTGAAGTTACACAGGGCCACTAGTCACATGGTGACTATATAATATCTTTGTACACTTGTAGTTTACAAGAAGTGAGAGGAGATTAACACGACTATATAACATGTAGTCAGAGCTGTGCCCAGTATTTCAGCTCAGTCCTATTTCTTGCTTTTAGGTACAGTACTCCTCCCAAATCTCTGTCCCCTTTTGTATGCATGATTACAGAATTCCTGGCAGAACTGCTCTCTATTGGACAACCAGACCCCCTGGTCATAGCCGCCCCTATCATACCTCCCATCTTTCGAAGAAGGGAAAGATGGACAAAGACTGCGGCGCGCGCAGCCACACCCATTTCAAAACTAGTCACACCCATGTCCACACCTAATCGCACCCATTCAGCACTGCTGATCACACTGACTGGTACTGAGGGCACAGTGGCTGGCATTATGGGCACACTGACTGGCACTAAGGAAGAGAGAAAACAGAGAGAGAGAGAAAAAAGAAAACAGAGAGAGCGAGAAAGAAAGAACACGGAGAGAAAGAAGAAAGAACAGAGAGAAAGAAAGGGGAAAGAAAGAAAGAACAGTGAGACAAAGAAAGAACAGTGAGAGACAGAGAAAGAACAGAGAGAGAAAGAAAGAGGGGAAAGAAAGAACAGAGAGAGACAGAGAAAGAACAGAGAGAGAAAGAAGTAAAGAAAAGAAAGAACAGAGAGAAAGAGAGGAAAGAAAAAGAAAGAAAGAACAGAGAGAGAAAAAAGAAAGATTAGAGAGAGAAAGAAAGAACAGAAAGAGAAAGAAAATGAGGGAAAGACAGAACAGAGAATGAAAGAAAAAGAGAGAAAGAAATATAGAAAGATTCTACAAAGATACTATAGCAGCCTGGCTCCCATTGTAGTGCCCACCTGAGCCTCCCGGTGCAGGACCTATCATGATCCGCTCACATGGCCGGCATCCCCGATTCCAAGGCGATCCTGCTGTCTGCGCTGTCGGAGGAGGACACGGTGATGGATCTGAAGCATTCCTGGTTCCGTCACAATCTCCTCAAGAAATTATCTCATTTCCGGTTAGCTTCCAGCACATCACTTCAGGTGGAACGTCATGTGTGTGTTTTAAAATGCTCCTCGGGGCTCCGCCGTGTACTCCTGTGTCCGTGGGAAAAGCCCGCTTTGTATGCTTTGTACACACTTGGCTCCGCTCCGTACATCCCGTACACATATGGCTCCACTCCATACACACACGGCTCCGCTCCGTATACCCCATACACATGCGGCTCCGCTCCGTACACCAAGTACACGCGTGGCTCCTCTCCGTCCACCTCGTACACGCGGCTCCACTCCGTACACCTCGTACACACGCGGCTCCGCTCCGTACACCTCGTACACACGGCTCCTCTCCGTACACCTCGTACACACGCGGCTCCGCTCCGTACACCTCATACACACAGGGCTCCGCTCCGTACACCTCATACACACAGGGCTCCGCTCCGTACACCTCGTACACACAGGGCTCCGCCCCGTACACCTCGTACACACACAGCTCCGCTCCGTACACCTCGTACACACACGGCTCCGCTCCGTACACCTCATACACACAGGGCTCCGCTCCGTACACCTCATACACACAGGGCTCCGCTCCGTACACCTCATACACACAGGGCTCCGCTCCGTACACCTCATACACACAGGGCTCCGCTCCGTACACCTCGTACACACGCGGCTCCGCTCCGTACACCTCGTACACGCGCGGCTCCGCTCCGTACACCTCGTACACGCGCGGCTCCTCTCCGTACACCTCGTACACACGCGGCTCCGCTCCGTACACCTCGTACACACTGCTCCGCTCCGTACACCTCGTACACGCGCGGCTCCTCTCCGTACACCTCGTACACGCGCGGCTCCGCTCCGTACACCTCGTACACACGGCTCCGCTCCATACACCTCATACACACACAGCTCTGCTACATCCACACTGTAAATCCTGACCCCACACATACTTACCTCAACCAGCACCATGACAACAGCAAAGCAGAGTCTTACAGACTGTAGAGGCAAGGCTGAGCGCACAGGACCTGTGATGAGGTCACAGGAGGG
The DNA here is from genome assembly GCF_039654945.1 of Dendrobates tinctorius. NCBI lineage: Eukaryota > Metazoa > Chordata > Amphibia > Anura > Dendrobatidae > Dendrobates > Dendrobates tinctorius. Next base: position 19,130,138 of record NW_027361689.1, on the reverse strand, counting down.
GCGGAGTCAGGGGGTGACATGATCGGGGGTCTGGACAAAGGCTCCTGATCATGTGACCCCCTGACTCCTCCCCTCCTGTGACCTCATCACAGGTCCTGCGAACAGAGTGAGCAGGCAAGCGAGTGCGACGCTGTGAGTGGCTGCGGGGGGGGGGGTCTCATGCTAAGGCGAGGATGGGGTGCGTGGGAGGGGCGTGGCGGCTTATCTCCCTGCAGTGCTGGAGGAACTTGGAAACTATCACCGCCGTGCCCGCAGAGGGCCGGCGGCAGGAGCAACAGTGGCCGCAGCGGCTGGCAAGCGGCCAGATGATCGGTCACTGCCGCCCGCGGCCCAGCGGGAAAATGCCCGGTTGGTTATATTGCCAATCCGGGCCTGGTGGAGCCGGACATTCTCGCGCGATCAGCGATGGACAGCGGGGGAGCCGGTCGCTGGTAAGTATCACACATAGCGATATCGCTAGCAATATCGCTATAACGTCACAAAACCAGTGACGTTTTAGCGATATTGCTAGCGATATCGCTTAGTGTAAAACCCCCTTTAACTACAGCCCCCCAGACACTGATCAGAGAAGTGACTGATTTCCTTCACCATAAATCTCCCATTTAAGAAGGGCACACAAGTTCTCAATAGGGTTTAGGTCAGGTTAGGAAAGGGCCAGGTCATTATTCTTTTATCTCTACTGCGTTTACTGACAACCGAACAGTGGACTTTTCGATGCTGGGATGGGGCATTGTCCAAAAATCATGGTTTTCTTGAAAGATGCAGTCTTTTCCCTGTATCAATGCTTGAAGAAATTGTCTTATAGACTGGCAGTAGGTTTGACAGTTGACTTTGAATCTATCATTAACCTGAAAAGGTCCAACTAGCTCATCATTAATCCTAGCTCATAGGCGTAGCTAGAGGTTCAGCTCAGGGGGAGCAAAACATCTGAGTGGGCCCTAACCAGGTAACCCTGATACAACTGTCATGACGCACCCTAATTGTGGGTACAGGGGAACCTCAACAGATGACCGAGCTGTTACTGAAAAATATCTCTACACAAATGTAATAACGTGCAGGTGCTGGGTATGTCACCACGGAATAGAGACAGACCAAAAGTTAAAGAGTTTTATTTACAAGGGTATAACCTCCTCACAGGGAGGAAACGGGTTAAACCAGCAAAAGAATGATGAAATAATGGTTTATGAAAATTAGGCAAAGTTATCAAACAGTCAAGGCAGCTAATGGTAATTAGCGGGTATTCGTGAAACTTATCAGCCTGAAGAAATCTTGCCTGAAGGGTTGTCTTCTCCAACATCGGCGCCATCAGCAGCGGCACTTGTAGTCTCTGTATATGCTGTAGTCTGTTAGATGGTAACCGGGATCTCCAGGGTTGAGGTGGAAGGCAGGGGGACACTGGAACTGACTGGGTCTCCCCTGCTCTGAGTCTCTGCTTTCAAACTAACAGTCTCTTGTTAAGCCACTCTGCTGGAACAATACTCAGTCTCTTGTTAAGTCTCTCTGCTGGAATCAAAGGCTCTGACCTGTCACCGCGGGCACAGGGGCTGCACGCGCGGGTCTCCGTCTCTGCACGCTCAGTTGGACCTCTTCCACTAATCAGTGGGGGCTTCGCTTCACCGTACTCACAGGCAGCAGTCTTTATGTCACGTCCTCCTGTCTTATCTTTCTGGCTGGGAGAGCTCTCTCCTCCCATGCGTGCAGCTGCGTCCTGTTCTATCTCCTGCACAAGCTGCTCTGCCCTGAGCACGCTCTGTCTTCGCGCCCTCTGCCTGCACCCCTTCCTGTCCAGCACAACTTCCTGCTCCCCACTGTTACTCACAGGCCCAAGATGCAGTCGGTCTAGGTCCAAAAGACTTCATCCTGGCAACCCTACTGTGCAACTATATGGTTCCGGACACGGAGCAGAGGAGGTAACACCTTTCTGGTTCTGCTTGTGCTTCACCCCCATACAAAGACCAATACTGATATTAATACCATATAGTGGTAGATCCCAGTACTGCAGAGCACGTAAGAAATGACAGTACAGTTACAGATAGTGACTTACAGCACAATTGCACCTACAAGTGGACCACCTACAGTCCGTGCTGCGGGCTTCACTAAACTAGGCAGCGTCCTGCTCCTGCTGTGAGGATTCCGTCTTCATTACATGATGAGCGTCATATAATCTTACCACGCTTGCTCCCGCAGTGAAGACAATTGATAAGAATAGGACGCTATTTAGTTTAGTGCAACTGCAAACACCTTGAGCAGTCCATGCCGCAGGTTATTATCAGCAAAATCCTCTAATAGGGTAAATTAGAAAAAAATCATAATAATGCAAAGTCCTGTAATGGATTAAAAACACATGTGACATGCACAAATGTGAACAAGTCGGTCGGACAGTGTTCACACCACCCACTGACTGAAACACAAAAAGAAAACACAGAATAACAAATGTGCAAAAATACTCTACAGTAAAAAATATGACAGTAATCAGCAAGTGCTGGTAAAAAGATGATAACAAATACAAGGTATTTAGTCGATACCTTGCTTAGGCATGGTTTGGGAGACCCCACCCCTCTCTTGTGTGACATGCACATAAAGAGCCATCTTACACCACGTGCCCACACTAGGAAGCGCCTGTCTGAATCCTGTTCATTTAGACACTGTTCATATGTTCAGGTTTTAAATACATTAGATAGGGACTGCTCCGTTAAGGGTTACTGTGACGAGGTGGAGTGGCTTGGTATACATTTTTTGCAAAAAACGTATTGACTAAATACCCTGTATTTGTTATCATCTTTTTACCAGCACTTGCTGATTACTGTCATATTTTTTACTGCAGAGTATTTTTGCAAATTTGTCATTCTGTGTTTTCTTTTTGTGTCCTGTAATGGTTTGCTTTCGAAAATTGAATGGAGCAGCTTTGTATAGGCTCGTCTGCTGCTGTATTCTCTTAGCGCCCTGCTGAAGATAGCCGAGTGCAGCACTCAAGAATGGAGCAGTTGTGCAGCAATAATCACAGCGCGCTGGTGTCAGATCGGTCTGTTATGTTCTGTACGATCTGCTCAGCTTTGTCATACATTTTGTACGCATTTTATGGTGCAGCAAACATTGGGTAAATTCACTCCAGCAATAAGTACACCGACAGGTGCGGCCAATTTATGAAGTGATAGCAGAGCTGCCTTAACCCTGTGCAGGTTTTTAAAGCTCCCCTAAAGCTATGTCTGTTATGTAACGCCGGGACCTCATGCAGTCCTAGAGCTCCTTCCTTTCCTGGAATGTATAATATGCTGACAGACAAAGGACTCATAGGACAAGAGAGGTGATTGGGAACCTGACACGAGCAGAGATCATTTGGTTTTTCCTCTTCGCCACGACAGCACCCACTGAGAGAGGGGATCCGCCCCCGGAACAGGAAACCTACAGAGAGATAAATGGGGCGGTCCCCCTCGCTCCCTCAGTTTGGTTTCCTGTTCCTGGAAAGGAACCCGCAGAAGAGGATTCCTTGTCTGGTAGCCGCCTGCATGCAGAATATGAGCAGCAGGGGCCCCAGGACTGGAGGCAGCATCGGGCGGAGAGGTGTATTTCCCCCCCCCCTGTAATGCAGGTGAGGCCGGAGGCGACAGTGGTGCCAAGGCTCACTGGGGACATAGCGATACCCCCCCCCTTCCTGAGGGGGCAGGCGCATTACTAACACCATTTGGGCATACTGGGCCGCGCCCCCCCCCCGAAAGACAGAAGAGCTTGAGCATGTGGCTGAGCAGCGCCACCGGGAGTCATACCTGCGGCAGGGGTTAAGGTGAGAAGGACCCCGTGCGTGGATGGCGGGGCGCAGATGTGCGGTGGGCATCGCCAGCCACATCGCAAATCACGGTGACCGAGCGCTCCCCAGGAGAGGCAACCCGGAAGTGGTAGGAGGACTTCCGGGATCAGGCAAAAGGCAGAGACCGCGGGACAACGCCCGCGCATGCGCAGTAGGCAAGAAAAAAAAAAAATGGTGGACGAAAAAAAAAAAAAAAAAAGGAAGGAAAGAGGAGCAGCTATAGCAAAAGCTTAAAAGGAAGCCACAGACACAGCGCTAGTGCGCAGTCATGTCGTCCTTAGATGACCCAGCTTCGCTCCCATTAGGTCAGCTAGTGGAATCCCCACATGGCAGTAGACAGAGCAGTGCTACAAAGAGAAGCAATAGCACCAGAAAAAGTGGCAGCTCCAGGAAGGAATCTAGTGGACCTTCCAGACAAGATGAGCCTTTAGAGAAAAAACGCAAGGAAAAGAAGTCGTCCCATGCCTCGCCTCAGCCTGGGTCACGGACACCGCAGCCGGTAGTTGCTGACGAAACTCACGGGTGAGTGTTTTTTGGTCAGGATAAATAATTGATGGCCTTCTCTTTCTGGTCCATACCCCCTTTAGGCTAAAAGAACAGAGAAGGCGAAACATAGAGAGTGTGCCTTATGTTCACAGCCCCTCCCGGATGGCCACCCTAAGAGATTATGCCAATCGTGTATTGAGGAGGCCTTACAGGAGGAATCCTCACGAAAGAAGGAGGATATCTGGGCAATGATAAGAGAGGAACTACGGGCCTTAGGCGGGTCCAGTAGTCTGGGGGGTCACTCCTCTGTGAGAGAAGTATGTTCGCCTAGAAGGAGGAGTCTCGCTGGCATCAAAGTCGCCGTCAGGAACCGGGGAACTAGATTCCGATAAGTCCCAGGAATACCTTTCCTCAGAGGACGAGGACCAGACGTGTTTCCCCACGGACAGTGTCAGTAATTTAGTGAAGTCGGTCCGAAATACCATGGGGTTGCCGGAGAGTAAAGACCCCAAGACCCCTCAGGACATAATGTTTGCGGGTATTTCCCGTAGAAAGGTCCGGGCATTCCCAGTGGTCCCAGCTGTAAAAGACCTAGTTAAAAGGGAATGGGAGAAACAAGGTCAGAGAACCTTCCTCCCCTTAACGTCAAAGCGTAAGTATCCCTTTGACGATGAGGAGTTAACAGTCTGGTCAAGAGCCCCCAAGGTGGATGCGGCAGTGGCCTCTACCTCTCGTAGATCCTCCTTGCCGGTAGAGGATTCGGGAACTTTGGCTGATTCCTTGGATCGTAAGACCGATACATTCCTTAAAAGATCCTGGGAAGCTTGTACGGCAGCCTTTAAGCCCGCAATAGCAGCCACGTGTACGGCAAGATCAATGTTGGTGTGGCTGAATGACTTAGAGGACAATATTAAGAATGGAGTAGCTAGGAATAGACTTCTTTCCTCTATGCCCCTCATTAAGGGAGCAGCGGCCTTCCTCTCCGACTCCTCCGCGGACTCTCTCCGGTTATCGGCTAGAGCGGCAGGACTGACCAATGCAGGCAGGCGGGCCTTATGGTTGAAGGGGTGGAAAGGAGACACACAAACAAAAACTAGATTGTGTGCTATACCCTGCCAGGGTAAGTACCTGTTTGGCACAGAACTGGATGAGATTTTGACAAAAGCGGGGGAGAGGAAGAAGGGGTTTCCTAACCCGTATGTTCCGTTCAACAGGAGGGCCTACAGGAAGCCGCCGTTCGGTAAAAAGCAGGACTTTAGACCCCAGGACCGCTGGGGAAATAAGGACCCCAAACAAAGGGGCAACCTATTTGGGAAACGTCCCTTCAGGGGAGACAGATCCCGATAAAACCATTACACCGGTAGGTGGCAGGCTATTAAAATTCAGCCGCCAATGGGAGAAGGTGACATCAAACCCGTGGGCCATAAATATTGTATCATCAGGCCTAAAATTAGAATTTGTTCGGTATCCACCGAACTCCTTCCTATTGACTTCTATGAAGTCCCGAACACAGCAGGAAGCACTGGAAATGGAGATTGCAGTACTGCTAACTAAACAGGTCCTAGTAGAGGTCCCAGGGGACGAAATAGGAATGGGCTTTTATTCTCCTCTATTTTTAGTCCCAAAACCGGATGGCTCTTTTAGGACCATAATAAATTTGAGGAAGCTTAATACCTTCTTAAAGCTGAGGACGTTCAAAATGGAGTCGATAAAGTCTGCAATAAAGCTTTTGTTCCCCAGGTGTTATATGGCAGTCTTGGACCTAAAGGACGCCTATTACCATCTACCCATACATCGTGGGCACCAGAGGTTCCTGCGGGTAGCAGTCTGGTTCAAAGGTCGGATTCAGCATTTCCAGTTTGCGGCAATGCCATTCGGACTATCCATGGCTCCTCGGGTATTTACAAAATTGATGCTGGAGGTGATGTCGTATGTAAGGCTGAATGACACCTTAGTTATCCCTTACTTAGATGACCTACTCATAGTAGGAAACTCTGTTTCACAGTGCGAAGCCAGAATAGCTAAGATTATCTCATCTCTAAGAACACTAGGCTGGCTAATTAACTGGGAGAAGTCCAGGTTAGAACCAGTAAACTGTCAGAGGTTTCTAGGCCTGCAACTAGACTCCGTAACTGAGGAGTGTTTTCTGCCACACGCCAAAGTGATAGCCATAATCAATAAGATACGGAATACTGCAGGAACACCCGTAATATCATTGAGACAGGGTATGTCCTTGCTGGGGTCGCTAGTATCATGCATTCCAGCGGTGCAGTGGGCCCAGTTCCACTCCAGAGAACTACAGTGGGCTATTCTGCAGGAAACGGATAGACTGCAGGGGCGGTTGGAGGGGAGGATGTCCCTATCGCCCGAGGTGGTTGAATCCCTAAAATGGTGGTTAAATCCTTCCAATTTATCGAAGGGAGTACAATGGTGGGTGACTCCCTCCAAAATACTCACCACGGATGCCAGCCCCTTAGGTTGGGGAGCCCATCTAGAGGAGCACATGGTACAAGGCTGGTGGCGTAATGATGAAATAGAGACCTCCTCTAATGTAAAGGAGCTAACAGCGATTTTTTATGCGACATCTCATTTTCTCCCGCAGTTAAGGGGCACCCACGTAATGATCCAGACAGACAATACCACCGCAGTGGCCTATATAAACCGGCAAGGAGGCACGCGGTCAGTGCCACTGATGTCTATCGAGGGAAAGATCCTGGAAATGGCCGAGGTCCATCTTCTCTCCTTGTCAGCTCTCCATATAAGAGGAGTAGACAACTCCCGGGCAGACTATCTCAGTCGCCAAGCCCTATACCAGGGCGAGTGGGTCCTCAGCAGGCACGTCTTCGAAATGATAGCGTCAGAATGGGGCAGACCAGAGATAGACCTATTCGCAACCAGAGCCAACAGGCGCGTAAAAAGGTTTGCTTCACTCTACAGGTCGGACAACCCAGATATTCTAGATGCCCTCCAAGCACCCTGGACATTCCAACTAGCCTATGCCTTCCCTCCAATGGTTCTACTACCAACAGTAGTCAGGAAAATAAGACAGGAGAGGGCGAGGGTCATCTTGATAGCCCCGTTTTGGCCAAAAAGACCGTGGTTTTCATGGCTGAGAGCCATGTCAGTAACCGACCCGTGGATCCTGCTGCTGCACCAGAATCTTCTCTCGCAGGGACCCTGCTACCATCCACAGGCCAAAGCCCTGCACCTAGCGGCCTGGAATTTGAAAGGGAGCTACTGAGGCAGAAGGGTTTCTCAAAGAACCTAATCAATACCCTGCTACAAAGTAGGAAGGAGTCCACAACAAAAATATATGCTAAAGTGTGGAAAAAGTTCCTGGCCTTTCACCCAGCAAAACTAACTGGTGAAGTACCCATTACGGCCATTCTAGAATTTCTGCAAAGAGGCCGAGAATTAAGGCTCTCGGTAAGCACTCTAAAGGTCCACGTGTCAGCTCTAGGAGCCTTATTTAATTATAAAGTGGCAACAAATAGATGGGTGACCCGTTTCATCTCAGCTTGTCAACGCTCAGAGCCGGTGCATATTCCTCAGCTACCAGCATGGAACCTTACTCTAGTTTTGGATGCTTTCACTCAGGCACCATTTGAGCCTATAAACTCAGCGTCAGTGAAGTGCCTCTCTTTAAAAACTGCTACGCTAGTAGCCTTAGTATCGGCTAGAAGAGTGAGTGATCTTCACGCTCTATCAGTAGACCCTCCGTTCCTGTCAATAACACGAGACAGTCTGATTTTAAAGACAGACCCGTCCTACCTTCCAAAACGGGCAACTAAATTTCATAGATCTCAGGAGATATACCTACCTTCCTTCCATGAGAACCCGTCAACACAAGACGAGATAAAATATCACACTTTAGATGTGAAAAGAGCAGTGCTAGCCTACCTAGATAGGACCAGTCCCTGGAGGCAGAGTAGGTCTCTTTTTGTCTCCTTCCAGGGTAGCAGGAAGGGGTCTGCAGTTACATCAGGCACGATATCCAGATGGATTAGAGATGCTATCACAATGGCGTATCTGGCAAAAGGAGAAGACCCTCCACTGGGGATTAAGGCGCACTCTACTAGAGCCATATCATCCTCCTGGGCCGAGAGAGCGAACGTCCCAATTGAACAAATATGTAAGGCTGCAACCTGGTCTTCTCCGTCTACCTTTTATAGTCACTATAGACTAGATTTATCCTCTACCGAGGATTTGACTTTTGGTAGATCAGTCCTTAACACGGTGTGCCCTCCCAAGTGATTATCTCTGGAAATCTCTCAGTGGGTGCTGTCGTGGCGAAGAGGAAAAACCGGATTACTTACCGGTAATACTCTTTTGTAGAGTCCACGACAGCACCCGCTCACTTCCCTCCCGTAAAGATTTTTTCACACATGGGTCTCCTTGGTGGTGGAGATTATGAGTTAAGTTAAATAGGTGATTAAACTTAGTAAACATAAGACTACATAGGGGTAAGATAGATGAATCGCCCAAACAAATTGACTAAAACATGTATGGCGGTTCCTCCGTTGTTCTCGGTAACACAAACTGAGGGAGCGAGGGGGACCGCCCCATTTATCTCTCTGTAGGTTTCCTGTTCCGGAGGCGGATCCCCTCTCTCAGTGGGTGCTGTCGTGGACTCTACAAAAGAGTATTACCGGTAAGTAATCCGGTTTTTTTTTAGATTGTTTTTTTGACAAAAAAACAACCTAATTCACTGACTCCAAAATATTGACTGCCATTCAAAGCATTCAATATGTAATCCAAACCACTGACACTGATTAAGTGAGACATACACCACGTCAGATACCGTAGATAATGTATTAAACAGGTTCTTCACTACTCGTACATCCCCTTCTCAGTAACTCATTTTCCCCTTAATAAAATGATAATTTCTATACTCACCTCCGGTGCCGACCCCGTTCCAGCAATGCCGGGGTTCACCAGACATTGTCATCTTCATTGTTCCCTCCTTCGGACAAATCAGGTATCCGGAGAAAGTAGCAGCGGCTCGCACGTCCTCCTGATGTCAGTTACGTCAGAAGGATGAGAGATTGAAGCAGCCACTGATTAGCTGCAGGGATCGAGTGACAGTGTTATGGAAGAGCCACCCGAGGTGATTGTAGGCATTATTATTTTATAAGGGGTAAACATATTGATTTAGTAGAGGTTTTCTGAGTAGTGGACAACCCCTTTAACCAAACATGCATTCTGGTTATGCCTATCCCCTGATCCAAGTCCTCTTACCGCTAGTCCCATTAATGTTGCATTTACACATCTGTGTGTCGTATTACTGTCTGGGGTTCTCCTAGGCATATATAAGGGTGTCTAGTTTGGCTCAGGAGGCCCAGACATATGTGCACACAGTATACAACAATAAAAGAAAAAAAGGACAGTATGACATGGAATAGTATGCTATTATTCTACAGAAAGGTAAACAGTGCAAAATATATCAATTTTTATAGGTATAGTTACACACAGTTTCTCAAGGATCTTGGCAGGAGGCTGTCCCAAACATCTTGAAGAACGAACCACAGATCTTCTGAAAATATTTCTTAATGACATTGGCTGTATATTTGGGGTTGTTGTTCTGCTGCAGAATATATTTGGAGGAGTCAAACAGAAGTCTCCATGGTGGTACTGTGTAAGGAGGTGGAATTGTACTATTGCCTTGCTCTGCCTCCTTTAGTGTTCCTAACGTTTCTATAGTAATCTGGTGGTACTGCTACATGTCGACATGTATTACCACCCAGAATCAATGGTATTGCCACACTGTTATATGTGTTACCATTTGCTTTAAATATGTTGTGTTCCATTGTATAATGCTGTGTTTTTAGATAGGGAAAGTGTAGTGCACCCATTGGACACTAGAGGGGGCACTTTAGTATATAGAGCTCTTAGTAGTATAGGGTTAAGTGTAGGAGGGGCTTCCGGGAGTTAAGGCTAGGTTAGAAGGAAGCTAATGCAGACAGGGACCAGGGTGCCCGGAGTGTCCTCATGGGCTATAGACCCAGGACGGCTCGGCAGCCACGCAGCGTTAAGTAGAGACAATCCAAGTTATCCACAGCTATTGGACATCAGTACAGTGAGCCAGAACAGTAGAGAAGATGTGGCGACTCGTAGCCTGGGCAGACGCTCTTAGGGCGGGAGTCGGACGGAGTGAGGAACAGAAGGATGCTGTAGCTTCACAGGGAGCAGTACAGATGGGTCAGATGCTTTTCCAGAGGCAACTAAACCAGGTGGCAGATGATTTAAAGTCTGGGCGAAACAGGCAGTAGGAATGGTCATCATGGCAAGGTTAGGCTAGGAAGAAGCTGGGAAGCAGTCTAAGATGGTCTTGTCTGGGTACGTGCTGTAAACAAGTGTCAGCAAAGTAGGGAAAGCTGAGGAAGAAAGTAAAGAAGGATGAGTTATCAATGATGTGCCAACTGTGGATATATTGTGTGAAGTTGTCAGTAAAGAAACCATTCAAGAGAGAGAAGGCACGTGAGGTTCCCCACCACCTCCTTACAGGGGTTCAGGACACGGTCCCCACTGATCTGCTTACGATTATAAGTGCACATATATACAGTATATATAAATTCATCAAAAGTACAATATAGAGTTCTAAGAAAAGATGCTCCAGAATTCTTGTATTACGGGGAATACAATACCTTACTGACATACGGTATCTGGGGAGCTGATTGGTCCTCTTTAGCTATATAATGTCCCTAATTTAAGATAAATTATTCATACATTAAGCAGCATAAGTGGCCCTGATACTGGACCATTAGAACCGGTAATAATGGCCTATATTAACATGCATATGAATTACACAGATTAAAGACTTTAATTACGTAGTCTTCTTTAGTGCATAATTACCATGATTACCATTACCTTCTTCCTTGCCCTTGACCTGGCAGTAAAACATATTCCGAGAACCATTTCATATTCATAAATTAACTTCTTTGAAAACTCATCTACATGTATTAGAGCATTTCGTTGAAATGTATTTATGTAGCTATACTTGCATAATATAACATTTTGGTGAATAAAGAACACGTTTTGCATATTCTACATGACATTTCCCTGGATGCCACAAGCTCCTAATCAACAGCTGTGATTAGAACCACAGAACGGACCACCAGGAATCTGACTGTCGTACACAGCAGGTACAGTATGTAAAGCTTCCGGGCATGAATGATGATATGTCACTCAGGAATGAATGTTAAAGATATTTCTAATAGAAAAAGATCAGAAAAATGCTGGGATCTCAAAAGCATCGTGGGCCACAACCTGAATCGATGTAGATTGGAACAACTGTAGTTCAAGACGCGGATATGGATTTTAAAGCAGATCTATCACCATATTTCACTATACACACCATTATTAAATACTCTCCTCAATATTGAAATTGCAACACCAATAAGGAAAAGTTATGGAATTACGGAAACCACCAGATGGTTAGACATGTTAATGATATGCAAATTATAAAAAAAGGAAACATTTTTTAAACATCTCGATTTATTCAGTGTTGAGCATGAGAACCACATAAACAGATCACTGCACCTACAGCCTAGGCTGCTATCAATGAGGTTATTAATGGTCATCTGAGGAATGTTCTGCCAAACTGAATGTACTTTGGCAAATCATCAAGATCCGCAGCTGGCAGCACCCTTTGTAATTGCTGACGAATAATGTCCCAGATTTGCTCGATGGGAGTCAAGTCTAGAGATACTGCAGGCCACGGTAGCACATACAGGCTGCTCACAGTAGCCTGGCATTGTTGTTTTGAAAGACAGCTCCTGGGATACTTTGGAGAAATGGCTGTACCACTGGTTCCATACTGTGCTGTTAGTTTACATGGAATGAAGACTAGGGGTTTTGGCACCAGTACATTATGTCACCTCATACCATAATCCCTGGTGTGAAGTTCCCTTCTGATGGTCTTTTCATGGCGTTGCCCACATTATTTCCAGGCCAAGCGAGACTTATTGCTGAACAGAACAGACCTCCATTGCAGCCTCCATTGGCATCTTGCCCTGCACAATAATAGCCTTCGAGAGCGGCGATGTGAGGTCATTGGTACCCCTGTAGCTTCAGGTCTGGCTAGCATCCCAATGTCATGCAAACATTTTCTGATGGTTTGTGTAGAAACTGTTGTTTGATGCCTTAGGCTTTGTATGTGACTCTCAATTTCACAATTTCACTTGCAGAACAGTATTGATCACTATGCGTCATACTTCTAATATGACGATCAATATGTGCAGAGGTTCACCGCTGTGCATGTCTTGCTGTCATTACTGTGTGTTGCTTTTGCAGCCACTTGGAGTTGGAATGTTGAAGAGTGCTGACATCTCGGCCTACGTTTGTTGAGATCTGCCGGAGTGGTAAACTAAGGTCTTTCAGTTCATTGACTCTGTCCCTCTCAGTCTGTAACAAGTGTTGATGCCTGGCTCATTGATAAACAGAAGGCATCACACGATCATCCCACAAGCCATGATTTCATGATTAAGGCTTGATGTGGCTAAAAAAAATTCCTTTCATTTTTGATCCTCCAATTTGCCACAGTCATTTCTTGATTGAGAACAGGTTTGACAGTAATCAGGCCTGGTTGTGGCTAGGGAATTTGACAGCAAAAATAACTGTCAAATGTAAAGGGTCTCAGAACAGGAAATCATATGAAAAAACCCTAACAACGATACTTTATTATTAAAAGACCAAAGGTCACACCACAGAGTGAACAGAACAAAAAAACAACAAAAAAACGTGTCCAATCAGTACCCAAATAAAAACATGTAATGGGGGTTACCTAGGAGTCCCTATTATCGTCTATGGCTCAATCCTTCCTTGCAGCGGAGGTTGGCACCCTAGGGGGAGCGTTGTGGCGCCCCCGCTCAACGATGGCTGTCCCTGTGGACCCTGATGTACCCTACAGCCCCTGGGGATCCCTTCCCCGATGCTAAGGGGGCCCCTATCAATAGACAGAGATCAACTGTGTTAAAGAGGACCCTAATCCCCAAATCCAATTAAAAATCAAAAGGAACACATTTATGTACTGGCATTAAGGTGATGGCATATCAGTGACACGAGTCAAGTAGATACAACAGATACAATAGATAAAGTCCACAGCATATGGAATATCATTAACCTGAGGTTAGATCAAAATGGCACAAAAATGCAACCTCCACAGATGATCAATCACTCAGTAGCCAAAGATTAGATGTATAGTGACCAATGCATGCCACCTGACTGGAGAAACAGTGCCAATGAATAAATAGTTCAAACCCTCAGTGATCAAATGCTGCAGATACTCATCGTGTCAAACGCCTTCTGCCATATACGTGAAGCGCCTCGACGCGTTTCGCCCCATCTGGGCTCATCAGGAGGGCCGGTCTCAGTGAAAATAGTGTCCTGATGTGGTATAGTCGATGTGCTGGCCTGATATCCCTTATTTTATAGTTACCGCCACAGCGTTCGCCAGCTCCGGACGCTATGAAGGGACACACCCCCTTAACACCACTGCGCATGTCACGACTAAAGGAGACTCACCCATTGGTTGTAAAGTGTCTCATTCACTTCCTCACATCAAGTACGCCTGTCATGATTTCGGTAACGCCCCTTTCACGGATGTAAACAAAATCCTCGTATTATACTGCGTTTACTGATAGACGTGCAAGACACCGGGGGTGGGCATGTGTCAACAAGAGAATGCACTGACATTTAACATAACCCAGTCTCCAACACGCATATCGCCCATCAATACACCTCAGCACGAGACCTGCGTGTATACAGCCCGGAACTGACTGCACTATCTCCGGATAGGTCAAAAGTGGAACTCATTGTGCAGAGACACAGTCCCTCAAAAGGGCACCCACTGCATCTATAGCCCACAAGGGTCTGAAGGCACCATCATGAATCGTTTTTTCTGCGCATGTCCCCCATCGGCCATTCAAAGCCCGCATGCGCAGTGGGTACATAGCGCTCAATGGAAGGCAGCACAAATCGACTCGAACAGAGGCACAATAAGGACAGAAACCGATCCTCCAATATAGGAGAGTAGAGGCAATATTTAACGCTGGCACCATAACCAACAGCCCATGTTCATATCTTTGATTAAACTGCGACATGAAACGCGATCAATGTTGATCTATGGTGGAAATCATCATATTAGTAGATGTGTTCTATCCTCAATTCGTATAATTATATATATATATTTGGCCAGTGTGTATAATTAGACACAATAATTGTTCATGGCAAAGCAGAGGCAATACAAACTAATAATATATGTCCCGCAGGTACCGATGACATATTTACTTTTGAGTAAGGGGGAGAAGAAGGGGAAGAGGGTCATACAGGGGCAGTATGAGACAAGAAGTATCTTACTCAAAAGTAAATATGTCATCGGTACCTGCGGGACCGTCTTCCTTAAATACCCCCTCCCCCATTACACCCTTATCCTCTTCGTCCTCTTTTTTGGAGCGGGGTGCGAGGGCAGGCTATCATCTAAGAACCCGGTTCAACTAACTAAGGGTCAAATTATAAATCTATCCTCGCACACCCTTAGTAAAGAAGAATCTATTGTACTGTCAAGAGGACTGAATTTTGTCCCCACGAATAGCTATAATTGTTTTGAGTGGGTGAAGGACCTCAACCTGTTCTGCAGAAAACTAAAATGGAAAAAATTTTTTAGACATAATGACCGAGAGGAGTGCTATAGACAAGGCCTCAGTGATGAGGACATTGAGAGTTATCAAGCACTCTTGGGTCTCCTCAGAGAGAATGAGAATCTCCCAGTGGATGGAAAAGGTCCCTTTACTAAACTCAAAAACAAGAGTGAAAAGATGCCACCTCAAGGTGATACTAAGAACATTGATATTTTTGCATCATTAGTTGAGAGGGATCTTAAAAAGATCATGAAAAGAACTAACTGGGATGACGAGGAGAATCTGACAATAGGGGAACGGAATGCCCTCATGGGTTTAAAGAGAAATGACCATCTGATTATTAAATCATCCGATAAAGGTGGTAATCTTGTGATTATGAATCATCCAGAATATCGCAAGATGTGTCTAAATATTCTGCAGGACGCTTCTACATATGAGGTCCTGAAGGTAAGTCCTTTATTGGACTATAAGGCAGAACTTAGATCCTTGGTTAATGAGGCTCTCTTGAATAAATTAATTTCCAAAACTGAATCTGACTTCCTTGTACCCAAGTTTCCAATGATAGCGACCTTTTATGCACTTCCTAAAGTGCATAAGGGTATAGATCCTTTGAAAGGACGCCCAATTGTCTCAGGGGTGGACTCCCTGATACAAAACTGTGGGATTTATGTAGATCAAATTCTGCGTCCATTTGTGACCTCACTTCCCTCATATTTGAGGGATACATCAGACCTATTATTAAAACTTGAAGGTATCCATCTTGAGGAAGGTACTTGGCTGGGTTCTATTGATGTAGAAGCATTATACAGTAGTATCCCACACCAGGAAGGGATTAGCAGTGTCGAATACTATCTACAACAAAGGTCAATTGCCTGCAGAAAGCACAATAGCTTTTTATCATCTCTTCTCCATTTCACCCTCACACGTAATGTTTTCACCTTCGACGGTAGGTTTTTCCACCAGCTCAGGGGCACTGCGATGGGGAGCCCCTGTGCCCCGTCGTATGCAAATTTGTTCCTGGGCTGGTGGGAGGAGACTATTGTGTTCGGAGGTGACACAAAATGGTGGCAGCAATACATCTCTATGTGGTATCGCTATATAGATGATGTTTTTGTTGTATGGTCGGGATCGAAACAACAATTTGAGATGTTTGTTAACGAGCTTAACCATAATGATATTAATCTCAGATTCACCTTTGAAATTGAGAAGCAAGAACTGGCCTTCCTGGACATTAAAATCAGGAGAGAATCTTTTGGGAATATTTCAACAAGTATCCATCGTAAACCCACTAGTACCAACAGTTTGCTTCACTGGCAGAGTCATCATCCTGTCCCTCTCAAGAGAGGAATCCCTAAAAGCCAGTTCCTTAGACTGAGGAGAAATTGTTCGAGAAAAGATCTTTTTTATAGTCAGGCTGGTGACATGTTTAATAGATTCAGGGAAAAGGGATATCCGACACATGTCTTGGATGCAGCATTAAATTTTGCTGAAAGAGCGGATAGGCAGAAACTCCTACAGAAACGTACGGAAAGGGATACATCTGAAATAGTCAGAATTATTGGTACATTTGATGATAAACATCAAGAAGTTAGGAGAATTATTACAAGACACTGGGATATTCTTAAATTAGATCCAGACATTGGAAGTCTGATAGGCGAACGCCCTAATATCACATTCAGGAAAGGGAAGTCCATTAGAGACATGTTAATACATAGTCAATATAAGAGGCCTGAACCGAAGGGTACTTGGCTTGAGAGGAAACCTATCGGTTTCTTCAAGTGTGGGGACTGTAGCCTATGTAGGTGGATGAAACCCAACAAATTCTTCTGTAGTGCGGCCACGGGAAAAACCTTCTATCAACGTAATTTCTCAAACTGTAAGACCACTGGAGTGATCTATCTAGCCACTTGCTCTTGCCCTAAGGATTATATAGGGAAAACCAAGAGGGAATTCAGACGCAGAGTAGGTGAGCACATGGGAGATATCAGGAATGGGAGGGACACCCCCTTGGCTAAGCACATGCTATTAGTCCACAATAATTCCCTTGCGGAGGTCAGGTTCATGATTATTGAGGTAGTGAACATTAACCCTAGAGGAGGCAACACAGATAAAACCATCCTAAAAAGAGAGTGTGAATGGATATTCAGGATGGAGAGTCGTGAACCAAGGGGATTAAATGAACAATTATCTTTTGCCTGTTTTTTGTGAATTTTTTCTGTGATTCTACATCCTTCTTCATGGGTTTGATTCATAACTAATTTTGAATCAACCCAGATATAATTTTAATGAGGACCAACTGTAAGACTGGACTGTTTTCCATATTCTTGTTTAGGTCTAGTTTTGAGACCTACATGGATTTACCATGACAAATTATTTTGATGACCAAAAATTCCCTCTTACACTACTGGGGAATTGACACCCCGCCTTGAGACCACCCAGATGATTAAGGTATTTTGAGGCATATTACTGGCCAATCACAGATGTATGTATTGGCGTAACAGACACTATTAGAGCATGTAATGCTCCTATTAACAGGGTGCCGTATTTGGCACCATTCATAAGAGATGAACACGGGCATTAAAATGCATGCTTTCCTATGAGGATATTAGTTTGTATTGCCTCTGCTTTGCCATGAACAATTATTGTGTCTAATTATACACACTGGCCAAATATATATATATAATTATACGAATTGAGGATAGAATACATCTACTAATATGATGATTTCCACCATAGATCAACATTGATCGCGTTTCATGTCGCAGTTTAATCAAAGATATGAACATGGGCTGTTGGTTATGGTGCCAGCGTTAAATATTGCCTCTACTCTCCTATATTGGAGGATCGGTTTCTGTCCTTATTGTGCCTCTGTTCGAGTCGATTTGTGCTGCCTTCCATTGAGCGCTATGTACCCACTGCGCATGCGGGCTTTGAATGGCCGATGGGGGACATGCGCAGAAAAAATGATTCATGATGGTGCCTTCAGACCCTTGTGGGCTATAGATGCAGTGGGTGCCCTTTTGAGGGACTGTGTCTCTGCACGATGAGTTCCACTTTTGACCTATCCGGAGATAGTGCAGTCAGTTCCGGGCTGTATACACGCAGGTCTCGTGCTGAGGTGTATTGATGGGCGATATGCGTGTTGGAGACTGGGTTATGTTAAATGTCAGTGCATTCTCTTGTTGACACATGCCCACCCCCCGGTGTCTTGCACGTCTATCAGTAAACGCAGTATAATACGAGGATTTTGTTTACATCCGTGAAAGGGGCGTTACCGAAATCATGACAGGCGTACTTGATGTGAGGAAGTGAATGAGACACTTTACAACCAATGGGTGAGTCTCCTTTAGTCGTGACATGCGCAGTGGTGTTAAGGGGGTGTGTCCCTTCATAGCGTCCGGAGCTGGCGAACGCTGTGGCGGTAACTATAAAATAAGGGATATCAGGCCAGCACATCGACTATACCACATCAGGACACTATTTTCACTGAGACCGGCCCTCCTGATGAGCCCAGATGGGGCGAAACGCGTCGAGGCGCTTCACGTATATGGCAGAAGGCGTTTGACACGATGAGTATCTGCAGCATTTGATCACTGAGGGTTTGAACTATTTATTCATTGGCACTGTTTCTCCAGTCAGGTGGCATGCATTGGTCACTATACATCTAATCTTTGGCTACTGAGTGATTGATCATCTGTGGAGGTTGCATTTTTGTGCCATTTTGATCTAACCTCAGGTTAATGATATTCCATATGCTGTGGACTTTATCTATTGTATCTGTTGTATCTACTTGACTCGTGTCACTGATATGCCATCACCTTAATGCCAGTACATAAATGTGTTCCTTTTGATTTTTAATTGGATTTGGGGATTAGGGTCCTCTTTAACACAGTTGATCTCTGTCTATTGATAGGGGCCCCCTTAGCATCGGGGAAGGGATCCCCAGGGGCTGTAGGGTACATCAGGGTCCACAGGGACAGCCATCGTTGAGCGGGGGCGCCACAACGCTCCCCCTAGGGTGCCAACCTCCGCTGCAAGGAAGGATTGAGCCATAGACGATAATAGGGACTCCTAGGTAACCCCCATTACATGTTTTTATTTGGGTACTGATTGGACACGTTTTTTTGTTGTTTTTTTGTTCTGTTCACTCTGTGGTGTGACCTTTGGTCTTTTAATAATAAAGTATCGTTGTTAGGGTTTTTTCATATGATTTCCTGTTCTGAGACCCTTTACATTTGACAGTTATTTTTGCTAGCAATTCGGAATTGGAATGGCCAGTTTTTTGACAGGTCCGGTTAATTCAGATATATGGATGGAGGATGCAAATCAGGCGTTCAACATTGGTGGTACTATAGATAATAATACTGGTCCGCAGGCTCTAAAGAATCTGTTTAATGAAACATACGTTGGTTATAAAAACTATCTTAAATCCTGGTGGGAGATCAGGACATTGGAAAATTATTTGAAAAATCGTATTGTACCAAGAGGGCTTAGAATCAACATTAATCCTTCCCTAAGAGTTACCTCACCTGAGTTCTTGAATATCTGGACAAAGGAATCTATTGAGGCATCATTAAGGTTCATGCAAATTTTATTAGCAGAAGAGAAGAAAATATTTGAGAGGTCTAATAGCCAACTCAATTTATTAATTGAGCAAACTCTCAAGCATAAAACGGACTCTGATTTTGCCAGAAGGGAAGGTCTGTTACAAACCTCTGTAGAAAGATATCAGGCTCTCCTGAAGGAAAGAAAACACCTTCAGTTTCAAAGGGATCTGAGGGACTTCAGTGAGAACCAAGTTTTCAATTTCCAAACAGAAAGACAGTCAGAGGCATCGTCGTCTGACTTAGAAGCCTCAGATACAGAAAGAGCAGATAGTGTACCATTATTCAGAGGTTCTTTTTCGAAACAAAGATGGCAGGGTGGAAGGGGGAGAAGAAGGGGAAGAGGGTCATACAGGGGCAGTATGAGACAAGAAGTATCTTACTCAAAAGTAAATATGTCATCGGTACCTGCGGGACCGTCTTCCTTAAATACCCCCTCCCCCATTACACCCTTATCCTCTTCGTCCTCTTTTTTGGAGCGGGGTGCGAGGGCAGGCTATCATCTAAGAACCCGGTTCAACTAACTAAGGGTCAAATTATAAATCTATCCTCGCACACCCTTAGTAAAGAAGAATCTATTGTACTGTCAAGAGGACTGAATTTTGTCCCCACGAATAGCTATAATTGTTTTGAGTGGGTGAAGGACCTCAACCTGTTCTGCAGAAAACTAAAATGGAAAAAATTTTTTAGACATAATGACCGAGAGGAGTGCTATAGACAAGGCCTCAGTGATGAGGACATTGAGAGTTATCAAGCACTCTTGGGTCTCCTCAGAGAGAATGAGAATCTCCCAGTGGATGGAAAAGGTCCCTTTACTAAACTCAAAAACAAGAGTGAAAAGATGCCACCTCAAGGTGATACTAAGAACATTGATATTTTTGCATCATTAGTTGAGAGGGATCTTAAAAAGATCATGAAAAGAACTAACTGGGATGACGAGGAGAATCTGACAATAGGGGAACGGAATGCCCTCATGGGTTTAAAGAGAAATGACCATCTGATTATTAAATCATCCGATAAAGGTGGTAATCTTGTGATTATGAATCATCCAGAATATCGCAAGATGTGTCTAAATATTCTGCAGGACGCTTCTACATATGAGGTCCTGAAGGTAAGTCCTTTATTGGACTATAAGGCAGAACTTAGATCCTTGGTTAATGAGGCTCTCTTGAATAAATTAATTTCCAAAACTGAATCTGACTTCCTTGTACCCAAGTTTCCAATGATAGCGACCTTTTATGCACTTCCTAAAGTGCATAAGGGTATAGATCCTTTGAAAGGACGCCCAATTGTCTCAGGGGTGGACTCCCTGATACAAAACTGTGGGATTTATGTAGATCAAATTCTGCGTCCATTTGTGACCTCACTTCCCTCATATTTGAGGGATACATCAGACCTATTATTAAAACTTGAAGGTATCCATCTTGAGGAAGGTACTTGGCTGGGTTCTATTGATGTAGAAGCATTATACAGTAGTATCCCACACCAGGAAGGGATTAGCAGTGTCGAATACTATCTACAACAAAGGTCAATTGCCTGCAGAAAGCACAATAGCTTTTTATCATCTCTTCTCCATTTCACCCTCACACGTAATGTTTTCACCTTCGACGGTAGGTTTTTCCACCAGCTCAGGGGCACTGCGATGGGGAGCCCCTGTGCCCCGTCGTATGCAAATTTGTTCCTGGGCTGGTGGGAGGAGACTATTGTGTTCGGAGGTGACACAAAATGGTGGCAGCAATACATCTCTATGTGGTATCGCTATATAGATGATGTTTTTGTTGTATGGTCGGGATCGAAACAACAATTTGAGATGTTTGTTAACGAGCTTAACCATAATGATATTAATCTCAGATTCACCTTTGAAATTGAGAAGCAAGAACTGGCCTTCCTGGACATTAAAATCAGGAGAGAATCTTTTGGGAATATTTCAACAAGTATCCATCGTAAACCCACTAGTACCAACAGTTTGCTTCACTGGCAGAGTCATCATCCTGTCCCTCTCAAGAGAGGAATCCCTAAAAGCCAGTTCCTTAGACTGAGGAGAAATTGTTCGAGAAAAGATCTTTTTTATAGTCAGGCTGGTGACATGTTTAATAGATTCAGGGAAAAGGGATATCCGACACATGTCTTGGATGCAGCATTAAATTTTGCTGAAAGAGCGGATAGGCAGAAACTCCTACAGAAACGTACGGAAAGGGATACATCTGAAATAGTCAGAATTATTGGTACATTTGATGATAAACATCAAGAAGTTAGGAGAATTATTACAAGACACTGGGATATTCTTAAATTAGATCCAGACATTGGAAGTCTGATAGGCGAACGCCCTAATATCACATTCAGGAAAGGGAAGTCCATTAGAGACATGTTAATACATAGTCAATATAAGAGGCCTGAACCGAAGGGTACTTGGCTTGAGAGGAAACCTATCGGTTTCTTCAAGTGTGGGGACTGTAGCCTATGTAGGTGGATGAAACCCAACAAATTCTTCTGTAGTGCGGCCACGGGAAAAACCTTCTATCAACGTAATTTCTCAAACTGTAAGACCACTGGAGTGATCTATCTAGCCACTTGCTCTTGCCCTAAGGATTATATAGGGAAAACCAAGAGGGAATTCAGACGCAGAGTAGGTGAGCACATGGGAGATATCAGGAATGGGAGGGACACCCCCTTGGCTAAGCACATGCTATTAGTCCACAATAATTCCCTTGCGGAGGTCAGGTTCATGATTATTGAGGTAGTGAACATTAACCCTAGAGGAGGCAACACAGATAAAACCATCCTAAAAAGAGAGTGTGAATGGATATTCAGGATGGAGAGTCGTGAACCAAGGGGATTAAATGAACAATTATCTTTTGCCTGTTTTTTGTGAATTTTTTCTGTGATTCTACATCCTTCTTCATGGGTTTGATTCATAACTAATTTTGAATCAACCCAGATATAATTTTAATGAGGACCAACTGTAAGACTGGACTGTTTTCCATATTCTTGTTTAGGTCTAGTTTTGAGACCTACATGGATTTACCATGACAAATTATTTTGATGACCAAAAATTCCCTCTTACACTACTGGGGAATTGACACCCCGCCTTGAGACCACCCAGATGATTAAGGTATTTTGAGGCATATTACTGGCCAATCACAGATGTATGTATTGGCGTAACAGACACTATTAGAGCATGTAATGCTCCTATTAACAGGGTGCCGTATTTGGCACCATTCATAAGAGATGAACACGGGCATTAAAATGCATGCTTTCCTATGAGGATATTAGTTTGTATTGCCTCTGCTTTGCCATGAACAATTATTGTGTCTAATTATACACACTGGCCAAATATATATATATAATTATACGAATTGAGGATAGAATACATCTACTAATATGATGATTTCCACCATAGATCAACATTGATCGCGTTTCATGTCGCAGTTTAATCAAAGATATGAACATGGGCTGTTGGTTATGGTGCCAGCGTTAAATATTGCCTCTACTCTCCTATATTGGAGGATCGGTTTCTGTCCTTATTGTGCCTCTGTTCGAGTCGATTTGTGCTGCCTTCCATTGAGCGCTATGTACCCACTGCGCATGCGGGCTTTGAATGGCCGATGGGGGACATGCGCAGAAAAAATGATTCATGATGGTGCCTTCAGACCCTTGTGGGCTATAGATGCAGTGGGTGCCCTTTTGAGGGACTGTGTCTCTGCACGATGAGTTCCACTTTTGACCTATCCGGAGATAGTGCAGTCAGTTCCGGGCTGTATACACGCAGGTCTCGTGCTGAGGTGTATTGATGGGCGATATGCGTGTTGGAGACTGGGTTATGTTAAATGTCAGTGCATTCTCTTGTTGACACATGCCCACCCCCCGGTGTCTTGCACGTCTATCAGTAAACGCAGTATAATACGAGGATTTTGTTTACATCCGTGAAAGGGGCGTTACCGAAATCATGACAGGCGTACTTGATGTGAGGAAGTGAATGAGACACTTTACAACCAATGGGTGAGTCTCCTTTAGTCGTGACATGCGCAGTGGTGTTAAGGGGGTGTGTCCCTTCATAGCGTCCGGAGCTGGCGAACGCTGTGGCGGTAACTATAAAATAAGGGATATCAGGCCAGCACATCGACTATACCACTTCAGGACACTATTTTCACTGAGACCGGCCCTCCTGATGAGCCCAGATGGGGCGAAACGCGTCGAGGCGCTTCACGTATATGGCAGAAGGCGTTTGACACGATGAGTATCTGCAGCATTTGATCACTGAGGGTTTGAACTATTTATTCATTGGCACTGTTTCTCCAGTCAGGTGGCATGCATTGGTCACTATACATCTAATCTTTGGCTACTGAGTGATTGATCATCTGTGGAGGTTGCATTTTTGTGCCATTTTGATCTAACCTCAGGTTAATGATATTCCATATGCTGTGGACTTTATCTATTGTATCTGTTGTATCTACTTGACTCGTGTCACTGATATGCCATCACCTTAATGCCAGTACATAAATGTGTTCCTTTTGATTTTTAATTGGATTTGGGGATTAGGGTCCTCTTTAACACAGTTGATCTCTGTCTATTGATAGGGGCCCCCTTAGCATCGGGGAAGGGATCCCCAGGGGCTGTAGGGTACATCAGGGTCCACAGGGACAGCCATCGTTGAGCGGGGGCGCCACAACGCTCCCCCTAGGGTGCCAACCTCCGCTGCAAGGAAGGATTGAGCCATAGACGATAATAGGGACTCCTAGGTAACCCCCATTACATGTTTTTATTTGGGTACTGATTGGACACGTTTTTTTGTTGTTTTTTTGTTCTGTTCACTCTGTGGTGTGACCTTTGGTCTTTTAATAATAAAGTATCGTTGTTAGGGTTTTTTCATATGATTTCCTAGGGAATTTGACCTCAGGCTTCCAGTTTATGTTTTAAGGGTGGAAGGGGCAATCACTTTCACACAGGGCCCTGTAGGTTTGGATTTCTTTTTCCTTTAATAAAGAAGACCATTTAAAAACTGCATTTTGTGATTACCTGTGTTATCTTTGTTTAATATTTACATTTGTTTGGTGATCTGAAACATTTAAGTGCGACAAACATGCAAAAGAATAGGAAATCAGAAAGGGGGCAAACACTTTTTTTTACAAAACTGTATATATCATACACATATACTAATAATAACAGGTTTATGACAAAAGTCTCCCTTACTTTCAGGTAACTCTTTAGAATTAGCTAACATCTCTATATTAAGAATAATACTAATTATGGCCATTGTATTCTGCGTGCTCACCAGTTTTATCCTTTGCGGGCTCTGTCTGTAGTCTTCAGTTGTCTGTGAGCTAGAGGAAGGTGACTAGCTTCTATGATGTCTCACATGCATCGTGTAAACAAACAGGGATTCTTGCTCTACTTTCTCTATAATAAACAGAAGCAGTAGAAGCATTGAGCAAATTCTACAGCATCATTGAGCAGTGTATCTGGGAATCCAACACTGTAGTAAAATACATTTGCTTGAAGCTGCAGCAGAAGCTACTTGTTCCTGCTGAGTGCTCCTCATTTTCATTCCCCCTTTCAACTTATATGATCAGATTAAAAAAAATATATAATGAAAATAACACTCTCCTCCCATTAAAAATACATATATACTGCTCTTTATTGTTGCAATTTGTGTTCCCATCTTAAAAAGCAAGCACCTTTCCACATGGACCACAGATTCTGACTACTAGTTCTCAAGAATGGGTTTCTTGCTCCATTGGAAAGGAGCACTTATCTAATTGTCTGTGGAACTTCTGGAGATTATCATGCACAGCTGGAAATAACGCCTTAAAGAGGCCCCGTTACACACTTCAATGTCCCAGCGATCCCACCAACGATCCGACGTGGCTGGGATCACTGGGACATAGTTAGCTGATCGCTGGTGAGCTGTCACATAGGCAGACTCACCAGGGATCAGGACCAGCGAGCATGCTGGTATCCATGGTAAACAGCGGGTAACTAAGCGCCGCATGGCACTTAGTTACTCGTTGGTTCACTTGGATACCCGATCTGGACCAGCGAGCACACTGGTATCCATGGTAAACAGCGGGTAATTAAGCGCCGCACGGCGCTTAGTTACCCACTGTTTACCCTGGATACCAGCTCCCAGCATCTGCTGTATGACGCTGGAAGCTTGCTGATCGTTGGTCTCTCGCTGTCACAAGCAGTGATGTGTGCTGCCCAGCGGGAGACCAATGATAGATTTATGGCCCAAACCATTAGGCAATGATTAATGATTAGCCAACTGATCGTTGATCGTTGCTACGTGTCACACACAAGAATGTCGTTTTGACATCGCTGCAATGTCACCAAACTCGTGACGTTGCAACGATATCGTTCACAATATCATTGCGTGTAATGGGGCCTTTACTGTAAATACCTTGCAAAAATCACTAAAGTCCCCTAATTCTGTAGATTTTTTTTCCCATTTTTCACTGCGTCACTCCATTGAAGAGATATTCACATTTCTGGCATTTGGATCGTAATATGTGAACCCTTTGTTTGCATGCCTGTTGGTTGTTTCTTCAGGGTTTTCTATGGAAGTGTATGTTTTAAACCCTTTCTCTCAGATGCTGTCAGTCACACTTTGGCAGATGATATAAAAGTCAAGCAATCTTCGATGCTGCAAAGCTGAGATTGATTGGGCACATCTTAGAAGGTTGAGAGAAAACATGCCCTTAGAGAAAACAGAAAAAAAACAACTGCTGGTCTGAAAACAGAGATTTCCCATATTAAGCTGCAAAATCAATAAATGTGAATATCTCTGCAGTGGAGCTGGACTCAGACCCAGATTTTTACAGGTTAGGTAACTCAATTTTTTTTAGCAGAGTGATAAGTCCTCTTTAAATATTGAATGAAATTCTCATTAAATAATCTAATCTATATAGATACAGGAATTGTTTGTGCGTAGTTGTTTTCTTGACTTCACATCTCAAGTGTTTCCATCATAGCTTTCCAAGCATGTGGTTGCCTAAGAACACGACCTAGGGAGAAGAATGACGCTTATTATGTTCATTAATAATGATGGAAAGTTGAGGACATTCTGTCTCATTACAGTGATGACTACCCACAATAATTTAACGTCTGCTGCTTTAAAATATCAAAATAGTTTTCTTTTTGGCCGAAGTATGTATGGTCGTAGTATTATTAAGCTCAATAAGCACATTAAGTCCCTAATACAGCAAGATACAGTAGTGTAGCTACCAGGGGGGGCAGAGGGGGCGGTCGCCCAGGGCCCTGCACTCTGAGGGGGCCTATCCAGAGCAACGCTACTGTAAATGTATCCAGCGTGCACACTGCGCCAATACTACACTGCTGCCCAGCCGCTATGGGCCCTTGAGCAGGAGGGGGGGCCGGTGCCAGCAGTGGGCTCCCGACCGTCATCACGGGGTCAACTGTATCGTCTGGATGCCGATACAGCTGACGGCAATGATGAGAGAAGGTGCACTGCGCTCCCTCTCCCATCATCCCCCTGTCAGCGTCTGACATACCGACACCGATACTGACAGGGGGTCGCAATGACATCACTACTCAGCGCCTGTAGTCCGGAGATGAGCAGGCACTCAGAGCAGCTGAGGAATGAAGATGAGAGGTGAGTATTGTATTTATTGTTTTATGGGGCTGCATTATGCTATAGAGTTTGCCTATTGGGGTGCATTATATTAAAGTCTGCATATGGGGGGTTGCCTTTTATTAAAGTCTGCCTATGGGGGTGCATTTTATTAGAGTCTGTGTATGGGGGGCTGCATTTTATTAGAGTCTGCCTATGGGGGTGCATTATATTAAAGTCTGCCTATGGGGGGTGCATTATATAACTGAGCCTGCCAATAGGGAGATGTATTATACTATAGGGGCTGCCTATGGGGGTGCATTATATTAAAGTCTGCCTATGGGGGGCTACATTTTATTAGAGTCTGCCTATGGGGGGCTGCATTTTATTAGAGTCTGCCTATGGGGGGCTGCATTTTATTAGAGTCTGCCTATGGGGGACTGCAATATACCATATAGAGTCTGCCTATGGGGGACTGCAATATACCATATAGAGTCTGCCTATGAGGGGCTGCATTATACCATATAGAGTCTACCTATGAGGTGTGCATTATACTATATGGAGGGTATCTAGGGGCCATCTTAGTGGCGAGGGGGCCATCATACAGTGTTAGAGCTATCAATCAGTTTGGGGGCTACTAAGAGGTCAGTATATATACAGTGTGGTAGTTCACTCCTGTGGCGGCACAGAGAGGTAGGAAAAATGGGTACACCGTCTCTTTAAGTCCTTGTTGGTTTATTATTAGGCCACATAAACCAACTCACATGAACAAAAACTCAGCCTTTCTGGCTAAAACAGGAACAAAACAATCAAAAGGAACAAAACAACAATGCTGCAACACAGTCCGTATGTTGCGGGCGGCAACCCCGCACTGCAGCAGCACAGGTTCAGTCTGTGCCCGACGAGCCAGGCTGGCACCTGAGATATTCACCTGTCTCTGGTCCATCGGTGCTTGCTGTTGTCTGGCACGTCATCTGTCAGTGACGTTCAGACTGCAGGGGGCACGGCACTGACAGATGACGTGCCAGACAGCAGCAAGCACCGATGAACCGGGGACAGGTGAATATCGCTACACTTACCCGTCCTGGCGAGGTCTCTGCAGCCCTGTTCTCCCACGGTCTCCCTTCCTGCCTTCAGTGGTCACGTGATACCGCTCATTTAACTCATGAATATGCGCATATTCATGAGTTTAATGAGCGGTGCCATGTGACCGCTGAAGGAAGGAAGGGAGATCGCGGAGAAGCTGGGGGCTGCAGAGACCTCGCCAGGACGGGTAAGTATGAGCTGACACCCCCGCCCCCCCTCCCCCTCTGACCACCTGGTGTTTATGACTCGAATATAAGCAGAGAGGGGGAATTTCAGCCCAAAAAAATGAGCTGAAAATCTCGGTATTTCTCCCTTTTTGGGCCTGAAAAATATGTGATATCATTACATTGGGAAGCATTTTTTTGCCCCTTATATTTTTGACTGATATCTGGCCTTTATAATATCTGTAGTATCTTTTTATGCCAATTGTAAACCTTTTTTGTGCAATAGACTAACATTACTTTTACTCTATACCATGAACTTTTTGCGGCTTTTATCTGTATTGTTGTCCCTGTTTACATTTTTGTTGCACTGATGCCTTGTATTAATTGAAATAAATATTTGGAATACTTTTGGTAAAAAGCTTCCTTGTTTTTTTAGGATTTGTCTATGGCAAGATATGCTGAATAATGGTAATATTGAGCGTTACTGAGCAAAAAAGTAGTGCAATTAGAGTTGAATGAATCAGGAAAAGTTCAGATTCGCCTTTGTACACAAATTTTCCTGGAAATTTCAATTTGTAGAGAAGTTATTCTCAAAGTTGACCAGACTGAGTTTGTGACTTTATATGGATGATCTTTTAGGTGAAGTAGATGCAGGATAAGACAAAAGGAAAATAACTTTGATAACAATGGGCAAATGTGATCTGATGTTGACAAGATAATGGATTGCTATTTGTATACTGGCTACAATTAATGAATTTCCAAGAAAAACGAGACCCATAGGAGCATTGATTCAAAACACATATAAGGTTAACCAACAGTTTTATAGTAATCATCTCCTCCCTTGTTTCAGTATACCACCCTACCCGCGCCCTCCGTTCTGCTGATGACCTGAGGTTAGCATCCTCAATAATCAGAACCTCCCACTCCCGTCTCCAAGACTATACACGTGCTGCGCCAATTCTTTGGAATGCACTTCCCAGGTCAATACGATTAGTCCCCAATCCCCACAATTTTAAACGTGCCCTGAAAACGCATTTATTCAGACTGGCCTACCACCTCAACACATTAACTTAATCTATCTCTGTGTGGCACAGCCAAAAGTTTTTCCATAACCAGGTTCCCTGCATCATGTTCCCACATGCTTTATGCATCCATTAGCCCTCTGTGTCTGTACTGTTACACACTTAACACTATGGCTGGTCCATACAATCAGGCCAACTGTTACCACCCACCTTTCGTGTCTACCTCTTTCCTCATAGACTGTAAGCTTGCGAGCAGGGCCCTCATTCCTCTTGGTATCTGTTATGATCTATGTGATTAATGTTATGCTGTAATGTCTATTGTCTGTACAAGTCCCCTCTGAAATGTAAAGTGCTGCGGAATATGTCGGCGCTATAAAAATAAAATGTATTATTATTATTATTAATCATAATGAGCAATCACATCCCGATTTACGTAAGAAGAAATATGATAATTCATTAGAATATCAGCTCATGTCATAGCACCAAGCATTGCAATGTCAGACCATAGTTCGAAGGGATAATATATCAACTGTTTAAAATTCCATTTGCTGCCAAGTACATTATTGCGATCATACAGATTTCATAGCACCAAAATGAGGAGAAAATGGGGCTATTATGACAAACACATATACTGTATGTAACAATTTATGCCTATTTAAAACTTCAAATGAGGTAGACCTCTTGAGTGATACAGAGATTTACACAAGGGGTGGACATACCGCTGGTGCAGATGCACCGGAGCCCGGAGGTGCAGGGGGGCCCTTGCAGGGCGGCTAATAATGAGGGCCAGATTGCTCTTATGAGTGACTCCACTGCCTACAGGAGAAAATGGCAGAGGAGCTGCAGTAATCCATCCTCTGCTTCCTGCCTGGCGCTTTCTCTCTGACCCAGGCGTGATGACGCTAGCATGCAGCACTCGCCTGTATCAGAGAGAAAGTTGCCAGAGACGACAATGCTGCGGGGAAACAGATGGAAAGATGAGTGGCGTTGTTTTGGGTTTTTTTTACCAATACACGGGGGAGAATAATAATGGGGATGGTGAAGAACAATGATGGAGGTGGGGCAGAACAATGATGGAGGTCGGGGAGAACAATGATGAAGTGGGGAGAACAATGATGGAGGTGGGGAGAAAGATGATAGAGGTGGGGGAGAACAATGATAGAGGTGGGGGATAATGATGGAGGTGGGGAGAAAGATGATAGAGGTGGGGGAGAACAATGATAGAGGTGGGGGATAATGATGGAGGTGGGGGAGAAAGATGATAGAGGTGGGGGAACAAAGATGGAGGTGGGGAGAAAGATGATAGAGGTGGGGGAGAACAATGATAGAGGTGGGAGATAACAATGATGGAGGTGGGGGAGAAAGATGATGGAGGTGGGGAGAAAGATGATAGGGGTGGGGGAGAACAATGATAGAGGTGGGGAAGAAAGATGATAGAGGTGGGGAGAACAATGATGGAGGTGGGGAAGAAAGATGACAGAGGTGGGGAAGAAAGATGACAGAGGTGGGGGAGAACAATGATGGAGGTGGGGGGAGAAAGATGATAGAAGTGGGAGAGAACAATGATGGAGGTGGGGCAGAACAATGATAAGGGTGGGGGAGAACAATGATAAGGGTGGGGGAGAACATTGATGGAGATGGGGAAAGCAATGATGGAGGTGGGAGACAGCAATTATGGGGTGGGGGAGAAAAATGATGAAGGTGGGGAAGATGACAAAGGCAAGATGTGAGGGAGAGGACAATGATGAGATGTGGGGGAGAGGACAATGATGGAAGTGGAGAGAGAACAATGATGGCGTGGAAGGGAGGATAATGAGGGGTGGGAGAGATGACAATGATGGATGTAAGGGAGATGACAATAAGCGAGGTGGAGGAGATGACAATGAGGGATGTGGGGGAGGGGACAATGAGGGGGTGGGGGAGGGGACAATGAGGGGATGTATTGGGTTGGGAGTAAGGGGGACTTATAATGGACTTATAAACAGGGGGAGGGGAAGGTGGACATTAGATATGAATGTAAAATGAATTGGTTGGTGGAGAGGGTGCTAAGTCCCTCATAGTGTCATATTGAATTATGAGGTGGGGGAGGACGCTATCTGGGACTTTATTGTGGAGTGGGAGAGGAGGGGATAAGGTGCATAGGACCCTTTATAATGAACTGAAGGGTGAGCGAAGACACTGTCATGAACTTGTAATGAATTGGGAGGTGGCGGAGGATGCTCAGCACCTGATGTCTTCTCCCACCCCCATATTCATTATGATGCTATGAAGGACGTACAATGAATTGAGGGGTGGTGCGGGGAGAGGACAGGACAGGGACTAAGGTTATGTGCACATGTTCAGGATGTGCAGGAGAAAATTCTGCTTCATGTCCTAATGTGTTGGCAGGAAGAATACTGTGTAAAACAATTTTTTTCCCACACAATTTTGACATGCTTTTGTTGCGTATTTTCCTCCACTCATAATTATGGGTGAAATAAGCTGAAAGAATTGATAGTATGCAGATTTTAACCCCTTTCCTACATTAGACGTACTATCCCGTCCATGTGACCTGGGACCTAAGTCCCAAGGACGGAATAGTACGTCATAGCGATCAGGGGCACCCCCCATTTTTTTGTGTGCACCAAGCCTTATAGGTATTTGGGGAGAGTCACAGAGACTCAATAATTTATATTATTGGGCAACAGAGATTAAAGTTAATGGAGGCACAGTGCTGTTTATCACTTTATATTTTGATTGATGTGTGGATAATAGTGTATTAATGGTGGAGTACATATTTTCAGGGCTGCGACAATCATTGTGACAAGATGAGTCGTGGCTGGGAGATGTCGACATGAAGGTCTGACCAGATGGAGAATAAACAGCAGAAAAGATGTCAGCTGTAAGTTCCTGTATGTAATTATTATTCTGTATTTGTTCTGTGTGACTTGGAGTGATAATATTATCTGTAAAATCCCTTAGGACATATTCACACGTTTGTGTGAAATGTCCGTGTGCTGCCTGATTTTTTTTTTATTTGATGGCACAAGGACTTGTGGGTAGTAGAGTTGAGCGAAACGGGTCGAAAAATTTCAAAAGTCGCCGACTTTTGGCAAAGTCGGGTTTCATGAAACGAAACCCGACCCTAGGATGAGGTCGGCCACGAGGTCGGCGACTTACGCGCCAAAGTCGCGTTTCAAAAGTTTGTTTTGCGCTCTTTTTCAGCCAATCAGGATCCACGGACACTGTGGGCAACGTGATGACATAGGCAGGGGTCACCACCATCTTTCACAAAGGCATGCAAGTGATTGGCTTGCTTTGGTGGGCGTCACAGGGGTTATAAAAGGGCGTGCACGCCGACCGCCATCTTACTTCTGCCGATCTTAGCATAGGGAGAGGTTGCTGCTGCTGATTCTGTAGGGAGAGCGTTAGGCAGGGAAGAAGAAAAAAAACTGCTTCTGCTGCTAGTGATTTTGCTTGTACAACACACCAGTCACTGTGTGTGCAGTGCAAGGGGAGGCTATATTGTGGTGGATCAGCGGTGTTGGTTGTTAGGCTGCCTTCTAAGGCTTCCTGACAGCTGCATTGCTGTTTACCCACTGCTCTGCAAACTGCTTTTTTAAAAGCAATCCCAATTTTTTTTTTTGTCCTGCTGAGGTACTGAGCGTGCATTTTTTCACACCATACAGCGGTGTACGCTCCTCACACAGTACCGTGTAACGGCTGTTATCACAGCCACAGTGACGCTATCTGTGTGTCACTCTGTGAGAATAAGTCGAGGACATGTTCCGTTCTTACAGACCTGCACCTACTAGTTTTGTCTAGCTTTCAAACAGTTAAATATATTTGCTGTTTGATCACATTCAAAACTATAGAGAGACAGCGTGTGTCAGTCCGCATACTTAAAAAACACGGAGCTTGACAATTTTACGTACACCGGACAGCCGTGTACGTGCACGCTCCTCTCAGTACCGTGTAACGGCTGTTATCACGGCCACAGTGAAGCTATCTGTGTGTCACTCTGTGAGAATAAGTCAAGGACATGTTCCGTTCTTACAGACCTGCACCTACTAGTTTTGTCTAGCTTTCAAACAGTTAAATATATTTGCTGTTTGATCACATTCAAAACTATAGAGAGACAGCGTGTGTCAGTCCGTATACTTAAAAAACACGGAGCTTGACAATTTTACGTACACTGGACAGCCGTGTACGTGCACGCTCCTCTCAGTACCGTGTAACGGCTGTTATCACGGCCACAGTGAAGCTATCTGTGTGTCACTCTGTGAGAATAAGTCGAGGACATGTTCCGTTCTTACAGACCTGCACCTACTAGTTTTGTCTAGCTTTCAAACAGTTAAATATATTTGCTGTTTGATCACATTCAAAACTATAGAGAGACAGCGTGTGTCAGTCCGTATACTTAAAAAACACGGCGCTTGACAATTTTACGTACACCGGACAGCCGTGTACGTGCACGCTGCTCTCAGTACCGTGTAACGGCTGTTATCACGGCCACAGTGAAGCTATCTGTGTGTCACTGTGGAAGGATAAGTGGAGGACTTGTTCCGTTCTTACAGACCTACACTCTAGGGAAATTCCTATTCTGCCCAATTCTACATACACCTTGTAGTTTGTGATACACTAGCCAATTTCTGCCTGTGACATAGCGCTCTGATATTCAGTGGGCCTCACACAATCCAAAAGTGTCCAGTGTCCACTAGTGTGTGCAGAAATTCAAAATCTCCCTTATCCTGTAGTCACTTTTTTCACACCTGTGCCATCGAGCCTGTGACATAGCGCTGTGATATTCAGTGGGCCTCACACAATCCATAAGTGTCCAGAGTCCACAAGTGTGTGCAGAAATTCAAAATCTCTGTGATCCTGTAGTCACTTTTTTCACACCTGTGCCATCGAGCCTGTGACATAGCGCTCTGATATTCAGTGGGCCTCACACAATCCAAAAGTGTCCAGTGTCCACTAGTGTGTGCAGAAATTCAAAATCTCTGTGATCCTGTAGTCACTTTTTTCACACCTGTGCCATCGAGCCTGTGACATAGCGCTCTGATATTCAGTGGGCCTCACACAATCCAAAAGTGTCCAGTGTCCACTAGTGTGTGCAGAAATTCAAAATCTCCCTTATCCTGTAGTCACTTTTTTCACACCTGTGCCATCGAGCCTATGACATAGCGCTCTGATATTCAGTGGGCCTCTCACAATCCATAAGTGTCCAGTGTCCACAAGTGTGTGCAGAAATTCAAAATCTCTGTGATCCTGTAGTCACTTTTTTCACACCTGTGCCATCGAGCCTGTGACATAGCGCTCTGATATTCAGTGGGCCTCACACAATCCAAAAGTGTCCAGTGTCCACTAGTGTGTGCAGAAATTCAAAATCTCTGTGATCCTGTAGTCACTTTTTTCACACCTGTGCCATCGAGCCTGTGACATAGCGCTCTGATATTCAGTGGGCCTCACACAATCCAAAAGTGTCCAGTGTCCACTAGTGTGTGCAGAAATTAAAAATCTCTGTGATCCTGTAGTCACTTTTTTCACACCTGTGCCATCGAGCCTGTGACATAGCGCTCTGATATTCAGTGGGCCTCACACAATCCAAAAGTGTCCAGTGTCCACTAGTGTGTGCAGAAATTCAAAATCTCTGATCCTGTAGTCACTTTTTTCACACCTGTGCCATCGAGCCTGTGACATAGCGCTCTGATATTCAGTGGGCCTCACACAATCCAAAAGTGTCCAGTGTCCACTAGTGTGTGCAGAAATTCAAAATCTCTGATCCTGTAGTCACTTTTTTCACACCTGTGCCATCGAGCCTGTGACATAGCGCTCTGATATTCAGTGGGCCTCACACAATCCAAAAGTGTCCAGTGTCCTCTAGTATGTGCAGAAATTCAAAATCTACCTTATCCTGTAGTCACTTTTTTCACACCTGTGCCATCGAGCCTGTGACATAGCGCTCTGATATTCAGTGGGCCTCACACAATCCAAAAGTGTCCAGTGTCCACTAGTGTGTGCAGAAATTAAAAATCTCTGTGATCCTGTAGTCACTTTTTTCACACCTGTGCCATCGAGCCTGTGACATAGCGCTCTGATATTCAGTGGGCCTCACACAATCCAAAAGTGTCCAGTGTCCACTAGTGTGTGCAGAAATTCAAAATCTCCCTTATCCTGTAGTCACTTTTTTCACACCTGTGCCATCGAGCCTGTGACATAGCGCTCTGATATTCAGTGGGCCTCTCACAATCCATAAGTGTCCAGTGTCCACAAGTGTGTGCAGAAATTCAAAATCTCTGTGATCCTATAGTCACTTTTTTCACACCTGTGCCATCGAGCCTGTGACATAGCGCTCTGATATTCAGTGGGCCTCACACAATCCAAAAGTGTCCAGTGTCCACTAGTGTGTGCAGAAATTCAAAATCTCTGTGATCCTGTAGTCACTTTTTTCACACCTGTGCCATCGAGCCTGTGACATAGCGCTCTGATATTCAGTGGGCCTCACACAATCAAAAAGTGTCCAGTGTCCTCTAGTATGTGCAGAAATTCAAAATCTCCCTTATCCTGTAGTCACTTTTTTCACACCTGTGCCATCGAGCCTGTGACATAGCGCTCTGATATTCAGTGGGCCTCACACAATCCATAAGTGTCCAGTGTCCACAAGTGTGTGCAGAAATTCAAAATCTCCCCTGTCCTATAGACACCTTGTACCTTGTTTTACATTACTATATAGTTTGTTGGATTTTGTCTACATGTCTACAAAAAATGAGGAAGGCTGGTGGAAGAGGCCGTGGAATTGGGCGGGGGTTGGCAGCTGGTAATGATGGTGTTGATGGTGGATCTGATGGTAGTGGCAAGAGCAAAATAGGACCGAATGCAGGAGGTGTTGAGCCTGCGTCATCGTCTGGCTCCATAAGGCTTCGAAGGCTTAGTTTTCTAGGAGTTGGCAAACCGCTTTTAAAGCCAGAGCATCAGGAAAAAGTTTTGTCTTACATTGCTGACTCAGCCTCCAGCTCTATCGCCTCCTCTTCTGAAGTTGTAAAAAGTAAAAGCACTGAGTCGTCATTGGAGGCTCATGTTCATGAACCACACCTTTCCTTGTGTCCTTCACCCCAACCAAGATTGAAGGATGACGCTGGCCATACTACTGATTACTCCATGGAGCTGTTTTCACATACCATGCCTGGATTATCAAGTCAAATGGTGAATTACCCAGGCCAAGATGAATCTGACATGGAGTGCACTGATGCACAGCCGCTGATGGATGATTCTGCTGGTACATTCACTCAGAGCACTACATTGTCCTCGCAGTGTACAGAGCCAGATTCTGACCCTGATGAGACTCAGGTGCCCCTTCCCGCACACTATACCACCATACACGGTGACACAGAGGAAGGTGCACATGACATTGAAGAGGAGGTGATGGATGACCCAGTTGTTGACCCAGATTGGCATCCATTGGGGGAAGAGGGTGCTGCTTACAATAGCTCAGATGAGGAGCATCCACAGCAGACATCAACATCGCAACAGCTGTTATCTGGCAGGCCCGGAGCACTCCAAAGACAGGTTCCAAAAATCAAAAGAGTTGCTGGACAGCTTGTCCAGAGGGTCAAAAGATCACAGCGTGCTAGGCCGCAAAATGTCTGCCAAAGTAGGAAGAGTGCAGTGTGGCACTTTTTTGAACAAAATCCTCATGATCAGGCCAAGGTTATCTGTAAGAAGTGCGCAAAGACCTTTAGCCGAGGGAAAAATCTGAAAAATTTGAATACCAGTTGCATGCTTAGACATTTAAACACCATGCACTTGCAAGCGTGGACACAACACCAAACCTCAAGTGCCACATGTGCAACTGATCACAACGAAGGTAGTCAGCAACGCTACATTGTTTCCCCCATCTGTAAGCCCACCGGTTAGCACAGCAGCAAATGTTGAGGTGTCGTTGCAAGGCCACAGCAGTCAGGGAATCCCACTGTTATATCAACAAAAGACTGATTCTAGGCCATCAGAAAGAACACCAACTCCATCACCATCATCAACCCTCTCTCAGTCCGCCCTGTCCACCGCTACTTCCACCATATGCAGCTCTCAAGTCCAGCTCACCCTCCCAGACACTATGAGCAGGTCAAGAAAGTACTCAGTCTCTCATCCGCGTACACTGGGTTTGAACGCCCACATTGCCAAACTAATCTCGTTTGAGATGATGCCCTTTCGGTTGGTGGAAAGCGCAGCTTTCCGCGAACTCATAGCCTATGCAGTACCACGCTATGACCTACCCAGTCGCCACTTCTTCTCTCGCAAAGCCATCCCAGCCCTCCACCATCATGTGAAAGACCGCATTGTCCATGCACTCAAGCAGTCAGTGAGCGGAAAGGTGCACCTCACAACTGATGCATGGTCCAGTCGGCATGGCCAGGGCCGTTACGTGTCCATCACTGCGCACTGGGTTAATGTGGTGGATGCAGGGTCCACAGGGGACAGCGTTGGTGGGACAGTGCTGCCTAGCCCACGGTATAGGAAACAGTTGGCTGTAGGCGTTCGACCCTCCTCCTCCTCCTCCTCCAGAAGCGAAAGCTCGTCCACAGAGCGCAGTTGTACGAGCACTCCATCTGCAGCTGCCACTGTTGCACACGAGGTGTCCCCCTATCGAGCAGCTAGTGGAAAGCGTCAGCAGGCTGTGTTGCAGATGATGTGTTTGGGCGACAGACACACCGCCGAGGTGCTGGCCGAGTACTTGAAGCGACAAACTGAGTCATGGCTGGGCAGTGTACATCTTGAGGCAGGCAAGGTAGTTAGTGATAACGGCCGTAATTTTGTGGCAGCCATAGCCCTTTCAAAACTCAGCCACATACCTTGCTTGGCTCACACCTTGAACCTGGTGGTGCAGTGCTTCCTCAAAAATTATCCGGAGTTAACAGCCCTGCTCCAGAAGGTGCGAAGACTGTGCGCGCACATCCGCCGGTCGCCTGTACTCTCCGTTCGTATGCAGAAGCTGCAGCGATTGCTCCACCTTCCCAAACACTGCCTCATTATCGACATTGCAACAAGGTGGAACTCCACCCTGCACATGGTGGAGCGGCTGTGCGAGCAGAGGCAGGCCATAATGCATTTGTGGGAGGATACACGGCCAGGCACTTTGAGAGCAGACATGGAGTTGACAGGTGTGCAGTGGTCGAAGCTGAAAGACCTCTGTAAAGTCCTTCAGTGTTTTGAGGAATGCACACGGCTGGTAAGCGCAGACGACGCCATCCTAAGCATGAGCATCCCACTTATGCGTCTGCTCATGCAAACTTTGACGCACCTTAAGGAGCAGGCTTCTGCAGCCAATGTTGAAGAGGAGGAGGGAATCCTTGATGACATTCAGCCATTGTCTGCTCAGGGACCTCTCCCGGACGAGGTGGAGGAAGAAGAGGAGGAGGAGTAGGAGGATGATGGGGATGATTACTTAGGGGAGGAGGATGCATCTCGTGGGGCAAGTGAAAATGTTGGCGTGGCAAGGTCTGGTACAGGGTTTGTGCGTGACTGGAGGGATGTGGATTTGCCAGAAAGTGCTCCTCCAACCAGCACTCGCAGTGCATCAATGACACCGGGAACATTGGCCCACATGTCAGATTATGCCTTGCTGATCCTAAAAAGGGACCCCCGCATTGCCAAAATGATGAACGATGACGACTACTGGTTGGCCAGCATCCTGGATCCACGCTATAAAGGCAAATTACAAAACATCATGCCACAGGAGAACCTTGACCTAATATTGGCTAATAAACAAGCAACTGTGGTAAATCGGTTGCTTGAGGCATTCCCAGCACACAGCAGCGGTGATGGTTCTCACACGAGCCGTACGGGCCGGGGGAAGCTTGCCAGAGGTGTTCGTGGTGCACACAGCAGAAGTGGCGTTGGAGACAGGGGTTTCATGACAATGTTGTGGACTGATTTTTCAAGTACCGCTCACACAACTGGTAATACTGCATCGATGGAAAGTGACAGGAGACAGCAGTTGTCAACTATGGTTACAAACTACTTTTCCTCCCATATCGATGTTCTCCCACACAGGTCATTCCCCTTTGACTATTGGGCCGCTAAACTGGACACCTGGCCTGAATTGGCCCAATATGCCTTACAGGAGCTCGCTTGCCCAGCTGCAAGTGTGCTATCGGAAAGAGTCTTCAGTGCAGCTGTATCAATCCTGACAGAAAAAAGGACCCGTCTGTCAACCCAAAATGTGGATGATCTAACCTTCATTAAAATGAACCACGCATGGGTTTCCAAGGATTTTGTCCCACCTTCCCCTGATGACACATAGGGTGACAGAAAAATGGCTTGCTTTGGTCCACCTCTTCCTGGGACTTGACCTATTTCACCTTTTGCATCAGCTGAATGTCCAACATCAACATATGCCACTTTCTAAAACTCCCTAACTGTGCTGCCTTCCCCCCCATGGCCGGGGTCACCACCTAGCGCACGACACCGTGCGAGTGCCGTTGCCCTGGACAGGTGGGTAGGCCGACTCTTGGGCGTGGGCACTGGCACAGGGTCCCTCATAGTGCAATCAAGTGTCTCTGACGGTGGTGGTGCACACCCGCCGTCAGACACACCGCCGTTCTATGAGGGGCCCAGTGCCAGTACCGACGCCCACGAGTGGGCCCCCCTTGCTTGGGCAGGGCCCCAGCATTTGCAATCTTTACCTCTCCCTGCTCCTCCGCTGTGTAGTCTGGGCCGTTAAATCCATACTGTGCCTGACACCGTCTGAGCCTGCCTCCTGATGTATAGACATATATTTTGAATGTGTACGCTATCCATACATGTTATCTGGGGATACGGCACCCTTTCTAACCTTTGTGCAATCACGTGCAATCCATACTGGGCCTAACACCGTCTGAGCCTGCCTCCTGATGTACAGACATATATTTTGAATGTGTACGCTATCCATACATGTTATCTGGGGATACGGTACCCTTTCTAACCTTTGTGCAATCATGTGCAATCCATACTGGGCCTAACACCGTCTGAGCCTGCCTCCTGATGTATAGACATATATTTTGAATGTGTACGCTATCCATACATGTTATCCGGGGATACGGTACCCTTTCTAACCTTTGTGCAATCACGTGCAATCCATACTGGGCCTAACACCGTCTGAGCCTGCCTCCTGATGTATAGACATATATTTTGAATGTGTACACTATCCATACATGTTATCCGGGGATACAGTACCCTTTCTAACCTTTGTGCAATCACGTGTAATCCATACTGGGCCTATCACCATCTGAGCCTGCCTCCTGATGTATAGACATATATTTTGAATGTGTACGCTATCCATACATGTTATCCGGGGATACGGTACCCTTTCTCACCTTTGTGCAATCACGTGTAATCCATACTGGGCGTGAGAACGGCTGGCGAGCTGTTAAGCAAGCTACAGCACCTGTGGTTTGCACACGTAAGTTTTTCATTTTTTCAGGAATGACGGTTAGGCCTAATTCCGGAACTGCGGTTGACCTGCACTTACTGGGAAATCATTGTTCGCGGGTAATAATTGTAATCAGTGATCCCCATCACTAACGTTGTTCAGCGGGTTATCTGCACCTGTAAGCGACAAACGCTGGCCTTTTCAGTGTAGCGCACATGCAGCCACGGACATGTAAGGGCATGACACACCAGTTATTGGCCAATCTCATGTGCCAGAGCCTCACGTGTCCCTCTAGTAAGCCGGACTCGGACCGCGGGGCATGACGGAGTCTCGTTCGTTAACGGAATTAAGCTTGCAATGTGTGCATCTGTTCTGTAGCTGGCATGTTTGAGGTTTCCCAGGTGGAGTCGAATTTAACCGTAGGCTCCACTCCTGGTGGTGCCCTTCTGGACATTCCTTTAAGGTTCAGCTTTGCAACCATACTGCCCACGTAAAGCAAACACTTTGCCTTCATGAACGTTGTTTGGAGGGTCATGACTCGTGGGAATAACGCCGCCCAATCAGTTAACCTGCTAGAGAGATCGTTCGTTGCTCCCAAGCATGACATCACACTCCCTAGGAGGAAGGTAATGCCACTGTGGTGACCGTACTCCTGCGGGCGACACAAGTGCACTGATGCCCAGCCACTGCTCAATGAATCTGCTGGTACATTGACCCAGACCACTACATTCCCCTCGCACGCTACACGGCCTGAATCTGACCCTGATGAAACTCAGGTTACCCTTCCCATATACAGTTCCATCTTACACGGTGACAAAGAGGAAGCTGCAGATGAAAGTGCAGGTTCGGCCCACCCGCCATCAGACACACCACCGTACTATCAGGGGCCCTGTGCCAGTGCCGTCGCCAACGAGTGGGCCCCCCCTGCTTGCTCAGGATCACAGCACTTGCAAAGTTGAAATACTGTGCAGTGAGATGGAAGATGGGGACGACGAGGAGTCCAGACAAGTACAGGGATTCCCTAGCGAGGAGACTTATTTGATTGTTTTCAATGTTGGGACAGCAATTTTTGGGGAGCACTATACTCTGGAGAATGATAGATGGGGCCCACCATACACTGGAACATTCCAAAGGTGGACATCAGACACTGGAGCAGCATTTACAGGGCCCATTATACACTAGAGCATTAGAAATGGGGCCCATTATGTTTGGAGCATTATTTGGGCCCATAAGACAGTGGAGCTTCATCCATGGGGACCAACATATACTGTAGCATTATGTGGAGCTCATCATATACTGTTTCAAACATTATATGGGACCAATGATTCTGTATGGAGAAATAGATGGGCCTCGTCATGAGATGTAAAAAGTGAAGTATTTTTCATTGTACTATACCGCTATTTCTCTGCCGTATCGGAGCATGATGAGTTGTGGTATGTGTTAAAGGGGCGCTCTTTCGCCCAGGGCACATGAAAACCTGGAGCCAGCCCTCCCCCCCACAACTGTAGCCAAATAACCCCCATTTTTCAGTGCGTAACTTGTATTATGAAGTTAATTAAGGTTGACAAGCTTAAGTAAGAAGAATTGATGCTTTTGGCATTCAAATGGGCACTGTAGGTGTGTTTCCTGTCCTCCTCTCACTGCCGACTTTTATTCCCCATTGACTTACATTGGGTTTCGTGTTTCGGGATGACCCCGACTTTTCCCTATAATCGGACGATCTTGCTCGACCCGACTTTTGGAAAAGTCGGGTTTCATGAAACGAAACGCGACTCTAAAAAACCAAAAGTCGCTCAACTCTAATAAGGAGTGCAAGAAAGGCTAACAACGGCCGTTTCGCGCTGATACTCCCTGAAACTGCAGACATGCTTCCTCCTGTTCATCCTGTGCAAGAAAGAGGGAGAAACACAGATTTCCTGTTCTATATAAGCCCCACCCTCCTCACAGTAACCCACCCAAGCACAGACATACTGTGCTTCTTACTCTGAAAGCAGCATCACTCGTGCTTAAAATCTACACCACTATACCAAAAAAGCTGCAGGAGTAAAGGTCCACCCATCCCCAAGTCATGTCCTCTTCCGCCTATGGCTCCAGTGGTTTCTGGAGTTGTGGCACATTGATCTTCACTTGCACAGATATGACCTTCATGGAAGAGTCATCAGAAGAAACTCCTGGGTCTTGACCATAAAATTCAACTATAGAAGTATGCAAAAGAACATCTAAAGCCTAATGTATTTTTAAAACAAGTCCTGTGGACTGATGAGTTTAAAGTAGAACTCTTTGGCCACAATGATCAATGGTATGTGTGGCGAAAAACAGCACAGAATTTTAGGAAAAGAACATCTCACTAACCATTGAGGATACTGGTGGATCAATCATGCTTTGGGGTTGTGTTGTAGCCAATGGACGGGAAACATTTCACGGGTAGAGGGAAGAATGGATTCAATAAAATTTCAACACATTCTTGATGCAAACATAACATGATCTGTAAAAAGTTGAATTTGAAAAGATTATGGCTTCTACAAATGGATAATGATCCTAAACATACATCAAAATCTATAATAGACGACCTCAAAAGGTGCAAGCTAAAGGTTTACAATGGCCCAACAGTCCACTGACCTGAACATCAATGAAAATCTGTGGTTAGACCTCAAAATAGCAAAGGATGCAAGACGAGCCGGGAAGCTCACAGAATTGGAAGAATTTTCCAAGAAAGAATGTAAGAAAATTTCTCAAACAAGGATTGAAAGGCTCTTGTCTGGCTACAAAAAGTGTTTACGAGCTGTGATAATTGCAAACGGGGGTGCTACTAGTTGATAACCATACAGGGTGCCTAAAATCTTTGTCAAATATTTAAATTTGTTCAGCAATTTGAAACATTTAAGTGCGACTAAGATGCAAAAGAATAAGAAATCAGGAAGGGGGCTCAACACTTTCACACAACTGTAATTCTGAACCAAGGATGTACAGAGATTAACCTTGAATGACAAATACAAGGTGAGGAAGAAGGAATGGGTTATTGTGGCGCCCCTGAGGTTCAGTTGCCACAGAGGTACTGCACCTCCTCCTGAGGTGTGGTGCCCCACCATCCAGGTAAGTTGGAGGCTCCTGACCACGCTCCAACACCTGCACCCATCATCACAAAGTAGTGTAGCAAAGCCACATTGCGGCTCCCTGCCTGGAGTGTAGCAGAGCACCTTTG
The DNA here is from genome assembly GCF_039654945.1 of Dendrobates tinctorius. Taxonomy (NCBI): domain Eukaryota; kingdom Metazoa; phylum Chordata; class Amphibia; order Anura; family Dendrobatidae; genus Dendrobates; species Dendrobates tinctorius. Next base: position 19,086,176 of record NW_027361689.1, on the reverse strand, counting down.
GTGGTTCCCTGCTTGGAACACGAAACGTGCTGGGAGGCAGGTGGAGTTAGAATACATAAAAGAGCGGGAAGGTTTAGGATTTCAGTCAGTCAGTCTGTCAGTCAGTGAGGAGTGAGGATCCCTGAGAGAGGGATGGAGGAAGGAGGTGCTGCAGCAGATCACAGTGACCTGGGTCTGCTGGCATGGGAAAGGAAAGAAGGAGAAAGACATTGAACAGAAATCTGATCTTCCATAAGAAGGAAATACTAGTACGGAACGAAGGAGTAAAAGGGAACAGAGGATGTGGGTTAGGAGAGAACCCTGTCTAGAAGTTCTAAGCGCAAGCCCGGGGTCCGGTCCCCGAGGTTGTATGGATACTATTGGTCCTGCAGCAGACACCGGAGGAGTAGTGGGCTGTAAATGCACTACTCCCGTATAAGACTTGAGGGCACAACAGCAACATAGATAGTGAGCCGGGACTTAGGAGCAAGGAGTCCCCGAAGCAGGTTACAGCTGTCTGCCATACAAGGATAATTCTTGGGAACATCTGTTAGGAGGAACTCCAGTGTAACTCAGTACTAGGAGTACTTCACTTAAAGGCGCTATAGAGGAGACGTTCAGAAAGGCACATGTTGACGGAGCGTTGGAAGGGAGCATTCCATCTGCTTGGAGGTTGACTGAGTCCCTGAGCCGGAGGACACAGCACGGAGGCAGGCACCTGTGTGTACTACAGACTGTGAGTAAAGCTTTGGAACTACAAGCCCTGCTGTCCTCCACTCATTCCGGCACCCTCAGCACTGCTACATTTCTGCACCATCCACGTCTCCCAACTATCATCTCCATCTACACTGCCCTGGGACTACAGCTTCACCTATGTGGAGTTTTAACATCTTTGCTGCACCATACATCAGTCCCAGCGGACCTGTATGCAGCGTTGGCTTAACACCTCAATTGCTGAACACCACAGGTGGCGTCACGAACTGTGCTGTTCCATCTAAGATTATGATTGTATGCTTATATAGTTGTGTTATGTTACCTTTCTTTATGTTCAGTTTTGCATTTGGTCTGCTGCCACCTGCTGTCCTTTTTCTGTATATCAGACTGCAGCTTATTAATTCTTTTACATGCCTTCAACTGCCTGGTCAGATGACTCCCTCTCTTCCTGCCGGTGGCCATTACTAGATTCATCTTCACCCGGGAGAGACACGCTTACCAGGCTGTGGAAGGCATCAGTTTTTTGACCACTTCGTTGCTCACACAACTTGCTGAATCATCTTGCTGTACCACCTGGGTTGTTACACCTGCATTTCTGGAGAAGTACTGCATTACCAATCATACTCTGTATGTCCAGATTTCCAATAAACAAGTCTGGACTTCACAATATCTGGTGTGTATCATCTCTCCGGAAGCAAAACAGCAACAATGGTCCTGTCTGCTCTGCATTGAGGAAATGGAAGGTAGGAATCTCTCCCAGCCCCAATCAACTACACCTCCATTCGCCTCATGTGGGGACAGAACAGTCAAAAAACTGCCTTGAAGCCCGGCAAAAAATCACCCTTATATCCTAATCCATCTGCCCGCTCACATACTGTAGCCCTGCTCTGATTAAAAAAACTCTGCAGCGTCACCTCAGACCACATTGTGCATAGAGACTCTGTATATTATACAACATCATTGCGGATTGTCGGACTGCAAAACCCCACGATTCTCTAATAATAATAATACATTTTATTTCTATAGCGCCGACATATTCCGCAGCACTTTACATTTCAGAGGGGACTTGTACAGACAATAGACTTTACAGCATAACAATAATCACATACACTCACTGGCCACTTTATTAGGTACACCTGTCCAACTGTGTGTTAAGACTTAATTTCTAATCAGCCAATCACATGGCGGCAACTCAGTGCATTTAGGCATGTAGACATGGTCAAGACAATCTCCTGCAGTTCAAACCGAGCATCAGTATGGGGAAGAAAGGTGATTTGAGTGCCTTTGAACGTGGCATGATTGTTGGTGCCAGAAGGGCTGGTCTGAGTATTTCAGAAACTGCTGATCTACTGGGATTTTCACGCACAACCATCTCTAGGGTTTACAGAGAATGGTCCGAAAAAGAAAAAAAATCCAGTGAGCGGCAGTTCTGTGGCCGGAAATGCCTTGTTGATGCCAGAGGTCAGAGGAGAATGGGCAGACTGGTTCGAGCTGATAGAAAGGCAACAGTGACTCAAATTGCCACCCGTTACAACCAAGGTAGGCAGAAGAGCATCTCTGAACGCACAGTGCGTCGAACTTTGAGGCAGATGGGCTACAGCAGCAGAAGACCACACTGGGTACCACTCCTCTCAGCTAAGAACAGGAAACTGAGGCTACAATTTGCACAAGCTCATCGAAATTGGACAGTAGAAGATTGGAAAAACGTTGCCTGGTCTGATGAGTCTCGATTTCTGCTGCGACATTCGGATGGTAGGGTCAGAATTTGGCGTAAACAACATGAAAGCATGGATCCATCCAGCCTTGTATCAACGGTTCAGGCTGGTGGTGGTGGTGTCATGGTGTGGGGAATTTTTTCTGGGCACTCTTTGGGCCCCTTGGTACCAATTCAGCATCGTTGCAACGCCACAGCCTACCTGAGTATTGTTGCTGACCATGTCCATCCCTTTATGACCACAATGTACCCAACATCTGATGGCTACTTTCAGCAGGATAATGCGCCATGTCATAAAGCTCGAATCATCTCAGATTGGTTTCTTGAACATGACAATGAGTTTACTGTACTCAAATGGCCTCCTCAGTCACCAGATCTCAATCCAATAGAGCATCTTTGGGATGTGGTGGAACGGGAGATTCGCATCAGGGATGTGCAGCCGACAAATCTGCGCCAACTGTGTGATGCCATCATGTCAATATGGTCCAAAATCTCTGAGGAATGCTTCCAGCACCTTGTTGAATCTCTGCCACGAAGAATTGAGGCAGTTCTGAAGGCAAAAGGGGGTCCAACCCCTTACTAGCATGGTGTACCTAATAAAGTGGCCAGTGAGTGTAGATCATAACAGATACCAAGAGGAATGAGGGCCCTGCTCGCAAGCTTACAGTCTATGAGGAAAGAGGTAGACACGAAAGGTAGGTGGTAACAGTTGCCCTGATTGTAATGACCAGCCATAGTGTGCTAAGTGTGTAACAGTACAGACACAGAGGGCTAATGGATGCATAAAGCATGTGGGAACATGATGCGGGGAACCTGGTTATGGTAAAAACTTTTGGCTGTGCCACACAGGGATAGATTAGGTTAATGTGTTGAGGCGGTAGGCCAGTCTGAATAAATGCGTTTTCAGGGCACGCTTAAAATTTTGGGGATTGGGGACTAATTGTATTGACCTGGCACAGCACGTGTAAAGTCTTGGAGACAGGAGTGGGAGGTTCTGATTATTGAGGATGCTAACCTCAGGTCATCAGCAGAGCGGAGGGCACGGGTAGGGAATCTTATCAGGACGTTTTAACTAAGCTGCACTGCGATTTCCAGCCCCCAATTCAAAAGTTCAGTTTCTTAAAGAGACAGTGCACCTTAAATCAAAATGGCCAAAAAAGACCCTGCACAGTCTCCCACTGCTGAAACAGAGAGAAACAAAAAAGAAACAACAACAATGTGTAATAAATAAATATTATACAACAAAGTATAAATTAATAAATAACCGATGTGTTTCTTTCAAAAGTGGATGGCAGACCATCCGGTATACATAAGAAAACTAACTCGTGATATAAATGAGAGAACCAGAATAATGAGAATGTGTATATAAAAAACGGAATAAAAACAAAAATGTGTATAATAGATTAAGCCTTTATTGTAAATTTTGGCCAGATAACAAGAACGGCAATAAGAAAATATATATATAAAAAAAATTATATAAAAAATGGCTAGAAGACCGCACAATGAATTAATTAACAAGTATCTATACTTATAATAGTATCACCACTGTACAACAGGAATAGTTCAGATAAAGCATATATAATATTCCCCATGTAGAACAGCAAAAAACATAAAATAATAAGTGCAATAAATAGTGAAGTGATGATAATAATATATATATATATATATATATATATATATATAAAAAATAAATAAAAATAATGTGATAGACAACGAATAAAAATATGAAAATCACTCGTAAAAATTAGGTATGTGTGTATATATAAACCAATATTGGTGAATAATGCAAAAAATACTGTGAAAAAAGCTCCTGACGAAGGAGCTTTTCCGAAACGCGCGTTGGGGCGCGTTCTATTGGCATACCGCTTTCACCACTGTCTGCTTAATTGCCTTTCAGGTAATACTTTGTGCTGTATTGCGCTGTATATTTTATTGTATAGGCGCTTTATTGGGGCGCGTTCTATTGGCACACCGCTCCCACCATTGTCTGGTTATTTGCCTTGCAGGCAGCGCACTGCGTTGTATCGTGCTATATAATTTGGGCCGGCTTTTTTGTTTAACAGGCGCTTCATTACCCTTCGCGCTTTATGTGCTTTATGTGCTGGGTTTGTGCTTGATTCGGCCCATGTTATTTGTGCAGCATTGTTTAACGTGTGTGCTGTCTGGTTCCTGGCTCTGGCCCATTTCTATTATATAGCGCTTTGCATGGCTTTTTTCAGTGGCCTCCTATATAGCCATCATATGGTGCACATTAATTACTTATTTTACTAGTGCACCATTATTTTTAGAATATTTGATGTATCTTTATATACAGCCATTTAAATTCCATACAGCGCTATTATCTTTTCAGCATTTTTCATGTTAGTTCAGCATTTATTATTTTCTGTAACCATTTTTTGCCTCTATTATCACCATTTTGAGTGCTTTCAGTTTTCAGTATATATATATATATATATATATATATATATATATATATATATACGTATATATTTTTTCACAGTATTTTTTGCATTATTCACCAATATTGGTTTATATATACACACATACCTAATTTTTACGAGTGATTTTCATATTTTTAATCGTTGTCTATCACATTATTTTTATTTTTTATATATATATATATATATTATCATCACTTCACTATTTATTGCACTTATTATTTTATGTTTTTTACTGTTCTACATGGGGAATATTATATATGCTTTATCTGAACTATTCCTGTTGTACAGTGGTGATACTATTATAAGTATAGATACTTGTTAATTAATTCATTGTGCGGTCTTCTAGCCATTTTTTATATAATTTTTTTTATATATATTTTCTTATTGCCGTTCTTGTTATCTGGCCAAAATTTACAATAGAGGCTTATTCTATTATACACATTTTTGTTTTTATTCCGTTTTTTATATACACATTCTCATTATCCTGGTTCTCTCATTTACATCACGAGTTAGTTTTCTTACACTGCTGAAACAGAGCAAATACTACCCAATACTGTCCATTATGAAGAGGGGGAAACCAAAACACTCTGTCAAACCAACCATAAAGGCTGTTGAAAACTATCACAGTACAAAGGATGAGTTCAATAACAACCTGGACGACCTATGGGAACGAGTCATTTCCCTCATGTCAAGCATCAAGCGCCACAAAAATGATGCAGCAAGTTTACAGGACACTATAAAACGGCTAGACACGGCCCACGGAAGATACAAGAGACTGTCCGCAAGGTACGCTGCCTTCCTAAAAGACTCTAATATTGATGAAGCCTCATCAGAATTAAGCAAAGAGGATTCCAGAGAAAGAGAAAGGGACGCCGCTGTGCAAGACGCCAAAGATAAAGCGGAGCTCCGTATTGCTTATCTGCAAGAAGCTGGATCTCACAGGTCAGGCTCATCCAGGCACTCTGCTCGGTCATACAAATCATCCTGCTCAAGAACTTCAGCCCTCAGCGACAGAATCCTAGAGGCCCATTTAAACGCAGAGCGATCCAAACTAAAACGCTCCTACATGGAAAAGAAAGTAGAAGCAGAAGCCAAGAAAGCAGAGGCAGAAGCCAAGAAGGTAGAAGCAAAGGCAGAAACCAAGAAAGCAGAAGCAGAGGATCGGGCAAAGATTCTTCAAACAGAAATGGAGGAAGAAATCGCTCTAGCTGAAGTAAAAATACTCGAGCAAGTATTGAATCAAAACCTCGACCCGATTTGCCTACCACCACTGGAAGAAGAGGACCCAGCTGTCCGTACCAGTGATTACGTGCAGAAACAGATCTCTGCAGCACACACCTCCAGCGACGTTCAACCCAACAATGTGGAAATGTCCAAGTCAGCCCAACTTACTGTGCCAGTGTTACCCACAGCATCTGCAGAGACCCAAGACCAACGCCTTAACGTGTCCCCTCAGGTGCAGCAATCATCACAAGGCGACCACAAGATGCACTCCAGTCCATCTCCACAGTTCAAGCCGCAGTCATTGAAATCTCCAGAGGTTAAACCACAGCTGAACCCTGCAGCAACATCATTCTACCCGGGAACAATTCACCCTTCCACGCCACACAGCTTATATGCCCGAGAGGCAACACAAGCTAACATGGTAACAAGGAGTGAAGGATCGGATACGACCGAGTTAGCCAGGTTTATGGTGAGCAAAGATCTAATGAGCACCAGCCTCTCAAAGTTTGACGACTATGCAGAGAACTACAGAGCCTGGAAAGCAATCTTCAAGGCCACCATTGCTGACCTCAATCTATCTGCAGATCGGGAGCTCGACCTCATGGTAAAATGGTTGGGTCCTGACTCCACAAACCGTATCAAGAGTCTTCGGACCGTCTACGTGGGGCAAGCTGAAGCAGGTCTCGCTGCTGCCTGGCTGAGACTCGAAAGAACCTATGGCAGCGCTGAGGCCATAGAAAAGTCCCTATTCAAGAGACTGCAGAACGTTCCAAGGATCAACCTTAAGGAAGCCCACAAGCTTCTGTACTTAAGCGACCTACTTATGGAGCTGGATCTTGCAAAAGGAGACTCTCGTCTGTCTGGATTATGCTACCTGGACACTGCCCATGGGGTGAACCCAATCGTCTCAAAGTTGCCGCATAGTCTGCAAGAGAAGTGGGCAGTATGCGCTTCCAGGTACAAAAGATCACATGATATCACCTTTCCTCCGTTCAATCAGTTCTGTAAGTTTGTCGACGAACAGGCCCAAATGAGGAACGACCCTAGCCTAGACTTCCTGGAGTCTAACACTATAGCTCCAGCAACACCGTCATCAAGGTATGAAAGCATCTCACATAGACACAAGGACTTGAGGAGCAGTATAAGTGTCAGAAAGACTAACCTGCCTCCACCTGCAGTAACTGCCGATAAACAGTACACTATTCCATCGAGAGATAAGTCTTTCAATCGTGAGTGTCCCATTCATAAAAAACCACACTCATTGAACAAATGTAGAGGCTTCAGGTCCAAAACCATGCAGGAGTGCAAGAAAATCCTCAGCGAACTTGGGGTATGTTTCAAGTGCTGCGCCTCATTCGAACACATGGCCAAGGACTGTAAATCTGCCATTAAGTGTGAAGAGTGTCATAGTGACAAACACCCATCAACTTTGCATCCAACCTCAGCCACCAGCGATCCAGCAGTCGCAGTTACCTCTAGTCCGGCTGCAAGCCATGGCGAGGAGCCACAGAATAACGCAAATTCTACCACGGCTGTCTCCTGCTCATGCTCAGAGGTATTTGGGGAGAGCCAAAGTGATAAATGCTGTGCCAGGATATGTCTAATCAGAATTTATCCAGAAGGGCAACCAGAGAAGGCAGTAAAAATGTATGCCATCATTGACGATCAGAGCAATCGATCCCTAGCTGGACCTAAGTTCTTTGAAGCCTTTGAAATCAAGGGACCAGCAACGCCCTTTACTCTGAATACTTGCTCAGGCCGCATAGAGACTAGCGGCAGGAGGGCACAAGGTTTCATTGCTTCTCCTGTCAACGGAGGCGTAGAAATACCCTTACCTATGCTAATCGAATGCGATCAAATACCCGACCAAAGGGATGAGATCCCTACCCCAGAAGCTGCGTTCCACCAACCACACCTAAGGCACCTAGTCAGTGTTATCCCACCTATGGACTCAGATGCTGATATCCTACTTCTGCTCGGCAGAGACAATTTAAGGATACATAAGGTCCGTCAACAGTGCAATGGTCCTGACTATGCCCCCTACGCACAGAGACTCGACTTGGGGTGGGTAATCATAGGAAACATGTGCTTGGACCGAACAAGAGTCGATTCCTTTAAGACTTATGTACTCAGAGATGGACGAGCTACTTTCTGCAAACCATGCCCTCATCACTACGTTGTGAAAGAGAAGCTTCCAGATCCCGTACAGCTGCCTGATGTCATTCCTTCTCCCTATGCAGACGACTTGGGAAGATCGGTGTTTCATACAACCAAGGATGACAACAATGTAGCCCCGTCAATGGAAGACAAGGAATTTGTCAGGATAGTGGACAATGAGTTCCTTAAGGACGAGACTAATCACTGGGTTTTTCCCCTACCCTTCCGAGCTATCAGGGTAAGACTCCCGAACAATCGTGAACAAGCCTTGTCCAGATTCAACTCTCACCAGCGCACACTAAGCAACAAAACGGAGATGAAAGAACACATTGTCACCTTCATGAGCAAGATATTCCGGATTAACCATGCAGAGCCAGCGCCTCCTTTAAAGGAAAACGAGGAGTGCTGGTACCTACCCTCATTCGGAGTATATCACCCACGGAAACCTAAGCAAATTATAGTTGTCTTTGATTCAAGCACCAAACATCAAGGTGTATCTCTCAATGATGTCCTCCTCACGGGTCCTAACCTTACAAACAACCTAGAAGGAGTGTTGATGAGTTTCCGGAAAGAGCCCATCGCCATCACCGCCGACATTGAACAGATGTTCCACTGTTTCATAGTCAGAGAGGACCACAGGAATTTCCTCAGGTTCCTGTGGTACAAGGACAATGACCCCAGCAAGGAGATGGTGGAGTATCGCATGAGGGTGCACGTATTCAGGAACAGCCCTTCCCCAGCAGTGGCAACCTATGGCCTGCGGAGAACCGCACAAGAAGGAGAGGCCGAATATGGAAGAGATGCCAGAGACTTTGTAGAGAAAGACTTCTATGTATATGATGGACTATAATCTCTACCCACAGAAGAAGCGGCTATCGATCTACTCAAGAGGACCCAAGGTATGCTGCACCAAGCTAAGCTTAGATTGCACAAAATTGCTTCAAACAGCCAGGCTGTCATGAGAGCCTTTGATTCAAGTGACCACGCACCAGGTTTCAAGGACATAGACCTGGGACCAGACTGTCCGCCTGTGCAGAGAAGCTTAGGCTTGAGGTGGAACCTGTCAGTTGACACCTTCAGTTTCCAAATCAACTGTGCAGACAAACCATTCACTAAACGTGGTGTCCTGTCAGTGGTGAATAGCTTATACGACCCACTGGGGTTCGTAGCACCAATTATCATACAAGGTAAATCCCTTCTGAGACAGCTTTCCGAAACCATCAAGGACTGGGATGCCCCACTCCCTCCAGAGATGGAACCAAAATGGGAAATCTGGAAGCAGTCTTTGTGTGCCTTGGATGAGATCCACATACCGAGATGCTACGCCAGAACCTCACTTGCTGCTAGTACTAGGAAGGAACTCCATGTGTTCTCGGATGCATCCACAGAGGCCATTGCAGCAGTCGCCTATCTGAAGGTGATGGGACTCGACAATCAAGATCACTTTGGATTCATCTTCGGCAAGGCTAAGTTGGCTCCCAAGCCTGATCATACTATTCCCAGGCTTGAACTTTGTGTAACCGTGCTTGCAGTAGAACTTGCAGACTTTATACAGCACAAGCTGGACACCAACATAGATGACATGCAATACTACGCTGACAGTAAGGTTGTCCTAGGTTGCATCTACAACCAAACAAGGCGCTTCTACGTGTACGTCAGTAACTGCATTGAGAGAATAAGGAGGTCTTCCAAGCCTGAACGATGGCACTATATCCCATCTGAACTTAATCCAGCTGACCATGCCACTAGACTTATGTCTATAAGGTCCTTTGCTAACTCTTCTTGGCTTTCAGGTCCTAAGTTTCTATTGGAACAGAAGGGAAGTGAATGTGTCCAGGAAGTCTTCAGCATCCAGGATCCGGATGGCGATCCAGAAGTCCGCTCCGAGGTCAGTGCATTGGCGACGAACACTAAACCAACCTCCAGCCTCGGTTGCCAGCGCTTCGAACGCTTCTCCAATTGGATGAGACTCATCAAGACTATCGCAAGGTTAGTCCACATTGCGATATCGTATCACAATTCACTTGGAGACAAAGACTGTCACGGCTGGCACGTCTGCCATAAACCACTCTCTGCCGAAGACATTTCTCACTGTAAGTCCCTTATAATACGTTACGTCCAGCAGAGCGTATTCAGTACTGAATGGGAATGCCTTCACCACAAACAGCAGATCCCTCTGAAAAGCCCCATTGCCCATTTAAATCTAGCAATGGACAGCTTTGGTTTGCTGAGAGTCGGTGGTCATTTAAATCAAGCCAAGATTGCGGCTTCAGAGCAACATCCTTGCATCATACCCAGTAAACATCATATCACTGATCTACTGATCCGACACTTTCATGAAAAAACCGAGCACCAAGGCAGGTAGATCACAGAAGGCAAGTTACGGTCTGCAGGGCTTTGGATCATAGGTATGAAAAGACGTGTAGCAGGATCATTACATCGCTGTGTGCAATGTCGGAAAACCAGAGGAAAACAGGTACATCAACAAATGGCCGACCTGCCTTCTGACATATTGAGTGCCGAGCTGCCTTTCACCTATGTTGGCCTAGATGTCTTTGGGCCATGGATGGTATCTGCATGCAGAACTCGAGGTGGCCACGCCAACAGCAAACGTTGGGCCGTACTATTCACTTGCATGAGTGTCCGTGCCGTCCACATAGAGGTAATAGAGTCTATGGACATATCCAGCCTGATCAACGCTCTCCGGCGGTTTCTAGCGATCAGAGGACCGGTGAAACAGTTGAGGTTTGACCGCAGAAGCAACTTCATCTGTGCATGTCGAGAGCTGGAAATTGACCTCAAGCCAATTCAGGATCAGCTGGCAGAAAGAGGTTGCACCTGGATCTTCAATCCTCCGCATAGTTCTCACATGGGAGGTTCCTGGGAAAGGATGATCAGATCTCACGCAACATCCTGAATTCTATGTTTATGGACGTAAACTCTTCAAGGCTTCCATATGAGACCTTGGTTACTCTTCTGGCCAAAGTTTCTGCCATAATCAACTCAAGACCACTTGTCCCAGTGTCAATGGATCCCGAACTGCCAACCATTCTTACGCCAGCTACTCTTCTCACCCAAAAGACCGGGAACCCGCTAACAGTTAGTGGAGAGTTTACTCACGCAAATACCTACCAGAAACAGTGGAAACGTGTGCAGTACCTCGCTGATTATTTTTGGAACCGGTGGAGAAAGGAATATCTTGTAACTCTCCAAGGAAGAAGAAAATGGCGACAAAATAAACCCAACTTGAAAGAAGGAGACGTGGTATTAATGAAAGAACAACAAGCCCGAAGGATCTTCTGGCCTATGGGAATCGTTACAAAGACTTTCCCTAGTCAAGATGGTAAGGTCCGGAAGGTGGAGCTGAAGGTCCTTAGGAAATGCGAGCCTAAGACATTTCAGAGGCCAATCCACAAGCTCCTATTGATACTGCCAATTGAGGACATTCCAGTATGATGAATCACGAACAGAACACTGCCCTACTATTTTGTCCATTGGATTACTGTTGGGTCGGAGACAGTTTGGTCTAGTGCGGCTTCTCCTATCCGAAGATGGATACCATTGGATTGTCTCAGGAACTGACTGTCATCTTCCTTGTTTTTGAAGTTGTTATTATTGCATGCATATTCATGTTTCTTTTCTAGGTTATTGAACTTTAAAGAAAAACAAAAAAAGCTATATAGTGAAATCCCTTATGGAATTTCAGACGGGGAGTGTGCTGTCCCATCTAAGATTATGATTGTATGCTTATATAGTTGTCATGTTACCTTTCTTTATGTTCAGTTTTGCATTTGGTCTGCTGCCACCTTCTGTCCATTTTCTGTATATCAGACTGCAGCTTACTTATTCTTTTACATGCCTTCAACTTCCTGGTCAGATGACTCCCTCTCTTCCTGCCGGTGGCCATTACTAGATTCATCTTCACCCGGGAGAGACAGGCTTACCAGGCTGTGGAAGGCATCAGTTTTTTGACCACTTCGTTGCACCACTTCGTTGCTCACACAACTTGCTGAATCATCTTGCTGTACCACCTGGATTGTTACATCGGCAATTCTGGAGAAGTACTGCATTACCAATCATACGCTGTATGTCCAGATTTCCAATAAACAAGTCTGGACTTCACAATATCTGGTGGGAATAATCTCTCCAGACGCAAAACAGCAACAATGGTCCTGTCTGCTCTGCATTGAGGAAACGGAAGGTAGGAATCTCTCCCTGCCCCAATCAACTACACCTCCATTCGCCTCATGTGGGGACAGAACATGAACTATTCATTCAATTAACTACATTCCACCATTCAATCTCCCTATTATTTGGGTGCCCAGGGCCACAGATCGGGTCACTGCTGATGTGACACATCCCGCTGATACCGGCCCGGTACCGAGTACCCCACAGCCCTGGGAGGGTGACCCATTATTACATCAGACCTGGACTACAGGGAGACAGAGAGGACAAACTTCAAAAGGCAAACCTGATCACATAGCAGGATAACAGCAACAATACTATGATAATACAATACTGTATGATTCCCAAGTTGTGGGGCATGACATACCCCCTCAGACCGCCTCATAATAATAGCACCCCTGGGTCTCCTTATAATATTAAAAAATACCACTGTTCCCCCTTATAATTTAATAATGCCCCTCACGGGCAAAATGTAATTTTTTACGCTGGGTTTTTGGATAATTTTGTGGCAGGACAAAGAGCCGGGGTCATATATTGAACTCAATGGACACTAATGTATAACGTAAAATTTCCATCTGTGATCATGTGTTTAAACAGAAGTTATGGTCCTTGTATACCACTACCTGATTTTTACTAAATATTAGAGCCCTGTATCCATCCACCCAATCCCTACTGTTCGTAGCTGATATGTTAGATTGTATAGTATACTTCTCTTTTTATATTTCATAAACTATTGATAGAGAGGGTCTTCTATTCTCGGAGTGGACTGCTTTTATGTACAGATAAAAGGGTGCAGATTCCACGCTGTGTATAATAATTATAACGAGGCTCCACATTGCAAAACACTACTATGAAAATCATTACCATTGCTCAGTAACCATTAGTAAATTTACCGGCTATAGCGGCACAAGGTAATCATAAATATCCTGATGATCTTTCTAGTGTTCTCCTCTATCATATTTCTATTTACAGTGCTTTAGTTTCCATGGAGCGATAATCCAAAGCTCTCAGCTGGTGGAAGAGGTATGTCGGGACTAAAGAACACGGGCATCGTAGGGCTTGTCGGAACATGCGTCTTGAAAAGATCTTCATATATAAATAATAAATGCAAAAGTAGAGTCACCTTCCAGAAGGGGAACCTGATACGTGTCTAAAAAAATTGGATGTGGGTGTAACTGTGAATATTAAAGATCCATAAATGAACCAATTAAAGGGAATGTGTCACCAGCAGCTCAGAGACACAAGGACTCCACTGCTGTAGCAGAACCAGGGATTTTATGAAAATGGCTGCAAAAAAAAAAATACAACTCTGGAAATAAGTCTCTTTCTCTACTTGATACACTATTATCATAAACCTAAGTACAGATTCCGCACAATTTTCGATCTGCTGATTGGAGGGACACCAGTAAAGCAAAACTGGCTTAGCACCGAATGATGATAGAAATAACTTGAGTCTGGCAAAAGTAATAACAAAAAAATCTATGAAAATGAACAAATGAAAGTCAGACATTGCTTTTCAACCATACTTCCTCAGAATTTTAAAAAAAATAAAACTCATGAAATAGGCCTGAATAGAAATGATGGTACCACTGAAAAAATATGACAAAAGGGACATGTTAAATCATGGTGTGTCCACTAATTAGCATCACAGGTCTCCACAATCTTGGATCAGTAAGTGGGCCTGTACAGAGGGCTACAGATAGAGGGTTCACTGTGCTGTTTGGTGACATGGTGTGTATCACACTCAACATGGACCAGAGGAAGTGAAGGAAAGAGTTGTCTCAGGAGATTAAAAAGAAAATTTAGACAAACATGTTAAAGGTAAAAGTTATAAGACCATCTTCAAGCAGCTTGATGTTTCTGTGACTACAGTTGCACATGTTATTCAGAAATTCCAGCTCCATTGGACTGTAGCCAACCTCCCTGGATGTGGCTGCAGGAGGAAAATTGATGACAAATCAAAGAGGTGGATAATACGAATGGTAAAAAAAGAGCCCAGAAAAACTTCTAAACAGATTAAAGGTGAACTTCAAGCTCAAGGAACATCTTAATGGGAGACGACCAAGGAGGACACCATTATTGAAAAAAAATCATAAAAAAGCCATACTGGAATTTGCCAAACTACATGTTGACAAGTCACAAAGCTTCTGGGAGAATGTACTATGGACAGATGAGACAAAAATGGAACTTTTTGGCAAGGCACATCAGCTCAATGTTCACAGATGGTAAAATTAAGCATCTAAAAAAAGAACACTATCCCTACTGTGAAACATGGAGGAGGCTCTGTTATGTTCTGGGGCTGCTTTGTTGCATCTGGCACAGAGTGTCTAGAATCTGTGCACGGTACAATGAAATCTCAAGACTATCAAGGGATTATAGAGAGAAATGTGCTGCACAATGTCAGAAAACTTGGTCTCAGTCACAGGTCATGGGTCTTGCAACAGGATAAAGACACAGCTAAAAACACCCCAGAATGGCTAAGAGGAAAGCATTGGACTATTCTGAAGTGGCCTTCTGTGAGCCCTGACCTAAATCCTATTACGCATCTTTGGAAAGAGCTGAAACATGGGCATGTCTGGAAAAGGCAACCTTCAAACATGAGATAACTGGAGGAGTTTTCTCTTGAGGAGTGGGCAAAAATACCTGTCAAGAGGTGCAGAAGTCTCACTGAGAGTTACAGGAATCGTTTGATTGCAGTGATTGCCTCAAAAGGTTGTGTAACAAAATATTAAGTTAAGGGAACCATCATTTCTGTCCAGTCCTATTTCATGAGTTTTATTTTTTTAAAATTCTGTGGAAGCATGGTTGAAAAGCAATGTCTGACTTTCATTTGTTCATTTTCATAGATTTTTTTATTTATTACTTTTTTCAGATTCAAGTTATTTCTGTGACCATTGTGAGTTTTTCTGTCATTAAACGAGGGGCACCAACAATTTTGACCACGTGTGTATATAGTGTTTAGGTAGTTGCTATCACCAAATCCATAAAAGTCTGATCTGTGAAAATATAAAATGAAGAACAAAGACAAAAGAATCTAAATAATAAAAATATTGGAGAAAGAGAAACCAATCACAAACTAAAATGTTTCTATACTAATGCACAAAGCATGGGTAACAAACAAGGACAATTGGAACTACTAACACAGGAAAAGAAATATGATGTCATTGGAATCACTGAAACTTAGTGGTACAATACATATGATTCAATACAAAAATGGTAGGGGGAACAAGAGGCGCAATAGTGCCCTATCACTAGTGACACTTGAAGTATGAGCGGTATAATACAGTTCCACTCACCTATTCCAGTTGTGTAACCCACAACTGGCTTGAGAGCATATCACAGAATCAGCTGCTGCAGGACCTCCACCAACCACTCGCACGTGGAAAAACCTTCAGAAAGTTGTGGGAAGCAGGGTGTGTTGCAGTCCGCGCTGCCGAGATTCACAAATCACCTGGGATGCAAGATGTTGTAGCAGTGTACTCCTTTATTTCCTCCTACGCGTTTCGGCGCCCTTCCTGGGGAAGGTGCCAGGAAGGGCGCCGAAACGCGTAGGAGGAAATAAAGGAGTACACTGCTACAACATCTTGCATCCCAGGTGATTTGTGAATCTCGGCAGCGCGGACTGCAACACACCCTGCTTCCCACAACTTTCTGAATACATATGATTGGAATACAAGGCTAGAAGGATACAACTTATTTGCTAGAAACAGACTTGATAAACGAGGAGGGGGTGTTGCATTGTATGTTAGAAACGCGTATATCTGCACAGAGATTGAAGCTTCAGAGACTGGGAGTTCTGTGGAAACTGGGTAAGAATACAAGGACAGAACAATGGAAAGGACACCATTGTAGGCATTTATTACAGACCGCCTGTGCAAGCTGAAGATACGGATGAACTCTTTATGCATCAAATGGCCAAGTTCTCCAAAAAATATGACATAGTTGTCATGGGAGATTTCAACTATCCAGACATTTGTTGGTAATCTCTCTCAGGCAAAACCAACAGGTCAAGGAAATTCTTATCCTCTCTTGCTGACAACTTTATCTTCCAAAAGGTAGCTGGAAAAACAAGGGGAACTGCTACCTTAGATCTAATCCTTATAAACAGGGAGGAAATGGTTGAGGAGGTAAAAGTGGCTGGGACTCTAGGAGGTAGCGACCATGCTGTTTAGAATTTTGGATACCTAGAGGAGGAAGACCTGTGAAGACTCAGACGTCAAGGTTAGATTTCAGAAAGGCAGATTTTAAGGGATTCAGAAAGCGAATTGGAGGGATCCAATGGCTGGATATCCTTAAAGACAAAAATGTCCAGGAAGGATGGGAAATCTTGAAAAATGAAATTCTCAAAGCACAATTGTTAACAATTCCAAAAAGAGGGAAGAATAGGAAGCGTTTAAGGAAACCAGGATGGATGAACACAGAACTTAAGCACATGCTAAAAAGGAAGAAAGAAATGTTTATGAAATGGAAAGAGGGAGGCATATCTAAAGAAGAATATAATGCTGTCTGCAGAACCTGCAGGGCACAAATCAGATTACTAAAGCTGACAATGAATTGAGGCTTGCAAGAGATGTCAAAAGGAATAATAAAGGATTTTGGGGATATGTCAAAAGTAAAAGAAAAGTCAAAGATGCTATAGGATTTTTACAGGATGAAAATGATGAAATGGTAAGACAGGATGTTGGGAAGGCCGAACTTTTAAATTCCTATTTTTCATCTGTTTTCTCCCAGAAAGGAAATGTAACATCAACGGTTCTTCACTGTCCTATTAAGGGAATAGAAGAATCCAGGATATCTATAAACAGAAAGTTAGTGAGGAAACACTTAGCTAACCTAAATGAATTCAAGTCTCCAGGTCCAGATGAATTACACCCCAGAGTTCTGAAGGAGATAGCAGAAGAAATTTTTGAACCCCTCTCCATAATCTTTGAAAATTCTTGGAGAACAGGAGAAGTCCCAGAAGACTGGAGAAGAGCAAATGTTGTTCCTATCTTCAAAAGGGGGAAGAAGGTGGACCCAGGCAGCTATAGACTGGTGAGTTTGACTTCTAGAACAGGAAGGATCTTTGAACATATTATTAACCCCTTAACCCCCAAGGGTGGTTTGCACGTTCATGACAGGGACAATTTTTAAAATTCTGACCACTGTCCCTTTATGAGTTAATAACTCTGAAATGCTTACATGGATCCTGGTGATTCTGACAATGTTTTCTCGTGACATACTGTACTTCATGTTAGTGGTAAAATTTCATTCAAATAACTTGCGTTTATTTGTGAAAAAAATGGAAATTTGGCTAAAATTTTTAAAATGTCGCAATTTTCCAACTTTGAATTTTTATGCCCTTAAATCACAGAGATACGGCACACAAAAAACTTAATAAGTAACATTTCCCACATGTTTACTTTACATCAGCACAATTTCGGAACCAACCTTTTTTTTTTGTTAGGAAGTTATAAGGGTTAAAAGTTGACCAGCAATTTCTCATTTTTGCAACACCATTTTATTTTTACGGACCACATCACATTTGAAACCACTTTGAGGGGTCTATATGATAGAAAATACCCAAAAGTGACACCATTCTAAAAACTGCACCCCTTAAGGTGCTCAAAACCACATTCAAGAAGTTTATTAACCCTCCGTCAGGAACAATATTCGCACTAACTCGTAATGGAACAATGTGCCTGTCAAGCGCAGGCTAGAAAAATGCCTAGAATATCTAATTTTCTCAATTTCAGTGATCTAAAAGTGATCAGAGACCTTCATAGGGATGTAATAAAAGAGACTACACATTATCAGGTGCAAAACAAACCCATTTACTCAACATAAAAGTAATAACTTTGATATACAAAAATTTCAGAACTCCTGAGAAGCACACTTTCATTTGTAAGAAAATCTGCCTTATTTATATGAAATATCCACAAACCTTTCTCTATCCATTCATAAAACAAGCTAAATAAACAATAGTAATGACTAAAAACATTACATACCAGCCTTATAAAGTGTGATGTGTTCGGGACCAATGAGCCTGAGAAGCCAGCACAGCTATATCTTCCTACATCTGGGCAATAAAAATGAAAAAAGAAAATACAGAATGGGAGGAATAGGGCTAAGTGACAGCACATGTGAAAAAGACTTGGGCATACTAATAGATCACAGACTGAATATGAGTCAACAGTGTGATGCAGCAGCAAAAAAGGCAAATGCAATTCTAGGATGTATTAACAGAAGCATACAGTCTAGATCACGTGAAGTCATTATTTCACTCCACTCCTCTTTGGTCAGACCTCATCTGGAATATTGTGTCCAGTTTTGGGCACCACATTTTAAAAAAGACATCAACAAACTGGAGCAAGTTTAGAAAAGAGCGACCAGAATGGTGACCGGTCTGCAAACCCTGTCTTATGAGGAAAGGTTGCAGGATTTGGGAATGTTTAGTTTGCAAAAGAGAAGACTGAGAGGAGACTTAATAGCTGTCTACAAATATCTAAAGGGCTGTCACATTTTAGAAGGATCAACTTTATTCTCATTTGCACAAGGAAAGACTAGAAGCAATGGGATGAAACTGAATGGGAGGAGACACAGATTAGATATTAGAAAAAACTTTTTGACAGTTAGAGTGATCAATGAGTGGAACAGGCTGCCACGAGAAATGGTGAGTTCTCCTTCAATGGAAGTCTTCAAACAGAGGCTGGACAGGCATCTGACTGGGATGATTTAGCGAATCCTGCTTTGAGCAGGGGGTTGGACCAGATGGCCCAGGATGGCCCAACTCTACGATTCTATGATTCTATGATTCCTTCCTGAAGCTCTGCAGACCAACTGTGGTATCAGGTTTCACACAGCAGCTAGAGCCAGGAGACTATCTAGAGGGAGGGGGTTTCCTGAAAATCTGGTAAGAAGGGAGAAATGAAAGTAGAAGAGCTGCGCCTGTCAGATCCATTGTTCCTGATGGAGGGTTAACCCTTCAGGTGCATCACAGGAATTTTTTGAATATTTAAAAAAATTAACATTTTACTTTTTTTCACAAAAAAATACTTCAGATTCAATTTTTTTTATTTTACCAAGGGTAACAGGAGAAATTGGACTGCAAAAGTTATTGTGCCGTTTGTCCTGAGTATGCTGATACCAGATATGTGGGGGGGACCACTGTTTCGGAGCATGGCAGAGCTCAGAAGGGAAGGAGCGTTGTTTGACTTTTTCAATGCAAAATTGGTTTGAATTCAGATCGGACGCCATGTCACGTTTGGAGAGCCCCTGATGTACCTAAACAATGGAAACCCCCCACAAGTGACCCTATTTTGAAAACTAGACCCCCCTATGGAACTTATCTAGATATGTGGTGAGAACTTTGAACCCACAAGGGATTCACAGAAGTTTATAACGTACAGCAGTACAATTAAAAAATCAGATTTTTTCCACAAAAATGATCTTTTCACCCCCAATTTTTATTTTTCCAAGGGTAACAGGACCCTAAAAGTTATTGTGCAATTTGTCCTCAGTAAGCTGATACCCCATATGTGGGTGTAAACGACTATTTGGGCGCATGGCAGAGCTCAGAAGGGAAGCAGCGCCATTTGACGTTTTTGGCTGGAATTGAGATCGGACACCGTGTCGCGATTGGAAAACCCCTGATGTACCAACACAGTGGAAACCCCCAACAAATGACACCATTTTGGAAAATAGACCCCCCAAGGAACTTATCTAGATATGTGGTGAGAACTTTGAACCCCCAAGGGCTTCACAGAAGTTTATAACGTACAGCCGTACAATTAAAAAATCATATTTTTTCCACAAAAATGATCTTTTCACCCTCAATTCTTATTTTTCCAAGGGTAACAGGACCGTAAAAGTTATTGTGCAATTTGTCCTGAGTACGCTGATACCCCACATGTGGGGGTATACCACTATTTGGGCGCATGGCAGAGCTCGGAAGGGAAGCAGCGCCATTTGACGTTTTTGGCTGGAATTGAGATCGAACACCATGTCGCATTTGGAAAGCCCCTGACGTACCAAAACAGTGAAAACCCCCAACAAATGACACCATTTTGGAAAGTAGACCCCCCAAGGAACTTATCTAGATGTGTCGTGAGCACTTTGAACCCCCCGTGCTTCACAAAAGTTTATAATGCTCAGGCGTGAAAATAAAATAATCATATTTTTTCCACAAACATGATCTTTTAGTCACCAATTTTTTTATTTTTCCAAGGGTACCAAGAGAAATTGGACCCCAAAAGTTGTTTTCCAATTTGTCCTGAGTACGCTGATACCTCATATGTGGGAGAAAACTACTGTATGGGCCCACGTCAGGGCTCGGAAGGGAAGTAGTGACGTTTTGGAATCCAGACTTTGATGGAATGGTCTGCGGGTGTCATGTTGCATTTGGAGAGCCCCTGATGTACCTAAACAGTGGAAACCCCCCACAAATGACACCATTTTGGAAACTAGACCCCCTATGGAACTTATCTAGATGTGTGGTGAGCACTTTGAACCCCCAAGGGCTTCACAGAAGTTTATAATGCCCGGGCATGAAAATAAAAAAATCGTATTTTTTCCACAAACATGATCATTTAGTCCCCATTTTTTTTATTTTCTCAAGGGTAACAGGAGAAATTGGACCCCAAAAGTTGTTTTCCAATTTGTCCTGAGTACGCTGACACCCCATATGTGGGAGAAAACTACTGTATGGGCACATGTCGGGGCTCGGAAGGGAAGTAGTGACGTTTTGGAATGCAGACTTTGATGGAATGGTCTGCGGGTGTCATGTGCGTTTGGAGAGCCCCTGATGTACCTAAACTATTGAAACTCCCCACAAGTGACCCCATTTTGGAAACTAGATGCCCCAGGGAACTTATCTAGATGTGTGGTGAGCACTTTGAACCCCCAAGTGCTTCACAGAAGTTTATAACGCCCGGGCGTGAAAATAAAAAAATCATTTTTTTCCGCAAAAATGATATTTTTGCCCCTAATTTTTTATTTTCCTAAGGGTAACAGGAGAAATTGGACCCCAAAAGTTGTTTTGTAATTTGTCCTGAGTAGACTGATACCCTATATGTCGGGGTAAAACACTGTTTGGGCGCATGGCATGGCTTGGAAGGGAAGGAGCACCATTTGACTGTTTCAACGCAGAATTGGCTGGAATTGAGATTAGACGCCATGTTGCATTTGGAGAGCCCCTGATGTGCCCAAACAGTGGAAACCCCCCAATTATAACTCCAACCCTAACCCCAACACACCCCTAACCCTAATCTCAGCCCTAACCCTAGCCCTAACCCTAACCCTAATGGGAAAATGGAAATAAATACATTTTCTTTTAATTTTATTATTTTCCCTAACTAAGGGGGTGATAACGGGGGGGTTTGATTTACTATTTATGGCGGTTTTTATATTTGGCAGCTGTCACACGCTAAAAGACGCTTTTTATTGTAAAAATAGTTTTTGCATCACCACATTTTGAGAGCTATAATTTTTCCATATTTTGACCCACTGAGTCATTTGAGGTCTTATTTTTTGCGGGACGAGCTGACGTTTTTATTGGTATCATTTTTGGGCATGTGACATTTTTTGGTCGCTTTTTTTTTGGGACGCAGAATGAACAAAAACCAGCGCCTCATGAATTTCTTTTGGGGGGTGCGCTTACATCGTTCCGCCTGTGGTAAAATTGATAAAGCGGTTTTATTCTTCAGGTCAGTACGGTTACAGCGATACCTCATTTATGTCGTTTTTTATGTTTTGGCGCTTTTATGCAATGAAAACATTTTTATATAAAAAATAATTATTTTTGCATCGCTTTATTCTGCGAGGTATAACTTTTTTATTTTTTTGCTGATGATGCTGTATGGCAGCTCATTTTTTGCAGGACAAGATGACGTTTTCAGTGGTACCATGGATATTTATATGTGTCTTTTTGATCGCACGTTATTGCACTTTTTGTTCGGCGGTATGATAATAAATCATTATTTTTTGCTACGTTTTTTATTTTTTAAGGGGTTCGCTAAAGGGGTTAACTAATGGGACAGTTTTATAGGGCGGGTCGTTACGAACGTGGCGATACCAAATATGTGTACTTTTATTGTTTGTTTTTTTATTTCCAAAAAATGAATTTATTAGGGAATATTTTTTTTTTTTTTAATTTATTTAGCGATTTTTTAAAAATTATTTTTACACTTTTTTTTTAACTTTATTACATTGTCCCAGGTGGGACATCACTGTCCTGTGACAGATTGCTGATCTGTCACATCATAGATCACTGTGACAGATCAGCAATCTGTCACAGGCACTACACAGGCTTCCTCCTTGCCTGTGCTTTGCAGGCATGAGAAAGCCAGCTCCCTGCAGGCCCCCGAAGGTCCCCATCACCATCTTGGATTTGGGGACCTGCAGGGATGGAGCCCCCTGCCGCAGCGCTGCACATTGCACTGCTGTGGGGGGCTCAGGGAAGCACGGAGTGAGCCCCCTCCCTGCTTCCCTTTAACCCCCGGTATACCGCGATCGTGTTTGATCGCGGTGTGCAAGGGGTTAACGTGTCGGGGGCGGTCCGTGACCGCCCCTAACACATTGTGCCAGGGGTCAGCTGTGATAATCAGCTGACACCCGGCCGCGATTATCGGTGCTCACCACGTGGTGAGCGCCGCTGATCGCTGTGACGTACTATCCCGTCCCTGGGAATTAAGTCCCAGGGCACATGGACGGGATAGTACGTCACATGGCAGTAAGGGGTTAAACAACATGTATGTAAGTACCTGGACAAGAATGAAGTGATTAAACAGAGTCAGCATGGGTTTGTAACTAATAAGTCATGTCAGACTAAAGGCCCCGTCACACTAAGCAAACGCACTACCGATCACGACAACGATACAACCTGGCAGAGATCATTTGTGCATTGCAACATGGTCGCAAGTTAGCTGCCCAAACAGGCAGCTCTCATAAACGACACAGCAGCGATCAATGATCTGTATAACGACCTCGGCGGTCGTTGGGACCTGTCACCCAGCATGTATTGTTAAAAGACCCAGACCTCGATAGACGTGATTGAGCGCTACCTTTTCCACGCCCCTCTGCACAGATTGGTGGTCACTGGTAAGCTCTCGCTTTGTGATTGGACGACCGTGTCATAAAAGACGACGTATTAGCGCTCCCTTCCATTGTTCTCGAGCGCTGTGGTTCATACGATATTCCAGCAGCGTTCCATATTGCGTCCTGCTAGCCTTCTGCTTTCCTGCTCCTGCGATCCAGTCTGAGCCGCTATTGCGTTTGCCTTGGATTTATTCCTTCAGGATTTTTAAACTGTCTTGCAAGGTAGGCACTGTTTGTGTTTTTTTATGTTTGTGGCATTTAACTTTTTATAACTTTAATCAACATTTACATATGCTTTTATATACAGCAGCCATGGTACTTTCCAGCCGTGCCAACACATGCTCTGTATTTCATTTCCATTTATCGGACAGTTATCATTTATATGTAATTGTAACTATGTTGTACAATTATTTTATGTTTTCAATAGGCATTTTATGCTTTTCTAAGGTCATGATTAGCCATTTCCTTATTTACTGCCACTCCCATCCCCGCCATTACTATATTGTCCGTATAGTTTATGGTACCACAAATTAATGGAGTGCTGCTTTGGCATGAGTAGCCATTTTTTTTTCCTACTGTGCCCACCTCCGCCATTTAGCGTTAACATTTGTAGGTCATATATGTATTAAATTCAATGTTAATTAGATTATACTTCTTTGTAATGCCATGTTTGCCCATTTCAATTTTTCTGCCGTGCCCACCCTGCCATAACTGTATTGTCCATGAATGTAATGCCCCCACAAGCTAAGGGCCGCTTTGGCATGGGTAGCCATTTTATTATTCCTACCGCGCCCACCACCGCCATTTTGGGATCATAGCGGCGTAAAGATTTGTATTGTATGTAATCGTGGTTCGATTACACATTTTTGTAATGCTGTTAGGCTAGTTTCACACTTGCTTTTTTTTGCAGCGCGTTTTTCCCGCAAAAAAACGCATTGAAAAAACGCATACAAAAGCATACAACTGCTGCGTTTTTTTCAAGCATTTTTATGAGCATGCATGAAAAAAACGCAGCGTTTTTATGCGTTTGTATGCGTTTTTAGTGCGTTTTTACCGCGTTTGCGGTTTTTTCCAACATTAGGTGGCCCCTCACACTAACCCAAACCATGACTTTACTAACCCTAACCCTGACCCTAACCCTAACCCTAACCCTAACCCTGACCCTAACCCTAACCCTGACCCTAACCCTTAACCAAACCATACTTAACCCTAACCCAAACCCTAAACCCTAACTAACCCTAACCCTAAACCTAACCCTGACCCTAACCCTAACCCTAACCCTGACCCTAACCCTTAACCAAACCATACTTAACCCTAACCCAAACCCTAACTAACCCTAACCCTAACCCTAACCCTGACCCTAACCCTAACCCTGACCCTAACCCTTAACCAAACCATACTTAACCCTAACCCTGACCCTAACCCTAACCCTAACCCTGACCCTAACCCTTAACCAAACCATACTTAACCCTAACCCTGACCCTAACCCCAACCCTAACCCTGACCCTGACCCTTAACCAAACCATACTTAACCCTAACCCTGACCCTAACCCCAACCCTAACCCTGACCCTAACCCTAAACCCCCTTAACTAACCCTAACTCTAACCCAAACCCCTAAATTCCATGGTTAACAAAAAAAAAACGCATGTGCAAAAAAACGCATACATGAGCATGCCAGTGCGCATGTATGCGCATCCATAGGCTATAATGGCCATTTTTAGCGCAAAACGTGCGCATATGTGCGCATGCGCTTTTTTGCAGGGCCAAAAAATGCAACATGCTGCGTCTGGAAAATACAAACGCACACCCCAAAAAAACGCAGCGCATGAAAATCGCATACATGCGCTTACCAGCGCGCAGGTATGCGCACCCATGTTAAATATAGGGGAAAAAACGCATGCGCACGTATGCGTTTTTTTCCAGCGCTAAAAAACGCAAATGTGAAACCAGCCTTACATTGACATGTTTGTTTTTTTCAATCTTCCTGACACGCCCATCCCCGCCATTACTATTCTCCATTGAGGTTATGCAAAAACAACTAACTTTTGTAGGGGCCGCTTTGGAATGGGCAGCCATTTTTTTTCCTGCCGTGCCCACTACCGCCATTTTATGATCCCAGCTGTGTTAACATTTGTAGGCCATCTATGAATTTTATTTAATCATACCTTTAAATAAAACAAATGTTACATGTATTGGGCCGTTCTCACTGATTCCTTTTTTTTTTATTTCAGATGGCCGATAAGCAAGATTTCCTGCGTGACTTCATTGAGATGTACCGCTCGATGCCTTGCTTGTGGAAAATCAAATCGGCGAATTACAGTAACAGGATGAAAAAGTAGGAGGCGTACCAAAAACTGGTTGAGCTTTCCAAAAAACATTATCCCAATGAGCCAGTGGATGAGTCATCGGTCAAAAAAAGGATTCAGGGCCTCCGCACTGTATACAGGAAAGAACTGAACAAAGTGGAGAATTCGAGCAAGTCTGGAGCCGGGTCTGAAGACGTCTATGTCCCCAAATTGTGGTACTTTGATCTTCTTGCTTTCACAAGGGACCAAGAAGTACCAAGAAAAATGGCTTCTATGTTGTCACCAGACCCTGTGATCCAGCAGGACTCCCCTGTCGGAGATGTAAGTACCCTGTTTTCTTGTAATAAACATTGCAATGTACATGCCCAACTGGACTAGAAAATTTAAGTTAAAAAGGATAAATCTACTACACAGCAAAAGTTATCCCTTCATGTACTGATAATTAATCAAGTTTAACGGTTTAGGCCTATCCATTTTTCATACAGTGGAAGGACAGTTAATAACCATATTAGTCCCATCCTCACATTATTTTGCAGTTAACATGAACGCTTGTGACTGATGATCGTGAGATTCTATGCAAACTTTTGCTGTATTTGGGTGTTATAGTGAGATGAAAAATTTCTTTTGCTTTGTGATGTAACATGCATTTTCTGTTCACGCAGGACACAGAAGAGGCTGTCTCCACACCACCGTCAATCACGCATGAAGAAGACAGCATGGCAACGGTACAAGAGGAGGAAACTGTAGAGCCACCATCCTCATCTGTGCCGAGGCGACTTACATTTTCTGGTAGAAAAAGGAAGGCCCCCACCTCGGCTACTCCAGAATTTTTACAACTAGCAACAAAAGTCCTAACGACACCGCAGAACCAACCCCAGATTACCGGCTTTGCTTATTATACAAATGAGAAGCTACCAACATTAGAACCAATACAGCGTGTTCATGCAGAAAGGGTAATGCTAGAGGCGTTGAGTCAAGCGGCAACAGGACAACTTACTGACAAGTCTGGTGTCATAGACAGACGTCATAATCCGCTGTACTCTTGGCCGCACAATCCAGAGCCTCTTGAAGCAACAATGAGGAGGGGGATAGACCCTCAGCAGAACCCAAGCCTTGTTCCACCACCCTTTTTTTATACACCGCCAAGGCAACGTGTTAATGACGAAACATATTACAAACAGTTGTAGTTGTGGGGAATATTTTGTAACGTTTACTGTTGTGTATACATTTTTTTAATTGTTTCTGTTATTTTAATAAAAATGTTATTTACTGAATTGTGGTCAGCTTTTCTTGTGTTTTTTTGTTATTTCAAGAATATTTTTTACAAAAAAAAATGTTATATTTATCTGTAATCTACTTTTATCTACTCAGGACACACGGGGTTATGGGAAGGGTTAAGGGCTGATCATGGCCGCCATGTTGGCTGTACAGAAGTTCAAGATGCAGATATAATGGGTGTCATGGGAGTAATAACAGTCATGGGAGTACCAGCATTGATGGGAGTACCAGCAGTGATGGGGTAAAAAAAAAAAATGTTACAAAAAGGACACAATTTCTTTTATAGGCCGCGGTCACATTAGCGCTAAAAACTGAAAGACGCCAATCCAAGCTTATGTGTGCGCAAATAAAAAACATTACACACGCACCCGGACGTGTGCCCAACCTGAGCCAGCTGGCACGGGAAGGAGAAGAGAAAGAGAAGGAGAAGGAGAGAGACGTAGAACTGCAACCTAAGTTTCCATAAGAGAGAGAAGGAACAGAGCGGGACGAAGGAGTAGGAGAACAGAGAGGAGTTGTGGGTTGGAAGAGGAACCCTGCCTATAGGTTCTCAGCACAAGGCCGGGGCCCGGTCCCCGAGGTTGAATGGACACTTATGGTTCTGCAGCAGACACCATAGTTGGCTGTAAATGCACTACTCCCATCTAAGACTTGGGACACAACAGCAACACGGATAGAGAGCCGGGATCCAGGAGGTCCCTGAGCAGGCTACAGCTGTCTGTCATACAAGTAAGGTTCTAGGAACATCTGACAGGAGGAACTCCGGAGAACCACGGTACTGGAGATCTTCACATTAAAAGGCGCGATAGAGGAGTCGTTCAGGAAAGGCACATGTTGTCGGAGTGTTGGAGAGGAGAACCCTGACTTGCCCGGGAGGTTGATTGAGTCTCTGCCCCGGAGGACACGGCATGGAAGCAGGCACCAGGGTGCACTACGAACTGTGAGTAAAGCTTTGAAACTGCAAGCCCTGGTGTCCTCCAGTCATTCGCTGCTAACACCTTCAGCACCGCTACATCTGGGTACCAACATCTATCCCACTCTGCACCTCTCCTCATCCATTGCACCCACACTTCCCTGGGACTACAGCTCCACCTGGGGGGAGCTACACCATCTTTGCTGCGCCACACCATCAGTCCCAGTGGATCTGCATGCAGCGTTGGCTTAACATCTTACTTGCCAAACACCACAGGTGGCGTCACGAACTATTCCTATAAACTATAAACTACAAACATCACCGCCATTGATATTGGGTGCCCAGGGCCACTGACCGGGTCACTGCTGCTGTGACACATTCCCCTGACACCGGCCCGGTACCGAGTACCCCACAGCCCTGGGAGGGCAACCAACCTGCACCGGTAACACGGAGTGATGCTGGTGAGAATATCGCCTGTGGGGGCGTGCTGGCAGCTGGCGAAGGAGTTGCTGGTGGAGCAGAGGGATCTCCTGGAGATGGTGGGGCTGATGGTGGTGCTGCCCGAGACAGTGAGGTTGATGGTGATGGTGGTCCTAGAGATAGGAAAAACATTCTATTGATATCTGTCTGTTAAATGCTTTCTTTTCATTTTAAAAAAACCACGTACCGAATATTGTGAGGCGAGTAGTCAAAGCCTTACCAATATTCTAAACCGCAAGACACAGCTAATAACCAATCCAATCGAGTATACTTGCTCATCCCTAATAATAATTTTATGGGGTACACTTTTATACGTGTGCTTTTAACGACTGCAATATTTTTTTTTTCTTTATTTTTCTTTTACTACTTCCCTAACATTTATAAGTTAATTTATCTTTTAATTTTAAAAAGGTTTTTAATAATTTTTTTAAATTTTTTTGTAAATAATTAGCAGTGCATGTTTATTTAAAAAAAAAAGCCTTGACACTTTATTTTAATTTCACTTTCGGTATAATACATTACAATGCGCAGCATTTTTATGTTTTATACCAATGCTGAAAGCAAATTACATCATGCTGCGTGTTTACATGCTGACACTGTTCAAAGGCACAACGTGCAGTCTGTTATGGGGGGGTTAAAAGGAGACGTCCATAGACATCATACATACACAACATGAGTAAACCAAAAAAAAAAAAAGCTTAAAAGCTTATTTCATCATGCAAAAGGAATTTTCAAGACAAAAAAAAAGCAAAAAAAAACTGCATTTCTTTATGAAAAAACCAATGTTAAGTTCTTAAATGGCAAAACAAACAATTAAAAAGAACCTCGTCAGATCGAAAAACACTCACCCTGTCCCCTTTGGTTTTCTGTGCCGATGCTGGCGATGAGTTGGCTCGAGTGGTATCGCAGATCGGTGAGCTTTTTGCGAATCTGCGTGGTGGTCCGCGCGATGTCAAAGTTCCGCATTAGGCCTCTCCTGATTTTGCGGAGTACCCGCTTCTTGTGGAGCATGGGACAGGTGTCTTGCGCATTCGTAGTCCCGTGCATCCAATTCCTGTATTAGGAACCGCACCTTTGGTTCCCCCCACGGTACCGAACTCCTGGACGCCATCTTTACTCACTCATGTGTCCTCCAGGCCGCATTAACGCCGCCCACCAGAGCGTCGTGACGTCATGACGCAAGTTTGGGAATGCAGATGCGTCCTACATTTATACCCCGTCTCTATGGGGACGCAACAGAGTTTGCTAATATGTCTAGGCATTACAACAGTTTTCTAGGGCTACAGATTCTCTTTACATACTGTATTTGTTTATATACTCTCTGTCCATCATACGTATTACTCCTCTCTCCCCATCACACCAATCATTATCCTTCTCCCCATTACTCCTCTCTCCCCTTCACACCCATCATTTACCTTCTCCCCATTACTCCACTCTCCCCATCACACCCATCAATTGCCTTCTCCCCATTACTCCCCTCTCCCCATCACACCCATCATTTGCCTTCTCCCCATTACTCTTCTCTCCCCATCACTCCCATCATTAGCCCTCTCCCCATTACTTCTCTTTGCCCATCACACCCATCATTTGCCTTCTCCCCATTACTCTTCTTTCCCCATCACACCCATTATTTGCCTTCTCCCCATTACTCTTCTTTCCCCATCACACCCATCATTTGCCTTCTCCCCATTACTCCTCTCTCCCCATCACACCCATCATTTGCCTTCTCCCCATTACTCTTCTCTCCCCATCACACCCATCATTAGCCCTCTCCCCATTACTTCTCTTTCCCCATCACACCCATAATTTGCCTTCTCCCCATTACTCTTCTTTCCCCATCACACCCATCATTAGCCCTCTCCCCATTACTTCTCTTTCCCCATCACACCCATCATTTGCCTTCTCCCCATTACTCTTCTCTCCCCATCACACCCATCATTAGCCCTCTCCCCATTACTTCTCTTTCCCCATCACACCCATCATTTGCCTTCTCCCCATTACTCCCCTCTCCCCATCACACCCATCATTTGCCTTCTCCCCATTACTCTTCTCTCCCCATCACACCCATCATTTGCCTTCTCCCAATCACACCCATCATTTTCCTTCTCGCCATTACTTCTCTTTCCCACCATCACTCCCTTATTGCCCTTCTACCTTATTGCACATATTTGTGAAATAACAAGAAAGCATTTGTAAGTTTAAAATGTTTTTTATTACCAGAAAGTATAACAAATAATTAAAAAAAAATAGTGTAAATGCCGACTATATCTGATGCTGCCAAGTCACTGCATCGGGCCCGTTAAAGTATTGGCAGTACTTGTCTCGGCAGACCTTCGCACCGTCCTTGCTCCTGTCTTTATTGACTGGTTGAAGTCCTGCAATTGCGGGATCATTTTCATGCCATTCTCCGAGCACCACGTCACCATTGCTGTCCGAGTCCATGAAGCCAGACGGACTGTTGGCTACAGTATCGCGTTGCCATAGAAAATTGTGAAGCACGCAACAGGCCAACACCACAGAGTCTATAGATTCCAGCTTCATGTTTATGGGTGTGTGGAAAACCCTGAAGCGGTTGGCCATGATGCCGAAGGCATTCTCAACAACCCGTCGTTACTTATCAGTCTGTAATTAAAATTACGCCTTTCCGCTGTCCAAATTTTTGGGGGGTAAGGTTTCAAAAGATTCGCATGAAGGGGAAGGCTTCATCGCCCACAAAAACAAAGTTAAGATTGGCGGTTGTGTCCATGTTGGTTGACAAGTGCAGTTCACAGTTATCCAAGCGTTCCCCAAAAATAGCGTGCTCCAAAATGCCTCCGCCCAAAATCCTCCCGTTCATGCCAACATCAACGTTTATAAACTCATAATTGGCATTAACAAGGGTCATGAGGATCACGCTGAAGTAGCCCTTGTAGTTATAGTAATAGGATCCGCTGTTAGGTGGTTACGTGATCCGCACATGTTTGCCATCCAAAGCCCCACCACAGTTTGGGAACTGCCAAATACGTTCAAAATCAGATGCAATTTTTTGCCATTCCGCTTCCGATTTTGGAAAAGGCATGTAGCTCCGTAGACTGCGGACGATGGCGTTTCATGTCTCTGGAATTAAT
Organism: Dendrobates tinctorius; assembly: GCF_039654945.1. NCBI lineage: Eukaryota > Metazoa > Chordata > Amphibia > Anura > Dendrobatidae > Dendrobates > Dendrobates tinctorius. The sequence continues at coordinate 19,054,604 of NW_027361689.1, read as the reverse complement.
ACGCTGAGGAGTGATCTAGAAACAGCTGCAGAAAATTGCAAGTTTTGCATTGAGTGTCCGGTTGCCAAGAATCGCAGCGAGACTGCCAAACGCTCGTCTGCCGAAACAGCTGCACGCATCTTTGTATCCTACTGTTCAATAAGTGGCCTCATACATTCCAGTAACAGCTTGAATGATTCCTCCGACATCCGTAGATAATTACGGAAATCATGCGGATTCTTCTCCTGCAACTCTCTCACTAGATGCATGTGGAGAGCCCGCCAGGGCTATCGGGGTACTCGGCACCGGGCCCGTTGCTCTCAATGGGAGTTGTCACAGAAGCTTTGACCTGGTCCGTGGCCCTTGGGCTCCATGGCAAAAGGGGGTGAAAGAACAATGAAATAGAATTGATGAATAGTTCATGACGCCACCTGTGGTGTTCAGCAAGGGAGATGTTAAGCCGACGCTGCATGTAGATTCTCTGGGACTGGTGGTGTGTTGCAGCCAAGATGGTGAAGCTCCCCACAGGTAGAGCTGTAGTCCCAGGGCAGTGTAGATGTAGGGGTAGCTGAGAGGCGCAGGCAGTGTAGAAGCTGGTACCCAGATGTAGCGGTACCAGGTGTGTTGGCGCAGGAATGACTGGAGGACACCAGGGCTTGTAGTTCCAAAGTTTTATTCACAGTCTGTAGTACACACAGGTGCCTGCCTCCATGCCGTGTCCTCCGGGTCAGGGACTCAGTCAACCTCCAGGCAAGATAGGACGCTCCCTTCCATCACTCCGCCAACATGTGCCTTTCTGAACGTCTCCTCTATAGCGCCTTTAAGTGTGAAGATCTCCTAGTACTGAGTTACACTGGAGTTCCATCTGACAGATGTTCCCAAGAACTCTACTTGTACGGCAGACAGCTGTAGCCTGCTTCGGGGACTCCTTAGTCCTGAGTCCTGGCTCTCTATCCGTGTTGCTGTTGTGCCCCCAAGTCTTAGATGGGAGTAGTGCATTTACAACCCACTACTCCACCGGTGTCTGCTGTAGAACCATTAGTGTCCATAAAACCTCGGGGACGGAGCCCCGGCCTTGCGCTTAGAACTTCTAGGCAGGGTTCTTCCTCTAACCCACGTCCTCTGTTCCCTTTTACTCCTACGTTCCGTACTAGTATTTCCTTCTTATGGAAGATCAGGTTTCTGTTCAATGTCTTTCCCTTTCTTTCCTTTCCAGTGCCAGCTGGCTCAGATCACTGAGGCAGCTGCAGCACTCCTTCCTCCATCCCTCTCTCAGGGATCTTCTTTCCTCACTCCTCGCTGACTGACTGCGAACTCTTTGAAATTCTAAACCTTCCCACTCTTTTATGTATTTTAAACTCCACCCACCTCCCAGCACGTTTAATGTTCCAAGCAGGGAGCCACCAAAGGTGCTCTGCTACACTCCAAGCAGGGAGCCACCAAAGGTGCTCTGCTACACTCCAAGCAGGGAGCCACAATGTGGCTTTGCTAAACTACTGTGTTGTGTGGGATGCGAGTGTTGGAGCGTGGTTAGGAGCTCCCAACTCACCTGGATGGTGGGGCACCGCACCTCAGGAGGAGGTGCAGTACCTCTGTGGCAACTGAACCCTCAGGGGCGCCACACTTGTGGGTGAATTTGGACCTCTGCTCCAGCCATTATCTGGTCCACATGCAACGCTTTTGTTTGGAACGCCTCTCTTCCATCCGTGCCACTTCTTGTCGATCTCCCTCCATCAGTAATGCAGCTGCCACAACCACACGCTCCGCGGTGTTCATGCTCATTATGTGCAACCTGCCCGGTAAAGATGAGAGAAGTTAATAAATAAAGTTAATAAAAAAAAGTTAAAGAAATTTTTATAACAGTACTTGTTTTTTGTTAACATTGCATACAATCGATCGCAGCCGGGCACGGCTCAAAACACTACCAAAAAAGAAAAAAAAACAATAAAATGCAAAATAAATAAATAAATAAATGTTTAATTGAGTTATGACTTGAAATAACAGCGGACTTACAAAAGGTAACGCAGCAAAGAGCCTAAAATGGCGGGGGCTGGGAGCGGCTGTCAAAAGATTGCTGGGTAATCCTATGTTAAGGATCAAATAGATTACCTCTAAACGTTAACACAACAAATATCAAAAAATTGCAGGGGTGGGCGCGGCAAAAAAAAAAAAAATCCTGGCAACACGCCTATATATATTGAAGGCAAGCAGCCAAAAAAAACCACAAAAGATGTGTTAAGATACACCAAAAAAAAAAAAATAAGGTCATAAAAAAACATCACAAACAATATGTACCTTGCAAGGGAAATCCAAAAATCCAGAAGGTATAAATTCCAAGAAGAAGCGCAGTAGCGACTCTGACAGGATCCCAGAAAACCCTCACAAGATATAGTATCCTCGAACAACGGAAAAGGACTAGCACCAGAACGTTGGAGTAATCCACAAAGCGCTCAGGAACAATGGATGGGAGCGCAGTTTTACGTTTTCTTTTATGCTGAGGTGTTGTAGAGGCCACCAATCGGAGCTGAGGGGTGTTTACAAAAGAAAACCTAGTCCTGCCTGCGCCGCTGAGATATGAGTCGCCAACAAGGTCACTCGTCGTTCATAAAGGGTGTCAAACTCAGCGATTCAGGCTCACCAGCGGGTCACCAACAATCAAAAAATGGCCCAGGACGTTCGAGCACGATCAGCGACATCGCAGCGGGGACCACATCGCCGCTACATGTCACACACAGCGACATCGCTGACGACGTCGCTGTTGCGTCATCAAATCGGTGTTGCTTAAGCGATATTGCTAGCGATCTCGCTTAGTGTGACGGGGCCTTTACATGCTACAGGATGGTGGGGAAGGACACAGTAGGTTGGGGGGTTGCAGCAGTTCCGTGTTGGTTGAGGTGATATCTCCGGTAGTGGTGAGGAAGTAGCGGGGTCATTGCAGGCTGTAGGTTTTCTTGAAGAGGTGGGTTTTCAGGTTCCGTCTGAAGGATCCGAATGTGGTTGATAGTCTGACGTGTTGGGGCTAAGAATTCCAGAGGATGGGGGCTATTCGGGAGAAGTCTTGAAGGCGGTTGGATGAGGAGCGAATAACTGTGGAGGAGAGAAGGAGGTCATGGGAGGACCGGAGATTACATGAGGGAAGGTATCGGGAGATTAGTTCAGAGACATATGGGGGAGACAGGTTATAGATGGCCTTGTAGGTCAGTATTAGTAATTTGAACTGGATACGCTGAGGGAATGGGAGCCAGTGAAGAGATTTGCGGAGGGGAGAAGTGGAAGAGTAGTGGGTCGCCCTCCCAGGGCTGTGGGGTACTCGGTACAGGGCCGTTGTCAGTGGGATGTGTCACAGCAGCGGTGACCTGGTCCGTGGCCCTCGGTGCCCAAGTAATGGGGAAATGTAGTCAATGGAATGGAATAGTTCGTGACGCCACCTGTGGTGTTTTGCAAGCAAGATGTTAAGCCAACGCTGCGTGCAGATCCTCTGGGCTGGAGAAAACAAGTGAGATTTTATTACACCATTCCAAAATGAAGATAAGTCACATGTGACACGTGAAGGAGGACAGAACAGCGATCAAGTGGTTACCTACCACAAACCTACGTTATGTAGTCGACCAAAATGGTTAAAGGGGGTTATCCACTTTCTAAAACCTTATGCCTGAAAATTCTTTCTAAAATAACGCATTCCGCCTCCACCGCTGCCCCAGTGTCTGTTGTTGGGCTGTGATGTCACTCCAACAATGCTGCAGCCAATCACTGAGCGCAGCAGCTCTGCCACTGTAGACCCCATGGACTCCGTGACTGGCTGCCATGACGCTGACGCTACATTGGAGCGCAGACAGTAACAGACTGGAGGAGCGGCGATGGAGGAGCAGCTTATTTTTTTCTTTACATTGAATTTTGCATCATTCATGAGCAAAGTTTTCTGAAAAAAAAACTTTTAAAACCTTTTCACACATTTTTTCTATACTTGCAGTTTTTTGGGTTTTATAGTGTGTGGCATAAACGATAACAGCAGCGTGATCGCTCAGGTCAGCGCTATTAGCGATCGCCATCGTGTAAAGCAATAATGCGGCTTGTGTCCGCATCTCCCGAGACCCCTCATCTTCTCAGTTTTCCCATCAATGGAGCTGAGAGAATCTGTCCTGTGTGTGGCGAGCTAGACATTATTATTGGTGCCATTTTGGGGTGCATACAATGACTTGATGGCATTTTGTTGGGGGGAGATAAATATTCACAGGAGTACCAACAAGGCATCCGTGGGGGTCTTCAGCAGACCCCCAGCTCACGGGAGTCAACGGGCATTCGACAGGTTGCAATCACACACCTTAAAAGCCACTGTCAAAAATGGCAGTTATGAGGTCAAAAAGGAACGACCGGCGCTAGCTCTGGTTGGGGCAGGGTGCCGACTGTGTAACAGCGCTGGCATATTCTGGGTATGGGAGACATAGAAAAACAACTTGCGAGATATGTACATGAAAGGTACAAACAAAGAAGGGGTTAAAGAATGTGTCAGCAGGTTTCTACTATGGAATCTGAGAGCAGCATGATGTAGGGGCAGAGACTAATTCCAGTAATGTATCACTTGCTGGACTGATTGGTGCAATTTTGATAAAATCCCTGTTTTCTCTGCTGTAGATGCAGCGGTGCTCAGAATGCTGAGCTCTGTATAACCCCGCCCACATCCCACTGAGTGCACTGTCTGCAATCTGCCAATCGATGGAGTGCGGGTTACACAGATTCAGCTGGACTGCCCTGCACGTGACACCTAGTTCTGCAGCTATAATATCCTACTGATGAAACACTGTATTGAAACCTCAGCAAACTTCTGAGCAAGTGACACATCGCTGGAATCAGGCTTTCTGCCCCTACATATGACGTATAGAAAAACTTGTTCACAAAGTCGCTGTTTTTCCAAGGTATTTATTTATTTATTTTTAACACTTTATGTGTCACACAACACTGAAAGAAATGTTCCCATAGAATGTAAATCAGACAGAATTCTACATTGCCAGTGCTGTGAATGAAGTATAGCTTAAAGGGGTTATCGAGAGGGATCCAGAGGGATCCAGAGCCGCTCACGTTACGATCCAACCCTCCTGCCTGGATGCCCCATCCTCCCATTATCCCTCACTGGCACCTTCCCTTTAACAAGAAGTGACACTCAGTCCTTATGTAGGGGCGATAAATGGGAGCCGTGGCAGAACAGCAGGGGTTAGATGACGGAGCGGCCGGGTACCTGTACAGTTAGTAGTGTGCAGTATTATTTATAGAGATCTGTGCGGTACGAGTCCCCAGAATATACGGCCCCTTTCCTGCCACAAAAGTATCAAAACATTTTCCGATTTTGCTTCTCTTTTTAAAAAAAGACCATTTTTAAATCAATCGATCATCTGATCACTTTGAGTCTGTTTCCAAAGAAAAACTCCTGGCAGCTGTGCTTTCCCCTGCAGCGGCCACTACAGGACATAAGTGGTATTGCTTGAAAGATATGTCAAAAGAATGGCAGACACTAATACAAGGATGTGCACGTCACCAAAGCAACAGGGGCTTTAAAGGGGGTGTCCACCATCAGGGACAAGTGTTTATCATCATTTACACACATGCATTTGGGGCTTCAAATATATTTTTTGCAACTGGGTTTCATTAAAAATTTTGCATATTCGACTTTTACATTCTGTTTATTTACAGGCACATCCAAGTTTTCAGGGGTTTGGGGTCATAAATCAGCAGAGAAAAAAGTCACAAACTCCCCATCAGACCTTTATAGTGAGCTCACTGATGGATTCGCAGTTAACTAAATCTGCATCCAGCGACACAGAGGCTGCAGAAGAAAACGCTCTAAGAAAACTTGAGGGCAAAAAATACCCAAAATAATGTGAATTAAAGGGAAAAAAAAACTGTTGTAAACATTGGACAACTCCTATAATTTAGTGACCTGCCCCTTAATGAACGTGGCGCAGCTCACACTCCGTCAATGTGCCACCGTCAGACCGTCCTCCAGTCACAGGCAGGGCGTCAGTCCTCATACTCTTCACACAACATTCGGGCACAAACTACTGTGGATCTGTGGATCTCGGCCGGAAAACACCGCCTCTCCCTGCTGCCGAAATGTGATGGAGAAAACCACAGAAGGCGCAAAGTGTTACCGCAAAATAAAGTCTTATTACCAATGCAGAAACTCTGGGGTTGGGGGAATGAGGAGCGCGGCGGTCAGGACGGTGCCCGGCGCGGGAAGAAAAGATCGCAAAAAATCTGGGAGGCATCAATTATTTTTATTACAGGATGAGATCTGCCAGGCACAGCATAGGATGAGCGAGGGGCACGCTGACGGGCAAAGGGGTAAGAGGGCACCCTGATGGGCGCAGCCTGGGATGGGTGAGAAACGCTGCCGGGCGCAGCCTGGGATGGGTGAGGGGTACGCTGCCGGGCGCAGCCTGGGATGGGTGAGAAACGCTGCCAGGCGCAGCCTGGGATAGGTGAGGGGGCACGCTGCCGGGCGCAGCCTGGGATAGGTGAGGGGTACGCTGCCAGGCGCAGCCTGGGATGGGTGAGGGGCACGTTGCCGGGCGCAGCCTGGGATGGGTGAGGGGCATGCTGCCGGGTGCAGCCTGGAATGGGTGAGGGGGCAAACTGATGGGCGCAGAATGGGATGGGTGAGGGGCCACGCTGACAGGTGCAGCCTGGGATGGGTGAGGGGGCCACGCTGATGGGCGCAGCCTGGGATGGATGAGGGGGCCACGCAGACGGGCGCAGCCTGGGATGGGTGAGGGGGCCACGCTGACTGGCGCAGCCTGGGATGGATGAGGGGCCATGCTAACGGGCGCAGCCTGGGATGGGTGAGAGGGCCACGCTGATGGGCGCAGCCTGGGATGGGTGAGGGGGCCACACAGACGGGCGCAGCCTGGGATGGATGAGGGGCCACGCTGATGGGCGCAGCCTGGGATGGGTAAGGGACCACGCTGAAGGGCGCAGCCTGGGATGGGTGAGGGGCCACGCTGACAGGCGAAGGGGTGAGGGGGCACGCTGCCGGGCGAAGCCTGGGATGGGGGAGGGGCCACGCTGACGGGTGAAGGGGTGAGGGGGCACGCTGCTGGGCGAAGCCTGGGATGGGTGAGGGGCCACGCTGACGGGCGCAGCCTGGGATGGGTGAGGGGGCACACTGACGGGCGAAGGAGTGAGGGGGCACACTGCCGGGCAAAGCCTGGGATGGGTGAGGGGCCACGCTGACGGGCGAAGGGGTGAGGGAGAATGCTGACGGGCGAAGCCTGGGATGGGTGAGGGGCCACGCTGACGGGCGCAGCCTGGGATGGGTGAGGGGGCACACTGATGGGTGAGGGGGCACGATGCCGGGCAAAGCCTGGGATGGCTGAGGGGCCACGCTGACGGGTGCAGCCTGGGATGAATGAGGGGGCCACACTAATGGGTGCAGCCTGGGATGGGTGAGGGGGCCATGCTGACGGGCGCAGCCTGGGATGGGTGAGGGGGCCACGCTGATGGGCGCAGCCTGGGATGGGTGAGGGGGCCACGCTGACGGGCGCAGCCTGGGATGGGTGAGGGGCCACGCTGACAGGCGAAGGGGTGAGGGGGCACGCTGCCAGGCGAAGCCTGGAATGGGTGAGGGGCCACGCTGACGGGCGAAGGGGTGAGGGGGCACGCTGCCGGGCGAAACCTGGGATGGGTGAGGGGCCACGCTGACGGGCGCAGCCTGGGATGGGTGAGGGGGCACATTGACAGGCGAAGGGGTGAGGGGGCATGATGCCGGGCGAAGCCTGGGATGGGTGAGGGGCCACGCTGACGGGTGCAGCCTGGGATGGATGAGGGGCCACGCTGATGGGCGCAGCCTGGGATGGGTGAGGGGGCCACGCTGACGGGCGCAGCCTGGGATGGGTGAGGGGGCCACGCTGACGGGCACAGCCTGGGATGGGTGAGGGGCCACGCTGACGGGCGCAGCCTGGGATGGATGAGGGGCCACGCTGACGGGCGCTGCCTGGGATGGGTGAGTGGGCCACGCTGACGGGCGCAGCCTGGGATGGGTGAGGGGGCCACGCTGACGGGCGCAGCCTGGGATAGGTGAGCGGCCACGCTGACGGGCGCAGCCTGGGATGGATGAGGGGCCGCGCTGATGGGTGCAGCCTGGGATGGGTGAGGGGGCCACGCTGACGGGCGCAGCCTGGGATGGGTGAGGGGGCCACGCTGACGGGCGCAGCCTGGGATGGGTGAGGGGCCATGCTGACGGGCACAGCCTGGGATGGATGAGGGGCCACGCTGACGGGCGCAGCTTGGGATGGGTGAGGGGGCCACGTTGACGGGCGCAGCCTGGGATATGTGAGGGGGCCATGCTGACGGGTGCAGCCTGGGATGGGTGAGGGGCCACGCTGATGGGCGCAGCCTGGGATGGGTGAGGGGCCACGCTGATGGGCGCAGCCTGGGATGGGTGAGGGGCCATGCTGACGGGCGCAGCCTGGGATGGGTGAGGGGCCACGCTGATGGGTGCAGCCTGGGATGGGTGAGGGGGCCACGCTGACGGGCGCAGCCTGGGGTGGGTGAGGGGGCCACGCTGACGGTCACATGTCTCACTGTGGTCACATTGTCGCGGAATGTCTGACCTCACAGATGATTGAATAAAGGTGTGGAGCCTTTGGAATAGAATCTGTGGATTTCTGCAGCCTTTATTGCCTTCTTGGAGAGAAAAAGGATAAGAACACTACATTGTCAGAAGAAGGAAGAAAGAAAAAGCGCCCCCTGGAGGATCACCCAGGACCACAAGCATCATAAGGACCTGGTGACGAATACCACCCAAATGCGCTGTTTATGCTCATGCCATGTAAACCTATGGTGGTCGGTTCATCAAGGTTGGTGGTTTTCTATGCCAGCATTCATGAAGCGTCCATTGGAGTAAAATGCACCAAATGCCCACAGCCCCCGCCCACAGCCCCCACCCACAGGCTCCCCACAGTCCCTGCCCACAGGCTGCCCACAGCCCCTGCCCACAGGCTGCCAACAGCCCCTGCCCACAGGCTCCCCGCAGCCCCCGCCCACAGGCTGCCCACAGCCCCTGCCCACAGGCTGCCCACAGCCCGTGTCCACACACAGCCCGCAGCCCCCGCCCACAGGCTGCCCACAGCCCCCGCCCACAGGCTGCCAACAGCCCCTGCCCACAGGCTCCCCGCAGCCCTTGCCCACAGGCTGCCCACAGCCCCTGCCCACAGGCTGCCCACAGCCCCCATCCACACACAGCCTGCAGCCCCCTCCCACAGGCTGCCCACAGAGCACCAGAATCTCATTAGCTGAAAATAAAGACTGAGGCTGTGTGCCCACATAAGCGTTTTTTCACTTTTTTTAAGCATTTTTTTCAATGCAAAAACGCTTAAAAAACGCATACATTAAGCATCCCATTCTTATAATGCATTCTGCAATTTTTGTGCACATGATGTGTTTTTTTTCTGGAAAAAAAAGCGCATCGCGGTAAAAAACGCAGCATGTTCATTAATTTTGCAGTAAAAAAAATGCATTTCTAACTATATTCTATGAGAATGTGGATGCTACGGAAAAAGACACATAAAAAACGCTCAAAAAACATGTTTTTCCTGGGAAGGACTCCGGTTTTTAGTCAGGAATTTTCTGCATACGTGGGTGCATAGCCTAAACAACAACCAGAAGACGGATTTAGTCAACCCAGAAATCATTGTAATCAGTATAACAGCGCCGACCTGACACTGTCTGTAGGTTACTGTGCACAATCCAGCTGACAGGTTCACTTAAAAGGGAAAACTAAATTACACACCAGTCTCCACAATGGCGCCACTGATTATCCTAGCACTAGCTGAAGGAAATCTGACGAATACACTTGTCACTGATTAAAATAAAATACATAAAAACAGATGGGGGTAGATGGGCTAACTATATAGAATCCCAATTAGGGACTGGGGGTAAGGATAATTATGGTAATTAATATTGGGATGTTTGTACGCTCCAGGAGCTGCTCCTTCTTTGCTTGTAGCCCCACTATAGTGATATTAGATCGCGACCGAGATCAGTATAACGGGAATGTCAAGCACGTACCAGTGACTCTATAAGGGGCGTTGTGCACCAAGTGCACGTGCAGTGATCCACTTCTTCGACGTTAAACACAGCTACGACTCCCATGTTCCCAGGACTGTTTAGTATAAACCCTGCACCTGTGGTAAGTCTCCATCCCTGTACAGTGGTATATTGGTAAGGCCAGGGTTCCTATGGGACTTGCAGAATGGAGTAGCTTGCGCCAAGTCTGTCCGAGGAAGTCTCTTTGAGCTGATGGCCTTACACAGGACTCAACATTAAAAGGAAAAAAAGGAAAAAAAATTTAGTTAGAGTTGAATCAACCACCATAGCACACCTTCCCCGCTTATCATCAGAATCTCCTCAGCACTGCCTAATCGCCTCCCTCAGCCCGAACCCTACAATTATACCACTGTACATACTAAACCGCCGTAGAGTCTCTAGGGTGCCAGTAGTGTCTCTATTTTGGGGGCTCATACCCCTCAGGGTAAGCAATGACCGCTATGGCATAGAGGTCATGGGGACAGTGTTCCTTTTAATACGAGACTAAGCCTCCCTCCCACCGGTCATGTACATTCTGGACGGAGGCTACATATAGATAGAACTTATAGCCGGTGGCAAGGTACCGAATGAAACCATATCCTTTTCCTTTGTTCAAGTGCACCAACCACCCGTATGAATGTGAAACAGACATAGCTGCCTCTCCTTCCTTATGGAGTAGCTCCCACACCTCCCGCTCTCTGGCCTTTTTCTTTTCAATTATCTCCGCAACCCAAACGGAGGGTCCGGTATAGGCCGCAGAGTCTGGTGGGCGGGCCGCAATCGAGGGTGGAACAGAAGTGGCCGCGGACAAGGGGAAGCAGGCCACCACTTGAGTCACAGGCGGAACTGAGGAGGCCACGGGCATCTTCAAGTAAGTTGGAGAGTCGGTCACAACCGGAATCAAGGCGGCCATGGGCTCCGGTAAATAGACTGCAGTCATGGCTGTGGACACAACAACGGCAGCCGTGGGTGTTGTTCCATAGGCCGCGGTTTGCTGTGGCGGGCCCGTGATGATGGCAGGTTCTGATGAGCAGGCCACAACCGGACGCCATAGCATGGCAGGGGTGGCCGTGGGTTGGTTCCACGCCGGCACCGCCGGGTGAGGCGGCTCAGAATGGTCAACAAGAGCCGTGAGCTCATCCAGGGCCGTAGTCTCTGTAGAGCCGGGAGTCGTCCAAGGTGGTTGAGAGCTAATGCCCGGACCCGGGGACCTGTTTGTTGCACTGGGTATGGGGGCGGGCTCTGTCTGCGATACCGCCGATTGGGCCGGGGGAACGCTCACCTTCCCCAGCGTCGCAGCTCCCAGCAGGTTGTCCCACCGCTCCTCCAATCGCCATAGATCTTCCATCGGCAGCTGCATCGGGGCACGGGGCACTGAGACTGGCTCCCAGGAACAGGTCTCCCAGCGGGCTTCAACTTCCTGACGCCATCTCCATTCTAGGCATCCGAGGCCACGACAACGCCGCATTTCGCCTGAGTTTCTGAAGCTCAATGGCGCCAAACAGCTACACTCTGTCTCTTCACCAGGGCCACTCCGGCTCGAGGGTGGGGCGTTGTTTGGCCTCTCCACCCATTTTCCAAGGGCCAGTATGGGAGGGCGGCTGCCTTCTGATGTAATCCTTTCCCCCCAGGGATGGAAGCAACACAGTCCTGGATTGTCAGTTTTGGATTCAAACTCCTGGGTTTCTCCTTGTCGCTGATACGTCACAGCCATATTAACAGTCCACTTTTCTGCTCTGGTTTTCCCATTTTTTGACAGCCAGAAACTCGAAGCTCAGTCCCAAATTGTAATCCACAGGGAGATTAAAATTCTTCACCCCGTACAGCTTAGGGGGGGCCTCTGGTACTCGCTGGCAGGCTTGTCGCTGAAGATGTTGTCTTTGCGGCAGCGATCCTGCCGACTACGCCAAATGTAGGGTTCGGGCTGAGGGAGGCGATTAGGCGGTGCTGAGGAGATTCTGATGATAGTGTGGATAAGCGGGGAAGGTGTGCTGTGATGATGATCCCACAGAACTGGGGGGGTGACCCACCTCTTGGCATCGGCAGACACGAGACAGAGGCAAGGGTTGTGTCCAACAGTTCAGATTTTATTGGCCGTTTTCTGGACAACCACCGTACATCGTCACAGGATTAGTCCACACTTCACTTCTTACACAGACCCGGGTACTTTCTCTTCCTTGTATTACCGTTCGTGGCGTCCTCTATGGCTCTTTCCCGCTGTGGCTGCCCTAGGCACTTTCACCACAGCGTTGCACATTTAGAGTACGCCGTCCACCTGAGACTCACAATCTGTCTCTGTCCGCAGCCACTGTCCTTTTGGGTCACCCCCTGTGACCGCCTCCACTGTCAGTCTCTCTCTCTGAGGGTTCTTTTGCTGCCTCTCCTCACGGCAGACCCTCCTCTCTTGTGAGCTCCCCTGGCTGACTGGAACTTCCAGAACCTTCCCTGACCTCTTATACTCCCAGACTCAGTAGCTCCGCCCACTATCACCTGACAGTGACCTCTGACAAATGGCAGTTACCTTGACCCATGGCAGTTACACAGTCACCCTCCTATACTCCCCACTGCCCTCTAATTTTCAAACTACCACATAACACCCTTTTTTCTGTGTCTCAGCCTACACTGCGCTATCTCTCTGTCTCTCATTACAGACAGACCTGTCCGTCAGCTCAACCTCCCCACACAATGGCAAGGCCAGGGTTCCTTTGGGACCTACAGAATGGAGCAGCTTGCCCCAAGTCTGTCCGAGGAAGTTTTTTTCAGCTGATGGCTTTAGACAATAAAGGCCAGGGATGATAGCAGGATGATGGATTCGCTTGTACCAAGTCTCTCCAAGGCAGTCTCTTTGATCTGACGGCCTTAGACAGATCCCAACATAAAAATAAAACAGGTAGAGTTGAATCAACCACTATAGCCGCAAGTTTGCTCCTCTGACCAGCTGCTACTCTGTAGATGCAACCCTGCACCTGTGGTAAGTATCTATCCATGTACAGTGGTACAGTGGTAAGGCTGGGGTTCCTTTGAGACCTGCAGAATGGAGCAGCTTGCGCCAAGTCTGTCCGAGGAAGCCTTTTTGAGCTGATGGCTTTAGACATTAAAGGCCAGGGATGACTGCGGGATGGAGTGGCTTGTACCAAGTCTCTCCAAGGAAGTCTCTTTGAGCTGACAGCCTTAGACAGATCCCAAAATATAAAAAAAATTAGTTAGGGTTGAATCAACCACCATAGCCTCAAGCTTGCTGCTCTGGCCAGCAGCTACTCTGTAGATGCAACCCCGCCCCTTTGGTAAGTATCTATCCATGTACAGTGGTATAATGGTAAGGTCGGGGTTCCTTTGAGACCAGCAGAATGGAGTGGCTGGCGCCAAGTCTGTCCGAGGAAGCCTTTTTGATCTAATGGCTTTAGACAATAAAGGCCAGGGATGATAGCAGGATGATGGATTGGCTTGTACCAAGTCTCTCCAAGGAAGTCTCTTTGATCTGATGGCCTTAGACAGATCCCAACATTAAAAAAAAAGTCAGAGTTGAATCAACCACCATGGCCTCAAGTTTGCTCCTCCGACCAGCTGCTACTCTGTAGATGCAACCCTGCGCCTGTGGTAAGCATCTATCCATGTACAGTGGTACAGTGGTAAGGCTGGGGTTCCTTAGAGACCTGCAGAATGGACCAGCTTGCGCCTAGTCTGTCCGGGGAAGCCTTTTTGAGCTGATGGCTTTAGACATTAAAGGCCAGGTATGATTGCAAGATGGAGTGGCTTGTACCAAGTCTGTCCAAGGAAGTCTCTTTGAGCTGATAGCCTTACACAGAACCCAACATTAAATGGAAAAAATATTTAGTTAGAGTTGAATCAACCACCATAGCCTCAAACTTGCTCCATCTACTCTGCAGATGCAACCCTGCGCCTGTGGTAAGTATATATCCCTGTACATGGTATATTGCTAAGACCAGGGTTCCTTTGGGACCGGCAGAATGGAGTAGCTTGCGCCAAGTCTCTCCGAGGATGCCTTTTTGAGCTGGTGGCTTTAGACATTAAAGGCCAGAGATGATTGCAGGATGGAGTGGCTTGTACCAAGTCTGTCAAATTAAGTGTCTTTGAGCTGATGGACTTACACAGATCCCAACCTTAAAAAAATTAGGGTTGAATCAACCACCATAACCTCAAGCTTGCTCCTCCGGCCAGCAGCTACTTTGTAGATGCAACCCTGCGCTTGTGGTATCTATCCATTTACAGTGGTATAATGGTAAGGCCAAGGTTCCTTTGGGACCTGCAGAATGGAGTAGCTTGCGCCAAGTCTGTCCGAGGAAGCCTTTTTGAGCTAATGGCTTTAGACAATAAAGGCCAGTGATGATTGCAGGATGATGGATTCGCTTGTACCAAGTCTCTCCAAAGCAGTCTCTTTGATCTGACGGCCTTAGACAGATCCCAACGTTAAAAAAAAAATCAGTTAGAGTTGAATCAACCACCATAGCCTCAAGTTTGATCCTCTGACCAGCTGCTACTCTGTAGATGTAAACCCTGCAACTGTGGTAAGTATCTATCCATGTACAGTGGTATAATGGTAAGGCTGGGGTTCCTTTGAGACCTGCAGAATGAAGTAGCTTGCGACAAGTCTGTCCGAGGAAGCATTTTTGAGCTGATGGCTTTAGACATTAAAGGCCAGGGATGATTGTAGGATGGAGTGGCTTGTACCAAGTCTGTCCAATTAAGTCTCTTTGAGCTGACGGTCTTAAGCGGGAGTCACACATAGCAATCTCGCTAGCGATATCGCTGCTGAGTCACAACTTTTGTGACGTAACAGCAATCTCACCAGCAAGATCGCTGTGTGTGACAGCGATCAGCGAGCGGCCCCCCTGCCGGTATCGCTGATCGCTGTAAGAAACCTCTGTACATTTTTTGGTCGCTGGTCTCCCGCTGGCCAGCACGCATCGCTGCGTGTGACAGGCGGGAGACCAGCGATCAGCTGTAAAAGATAGAATTAAAATAAAAAATATTGTTATTCTCACCTTCTGACGTCCCGCGCAGCATTCCTCTCTCCACGCTCCGGTCCCAGTGATCCTTTGCACGAATAACGGCGAGACTTCGCGCTCCCGCAAGACCGTGACGTCTCGTGGTCATTCTCGCAAAGGATTACTGGGACCGGACCGTGGAGAGAGGCGGGATGGCTGCGCGGGACGTCGGAAGGTGAGAATAACAATATTTTTTATTTTAATTCTATTTTTTACAGGGATGGCAAGCGATGCCGGGGGCTCGGCATCGCTGTGCTGATCGCTGGTGAAGCTGTCTGTGTGACAGCTCACCAGCGATCACATAGCGACTTACCAGCGATCCTGACACCTTGATATCGGTGTCGGTATCGCTGGTAAGTCGCTATGTGTGACTCCAGCATTAGACAGATCCAAACATTAAAAAGGGTTAGGGTCGCCCACCAAGGGCTGTGGGGTACTCGGTACCGGGCCGGTATCAGCGGGATGTGTCAAGGCAGCAGTGACCCGGCCCTTGGCCTTGGGCGCCCAAGTAATAGGGAGATTAAATGGTGGAATGTAGTTAATTGAATGAATAGTTCGTGACGCCACCTGTGGTGTTCGGCAAGGGAGGTGTTAAGCCGATGCTGCATGCAGATCCGCTGGGACTGATGGTATGGTGCAGCAAAGATGTAAAAGCTCCCCACAGGTGAAGCTTTAGTCCCAGGGCAGTGTAGATGTGGTTGGCACGGGGATGTAGCGGTGCCGGAAGGGTAGGAAGCAGACAAAGACACAGCGGGAAGTAGTTTCTGTACCTTTACTTGGCAAATGCAGTCCAGGGTCCTGATTACAGATGGTACCACAGCAAGCTAGCCTGGAAGCAACTCAGGGATTCTCTCTCAGCAGATGGGCTGTGCAGTCTCCTTCCTAGCGCTTATTTGAGGTGTCTCCAGTACCGAGTTACACTGAAGTTCCTACTAATTCTCTTCTCCTAGCACTCCTCGTATGGCAGACAGCTGTAGCCGCTATTCCTCTCTTGGCTCACTCCGTGCTGTTGTGCCTCCAAGTCTTAGATGGGAGTAGTGCATTTACAGCCTCTACTCCTCTAGTACCTGTTGCAGGACCATTAGTATCCATACAACCGTGGAGACCAGGCTCCAGTTCATGCGCTCTCGATGGAGCCTTTTCTCCTTGCTCGATCTCCACACTTCTTCCTCACGTCTGCACACTTCACCCTCCTCACACTAACTACTCACTCCTTCCTCTTGGCCCTCAGAGAGCACTCCTCCCCTTAATTCCGGTTCAGAGTCCCCCCTGCTGGCCTAGAGTGGAACTGTGTTGCATGTATAGGTTAACTGCGAGAGAGACCCTTCACTGCTTCCAAGACTGCATTACCCTCCCTGGAGGAAGGCAAAGCCACTGTGGCGGCCATACTCCTGGGGGCGCCACAGTTAAATCAACCACCATAGCCTCAAGCTTGCTCCTCCGGCCAGCAGCTACTCTGTAGATGCATCCCTGCACCTGTGGTAAGTATCTATCCATGTACAGTGGTATAATGGTAAGGCCGGGGTTCCTTTGAGACCTGCAGAATGGAGTAGCTTGCGCCAAGTCTGTCCACGGAAGCCTTTTTGAGCTAATGGCTTTAGATAATAAAGGCCAGTGATGATTGCAGGATGATGGATTGACTTGTACCAAGTCTCTCCAAGGAATTCTCTTTGATCGGATGGCCTTAGACAAATGCAAACATTAGAAAAAAAAATATTTAGAATTGAATCAACCACCATAGCCTCAAGCTTGCTCCTCCGGCCAGCACCTACTCTGTAGATGCAACCCTGCGCCTGAGGTAAGTATCTATCCCTGTACATGGTATATTGGTAAGGTCAGGGTTCCATTGGGACCTGCAGAATGGAATAGCTTGCTCCAAGTCTGTCCGAGAATGCCTTTTTGAGCTCATGGATTAGGCAGAACCTAACATTTAGGAAAAAGGCTTTACTTAGTTTATTTTAGTTATGGTAAAGTCAAACGTTCTAGCATCGAGCTACTAATTCATTTTATCTAAAGCAAATTAGATGACACATTTTTATTGTTGGAGCAATGAGGTTTTGCAACTCTATCTGCCACATGATCTTGTAATCCATAATACTCTAAATAAGTTCATGGAGGGCCTTTATGACTTTCGTTAATAATATTTCAGGTTTTTGATAATAGTTTTTGTTATGGGATGGAATTTTTCCCCTAGTATGGAGCAATTTGCATTTGCTTCGTGGGATTTTTGCCTTCCTCTGGATCAACACATTAGCTTTTAGGTTGAACATGATTGACTTTTGTCTTTCAACCTTAAAACTGTGAAACTTTCTCTCCTTTGAAGTTTAAGGGTAAAGGTCAGGATTCCTTTGGACCCTGCAGAAATGGACTGTTTTGCTCCAAGACTGTTTGAGGAATCCTTTTGCGCAGAAGGCCTCAGAAAGATTCTAATACATAGGAAAGTAGCGTTAGATAGTTTAATTTAATTTAGGGTTGGCTACACTATTCTAGCCTTAAGCTCTCCCCTCCGGTCAGCATCACCTATGTAGATGCTATCTTCTCACTGTGATCATCTTTATCACTTTAAAGGTGTGTAGGAGTGAAGGCCAGGTTTCCTTAGGAACCTGGAAGATAGAAGCCTTTTTGAGCTGATGGCTTTAGACATTAAAGGCCAGGGATGACTGCGGGATGGAGTGGCTTGTACCAAGTCTCTACAAGGAAGTCTCTTTGAGCTAACGGCCTTAGACAGATCCCAAAATTTAAAAAAATTAGTTAGGGTTGAATCAACCACCATAGCCTCAAGCTTGCTCCTCCGGCCAGCAGCTACTCTGTAGATGCAACCCTGCTGCTGTGGTAAGTATCTATCCCTGTACAGTGGTATATTGTTAAGTCCAAGGTTCCTTTGGAACCTGCAGAATGGAGTAGCTTGCGCCAAGTCTGTCCGAGAATGCCTTTTTGAGCTCATGGCTTTAGTCAGATCCTAACATTTAGGAAGAAGGCTTTAATTAATTTATTTTAGTTATGATTAAGTCAAGCACTCTAGCATCGAGCTACTAAATCATTTTGTCTAAAGCAAATTAGATGACACATTTTTATTGTTTGAGCAATTAAGTTTTGGAACTCTATCTGCCACATGATCTTGTAATCCATAATACTCTAAATAAGTTCAAGGAGAGCCTTTATGCCTTTCTTGAATAATAATATTTCAGGATTTTGGTAATAGTCTTTGTTATGGGACGTTGATCCAGGGAACTAGTCTGATTGCCGTATGTGGAGTCGGGAAGGAATTTTTCCCCTAATATGGAGCAATTTGCATTTGCTTCGTGGGGTTTTTGCCTTCCTCTGGATCAATACATTTGCTTTTAGGTCGAACTTGATTGACTTGTGACTTTCAACCTTAACACTATAAAACTTTCTCTCTATTGAGGTTTAAGGGTGAAGGCCAGGGTTCTTTAGGACCCTGGAAAATAGAATGGCTTGTTACAAGTCTGTCCATGGAAGCCTTTTTGAGCCCACGACCTCAGACAGGTTCTAACAAGAGAGTGGCGTTAGATAGTTTTTTCAGTTACGGTTAGGGTTGATTCAACTACTCTAGCCTCAAGCTCGCTACAGATACTCTGTAGAAGTAACCCTGCTTCTGTGGTACGTCTCCATCCCTGTACAGTGGTATATTGGTAAGGCCAGGGTTCCTATGGGACTTGCAGAATGGAGTAGCTTGCGCGAAGTCTGTCCAAGGAAGCCTTTTTGAGCTGATGGCTTTAGACATTAAAGGCTAGGTATGATTGCAAGATGGAGTAGCTTGTACCAAGTCTGACCAAGGAAGTCTCTTTGAGCTTATGGCTTTACACAGGACCAAACATTAAAAGGAAAAAAAATGTAGTTAGAGTTGAATCAACCACCATAGCCTCAAACTTGCTCCTCCGGCCAGCAGCTACTCGGTAGATGCAACCCTGCACCTGTGGTAAGTATCTATCCCTGTACATGATATATTGCTAAGGACAGGGTTCCTTTGCGACAGTCAGAATGGAGTAGCTTGCGCCAAGAGTGTCCGTGGAAGCCTTTTTGAGCAGATGGCTTTAGACATTAAAGGCCAGGGATGATTGCAGGATGGAGTGGCTTGTACCAAGTCTGTCCAATTAAGTCTCTTGAGCTGACGGCCTTAGAGAGATCCCAACATTAAAAAAAATTAGTTAGGGTAGACAACCACCATAGCCTCAAGCTTGCTCCTCCGGCCAGCAGCTACTCTGTAGATGCAACCCTGCGCCTGTGGTAAGTATCTTTCCATGTACAGTGGTATAATGGTAAGGCCGTTGTTCCTTTCAGACTTGCAGAATGGAGTAGCTTGCGCCAAGTCTGTTCGAGGAAGCCTTTTTGAGCTAATGGCTTTAGACAATAAAGGCTAGTGATGATTGCAGGATGATGGAATGGCTTGTACCAAGTCTCTCCAAGGAAGTCTCTTTGATCTGATGGCCTCAAACTTGCTCCTCCGGCCAGCAGCTACTCTATAGATGCAACCCTGCGCCTGTGGTAAGCATCTATCCCTGTACAGTGGTATATTGCTAAGGCCAGGGATCCTTTGGGTCCTGCAAAATGGAGTAGCTTGCGCCAAGTCTGTCCGAGGATGCCTTTTTAAGCTCATGGCTTTAGACAATAAAGGCCAGGGATGACAGCAGGATGATGAATTCGCTTGTACCAAGTTTCTCCAAGGCAGTTGCTTTGATATGATGGCCTTAAGGTACTGTCACACTTAGCGATGTACCAGCGATCCCGACCAGCGATATGAAGCGGTCAGGATCGCTGGTACATCGCTAAGTGGTCGCTAGTGAGCTGCCAAACAGGCAGATCTCACCAGCGACATCGCAGGGGTCGGGGGTCGCTACTTACGTGTCAGACGAGGCGATCCTGACAGCCTCCCGCCCGCGTCCACATGTCGCTCGTCGTCACAGCAGGAAGCCCAGCAGGAAGCTGACGACGAGAAACAGTCCAGGACGTTCTCGCGCGATCAGCGATAACCGGCGGGGGAGCGGTCGGAGGTAAGTATCAAACATAGCGATATCGCTAGCAATATCGCTGCTACGTCACAAAAAACAGTGACGTTATAGCGCTATTGCTAGCGATATCGCTTAGTGTGACAGGCCCTTTAGACTGATCCCAACCTTAAAAATAAAAAAAAATCAGTCAGAGTTGAATCAACCACCATAGCCTCAAGTTTGCTCTGCCGACCAGCTGCTACTCTGTAGATGCAACCCTGCCCCTTTGGTAAGTATCTATCCAGGTACAGTGGTATAATGGTAAGTCCGTGGTTCCTTTGAGACCTGCAGAATGGAGTAGCTTGCGCCAAGTCTGTCCGAGGAAGCCTTTTTGAGCTAATGGCTTTAGACAATAAAGGCTAGTGATGATTGCAGGATGATGGATTCGCTTGTACCAAGTCTCTCCAAGGAAGTCTCTTTGATCTGATGGCATTAGACAAATGCAAACATTAGAAAAAAAATATTTATTGTTGAATCAACCACCATAGCCTCAAGCTTGCTCCTCCGGCCAGCAGCTACTCTGTAGATGCAACCCTGCACCTGAGGAAGTATCTATCCCTGTACATGGTATATTGGTAAGGCCAGGGTTCCATTGGGACCTGCAGAATGGAGTAGCTTGCGCCAAGTCTGTCCGAGAATGCCTTTTTGAGTTCATGGATTAGGCAGAACCTAACATTTAGGAAAAAGGCTTTACTTAGTTTATTTTAGTTATGGTTAAGTTAAACGCTCGAGCATCGAGCTACTAATTCATTTTATCTAAAGCAAATTAGATGACACATTTTTATTATGTGAGCAATGAGGTTTTGGAACTCTATCTGCCACATGATCTTGTAATCCATAATACTCTAAATATGTTCATCAAGGGCCTTTATGACTTTAGTTAGAATTTAGAGTTGAATCAACCACCATAGCCTCAAACTTGCTTCTCCGGCCAGCAGCTACTCAGTAGATGCAACCCTGCGCCTGTGTAGATGTGACCGTATAAGAACACCAGATATCAGATACTGTTTGAGAATCGGACACCTCTATATGGTGTATGTATGGAAAAATGTTAATCTCCGTGTATTTTTTTTTACAGAGTCACACACATATAGCATGTATTTGTCTGTGATACCAGCCGGTACACGGTAGTGTGTGAGGAGCATACAGCTCTATACGGTGTGTGAAAAAATGAACGCTCGGTAACTGTGCAGAGAAAAGGAATACAAGTATTTTTGCTTTGAAAAAAGCAGTTTGCACAGCAGTGTGCACACAGCAATGCAGCTATCAGGGAGCCTCTTAAGGCAGCCTAATAACCAACAGAGCTGCTGCACACAAATATATCCTCCCCTGTCACTGCACACTAACTGTTGTGTTGTACAGTGAAAATCGCTACCAGCAGAAGCAGTTTTTTTTTTTTCCTGCCTAAACACTCTCCCTATTGAGAACGAGCAGCAGCAACCTCTCCCTATGCTAAGATCGGCAGAAGTAAGATGGCGGTCGGCGGTCAGGGCTTTTACACCCACTGTGACGCCACACAAAGCCAGCCAATCACTGCAATGCCCTTCTCTAAGATGGTGGTGGCCGCTGCCCATGTCATCGCGTTGTCCACAGTGTGCGTCCTTGATCATTGGCTGAGAAAAGGCGCTGGAAGCATTATGGGAAACGCAACTTTGGCGCTCGAGTCGGCGACCGCATGGCCGACCTCACGCTATGGTCGGGTTTCGATCAACGAAACCCGACTTTAGCGAAAGTCGCAGACTTTTGAATTTGACCGACCCGTTTCACTCAACTCTAATATATATATATTTTACATTTTAAAAACTGCAAAAAAAGAAAATGAGCTGATGCAAAAGTTTGGGTACCTGCAAGTTTAGTACCTAGAAACATATTATCCTCTATAAAGTAAAACGTCCCTTCATTCCACAGGATATAGAACTTGCAGAGTATAAATAGAAGCAATGAGATCCAAAATCTGAAACAGATATGCAAAACTACATCAATGCAATTAAAAGGGTGAACCTAGAAAAGTCACCACAATATTTACAGAAAGGTAGTAATGGCCTGAAAACGGAAGCACGAGATAAACTGTGCACCCTAAAAACACATTTTCATAGAAAACCGTACACTAGGTATACAGTAAGTACATGAAGACTACTGTATATACCTAATATGCCTATAGATATCACACAGAATGTTATATAGGTCAGGTCATTGAGTAAATAACCTATTGAAGAAACAACTGTGTATATCAAAAATAAACATATTATATGGATAAATCAGCCACAGTAGCATATTAGTAATAGGACATTTGCATACAGAGGCAGGAACAAATTTATGACTGTAATGGTCTCAAAAGCCTATGTTCAGTTGGGTTTAAAAGTGTTTGCCACCCCCCCTCCTAATTTCCTATTCCTTTGCATGTTTATCGCACTTAAATGTTTCAGATCACCAAACATAATTACATATTAGACAAAGATAACACAAGTAATCACAAAATGCAGTTTTAAATAAAGGTCTTTATTACTAAGGGAAAAAGAAATCCAAATCTACAGGCCCTATGTGAAAAAATGATTGCACCCTAAACCTATCTCCCGGTGGGCCACCCTTACCAGCAACAATTTTGTTTTTCCTAAGCGAATTCAGAGTTGCACTTGCTGGCTTGTTTTGGATCATTGTCCTGCTGCATAACCCAAGTGCACTTCAGCTTGAGGTCACGAACAGATGGCCGGACATTCTCCTTCATTATTTTTTTGATAAACAGCAGAATTCTTGGTTCCATTTACCACAGCAAGTCTTTGAAGTCCTGAAGCAGCAAAATAGCTTCAGACCATCACACTACCACCACCATATTTTACTGTTGTTATGATGTTTCTGTCAAGGCTTTACCATGATGAAGAGGAGCCAGAAGACTGCAGCGTCTGATTTCTTCTACTCCTGCACTGATTAGAAGCATTTCACCTTCATATTAAATGGTGCAAGTTTATTTTAGCAGTGCAGGGGTTAATCTGCTTGGTTGAGACCTCCTGGAAGCTTTCCTGCATTTAGGCTCAGCTCAGCCACTCCCATCTCCTATATACTATAGGCCCTGGCTAGCACTCATTGTCAGTGCTTCATTGTTGGAGGTTGTTCGTAGTTATTATTGTAGAAGGCGTTTGGTGGATTTATCTGTGACTGTTGCAAGGTTTTGAGTGTGTGATTCCTCTGTTGTATGTGTGAGTACATTTGTATGTTTGGTATTTTTCGTTACCTCTGTTTGTATTACCTTGTTAGTCTGGTGTGTTATGGTACACTACTACTCCCCTTCTTCCTGGGTTGGGGAAGAGTACAGACTGAGGGCAGTTTTAAGCGCTAAGGCAAGGTACGTGGCCCCAGAATCTTCACCATCAGAAGTAATCCAGGGAACAGGACAAGCTAGGGCACCCCTAGCGGTAGGGACAGGGAAGGAGCTCCTGGTCTCAGGACACCCAACAACTGAGTCTTGACGATTTCTTTTCTGAAATGCTGTGTTACTTCTATGCCAGATATAATGAGACATACACCTTCCAAAAAGTTCAACTTTTATCTTGTCAGTCCACATAGTATTCTCCAAAAAGTCTTGAGGTCATCAAGATGGTTTCTGGCAAAACTGAGAAGAGCCTTTATGTTCTTATTGCCCAGCAGTTATTTTCATCCCTCTACCCGTGAAATCTTTCCCAGTGCCATTGGCTGCAACATAACCCCAAAGCATGATTGATCCACCTTCATGCTTAATGGTTCGCAAGATGTTCTTTTCCTGAAATTCTGTGCCCTTTTTTCTCCACACTTACCTTTGATCATTGTGGCCAAAGAGTCCTATTTTAACCTCATCGGTCCACAGGACTTGTTTCCAAAATGCATCAGGATTGTTTAGATATTCGTTTGCAGACTTCTGACTCTGAATTTTATGATGGGGATGCAGGAGAGGTTTTCTTCTGATGACTTTAAGGTTATGTCTGTGCAGGTGTCTCTGAACAGTAGAAAGATTTAGCAGACTCTAGAGTTATGGTACATTGTTCTGAGGGTCTTTTGCAGTCAAGTGAAGGCTCTGATTTACCTCTCTAGCAATCCTACGAGCAGTTCTCACTGAAATTTTGCTTGGTCTTCCAGACCTTATCTTGACCTCCACGGTTCCTGTTAACTGCAATTTCTTAATATACATTTTGAACTGATGAAAGGGCAACTTGAAAACACTTTGTTATCTTTTTATAGCCTTCTCCTGCTTTGTGGACCTCCACCATTTCCATTTTCAGAGTGCAGCTGGTTAGAAGAACCCATGGCTGCTGTTTTTTTGACACAAGGTTAGAGGATGCTAGGTTTTTATAAAGCTGGGAAATTTGCATCACCTGGCTTTTCCTAGCTATGATAGTTAACAAGCAATAACCCTAACAGTCTAATTTAGGTCTGAAAGCTTGGTCAAAGTAATCTGAGCGCACAAATCTCCAAGGGTGCCCAAATATTTGCATAGGCCCATTTTCGTAATTTTTAAAATGTAAACCATGACATTTTTCTTTTTTTTTTGCCTAAAACAAATGAATTGTGTCATCTGTAACTTTAGGCCTTTTAACCCCTTAGCGTTCAGTGACGGACACAGTCCGTCATGGCCGGGTTTCAGTTCCCGCACCAAGACGGACTCTGTCATGCATTTAAACTGTAAACACGCAGTGACAGTTCAGTGTCAATAGCTGTCTGTGACAGCTGAGAGGCACAGGAAGAGGTGCAGTGACCCGTGCTGTCGGTCCCCACACACAGAACGCTGTGATCGGTCAGTCAATGCTACATCTGCACTAGCGGTGATGGACCCCCGA
The DNA here is from genome assembly GCF_039654945.1 of Dendrobates tinctorius. Lineage (NCBI taxonomy): Eukaryota > Metazoa > Chordata > Amphibia > Anura > Dendrobatidae > Dendrobates > Dendrobates tinctorius. The sequence continues at coordinate 19,029,728 of NW_027361689.1, read as the reverse complement.
ACACTGCAGACTGCATCCTAGGGTCCGTCACAGCATGACGGCACATCACTAACGCATGCCGATTATGACATGCATTAGCGATGCGCTCGTCTATAGCAGTCTTTGGGTGTGTTAACGGATGCGTTACATCACGTTAATGCCGCTTTGTAACGCAATCCGTTAAACGAACTGCCATAATGCAATTTGAACCACCCCTAAGTTAGACAAAGGATTTTAAGTTGTCTTTTAGCTGGGGCTCTTACCTCTACCGGTTGTAAATCTGCCGTTCTCTGCATTCTTGTGCATTAAAGCTAAGATTGGCCTCATATCTGCTAGCCGTTAAGATTTTCCTTAATTACCCCCAAAGGAGGAGATAAGCTGCATAGGGGTCGCTGCTTCAAAAGGAGTTTGAGTTGTCAGCTCTTTTTCCCTTCTGGAGCAGTCTTACAATCTTCCTGTAGGTGGCCCTAGAGTATTCGTCCTCTTCCTCTGTGAAGAGACAATTTCCATATTTCCCAGAGGAACATTGCAAGGCTTTAAAGTCTCCTCACCTCAACATGTCAGGTTTGACGTGTTCCTCTCCGCAAAAAGAAACATTATCCCTTGAATCCCGGTCAGAATCCTCTTACCCAGCCAAACCAGATCTCACACTTTCCACTGATGAGGGGTAGTACCCCGAAACACCACGTCTGTAAATTGAGATTTTGGTTTTGGTTTTTATTCTAAGTCATGTGGCAAGGCTCGTTAGAGGGTCGATATTGACTTTTAGGATTGCTACTTCCTGTACGGCAGGTGGCACTTTAGTGTTCTAGTCCTCTTTAGTGACCACTGCCGGGTACTACAGAACCTCTGACATTCAATGGAATAGGGTAACCCTTTACTACATATACAGCACAGCCTGTGCATGGTTAATGTTTGTGTATTTCTGTATTACCTTGGATTTAGAACCCAGCGTGTTGTCAACTTAGGTGTTGTTAATTATGTTTATTTTATCACATTCCATTTTTATTCCTCGGCGTTTTGTGGGTAATAAAATGGTGTGAATTCATATATTAACTGTGTGATTCCATGCAACAATCCAGATCTCTACATCTGTAGCCGCTCATTACTATAAATTCATCCCAACATATTATTATGCTTTAGTGCTCGATGACGGCACACAGAACTGTAGTCAATAGTCCATTTTTTTCTCACTTTTTCGGAAAATAGAAATAGGTTTGATTGGAAAATCATTGAAAAGAATAAAACAAATTAAACTTTCTGGTATAATTCCAGTGTGGCGTGTGATCTTATTTTGTGCCACATTCTTTCAAAGGGTCTGATAAGAAACTATTAATATAGTAGATCAGGAGAAGATGGAGAAAAAAAGTTCTTCATCTTTCCATTATGTCAGTCCGTGGAAATCGAACTGCACTCAGATGTCATCCGAGTGCAGTACGCTGTTTCTCACGAACTCAAAATGTTTTGTCGAAAGTTTCAGGGTTTTGGCACAGCTACTGAAAAAAAAAATGTGTATTAAATATCGTAAAATTTTGATTTTATAATAAAAGAAATGTAGCAACTTACTAAAAATTTTGGGTGCAAACTCAATGATGACTGTCTATCATTACATCTAAAATTCCAGACTGCCATACTGTAACGCTATCTGCTATTTATATGCCAAGCTATTTTCTTGGGTGCAGTTGGTCATTGACCCATTTTACTGATAACAATGGAGTGAATCTAATGGGGGCCGTAGGTCTTTTTTTCTACACAAGGTTAATTCTCGTTCACAGATGTGAGAGCTCTGTTGCTGGAATAATGAATTTTACATGTTATCATTTCTATTATTTTCTGCCGCTATAGACTGAGTGATAGCAGTGAATTGAGCAGTCAATACGCACAATACGGTATTATGGTAGACTGCATATTGTGCACTGCATATACTCATTTTCCGATCTAAAGCAGTTGGAGAAAATGACTGTGATTGGAAGAGTTACATAGTTACACGGGTTAAAAAAATCCATCAAGTTCAACCTTTCTTGAGCAGTTATACATTATCAATCACTAGTCTATTTATAACTCACAATGCCATCTGTTAGTAGGTGACCTTTTTTTGTACTGATTATACTGTATGGAGCAATATATGGACCCTATAATAGTGTATGGAACAATATATGTGACCTATTATAATGCATGGAGCACTATATGGGGCCCATTTTACTGTATGGAGTAATATATGGGTCCTATTATACTGTATGGAACAATATATGGGACCCATTATACTGTATGTAGCACTATCTGGTACCCATAATACTGTATGGAGCAATATATGGGGCTCATTATACTGTATGGAGCAATATATGGGGCTCATTATACTGTATGGAGCAATATATGGGACCCATTATACTGTATGTAGTACTATATGGGGCCAATTATACTGTATGGAGCACTATACAAAGAATGGTTGCACTCTATCATGCTAAGGCATGTCAATGTGGAATATATGTAATTAGAATTGCAATACAGCTTTAGAATATTAGGAAAAATATATGAGACTCTTAGTATAAAATTTGGCCAAATATTATCTGCCCACCAGCCAACGTCAAGGTGGCCTCAAATCTGATGGGCACCTTGTATGTTAGCTTATTGACCGAGCACTCCGCCCTCCACCAGGTGGTGATTTTAATTCATTATCACACAGGAGAGGATTAGATACATGGCTCAGCACACAGTATCACACAGGATAGGATTAGATACCCAGGTCATCAGACAGTATCACATGGGATAGGATTAGATAAACAGCTCAGAAGACCGTATCACACAGGATAGGATTAGATACACGGCTCAGCAGACAGTATCATACAGTATAAGATTAGATACACAGCTCAGCAGACTGTATCACACAGGATAGGATTAGATACCCAGGTGATCAGACAGTATCACACAGGATAGGATTAGATACATGGCTCAGCAGACGGTATCACACAGGATAGTATTAGATACACGGCACAGCACACAGTATCACACAGGATAGGATTAGATACACAGGTCAGCAGACAGTATCATACAGGATAGGATTAGATACACAGCTCAGCATACAGTACCACACAGGACATAATTAGATACACGGCTGAGCAGACGGTATCACACAAGATAGGATTAGATACAGAGCTCAGCAACAGGATGTGCCAAAGGAGAGGACATGTTCATTCCAACAATTCCACTCATTCCATCTGATTTGCCTTTTGATTTTAAATGCCGCCACTTTCCAGTTTGACTGGCATTTGCAATGTCCATTAACAAGGCTCATGGACAGTCCTTGAAAGCAGTAGGGATCGATTTGCAATCTCCATGCTTTTCTCATGGTCAACTTTACATGGCCTGCTAAAGAGTAGGAACTGCCAAAATTCTGTTCATCTTTGCACCGAAAGGAAAAAATGTTGTTTATCAAAAGGCTCTTGAATGAGTCGAAAATAAAATACTATCAATACTTGGGTAATTGTTTAGTTAATTTGTGTTGCAAATTTGTAGTGTTGATTATATGATGTGAAATGTTTTTACGTACAATATAATCATTATAATTTGTTATAACTAACCACAGTTAGTTACTATGCCCAGGCAACACCTTGCTCTTCAGCTAGTCTCTAATAAAGATTAATAGTTTTTCACAATTTTTTACTTGTCTAGGCTTCTATGATCTCTTTTCTTCTTTTTTCTTCAGAGCTTCATGCAGAAAAGTGGGACAATTTTTTTTCACTTTTTGTCCATATACAATCTGGTTTTTTTTTACAGCAGCAGCTATTGATCATTTATAGGACCATTTAGTTTCCGATGTTACAGAATTGTAATATATCTGTAAAAATCAGATGTTACACTGTGTCTCCATATGGCATCTGATTTTTTTTGTGCACCCATACACTTGAATGGGCGAGACTCATCCGATTTACGGGAGCAACCAGTGTGCGCTGCAATTTTCTGTCACACTCAGAATTGGTACGTGACCCCTTTTGCAGCTGTTTCGTCTGCCCCACATGTATCTTTGGCTGTTTTCTTATTCGGATTTTTACTTTTGCACTCAAAGCTCCAACTTTGTGACATTCTTCTTGTTGCATTGTTCCTTTTGTTCGGTTTGAAGTCACAAATCTACTACGAACCCCCATCGATTTAAGCATGCGGTATCAGATAAAAAAACATTATGGGAGGAGACGGTAATAAATAATGCAATTGTGAGCCCAGTTGATTATCATGGCAGTGTAGGAATATCATGGCAGTGCATGAATTTCCATAGAAGATAAAGGGCTGATTTTCTAATATTTCTTTGATCTCCGGTCTCTTAGCTCCGAGCTGTAATTTCTGCAGCAGGTAACGTAATCTCCTGTCATTGTGACATGTAAAACTGATTATCATTTCTATACCCACAGCTGAGACACCGGCAGTCACACACCTGTTAAGTGTCTCATTTATTTTAATTTGTACCTCCAGGAACCGAATCCTTGGAAACTATACTGTATGGGGTCTGGAGGAGAACATATGAGCTGATAGGTCCCTGGCTGAGAAAACTCAGCAAGCAGAGCCCTCCCTGTCTGCAGCCCCTGAAATACCTCCTACACCTCTGCTGGCTTTCTGCTGCTGCTCTCCACAGCTCACAGACTTCTCCTCCATAGTATGATCCATTCACGCATTCGTTTAGGTCGTTTAAGTTTTCCAATGGGATTGTGATTGGCATACGGCTCTGGTAGCAGACCATTAAACAAGTGCATTCAACAAATTCATGAGTGTGGGGGGGCTTTGGGAAGCAGAATAACTCAACTGTGGGAAACACCCGGTCTGGAGAAGACATGGAGTGACGTGTGGTCCACACCTGGTCGGAGAAACGTTCTTCTAGTGCTATCTAAACAGTGTGAGGAACCAATTGCAGGATGGAAGCGGAGACGTTGGCGCTAAGCAATGTCACTTGGTTCCAAGAAGTTCCGAATGCCACCAAAGACACGTCTCACCCATTGGGCGTTGACACCAGCTTGTCATCGAAAGTGTTCATCACTGTTCTTTACATCCTCATCTTCTTGGTGGGTACCATAGGGAATGTGCTGACCATACAGCTGGTCCTGAAGAAGTGCAGCCTGCACAGCTTACAGGGCACAGTGCACTACCACCTGGTGAGCCTGGCACTGTCTGACATCCTCATCCTGGTAATCAGTATTCCCATAGAGCTGTATAACTTCATCTGGTTCCATTACCCCTGGGTTTTTGGGGACGCCGTGTGCAGATGTTACTATTTCATGCGCGATATCTGCTCCTACGCCACCGTGCTGAACATTGCCAGCTTGAGCTGTGAAAGGTACCTGGCCATCTGTCATCCCATGAAGGCTAAGATGATCATGTCCAGGAAGAGGACCAAGAAGATTCTCTCTGTCATATGGATCTCCTCTATCGTCTTTGCCCTGCCCATGGCTTTTATCATGGGGGTAAAGTATCAGAACCCAGAGGGAGAGCTTGACCCCTCATCTTTAGTGTGCACCAGTTTGGTGTCTACGGCCACCCTGAAGATCTTTATACAGGTACGTACCAGATTTTTTACTACAATTCCATCATTTATAATCCGAGAATGTAGCAGACTGAATTTGTCATGTAACTTTGTTTTGCTCATGGACTGGAAGATTAACTAAACCTTTGACACATTTTGCTCCATTTTTGCATCATTTTAATTGCAAGGAAATCAGTAAGGGGTCCGGATCCTGAGATCGCACAAAAGAAAACCCCCGAGAGCTGCGTAGCTCAGGAGACAGGAGTGATTGACAGAGAGAACAAACACAATAGAAAAAAGAGGCTGCGGGAACTTTGACATGGAAAAAAATAATTTTTACAAATATTAGTGGTAAGATTTTGTTAAGAAATTTGCTGTAAATTTTAGTCTGCAATCTCCTGTCCTTCAGCCTCAACTCTGCCTTTTCTGACAAACTCTGCTCTGCTACATCAGTAAATGTATCGGAAAGATGACATGAGATATGTCTGCGCTGATCTTACGGGACTGACCTGGCTCTAAGTAAAGGGAAAAGTAATCGCCTGAATTTCTGTGTAAATAGATTATCTCTGCAGTTTTCATAGTTTTACAATATTCCAGTTTGGATATCCCAGAGTTTATAATAAATGGTATGGTAGAATGGTTATCTGAAGATGTAGGAGAGCTCACTGTGTCACATGTCGTTGAGCTGACTTCGTCCTTTGGCACACCCCATTCCATCACATTTAGGGTATATTCAGATTTCTCATGGATTCCTGTACAGATTCTGTGCTGAAATCTTCGGCGGCTGTAATCATTGTAGGATCCTATCTACTCACATAAATGCAGGCTTCAGCCTAAGAGTGGAATCACATTAGGGCAGGTTCCCAGCAGAGAGAATTACCTTACCGAGGCTGCTGGGCATACATGAATTGGCCAATTTATGCGCTAAGTATTCTCAATTTTTCCTATTTTCTAGAGCCGTAATGCAACTCATATTTCATATATTTCATGTTTTCATGTTATATCGCTACAGAGTGCAACTCTATTTGTTGATGGACATATAAAGGGACTTTTTTTTACATAAAGGGGTTGTTTCAAGTATATAAATGGACAAAATGATAAAGTGTTTGTATAAATATGCGACTTTGCAATTTACCTCTTACTGAAAATCATACCGTTCTCAAGAACAGAAGGATTTTTAATTTTAAAGTGTACTGATCATTGCCAAGGTTACCAGCCACCTTAAAGTCCCAAAGTGTCTGGTTACCTAAGTAAAGAGTGATCAGTGTGAACAGGCTCTATGCTTTACAGCCTGCTCCCGCTGGTCTGAAGTTGGCCAGATCCCTGGATCCAACCAGCTTCAGTCCCCCTGCACATCTCTGATGTCTCCTATGTCCATGCATAACCCCTACCACTCTGTGCTTGTCCCAGTTATTAACTCCAACTATTCCGGTGAACTAACTAGTCCTGGGAAGAACAAAACTCTGCCACTAACAATATATATTTTATTGGGATTTTGTGTGATATGCTAGCACAAAGCAGCAAGTATTTGTGAAGTGAAAAGGAAATTATACATGATTTTCTATTTTTTAAATGAAAATCTGAAAATTGTGACATGCATTTGTATTCAGACCCACCATGAATTATTACTTTATAGGACAACCTTTTACTGCAATTATTGCTGCAAGTCTTTTGAGGACTGTCTCTATCAGCTTGGCATATCTGGATGCTAAGCTTTTTGCCCAGTCTTCCTTGCAAACTCGCTCTCGCTCAGTGAGATTGGATGGAGTCGTCTGTGAACAGCAATTTTCACGTCCTGTTAGATATTGTCAATGGGATTTTGGTCTGGACGGTGACTGGGCCATTCACAGACATGAATATGCTTTGCTCTAAATCATTAATTGTAGCTCTGGTAGGATGTTTAGGGTCATTGTCCTGCTGGAAGGTGAACCTACACCCCAGTCTCATGTCTTTTGCAGCCGGTAATAGGTTTTCCAAAAGAAGTGTGCTGTATTTAGCTCAACTCTGACCAGATTACTTGTCCCTACTAAAGAAAAGCATCCCTACAGCACAATGCTACCACCATATGTGATGGTGGGGATGATGTTTTCAGGGTGATGTGCAGTGTTTGTTAATTCTACTTTGGTTTTATATGACCAGAGCAGCTTTTTTCACATGCTATGTATGGGTGATAGCTAGCATGTGGAAGAAGGTGCCCTGATCAGATGAAGCCAAAGTAGAACTTTTTGGGCTAAATTAAAAGCACTATGTATCGAGGAAAACGGGCAGTGCACTAAAAATGCATTTGTTTTGAGCTAAAAAAAAAACAAAAACAAAATTTGCACAGTTTTGACTTTTACAGGCTCATTTGTTTGCCTACACATTGCTGGCTGCAGAATGAGTTGACTGAGAACCCGTCAGTAAGCTTATTCTGATGAGGCGCTTGTAAATCTTTCATATGTATTTTTCTGAACTCTTCTTTCCTGTTTTATGATCACAAAGTTTAGCTTTTGTATTGATGTGGTCTGTGTTCATAAACCAGTTGAGAGGAGTTCAGAAAATGACAGATAAAAGAGTTACAAACTCTCCCATGAGAAAGAACTCACTGACGGATTCTCAGTTACCTAATTCTACAGACCGTAAAAGCAATGCAATACACAGAGGCTACAGAAGGCAAATGGTGCAAAATTTTTAATGAAATCCAATTGTAAAAAATATTTTTATCGAAAAATATGTGCAATTAATGGAGACAAAAATGCCCCAAAGGTGTCTTTTAAATCTGTCAAAAAGTTGCATCCTGTTCAAATCAATGAGCTTTCTCCAACTCTGTTCATATGCTACAGAAAATATTTTAGCCCAATTCCAATTCATCAGTGTTTTGTTTTTGTTTTTTTTTCAAAATTCAGGCATAAATATCTTGAAATATCTAGGTTGCACTAAAATTTGCAAATATAAAAGACGTCGGCAGTGTTGGGGTGGCAGGGCTGCCACTAGGAATTTTGGGACCTCATACTGGCAAAATTTTTGGGGCCCCTTTGAGACTCCACCCAGGCTCCACCCCTGCCCCACCTCCACCCCTCGAACTGTCCACAGCCCCACCGCTCTCTCTTGGAAAAACACCACTTCTCACCAATCACACGTTAACAGTTGCCATCACTAGATCACACATATAGCCGGCAGCTTTTGTATTGGCCAAAAGATGTTTTAATCTGCCACCACGACAAGGTAGACTCTTTTAGCCGGGCCCTACTCTACTTTAGCCTATTAAATATTTGTTAGAATATGCAACACAATTTAGGTATATTTTTATTTATTTTTCAATTTTTAAAATGGCAATAATATCACATACAAGGGACAAATGCCACTGCACCATGTCCAGACCCCATATTACCACCACATGGTGACCAATAATACTACATACAAGGAACAAATAGCAACAAAGCATGACCAGACCACATATTACCACCACACAGTGACCGAATAATAGCACATACAAGGGACAAATACCGCAACACCATGACCAGACCACATATCACCACCACAGTGACAGAATACTACAATACTGATCATTAATAAAGAAAACAGAATACTAATATCACCATAAGTGCTATTATATACAGGAGCTCTGTACTTAGTATGCAGTGTCTGTGTACAGGTAATACAGGGATCACCAGTGACATTATACACAGGAGCTCTGTATATAATGTATAGTGTACAGGTAATACAGTAATCACCAGTGACATTATACACAGGAGCTCTGTGTATAGTGTACAGGTAATACAGTGATCACCAGTGACATCATACACATGACCTCTGTATATAGTGTACAGGTAATACAGTAATCACCAGTGACATCATACACAGGAGCTCTGTATATAGTGTATAGTGTACAGGTAATACAGTAATCACCAGTGACATTATACACAGACAGGAGCTATGTATATAGTGTACAGTGTACACGTAATACAGAATATATAAAGTGCTCTCAGTGAGAGAAACAAAATAGGAATCTTGTGGGTATGATACCTTTTAATGGCTAACAAATAATAGTGAATGTTGTTACAAAGCAAGCTTTCGGGACTGCTTATGTCCCTTCATCAGGCTGATATATATTTTCTACTGGCTAACACGGTACCAAACCACTTTTTTCGTTTCACGTAATACAGTAATCACCAGTGATATCATACACAGGAGCTCTGAATATAGTGTATTGTTGTGAACTCATTTTCTGCTCCACCAGTTGAGAGTTCTCCTTCCGTTCTCCCTCTGGTGGTGACAGGAGGTAGTGAGGTTGGTTTAATTGGTAGTGATCTGCCACATGATGAGGAGGATAGCGATTGGATCTCTGGAGTATCAGACTGGATATAAGACAGCCGACGCCCTATCCTGGTGCTGGTGATTCAGTCTGCTTCTCCGGTCTTGGACTTCAGCTCTGTTCCAGTCTTCTCAAGTTAAGTTTGTTTTTGCTGTTGTTCACACTTGCTCTTGTTGGTCAATTCAGTTTTTTGGTCAGCCAGCCTCTGCTGGGGTTGTGCTGAATTTCCACTCCTATTTATCTGTATTTGCCTTTTGGTCCCTTATTAGATTGGCCTCTTTTTGCTCTGTCTCAGAATATTTCAGAGTGCTGATATAGTGGGAGAAGTCTAGTGACTTCTGGGTTAATTTTGCTATCAGAAGTGTTGGACATTATTTTGGTAGAGTTTTTGGCAGATTGCAGACAGTGTCTTTCCTTTCCTGTCCTTTCTAGTTAGTCGGGCCCCATCGTTTGCTCAGCCTATTTTATTGCCTTTGTTTGTGTTTTCATCTTGTTTCACGTCAATACATGTGGGGGGCTGTCTTTTCTTTGGGGTCTGCTCTGGGGCAGTTAGTTTTCCTCTTTTCCTGCTTTAGGCTTATGTAGCTCTCCGGTTGTGATGAGGCATCTAGGATCATCATAGGTACGCTCCACGACATACCGCAGATTCTAGGGTGCTCAAAAGCAGGAGAAAATTGTTTAAAAAGGAAAAAAAAAAGTGTCAGAATTTTTTTTTTTATATTTTTTCCTCTTTTTCTCTGGGGCCGTAGGAGAATTTTTTTTTTCTTTTTCCTAATGGAGATTAAGCAACTGTCTGATCGTGTGGAGCAACTTGCTGCTGAAGTACAGGGAATTTCCACCTATCTCATTCAGTCACAAGCTGCTGAACCCAAGATTCCTACTCCTGATGTGTTTTCTGGGGATCAGTCTAAATTTCTGAATTTTAAGAATAATTGTAAATTATTTCTTGCCTTGAAGCCTAACTCATCAGGGAGCTCTGTGCAGCAGGTTAAAATTGTCATCTCCTTGCTGCGCAGCGATCCCCAGGATGGGGCTTTTTCTCTGACACCTGAAAATCCTATTCTGACTAATGTGGATGCATTTTTTCAGGCCTTGGGGTTGTTGTATGATGAACCTAATGCCGTTGATCAAGCTGAGAGAACCCTGTTGGCATTAGACCAGGGTCAGGATCCTGCAGAGTTGTACTGTCAAAAATTCCGAAAGTGGGCGGTCCTTACTACATGGAATGATAGTGCATTGGCAGCTCTCTTTCGGAAAGGTTTGTCAGAGACTGTAAAAGATGTTATGGTGGGATTTCCTGTTCCCTCTGGTCTGGATGGCTCTATGTCATTGGCCATTCAAGTTGATTGGCGTTTACGTGAACGTAAAACTACACAGGAGGCGCTGCCACCTTTTGAACAAATGTCTGAACCTGTGCAATGTGATGGGGTTTTGTCTGGGGCGCAGCGTCAGGAGTTTAGAAGGCGTAATAAGCTGTGTTTTTTCTGTGGAGACGCCTCTCATACTATTTCTGTCTGCCCTAAACGAGAGAAACGTTTTGCACACACATTTGCTGTGGGCAGTGTACAACCTAAGTTCCTTTTGGCAATTACTCTGATCTGCTCCTTGTCCACATTTTCCACTAAGGCTTTTGTGGATTCAGGAGCAGCTCTGAATCTGATGGATTTGGACTTTGCTAAACATTGTGGTTTGTCCATGACGCCTCTGCAGACGCCTATTCCTTTGAGGGGTATTGATGCCACTCCTTTGGCGGAGAATAAACCTCAGTATTGGACCCAGGTGATAATGCGACTTGCCCCAGACCACCAAGAAAATTGTAAATTTTTGGTGCTGAATAATTTGCATGATACTATTGTTCTGGGTTTCCCCTGGTTGCAAACTCATAACCCAGTTTTGGATTGGAAATCTGGGTCTGTGGTGAGTTGGGGTTGTCAGTGTGTTCTTAGGGACGCTCCTGTTTTCTCCACCTCTCCTCAGTCTCATGATATTCCTGATTATCTGGCTGATTTCTCTGATGTATTTAGTGAGAATAAGTCTGCGTCTTTGCCTCCTCATAGGAGTTATGACTGTGCAATTGAGTTGATGCCTGGGTGTAAATTTCCCAAGGGTCGGCTTTTCAACTTATCATTACCCGAACATGATGCTATGCGATCCTATATTAAGGAGTCGTTGGAGAAGGGTCATATTAGACCATCCTCGTCACCTTTAGGCGCTGGGTTTTTTTTTGTGGCCAAGAAAGATGGTTCATTAAGACCGTGTATTATCGTTTCCTTAAAAAAATGACAGTTAAATATCAGTACCCGTTACCTCTGATGTCTGATTTATTCTCCAGAGTTAAGAGTGCCTGCTGGTTTACTAAGCTTGACCTCAGGGGGGCGTATAATCTTATTCGCATCAAGCACGGGGATGAATGGAAGACAGCGTTTAATACTCCGGAGGGACATTTTGAGTACCTGGTGATGCCTTTTGGGCTCTTGAATGCCCCTTCTGTCTTCCAGTGCTTCATGAATGATATTTTCCGGGACTTTGTGGATAAATTTTTGATCATCTATCTGGATGATATTTTGATCTTTTCTAGTGATTGGGATTCCCATGTGGAACATGTCCGGACTGTGTTCCGGATTTTGAGGGAGAATTCCCTGTTTGTTAAGGGATCGAAATGCCTTTTTGGTGTACAGAGGATTTCATTTTTGGGATTTATCTTATCTCCATCGACTATTGAAATGGACCCGGCCAAGGTACAGGCCATTTATGATTGGGTTCAGCCTACTTCTTTGAAGGCTCTCCAGAAGTTTTTGGGTTTTGCTACTTTCTATCATAAATTTATAGGTAATTTTTCTAGTATTGTCAAACCACTGACTGATCTGACCAAGAAGGGAGCTGTTGTGCTGAATTGGTCTCCTGAGGCTGTCTCAGCATTTCAGGAGCTTAAGCAGAGATTTACTTCAGCTCCAGTTTTACGGCAACCTGATGTCTCACTTCCATTTCAAGTGGAGGTAGACGCTTCTGAGATTGGTGCAGGAGCTGTTTTGTCCCAAAAAGACCCTGTGACTTCTAAGATGAATCCCTGTGCCTTCTTTTCTCGAAAGTTCTCCCCATCTGAACGTAACTATGACGTGGGGAATCGGGAATTGCTGGCCATGAAATGGGCATTTGAGGAGTAGAGACATTGCTTGGAGGGAGCTAGACATCAATTTGTGGTCCTCACCGATCACAAGAATCTGACTTATCTGGAGTCGGCCAAATGCTTGAATCCTAGACAGGCTAGATGGGCCTTGTTTTTCACGCGTTTTAATTTTGTGGTCTCTTTTCTTCCGGGCACTAAGAATGTTAAGGCAGACACCCTTTCTAGGAGTTTCTTTGTTGATTCTCTCAATGTGACCGAGCCTACTGCTATCCTAGGTGAGGGGGTAGTTCTTTCTGCCATTTCGCCCGATTTGAGACGCGCCCTGGAGGAATTTCAGGAGGATAGGCCTGAGCGTTGCCCTATGGGAAGATTGTATGTTCCTGACCAGTGGAGAAAGAGAGTGATGTCTGAAGTCCATTGCTCCGCATTGGCTGGTCATCCAGGTATTTTTGGTACCAGAGATTTGGTGAGTCATTCGTTTTGGTGGCCTGCCTTGTCTCGTGATGTCAGGAATTTTGCACAGTCCTGGGGAACTTGTTCTCGGTCTAAACACTGTTCTCGTTCTAGTGGGTTGCCCCTGCCGGTGCCCAAGAGGCCATGGACCCATATCTCAATGGATTTTATTTCTGATCTTCCTGTCTCTCAGAGAATGACTGTTATCTGGGTGATTTGTGATAGATTTTTGAAGATGGTCCATCTTGTACCACTCCCAAGGTTGCCATCTTCTGCTGAATTGGTACCCTTGTTTTTACAACAGGTGGTTCGGTTACACGGGATTCCTGAGAACATTGTGTCCGATAGAGGGGTCCAGTTTGTTTCCAGATTCTGGAAAGCCTTTTGTTCCAATCTGGGAATTCAGTTATCCTTCTCCTCCGCGTTTCATCCCCAGACCAATGGGCAGACTCAGAGAACAAAGCAGACCCTGGAGTCTTATTTAAGATGTTTTATATCTGCTGGTCAAGATGATTGGGTCTCATTTTTGCCCTTGGCCGAATTTGCACTGAACAATAGAGCTAGTTCTGCCACTTTGATGTCACCCTTTTTCTGTAATTTTGGGTTTCATCCTCGATTCTCTTCAGGGTAAGTGGAATCTTCGTCCTGCCCAGGAGTGGACACTGTGGTTGTGAGAATGCAGCAGGTATGGGACCAAGTGGTGGATAAGTTGTCACTCTCTCAGGAAAAGGACCAGCGTTTTTCTAACCGGCAAAGGACCATTGGTCCCCGGTTTAAAGTGGGTGATATGGTTTGGTTGTCGTCTAAGAATATTCCTATGAAGGTTGCATCTCCAAAATTTAAGCCAAGATTTATTGGACCTTATAAGATTTTGGAGATTCTTAATCCTGTTTCTTTTCGATTGGCTCTTCCAGTTACGTTCAAAATCCACAACGTATTTCACAAGTCACTGTTGAAGAGGTTTGTTGAGCCAGTAGTTCCTGTGGCGGCACCTCCTGACCCTGTATTGGTTAAAGGCAATGTGGAATATGAGGTAGAGAAAATATTGGATTCTCGTTTGTTTAGACGGAGACTCCAGTATTTGGTCAAATGGAAGGGTTATGGCCAAGAGGATAATTCTTGGGTCTCTGCCTCTGATATTCATGCCAATAAATTGGTTCGTGCTTTTCACCGGGCCCATCCTGATCGGCCTGGTGGCATGGATGAGGGTTCGGTGACCCCTCCCCAAGAGGGGGCACTGTTGTGAACTCATTTTCTGCTCCACCAGTTGAGAGTTCTCCTTCCGTTCTCCCTCTGGTGGTGACAAGAGGTAATGAGGTTGGTTTATTTGGTAGTGATCTGTCACCTGATGAGGATAACGATTGGATCTATGGAGTATCAGACTGGATATAATACAGCTGACGCCCTATCCTGGTGCTGGTGATTCAGTCTGCTTCTCAGGTCTTGGACTTCAGCTCTGTTCCAGCCTTCTCAAGTTAAGTTTGTTTTTGCTATTGTTCACACTTGCTCTTGTTGGTCAATTCAGTTTTTTGTGGTCAGCCAGCCTCTGCTGGGGTTGTGCTGAATTTCCACTCCTATTTATCTGTATTTGCCTTTTGGTCCCTTATTAGATTGGCCTCTTTTTGCTCTGTCTCAGAATATTTCAGAGTGCTGATATAGTGGGAGAAGTCTAGTGACTTCAGGGTTAATTTTTTTATCAGAAGTGTTGGACATTATTTTGGTAGGGTTTTTGGCAGATTGCAGACAGTGTCTTTCCTTTCCTGTCCTTTCTAGTTAGTCGGGCCCCATTGTTTGCTCAGCCTATTTTTCTGCCTTTGTTTGTGTTTTCATCTTGTTTCACCGTCAATACATGTGGGGGGCTGTCTTTCCTTTGGACCTCTGTATATAGTGTACAGGTAATACAGTAATCACCATTGACATCATACACAGGAGCTCTGTATATAGTGTCAGTGTACAAGTAATACAGTAATCACCAGTGACATTATACACAGGAGCTCTGTATATAGTGTATAGTGTACAGGTAATACAGTAATCACCAGTGACATTATACACAGGAGCTATGTATATAGTGTACAGTTAATACAGTAATCACCAGTGATATCATACACAGGAGCTCTGAATATTGTGTATAGTGTACAGGTAATACAGTAATCACCAGTGACATTATACACAGGAGCTATGTATATAGTGTACACATAATACAGTAATCACCAGTGACATTATACACAGGAGCTATGTATATAGTGTATAGTGTACACATAATACAGTAATCACCAGTGATATCATACACATGAGCTCTGTATATAGTGTATAATGTACAGGTAATACAGTAATCACCAGTGACATTATACACAGTAGCTCTGTATATAGTGTATAGTGTACAGGTAATACAGTAATCACCAGTGACATTATACACAGGAGCTATGTATATAGTGTATAGTGTACACATAATACAGTAATCACCAGTGATATCATACACAGGAGCTCTGAATATAGTGTATAGTGTACAGGTAATACAGTAATCACCAGTGACATTATACACAGTAGCTCTGTATATAGTGTATAGTGTACAGGTAATACAGTAATCACCAGTGACATTATACAAAGGAGCTATGTATATAGTGTATAGTGTACACATAATACAGTAATCACCAGTGATATCATACACAGGAGCTCTGAATATAGTGTATAGTGTACAGGTAATACAGTAATCACCAGTGACATTATACACAGGAGCTCTGTATATAGTGTATACTGCACAGGTAATACAGTAATCACCAGTGACATTATACACAGGAGCTCTGTATATAGTGTGTAGTGTACAGGTA
The DNA here is from genome assembly GCF_039654945.1 of Dendrobates tinctorius. Classification (NCBI taxonomy): domain Eukaryota; kingdom Metazoa; phylum Chordata; class Amphibia; order Anura; family Dendrobatidae; genus Dendrobates; species Dendrobates tinctorius. Next base: position 19,013,541 of record NW_027361689.1, on the reverse strand, counting down.
ATACAGTTATCACCAGTGACATTATACACCCGTGTCTCCATTCTGCACCTTGTCTCCATTCTGCCCCATGTCTCTACTCTGCCCCGGGCCGGATGGAGATACATGGTCCATGTGTCTACATCCTGCTGTTGAAACATATTGTGGCTTGCCACTTTCAATAAAAATAAAAAACAAATCCTTTCTCCTTACCTGGCCACGTTCCTGTGGCGATGTTCCCTCCAGGAATTTCAAGCGCAAAATCGCCGGCGAATGACATTGACATCATACGCCGGCGATGTGCTTGCTGACGTCAGCTTCCAGCTTCCGATTGGCTGATGGCTTTTATCTATTGCCTTGTGGGTCCACACGGCAATAGAGTTTAACTGAACCTGCATCTCATTGTTCTGTGATGTTACCTGGTGCTTTGAGAGCCTTTGATTATGATTTTATGGTAACACTCGCTCCTGTTACACCGCTCTAGCACTTTACTTACTAGTAAATATTCTGTACAACTCTGCCTATTGTCTTTTTCAAATGTATATGATATTTTCCATACTGTGCATATCATTTTGACACCCTTTTCACCCAGCTTCATTATTATTATTATTGTCCTGTGTGTGCGTCCTTTTTGTCAAAATTTTATATTTTAAATCTTTCATTGCAGTTTGTCCTGTTATTTTTACCTGATTAACTCTCTTTCTCCTTGTATTTTTCCGACTGTCCACATATTATCACTCAGGTCCGGTTCTTGGTCGCAGGGATATTAGTTCTATTCAACCCCACACTGTAATTTCACCTAAGCACTATAGACACCTTACTACCACTAAGAATCCCTTTGCTGCTTTTATTTGATACTCTCGGAAGAAGGGGAAGAAAAAAACGAAAGCGCAAAATTAAAAAAGTGATTAAAGAAATCCAAATATACAGTGGGTATGGAAAGTATTCAGACCCCTTTACATTTTTCACTCTTTGCTTCATTGCAGCCATTTGGTAAATTCAAAAAAGTTCATTTTTTTCTCATTAATGTACACTCTGCACCCCATCTTGACTGAAAAATACAGAAATGTAGAAATTTTTGTAAATGTAGCTGCTTTTTTCTTGCCATAATACAAATTCTAACAGTCTATTCAGTAGGACTATCAGCTGCGTATCCACCAGACTTCTGCACAACACAACTGATGGTCCCAACCCCATTTATAAGGCAAGAAATCCCACTTATTAAACCTGACAGGGCACACCTGTGAAGTGAAAACCATTTCCGGTGACTACCTCTTGAAGCTCTTCAAGAGAATGCCAAGAGTGTGCAAAGCAGAAATCAAAGCAAAAGGTGGCTACTTTGAAGAACCTAGAATATAAGACATATTTTCAGTTGTTTCACACTTTTTTGTTAATTATATAATTCCACATGTGTTAATTCATAGTTTTGATGCCTTCAAAGTGAATCTACAATTTTCATAGTCATGAAAGTAAAGAATACTCTTTGAAAGAGAAGGTGTGTTCAAACTTTTGGTCTGTACTGTATATATATTTATCTTCTACATTTTAAAAATTGAAAAAAGGAAATGTTAAAATGCAAAAGTTTGGGAGTAAGGAGGAGAACCGGGCCGTTGGTTCCTGTCCTGTGCCGGGTCAAGAACTGTCGCGGCTGTCGTCTCTGTTATCCAGGGGAAAGAGTAAGAGACCGGACATACCTTTGCACTCAGAAGAAGGGGGTGTGGCTAGGCGGCAGCAGTCACAGCATGCGCGGAAGCAGTCAGTGTAGGCGGGAACAGGCAGCGCGCAGCACCGAGAGAGGAGTGCTCTGTCCATTGAGCACTGGGACTGCGCTGGCCCGCATCCGAGTACCCCCGTCATCACCAACGGGGATTACAGAGGGAGAAGTGCAGTGTGTCCGGTAACTGGCAGAAAGCGAGGTGCCGTGCGCTTCGTGACCGTGAGTACAGCGCACGTGCCGCATAGAGAAAACCGGGTACTGGACAGACGTTTGCGGCCCACCTTACCAGTACATACCTGACCGTTCACATTGGACCCTAATAGTGCTGCGGCCTTGTTTGCTCCGGCCGCATTTGCTTATGGACTAGGGGCTCAGCGGAAGGTCCCAGAGACTGACCGCTGCTGCCAGAAGACGGACCGCCATTACCAGCAGAAACTTCTTGGACAAGCATCGCGCCAGCTGTCGTTGGCGCTACTAACCCCCAAGTAGTATCTGCAGTCTGAGGAACTTCTGACACGATAAGTGTACAAAAGAACTGCCGTTACCTTCATTAACTCTGCATATCCTTTGTAATTGGACTGTTTTATTCCCTCGTTTAACCCTTCATCTACCTATGAGGAGTTAACCCCCTGTTCAATTAAAATGGTAAAAATTGATAACCCCTGCTTTGCCTCCTGTCTGTCACTGCATCCCGAGCCTGCTCACACTTGGCGTAGTCAGCAGGATGCAGTCCATAGGCTTGGAAGAGACAGACCAAGCGGTCATGGGTGCCCCAAGGGCCAGTATATCACTGGGAGACATGCTGAGCAACCTCCCGAAGTTCACAGGGAGAAACACTTTACTATGGGACTGGACTGAGCGGGTCAAGGGCATGTTGAGGATGCACCCCATAACCCCTGTGATGCAGGCAGAGATTGCCATGATGGTCCTGGATAGAGAATTGAGATGTTCTATCTTGTTTTTGCCCACGCATGAGAGAAACACCTTTACCAAGGCATTACAAATCCTAGAGGAAATGTACGGGGACCCTACGGATATCGGGGAATTGCGCATGCGCTTGTTTAGTCGTGTGCAAAGGGAGGGGGAGTCGGTGACCTAATATTTGAAACCGTTGCAGGAGATCCATGCTGCGATCGCTAAGCGGGATGACGTAGGCGTCGGACCCCCTGATATAATTCTGAGATACCAGCTAGTGGCAGGCTTTAGAGATGCGCTGCTTAAACAGGCCCTGTGGTAGCGCTTGTGGGTTAATCCACATCTTTTCTGGAGGTTGGAGCGGAGGCGCACGCGCGTGAACAAGAGCAGGGGGTGACAGAAGGTCCGGAGCTGGGAGGTATCCCTTCCGCTTGCAACTGAACTAAGTTGGGTGAGCGAAATCCAGAAGGAAATTCAGGACATGCGAGAAAATGGTCTGACTTAAGAAAGAAGCATCCCATAACCCTGGACCCCTCCGGAGGAAAAACTGATCCCAAGCCCTGCCACGAAAAGAGACAACCTCGCACAGAAAAACTGCCGATTTGCTTCACATGCGCAGACATTGGACATTATGCCAGAGGATGCACGCGCCGTGGAAGAACCCCCAACCGCCGTCCGTTAAATTAGCGGGCTTTGTGGCTGGGGGACGCTGCCTGGAGCCTGAGCAGTCAAGAAGGAGAAAAGGAAGTTGTATTGCCAACTGTTCAGCAATAAGGTTTGGATACGGCTTTAAAGAAGGCTACTACTTGGATATAACACAATTTTATTATACAATGATTATAAAACACCAAATTAATGGAATGGCAGATATAATATTACCCTGTCTTGTTAATTAATTTCATGTTAATCATACAATTATTATGAATTATAGTACATGGAGAAATAAGTATTCATACTATACATTACCAAGCATTGTAGCATCACTTCTCTACTGGAGGGACCACAGTGTCGAGAAGGAAAATACTCTGGTCTTGTCATCACAGAAACCGTGCACCCACGATAGCTTCTGGAAATGTCCCTTCCTGGAAATGTCCCCTCTCCTCACTGACATAGGGTCCACCTTTTTATACACAACACTCCCACATTACAACTGTGCAGTATGTTTAGTCTGCATCAGAATCTTGACTCTGCACAGTATGTTGTTGTCTTGATAACAGCACAAGACTTCAAGGTCTGTTTATTATAGGATACTACAATCTAAAGCCCCCCCGTTACACACTGCGATATCGCTAGCAATATCGCTGTAAAGTCACCGATTTTGTGACGTTACAGCGATATTGCTAGCGATATCGCTGCATGTGATACTTACCTCCGACCCGCTCCCCCGCTGGTTATCGCTGATCGCGCGAGAAGCTCCTGGATCATTCCTCGTCGGTCACTTCCTGCGGCGCTTCCTGCTGTGACGATGAGCGACGCGTGGAGCCGGGCGGGAGGACGCAGGATCGCCGCATCTGACAGGTAAGTAGCGATCCCCGTCCCCAGCGATGTCGCTGGTGAGATCTGCCTGAGTGGCAGCTCACTAGCGACCACCTAGCGATTCACCAGCGATCCTGACCGCGTCATATCGCTGGTCGGGATTGCTGGTGAGTCGCTAGGTGTAACGGTACCCTTAGTTTGTTTGCACCAACCAGAGATTCGCTTGCCATTAGCATGTCTCTTAACAATAGCACAATGTTTTGCTACTGATTATAACCCAGGATCTGTTTGCCTCTGGTCAACTTGTCAAAGTAGTCTATCACTGTTCAAAGTTCAACATATGTTGCTTATTACAAAGTTAACTCTTCATGCTCATAGCATAATGCTCTAAGATGGGCAGCATGACTTCCATAATCACCTATTCTGAAAACTGGATACCTATCGTAACTCAGACACACACTCATACATGTCAAGATGTGTATCACAATTGGTCCTCGATTATTGATGTCATGCATGACCCAATATTGCTACATGAGACCATAACATTTTGGTCTCTCTTGTGTATCGAGAATCATACTATTATTGAGCACAAGACTTCCTTGCTCAAGCAGCATAAATATTCATTATCTATACAGTTGTTATTCCTATTGTAAGAATACACCACACAGAATTAGTTGGAAAGCTCCTTGTAGAATTCCCATCAACCACCCCCCAAGTGAAAGTATTCAGTATCTATGACTGTTTGTCAACGCAAATATCACAGTGGTCACTTGTGTACAAATCAGGATAATGAATCTTTGAAACACAGAGCTTCAAAGACCACAGAAAAATTCCTTGTCTTACGGTATTGACACAGAGCAAACACTTTGTGGCTCAGTGTCAAAGTTCAGCATTAATGATATTACACCATAGTATATTGCAATATAGTGTTTGGATTCAAACAACCATATTTCATATTTGCAATACTTTCCATCCTTGGTCTAATGACCACACTATATCAAAGCATATAAACAATATATTACAATATGTAGGCTATAAGATATCCATATTTTTATTAGCACCACAGAAGTCCCACAAGTTTAGTTTCTCTGAGTCCTCTTGTATGGGCCGAAATGGATGGTCGGGCCGTCCGCTGTTTAGTTGATACCAGCTCTCAAGTAACCACTATGCCTGAGACTTATTTCACACAGTATATATGATTTCCAGTGAAAAAGTGATTTTTAATATACAGTACATACAATATAGACGTTTCGGTCACTTTGACCTTCATCACAGTACTATGTATTGTACTGCTGTCATTTGCATAATGCTCAAAAGAGGGAGAACCAAAAGGTAAGTGGTCCCCCCGGGAGTAGGGACAAAAGTCAAAGCTTTGCAGAGTCGGTCCGGTCAGTATGCAGCATGTAGGGCAATGACACGGCATCCACCGCGAGTCCTTGCTAATCCGTTGCTGGAATTGTTGAAGGGCGTCCGGTGCAAAGGATCGGACCATCCAGTGGGGAGATAGCCAGGAAAAAGCTTTCCGAGTCCTGAAAATGACCCTGACAGAAGCACCCATACCTGCCTATGTACGCTTCTCTCAACATTTCATCCTCCACACCGATGGAAGTCTACATGGACTAGGAGCTGTATTGTCGCAGATGCAGGACGGAAAAGAGCAAGTGATTGCTTATGTGAGCCGGTCTCTCCACGACTCTGAACGAAATCCAGATAATTACAGCTGATACTGCTGGCATTAGTGTGGGCAGTGACCGAGAAATTCGCTAATTACCTGTCCGGGTCTGAAGTCTTGGTACACACAGATAACAATCCTCTGGCACACCTAGAAAATGTGAAACTAGGGCCATACGGGCCCTAGAGCAGAGATAGGTGGCCCGTATGGCAAAGTACCAAAGTACCATACCGGAGAGGAGCTGAGAATACACATGCTGATGCTCTATTCAGAGTGACTCAAAAGCGACCTGGGCATAACCGGGACGAAGAGCTGGAGGCCGAAGAGATCCCTGGGTTTTGGAACCCCGCCAGGACGTTGGCTGCAATACAGGGACAGATCAGGGAAGTGTCCGGATTACACACCCTGGGACGACCCCAAGATGACTGGGTACGGCTTCAGCAGGAGGATAGAGAACTCGCTCAGTTGAAGCAATGGGTGGCTTTGAAGCAACGCCCAGCCGAAGTGAGAGAGAGGCCCTGTCCCTTGAAACACTGCAGATACTCTGGCAGTGGGAGAGGCTCCAGTTAAAAGATGGCTTGTTGTATTGGAAAGTGTAGTTAGCACGAGTGTTGGGAGTCACCCGGCAAGTGGTGCTCCCCGAAAAGCTGATCAGTGATGTAGCCACCGAAGCTCATTAGGGAGGGGCCCACTTTGGCCCAGAGAAGACGTTCCAGTGGCTGCAGAAATTGGTCTACCATCCTCGGCAAAAGACTGCAGTACATGAAGCTTGTCACAGATGCAGGAACTGTGAACTAGCCAAGCCTCCGGAACAGATGGCCCCTACGCAGACCATTCTAACTTCTGCTCCCCTAGAGGTATTGATGATCGACTACTTGACCGTGGGTCCAGCTCACCTTGGATATGAACACTGTCTGGTGATAAACGATCATTTTACCAAACTTGCTGTGGTAACTCCGAACCTAGATCAGACTGCCGAATTGGCGACAGAGACCATTTGCAGAGCCTTCACCCGAGTATACGGTTGTCCAAAGAGAATCCACTCTGACCAAGGCACCAGTTTCCAAGGACAAGTGATGGAAGAACTGCATCGCCTGTATCAGATTGAGAAATCCAGAACGACACCCTACCATCCACAAAGAAATGGAGCCTGTGAGCATTTTAATTGGACACTGATTCAGATGCTGAGAATGCTGGAGGAGGACAGGAAAGTCCGTTGGCCTGAGTATGTGGTTGAGTTAGTTTGGGTGTACAACAGCCGGGTGCAGAGCACAACTGGATCGACGCCATACACCCTGCAGTTTGGCAAAAAGGGGCTGGAGATCAATTAGCTGGAATTGGACCCAGAGGGGGACTACCCGTGGATGGGGGTGTCCACCTGGGTCCGTGAACATCGACATCATTTACAGACTCTGCATCGATTGGTACAGACCAAGTTTTGGGAGCTTGAAGAACATGAGACGATGCTCCTGTGAGGGACATCTCTCAAGGCTGGAGACCGAGTATCGGTTCGAGACAAGCGACCTCGGAGCAAGTTGGAGTATCGGTGGAAAAAAACCCGTACTGGGTGAAACGCCGGATTGGATCCGAACATCCTGTCTATGAGATTCAACCTGAAGAGGAAGAAGACGCCCCCACTTGAGTAGTCCATCAAAACATGCTACGTCCTTGTTTGTCATGAGACCCAGACCACTTGGAGAGAGTGCAAAACGTTCCTGGAACACTCCCTTCTACTGCTTTCGACTGTGAAGAAGAAGAATTTTCTGGCCTACCACTTATCGACCCAGAAGAGGCACAGAAGCCTGAAACTCATGAGATGGCTGCTCCATTGAACCTGGGCGCACCCCTGCCCTCGCCCCCTCAACCTGACTCCACTACTTAACCTGACTCAGCGACTCAACCGGATTTACGCTGCACAGAACGAACAACAGCTGGAATACCACCCAACAGTTACGAACATGAGCAATTTATTTGGCAGCGAATCATCCAAGAGATGGAGGAGTACCAACGTTTACTGCAGGAACTCTCGCCTGTGGAATGGCGAGCTAAAAAAGAGGGGGCGTGTAAGGAGGAGAACCAGGCCATGGGTACCTGTCCTGTGCCGGGTCTGGAAAAGTCGGTGCTGTCTTCTTTGTTGTCCAGGGTAAAGAGTAAGAGACCAGACAGACCTTTGCACTTGGAAGCAGGGAGTGTGGCTAGGCGGCAGCAGCCACAGCGCACGCGGAAGCAGTCTGTCTTGGCAGGAACAGGCAGCGTGCAGCACAGTCCGAAAAATACGGTAAATAGTTTTGGGAGTCCCATTAAAGCATTTTTATATTGTTTTTAACATTTAATATTCAATAAAAATATTATTTTTACAGCACATATACTCTCTGCCTTCTGTTGTTTATTAAAAATATAGTCCTTTAGAGTTGTGCATACTTGCTATTTTTCATTATTTTTGGTTGCTTGTTGTTATTTTCATTAAAATTGATTGCCTGAAATCAGACTGCATAATGCCACATGCAGCTACCATTCTGAAGCCAAAAATATAAAGCCCCTTGAAGATACAAGTTTTGGTGCACATGCCAGACTAAGATGCCCAAGGACTATTCTGATTCATTGGGCTGTTTCAATACAACAGCATATTGCCAGCCCTATAGGTACTAAAACTTTCTTTCTGATACTTTTCAAAATGTAATCATCTGCCACAGTCCAATGACTTGTCTGGCTCTTATCTGTTATCCTTGACTAACGTTTGACAGTAGAAGAAGAGCAGAGAGACAAAGACCCAACGCACAAACACTTCCATAATCTACCTTGGCCTCTCGGCTGGAGATGGATCACACTTGACAACAGGCAGTGAACAGCAAGTTAGACAGAAGGGAGGCAAATTGTGGCTGGCATTTTACAATAATTTCTCAGGGGTGAGATGACAGAATTTATAAATATAATTTGAAGATTTTCTATTTATTGCATTATCTGTCAAATGTAAAGAAGCCTGAAAATACAGTGAACATTATTGTGATTTCTAGCTGTAAAAATAGCTTATGCTATTCTGAGAGTCTGACAGGGTTTGTAGGTGGTAGGCTTGGCGAGAACAATTTGATTTGGATATTATTTGGAATTGTCTGTCAATGCTAGACCAGTGTTTCTGTTGGTAAAACTCATTAAAACTTCTTTCTCAGGTCAAGATATTCTTCTAGCCATATCCTTCACTTATGAAGATACATGGCGCTATTTCTGTAATTAGATTTTGACATTTTAAATGATGAGGACTTTCTAAAAGCCCAGACCATGATAACCTTGTCCAGTTACATATTGGTTTTATCTGGTTGTATTGTGGCAGCTGTACCAGTTTCATAATATTTTTTTCCCTTTCAGGTCAATGCATTTGTGTCCTTTGTCCTTCCAGTGACCTTGATAGGTGGACTGAACTGCATAACCGTGAATAAACTTGAGATGTTACGCTCCCGCTCATCTTTGACGTTGCACTCTTCTTGCAAGAGTAGCAGAACTTTCAAAGATGCACATGAGTATCAAAGGTCTGTCTCTTCCACCGGTCAAATGAAGATAAGCGTTGGAGGAACAAGTGGTAAGAAGAACCTGACTGTGTCCAGTGAACCCAACCGCATCCAGGCTCTACAGCACAGCATTTACATGCTCAGTTAAGGAAATTACTAATTTCTCTTGTTATATTAACACATAAATTATACATATTATCAATGTATAAATTATCATCTTGTGGAATATGAAAATTTGTATGCTTAATTTATTTTGCTTGCCGCAAATCTCCTGTCCAGGAAGCAAAGCTCAAAATAATCTAGAACATATGTATTTTTAAAAAATAATTCAAATTATTCATGTACCGTAAAACTCTATAAGTCATCTGTTAAAAGACATTTACACTGAAAAACCATTGAAATGCTATATAATGGCAATTTTTAAAAGCTGGATCACAACTCACAAGGTTCTCAGATGATTTTAATATTTAGATGCTTAGTCAATACATAGGGCAATATAATTTTTCATCTAAATCCAAGAAAACCTTGCCTTCAACATGGGAAAAATCTAAACGTACTTAACTACAGGCATTATCTATGTGATTTTATGAACAGGCAGTCACTTGACAAACACATACTGCATGACAAGAAATGCTGTCCCAATTGTACTGTAGCTGGTAGTCATTATTAAAGGACTAGAGGTGTTGCCCGATGCTATCTCATCGGGAGGGAAGTGTGTGTGTGGGGTGTATGTGTGAGTACGTGTGTGTGTGTGAGTACATATGTGTGTGCACATGTGTGTGTGTACGTTCATGTGTGTGTGTACGTGTGTCCCGCAGCTGCCTGCCTCCTTGCAGTCACAGCCGGCAGGAAAGAGGGTGGTTTGTGACCTGTGCTGGAGATGATAGTACATGTACGTGTTTGTATGTGAGTACGTGTGTGTGTATGTGAGTACGTGTGTGTGTGTATGTGAGTACGTGTGTGTGTATGTGAGTACATGTGTGTATGTGAGTACGTGTGTGTATGTGAGTACGTGTGTGTGTGTATGTGAGTATGTGTGTGTGAGTACGTGTGTGTGTATGTATGTGAGTACGTGTGTTTATATGTGAGTACGTGTGTGTGTATGTGGGTACGTGTGTGTGTATATGTGAATACGTGTGTGTGTGTATATGTGAGTACGTGTGGGTGTGTATATGTGAGTACGTGTGTGTATGTGAGTACGGGTGTGTGTGTATGCGAGTACGTGTGTGTGTGTGTATTTGAATACGTGTGTGTATGTGAGTACGTGTGTGTGTGTGTGTATGTGAGTACGTGTGTGTATGTGAGTACGTGTGTGTGTGTATGTGAGTACCTGTGTGCATGTGAGCACGCATGTGTGTGTGTATGTGAGTACGTGTGTGTGTATGTGGGTACGTGTGTGTGTATATGTGAATACGTGTGTGTGTGTATATGTGAGTACGTGTGGGTGTGTATATGTGAGTACGTGTGTGTATGTGAGTACGGGTGTGTGTGTATGTGAGTACGTGTGTGTGTGTGTATTTGAATACGTGTGTGTATGTGAGTACGTGTGTGTGTGTGTGTATGTGAGTACGTGTGTGTATGTGAGTACGTGTGTGTGTGTATGTGAGTACCTGTGTGCATGTGAGCACGCATGTGTGTGTGTATGTGAGTACGTGTGTGTGCATGTGAGAACGTGTACGTGTATGTGACTACGTGTGTGTGAGAGTACGTGTGTGTATGTGAGTATGCATATGTGAGTATGGGTGTGTGTGCATGTGAGTATGCGCGTGTGTGTGTGTATGTGAGTACGTGTGTGTATGTGAGTATGTGTGTGTGTGAGTACGTGTGTGTGTGAGTACATGTGTGTATGTGAGTACGTGTGTGTATGTGAGTACGTGTGTGTGTATGTATATGTGTGTGTACTGTACGTACGTGTGTGAGTGAGTATGTGTGTGAGTGAGTACGTTTGTGTGTGAATACGTGTGTGTACGTACGTGTGTGTGTGTGAATACGTGTATGTACGTACGTGTGTGTGTGCACGTACGTATGTGTACATGTGTGTGTACGTACGTGTGTGTACATGTGTGTGTGTACGTACGTGTGTGTACATGTGTGTCTGTGTGTGTACATGTGTGTGTATGTACATGTGTGTGTATGTGCATGGTGGGCAGGCAGCAGCGGGTCCGGCGGGGGTTCCGGTGGCATGGCCAGTAGCGGTTGGTCCAGCGGCGGTGGTGGGGGGGTTCAGCGGCGGCAGGTCCAGCGGCGGGGGGGTGTCCTGGCGGCAGCCAGCCGGCAGGAAAGACCACGGCTTGCGGCCTGTGCACAGGCCGCAAGCCGCAGTCTTTCCTGCCGGCTGTGACGGAGGTGGGTGGGCAAGCAGCGGCGGGTCCAGGGGGGGATCCTGGCTGCAGCCGGCAAGAAAGACCGCGGCTCATGGCAGGTGCACAGGCCGCAAGTCGCTGTCTTTCCTGCCGGCTGTGACGGAGGTGGGTGGGCAGGGCAGCGGCGGGTGCGGCGGGGGGGAATCCGTCAGCGGCGGGTCCAGCAGCGGCAGCGACGGGGGTTCCGGCGGGGGTGGGGGGTTCCGGCGGTGTCCCGCTGGTGGTACTGTGGCGGGTGTCATATTGAAATACCCATCACTTGGGTATTTCAATATGGCGGTCGGCGTACTTCCTGTCGGCGCGGTGGATTGTGGGATTCGGGGGACATCCAGACGGAAGTGGATGATGGACAATTTAAGGCAATTAAATATATAAATGAGGTGATGGACATTTCTAATTTCTGAGCTCCAAACAAGTACCGAACTGACCATACTCAACTGCTCATAGAGTGCATCCAACAAGTCCAGCAGATGATGTGTAAGTGGGTCGCCCTCCCAGGGCTGTGGGGTACTCGGTACCGGGCTGGTGTCAGGGGAATATGTCACAGCAGCGGTGACCCGGTCCATGGCCCTGGGCGCCCAAGCAATGGGGGAATGTAATAAATGGAATAGAATAGTTTGTGACGCCACCTGTGGTGCTCGGCAAGGGAGGTGTTAAGCCGACGCTGCAGACAACCAACATGTACCTTTCCTGAACGACTCCTCTATTGCTCCTTAAAGTGTGAAGATCTCCAGTACCGTGGTACTCTGGAGTTCCTCCTGTCAGATGTTCCCAAGAACTCTACTCGTATGGCAGACAGCTATAGCCTGCTTCGGGGACTCCCTTCTCCTGAGTCCCGGCTCTCTAAATCAGTTGCTGTTGTGCCCCAAGTCTTAGATGGGAGTAGTGCATTTACAGCCAACCACTCCACTGGTGTCTGCTGCAGAACCATAAGTGTCCATTCAACCTCGGGGACCGGGCCCCAGCCTTGCGCTGTGAACCTATAGGCAGGGTTCCTCTTCCAACCCACGTCTCCTCTCAGTTCTCCTACTCCTTCGTTCCGTACTGACTCTCTCTCTCTCTTATGGAAGCTTAGGTTGCAGTTCTACAACTTTCTCCTTCTTTCCCTTTCCCATGCCAGCTGGCTCAGATCACTGAGGCAGCTGCAGCACTCCTCCATCCCTTCTTCCAGGGATCCCCACTCCTCCCGAGTGGCTTCCTTCATCACTGACCTTCTGTCAGACTGAACCCCTAACCCTACACTTTCCCACTCTTTTATATATCTAAACTCCACCCACCTCCCAGCAAATCCAGTGTTCCAAGCAGGGAACCACCAGAGGTGTTCTGCTACTCTCTAAGCACTGAGCCGCAATGTGGTTCTGCAGAACTACCCTGTTGTGAGTGTTGGAGCGTGGAAATGAGTTCCCACCTTACCTGGATGGTGGGGCACTACACCTTAGGAGAAGGTCCAGTACCTCTGTGGCGACTGAGCCTCAGGGGCGCCACATAAGCAGATTCAGTAGAGTAGAATAGGGTCTTCCAAAATGGTAGCATACTCCTCTGGCTACTGATAAACCCTTCTGCATCATCAGATAGAACTTGTTTGGTCATGTCATCAAAGCAACTTCCAGTTAATAGGGAAAAATCTATCAGGCTATTTGCTGTTGGATGCACTACAGCAGTTCCCTCACCTATGGTAGTGCCTCAAAGTCCACATGAGCTACTGAGTCTTCTGGATTTAGACAATGACTTCTGCTAGAAATAAAGAGAATTTGCAAACTACTTTTGATAGAAGTCCAATCAAAGGTCTGAGGAATAATGGCATCCTCTGCTTCCTGCTTTGGTTGCTAACTTCTTCATGAAAAGGCATCCATTGACCTTCTCTTCATGGTACTGGATTAGGTGTCTATCTCAGTAAAGATTGAAAAGTTCAGGCCATAAGCTTGTATGAAAACGAGTGCCACTTTTAGATCTTCTTTGTATATACATTTAATTTTGGAAGGCCTCTAATACAACCAGGTGGAAAGAAACCACAAGTTCTCTGCTGGGATTGTAAAGGTTTTGTCTATCTTATTAAATGTATGGTAATTAAGTATATTATATATATGGTAATTAATTATAAGATTGTAAAAACGAGCAAGTTTGCAACTTACTGTCATGGTCACGCGTGGCTGGACACAGCGCCTCCAGCAGGGCGGATTTGGATGACATGCATGACCCTGGATACAGCGCCTTCAGTGGGGCGAATTTAAATAATAAGACATGCAGCTGGATATGCCGCCTCCAACAGGCAAATTTAGGTAATACACATGTGAACACAATAAGGGGGAAACCTGGGTAACAATAACAATGGAGGGCCCTGCGATAGGGAACGGGGATGTGGAGACCTTCTGCACCCCCCTGAGTCAGTGTCTCTACACTCCTAACGTTCCCTAGGCCGCTTCCGCACCGGGCAGTGATCAGGAACCTAAAAACCCTGACTCGCCCTGCACCTAAACCCTCACTAGGGAAATGGTCGGTGCGGAAACTAATCCCACCACTGCACTAAAAGACGCATAAGGAAAAGTGACAAAACAAGGGAAACACCACTTAGCTTTTGCCCACATTCACACCCCCGCTATTCACCAAGGGAACACCACCCTCCAACCCTTTACACCACGAGGTCTGCGCCTCCCAGGGTTGGATAATGGCGAGGGTTGAGCTTTGCCCCCACTCCCCTGCAGCAAACCTGCTGCTCACACCGGAGTGGAAGGGGCCCGGGATATGGAGGAAAAATACACTCCCTGGTCGCTTTCATCCAAACGAACAGGAGGGGGCGGCTTCTTCGGTGGTAAGGAAGATTTGGCGTAAGCCCCGCGGACCCTCACACCAGTCTGCTCATTACAGGGACGTACCCCTTCACCTCGGGGAACCCCAGACAGCACCATGGGGACCAACTCCACCCACCTGTCTGGGTACGTCCGCCTGTATGAACAAGTCCTGCTCCCCAGTAGCAACTCTAGGGGGCTTCTTTGCCAGAGCTGCAATTTGATCTTCTGGTTGAGCCAGAGGGAAGGCCCCAGACCCTGATAACTGCTGCTGGAACTGCTTCAACACCATGCAGCTTCCCATTCATCTCAGTGAGGCCCAGCAGCAATTGCTCCCAGGTCTCCAGATGGCCAAGGCTCACTAGAAAAAAAAAATGTATGTTTGGTGATAATGTTACGGTCACGCGTGGCTGGACACAGCGCCTCCAGCAGGGCGGATTTAGATGACACGCGTGACCCTGGATACACCGCCTCCAGTGGGTGAATTTAAATAATAAAATGTGCAGCTGGATATGCCGCCTCCAACAGGCGAATTTAGGTAATACACGTAACATGTAAATCTGGAAACCCTGCCTCCAGTAAGGCAAATTTAAACAATAAGGGAAACCTGGGTAACAATAACAATGGTGGCCCTGCGATAGGGAATGGGGAAGTGGAGACCTCCTGCACTCCCCTGAGTCAGTGTCTCTACACTCCTAACGTTCCCTAGGCCGCTTCCGCAACGGGCGACAATCAAGAACCTAAGAACCCTGACTCGCCCTGCACCTAAACCCTCACTAGGGAAAAGGTCAGAGTGGAAACTAATCCCACCACTGCACTAAAAGACACATAAGGAAAAGTGACAAAACAGGGGAAACACCACTTAGCTTTGCTCTGTTGCTTACGCTCCCAGCAACAGAGCCCACCACCTGCGTGCATCTTTTTCTCCAACCGGATCCATCACCATAGTGCAGCCTTGGAGCAAACAGAGTCCACCACCTTGTGCAGCTGTCCAAAAACAGAGTCCAGCAAATGAGTCCAGCTTCTGCCGAAAAGTCCAGCATGCTTGAGCCCAGCTTTCCACAACCAAGTCAGCATCCTGAGTGCAGCTCTACACTATAGCTGTCACTCCACCAAGCAATGCCAGCCCTCCTTACAGACACCATAGCTGTTACTCCAGGACTCTGGCTGGGCTGCCCAGGACTCTCCTTCAGCTCCATCCTTCACCCAGGCTTGCTTGTAACTGAAGACCTATCACCAACAGTGATTGACACACCCGTGACTCTTTTATAGCAGAGCCAGCAATCACACCTGCATTATAAACATGTGCACTTAACTAAAGACTAAAGTGCAATGCTGCTCACCACCACCGGGGCAAACTTAGAACAAATGACACCACAGTGCAATAATCCTAATGGCCACCGGGGGCAAACCCACACTTTGGCAAACAGCCAAAGGAAAAAAAGTTGCTTTGTGCATTTAATCTGTCAGATCCAACCCGGATCATGACACTTACCTCTTACTAAAAATCCTCTAATATTTCAGAGCGGCAATAGTTTATGGATGTTTTGTTTTGGCACTTCTGGAATATGATCCTTTTTTTATTTAAAAAATGATTAATGTTTTTTGTTGCTGTTGCTTTTTTTCTTTAATCAGTGAGATTCTTTTATCATTTGGCACTCGTGTTATATTTTTATTATCATATTGAGACACCTTAACTTTATTTAACACCTTGTTTCTTTTAGATATTTTCATATATTATAATTTTTATATTATTGTGTTGCCTGTTTATGTGATTATCTTTTGGCTAGGTATAAAAGCAGTGACGTTGTTTGAGCAGGGGAATTGAGGTTCATCTCACAATGGTTACTCCCATGGATGTATGTGTTCATACAATTTGGTATTTTTTATGTTTTTTAAAGGTTTTCATCTTGTTATTTTTTATTTATTGTATAATTGATCAAATTTATTTTTATAAAAAAAAATTATTCTCTCTCTGTTCTCAAGAACTGAAGGATTTTTATCTTTACAGTGTACTGCTCATTGCTAAGGTTACTGACCACCTCTGCAGTCTATCAACGGAGGCCAATCTCCTTGACAAGGAGGGTGTCCTTGCAAGTTCCTTGTTATACAGCTTGAAAACGTTGCTCTGAATCTGATGGGATCTCTGGATCAGTGTCGTGCAACCTTCAGCTGTCAGCTTTATCATGGCTGGTTATCAAGAATAGAGGGGTCACACTATTTTTTTAATTATGCAATACAAAGGTGACATCAACCCCACAAATATTAACCCCACTTTCCACCACACCAGGGCAAGTGGGAAGAGCCAGGCAAAGCGCCACAATTGGCTCATCTGATAGAGGCACCATTTTGGGGGTGGTTGCAGGTTGCTGTTTTTAGGCTGGAAGGGCCAATATCCATGGTCCCTTACCATCCTGAGAATATCAGCCCCTGGCTGTCTGCTTTAGCTTTGCTGGTTGTCGAAAATGAGGGGAGACCCCTTGCCATTATTTTATTAATTATTTATTTAAATAGCTAAAAAAAAGTCATAAGGACCTTTGTATTCTTGATAAGCAGCCATAACAAAGTTGACTGCTGAGGGTTGCAGCTTGCAGCTGTCAGTTTTGTCATGCTGGTTTTCAAAAATAGAACAGACCCCATGTCATTTTTTTAACTGATTTTTTTATAGTGCAGTCACCGGCTGACGAATACTTCCATCTGCGGCACCTGCTCTCGCTGTTATTAGCAACAGCAGGTGTAGGCTGATGGGAATCATACTCACATCAGTCAACACCTCTGTGACCGGAGGTAAGCCTTTTACCGCCAGTCACAGCTGCTGGCATTCTGACCGGCGGTAATAATCTTCCTGCCAATCAGAGCCGCCAGTGTTTCTCTCACTGTCATGCAGATGACAGCGTGGGACACACCCGATGTTCGAGGTGCAGAACCAGAATAGAAACTCAGATTTTCTGTGGGAGTCTGTGTTCGGGGTTCGTGCCCAAACAGTAGGTGTTCGGTACGGACCCAGAACTTTACTGTTCGGTTTTGTCCATCACTATACACAATGGATCATCGTGAATAGAGCCTACAGGATGTCCTTTATCTGAGAAGATGCTGCCTGTTTAGCATGACTCTTTAAAATCCAAGACTTCTGAAAATTTGGACTAAGCATGTGTCTAAGGATCCAGCATTTCAAGAGTTTTTTCTGGATCTCTTGTCATGTTCTCCATCTCAGCACACAGATACGAGCATTGCCATGTCTGCGTCAGTATTTTCCTTCACCTGGGACCACCCTGTACAACTTGGGAAACGGGGACATCAAATGACATGTTTGCTGTGCATCCTGAACTAACACATCCTAAAGAATACGTTAAGGAGTAGCGATGAGCGAATGTGCTCTAATAAAGTATTATCTGAGCTTGCTCGCTTACTGAGTCACTTTGGCGTGCCCAAAAAGTATGTTCAAGTCCTCGAACCTGCATGTCTCACGGCTCTTTGACAGTCACAACACATGCAGTGATTGACTAACAAATAGGCAATCCCTGCATGTCTTGCGGCTGTCGAACAGCCGCGAGACATGTAGCCGCGGGGATTCAAACATATTTTTCGTGCACGCCAAAGACACTCAGTTAGCACACGAGCATGCTCAGATAAGGGTTATCCAAGCAGGTTCTCTCATCACTACTAAGTAATGGAAAGAAGAGCAATAATCATAGATTCTACTAAGGGATGTGACACTGAATGCACCCTGCATATGTACTGAGTGATATCGAGTTAAGCTTTGATGAAAACCGCTGATTAATTACAAATGTGAGTGATAATAAATAGGCTTTCACTTGTCCAAGTTCAAAGACTTACAGTAGTTCACTGCTCTATGTCTATATCATAATCCCCTGACCAGGGCAGAAAGACTTGTTGAAGCCCCTCCTGATGTGCTCCAGTAGCCACCTCCGGTTGTACTGTACATATTGTACCAGAGTCCTTTCAATGTAATTGCAGCCAATATATGATCAAATTAAATCATTTATAGTTTAACATTAATGCCAATAGAATGAATTGTATGTGACACCAGGATTATTACTTCTATAATGATTACAGTATATTGTATTCAGTACGAACAAATACCACATTTGAGAGAGAAGACACAGCAATTTAATTCAGATGGCATGAATAAATGCATGAATGAATGAGATGTGATTAAACTTGTGTCAACCAAGAAATGTGCAAAAACATATTTTTTGTTAGAATTTCTCTGCCTTTTGCTAAACTTGAAAACAGTTTAGATTAAGATGTATTATATTTATTGGTTGGAAAATGAAAAAACGAAACCTCTAAATGGTTTAGGACTCCAAATCAGACCTCTAAACAAAATCAGACCCCAGACCAAATTGTCAAAATAGTTTCAACGTCAAATTAGACCTCCATAATCATTCAGATGCCAGATGAGACATATGAAATCATTTGGTCCCTCAAATTAGACTTCCCAAGATAATTCAGACCACAAATCGGACCTTTAAAATCACTTGAATACCAGATCAAATCTCTAAATTAATTTAGACCCTAGAGCAAAGCTCCAGATTAATTTACACTCCACAGCAGAAGACCCCAGATCAGACATCTAATATCATTCACAATCAAGGTCAGACCTCTAAAATAATTCTGCATGCTCCTGCGTTCGAACCCTTGAGACTGTGTTTTGTGGTCAGCTTCTCTGTCGGCCGAGCCACAGCAGACACCTTTTCTCCAGGTATATAGGTTCTGCTATTCTAGCCTGTTTATCTTAATACAAGTGTTTTCATTCATCTGTCCTATCACCTTTCAGGTTCGGCTTCATATTCTTTCCCCTTGCTGGCATTTCCTGCTGGTGATAGTTTCTTGTGGTCCAATGGTGGGCTGTATACCATGCTGGGCTGAATACCATGCTGGGCTGAATACCATGCTGAGTTCTGTATACCATGCTGGGCTGTATACCATGGTGGGCTGTATACCATGCTGGGCTGTATACCATGGTGGTACTGTGTTATATACCATGGTGGTACTGTGCTATATACCATGGTGGGCTGTGCTATATACCAAGGTGGGGCTGTGCTATATACCATGGTGGGGCAGTGCTATATACCATGGTGGGAGAGTGCTATATACCATGGTGGGACTGTGCTACATACCATGGTGGGCTGGGCTATATACCATGTGGTGCTAGGCTATATACCATGTGGGGCTGGGCTATATACAATGTGGCTGTGTTATATACCATGGGGGCACATTTTACATTATATTCTATGGGGGAGGCTGTGTTGTATAATGTGGGGGGGCTACATTATAGTCTATGGGGAGGTGGGCTGTATTATATTCTATTTGGGGCTACATTATATTCTATAGGGGGGGCTGTATTATATTTATTATATTTTATGGGTCTGATTGCATCATAGTCTATGAGAGGGCTACATTATACTATATGAGGAGGCTACATTGTATTCTATGGGGGGCTGCAATATATTCTATGGTGGGCTAGATTATATTGTGTGGGGGTTTCATTATACTATGACATCATCGCGCAGTCACTGCAGAGCAGGAGATAGGAGCCGGGAGCAGCGCGGGCACGAGGAGAAGGTGAGGAGTGTTTTTTTTATCAGTGTAAGTACTGGACTGTGGGGCCATTCTTGGGGGGTGGGGGGCTGTATACCATGCTGAGCTGCATACCATGGTGGGCTGTATATCATGCTGAACTGCATATCATGGTGGGCTGAATACCATGCTGGGCTGTATACCATGCTGGGCTGTATACCATGGTGGGATGTATACCATGCTGGGCTGTATACCATGGTGGGCTGAATACCATGCTGGGCTGAATACCATGCTGGGCTGTATACCATGGTGGGCTGTATACCATGCTGGGCTGAATACCATGCTGGGCTGTGTACCATGGTGGTACTGTGCTATATACCATGGTGGTACTGTGCTATATACCATGGTGGGCTGTGCTATATATCACGGTGGGTTTGTGCTATATACCATGGTGGGGCTGTGCTATATACCATGGTGGGGCAGTGCTATATACCATTTGGAGCTGTGCTATATACCATGGTGGGGATGTGCTATATACCATTGTGGGCTGGGCTATATATCATGTGGTGCTGGGCTATATACCATGTGGGACTGCTCTATATACTATGCGGCTGTGTTATATACCATGGGGGTACATTTTACATTATATTCTATGGGGGAGGCTGTGTTATATAATATGGGGGGCTACATTATATTCCATGGGGAGGTGGGCTGTGTTATATTCTATTTGGAGCTACATTATATTCTATAGGGGGCTGTATTATATTTATTATATTTTATGGGGGTGATTGCATCAAACTATGAGAGGGCTAACTTATACTATATGAGGAGGCTACATTGTATTCTATGAGGGGTCTGCATTATATTCTATGGTGGGCTAGATTATATTGTATGGGGGCTTCATTATACTATGTGGGGGGCTACATTATATTCTATGGGGGCTGCATTATACTATATGAAGAGGGCTACATTGTATTCTATGGAGGGGCTAAATTATACTATATAAGGGGCTGCATTATACTCTATGAGGGGATTGCCATATATTCTATGGAAGGGCTGCATTATACTATATGGGGGGCTGCATTATATTCTATGGGGCTACATTATATTCTGTGGAGTGGCTGCATTGTACTCTGGGATAGCTGCATTATTCTCTAAGGGGTGGCTGCATTATACTATAAGAGAATGGCTGCATTATATTCTATGGGGGGTTACATTATATTGTATGGCAGGGCTGCATTATATTCTGTGGGGTGGCTGCATTATGCTCTATGGGGTGGCTGCGTTATACTATATGTGGGCTACATTACACTGTATTGAGGACTATGGGGAATACATTATATGAAGAACTATGGGGTACATTATACTATGGGAAGTGAATTGTACTACATGGATGACTATGGCGGTGCATTATACTATATGGAGAACTTTGAGGAGTGTATTATAATATATGGAGGACTATAGGGCTATATGGAGGACTATGGGGTGTAAACTGTAGATGTGCTGCTGATAACATGATACTGTATGGTGATCTGTTAGTGATCTGTTAGTGATCATTCTGTCCCCATCATTCTTTCTCAGACAGTGGAAAGAGGCCGGGAAACAAGTGTTGAGCGACTTCAATATCCAAATTCTTCTAAACTCACTGTGTATAAGATAGTGACGCAAATACGTATGAAAAAGTTGGTCAAATCTAACTTCAAACTGATAAAACGTGAAATCATTTGTCAATAACAATTCTAAACCCATTATAAAAGGTAAATAAGACCCTCTGACAGCAGAACGAAAATGTTGGTACTCAAGGCCACAAGGACAGCAAGCAGTCGCTTTGATTTCAGATATTGAATTCTCAGTTGATTGATGATGCTTTGTTGGTTTAGAAGTAAAGGAATCAAATACGATAAATTGCTCGCAAAAGTTACAGTAACCATTACAATTTCTATCAGGAGGTCATTTTATAAACCAGGCACTGTTTCATTTTCCGCAAAAAATACAAATGGGGGTGAGTTATCAAAAAAAATCAAGCAAAGCATATTTGTTTTCTGTATTGGTGGACGCACAAGTGCAACATCATTATTTTACACTTTTTTCCCCTTTATTAAATGTTTTAAATACTGTAGTAAAGCAGCCAGCAGAACAGAGAAAAAAGTAACAGTAAAGAAGCAAAACAAAAAAGGCAAGATGAAGATGATTTCTAATCTGCAGGCAACATGCTTATCGCAGGGGGAGCTGAACACATTGATGTAAAGTTGCAATCAAAATTATTCAACCCAATGCAAATTAGGCATATTATTAAAATTTACAAACTTTCTGCTCTTTGTAATTAACCAATCCCACAAGAACAATTTATATAAAAGCCAAAGGGATTGTCAACTACTTGAACAACCCCTTCTCAATCTGAGTGTTTGCCCCATTAAAATAAAATCACTTATATTCACCTCCGATGCCGGCGCCGTTCCAGCAGTGTCGGCACTGATCCATTGGTGTTGGCACTCAGTGTCCCGTGGCTCACTTGAGGTTGATATGTCACATGAGCTGTGCCCCCAATCAGCCCCAGTTTCCATATCCCCACCTTCAGACATATAAGTAATCAAACTTGATACTTATACGTCCGAAGGCGGGGACAGTGATGTCAGGGCTTGCATGACGTAGCAACCTCACATGAGCCGTGGAAGAGTTTGCGCCAACCCTGCTAAAATGGTGCCAGCACAGGACGCAAATATAAGTATTTTTATTTTAATAGGTGCAAACACATTGTTGCCCTACACAAACAATAAAAAGAATACAAAAATATTCAAAGAAAAATGAATGATCCCAGAGATACAATTAGAACCAGAGTTCGTAAGGTCAAAGGTATAGGATGTGGCTGAAAAAGGAAGCTGTCACCGGCTGCCACCAGAATCCTGAGGATGCAAGTAGATGAAGACCCTTGTAGTTCTAAAGGTCTCCATGCCCAAACTGCAAGATGTACACCTCTGCTGACCCTAAAACACGAGAAAAGTTGTCTCGAATTTGCTCAAAATCATATTACTAAGTCAACTGAGTTTGGGATTTTGATCTTCGAAGCAATGAAACAAAACCTGGAAATTTTTGAGCCTATAGATCATTTGGTATAGCTGGAGGAGGAAGCATGAAGTATACTCTGAAAAGAATGCCATGCCTTAATTAAAGCATGGTGGTAGATAGGTGATGTCTACTGTAAAGTATGGTGATGGAAACCTTCAGTGTGTGGAGGGCAAGATGGATTTACTTTTCTGTATCTAGAAATCCATGAGAAAACATGTCTCTATGAGAAAGCTGAAGCTTGGGTGCAACTAGACATTCCAATAGGACAATGATCCATATGTAACAAGAGGAGTTGAGATGGAGTTAGCAGTGTGCGGTGCCCTTTAAGGCCGGAACTATCGGAGCAGTCTCCACCGTTGGAGGGGTAGGTTTCCTCTGACAGAGAGAGACCTTTCTGTCAGACAGCAGGGGGCGTGGGGTACATAAGGAGACCTGAGCGCGGGTACAGGTCAGACTTGGCGGGAAGGCGCTGACAACTCCACTTTCCCCATACCTCAGTGTGCTGACCCTAAGACTGCTCATGACGCTATTGAGTTACCATCTGTTCCCTCACTGTTGGATACCCCTGTTTTACCTGAGACCCTGGACAATCTGTTTAGAGACTACTACGTAAGACCGCAGGCTGTTGCGGCCTGTACACAAGCTCATGATCTGTGTCAGGTGCCATTTCTGAGGAATTCACATAAAGAGCTGTTTCCACATTTCGGCGCACCCAAGTCAAGCAGAACTGAATCCATCAGCACTGTCGGGCACCAGTGCTACTCGTATCTCCATAGCAGAGCCAGATACTTTGTACATCAGTTGAGACGCCGCCGAGAGATTTTCCAGCCTTACCCCTGCCAGAACTACAACCAATAAGTTCTCTTGTTTTGTATATTCTTTCTTTTCCTCCTTGCGTGGAGTATTACGTGTTATAGCCTGTTCAGTAAATCCTTGTTAACCCCTTCTCTGTCTCTGGTTACTCATTGAATCCCAGCGAACTGTTTATTCCTTACACACAGCATACTTCATACCTCGATCAATGCTTGATTTTAGAGAAGTCCTGGAAGATCTTGGAGTGGCCATTTGACATGAATCCCATAGAAACTGTTTGGTGGGATTTGAAGAAGGTGGTTGCAGCTCATTAACCTAAAGTTGTTAGTGATCTACAAGGACCTACTTAGAATTCACCTACCTAGGTCTGTGGTCCAAGCCATATCTGGTTGACCATTCATTTTCTAAATGGTGGTCTCAAGGATCAGGACTTGATGGAGACCATCCATTCTTGTGTCACTGACACTTTGTGTGTTACCAACTTCGTATGTTATTTTCTGCGCCTAACATGGTGTTCAAAACACGAGAAACATCTAGTCAGGGTTCGTTTCCTGGTTTGATCAGCCTCTCCAACCATGTGAATGAGTATTAAAAAATAACACTACAACAGTCAATTATGTTTCCAGTCCTATGCGGGAATCTAATCCTGCACTGGCTTTTACCAGAGAACTTTACTCCACTCAAAACACAAACAAATCCTAATCTTTACAAGAAAATTTGGGTAATGAAAATAGCAATAAGACCAGGAATTTTTCTTAAATAAAATGTTTGTCTATTTTACAACTGGACACATACATATGGCTAACTAATGTTGTAATGGAGAGTGAAGAGTATGGAAAGCAGTAGTTGAGGATGATTATCGTGACTATATCAATGACAACACACTACTTGAGAATTGGGCTTGACTATCAGGAACATCAAGATAAGAACAGCTTGAACCTTTATTACATTGCAGGTCAGTTTGGTTTTCCAACGAGAAAAGGAGATGCTGCTACCACTGACAGTGCCCCTATTACCCAGCCTGACGGAGCCAGCAACACTTCTACAACAAGATAGGAGGAACATGTTTGCATCATTTCCTCAATCTCCTCCAGCTTCATGTCACAAAAACTGGCTATTCATCTCATCCAAAAAAAAATATTGTTGTACTGTCTTGATTGCAGTTGTTGCTACTAAGGGTGGCCCAACCAGTTATTAGGTTTAGGGGGCAGTCACTTTTTCACACAGGACCCTGTAGGTTTGGCTTTCTTTTCCCCTTAATAATAAAGACCTTCATTTAAAAACTAAATCTTGTGATTACTTGTGTTATCTTTGTCTAAGATTTATATTTGTTGGTGATCTGAACCATTAAAGTGTGACAAACTTACAAAAGAAGAAGTCAGGAAGGGGGCAAACACTTTTTCACACAACTGTATATACACATATATTATCTGTCTGTCCATTGTTTATCTTGTTTTGCATTTGAACACAAGTATAACTAATGTTTTCAAACATTTTCAACAACAGTTATACAACCCTTGGCAAAAAGGAATGATCAAGAGATGTTAGGTAGGTGCATGTGAATGCCCTAAAGGCTAATGCCATAGCAGCCAATAGAATTTGCGTGGTTTGTAGGGGTCTCAAATTTTACTACTTAAGCAAAATAGATCTGCAGGTGAAATTTGAAGATTTTTTTTTTCTATTTTATTAACAAAATTAAATCTCACTTCCCTAAAAGGGCATAACAAAAAGGTAGATACCCGCAAATTGCGGCAGAAGGTCACAGTATTGTTGTGGCATGCACAGTTGTCAAATAGGAGTAGCAAAACACATGCAAAAAGTTAAATGTGTATATTTTTAGTTTCTATCTTTCTAGCAAAATGTAACCCCATTTCCCAAAAAAGACATAACAAGAAATGCTACATATCCCAAAAGCCAAAGCGTGAGTATTGTATTGGAGTGTTGTTCTGATATAAAATTTGACTAGTAAAACAACTGTACAAAAAATATATACAATTTTTGTAACGTGCAGTCGTACTTAAGCGTCTTTATTGTTAGGAATTTTCTTTTGTTTTTTAAAAAAATATATATATTCATCCCCTTAAGAAAAGAAAGGCAAAAATTCAGAACAGTTGCTTGTCACTTTTCACAAGCAACCCATCTCTCTCTCTCTCTCTTTCTCTCGTGAGCCTTCTGATGGAATCTTTGGAGATGTGTGAAACATCACAAGGCATTTTTAGGGCAATTCGATTCCCAAATTATTGGATTTGCTTTGAAATTATTTCCTTACCTCTCAAGTCCAGTGGTCGGTACTAATTAGTGATCAGCCATTGTCTATTTATGTGTAAAGCAATCAATCAGTGGGTAGGATCTCCCATGGAATATAACACATGGGTCATGTGTGGGACTGGCTTCGATTCCTACCTAGAATACAAGCTGGCACATACACAAACATGCATAAATCACACGCATTAACTTCAAGACATGTAACGCAGTCATAGACATCTCAGATTGCTCATCACATCTCAGATGTGGGTCAAGATGGAAGTAACCATGAGGGACAATTTCCAAATTTTCATTGCGGTACCAGTCTATCTTGATCACCATAGCAGCGCATCAGTGGAAAGTTATAATCCTAGTGATATCACTCTATGTATCTGATTATTGGGAGCACTCCAGGTATCCGGGTTCCCGATGCAGCTTCTTGGGTAAGCGCTATAGCTTGCTGAATAAGGAGACAGCCGACGATGTTCGCTCATCTCTAAAAATGACCTCCATACTGCTGCTGAATATCATGTGCTTCATAGAGACAAGAGAGCAGGAATCCCTCATATCTGTGTGTACTGTATAAAGAAGACTTTATAGAAGCTAGTGTCCACCTGCTAGCTCAAAAACAACTTAAAATTAGAGAAAGAAAATGCAGAACATGAAACTGATGCAAAATGCAGGATACAAGTAATATAATGGGCACAGCCCCCTGAGGAAGCCCACGCGAAACGAGCATTGGGGCTGCACGATCTGACCGTTTACTGGGACCAACTTGGGTGAGATTCTGTTTTGTGCTGGATTTGTTCTCTTGGCTACTTTAGGATTTTTATGGGGCCATATCTATGGTGATATGAGCTGACATTACCCATAGCCATTTCTGTGAGTGCCCAGCACTATGATAGTGTTATAATAGGTACATATATGGATTATATCGTTATGAAAGTTCTATAATGTCTGCATCCTAAGTCCATATAATTATGTGAATGTGTCAGACCTATGGTCATTTGGCCTTCACTTTGGAATTTTTATGTAATAATAATTTGTAATATTTTTCAATTTTGGATTAAGTGTCTATTGTCATGAGTTAATAAGATTAATATTTTATATGGGTATTTGTACTCCTTTTTCTTTTGTTTGCAAAGTAAAGGTGTTATAGCAAATAATAACTTACTAGTTACCGTATTTTTAGAATTTATTTTTTTTGTTATTTCTTATCCTGGATGGAAGAATTACTATGTACATGTACTTGTAATTTGTAGAGAGAATTGTCAACATCATGTTCTCGTCCAGATGAGAGTTGCATACAGAGTTAATTACAGACTTAATACTTATTCCGGTGTGATAATTGGCTTTCTTTTTTGGAACCTATTTTCACTGTTTCTTGTACACTGCACAATGCAAATTATCATTAATATATATATATATATATATATATATATAGTACAGACCAAAAGTTTGGACTCACCTTCTCATTCAAAGAGTTTTCTTTATTTTAACGACTATGAAAATTGTAGATTCACTCTGAAGGCATCAAAACTATGAATTTACACATGTGGAATTATATAATTAACAAAAAAGTGTAAAACAACTGAAAGTATGTCTTATGTTCTAGGTTCTTCAAAGTAGCCACCATTTGCTTTGATTACTGCTTTGCTCACACTTGGCATTCTCTTGATGAGCTTCAAGAGGTAGTCACCAGAAATGGTTTTCACTTCACAGGTGTGTCCTGTCAGGTTTAATAAGTGGGATTTCTTGCCTTATAAATGGGGTTGGGACCATCAGTTGTGTTGTGCAGAAGTCTGGTGGATACACAGCTGATAGTCCTACTGAATAGACTGTTAGAATTTGTATTATGGCAAGAAAAAGGCAGCTAAGTAAAGAAAAATGAGTGGCCATCATTACTTTAAGAAATAAAGGTCAGTCAGTCCGAAAAATTGGGAAAACTTTGAAAGTGTCCCCAAGTGCAGTGACAAAAACCATCAAGCTCTACAAAGAAACTGGCTCACATGAGGACCGCCCCAGGAAAGGAAGACCAAGAGTCACCTCTGCTGCGGAGGATAAGTTCATCCAAGTCACCAGCCTCAGAAATCGCAGGTTAACAGCAGCTCAGATTAGAGACCAGTTCAATGCCACACAGAGTTCTAGCAGCAGACACATCTCTACAACAACTGTTAAGAGGAGACTTTGTGCAGCAGGCTTTCATGGCAAAATAGCTGCTAGGAAACCACTGCTAAGGACAGACAACAAGCAGAAGAGACTTGTCTGGGCTAAAGAACACAAGGAATGGACATTAGACCAGTGGAAATCTGTCCTTTGGTCTGAAGAGTCCAAATTTGAGATCTTTGGCTCCAACCATCGAGTCTTTGTGCGATGCAGAAAAGGTGAACGGACGAACTCTACATGCCTGGTTCCCACTGTGACGCATGGAGGAGGAGGTGTGATGGTGTAGGGGTGCTTTGCTGGTGACACTGTTGGGGATGTATTCAAAATTGAAGGCATACTGAACCAGCATGGCTACCACAGCATCTTGCAGCGGCATGCTATTCCATCTGGTGTGCGTTTAGTTGGACAATCATTTATTTTTCAACAGGACAATGACCCAAAACACACCTCCAGGCTGTGTAAGGGCTATTTGACCAAGAGGGAGAGTGATGGGGTGCTACGCCAGATGACCTGGCCTCCACAGTCACCAGACCTGAACCCATTCGAGATAGTTTGGGGTGAGCTGCACCGCAGAGTGAAGGCAAAAGGGCCAACAAGTGCTAAGCATCTCTGGCAACTCCTTCAAGACTGTTGGAAGACCATTTCCGATTACTTCCTCTTGAAGCTCATCAAGAGAATGCCAAGAGTGTGCAATGCAGTAATCAAAGCAAAAGGTGGCTACTTTGAAGAACCTAGAATATAAGACATATTTTCAGTTGTTTCACACTTTTTTGCTAATTATATAATTCCACATGTGTTAATTCATAGTTGTGATGCCTTCAGAGTGAATCTACAATTTTCATACTCATGAAAATAAAGAAAACTCTGAATGAGAAGGTGTGTCCAAACTTTTGGTCTGTACTATATATATATATATATATATTAATGATAATTTAAACAACGGAATATAACTCCAACTAAATCAAACATCTGTGAAATCAAACTGTCCACTTAGGAAGCAACACTGATTGACAATCAATTTCACATGCTGTTGTGCAAATGGAATAGACAACAGATGAAAATTATATAAAGGAGTGGTTCTGCAGGTGGGGACCACAGACCACATCTCAGTACCAATGCTTTCTGG
Organism: Dendrobates tinctorius; assembly: GCF_039654945.1. Lineage (NCBI taxonomy): Eukaryota > Metazoa > Chordata > Amphibia > Anura > Dendrobatidae > Dendrobates > Dendrobates tinctorius. The sequence continues at coordinate 18,984,174 of NW_027361689.1, read as the reverse complement.
CTGATGTTTTGGTCACTTTTAAATGTTGGTTGCGCTTTCACACTCATGGTAGCATGAGATGGACTCTACAACCCACACAAGTGGCTCAGGTAGTAGATGGCACATCAATGCGAGCTGTGACAAGAAAGTTTGCTGTGTCTGTCAGCGTAGTGTCCAGAGGCTGGAAGCACGACCAGGAGACAGGCCAGTACACCAGGAGGCGTGGAGGGGGCCGTAGGAGGGCAACAACCCAGCAGCAGGACCGCTACCTCAGCCTTTGTGCAAGGAGAAACAGGAGGAGCACTGCCAGAGCCCTGCAAAATGACCTCCAGCAGGCCACAAATGTGCATGTGTCTGCACAAATTGTTTGAATCCGACTCCATGAGGATGGTCTGAGTGCCCGACATCCACAGATGGGGGTTGTGCTCACAGCCCAACACCATGCAGGACGCTTGTCATTTGCCACGGAACACCAAGATTGGCAAATTCGCCACTGGTGCCCTGTGCTCTTCACAGATGAAAGTAGGTTCACACTGAGCACATGTGACAGATGTGACAGAGTCTGGAGATGCTGTGGAGAGCGATCGGCTGCCTGCAACAGCCTTCAGCATGACCGGTTTGGCAGTGGGTCAGTAATGGTGTGGGGTGTCATTTCTTTGGAGGGCCGCATGGTGTTGGACTGTGAGCACAACCCCCATCTGTGGACGTCGGGCACTCAGACCGTTTGCACAACAGCATGTGAAATTGATTGTCAAACAGTGTTGCTTCCTAAGTGGACAGTATGATTTCACAGAAGTTTGGTTTACTTGGAGTTAAATTCTGTTGTTTAAGTGTTCCCTTTATTTTTTTGAGCAGTGTATATATATATATTACGTCTAAATAAATCTGCTCTTTAATGTGCATAGTGTTTTACAAAAAAATAAAGTAATTTCTATCTATTTCTATTTGTTAATAAACGTCATCAAATATTTTTGGGAATTGGAAGCAATGACTAATTTTATTTGTTTTATTCAGTGAACCATTCAACATAATTCTCTTGTAAAAAATTATTATTTTTATTTATTTATATAGCATCATTGATTCCATGGTGCTGTACATGAGAAGGGGTTACATACAGATTACAGATATCACTTACAGTAAACTAACAATGACAGACTGATACAGAGGGGAGAGGACCCTGCCACTGCGGGCTTCATTCTACAGGATGGTGGGGAAGGAGACAGTAGGTTTGGGGGGTTGCAGCAGCTCTGGTGATGGTGAGTCAGTAGCTCTGGTAGTGGTGAGAAGGCAATGGGGTCATTGCAGCCTGTAAGCTTTCTTGAAGAGGTGGGTTTTCAGGTTCCATCTGAAGGACTCAAATGTGGTTGATAGGAGGACGTGTTGGGGCAAAGAATTCTAGAGGATGAGGGATATTCGGATGATGTCTTGGAGGCGGTTGGATGAGGAGCGAATAAGTGTGGATGAGAGAAGGAGCTCTTGGGAGGACTGGCGATTACGTGAGCGAAGATATTGGGAGATTGGTTCAGAGATATATGGAGGAGACAGGTTATAGATGTTCTTGTAGGTCAGTATTAGTAATTTGAACTGGATACACTGAGGGAATGGGAGCCAGTGAAGAGATTTGCAGAGGGGAGAAGTGGAGAAGTAGCCAGGAGAGATATGTGTTAGTCGGGCGGCAGAGTTAAGGATGGACTGGAGAGGTGCAAGGGTATTAGCAGAGAGGCCACAGAAAAGGATGTTGCAGTAGTCGAGGCAGGAGATGATGAGGGCATGCACAAGCATTTTAGGAGATTAAGTGTTGAGGAAAGGACGGATTCTGGAAATATTTTTGAGCTGGAGGCGACAGAAGGTGGAAAGAGCTTGGATGTGCAGTTTGAAGGACAGGGCAGAGTCAAGGGTTACTCTGAGGCAGCGGACTTCCGGTACAGGGAAAATCGTGATGTCGATAATTGTGATAGATAGGTCAGGTAAGGAAGATCTTTGAGATGGAGGAAATATGATGAGTTTAGATTTGTCCACATTGAGTTTGAGAAAGCGAGAGGAGAAGAAGGATGATATGGCTGATAGACACTCTGGGATTCGGAACAGCAGTGAGGTGACGTCTGGGCCAGAGAGGTAGATCTGAGTGTCATCAGCATAAAGGTGGTACTGGAATCCATGGGACTTTATGAGATACCCCAGGCCAAGTGTATAGATTGAGGAGAGTAGGGGTCCTAGAAGAGAGCCTTGGTTGACTCCAACAGAGAGAGGGTGGGATGAGAAGGTATTGTGAGAGTGGGAGACGCTGAATGTGCAGTTGGAAAGGTATGAGGAGATCCAGGATAGGGTGAGGTCTTTGATGCCAAAGGAGGAGAGAATCTGTAGAAGGAGGCAGTGGTCAACTGTGTCGAAAACAGAGAACAGGTCTAGAAGGCGGACTACAGAGTATTGTCCGTTAGCTTTGGCTGTAAGTAGGTCGTTAGTAATTTTGGTCAGTGCTGTCTCAGTGGAGTGATGGGGTAGAAACCAGATTGTAGATTGTCAAAGAGCAAGTTAGATGAGAGGTGGGAGGAAAGTTCAGCGTGGACGTGCTGCTCCAGGAGTTTAGAAGCGAATGGGAGCAGCGTTATTGGGCAATAGCTGAACATAGCGGTTGGGTGGAGAGTTGGCTTTTTAAGGATAGGCGTGATTGTGGTGTGTTTGAAAGAGAAGGTACCATAAGTTTGTGATTGGTTAAAGAGGTTGTTTAGGGGTGGTATAAGAGTGGTGGTGAGGTTGGGGAGTAGGTGGGATGGGATGGGGTCAAGTGCACAGGTGGTGAGGTGTGATTTGGAGAGGAGACAATTAAGCTCTCCTTCAGTGATGTTGGAGAGGGAGGTTATGGGGTTTGGGCATTGGTCTGGTATACAAAGAGGTTATGGTGGTTGAGCAAAGAAGACTTTCCTTGTCAATCTTATTTTTGAAGTGAGTGGCAAAGTCCTCAGCAGAGATGAGGGAGGTTGGAGGGGGCAGTGGTGGGCGGAGGAGGGAGTTAAAAGTTTTGAATAACTGTTTGGGGTTGTAGGATAGGGAAGATACGTGAGTTGTAGAGTAGGCCTGTTTAGCAGAGGTGAGGGCAGATTTGAAAGCAAGTGTTGCCTGTTTAAATGGAGGGAAATCATCTTGCGAATTTGTTTCCTTCCAATGCCGCTCTGCAACCCTGGAAACTTGCCGGAACTTTTTAGTGGTGTTATTGTGCCAGGCTTGTCTGTTGATACGTTGCACTCTGCCATGAACGATTGGTGCGATCGCGTCAATAGCTGATGCGAGAGTGGAATTGTAGAAAGCAGTGGCACTGTCTGTGTCGTGGAGTGAGGATATGGATGCCAGTAGTAGAATAGAGTCAGAGAGCGTGTTGGTGTCTAGGTGTGCGAGGTTTCTGCGGTGGTGCGCATGTTGCTGGACATGGGTGGCAGATGAGGAGGACAGGGATGAGATATTGAGTGGTCGAATAGAAGAAGAGAGGAGGTGGTGAAGTTAGAGAGCAGAAATGGGTGAAGACCAGGTCTCATGCATGTCCGTCTGTGTGGGTGGCTGATGAGGACCAATGAGCAAGTCCAAAAGATGAAGTAAGGGACAGAAGTTTGGAGGCTGTTGACTGAAGGGTATCAGTAGGGATGTTGATGTCACCCATGATGATAGTGGGGATGTCAGTGGAAAGGAAGTGAGGAAGCCAGGTAGAGAATTGGTCAATAAAGGCAGTGGCCGGGCCCGGAGGTCGGTATATGACGGCCACTTTGAGGTTGGAGGGAGGGTAGATGCGGACAGAGTGGACCTCAAAAGAGGGGAGGATAAGGGAGGGAAGAGGTGGGATTGGGTTAAAGGTACAGTCAGAAGAAAGGAGAAGACCCTCTCCTCCACCGTGTCTATTGCCAGGGCGAGGAGTGTGGGTGAAATGGAGGCCGCCGTAACACAGCGCAGCAGGGGAAGCGGTATCAGAGGGTGTCAGTAATGCTTCCGTGAGGCCAAGGAAGGCAAGATAGCGAGAGAGAAAGCGGTCATGAATCACATGAATCTTATTGCAGATCGAGCGGGCATTCCAGAGTGCTCCAGAGAGAGGGAGCAGGGAGGTAGGCTTCAAGGCCACGAATTTTACATTGGAGAGATTGCGGTAGTTCATATTTGATAGGGAGCGGTAGGAGGGGGAATTAATGGGAAGTATTAGCTGTGAGGGACCAGGATTGGGAGATATGTCTCCAGCAGTGAGAAGGAGCAGAGAGAGGGAGAGCAGGTGGGGAAAGAGAGTAGCCAGCTTGATTTAACATGACAGATCTGAGATTGAGGAGCAGGTCATCAGAGGAGGTCAGGAGGAGAGGTAAGAGGGAAGGGGAGATGATAATTTGGTTAGAGAGTGCTGGGGGTTGGGGATAGCAAAGGAGAGAGAGAATTAGTGGAGCAAACACTATAAGGGCATATGTAAACATGGTGATGGGGTAAGATAGGTTAAAAGAAAAGCTAAATCCAAGTAATAAGAAGTGCTTACTCGGCAGACATACTCAAAAGAGACAGATACATAGTGTGGGGTCCTGACTCCTGCCGTGACTAACTACTGTTTAAATAACTGCAGCTTCTGTATACTTAGCTGCAGTTATACTTTGCTGCAGGACGTGTGCATCCATCCCACACGCATGCACCCCTTAGAATGCTACTAAATTTATAGGACTGAGTAGAGGATCAGGTGAAAGGGATTGTGGGAGCTGGCTTGGGATAAATTAGCAGTTGGCTTGCACTCCAGGGGTGGATAGATGATCAAAGACGCTGGGCCTGGCTACATCTATATAGGCAGCAGATGAGACAGCAAGCAGAGGTATAGACTTATACCAGTAAAATATATTGCATGGTGATAGGCAGCAGATGAGACAGCAAGCAGAGATGCTGAGTTGTATCTTTAAAATATAGTGCAGGGTGATAGGCAGCAGATCACTGGGTTTTGGCCGTTGCAGCTGAAAAGAGGAAATCGGAAAACCAGGGGAAGTGTCTTGAGGAGATCATTTGCATATTCCCAGTGCCTTCTGGGATAAGTGAAGAGTCTCCGCGAGCTCAACGATCACTGGGTTTTGGCCGTTGCAGCTGAAAAGAGGAAATCGGAAAACCAGGGGAAGAGTCTTGAGGAGATCATTTGCATATTCCCAGTGCCTTCTGGGATAAGTGAAGAGTCTCCGCGAGCTCAACGATCACTGGGTTTTGGCCGTTGCAGCTGAAAAGAGGAAATCGGAAAACCAGGGGAAGAGTCTTGAGGAGATCATTTGCATATTCCCAGTGCCTTCTGGGATAAGTGAAGAGTCTCCGCGAGCTCAACGTTCACTGGGTTTTGGCCGTTGCAGCTGAAAAGAGGAAATCGGAAAACCAGGGGAAGAGTCTTGAGGAGATCATTTGCATATTCCCAGTGCCTTCTGGGATAAGTGAAGAGTCTCCGCGAGCTCAACGATCACTGGGTTTTGGCCGTTGCAGCTGAAAAGAGGAAATCGGAAAAACCGCGCGCCGATATCTTTCATCGTTTTTAAGAAATCTCAAGATGGAAGAGGCCAGGAGCCATTTGGTGAGCTGCATTTCTTGCTACATGTTCACAGACTTACCTGTGGAAAAGCCAAACTTCACATGCCACAAATGAAAGCTTGTGTCCCTGTTGGAGGAAAAGTTGCAAAATCTCGAAGAGAGGTTAGCTACGTTGAAGATCATTAAGGAAGGTGAAGAGTTCTTGGACAGAGCAGAATTATCTCTTCATGTTACAGAAAGAGAAGAAATTCGAAGTGCACCTGAAGAAACAGAGGAATGGAGACATGTGACCCAGAGAAGCAGGAGGATCAGGAGGCAGTCAGCACCCATACTGCTCAGAAACCAGTACCAGGCTCTCACGCAGGAAAACGATGAAGAAATACATCAGGATAAGACTTTGCCAACAAACAGCAACCTTGTACGCCTTCAGAGTCCTCCTGGATGGAGAAAGAAAAATGTTGTGAAGAAGAAACGGAGAGTGGTGGTCATGGGGGATTCCCTGTTGAGAGGAACAGAGGCCGCTATCTGCAGACCGGATATAACTTCAAGAGAAATGTGCTGTCTTCCAGGTGCAAAAATTAAAGATGTGTCTGACAGGATATCAGGATTCTTCAGACCTACAGATGACTACCCATTCCTGCTACTACATGTGGGGACAAATGACACCGTAAGAAACGACCTGGAAACCATCTGCAGAGACTTTGAAGACTTAGCCAAGAAAGTGAAAGAACTGGGAGCGCAGGTGGTCTTCTCTTCCATCCTCCCAGTGGATGGCCATGGAACAAGGAGGTGGAATAAGATTCTGCAGGTAAACAACTGGCTACGTCGATGGTGCCGTCAGCAACTATTTGGATTTCTGGATCACGGAGTGAACTACTTATACGATGGACTACTTGCTAGAGATGGGGTGCACCTTACGAAGACTGGAAAGCATGTATTTGGAAGTCGCCTTGCTACACTTGTAAGGAGAGCTTTAAACTAGAACAACATGGGAAGGGAAGCAAAAGACCAGAAAAAGCCATACACCTGACAAATGCTATTGAGAACTCTGCTATTAGAAGTGGAAAGGAAGAACAAAGACGAAATAATCTAATTAATAAAAATATTGGAGAAAGAGAAACCAATCACAAACTAAAATGTTTCTATACTAATGCACAAAGCATGGGCAACAAACAAGGAGAATTGGAACTACTAACACAGGAAAAGAAATATGATGTCATTGGAATCACTGAAACTTGGTGGGACAATACACATGATTGGAATACAAGACTAGAAGGATACAAATTATTTGCAAGAAACAGACTTGATAAACGAGGAGGGGGTGTCGCATTGTAAGTTAGAAACGCGTATATCTGCACAGAGATTGAAGCTTCAGAGACTGGGAGTTCTGTGGAAACTGTTTGGGTAAGAATACAAGGACAGAACAATGGAAAGGACACCATTGTAGGCATTTACTACAGGCCGCCTGTGCAAGCTGAAGATATGGATGAACTCTTTATGCATCAAATGGCCAAGTTCTCCAAAAAATATGACATAGTTGTTATGGGAGATTTCAACTATCCAGACATTTGTTGGGAATCTCTCTCAGGCAAAACTAACAGGTCAAGGAAATTCTTATCCTCTCTTGCTGACAACTTTATCTTCCAAAAGGTAAGGGAGAAAACAAGGGGAACTGCTACCTTGGATCTAATCCTTATAAACAGGGAGGAAATGGTTGAGGAGGTAAAAGTGGCTGGGACCCTAGGAGGTAGCGACCATGCTATTTTAGAATTTTTGATAACTAGAGGCGAAAGACCTGTGAAGACTCAGACGTCAAGGTTAGATTTCAGAAAGGCAGATTTTAAGGGATTCAGAAAGAGAATTGGAGGGATCCAATGGCTGGATATCCTTAAAGACAAAAATGTCCAGGAAGGATGGGAAATCTTGAAAACTGAAATTCTCAAAGCACAGTTGTTAACAATTCCGAAAAGAGGGAAGAATAGGAAGCATTTAAGGAAACCAGGATGGATGAACACAGAACTTAAGCACATGCTAAAAAGGAAGAAAAAAATGTTTATAAAATGGAAAGAGGGAGGCATATCTAAAGAAGAATATAATGCTGTCTGCAGAACCTGCAGGGCACAAATCAGATTAGCTAAAGCTGAAAATGAATTGAGGCATGCAAAAGATATGACAAAAGCAATAATAAAGGATTTTGGGGATATGTCAAAAGTAAAAGAAAAGTCAAAGATGCTATAGGGTTTTTACAGGATGAAAATGATGAAATGGTAAGACAGGATGTTGAGAAGGCTGAACTTTTAAATTCCTATTTTGCATCTGTTTTCTCTCAGAAAGGAAATGTAACATCAACTGTTATTCACTGTCCTATTAAGGGAATAGAAGAATCCAGGATATCTATAAACAGAAAGATAGTGAGGAAACACTTAGCTAACCTAAATGAATTCAAGTCTCCAGGTCCAGATGAATTACACCCCAGAGTACTGAAGGAGATAGCAGAAGAAATTTTTGAACCCCTCTCCATAATCTTTGAAAGTTCTTGGAGAACAGGAGAAGTGCCAGAAGACTGGAGAAGAGCAAATGTTGTTCCTATCTTCAAAATGGGGAAGAAGGTGGACCCAGGCAACTATAGGCCGGTGAGTCTGACTTCTATACCAGGAAAGATCTTTGAATAAATTATTAAACAACATGTATGTCAATACCTGGATAAGAATGAAGTGATTAAACAGAGTCAGCATGGGTTTGTAACTAATAAGTCATGTCAGACTAACTTAATTTCCTTCTATGACGGAATCACTGATTGGGTGGATCAAGGAAATGCTGTAGATATAGTATATCTTGACTTCAGCAAAGCATTTGACAAAGTCTCTCATACAATCCTTATTGAAAAAATGACTAAGTATGGAATGGACAAGGCAACTGTTAGGTGGATTCATAACTGGCTTAGTGATCGGACCCAAAGAGTGGTCGTAAATGGCTGCACATCCAGTTGGAAGAATGTCTCAAGTGGGGTACCACAGGGATCTGTCCTGGGCCCTGTATTGTTCAACATCTTTATCAACGATTTAGATGAAGGAATTGAGGGTAAACTGATGACACAAAGCTAGGAGGGATAGCTAATACTAGAGAAGAGAGAGAGAGGATTCAAAAAGATTTAAATAAACTTGAGAAGTGGGCAGCAACTAACAGAATGGTTTTTAACAGGGAGAAATGCAAAGTACTACATCTGGGCAATAAAAATGAAAAAAGCATATATATAATGGGAGGAACAGGGCTAAGTGACAGCACATGTGAAAAAGACTTGGGTATACTAATAGATCACAGACTGAATATGAGTCAACAGTGTGATGCAGCAGCAAAAAAGGCAAATGCAATTCTAGGATGTATTAACAGAAGCATACAGTCTAGATCACGTGAAGTCATTATTTCCCTCTACTCCTCTTTGGTCAGACCTCATCTGGAATATTGTGTCCAGTTTTGGGCACCACATTTTAAAAAAGACATCAACAAACTGGAGCAAGTTCAGAAAAGAGCGACCAGAATGGTGACCGGTCTGCAAACCCTGTCTTATGAGGAAAGGTTGCAGGATTTGGGAATGTTTAGTTTGCAAAAGAGAAGACTGAGAGGAGACTTAATAGCTGTCTACAAATATCTCAAGGGCTGTCACATTGTAGAAGGATCAACTTTATTCTCATTTGCACAAGGAAAGACTAGAAGCAATGGGATGAAACTGAATGGGAGGAGACACAGATTAGATATTAGAAAAAACTTTTTGACAGTTAGAGTGATCAATGAGTGGAACAGGCTGCCACGAGAAGTGGTGAGTTCTCCTTCAATGGAAGTCTTCAAACAGCGGCTGGACAGACATCTGACTGGGATGATTTAGCGAATCCTGCTTTGAGCAGGGGGTTGGACCAGATGGCCCAGGAGGTCCCTTCCAACTCTACGATTCTATGATTCTATGATTCTATGATTCTAGATGAGACAGCAAGCAGAGGTGTAGAGTTGTACCTGTGGAAAGAGAGGAGATGGATGTTAATTCCTGGACATTGAAATAACTGCAGCTTCTGTATACTTAGATGCAGTTATACTTTGCTGCAGGACGTGTGCATGCACCCCACATGCATTAAAAAGTGACAAATTACAATTGAGGTTACAATTGCTTTGTGGGTTTTTTAACAAAGGAACATGTTCATGATGGATTTAGTGCGCAAATTCAACTTTTAGGGTATATTATATAATATTACTAATATGTAACGATGAGAGAAATAAAAAATAATTAATCATAAAATGGTACAAACTATGATATCTCAAATGTCTTTATTGCATAGACAGACAGACAGACAGACAGACAGACAGATAGATAGATAGTTATTAAAATATATGTATGAGAGCTCAGAAAACGTAGTGAAATAATTGGTGGACATAATTCTCCTATTTCTGAAGTTTCAGCTCTGTAAGGCATCCACAAAATGCTGACTGTCTTTCTCTTTTGTTGGTTGCATGCGATGTGTTGTTTTTTTTCTTTTTCCTTCCATTTAGCCTCCATTTTTCAAGCAAGCAAAAACACATAGAAGATTTACCAAGCTTCTTCTAGCAACTGACCCATGTGAACACACAGAACATGAATATCGTCCATGTGCTTTACATTATTTTTGATGAGTCATTTATTTATAGACCTAAAACGCACCGGAGTAGGACATGGCTTTGTTTATGTAAGTGTTCCATCTGTCCACAAAACAATGTACACATCTGAATAGCTCCATAGAATATAATAATAATGTTCATTCCAACCGAAGAAAAGCTTACTCATTCTCTCTCCATGGCACATCTCACCACTTGTGCGCTAGACCCTATACCATCCCACCACCTAACTAACTTCACCACCATGCTTTCCTCATCCCTAAGCCACCTCTACAACCTATTATTGACTAACTGCTTTCAAACACCCAACAAACATCCCTATCATGAAGAATCTATCCCTTGAACCAACCTCTACATTCTGTGACCCTCATATTGCTACTCCCATTCCCCTCACAGCTCCTCAAACAACACGTCCATATTGATCTTTCCTCCCTCCTTTCATCCAACACACTCTTCGACAGCCTATAATCCGGCTTCTTTCCACACCACTGCTCTGAAACTGCCTGATTAAAATTGTTAGTGATTAGTGCCAAAGTTAACTTCTGTCTTCCACTCTTGTACAATCCTCACCCAATTGCCTCCAAAATTTTTCACGAGTAACCCAATCCTCTGGAATTCAGTGTCTCAGCACCTCTTATTGTCTCCCACAATTGGAACCTTCAGGCCCAACCTGAAAACTCATTTCTTTAGTAAAACCTACAGCCTGCAATAGCCCCACTGCCATCTCACTATTACTGGAATTAATCCAACCCTCCGACTTCCTATCTTCTCCCCATTACCATACAGATTGTAAACCCGTGAGGGCAGGGTCTTTTTCTCATCTATAAAGGATTTCTGAGCCTCCAGTACAATGCCCAGAGACGTCTGTCGTGGCTGGTGGACCAATCTTGTGATTTGGTATGACTATCCCTACAAGGAGCCTTTCTTTGTTGATTTCAACAAAGGCTTTGTGTAAAATATTTGGAGTGCTGCCTCATTTACCGTATATTTTTGCATAGATTGTAAACGTTCTTGCTCTGGTCTGAAGTGTGGGAATCTTGATTGCATCAGTCCAGTTGTGTTAGGCGTCAGATTCCTGCGTTGGCTCTGCAGGAATCCAAACCCTCACATTCTGCAGTCTCCTGCTGTTTATCTACTGCAGAGGAGATTGCCTTGCAGCAAATCTCTCCAGAGGCTTAATAATAATAATAATAATAATAATCTTTATTTTTATATAGCGCTAACATATTCCGCAACGCTTTACAGTTTGCACACATTATCATCACTGTCCCCGATGGGGCTCACAATCTAAATTCCCTATCAGTATGTCTTTGGAGTGTGGGAGGAAACCGGAGTGCCCGGAGGAAACCCACGCAAACACGGGGAGAACATACAAACTCCTTGCAGATGTTGTCCTTGGTGGGATTCGAACCCAGGACCCCAGCGCTGCAAGGCTGCAGCGCTAACCACTGAGCCACCGTGCTGCCCATCTTAGCAATGCACCAGCGATCCCGACAACGATATGGATCGCTGGTGCATCGCTAAGTGGTCGCTAGTGAGCTGCCACACAGGCAGATCTCACCAGCGACATCGCAGGGGTTGGGGGTTGCTACTTACCTGTCAGACGCGGCGATCCAGACGTCCTCCCACCCGCGTCCACACGTCGCTCGTCGGTGCCATAGGAAGCCCAGCAGGAAGCGCCCGACGAGAAATGATCCAGGACGTTCTCGCGCGATCAGCAATGAGCAGTGGGGGAGCCGGTCAGCGGTAAGTATCAGACATAGCGATATCGTTAGCAATATCGCTGCTACGTCACAAAATCGGTGACGTTACAGCGATATTGCTAGCGATATCGCTATGTGTAACGGGGGCTTAAGTCCTTCTGTCCATTTTCTGAGCATGCTCATGAGACGATCTCCCATTGGAGATCGGGAGTCATGTGCTCAGGTCCTGCTCCAGATCTCATTGGTCCAGCTCGGAGATCTGGAGGCCTCGGGAAGGTCCCGGCTACTATAAAAGGCGTGCATGGCTGTTCCGTCATGCGCTAGTATAGTCACACTTGCTGCTGTGTGAATGAGGATGGATGCATGATTCTGGTGAATGACTCATTTGAAACACCTACCCTCTGATATTATGTTTGTGGTTAGGGATTGAGTTTAGTACCAGCGCGCCTCTGCTTCATCATCCACAGTTGCTAGCGTTCGTCATTGTGCTTGCGTACTAGCATTGTTGTGTAGCGGCAGTGTCCCACACCGCGCTGCAGTTGCAGCCCTCCTTGGCGTCCGCAGTTGCGACGTCGCACACACGGTAGGTCTAGAGGGACGCAGTCCCGCTGTCCTTTGCTCTGCTCCTGTGACCAGATAAAGTGTGTGCAACTATTCTGAGCACTGTGACTTTAACAGGCTCAGCCCTATTGTATTTGTCTTGTGTTTGGCATCTCTGTGACTCAACAGAGATTGCTCTGCGCACCTGGGTGAAGTTTAACCCCGTGCGCACCTCCGCCATATTGCTCCTGCCACCACATAGCAGCGGTTATATCACCTACTGCACGGTGGACCCCGAGCAGCGAAAGCACTTTATTAGTTTTTTTATTTAGTGCGTTCCGCTGTTCCTAACAAGTTGTGAACACTCCACAAAACATGTTCACTTGCTGCCTAATGTATCTTATCCATCACAGGTACCATTGTCACAAAAAATGATTGCATTCTCTTCATTTGTCTATGCCTTTAAAGGAAACCTATCACCAAGTTTTACCAATATAAAGTATGTCCACCGACTTTAAGGCTTCTTTTACAGTATTCTAGTACGATTTACATAAGTCCCCAATCCCCTCTGTATAGCAAAAAATTACCATTTATCATACTGTGGCGCCCCTCAGGGTTCAGTCACCACAGAGGTACTGCACCTCAATTAGAGGTGTGGTACCCCACTCTCAGGTAAGGAGGGAGCACCTCACAGGACTCTAACACCTGCACCCAACACACACCTTATAGCAGCAGGGCATCTGGATGTATCCTACGGGAGGAGGATCTCAACCCTGCCTGGGTGGTAAAGGGTGTTGGGAGGTGGCTGGAGCTAGTAGGATGAGAGCAGGAGAAGAGAGTTTAGTGAGGAGTCTGTCAGAAGGGGAGGAAGTGGAAAGACATATGTGAAGCAGCTCCCTGTCAGGAGGAGCCGCAGGGAAGGAAACAGAAGGAAGCTCCCTGAAGAGAGAAGAGATCCTAGAGGCACGAGCAGCAACCATACTGCCCGTGGGGCTCGTTCCACACCGGCTAACGTCGGGTGGAGGGATCAGGTCGCAGTATAGGGACTGGCCCTAAATCTAGTGGAGTGAACAACGGACTCAGCTAGATCAACCAGAGGCTACGAGCATTGCAAGTGCTGCAGCCAAATCCACAATTATTAGCTGAAAAGGCAGACACATAGGATCCAGGGACCTAGAGGTTATTCCTGACAAGATCCCAGTTTGCTGGCTTGGGACACTGCATGTGAAGTTGCTGGACAGGAGGGAGGAAATCAGCACAGGGAGACGACCAGGAAAGGCACACACTGAAGGGAGTCCTTGGACTGTGTATCCTGATCTACCTGGGAGTTTGCTGAGCCCCTCACCTTGAAGACGCAGTGCCAAACTATGAGTAAACCTTTGGAACTGCACCCAGCTGTGTCCTCTAATTCTTGCTGTGTCACCTACCCAACTCTGCTACATCTACCACCACCAAGCACAACATCTTTGCTATCCCCACTGCCCTGGGACAAAGCTCTGCCTGTGGAGAGCTATACCATCTCTGCTGCATCACCACCAGTCCCATAGAATCTGCTCTGCAGCGCTGGTCACCTCTGACCAGAAACCACAGGTGGCATCATGAACTTATCTACACATAGACTTTATTCCTCATCAATTCTTCTTATTTTTCATGGACACTCTGGGCCAGGGACCGGGTCACTGCTGCCATGACACATCCCTTTAAGACACCGGCCTGGCACCAAGTAACCCACGGCCCTGAGGGGTGTCCCAATACCTCTGTACAGTGTGACCCAGTCCAATGGTCTTGCTTAAACACCTCTTCTTTTGCCGCAATTGCCATTCTCGCGCTTCCTTCAGTTGACTTAAAGCTCCCAACCCGACTTGGAAGAACTTGAAAAATAACTTTTATTATACTCACCTGCGGGGCGCTCCAGGCGATGGGTATCGCTGTTCTTGGTCTGGCGCCTCCCATCTTCTTATGATCGCTGCCCTCCTGCGCAAGTGCCGGGGCTCTTTGACTTTTTCCAGCACCTGTGCACTGCAGTACTTTGCTCTGCCCTCAACAGGACAGAGAAGTACACCTGCACAGGACTGCAATGCAGGGGAGCCTGTGTGGATGATGCAGGGTTGTGACACCCATCAGACCGGACCGCCCTAGAGGTGAGTATATTAAAACTTATTTTTCAGTTCTTCCAGGTCAGGTTGGGGGCTTATACACAGCATTATAGAATGCTGTGTATAAGTCCTGAAAGGTGAAGGCTGTATCTTATATCGGCCAAAACTGGTGACAGGTTCCCTTTAAGTATCCTATGTCCCCAGTGTGGGGAAACCTGGTGACAGGTTCTCTTTAATTTTAAATAGGAAACAAAAGAACTATAGGAACAAAAAAGTGCAAATAGGGTCTAGGGTCTTATCCGATAATTAGAGGCTCTGTTATACTGAAAATTGCTCACCTCATGCCCCTTTATTAAGGCATACAATTTGTCACCTGCCGCAGATCCACGGGTCAGAGATTGGCCATATCTTGAAACTTGCATTTCAAGGTCTACATATGACTTCTTCCTCAGGAAATACCACATACATACAGTATGTATGTGGTATTTCCTGAGGAAGAAGTCATATGTAGACTTCGAAACGCATTGAATAAAACCACCTTTCTCTTCATCAAAACGTCCGGATTTTCATCTGTTCAGCAGCGCGGGTATTATCCACAAAATTCCTTGCAAGTTTTAATCTTAAATAGGAACAGACCTTGGAAGCAAACTCTTTAAATCAAAAGTACATGTGATAATAAGAAACTCTGTAACATATCTTATCAGGGAAATCTGTTTCTTTATCAACCTTTGGAGCCACTTTTTCCCTTATCCATGCCTTCTAAATGTATCATTCGGTTTGAAAATAGCTGCTAAACTCTGTCTTACTGAAGACGGGAGGAACTGCCAGCACAGTGAGGTGCCAGATTACACATCCAATCATATTCTATAGGGAGGGGAGGAGAAAGGAGAGGAAGCAGAGTGTAAAAAAAATAACAAGCAAAGAGAGACACAGAAAGATCATCCTGAGCTTTCTAACAATTCTTTTACCTCACCGAGAGCTGTATTCACATCTACACAGCTCAGTGTTCTTGAATAATTTCCTTGCTTCTACTGCTTGTCTCTGTGAGCTAGCTAAAAATGAAGAGCTGGAAGCCATCTTTGTGTATTGTGCTGTGTATGGCAGATTTAATAAAAGCTAGTCTCCTCCCACCAGCTCAGAATCAATTAAAAATTAAGAGATAGAGCATAAAGAGAAAAAAACTTTTTAAATTTCTGGATACTAGTCTTAAAATGTCCAGAAATGGTGTTATACCTCATGTATACATATGGCAATTTATTCTTAAAATTGCTTCAATGTACAATCACCCTTTAAGACTGATCAGCATTTCTACTTAATTTTCGTTCTGAACTTAGTTAAGTACTCTAAAGTTTCTACTCAATGCAACATTTTCTTTTCTTAAACCTCACACTCAATTTACTATTGCAATCAAACTAAATCTTAATTAATCTGGAAGCAGATGGCCTGGGACTTTCATGGTCTGATGGTATAAAGTACAGATGCATAAGAAGGGTGGTAGAAAATAACACATATGCTTTTGCTGGGAGTGTGGAGCATAAACAGCAGACATGTAAAAACTACTTTTTTAACCCCTTTGTGCCTTTTTACAGCAATTATTAAGGGTCCCTATTCTGAGGGTCCTTATGCCGAGGATTAAGCATAGAGCTTAACTGGTGCAGGGTGAGCAGGTGTGAGTTATGTACTACAATTGACACCCTGCTGAATTTGTCACATTCAGTGTTGCCACCCATTGTGGTTTTTAACTACCTAGCTGCCATTAGCAACAGTAGCATCTAGATGGTTGACAGTGGGGTGGCAACTCAAAGCCAAGTCTTCGTCTTGGGGTCTGCTAGCTACAGTAACTGGAGCACCCTGCCATCAGCAGAGGCTAATGGACATGTTATGTGTCAGTGTAATGCTGCATTCAGTCATGGTCCAAGTATGGACCATGATGCATGGACTGTTCGCTGGTCTCCTGACCTAAACTTGACAGCCTCATAGACTCAGATGAATGGTACTGTCACGTTCAAGTCAGGAGATTCGCGGGCAGTCCGAGTGTAAGAATGTTGACTGCCTTACCCTGTTCCATCCCCTGAAGACAACAGACACACCGTGAATACCGTTGTGCGGTTTTATATGTGAAGTATATGTAATTTTATATGTGTGTAATGTAATGTGATTTATTGTATTATGGTGAGGTACAGTATAGCATAAGCTTAGGATGGCATAGAATATAGAACAGGTTAGCGTGTAGATAGGAAATGGTTAAGGTTAGAATTAGCCCAGTGGGTGGGCACTAGTGCTTAGAAGAAGGGGGCACTTCCTTGTTAGAGTTCAGTGTCAGCCAGTGAAGTGTGGAGGAGAGTTCAGGTTCAGCTGGGGTGGGCTTCTAGGGGCAGCATGGGTCACACATTCAGGGCAGTGGGCGGTGAAATGTAGATCCCTGATGGACTTTCTAATGATGTCTGGAGCCTAGGGCTCAGGCCAGGTACAATGGAGCGGGCCTGGTCTTCCAACATCACGAGGTCTGGGACATGGTGTTACATGAGGGGCATGTGGCTGGTCCCTGGTACACTGCTGGACAATGAATCCCTGAGGCTGATGGAGTCAGCAGGCTTGGGTGTAGTCAAGAATAATGGGTGACATAACAGAAGAGAAGTTGTGCTAAGCAGGAAGGAAGTGTCAGTTTCTGTGTCCTATCCCATCTGATGAACTTGGACTGTTTAGTAAAAGTTTGACTGTTCAAAAGAACCTGGTGTCCCATGCATTCTGTGTGGCGGCTCCTGGGGACGGAAGCCTAGAGGCAGCGGGTCTGTGGCCTACAAACGAGTGTGACGTACCCCACACCTTACAGCCCACTGGGACTAGTACATCGCCAGAGCGCCACCGGACAGCATCTCTCTCACGCAGCGTCGGATTGGCCCAACGGAGAACCGGAGGATTCTCCGGTGGGCCCTGGCATCCAGTGGGCCCTGGCACCTGCTGGCATACAGGGCCAGCAGTTGCCCAGGGTCCCCGCTGCTCCAGGGGCCCCCAGCCAGTGGTGTGTCGCACACCATTCAGCTGCTATTGGGGCCCATGCCAGCGGAGCAGCAGCGGGTGACAGGAGGCAGGAGCCCCTGTCCCCGCTGCTAAAGAGAAATGAATATTCACTGCTTCCCATGCCCACATGGGCGTGGGAAGCAGTGAATATCATTTCACGGTCTCCACTCCCCCAGGGGCCCCTCCCCCAGCCCAGTAAGCCGCTATGTGGCTGTAAATCAGGGCCGGCGCTGCCCTCAATTGTAATGGGAGAGAGAGCGTCATATGATGCTCTCTCCCATCAGTCCCTTCTGCTGACGCACAGCCGGTGCGCGATGACGTCACTTCATCGCGCACCCGCTGTGTGTCTGGCAGAAGGGACAGCTCCTGACACTGAAGCCGGCTGCCGGAATCAGCGTGGGAGCGAGGAGGAGAGGTGAGTATTGTGTTTTGTTTTATCGCTATCTCTCTCTATATCTATCTATCTCTATATCTATTTTTCTTTTCCTATATCTTTCTATATCTAACTCTATATCGATAGCTATCTATCTCTCTGTCTCTCTCTCTATCTATATATCTATCTCTATATCTATCTTTCCATTATCTATCTATCTATCTCTATATCTATCTATCTGTCTCTCTATCTATCTATATTTATCTGCCTATCACTCTCTGTCTCTCTCCCTATCTATATCTATCTGACTATTTATCTATCTATATCTATCTATCTATCTCTCTCTATATCTATCTATGTCTATATCTATCTCTATCTATCTCTATATATATATCTATCTCTCTCTATATCTATCTCTCTATATATCTGTCGCTCTCTATATCTATCTATCTCTCTATATCTATCTATCTATCTCTATATCTATCTATCTATCTTTATCTGTCTATCGCTCTGTCTCTCTATCTCTATCTATATCTATCTGACTATTTATCTATATCAATCTGTCTATCTATCTCTCTGTCGATCTATATCTCTATCTATCTCTCTCTATATCTATCTCTCTCTCTATCTATCTATCTTTCTCTCTCTATATCTCTCTATGTCTATATCTATCTCTATATATATCTATCTCTCTCTATATCTATCTCTCTATATATCTGTCTCTCTATCCATCTCTATATCTATCTATCTCTCTATATCTATCTATCTCTATATATATCTATCTATCTATCTCTATATCTATCTCTATATATCTGTCTCTATATCTATCTATCTATCTCTCTCTATATCTATCTCTCTCTATATCTATCTATCTCTCTCTATATCTATCTATCTCTCTCTATATCTATCTATCTATCTATCTCTATATCTATCTATCTCTCTATCTATCCATCTCTCTATATCTATCTATCTATCTCTATATATATATATCTATCTCTCTCTATATCTATCTCTATATATCTGTCTCTCTATATCTATCTCTCTATATCTATCTCTCTATATCTATCTCTCTATATCTATCTATCTATATCTATCTCTCTCTCTCTATATCTATCTATCTCTCTATATATATCTATTCTCTATATCTATCTCTCTATATATCTGTCTCTCTCTATATCTATCTATCTCTCTATCTCTCTCTCTCTATATCTATCTATCTCTATATCTATCTATCTCTCTATCCATCTCTCTATATCTATCTCTCTATATCTATCTATCTATCTCTCTCTATATCTATCTCTCTCTATATCTATCTCTCTCTATATCTATCTCTCTCTATATCTATCTCTCTATATATCTGTCTCTCTCTATATCTAGCTATCTCTCTATCTCTCTCGCTATATCTATCTATCTCTATATCTATCTATCTCTATGTCTATCTCTCTATATCTATCTATCTATCTATCTCTCTATCTCTATATATATCTATCTCTCTCTATATCTATCTCTCTATATATCTGTCTCTCTCTATATCTATCTATCTCTCTATCTATCTCTCTCTATATCTATCTATCTCTATATCTATATCTCTATCTATCCATCTCTATATCTATCTATCTCTCTGTATCTATCTCTCTCTATCTCTATATTTATCTCTCTCTATATCTATCTATCTCTCTCTCTATCTATCTCTCTATATCTACCTCTCACTATATCTATCTCTATCTCTCTATATCTATCTCTATATCTATCGATCTCTCTCTCTCTATCTAGCTATCTCTCTATATCTATCTATCTCTATATCTATCTTTCTATCTATAGCTACCTATCTCTATATCTATCTATTTATCCATTATCTATCTTCTATATACCTGTATCTATCTATCTATCTATCCATAGATCTATCTATTTATCCCATATATATCTAACTCTATATCTATCTTTCTCTATATATCTATATATATATATATAGCATTATACCCTATGAGGGGGTGCATTATACCCTATGAAGGGTTGCATTATACCCTGTGAGGGGGGCAGCATTATAGTCTATGAGGAGGGTAGCATTATACCCTATGAGGGGTATACCCTAAGAGGGGGGGCAACATTATACCCTATGAGGGGGTGCATTATACCCTATGATTGGGTGCATTATACCCTATGAGGGGTATACCCTATGAGGGGGGCAGCATTATACCCTATGAGGGGGCAGCATTATACCCTATGAGGAGGCAGCATTATACCCTATGAGGGGGTGCATTATACCCTATGAGGGGGGCAGCATTATACCCTATGAGGGGGGGCAGCATTATACCCTATGAGGAGGCAGCATTATACCCCATGAGGAGGCAGCATTATACCCTATGAGGGGGCAGCGTTATACCCTATGAGGGGGTGCATTATACCCTATGAGGGGGTGCATTATACCCTATGAAGGGGGCAGCATTATACCCTATGAAGGGGGCAGCATTATACCCTATGAAGGGGGGCAGCATTATACCCTAAGAGAGGGCTATATTCTATGAGATGGTTGCATTATATTCTATGAGGGGGCTGCATTATATTCTATGAGGGGGCTGCATTATACTATATGAGGGGGCTGCTTTATATTCTATGAGGGAGGCTTCCCCTACTCCTGCTACATAATTAAGATTTGTACTACCTTATATTATACCCGGATATTAGCGTGTTTTACCGCACAATTGGTGGTTTTGTGTTTATCTCTATGTAGCTACATGGTGGGCCCCAAGAATGATTTTCTCTGGTGGGCCCAAGGTGTTCCAGTCCGACCCTGCTCTCGCGAATACCACTCTGCAGCACTTTACACATGCATCATGGTCTGTATTCTGACCATGTCACAAAGATGTGTGAATGTGGCATAAGCCTTGAAAAAGTATTCATACTCTGACCTATTTCACTTTTTTCAAGTTAAACCCACAAATCTAAATGTTCTTTATTTGGATTTTATGTACTATACTAACACAAAGTAGCAAGTATTTGTGAAATGTAAAAGGTACATGGTTTTCTAAACATTTTAAAAATATAAATTTGAAAATTGTGATATGCATTTGAATTCAGCCCCCCTGATTCAATACTGTGTAGCACCTCCTCTTGCTGCAATTTCTCCTGCCTGTCTTTTGGGGTATGTCTCTACATCTAGAGGCTGAACTTTTTGTCCATTCTTTTTTTCACACACGCTCTAGCTCAGTGAGATTGGATGGAGACATCTGTGAACAGCAATTTCTAGTTTTGCCATAAATTCTCCATGGGATTTCGGTCTGGACTGTGACTGGGCTGTTCACACATATGAATATGCTTTGATCTAAACTATTCCATTGCACCTCCCACAGTAATATTATGGTCCTGTTGCTGCTGAAGAAAAGGATGCCCACATGTAGCGATGCCTGAACGACACTGCCGGGCAGGACTCAAATATGGTACAGTACGATGAGAGAGAAACAAAACACCTGCTTTATTGAAAGACAGAGGATTATATGCCGGAAAATAAGACTAACAATTCTTGTAATAATAATAGCAATAATAGATGCAAGGAGAGATAACTGGAGGTTGTCACACAAGTTTCACTCCAGCTATGGCAATCCAAATTTCTATAAACTACTCTCTTCTAAACTCCTGCCTGGCTTCCAATAATCGGGCCGTGCTGCTACAGCGCCCCTAGCTAAAAGACCCTGCTCTACACCCTAACACAGTTGAACACCAGTGTCACACTTACAGTTCTGTAGCGCTTAGGAGATAGTCTGATAGCTTCTGCTTGGTCTTGATGTATTAGAGACAAGTATGTTGTGTTGAGCTCTTCCTTCAGGTTAATGGAGTTGTCTTCTTCCGGGTCCGGACAAGTCTCATTCCCAATTTCAATACTGAGGGATTACTGGTACCACAGCATTGCTTCCGCTCTCAGGTTACAGGTGCTCGGAGAGAACCACTTTGGCCGTGTGATGCGAAAGATCGGGCGGAGCTGGGGTTCCTCTCCTCTGCAAACTTGCAATTGTTCTGTGTCAGGAATGTCTACATCCACAGACTGGAAACCATCTGTTTCAACAAGGTGTTCACCTTCTGGTACAGTTTGGAGGTATTTGTCAATATCTTTATTGGATCGTGGAAGTGTCTCCCATTGGTATCTCATGGGTAATGGCGTCTGTGCAGCCGGAGTCGTTGGTGTGGCGGGCAAATGCAGCCAGTTTCTCCCACAGCCTTACTTCAATGGTTTGTATACGATCTGGATCGAGAGCCTTCACATCCACCCCATTTGGGCTAAGATGGCTCGTCCATTCCATTTCGGGGTCAGGGCCTCTTTTGTTTCGGCTGTGAGTGCCAGGGTCAAAACAGCATCATCTATCGGGGCCAGGGTCACTTTTTTCCGACTCAGCACTTCGCTTCGATGTAGGTGCACACGAGTCAGTTCCACTCCTAGGGTTAGGGAGACTTCTCTTTGTCCCACATTCACAGCTCTGATGGGTACTTGTCTGTTATGGACCACTGTTATTGTACAGGCTACCAATGCATTCTAGCCTACCTCTTCCTAGGCCCACTGGTTCGATCACCACCTCCATACATACCTTCAAGTGTTGTGGAACGTTCCCACAGGCAGTGTCAGGATGGTTTCCAAAAAGGAAGGAGAGGGATACCCTTCCCAAGACTCAAATAATTTGCACAGACTGATGTACGGGAACGCTCTTCTGTGTCCCACAGATGGGGATCAGCCATTGGAATGCGTTTTGGGTGGGGTTGTGTGGAGTGGCCTGTTTCTAGTAGCCAGACCCCCATTTAGTGAACATGATCTGTTCCAATGCTCGAAGGTTATTCATGCCCATTATCACTGCTACATCTTCTTTGAATGGCTCGGGAACCAGCAGGATGCCTTTTCTTCCTACATCTTGTCCACATAGCCGCACATTCATCCACACAAGCCCCGTGATGGAGATCGGTTGCTGATTAGCTGCTGTTACTCGGGTCAGCGTCTCCCGCTCTGGCTTGGCCATCGTTGAAAGTAATGGTTGAAATACGACTCGGGCATGGTCTTTACCTGTGACCCAGTATCCACTAAGCAGGCAACTTGCAATGCCTTCAAACTCAACTCACAGGATAGGACACCCTGCAACCAGATGTTTGGAGTTGTGCTGGGTGGTTTGTCCCACTACTGCAGGGGCCAGAAGTTTAATGGCTGTTCTGGATGTATGGCAAGGCTTGTTAAAGGGTCGATAAAGAATTTTAGGATTGCTACTTCCAATAGATGGCACTAGAGTTCTCGTCCTCTTCCTCTCTGAAGAGGCAATTTGCATGCGAAAAAAAAATTGTCACAGAATCACTGTCATATGTTGATGCATTCAAAGTTATTACCACATAGAGTGAAACATATCAGAATTGAAAAATGGAGCTTGGTCCCGAAGGCCAACATCTGTCTCTAAGGGGTTAAACTATTGGATTGAAAAATACACATGAAAATATTGCAGCAAAACTGTACCAACCAGGTTTTATGGTAAAAAAAAAAATCTGAAAAAACTTATGTGGATTTTGTTCATGATTCTGACCTAAAAAGTAGTGATGAGTGAGTATACTCGTTGCTCGGGTTGTCTCCGAGTATTTTGGCATGCTCGGAGAGTTAGATTTCGTTGTCTCAGCCGCATAATTTGGGGCTGCTAGAAAGGCTGAATATATGTGAGGAATGCCTGTTTGTTAGGGAATCTCCACATGTATTCAGCCTGTCTACAAGTCGCAAATCATGCAGCTGAGATGACGAAAGCTAAATCTCCGAGCACTCCAAAATACTTGGAGGACACCCGAGCATGCTCGGACAAACCCGAGCAACGAGTATACTCACTCATCACTACTAAAAAGCACTAAAAAGGTTTCAAATAAAATTTGAACAAGTTTCTTATTGATTTGAATGGGAAAATCACAATTGTTTATCAAGTATTTTTCTGATGAGGTTTTAAAAACTGCCCTGCGAGAAAAAAAAGGTGTCATGTCACTTTTTTGATGCAAGTACCTGGTGGAAATTACACTAAACTTGACATTGAAGCTAAAAACACCAAACAAAAGCATGAGAAAAGAGCTCTAATAAAAAGCATCAAAATCTGCATCAGAACAGAAAACTGCACAAAAAGTATGACATTTTTAATTGAATGTCTATTGAAAATGAGGTCGTTTTTCCCACCTAGAAAAGTCTCATAAGTGACGGGGGCTCCAAATCCCCTGTACAAAATAGTAAAAAATAACATACTGACTGCTAGAAGACATCACTACAGCCCCCAGACTCTTTAGTTAGCTGTCGGCTGAAAGATAGTTCGGACAATCTTTTGGCTGGCTGCTATTCCTTTCAGCTCCATACACAGGAGCGATCATTTCACCTATGATTTCTGTATCCCCTATGTTGGATATCTCTGGTGGCAGCTCATCTTCTCTAGAACAAAAGGATCTGCAGACTGAAATTGGTCGTGTTGGATCCCCGTTAGATAGTGTTGAGGGAGAGATGGAAGACCGCCATACACATTAGACTTTCAACTGAACCCATAGTTATCGGTGGGTTTGGCCAAACATAGTCTAATATATAGTGGGGACTATAGCCTTGTTACACAGTAGGGAAGGACCTCCATCACCTTTTTTGTGTCCCTTGGACCAATTCCCTACCACTTGTTTGCTAACCATGCAGTTCCGCGTCATTCCAAAGGAAATGAAACCATAGTCAACCAGTGACCCATTGCACATTTCCCTTGTTTTAAGATAAATTGCCTAAATTGTCAAAATTTGAAACAACCCTGATTGACCAGAAATTGAGCCCAAAATCCATTTATAAGGACTTGACTGTGAAAGCAAATGGAGAGGATGTTGGGCATTACTAAAACAATGTCTTCCTAAATTTGAATATTTTTAAGTAGAATATACCGATAAATGATTATATGCTGTCATCATGTAAGTTACAGGAAACTCAAGTAAAGTTCTGGTTCAAAAAAGCAATTTTATCTCTCAAAAATTCTTAATAAATATAATTCTGGATTAATTATTCAACGGCTCATATACAAAAAAATCAATCCTTTAAAGATACTTTATTGACCAATCATTAAAAAGTTTTCAAAACTTCAAAAAACAGGCAAACAAAAATAGGCTTATTGCTGATTTTCAAAATCCAGCCACAAACACTAGAGAGTCGTTCCAATGTCAGGTAGAGGGTCACAAACCTATTTGTCCCTATAGGGCCCTATATCTCTCTCCTACCTGACAGCGGAGGTTGGCACCCTCTTGATACGCAAATGGCGCCCCCACTCGGCGGCTCTCCCTAAGCACCCTGTTGACTCCTATCTAAACAACATCAGCTTGGAGTACAACAGATGGCCGGGGACAAAAATATAACAGATAATAACCCCATGCCACAAACCACCAAGACAAAAATGTGAGGAATAGTAACTGGAAAAAACTCTAATTTTTGGCAGATTTGTAAACATTTGCTTTGGGAGGAAAAGGGATCTAAATAACCCTATTTAGGTGTCTCCCTGCCTGACAGCGGAGCTCTTACACCCTACGTTACTCTGGTGCCCCCGCTCCACGTGGGCTGACCCTTACTGACCCCTACACTTCTCACCCAGAAAGAGGAAAGAGGGTGTCAGAACAAATGGCCAAGGGAGACAGGGGTAATAACTTAGAATTATCCCTGAAAAAATCCCCCCCAAAGACAAAAAATGTTTTAATAATAATAATAAAAAAATGTATCTGCAAACCGATGTATACAGTGTACGGGATAATAGTGCATTAGCAAAGACAGTTGCAAGTAAAGGGGGTAAGATATCAATCAGAACAGATACACAATCATTTAAATGTTCTTAAGCAGCATTAATGTACATTTCTCACATCACAGAACGCTGCTATTACCTCTAATCCCCCACAACACATTTTTCATATTGCATCATGCCCAAAACAATGAGCCATTGATCGCTCAGGCTCAAAATTGCACTGTCCCAAAAAAAAACCAAAACAAAAACAAAACAGCAAATTAACAAATATGTAAGAACTTCGCTCATGGCCACTGAAAAATCACCTCAATATATATAGTAGGCGGGGTGATAGTACTTTGACAAAGGCAGTTTCAAATAAAGGAGGTAAGGTATCAATCAAAACAGATATACAACCATCTGAGTATTCTTAAACAGCATTAATAAACATTTCTCAAATCACCAACCGCTGCTATTACCTCTAATCCCCCATAACAGCATATTTTCATATTGCTTCATGCCCAAAAACAATAAGCCATTGATCACCCGGCTCAAATTGCACTATCCCCAAGTATTAAATCAACAAAATTGACAAATATGTAAGAACTTAGCTCATGGCCAATGAAAAATCGCCTCGACGCGTTTACCTGCAACCAGGCATGACATCTGATGCTCGGAGGGAGCATTCATAATACATCATGGGCCTCCTGATGAACTCCTTTTGCGGGAGGGAAACACGTCGAGGCGATTTTTCATTATATATAGTACACTATTACCCCATGTACTATATATATTGAGGTGATTTTTCAGTGGCTATGAGCTAAGTTCTTAGATATTTGTTAATTTGCTGTTTTGTTTTTTTTTTGGTTTTTTTTTGGGACAGTGTAATTTTGAGCCTGAGCGATCAATGGCTCATTGTTTTGGGCATGATGCAATATGAAAAATGTGTTGTTGTGGGGGATTAGAGGTAATAGCAGAGTTCTGTGATGTGAGAAATGTACATTAATGCTGCTTAAGAACATTTAAATGATTTTGTATCTGTTCTGATTGATATCTTACCCCCTTTACTTGCAACTTACATCGGTTTGCAGATACATTTTTTTATTATTATTAAAACATTTTTTGTCTTTGGGGGGATTTTTTCAGGGATAATTCTAAGTTATTACCCCTGTCTCCCTTGGCCATATGTTCTGACACCCTCTTTCCTCTTTCTGGGTGAGAAGTGTAGGGGTCAGTAAGGGTCAGCCCACGTGGAGCGGGGGCACCAGAGTAACGTAGGGTGTAAAAGCTCCACTGTCAGGCAGGGAGACACCTAAATAGGGTTATTTAGACCCCTTTTCCTCGCAAAGCAAATGTTTACAAATCTGCCAAATATTAGAGTTTTTTCCAGTTACTATTCCTCACATTTTTGTCTTGGTGGTTTGTGGCATGGGGTTATTATCTGTTATATTTTTGTCCCCGGCCATCTGTTGTACTCCAAGCTGATGTCATTTAGATAGGAGTCAACAGGGTGATTAGGGAGAGCCGCCGAGGAGCGGGGGCGCCATTTGCATATCAAGAGGGTGCCAACCTCCGCTGTCAGGTAGGAGAGAGATATAGGGCCCTATATGGACAAATAGGTTTGTGACCCTCTACCTGACATTGGAACGACTCTCTAGTGTTTGTGGCTGGATTTTGAAAATCAGCAATAAGCCTATTTTTGTTTGCCAATTTTCTCTCTCACCTCTGATATTTAAGATGGACCATTCCGCTGATATATTAGGAATTGCCTTCCCTGTGAGTAGTAATAAAACCTAGCTTTCCAGCCATATATTTTTTTCTATAAAATAGGTCACTATTAATATGAACTACCCGGGTCAGGCAGAAAACTCCATCCCATCATAATCCTGTATTTGTATTCTCATCATTGCGTTTGATTGAATATTTATCTTTGGGCGACGCGTTTCACTTCTCACATTCCTACCTGCGTCTTGGAGTAATTTACTTCTATATATAGATTAATTTTGACCATCATCCTGCAGATTTTGTTATGTCCTCCTCCAGGACTGCCAGACTGGAACCCATACTTAGGATCACACCTGATAAAGTTTGTGACTGCCGTAAGGTGCGGGAAATGGGATAGATTCACTATAAGTAATATAACCCAGAGAAAATAGTTGTAATGGCAGCAAATAACAACAAAACCAAGATTATTTTAATTCTCCGTCTTTGATTGATTTTTCATTATGGGAACACGCTATCTCGTGAGAATAATGACGAGTTGGTAAACTTCATAA
The DNA here is from genome assembly GCF_039654945.1 of Dendrobates tinctorius. NCBI lineage: Eukaryota > Metazoa > Chordata > Amphibia > Anura > Dendrobatidae > Dendrobates > Dendrobates tinctorius. Next base: position 18,956,307 of record NW_027361689.1, on the reverse strand, counting down.
TCAATGTCCCTAGATACAGCAAAACAAGACAGTGATATTTACGCTGCACGTTTGTTGTATGTCATGATATTCTGAAGATTCCGGGCACTAAAATGACTTCCTTTTCAAGTTAAAGGGGTTTTAGTGCTAATGATATTTAATCTTAAAAGGGTGCAGACAAGTAAAAAAAAACAGTTAAAAATTAATCCTTACCTTGACCAATTCCCTGCATGTCCTTTTACATCGGGTGTCGGTGGAATGGGCGAGGTCGTAAGTATGGTTTAATTAAGATTTATTAAAAGGAGTATGTGTCACTCTTTCAATTAACGGACTTTATTCTGGATGTTTGTGTTTTCATACAATGTTTCCATGGGGTTAAGGGCCTGTCACACTAAGAGATATCGTTAGCAATATCGCTATAACTTGTGACGTTATAGCGATATTGCTAGCGATATCGCTGTGTCTGATACTTACCTACGACCCGCTCCCCCGCTGGTTATCACTGATCGTGCGAGAACGTTCAGGACTGTTTCTCATCGTCAGCTTCCTGCAGCGCTTCCTGCTGTGACGACGAGCGACGCGTGGAGCCGGGCGGGAGGACGCAGGATCGCCTGGTGTGACAGGTAAGTAGCGACCCCCGACCCCTGCGATGTCGCTGGTGAGATCTGCCTGTGTGGCAGCTCACTAGCGACCACTTAGCGATGCACCAGCGATCCTGACCACGTCATATCGCTGGTCGGGATCGCTGGTACATCGCTAAGTGTGACAGTACCTTTAGTCATGGGGGTGTCTTGTTGATGTCTCTCCATTACTAACCTCGGGGCTTGATGTCACCTGACGATACAAAGGTGACATCAACTTCCCTGCTACTACTACAGGGCAAATGAGAAGAGCAAGGCTAAGTGCCAGAATTGGCGCATCTAAAGGTACTGGCACACTTAGCGATGTACCAGCGATCCCGACTAGCGATATGACGCTGTCAGGATCGCTGGTACATCGCTAAGTGGTCGCTAGTGAGCTGCCACACAGGCAGACCTCTCCAGCGACATTGCTGGGGTCGGGGGTCGCTACTTACCTGTCACACTAGGCGATCCTGCGTCCTCCCGCCCGGCTCCACGCTCGTTACTCGTCTCTCCACAGGAAGCGCCGCAGGAAACTGACGACGAGAAACAGTCCTGGACGTTCTTGCGCGATCAGCGATAACCAGCGGGGAGCGGGCTGTAGGTAAGTATCACACATAGCAATGTCGCTAGCAATGTCGCTATAACGTCACAAGTTATAGTGATATTGCTAGCGATATCGCTTAGTGTGACAGGCCCTTTAGAGATGCGTCTTTTCTGGGGTGACTAAGAGCTGATGTTTTAAGCCTGGGGGGAGCAAGTATCCATGGCCCCTTCCTAGGCTATTAATATCAGCTCTCAGCTGTCTGTAAAGTCTTTGCTGGTTATTAATTAAAGGGGACCCTACATCTTTTTTTTAGGGTCCCCCATTTTAATAGCCAGTAAAGGCTAAGTATACAGTTGTGAGCTAATATTAATAGCCTGGGAAGCTCCATGGGTATTATCCCCTTCCCAGGCTATAAACATTGGCCCCCCAGCCATCAGCTTTCCCTCTGCTGGTTATGAAAATCATGTGGGAGCTCACGCCATTTTTTTCAGAAATTTTTTTTATTAATTAAATACATGTACCGTAAGCTGTGCACACACTGTACTGATTGTATTTGTCACTGACATGTATATATCTACCTATTCTGTTAGTATTTACTGTATGTAATCCATCTCTTCTATCCTGTTGGCTCCTGCTGTGATTTTACACTACGCGGCTGCTGAATTGCCGGCTTTTCTTCTATCTATCTATCTATCTATCTATCTATCTATTATATATATACATATATACATGTGTGTGTGACTGACATTTATATACTGTATATATGTATTCTATGTATATACACTCACTGGCCACTTTATTAGGTACACCTGTCCAACTGTGTGTTAAGACTTAATTTCTAATCAGCCAATCACATGGCGGCAACTCAGTGCATTTAGGCATGTAGACATGGTCGAGACAATCTCCTGCAGTTCAAACCGAGCATCAGTATGGGGAAGAAAGGTGATTTGAGTGCCTTTGAACGTGGCATGATTGTTGGTGCCAGAAGGGCTGGTCTGAGAATTCCAGAAACTGCTGATCTACTGGGATTTTCACGCACAACCATCTCTAGGGTTTACAGAGAATGGTCCGAAAAAGAAAAAAAATCCAGTGAGCGGCAGTTCTGTGGCCGGAAATGCCTTGTTGATGCCAGAGGTCAGAGGAGAATGGGCATACTGGTTCGAGCTGATAGAAAGGCAACAGTGACTCAAATTGCCACCCGTTACAACCAAGGTAGGCAGAAGAGCATCTCTGAACGCACAGTGCGTCGAACTTTGAGGCAGATGGGCTACAGCAGCAGAAGCCCACACTGGGTACCACTCCTCTCAGCTGAGAACAGGAAACTGAGGCTACAATTTGCACAAGCTCATCGAAATTGGACAGTAGAAGATTGGAAAAACGTTGCCTGGTCTGATGAGTCTCGATTTCTGCTGCGACATTCGGATGGTAGGGTCAGAATTTGGCGTAAACAACATGAAAGCATGGATCCATCCTGCCTTGTATCAACGGTTCAGGCTGGTGGTGGTGGTGTCATGGTGTGGGGAATTTTTTCTGGGCACTCTTTGGGCCCCTTGGTACCAATTGAGCATCGTTGCAACGCCACAGCCTACCTGAGTATTGTTGCTGACCATGTCCATCCCTTTATGACCACAATGTACCCAACATCTGATGGCTACTTTCAGCAGGATAATGCGCCATGTCATAAAGCTCGAATCATCTCAGATTGGTTTCTTGAACATGACAATGAGTTTACTGTACTCAAATGGCCTCCTCAGTCACCAGATCTCAATCCAATAGAGCATCTTTGGGATGTGGTGGAACGGGAGATTCGCATCAGGGATGTGCAGCCGACAAATCTGCGCCAACTGTGTGATGCCATCATGTCAATATGGTCCAAAATCTCTGAGGAATGCTTCCAGCACCTTGTTGAATCTCTGCCACGAAGAATTGAGGCAGTTCTGAAGGCAAAAGGGGGTCCAAACCGTTACTAGCATGGTGTACCTAATAAAGTGACCAGTGAGTGTATATCTATTCTATTCTAACCTGTCACTCTGTGATATTACTGTATGTGGCACATAAATTGCCGGCTTTTCAAAGGACTCCGGTGCGTAAAATTGGACAGCACTCACATGGTCCGAGTGCTGTGCATTTTTTTTTCTCACACCCATAGGCTTGCATTGGCGAGTCCTGGCCCAGTCTCGGTGACAATCTCAGCATGCTGCTATTTTGCAAGCACATCGAATACGCCTGTGAAAAAATACGGTGATGTGAGCTGCCCCATAGATTAACACTGGGCCGAGTGCCATGGGATATTTTCTCACATAGCACTCGGCCGTATTCTACGGTAGTGTGACTCCGGCCTAACTTACAGTTACAGTTTCATGGCCGAAAGTATTGGAACCCTTGAAATTGCTGCAGAAAATGAAGTATTTCTCCGAGAAATAATTGCAAAGACACCTTTGTTATACACGTTTATTTCCTTTGTGTTTATTGGAACAACACAAAAACACACAGAAAAAATGTACATTTTTAATTTTACACCTTTTTTTAACACAATATGTCTGCGAATTCGCACATACAGTGTCTTCAATAAAATGCTGCCGGAGATTGTGGTATACGCACATGCTGACTCCGGCCCCATTTTATTGAAGTCATGTACTAAAACAGTGATGGCGGACCTTTTCAGAGACCGAGTTCCAACATGACAAATTTAACCTGAATGCTGAGATAGAAAAATACAACTCATACAGAGAGCAGACGGGGGCAGCAGAGAGCTGGCAGGGGTATCAGACCAGGCAGAGGACACAAAGTGTAGCCACAGACAGGAGCAGGGGCACCAGACTGCAGTTATAAAGGAATATGCTCCCCATCTTGTTATATGCTCCCCTTCATCCTGGTATATTTCCCCATCCTGGCATAAGTCCATCCATCGTGGAATATGTCCCCCATCCTGCTACATGTCCCCATCCTAGTATATATGGCACACATCCTTGTATATGTCCCCCATCTTGTTATATATCCCCCATCCTTCTATTTGTCCCCCCAAATGGCGTATGTTCCCCATTCTGGCACATGTCCACCATCCTGGTATATGTCCCCAATTCCTGGTATATGCATCCTATTCTGGTATATATCCCCCATCTTTGTATATGCCCCCATCCTGGTATATGTCCCCCATCCTGGTATATGGTCCCCATCCTGGTGTATGTCCCACATCCTGGTATATGTCGACCATAATGGTATATACACCCCATTCTGGTATATGTTCCCCATCCTTGTATATGTCCCCCATCCTGATATATATTCCCATCCTTGTATATACCACCCATCCTGGCATATGATTCTCCATCCTGGCATATGGTCCCCCCATCCTGGCATATGTTACCCATCCTGGTATATGGTCCCCCATCATGGTATATGTCCCTTATCCTGGTACAAAAGTCCAGATAAATGAATGACAGGCACGGGGTCACACAGGTCCAGACACCCACCGCGACGCGTGTTTCGGATGGTTAGTCCTTCATCAGGGAGCGTGATGAAGGACTAACCATCATTAGTTAATTTACATTAAGGCTGCGTTCACACACAGCGTTTTTTTAGCGGTTTTTACCGCGGTTTTCACTATAAAACCGCTATAAAACCGCTAAAAATAAGCTGCACAGTCATTTCTATGCATTTTGCACTTTTTGTGCACATTGATGCGTTTTTTACCGCGAAAAAAACGCATCGCGGTAAAAAACGCAGCATGCTCATTAATTTTGCGGATTTTTCTGCGGTTTAGGCTTCTCCCATGCGTTTAGAAACCGCTGCGGTAAAAAACGCATCAAAACCGCGCAAAAAACGCCGCGGAAAAATAGGTGCGGTTTCTGGGAAGGGATTCAGGTTTTTGTGCAGAAATTTTCTGCAACGTGTGCACTTAGCCTTACTCCTTATATGGATACCTGTGTATATGTGTCTATTGGGTACTTAGCTGGGAATATATATATATATACAGTGCCTACAAGTAGTATTCAACCCCCTGCAGATTTAGCAGGTTTACACATTCGGAATTAACTTGGCATTGTGACATTTGGACTGTAGATCAGCCTGGAAGTGTGAAATGCACTGCAGCAAAAAAGAATGTTATTTCTTTGTTTAATTTTTTTTTAAATTGTGAAAAGTTTATTTAGAGGGTCATTTATTATTCAACCCCTCAAACCACCAGAATTCTGTTTGGTTCCCCTAAAGTATTAAGAAGTATTTCAGGCACAAAGAACAATGAGCTTCACATGTTTGGATTAATTATCTCTTTTTCCAGCCTTTTCTGACTATTTAAGACCCTCCCCAAACTTGTGAACAGCACTCATACATGGTCAACATGGGAAAGACAAAGGAGCATTCCAAGGCCATCAGAGACAAGATCGTGGAGGGTCACAAGGCTGGCAAGGGGTACAAAACCCTTTCCAAGGAGTTGGGCCTACCTGTCTCCGCTGTTGGGAGCATCACCCGGAAGTGGAAGGCTTATGGAACTACTGTTAGCCTTCCACGGCCTGGACAGCCTTTGAAAGTTTCCTCCCGTGCCGAGGCCAGGCTTGTCCGAAGAGTCATGGCTAACCCAAGGACAACAAGGAAGGAGCTCCGGGAAGATCTCATGGCAGTGGGGACATTGGTTTCAGTCAATACCATAAGTAACGTACTCCACCACAATGGTCTCCGTTCCAGACGAGCCCGTAAGGTACCTTTACTTTCAAAGCGTCATGTCAAGGCTCGTCTACAGTTTGCTCATGATCACTTGGAGGACTCTGAGACAGACTGGTTCAAGGTTCTCTGGTCTGATGAGACCAAGATCGAGATCTTTGGTGCCAACCACACACGTGACGTTTGGAGACTGGATACGACCCCAAGAATACCATCCCTACAGTCAAGCATAGTGGTGGCAGCATCATGCTGTGGGGCTGTTTCTCAGCCAAGGGGCCTGGCCATCTGGTCCGCATCCATGGGAAGATGGATAGCACAGCCTACCTGGAGATTTTGGCCAAGAACCTCCGCTCCTCCATCAAGGATCTTAAGATGGGTCGTCATTTCATCTTCCAACAAGACAACGACCCAAAGCACACAGCCAAGAAAACCAAGGCCTGGTTCAAGAGGCAAAAAAATCAAGGTGCTGGAGTGGCCTAGTCAGTCTCCTGACCTTAACCCAATTGAAAACTTGTGGAAGGAGCTCAAGATTAAAGTCCACATGAGACACCCAAAGAACCTAGATAACTTGGAGAAGATCTGCATGGAGGAGTGGGCCAAGATAACTCCAGAGACCTGTGCCGGCCTGATCAGGTCTTATAAAAGACGATTATTAGCTGTAATTGCAAACAAGGGTTATTCCACAAAATATTAAACCTAGGGGTTGAATAATAATTGACCCACACTTGTATGTTTAAAATTTATTAAAATTTAACTGAGCAACATAACTTTTTGGTTTGTAAGATTTATGCATCTGTTAATAAATCCTGCTCTTGTGTGAAGTTTGAAGGCTCTAACATATTTGCATCTTATCAAACCTGCTAAATCTGCAGGGGGTTGAATACTACTTGTAGGCACTGTATATATATATATATATATGTGTGAACTCGATGATTCTTTTTGTTCAGCTTCCTTTATATCGATATTTAGGTTGACACATGAAGTTGGTAACTGGCAGAGCAAAATATATACATATATATTTGGTGTTGTAAACTACTATCTATATCTAATATATGTAAGACTCTAGTGGTTCTCACTGTTCCAGTAACCCCTTTTTCACACCCATGCGGTTTGCGGACTATCCGCGCTTCATTGTCCACTATCCGTGGAAGTGGTGGACAAAGAAGTCAGCTGATCATGTCCATGAGTTTGGATTCTTAGGCTTTGTTCACACGTTGTATTTTTGTAGCTTTTACTTTGAAAATTAAAAGCTGCTTTTTACAGTACCAGTAAAAACTATGAGAGATCGGAAATCTCATGCACACACTTGTTTGTTTTTACTGGCTAAATTGGAAAATTGAAAATTTCTGCATTTTTTTTGGTCTGGAGCATATCAATTCTTTAAGCTTTTTTGCAGCATTTTTTCGCCATAGGAAGCAATGAGGAAGTGAAAAAACCACTGCAAAAAAAAAACCTCTACCATGTGTTTTTGCTTCGTTTTTGATGAATAAAACTAACTTTATTAAACGTACAAATCTCTCTATATAAAACTGAATGTATGTATGTGTGTGTGTGTGTGTGTGTGTGAAGCATCTTTCATTTCACCAGAGCTGTTCAAAAGACGATGAGCTGTGATTGGTTGCTATGAGCAACAGTTTTCCTTGCAACCGATCACTAACATCTTTCATTCCACCAGAGCTGGTTAAAAGAAGCTGAGCTGTGATTGGTTGCTGTGAGCAAGTTTTCACACTTGACAACACCTCAGCAGACACTGACATGGTGGGAAAAATCTAGCATCCCCGGGAACATAAGCTCCCAGCCATTGTCTGCCCCCCTAAAAGGAGCAGAGAGCACATGACAGAAATGAAAAAAAAAACCCACCCGTACCCATATACAAATCACACATCTTCCATCCCATAGGCACATCTTCCCTCTTAAAGGGATCTCCGGTATGGAAGTCAGGGCAAATCCTTCCAGCGCTTTGGTTTTGACCCCAGGGTCTCTTAAAGGGATCCCTGGTATGAAAGTTAGGACAATTCCACTCAGCTCTGTGGTTCTGACCCCAGGGTCTCTTAAAGGAATCATTGGTATGCAAGTTGGGGCAAATAGACTCAGCTTTTTGGTACTGACCCCAGGCCTTTCTTAAAGGGATCTCCGGTATGGAAGGCAGGGCAAATCCATCCAGTGCTTTGGTTCTGACCCCATGCCTCTCTTAAAGGGATCCCCGATATGGAAGTCAGGGCAATTGCCTTCAAATGCTCTGGTATTGACCCCAGGCTCTCTTAAAGAGATCTCCTGTATAAAAGTTAGGGCAAATCCCTCAGGGCTGATTCTGACCCCAGGGATCTATTAAAGGGATCCCCGGTATGGAAGTGAGGGCAAATCCACTCTGCACTTTGGTACTGACCCCATGCCTCCCTTAAAGGGATCCCAGGTATTGAAGTCAGGGCAATTAACTTCAAATGCTCTGGTACTGAACCCAGGCCTCTCTTAAAGGGATCTCCTGTACGGAAGTTAGGGAAAATCCCTCAGCGCTCTGATTCTGACCCCAGGGTTCTATTAAAGGGATCATTGGTATGCAAGTCAGAGCTAATCCACTCAGCGCTCAAGTTCTGATCCCAGGCTTTCTTAAAGGGATCTCCGGTATGGAAGTTAGGGTAAATCCCTCAGCACTCTGATTCTCACCCCAGGCTTCTATAAAAGGGATCATTGGTATGGAAGTCAGGGCAAATCCACTCAGTGCTCTGGTTCTGACGCCAGGCCTCTCTTAAAGGGATCCCTGGTATGGAAGTTAGGACCATTCCACTCAGCGCACTGGATTGGACCCCAGGCTCATGGGATGATGTGGGATATTAGTGGTAGTAGTCCGGTGGCTCTGGCTGATGGGATGATGTGGGATATTAGGGGTAGTAGTCCGGTGGCTCTGGCTGATGGGATGATGTGTGATATTAGGGGTAGTAGTCCGGTGGCTCTGGCTGATGGGATGATGTGGGATATTAGGGGTAGTAGCCCGGTAGCTCTGGCTGACGGGATTGTGTGGGATATTATAGTGAATGTGGCTATGCGGAGTGGGCGGGGCTCTACACTCAGCTTTACACATTATAATTTGTTATAACTAACCGTAGTTAGTTCCTATGCCCGAGCAACGCCGGGCTCTTCAGCTAGTGACAGATATAATCCGGAAAAAAAATGCTGGAAAAAAAAAGCAGCAAAAATGCTGGAAAAACACAGCTGTTTTTTTGTCAGTAGCTTCTTTATTGTCTTCGGTCCTAAGTTTCAGACCATCAGAATATAACTGTATAGAACATGGAAAAAATAAAAAATATAAGTAAGAAATAAAGGAGCGTACTCAAGATGTCAGGAGATAAAATCAACATAATACAGACCAAAACAAAAAAATAAAACATTTTGGACTGAAACTATTTCATTGCACACCTGAGTGCTGAGTTCTTCTTCTTGTAAAGTATGCTCCATATGCATTCAATCAGCAATTGATTAAATGGGATTAAGTCATGACACAAATGGAAGTCAATGAGTCTGTGGAAACCATCGGACTGCACTCGGATGACATCTGAGTGAGGGTCAATTTTCATGGACTGAGAGAATGGAGAAGATGGAGAAGTTTTTTTTCCCATCTTCTCCAAATTCAAGAAAATCAGATTACACTGTGATGAGAATGTTATTAGCATAATTGGCCCGATTACCTCGGATGAGAGAGAATACGGTGAAGTGACCCTAAAGTCGAATTGTAGAAGTGAATATAATATACTACAGAGTGTTTTTAATGTAAGAAACAATATGCAAAATCATCCATGATAGATACAGTGGGGAAAAAAGTATTTAGTCAGCCACCAATTGTGCAAGTTCTCTCACTTAAAAAGATGAGAGCGGCCTGTAATTGACATCATAGGTAGACCACAACTAGAGAGTCAAAATGAGAAAACAAATCCAGAAAATCACCTTGTCTAATTTGGCAAGATTTATTTTGCAAATTATGGTGGAAAATAAGTATTTGGTCACCTAAAAACATGCAAGGTTCCTTGTTATCACAGACCTGTAACTTTTTCTTTAGAGGCTCCTCTGTCAACTATTCATTACCTGTGGTAATGGCACCTGTTTGAACTTGCTATCAGTGTAAAAGACACCTGTCCACATCCTCAAACAGTAACACTCCAAACGCCACTATGGTGAAGACCAAAGAGCTGTCGAAGGACACCAGAAACAAAATTGTAGCCCTGCACCAGGCTGCGAAGACTGAATCTACAATAGGCAAGCAGCTTGGTGTGATTAAATCAACTGTGGGAGCAATAATAAGAAAATGGAAGACATACAAGACCACTGATAATCTCTCTCTATTTGGGGCTCCATGCAAGATCTCACCTTGTGGGGTCAAAATGATCATAAGAATGGGGAGCAAAAATCCCAGAACCACACTGGGGGACCTAGTGAATGACCTGCAGAGAGCTGGGACCACCGTAACAAAGGCTACTGTTATGATGAGTCACCAAAGGAGGAAAAAACAAAATACCAGCTAAGTCCAGAAAAACCAGAGAGGGTGGCAGCTATCGGATTGCAGACCCCTGAACCTATCCACAACAACTAGCAGTAGCCGTGGGGAGTTCCTACGGTGCCCTAGACCCCTCGATCACAGCCAGAGAACTATATAGCCTAAAGACAGAAAGGGGAAAAACTAAACTGCCCCAGAGCAGACCCCAAAGCAATAGGCAGCCCCCAACATATAATGACGGTGAAGCAAGATGAAAACACTAACACAGATAGAAAGATAGGTTGAGCAAATGATGGGGCCCAAGCAAACTACATAGGACAGGACAGGAAAGCTGCTGTCTGCCATCCGCAAAAACCCTATCAAAATGAGCCAACCGACTGATAGGAAAAACAGGCCCTGAAGTCGCTAGGCTTCAAAAGACTATATCAGCACTCAGGTATATTCTGAAGACAGAGCAAAAGATCAACAGATCAGAGACAAAAATGGAATTCAGCTCACCCCCGGCCGGGGATGGCAGAACTCCCAAAAAACAAGGCAAAACAAAAGACAAAACTGAAGAGTACAAAGCAGAGCAGAAAAACTTAGCTTTGAGATGCAGGAATCAGACTGGTCTCCAAGAATCCAGCAGGAAAATCACCAGCCAGGAAGAAGGGCGTCGGCAGCCTTATATCCAGTCCTCAATTCCAGCCACCCAGTCATCATCTAGCTGCCCAGGTGTCTGATAATCAGCCTCACTACCTTCCTTCACCAGAGGAGGGAGTTCATCAGACCTCAATAGTGAAGGGAAAAATGAACTCACAACAGGCTACCATCCGTAACACACTATGCCACCAGGGACTCAGATCCTGCAGTGCCAGACGTGTCCCCCTGTTTAAACCAGTACATGTCTGGGCTCGTCTGAAGTTTGCTAGAGAGCATTTGGATTATCCAGAAGAGTATTGGGAGAATGTCATATGGTCTGATGAAATCAAAGTAGAGCTGTTTGGTAGAAACAAAACTCATCGTGCTTGGAGGAGACAGAATGCTGAGTTACATCCAAGAACCTCATACCTACTGTGAAGCATGGGGGTGGCAACATCATGCTTTGGGGCTGTTTCTCTGCAAAGGGACCAGGACAACTGATCTGTGTACATGAAAAAATGAATGGGGCCATGTATCGTGAGATTTTGAGTGCAAACCTCCTTCCATCAGCAAGGGCATTGAAGATGAAACATGGATGGGTCTTTGAGCATGATAATGATCCCAAGCACACCACCAGGGCACCAAAGGAGTGGCTTCATAAGAAGCATATGAAGGTCCTGGAGTGGCCTAACCAGTTTCCAGATCTCAACCCATAGAAAACCTTTGGAGGGATTTGAAAGTCCGTGTTGACCAGCGACAGGCCCAAAATATTCCTGCTCTAGAGGAGATCTGCATGGAGGAATGGGCCAACATACCACCAACAGTGTGTGCCAACCTTATGAAGACTTACAGAAAAGGTTTGACCTCAGTCATTGCCAACAAAGGATATATAACAAAATATTGAGATGAAATTTTGTTAATGACCAAATACTTATTTTCCACCATAATTTGCAAAATAAATCTTGCCAAATCAGACAAGGTGATTTTCTGGATTTGTTTTCTCATTGTGACTCTCATAGTTGTGATCTACCTATGATGTCAATTACAGGCCGCTCTCATCTTTTTAAGTGGGAGAACTTGTACAATTGGTGGCTGACTAAATACTTTTTCCCCCACTGTAGGTAGATAGATAGATTCTTATGTCAATCATCAGTCATATTATTGTGGATATAGCTGTAATGTGAACCACACACAATGCTGCACAGATATCAGTGAAGACGTCTCCATCCTGCCATTACTATGAGATGCTTTTTCAGGATATTTACACTTTCTTTTGTCCCATTAACAGGGGCGATTGTGATTGCCTACGTTGTGTGCTGGTTACCTTACCACGCCAGGAGACTGATGTTCTGCTACATCCCGGATGATGAATGGTCTGGGTGAGTGCAATATGTTTTTTTCAATCTTAATAGTTATAAAAGTGATCAGCTATCCACATCCCCTGTACTGATCCAGAGAACAGGGCTCTGAGCTGCACTCCACCGTTACATTTATTGCCTATGGGAAAGCCGAGGAAAGAAGAGAATTGATGCCGCAGTGGTGCGCATACTCTTCCAAAGCCATAAAAATATAGATGCCCAGACTCACAACGAACCCCCGATTAACAACAGATCCCAAAACAAATACGGACAACAGACTAGATCCCAAAATGCTATGGACGCCTAAATAAATATTGAACTCAGACTTCTAAATAAATCCAATGAGCATCTTAATAAATCAGGAGCGTTTGCTCCAAATCTCCCCCTACTGAAGACCACAAGAGATTTGCCGATCTTGATGATTCACCCAAATATGTACACAAGTTTTAAAGATGAGAGGCTCCCTTCCCACGTCCATTCTTCATGTCCGTATGTGGTCCGTTTTTTAAGGACCGCAAATACGGATACATGCACACCTTTTGTATTCAATGGTGTTGTGCACGTCAGGTTTTTCACATGGACCATATGTCCATGGGAAAAAACAGCAGACATGTCCTTTTGTCCTTTTTTGCACAAACATACGTTCGGCACACGTGAAAACAGATGACATCCGTGTGACACATGCCAGCGCCTGAGAAAAAGCAGTACAGTTCCTGCTTTTCCCAGATGACTGGTGCGGAAGACAGCGCTCATCATTGTCGCCTAGTCTTCCTGAGATCAGCACAACCAGGTGACAATGATGAGATTTGTATTCAGCACCCGCTGTGTACATCGTGTGTAAAATTAAGAATTAAATTAAAAAACATCATAGAGGTTACTGCCGGTCACTGCCAGTTGTTCCCATGTTCAGTTCATTGTGGGTGGCCTAATGAACTGTGGTGACCTCAATGAGATCACTGCTAGCTCTGTGAGAAATTTATTTTTTACAGTATGAGTATGGGGTTAATAATGGGGACGTTTTATAGACACTTCTCCATTACTAACCCCTGGGCTTGATGTCAACTGACAATACAAAGATCACATCAACCCAAACCCTATTAACCCACTTGTCACTGCAACAGGGCAAGTGGGAAAAGCGAGGTTAAGCGCAACTTATTGATGCGCCATTTCTGGGCCCGCTGAGAGTTGAAGTTATTAGCTTGGGAGGGGGCCAATATCCATGGCCACTTCCCTGGCTATTAATATCGCCCAGAGCTCTCTATTTAGCCTTTGCTGGTTAGGGGGACCTTCTTTTTTTTCTGGGGTCCCCCTGTAAACTAACTAGGAAAGACTAAGCAAATAGCTGTGAGCTGTTATTAATAGCCTGGCAACATTTAGGACTAAGGCCCCTTTCCCAGGTTATTAATATCAGCCCCCAGCAGTTGGCTTTCCCTCTGCTGGTTTTTAAACTTATGCGGGAGCCTACACATTTTTTTAAAATTATATTAAAAAAAACACACAAAACACTGATTATATAGCACACTGACATCTATTTATCTCTCCATCTATCATCTATTTGTCATGTTTCTATATCTCTGAACATCTATAATACCTAACACTCTAATTTCTATTCTGCATTTAATTCCATACGTGTCACACTGATAGCACACTGACAGCACATGGACAGGACACAACACTCTGATGTCACAAGGATGTCACACGGATATCACATATGCGGACCACCGATGTCAACAGTACTGGTTTTTCCTGTACAGGAATCACCAGGGCATGTGAAGGGGATCTTGCACTGTCTTTGCAAAAAAAAAAAACAGGATTTGGAGCTCCAAACGTACATGCACATGGGGTGGAATAATTATGACAATTTTCTGGTGGAAAATCCATTGTGTATTACAGCAACAGCATCGGTGATAAGGTTTTACAAAATATTATCCATAAATTGCAAGAGAATCCAAAAACGAAATTAACCAACTCTGCAGATTCGGATTTCACCCTTCACACTGCAAAAAGGTGAAATCTGCAACATTTCCACAACAAAATCCAAAAATTCCACCACAAAATAGCTCCTGCGGACAGTAAGCAAACAAGTTCCATATGAGAATAGCTTTAGATCCAACCATGCCATGATGGGAGGAATTAATGCTTAAAAAAAGGATTTGGAGGAGCTCTTAGTGGAGTTGGGACCCAATCTACATTTTGTTTGGTGGCCCTATGGTTTTGATGCCCATCCCTCCGCACTGGATGTGGTCTTTAATCGTGATACTTTCTTCTTGCAGGTCCCTGTACACATTCTACCACTATTTCTACATGCTGACAAACACATTGTTCTACGTCAGTTCTGCCGTGAACCCCGTCCTCTACAACATGGTGTCTTCTTCATTCCGACAACTGTTCATGGAGACTATGAGCCTGTCTTGCAGTAAAAGTAGCATAAATCTCTCCGTATCAACCTCCGCCTGAAATGCACAGTAATGTTCCTCCCGTACAAGGACCACACGAACAATCGTCAATATTATTGGCCAAGTGCGTAAATAAATGTCCATGTCCATCAGTTCCATCGTTAGCTCAGAAGTCTTGGATTGCACATTAGTGTTCTATGTAATGGGTGGCCTGACCAGTCCACTGATCCCCGCGGACATTGGAGACCATTCAACGGTATCACAAGTGTAAGAATCTTCAGAAAACATCAACAACCTCTATATGAAAAAGAAGGGCAATGCAACGTAAGGCAACCTTGTGGTATCACTATATCGAGAAGGTTATAGGGATGACTATCCAAGTGTGCGTATTTATCCTTTTCCCTCCTTCCTCACTGACAATATCACATTTTTGCTCATGTTGACTTACACCCTCTCTACTATCTTATTGTGCCATCAGTGTTGTCAATGCTCACTTCTACGTAAATTGACTCAGCCGGTGCCAAATCCTGACTATTAGAGCAAGAACCGGCAGGATTGACACGTACGAAGTGCTATTCAGATTTTCCATAAATGGATAATATTGCATTGGGATTAGTGAAAATTACATCAAGATATAAGTGTACCACACGTTTACCATGCGTGGGCCATCAACAGACAAATGGGCCATCTGAATATTCGGCTTTTATCTTACAAATCTTTAGACTCGCGGATCTATTGAATGTTAACCACAGCTTTATCATCAGTAAAAATCATTTTATCTGGTTTATGGTAAATCACTGAATTTATTATCTAGGTTTTCTTACCCCAGAGCATTCTACCTAATTACAAGCTACTAGTTACCTCCTTTATGTCTAATATGGTGTCCACTGCCTGTTATCTAGAGTATTCCGTCTCAAACAGCAGCTGAGAACGATAACATGAGGTGGGGGCGGGTCTCTGTCTCTGCTCCTGCTCTCCTGTCTGCCAAACTGCTCATAGGCATGCCTAAGAGGTGGGGGCGGGTCTCTGTCTCTGCTCCTGCTCTCCTGTCTGCCAAACTGCTCATAGGCATGACAGAGAGGCGGGGTATAAGTTCTGGACAGGAAAGCCATTGGACCATTTCAGGTGAAATGCATGCTGAGGAGTGAAGGAAAAGGAAGTTACAGCACCTAAGAAGAACCAATTTTGAGAATGAGGATTGAGACTGTTCCTGGATAAATTAGAACAGTTATGGTACATCTATGAATGACAAATTTTTATTTTCACTATAAAAAAAAGGGGAGAAGTCAATAATATGTACATAGGCATGTAGTATGTATGTCACGTTTCATATTCAGTAAAATAATTTTATCCTTTTTCTGCTAAATCATTTTATTTCTAAATTATATTTTCTTATTTCTTAAAAATCATTACAAAGTGCCGACCACTAGGTGTCTCCTTTCTGTCTAACTTGCTGTCCACTGCCTGTTGTCAAGTGTAATCCACTTCTAGCAGCAGCGGGGTCTCCTGCTCTGCTGGCTGTTAAACTGGACTAAGACAGAGAGTTAGGCTTCTAGTTCCAGGCAAGCAAGCCATTGGAAAAAGGCAGGAGCAATGCATGCTGCGAAGTTAGTGAAAAGGGAGTTCCAGCACATACAGTGCTGGCAGAATGCTGATTTAGAAGAACTACCTGCTCAAAAATTTGGTTGGTTGCTGGACATATTAGATTGTCATGGTACATTTATGGATATGACAATATTTCATGGATGGTATTACCACTTTAAACACAAACAAAATAAAAGGGTCAGAGTCAGTAAGTAATATGGACACATGTACATAGTATGTATTTTATTTAATAAAAAAAAAAACTTGTACATAGTAAATTATTACATGGCCAGACCGGGAAATACTGCACATCGCACATACACTATTCACAGAAAAGAAAAATCACTTTAAGATTGACACCAAATCGAAAAGAAACAAAGTCGTTCCCTAACTAAGCGTAACCGGAACGTCAAGATTCATTAACATGAACAGAAGGCACTGACTCACTGGTGCTCATCATGCCAGTCATTGGGTGAACTGCCAGGGAGTCCATGAGCCCCCGCCAGAGACTCACACTTCATACGATCTCCACGACTCAATGCCAGAAGCCGGAATCACAGTAGAATCCATGGGATTTCCCGTCATACAATAAACACGTTGCTCACATGGTTATCACTGTACACGATCGGTATAAAACATCGGTGAATATTACATTTAAAAAAACGGCAAAATATGGAGAAAATTCTAAAGGGACAGATGGATGGATGATGGATGGATGGAAAGATAGATAGATGATCCACATTTTACAAGTAATCTACATTGCTAAGTTCTTATCAGCTTGTGTCTCCAGCTCCTTTACAGATCTATGTATCTCCACGGTAACAGACAACAAACTATGTAGTCTGATCCTCCATTTTTTTTCCCTACCTGTATGCTGACGTACATGTGGCAGGTTCATAAGAAGTTGGGAACAAGATGGAAGAGAGTGTTCAAGATCAGAAAAAAAGGGAGTTTGATTGTTTCCTTTTATCATGGAGACACATAGGTCTGCATTGGAGCTACTGTATATACAAAAAATAGTTTTTTTTTTATCCAGACCTACTCGATTACATAAATTGCTAATTTTGCATCTTTGATACAGGAAACACTGAGCAGATGCCCGGATCTACATTAGGGGGCTAATGGAGATCGACCAAAGCATCTTGTAGAGACGGCAGGAGTTGACGAAAGAGACAATGGGACACCGTGACCCCCATCTATCTATCTATCTATCTATCTATCATTGTGGCCAAAAGTATTGACACCCCTGCAATTCTGTCAGATAATACTCAGTTTCTTCCTGAAAATGATTGCAAACACAAATTCTTTGGTATTATTATCTTCATTTATTTTGTCTTAAATGAAAAAAACACAAAAAGAATTGTCCTAAAGCCAAATTGGATATAATTCCACACCAAACATAAAAAAGAGGGTGGACAAAAGTATTGGCACTGTTCAAAAAATCATGTGATGCTTCTCTAATTTGTGTAATTAACAGCACCTGTAACTTACCTGTGGCACCTAACAGGTGTTGGCAATAACTAAATCACACTTGTAGCCAGTTGACATGGATTAAAGTTGACTCAACCTCTGTCCTGTGTCCTTGTGTGTACCACATTGAGCATGGAGAAAAGAAAGAAGACCAAAGAACTGTCTGAGGACTTGAGAAACCAAATTGTGAGGAAGCATGAGCAATCTCAAGGCTACAAGTCCATCTCCAAAGACCTGAATGTTCCTGTGTCTACCGTGCGCAGTGTCATCAAGAAGTTTAAAGCCCATGGCACTGTGGCTAACCTCCCTAGATGTGGACGGAAAAGAAAAATTGACAAGAGATTTCAACGCAAGATTGTGCGGATGTTGGATAAAGAACCTCAACTAACATCCAAACAAGTTCAAGCTGCCCTGCAGTCCGAGGGTACAACTGTGTCAACCCATACTATCTGTCGGCGTCTGAATGAAAAAGGACTGTATGGTAGGAGACCCAGGAAGACCCCACTTCTTACCCCGAGACATAAAAAAGCCAGGCTGGAGTTTGCCAAAACTTACCTGAAAAAGCCTAAAATGTTTTGGATGAATGTTCTCTGGTCAGATGAGACAAAAGTAGAGCTTTTTGGGCAAAGGCATCAACATAGAGTTTACAGGAGAAAAAAAGAGGCATTCAAAGAAGAGAACATGGTCCCTACAGTCAAACATGGTGGAGGTTCCCTGATGTTTTGGGGTTGCTTTGCTGCCTCTGGCACTGGACTGCTTGACCGTGTGCATGGCATTATGAAGTCTGAAGACTACCAACAAATTTTGCAGCATAATATAGGGCCCAGTGTGAGAAAGCTGGGTCTCCCTCAGAGGTCATGGGTCTTCAGGCAGGACAATGACCCAAAACACACTTCAAAAAGCACTAGAAAATGGTTTGAGAGAAAGCACTGGAGACTTCTAAGGTGGCCAGCAATGAGTCCAGACCTGAATCCCATAGAACACCTGTGGAGAGATCTAAAAATGGCAGTTTGGAGAAGGCTTCCTTCAAATATCAGGGACCTGGAGCAGTTTGCCAAAGAAGAATGGTCTAAAATTCCAGCATTGTAAGAAATTCATTGATGGTTACCGGAAGCGGTTGGTCTAAGTTATTTTGGCTAAAGGTTGTGCAACCAAGTATTAGGCTGAGGGTGCCAATACTTTTGTCTGGCCCATTTTTGGAGTTTTGTGTGAAATGATCAATGTTTTGCTTTTTGCTTCATTCTATTTTGTGTTTTTTCATTTAAGACAAATTAAATGAAGATAATAATACCAAAGAATTTGTGATTGCAATCATTTTCAGGAAGAAACTGAGTATTATCTGACAGAATTGCAGGGGTGTCAATACTTTTGGCCACAACTGTATCTATCTATTATGGGCTAATATCTTTCAAAAAGTGAATTCTGTTCTCAATGTACCTGGCTTTAATACAGCTCAAAACCTGGCAAAAATATTAATCTAACTACTTATTGAAATATAATAAAAAAGACAAAAAAAAAAAAAATAATATTAATGTTAATAATAATAACGTTACATTTCTGCCTATTCACTACCTAAAATATATACAAAGACATATTACATATAAATAAGTCTAGGAATGTATCTGATGTGTTTCTCCTTGTCACCATGTCAGGTAGTGCTGTGTGTCCGCTCCAACATCGTAACTCCAGTGCAAAACATCCAATAGTCCGGTTCTGTACAAAGAGTCAACATAGGGGAATGTACCTGGAGGTAATCAACGTAGGGGCTGCGGCCAAATGTACCTGGAGGTGCTCAACGTAGGGGCTGCGGCCAAATGTACCTGGAGGTGATCAACGTAGGGACTACGGCCAAATGAGCTTGGAGGTAATCAACGTAGGGGCTGCAGCCAAATGTACCTGAAGGTAATCAACGTAGGGGCTACTGCCAAATGTACTTGGAGGTAATCAACATAGGGGCTGTGGCCAAATGTACTTGGTAATCAAAGTAGGGGCTATGGCCAAATGTACTTGGTGGTAATCAACGTAGGGGCTGCAGCCAAATGTACCTGGAGGTAATCAACGTAGGGGCTGCGGCCAAGTGTACTTGGAGGTGATCAACGTAGGGGCTGCAGCCAAATGTACCTGGAGGTAATCAACGTAGGGGCTGCGGCCAAGTGTACTTGGAGATAATCAACGTAGGGGCTGCGGCCAAATGTACCTGGAGGTGATCAACGTAGGGGCTACGGCCAAATGTACCTGGAGGTGATCAACGTAGGAGCTACGGCCAAATGAGCTTGGAGGTAATCAACGTAGGGGCTGCGGCCAAATGTACCTGGAGGTGATCAACGTAGGGGCTACGGCCAAATGTACTTGGAGGTAATCAACGTAGGGGCTGCATCCAAATGTACCTGGAGGTGATCAACGTAGGGGCTGCAGCCAAATGTACCTGGAGGTAATCAACATAGGGGCTAGGTAATCAACGTAGGGACTGTGGCCAAATGTACCTGAAGGTGATCAACGTAGGGGCTGCGGCCAAATGTACCTGGAGGTAATCAACGTAGGGGCTGCAGCCAAATATACCTGGAGGTGACCAACGTAGCGGCTGCGGCCAAATGTACCTGGAGGTAATCAACGTAGGGGCTGCGGCCAAATGTACCTGGAGGTAATCAACGAAGGGGCTGCGGCCAAATGTACCTGGAGGTGATCAACGTAGGGGCTACGGCCAAATGTACTTGGAGGTAATCAACGTAGGGGCTACGGCTAAATGTACCTGGAGGTGATCAACTTAGGGGCTGCAGCCAAATGTACCTGGAGGTAATCAACATAGGGGCTGCGGCCAAATGTACCTGGAGGTAATCAACGTAGGGGCTAGGTAATCAACGTAGGGGCTGAGGCCAAATGTACCTGGAGGTAATCAACATAGGGGCTGTGGCCAAATGTACCTGGAGGTAATCAACGTAGGGGCTGCGGCCAAATGTACCTGGAGGTAATCAACGTAGGGGCTGCGGCCAAATGTACCTGGAGGTGATCAACGTAGGGGCTGCGGCCAAATGTACCTGGAGGTGATCAACGTAGGGGCTGCAGCCAATTGTACCTTTGGGTAATTTAGGCCATAGTTTATTAAACATGGCGGCCGGTTAAGATGAACAAGGGTTTGTCTTCCTTGGCGTTGGCTGTTTGGAACTCATCCCGCAGACGGAATTGCCACTCGTCCTCCAGCTCTAGTCGCACTACCGTCTGGCGGAGGGCATTGCGGTCCTGGCACACGACACACAGCGTGGCATCTAAGTAATAAAGGAATCGGTGAAAATGTGCGACTCCAATGGAATCTAGTTATAGAAGAGACACAAATCTGCTGAAAAGAAGAAGACATATTAAAGGATTTTTCCGAGACCCGATGACTTCGGGATAAAAGATCTGTGGAGGGCTAAAGGCTTCCATACACATTAGACTAATGTCAGCCAAACCCGACAATATCAAAAGGTTTGGTTGACAATCTAATATATAGGGGCCACCCGACAGAAGAGTTAAGGATCTCGCAGGCCCGTTTTCGGACTGACAACCCTTTTGTTCTCGGACAGTTTGGTAACAGCTCTCTCATAGAGAACATAAGAACATAGGAGCGCTCACCAGAGTGGGTGGCAAATTCTAGCACCATAATTAGGGGTCCATCTTAATTTTAACTATCAACCTTCTCTCTTTGATGGAAGAGTTAAATAATAAAATACCACCCCTCTAAATGAGTCTCTTGAGAACCCGTTGAACAACCTAACCGGACACATTTTTTTTAAATTCCAGTCTTCTTTTCAAACCTTTTCAAACCGTGACCTGGAATTACTAATGTTAATGTCAAAGAGGAGCCTTACCCTAATTAAACCCACCGGACAGACCGTCTAGGTGTTTAATATCTTTCATTGCTCTAGAAAAAGTAATTACATGGTTTCTCTGGGGTACAGCGCTTAATGCCAGCGCCTGAGCGCTCCTTAATGAAGAAGCATAGAATAATTATGATGGCGGCTTGTGATGTTTTATGCCTAATCTGCATCAAGAGACTTATTCTCTGAGGGCTTACAGCAGCGTGGATTGTGCGGTCTCCACACCTGATTTACCTTTAAGGAACTGAAACTTCTTCAAGAAACTGGCCACAACAAAAGAGTCGCACAGGTGCAGCAGGAGCCCGCTGAACATCAGGTCTGGGCAGCTAATGTTAGTGGAGTGCGGCCGCGAGCTGACATAACAAACCGAAATCTGAAAAAAAGGAAAGATTGTGTTCACCGAGTACGGTTTTACAAACAACAATTTATTGTATTTTTTTCGTGTCTATTCATATAACAAATTAGGAAATATTGGAGTTTTGAAAGCAAGCAAGCTCCCATCATTCATCGATTTACTGCATCTCATTTTTCAACTTTGCTCTATAGACTGGGACAAGATCAGCAGAGTCATCACAAAAATGTTAGAAGGCAGGGGATTGAAATAATAGATGACACCGCAATTGTAGTCCTGAAGGTTTTAAGGAGTCAAACAGGTAAAACTAAACACACATTTAAGGAATAGTTTACACAGACCGACTGGCGCCATGATGCAACAGCAGAGAGGGTTCTCGGCAGTGAGGGTCCTGTCTACGCACCGCCGAGAATGATGATCGTATGCATTGCTAAAGATCATGTCATCCAATGTACAAGAGCATTTAAGAACGCTCACTCCCAATTATCTTTCGGTGTAACTGTAGCTTAACACTATGTGCTCAAATCGTTTTTTAGACGCCGCTGCAGGCGCAGAGTTCTCTCAGGCAAGGACTCTTCAGGAAGACGTCACCAGTTTTCCCACCATTCTTGTGATATTTTCCACTCTATACTGTGAAGTATAGAGAGTGGGCGACTTCCGGGTGCTCAGAAGCCGCATGAAGAATGAGAATGTCACTTCTTTTAACTGCTGAAAAGGTTAAGAGAGGTGACATAAAACGGAACATGTACACAGCGATTGACATTGCCGTGCTTTATGCTCATTTTATGGGGAGCGTTTGCGTTGTGTGCACATAGGCTTAGGGTATATATCCAGATTACCTGCCTCTGTGGCCTCTGGTCCCTTGACACGTCTCTGTTCTTTGCAGCTGCCATAAAGCAATACACACACATATACAGCTTTACAGTAATGTCTATACGAACAATACGAGAATGAAGTGTGCCTCTCCAATATACAGTAGCTCAAAGGATCCATGCAGCTAAGTATCAGATCTTTTCTAGATTCAAACTATTTTTGTTCTTTATTTATTTATTTTATATAAGACTAGCTGAAGAGCCCGGCGTTGCCTGGGCATAGTAACCAACTGTGATTAGTTATAACAAATTATAATGATTATATTGCACATAAAAACCGTGCATCTAATCCTATCCTGTGTGACACTGACTGCTGAGCAGTGTATCTAATCCTATTCTGTGTGATACTGTCTGCTGAGTCATGCATCTAATCCTATCCTGTGTGATACTGTCTGCTGAGTCGTGTATCTAATCCTATCCTGTGTGATACTGACTGCTGAGCAGTGTATCTAATCCTATTCTGTGTGATACTGTCTGCTGAGTCGTGTATCTAATCCTATCCTGTGTGATACTGACTGCTGAGCAGTGTATCTAATCCTATTCTGTGTGATACTGTCTGCTGAGTCATGTATCTAATCCTATCCTGTGTGATACTGCTGCTGAGTCGTGTATCTAAACCTGTGTGACACTGACTGCTGAGCAGTGTATCTAATCATATTCTGTGTGATACTGTCTGCTGAGTCATGTATCTAATCCTATCCTGTGTGATACTGCTGCTGAGTCGTGTATCTAATTCTATCCTGTGTGATACTGACTGCTGAGCCATGTATCTAATCCTATCCTGTGTGATACTGACTGCTGAGCTGCGTATCTAATCCTATCCTGTGTGATACTGACTGCTGAGCCGTGTATCTAATCCTATCCTGTGTGATACTGGGCTCCCCCTGCAGTCTGTGTCAGAGGGTGGTCTGTGTTGGCACGGTAATAAATTGTTATTTCCAGCTTTACAGAAGGACGATAACACCATAGAAATGATAAGAATAATAGGCCTCAGTTACCACAACTGTCTACAAAGAAAACTGTAGCTGATAGCAACCAATCACAGCTCATTTTTCATCTTTTAAACAGCTCTGGGACAGCGTGGCGAGTTTTGAGTGGCGACTTTTGTGTTTCGACTTTTATGTGGCGAGGTTGGTGTATGTGTGGTGAAATGTGTGCTGAGGGTGGTATATGTGCTGAAGCACGTGGTAGTGTGTGGCGCATTTTGTGTGTGTGTTCATATCCCCGTGTGTGGTGAGTATCCCATGTCAGGGCCTCACCTTAGCAACTGTATGGTATATACTCTTTGGCGCCATCGCTCTCATTCTTTATGTCCCCCTTGTTCACATCTGGCAGCTGTCAATTTGCCTCCAACACTTTTCCTTTCACTTTTTCCCCATTATATAGATAGGGGCAAAATTGTTTGGTGAATTGGAACACGCGGGGTTAAAATTTCGCCTCACAACATAGCCTATGACGCTCTCGGGGTCCAGACGTGTGACTGTGCCAAATTTTGTGGCTGTAGCTGCGACAGTGCAGATGCCAATCCCGGACATACATACATATATACATACACACCCTCATTGAGCTTTATCATATATATATATATAATTTATTTCATTTTGTATTATTTTTTTCCACTAAAAATCCCTTTAATGAGTGGTTTAATGATATCAGAAAATGGGTTCCGTTTTTACTTCTAGAATCAGTTCCATACTTGTACACGACTGCGTCTGGTATTGCACATCACTACAGTGAAGAGATCATGGTGCCTGGGCTGCGCTGCAGGAATCCTCGATGGTATAAGATTAAGACTTTTATCATGATCAAACTCCCGCTTCCACGGCTAAAAATCTTGTCTCGTATTTACTCACATCTGATCTCTCCGGGAGTACATTTTAAGCCCTCATTTATTTACTCCTGGGAATTGGAACTTAATACTACGTTCACAGAGAAACAAGTATCTAGAATGCTATCTAGTGCACGGGGATTCTCCAGGTGTGTTCTTTTGCAAGAAAATTCTTATAAAATATTGACCAGGTGGCATTGGACTCCCGCGAAGCTCTTTCAGAGGGGTCTTGCTGATAATGATGCTTGTTGGAGATGCCTCAACTCTGGAGGACATCATACACACATATTCTGGGATTGTCCCAAATTGAGACATTTTTGGGACGGTGTCGAGCTAGTTCTCAAGAAATTGCAATTAATAAAGACTAATCTCAGGGCTACGGAGGTTCTTCTTTCGTGCCCATCAAAGGATTTCTTACCAAAAAAACATGGCCTACTCCCATTGATGCTAAGTGCTGCAAAACAACTGATAGCTGTACATTGGAAAGATGTCGCTCCCCCCACATTGGAGGAGTGGCATGTTAAGATAAATCAAATTTCTCGTCTGGGGGAGCTGTCTAGCTGGGAGATCTTCAATCACAAATCTTATGTGTCGACCTGGGCCCCATGGACTAGATATCTGGGGGATAATCCTCGAGGTGAGAGATCGGATAATACATGAGTCTTACTTAGACCTGATGGCCTTTATTTTGGGGTAACTGGTTCCAAGGTTACTTATAGAACTGTTCACCTACTCTATTTTCATAACACACTCATTTATTGCTAGTGTCGATGCCGACGACTGCTTTGTGTTGATGTTATTGTTATTGTTTGTTATTATGTATCCCTCTTTTCCCTTCCCTTCTTCTTCTTCCTTTTTCCCACCCACTTTTCCCTCCCCCCCTTTATTTTCCCCCCTTTTTTTTTTATCACCTTGGACCGACGTCTAAGCAATAATTAACCATCTGTATTTGTAAAATGGTGTTCTGTCTTGTGGTGTGGTTTAAACCTGAAAATAAAGAATTTAAAAAAAAGATTAAGACTTTTATTACACTAACGCGCTTCGGTGCTGGACTGGTGGCTTTTTCAAGGTAAAAACCAAATGGGGTTAAAAAAACAACTTAGTGTTTTTCATTGTAATGGTGCAGAGTTGCAGTACCAGTCAAAACTTATGTCCGGAACTGAAACTGTATTGGGGGGGGGGGAAAATTAGATCAATACCTGTCAATTCCAAAAATTTGACAGGACAATCCTGAATTTTCAGAAACAATCCAGGCAAATTTGAGGAGTACAGGACCTTAAGGAGCAGGGTTTAGGTAAACCCGGCCCCAAATGGCATGTTCTGGGCTGGGCCGGGGGCGTTACTGGGAGGGTAGGAGGACATTTTCAGATGGGGTTAAACATCCCTATTGCCCCTACTGAAAAGTTGGTAAGTTTCCAGATTGACAGATTGAATTTTTTAATTTCAAACTGAAAAAAAAAAAACAAAAGTTCCCCAGATGAAATGCCTGTTTTTTAATTAGGGCCTTCAATCATTTTTGGACTGTGCTCTATGTACCTGGGGTCCGAGGTTCAGGTAACAATCTACTACAAGCACCGGGTGGCCACGATCATTCACAGACAGAGGAAAGAACCGGTGACTGTGGAAATGGAGGAATTTCTCCAGCAGCAGCTGAGCGGGGGCGGCCAGGATGGTGTGTTTGCTGTCAGGAGCGCAGATGTAGTGAGCCGAGGAAACAGACAGCGATGAATCCAGGACCTGGAGGACAAATCCAGATATCTCATTAAATCAAAATAAATCAGGAAATTACTGTAAAATTGCACATTACATTGCTATTTTTTGCATGTCGATTGCAGAGCGGAGAGAAAACTGTGCATTTCTTTAAAAAAAAAAAAAAAGAGTAATTCTTTCAAAAAGTAGTGCAAACAAGTAATAGCCGAGCCACGACAAGCTCCTGTGCTAAAATAACGACATTTTATCCGGAAAAAAAAAATTATACTGAAAAATACAATTAGAGAGCTAGAGATGTGTTTAAGGTTATTTTCCCATTGGGTTATTGGCCTCCCAGCAGAAGCGGTGAGGGCAGCCAGCACCCATAAACTAATATCAGACTGTATAATAGATATATTGTGCAACTGTTCCTGAAGCATCCAGCGCACTGATGTAATTATGGCCTATGGGTGATGGATGCCGCTGTCTAATGTCACCCTATATTGGAAGCCATTTAATGGGATATGTCGCGAAAACTACTGAAAAGGTCATGTAAAACAGATATCACAACCTGCAATCTGTCACCATTAGACTTCCATATAAAAAAAATTATACGCCTTACATGTAAGCTTTTTATAGGACGTGGTAGGATACCAGGGTGTAAGGGCCAAAACTCTTCCACCTTCTGCCGAATAAGAGAGTTTTGCAAGTAAGTTTGGAGTTTCCTGGTGTACATAGTACATATAGAGGAAAAATGTGATGTGAACATAGCTTTAAAGTGAATCTGCCAGTAGGTTTTTGCCAATTAGTCTGAGAGCAGCATAATGTAGAGGCAGAGAGAGACCCTGATTCTAGCAATGTGTCACTTATTGGGTTGTAGTTTTGATAAAACTGTTTTATCAGCAGGACATTATCACTAGAGGACTAGTAAACCTGCTGCCAGGTAGTCCAACAACGCCCACACCACCGATTGGCTGCTTACTATGTAAACTGTGCCTAGGCAGAAAGCTGCCAATCAGTGATGTGGGCGCGGTCATACAGAGCTCAGCACTCAGAGAAC
This sequence comes from Dendrobates tinctorius, assembly GCF_039654945.1. Taxonomy (NCBI): domain Eukaryota; kingdom Metazoa; phylum Chordata; class Amphibia; order Anura; family Dendrobatidae; genus Dendrobates; species Dendrobates tinctorius. Next base: position 18,928,935 of record NW_027361689.1, on the reverse strand, counting down.
TGGTAGATCTACAGTAGATAAAACAGTGTTTCTATCAAAACTGCAGCGAAAAGCCCACATTCACAATCGATAGCTGTCAGCTGAAGAATCGTTTAGCCGACAGGTCTCTCTCCTGAAACATCTGATGAAGGCTAAAGTCCGAAGTCAAAAACTGGTTTGTCAATCATTGTATGCTCATGAATAAAGAACTTGACTACTTCAACTCTTTGTATTGATTAGTAGAATTTACCTCCCAAAAAACAGCACACTCACTGGATCCTGAACCATCTTTAAACCATTCTACTACCAGTTAAATCCATTAACTGGAACAGGACAAAGCTGCAGCAGTCATCCCAAAAAGTGACACGACAGGTAAAAATAGTGTTGAGTGTAAAATTAATACTACTTCACACTTCCTACGTAGTTTAGTCCCTCCAATAACAGCGCCATCTCCTTATCTTTAATTCTCTCATTCTCTCCTGTCTCCGTCCTATACATGAGTGTTCCTGTTTTCTACATTAGAGACACTGCCAAAATCATCTGGTAGCAGATTATCTCACCACAGAACAAAAGGAATCGACCACTGAAAATTAGCAGGCCGTATCTTTCTATTTCAATACAATCAGTGTTTTATCAGCAGGAGATTATCACTACAGGACTAGGTGTCTTGTGTCTCCTAGTCAACTGCTCTGTGTAACCCCGCCCTCACCCCGATTGGCAGCTTTCTGTCAATATACAGTGTACATAGAAAGCTGTCATAGTGGTGTGGGCGGGGGTTATACAGAGCTCAGCGTTCAGAACTCTGCTAGATCTACAGCAGAGAAAACAGGGATTGTATTAAAATGACAGCATAAAGACCAGCAAGTGACACATCACTAGAATCAGGGTCTCTGTCACTACATCATGCTGCTCTCAAATTACATAGCAAAAACTTGTTGACTGATTTCCTTTAATACAGCTAGAAAAGATCTGCATAGCTAGATTTTTGTTTAACTCCACATTATTATATTCTAGATTTCGATGGGTGGACTGTCACTGATTTTATGGGTGGTCTAAAGCAAGCCGATGTCTCCCCCTTCTACTTCCTCTGCTTATAAGCTGAGATATGAAGTCCGAGTCCTCCCTCTCACAGCATGAATCTACAAGCCCACATACACAAAGTTGGCCGTACCAGGAAAGGCTGACAGACTAAAGTGAAAGACCCTCCCGAACATCTCCTGACAAATGACTTTAGGGAAGAGAAGCATCCGGCCCGTTGAGTTTCAATGTCCAATTATTTGTTTCCCCAACGAGAACGCCGTCCCCAGAGGAGTGTGGGAGCAGCTCTTTCATGGAGAACACAGGAGTGCAAAGCTCAGATGAGTCGATAGAGATAAACACCGAGGGAGCAAACCCTCCGCCTGTACATGTCCATGGCCACATGTAAATTAATCTAATATGACCTAGATCGGGGTTCCAAGTTGTTTTTTTTTATTTAATACCAGTTCTATGGAAGACTTCTTGCCTGGTGCCGGTTCCCAAGACTACCTTCCCGAGCTCCCATAATGACTATAGACCGGTGGCCTTAACATCGCATGTGATGAAGTCCTTGGAGAGAATTGTACTTGCCTACTTGTGTCCGAGGGTGTCTGCTTTTACGGACCCCCTTCAGTTTGCGTATCGGCAGAGTCTGGGGGTGGACGATGCTGTAGCGTATCTACTACAAACAGTACATTCCTTTTTGGACAATGATAGAACCACTGTGCGTGCCATGTTCTTCGATTTCTCCAGTGCATTCAACACCTTACAGCCACTATTATTACGTAAAAAGCTGGTTGAAATGGCGGTTGATGAGGGACTAGTGAATTGGATCATTGATTATCTGTCGGACAGGCCACAGTTTGTGAGGTTGGGGGCGGCCGTATCGGATAGTGTGCGGAGTAGTGTTGGAGCCCCTCAGGGAACGGTGCTGTCGCCATTCCTTTTTACGTTATACACAGCTGATTTTCAGTATAAATCAGACCTTTGTCACCTTCAGAAGTACTCTGATGACTCAGTGATAGTCGGAGGTATTGAGAGAGACCGGGGGGAGGAGGAATACAGAAGGGTGGTTTTGGACTTTGTTGACTGGTGCCAGGCTAACCATTTAGAACTCAACGTAAAGAAAACCAGGGAGCTGGTGTTGAGTTATGGAAGGTGCATGAAGGATTGCTTACCTATCACTATTGATGGTCAGGATGTGGAGATGGTGGAGAATTTCAAATATTTGGGGGTTCACCTGGACAGCAAGCTTGATTGGAGGTGCCATATGGAGAAGGTTTGCAAGAAAGGGATGAGTAGACTTTACTTCCTAAGGAAGTTAAGGTCGTTTAATGTGTGTAGCAAAATGCTTGAAATGTTCTACCAATCCATTGTGGCGAGTGCAATCTTTGATGCAATTATATGCTGGGGTAGTAGTGTGCGCACAGCTGACGCGAATAAGCTGAATAAACTTATCAAGAAGGCTAGTGCGGCGGTGGGTCTACAACTCAGGACTTTCGAGGAGGTATTAGAGGATAGAATTACTAAGAAATGCAAGGCTATAATGAGCAACAATACACACCCGCTCTATGAACTGTTTGCGAAGCAAAAGAGCACATTCAGCAAGCGTCTACTCCAACTAATGTGTAAAAAGGAAAGATATAGAAAATCGTTTGTTCCGACAGCTGTGGGGATGTTTAACAAATGTATAAGTGTAAAGCATCCCAAGACTAAATGAAGTTCAAAGTGTATGGGGGGGAATTGGTGAGTTACAAGTACCAGTCTATCCGCATCTGCTGTCCATATAGACTTATTTTGTAAAGTGTGTATTGTTCTTGTAATATTCTTGATCTTTGTTCTGCTGCTGTAATACTGTAATTTCCTCCGGGATCAATAAAGTTTATCTAATCTAATCTAATCTAATCTAATACAAGGGTCACAATATTAAATTGAACCACTTGGATCCCATTTAAACTTAAAGCGATATTTGGATATGACAGGAGGTCCAATTCTGGGACCTTCACTTCTGTAGAAAATGGAACTCCATGTGCTATGTGCTCACCACCATGTCTTCTTCAGGCGGAGACCGCGCGGAAAAGCTGTCAGAAAACACTCAAAAGAACGAACATTTGCATTTTTTAGGTAAAAACGATTTGCCGTGCACATGTTCAGACCATTGAATGTCCTTTCACCACGTCAGGTTTCTAAAAACGCCAAGCGTGAAGAAGTGTCATGTCCATTCTTTGGCATTTACCACTCAGAAGACGCTCTGTACTTTACAATATAAGTCAATAGGTAAAGCTCAGAAGACACCTGGATGTTTTTGGACTGTTTTTCCCACCATTTTTACTTAAAAAAAATATATTAGAAGTTTCTTCTTTATTCAATGGAGTGAAAATAACGACAAGAAAAGGACGGTAAAAAGACGTCACAAAAACTATAGAAAACTCTCCAAAAGAACACCGGCAGAAAAACTGTCAGAAAAAAGCTCTCGGAAAAAAACAAATAAACGACATAAAAGATGCTCCAGGAATAAAAATTCCAGTGTTCCGTGAAGTTTTTTCTGCTTCAAAAACTCGACAGGTTCTCCCGATTTTAAAAGACGTGGTGTGCACGTAGCAATGACGTGTCTTTTTTTGCACTGTTTTGTTGTTTTTGCTCGTTGGCTTTTTTTGAGCCTTCCCGTTGCCTTTTATTGTAAATTATAGAGCGTCTTCAGATCATAAGCCGCCTGAACAATGGATCAATATTTGGCGTCTGATGCCAACCTGAATATTCAGCATGGCTACATCTGAAACTCAGATCTTATCCAAGTGAACGAAAACCAAACACCACCCGGTCTTTTATTCTAACTTCATCCTGCCCCTTTAACTTGCTGCCACCTTTACATTAGGTGCTAGCCTCTTATATTGCGGGATGACAAAAAAGTCTTTCGGAGTTCCCGGTTGCGGGTGGCGGAGCTGTGATTGCCGTTACCTTTGGTTTGATATGCATAGAGCGCTGTCCTCCAACTGCAATCTGCTTCTTCATGACATTAAAGCGATTAAAGCGGCAGGCGAGCAGCCCGGAGCTGTTCACTCGTAGATTAAAGTCAACATCATCGCACGTGAACCTGACATGGCAAACACAAGGACATGTACATCAATCATGAGGAAGCCAAACGCTGCCACGGTCTAGACGACAAGGATAGAAGACCTCGCAAATCACAGCCGTCTGGTGCAAAAGGCTGAACGTTCATGAATACTGAGACACCCGGGATATGCAGTAAGATATTACAGTAAGGCGTCACAGGAAGCCCGGGCCCTATAATAGGAAAATAATCAATTTAACCTATTCTTGTCTGGTCAGTTTTCTTGATTTTGCGCATTCATGTTTTCAAGTGTCATTACTTCTTTCTAATTTTTGTTTATTTCTTTCCAGAATTAATTTTAGTTTTGCTTGACACCATTCATTTTACCATACAATGTACTAAGAAATGGGAAAAAAAATCCCAAGAGCGGAGAAATGCCGAAAAATGTAATGCAATTCCGCGATTATTTTTATTTTTCCAGCATTCATTGTGTGGTGAAAACGACCTGGCAACGTGATTCTTCAAGACAGTAAGATGACGCTGATAACAGGTTGTTTATAGTTAGAAAAAAAAAGGGTCGCGGCCTATTGTGCTGAACCATGCGGGAAAAAATGCGCCAAAATTGGGATGCAAATTTCTGGCCCAAAATATGCCAATAAACAAGTGGTGTAAATTTAGACCAGACAGTCTTTTGTACAAGAGTATTTTTATACGTTTGTTTTACTGTGTTTTTCTGTGTTTTAGTCTTTTGGTGGTGTGAACACTGTCATAAAGACGTTCGCTGTGTGCATGGCCCATGAGTTTATGTTTAAGTCTTAAAATATGCCAGATTAAGACAAATAGTGGCGCATTTTAGAACTGTCCAGCCTAAGTGTGCGCTGTCTGAGAATTTGATAGTAATAATGGGAGAAGTGATTCGTGGGATCTCGATCCAGCAGCCAGGTCGATATTCCCTGCCCGCTGAATGGTAGCTCTAGGAATCACCGCTTACCTGACGTCATCCGCTGCTCTTCTATTGATTAGCCATTCCGGCACGACGTTGTGTGTGCGTCACAAGGATGACATCACGCTAGGCCGGCTAATCGAAAGGAGGGCAGATGTTGACATCAGGTAATTCACAGAGCTCCCATCCAGCGGTCAAGGAATGCTGACCTGGCTGTAGGACCGGGGTCCCCAGAATCGATTCTTCCATCTCTATTAGATACTAATGATAAATCTGCATTCGTTGGGGCAATTCAGCAAACAGTTTACACCAGAAATTTGCTGTAAAACTAAAATTTTTACATAACCCATTGTTGCACAAAAATATTACGACTTTGTGTTTTTATGCCGACTCCTCACAATTTCAAAAAGGGTGCGGAGCTTAGCGTGGCCAAGCGTGGATAACAAATACCGTATATCATAATTTATACCACAAAAATGCTGTATACAAAGACATGACAAACAAAATGGCATCCTAATGCTCCCATGGTGGTTGACTGATGATGATGATGATTTCAAGAAGCAACTTTCCAGAGGGCTTTTAACAGAATTTCGTCATAAAACCGTAATTTTAAAGAGATAGTCCGGTGAAAAACAAGTCAGGTCCTATGGATAGGTGATAACTTACTGATCAATGGCAGCCCCGCACCCATCGGCAAAAGGGGGATCTTTAATCCCTGTTACAAAATGGTGCGGGAGGTCAGATGCCCAATCGCTTCTCCATCTGCTCTCTATGGTGCTGACGGCAACCCGGTAGGGATTGAATGGAGCTGCAATTGCAAATGCTCCATTTTAATTCGGGTCAAAGTGCCCCGTTCTGCCAATTATTGCAGGTCCCAGTGGTCGATCGGCAAGTTACCACATATCCTAAGGGTAGGTGACACCTTGTGTTCACAGGTCAACCCCTTTATTTGTATTCTGACAATTAGGATCAAGTATAAAGGCAGGAAACTACAGTTGTCAGGTAAAAAAAAAAAAGTGTGCATCACTTGTTCATCGCTCGCTGGCATCCTCCGGCCGCTCTCAGTGGGTGCCACCTTTGTAGACATCTGAGCTGAGAAGACAAAGGATGGCTGCCGCTCTCACAGGCACCTGGGATAAGACCAGGACACTTGGCGGCTGCTATAACCTTCAGTGCCTCGGCCGGAGGAGCCGTAGTAACTCCTAGGATGGAGGGCGGCTGTTGCTATGGGTGCAGGATAACTACATAATAATGGTGGCCTCCAGCTGAATAAAATGGAGGCAGGAGGCACATAAAATTTAATGCTTTCTCTCCCGCAGAGACTTAAGCAATATGACTCGGATACAAAGAATTTTGAGGGTCCGTGTAACAGTAGGTTGGCAGCCCATCTACCTGTTCTGGTTGTACTGAACGTCCCGCGTCAGGTCCACATTGAGGAGAATGAAGTCATGGAGGTGGCAGCGGGAGAACGGGTCCGCCACGTCTACACCTTTGGTCCTACTTGTCCATTTCCTCATCCCGAGCATGGCATACTGGGCAATATTCTGCGAAGCCTCCACGTGTTGCAGGACATGTTTCAGAGACACGTTTCTTTCATGCCAAGAGAAATCCCTGGAGGATCGTCAGAGAAAAGACCACGAGTCACAAGTTAAAATGTGGCACTTTTTAAAACTTTTCCATTTATTATTTTAGCATTTATGCTTTTTTTGCATTGATTAGGATCAGTAAGCACGCTCTCCTTGACCTGTTTGTCACATCTCACGTGCATTGGGGTGACCATCGCATTCGCCAATCTGAGGACAACGTGGTCACGTGGTTATGTCACATGCTAACATGGATATAATGGAAAGGCAGAGCCAGCGTCCACAAGGGTACATGCTTGTGGGCATTGGCAGGTTGGTACAAATATGTATTGTTTTACAGTACCTCTGATGCCCTCTGCACTGAGAACACAGATTTACATAACTAATTCATTAATATATCTACATTTTTAATCAAAATGGTTTATGAACCCAGCAGAGCTGTTAAAGTGGATCTATCAGCAGACTTCACTATAGAAACTGCATGCATTATTAGATAGATCACTTAGAACTGATGAGGCTGGTGTGCTTACTTTGATAATCTATGTCAGAATGGCTGAGTAATCCTTAAAGGGGTATTCCCATCTCCAAGATCCTATCCCATTTTATAGTAGGTGTAAAGATAATTAGTTATCTATGGTTACGACCACTGATATAATGATTAGTTAGTTGCTTGTGGTCGTAACCATAGATACCTAAGGTCCTGCAATACCCTGCACATGAGGAAAGAGACATAGCAAATCTGAAAAACTATACTTCATTTTTAATTGGAGGTATTTTCTAATATTATTTTTATACCTATTACATGTTGGGATAGGATCTTGGAGATGGGAATACCCTTTTAATGAAAGTTTAATTGCAATCTTCACCCACCAGGCCTGATTGCCAGCTCTTCAGTGTGCCTCCTCCCTGTTGAGTTCTCAAACTGCTCAGTACAAGCTGCAGCTGTCGGCTGGCCGGGTAGGTAGGCAGTGAATACATTTGGACTTGAGCGCTCTCAGTTTGCTCATTTTATTAACGAGATTATACAGTCATTTTAAAATGGATTTCCAATGTAAGTACACCAGTCTCATTGGGTCTAAGAGATTTTATTTAAAAAAGAATGCTTTTTGTGTGACGGAGCCACTCTAAATTCACCAGTAACATCTTGGTGCCTCCATGCTAACGCTACATTATAAAATCCAGGCAAATCCAGCACAGCACCATACATCTAAGCTTCCTAGATCACTAAGCATAATTTGGTAATACTGGGGTCTAAGGGTATCTATTATTTACATTTATTTTTTATAAGTCTTACATACTTAAATTTGTAGTAAATTGATGGGGGACTAGGAACTGAGACCCACACACATAGCTCATAACACTGCACTGATGTGCTCAATTTTGCAAGCAGCAGTGCTCAGATTTTGCATGAGGGCCCGCACAGAGCGGCGTATGAGCGCCTGCACTAAGCAGCGTATGAGCGCCCGCACAGAGCGACGTATGGGCTCAATAGGAAGTTTATGAGCCCAAAATCTAGCCTTTGTACACTCAGACATTCAAGGGGTGTTTTGAGTGATTGGTGGGGATTTCATGATGGGAACCCCCACGTTTAGGAATACAAAACAAATAAAAAATCAAGTTAAATCATAGGTACCCTTTAACACTAATATATTTATTCTTACCAAATTATGGTATGTAAGCAAAAATAATAAATTATTACACTTACAGGTCCAGGATGCTTAGATCTTTGGTGCTATTTGAATAGATTTTACAAAATACAGTACACCAAACATAACAGGAATGGGAAACATTTAAAAGAAAAATCTCTTCGACCTGATGAGGCTGGTATTTTTACTTTAAAAATACATGCCAGAAAGGCTATACAATGCTGATATTAAAATGAGCATTTACTGTATCCAGATAAAGAGTGAGAAATCTGATAAGTCCAAGAGTATTGAGACCCCACTCACACAGACTGAATGACAGCTGCAGCTTGCACCGAGCAGCGAGAGATCTCAGCATGGAGGAGGGACACTGAGGAACAGTCAATCTGGCTGGGAGATTGCGTTAAACTTTTATCAAGCACTATACATCCAATGTAAAGTGGATATGCAAAGTACGTACACTAACCTCAGCAAGTGTAAGGAAGCTATTTAATAACCCATGCAGTTTGTGTTATGAAGTAAGTAAACCAGTCTCAACAGGTCTAAGAAATCTATCTCATAAAGTATGCAGTTTGTGTAGTGAAAATTGATGACACTTTTGTAGGGAAGGTGACCTGACGGACGGACGGACTAGTCAGAGTGAAGAAGGAAAGGTTTGCACAGTGTAGGTAGGAGACAGTGATTACAGTGGGCAAACAGCTAGGAAAGTGTAGTGGACGTGCAGTACCTTGGGTTGACCATTAGATGGCAGGGAGGAGTGAGAGCAAAGGACTTGACAACAGCTTAGGGCTTTAGAAACCGTTGGTCATGGGGGGCGGGGTTACAGTGACAGGGGACCGGGAGAGCTATATATACTGAGGGAGGGTTCCAGAAGGTTCCAGTCCCCAGGGGGAGCTCCAGTGACAGGAGGACTGTGACAGTCTGTGCGCTGTGAGGAGAATCTATACCAGGGGGACTGAGGGGGGAGAACGTCAGGGGGGTGGTCCTGACAGGAAGAACCGCAGAAGGGACGAGGCACTGGGTGTGAGACACCGTATTTGACACAACGACTGATCAGTGGAAGCGTTGTTGGTTTATGGACCTAAGGCGGCCACAGTGACGGACCTGTCAGGAGCGTCGACGAGTGAAGAGGGGACGGTGTACGCATACACGTCCCCAGTATAGAGTACGGTGTTTGAGAAGCGGCCCTGGAAACGGAGGGCCAGGAGGTAAAGTGCGGTGTGCTCTGAGGCCGTCAGACGGACGGCGAGTGAAATAAACTTGGACCTGTTGCACCCAGAATCTGCCTCCATCTTGTCTCTGTTTTTATCTCTGCGCGGTAAGAAGAGGGACCACCCCCCAGCTCGGCCCACCGACCCTACACTTTCACAGCTCTTTAATTATAATGAAATTGCATTAAACATGTGCGTTATGCTCCTGGAGAAGGATCGTGATGGAGATCTCCATCTATAGATAATAGTCACAATACAGCTTTTTTCCCTTTTTTCCCCATTGAATGCAGGATGTTGGTGGCTGCATTCTGGATACACAGAGCAAACACTTGTGAATGAAGAAGCTCCCGGGAGAATTCGAGGTGTGCCCGTAATTGTAGCCATGGTACCAGGTAGCTAATAGCTGCAATTACATTACCGATGATACCTTACAATCTATGCAGCCATTAATTGATAATGCCCAGAGGAAGATTTCTCACAGACGCCCACAGTGCAGTCAACAAAGGAGCTGAAGACTAAAATAGTGTAAAAACAGTATTTATTCTTTTTCATTATTATATGTGCATTCTTTATAACTAACCACAAAATGTGATTCTCCTCCAGTAACGACCCCCCGGAGCTGATCTCATATTTTATTTAGCTATTGCTTTTTGCAATTTATAGCACACATGTTATTGTATAATCATTCAAGAAATGTTATGAAATCATAGATTTTGTTTGGTATCACTAATCTCTCCCGATATACGACGTATTACTACACCATATGCCAGGTCCCCTTATTTGGTGCAGGCTCAGTTTCTGAGCCTGTAACATTGCCGGCAGATGATGACTGTGTAAAACAGTCAGGATCTGCCTCTAAGGCTGGAGTCACACTTAACGTATAAAAATACGGTCCGTTTTTTTACGGACGAGAATCGCAGAAATGTTCCCTGAACAGTGATCCGTGTGACATCCTGACATCCTTGTGCAATGCGGGGATGGGATTTTTTCTCATCTAAGCATCCGTGTGACATCCGTATGGCATTTGTATGGCGAGATTTTCAGCCAAGCGTGCTAAATGGACATATAATGGATCTCAATGACAGGTTAAAATAGAAAAGAAAGAATAGATATAGACACACAGAATACAGAATATATATAAAACTGAATGTATGTATGTGTGGCGCCCCAAGGAGTATGGTCGCCACAATGGCATTGCCTTCCTCCTAGGGAGTGTGATGACATGCTTGGAAGCAATAAAGCAGTTAATCACAACACACAACACAGTTTCCATTCCAGGTCAGCAGAGGGAGCTCTGAACCAAAACTGGGGAGGAGCTACTCTCTGGGGGCCAGGAAGGAAGATTGGAGTTCGTGTGAGGAGGGCAACGTGTGTGGACGTGGAGGAGAAGAGCTGGGAGATTGAGCAGAGTGTTCAGGCTCATTCCCAGCTATTGCGCATGATCTGGAGCCTGGTCTTCACGGTTGTATGGACTGTTATGATGAGTCACCGAAGGAGGAAAAAACAAAATACCAGCTAAGTCCAGAAAAACCAGAGAGGTTGGCAGCTATCGGATTGCAGACCCCTGGACCTATCCACAACAACTAGCAGTAGCCGTGGGGGGTTCCTACAGTGCCCTAGACCCCTTGATTACAGCCGGAGAACTACATAGCCTAAAGACAGAAAGGGGGAAAACTAAACTGCCCCAGAGCAGACCCCAAAGCAATAGGCAGCCCCCAACATATAATGACAGTGAAGCAAGATGAAAACACTAACACAGATAGAAAGATAGGTTGAGCAAATGATGGGGCCCAAGCTAACTACATAGGACAGGATAGGAAAGCTGCTGTCTGCCATCCGCAAAAACCCTATCAAAATGAGCCAACCGACTGATAGGAAAAACAGGCCCTGAAGTCGCTAGGCTTCAAAAGACTATATCAGCACTCAGGTATATTCTGAAGACAGAGCAAAAGATCAACAGATCAGAGACAAAAATGGAATTCAGCTCACCCCCGGCCGGGGATGGCAGAACTCCCAAAAAACAAGGCAAAACAAAAACAAAACTGAAGAGTACAAAGCAGAGCAGAAAAACTTAGCTTTGAGATGCAGGAATCAGACTGGTCTCCAAAAATCCAGCAGGAAAATCACCAGCCAGGAAGAAGGGCGTCGGCAGCCTATCCAGTCCTCAATTCGAGCCACCCAGTCATCATCTAGCTGCCCAGGTGTTTGATAATCAGCCTCACTACCTTCCTTCACCAGAGGAGGGAGTTCATCAGACCTCAATGGTGAAGGGAAAAATGAACTCACAACAATGGACACTGATGGTCCTGCAACAGAAACTGGAGGAATAGGAAGCTGTAAATGCTCTATTCCCACATAAGACTCGGAGGCACAACAGCGACGTGTGAGCCAGAAGAGGAAGGCTACAGCTGTCTGCCATACGAGGGAGTTCTAAAGAGAATAAGCAAGTGGAACTTCAGTGTAACACAGTACTGCAAGTACCTAAAACTAAGCGCTAGGAAGGAGACCACACAACCCATCTGCATAGAGAGATTCCTAAGTTTCTTCCAGGCTAGCCAGCTCCTGTGCCATCTGTAATCTGGACCCTGGACGGCATTTGCCAAGCAAAGTAAAGGTAAAGAAACTGCACCCTGTTGTGTCCTTGCCTTCTTCCTGCAACCCTGTCAGCACTGCTACATCTCTGTGCCAGACACTACACCCTCTTCCTCAACACCTATCCTCACTGCCCTGGGATTACTGCTCTACCTGTGGAGGGCCACAACATCATAGCTGGACCACACCATCTGTCCCAGGGGATCTGTCTGCAGCGTTGGCTTAACATCTTCATTGCCGAACACCACAGGTGGCGTCACGAATCATTCACTCATAAACTTTATTCCATCACTTAACCCCTTTTACATGGGCGCCCAGGGCCACGGACCGGGTCAACGCTGCTGTGACATTCCCCTTTGAGAGACCGGCCCGGTACCGAGTACCCCACTGCCCTGGGAGGGCGACCCATATGTGTGTATCACCAACCAATCACGAAGCATCTTTCATTTCACCACAGCTGTTCAAAAGGAGCTGAGCTGTGATTGGTTGCTATGAGCAACAGTTTTCCTTGCAACCAATCACTAAGCATCTCTCATTTCACCAGAGCTGGTTAAAAGAAGCTGAGCTGTGATTGGTTGCTATGAGCAAGTTTTCCCACTTGACAACACCTCAGCAGACACTGACTGGGTGGGAGAAATCTGGCATCCTTGGGAACATAAGCTCCCAGCCATTGTCTGCCCCACAGAAAGGAGCACAGAGCACTTTGGTTTTGACCTCAGGCCTCTCTTAAAGGGATCCCAGGAATGGAAGTTAAAACCGTTCCACTCAGCTCTGTGTTTCTGACCCCAGGGTCTCTTAAAGGGATCATTGGTATGGAAGTTAGGGCAAATCCACTCTGTGCTTTGGTACTGACCCCAGACCTCTTTTAAAGGTTCCCCGGTATGAAAGTCAGGGCAATTGCCTTCAAATGCTCTGGTACTGAACCCAGGCTCTCTTAAAGGGATCTCCTGTATGGAAGACTGGGCAAATCCACTCTGCGCTTTTGTACTGACCCCAGGCCTCTCTTAAAGGGATCTCCGGTATGGAAGTTAGGGTAAATCCCTCAGTGCTCTGATTCTCACCCCAGGCCTCTCTTAAAGGGATCCCTGGTATGGAAGTTAGGACCGTTCCACTCAGCGCACTGGTTCTGACATGGAAAAAGGTTGTTCAGCTCCACGATGTAGTGAAAACAAATTTCTTTTATTCACTTCAATCGATACAGGGTAGAGGTTAAAATGCCAGCATAGAAGATATAGATGCTTGCATTCCCAATGCGTTTCTGGTGTCTTAGTTACTATGCCCGGGCAGTGCCGGGCTCTTCAGCTAGATACTGTATATATATCAGTAAAGTATGAGGATCAGTAAAGTATCCACTTTTTTCACATTTAATTTGAGTGCTGCCTATTTTTTTTACTTTTGTTAATTTGGCTGTTTGGACACTGCTGAATAGGTTTTGCACCAACTATTTAATTTTGGTAGTGCTGCCCTTTTTTTGATTTATATATATATATATATATATATATATATATATATATATAATTCAATTGCCGGCTTCTGTAAAATCATTACAGAACTCAACATGAAATGACACATGGTTTACATACAGTAAACCATTTCTTTTCATTTTCATTTATATATGTCTTTGGCTAATTATATTAGTGTATGTGTGTAAAATTTGGGACATGTAGGTGTTAAATTAACAGGTAGATTCGTGTAAAAAGATTGCGTGGGCTCCCGCGCAATTTTCTCCGTCAGAGAGGGAAAGCGAGTGACTGAGGGAAGATACTAATAGCCTAGAGAGGGACCATAGTTATTGCAGCTCCCATGGCTACAAACATCTGCCCCCAGCCACCCCATAAAAGGCGCATCTGTAAGATGCGCCAATTCTGGCACTTATCTTCTCTCATCCCACTGCCGTGTAGCGGTGGCATATGGGGTAATAAGGGGTTAATGTCACCTTCCAATTGAAAGGTGACATTAAGCCGGGTTAATAATGGAGAGGTATTATGAATGAGTCACCGAAGGAGGTAAAAACAAAAATACAAGCTAAGTCCAGAAAACCGGAGAGGTTGGTAGCTATCGGATTGCAGACCCCTGATCCTATTCACACAACTAACAGTAGCTGTGGGGGGTTCCTACGGTGCCCTAGACCCCTCGTTCACAGCCGGAGAATTAAATAAGCCTAAAGAAAGTAAGGGGAAATCTAAACTGCCCCAGAGCAGACCCCAAAGCAATAGACAGCCCCCAACATGTATTGTCCGTGAAAAGCAAATGAAAACACAAACACAGACAGAAAGACAGGTTGTGCAAACGATGGGGCTCAACTAACTAAATAGGAAAGGATAGAAAAGATGCTGGCTGCAATCCGCAAAAATTCTGCCAAAATAATGTCCAACACGTCAGATAGAAAAAAGGCCCTGAAGTCACTAGACTTCAAAATCACTATATCAGCACTCAGGTATATTCTGAAGACTTGAGCAAAAGATCAACTTGACCAGAGACAAAAATGGAGCTCAGCCTGTACCAACAATGGCAGGCAGAACACAAACACTAAGTAAACAGACAATATCTCATGGAAAAATAAGAGAGCAAATACTTAGCTTTCAGAAGACAGGTACTGAACTGGTTTGCAAGAGCTCAGAGCAGAAAGGATCACCAGCACCCCTGTAGGGCGTCGGCTGCCTTATATCCACTCAGTGATTCCGGGTGTCCAATCAGGCTCCACCTGTTCAGATGACAGGTTCTTCCCAACCCAATCAATTTCAAACCCTCTCTTCACCAGCAGAGGGAGTTCATCAGACATCAACGGTGAAGGGGAAAATGAACTCACAACAGTACCTCCCCCTTGAGGAGGGGTCACCGAACCCTCATCCACGCCACCAGGACGATCAGGATGGGCCCGATGAAAAGCACGAACCAATCTTTCGGCATGAATATCGGATGCAGGGACCCAAGAATTATCCTCCTGGCCATAACCCTTCCATTTAACCAAATACTGGAGTCTCCGTCTAGCCAGGCGAGAATCCAGTATCTTCTCAACCTCATATTCCACATTACCTTCCACCAATACAGGGTCAGGAGGTGCCACCACAGGAACTACTGGCTCAACAAACCTCTTTAACAGAGACTTATGAAACACGTTATGGATCTTAAATGTAACAGGAAGAGCCAATCGAAAAGAGACAGGATTAAGAATCTCCAAAATCTTGTAAGGTCCAATAAATCTAGGTTTAAACTTTGGAACTTTGGAGAAGCCACCTTCATAGAGATATTCTTTGATGACAACCAAACCATATCATCCACCTTAAACTGGGGACCAATGGTCCTATGACGGTTGGAAAACCGCTGGGCCTTTTCCTGGGAGAGAGACAACCTATCCACCACTTGGTCCCAGATCTGGTGCATTCTCTCCACCACAGTGTCAACACCTGGGCAAGCAGAAGACTCCACCTGCCCTGAAGAGAATCGAGGATGAAACCCAAAGTTACAAAAAAAAGGTGACATCAAAGTGGCAGAACTAGCTCTATTATTTAAAGCAAATTCAGCCAAGGGCAAAAATGAAACCCAATCATCCTGATCAGCAGAAATAAAACATCTCAAATACGACTCCAAAGTCTGGTTTGTTCTCTCCGTCTGCCCATTGGTCTGAGGGTGAAACGCAGAGGGAACGATAGTCAATACAAGGCCTTAATGAACCATCCTTCTTGGCCACGAAAAAAACCCCAGCACCTAAGGGTGAAGAGAATGGTCTAATATGACCCTTCTCCAACGACTCCTTAATATAGGATCGCATAGCCTCGTGCTCGGGTACAGATAAATTGAAAAGTCGACCCTTGGGAAATTTACACCCAGGGCTCAGCTCAATTGCACAGTCATAACTCCTATGAGGAAGCAAAGACGCAGACTCATTCTCACTAAATACATCATAAAAATCAGCCAAATAGTCAGGAACATCATGCGACTGGGGAGAGGTGGAGAAAACAGGAGCGTCACTAAGGGCACACCGGCAACCCCAACTCACCACAGACACAGATTTCCAATCCAAAACTGGATTATGGATTTGTAACCAGGGAAACCCCAGAACAATGTTATCATGCAGATTATGCAACACCAAAAATCTGCAATTTTCTTGATGATCTGGGGTGACCCGCATTACCACCTGGGTCCAAAACTGAGGTTTATTCTTCGCCAAAGGAGTAGCATCAATACCACTCAAAGGGATAGGCGTCCGCAGAGGTGTCATAGGAAATCCACAACGTTTAGCAAAATCCAAGTCCATCAGGTTCAGAGCTGCTCCCGAATCCACGAAAGCCTTAGCGGAAAATGTGGACAGGGAGCAGATCAGAGTAATTGCCAGAAGAAACTTAGGTTGAACACCGCCCACAGCAAATGTGTGTGCAAAACATTTCTCTCGCTTAGGGCAGACAGAAATAATATGCGAGGCATCTCCACAGAAAAAACACAGCTTATTACGCCTTCTGAACTCCTGACGTTGCGCCCTAGACAAAACTCTATCACATTGCATAGGTTCAGACATTTGTTCAACAGGTGGCAACACCTCTCGTGCAGTTTTGCGTTCGCGCAAACGCCGATCAACCTGAATGGCTAATGACATAGAATCGTCAAGACCAGAGGGAACAGGAAATCCCACCATAGTATCTTTTACGGTTTCTGACAAACCCTTCCGAAAGAGAGCTGTCAAGGCACCATCATTCCAAGTAGTAAGGACCGCCCACTTTTGGAATTTTTGACAGTACAACTCTGCAGAATCCTGACCCTGGCTCAATGCCAACAGGGCCTTTTCAGCCTGATCAATAGCATTAGGTTCATCATACAACAGCCCTAAGGCTTGAAAAAATGCATTCACATTAGCTAGAATAGGATCATCAGGTTTCAAAGAAAACGACCAATCCTGAGGATTGCCGCGCAGCAAAGAGATGACAATTTTAGCCTGCTGCGCGGAGCTCCCTGATGAGTTAGGCTTCAAGGCAAAAAATAATTTACAATTATTCTTAAAGTTCAAAAATTTAGACCGATCCCCAAAAAACACATCAGGAGTAGGGATCTTTGGTTCAGCAACATGTGAATGAGCAAGATAGGCAGAAATTCCCCGCACTTCAGCAGTGAGCTGCTCCACACGATCAGACAATTGCTTCATCTCCATTGAGAAGAAAAAAAAATTCCCCCTACGGCCTCAAAGACATAAAGGAAAAAATATACAAAATATACTTTTTTTTTTTACAATTCTTTCCTGCTATTGAGTACCCTAGAATCTGCGGTATGGCTGGTGATTCTGTTATGAATGAATCACCGAAGGAGGAAAAAACAAAAATACAAGCTAAGTCCAGAAAACCGGAGAGGTTGGTAGCTATCGGATTGCAGACCCCTGATCCTATTCACACAACTAACAGTAGCCGTGGGGGGTTCCTACGGTGCCCTAGACCCCTCATTCACAGATGGAGAACTAAATAAGCCTAAAGAAAGAAAGGGGAAATCTAAACTGCCCCAGAGCAGACCCCAAAGCAATAGACAGCCCCCAACATGTATTGCCGGTGAAAAGCAGATGAAAACACAAACACAGACAGAAAGACAGGTTGAGCAAACGATGGGGCCCAACTAACTAAATAGGAAAGGATAGAAAAGATGCTGGCTGCAATCCGCAAAAATTCTGCCAAAATAATGTCCAACACGTCTGATAGAAAAAAGGCCCTGAAGTCACTAGACTTCAAAATCTCATGGAAAAATAAGAGAGCAAATACTTAGCTTTCAGAAGACAGGTACTGAACTGGTTTGCAAGAGCTCAGAGCAGAAAGGATCACCAGCACCCCTGTAGGGCGTTGGCTGCCTTATATCCACTCAGTGATTCCGGGTGTCCAATCAGGCTCCACCTGTTCAGATGACAGGTTCTTCCCAACCCAATCAATTTCACTACCTCGCTTCACCAGCAGAGGGAGTTCATCAGACACATCAACGGTGAAGGGGAAAATTAACTCACAACAGAGAGGTGTCAATAAGACACCTATCCATTATTAATCCAATAGTATTAAAGGGTTAAAAAATACACACAGACATTACAAAATATTTTAATGAAATAATGACACACAGTTTTTGACCAAATTTATTACACAGCCAATCCAACTGAAGCCATCGTTCTCCTGTTATAAATATTTTTTAAAAAAGCATCAATATCCATACCTCTCCGCCGTTCAGTCATGTCCCCCGCTGCAATCCATTTGAAGGGGTTAAATAGTTTACAACCGGGAGCGGTGCTAATACTACCGGCCCGGCTGTAAACTTATGAGAAATGAATGGTAACCTGTCTGCGCAGGTGCCCCAGCTGACCGGAGATGAACTGATTAGCGCGGGAAAGTTTCAGAACATTTTCCCACGCTCCTGAGTTCACCTCAAGTCAGGCGGGGACGTCAGCGGTAGATACGGAGGTAGGGGGATGTGGTTGAGCTCATAAGATACACAGAGAAAATGAAATTATATATTTTTCTCAGTTTTATTTATTAATATGCGATAAAATAATTTAGCAAGATGGTGGGTGATTACGATAGGGAGTGCTAGATATTTGTTCTGTATTTTATGTGGTTAATGTTACTTTAAAGGAGACCTGTCACCAGGTCGCAAGTGGCGAATTTATGCTCTTATTTTATTCCCGACACTCTCCTGATTATTCCGTTTTTTGTTGGTTTTTTTTACACATCTGCCATACGGTTCCAGAGATATGAGCATTTTTATTTAGTGCTAATTCTTACGGTTTTTACCAAAGGGGCATGGCTCACAGGTTTATCTGGAGGCGTGTCTTTAGGAGCTCTGCATATTTACCTAGTGAGACACACCCCTTTAGTGAAGACCATAAAAATCAGGACTAAATAAAAATTTTCATATCTCTGGGACCGTATGGCGGATTTTAAAAATTAAAAAAAACTGAATAATCAGGGGAGCAGTGTGAATAAAATAAGAGAAAATACTGGTCACTTTTGACCTTGTGATATATAACCTTAAAGGCAGAACAGAGAGACATGATTGCCTTCTGTAGGTGTTACAGCACATATTATTGACGACGAGATAATTCTATCATAAAATAACAAGTGAATTATTACATACTTCTTATGGTAATCAGCGAGGTTCTTTAGTACCTTGGATGATCCCCGGTGACTGTAACATCCATCGAATTCCACATGACACAAGAATCATCAGCTATGACAATGAAGGGCCACACGTCTTGGTGGCAAACACCCAGCTCGGCTTGTCTGTTGCGCTCCAGTTCCAAGTTGTGAAATGAAAGTTCCTTGATTAAGAAATGAGCAGCCCCTATATAATAAACCAAAGAATATAGTGCATATTTATGAAAGGGTAATGCTAGGCGCTCCATTGAAGGGTAATGCCAATGTCACCCCCACGCGAGACTAAAGTCAGCCAAACCCACTGATAACGGCAGGATCGGGTGGGCAATCTAACATGTATAGAGGCCTCCTGACTCTTCATTTAAAAATGATATTGGGGAAGAGAAGGATCCAGCACTTTAGATTTCCAACAGTTGATCAATCTGTTCTTTGGGAGATGAGCCTCCACCGGGAGAATTTACAAGAGACAGAGGACTCTGGCATAAGTGTAGAGAACGAGCCAGAATATTTAGATATGAAGCTAGAACTGCAATGCAAATCTGTGACCCGGGAGAAGTATGCAAACTTAGCTCTTCTCCAGAACAAAGAATTGTGACTCATATTAATCAAACCCGCATCCACCTAATAAGATAGTTATATTGTTTCTTTTTTCCCTGGCGTAGACCAAGTTTTTCCACATATTTTTCCCATGGACTGCTGCAATTTGGTAAAACTTTGTACACCAGCTGGATATCTTAAAAAAAAGCCCCCTAGTCCTGTGCTTAAAGAAAAGCCTAACTTCACCACTGGTACCAGCTCTGCGACATCCATTGTACATGTACGGCAGATGTGCACACAGCTTGTATGGAGCGGGTTCAGGAGCCATACTTCACTGGTGCTGGACCATGGATGGCCAAATAGGGCATTTTTTTTCCCCTGACCGTAAAAAATGTTTGAAATGTTTTTTGTCTGTCTGTTTAAGTTGGAGAAACTTGTACAGAATATGACTGTAATTATCATCATTCTACTGTTCACAGTGAATGCAGATATGTATCGCTCTTATAGGCTGTAGACATGTATCACTCACATTCGTAATGATTATGGTTTTCCAAAGTGCCCGTATAAAATGTTGGGTGTCAGTGATTTTTTAGTTTGTTTTTTTTTCATAAGCTGTCAACAAAAAAACCTGGTGTCAACTGTGTAAGGCTTTATTCACACATCAGTATTTTTGATCAGTATTTCATCAGTATTTGTATGCCAAAATCAGGTGTTTCTCCAAAACACAGAACAAGTGTCAATCTTTCAATTATAGTTTTTCTCTCTAAGGCCGGGATCACACATGCGAGAAACTCGGACGAGTCTCGCATCTTAATACCCAGCACTGTCGCCAGAACTCGAGAGCGGCATGTATTTCTATGCAGCTGCATGCACCGCTCCTGAGTGCCGGCAGCAGTGCCGGGTATTACAGTAAGATACAAGATTCGTCCGAGTTTCTCGCATGTGTGATCCCGGCCTTAGAGAGAAAAACTATAATTGAAAGATTGACACTTGTTCTGTGTTTTGGAGAAACACTGATTCAAAAATATGGCCAAATACTGAAGTGTGATTGAGGCCTTACATAGATGCTCCTGTAGAGTAAGGGCTCATGGAGAAGTTTGTAGAACTCGGTCTGATCAAGGACTGGCTGCGGGTTTCCCTACCCAAGTGTGACAGCCTCATAAAAATATACAAAGCTGTCATACTCGCGGCCATGGCCAGTCGTGATCAGACTTAGGTCCATATGCGTTTCCGTAAGCCCTAACTGATGGAGTCAGAGCTGGCTCTGAACCCAATGCCAATAACATACGTAGGTTCTGACGTAGTTTCTGACGGCCATCGGCCCCCAAGTGACACGACTGTGAGGTTCCGGTGACTTGCCATGGCAGCTGGGGACCTACCATAGTCATGGGCTTGTGCTGAGCGGGCTTAAAGGTCCCGTTACACGCATCAATGTCCCAGCGATCCCACCAACGATCCGACGTGGATCACTGGGACATAGTTAGCTGATCGCTGGTGAGTTGTCACATAGACAGACCCACCAGCGATCAGGACCAGCGAGCAAGCTGGTATCCAAGGTAAACAGCGGGTATCTAAGAGCCGTGTGGCTCTAGTTACCCGCTGTTTACATTGGAAACCAGCTCCCAGCGTCGCTGGTCACACGCAGCGATGCGCGCTGGCCAGCGGGAGACCAACGATCAAAAAATGGCCCAGGACGTTCGAGCGTGATCAGCGATACCCGGCAGGGGGGCCGGTCGCTGATACATGTCAAACACAGCGAGATCGCTGGCGAGATCACTGTAGCATCACAAAATCAGCGATCTCGCTGTGTGTGACGGGGCCTTAAAACAAGATTAATCCTATAGTGGTGCAGTGTATTTTACATGCAGATTCAAAAGGTTAAAAAAAAGTTTTAAAAATATTGAAAAAAAAACTTTAAATCGCTCCCTTTTTTCTCCAAACGTAAATCTAAAAAAGTTTTCCCATGTGCGAAATTGCCCTAATAAAATAATAATTAATAAAATATTTATCGCCAAAATTTAAATATGCAAAAACATCATTAGTCAAAAAATGGCATCATTAAAAACTACAGCTCAACCCACAAAATAAAGTCATGGTGACACACTCACCAACACAGTAACATTAAAGGGGTCTAATACACGGAAAATAACATTTTTTCGCTTATTTTTGGCTTCTTAAGCTTAATGTGAGCAGTTACCTTGGTAATGATAGTCTTATACATATCTGGAAGTGTAAACACGATAATTATGTAAGGATAAAAGACTATTTCTAATAGAGCAAAAACAAGCAGAGGAGTCTGCGCATGAAGGCGGCTATTTGTGCTGTGAAATGTTAGCGGTGCGGAGGTGAACAAGTAACGAGGGGCGGACATTATGCATCTCTAATGACCGTCATGGGGCAAGGAACAGGTCACCCTCATAATTATGTCCCCGGTGTGACCTTCCGGCAATTAACTAATGTATTGCGCCCCTCTGTCCTAATTCACGAGCCTCTCCTTGTTGATCTGAGCTGGTGACTGAAACAAACTTTGTAATGAGACGTTAATGGAGATCTGCAGCAGAAAAAAAGTAGACAATGATATAATACGCGGCACGGACACAAGTATTGGGACACCTACAGAAGCTTTTATTACATCCCTTTCTCCATATCCAAAAGCAGTAACCCCTTCATAACCAGACGATTTGCGCATTCGCTATTTTCTCCCTTTATTCCAAGAACCATAACTTTTTTATATTTTTCCATCCATGTAACTGTGTTTACGTCCCTTTATCTGCGGGACCAGTTGTAGTTTTAAATAACTCCACTCATTTTACCGAAAAACGGCAGAACAAAATTCAAGGTGCAGAAAAATGGTGAAAAAAACCACTCAACTCCGCCATTATTTTTTCTTCTTTTTTTTTTTTCCTGTGTCGATAGTCTGATAAAAATGACCATAACTTTTCAGGACAGTACGATTATGGCGATACTAAACTTTTTTTTTTGTTTAAAAAAATTTGGTTTGTGTCACCATTTTAAGAGACTTGTAATGTTTTAATTTTTACAACCATAGAACTGTATAGGGGGTTGTTTTTCACATGACAAGCTGGCATTTTTAAAGTCTTAATCACTTCTTATTGCATTTTTTTGGGCAAGTTGTAGCAACTGTGAAACGCCAATTCTGTAATTTAAAATGTTCAAGTTACTAACAAGATTTTCATAGTTTGGATTTTATAAGAATGCAGGAATAAAAGATTTATTTTTATTTATTTACTATCTATATAGTGGAAAATTGGGCGATTGTAATTTTTAGATATTTTTACTAATTTTTTTTTCACTTTATTTTTTAGTAACCTTTAAAGACTTGCACCTGCAATCATCTGATCATATGTCTTGATATATCCCAGTATTGCACTATATAGATATAATAAAGGTCTTACATGAATCTGTGGCTGGGCTTTAAAGGAGTGCCCACATGGCAGCCATAAGGGCCTTCAAAAGGCCATGACAACTCCGCAATTGCATCCTAGTTGATGGGCACATGGAATGGCAGAACCCCCTGGAGCAGAGATTGGAGCTTAGCTCCGATTCCTGCAGGTCCAGGCAGATGCAGCCTGTGTGTATCAGCTCCTGAGCTTCCTCCTTATACAGGCACCTAACATATCAGTACATTCTATGTCCAGAAGGAGTTAATATAACAGCTCTCACTCTTCTGGGAAGGATTTCTATAAGATTTTGTAGGTGTCTGTGAAAATTGTTGCTTCTTCATCCTGAAGAGCATTTCTTAAGTCAGACCCTGATGTTGGGAAGAGTCCGAGCTCACAATTTTCGCTCTAGTTCATCCCAAAGGTCTTGGATGGGGTTGAGGATGGAGCAATGTGCGGCCGGTCATGTTCTATCAACAAATCTACCAACGAAGTCTGTATGGACCTTGTGCACAGTCATGGGGAACGGAAAACGGTCTTACCTAAACTCTTCCAACAAAGTTTGGAGTCTTGGTGATGTAAGGCTTTGCAATGTAATGTATGAAAAATATCTTGTTATGTTGATGCATTAAGATTTCCTTTCACTAGTCAACCGTTGAAAAACAAGCCTATAACAGCATCCCTTTGCCACCAAACTTCACAGCTGGCACGATGCAGTCAGGTCAGGGTAACGTTTTCCTACTGTTTAGCAAACCCAGACTCCTCCATCAGACACCAGATAGAGATGTGCGATCCATCACTGCACAGAACACGTTTCCTGCAGAGTCCAGTGGTGGCAACTTTACACCACTCCATCCTATGATCGGCATTGTGCTTGGTGATGTAAAGCTGCATGCAGCGGCTAGGCCATGAAGCTCCTGGCGGGAATGCAAAGTTTGCACTGATGTTAATACCAGAGGAGGTCTGGACTCTACAGTTATGGAGTCAGCAGAGCGATAGTGACTTTTTCTGCCCTCTGCTCCTCAGCACTTGGTGATCCCGCTCTGTAACATTACGTGGTCACGACTGACTGAGTTGCTGCGGTTCCTTCCATTATCAATAATATCTCTCACAGGTGATGGGGGAAGATTTAGTAGAGAAACATGGATTTTTTGTGATAAACTCACCATAAAATCCTTTTCTCCGAGACGCTCATTGGGGGACACAGGTACTGTGGGTGTATGCTACTGCCACCTGGAGGCTGACACTAAGTGAAAAAAAAGAGGATAGCTCCTCCTCCGCCGTATACACCCTCGCCCCGATTGTGGGTGGAAACCAGTTTAGTGCAAAAGAAGTAGAAGAACAACAAAATCAGCCACAATGCAGGTAACAACATGTCTAGAAAAAAACACCCTAATATCAATGAAAATGCATATTAATTAAACAAAACAAGAGCCAACTGGCTAACAGGGTGGGTGCTGTGTTATGAATGGGTCACCGAGGAGGATAGCAGGCCCAGGCTAAGCCACAGAAAACCAGAGAGATTGGAAACTAAGCGGATTGCAGAACCCTGATCTTGTCCACACAACTAGCAGTAGCCGTGGAGCGTGCCTACGATGATCCTAGACGCCTCGGTACAGCCGGAGAGCTAACTAAGCCTAAAGCAAGAAGGGGGAAAACGCAGGCAGGAAAATAGACTGAGCAAATGATGGGGCCCACACTGACTAGACAGGACAGGAAAGAAAAGACACTATCTGCAATCATGCAAAAAAACCTGCAAAAAGTCCAACACGTCTGATGCACAAAAAACACTGAAGTCGCACGACTTCGCCCCCACTATATCAGCACTCTAGCAAATTCTGAAAGCAAAAGAAAAAGAGACCAATATAACAGGGGACAAAACAAACTGGAACAAGCAGTAACAGATGGGCGGTGATTCAGCACAGCCCCAGCCGGAGCTGGCTGAACCACACAAAGCAGAGCTAGACAAAACCAGATCAAATGCAAACAGAATAGCAAATGAACCACTTAGCTGAACCATGCAGTGACAGAGCAGGAGACATCAGACCTCAGAATAATAATAATATAATAATAATAATCTTTATTTATATAGCGCCAACATATTCCGCAGCGCTTTACAGTTGAACAGTTTCAAACACAACAGTCATAAGTAATAACGTTAACAATACAATAATTAAAGCGAAATAAGACGACCCTGCTCGTGGGAGCTTACAATCTACAATGAGGTGGGGGCGATGCAAAGCACAGGTTTGTATTTACAATGATGTATTTACAGTGATGGTCCAGCCATCTTCAGGGGGTGGGGGATAGATGGAGATAGTGAATGGGCAACACACACCCAAGCATAAAATGACTTTGATTACTGAATGTGATAGGCCGCTCTGAACAAATGTGTTTTGAGCGAGCGCCTAAAACTATGCTAATTGTGGATGGTCCTAATATCTTGGGGTAGAGCATTCCAGAGGATTGGCGCAGCACGGGAGAAGTCTTGGAGTCGGGAGTGGGAGGTACGGATTAGGGCAGAGGTTAGTCGAAAGTCATTTGCAGAGCGCAGTGGTTGGTTAGGCCGATAGATAGAAATGAGGGAGGAGATGTAAGGGGGTGTCGCACGGTGGATGGCTTTGTGGATGAGAACAAGTACTTTGAATTGTATCCTGTAATGAATGGGCAGTCAGTGTAACGACTGGCGAAGAGCGGACGCGTCCGAGAAACGATTAGCCAGATGGACAACCCTGGCTGCTGCATTAAGGATGGACTGGAGAGGGGAGAGTCGAGTGAGGGGGAGGCCAATTAATAGAGCGTTACAGTAGTCCAGGCGGCAGTGGATCAGGGTGACAGTGAGGGTTTTTGTTGTTACCATGGTGAGAAAAGGGCGGATTCTAGAGATGTTCTTTAGGTGCTCAGAAGGCACAGGAAGAAAATCACCAGCAGGGATAGAGGGAGTCAGCTGAATTAAATCCCAATCTGAAACCCCAGATCTCCAATCGTCATCCTCATTATCAGGTGGCAAGCCTCTGTCAATCAGATCAGCTCCACTACCTCCAGTAACCACCAGGACGGATAAAGCCGATATCTGTCTCCTGAGGGAGCTTGGGGCCAACCCTGAGTCTAGGCCAGACTAGAGAAAGGCCAAGATGTTGGGAATAGAGAATCTCAGTGGAGAAAAAACGCGGCCTTGACACCAAGAAAAGAAAACCTTCCAGGTGTGATGGTAAATTCACGCCGAGGTAGGCTTCCGGGCGCTAACCATTGTAGCAACCACCTCGCGCCCAAACCCTGCCTGGGACAGAATCCAAGATTCAACGGCCATGCCATCAAACACAGGGCCCCGCAGCTCGGGTGGAAGATCGGGCCCTGGGACAGTAGATCTGGGCGCTCTGGCAGTCGCCAAGGAACATCGGCGAGCAGCTGCACTAGATCTGCGTACCATGCTCGACGGGGCCAGTCTGCGGCCAGCAGAATCGCTGGAACCCCTTCTGTTTTGATCTTCTTGACGACCCTCGGAAGTAGAGGCAGCGGGGGGAATAAGTATGGGAGGCGAAACTGGTTCCATGGCAGAACCAACAAATCCACGGCGATCGCCTGCGGGTACCAGGACCGAGCGACAAACGTGGGCACCTTGGCGTTTACTCTGGAGGCCATCAGGGCCACATCCGGTGTTCCCCACCGTTGGCAAATCTGCTGGAAGACCTCGGGGTGTAGTGACCATTCCCCGGACGCAAGACCCTCCCAGCTGAGGAAGTCTGCCGCCCAGTTCTCCACGCCCGGGATGTGGTCCTCCGATATCACCGAGTGGTTACTCTCGGCCCAGCGAAGAACGTGCCCTACCTCGTGCATGGTTGCTCTGCTGCGTGTGCCCCCTTGATGATTTATGTAAGCCACCGCCGTGGCGCAGTCCGATTGAATCCGGACGGGGCGGCCTGCTAGAAGGTGATGAAAATGTTGCAGTGCCAGCCAGATCGCTCGTATTTCCAACAAGTTGATAGGGAGGCGTGCCTCTTGTGGCGACCACCGTCCCTGGGTCGTGTGGTGGCGAAAAACCGCTCCCCAGCCGAGGAGGGTGGTATTGGTTGTGACCACCAAGCAATGGTCTGGGGGAAAAGGTTTCCCCTGAAGCAGGGAGGAACTGACTGTCCACCACTCGAGTGACTGACCTGAGAGGACAACCGGCATTGGTGATCGAGCGTGAATGGGTTCTTGTCCCAGGATGACAAGAGGACGTTCTGCAGGGGGCGAAGATGGAACTGGGCGAACGGAATCGCTTCCATTGCTGTCACCATTTTCCCTAGGATCCTCATCTCGAAACGGATGGTGTGAGGGACTGGTTGGTGAAGTGTCCGGACTCCCTGCTGGAGAGCTAGAGCCTTGTCTCGAGGGAGATTTACCAACCCTCAGAAGGTGTTGAAGATCATCCCTAAAAAGGAAGTCCTCTGAGCTGGAACAAGGGATGATTTTTTTCACGTTGACCAACCACCCTAAGCGGGAAAGAGTATCTAGCGTGATGTTGACACTTTCCTCGCATGCCCAAATCGAAGGGCCTTTGACCAAGAGGTCGTCTAAGTAAGGCAAGATGACTATGCCCCGGGAGTGCAGGATGGCCATAACGACTGCCATGACCTTTGTGAACACTCTGGGGGTGGTGGCTAGCCCAAAGGGCAGCGCTGCAAACTGGAAATGTAGACCGTTGATGGCGAAGCGTAGAAATCTTTGATGCGGAGGGAAAATGGGGATGTGTAGGTAGGCGTCCTGGATGTCGATAGAGGCCAAGTACTCTCCCTGCACCATGGCCAATATAACTGAACGGAGAGACTCCATCCGGAAATGCTTGATCCTCATAAATTTGTTCAGGAACTTCAGGTCCAAAACAGGCCTGACAGTCCCGTCCTTTTTGGGGACCGCGAATAGGTTGGAATAGAAGCCCTGAGTCTTCTTGTGTTCTGGCACGGGAATAATGACTCCGTTATGCTGGAGAGATTTGATGGCTCCTAGTAAAGCCCTTGCCCGGGTATCCCCCTTGGGAAGACGGGAAAGAAAAAATCACCTTGCGGGGTACCTGACAAATTCTATCTTGTACCCTGAGGACACCAGCTCTCTCACCCATGTGTCGTGTGCGACGGTGAGCCAGACGTGGCGAAACCAGGCTGATGTCGCCTGAAAAACGCCTCGAGTCATTTGGCTGAGGATCTTTGGGACCTGGTTCCCTTCGACCTGGGCTGGTAAGTACGCATTCTCCCCAACGGGTTGGCTCTATATGAGACCTGTCGATCCCTATCCTGGTTGGGGCGACCTGAGGCGGCAGAATTGGCTGCTGTAGTCCACTCGGGGTTGCGAAAGGCCCGAAAACGTGCCTGGAACTGGTGAGGAAACGGCGGTTTGACCTTTTGTTGAGGAAGAAAACCGCTCTTCCCTCCTGTGGAGTCGGAGATGAACTGGTCTAACTTCTCTCCGAATAGGCGGCCGCCCTGATAAGGTACAGAAGCCAAAGACTTCTTGGAGGTTGAATCGGCCCGCCAAGTCCTTAACAATAAAGCTCTCCTAATGGAAATTGCTTTTGCGGCAGCAAGGGACGGGCAATTGGCCGCATCCAAAGATGCATTGATTAAGTAGTCCCCAGTCATACCGATCTGACTCGCGATCTCTGATACCTCTGCTGGTAGGTCCCCATCCTGCAAGGCTCTGTTCAATGATTCTGACTAAGAAATCATAGCCTTGGCTATCCAAGTTGCCGCGAATGAGGGAGAGAGTGCTGATCCTGATGCTTCAAAAACTGAGCGAGTCAAGCTCTCTATGAGACGATCAGTGGGATCCTTAATAGAAGAACCACTAGGTACAGATAACAGGGTTTTAGAGGCCAAGCGTGACACGGATGGATCCACCGTTGGGGATTCCATCCATTTTTTACAGAGATCCGGGGCAAACGAATACCTCGCTTTGAGCGCCTTCTGGTCCGAGAAACATCTGTCCAGCCGTTCCATGTGTCGTTGTACTATGTCCTTGAACTCTGGGTGAGTGCAAAATACTCTATGCGGCCGCTTAACTCGCTTAAATGACACCTTATGGCCTGAAACCCCAGATTCTGATTGACGGCTTCGATGAGGCTGTCCACTGTTTCCCGACACCCCGAAGTATCTAGGTCAAGGGGTTCGTCCGAATCGTAATCTGAGATTTGCTCGCTATCGACTACTGGTGAAGGAAAGCGAGAAGCAGAACTCACGGATGCCGAGGCCCTGGATGGCCTGGGAGACGCCGTGTGGGTTCGTTTCCCCCGCATCTGCCTAGTGAGAGAGCGGACCCTGCAGGCCGGAGACTCCTGTGAGGTGGAGGACCCCTCCAAGACAGGCGAGCCACTATCCCTGCCCCTATCTGGGGCGCGAAGGGACTCGATTGCTTGCGTAAGTGACGCCATAGACTGCGACAGTGATAGGGCCCATTCCGGGGGACTTGGCACACTGGGCTCAGTCACAGGGGAGGGCTCCTGGGTGCGTTTGGAATCGCAAGCTTCGCATAATCGCTTGCTCTGCGCGTGCGGAAAAGCGGCCCGACAGGAGATGCATGCAGCATATAGAAACGTCTGCGTCTTAGCTTTTCCAGACATGCTGTATCTGCCAGGCATCAGCACTGCAGACCGCTGGGGGGGGAGCACTCCTCGTTTTTACGTAGCATGGCCTCTCGGGTTGGGGGGCAGCACTTACCTTAGTCCTGTGCCCCCACGCGTCCTGGAAGAGCAGGGTGTTGCTCCAGCTCAAAAAACGCGCGCCTCAGCTGCGGGCGGGCCGCTGGAAGAAGAGGAGTCCTGGGGGCGGTATTTCCGAATTGAGGCCTAGCGCTGGTCCGAAGCCGGGGACTCGATTTCTTCGGCGCCCAACCAGGCCACGGGGGCGGGCCGCCGGAAGTGACCCGAAGGAAGGCGGAACTTTCGCCCGCGGCCCAGCGCCGACCGAAGCCGCAGGCTGGATTTCTAACATCTGCCCGCGACGGGGGGGCCCAGGCTGAGGACCCGTGGCCGGACGCCAGGACATGCCGCCGTGGTGCTACCTTCGGATGCTGCCGCTCTGGCCCCCGGGAAAAGCTAAGGCTCTAGCCCTGTGGACGCTGCTGCCGGAGCCGTCCCAGGCCATCCCCCTCCATGACGATGCTTCAGCTCCAGCTCAGGTAGAGGGGAGGGGGCCACATATAGGACGGTGCAGGCACCCTAGCTCCATCTAACCAAGGGGGAGGAGAGGGACCGTCCGCCGCCTTGCAGCACCGCAGTCTAGCATTGGTGGAGCAGTGGGGGCCGCACGGAATATGCTAGTGCCTCTGTACAGTCTAGGGTTTCAATACCTTAGGGTGGTCAGGGCTAAGTCCAGGATCATGTCCCACGGTGCGGGCGAGGATACGTGGAGGCGACACTCGCACGTTCTCGCCCGTTGATGGTTTGGGGAGATCAGACCCTTTCAATAGGGTCCATCGCCCCTGTCTCATCTTCATAGAAAAAGAAGAAAAAAAAAAGACGTGTGCCTCCAACGGACACTAAGCATGAACTGGTTTCCGCCCACAATCGGGGCGAGGGTGTATACGGCGGAGGAGGAGCTAACCTCTTTTTTTTCACTTAGTGTCAGCCTCCAGGCGGCAGTAGCATACACCCACAGTACCTGTGTCCCCCAATGAAGCGAAGGAGAAAAAATGTGATGAATGGACTTGATACACCAGTGGCTCCTATAACAGGACTGCACTGGTATCAGTAAATGGTTTACTATCGGCCATTCTGTCGCATGCTAGTAAAGGCAAATGGCATGACAGGGGACCGAGGTTATACACCGCAGAGTGAGGAGCTGGAAGTTGTACACATAGAATCAAAGAATGTTAGAGTTGGAAAGGACCTCTAAGGTCATCGAGTCAAAACCCCCTGCTTATTGCAGGATTCACTAAACCATCTCAGACAGATGTCTGTCCAGCCTCTGTTTGAAGACTTCCATTGATGGAGAACTCACCACGTCTCGTGGCAGCCTGTTCCACTCATTGATCACCCTCACTGTCAAAAAGTTTTTTTTAATATCTAATCTGTATCTTCTCCTTTTCAGTTTCATTCCCTGGCTTCTCATGTTTCCATGTGCAAATGAGAATAAGGATGATCCCTCTACACTGTGACAGCCCTTCAGATATTTGTAGACAGCTATGAAGTCTCCTCTCAGTCTTCTTTTTTGCAAACTAAACATTCCCAGATCCTTTAACTGTTCCTCGTACGACATAATTTGCTGTCCACTCACAATCCTGGTAGCTCTTCTCTGAACTTGCTCTAATTTTTCAATGTATTTTTTTAAAATGTGGTACCCAGAACTAGACACAGTATTGCAGATGTGGCCTGACCAATGAGGAGTAGATAGGGATAATTACTTCACGTGATCTAGACTCTATGCTTCTCTTAATACATCCTAGAACTGTGTTTTCCTTTTTTGCTGCTGCATCACACTCATGACTCATGTGTAGGCTGTGATCTATTAGTATACCCAGGTCTTTTTCACACATGCTGTTGCTTAGTTCTATTCTTCCCATTCTCTAGATGTCAATTTAGTTTTTCTTGCCCAGATGTAGAATCTTACATTTATTCCT
This sequence comes from Dendrobates tinctorius, assembly GCF_039654945.1. Taxonomy (NCBI): domain Eukaryota; kingdom Metazoa; phylum Chordata; class Amphibia; order Anura; family Dendrobatidae; genus Dendrobates; species Dendrobates tinctorius. The sequence continues at coordinate 18,897,273 of NW_027361689.1, read as the reverse complement.
GTTAAATGCCATGCTATTAGTTGCTGCCCATTGTTGAAGCTTATTTATATCCATCTGAATCCTTTCTCGGTCTTCTCTAGTGTTAGCTATCCCTCCTAGCTTTGCATTGTCTGCAAATTTGTTTAGTTTACCTTCAGTTCCCTTATCAGGATCATTTATAAAGATGTTGAACAACAATGGGGCTAAAGGGCCCATTACACATAGCGATATCGCTAGCAATATTGCTGTAACGTCACTGGTTTTGTGACGTAGCAGCGATATTGCTAGCGATATCGCTATATGTGACACTTACCTCCGACCAGCTCCCCCGCTGATTATCACTGATCGCGCAAGAACGTCCTGGACCATTTCTCGTCGGGCGCTTCCTGCTGGACGAGCGACGCGTGGACGCGGTCGGAAGGACGTCAGGATCGCCGCGTGTGACAGGTAAGTAATGACCCCGACCGCTGCTATGTCGCTGGTGAGATCTGCCTGTGTGGCAGCTCACTAGCGACCACTTAGCGATGCACCAGCGATCCATATCGTTGTCGGGATCGCTGGTGCATCGTAAGTGTAACGGTACCCTAAGACAGAGCCAAGACAACGGGTGGATTTGGCCGGATCTTATATACTTCTGGACGAGCAGTCGGATGTTACACACTAGGGGGAAATGGGCTGAATGTTATACGTTGGGTTTGAGGGGTCGAATGTTATACATTAGGGGGCAATAGGGCAGGATGTTATACACCGGGGACGAGGGGCAGGATGTTATTCACCAGGATGTGAGGGGCCCAATGTTACCGTATATACTCAAATATAAGCCTAGATTTTCAGCCCAAAAAATTGGGCTGAAAGTCCCCCTCTCGTCTTATATTCGAGTCATATACAAAGGGGGTCGGAGGTGTCAGGTCATACTTACCCGTCCTGACGCTGTGTCTTGAGCCCCCAGCTTCTCCCCGTGCTCTCTCTTCCTGCCTTCAGCGGTCACGTGGTGCCGCTCATTAAAACTCATGAATATGCGCATATTCATGAGTTTTAATGAGCGGTACCACAGGACCGCTGAAGGCAGGAAGAGAGAGCACGGGGAGAAGCTCAGGGCTCAAGAGACAGCGTCAGGACGGGTAAGTATAGTGATACTCACCTGTCCTGCGTCCATGGCTGCTTGCTGCTGTCTGTCATCGGTCAGTGACTTCAGACAGCAGAGGGCGCGGTGACGTGGTTAGTGCGCGGCGCGCCCCCTGCAGTCTGAACGTCACTGACTGATGACGTGGCAGATAGCGGTGAGCAGCCATGGACGCAGGACACGTGAGTATCTCAGGTGCCAGCAGTGACAACGGCACCTGACACCCAGCGACGGAGAGGTGAGTATGTCATTTTTTTTATTTTTACATGCAGCAGCAGCATGGGGGCAGCATATGGGGGAGTAATCTATGGAGCTTCTTCTGGGGTCAGCATATGGGGGAACAATCTATGGAGCTTCTTATGGGGGCAGCATATGGGGGAATAATCTGGAGCTTCTTCTGGGGTCAGCATATGAGGGAACAATAGGGAACAATCTATGGAGCTTCTTATGGGGGCAGAATATGGGGGAACAATCTATGGAGCTTCTTATGGGGGCAGCATATGGGGGACTAATCTATGGAGCTTCTTCTGGGGACACCATATGGGGGAATAATCTATGGAGCATTTCCCACCCTAGGCTTATACTCGAGTCAATAAGTTTTCCCAGTTTTTTGTGGCAAAATTAGGGGGGTCAGCTTATACTCGGGTCGACTTATACTCGAGTATATACGGTATATACCAGGGGACAATGGGTCAAGGATTTTATAAAACAAGGGCAATGGGACTGGATGAAAAACCTGATTAAGATGTGTGTCGTATAATTTTGGTGTATTTTAAAGTGATAACTTCTGGTAATCAGTGGTCAAAGAATGACATTATGATCCAAAAAAGCAACCTAGATCAAAAGAGTAAAGGGCTGATTGACAAGACATGTTCTTGGGTTGCACAAGGCTAATATTTTAACATGCTTATGTGCAAACAGGTTGGTAGGAATATCCCTCCACATCCACTAGCAAGAATACACTTCATCTGCAATGTTTGAAACTGAATGGGAGGAGACACAGATTAGATATTAGAAAAAACTTTTTGACAGTGAGTGTGATCAATGAGTGGAACAGGCTGCCACGAGAGGTGGTGAGTTCCCCTTCAATGGAAGTCTTCAAACAGAGGCTGGACAGACATCTGTCTGGGATGATTTAGTGAATCCTGCTTTGAGCAGGGGGTTGGACCAGATGACCAAGGAGGTCCCTTCCAACTCTACCATACTATGAGTCTATGTTTCTCTACGGTTGATATAATCCATTGAAACTACCATGTTTGCTTGCTAGTAGTGACTGAGCGGCCATGAATATTTGACAAAGCTGATTTTGTCATTTAAGCTGACTTTGTGTGCCATGATAAAAATATTTTCCTTGATTTTCTAATTTCCGAGCTCAGCCTTAGTATAACACATAATAATTTAAAAAGTAGACTGTATGCAACAGCATACTGGACACTTACCCACTCCAGCACCATTGAAAATACTAGGCAGGACCAACATTATGTGATTCGGCCAATATTTTTTATAGATGGCCATCTCATACTCTTTGACAACTAGAATATGCAGATGGTTGCTGCCATCCATGGCATGGTACAGGTTGAAGAGACCGTGTTCATGGCGGCCTGTGGTTGGGGTGAAGATCGGACTTTTCACACTGTCAGTGACCTGAAGAAGAAAATAAAGAAGAAAATGTTCAATAATACATAAAATATGGTCCACGGAGATAGATAGCTATGAGATAGATAGATAGATAGATAGATAGATAGATAGATAGATAGATAGATAGATAGATAGATAGATAGATAGATAGATGGCCTTTTCTTCCCTCGTCCCGCTGCTCCTCATTTACCTTGTCTGAGATTAGCGGCAGCCTCATGCTCTCCAGTTGGCCTCCAGGTTGGCTGAACACAAAATGATGCTCCTTGGATTTCGGTATGATGAAGTGAAGCTGGATTTCTTCTCCCAGCATTGAATAAGAAAATGCAAAAGCGTGTAATGTTGACTCATACATCTGAAATATAAACCAACATTTTTTTCTCACAAATGTCTTACTTTTTCTCTTTTCTGCAATGTTTTGACATCTTCACAATCAGCTTTTTTACTGATCATTACTAAAATGAGATGGAAACCACAATGCTGCGCTCTGACCCCAGCCCAGCCTCCCCACCTGGGCATTATAAGACATACAGCCATTGAAAAACATAATGAATTACCCCATGTGTCCTCGCTGGAACAATTACACCTAAGAGTATTGATGAGATATAAGTACATTGCCCGACTGCTGCAGAACATCTTCAAGAGGACGTGTCTAGAGTTTAGTGTTTACCTGAAACCTTGGGTTGTATCCCATGTACTGGTGGCACTGCTCACAGTGGTGGTAGGTGTTATAGGAGGCAAACTTAGATAATCTCATCCGTGTTGTGGGGCGGCGGATATAAATGTCTTCATGTCTCCTATTAGCTGATTTATCTGAGAATAAAAAATGATGATGTGATTACTGTCATAGTATAGTTTGGTGGCGGTGATAACAATAACCTAAATTCTGAAATTAAACAGGTACTAAAATAATGGACCGAACCTCTGGAGACCAAAGGACAGCACTAAAGCAAAGATAGAAAGACAGAAAGAAAATAGGAGAAAAGAGCGAAAGAAAATAGAAAAAAAGAAAGAAGGTAAAAGAGAAGAAAAAAGAAGGAAAGAGTGCAAGAAAATAACATGAAAGAAAATAGAAAGAATGAATGAATTAAAGAAGGAAAGAGAAAAAGAAAAAAGAAAAGAAAAAAGAAGATAGAAGGAAAGAGGGAATGAAAATAGCGTGAAAGAAAGAAAGAAAACAAAGAAAATAGCATAAAAGAAAATAGAAAGAACGACAGAAAAAAGAAAAAAAGAAAGAAAAGAAAGAAAGGTTGAACTTGAAGGAACTGCGTCTTTCTTCAACCTATGTAAGTACCGTATAAACAGTATTTGTGTGGAGGTGAGATGTTCACTCAACATATTGTACATATGAAAGAAAGAAAATAGCGTGAAAGAAAGATGGTAAGGGAAAAAAAGATAGAAAGAAAGACAAAAAAATAAAAAAGAGTTAAAGAAAACAGCAAGAAAGAAACAAGTGAAAGAAAATAGAAAAAAGAGAGAATGAAAATAGTGTGAAATATTATAGCGTGAAAGAAAAAAGAAAGAAGGAAAGAGAGAAAGAAAATAGCATGAGATAGAATAGAAAGAAAGAAAAGAAAAAGAAAAAGTGAGAGAAAAAAAAGAAAGAAAATAGAAAGAGAAAATAGTGTAAAAGAAAATAGAAAGAACGAAAGAAAATAGAAGAAAGAAAGAAAGAAAGAAAGAAAGAAAGAAAGAAAGAAAGAGAAAGAAAGAAAATAGATTGGAAAGAGCGAAAGAAAATAGTGTGAAAGAAAACAGCGTGAAAGAAAAAAGAAATAATGGAAGAGAGATAGAAAGAAAATAGAAGGAAGAAGAAAGAAAATAGCATGAGACAAAATAAAAAGAAAGAGTGACAGAAAATAGCAAGAAAGAAAGAAAGAAGCACTATACTTAGATGAATAGTTCCAGGTGAAGAAAGTCTAATAGAGTTAAGGTCCCATCAGCAAAGGTTGCCTTGTTGTGGCTGGTGGGCACACGCACATTAGCTAATTTGTGCACTAAGTACACATAATGTATAAATCTATATAGCAGTAATGCAGATAAAAATTCATATATTGAATGTTTGCAGACATCATACATCTTGGTGCAGCAATCTTTAGTGGACAGATAGATGATCTTTTTTCTTTATTTCTCAAAGTTAACATGCAAATTTGGATGATCAGACCTCAGAGTGTAATGGTGGAGCCGACCTCTTCACCTGCCGGCAGATACATGTCCCAGCTGGCAATTATTGGATGTCTATGGCTTGTGGCTGACGATACAGAGCAGCGCGCTAATGGTTTTATGTTCTTAATGTCCAATATGTATTGTCACGCTATATAATGGACAGGACCTACACTAGATGTGAGTGTGAGCAACGTCACCGAGAACAAAGACAAAGGGAGGAACCGGCAGTAAGTTCAGAGTTTTCATTATTTTCCAAGATATGTCAAGGCGGCTGTGAGTGAGTGACAAAGTGTAAGAACCAATACACCAAGCAAAGCACCGAAGGACGGGAGAATAAACAGACAGGAAGATTACACAATATGAAGAAGAAAAGCGGAGATCTCTCTGGAGACTGCAGACAGCTGAAAAGGACATGTCAGTCACACTGCAGACATTACCTCCTCCTTCTAGAGGCATTAGAGCAAAGATAGCCCTGTACACACTAATATTCAAATTACCAGTATATAAAGGCAGCGTAAATGTCGCCCCTAATTAATGGAAGTCTGTGCTGGTACATTCAGCGGCTTCCTAATCCCATCAGTGAGAAAATGATTTGCCCTATTTATTCTGATAGGCCACTAGGGGCAGCGATCCGCAGGGAGCGGATCATAGAGCTCATTCTCAATGGGGGAGACTGCTCCTGCAAAGCAGAGGCAGATGTCCTTTTGCAAAAATCTGCAGAATATGTCAATCAATGTATACTGCTGCTACAGCAAGCGGGAAGTGATTGATGGTGGAAAGCTACTTGATTGGCAATGAACCTCTATATTAATGTACAGTCCTAACCATACTCAAACTGCAAACTCTTATCTCCACTGAAATCATCAATTGGGGAAAAGAAGGGAGGCCCCCCATACACAAGGTACCTAAACCGATAAAACAGAATATAGTGTAGATCGCAGCCCCAGAAGAAGCCATCATGTATAGGGCGAAACCCTGGGTGGGGCTAAACATTCAGCATCTGCCACAAGGTGGTCTGCTCCATGCTTTTGCTTTTAAAGGGAACCTGTCACGGGAAAATAAGCTGTTAACCTACAGATATTGGGGGTAATCTGCAGGACAATAGTGTTCTGAACTTGCCCAGTGCCCACACATTGCTGAGAGGAAAGTAACTTTATTCTTCCCGGCAGAGTATGGCGTTCAGTCAAGGGGGAGGTGCCAACACGGATCAGTCAGTACCAGGACCGCGGCTACAGCGGACCATACGGTCCATACACAGAGTGCAAACTGAATCCCTGTCTATGCCGCCCCCATGACTGAACACTGCCGGAAGGAATAAAGTTAATTTCATCCTGGCAGTGCCGGCAGTGGGGCTCTCAATGCCGGCAGGGGTCTCTCAATGCCGGCAGGGGGCTCTCAGTGCTGGTAGGGGGGCTCTGAATGCCAGCAGGGGTCTCTCAGTGTCGGCAGCAGGGCTCTCAGTGCCGGCAGCGGGGCTCTCAGCGCCGGCAGCGGGGCTCTCAGTGACGACAGTGCGGCTCTCAGGGCCGGCAGCGGGGTTCTCAGTCCTGGCACCAGTCAGATTCCGAACACTGCAGATTAACCTCATATCTGCTGGTTAATAGTGTGCTCTCACATGACAGGTTCCATTTTAATTACTTTTGTGAGTATAGTAGATACCTTTTCATTGTTTCTCCAGTTCAGTGGACCTACACTATACATTTTATTGGTTTAGGTTCCTTGTCCTGTGACCTATACAGGGATAACCAGAAGTTTCACTATGGATTTTCTACTGGAGTGACTACTTATAAGTATTAATACCTGGCCGGTAAATTGTCTGCTTTTGTCATGTGAGAGAATTGGGACAATTATGCTAATGACACTCGGCTCAAACGCCATCAGCCATTCATTGTCAAACTACTGTGTTTTCCCTTTTGAAATCATAATGACAACCCAAAACACCCAAATGACCGTGATCAGAAGTTTTTCCTCTGCCATCAACATCCAGGGATACAGTGCCATGGGTTGTAAACTTCTTGATTACGGTATGTTTCACATCGTAGACAAAGAAACATCAAGATCTCTGGTGATGGACTTGTAACTTTGAAATTGTTGATATTTTTCAACAATTCTAGATATCAAGTCCTCAGACAGTTCTCCCCTCCTCTGTGTTCTCCATGCTTAGTTTTACACACACAGACACACAATGCAAAGATTGAGTCAAATTCTCCTCTTTTATCTGGTGAGATTTTCCTATTGCCTACACCTGTTACTTGCCACAGGTGAGTTTTATCAAGCATCACTTGCTTTAAACAAAGTTGTTTACCCCCAATTTTGGAAAGGTGCCAACAATTTTGTCCAGACCATTTTGGTGATTTTGTGTTGTACAATTTGCCTTTTTTTCCTCTGTGTTTTTGTGTTGTTCCAATACACACAAATGAAATAAAAATGGATTTAACAAAACATGTGGAATTGCAGTAATTTTCTGGAAGAAATACTTCATTTTTTGGAACAATTTCAAAGGTGCCAACATTTTTGGCCGTGACTGTAAGTATTAAACACGTCATCAATTTTTCTAAGTAAATACATTTCTAACGGTGCTATTGACATGTAGATGTCGGTAACAATCCATCCAATCCACATAGGCAAAGAAATCAAATAATAGATTTCCATAAAAGAAGTTATAGAGGGGGTCGATATTGCTCTTGCTGTCGGACTATGGGGGGATTAATGTGAAAAGAGAACTGTGGGTCATTTCCAATATGAGGGTCTCCTGCTTGGTGAAGAGTGAATTAATTTTGTTGCAATACCTTCGTGGTTGAGATAGTGGCATTCAGGAAAAATCACACTTGCATCTTCATATTTGGGGTCATGCACAATGTAATCGAAGTCCATCCTCTTAATGGCGTCCACTATTGGCCACATATCCTGTGTCTGGTGAAACGGCTGCTCGGGCTTGGGTGTTAGGTCTGTAAAACAAACCAGTGTATATAAAAACTCTTCAGAGCTGAAATCTTAATGAATATTGACTATACTTTCCTGCCTGCACTAGTGAATGCGGATGACAAAGGAGTAATATAAGCAGACTATACAAATGTATAGAAATCTTGTATTAACACGTGACCGGTCGACATCATATCTCTGTAGGCTCTCTGTATCTGTACTGTGTCTTCAGGATTAGGAGACAGTGCAGACATGAGAAGAAACTACCCATGGCACAGATGTCTTATCTAAGGTAAATAAGGGGCATCTTAATAAGGATTCTCTGTTTCTTTCTATCACACATCAATCATTTAATCATACTACAACAGGAGCCCTCACGTGATCTATGTATGATGGGATGAGCAAGGAAGCTGCTAGATAGATAGATAGATAGATACAAGAATATAAAAACATTGAATGCATGAATTAATTATTTCCAATTTGTGTGGGGGCCCACCAGCCATGACAAGGAACATGTTTTTTTTTCCATTGGAACCTACACGATTAAACATGAATTAACCTCTTAGACTGAGAGGAGGAGTACTCAGCCAAATATCGAGTCAATAACTCCACATCTTGGCTGGTGGGAGCACAAGAATTGGCTAATTTGTGCGCTAAGTACCCAAGTATGGTCTATATGGCAGTAACGTAGTTCACAATTCATATATTGAATGTTTGCATCTATCTTGGCGCACACAGAGGCCGCTGTATTCTTTGGTTTGTATCTAATGCAGTCACAGCCGCTTGCACCTGTTCACACTTGGTTCATTCTGTTAGGAGGTGTGGGCCAGATTGGTTGCTTTGCAGATCGTTCCAGAACTTACTGGTATTAATCTCCTCCTCGTCGTACACATCCACCTCTGTCAGCCTAATGAGCATTCTGGACAAGACACTTAAGAACTGCAGATAAGCGCCCGTCTTCCCCACCTAGAGGAGAGGACAGCAGTACATTAATATCCTGCCTCCTTGTGATCATCGTGGCCGGTGATACTGTGCAATCTGTGGAATTAACACAGGCTAAAAGGCGTAATACTAATATTACCAACTTGCAGGCCTCCATTAGGGATTCATTCACCATATGTTCTGCCCTAATTAAACACATTTTAAAGTTCATTAAAGACCCAGCTGGAAACATACAATTTGTTTGTGCATACACCGGCCCGCGGTCACAGGGGAATTTTCCAATTTCCTATCCGCCTTAGAAGCAAAAACAAATATAGCCCTTTTTTATGTTGTGTGCTGTAAAACAGAAAAGCGATGGGAAGTTATTGTGTATTTTTTAGATCTTTAATCGCCTAAACATTATAAATAATGAAACTATACAAGTAATCATAGAGCCACAGAGAAAAAAAAAATACTAAGGGCCACATATAGCTGTAGTAACCTCAGCAAAGAGCATGTCCATTACCCAACAGACACACTAGTGTATACAAATACACAGATATACAAGAATGTACACATACACATATATATACTGACACATACACATTACTTACAAAGTATACACACACGGATACATACACATTACATGCACGCATATACCAATATATACATATTACTTGCACATATACACTGACACATACACCTATATACACACAAACATATACATATCATGTCCACATATACACACAGACACATACACATTATATATACATATACACACAGATACATACACATATACGGTTGTGCTCAAAAGTTTACCTTCCCTGGCAGACTTTATGCTTACTTGGATTTTTTCAGAGAATATGAATGATGATAACACCAAAACTTTTTCTCCACTCATGGTTAGTGGTTGGGTGAAGCCATTTATTGTCAAACTACTGTGTTTTCTCTTTTTAAATTATAATGACAACTGTGGGGATGTGGCTCGCTTAGGTGCAGCGGGAGACAAATGTGAGACAGGTTCTTCCACAGTGCTTGCAGTTTATTCACGGCATAAACGCACAAGGCAACGTAACACCAAACAAATAGCCTTTTAGCTCAGGCAAAATAACACAATGTCCGTAGTTGTAGACTCAGAGCAGGAGTCTCAGCACACATGGGAGGCTTAGTCCTCCCCACACACAACTCCTTGGTTCAGGAGCAGGCCACATTATAAGGCTGTAGCCACACCCACGTTCCCAGCAGCTGACTGGTCACCTGACTGTGACCTCACCACAGGTCCTTCAAACAAAAACAATAACAATATCTGTTATGCTTTACTTCTGCCTTACATTATAGAGACAAGCCATTTATGAGACACATATCTCCCATCGATTACACGACCCTTAGCCCTGCCACATACCTCCCCCCTCTGCCTAAAGCCGTGGGGCTTGGCACTTTCACCTACCAGGCAAGGGATTCTGGAGAGGGCATCGGCATTCCCATGTAGCTTCCCGGCCCTATGCTCTACATGGAAGCTGAAGTCTTGTAGGGCTAAGAACCAGCGGGTGACCCTAGCATTCTTGCCCTTGGTTTCCCTCATCCACCTGAGTGGGGCATGGTCGGATATTAACCTAAACTTCCGTCCCACCAGGTAGTACCGTAATGTGTCCACTGCCCATTTTATGGCCAAACACTCCTTCTCTACAACTGAGTAATTTCTCTCACAAGAAGTCAACTTCCTACTCAGGTAGAGAACAGGATGCTCCTCCCCACGTATCTCTTGGGAAAGGACAGCTCCTACCCCGACATCTGAGGCATCTGTCTGGAGGACAAATTCACGTTTAAAGTCTGGGGCCACCAAAACGGGTTGCTTACAAAGCGCTCCCTTCATTTCTTGGAAGGCTGACTCTGCTTCTTCGGACCAGCTGACCATCACTGACTTTGTCCCTTTAAGCAGATCAGTTAGAGGTGCAGCCATTGTGGCGAAGTTTGGGATAAACCTCCTGTAATATCCCACAATCCCCAGGAAGGCTTTAACTTGCTTCTTTGACAGAGGTCTCGGCCATGTTTGAATTGCCTCCACTTTATTGATTTGGGGTTTGATCTCGCCACGCCCCACTACATATCCGAGGTACTTGGCTTCTTCTCTCCCCAAGGCACACTTCTTCGGGTTTATTGTAAACCCTGCCTCTCTTAGAGCGTCAAACACTGCTTGGACCTTTTCCAGGTGAGTCTCCCAGTCCGGGGTAAAGATGACGATATCATCCAGGTATGCAGCAGCGTATAGCTTATGAGGTGCAAGGATTCTATCCATCGCCCTCTGGAAGGTTGCTGGAGCTCCCTGTAGGCCAAACGGCATCCGGACATACTGGAAGCACCCGTCTGGTGTGGAGAATGCCGTCTTCTCCTTGGCTTCCTGTGCCATGGGGATCTGCCAATATCCCTTGGTCAGATCCAAAGTGGTTATGTACCTGGCAGGTCCAAGTCTCTCGATGAGCTCATCAACGCGTGGCATGGGATAAGCGTCGAACTTGGAGACCTCATTCAGCTTCCGGTAATCGTTGCAGAACCTCCATTCACCATCAGGTTTTGGGACCAGGACAATCGGGCTCGACCAGCCGCTCTTGGATTCCTCAATGACCCCGAGCTTCAACATACGCTGCACCTCCTTGGAGATTACCTCTCGCCGGGCCTCAGGAATACGATATGGTTTCACGTTCACCCGCACATGTGGCTCGGTCAGAATTTCGTGCTCCACCACCTTCGTGCACCCCGGCAACTCTGAGAACAGGTCCTGGTTTTTCTGGAGTAACTCCCGGCACTGCTGCTTCTGGGCCTTCGATAGAGTCTCCGCTATGGTAACGGCTCCAACCTCCCCTTCTAGGTTGCCCAGCAAGCACGGAGTTACCGCTGGCTCTCTATCTTGCCACGGCTTGATAAGGTTAACATGGTAAACCTGGTATGGCTTCCGTCTTCCGGGTTGGTGGATCTTGTAGTTTACGTCTCCCAGTTTCTCCACCACCTCATATGGCCCTTGCCACTTGGCCAAGAACTTACTTTCCACCGTCGGGATTAGCACGAGAACTCGGTCTCCCGGATTGAACTGCCTCACTCTGGCTGACCGGTTGTAGACCCTGGCCTGAGCCTCTTGTGCCTGGCGGAGATGTTCTTTAACAATGGGCATCACCTTTGCAACCCTCTGCTGCATCAGTGCCACATGCTCAATGACGCTTCTGTGGGGCGTGACTTCGGCTTCCCAGGTTTCCTTGGCTATATCTAGGAGACCTCGCGGATGCCGGCCGTACAGAAGCTCGAAGGGGGAGAACCCCGTGGAGGCCTGGGGAACTTCACGGATAGAAAACAGTAAATACGGTAAGAGACAATCCCAGTCTCTACCATCTTCCTCTATGACTTTTCTCAGCATGCTCTTCAGGGTCTTGTTAAACCTCTCAACAAGGCCATCTGACTGTGGATGGTACACTGAAGTCCTCAGCTGGGAAATTTGCAAGACTCTGCACAATTCTCTCATCACCTTGCTCATAAAAGGTGTCCCCTGGTCGGTCAGGATCTCCTTCGGCAAACCCGTCCGGGAAAACACATGGACCAGCTCACGGGCTATACTCTTCGCAGAGGAGTTTCTCAGGGGAATGGCCTCAGGATAGCGTGTGGCATAGTCCAGGATGACTAATATATACTGATGGCCCCGAGCTGATTTAACTAAGGGACCGACCAAGTCCATGGCAATTCTCTCAAATGGCACCTCAATAATGGGCAGTGGCACAAGAGGGTTCCGAAAATGAGATGTGGGGGCGGTTAACTGACATGTCGGGCAGGACCTGCAATAGTTTACTATTTCCCGGTGACACCCAGGCCAATAGAACCTCTGTACAATCCGTTCCTGGGTTTTTTCCACCCCCAGGTGTCCCCCCAAGATGTGTGAATGGGCCATGTCCAACACTTTTCGTCTATAGGGGCCTGGTACTATTAACTGCTCTGCCACCTCCTCCCTTATTTTCGTGACCCGGTACAACAATTCCCCACTCAACATAAAATGGGGAAACCTTGTGTCTGCTCCCGGCTCTTGTGCAACCCCATTAATGACGGTGACATTGTTAAAGGCTTCCCTTAGTGTGGGGTCCCTATGTTGGGCAGTCCCAAAATTCTCCCCGGCCACCCCTAACTCCGGGATGTCAGGTACAGGGGACCCTTCCTCTTCATCCCCAACAAGGACACATAAAGGGAACTCGTCTGCCTCTGGTGGTGGCGATACCTCAGTGGGGTGGATTGGTTCCCTGCTCTTGCTAGCACACTCAGAACCCATCCCCCACAGATCCCAAAACAGACAGAAATCCCGGCCAATAATTATGGGATACAACAAGTCTCGAACAACGCCAACTTCATGCGACTCGGTGCCATGCGCCGTTTCAATCTTCACCCTAGCCATAGGGTAGTCCTTTGCATCGCCATGTATGCACCGAACACCAATCTTTTTACCCGGGAGTATGTTTAGAGGAAAACTGGCCCTCACAAGGGTCACCAAGCTCCCGGAGTCCAGAAGCGCCATTACTGCTCGACCGTTCACCTTCACGGGACACGCTTGTGGCCCCTTGTTAGGTAGCGAGTTCACACTGCAAGCTGGATATGCGTAGTATGAACTACGGCGTCCCATGCTGCAGTCCATCTGCTCGGTGGTCTGGGGACAACGGGCCGCTATATGTCCTGGCCCATGACACTTCCAGCAAATAACACCCGAGGGGACCTTGGGCACCGCCTCCCCCGCCCCTTTTGACCTTGGACGCACCACCCCTTTTTGTGACTCCGCCCCCTGCTGGGACCCCCAATATGGAATGGGCTGCTTCCCCAAGGAACCTTCCATCCCCTGGTATCTCTCGACCAGCCCAACCAGTTCATCAGCATTTTGGGGATCACCCTGGGCAGCCCAAGTCTGTAGAGGTCTCGGCAGAGAATGCACAAACCGATCCATCACAACTCGCTCTACCATCTGTGCAGGGGAAGCCGACTCTGGCTGCAGCCATTTCTGGACCAGGTGCAACAGGTCAAACATTTGGGAGCGCGGGGGTTTGTCCCGGTGATAGGCCCAACGATGCACTCTCTGTGCCCTGGTAGTCATTGTTACCCCCAAGCGGGCGAGAATTTCCGCTTTTAATTTGGGATACTCTCTGGCATCTTGTACCGTCAGGTCAAAGTACGCCTTCTGGGGCTCCCCCGTTAGGTAAGGGGCCAGTACCTCCGCCCACCGCTCTGGCTGAAGTTTTTCCCTCTCAGCCACCCTCTCAAACACCGTCAGGAAGGCCTCCACATCATCCTCAGGGGTCATTTTTTGTAATGCGCGTCTTACCGCCTTCTCGACGTCGGTGGCATCAGCCCGACCTGGGGTTGGGGCGCTCGTCCTGCCCTCCTGGATGGCGGTTGCCAGAAGCTGCATCTGCTGCCGTTGTTCCTGCTGGCTTTGCTGGATCTGCTGTAACAACAGCTTGTTGGTTTCCTGCTGCAGTGCCTGGGACTGGACCAGGTGTTTCATGAGGTCCTCCATGATTCCAGGCAATGCTTGTTGCCCCGCTGCAAACTTCACCCAGGACATGCAGCAACTGTCTCAAGTCTCTGCTGGGACCGCTGCCCGCACGTGTACCACCAATTGTGGGGATGTGGCTCGCTTAGGTGCAGCGGGAGACAAATGTGAGACAGGTTCTTCCACAGTGCTTGCAGTTTATTCACGGCATAAACGCACAAGGCAACGTAACACCAAACAAATAGCCTTTTAGCTCAGGCAAAATAACACAATGTCCGTAGTTGTAGACTCAGAGCAGGAGTCTCAGCACACATGGGAGGCTTAGTCCTCCCCACACACAACTCCTTGGTTCAGGAGCAGGCCACATTATAAGGCTGTAGCCACACCCACGTTCCCAGCAGCTGACTGGTCACCTGACTGTGACCTCACCACAGGTCCTTCAAACAAAAACAATAACAATATCTGTTATGCTTTACTTCTGCCTTACATTATAGAGACAAGCCATTTATGAGACACATATCTCCCATCGATTACACGACCCTTAGCCCTGCCACACAACCCAAAACATCCAAATGACCCTGATCAAAAGTTCACATACCCCATTATTTAATACCATGTATTACCCCCTCTAACATCAATGACAGCTTGAAGTCTTTTGTGGTAGTTGTGGATGAGGTTCTTTATTTTCTTAGATGGTAAAGCTGCCCACTCTTCTTGGTAAAAAGCCTCCAGTTCCTGTAAATTCCTGGGCTGTCTAGCATGAACTGCGCGCTTTAGATCTCTCCAGAGTGGCTCAATGATATCGAGGTCAGGAGACTGAGATGGCCACTCCAGAACCTCCACTTTGTTCTGCTGTAGCCAATGACAGGTTGACTTGGCCTAGTGTTTTTGGATCATTGTCATGTTGGAACATCCAGGGAACGTCCCATGCTCAGCTTCCGGCTGCTGAGCGCAAATTTACCTCCAGTACTTGCTGACTACGTGCTGCATTCATCTTTCCTTCAACTTTGACCAATTTTCCTGTGCCTTTGTAGCTCACACATCTCCAAAACAACCTCTCTCCAAATGTAACATTTATGGTTGTGGCCAAAAAGTTCAATTTTAGTCTCATCACTCCAAATTACCTTGTTCCAGAAGTTTTGAGGCTTGTCTCTGTGCTGTTTTGCGCTTTGTAGGCGAGATACTTTGTGGCATTCATGCAGTCCATTTTTTTTCAAGTGCCTCCTTATTCTGCACCTTGAAGCAGCCACACCGCTAGTTTTCAGAGAGTTCAGTATTTCAGCTGATGTTAGGGGGGGTTTTTTGCATCCCGAACAATTTTCCTGGCAGTTGTGGACAAAATTTTTGTTGGTCTACCTGACGGTGGTTTTGTTTTTACAGAGCCTCTGATTTTCCATTTATTAATCACAGTTTGAATGCTACTGACTTGCATTATCAATTCCTTGGATATCTTTTTGTATTCCTTTACTGTTTTATACAGTTCAACTACCTTTTCCCGTAGATCTGTTGACAATTATTTTGCTTTCTCCATGACTTACAATCCAGAAACTTCAGTGGCTGGATAAAAGATGCAAGAGTCTGTCTGGATCCCAGAAACTCACTCAGCTTTTATGCACACACACTGATTACAAGCAAACAGGTCACAGGTGAGGATGTTACCTTTAGTAGCCATTCAATCCATTTGTATCAACTTCTGTGCATGTTATCAGGCCAAAATCACCAAGGCATGTAAACTTTTGATCAGGGTCATTTGGATGTTTTGGGTTGTCATTATGATTTAAAAAGAGAAAACACAGTAATTTGACAATAAATGGCTTCACCCAACCACTAACAATGAGTGGAGAAAAAGGTTTGGTGTTATCATTCATATTTTCTGAAAAAAAGAACAAAGTGAAATTTCTGGAGTGGCCTTCTCAGTCTCCTGACCTCAATATCATTGAGCCACTCCGGGGAAATCTCAAGTGCGCAGTTCATGCTAGACAGCCCAGGAATTTACAGGAACTGGAGGCTTTTTGTCAAGAAGAGTGG
The DNA here is from genome assembly GCF_039654945.1 of Dendrobates tinctorius. Lineage (NCBI taxonomy): Eukaryota > Metazoa > Chordata > Amphibia > Anura > Dendrobatidae > Dendrobates > Dendrobates tinctorius. Next base: position 18,880,987 of record NW_027361689.1, on the reverse strand, counting down.
ACAGCTTTACCATCTGAGAAAATAAAGAACCTCATCCACAAGTACCACAAAAGACTTCAAGCTGTCATTGATGTTAGAGGGGGCAATACACGGTATTAAGAAATGGGGTATGTGAACTCTTGATCAGGGTCATTTGGATATTGTGGCTTGTCATTATGATTTAAAAAGAGAAAACAGAGTAGTTTGACAATAAATGGCTTCAATCAACCACTAACCATGAGTGGAGAAAAAGTTTTGGTGTTATCATTCATATTCTCTGAAAAAAGGTCAAGAAAGCAAAAATTCTGGCGGGGTATGTAAACTTTTGAGCACAACTGTATTACACCTGCAGATTACATACAGATACACACACAAACATATACACATTACATCCATATACATGCACAGAAACATACACATTATGTACAGTGGGGAAAAAAAGTATTTAGTCAGTCAGCAATAGTGCAAGTTCCACCACTTAAAAAGATGAGAGGCGTCTGTAATTTACATCATAGGTAGACCTCAACTATGGGAGACAAACTGAGAAAAAAAAATCCAGAAAATCACATTGTCTGTTTTTTTTTCATTTTATTTGCATATTATGGTGGAAAATAAGTATTTGGTCAGAAACAAGCAATCAAGATTTCTGGCTCTCACAGACCTGTAACTTCTTCTTTAAGAGTCTCCTCTTTCCTCCACTCATTACCTGTAGTAATGGCACCTGTTTAAACTTGTTATCAGTATAAAAAGACACCTGTGCACACTCTCAAACAGTCTGACTCCAAACTCCACTATGGTGAAGACCAAAGAGCTGTCAAAGGACACCAGAAACAAAATTGTAGCCCTGCACCAGGCTGGGAAGACTGAATCTGCAATAGCCAACCAGCTTGGAGTGAAGAAATCAACTGTGGGAGCAATAATTAGAAAATGGAAGACATACAAGACCACTGATAATCTCCCTCGATCTGGTGCTCCACGCAAAATCCCACCCCGTGGGGTCAGAATGATCACAAGAACGGTGAGCAAAAATCCCAGAACCACGCGGGGGGACCTAGTGAATGAACTGTAGAGAGCTGGGACCAATGTAACAAGGCCTACCATAAGCAACACACTACGCCACCATGGACTCAGATCCTGCAGTGCCAGACGTGTCCCACTGCTTAAGCTTGTACATGTCCGGGCCCGTCTGAAGTTTGCTAGAGAGCATTTGGATGATCCAGAGGAGTTTTGGGAGAATGTCCTATGGTCTGATGAAACCAAACTGGAACTGTTTGGTAGAAACACAACTTTTCGTGTTTGGAGGAAAAAGAATACCGAGTTGCATCCATCAAACACCATACCTACTGTAAAGCATGGTGGTGGAAACATCATGCTTTGGGGCTGTTTCTCTGCAAAAGGGCCAGGACGACTGATCCGGGTACATGAAAGAATGAATGGGGCCATGTATCGTGAGATTTTGAGTGCAAACCTCCTTCCATCAGCAAGGGCATTGAAGATGAAACGTGGCTGGGTCTTTCAACATGACAATGATCCAAAGCACACCGCCAGGGCAACGAAGGAGTGGCTTCGTAAGAAGCATTTCAAGGTCCTGGAGTGGCCTAGCCAGTCTCCAGATCTCAACCCTATAGAAAACCTTTGGAGGGAGTTGAAAGTCCGTGTTGCCAAGCGAAAAGCCAAAAACATCACTGCTCTAGAGGAGATCTGCATGGAGGAATGGGCCAACATACCAACAACAGTGTGTGGCAACCTTGTGAAGACTTACAGAAAACGTTTGACCTCTGTCATTGCCAACAAAGGATATATCACAAAGTATTGAGATGAAATTTTGTTTCTGACCAAATACTTATTTTCCACCATAATATGCAAATAAAATGAAAAAAAAACAGACAATGTGATTTTCTGGATTTTTTTTTCTCAGTTTGTCTCCCATAGTTGAGGTCTACCTATGATGTAAATTACAGACGCCTCTCATCTTTTTAAGTGGTGGAACTTGCACTATTGCTGACTGACTAAATACTTTTTTTCCCCACTGTACATAGATACATACGTTACATCCACATACATAGATACATACAGTATATAATCTAGCTCTGAGATAAATACACTTCCTCAACAATGAAATTTGAATAAATGGAGTATGAGTGTCACGTGCAGAAATCCTTGCAGTTGCAGCTTTTGCTGCTATCAAAGAAGTTATTAAAGGGAATCTGACACCAGTTTTTTGGCCTATCAACTAAAAATATAATCTAATAGCGTGTGAGCTATACATTCCCCAACTACTTGTGAAATCCCCTGACTCCCTATGAATCCCCCATAAAAAACCTTTTATATTGCTGTATGTAAATATCCTCGGTCCGATGGGTTTTGGCTCTAGTCCCTCTCTCCACCCCAAATCGGCATGCTGTACGCATTCCATTCTGTGAAAAGTTGTTCCATACAGGTCCCGCGCGTGCGCATTCAAATTGCCTCCCGCACGTGCACAGTATGCTTTGCCCAACTGCGGGCAAAGCCGAAAAGCATTAGTGCGCATGCGCCGGTGAACTATGTCCCGAAAGTATTTTGCTGTGTTCCGGGACATAGTTCACTGGTGCATGCCAGGAATGCTTTTCGGCTTTGCCCGCAGTTGGGCAAAGCATACAGCGCACGTGCGGGAGGCAATTTGAATGCGTACCCGCGGGACCTGTAGGGAGCGCTATTCACAGAGTGGAATGTGTACAGCACGCCGATTTGGGGTGGAGAGAGGGACCAAAACCAACGCCCATCGGACCGGACCGAGGATATTTACATACAGCGCGGGAGCAATATAAAAGGTTTCTATGGGGGATTCATGGGAGTCGAGAGTTTCACAAGTAGTTGGAGAATGTATAGCTCACACTCTATTAGATGATATTTTTAGTTGATGTGCCAAAAAAGTGTTGACAGATTCCCTTTAATGGCCGTTTGATGAACGTTCTGCCGCGCTAAATGTACTTGAGCAAATCATCAAGATCCAATGCTGGCAGCTTCTTTGTAATTGCAGACCAATGTCGTCCCAGATGTGCTCAATGGGAGACCGTTCAGGAGACGCTGCAGGCCACAATGGCACGCTTAGTTCACAAAAGTTGCTCACAGTAGCACGAGCAACATGTAGACTGGCGTTGTCATGGTAAAAAAAAGGTCCCTGGAAGCTGTGGAGAAATGGCCGTGCCACTGGTTCCAAGGCCAAGTCAATGTAACACCGAGATGTTAATGTACCTGGAATGAAAACTAGAGGCGTCCAACTACCATACATTATACCACCCCACACGATAATCCCAGGAGTAGGACCAGTGTGATGTACCCTCATGAAGGCCTCTTCATGCCGTTATCCACGTGGTCTCCAGATGCAGACTGGATCTGGAATGGAGCAATGGAGGCTGGATTGGAAGTCTGTCCTCTTCAGCGGTGAGTCCCGTCATGTACTGGATGCAATTATAGCCAAAGATTGGTCTGGACACCAGCTGGGTAACACCATTAAGAGTTGAACTCCATGAAGAAAAAAGGTCGCACTCATCGGGATAATAATTATATTGCTGCTTTATTGACACATATATAACATGTCAGGTCGGGATCGTGACAAAAAGAGTGCGAATTAGCTGACAACGTAGGTCTAGGACCCGTAGAAGCGCTCAGGTAGCTCGAAACGGCCGTTGTCAGCTAATTCGCACTCTTTTTGTCACGATCCCGACCTGACATGTTATATATGTGTCAATAAAGCAGCAATATAATTATCCCGATGAGTGCGACCTTTTTTCTTCATGGAGTTCAAGATTTGATTGCTATGTGGTCAAGCACCCGGGAGTCTCGGTGTATTCCTCCTGCCAGCCTCAAACCGCCAGTGAAGGTATTGTAACAGCGGTGCCGTCCACTTTCTCTCATTTTGAACAACACCATTAAGAGGCCCTCAGAAGAGAATGTCACACCGGTCCGGATTATGGTGTGGAGTGGCATACTGCAAGGTAGCCGGACACCTCTAGTCTTCATTCCAGGGTCACAATTCCTCGCTCTTGCCTTTCTGAATTTATGATATTCATCGTAACTCATCAAATTTGAAAGCTACATGGGCATGGTCTGTAAGCCCTAGAATGATTTCTTAAAGGGAACCTGTCACCTCCTTTTTCAGCTATAAGCTGCGGCCACTGCCTTTTGGAGCTTATCTACAGCATTCTAGAATGCTGTAGATAAGCCCCGATCTAACCCGAAAGAGAAGAAAAACAAGTTTTATTATACTCACTCGGGGGTGGTCCGGTCCGATGGGCGTCGCAGGTACGGGTCCGGCGCATCCCATCTTCATGCGATGTCGTCATCTTCCTTGCTTCGTGTCGTGGCTCCTGTGCAGGCGTACTGTTGAGGGCAGAGTAAAGTACTGCAGTGCGCAGGCACTGGGCCTCTCTGACCTTTCCCAGTGCCTACGCACTGCAGTACTTGGCTGTGCCCAGGTTCCCTTTAAGAAGACACCCAGAAAATCGAATCAATTTTATCTCAAACCTATGTCTGGTCATAGTAGGTATGAGTTTATTTTTTGACAGACCCAAAGGAAACCATTCTTTTAAGAAGTATGCATCTTTTAATAAATATGTTACAAATTACTTCAACTATTGTTTATTGGAGTGTTTTTTTTAGACAGGCAGAAGAAACATCAGTCTTAGTAAAAGGGCAATAGACTGAAACATAGGGCAGAATGTACTTAAAGCACCTGTTGGAAGATTGAGCTTCCCCGGTCTTTCCCCTGCAGGAATGTAATACTATATATGTCCCAGCAGTTGAATGGCCATCTGTGTAATACATGGTCTGCTCAAGTCCACCAGAGCAAGAGTCACGGGTTCTCATTGACTCATTGCTCTGGGGAAAATGGTGTAGGGTCCAGAGCTCAGGACCAACCAACCCAAAGACATTGGCATGGCCTTACAGAATTAGAAGACTTCACAATATAATCCAATCAAAAGTCACAATTTCTGGCTGTGGTTTCATACCTGTGGTGGTCCACTGAGAAGCAACCTCCTTGGATGAAAGGTGTCCATTCTACCCTCATTGACGTTGCAGTAGTCCATATGGCTCGGTTTGGGTACAGTCCATTGACGGTAATACAACGACTGCTCCGTGCAAGTCATCGTCTTACTCAGCAGTGGACGGAAAGAACTTGCCCACGAGACATCACAACGTGGCAGAAAAGACGATGACTTGGAGAGTCCGCTGCTGTCAGTGGAGGTGATGATATTGTGCACCAGTTTTGGAAGGAACACCACAGGAGGCTGTTTATAGGCCTTGGCCAAAGCGCACTGTGAGATCTGTAGGCTTGCTGAACTGTGGACATAAGAGGATGAAGTCGAAGACGGTGTCGATGCCGAGCTTTGGTTGTTCTTCACGGTGTGGCTGAGGCTGTTACTGTCCGGCTGATCACAGGCAACGACAGATTGCTTCTTCGCATTATTATCAGGTGGCAATTTAGGTTTTCCTGTGGCAAAGCTCTCACTGTTGGAGACTCTGGACTGCTGTGTTGGTTTGGAGTTGTCATCCACCATCGCAGAAAATGATGACTCACTGTTGACAACTGAACCTAATAATTAAAGAATAAGAATCCACATTTTATATCTAGAGAGGATAGTTACATCCGAAATCCAGCAACAAGATGCATTTATGGGCCAAAATGTGTCTCTGTGTGTTGGATGTATTCTCCACTAAAAGAAGGACATGAAGAGGATAGTATGGAAGTCTTGGGACTTTATGAGGCCGATACAGGAAAAATTTTGCGCCAAAAAACTGGCGTAAAATACTTTGAATAGTCGCAAAAAAAATTTTGCAACTTGAGGTTGTGCAGAAATCTTGCAATTTTTGCAGTTTTTCCAACCAGTTTTGAGCAGAACTGCTGAAGAGACAGGGCAAGGCGGAATGGGTCTCCACTTGCCCATCATATTTATGATAAGTGGCGGCCTTTCTTATGCCACAAATGTTACTCCAGTCCTTAATAAGATGCGCCAAATTCATTAAGTGTAGTCTCTTAGTAAATTTGTTGCATCTTATTTCTGCACGCCCCTCATCAAGTCTGCTGTATGAAAGCTACCACCGTAATGAATCAGGCCAATGTGCTGTAATCTAATGACAACTAAAGGCAAAAATACCTATGACCTCAAGGGGCCATACATAGTAAACCAGAAAAAAAAATTAAAACTCTGAATTTATTAGATATAGTTAAAACTCGAGACAATAATTATTCTCAATAATTTTGGCAATTTACTTGATCAATATATATGCTATGCAATCAAGGATATAGATTGGGGACACAAGAGTTAGTTAAATTATATAACACCAATTAAGGTAGGAGACGGAGAAGCAGGATGAAGACTGTGGGCAATACTACAACATTTACCCTACAAACCTCTAATGCAAGATCCTACCTAAACACGGCACCTTAAATAGTAAACCATAATGGCGCTACCCACTCAACGGAGTCTGTGCCCTGTTGAAGGGGTTATCCGGGACATTTTTTATTTTAGAATGTGCCTAAGCACTAACAGGTAGGTAGATTCTAACTACCGGCCTGTTTTGACTGGCGCCAATCTCTACCGACACAGAGTGGTTCCAGTCTGACAGCAATTTAGCAGCTTCTGCTGACATCACGTGGACAGAGCAGTGGCTTCTTTTCCTCTGTTGACAGGACGTGCCTGCCGATGTCATGCTGATTGACAGCCGGCTCCCCGCTGCCTAAAGGGGATTTTACACATAGCGATATCGCTAGCAATATCGCTATAACGTCACCGATTTTATGACGTTATAGCGCTATTGCTAGCGATATCGCTATATGTGATACTTACCTCCGACCGGCTCCCCCGCTGTCTGTCGATGATCGCGCGAGATCGGCCGGCTCCATTTCTCGTCGGGCGCTTCCTGCTGGGCTTCCTGTGGCGCCGACGAGCGACGTGTGGAGGCGGGCGGGAAGACGTCAGGATCGCCACGTCTGAAAGGTAAGTATCGTCCGCTGTATCGCTGCTGCATCGCTGTGAGATCTGCCTGTGTGGCAGCTCACTAGCGACCATTTAGCAATGCACCAGCGATCCTGACCGGGTCGTATCGTGGTCGGGATCGCTGGTGTATCGCTAAATGTAAAAGGGCATTTAACTGTGGGAAGCAGGCTGTCAATGAGCATGACGGCAGTCATGACCCATCGACAGAGCAGCCTGGAAGAGAAAGACCTGCTCTACTGAGGTGGGGCAGCTGAACATCAACAGAAGCGGTCAGTGACCGCTCTGAGCCGATGCCGGCTACAACAGGCAGGTCGTTACTAACGACCTGTCAGTTTTTTTTTGTTTTTTTTACTATGGGCCTAAAAAGTAAGTGCTGAGCAACCTCACTATGTCCCTATGATTTCCCTATTGATGATATCGAGAAATATTTATGGTCAAATGGATCTATACAGAAATAATCATAAGGAAATATATAGCAACATTCCTGCTTACCAGATCATCTTCACAGGTGATTATATACTCAATGTATAGAAATTCATGTTATTATACAAATCCTACTAAATAAACTTGTAATCTAGATTCACCGATGATCCATCTCTAACTTTCCCACGCGTTTCCCCTCTAGTACATTGAGGTTCATCAGGGGAACTAATTGTCAGTAACTCATCTGGTATGTCGCTATTTTGAAGCTGAATACTTATTTTAGAGTTGACACCAATTGCATTTCTCAATCTGGAGGACTCAAGATGAGACGATAATTCCTAGTAAAGCTCATTCCCAATAATCATGTAGTGTAAAGAGGCTTCCAATCATCTGATGAATGAGAAAATCTCTCATTCGTCAGGTGAAATGACTTTTAAGCAGGTTTAAATATCATTGTTCTGGACAGCACATCATTCTGTGTAAATAGGAGATGTGCCGCCAAGAACAATGATGTGCAAGCCTGTGGTGTAATTCCCTTGCGCTGCTGATAACACTCGAGGCAGAGGTAAAATCCAAAGAGTTTAATATTACAGGTTTTTAAAAGTCAACACTTTTCAAGGTTCTACATGACCTCTTCATCAGGACAAAAAACCAAAAGGTTTTCTACAAACTCTTAATGAATCATAATGGCAGGTCAGTTTTAGCATTTGGTGAACATGGTAAAAAAAAATCCAAAAAACAGGTGTGGGATTGCACTTTTTTTTGCAATTTCACCGCACTTGGAATTTTTTTCCCATTTTCCAGTACACTATACGGTAAAACCAATGGTGTTGTTCAAAAGTACAACTCATTCCGCAAAAAAACAAGCCCTCACATGGCCTTACGACGGAAAAATAAAAAAGTTATGGCTCTAGGAAGAAATGGAGTGAAAAACAGAAAGACAAAAATTAAAAAGATGCGGCATGAAGGGTTTAAAGAGGTTGTCCAGCCTTATGCTACAAGTGTACAGTCGCTCTTTGTCACTGCAGACTTGTGAATCCTCACAGCATGCGCTGTCAGGATTCTCCAATGCTGGCGCCAGGAGCGGCAGGCTTATAACCGCAAGTATGCAATTTGCATACATGCAGTAACATCCCGACTAGACATGCTCGGCCTTGTTCAATGCACGGGAATTGATAGACGCTGCACACATCTAGTCAGAATGTGTCTGGAAGTATGCAAATCTCATTCTTGCAATCATATCACTGTCCGCTCCCGACATTGGCATCAGAGAATCCTGACGATGGGAGGATTCACTAGTCTGCAGTCAAATAGAATAACTGCAGACTTGTAGCCTAAGACTGGACAACCCCTTTAAAGCAATATTGTGCTACAAAGAGATAACAGAGCACACAGAGCAGCAGTACCACCATAGAGTTTTGGCGTCCTCAGCTTTGCTCTTTTACCCTTCCACTTTCCCCTTCAAGCTTCTTATTTCATAGAAATACTGTGGTATTATGGAAAAACCTCTAGACCCTGGAGTAAACTATTACATGTATCTAGCCTTTGAATTCTTTTCTATAGATGCAGCTGTTTATTTAGCTACAAGCCCCATCCTTCTCCTCTGACAATAAAGGAGCAGCAAGTTGACTGAACATTCCCTAATCCATTATGACAGGATCTTACCGGAGGCTTTTGAAGACAGTGATGAAGAGGCAGAATCGTCTGATGAAGATCTTTGTCTTTTACCAGGGCTCTGTTTCTCCAAATTAGACCCTTATTCAATGGAAGGAAACGAAAAAAAAACTATTTATCTGATGCCAAAAGCCATTATCCTATTGACTTAAAGAACAAGCGAACAATTAAAGATCTAGTGTCTAACAACCAACATGTCCTCATCATCCATTATGTAACTCATAATGTACTCTAACAATAAACAATGATGTATGTTTCATATGAAAGCACAGAACGGGGGTGGCTCATTTCGTCATTAACCCTCAACTTTGCATGCATTCTGGGTCTTAGTGACCAAAACAAATGTAGCCGTTTTAGCATGTCTTTATTTATCAGGTTATAATTGTCATGATTCCGCCTGTCAGTGTGTCTGGACTCAGTGAATGACTATTCTGCAGTACAATCTACAGCAGGGACATGCTGAGCTGCTGGTAAGGTGATTGACAGCTCAGCCGTCCAATCAAGAGCTGGGGCGTACTGAACTGTCAATGTCTTGAGTGACAGTGTAGCCGTCTAATCAGGACCAGGATGTGCCGGAGCTACCTCCATGTGTCTCCTGTTCAGAGTAATTACCTGGCCATTTTGTTGTTTCTCTTCCTTATATTTCTGCCAATTGTAGCTTTGCTCAAGAAATCTGTGTTTGATCTGTACTTTTAATCTTGTATTCTGATCTTTGCTGTTCGATCTTGGATTTGCTTTGACCATCCATTTGCCTAATCCTTTTGTCGTGATCCGCTACCTTCTTAGAATTCTGACCCGGACTGTGACCTGACTACGTCTTTGTCTCACCTCTCTGCCAATGACATACTCTCCTTGCTTTTGACCTCGGACTGCTTCACTACCCATCCTTATGGCTTGTGTGATTAACACCAGGGGAAGGAGGGAAGCAGCAATCTAGAGTCAGAGCATGCGTCTGCAGCTCAGTGCGCGCCGCACAAGAGCAGGGCCTGAGACATGTGACCACCGGGGGAGTGGCCAGAGGTGGAGTTAACTCCCGTACGGGAGAGAAAATGAAAGCGGGACCCGGTGGAGCCGGGAGCAAGGTCAGACAAGCCGAGATCATTAACCGGAGGGTAACGCAGGAGCCTAGGGATGAGACAGAAGGATGTTGCAATACAAGCCGAAGTCAAAAACCAGACAGGAATGCAGTAACCAGAGGCGTAGACAGGAGGGAAGTCAGAGAAACTTAGCCAAAGGTCAGAACCGGAGATATAACAGCAGTACAGAATCACCAAGCAGGCACAAAATGTGGGACAAGCCTAATCATACACAGAACAAGCACACAGAGGAACAAACGGTATACACCAGAGTCACTAGGTCAGCTGCTCAGCCAAGAACGGAAGTATCACTGACAAAGAGCCCAGCACCAGAGCGAGTACAAATAGCCCTCCCCAAACCAAAGGGAGGCCAAGCAGAGTTAACTCCAACAAACCTAGGATGGAGAAGGAAATCCCGTCCTGAGCCATGACAGCTTGTTATGGAAATGGTAGTTTCCCATAAATTTGCTTTTGTTTTGTATCTTATATCGGCCAAACCTGATGACAGGTTTGCGTTAAAGAATTTTTTATAATATTCGTCACCATTGGAAATAGTTAGAAAAGTGAATAATGAGCTGTGACTTCGAAACAGGGTAGATAACGCTTCCAGAGCCAGCGGAGATCTTTGAGGCAGCCTGGGTTTGATCCGCGGGGGATCTAGGAACTGAGTATGCCTCTGTTTAATATTTTCAACCAATTTTATACACTTGAACAAACCCTTTAATGTATTATCCATGGCCCATTTTCATTAGTATAAAACAAGGTTTTAAGAAGCATGTTGAATTCTTGTCTTACCATCTATCACCATCTCCTCATCCTCGTTGTCAGTGCTGCCTAGTTTTTCTGGGTCGCTGTCCAAGACATCCCGGCCCAGTCCTCGGTCTTGAGATCCATCAGAATCAAGAAAACAAGAAGCAAATCCCAGCTCCTGTTCTATTGCTGTTCTTTCCCAAGTATGAAACTGAAGTAGACGGAGATCACAGTATCGTAACGACCTGCAATCACAACAAATGCAAAATATCAGTTATTTTACATTTCTTACTGAAGATACAAATGATCAAGGAAAAAATAATTAACAAAGACATCACTAGGCGCATCAGGTTATCTGGCTCATCAGGCTATCTGGCACATCAGGCTATCTGGCGCATCAGGTTATCTGGCACATCAAGTAATCTGGCGCATCAAGTTATATGGCTCATCAGTTTATTTGACACATCAGATTATCTGGCACATCAAGTAATATGGCTCATCAGTTTATCTGGCACATCAGGTTATTTGGCGCATCAAGTTATCTGGCGCATCAAGTTATCTGGCGCATCAAGTTATCTGGCGCACTCCTGTTAGGTCATGCTCTTAGATCTTATATTATTAACTTAGTTGGCAACCATGCCGCTACCAAGAACTGCTTTAGCCCTCAATCCCCCTGACAAACCAAGCTCTGCTACATCACTGGGTAGTACCTCTGCTACTCCACTAGCTAGTTCTGTCTGTAATCTGTGTCAAACCAAGCTCTGCTGTATCGCTGAGTAACTGCTATACCTCTGGCTAGTTTTACCTGGACTCTATGACAAACACAGCTCTGCTATCTCACTGGGTAAATCTGCTACATCGCTGTACAGTTCTATCTGCATCCTGTGACAAAACTATGTCTCCTATATCACTAAGTAACCCTGCCTAATCGCTATGTCTGCATTGACTTGGACTCAGTGACAAACTATACTCTGCTTTACTACTGGTCTAGGCTCACAACAGAACCACTTGCGCCACTCAACTATGCTGCCCTGGTTCTTCATCTCTGAGTCAACTCTGCTATGTTGCTGTCCAATGCTGCTAAAATAGCTGCCATGACTTCAACTCTGCTTCAGGAGGTCCCATGGTTCCAATTCCTCTTCTACAAAAGCAGTCACACCACAATTCGGGGAAGAGGAGTATTCAGGGTTTGTAGTTTTTTTCAAAAAACACTTTTGCACCTGTAAATTTTGCCGTGGATTCCACGTAGTTTGTGGCAAAATCTGCACCACAGGGTTTTGAGTGCAGATTGTCAATTCACCATTGAAGTCAATGGGAAAATCTGCAACAAATCCTTCCTCTTTCAGCAATAGAAATTAAAGGGAACCTGCCAAGCAATTCAGCAATGCATGCTTCCCAAAACACAGGCAGCATGAATTGCAGCCAAGTATTTCATTCTCTGAAAGGCTCTGAGGTTTCAGAAAAATCATATCTTGATGACTAGAGAAAATATATACTGCTCAAATGGAATAGTGTTCCCTTTATTTTTTTGAGGAGTATATTTTAAGAAACCAGTCAGTTACCTACTGTGGTGCTGAGAAGAGCTGGACTAGTCAGCTCCCTATGGTCTCTGGCCACCTCTTCCCAGCACCGCAGTAGGTAATTTCCAGATCTCTCCCATGTGTGTACTTAGAGAGAGACCTGTCAATCATGTGCAGCAGTGTTGGGTAGATATTAGGTTTCTTTCCGTGCAGAAAATTTCCACAGGGCTTGTACGAGATTTGTTCTGTGTTCTTGGTATTCTACTGTGGACTTTTCATCCGGATGGAAAATCTGCCGTAATTCTAACCCATGTAAGCTCAGCCTAAACATAAGAACCATAATAATGTTTAGGCCCTTGTACTGTCTCGAAGGAAAGTTCAGACTCACCGTGGTAAAGATTCACCAAGAGGTTCTATACCGCTGCAAATCAAAATGCATGGAAGGCCTTCCAGCGCCAGGTACGTACGGGGCTGCCAGTCTTCCTCCTCAATCTTTTGCCAGACCTGCCAATTAATGAATGATATTTACTTCTAGCATATGAGAATACTACACACCTAATGTATAGAACCTCTGAATTCTACAGGTCCACATCTGGGTATTCTTCTCTTGAAAAGGATTATGTTGAACATGAGACCTACAAGAATACAGATCTACAAGAGTTACCTTTAGTTGGTCCACAAAGTGCTTCCCGATAGTAATAGCCGAGTCGGCCGTCCCCAGTATTACTTCGAAATTATTTTGTAAACCCAAACGTTCTCTAACATGGCGGAGGCGCTCATAGGCCAATGTGGCCAACTGGATGCAAGGGATTCTCATGAGAACCATAAGTCCGTGCCCACTGGCACACTGTTTGGGTGAGTTCAGAATGTTCTGAACGATCTCAAGAGTTTCCACTGAAGTATAGCTCTTCATCTGGGAGAGTCCGCAGACGGCCATCATGGCTGAGGAGTAGTGCTGGATGAGAAGGAAGGACTGAATCACAGCACTGTGAAGCTTAGGAAACCTAAAGGGGATAGCAAAAGCAAAAAAAAATGGTGAAACTGGGGCAGTTGGTATCAAAACTAATCAACCCCCAATGCTTATTAGCAAAATTTAACAATGGGCTGATTAATCAGCGATGCGGTCATAACCTGATGCCTGGCTATGCATCACATTTGCAGCAGGTCATAACAGCCAGAGGGGCTCTCCTAAGAATTCAAGGCAATTATCACAAAGATGGTGAATAATTCTGAGACTGCAGTAGTAATGAGTGGCAGTCTATACTGAATTTGTAGAAACCCCTTGTTACATTAGTTGTGTTCAGCTATTTCAATTGTTCTAGATTAATTGGTTCATTGCAAACAGCAGAAAACTTTGCTAATAAACCTAATTTGCAATCATTTTAATTGCAATTCTAGATTACGGTAAATATAAAATAGTGTTTAAATTCAACATTTACATAAACGTTAAATATCAGCCATTTCCTATTGTGTATGTTCGCATTGGCTGCTAGTGCGGGTTTATTTCTAGGCAGAGAGACACTTGACACATTCCTCCAAGGGAGATCAGTGTCTCGCAATAATTACTTGTATATATACAAGTCACTATTGAACTGGCACTGACCTTTTTCCTAATGCCAACACAATGGCTTCAAAGGAACTGTCGTAACGCAGCAGTGGAAGACTGTGTCCAGACAGCGTGGATTCCATGTACTGTGTCAGACCAAAGTACTTTCTGTTTTCATGGTACAGCTCCATTCCCTGCAGGAATAATGCATCACATGCACTGATGAACTAGGGGTGATAAATTTACAGTATCAATGATACAATTATAACTATTTTTAATATTGTTTTGCTATTAAAAAGTATTTGCCTCCTTCCAATTCATATACCGATGTTCACCCTTTAGGTAAAGAGCATCTGTCACTTGCTCAAAAAATTGAGTTAAATACCTTGTAAAATTCCCTGAGCTCCCCTGATTCCACTGCTGTTTTCCGCTTTGCCCTGCGTCGCTCCATTGCAAAGATATTCACATTTGTTGCTTTTGGAGCACACCATGTGAAATCTCTGCTTGTAGAGCAACTGGACATTTCTTTAGAGTCTTCTCTGGGGGGCGTGTGCTTTTACCCATCCTTGATGTAGTCAATCCCAGCTCAGTGTTTGGGAGGGAGGGGAGACAGCACACGCCCCTAGAGAAGACTCTGAAGAAACATCCAGTTGGTCTCCAAGCAGAGATTTCACATACTGCACTCTGAAAGCACCAAATGTGAATATCTCTGCAATGGAGAGATGCAACGCAAAACGGAAAAGAGCAGCTGAATCAGGGGAGCTGAGTGATTCTTACAAGACATTGAAATCAATTTTATTTTAGCAAGTGACAGGTTCTTATATAGCGCTCTAAGTTATCATAACATGCTAGAAAAATTCTTGGCAGGCTACAATTCACATAGCAATCACTGGGTTGCTATATAGACACGTATAGAAAAAACATCTCTCAAAACTGTACCCCCAAATCACGTGCAATTCAATTTATTCTATACTGGTTGAAACTTTGCTCTTCTGATACAGAGCTCAGAATACAAAGGCAGCTCTATCTCTCAACTTCCTATAGAGGGAGCTTACCGCACGCTGTATTATCATTAGGCTCCTAAGCTCCCTCTAGTGGTGGCTTTTTATGGGGTGACAGAATGGTAAAATGATTACTTTTGCAAGGGGCACTATGGGGCACGCTGAGGGACATTATTTCTTTAAATTTCTGATTTAAGGAGGATTTCAGTGGGCATTATTACTGTGTTATGGGGCACACAAGGAGAATTATTTGTTTTAAAGGGGCAATCATGAAGTATTGTTTGTTTAAAACAGGCACATAAGGGGCAATACTTGTGTTAAGGAGACGCTTGAGGGGCATTATTTGTTTTTTAAGGGAGGCTTTATTATTGGGTTAGGAGGCACAATACGTACTTTATCCCAGGAGCTGGCAACCCAGACAGTACCACTGCCTAGGGTTCTTTTAATGGGTGTGAGTTATGGTAATCTACTATAGACACCTAAGTCGGATCTGTCCTCCCCGCCCCATATCTTTTAGGTGTCTCTTATGCCCCGCTCATTGTGCTACAATACAATACCTACATGGCTGTACGTTGAAGGCCAGTGGATCTCATTGTAAGGGCTGATCCGGGTGTTCTGCGTCTGCAGGGCGTAGGGACAAGATGTCACTTGCAGAAGTAAAATATTTGGAGAATCTCTTAATTCCCTGCAGTTCAACATCCGATCGACCAGACCGAAGTTCCCCTCCTTCTGTGGATATGGGCTGTAAAGTGAGCTGAAGACACGGAGAAAGACATATGAACATAATGACTATTGATTGAGTGATTGAGCCGTACGCAGTATAAATAAATCCGATGTGGGGGAGATAGGAAAATCACTATAGCCTAATGCATTCATATGACTGCAAGCAGGAACATGCCCGCGGCCCCTGAAGCCTCCTTGGTGACGACAGGCGGGGCTGTCAAGTGCTCAAAGAGTAATTGATCCAACATACACTTTGATTTCCAAAGTCAATGTTTTCCTGACCACAAATATAGAAGTCTTATTATAGTATATAAAATCCGAGGGGAAAAAGCAAACATCCAAATCTGATCACTCATCAATGTGATTCTTTGGTCTTTGTAGTTCTCAGGAGCAGAGTAATTACGGAACTATTACATGTACTATCGAATGCTGCTGCATTATATAAAATGCGTAATAATCAAACCCTGCTAATTCCCAGCCTATTTCCTGCCTTCAGCTGCGCTGATATCAGATCGTGCTCATCAGTAGCACAGATGATGGAAGTGACGGGTCAGTCCCCGCCTCCTGTTCTGACAGTTCTGTTTCTCAGGACCGTCTTCTGCAACAGTTTATCCCCAGAGTTAGTGGCCCATGGGCTGAGCTGACACATCACTGCCATCATGTGTACTCCAAATGCCGATAAATGGCGTAAAGAAGCTGGGAAAGAAGGGCTCCGAAGGATATTTATATGCAATTTTTTTTATAGAAATGAAGACAAATTGCCTAATAAAATGATTTGAAAATTTCCCTAAGTTTCCATGATGGACAAAATTATTAATGAAAAAAAAAAATTTGTTTGCTACTCTTTAAATTCATCACCAGCACAGACTGATTTTTCACTTGCATGATGGCCGTTTTGTAGTCTTTTCTAGACATTTGCATAGGACACACCACTTTTTGGTTCTAACCCCTTAACACTCATTGTATAACGCTAATTACAATGACCATTAAAGGTACTTTTTCTGATCTGATGCCTTTTTCAGAAGAAAATCGAACGCTTGTTGCACTGCATGATCTCAATATCCAGGGTTTTTATAGCAGGAACTGATTGGCCACCGATGAAGGTTCCTAATTAGATGTTATGGAGAAAATATTGAAATATGTCAGCCCACCTGGTAAATTCGCCCTCCCTCCTACGCAATCACGGAAGGGGAGGTGACGTTCTATTATGGCAGCCGCGGACCTGACAAAGGATTTACAAACTGCCCTAAACACTGTCAGGCAATAAACCTTCAGGCTGGGGTTATGTAGTGACTTTGGTTGAACAGCCAAAAATCTCTTTTTTCTGCTGCTACATCACAGCATAGTGCAAGAAAATGGGGTCACGTTGCAACCACCATGGTAAAGACACCGCAAAAATGCAAGACTCAAAAAATCAAAACTGATTGGTATCTTTGAGCTTGCTTGCCACGATCGTGATACCTCGCGGATTACACTGTGACCCCATTCACTGGCATTATGCTGCGGCACACTGCGATCTCTGGCTGGGGAACCAATGACGTTGTGTATCCGCAGCCAAAAAGAAGAGATCAAATGAAAAAAGTGCAATTAAGTTTAAAAATGAATTAGAAAGAAAGTGGAAAAAAAACATTCTAATTAAAGGGAACCTGTGATTAGATTCATGCAGCCTAGACTATGAATGAGAGTGTGGCCACACCACTGCCAGTGTGTATGCTTTGCTCTCAACCAGATGGAGTTTCAGTATAAACAGTCTTTGGAAATCCGGATGGGGACTATGTACCTCGGCCCATTGACATCCCCATTGGCATCTTCCCGCCTACTCTAGTTGACTGACAGGATGCTCCCGATGCAGATACGTAGGGAGAGACCTGTCGATCAGCTAGATTTTGGTGGGGAAAAGTTGTCTGGGGACGTCACCGGACTAGTCAGCTGAGATACATCGTTACTGGTCGGCTTTTCAAAGTGTTTATACTGAAACTTTCTGCACCAAATACAGATTTGGTAAATAAAAAAAAAGGTGAAATTACTAATTTTTCTCAATTTTTTTTCCCTAAAAAGTTAATCAGTATCTTCTAAGTAACACCTAAAATGTTGCCATTGGGTAAAAAAAAAATTACAAAATAAAAATAAAATACAGAAAACATTTACTTGGTCCTTAGAGGGGTTATACGGGGTAAACATGTCTGCAGGATAGCAGTAATAGAGCGACAGGTGGGACGGCCACTGAAGCTCCATCTACTATCCTCGAGACTGCTGGAGAAGCTGAACACAGCCCCATAGGGTTGTACCAAGCTGGTAGGAGCCTGGCGACTACTCCCTAGACCTCCCTCACATGTCCATGTCCCCAGTACATGTGGCATACGTTTTTTTCATGGATATCACACGTAGCCATTATAATCTATGGTGCTGGTCACGTGTCCAGTTTTTTCCGGCAGCGCGGATGACAAGGGCCAATACAAGTCTATGGGTCTGTGAAAAAGACATAAAGCACACAGCTGTCATCAGTGCCACATCTGTGTGTTGTACAGGTTTAACATTGCAAAGTACCGTATAGGGGAAGATTTCTAATTTCTTTCTTTCTTTATCCATCCATGATGACACTGATGACACACTGAGGACAGACTGATGGCACACTGAGGACAGACTGATGGCACACTGAGGACAGACTGATGGCACACTGAGGACAGACTGAGGACACACTGAGGACAGACTGAGGACACACTGATGGTACACTGAGGACACACTGATGGCACACCAAGGACACATTGATAGCACACTGATGGACACACTGGAGACACTCTGATGGCACACAGATGGAACACTGATGGAAAACACTGATGGACCCAGCATTGTATCTTAATTAACCAGACGTCTATTTTTAGCAAACCAGGAAGAATAGACTGTTATCTATATGTTGACTTTTGAATGCATGTGTTTCTTTTTGGTTGGTCAAGAAAACAGACTTTTGCTTGTGTAAACTTGTAATATTAACTTGTAAGTTGGCATTTGATGTAACATATTGTGCTGTTATCCTGGATGACTAGTGATGTTTGCTGATATGTTAATTATGCATTGTCCAGGCCAGCTAGCTTGTTGACTTCTAAAACAGAAGAGGAAAATCTATGCAAATAGATTACATAATCAAACAATGCGAGTTGGTCAGTCATCACCATACTTCCCCTTATCTCTGAATGCTGGATTGAAGGACACTTGATAACAATAAAAAGAGGTTATATGCCTCTGTATGAGACAGCCAGAGATTCAGCCAAGACATCCAGAGACTCTAAAGGACTGCAGCCAAGACATCATGGTTCCATCACGAGGGACACAGATTTGTCATTCTACAGCTTAGGGACCCTCGGCCCCATCTGGAAGAATACAGATACTGCATTGACCATCGCTGAGCCATGGATATGTTTGTGAAAACCAGGTTGGGATCATTTGGTCACCTGGCACCATGGATATATTTGGGGAAATCATGTTGGGACCATCCGGTCACCTGGCACCATGGATACGTTTGTAGAAACCAGGTTGGAACTATCCAGTCACCTGGCACCATGGATACATTTGGGGAAACCAGGTTGGGATCATCCGGTTACCTGGCCACGTACCTCAATGGACTGTCATTTTCCTAAGCTTGTTGTTACCTCCTCTCCACAGGTGGGGTATTCGGCCCTGGAAGCTCTGAAGTAAAAGCTCTTATCCCGGCGAGTCAGCTGAAGGGTGGGACTTTGTAATGTGCACCATTTTGGGGTATTTTGCTGGGACTGTTCTACGTGTTAACTGCCTGTTTTGTGGTTCAATAAAGCATTGCCACACTGTTTTAAAAGAGCGGGCGTTCAGTGGGACAATCCCTGGTCAATGAGTTTCAGCTAGCGGACCAGGGTGCCCTCCGACCCCCCGTGTCTCCACACACATTGATGACACACTGATGGAATAGACAGATGGCACACTGATACCTCATTGATAGAACAGTGATGACCATACCGATGACACACTGATGGCACACTGATAACACACTGATGGAAAACACTGATGGCACACTGATGGCACACAGAAGACACACTGATGATACACTGGTGATACATCGATGACACACTGGTGACATACTTGTGACACACTGATGATACACTGGTGACACACTTGTAACACTCTGATGGCACACTGATGATACACTAATGACACGCTGGTGACACACTGATGGCACACTGATGACACACTAGTGACACCCTGTTGACACACCGGTGACACACTGATAGAAAACACTGATAACGCCATTACCAATTTATCACGTATGTGTTTAAACAGAGAATGAGGCCTTAGCAAACATGTAAAAGACATGTCACCTGGTGAGATCCCAGTGCGCATGGTCATGGACCAGGACGAACAGCGTATGCGGGTTTTGCATGGCATTTTGAAGAAATGCCTTGAATTTCCTGGGGGCGTCAGCATCAAGTTTTATGACGTACGTCTCCATGCAGTGTTTAGTCAGCAAGTCCTTCTCTAAGCCGAGCTCCAGCAAGACGCCTGGTGAAAGAACCACATCATGTCATACAGCCCTCAGTATGTTAAAGGGAACACATTTATACAAGGGGGACGACTATTGATCAGAAGTGTACTGTACACAACTGGGCAGCTGGAGATGTCTGCATGGCAGCGCTGCTAATCTGATTGAGTGGAACAACAGAGTCCAGCATGCCCTTTATAGGCAGCTGGATTTTTGTAAAGATGCACAAAGTCTTACAATCCAATTGCAGATTTTATTTGCAGATTTCGTTTCGAAACATTGCGTATTTAATTCAAATTTTTCCCACAGCTTTGGATTGAGATTTCTTAAAATCACATCCACAATAAGGAAGGAAACCCTGCTGTGTATGAGACCTGTGTGGATGTAGTCAGGCCCTGACCCACTTTCCTCCATCTGTGAGTGTTGGGTGGGCGCCTCGGCAAATAATGTTGGAGCTATATAAAGAACAGGTGAAAGCTTTGTACCAAGCTAAAAAGTTATCCCCTATAGATAGGACATAACCAGGGGCGTACATACAAATCATGGGATCCTGGAGCAAATGCCCTAATTGGGCCCTCCACATAGTCGCCCCAATAAAAAATAATTTAGCAGACTGGAATTTTAAAAACAGGAAGAAGGACAAGTCCTGCAGCACGAACACAGTCATTTTGTCCTTACTGAAGCCCCTTGGTGTTCTCATCCATAACAATACTTCTTTCATGGAACCCATAGAGCATGATTCCTTCAGAAATCCCCCACACACAGTATGATACCCCACCAACGAACTCCCCCACACAATTAACCACCACAGTACCCCAACACACAAAGTATGATGCCCGCACGGTATCCCCCTCCATACAGTATAATACCCCCAACAGCAAGATGCTCATAAAGTGCTCCCTATATTGTATGATGTCCCTATAGATTCCCCAGACAGTATGAGGCCCCCACAGTATCCCCCTCAATACAGTGTATAATACCCCTAACAGCAAGATGCTCCTAAAGTGCCCCCTACATAGTATGATGTCCCTATAGGTTCTCCACATACACACAGTATGATGACCCAACAGTATCCCCCTCCAAACAGTATAACACCCCCAACAGCAAGATACTCGTAAAGTGCCCCCTACATAGTATGATGTCCCTAGTCTTGGGCATGTTAGTGTCCAAGACAGAGTTAGGGAAAGCCTGCTCTGGATGTTGTGTATGAAACAGATTGCAGTATGATAGTAGTTTGTGCCGTCTGCTCCATTCCGTACCCAGGTTTTCCATGTGGCTGAAGCCACAGGTTGCTATGTTAAAAACCCTGCAGGAAAGGGTTAGGGTTGCTTAGTGAGTCTCAAGTGTGTCATGGCCAGAGAGAGGCCTGGCAACCCACAGCGTACACAGTGGTGCTGCTGTCCACAATGACTGGTCACGGATGTGGACAGGTGTTCTGCCCAGAGGAGACTCGGAGATTAGACTGTCCTGTGCCCGAAGGATGGACCTGCGTGTGTCACAGCTGCAGACAGGAGGATGTCAAGGACTGTGTACTGCTGTGAGTAGAGACTGTGATACAGCGGTGTAGGACACCCACGGGTACTAGTCAGAGATGGACTAGTGTGTGTAGTGACTGCAGACTAAAGGATGTTGTGTACTATAAATTGCTATGAACTGATGTAAACTGAACACTAATATTAGTTGCACTTGTGTGAATTTGGACTTTAATGTGTGAAGATAACACATTAAAAAGACTTTTGTGTTTGAATTTTGTGGGTCACTGCCTCTTCACACTGCGTACGGTGCTACCACTGCCTTGCATAGTGTAATACTTGCGGCACACGTGTGGCAACCATGTGCCGCCCATGTGCTGCATCAGTACCACACGTACCGGCGCCTGAGAAGCAGTGGTACAGTAAGCGCTGTTCCCCAGCACCGGGTGATGAAGATGGCTCTCATCATTCTCCCCTGGTCTGCCGGCGATCAGCGCGAGCAGGGAAGAAAGATGAGAGCTATATTCACCTAAGAACAGTGACATCAGGTGGCAGCTGATGAGAGTATTCATCATCTGCCGCCTGTGCTATAAATAAATAAATTAGAAATACGGCGTGGGTTCCTTTGTATTTTTTAATACACGAACCCCCAGAGATCAATCACTTTCAGAACTACTTAACTCAGTACAAACCCTTTAATGATGCGATCAATAGGAAGATGACTCCGTACCTGAACTCCAGACATGGGACAGGGTTTGCTGGTAAGTGACCTCACAGGGAGGAACGCAGATAAGAAAATCGACTTTCTCAAAAGATCCCAGGTCCAGGTTCTGGGAGCTGGAGTCTGCGATCGAGCACACGTGAGACAGGAGCTTCTGTGCCACCGCCAACTGAGAGGGGCGCAGCTGGTGCCACTCTATATTGTAACCTGCGGGCGAGGAGAACGTGTAAGCAAGACAAATCAGATTATTACTCTTATTAGTATCACTATTATAAGTCTTAAAGGGGTTCTCCAACTTTGGGGATTTATTGATACCATTTTGATGTAGATACAATCTTTTGATACGATCTTTTGAGCTGAACGGTTATGAACTCACTGACTTTTTATCACGGCGCTGAGGTCACACACAGTCTCACTGACCGGCAGTAACCATGATGACGTCACCGCTAGTCACTGAGGCTGCGCTCACAGCAGCTCATTCTTCAGTGGTTCTCAGCCTGGACGGTCGCACCTTGGCACTGTAACGGGGGCCAAGGTGATAATCATGGCGAGGGGCTGCTGTTCCGACAGACCCTGACAACCAGCAACATAAACACAATGTCCATTCTGGTGCATGCTGTGTTTGCAGTGCGTTTCACTCACTTGTGAAACAGCGTCCTCCTCAGATGGCAGCGTTCGAGTCTTCTTCACTGACATACAATGACTTCCAGAGTCCAAGTTCATTTTTAACATAACAACTTTACTTTGCTCATCCAGTTTAGTCACAGACACCGCACAACAATCTTCACTCGCTACGGACATTCCTTTCCCTGAACTGTCCCTGGTCCTCCATGACATTGCGTGTTCTCGTACTGTATCCATCGGTAACGCAGCTCCCTGAGTAGCCGAACTAGATTTTTCCTGGTGTTCCCCGTCCATTTTCCCCATCGTGGGCGAAACCAAAGGATGCCGCTGCCAATCCTTCACAGACCGTAGGTCTTGGATGTCACGGGACTTTCCGTAAAGCCTAGCCGCTGTCTCCCTCGTGCTGCTCTGATTCACTTGTGCGTCTTTCCACCCGTAGGGCCCGGACTGATGAGCTTCTGTCATACACAGCTTATTCCCACAACCTAACAGTTCTCCATCCCACTCACTACTAACTTCCTCAGGAACACATATGTGGCGCCCCTGAGGGTTCAGTCGCCACAGAGGTACTGCACCTCCTCCTGAGGTGTGGTATCCCACTATTCAGGAAAGGTGGAGACACCTGACCACACTCCAACACCTGCACCCCACAGCACAAAGTAGTGTAGCAAAGCACCTTCGGCGGCTCCCTGCTTGGAGTATAGCATAGCACCCCTTGGTGGCTCCCTGCTTGGAACACAAAACGTCCTGGGAGGTGGGTGGAGTTTAGTTTGCATAAAAGAGCGGGAAGAGTTGAATGAGTCAGTCAGTTCAGTCATTCATTCAGTCAGTGAGGTGGTAGAAGGACAGAGAGTGAGACAGAGAAGATCCCCGGGAGAGGGATGGAAGAAGGAAGTGCTGCAGCAGGCCACAGTGATCTGGGTCTGCTGGCACAGGAAAGAGACAGAGAAAGGAAGCTTGATTCTCCTTTGGGAAGAAGGATTAGCACAGAACGTAAGGAGAATAAGAGAACAAGGACCAGGGTTAGAGGAGAACCCTTTTCAAGTTCTAAGCGCAAGGCCGAGGTCCGGTCCCCGAGGTTGTATGGATACTAATGGTCCTGCAGCAGACAACGGAGGAATAGAAGTAGTGACCACTTTATTCCCACACAAGACTTGGGGGCACAACAGCAACGATAGTGAGCCGGGGCTAGGTAGAAGGAGTCCCCGAAGCAGGCTACAGCTGTCTGCCGTACAAGTAGAGTTCATAGGAACATCTGACAGGAGGAACTCCAGTGTAACTCAGTACTAGGAGTACTTCATTCAAAGGCGCTATAGGAGGAGATGTTCAGAAAAGGCACATATGTTGGCGGAGTGTTGGAAAGGAGTACTTCATCTTGCCTGGAAGTTGGCTGAGCTCCTGACCCGGAGGACACGGCACGGATGCGGGCACCTGTACCTGCACAAGACTGTGAGTAAAGCTTTGGAACTACATGCCCTGGTGTCCTCCACTTATTCCTGCTCCAGCCTGCCCAGCACTGCTGCATCCCCGGAGCCTGACACTACACCATCTACGTGTCACTTCACCTACACTGCCCTGGGACTCCAGCCCTGCCTGTGGAGGGCTATTACATCACTGCTGCACCACACCATCTGTCCCAGAGGATCTGTCTGCAGCGTCGGCTAACATCTTCATTGCCGAACACCAGGTGGCGTCATGAATCACTTATAAACTTTCACACTGCAACAACTCCCTTTTACAATGGGTGCCCAGGGCCACGGGCCAGTCCCAGCTGCCGTGTTATGATTGAGTCACCGTAGGAGGCAAAAACAGAAATGCTAGCTAAGTCCAGAAAACCAGAGAGGTTGGCAGCTATCAGATTGCAGACCCCTGATCCTATCCACAACAATTAACAGTAGCCGTGGGGGGTTCCTACGATGCCCTAGACCCCTCGATGACAGCCGGAGAATTAAATAGGCCTAAAGAAAGAAAAGGGAAATCTAAACTGCCCCAGAGCAGACCCCAAAGCAATAGGCAGCCCCCAACATATAATGACTGTGAAGCAAGATGAAAACACTAACACAGACAGAAAGATAGACTGGGCAAAGACGGGGCCCAAGCTAACTAGATAGGAAAGGACAGGAAGTCTGCTGTCTGCAATCCGTGAAAAACCCTATGAAAATAAGAGCCAACAGACTGACAGTGAAAAAGGCCCTGAAGACACTAGGCTTCAAAAAAGCTATGTCAGTACTCAGGAAAATTCTGAAGACAGAGCAACCGGCAAAAGGAGATTCAGCTCATCCCAGCAGGGAATGGCAGAATCCAGAAAAGCAAGGAAAACAAAAACAAAACACAAATGCTAACAGGCAAAGCAGAAAACTTAGCTTTAGAGGAGCAGGAATCAGACTGGTGTCCTAGAAGGCCACAGAGAAATCAACCGCAGGGCAGAAGGGCGTCGGCAGCCTTATATCCAGTCCGTGACTCCACTCAGCCAGTCATCCTTATTAGGCTCAGGTGCCTGATAATCAGGCTCATTACCTTCCTTTACCAGAATAGGGAGTTCACCAGAACTCAGTGACGAAGGGGAAAATGAACTCACAACATGCCGTGACATCTCCCATTGAAGCTCATCGGGCCCGGTACCGAGTACCCCGCAACAGCCCTGGGAGGGCGACCCACATCCTCCTCACCCTTCTCTAGCTCCTCTCACTAGCCATTCACTATTGGCGTAAGTATTTCTTATCTTAACTCAAATCTAATCTCCCAATCTACAGTGCCCCCCACTATTCTATGTCCTATATTACCCCTTACTAACGCTAAACCTTACTTTATTACTATATCTCCCTATTTCTATCCCTGGTCCATAAAGGTATATAACTTACATAACACATGAACATAAGCACACTGCTTGACACGTCAATATGCAGTAAAACCATATCACATTACATGACACTTTATATGAAAAACGTACCCGATTTTATTAAGAAGGTACGCACAGGGATGCAGGGCACAAGTCAAGCCCCAGCACACCCCCTACAACACCATCCAGGTTGAAAACTGTTTCTCCCCCAGACATGGATTACGGCGTGGGACAGAAATACGGAAAGGTGAGGGATATTGTTGTTTTTAATTTTTGTTTTCTTACAGGAGACGAGGGCATCGGTAGATTTAGGCATTAGGTAACTATAACTGTGTTTGCTATTTTTTGAGAGCGGTCTTCAGCACCTGGCACCAGGGAACAGCACAAACAGTACCTCTGCATCCCAGGCACGGGTACATGTCACACTGCTGACACACAGATGTCATCCATGTGACATTTTGTTACCCGTGCTGCTCTTAAGAAATGGACATGTCACTGTCTTTTGCCCAGGGACATACGGTCCGTGGAAACACACTGACATGTGCACAGACCCATTCACTTGAATGGGTCTACGTGTGTAAATGTCTCCGATATGACTGAAAACTGTTACCACACGGACCAGACACGCTGACCTGGGAAAGAGGCCTTACCTGTATATTTCCTTGAGCTCCTCTTAGCTGTTTTATCACCCCAGACCACATCAAAGTTGAATGGCCCGTAAAAGCCAAATAGTGCAAATCGTTAATGAAACCGAATTGCAAAAAATTATTTTTAATCCAAAACACATGCATTTAAGTAAAAAAAAAATCCCATTAGTATTAATAATTCATCTTAACACCTTTAGGTTCTCTTTAACTATAATTCAGAGGCTCAGATAGGAAGCACTGTACGCAATTCTTTCTTTTTTACCAATGAAACAAAAGGGACGGATTCAGTAATGATCTGACTTTTTTTCCAGGAGTATAAATGGTTCTAAGATCGATTTTATTTGCGACTTATTCATTATTTAATTTGGGACTTTTAATGCAGTAACTTTACTTAGTTTTGTCTGATTATTTTTGTTTTGTTCGTTTTGTTATTTTTTACTATTATTATTGCAAAGGTTTTATCCTAATTCAATAACTGAGACTTTCTAAAATGGTGCAAATATTTTTTTGTCAGTTTAATACCTAGTAAGAATGCAAAATCTGTCTGTTCTTTTTTTTTTATTTTTCCTACACAGCTGAAGACATTTAAACTTATTGATAATATTGTGCGACCATATTTTACACTAAACAGGTGGAAAAAAAGGCAACAAATGCACCTCTGAATTTGTGTCAAAAACATTGTGAATTCATTTTTATGAATTCAGAGCAAAATCAGCCAGCGCAAAAAAAAACATACTGAAAAAAAAATGTACATGATCAATTGGGGCCAAAGTTCATTGCAAACTTCTGAAAATGGCACAAAATTGTGGTTTTCACTGAACAGTGTTGGTGCCATCTGGTGGTGATATAATAGAATGCAGCTTTATTATTCTAGGATTATATGCAGTTGTGTTCAAAAGTTTACATACCCCGGCAGAATTTTGGCTTTCTTGGCCTCTTTCAGAGAATATGAATGATAACACCAAAACTTTTTCTCCACTCATGGTTACTGGTTGGGTGAAGCCATTTATTGTCAGACTACTGTGTTTTCTCTTCTTAAATCATAATGACAACCCAAAACATCCAAATGACCCTGATCAAAAGTTTACATGCCTTGGTGATTTTGGCCTGATAACATGCACAGAAGTTGACACAAATGGGTTTGAATGGCTACTAAAGGTAAAATGGCTTCACCCAACCACTAACCATGTGTGGAGAAAACGTTTTGGTGTTATCATTCATATTCTCTGAAAAAGGCCAAGAAACCAAAAATTCTGGCGGGGTATGTAAACTTTTGAGCACAACTGTATATATGGGTAAATACAGTTTTGATACAATATTGCACCTCAGAATAGAAACATTTAGACATTCAGTATACAGATACGTGTTCTGCACTTACTGGAGCAGGAGGCCGGTCTGCTTTCTCCATTTGTTTTTTTTGGTGTTGAAGAAATGAGGCTGTGGTTTTCCTGATGGTATTTATCCAACAGGACGTCAATGTCTCCATCTATTGAAACAGATCAGATACAAGTCAATCCAGATATGATGTTGATGCAGTAAAATCTAAGCATAAGTTCACACGTTGCTTTTTTTCCACAGTGTTGGCAGGAAGACTGCTATGCACATTTTTCATGCATTTTTTGATGCTTTTTTATGCTTTCGATTGAATGGGTAAAAAAATAAAGCAACAAAAATGTTCAAAGAATCGACATGCTACGGGGTAAAGAGACACAAAAAAAATGCCAGAAAAAAAAAAGCACTGTGCGAATGAGATTTTAGAAACCTCATTTATCTTTCTGCTACTGTAAAACACATTTTTTTCCACGTAAAAAAAAAAATATGCACGAAAAAACGCACTGTGTGATTAAGTCCTTATAGTGTTAAAATCAGTAAGTGGTCTCTGGCATCTGCCTATAATACCTGGGCAAAAGCTGCTGAAGAATGCTCGCAGGGACTCGACTTTCCCACTTGTCAGCTCGTAGGTTATTTCTTTCAGGTAGTCCGCTGGCGAGTACATGCTTTCTATTAATGTACGAGCCTGGTATTTTCCTGTAGAAATCAGCAGAGGGTAATAATATCATATCAGTGCTTTACACCACTCCATCCGAGGTTCAGCATTGTGCTTGGTGATGTAAGGCTGGAAACCCAGCCATAATTCAGTGAGTAGGAAAATCTTTGGAGGGGTTGTCCAAGACTTTTGCACTTGGGGGTTACCTTTAAGCAGAGCACCCCCATAGCTACACCACGGGGTCAAACATTAACAACTATCGCTGTGTATGGGCATCCGCGGGGGTAGGCGAACAGTAGAGACAAGCAGCAAACGGAGTGAAAAGTAATAGTCCCAGTTGCATGTGGAAGGAAATTGCTGGACCCAGTTAGCCTATTATAACTAATACTTCTGTATTAAATATAGAACATAATAAAATAAAATGTAAATAAATAAAAGTAAATCTTTTGTGCTTAGAATTTGCCGAAGAACGTGTCAAAATGGGTGTACTTTGGCACACAGACCCTAATTCACCATCGCCTTTGCGCCTGGTTTGTGCCTAGTTTTGTGAGGTTTACGTCTTTTTTTAAGTCTATTTTAGAAGTGTTTGCTTTTTTTTTCTTTTTTTTTCGCTTTGTGGGCAGAGTAATGACGTAAAAGACCCTTTTCTATTTCTAAGTGCCAAATTGATGAAACACGCGATCCATTTTTATGAATTTGGTGCAATAAACATCAGCGAATGCCACATGATAAAAAAACAGAAAAGTGACAAAAAAAACCTGCAAATGATGAAATCGGAGCTGATGTTTTATTTCAAGTTTTAGACCTATTTATTTTGTGTTTTAGACACCTCATCAGAAAAGGGGCCACAACTTAAAGGAAGATGTCGTAAATTAAGCAGGAGGCAGTGGAAAGTTAGATAAAAGTCACGCATCAAATATATCATCTAGCATGAACCCCTGTGGCAACTTTGGCACATTTTCAGACAGTCCAGTCTAAGGGTGTATAATTCGAAGCGAGTGCACGAACGAACTGTCCAGCAGCCCTACCGACCTGACCATGCCAGCCTCATGTGTTTCTTTACAGCTATCAGGCTCGGGTAGGGAGAGGCACCGGCCAGTCCGTGCACTGCATTCCAATCCCGGCCCGTCTGAAGTTTGGACAGTATAATAAAAGATGGGATTAGTAAACCTGCCCCAATATTCTTCACGGGTTGCAGAATATTGCTCCCTACCTGTGATCACAATACAGGAATCCAGGCTGCTGGGTCTCGATGTGCAGATTATCACCACGTAGTTCGTCTTGGTCAATTTTCCCTCCACCAGCAATTTAAACATCTCGGAGAGCCCCTCTGCTAAGGAGAAGCAGCACTCAATGATTTTGACACTCTCGTTACAAGAACTGGCAGCCAGGCCTGCTAGCCAGGGCAACTGAGAAGCGGTCACGGCAGTCACCAGGCTGGGGAAATGTGGGAACGCCTGAGACATATTCTGCTGGTACTGGCGGATCTCGGCAAGGTGCGTTTCCCTCCAGGAACGCATTAATATCTGTTCTAGGTCTTCTATCAGAGGCACCTGGTCTGGAGCTGGGGGAAAAGGGTGATGAAATTACATGTTATACCAACGTTGTAGTCAACTGGCATGACCGAAAAAAACGTCGGCTTTAAAAAAAAAAAAAAAAAAAAATAGCGCCACTTTTATCAGTTGCAGCTCATCCCTAGTCAAGACTCTGTCCATCTGCAGGAGTGGCGCCATGTCTAGGTCCCATTTTTGGGGAAAATTGGGATTTTCGTTATCGCCAAGAGTATAAGGTGTCATTTTTTGTTCAGCTGTGTGACACACACAGTCCTGTAGCCTGTATAAATGCTAGAGATGAGCGACTCGATTTGAGGGACACAGGCCCAGTGGACAAGCGAGTAGTCCATGGCTGCCAGAACAGAGCTTTGCGAGCCACCTTCTACCTATCGCGCTCCCCGGCATTTCTTCTGATTTGTAAGCCCTTTGAGATGTTATCATTGTGGTGTGACGCAAGCATTATGTCGCGCTGGGCCTAGTAATCAGAAAAACATGGCCACTGGACCAGGGTCTTCCATAGCTTTTAGTTCAACACCTGCACCTTCTCAACAGATATGGGTGTACTTACATGCTATAAATTAGTGTACTTTAAGGTAATCTGTCAGTTTTCCTTTTACTAAAAATCCAGAGGTAGCGTAGAATAAGGTAAGGTGAATCATCTCCAGTGATCCATATTTCATCGCCCTCCAGTTCTGCGCTGCACCAAAATTTGTGTTTTATTCATATGCAAATTAGCACTGCAAGTGCATTAGTCGGTGTAACAATGCACTTGCAGTTCTCGGCTCTTCATTGCCTCTCCCCACTTCTTGTTTGACTGTGAAGAGCAGAGGTGACATCATGGTGCAGAACCTCTGTCTCCACTGTCAGTCAAGAAGCGGCACCGGTGGAGAGAAGCAAAGAGGGGCCGAGGACTGCAAGTATACCAATACACCCACTTGCGCACTTGCAGTTCTCGGCTCTTCATTGCCTCTCCCCGCTTCTTAATTGACTGTGAAGAGCAGTGATGACATTGTGGAGCAGAGCCTCTGTCTCCACTGTCAGTCAAGAAACAAAGACGGCGGATCTTGACGGCGGAGAGAAGCGAAGAGGAGCCGAGGACTGCAAGTGCACTGATACACCCACTAGTGCACTTTCAATGTTAATTTTCATATGAATATAGGACTAATTTTGCTGCAATGCAGAACTAGAGAGTGAAGAAATAGGTATAGATGAAGATGATTTACCCAGGCCTATCCAGCGCAACTTCTGGTTTCTTAATGAAAGTCTCCTTCACAGACTCCCTATAACACCGATCCTGTATTTTATGGTTTGTTTTTTGTCTGTCGCAGTCTCCACTCACCGAGCTGGACGAGATAATAGACTGTGAGCAGCAGCTGCATCTCCTCGGAGATTGGCTGGATGGTGGTGGGTCCATATTGCTCATAGGTTTTCGGCATGGACTGGGAGTCCTTGTAGCAGTTGTACAATAGTGGACTGACGATAACTCCATTTATATTACCAGAGAGGTAGGGGAAGACACCGTGACCTGTATGGAGAGACAGTAAGAAACTATTCACCGAGCAAAGCTTCCTTCAATTATTTATAGTATGATGAATAGATGTCAGGTCTCTGCTTGCTGGCAGTGATTAAGAACACACTTGTTTATATCCAAATAATCAACAAGTGGCTGAATGACCAGACGGATGTGCGGCTTAGTGCAATCACAAAACATTTATTATAATGAGCTGGAAAATTATGGAAAATACTAGCAATAAAGCCTTCCATTTTTTGCCCACAGCCCCGGAGACAACCAACACTATGGACACACGTCTTAATCAGGGTTTGTTTTTTAGTCTCATTGGCCTTCCCTTATAACATCCATCCCCACACCTCCTGGTGTATAACATCCAGCCCTCCACACGTCCGGTGTATAACATCCAGCCCCTCATCCCCAGTGTATAACATTCAGTCCCTCACCCCAGTGTATAACATCCAGCCCCTCACCCCCATTATATAACATCCAGCCCCTCACCCCTGGTGTATAACATCTGGTCCCTCGCACCCCAGTGTATAACATCCAGTTCTTCGCACCCCTAGTGCATAACATCCAGCCCCTCACCCCCCAGTGTTTAACATCTGTTCCTTCGAACCCCTAGTGTAAAACATCCAGCCCCTTACCTCCAGTGTATACCATCCAGTCCCTCACCTCCAGTGTATATCATTCAACCCTTAGCCCCAATAAATAACATCCAGCCCCTCACCCACAGTGTATAACATCCGACCCCTCACTCCCCAGTGTATAACATCCAGCCCCTCTCCCCTGGTGTATAACATCCAGCCCCTCTCCCCTGGTGTATAACATCCAGCCCCTCACCCCCGGTGTATAACATCCAGCCCCTCTCCCCCGGTGTATAACATTCGGTCCTTCGAACCCCTAGTGTATAACATCCAGCCACTCGCTCCCAGTATAAAACATCCAGCCCCTTACCTCCAGTGTATAACATCCAACCCTTAACCCCAATAAATAACATCCAGTCCCTCACCCACAGTGTATAACATCAGACCCCTCACTTCCCAGTGTATAACATCCAGCCCCTCTCCCCCGGTGTACAACATCCAGCCCCTCTCCCCTGGTGTATAACATCCAGCCCCTATCCCCGGTGTACAACATTCAGTCCCTCACCCCAGTGTATAACGTCTAGTCAATGGGAGGTTATAATTCCTTCTGAAGGGTGAATGTGCGGGGGGCACATACTTTTATCCATATTGTGCATGTGTCTCTAATGTAAAGGCTTCCATCTGTTCCTTACTCCTTGCCAACTTACCAAATATATGTCACTAAGAGATGGAAATAGAAGAGACAATGGCTGCAGGATTTGGGATCAGACTATACAACGTTTGCTTTTTTGTTTTTGCTTTTTTGCTGTAACCATGGAGTCACAGAGAAGTGTATAGGAGCTGTATACACAAAACGGTAGCAGAAATTTTTAATCAAGAAAGCATGTAATACTGCTTGATTTTCTTTTCTATTAGAGACACTGGGGCAACAAAAATGTTTGAAAAGGAATAATGTTGCTGTCCGCACGCAGCGTGTCCCTGACAAGAGGAGTACCTCTGTTTGTACCCTGGATTTTAAAGTTTTCCTTCCTAGAACCTAATTAAAAAATGTCATATTATATTATGGTCCAGATTATTCTTCAGATATTTACCCTTAAAAATGACCGGTGTAATCATGCAGGTCTTCAGAAGGTTGTCCGGGATGGATACAGACTCTCCAGTTGCCACCAAAGGAGCGGACGGAGGGTTGGCAGTGGTGGTCTGTGGCACTGTGGTACAAAGCTGACCTGCGGTATCTGATTAAACACAAGAAATCAATAAAAATTATTGTTTTAAGGAAACATTATCCCAAAAGTCAGTGTTAAAAATAATCTAAAAAGTTATATTGTTCCATCTGTCAAAAGTACACAGAAATACGCTGAGAGGAAAGGGCTGGGTCTTATATGACCCATTATTTCGACCAATTAAGGGGTCGTTGTTGTTTCAACAAGTTTTAAATAAATCAAGAGTACATACAGGCAGATATAAGAAATATACCATATATCTTATCAGAGAAATTTAACTCTTTCTCCACTTATGAGCCACTTCTTCCCCTCACCTCTGAAAAATAGCTCAAATCCATCTTTTTCAAAGCAAGACAGACTGCCAGAACAGTGAGATGTTCAGTTACACATCCTATTAATTCTATGGAGGGAAGAAACGAGGAGAGAAGAGCACTCAGCACAATGCTGCAGCTTTCAGAAAATGTATTTCATGTCAGTGATGGATTCACAGCCACGCTGTTCAGTATTTCTGATGTTGCTTCTGTCTGTGTGCTATGCAATGACTTGACAGCCTCATATATGTTTATGAAGTTGTCAAATTCTGGCCAGGACACCCGCAGCCACTGAGTGCATTGTGATCCGTACACAGACCATGTTTCATGGATATATGAATTTGGCCAAAATGTACTGTATGCATGCATAGAGTCATTTTGCTGCATTTTCGGATTTGGATACACAGCCACACTGCTCAGTACTGCTGATGCTGGTTCTGCATGTGTACTATTCACTGGCTGGCCTGGGTTCTCCAGATCCAAACTTGACAGCCTCATATATGCCTATAAGGCTAGGTTCACATTATATTATAACTGTCCGTTAAACGGACTGCATTACACCGCAGGATAACGCGGTCCGTTAATGCTGCCATTCAGCCCCATTGTAGGGTGCATCGCGACGCGTGCCGTAAAGCGGCACGCGTTCGCAATGTGCCGTCATTCAGTGACGGAGCCTTGGACGCGGGCTGCAGTGTCTGAGGCTCCGTCACCGCTAGCACAGATGGAGCATCTGCGCTAGTGGCATAGCATAACGCATATCGCGTTATGCTATAGCGCTAACGCAGCCCGTCAACGCTATGCGTTGAACGGGCTGTGTTAACTCAATGTGAACCTAGCCTTAGACTGTCAAGTTCTGGCCAGAACACCTGCAGCTAGTCAGTACATCATGATCCATACAAGGACCGTGTTTGATGTCTGAATTTGGCCAAAGTGTATGAAGGTAGCCTTTTTGCTGCGTTTTCGGAGCAGAGACTGAGTGGAAATTCAATGCTTTTGAGAAGTTTTCAGATTTGAAGGAAAATTTGGAAAGTTTCCATCAGTTTCTGCTCCAAAAACTCCTTGAAAAACTCCATGTGCACATAGCCTAAGGAGTCTTTTGCAGTTTTCGGACCAGAAACTGAGCAGAACCTCCACGTTTGTGAGGAGGCATTGAGAGGAGGCTTTTGAGAGTTTCTGCTCAGCTTCCGCCCAATTTCTGCCCCAAAACTTCCTCAAAAATCTCTATGTACACCCCCCTACTAATCTATGAATCTGATACTGTTTACTTACCAACTTTTCCAAGGTTACTTGAATTTTGATGGTTGTTTTGTGGATGGTTAGCATCTGTGGAAGAGGGGGAGTCTGGTGACCACCCTTTGTGTCGTTTCTTAGGAGGGCCAGAGTTGGTAACGTTTCCTTAAAAAGAAGAGAAACAGATAAAAAGAAAAGAAAATACAGATTGCTATAAAAACATGATGGACATCCAGCTATGATCCATCTATTTTAAGGTCAATACATACTAAAGTTAACCCTGTACAAAGGTTTTCCACCAGAGAGCCACGTTTTGCTAGACAGGGCCTATAACGATAGGCTGATCACAGGGTGTCCTGCTGTAATTTTATTTTACAATTTGGAATAAAATTTTTAATTTCCCTGCAGCACCCCCACAGGAGAAATAGAGCATTACACATTTTCCATTGAAGTGAATAGACTCTGATCCCAACTCACTTAGGTGACAAAGTAGGATTTCTACAGAGGCAGGGAGGTCCTAGAAAGGGAACTTGAGAAGAGTTGCAGCAAATTTTGCGACTTTTCAAAAAAATGTGGCATTTTATGAATCTGTGTAAAACATCTGTATAATCCAAACTGACGTAAAAATCAGAAAACTAAACCAAGAAAGACAACTTTAAAAAATGCGAAGTTCGCGCCAAGAAATTTGACAGAAATGGAATAATGACTAGGACCCATGGTGCCTACATGAGAATCTTATGCATCATTTGCGATTTATTGAAGTCACTTTTGTTTTTTTTGCTTGTTTTATTCATTGATGCTTTTTGCACGAAATTCTTCAAAATTGCACATGCAGTCTATGAATTTGGAGCAAAATAAAAAATGCTCTGAATTTCTGTTTATAATTGTTTTTTGTGGCTTTTCAGCGCCAAAAGTCACAAATCCTTCATAAAGTCGCAAAATTTTGCTAAATTGAGACCTGACTCCGGAGAGGATTGGAGGGAGATGTGCCCCTCAAAAAATGCGACATTTTGTACAAGACGCATTTCATGTATCTATGTAAAACATCTGGATCCGCAAAGTTGCAGAGGAAGGATAATAAAACGATTTAAAAAGAAAGATAACTTAGAAAGTGGCACAAAATGTCTAAAAAATAAGGTGCAAATAGTAAAGCAGCTAAAAAGGTGCAAAACGCTCTATAAAGTGGAAAAACAACATTGCTGAATCGGGGCCAAAAGGAAAATCAGTGTGCAGGAGAGGGGAAGTTATTGGAATTGTCTATAATATCATCATAAGTTCACTGTGTTTATCACTGAGACATCACTGTGTCTACTATTAGTGATGAGCGAGCAAAAATGCTTGGGTGATAACCGAGTGTCTTCGGCGTGCTCAAAAAATATGATCGAGTCCCCGTGCTTGCATGTCTCAGGGCTGTTCAACAGCCAAACATTGGCATGTCTCCTGACATTGCTGTGTTTATTATCCCTGTACTGTGTCATCACTGTGATTATTATCCCTGTACTGTGACATCGCTGTGTTTATTATCCCTGTACTGTGTCATCACTATGATTATTATCCCTGTACTGTGACATCGCTGTGTTTATTATCCCTGTACTGTGTCATCACTGTGATTAATATCCCTGTACTGTGACATAACTGTGTCTATTATCCCTGTACTGTGACATCACTGGGTTTATTATCCCTGTACTGTGAAATCATTGTGTATATTCTCCCTGTACTGTGACATCACTGTGTTTATTATCAATGTACTGTGACATCACAGTGTCTATTATCTCTGTACTGTGACATCACTGTGTTTATTATCCCTGTACTGTAAAATCATTGTGTATATTATCCCTGTACTGTGACATCACTGTGTTTATTATCTCTGTACTGTGACATCACTGTGTTTATTATCCCTGTACTGTGACATCACTGCCATTATTATCCCTGTACGGTGACATCACTGCGTTTATTATCTCTGTACTGTGACACCACTGTGTATATTAATCCTGTACTGTGACATCACTGTATTTATTATCCCTGTACTGTCACACCACTTTTTATATTATCCTTGTACTGTGACATCACTGTGAAATCATTGTGTATATTCTCCCTGTATTGTGACATCACTGTGTTTATTATCAATGTACTGTGACATCACAGTGTCTATTATCTCTGTACTGTGACATCACTGTGTTTATTATCCCTGTACTGTGAAATCATGGTGTATATTATCCCTGTACTGTGACATCACTGTGTTTATTATCTTTGTACTGGGGAATCACTGTGTTTATTATCCCTGTACTGTAAAATCATTGTGTATATTATCCCTGTACTGTGACATCACTGTGTTTATTATCTCTGTACTGTGACATCACTGTGTTTATTATCCCTGTACTGTGACATCACTGCCATTATTATCCCTGTACGGTGACATCACTGCGTTTATTATCTCTGTACTGTGACACCACTGTGTATATTAATCCTGTACTGTGACATCACTGCATTTATTATCCCTGTACTGTGACATCGCTGTGTTTATTATCACTGTACTGTGAATCACTGTATTTATTATCCCTGTACTTTGACATCACTGTGTTTAAGATCTCTGTACTTTGACATCACTGTGTTTATTATCCTTGTTCTGTGACATCACTGCGTCTATTATCCCTGTACTGTGACATCGCTGTGTCTATTAATAATAATAATAATCTTTATTTTTATATAGCGCTAACATATTCCGCAGCGCTTTACATTTTGCACACATCATCATCACTGTCCCCGATGGGGCTCACAATCTAAATTCCCTATTAGTATGTCTTTAGTATGTCTATTATCCCTGTACTGTGACATCGCTGTGTCTATTATCCCTATACTGTGACATCACCCATTTATTATCCCACCCATTCAGCGCCTCCCACTCCCACACTACCTCCTCATCCCACCCTCTCTCTGTTGGAGTCCCCGAAGGCTCTGTTCTAGGACCCCTCCTCTTCTCAATCTATACACTTGGCCTGGGGCAACTCATAAAGTCCCATGGATTCCAGTACCACTTTTATGCCGATGATACTCAGATCTACTTCTCTGGCCCAGAAGTTACCTCTCTGCTGTCCAGAATCCCGGAGTGTCTATCAGCCAAATCCTCCTTCTTCTCCTCTCGCTTCCTCAAACTCAATGTCGACAAATCTGAACTGATCATGTTTCCCCCATCTCACAGATCTTCCTACCCGACCTATCTATAACAATTGACGACATCACGCTTTCCCCCGTACCAGAGGTCCGCTGCCTCAGAGTAACCCTTGACTCTGCCCTGTCCTTCAAACCGCACATCCAAGCGCTCTCCACCTCCTGTCGCCTCCAACTCAAAAATATTTCCAGAATCCGTCCCTTCCTCAACCCTCATTCTACTAAAATGCTTGTGCATGCCCTCATCATCTCCCGCCTAGACTATTGCAACATTCTTTTCTGTGGTCTCCCTGCTAACACCCTCACACCTCTCCAGTCCATCTTTAATTCTGCCGCCCGACTAATTCATCTCTCTCTCCTTGCTACTCCTCCGCTTCTCCCCTCTGCAAATCTCTTCACTGGCTCCCATTCCCTCAGGGTATCCAATTAAAATTACTAATACTGACCTACAAGGCCATCTATAACCTGTCTCCCCCATATGTCTCTGAACTAATCTCCCAATATCTTCCCTTACGTAATTTCCGGTCCTCCCATGACCTCCTTCTCTCCTCCACACCTATTCGCTCCTCACCCAACCGCCTCCAAGACTTCTCCCGAATATCCCCCATCCTCTGGAATTCTTTGCCCCAACACGTCCGACTATGAACCACAATTGGATCCTTCAGATGGAACCTGAAAACCCATCTCTTCAAGAAAGCTTACAGCCTGCAATGACCCCGCTACCTCCTCACCACTACTGGAGCTACCACCTCACCATCACTGGAGCTGCTGCAACCCCCCCAACCTACTGTCTCCTTCCCCACCATCCTGTAGCATGCAAGCCTGAAAGGGCAGGGTCCTCTCGCCTCTATATCAGTCTGTGATTGTTAGTATGTTTACTGTAAGTGATATCTGTAATTTGTATGTTACCCCTTCTCATGTACAGCACCATGGAATCAATGGTGCTATATAAATAAATAAATAAATAATAATACTGTGACATCACGTTTATGGTCCCTGTTCTGCCACATCACTGTGTTTATTATTTCTGTACGGTGTGTGGTGTAGTGACCACTGTGTCCGCTAGGGGGCGCTGTGTGGATGTCCCAGGACGAGAGCATTTCCAGTGTCCTGATAGGTGTAGGATACTGAATGACCGTTATGTATCCCAAGGTGGATGGCCTTGAGATGGAGACATATGTGTGTGTGTGTGGATCAGCAGTGATACTGCTGAGGTGCTGTGTCAGGGATCAGTTACCTACAAATCCACCCAGGTGTGTGGTTAAGAACGCTATTGTAAAATGTGTATGAGTGGTTCAAGGACCTGTGATGAGGTCATAGCCATGTGACCTGGTGGGCGTGGGTACGGACCATATAAGGTGGCCAGGGTAGGTCACATGAGTGAATGCTGGGACCTGGTTGGTCCGTTTTGGAAGGTCCAGTCTGAGAGAGATGGGGCTGTCTTCCTAACAGCATGTGAAGTGGCTGTGTGTAATGGCTGCACGTGCCTGATGATTCCCTGGAGGGAATGGACGTCTGCAGCATGATGAAGGAACTATGAGGAAACCCTGAGGTGGGTGAGATAGCTGAGGCTAGAAAGCCTGTGTACGCATAACCTGTATGACTAGAGGGTAACAGAGCTGAACTCTGTCATGGACGCTATGCTGTTAAGTGACCTTTATGTTGCTGTTATGGGTTTATGCTGCTAAATAAACCGCATGGACTATGATTGTTTATGGAAAACCTGTGCCGTATCTGGTTTTGTGGCTGCTAAGCGAGTGTCCCCTACTTCAATAACAGCGCTACCTCACAATTGGTGGAGAATGCTATGGCAGTGTTGTAGCCTTGTTGCTAGGAGCAACGGAAGAGGACTGCAAAATTCGGTTGCTAAGGGCAACGGTTTCCAAAAAGCACGTGGTGCAGTGCTGGCAACGCTGAGCCAGGAGGGCTGACGGTCTGGAAAGCCGTGTGATATACTGACAGCAGGTCAGTGGAAAAGACTTAGGGGACACCTCTGCGGTAGAGGGGTCCGAGAACCTGCGCGGCCAGCAGGTGACGGTCGTGAAAGCCGTGTGAAATGCTGACCGGGGTCAGTGAGAAAGAGACTGGTGATTGCTAGGGTGCCTCTGCGGATAAGAGGTACCCGAGGACCTGTGTGGCCGACACAGGTAACGGACAGGTGTTCGTGTTGTACTGACCTGGGTCAGTGGGAAAGACTGTGTACCTGGAGGGTTCAGTGAGCAAGGTCCTGAAGGGTCAGTGTTGGGAGGTTCTGGAATAAGAATCGGATCCCTGGAGCACGTGGTATGACCTTGGACGTGGTGAGGCGTGAGTGCTGGGCAGTTTCAGGCGGAGACGGACGTCCTGAAGAGCACCCACTGAGCCCCTGGACCTGGTGAGGCCGGTGTGTCGGGAATCCCTGGGAGGAGGGTCGGCTCCCTGAATAGCACCCGGTGCGCCCTATGTGTTGGACGGTCTCAGGCGGAGACGGAACGTCCTGAATAGCACACAGACAGGACACGTGAGTTTTGTGTGGTGTTTTGTTTTTCTTTTCTCAACTCAGCCTGCGGTGGCTCAGGAGAGTCAAGAAGGTGACAAGCGGCTTGCTGTAACTCGATGGGGTTATGAAGGGGACAAGCGGCTTCCGGTAACTCGGCGGGGTTACGAAGGGGACAAGCGGCTTCCTGTAACTCGGTGGGGTTACGAAGGGGACAAGCGGCTTCCTGTAACTCGGCAGGGTTACGAAGGTGACA
Source organism: Dendrobates tinctorius (assembly GCF_039654945.1). Classification (NCBI taxonomy): domain Eukaryota; kingdom Metazoa; phylum Chordata; class Amphibia; order Anura; family Dendrobatidae; genus Dendrobates; species Dendrobates tinctorius. The sequence goes on along the minus strand of NW_027361689.1, from coordinate 18,840,204 downwards.
CCAGCAGCTGTGTGTGAACAGCAGCCGGTGGTGTTGAAGATCGGTGACAGCAGGAGCTGTTGTGGTGCCAACAAGGACTTGTGGTATCGTAAGAGACATAAACTGTGTGGTGTGAACTGTGGTCTGAGAAGACCGGTATAACGGACATGGGGAAATCCCGAAAGGGGGCGGTTGGCCAAATCGGGGTGGTAGCCCAAAAGGAGGTGGAGTCCCAAATTGGGGTGGTAACCCAGAAAGAGGTGGAGTCCCAGAGGGGGGCGATTACCCAAATCGGGGTGGTAGCCCAAAAGGGGGTGGAGTCCCAGAATGGGCAGCGACCCAAATTGGGGTGGTCCAGAAAGGGGCCGGTGTGTCAAAAGAGGAAATGGCAGCACTGGTTGCCTCAGTGGGTATGTCTGGGGAACCGCAGTTTGTGTGTGTATGTCCTTTGAGGAGTGCGGCATGTATTTTCCAGATGACGGGCCACAGGTGTGTACCGTGATGCTGCACCGGGAAGGAGTCTCTGGTGGACTGGACTCAGAAAGTCAGGTGACTCTGACAGGAACCCCTCTCGTTTTATCTCTAGCCGAGAAAAACGTCAGGGTTCGCTGTAAACACGGGGTCACGGTGAACTATGCCGTAGACAAAGTAATGTTTGAGGGGACCAAAGGTGGTGAGTGCCAAGGGGGCGGGATATCACGGGACTTAGTCTATGCCTTGGAGAGGGGTCGGGACTTTGTTTTGTTTGATGACATATGGTCGGGAGGGAGACGTGTCGAATGTGGGGCCAGCAGACACTGAGACAGTGACGCCTCTCAAAGTGGACAGGTCAGAGGTAGAACTGACCGGAAGAAGAAGTACATCTGCCCAACGTACGGACCTGACGTCTCGTGACATGACGGATGGTGGACTGGGAGATGAGACGACTAGACTAGACACAGTGGTGGACGGTAACTGGAGGGTTCACTCGACTGACGGGACTGACCCAGTGGTACCCTTTGGCAATATAATTAAAGAGGTAGTAGTGCAACACGTGCTGGCCAAAAGAGAACAAGATCATGAGATACAGTTAATAAAGGAGACAGTGGAAGTACATCTAGAACGAGAAAGAGTCCTGAGACAAAGGGCCGAGCACAGGGTTGAGGAGCTCGAGAAAGAAGTCTTGAAGCTCAAAGAAACTGTAAGAGGTTTTTTGCGGGAGCAAAGAGCTGAAGAAGACAGTCACCCGGTCGGGTCAACTGTAGTGAGGGAAGTGTCCGTGGTAAAGCCAGAGCCTCCAAGAGAGCAAGGCCACGACCTTCGAGTTTGTGATTGATGTAAAAGAAGACATGCAAGAAGCCTGTGCTAAGGAAGGTGTGCATGAGGCTTTCAAAGAGGCGGTCAAAGTGTGTAAGGTGCACTGGGCGCCTGAGACTAGGCAGTTGGTGATAATATCAGCCAGGGAAGACACAGCAAAGCGGGTGGCTGTCCTGAAAAACATGCATCTGCAATGTCTTCACATCAAACAGCTGGTTAGGCGGAGTAATACGAAAGCTGCGCGACGCCTAGAGTTAGCAAGGGAGGCTATGGATCGGCTGGGTTTGCGGAAAGATGTAGTTCCGGTACCCTAAGGTCTGATTGGGAGAATCATTGGAAGATTCGGGCAGGTAATGCAAGACCTTGTGAATATCTCCGGTGTGGTGAGGATCCCTCTTGATGATGAAGACCAGGTATCCAGTGAAGAGGGTAGAATTCCCGTCCTGGTGGTTGGCTCCGTGGAAAGCCTGAGAAATTTTCGGATGCTCTTGGAGTATCGAGTGGGATACCTGCAAGAAATTGAGCAGTTGAGGCTGGACTGTCGGCCAATCAATAAAGAAGTACGGAACACCATGTGGCGGCCGCCTTCAACCCAAGATGTAAGGACCCGAAGGGTTTCTCCAAGAAATGACATGGCAGATGGCCGAAGAATGTCAACAAGTGGTAGTCCGACTGGCAGGACGAAGTTGAAAGAACGTAGTTCCTGTGAGACGCTGAATGAGTCAGACTCAGGCCAGACAGTAGGCTTAACTAAGACTTATGACCGTACCAACCGGGGGAGCTGGTCGGGGAACGAAACAGACAGGGAGAGGAATGTGATGACTAAACAGTATCTGATGACGCAGACAGGCTGTGACTGGAGGGCCAAAGATCAGGGCCGATATTCTGACCGCAGGGGGTGGGGGAGGCCTAACTTAGAGATGAGGCCGTATGACAGATGGAGACGGTTCTCTCGACCTGTGGGGCAAGGTGTAATGAGTGCCCGGTCTCGAGAACCTGGTGTAATGTTGTGTGTTCAACCCCACAAGTTTGAACAGAGGGGGAGGTATGTGGTGTAGTGACCACTGTGTCGGCTAGGGGGCGCTGTGTGAATGTCCCAAGAGAGAGGATGCATGGCCGAATCCTGAAGGACCGTTATGTATCTCAAGGTGGGTGGCCTTGAGATGGAGACTTATGTGTGTGTGTTGATCAGCAATGATATTGCTGAGGTGTTGTTTCAATGTGTCAGGGAGAAGTCTCCAGGTAACTGGGGAGACGGGCGGCCCCAGTTACCTACAAACCCACCCAGGGGGTGTGCTTGAGAATGTTGTGATAAAAGTGTGTGAATGGTTCAAGGACCTGTGATGAGGTCATAGCCATGTGACCCAGTGGGCGTGACTACGGACCATATAAGGTGGCCAGGGTAGGTCACATGTAGTGAATGCTGGGACCTGGTTGGTCCGTTTTGGAAGGCCCCATCTGGGAGAGATGGGGGCTGTCTTCCTGACAGCAAGGAACGCTGTGTTGAATGGCTGTATGTGCCTGATGAATCCCTGGAGGTAATGGACGTCTGCAGCATGAGATGAAGGAACTGTGAGGAAACCCGGACGTGGGTGAGATAACTGAGGCTGAAGAGCCTGTGTATGCCTTACCTGTGTGACCACAGGGGTTACAGAGCTAAACTCTGTCATGGACGCTATGCTGACGTTATGAAGTTTATAAGTTGCTGCTGTGGGTTTATGATGCTAAATAAACCGCATGGACTATGATTTTTATGGAAAACCTGTGCCGGATATGGTTTTGTGGCTGCTAAGCGAGTGTCCCCTACTTGAATAACAGCGGTACCTTACAGGTGACATCACTGTGTTTATTATCCCTGTACTATGACATCACTGTGTTTATTATTCCTGTACGGTGACATCACTGTGTTTATTATCCCTGTACTATGACATCACTGTGTTTATTATTCCTGTACTGTGACTTCACTGTGTTTATTATCCCTGTACGGTGACATCACTGTGTTTATTATCCCTGTACTATGACATCACTGTGTTTATTATCCCTGTACTATGACATCACTGTGTTTATTATCCATGTACTATGACATCACTGTGTTTATTATTCCTGTACTGTGACTTCACTGTGTTTATTATCCCTGTACGGTGACATCACTGTGTTTATTATCCCTGTACTATGACATCACTGTGTTTATTATCCCTGTACTATGACATCACTGTGTTTATTATTCCTGTACGGTGACATCACTGTGTTTATTATCCCTGTACTGTGACATCACTGTGTTTATTATTCCTGTACTGTGACTTCACTGTGTTTATTATCCCTGTACTATGACATCACTGTGTTTATTATCCCTGTACTATGACATCACTGTGTTTATTATCCCTGTACTATGACATCACTGTGTTTATTATTCCTGTACGGTGACATCACTGTGTTTATTATCCCTGTACGGTGACATCACTGTGTTTATTATCCCTGTACTGTGACATCACTGTGTTTATTATTCCTGTACTGTGACTTCACTGTGTTTATTATCCCTGTACTGTGACATCACTGTGTATATTATTTTACAGCTGTCACAACACTGCATTGATTATGTCTTTGGTGTGATATCACTGTGTGCACAATTCCTGTGAATTGACATCATACGGGCATGAATTATAGCATCTAGTAATACATGCAGCACCAGGACAATGGGTGGCAAAGTAAACAACATATGAAGGTATCAAAGGCGATTACAAACTTTAATAAACTGTTGATAAGTAAGAAGTGAGTAAAGTATTTTTACTAATGTCATCTATAGCATCACCCACCTAATACTGCAGGTCTGGTCTGTACAAGTGGATTCACCTTTGCAGGCGGCTGAGTGCAACATGTGCCGTTCATGTTCTGGTAAGACGCTCCATTCTGCACTTGGGGAAATCCATTTTCTCCTACAAAACATTGGTGAGAATTAGTCTCATAGGAGAAGATATAGCCTGACAGCAAAAGTAGAGTTCAGTAGTACGGGCCATAAGAGTATATAGAGGAGGTATATGGAGGTAAGTAAAGTGCATGCAGTGCCAAAGACCAACCTTGCTGAGATGTGGACATCTGATATCTTCTCCTATGTATCACTATTTGTAGGTCCGTGTTTTGGATCGCTTATATTGTACTATTGCACTTTATATTTAATAATTGAGAGATATTTGCTTACTTAATTATTCATATATTTTTTTTTGTGTGGCAGCTATTGTCTATTTACACCTCCATATTTGTTGTTCTTTTATGGCCAGTTGTATATATTTTTTGGATATATGTGATATATGAATTTCATTCATTAATTTGCCTTTCACATACTAAACCTAAATACCAACAGGTCTGACAAACCCACATGGTTAAATAACCATGTAGTGGTAGGATTATAATAGCCTATCATCAGTTACCACATAGAACCACATAAAGATGATCAAAAGGCAGTCAAATTATGCATAAAAAATACAATTTTTATTAGTACAAAATTAAAATAATATCGCCAAATACTGGTACAAATAGAAATAGAAAAGTGCAAAGTGTTCACCACTCATAACACTCAAGGACGCTCAGATCCAGGAGAACAGACACCACAGATGGAATATTCGGACAATATAGCCTGAAGCGCAATGCCATAGCTCTTATGCTGGCATCGCTGGTAGCCGGGCAACATAGCGCGTCACTTCCGGGCAGTAAGCGTCACTTCCGGTCGGGCAGTAATTTACGCTACGGCCAGGGGCTATAAAATGTTGAGACACAGTTTGTCTGGCAGGCCCCTTGAGAAAGGAGTCCGAAACGTGCGTCGGGGTGGACGCGCTGGCCCAGGAACCACGGCACCCGGTACCAATGACGCCAATAGGTAATTACCATGGATTATACTATGGAAGTCTTTATAGTCACTGGTATGAGGGGCTGACCCGGGTAGTGCTAGGCTTATGGGTGTGTGATAAGAGATATGGCATTGCACTGCAGGCTATATTAGGATATATTGGTGTGGTATGGTGTGGTATGATTCTTTATAGTCACTGGTATGAGGGGCTGACCCGGGTAGTGCTAGGCTTATGGGTGTGTGATAAGAGATATGGCATTGCACTGCAGGCTATATTAGGATATATTGGTGTGGCACAAACCTGATTACAGGGGGTTGCTTAGTGACTGATAAATATCCTGCTGTTCCTACATGGCCACACATGGGGCGCATTAAGTGGCATTAGGCACATAATGTTGTTATAGGTTTTTATAACGTCTACTATTTTTTGCTTAGTAAGAGAAATATTGTGCTTTAAATCCTACTATAACACCCATGTTGTCCGAATATTCCATCTGTGGTGTCTGTTCTCTTGGACCTGAGCGTCCTTGAGTGTTATGAGTGGTGAACACTTTGCACTTTTCTATTTGTACCAGTATTTGGCGATATGATTTTAATTTTGTACTAATAAAAATTGTATTTTTTATGCATAATTTGACTGCCTTTTGATCATCTTTATGTAGTTCTACATACTAAACCTAGCCTGATTGTGGCATCTAGGTGTCGCTGATTCCCTTTTTCATATTGTCATACATTATATATTACTTTTTTATTCAATTTTTGTAAACAATAAAATTTACATATTTTATTTATTGCCCCTTGGTCCTTTTTTCTTTTCAGTTGTCCCAAAGAGTCTGAAGGGATTTCATCAGAGATCATAATTCTTACACCAGCACTCTGCAGCCTACTCCCTGTACTTCCTGCAGAGTGTTAGTCTGTCCTTGATGTTTTTCTTGGAGAGAACTGACTTTTGTTTTACAAATTTCAGAATTTTCTTTCATCACTTAAATAAAATTAAAAAAATATATAAACTGGAGAAGTGGGCAGCAACTAACAGAATGGTTTTTAACAGGGAGAAATACAAAGTACTACATCTGGGCAATAAAAATGAAAAAAGCATATACAGAATGGGAGGAATAGGGCTAAGTGACAGCACATGTGAAAAAGACTTGGGTATACTAATAGATCACAGACTGAATATGAGTCAACAGTGTGATGCAGCAGCAAAAAAGGCAAATGCAATTCTAGGATGTATTAACAGAAGCATACAGTCTAGATCACGTGAAGTCATTATTTCCCTCTACTCCTCTTTGGTCAGACCTCATCTGGAATATTGTGTCCAGTTTTGGGCACCACATTTTAAAAAAGACATCAACAAACTGGAGCAAGTTCAGAAAAGAGCGACCAGAATGGTGACCGGTCTGCAAACCCTGTCTTATGAGGAAAGGTTGCAGGATTTGGGAATGTTTAGTTTGCAAAAGAGAAGACTGAGAGACTTAATAGCTGTCTACAATTATCTAAAGGGCTGTCACGTTGTAGAAGGATCAACTTTATTCTCATTTGCACAAGGAAAGACTAGAAGCAATGAGATGAAACTGAATGGGAGGAGACACAGATTAGATATTAGAAAAAACTTTTTGACAGTTAGAGTGATCAATGAGTGGAACAGGCTGCCACGAGAAGTGGTGAGTTCTCCTTCAATGGAAGTCTTCAAACAGAGGCTGGACAGACATCTGACTGGGATGATTTAGCGAATTCTGCTTTGAGCAGGGGGTTGGACCAGATGGCCCAGGAGGTCCCTTCCAACTCTACGATTCTATGATTCATGTTTGGTATCTACGTACCCGTACTGACCTGGAGAATCATATTGCCAGGTCAGTTTTACCATATATTGAACATGGTAAATAAAAAATTAAAAAAAACACTGCTGCAGCCCCTGCCCCCTCTCTGAAACAAAACGTCATCAGCGATGCTCATTTCACGGGCTGGCATAGTCCTAGCATGATGTGCACTGTGCGATGTGCACAGTGACAGTGCACTCTCTCATAGACTCAAATCAGCAGTAACAAGCCGGCAACAGAGCGAGTTGTCAGAATATGCAGCATGCAGAGACCAGTGATGTCACTTGTGGGGGCGTCACTGGTCTCTACACATCAGGTATTCTGACAATGTTGCTGGCTTGTTACTCATTGCTCAGAGCCTTCAACAGAGAGCACACTGTCATTGTGCACATCGTGGATGCAAATGTCAACAATCAGGAAGCAATGTATAGAACTTCCCCTCGGCCCTTACCTGCCATAGGACTGCCATTTGTCACCTGAATAGCAGGGTCATTCATCATGTTTTTCATGGTAGCAGAAGTGTCCAGCGCAGTGGGTCCGGTACTTGAGCACATGCTAGAGGAGGAATGGCGGCTTCTTACCTCTTTATGGAAATAAAATATAATAAGTTAATCAAATTTTTTTATATACAGTTTATATTACTAGCAAAGCAAGTTAATCAACATGTATCACTATGTCTATCTACTATATGATCATCTAACTCTGTCTGTCTGTCTGTAACGAAAATCCTGCGTCGCTGATTGGTCGCGCCCAGCCGGCCGCGACCAATCAGCAACAGGCGCAGTCCGGCCGCGAATTGGCGCGGCATTCAAACGAAGCACGCCACCGCTACAGCCGGGAGATCTGCGGCGCTAGCCGCTGATCTCCCGACAGTTGCCACGGGTCATCTCCTGCGCACAGAGGTCAGCGGCGACGCAGCCGGGAGATGACCGGCGCAGCGCTCAATGTGCGGATGGCACCCAGGGTCCGGAGGAGAGGAGACTCTCCTGCAGGCCCTGGGTACCATAAACCTGTAAAAAATAGAATTACAATAAAAAAATAGTGAAATACTCACCTTCCGACGGCCCCGGACTCTTTCTCTCCTCTCACCACGCGCCCGGCATCTTCTGGTCCCAGTAATGCTTTGCACAAAAGACCACTGATGACGTCGCGCTCTCGCGAGAGTGACATCATCTCCGGTCCTTCGCGCTAAGCATTACTGGGACCGGAAGATGCTGGGAGTGTGGAGAGGAGATCGAGGGCCGTCGGAAGGTGAGTATATCTCTCTGTTTGTAACGGAAATCCGGCGTGCAGAGCACTGTGCCCTCCCGATGCGGTAGCATCGGGCCTCCATCTAGTTTTTAATAACTAGGCACTGTTATTCCTTAGCATCACATTGCCATGTTTATTTAGACACGGTTATATTTTACTGTGTGTTGGTATTTTTATGGCACTACATAACATTAACTCTTTAGGGTCGCAGCCAATTTTGTTTTCCCCTCCCTTCGTCAAAGATCCATAACGTCTTATTTTCCACCGATATAGCCATGTGAGAGCTTGGGGGTTTTTTTTGCACGCGTTGATCAGTGGATTTTATTGGTACCATTTTGGGGTATATACTATATTTTGATCACTTTTTATAGTATTTTTTGGTAGATGGTTCTCTTAACAGCTTTTACCGTATGAGATAATTCATAGATCAGACTGTTATGGATGCAACAATACCAAATAAGCATTTTTTTATTTCTTTATTTTTAACTGGAGAAAAACAAATTATTATCTCTAGAATTATTGTATTTTATGTGGTAGTATTACTTAGGCACTTTATGGCAGTATATACCGTAGCTGGCACTGTGTAGTTGTGTGGCACTATTTTGCAGTAAACTGTTGACATTGGGTAGTATTACTTTTTTATTTAACAGTAAATTATTGATATTGTGTTGTACTATTTTGTGATACTGTTTGGTAGTATTATGTAAGCACTATATGGCAGAAAGTTTCTGTCACTGTGTGGCATTATTTAGTGACATGGGTAGTAGTAGTATTATTATTATTAGGCAATATATAGCAGTATAGCACTGGCACTTCGTGGTACCATTTTGTGGTAATGTTTGGTAGTATTATTTAAACACTAAAAATAGGTAAATTGTTGGCACTGTGTAGTACTATTTTGTGGTACTGTGTGATAATACTACGACAAAGTACAACAAAATATTACCATAAATTGTTACCATACAGTGGCAATAATTTATTGTTTTGACGCATAAATTACACCACACAGTGTCACAAAATAGTACAGCACAGGGCCAATAATCTATTTCCATAAAGTTTTCAAATAATACTATTTGGATTATTTACAGTAATGCATTTTTTGCACTTTGTAATACTATTTTGTGACACCGAGTGGTAGTATTACTTAGGCACTTTAGAAAGTAAATTATTGGTACTTTGCTGTACTATTTTGTGACATTGAGTGGTAGTATTATTTAGGCACACTATGAAAGTTAATTATTGGCACAGTGCTGTACTATTTTGTGACATTGAGTGGTAGTATTATTTAGGTGCCATATGAAAGCACGTTAAGTATTATTTAGGCATTATAGAGTAATAAACTGATTACAGGATGTGACTGTGGTGACATTATCATTGCATCATATGGTGCTATTATATGGTCGTAGTATGGCAATATTACTTTTTGTGGCAGCAGATTCACCACCAATAGTTGCACAGGAGCTTGCTGAAACCTAGATCTAGCCCTGCTAGTAGCATTAGCTCACCTGTCCCCTTCCAGGAAATCAGAGCGCCTTTCATCAAGCATCCCTGTGCATTCCTGATGAGATAATATTTCAAGTGTTTCTGTTTCTTGGGCTGTGTGGTCAACTTAAGGTTAATGTGGTTGGAAAACTCAGTAAAGTAGCGGAAGCCTTTCTCTCCACATCCAATACAATTGCCGGAAAATCCTGCACATGAAAGGAATAGAACAGGATTACAAACAGCGTTCCAAAAATACTATAGGCTCCGTGGTTCACATCTGCATGGGATGCAACGTCAGGCTCCGATTGGGGCCACATTGTGCAGAGTGTGCTGCTGGGCATCAGATACCTCCCTTGGGGCTCCCATGTCTCTCTTACCGGGCATTGGCGTGCGAGACTAGTCCGAGTTTCTCGCAAGTCTGACCCCGGCCTAAGGGTCACACCAGCGTGTATATTCTCACCCGAGAGAATCGGGTCGATTATATTATTCACGTTCTGATCTGAGTGTAACCATAGTGTGATCAGTGTCACCATAGTGTGATCCGTCTTTCTCGGATGAGGAGAAGTTGGAGATTTTTTTTAGCCATCTTCTTCATTGTGTTAATCTGTGAAAATCACACTGCACTCAGATGTCATCCGAGTGCAGTCATTGACTTGCATGGCCGAGTGTGATCTGATGATCAGGTCCAACCTGGACATGCTACCATTTTTTTGGGGGGGAGTGGTGTACATGTCCGATTTCTTCCTCGAGCAGGGTCTGTTCAAGGATGAAATTGGACTTTGTCGGAACGAGCTCGGACTGAAAATACGGCCATGTGCACGGGCCCGTCTACAAGATTTCAGCAAGGATTCTCTGCGTGTAAAATCTAAAGTAAGTACTTGTTCATGTAGCCTTCTATTTCACACAGCTGGGGGTTTGCTACAATGCATGCAAACTGTGCAATACTTTGGGTGAAAAATACATTGGCAGCGCAACGTCTGCTCTTTTGTCACGACGTTTGGGTTTCAGGAGGTAAAGGAGATGGCTTCCATCCACTGACCGCAAACGGAGATGTTGTGTATGGCTTTAAATGCTAAAAAAAAATCTAAATAAATTAGGAGAAATTTGAGCAAAATCAATGTAGCCGGCAGAGCTCGGACGCCCGGATGGTATTTTAATAGCGTTCATTCATACAGCAGCCTGTCTGGTTTCTATGGGGACTGTATGAAGCATCGGTGAACGCAGGAGGTAGCATCACATGCTGCGGTACACAGGTTGCCTGCGCAGGTCACCGTGACATCTCGGGTCAAGACAACTTGGCAGGCAGGACAATTCACAGTGCTAATCAAGGTATTTGCCAGCCATCTGCTTAGCATCCCAGAAAAAGCCTGCAGGAACATGAGACTCTGCAGAACTTTATCTCCGAACATCGGGGTCATAAAAGGCAGGAAACGCAAAACTGTGAAATCAAACAATATTCTCAGAGCCGAAGATTAATTGTGCTGTAAATCCCCACAGACAGGGGAAAAAAAGGAGGCGTATCTCATTGCATCTGACTCACTGGACGTGACCGCCCAAAGACACAGTTTTCCTAAAGGATAGGGAAACCTTCAGAATTTTTTTTTTTACTTAAATGACTGTATTAAAGGCTAAAAATATTTTTTGCAGTTGGATTTCATTAAAAATTTTGCACCGTTTGGCTTTTACAGGCTCTTTTGTTACCTGCAACATTGCTGGCTGCAGAATGAGTTAACTGAGAATCTATCGGCGAACACGTTCTGGCGAAGTTTGTAACTCTTTTAACTCTGTACTGATTTATACCGCATCAAAGTTTGCAAAAACTATGTTCTTTATAATATACATGTATCTAAAGGGTTTGTCTACTTTTCGGGACAATTTTATAATTTTTTTTTACGTTCACCTAATGTCGAAAGGTACACACGATGTCAAAGACCAGAATAAAGATTTGCTAGATGTGTTTGTAATGAGACTTAACTTCTGCAGCACTGCACCTCCTCCCACACTGATTGCTGAAGAAGAAAGCTGAAAGTTGTTAGTTAATCACACTCGAGTCTGCTGTACTGGAGCACGTCATCGCTCTGCTGTCATGATCCATGCGGGATCATGTCAGATAAGAGCACTGGTAACCTTTTTTTTTCCTCTCTCTAAGCTTTGTGCTTAGAGATAGTTTGCCCCCCAGTGGCCAGTATGGTCATTGCACTGTGTGCTTAGAGATAGTTTTGCCCCGGTGACCAGTATGGTCATTGCACTGGTGTTTTTAGAGAGAGTTTTCCCCCGGTGGTGGTTAGTGTAATTGCACGGGAATCACTAGCAGGTGTGTTTACTCAACAAAGGGGTGTCAGTTGTTCTGACTCACATTGGTGATATTGTTGGGCTTTTCCAACCATGCTGGGTGAAGGAAGGAGCTGAGGAGAGTCCAGGACAGCTCAGTCAGAGTCCTGGAGTGGCAGCTATGGTGTCAGCGAGAAGTTCGTGTAAAGCATGGTGGAGTGGCAGCTATGGTGTCAGTGAAGAATTCTTGCAAAGCTTGGTGGAGTGGCAGCTATGGTGTAGAGCTGCACTCAGTTGCTGGACTCTGTTGCTGGAAGCTGCACTCAGGTGCTAGACTCCGTTGCTGGACAGCTGCACTCAGGTGCTGGACTCCGTTGCTGGACAGCTGCACTCAGGTGCTGGACTCCATTGCTGGACAGCTGCACCCAGGTGTTGGACACGGTGGGAGGAAGATGCACTCAGGTGTTGGACTCTGTTGCCTGGAGCAAGTGCATCAGAGCAAAGCTAAGTGTTTCCCTGTTTGTCACTTTTCCTCATGTTGGTGTTAGTACAGCGGTGGGGCCAGTGCCTGCACCACCCAGCTCCCTAGTAAGGAATAGGTGTAGGGTGTGCTAGGGTGACAAGTATCCTGATTGGTGACAGGTGAGGAACCTGTATAGGGAAAGTTAGGAGTGTTAGGGACACTGACTCAGGGGAGTGTAGGAGGTCTCCACGTCCCTCGTTCCCTATCGCAGGGCCCACCGTTGTAAATGTTTCCCTATCCCCTGTGTCTTGTTGTATTAGTTACTGGCCTCCGTGCCGTGTCTTGTTGTATTACTTACCGGCCTGCTGGCCGTGTCACAGAGGACGGGGCACGTGACATCTGCAGTGAGGAGAGCAGACTGTTTGTCAGGACTGTACATGTCTCACACAGAGCCTGTTCTAAGCTATTGTGGGAGGGTGTCCTTTTTTCCACCTGTGTGTTGCTGCTTGCTTATGATTGGTCAGTGTCAAAGAAAGGAAGAAGTACACGCCCCCAGTGAAATCTCCCTGGTAAAGCCTGCTTGGACGTTTAAAAAAATTAACTCTTTAGCTGTAAACTATTTTGATCGCTAATATATATCAACAGAAAGGCAAACTTTAAAAAAAAAAAATAGATGAAAAGTCCACTGTAAAAGCGTGTATTTGGGATTAAAAATCCTTTTTCAATTGGTTTTCCTTAAAAATGCTGCACTATTTTCTTTCTATAGTGTCTGCGTTGCATTATTTTATCTGTCTTTTTCTGAGCTCCTCTCACTTGTTTTATGACCACGGACCACATCCAAGATGAATGTGCTGGCAAACAAAAGGGTTGCAAAAAACAAACAGTGCAAATTTTTTAATGAGACGCAATTCTAAAATAGATTTTTAGTCCCAAATACATGCACTTAATTAAAAAAAAATCCCCATAGATGGACAACCCCAACCCCTTCACGACCGATGACGTATATTTACACGTGTCCTTGTCTGAACACGCTCTGACGGAAAGCACGTCATTGATCCTGCCCAGGGGTGCGCCCGTCACGTGAAAAATAAAACTAGACATGTTTGGTATCTGCAAACTCGTGCTGACCTGGAGAATCATAATGGCAGGTCAGTTTTACCATACTGTATATCGAACATGATAAATAACAAAAAGCCAAAAAACACTTTGGAATTGCCCTTTTTTTGCAGTTTTACCCCACCTGGAATTTTTTTCCCGTTTTCCAATACACTATGTGACAGAATGAATGGTGTCCTTAAAAGGTACAACTCGTCCCGCAAAAAAAAATACAAGTCCTCATGCAGCTATATGGCTGGGAAAAAAAAAAAGTAATGACTTTTGGAAAAAGGGGAGAAAAAAAAGAAATATGGAAAATCACCCGGGGGTGAAGGTGTTAAGTAAAAAAATGCCACATAATTTTGAATTTATGAGCCACTTAGCAGAAAACATGATGCAATAACTAAGGTATTAATTCCAAAAACGTCAATGTGGGTATCACATCCGCTCCTTGTACTGGAGCAATTTGCAAGATATGGAATTTTGAGTTAAATTACAGAAATCTGTGATCCATCCATGCACTTCACCCCCAACTGCACCAATTACATAAAGGAGTAATCCCAATAACCTGAGAAATTCCCTGCAGTTTTCCACTAATATACAAATTGTAAAAGGCTGTATGTAGCCCTGCTGAAGAACAGGAGCTGAGCTGCAATACCCCGGAGCAGCCACTGCACGGTGTATAGTGCTCCGGACAATGTCCACTTCTGCAGGAGAGGCAAACCGCTGATTCCTGCAGATTGTTGTTGTCTGGAAAAGGGCACAGTAGAATTTAGAATTTAGATTTAGACATGAATGGAGCAATGATCCGTGCACGTATGGGGCCTGTCATGTGCACGGACCCTATGGGTGCATAAGGTGTGTCTGACCACCGTCATTGAAGGGGTTGTCCCGGACTTTAACAATGATGGCCTATCCTTAGGCTAGGTCATCAATTTCTGATCCGACACCCGCCCCACCCGTCGATCAGTCGTTTCCAGTGTCACCGGTGACTCAGTTGCAGGGCTGCATATCAATGCATCAGGCCATCAATGTTAAAGTCGCAGACAACCCCTTTAAATGACGACTGATTGGATGTTTGATAGCCTGTTTAAACAGGCCGACTCCACTACTGCAAGCAGGAAATACCACTTGTTTTCCATCTATCTCTGCCCTCCTCTGGCTCTTGTAAAAGCCAAGCAATAGATGGAAAACAAGTAGGTGGGAAGGTGCTCTGTTTGAGCATGCCAAGGATGCGTCGTGTGGCTGTGCTTGGTTTGAACAGTCATTTTCTGCTGACTGACGCCCTATAGGGTGGTCATACACATTAGACAAATATTAGCCAATTCCGATGAGTTTGGCGATATAGGCAATTTATCTTTTGTGTACTTCCATGCCATGATGGTTGGTGTCAGGGATGATGGCTTTTAAAGTGAATCTGTCTGCAGGATTTCAATACCTTCCACTTAAACTATGTATATGTGCAATTAGCTTTTTTAAAAACAAGTCCAGAAATACCTTTACATGGCCAGTCCGTTCCAACATCACTGAGAGATCAATGTTTGAATTAATATGCAAAAGAAGCTGAAAAGTTATGGTAGATCTGAAGCTTCCGTCACTCCAGCTCTATTCCCAGTCCAACACCGCCTCCTCCTGCTTGACTGACAGCTCCTTGACCTGAAGTCACATAGCATATAGGCTGTAAGTCAAGAGGCAAGAGGCGGCACTGGGCGGGGAAAAGAGCTGGAGTGACAGAGGCTTCAGAGCTACCATAGTCGCTCAACCTCATTTGCATATCATTTCAAAAGCTAATTTATCAGTAATGGAGGAATGGACTGACCATGTAAAGATATTGCTGAAATTGTCTTTGCATGAGCTACAGTTGTGGCCAAAAGTATTGACACCCCTGCAATTCTGTCAGATAATACTCAGTTTCTTCCTGAAAATGATTGCAAACACAAATTCTTTGGTATTATTATCTTCATTTAATTTGTCTTAAATGAAAAAACACAAAAAGAATTGTCCTAAAGCCAAATTGGATATAATTCCACACCAAACATAAAAAAGAGGGTAGACAAAAGTATTGGCACTGTTCGGAAAATCATGTGATGCTTCTCTAATTTGTGTAATTAACAGCACCTGTAACTTACCTGTGGCACCTAACAGGTGTTGGCAATAACTAAATCACACTTGCAGCCAGTTGACATGGATTAAAGTTGACTCAACCTCTGTCCTGTGTCCTTGTGTGTACCACATTGAGCATGGAGAAAAGAAAGAAGACCAAAGAACTGTCTGAGGACTTGAGGAACCAAATTGTGAGGAAGCATGAGCAATCTCAAGGCTACAAGTCCATCTCCAAAGACCTGAATGTTCCTGTGTCTACCAGAAAAATTGACAAGAGATTTCAATGCAAGATTGTGCGGATGTTGGATAAAGAACCTCGACTAACATGCAAACAAGTTCAAGCTGCCCTGCAGTCCGAGGGTACAACAGTGTCAACCCGTACTATCCGACGGCGTCTGAATGAAAAGGGACTGTATGGTAGGAGACCCAGGAAGACCCCACTTCTTACCCCGAGACATAAGAAAGTCAGGCTGGAGTTTGCCAAAACTTACCTGAAAAAGCCTAAAATGTTTTGGAAGAATGTTCTCTGGTCAGATGAGACAAAAGTAGAGCTTTTTGGGCAAAGGCATCAACATAGAGTTTAGAGGAGAAAAAAAAGAGGCATTCAAAGAAAAAAACACGGTCCCTACAGTCAAACATGGCGGAGGTTCCCTGATGTTTTGGGGTTGCTTTGCTGCCTCTGGCACTGGACTGCTTGACCGTGTGCATGGCATTATGAAGTCTGAAGACTACCAACAAATTTTGCAGCATAATGTAGGGCCCAGTGTGAGAAAGCTGGGTCTCCCTCAGAGGTCATGGGTCTTCCAGCAGGACAATGACCCAAAACACACTTCAAAAAGCACTAGAAAATGGTTTGAGAGAAAGCACTGGAGACTTCTAAGGTGGCCAGCAATCAGTCCAGACCTGAATCCCATAGAACACCTGTGGAGAGATCTAAAAATGGCAGTTTGGAGAAGGCACCCTTCAAATATCAGGGACCTGGAGCAGTTTGCCAAAGAAGAATGGTCTAAAATTCCAGCAGAGCATTGTAAGAAACTCATTGATGGTTACCGGAAGAGGTTGGTCGCAGTTATTTTGGCTAAAGGTTGTGCAACCAAGTATTAGGCTGAGGGTGCCAATACTTTTGTCTGGCCCATTTTTGGAGTTTTGTGTGAAATGATCAATGTTTTGCTTTTTGCTTCATTCTCTTTTGTGTTTTTTCATTTAAGACAAATTAAATGAAGATAAAAATACCAAAGAATTTGTGTTTGCAATCATTTTCAGGAAGAAACTGAGTATTATCTGACAGAATTGCAGGGGTGTCAATACTTTTGGCCACAACTGAACATGTGGGTTAAATCCTTCTGACAATATTCCCTTTAACATGCTATTGTTCCAGAGGGAGTCTAACTACTGTCAGATTTGTCAGGCGAATGCTTGTTCCGGTGACAACTATCTCTCTCGACCCCTCCATGCACATGCACGCTCATCTTGGATGAGCATTCATTAGTGCTCCAAAGGGAAAGCACAGGAAGCTTTTAATTACAGTAATTTATCTTTTGTTGGCATTTACGTGCCTTTTGGTTGTTTTAAAAGGTATTGAATTGATCTAATGCCAAGCTTGGCCATCTACCTTAGGGGCAGCCATCATTGAGTGGAGGCGCCAATTTGCATCCAAGGTAGGGTGCCAACCTACGCTGACAGGCAGGGCCTTCTTTAGGGAATTATAGGGCGAATTAGGGCGCCCCAGTTTGGTGACTAGAGTATACCATTTCTTTGGTTCTTTGACCAGTTGTTTGGCCTTCTCTAAGAGAAAGCCACCAAATGACACGTAGGTGGGTGGCTTAGATCCAGGAGAACAAAGCCATCAGAAGTCTGAAAACGGACATGTCCGATTGACATCTCATCCGACCATCAGCCGGCCGGCGCCCCCCATACACACTAGACCATTGGCCGATCCCATTGATATCGGCGGGTTCAGACGACATTTGTCTACGGAGTATGGAGGCCTTCATAGAACACAGGAGGGCTCCTTGGTATGGAGAAGTTGTGGAGATTAGCTGCCGGCCAAACCATCCATCGACTGACAGCTATCGATTGTGCATGGGTCCCCTAAGACGCCATATTCAGTAGGTATCTTCCCCTCATAATTTTCCCTCAAGACATGGAATAAGTACGAGATAAGGAAATCAAAATTTTTTTATGTAGACGTAACAGGCGATTATAATAATAATATAGCACCAGATTGGCCAAGTGTGTGCCGCCGCTGGTGCCCTACGTCTACATTTGTACAGCTGAGCACTAATGGCCGTGTTTCCAGTGGGGCAGGCAGGAGAGGCAGACCTTGCTGACCATTACCTGTGCCCTCTCTGTCTGGAATGTCCACAGACATGTTTATTGAGGAAGTTGGGGGGTGACAATCTGTCTGCAGGCTGTCCTATTGGTGGCCTGGCTTAAACTACTGTCATTTATTGTTCCTTTGTGTCTTTGTTTAAAGTACTATACATACAATGGCTTCCTCCACGCTAATTGCCGAGCTTTCATGTCTGAGACAGATCTGGTCTTCTGGAATTTTACTATCTATGGTTAGGAAGAGAATGAGACGGGTTTGGAAAATGCTAAATGACCTACGACTGTTTGTCATGGAGATCTGCAGGCTGGAAAACAAGTGGATGGTCGTCCTTTGTGCTGTTTATTATAGTGTTGTCGCTTTCTTTCACGCATTCAAGGGGTTTTATGGACAAGGAGGGTACTGTACGTAGGCGTGCATATTAATATATACTGTATATATAGCTATATTTATACGCATACAGTATACTTCCTTTCCCATATGCTTGCTGGAAATTTGCTGGATTATTGCTTACCAAACTATCCACTTTAAAAACATTCTTTAAAGGGAACCTGTCATCTTGAGAAACATTTTTTTTTTTACCTGCAGATATAAAGGTGGTCCGAGTTCGATAATGCTATTAGATATCGAGTTATGAAGGTGCCCGGCCACTGTACTGAAAATGCGGCACCATGAAGAAAATTAACTTTATTTCTCCCGGGAACCGCCGGCTTTCAGTCATGAAGGCGTGACAGTCAACAATCAAGAGAGCGGAGGCTGTGAGCACATCCCGGCACTGACTGATAGCCGGCTCAGCATTTTATCAGCAGAGTTAATAGCATTATCGGACCTGACAGGTTCCCTTTAAATTTTGCGTAGCAGCGGCTACTGGGAGAAAATGAAGTTTTATTCTCCCTGAAACCGCTTGGTTCCAATTATCGGGGCGGTGCATGACAATGGTTGAAGTGGTAGTTGAGCATGGGCACCTTGTCTCCAGTCAAGATGACATTTTAGGATTCCACAGCCCTGTTCTTGTGATCAATGGGGGTCCCAGCAGTCAGCAAAGTAGCTCTTATCCATGGATAGAGGATAACTTTAACTAATATAATCTGCTCATTAAACTCGTTAAAATTCCACATTCCATAGAGATGTCGAGGTGAAAACAAGTCCTGGATGATCAGAATAAGGACTCATTAAGATGTCCGTTTTTCACATACGTGTTTTATCTGTGTTTTTCATTATAGTCTATGCTTTTTACATGTCAGAGACTGGTCAGGTTTCGATCCGGACTGTCGTGGGTCAAACTCTCCCATTCTAATTAATGGACAGATCAGGAATGCTTTCCATGAGACATCCATAAATTGTCCGTTTCTTATGGGTAGAAGAAGGTTGGAATTATTTTATTTTTTTTATTTTGCGTGCAAGAAAACACATTCCACATTGATAGTAAAAATGGATTCAAGGGGACCAAAAAGGGATCACAATCCAACACATGCTCTGTTTTTCGTTTGACGTCCTGAATTATAATATTTATGGAATATTATTTAGATGTTAACCTTTAGTAGATTACTCCAATCCGCTGGACTAAAAGGAGCACACCGAGTGGCTCCCATGTTCCAAAGATACCAGCCAATTGTATTTCTAAAATGAGAGCCCCGATCGCCCCCGGAGCACACATCATTGCCTCAGCAATCCTTTTGACATAACCTACAAATACCGGGAATGTTAAGAGGAAACTAATAAAAATGGCTGTACAATAATTAAAATAAATCAAGGCCACGGAAATAGAAGCAGCACAAAAAAATATCATTCCTACTCATTTTTCTGCCGGTCCGTTCTCATTATGTGCTATTTATACGGTATTCATTTTAGTACAGGATCTGGTCACGGTGCCCCAGCCTTATTCCAGCACTTTAATAGCAGAGTCTATATATTCCGTGACCATACGAGGCACATCCTACCGAAACTGCCTCCAAAATTGCTTTTTCTGAATCTATTCCATGAGGACCCTGATTGCTCAATGGCTTGCAGAGCTGTAACTTAACCTACCAGTCCTCAGATGGAAAACTTTAACTGGAAACCCTAAATATCATTTTTCGGTATTTATTGTTGGCCCATAAGGACCTTTTCGTGCCAAAGGATGACTACAGTCTTCACACCAAGTATAACTTCAACCCTGGCAGGAGGCAAAAAAACACAAAGACTTCATCTTTGATGGTCATCATGGTCAATCGTGTCAAAATATCTATCCACATACCTAGCAGGGCATTGCGGCCATTGTCATCTGGTAGAAATCTCTTGTCTACGGCGCACACCAAAATGTGATCTGGTAAACTAGGCGACTTTGCGCCAACCAATAAAAATCCAGGAGGCACTTCGAACTGCTCGGAGGCAATGGACACCAATCTCAAGTCTTTACCCGCCTGACAAAAGCCTGAAAGAAAGAGAGAAAATCATATTTGTATTTTCTAAACCTTTCCAGAACCCTCAATAAATGGTGAAGTCCATATTCCTAGATCTATGGTTCTGGTCGGACACATCTCAATTAGATCTTTTGTACATGGACACGTTATGACTCTTCCGATTTGCACTGAGCTGTAATAGGGAATCATTAGAAGTCTATGAATCCTTCTGTGCCTTCATATTTCTCCAAAATTATTCCAAGAGAAATTGTGCCCTAGTCCATTACATGCTTGCCCAAACCGCTGTTGGCAAAATACAATAGTGAGGTGGTCCAATAATGGACAACCAATTAGTGCCCCACAAAGTAAAAATATACTTACTGGCCGGACCTGTGGAACTCTTCAAATCAAGGGCTGTGTCCTGCACTGCTCTCTTGACAAACAATTTCAGGTGACTGCGCAGCCGATCAGCTGATGGGCTGCAGCCTTCTCTATTTTGTACAAGCAGAAGAGCAGCATTTCTTCCACTACAACAGAACAGTGAAGGTGACCTTGTATATAATGAGGAGACCAGAAGGCGACACTGGGCTCAGAGCACAGGAGCAGCACTGGTCCAGGAGGTAATTTGTGCAGTACCCCTAGGATCAATAATAGACAACCCCTCTAAGTACTACCAAAGTCCTGTTCAGGAATTCCCTAAAACTAGATTGTCCACTTTTGGACAGTGCTTTCAACTGAGGACATTATTTGTTTGGACTGGAAACTTGGAGCTGATGGCAAGTGAGCAATAACAAATGAAACTGCCTCTAGAAAGGAACACGGTATTAAATATAGGCACAAACCGGATGTGTACGCCATGCCTATAGCTCGGAAGTAGAGTTATTTTTCCAAAATTGTAGTCCTACACCCTAGACAGCAGTCCTCGAAAATATATGCAATATACACAAGCATACTTAGAAAGGAAAAGCGGCTGGTAGACCAGTCTGGGGGCAGCTTATCTTTCGGAAGAGCACAATGAACGGTTAACCGGTCCTACCAAAATTGGTCAACAGTCTTTTAATGCATAAGGCACCATTAGGGGTCAGTGAGATGTTATCATGGTTCTGCTTATTAATGGAAATGAGCATGCATTTCTAAAGAATTTATGTTGGTCAAAAATATTCTGGAGGCTTCATGGACAGCTTTGCAGAAGACATTCTGCAGCATGTACCGCAAGTTCTCAATCCTCACCGTCAGTCGTACAGGAGCCTTCAGGTGGAGGTTTGTCCTGATACGAATGAGCTGGGCTACTTGACCCAGATGTATCATCTTCTTCATCGTCATCTTCATTGTCAACTCCACCTACGGAAAATGAAAGAGGATGTTTTCCAATGGGCACATTCATCAGCTATATTGAAAAACAATTAAAATAGTTCTGGTTTGGACACTAAATGTCCCCACACCACCACTTTAGTCTTTATGCTGCAGCTTGGCTTATTCATTTTGGCTGCTTTTTCTATCAGAAGCCCAGCGCCGGCTCACAAAAAACGAAAATTTGTGAAAACATGAATTTATTATGTCTTATAAACTACAGACTCCCAAGTGAATGGTCAGAAACTGATTAGCTAGATGCCAAATATATACTGTTCCAAGGGGTTGCCCACCTTTTGGGGACTTTTTTTTATGTCTTACTTAAATGCATGAAATTGGGGCTAAAAAATAATTTTTGCAATTGGGTTTCATTAAATATGTTGCACTGTTTGCCATCTCTAGCCTTCGTGTTGCATAGTCCATTACTGACTGGAGAATGAGTGATCTCAGGATCCGTCAGTCATCCCGCTATGACTCTCCGACGGGGAGTTTCTAAGTCTTTGATCTGTGATATTTTGAGCTGACCACAGATCACAATAATATTAAATGTGCCATAAAATAAAGAGCCCGTAAAAGCAAATGGCTCTAAATTTTTAATGAAACCCATTTGTAAAATTGATTTATAGCCCCAAAATACATGCATTTAAGTAAAAAAAAAAATTTGGAGTCATAGGCTGAAGACAGTCATAGACGCTATTTGTCATGTGTAACGTTAAATTGAGATTGTCACCAGAAGATGGTCAGAGTGTCATCAGTTTTTCCCTGGGAAGAAAAAAATAAGTTTCTTCCCCTTCTCCTAATTATCAGTCTGTGAAAAATGGCATCTGAGCGCTGTCTGATTTTATTCACAACCCCTTAGACTTTCATTAATGAGTTTGATCCACCAACTGGACCAATATGCGACGTGTCTGCACTTGAGTTGAGCAAATTTGTTCGGATTCGGTCGCCGAATCTGAATTTGCCATATTTGAACCCTATTTATGCCGAAAGTATGTTTGATGATCGGTCCCGAACATATTTGGTAATTTCTACTCCCATTGACTCTAATGACGTTCGACAAATATTGCAACAACAATATTCACCGCCGATCGTATTCGGAACCGAATCCGAACAATTTTGCTCAATTCTAGTCTTCGCCTCCACCAAAAATACAAAAAATCAAGGACACCTGAAAAGCCCCATAGACTATCATAGTCTGAGTGAAGAACACCGAGAGCACTCGTAGGCGGAAAACTGATGTATGAATGAGCTCATCGTAGTAGAAAACATTTCTGAGCTGCAATCACATTAACGCTCATTCAGATGTCCAATTGCTCGTACACGAGAACACTGGACCGATTGTCCGATCAGAGCCTGATCAGAGTGTGCTATGAGTGCCATCTGATTTTCTTGTACAAAAATTTTCCATTCGGAGAGTGTGTGAAAACCGGACCGCACTCCAATGTCTCCGATATTTTCAGGGGACCACTAGGTCCGAGGAAATAATCCGACAAGTGAATGGCCTCCTAGAGTATTATAGGTACGAGTGCTATCCGTGAAAACCACAGAAAGGACTTGTACACAAAAATCGGACATGTGAAGGAGCCCTAGCGGTATCTCTACTTGTCACGTTTGTTTTTGTTTTGTCTTTTTAAATCGCAAATCGAAAGTAGAAAAGAAAAATTAAATTAAAACATTTTTTTCTTTACACAAATTGTGGCATCTTTAAGGGGTTTTTCTTCCATGGAACTAAACGCATGCCGGGATAGCCTAACAAACACGTAATCCCTCAATGTGTTGCGGCTGTCTAACAGGGGGGTCTCAAACATACTTTTCGAGCTCTCCGAAGACACTCGGCTAGCACCCAGGCATGCTCGGAAAACACCTTAACGCTCATCGCCAGTGTCAATCTTTCAGCTATGTTTGTGCTCTGTAGGTTCCACTCTTGGCTTTGGCATATAGAAATACTGACCGAATACTGACCGAATACTGACCGAATACTGATGTGTGAATGGAGCCTTACAAAGGAACGCGCAGTGCTCCTATGTTCTCTATGAAAGCAGCTGCCAGACTCCAGGGTGAAAAAAAAGGATCAGGCATCAAGCCAGATCCTTATCTCCCCAGACATCATCTGCAGGGGGAGAGTCGGAGACCCCCATTAATATACATCAGGCTATCAGCTGATCTTACCAATATCGCCGGGTTTGGTGAACTTAAAGCCCCTCATACACATTGGACTCATGTTGACCGAATTTGCCGATATCTACAGGTTCAGCAGACAGTCCAAAGTGTCTGGGAGCCAAGGACAGATAAGGGAAGTAAGAATCCAGCATGTCCGGTTTAGGACGGCTGACCCTATTGTCCTCTAGTGATCAGAGGCATCTGGCGGTAGCGCTACTGTATACTGGGGAGTTTTGGGGAGATAGCTGCCATTGTTTGGACGACAGCTATGGGGGGGGATTTAGCCTAATGTGTATGGGGGCTTTAAGGTGGCAAGAACCCCATGAAATGTGATCACTGATGCAATGTCCAAATCCCATATCACTAGAGAGGAAAACCCGCCCCAGTCTGACAGCGCGCTGCCTGCTAAATCCTTAATCCTGTGGGGTTTTTTTTCTTTCCGGAGGTGAATACAGTGAAATGAAAAGTAACATCCCTTCTCCACTAATCCAGGAAACGTCAGGGAATTAGGAACTAAACTAAATGTATCACCTTACTGAGAAACGTGAGCACAAAGGAGCGTTATATGTGGGGCAGAGAGCGAACATGGCACCCGGATCTGAATATATCCATGAGATGCGTGTGCGGAAAACCCAATAGAGTGTCATCAGGCACTTTACAGTATGATATCACAGAGATTAATGGGTTTTGCATAGGACTGCAAGGAATCTTACGGCGTCATCTTACCAGTACTTATAACTTGAAAGAGTTATTCCCAAAATCACAAGATAACCCTTATACCTAGAATAGGGGGATACCTTACTGATTACCGGGTACCAACCACTAGGGCCCCCCAGTGATATCAAAATCGGGGCTCTGGAACCTTGAAAACGGGTCACTGCAGTGCCATCGTAACTAGTAACCGATGCACATGTTTCGCCTCCGCTTTATTGTCTATGGGACTACCGGAGAAAACCCAAGTGCTCCTCTCCGCTCTTTCCGTCAGTCCCATAGACAATGAATGAAGCAGGGGCCAAAAATATGCAGACCCTATTCTCGGAGTCACAGAGTCGGATCTCGGGATGACTGGGTGTCTCAGCATAACAATGTGGCCCCCCAAGAAGAATAAATCAGTAAATAGTAAATTGGGGCCATTGCTGCCTCTTATTCTCACTGCAACATGAACAGCTAATGGTGACTTCACTATGGATAATACGTCATTAGTCGAAAATTAAAACAAGAAACATTTGGGGGTTTTTTTATTATTATTTTAAATATTTTAATTTTTTATTAAAAAAATACAAAATACATTACTTTTTGAGTTTTTAACTTTTTTTAGAATTTTTGTATCATTTAAAATGATACCTTCATCTGTACGATATCATTTATTATTCATTTTATGCTTTTTAGTAAATATCCATTATAACGTATTATATTAACTACAAATATCACGCAGGGTGTTCTGGAGGAAGCGCTAAGATGTCGCTCAGCTTCACAGTGGTGATTACATGGTTACGTTCTGATCAAGTCTAATAACAGCACAAGGGGCTTTATGGATTAGAATGGAAATAGAAATACCAGTCTCGCCATTCATCACCTATGGATTATTAACGTTAATTGATAAAACTAATAATAATAATTTAAAAAAAAACAATATGAAACCCGGCATCAATAGAAATAATCAAATAATAGTAGTTATTATAGTAAAGTAATGATCACGGCTTTTATTATTATTATGATAGTAATTATTATTGCTGTTTCTTCTCATGTAATAATATTACAAGAGATGCAGCAAGAAGGACTATAATAGCTTTAGAAATCTAGATGCCAAAAAGTAATGTTCAGTGTAAAAAATCTAACTATCTTTTATTGTATCATTTTAGATTATTTTTCCATATACAGTATCGCTAAGAAAGAGATAGGGAGGGAAAGATAGATAGATAGATATGGGATATAATATAGATAGATCTGAGATAGAGAGATTGATAGATAATAGCTAAATAGATATG
Organism: Dendrobates tinctorius; assembly: GCF_039654945.1. Lineage (NCBI taxonomy): Eukaryota > Metazoa > Chordata > Amphibia > Anura > Dendrobatidae > Dendrobates > Dendrobates tinctorius. The sequence goes on along the minus strand of NW_027361689.1, from coordinate 18,814,395 downwards.
GGATAGATAGAGCGATATATATGGGATATAAGATAGATAGATATAAGATAGATAGATCTGAGATAGAGAGATAGATATGGAATAGATAAATAGATAGATGGATAGATAGATGGGTTTTGTCATCTATTCTGAGGCATTTCGGTGTTCTAGTTTGCGATCCTTGTACTTTGCAGTTGTCATAGACTGCGCACTCTCTCCGGGGTGTTAGTGGGATATATTACATACGATATCTCACAATCCTTTCCTCTCTCATTACTATAAATCTCCTGCTGATCATTCTTGGTCATTTCATTCTAACCTTAGTATGAGGTGTAGGATGTTAGATCCCAAGGATAGAAGTCCACGATGTGATGGGTCGGTGCCCCCCATGTCCCCATGCCTCATTCCCAGCAGTCCCCTCTCCTTGCTTCTGTCTCCCACCCCAGTGGCTGACTCCTGTAAGAGAGTCAGCTCCTGAGCTCAGACCCCTCTTCCTCGCCTGGGTCTTAGATGTCTCCATACTCCCTCTAGTAATAGGTAATAACATACATCGCTCCGACATCTAACTCCTCGCATCGGTGCCAGGTCCATTTCAGAAGCTCATGGAGTACTTGGTGGGACGCTCCACACCAGCCCCATGCAGATGTCACCCATAGTCCAGCATTGGACGCCTGAACCGTAGAGAAGCCCTCCTCAGTGAGGAGAATCAGGAGCAGCCTCTTACCTTCTAGAGATGATAGCTGCTGTTCAGCCTCGAAGTAGAGCTGGGAAAATATCGGTCTGGGGACCAAGTTGTTGGACCTCAGCGAAGCCTCGATGGAATTGTGCAGAACTTCCTCGAAACGTGTTGTCTTCAGTTGTCCGGCATACGAATTCCCCATCTTCCGTAGGAGAAGAAGAACACAGAAGTTAGACTTTGAGGACAATTTTTTTTTTTTTTTGCAAAATAGAAATGTTCTGTGGTGTCCAATCCTGCGGGTCATGTGTATGGGTCCTGGTACAGAAGGACCATGGTGAGGAGAGGAGCTCCAGAGTCCTGTGTGTCCTCCTGGTGCAGAGTGAGGAGCAGAGTGCTGGAGGGAGCACTGTGCAACTGCAATCAGGCAGCCAATTCCTCCTCTGTGACTGTGTGATCTGAGCCTGGGCTTGATATATTGCAGGAAACCACCTGCCAGCAGCTATGGCCAAGTCCCCGGCAGCAGCGACCACAGACTGACACCTTATATAAAGGATCTGTGATCCCACCGAAGGCTCCCTATGGTTTACAAGCTGTACAAGAACATCACAGTAAGAACTGTTTGTCAGACAATTCATCTCCTACCTCCCCCCCAAAAAAAAGAGACACAGAGGATCAATGTGAGCAGAGAGAGACATCTCAACTCTCCAATTAACCCCTTCATGGTAGGGACACACCGACCCCCCCCCCCCCCAAAAAAAAAAAGCCCTCACACGTCATCCGTGATCATCTCGGGACGTCACACACAACTTGTGCGTAGAACAGATCGTTAAACTGCCGACACAAGGCTCCGTATCTCTTCTAATAAAAAGGTGGAAAAAAAGAAAAAACACGAGCGGCGAGATAATTTAACTAGACAAGTAACTGGAAAAAAATGTAATAGATATCAGCGGACGATTTACAATTTTTTTATTCTTACTGAAAAGAATGTAGTTGGGGTTAAAAATAATTTTTGCAATTGGGATCCATTAAAAATTTTGCACCGTTTGCCTTCTATAGCCTCTATTGTTGGCTGCAGAAGGAGTAAACTGAGAAACCGTCAGTCAGCTGGCAGTTAAGGTCTGATTTGGAGTCTGTAGCTCTTTTATGTGGGGGGGGTTAGCTCCTCTCAGCTGATTTATGACCACATCAAAGTTGGATGTGCAGGAAAACAAAGAACCTGTAAAATCAAAATTGTGCAAACTTTTTTTAATGAAACACAATTGCTAAAATTTAACATGTGATAAATAATGATCACTACTACAAACCTCCATACTAATACCAGGGGAGTAATGATCATGGTGGCTGCGACCGGGTCCATGCAGGAAGGGGGCTCACTGACACTAGCGCCTATTTCATCTGGATGTGCCCTCGAGGATGTACATTTAGCTGAAATTATTGCAATGACCCACCGGCATCCCAACACTGCAATACACGCCACCAGCCAGAGACTGGCAGCTAACATCGGCATGTCCGTCACAGGCGACGCCTGGCAGTCACATCATGCGCCATGGCAGGCAAACGGATGTCAGCTGCCAGCTTCTGCACGGGCTATAGAAGAGGATGCTGCATGTCGTGGGAGGAAAGGGATAGGAATCATTCCTTTTAAAAGAGAGGAGAAAAACAGAAGACATTATACCAGGAATGGGCCCAGCATAGGGGACATTATACCGAGGATGTGCCCAGGATAGGGGACATTATACCAGGAATGGGCCCAGCATAGGGGACATTATACCAGGAATGGGCCCAGGATAGGGGACATTATACCGAGGATGGGCCCAGGATAGGGGACATTATACCAGGAATGGGCCCAGCATACTGTAGGGGACATTATACCAGGAATGGGCCCAGGATAGGGGACATTATACCGAGGATGGGCCCAGGATAGGGGACATTATACCAGGAATGGGCCCAGCATAGGGGACATTATACCAGGAATGGGCCCAGGATAGGGGACATTATACCGAGGATGGGCCCAGGATAGGGGACATTATACCAGGAATGGGCCCAGCATAGGGGACATTATACCAGGAATGGGCCCAGGATAGGGGACATTATAACAGGAATGGGCCCAGGATAGGGGACATTGTACCAGGAATGGGCCCATGATAGGGGACATTATACCAGGAATGGGCCCAGCATAGGGGACATTATACCAGGAATGGGCCCAGGATAGGGGACATTATACCAGGAATCAGCCCAGGATAGGGGACATTATACCAGGAATCGGCCCAGGATAGGGGACATTATACCAGGAATGGGCCCAGCATAGGGGACATTATACCAGGATAGGGGACATTATACCAGGAAGGGGCCCAGGATAGGGGGCATTATACCAGGAAGGGGCCCAGACTATCGGACATTATACCAGGAAGAGTTCCAGACTAGGGGACATTATACCAGAAAGGACCCAGGATAGAGGACATTAAATCAGGAAGGGTCACAGGATGGAGAACATTATATCAGAAAGTGGCCCAGGATAGTGGACATTATACCAGGAATGGGCCTAGGATAGGGGACAGTATACCAGGAAGGAGCCCAGAATGGGGGACATTATTACTGGAACTGGCTAGGATGGGGGACCTTATACCAGGAAGGGACCAAGGATGGTGAATATTATCCCAGGACGGTGGACACTATTACTGGGACTGGCCATGATGGGGAATATTATTAAATGGGGCTGGTGGTGAACACATATTTCTTTACAGAATCTAGAATGCTAAAATAGTCCATGCAACTCACCAACATGCAGCTCACGTCTAAACGTTGCACTGGCTCCATCGGACTCTAGTTACGTCACTGACTACTACAGACCTCCGACTGTCACTCTGCTTTAAGAGCAGGCAGAGCTTGTGTCAGGGATGCTAGGGTTGGAAGGGAAATGTGGGCATCAGAAAAACACTTTTTTTAGGCCAGGAAATTTAGATACAGGGTAAAGAAAAGGAAAACCTCTGGTTTGAAAAACTTGTTATGCAAACGTATGGGAGCTGATGTGCCACTCAGGAGCTGGAGAAAGCTTGGTGACCACCAAAGTGTGACTAAGTTTGTTTTTTTAAACACTTTATTGCGTAATGTGAATGTTTTACAAGGTTAGACAAAAAAATCTACCGTAGTTTAAAATAATAAATAAATGAATAATTTCCAATTCGTTCTCTATAGCCCCATATTTATAAATATTTAGGGATGAATAATGTTAGTATGTTTTTTTCTATGTACATCATCGACAGAAAATCTGACAATAAGGGCGCTTTCAGACGTCCATGCAAATTGGTCCGAGATTAGACCGCAGTGTCTGGTTTCAGGTGTTGCTAGACACCACCATGCTCCAAAACAAGAATGGAGTGGGTCCTCCTCTGTGGAGCCCCGCAGATCGCCTTTGAAAAAGGGGACACGGACATTCTACACACAGCATCAGGAATTGGGTCACAAAGCATCATAACGCTAGTCACCAGTGATGAAAGGAGGGCAACATGGCGGCTCAGCGGTTATCACTATTAAGTTTTCTCATACACATCAAATGGCTAGCAGAAGAAAAACGACTACTCTCATACTCATGTATGCTCGGTTTGGCCAAGTGTGCATATATTTTTGACGAAGAGAGGGGAGTAAGCGGCTGCCAGACGCCTCTGAACAAAAGGATTGAGTCTTGAAATGCAACATGCCTAATTTTGCCATTTTTTTTCACCTCTCATCTGCTGTCCAGGGATTATCGGATCGCTCTCAGATGGTCGACCAGTTCCACCAAAACGGGTAGGTTTGGCCGACTTTACTAGAATGTGCATGGAGGCCTTTACAGACTGGGGATTCTGTGCTCACATCCCACCAAAGAAATTTATAGGAGTTTTGAACGAAGATTCACAGTTCTTCTCACACTTTAAAAAATCTCCTGAAAAATTAGTAATATTTTTATTTGAAAAAATGTACTTTTTCTTTTACATAGTCCCACTATAGGACTTCAACTTTTACTTCTCTGCTCACAGTCCTGCAATGCATTAGAGTTGTCAGTGCGACCCTGACAGAACGCCTTTTAGACCCTGACTATGGCTGAGTCTTAAGGTACTGTCACACTTAGCGATGTACCAGCGATCCCGACCAGCGATAAGAGGCCACCGTACCTGGCAGACCCGGCTCTGACAACAATCGGCTCCCCACAATCACGCTGCAGGGTGCCGATAGTTAGAGGTAGTCCCCTCTCTCTCACAGTCCTGTAAATGATGCGATCGATATTGACTGCGGCCTTTAGCGGGTGAAACAGTCAGGGACGGTGCGGACACCAGCCTCGGCTCCTACAGCTTGAGCTCGGCTATCACTCCCGGCTGTGACTGTGCAGACACAGGTTCCGTGCCATATAATCGCCATTATGTAACCGTATTTGCGTAAAAACCTATCCAATCATAACGAACAAACGTTACATCATATGTCATATGCCGATACAAGCTGTACGGGAGTGAAAGATCATGAAGGGTTTGTTCTGATGATCGTTCATTAGGAGAACACTGCCCTCCTGCCTCCTGGATTCCTGGTGATTGACAGCTCTGACAAGCTGTACGGATGAGTCACTGGCCCAAACTATGCGCTCTCCCATGCTGCTAGCCAGGTACCCAGCCATCTTCAGAGAAGTGCTTACAAGCACTGTAGTAAAAAGCTTGCAAGCGCTGAGGTCCTTACCTGGAAACTGGCCGCCTCTGATAGACTGCAGTGCTGCCTCCTAACCTAGGCAATAACACAAAAGTTCCTTTGAAGAACAAGCATTTTGCTGATCGGTGGCTGATTGGTAGCTGATGGGTGGATGATCGGTGGCTAATCGGGAGCTGATGGGTGGCTGATCGGTAGCTGATTGGTGGCTGATCGGTGGCTGATCGGTAGCTTATCTGTGGCTGATCGGTAGCTGATCTGTGGCTGATCGGTAGCTGATCTGTGGCTGATCGGTAGCTGATCTGTGGCTTATCGGTAGCTGATCGATGGTCGTTTGGTAGCTGATCGATGGCTGTTTGGTAGCTGATCGATGGCTGTTTGGTAGCTGATCAGTGGCTTATCGGTAGCTGATCAGTGGCTTATCGGTAGCTGATCTGTGGCTGATCAGTAACTGATCGATGGCTGATCGGTGGCTTATCGATGGCTGTTTGGTAGCTGATCAGTGGGTGGTCAGTAGCTGATTATGGCTGATCGGTGGCTGATCGGTAGCTGATCTGTGGCTGATCGGTACCTGATCTGTGGCATATTTACACAGGCTAATGATCGAGAATGAGTTCTTATTAACAATATTTGAGATGATTTTTAGATCGTGTGAAAGGGCCTGAAATTGTGAGCTATGAAGGGTCGATCGGGGTCCACACCGGTTTAGGGGGCTGATGTGAAGCCTAAGCATCCAGATGTGATGATAACATTATTCCGTACGCATCCTGTCCATATTTCTCGGAGGACAATTATCTTCCGCCGTGGACGCAGTCTGCCTTGGTCCTAGCACTAGAGAGCTCCTCTCGTCAGAGAATGTACTGTACTTGTTCAAGGGAACACCGAGTTTCGTTTTTTCCCTGTCTCCTGCTGCGATGAAGAAGAGTAAGATCTATTATGTGTCTGTCCCATTCTTGCCTTTTCTCACATTTTCTATTAGACATGTATAAAATATTGACTGAACATCTTGTTGTTCTGTGCAGAAAATTTAGGTCAAGGTCTTTCGTCTTTTCGGAAGATGCGAATATAAATTAGTGAGCGTAATTCTAGATTTTTCTTTCTGCAATCCACAGCAGCTGGTTGGAAGCTGCGGAACAGCCCGGATTCTTCAGCTCCTCATCCTCCGATAAGGGGTCCCGGAGCTGTCCCCTTACAGGGGTCACTGTAAGCAGCGAGCGCTGACAATATAGGATCGGCCCGCACAAAAACACATTTATTTTCATTGCTTATACAGCATAGCGCCATCATATTCCGCAGCACTTAACTGACATCATCAGCACTGTCCCCATTGGGGCTCACAATCTACGATTCCCTATCAGTATGTCTCTGGAGTGTGGGAGGAAACCGGAGAACCCGGAGGAAACCCACGCAAACACGGGGAGAAAATACAAACTCCTTGAAGATGGAGTTTTTACTCATGACCCTAACACTGCAAGGCCACTGTGTAACCACTGAGTTTCTGTGCTGCCAATTTACTATCATTACGTTTTTCTTTCACAGTGATTGAGAAAAAGTTGGCTCGATCGTTCACTCCCCTTTGCTTTCATCGTGGTCGGCAGCTTGTATTTTTGCTGACGCTGATAATATTTCTACTCGCCTAAAACAAGGGATCTACTAGAGTGTTTTCTGGTTTGATGTGTGACCAGTGGCAAAATTACACTGACAACTTGTAGATCCTTGATGTGAGGTAACACACTGTGCTCCTCAATGAGCCACTAAGTCAGTCATTCCCCTAATGTAGCATCAAAATTTCCCTTCACATGTGAGGCACTCCACAGAGCCCTGTATCTAATCCCTTCACGTGTGAGGCACTCCCCTGAGCCCTGTATCTAATCCCTTCACGTGTGAGGCACTCCCCTGAGCCCTGTATCTAATCCCTTCACATGTGAGGCACTCCACAGAGCCCTGTATCTAATCCCTTCACGTGTGAGGCACTCCCCTGAGCCCTGTATCTAATCCCTTCACGTGTGAGGCACTCCCCTGAGCCCTGTATCTAATCCCTTCACGTGTGAGGCACTCCCCTGAGCCCTGTATCTAATCCCTTCACATGTGAGGCACTCCACAGAGCCCTGTATCTAATCCCTTCACGTGTGAGGCACTCCCCTGAGCCCTGTATCTAATCCCTTCACGTGTGAGGCACTCCACTGAGCCCTGTATCTAATCCCTTCACGTGTGAGGCACTCCCCTGAGCCCTGTATCTAATCCCTTCACGTGTGAGGCACTCCACAGAGCCCTGTATCTAATCCCTTCACATGTGAGGCACTCCACAGAGCCCTGTATCTAATCCCTTCACGTGTGAGGCACTCCCCTGAGCCCTGTATCTAATCCCTTCACGTGTGAGGCACTCCCCTGAGCCCTGTATCTAATCCCTTCACGTGTGAGGCACTCCCCTGAGCCCTGTATCTAATCCCTTCACATGTGAGGCACTCCACAGAGCCCTGTATCTAATCCCTTCACGTGTGAGGCACTCCCCTGAGCCCTGTATCTAATCCCTTCACGTGTGAGGCACTCCCCTGAGCCCTGTATCTAATCCCTTCACATGTGAGGCACTCCACAGAGCCCTGTATCTAATCCCTTCACGTGTGAGGCACTCCCCTGAGCCCTGTATCTAATCCCTTCACGTGTGAGGCACTCCCCTGAGCCCTGTATCTAATCCCTTCACATGTGAGGCACTCCACAGAGCCCTGTATCTAATCCCTTCACGTGTGAGGCACTCCCCTGAGCCCTGTATCTAATCCCTTCACGTGTGAGGCACTCCCCTGAGCCCTGTATCTAATCCCTTCACGTGTGAGGCACTCCCCTGAGCCCTGTATCTAATCCCTTCACGTGTGAGGCACTCCACTGAGCCCTGTATCTAATCCCTTCACATGTGAGGCACTCCACAGAGCCCTGTATCTAATCCCTTCACGTGTGAGGCACTCCCCTGAGCCCTGTATCTAATCCCTTCACGTGTGAGGCACTCCCCTGAGCCCTGTATCTAATCCCTTCACGTGTGAGGCACTCCCCTGAGCCCTGTATCTAATCCCTTCACATGTGAGGCACTCCACAGAGCCCTGTATCTAATCCCTTCACGTGTGAGGCACTCCCCTGAGCCCTGTATCTAATCCCTTCACGTGTGAGGCACTCCCCTGAGCCCTGTATCTAATCCCTTCACATGTGAGGCACTCCACAGAGCCCTGTATCTAATCCCTTCACGTGTGAGGCACTCCCCTGAGCCCTGTATCTAATCCCTTCACGTGTGAGGCACTCCACTGAGCCCTGTATCTAATCCCTTCACATGTGAGGCACTCCACAGAGCCCTGTATCTAATCCCTTCACGTGTGAGGCACTCCCCTGAGCCCTGTATCTAATCCCTTCACGTGTGAGGCACTCCACTGAGCCCTGTATCTAATCCCTTCACGTGTGAGGCACTCCCCTGAGCCCTGTATCTAATCCCTTCACATGTGAGGCACTCCACAGAGCCCTGTATCTAATCCCTTCACGTGTGAGGCACTCCACAGAGCCCTGTATCTAATCCCTTCACGTGTGAGGCACTCCACTGAGCCCTGTATCTAATCCCTTCACGTGTGACGCACTCCGCTGAGCCCTGTATCTAATTCCTTCACGTGTGACGCACTCCGCTTAGCCCTGTATCTAATCCCTTCACGTGTGAGGCACTCCACAGAGCCCTGTATCTAATCCCTTCACGTGTGACGCACTCCGCTGAGCCCTGTATCTAATCCCTTCACGTGTGAGGCACTCCACAGAGCCCTGTATCTAATCCCTTCACGTGAGGCACTCCACTGAGCCCTGTATCTAATCCCTTCACGTGTGAGGCACTCCACAGAGCCCTGTATCTAATCCCTTCACGTGTGAGGCACTCCACAGAGCCCTGTATCTAATCCCTTCACGTGTGACGCACTCCGCTGAGCCCTGTATCTAATCCCTTCACGTGTGACGCACTCCGCTGAGCCCTGTATCTAATCCCTTCACGTGTGACGCACTCCGCTGAGCCCTGTATCTAATCCCTTCACGTGTGACGCACTCCGCTGAGCCCTGTATCTAATCCCTTCACGTGTGACGCACTCCGCTGAGCCCTGTATCTAATCCCTTCACGTGTGAGGCACTCCAGAGCCCTGTATCTAATCCCTTCACGTGTGAGGCACTCCACAGAGCCCTGTATCTAATCCCTTCACGTGTGAGGCACTCCACAGAGCCCTGTATCTAATCCCTTCACGTGTGACGCACTCCGCTGAGCCCTGTATCTAATCCCTTCACGTGTGACGCACTCCGCTGAGCCCTGTATCTAATCCCTTCACGTGTGAGGCACTCCACAGAGCCCTGTATCTAATCCCTTCACGTGTGACGCACTCCGCTGAGCCCTGTATCTAATCCCTTCACGTGTGACGCACTCCGCTGAGCCCTGTATCTAATCCCTTCACGTGTGAGGCACTCCACAGAGCCCTGTATCTAATCCCTTCACGTGTGAGGCACTCCACTGAGCCCTGTATCTAATCCCTTCACGTGTGAGGCACTCCACTGAGCCCTGTATCTAATCCCTTCACGTGTGAGGCACTCCGCTGAGCCCTGTATCTAATCCCTTCACGTGTGAGTAACTCCGCTGAGCCCTGTATCTAATCCTTTCACGTGTGACGCACTCCGCTGAGCCCTGTATCTAATCCCTTCATGTGTGACGCACTCCACTGAGCCCTGTATCTAATCCCTTCACGTGTGAGTAACTCCGCTGAGCCCTGTATCTAATCCTTTCACGTGTGACGCACTCCGCTGAGCCCTGTATCTAATCCCATCACGTGTGACGCACTCTGCTGAGCCCTGTATCTACTCCCTTCACGTGTGACGCACTCCGCTGAGCCCTGTATCTAATCCCTTCACGTGTTACGCACTCTGCTGAGCCCTGTATCTAATCCCTTCACGTGTGACGCACTCCGCTGAGCCCTGTATCTAATTCCTTCACGTGTGACGCACTCCGCTGAGCCCTGTATCTAATCCCTTCACGTGTGACGCACTCTGCTGAGCCCTGTATCTAATCCCTTCACGTGTGACGCACTCCGCTGAGCCCTGTATCTAATCCCTTCACGTGTGAGTAACTCCGCTGAGCTCTGTATCTAATCCCTTCACGTGTGACGCACTCTGCTGAGCCCTGTATCTAATCCCTTCACGTGTGACGCACTCTGCTGAGCCCTGTATCTAATCCCTTCACGTGTGACGCACTCCGCTGAGCCCTGTATCTAATCCCTTCACGTGTGACGCACTCCACTGAGCCCTGTATCTAATCCCTTCACGTGTGACGCACTCTGCTGAGCCCTGTATCTAATCCCTTCATGTGTGACGCACTCTGCTGAGCCCTGTATCTAATCCCTTCACGTGTGACGCACTCCGCTGAGCCCTGTATCTAATCCCTTCACGTGTGACGCACTCCGCTGAGCCCTGTATCTAATCCCTTCATGTGTGACGTACTCCGCTGAGCCCTGTATCTAATCCTTTCACGTGACACACTCCACTGAGCCCTGTATCTAATCCCTTCACATGTGACGCACTCCGCTGAGCCCTGTATCTAATCCCTTCACGTGTGAGGCACTCCGCTGAGCCCTGTATCTAATCCCTTCACGTGTGAGGCACTCCGCTGAGCCCTGTATCTAATCCCTTCACGTGACACACTCCACTGAGCCCTGTATCTAATCCCTTCATGTGTGATGTACTCCGCTAAGCCCTGTATCTAATCCCTTCATGTGTGACGCACTCCGCTGAGCCCTGTATCTACTCCCTTCATGTGTGACGCACTCCGCTGAGCCCTGTATCTAATCCCTTCATGTGTGACGCACTCCACTGAGCCCTGTATCTAATCCCTTCATGTGTGATGTACTCCGCTGAGCCCTGTATCTAATCCCTTCATGAGTGACGCACTCCGCTGAGCCCTGTATCTAATCCCTTCATGTGTGACGCACTCCGCTGAGCCCTGTATCTAATCCCTTCATGTGTCATGCACTCCGCTGAGCCCTGTATCTAATCCCTTCATGTGTGACGCACTCCGCTGAGCCCTGTATCTAATCCCTTCATGTGTCATGCACTCCGCTGAGCCCTGTATCTAATCCCTTCATGTGTGACGCACTCCGCTGAGCCCTGTATCTAATCCCTTCATGTGTGACGCACTCCGCTGAGCCCTGTATCTAATCCCTTCATGTGTGAGGCACTCCGCTGAGCCCTGTATCTAATCCCTTCACGTGTGACACTCCGCTGAGCCCTGTATCTAATCCCTTCATGTGTGACGCACTCCTCTGAGCCCTGTATCTAATCCCTTCATGTGTGACGCACTCCGCTGAGCCCTGTATCTAATCAATTCACATGTGAGACGCACTCCGCTGAGCCCTGTATCTAATCCCTTCATGTGTGATGTACTCCGCTGAGCCCTGTATCTAATCCCTTCATGTGTGACGTACTCCGCTGAGCCCTGTATCTAATCCTTTCACGTGACACACTCCACTGAGCCCTGTATCTAATCCCTTCACATGTGACGCACTCCGCTGAGCCCTGTATCTAATCCCTTCACGTGTGAGGCACTCCGCTGAGCCCTGTATCTAATCCCTTCACGTGTGAGGCACTCCGCTGAGCCCTGTATCTAATCCCTTCACGTGACACACTCCACTGAGCCCTGTATCTAATCCCTTCATGTGTGATGTACTCCGCTAAGCCCTGTATCTAATCCCTTCATGTGTGACGCACTCCGCTGAGCCCTGTATCTACTCCCTTCATGTGTGACGCACTCCGCTGAGCCCTGTATCTAATCCCTTCATGTGTGACGCACTCCACTGAGCCCTGTATCTAATCCCTTCATGTGTGATGTACTCCGCTGAGCCCTGTATCTAATCCCTTCATGAGTGACGCACTCCGCTGAGCCCTGTATCTAATCCCTTCATGTGTGACGCACTCCGCTGAGCCCTGTATCTAATCCCTTCATGTGTCATGCACTCCGCTGAGCCCTGTATCTAATCCCTTCATGTGTGACGCACTCCGCTGAGCCCTGTATCTAATCCCTTCATGTGTCATGCACTCTGCTGAGCCCTGTATCTAATCCCTTCATGTGTGACGCACTCCGCTGAGCCCTGTATCTAATCCCTTCATGTGTGACGCACTCCGCTGAGCCCTGTATCTAATCCCTTCATGTGTGAGGCACTCCGCTGAGCCCTGTATCTAATCCCTTCACGTGTGACACTCCGCTGAGCCCTGTATCTAATCCCTTCATGTGTGACGCACTCCTCTGAGCCCTGTATCTAATCCCTTCATGTGTGACGCACTCCGCTGAGCCCTGTATCTAATCAATTCACATGTGAGACGCACTCCGCTGAGCCCTGTATCTAATCCCTTCATGTGTGATGTACTCCGCTGAGCCCTGTATCTAATCCCTTCATGTGTGACGCACTCCGCTGAGCCCTGTATCTAATCCCTTCATGTGTGACGCACTCCGCTGAGCCCTGTATCTAATCCCTTCATGGGTCATGCACTCCGCTGAGCCCTGTATCTAATCCGTTCATGTGTGACGCACTCCGCTGAGCCCTGTATCTAATCCCTTCATGTGTGACGCACTCCGCTGAGCCCTGTATCTAATCCCTTCATGTGTCATGCACTCCGCTGAGCCCTGTATCTAATCCCTTCATGTGTGACGCACTCCTCTGAGCCCTGTATCTAATCCCTTCATGTGTGACGCACTCCGCTGAGCCCTGTATCTAATCAATTCACATGTGAGACGCACTCCGCTGAGCCCTGTATCTAATCCCTTCATGTGTGACGCACTCTGCTGAGCCCTGTATCTAATCCCTTCATGTGTGATGCACTCCGCTGAGCCCTGTATCTAATCCCTTCACGTGTGACACTCTGCTGAGCCCTGTATCTAATCCCTTCATGTGTGACGCACTCCTCTGAGCCCTGTATCTAATCCCTTCATGTGTGACGCACTCCGCTGAGCCCTGTATCTAATCCCTTCATGTGTCATGCACTCCGCTGAGCCCTATATCTAATCCCTTCATGTGTGACGCACTCCGCTGAGCCCTGTATCTAATCCCTTCATGTGTGATGTACTCCGCTGAGCCCTGTATCTAATCCCTTCATGTGTGACGCACTCCGCTGAGCCCTGTATCTAATCAATTCACATGTGAGACGCACTCCGCTGAGCCCTGTATCTAATCCCTTCATGTGTGACGCACTCTGCTGAGCCCTGTATCTAATCCCTTCATGTGTGATGCACTCCGCTGAGCCCTGTATCTAATCCCTTCACGTGTGACACTCTGCTGAGCCCTGTATCTAATCCCTTCATGTGTGACGCACTCCTCTGAGCCCTGTATCTAATCCCTTCATGTGTGACGCACTCCGCTGAGCCCTGTATCTAATCAATTCACATGTGAGACGCACTCCGCTGAGCCCTGTATCTAATCCCTTCATGTGTGATGTACTCCGCTGAGCCCTGTATCTAATCCCTTCATGTGTGATGCACTCCGCTGAGCCCTGTATCTAATCCCTTCATGTGTGACGCACTCCGCTGAGCCCTGTATCTAATCCCTTCATGTGTGACGCACTCTGCTGAGCCCTGTATCTAATCCCTTCATGTGTGACGCACTCTGCTGAGCCCTGTATCTAATCCCTTCATGTGTGACGCACTCTGCTGAGCCCTCTTTCTAATCCATTCATGTGTGATGCACTCCGCTGAGCCCTGTATCTAATCCCTTCACGTGTGACACTCTGCTGAGCCCTGTATCTAATCCCTTCATGTGTGACGCACTCCTCTGAGCCCTGTATCTAATCCCTTCATGTGTGACGCACTCCGCTGAGCCCTGTATCTAATCCCTTCATGTGTCATGCACTCCGCTGAGCCCTATATCTAATCCCTTCATGTGTGACGCACTCCGCTGAGCCCTGTATCTAATCCCTTCATGTGTGATGTACTCCGCTGAGCCCTGTATCTAATCCCTTCATGTGTGACGCACTCCGCTGAGCCCTGTATCTAATCAATTCACATGTGAGACGCACTCCGCTGAGCCCTGTATCTAATCCCTTCATGTGTGACGCACTCTGCTGAGCCCTGTATCTAATCCCTTCATGTGTGATGCACTCCGCTGAGCCCTGTATCTAATCCCTTCACGTGTGACACTCTGCTGAGCCCTGTATCTAATCCCTTCATGTGTGACGCACTCCTCTGAGCCCTGTATCTAATCCCTTCATGTGTGACGCACTCCGCTGAGCCCTGTATCTAATCAATTCACATGTGAGACGCACTCCGCTGAGCCCTGTATCTAATCCCTTCATGTGTGATGTACTCCGCTGAGCCCTGTATCTAATCCCTTCATGTGTGATGCACTCCGCTGAGCCCTGTATCTAATCCCTTCATGTGTGACGCACTCCGCTGAGCCCTGTATCTAATCCCTTCATGTGTGACGCACTCTGCTGAGCCCTGTATCTAATCCCTTCATGTGTGACGCACTCTGCTGAGCCCTGTATCTAATCCCTTCATGTGTGACGCACTCTGCTGAGCCCTGTATCTAATCCCTTCATGTGTGATGCACTCCGCTGAGCCCTGTATCTAATCCCTTCACGTGTGACACTCCGCTGAGCCCTGTATCTAATCCCTTCATATGTGATGCACTCCGCTGAGCCCTGTATCTAATCCCTTCACGTGTGACACTCCGCTGAGCCCTGTATCTAATCCCTTCATGTGTGACGCACTCCTCTGAGCCCTGTATCTAATCCCTTCATGTGTGACGCACTCCGCTGAGCCCTGTATCTAATCCCTTCATGTGTCATGCACTCCGCTGAGCCCTATATCTAATCCCTTCATGTGTGACGCACTCCGCTGAGCCCTGTATCTAATCCCTTCATGTGTGACGCACTCCGCTGAGCCCTGTATCTAATCCCTTCATGTGTGACGCACTCCGCTGAGCCCTGTATCTAATCCCTTCATGTGTCATGCACTCCGCTGAGCCCTATATCTAATCCCTTCATGTGTGACGCACTCCGCTGAGCCCTGTATCTAATCCCTTCATGTGTGACGCACTCTGCTGAGCCCTGTATCTAATCCCTTCATGTGTGATGCACTCCGCTGAGCCCTGTATCTAATCCCTTCACGTGTGACACTCCGCTGAGCCCTGTATCTAATCCCTTCATGTGTGACGCACTCCTCTGAGCCCTGTATCTAATCCCTTCATGTGTGACGCACTCCGCTCAGCCCTGTATCTAATCCCTTCATGTGTCATGCACTCCGCTGAGCCCTGTATCTAATCCCTTCATGTGTGACGCACTCCGCTGAGCCCTGTATCTAATCCCTTCATGTGTGACGCACTCTGCTGAGCCCTGTATCTAATCCCTTCATGTGTGATGCACTCCGCTGAGCCCTGTATCTAATCCCTTCACGTGTGACACTCCGCTGAGCCCTGTATCTAATCCCTTCATGTGTGATGCACTCCGCTGAGCCCTGTATCTAATCCCTTCACGTGTGACACTCCGCTGAGCCCTGTATCTAATCCCTTCATGTGTGACGCACTCCTCTGAGCCCTGTATCTAATCCCTTCATGTGTGACGCACTCCGCTGAGCCCTGTATCTAATCAATTCACATGTGAAACGCACTCCGCTGAGCCCTGTATCTAATCCCTTCATGTGTGACGAACTCCGCTGAGCCCTGTATCTAATCCCTTCACGTGTGACACTCCGCTGAGCCCTGTATCTAATCCCTTCATGTGTGACGCACTCCTCTGAGCCCTGTATCTAATCCCTTCATGTGTGACGCACTCCGCTGAGCCCTGTATCTAATCCCTTCATGTGTGACGCACTCCTCTGAGCCCTGTATCTAATCCCTTCATGTGTGACGCACTCCGCTGAGCCCTGTATCTAATCCCTTCATGTGTGACGCACTCCGCTGAGCCCTGTATCTAATCCCTTCATGTGTGACGCACTCCGCTGAGCCCTGTATCTAATCAATTCACATGTGAGACGCACTCCGCTGAGCCCTGTATCTAATCAATTCACATGTGAGACGCACTCCGCTGAGCCCTGTATCTAATCAATTCACATGTGAGACGCACTCCGCTGAGCCCTGTATCTAATCCCTTCATGTGAATGAAGGCTGCCAGTGAGATGAGTGAGCCGAGTAACTCACCAACCTGGGGCTTGTGGCCTAGCGGGTAGGACCATCAACCCCATTAGGGCCTGTATTACATTTTGTTATGCCTAAAAAGTGATGACAGTGATGGGCCCAGTAGTGACAGTGACACCGAGGGCTGGAGTGGTAAGACGTCACTGACGATAGCATTGTGTCAATATACTGTTCATCTGAATTACTGTATTCTTTTTATGACATAACTTATATTTTATGGCATCCCCTTATATTGTGCCGAAGGCCCCCCCACTGATTGTGTTAACTGAATAAATACTGCTAGTTGTCGGTGTAAGCACCACTGTCTCACTGTCTGTGCTGTTGCATTCGCATACCTGTTAACAAATATTTTGGGCTGATCGTGAATCACGTTACATATATATGTATACACTGATTACACCCCAATACACATGGAAATTCTCCTCCTCGGTGATGTATATGACAGTGTGAGTGTGAGTGGGCACTCCCCTGAGGATATAGCTGACCACTAGAAAGCTGCCCAGGATGTCTCCTGAAAAGACCAATTCAGATCACCGCCCCCACTATTTAGATCTACTGGTGCACATTGCTGACAAGGGAGGCGTTCATTGTGACCGATCTGCAGACAATCAATCATTAGATGCATTTTACCATGTTGGATACATTCAGTCCAGATGTGAGCTGGAAGCTTTCACCTATCATTCATACATTGTGATGGTGGGGCAGGAGTCGACATCTTAATACAGCCGGAAAAGTTCCTTGTCCTCCTCCCTCTTAAAGGGAATCTGTCACCGGAAGTTGGCGGCCTATGTAAATGACCTGTGTCCGGTCCGATGGGCGGTGTTCCTTCTTTTTTTCTCCACCCCATCCATGGCCCCCGTCCGCGATCTTTTCCGAAATTCTAGCCATTCTACTCCATAGTTTGCGCGTGCACAAAGCAATCTGTGTAGGCTTTGCCCAACTGCGGGCAAAGCCGAAAATCATTACTGCGCATGCGCCGGTACACTATGTCCCGGAAGTATTTTGCTGTGCTCCAGGACATAGTGTATCGGCGCATGCGCAGTAATGATTTTCGGCTTTGCCCGCAGTTGGGCAAAGCATGCTGTGCGTGCGCAAAGCAAGATTGCTTTGCGCACGCTCAAAGTATGGAGTCGAACTACTAGAATTCCGGAAAAGATCGCGGAAGGGGGCCACGGATGGGGTGGAGAAAAAAAGAAGAAACACCGCCCATCAGACAAGACACAGGTCATTTACATAGGCCACCAACTTCTGGTGACAGATTCCCTTTAGGGGAACTAGTTTGTCAATATGGCCGGTACTTACCTTCTCTGTTTGCTGACACCTTGGATCGTACTCCCAGGGCACTCTGTTTTCCCTAGAAGATGGGAGGTGCCTGACCCGGACCACGACACCCATTGGACCGGACTGCCCCCTCGGGTGAGTAGAATATAACTCGTTTTTTCTATCTTTCAGGTTAAATTGGGGGATTATCTACAGCATTACAGAATGCTGTAGATAAGCCCCTGATGGCAGTGGCCGCATCTCATAGGGGAAAAATGAGGTGACAGATTCCCTTTAAGTAGCATGGCAATCACCCGGGATAGTGAACACTTGGAGACAGCCGACGCCTCCCAGTCACAGATTGGATAATCGACCTGTCAATCAAGATACTGACAGCTTCAGCACACCCCTGTACCGGATTGGACTGCCAAGCTGATAGTAACTGCAACCCAGACACACTGAGTGGTGGAACCGTGACAACTATTGTATGGACTTGTTGCTTTATGTTTTACTTTGTGCCGGACAAAGGCTGCATTTGAGTTTCCTGTGATTTGGTTGTCATTCTGCCTGTGATGATAATGATGTGACTGATGAAAAGCCATCTCTACCAAATAGGAAGTGTCAGTCTATTGTTAAGCTCAGAGTGAGAACTTTCAGATGTCAGGAATTTTATAAACAGAAAGAGTGGTATGGAAATACACACAAATGTAAAAATACATTTAACATAAAAATTACTTATAAAAAGTAGATAAACTCTGAGCATGTTTTTTGAAATTTGCCAGGCACTTCAATTGCCTGCAGATCAGTGCGCAGCTCAGCAGACAGGAGCACAGAGCTCCTGTCTGAGCGCGCACTCAGAGCATAGTACAGATTTGATGTAAAGCACAGGCTTCGGATCCCAGGCCATGGACTCCCACCAATCTTTAGACCATTAAATTGCCTCCTGAGAAAATTTGAAAGAACATATTCAAAGTGTAGTTCCTCTTCAAACAGTAGGTCTTGGTGATGAAGAATACAATGGACAATCCCGTTAAAGACTTTGTACCATAGGATTATTGAAATGTACTCATCATTGGTGAGACCCCCAGCGATCAGTAACTTATCACTTATCCTATGGATGATTTTCCTACCAAACTATTGATATGTGATGACTCAATAATTTGGTACAATCCCAGTAAGGAAGGAACGTCAATGAAGAATTCTTTGAACACTTGATTCTTCGTACGTTATGGTCACTTCATGATGACGAATGTGGCGGTGAAACTACCGCACATCTCAGATTACGCAGAAAGCTCTTTCTTCCCTTCATGCTATGAACATCTCCTCCAAGAGCCCATTATGGATCTGTCTGTTCTGCTTTGCTATTCTAGGTGCAGGGCCCACGTACACGTAATGCAGCTTGTTGAGCTCGAAAAAGCTGCTAAATATTCAGTCAGGTCGACATGACACGAACGTGCTCTCGTCCCCGCAGAACAGGAGACATTTTCAAAGCTATCTATTCAGCCTGAACAACAACAACAACAAAGCGAACCACAATACCGGCAGAATGTTTTCTGTAAATGTGCAGACGTGAGCCCATGTCAGTCTCATACCCAGATGTCACGTCTATGGAATACTGAGGCATTTGGCTGGGTCAACCTGCACCGGGTCAGTCACCTGAAGCAAAGTCATTGTGATTGACAATTAGACCTAAGAGCCATTTCCTTAATGGCTTTAGTATGAATTCGCCATTCCAGCACCTGCCAAGTGGTGCTAATGGGCTGTTGTTCATACCACAATATACGACCTGGCGATACAATATGAAAGAAGAGATTTCCAAACATTTCAGAATATTAATAATTATGTCCAGGAGACACGGGAATGAGGTAACCAGATGACTCGCTTGTTGATTGCCAGTATTCTGGGAGCCTAAGGCCGGTTTCACACATCGGAGATTCATGGATGAAATACGAATCGCGAGGTCCAGCCTCAAATATGCCTGTGAGGAAGTCGAGTTTGAGTCAGGAGACCCACAGCCGATCCAGACATTGTGGCCCAAACTCAGAGCGTGAATGTTGGACGTGTGGATTGGGGGTTATGGGGCCTTCATACTGTGTGAGGGCCCTCAATGGGCTTTATACTGGTGAACACTGGGGGCAAGGAGGGTGGTATCGCACTGTGTGGGAACTCTAATGTGCTTCACTAGGAATATTATTTCTGTATGGGAACATATAAAGGCCTTAGCTTAAAATAAAACTGGCCATGGCACACAACCCTAAATGAAAAAGTATGGTCGGTGTGTATGTTTTGCGCATGTGGCAGAAGATTTAGAAATGTAAACATGTTGGAACAATCTTGTGACCCAATCCAAAAAGGGTCTGGCTTACACAAATTTCACCCCAAAATGGGCATTTTTGTAGTGTCGCTGGGCATTTAGGACCATTCCCAGGTGGACTAGAGACCAGGGCTTATATGTCATGATTTTGGCATTATAATTTTTACCATACAAAGCCTTATGTTTGGAGCTAAATGTCTGGAAGAGTCTTTCTCCTCTGTCCCTTTTTAAAACACAGGAATGCTCAGCCGAACCGAGGGCTTGTGTGTATGGGGGAATTGGAAGAATCTATACTCAGTTTGGCTCTCATTAACAACCAGTCGAAATCTAAAAACTTTGATAGACACTGCAAAACACCGTGTGAAATGGCCTTAAAGGGGTTCTCCAATACACACATATATATATATATATATATATATATATATATAAAATATTTAAACAAACATAATTATAAACAAATTACACTCATTTTGTCTAGGAAGGGAATCACCACATTAACCCCTGCACGACCAGAGGTATTTCCATTTTTGCGTTTTCATTTTGCTCCCCTTCTTCATAGAGCCATAACTTTTTTATTTTTCGGTCAATATGTCCATGTGAGGGCTTGTTTTTTTGCAGAATAAGTTGTACTTTTCAACGATACCATTGGTTTTAACATATTTTGTGCTGGAAAATGGGAACAAATTTCAAGTGTGGTGAAATTGCAAAAGAAAGTGCAATTCCACAGTTATTTTTTTTACGATGTTCACTAAATGCTAACACTGCCCTGCCATTATGATTCTCCATGTCATTACGAGTTCATAGATACCCAACATGCCTAGGTTCTTTTTTATTAAAGTAGTGAAAAAAAATCAAAAATTTGGTAAAAAAAGAAAAAAAAGGCTCCATTTTCCGAGACCCGTAGCGTCTCCATATTTTTCCTGATCTAGGGCTGGGTGAGGGTTTATTTTTTGTGCGCTGAGCTGACATTTTCATTCATACCATTTTGGTCTTGATTCGATCTTTTCATCGCCCGTTATTGCGTTTTACTGCAATGTAGCAGCAATCAAAAAACGTAATTCTGACGTTTTGATTTTGTTTTCTCATTACGCCTTTTAGCGATGAAGTTAATTCTTTTTTTTATATTAATCGGGCGATTCTGAACGCGGCGATACCAAATATGTGTATATTTGATTTTTTTATTTTGAATGGGGCGAAAGGGGGGGATGATTTGAACTTTTATATTTTTTTATATTTTTAAAAACTTTTTTTTTACTTTTTGCATGCTTCAATAGTCTCTATGGGAGATTAGAAGCTGCAGTACTTTGATCGCCTCTGCTACACACAGGTGATGATCAGATCACCTGTATGGGTGGGGTCACCGATGGGCGGGATTAGTGACGTGCTTCGAGTAAGTGCGAGTTAAATGCCCTTGTCAGAGACTGACAGCAGCATTTAACTAGTTAACAGCTGCGGGTGGATCGCGATTCCACCCACGGCTGTTGAGGGCACATGTCAGCTGCATAGATCAGCTGTCATAAGCCCGGAAAGGTGCTTATGACACCAGAGCCCGCACCAAACTGGGGGAGTCCAACATCAGCGTACTAGTACGCCCGATGTCGGAAAGGGGTTAAAATAGCCGCCGTCGTGTTAGACTGGCAGAAATCTGTCCTAGAATGTTAGTAGGACAGGAGCCTGTGAGCATGTGCAGTTAAAAAAAGTGCTTACAAGCTCAATAGAAAAGTGTATTTTAAGCAGAGGGTCAGGCTGGCCGCTTGTGTGGAGCCCAACCTTCCAAGGGCCCCATATGAGCTCCACGCTGTGTATCGACGATACGTCAGGCATGTTATGGATGCAAAGTATTTGAGAAATAATTGATTTTGTGATGTGTCATTGTGACCCGCATGTTCTGGCTGTACATATCCTGGTAGAACTTAGGCTGATGACGGCGGCGCTCCGTGTGATAATCTCTCACGCTGATGTGAGCTCTCTAGCCATAACAAGCAGAGCAGAGGGTGTCACTCCGTATTACAGACAGGACTCCACGCTTCATATTATGGCTGTGAAGACAGAGGTAAAGGACACGTAGCGGGCCAATAACAAAGCACCCCCATTCCTTCTCCTCCAATATTCTGACTTTCACTTCTAACCTATACAACTTTCCTTATTCCAAATTTTTTTTTTACAACTCTTCCCTTGTTGTAAGTTTGAGTGACGCCATTCACTTTTCAATATAACGCACTGAAAAATGAAAAAAAAAAAAAAAATTCCAAGTGAAACAGTAAAATAAATTTAAAAACGCAAAAGCGCAACTGTTTGCTTTTTAATTTGTATGGTAAAAATGACCTGGTAACAAATAAGACAAAAACAAATTCCTATACGTTTTTCACGAGATTTAAAAAATTTGAGAACTTTGTAAACAAAAAAATTTGTATTGGAGACACATAATTTTTTTTTCGGTTTTCGTCAAGCTATATGATGGTTTCTTATTTTTGTAATGAGCTGAAGTTTTTTTCTGATATGACATACTTACGTTGTTTTGATCGCTTTTCTATTGAATTTTTTATTTTACTTTTTAACGGTGTGATGACCAAAAAAACAACATCTCGAGTTTTGATTTTTTTTAATCTTTATGACATTTACAGCGTGGGTTAAGTAATGTTAGATTCTGATGGATCATACTTATACTGACACGGTGATATCAATTGTGTTTGGTATTTTTCTAATTTCTTTATTTACGGATTGGGGAAAGAGGCATGATTTAAACTATTTTTCTTTATTTTATTTTTTATATATACTGTATATTTTTAAAAACATTTTAAAATTACTTTTTTTTCTTTCTTTCTTTTTTTCTACCACTAAACCAGTGGTGGAACAATCAGACGAAAAATATAATAGGAACACGTCACCACTTCTGCATTTTTCAAACCAAAATACTGACCAAATACTGAACGTGGCCTGACATTGACGACCAGAGAACCTCCATAAATAAAAACGTAAGCCCCACTCCAATTCATCATTTGAGGGGAGTTTTTTCAAGTCACTCTTTTTTCTTGTCTTGTGGTCTTCGCTGATGTTTTTTGCCCCAATTTGTTCAAAATTCATGAATTTTTGCGGAAAGTTAAAAAAATGGCCTTTATTTTTATCTTTAACTTCTTTTGCAACTTTTCAGTGCAAAAAGCCACAGGTTTCCCAAGTTGACACTCAAAAATTGTGCAAAAACTAAATTTTTGATGCACAAAACATAAAAATCACTCTAGGGTGACATGGAAGTACATTTCCACAAAAAAATATTGCAACTTTTCAAAAAGTCACAAATGATGAATCAGTAAAACATCTAGAAGGCCTAAACCCTGACCACAATAGTGAAGTTAAAAAAAAATCAAAGAAAAAAAAAATCACTGTAAAAAAGTGCAAATGAAAAGATGAATATGGTGCAAACTGCAAAAAAGAAAACAGGAGTAAAACACCAAAAGATAGAGAAAAGAAGGTGTAAAAGCAAAGATGAATCAGGCCCATTGTGTGTAAATCCACCTCCTCCACATTACACCACTTTGCTCTTTGCCACAGGCAGGAAATGACATTTGCCCACAATGAGTGATCGATCACATGTCACTTCTTTTTTGCCCGTGATCAGCAATTATTCATGTAGCCGAAGCTAATACATCTACTAGAAAAAAAACAATCTGGGGGGGACAGATTGGTGGAATTCAGTAAAACGCAGAATGGAGTGGTCGGCGAATAACAGAATGGGTTAATGGGAACATGGAAGGCTTAGAGAGGTCCAATGCACAACTGGGAGGAAGTGTAAGTGACCGAGAAATGCGGTGACATTGGCGGTTTCCCTGGCAAGGAGCACATGCTTGCAAGTTGTTCCCTATATAGCTTGGAAGAGCATCTCTGAAGTTAACCAGCTTCAGAGTCACTGCACTCTTCCAATGGTGCAGAGGAAAAGGTGCTTCTGCTACCCGCATGGGAGAGCACACAACATGAGATGGTCTGAACTGTCAATCTTCAGGAGTGCACTATCCCGGCCGGCATCCAGGAGCATGGGAAGCAGAAGGGCAGTGCACTTATGGAGAACTTATGACGATTGAAGATAAACAAACCCCTTTAAGAGACAGTGCTGCTCCAATTTATTTAGGAGTCTGGATCTGAGTTGACCTATCTGAGACTGGGAGGTGCAGACATTTCTCCAGGTGCTGCCTGTTCTTAGTAAGTGCCCTGCTATTTAGGTGAGCTGTCTGGCCCAGATCACTGCCAGTAAAAGCTTCTGCTGTCTGGTGTGTTTGCCCGATTCCTGTGCCGTGAGTTCTGATCTACTGCTGTCTGACCTTTGGATCATGTTCTGACTCCTACAGATGGGCGAACCCGAACAGCAAAGTTAGGCTAGTTTCACACAAGCGTTTTGGAGCGCAGCGACGGCCTGCGCACGGCCGCCGCTAAGCCCCGCCCCTGCCGCGCCTCCGCCGGTAGCTCCGCCCACCGGCGCATGACGCTGCATGCGCCCTGCGTCCCCTATCTTTATCACTGGGGGCGCAGGCCGTGCGCAGTATGCGTTTGGCGGCGCATGCGCCTTTTTGACGATGCGCCGACGCAACCAAACTGCAGCAGGTTGCGTTTGGCGCAGGTCGGCGCACCGTCAAAAGGACGCATGCGCCGCCAAACGCATACTGCGCACGGCCTGCGCCCCCAGTGATAAAGATAGGAGACGCAGGGCGCATGCAGCGTCATGCGCCGGTGGGCGGAGCTACCGGCGGAGGCACGGCAGGGGCGGGGCTTAGTGGCGGCCGTGCGCAGGCCGTCGCTGCACTCCAAAACGCTAGTGTGAAACTAGCCTTAGGCGTCTGTATCGAACACCTACTGTTCGGGCACGGACACCAAACACGGACTTCACCAGGAAGTCCATGTTACTGTTTGGGCTCGGCTGCCCAAACACCGGGTGTTTGTCGTGCTGTCATGTGCATGGCAGCGCAGCAAACAGAGCTTCTGATCGGCGGTGACTTCTTCCCCCCCCCCCCGGTCAAAAGAAAGCGGGAGTGCTCTGCTGTGATTGGAGGTATAAAGCTGATCCCATCATCCAACACCTTCAGCCGCTAATAAGAGTGAGAGCAAGAGCGGCGGATGGGAGTATTCATTAGCCGCTCAGCCAGCTTGGGGCTGGTATTCTCAGGCTGGTAAGGGGCCATGGATATTGGCATGCTATATAGGTGTATTGTCTGCTCCAGATCACTGCCAAAAAAGCTTCCCTCTGGTGTGTGCTTGCTTGATTCCTATGCTGTGAGTTCTGATCTACTGCTGCCTGACTTTTGGACCGTGTTTTGACTACCAATTTGTTTTTGCGCCTTTGCTTAGAACTGCTATTTATCTGGTATTCTGAACCCGGAATGTGACCTGACTTATGCCTTTGTCTCTTCCCTTAGTTTGCCACCTTGGATCTAATCCTTATAAACAGGGAGGAAATGGTTGAGGAGGTAAAAGTGGCTGGAACCCTAGGAGGTAGCGACCATGCTATTTTAGAATTTTGGATAACTAGAGGCGGAAGACCTGTGAAGACTCAGACGTCAAGGTTAGATTTCAGAAAGGCAGATTTTAAGGGATTCAGAAAGATAATTGGAGGAATCCAATGGCTGGATATCCTTAAAGACAAAAATGTCCAGGAAGGATGGGAAATCTTGAAAAATGAAATTCTCAAAGCACAGTTGTTAACAATTCCGAAAAGAGGGAAGAATAGGAAGCATTTAAGGAAACCAGGATGGGTGAACACAGAACTTAAGCACATGCTAAAAAGGAAGAAAAAAATGTTTATAAAATGGAAAGAGGGAGGCATATCTAAAGAAGAATATAATGCTGTCTGCAGAATCTGCAGGGCACAAATCAGATTAGCTAAAGCTGAAAATGAATTGAGGCTTGCAAGAGATGTCAAAAGCAATAATAAAGGATTTTGGGGATATGTCAAAAGTAAAAGAAAAGTCAAAGATGCTATAGGATTTTTACAGGATGAAAATGATGAAATGGTAAGACAGGATGTTGAGAAGGCTGAACTTTTAAATTCCTATTTTGCATCTGTTTTCTCTCAGAAAGGAAATGTAACACCAACTGTTATTCACTGTCCTATTAAGGGAATAGAAGAATCCAGGATATCTATAAACAGAAAGATAGTGAGGAAACACTTAGCTAACCTAAATGAATTCAAGTCTCCAGGTCCAGATGAATTACACCCCAGAGTACTGAAGGAGATAGCAGAAGAAATTTCTGAACCACTCTCCATAATCTTTGAAAATTCTTGGAGAACAGGAGAAGTGCCAGAAGACTGGAGAAGAGCAAATGTTGTTCCTATCTTCAAAAAGGGGAAGAAGGTGGACCCAGGCAACTATAGGCCGGTGAGTCTGACTTCTATACCAGGAAAGATCTTTGAACAAATTATTAAACAACATGTAAGTCAATACCTGGATAAGAATGAAGTGATCAAACAGAGTCAGCATGGGTTTGTAACTAATAAGTCATGTCAGACTAACTTAATTTCCTTCTATGACGGTATCACTGATTGGGTGGATCAAGGAAATGCTGTAGATATAGTATATCTTGACTTCAGCAAAGCATTTGACAAAGTCTCTCATACAATCCTTATTGAAAAAATGACTAAGTATGGAATGGACAAGGCAACTGTTAGGTGGATTCATAGCTGGCTTAGTGATCGGACCCAAAGAGTGGTCGTAAATGGCTGCACATCCAGTTGGAAGAATGTCTCAAGTGGGGTAGCACAGGGCTCTGTCCTGGGCCCTGTATTGTTCAACATTTTTATCAACGATTTAGATGAAGGAATTGAGGGTAAACTGATTAAATTTGCTGATGACACAAAGCTAGGAGGGATAGCTAATACTAGAGAAGAGAGAGAGAGGATTCAAAAAGATTTAAATAAACTGGAGAAGTGGGCAGTAACTAACAGAATGGTTTTTAACAGGGAGAAATGCAAAGTACTACATCTGGGCAATAAAAATGAAAAAAGCATATATAGAATGGGAGGAATAGGGCTAAGTGACAGCACATGTGAAAAAGACTTGGGTATACTAATAGATCACAGACTGAATATGAGTCAACAGTGTGATGCAGCAGCAAAAAAGGCAAATGCAGTTCCAGGATGTATTAACAGAAGCATACAGTCTAGATCACGTGAAGTCATTATTTCCCTCTACTCCTCTTTGGTCAGACCTCATCTGGAATATTGTGTCCAGTTTTGGGCACCACATTTTAAAAAAGACATCAACAAACTGGAGCAAGTTCAGAAAAGAGCGACCAGAATGGTGACCGGTCTGCAAACCCTGTCTTATGAGGAAAGGTTGCAGGATTTGGGAATGTTTAGTTTGCAAAAGAGAAGACTGAGAGGAGACTTAATTGCTGTCTACAAATATCTAAAGGGCTGTCACATTGTAGAAGGCTCAACTTTATTCTCATTTGCACAAGGAAAGACTAGAAGCAATGGGATGAAACTGAATGGGAGGAGACACAGATTAGATATTAGAAAAAACTTTTTGACAGTTAGAGTGATCAATGAGTGGAACAGGCTGCCACGAGAAGTGGTGAGTTCTCCTCCAATGGAAGTCTTCAAACAGAGGCTGGACAGACATCTGACTGGGATGATTTAGCGAATCCTGCTTTGAGCAGGGGGTTGGACCAGATGGCCCAGGAGGTCCCTTCCAACTCTACGATTCTATGATTCTATGATTCTATGACTACGTATTCTTTTGGTACTGACCCCAGAACGTCTGACTTCTCTGTCTCACAGCCTGTTCATTAGTAGTGAGTAGCATCACAAAACTTATCAGAAAACTGGAATAAGTGCAGCCATTAACAAAGATCAATAGAGGCTACGGACTGTAGTCATCTTACAAAATGAAATTGGTGACCCCAGAGGTCAATCTAATCCCGGCCTCTCGGACGGAGAAGGCAGCAGACTGTCTCAGAGACGTGGGAACTAACAGTTAGATCCCTTCCAAACGTAATGTGATTCCTACGTCTGCTGCCATTACCCCAAACACTGCGGAGAAGGCATTAGCATGACAATGGCGACCCCTATCCAGCCAGGTGGACTAATGCCACAAGCCCCCAAGAGATGGAAGCACTTATAATGCCTTGTCTAGCAGACTGGCCATTAATAACGACTTGACTACACAAAGCAATTATGGTTCAGAGCTCTGTGACAAGTGTCATAACAAGAATTGCTCAATGGTTCCCTATCTCCCATTCATACATAGAAAAAATACACAAAAGGTTTAATTATATTCCAAAACAGAGTCTATACAAGACATGTAGGATGCTTAGCTACATTCTGTAGGGCTACAGGGTCTCCATACAAGTGCGCGCTTCTTTTCTGCCGATAATGAAAGACACCTCCATACACATTAGACTATGATAGGCCAAACACGCCGATATCGACTGGTTTCTGTCAACAGCGTAATGTGTATAGGTGCCCTCGATTCTCTATTGATATGTTCAATATCGGACTGTTGAACCTCTTGTTCTCTAAGGGCTGGTTCACACATCGACTTTTGTCGTACGAGTGCTACGTGTGGTATTCTATGAGGATGTGCACATGTTCGATTTCAGAGACAAGTCTGATTTTGATCTGAGCGTCAGATCAAAATTGTCAATCCAAGTCTATGGATCTGTGCCAAGACTAATTTTGCGAATTAGACAAAGTCAAAAGTACAGCACCGGTTAGGCATCTTTCACACATCAGGTTTTCGGCGTCAGGCGCGATCCGGCGCTTTTGACTAAAACCGGATCCAGCGAAATGCAATGCCGGATCCGGTTTCCCCCCCATTGACTTGCATTAGAGCCGGATCGAGCCGGATGGCCATGCGTTTCATCCGATTTTCGCCGGATCCGGCAATGTGACGCGATCCGGCGTCTGGAAAAAACGGCTACTGTAACGTTTTTTGTCTCCGGCGAAAAAGCCGGACACGCCGGATCCGGCGTGTCCGGCTTTTTCATACAATGAAAGCCTATGAGCGCCGCAATGCGCCTGATCCGGCGGCCGGATCCGGTTTCTTTGGTCTGAGCATGCTCAGTAGCTCTGCCCACAGGACATATATAAAAGCAAGACAATGGGACCCTCAGCCACACCCAACATGCCACCCAAGCCAAGAACCAGGAGCAGGAGAAGGCAGCAGACATCTGCAGCAGCAGCACCATCAGCACCACCCCAAATGGAGCAGCATGCTGAACAACGGGAGGGGAGTCCAGCAGCAGATGAGAGACGGTAATTATCAAATCCCCCATTCCTCCAAACTAGGGCTATGGAAAAACAAGATATTCATTGGCCCTTTGTTTCTCTTTATTCAACAGCCGCCCAATAGATGCAGCAGCAGCAGCAATGGCAGCAGCAGAAACACCACCCACAGCCATGGAGTCTGGCCATGAGGAAGACAGCACATCTTCTGGGAGCCCTCCCTCGCATCGTCAGCGTTTGACGGTAAGTTTTTATTTCCAAAATCCATCATCTCTGTAATATATGTGTATTCATTGCCTTTTATTTCAAAACAGGAATCACAAGATGAAGAGGAGCTCCCAGAAGAAGAAGGAAGGGGTGGACAGACACTTGGAGTGGGCTCACAATTGGTAAGTTTTTTGCATCAAACGCAGAAACACAACATCACACTACACACAACACATAGAAAACAATGTTCTGCAGACCACACACAGCAAACAAATGCCTACATCCAAAGACATAACATTTTTTGTTTTCTTCTCTAGTCTTCCCAATCTGGTGCTCGGCCAAGAGGTCCTCGCAGTGCCTCCCAGGGTCGTCGGCGACAGCAACGCGGCGGTCACCAGCGTGTAAGTATAAATATTTTTGCTTTGTTTTTTTTGCACTTTTTATTTCATTTCTTTTGTGGAGGCTAATTATGTTATTTTTGTCTTTTTCTTTAACAGCCTTCACAGCGTGCTCCTGACTCTGACGGTGAGGATGGAGGGATTGATGTGGACCGCCTCATCGATCTCGTCAGAGAAAGGGAGCCGCTCTGGAATATGGCTGACCGCCGCCACGCTGACCTGATCGTTACCCGACGACTCTGGGAGGAAATCTGTTCGCTCCTTGTGGACCGCTGGGAGGACCTCGAAGCTCGGGCCCAGATTAAAGAGCGTAAGTATATACAGTACCGGTTGCTTGATTTAAACCAGTGTTTCCCGAACTCCAGTCCTCGTGGTCCCCACGGATCATGTGTTCAGGATTTCTATTTACTATGGAAATCCTGAAAACATGACCCCTGGGGACCATGAGGACTGGAGTTTGGGAAACACTGATGTTGTATACTAACCACTTTGTCCTTTCTCGTTTCAGGGGAGAGAATTGTGAAGCGGTGGCGGTCTGTGAGGGATCGTTTCAAGAAGGAGTTCAATAAAGAGATGCGGGCCCCGAGTGGATCTGGAGGACGCAGGAGCAAGTACAAGTACGCACAAGCCCTGTCGTTCCTCCGGGAGACAATGCTCACCAGAAGGTAAATATTACACACCACATGTGACAAAAAAATGTTTAGATGTAACTTTTTTTTTCAGCCAGGGCCATACCATGTCACTATTTTAATTGTTTTTTTTTCTCTTTATTCCACAGCACGGTGAGCAGCACTCGGGAGCCTGCACGATTGGACCCTTCTGAGGCGATCCCTGAGGAGACCGGCACCGAGGGACACTTCGACCGCCCCGGTTCTTCGCCAAACCACACCTTTTTCAGGTCTGTTGTGGAGCGCATGGCAACACTATCTCCTACCCAGCAGATGCATGTAATGCATTCGTGCCACGGTGCTCTACAGCAGGTTACCTCCCAACCTCCACCTCCCACCACTGTAGTTCCTCCACCTGCACCCCCTCCAGCCACTTTCCATCCTCCCCCTCCTATTACATCTGCACCCCCTCCAGCCACTTTCCATCCTCCCCCTCCTATTACATCTGCACCCCCTCCAGCCACTTTCCATCCTCCCCCTCCTATTACATACCAGCAACCTCCCCAGTACCAGCAACCTCCCCAGTACCAGCAACCTCCCCAGTACCAGTCATCTCCCCACTTCCAGCAACCTGCCCCTTATCAAACTCCTTCCCCGTACCAAACTCCTTCCCCATACAACTTTCCATCAACATCATCTGCTCCTACAGTCCCTGCCCAACCCTCCACTCCACCGCCCACCACCTCTTCTGCCTCCCACATGTCCACCCATTCTGTAGCTTTTTCCACACCATCACCTCTAACTGTTCCTTCCCCACCACGATCCCAATCCTCTCTCCACACTCCCAGTGTCGAAGTGTCCCGCAGCCCCTCCAGCAGTATTTCCACCCCACACTACACAGATTTATGATGTGTTTTGTAATAAAAATGCCCATGTTTTTTTCAAACCTTTATTAAAAAAGTTTTTTTAACTTTAAAAACAGTTTACAAACAAAAAAATATTTTAAATAAAAGTTAAATTATTGTTTACACTGGTTGTCTGTCATTTCTTTCTGCGGCGAAATATGTTTAAAAAAAAAGGTTAAATAAAGGGTATTTAAAAGGTAAAAAGGTATTCAAAACCAGGTATATAACTGTGGGTAAATTTTAGCTTTTTGCCACAGTTGTGTTCCTGGTTGTGTTTGAAGCAAAGTATTTCACCTAAAAAGTTGTGTTTATTGTTGGTGATTTCATAACAATGTACACAACTTTTGTTAAAAGGTGAAATACTTTGCATAAAACACAACCAGGTACACACCTGTGGCCTAAAGCTAAAAATAGAGACCATGACAAGATAGCCAACTTTGGTTGGCAAAGGTATATACTGTTGGTACAGAAGGTACACAAGTTTGGTTAGGGCACAAATCTTTCACACTCTGTCATCCTGCCAGTGTACTCTGCCTTGAGGTGACATAAAGTATAGTGCAAAATTGTCCCTCATTACTGAAACCGTCACAGAACTTCTAGTGGTAATGTCATGGTAATCTTGCAAGGTGGTTTCTTCAGAGGTGTCCTCAATGGAAATGGGTTCCTTGCAGATAACAAAATTGTGGAGTACCACGCAAGCTTTGATCACTTCGTCCACAGTTTCTGTCTTGAGGTTGATCGCAGTCAATAGGACCCGCCATTTGGCTGTCAGAATACCAAAGGTACATTCAACCATTCTTCTTGCTCTTGTGAGGCGGTAATTAAAAATGCGTTTTGGTCTTGTCAATCCTCTGCTAGAGTATGGTTTCAAAAGGTGTTCTGACAGCTGGAAGGCTTCATCCCCTACACAGACAAATGGCATAGGTGGACCAGATGTTTGCGGCAGCGGTCTAGGGGGTGGGAACTGGAAGGTGTTTCCATACAGTTTACGCCCCATGGCAGACAGTTTGAAAACTTAAGAGTCATTGGAGCGGCCATAGGCCCCAATATCCACAGCAATAAATTTGTATTCCGCATCAGCGATGGCCATGAGGACAATTGAAAAATATTTCTTGTAATTGAAATATTCCGATCCCGATCCGGCTGGCTTTACAATGCGGATATGTTTCCCGTCCACAGCGCCCAAGCAGTTGGGAAACTGACATATCTGTTGAAACTTGTCAGCAATTTCAATCCACCTCTCTGTTGTGGGCTCTGGTAAAAACTCTTCAGCTAAGGAGTCCCACAGTGCACGGCATGTGTACTTCACTATTCCTGATATGGTGGAAATCCCGAGTCTGTACTGGAAATGCAGTGACAAAAGGGATTCTCCAGTTGCAAGAAATCTGTGGGGAATTAAAAAACAATCAATTAGTTTAAAATCACAGCATTACATACCAAAACTGACCTATAACACTTGGAGATACAAACTACCACCAACAAGATTGCAGTGAAAGTGTGCTCTGATGCGAGCATATCCAATAAATGTGGCTTACCTTAAAGTCACCATCAGACTCTCTGCGGGTGAAACAGAGAAGCGGCAATAGGTGTCTGCTTTTCTTATGAGGTGTGCAATGCGCTCCACCAAGTAATCAAAATTCTCCATTTTCATCCGAACATATCCAAAAAATTTATCCGGGTTTCGTCGAAGGTCCATGCAGAGTGTAGAATAGACCCTACACGTCATTCTCTTGGCTGTGATGGGGTGGATCCACAAACGTCGTCTACGATGCCTGATGCGCTGCTGTCTCGATCTCTCCTTCTCCAGAACAATCACCCTCAAACGATTCGCCTCCGCTATAAAATCCGCCAAATTCTTCAAAATATTTCCAATGACAACATCCATCTTCGCCAGTAACTTGCTCTTCTCTCCAACCTGCACTTTCTCCTCGACAACCTGTCAAAGAAGGGCTGTAGGAACTCTCTATATATAGTTTTCCAGTAGCCAATCCCGTTCGGAAGGCCACAAGGGTCAATTTTAAAAACCGGATCCGGCGTAATCCGTCGAAAAACGGATGAACCGGATGAGACGGATCCGGTTTTGTCTGTCAAGAAAAAGACGGATCCGGCAGAAAACCGGATCCGTCACATCCGGTTTTACTAAACATTTGCCGGATCCGGCGTTCCGGCACGACGCCGGATCGCGCCTGACGCCGAAAACCTGATGTGTGAAAGTAGCCTTACACCGGCTGATGAGCGGCCCTTTAATTGCTTGTTTATACAATCTTTAATAACTCAATCAGTGCACACAGGCCGCCTTTGTTCTCGGCAGTGCCAATCCTGTTAATGACTCACGCTCAAGAACGACGATCTTTTGTGCAGCAGAAAAGATAACTTCACCCAACAAAACTAGTGTTTCGTTCATTCAACGGGTTATAGGCAACCTGTTTACACCACAAGATTATCGTGAAACGCACAAGCTTTCCTAGGATGATAATCTTGCACCTTAAGAGTGTTACTAATATTGTTGCTCGATCTAATCCACACTGACTCGTTGAATAAAACATGCATGGGATTTATCTTCATGCGTAATAATGCTCGGCTGCCGAGGAGGCCTCTTGCTTGGCAGGGGGCAAGGGACAAGGTTTGATAACACTGTTTATACATTTCTTTGATGTCCACAGGCATAAGTCATAACAAGTGACCAACAAACACAATAGATCCATTGGAAATGTTCCCTGTGCCCCTTTTCTGATATCCAGACTTTTCTATACTGTGACCCGTGACCTCTCACACAAAGCACGAATGCGAGCATGGACCAGACACGTCAAAAGCCCTCTCCGGCCTGGACATTACTTCCATTCCCACACGGCCTTTGTGATGGGACCAAGTATAATACAAAAGCCCGATGTATCCAGCAATAACAAAAGCAAGATCAAAAATCTTATTTAACAATGTAGTGAGGAATCCATGTTTGGACGATTAAACATGAAAGATGAGAATTAGAAGGATCTCTAATATGTGATTATAAAGCAAAAGTTCTGGAGGCTTCACTAGCAGACAAGGCTCTGATAAACGACAGCCACAGGTTCTACAAAGTGCAATGAAAAAACA
This sequence comes from Dendrobates tinctorius, assembly GCF_039654945.1. NCBI lineage: Eukaryota > Metazoa > Chordata > Amphibia > Anura > Dendrobatidae > Dendrobates > Dendrobates tinctorius. The sequence goes on along the minus strand of NW_027361689.1, from coordinate 18,779,896 downwards.
ACACATTACATCCCATTCTGACCTGTCCTGATGGATCTCATCTCAAGAAATCTCAAAATTCACCTGATAGTTTAAAGGAACTCTGTCAGAATGACTCTTCAAACTGCTCAGTGCTTCACGGTGGGGCCAATCAACTAAATACACCTTCCCACCTGCTTGTTTTCCCTCTATTTCCCTCTTTCTCTGGTTCTATGATAAAAGAGTGGTCAATCAAAGAAGGGAAGGGGTTGGAGACTGAAGGAAAACCATCAGGTGGGAAGGTGTATTTAAGGGGACTCTGTCAGCACAGAATGACTCTTCAAACTAAGTACAAGCGCTCGGTGCATCAGGGCGCGACCAAACATTTACACCTTCCCACCTGCTTGTCTTCCCTCTATCTCTGCCCCACCACTTCTTTAATTGACAGCTTTATCTTCATAGAGCCAGGGAAGGGAGGAGAGAGAGGGAAAACAAGCAGGTGGGAAGGTGCAGTTAAATTATTAGCCGCAGCATGGTGCACTGAGCACCTGCACTGACAGAGTTCTTTTAATATAGGTCTGTGGCTCACAAAATCTCATCTTCTCCAACTCAGCCTCCTAAAGGCAATGGGTCATCAGAAAATGACTTGATGTTTAGGTTGACTTTTATTTTAAATGCATTATATATCTTTATCTATTAAAATGAAATCCTGAAATCTTGCAGTTGTCAGTCTGACCATTAAATCTTGTGATAAGTGGACAATTCCTGTTCTGTAGAGATCACTTCTCAGCAGTTTCTTTAACAACTCGAGCTGGAAAACAATGATAGGTGACACCAATATAGAGGTAACACACAATCGTCCATTCAAAATAGGTGCTGTCACAGATCTTCCTCCTTCCTGCGCAATGACCTCTGCACAGAGCTTGCAACATTCTCCCACCCATCCTGTTACACATCTGTCCTGGGTCTGGGTTTTGCTCCCTTCAGCTCTCTCCGCTGCCTTTGTTGTGCTCCATGTCAGGCTTTGCAGGTTGCCCGGTGTGTGACATCATCTCCCTCGGCCTTTTAAGGCCCAGTACCACACACATCTTCAGATTGTTATTCAAGATTCTAGTTTTGTGTATCCCACACCCTGTGCAGTTTGTGCTTAACCTGCTTCCATTTGTGCAGATTTCACTTCATGTGTCTTGCTGCTCCCAGACTCCTGTGTATGCCACGTCCTCGCTCCGTGCCATTCCTGCCAGCATCACTTATGCCCGGTGATATGTACCCACCAGGACCTTGGGCTTAATGGGTCCACTTCATAAGGTCAGCCTTACATATCTATCACTGAAAATTGGTGTTAAAAAGTCATGCAGAAATCTTGGAGCAAAAGCTATTTGTGTAAAACGTTGACACTTTTTGCGCCAGTCACTGCACTTTTTGAAGAATTGGATGGGACTTAACAAGAGAGGATGTGGCACGACAAATGTACTATAACTTACTATGATGCTTATTATGAATGGAATAAATTCTGCATATTTAAATGTGCTTGCTAAAGCTTTGGTATAATTCATTTGTTGCACTGTATGTAATACTTACTGCTTTAGATCTGTGACTGGGGCCTTTCTAGATCTTATCAGGTGGAAGGTGCTATAGCATTTTGCCACATCTTGGTCTAGTGCCTTTGATCATCTAACCATCCCCTGGTGTGCTGGCCCCAGCTGCCAAATTATATCCAACCATCTCCCACAATCCCTCTCTCCTGACCCTGTAGTGTGGCCTATATATGTAGTAGTTGCTAAGGGGAAGCACGCAGTGTGGGGTACAGCACGCAAGCATCCCATAAGCAAAGCATCACAGAAGATAAGCATCCAGCAAAACGGCAGTTATACATGGCAGTTAGTCAGGGCAGGAGTCAGGTAACCCACACCTTGCCTTCCCCTTTAACCATGTGCTTTATTTTTATCCTCCTGTGTTCCCTTGCCATCCACATTCATCACCCTATCCCCCCTCCATCACGACTCATACACATCAGCCCCTCTATACTTCCCTCTCCCATGTACAGCTCCCACACACTCACCACCTTCCTGAGAAACCTCAGCCCATCTTGCCCAAACACATCGCAGAAAAAAACTACTTACAATTCCAACAACTATTGGCTCTTTATCTTCCTTCTCCTACTGATTTCAGGGGACATCTCCCCCAACCCTGGTCCACCATCCCCCAACCTCGACCCCTACCCTACCTCATATCGAAACCACAATAATCTGATTAACATTACTTGCACTCCCTCATCTCAATCTTTTAATTGTGCCCTCTGGAATCCACGGTCTGCTTGTAACAAGCTTCCTTTCCTACACAACTACTTTCTGAACAACTCTCTTAATCTGTTGGCCCTCACTGAAACCTGGATTCAGGATTCTGACACTGTCTCTCCTGCTGCCATTTCCTACGGTGGCTTACAATTCTCTCACTCCCCGAGACCCACAAACAGACCTGGTGGTGGAGTTGGCATACTCCTGTCCCCACAATGCACTTTCCAGGTCATCCCCCCAGTCCCATCACTCTTATTCCCTTCTTTTGAGGTCCACACCATCAGGCTCTTCCGTCCCCTCTCCCTCAGGGTAGCGGTCATATACCGGCCCCCAGGCTCACCCACCCTCTTCCTTGACCACTTTTCAGCCTGGCTGCCACACTTCATGTCCTCAGGAATACCAACCCTCATCCTGGGAGACTTCAACATCCCCATTAACAGCCCTAATTCCACATCTGCATCCCAGCTTCTATCACTAACCACCTCTCTAGGCCTCTCACAGCTTTCAACCTCTGAGACACATAAGGACGGTAACACCCTTGATCTGGTCTTCTGCCGGCTCTGTTCAATCTCCCACCTAAACAACTCACCGCTTCCACTCTCTGACCACAACATTCTCTCCTTCACGCTCACAAATCCTCGCCCACCCTAGCTCATTCCTACCTACCACACAGTCAGAAATCTACAAGCTATTAACCCTCAGACACTTTCAGATTCCCTACACTCATCTCTGTCCCTAATCTCCTCTCTTTCCTGTCCTAATCTGGCTGTTCATCACTACAATGACACTCTTAGAAGCACCCTTGACCAAGTAGCTCCCCTCACCCTCAGAACCTCCAAACACAGAGTAAAAGAGCCCTGGCTCACATCGCAAACTCAACTTCTCCAGCGATGCTCCAGGAGTGCTGAACGCCTATGGAGAAAAACCCGCACACCAGAAGACTTCATCCACTTCAAATTTATGTTAAGAACCTATAACGCTGCCCTTCACCTTGCCAAACAGACCTACTTCACCACCCTGATCTCCTCACTAGCCAACAACCCCAAGAAACTTTTTGACACTTTTCACTCCCTCCTCAGGCCAAAAGCACAAGCCCCTATCACAGACATTTGTGCTGATGACCTGGCCTCCCACTTTACAGAAAAAATAGATAATATCCGTCAAGAAATCTGCTCCCAACCACCAAGTGCTGTGACTCCCATCCCTTCCTACATCTCCCCTGGCTCACTCTCCACATTTGATCCCATAACAGAAGAAGAAGTCTCCAGACTCCTCTCTTCTTCTCGTCCGACTACATGCACTACCGACCCCATTCCCTCACATCTCCTCCAGTCTCTCTCTCCAGTCGTCACAACCCACCTAACTACAATCTTTAATCTCTCCCTCTCCTCGGGCATTTTCCCATCCTCCTTCAAACACGCCATCGTTACTCCACTACTAAAGAAACCTGCTCTCGACCCATCCTGCACAAACAACTACAGACCAGTCTCCAATCTCCCCTTCATCTCTAAACTTTTGGAACGCCTAGTTTACTCCCACCTTACCCGTTACCTCTCCATTCACTCCCTTCTAGACCCTTCACAGTCCGGCTTCCGCCCCCTACATTCGACTGAAACTGCACTCATCAAAGTGACCAATGACCTTCTGACAGCAAAACGTAACGGTGACCACTCTCTGCTCATTCTTCTTGACCTATCTGCAGCTTTCGATACTGTTGACCACCATCTCCTACTCTCTAGGCTCCAGTCACTAGGCATTAAGGACACTGCACTCTCCTGGTTCTCTTCCTATCTCTCTGACCGCTCCTTCAGTGTTTTGTTCTCTGGCTCCACGTCATCTCCTCTTCCTCTTGCTGTCGGGGTACCTCAGGGCTCAGTCCTTGGCCCCCTTCTTTTCTCTCTCTACACGGCCCCAATTGGACAGACCATCAGCAGATTTGGCTTTCAGTACCATCTTTATGCTGATGACACACAACTATACACGTCTTCCCCCGACCTTACCCCCGCTGTACTACAGAACGCCAGTGACTGTCTGTCCGCAGTCTCCAATATCATGTCCGCTCTCTATCTGAAACTCAACCTCTCCAAAACTGAACTTCTTCTGCTCCCGCCGTCTACTAACCTCCCTAAATCTGACATTTCCTTCTCCGTGGGTGGTACCACAATAACACCCCGGCAGCAGGTGCGCTGTCTGGGTGTTATGTTTGACACCAATCTCTCCTTTACATCCCATATACAATCCCTTGCCCGCTCTTGCCGCTTACACCTAAAGAACATCTCTAGAATCCGCCCTTTTCTCACTATGGAAACAACAAAAACCCTCACTGTTGCATTGATCCACTCTCGCCTGGATTACTGCAACGCTCTATTAATTGGCCTCCCCGTCACTCGACTATCCCCTCTCCAGTCCATACTCAATGCAGCAGCCAGGATCGTCCATCTGGGTAATCGGTACTCGGACGCGTCCGCTCTTCGCCAGTCCTTACATTGGCTGCCCATTCATTATAGGATCCAATTCAAAGTACTTGTTCTCACCCACAAAGCTCTCCACTGTGCGGCACCCCCTTACATCTCTTCTCTCATTTCTGTCTATCGGCCTAGCCGATCGCTGCGCTCTGCAAACGACTTTCGACTAACCTCTGCACTAATCCGTACCTCCCACTCCCGACTCCAAGACTTCTCCCGTGCTGCTCCTATCCTCTGGAATGCTCTACCCCAAGAAATCAGGACTATCCACAATTTGCATAGTTTTAGGCGCTCCCTCAAAACACACCTGTTCAGAGCGGCCTATCACATTCACTAATCAAAGTCATTCTCTGTGTAAGTGTGCGTGCGTAGCACATTCACTATCTCCATCCATCCTTCACTCCTGCAAGATGGCTGGACCTTCATTGTAAATACACCATTGTAAATACACACCTGTACTCTGTATCTCCCTCACCTCATTGTAGATTGTACGCTCTCACGAGCAGGGTCGTCTTATTTCGCTTTAATTATTGTATTGTTAGCGTTGTTACTTATGACTTGTGTTTTGAAACTGTTAAACTGTAAAGCGCTGCGGAATATGTTGGCGCTATATAAATAAACATTATTATTATTATTATTATTATTTTCTGACACACGGGCAGCCCAAAGATATGATTTTCTGCAGTGCTGTCATCATGTCAACAGCGCTGCAGCCAATCAGTGATCTCAGCAGCTCTGCCTGACCAGATGGCACAAGCTGCACGAAGCTGCTGAGCTGAACAGATTGGCTGCAACACCACGGACAACAGCAGAGACTGGGATCTGGGAAGGGTGAGTAGGGGGATAAGAGTTTTCTGATAAAGGAAAACCCCTCTAACTGTTCTTAACAGAGTAGTGCAGTTTAGGTGAAATGGTAAAATGATTGTCTGCAAATCATATACACAATATAAAATGTAAAATCTACAATCAGAAAATTAAAACAGATTAAAAGAAATTTAAAAAAAATGTATCCACTGTTGTGACTACCTTCTCTCCTGTTGTGACTACCTTCTCTGCTGCTGTGATTACTGTTATGAACGAGTCACCGTAGGAGGCAAAAACAGAAATGCTAGCTAAGTCCAGAAAACCAGAGAAGTTGGCAGCTATCGGATTGCAGACCCCTGAACCTATCAACAACAACTAGCAGTAGCCGTGGGGGTTCCTACGATGCCCTAGACCCCTCGATCACAGCCGGAGAACTACATAGCCTAAAGACAGAAAGGGAAATCTAAACTGCCCCAGAGCAGACCCCAAAGCAATAGGCAGCCCCCAACATATAATGACAGTGAAGCAAGAAGAAAAAACACTAACACAGATAGAAAGATAGACTGAGCAAATGATGGGGCCCAAGCTAACTAGATACGACAGGATAGAAAAGCTGCTGTCTGCAATCCGCCAAAAACCCTATCAAAACAAGAGCCAACAGACTGACAGGGAAAAAGGCCCTGAAGACGCTAGGCTTCAAAAAGACTATGTCAGTACTCAGGTATTTTCTGAAGACAGAGCAAAAAGACACAAAGGAATTCAGCTCACCCCAGCAGGGAATGGCAGAATCCAGAAAAGCAAGGCAAAATAAAACCAAAACACAAATGCAAAAAGCAAGGCAGAAAACTTAGCTTTTGAGGAGCAGGAATCAGACTCAGAGAAATCACCAGTGAGGCAGAAGGGCGTCGGCTGCCTTATATCCAGTCAGCAATTCCCGTCACCCAGTCATCCTCTACCAGCTCAGGTGTTTGGTAATCAGCCTTACTACCTTCCTTCACCAGAAGAGGGAGTTCATCAGACCTCAATGGTGAAGGGGAAAATGAACTCATAACAGATTACCTTCTCTCCTGGTGTGACTACCTTCTCTGATGCTGTGACAATCTTCGCTGCTGCTGTGACTACCTTCTCTGCTGCTATTACCTTCTCTGCTGCTGTGATTACCTTCTCTCCTGGTGTGATTACCTTCTCTGATGCTGTGATTATCTTCTCTGCTGCTGTGACTACCTTCTCTGCTGCTGTGATTACCTTCTCTCCTGGTGTGATTACCTTCTCTGATGCTGTGATTATCTTCTCTGCTGCTGTGATTACCTTCTCTCCTGGTGTGATTACCTTCTCTCCTGGTGTGATTACCTTCTCTGCTGCTGTGACTACCTTCTCTGCTGCTATTACCTTCTCTGCTGCTGTGATTACTTTCTCTGCTGCTGTGATTACTTTCTCTGCTGCTCTGACTACTTTCTCTGATGCTGTGACAATCTTCGCTGCTGCTGTGACTACCTTCTCTGCTGCTATTACCTTCTCTGCTGCTGTGACTACCTTCTCTGCTGCTGTGATTACCTTCTCTGCTGCTGTGATTACCTTCTCTGCTGCTGTAATTAACTTCTCTGCTGCTGTGACTATCTTCTCTCTTGCTGTGACAACCTTCTATACTACTGTGATTACCTTCTGTGGTGTTACTGTGATTACCTTCTCTGTTGCTACAACAACCTTCTCTACTGCTGTGTTACCTTCTCTCCTGCTGTCACCACCTTCTCTACTGCTGTGTTACCTTCTCTGCTGCTGTGATTAACTTCTCTCCTGCTGTCATCACCTTCTCCACTGCTGTGATTACCTTCTATGCTGCTGCGACAACCCTCTCTACTGCTGTGTTACCTTCTCTACCGCTGTTACTACCTTCTGTGTTGCTGTTACTACCTTCTCTACTTCTGTGATTACCTTCTCTCCTGCTGTGACTACCTTCTGTGTGGCTGTGATTACCTACTCTGCTGCTATGACTACCTTATCTGCTGCTGTGACTACCTTTTGTTACTGTGATTACCTTCTCTGCTGCGACAACCTTCTCTACTGCTGTGTTACCTTCTTTCCTGCTGTCACCACCTTCTCTATTTCTGTGATTAACTTCTCTCCTGCTGACACCACCTTTTCTACTGCTGTGACTACCTTCTCTGCTGCTGTGATTAACTTCTCTGCTGCTGTGACTACCTTCTCTATTGCTGACTTTGGACTAGTCATCTAAGAGATAAACGTCTAGATTCATCAAAGTGTAAATACCTTCTGGGATAAAACACTGAAAATTTGTAAAAGTTTTGGTGCTTTCAAACCAGTTTTCGCCAGCTCTTCTAAATTGGAAGAGCTGGGGTGGGTCGGGACATGGTGACATCCGCTTGTTTAATTGATAACCAGACGTGGCATACTTTACACCATAAATCTTACTACAGTCCCTGATTTGTGGAGAGGCGAAAGTCACTTTTAAGACACTCCTGATTAAGTGGTGCTTCTGACTCAAACATGCCTGATGAGTGTTATCCGTGGTTTTCATAGCACTGGCATCCATGATATTTCATGGGACTGTGCACGTGTCTGATTTTTTTCCTCGGAGTGAGTGGTCCAAGGAAAAAAAAAAAATTGGAAACATGTCCGATTTTTGTCAAATCAAAAATCGGCAATGAAAATCTATGGATCCGTGAAAACATCAGACCCCACTAGGATGACATTCCATTGTGTTCCAATTTTCACAGTCGGTCAGAATGGAGAGGTTGGAGAACCTTTTTACTTTTCGCTCTCCGCCTCCGAGAATAAGTGATCAAACTCGGACCAGTATAATATGACATTTTTTCTCAGATGGTGTGACCCTACCTTAAGAAAGGCGTGTAACTTTATTGATTTATTGTGTCTATATTTATGGTATATGATTGTATGACATCTGTAATAAGAAAAACACTTACTGATTTTCAATCACACACAATACTGTAGGAAGTTCTTATCACACAAAGCCCAGGAGCATCAAAGGAGGAAATTAAGGAGAACAGTTACCAACAACCTCAAAGATAGAGACCCTTGTCCAATTGTTTAGAGCACCCAAGACACAAGACTGGCACTTGATCCCTATACACGTCTGGGACTGTGAAGAAAGGATCAAAAACCACAGTATAACAAAGAAAAGAGGAAATGAAGGTTGGGACTTCAGCACCTTGGCGGATCATCACATTGCACCTTGGTCAACCCTTGACTGTAATAGTCAATTACCAGGACGTGGGAGGAGCAGAGTGAATGGGACACATGCAGTTGTGTCTGTGAATGACAATACCACGTCCCTATTTATGTCTGCTAGGAATATATCTTACAATAACCCTGAAATGTAAAGACCTCCACTGATCTTCAAAAGGGGAAAACCCATTCCATCCTTTTGGGTATCAGTACACTCATGTTTTTTAAGTCTCCAGGTGGCAATATTTTTCTAGATTTCCGGAGATCCACCAAAATGATGTACTGGAAGAATAAGGGCTTGCATATGTTGCAAGAAGTAATGGTATATATTTTTTATGTCCTTGTTCAGATGCCCCAGAGCCATCATAAATGTTAGCCGTTGAGCAATGCATGAGACTCACACTAGCTAAGAGCTCTGGTTAGTTCTTAGGCTGTGTGCACACGCTGCGGATTTTGCTGCGGTTCCGCAGCTGTTTTGGCCGCTGCGGACCCGCAGCAGTTTTTGCTGCGGTATACAGTACCATGATTCCCTATGGGAATCAAAAACCGCAGTGCAGACGGTGCGGAATTTTCCGCGCGGATTATCTGCGGTTTTCAATCCGCAGAAAGAATTGACATGTCAATTCTTTCTGCGGATTCTCCTGCGGTTTGCCATCTCCTCCATTGAGGAGATGAAAAACCGCAGGGCAAAACCGCAGAGCAATCCGCAGGTAAAACCGCAGGTCTTTTGACCTGCGGTTTCACCTGCGGATTTTACAAAATCCGCGCGGATGAATCCGCACATAATCCGCAGCGTGTGCACACAGCCTTAAGCCACACTTGCCAACAGTGCTGGATTTGCGGCCCAGGACTGTTTTTTTTTTTTTTTTTTTAAATTAGACAATCCTGGCAAAATTTGGGATGTCCCAGGGCAAAAAAGGATATAGACAAACCCACAACTGTCCAAGTGGGACAGTCCTGACTGAGACCAGGGGCAAAACTCAAAAACATCTAAAAATTTCCAACGTTTATATTATTAGTAAATCAGCCTTTCACTAAGGGCCGTATGTTCTCCATTCAAGAAAATTGGCCAAATTATAATCAGACTCAGTCTCAGTCAGACTCAGTCTTCTCCATTCCACCATTCCGTGAAAATCAGATGTCATCCGAGTGTGGTCCAGTTTTTTCCACAGACCCATAGAGTTGAATCGGTGAGTACCATCCGATTCTCATAGGCAAAATTGTGCATGCTGCAATTTTTTTTCACACTGAATTGGTTTGAGGAAAAGATTGGACATGTGCCCGGCCCCACAGAATAACATGGGGACGAATGCCATCCGTCGAAACGACAGATATCACTCATCCGAGTTATATGGACGTCTGCACGAGCCCTAAGAAAAACAAAAACCTGTGAGGGGGCAGACTCACAATTCCGAGAAGCCGGCAAGAGACTGGTTTGGTGAGCAGGTTCCACTGACTCTGAAATATAGATTGAAAAATCCAATGACGCAGCCCAGCGACAGAGGAACAGTCATCACATCCAATGTAGGTGCAGACCAGGAACTGAAGACGGCCTGTGCTGGATACATGGCGGGAGACATGGCTCAGCCGTGGTGGCGAAAGGGCACCTGATTTTTTCTGAAAATTGTCCTGTCATAGCCGTCCATCACGGTGGGCAGAGCTTCAGTCGTGAGGTGCTGGCAGCGCCTTCTGATCTCACACATAGACCCAAATAAACAATCCATATTACAAATAAGGGTGAAACAGAATCTGTCATTAGGATCAACCCTACTAACCCTTCTATATGGGCATGCAGATCATAGGAAGCTGAATGAAATGACACCTTGATTTCTGTGATCTGATGTATTAGTCCAGAGAAATCCACATTTGTCTTAATATGTAAATAAGCTGTTAAGATCTATGGGCCGGACATAGATCTCCCTGAGAATCTGCCATCATAGCTTATTATAACTGAAAGGGGGAGTTACCAGAGTGGGACATGTAGATCAGGAGGGTAAACTGTCAGTCATGACATGTCTCACACTGATAACACCCCCCTGTCATTTAAAGTAAGCTCTGGAGGCCGATTCTCAAGGAGATCTATGTCCGGCCCATAAAACTTAACATTTACATATCAAGAAAAACATGGATTTCTCTGGAATAAGACATTGGATCCCATAAATTAAGAAATTATTTTATTCAACTCCATATGAGTTACATGCCCATATAGATGGCTTAGGAGGGTTGATGCTACTAATAGATTTCCTTCAATAAATAAGGTCTCCCGTTCTGATTTCCTTTGGCAAAGAGAAGCTACAAAAAACATCTCTAATCCTGGAGGACCCAGCATGTACATTAATCTACTTGTTTCAATAGTCAGGGTGTAATGCCTCATTTTTCCTGTGGTTGTGCTGTAGGGAAACTGAAAATGTACTGTTCGGTCCTTCCATAGTTTACAGCTCATTGAGGGGAACCCTAATGGCAAGATAACCAGTCATCAGGTGATAATCAGGGGGCATTTCTAAGAATAAAGGGTTGTCCAAAATGGGCAAAGCAAAAAGATTTTCACTTCTGCTTGGGTCTATTATATATCTACAGTATGTTTCCACATTTTCCATGAACAATGGTGGAGCCAGGGCACAGGCATGGACTCAGGAAATGAACAGGCCGGGTAGTTATGAGGGGCAGCAGACATGTTTCCGTCTATCCGATAATGCAAGCAGCAGACATAAATCAGATCACTACTGCAGCAATAAAAGCTAAACCCAATGTACAGAACCAGCTCCTGCGCCATCTGTAGCACTGGGATTTGCAGTCTCACATCATCACCATCACTGGGTATCCCTTGTTGCAGTGGGATTGCTTTTATGCTTAAGAACCCTATGTTTTTACATGTATTTGTGCTATTTACGGTACTTACTGCAGTTTTTCTACACATTATGGCCCCTAATTTACCATTTGTATTTTTTAAGGAACTTTTGTTTTTTGTCCTATGGTATTAGTTGCCACTTTCGGCACCAAATTAATCAAAATGGTGCATGTGATTGATGAATTTGATGTAAAGTGAAAAATGGACTTTCTTCTTGACTTGAACTGTTTTTGCGACATTGTGACCTATTCTGCAGCTAGGACATCAAAGTCCAAAAAACCCCATTATTATCATTATCAGAATTATATAGCCATTTTTATGTGGATTTTCAAAGCAAGTACAGCAGCCTCATCAGGTCTAAAAATAAAATACCAATCCATTTAATATGTGAGATTTGTATTGTTAAAAGAGGTGACAGATCTTTAATTGTAAGCATACTGGTGTGTGGTCCTGTTAACGGGGGTACTGTGATCATAATATAACTAGGTGTACGTGAACAGCACTGCTAATGAGCACACCCTACACCATTAGAGGTCATGTTCACACATAGCGTAAAGGCTGCATTTACTCTGCTGCTTTTTTTGTGTGGAAATTCTGATGTGTTTCAACGTTCAAGCTAAGTGGTTGTGATGTCACAAAAAATCATGCTTGCTTGGTGTTTAAAGATGCTGCACGTTTTTTTGTTTGTTTTTTTCCCCTATAGGCTTGTGTGGGAACCTGGAAAAATATGCATGTAAAAGAACGAAATTGTGTTTTTTAAGTTCAGAATCCCAGTGTTAAAATGTTAATAAAATATTTAACGAAAAAGCTAAAAAAAAAAAAAAACACCACAGTAAAAACGCAATATTTACAACATATTACTATTGCGTATTATGTTACGGACACCTGCGGGAAAAAAAACACAGCAGAAAGAAAAACGCTTTTTGGACCTATAAACCTGGCCTTCAGGAGTTCTGCAATCACATTGCTTTATTAGTACGGTGAGTAACTAAGGTACATTTCTTGGAAGTATTTTGATTTTCTTGCGGTAGATTTTCTGGAGCTTCAATATTATTCTTACGCTTGGTTTACATTGCAAAATTTTATATGTGGCTTCTAAATCATTTTATGCTTTTCAGAAATACCTGACCATAATATATACACATAGATAAAATATGTATTGAACACATCACCAATTTCCTAAGTAAATATATTTATAAAGGTCTGCCTCCTCCTGCACTCTGGCGCGCTACATGAAAATCTGGGTCCTGGCTGGGTGTTGGTGCTGTGAGGGCCTTGCGCCTGTGTAGGTCGCCTGTGACCGATGGTGTCGGCCAACCAGGACCACAAATTCTATAGTTCAATAAAGGAGACTTCCGTTCAAACATGGGGTCTTTACTGAATATTATCTTGGTAAGGGTTACGTACAAGGGATAGCGGATACAAAGTCTTATGCACATTTCCTTCCCGGTAAGAAGCCTTTTCATTCTTACAGTATCCTTCCTCTGTAGGCTACTACAGGGCCCTACATCTTATCTGTTTGGTTCCATGATGGCACACCCAGCTCATTTGCCACAGTCCTAATCAGCGAGTCTCTCTACTCGCTCAGGGGTTCCGCTTCCTATTTTTTCCACTATTGGACAGTCTAGATCTTCCGCTCGGGACTCCCACTAGTTCCATGCTCTTAGTCCTGTTTAGTTCCGTTACCTTCAGCAAAAGCAAGCTATCGGGTTTTGTGACTCGGCGTCCTATCCAAGGCCGCCTTGCGGAAGGCCACTTAGTCTCATCAATAATTCTCTTCAGGATATTGCTATTTCTCGCTCTGATCTCCTCTAGCTATGGATCACTCCTTAGCAGCACTGCTCACGTGTTGCTCTCAATACAACTCAAATTCTACTTCAATTATCTATCTAGGAAGCACAGTGCTTTCCCTGTTACTAAGCCTCCCCCTATGGGCTAGTCCCAACACTTAAAGAGATTGTGCACTACTTTTAAATTGACGATCTAGCCTTACATTGACAACCTATCCTTACTTTGACGACCTGTCCACCAATCAACTGCTGGAAGTACTCACTTGCCGAGCTGCCCCTTTTCTCGCAGTGGCTGCTGCAGGTTACTACATATCCGCCTCCTATACAAACCAATAGGAGGCGGATGTGTAGTACCCTGCAGCAGCCAAAACAACTAGACAAAGCAGCTCGTCCAGTGAGTATTTCAGGCCGACACCAATAGCGGCTGATCGTCGGGGGTGCCGGGTACCCTGGCTGATCAGACACTGATAACCTATCCTAAAGATACAACCTCTTTAACTTTATCTTACCCTAATGTCACTATGTGTACACTACACTACCTATGTTATCACATCCTACACTATGATTCCTAACACTATTCATCACGCTATACATTACACAGGAGCACATCACATGGCAAATGGCATCTACAGAGAAACAAGACATATCACACACAACAGGATTGGTGTCTTCAGAGACAGGAACGCGACAACCATTGTCCAACAACGTTACACACACAAGCCCTTTATACAAGTAAAGTACTGTAGGTCAAAACAAATTGCTCCAGTACTCCATAGGTGACCCAATATTACATCAGACATAATTCCCACTGGGGTCTTCACCCACAAATCAGCCTATGAATTATTTGAGAAGGACGTATCACTGCGAGGATAGATAAACTGGCCTCCTAGGACTCTAGGAATGCGGAGTGACAACCCCTATAGAAGCCGTAATGCCAGCTGTGTTGGTTGTCACTCTGATGTCCCAGAAATAGATATCACTTAGGTTATGTTCACATCTGAGTTATTCATGGAGCTGAACAATGAAATCTACAGGGGGCTGGATCCATCAAATGACGGACCTCAGTGACGCTTGAAAGACCCCAATCAAGGGCATATCCTACTGCCTTATAAAACGTTCTGTCATTTTCCCAGCGTACTTTTTTTTCTGGCAAGTATGACTGAATCTTCACTGGAATCGCAAAAAATGTGTAAAAAAAAATGCATACAAATTAATATTTATGGGCTAAAAGTTTGAGCTAAGCAGAAGTAAAGATGCACGTCACTTATTTATAGAGTTCATACACGGTAATTACCTCTATGTCTATATGTATATAATGACGAGAGCTGAACAGACCAAAAATCTTCACCATCTAGATCCCCGTACACCTTTGAGACATGTGGTGATTATATTTGCAACTGTTTGTAAGAGGAAGCAGAAATACCCCTGAAGAGCCATTGCGGGATGTGACCAAAGCAACGAAAGACTGTCATCTGCTGGAGGGCAGGGCGCAAATCAGGTGGAACCAATTTGTACTGGAAGAATTGAATGATTGCTGGACCTGGTCAGGTGACGCACAGGACACAGTTCCGGGATATAAAAGCCCTGCACCCCAAACTACAGGCAGATTTGGTGCGAATACAGAGAAGAGCAGACAAGGACCTGTGTTGGTGCTGAGGCCAGCTTGACAGGCCTCGGGGAAGTCTGTACCACCAGGGTGTCAGTCACCTCCTGACAAGGTTCAGATTACATCTGAGAAGACTCAGAGTTCTGACTGTTCTGGTCAAAACCAGGACCTGCACCGTATGCCGGTCAAGACCCAAAGACCAGACGTTGCCTGTCAAGAGCCGAGCCCCAGTCCTTTCCACTCCAGGCCCAGTAGACGTTCGCCGATGGTCAAGCATGGAGGATCCATGAGGAGACAAGGACTAGAGAGGTGCGCTTGCGATTGCAGAGAGACAACATGAGTGAGTGGGACCATCACTTTCAGTTTTAACATACAGTAGCGGGGCTGGCCAGGGTCAGGACAACAGGTAGGGACGGGGGACGGTTGGTGTGTGGGAGGCTCAATGCGCTTTAATAGATTTAGTCAGAAAGACGGCCTAGCGGGAAAACCCTGTGACCTCCTGCTAGCGCCAGAATTAAAGAGAGAAGCTACGAGGTAACTTCCGTGAGTGGGAAAACCATCTTTGTGAAGAGAACATTAGTATAGTAAAGAACTTTTGTTGTTATTTCACTCGTACTGTTATTTGGTCTATTGTTGTTTTGCCTTGATATTATCACCAACTGTTTAGAATTCCTGTAAATTACTATTGTATGTAAACAGAATTATATCGTTCACTGACCGTTTCTGCCTTGCGTTGCATTCAGTCACCTGCGTTACATATTCATATTCTCACACTTTTGGAAGAAATAAAAATAAAAGATCCCTCCCTTATCTGAGAAAATCTGGGGAGAACATATCCTCCCTAATTAGCAAAAGGGAGTGATACCAGGACAAAAAGCTCCTGTTCTCGCCATGTCCCTGGCAATTAAAGGTTAAATCTTCCAAACGCGATTAGAAAGAAGAAAAGTGCACCAGCTAGAGATTACAGCTCAATTTGTTGCGTGTCATATATACTCAAGATGGTATAGTATAAATCTACCCACTGCCTCTACATAAATATTAATCCTTCAAAATCATTACCGAATATAATGAAGCACATGTTCACCATTGATAGCTTATCTTTTAACTATTTTTACTTTTTTATCTTTTTTTTTCTTTCAGCCTAAGAACATAACTTTATTCACCTAAGTGCAAAGAAAAGTACAGCATGCCAGACAATATAATTGATATGAACACTATTAGCAAAGTTGAAAAAAGTCCACCTAGTTCAACCAATTATCAGGAAAGAAGGCAAAATTACTGTAACCCCTATATGATGGGTGCAGTCTATTGCAAGCTCTGCCTAAATAGAGAAGGTCCCCCATCAAATATTCCCTATCCATCCAAATCAGAAGACCACGGCAAGGGACAGGAAACGGTGGCTTCCCTTTGTGAAAGCTTTTAGACAGCCCTTCTTGCTCCCGGCTTCCACCCCGATGTCCATTGACCGGATAATCTTTAGTCTTGTACTGATCCTGTGTTGGAGCCTTTAGCCCAGAGCTGCATCCAGACAAAGTTAGAAGAAAGAAAAAAGAAACTTCAATGCTTCCTTCAGATGGCTCATCTGTAAAGTTGAGATAGCTTCTCGCTAAGTTGGGCAGATAGTTATCTCTACGAACCTCCCTATACACGTAAATGATTGGCTTATGTATTTTCATTGCGCTAAGAGGAAAAAAAACGCTGCCAAACTCCACTGGCGGAGGCTTATCCTCCCTGAAAACAAAAATATTAGGTACTAAAATTTTGACTGTCTAATCCTGATCGCCACCAACATCATCTCAGTAGTCCCACATATACATCAGGTGATTGGCTAATCCTGCCCAAATCAAGGATCAGGCGTTCTGCTGACTTTTTTGCATGTGTATGGGCCACTTTTGACCTGGTGACAGGTCTTCTTTAAGTTAACAATAATTTCATCTCTTTACACTCTGTGTGTTATTTTCAATCATTCCATAATATAATGTATGCATCTGAGTGAGAGGGAGAAAACACAGCTAAAATAAAGGAGAAAATGCAGAATACAGCACCAAAAAGGGAACCTATCACCCGATTAACGTAGCCCGAACCATGGGCAGCATGAATCAAAGCCTGGCTGCATGATTTTGGCAAAAGCATTTCAAAGAAAACATATTTTAAAGATCCGGTTGGGGACCAAAGCTGGAGACTAGTCCTGCACTGCAACTGGTCATCTCTTCACAGCGCTGCCGGTGATGACTGACAGGTCTCGTTATGGAAAAGGCCCATAAATCACCTGCAGCCATGTTGTAACGAGCTGTCTGGGAATGGAGCCGGACTAGTCTTGTCTCCGGCCAGATCTTTAAAGTATATTTTCTCTGAAACGTTGGAGCATTTTAGAGACCAATCAACCTGGCTTCAATCAATTGGCTAGCATGAACTAAGTTTCCTAGTATTAGGGCTCATACTCGCATACGAGAAACTCGGACGAGTCTCTCACGTCAATACCCGGCACTGCCGCCGGCACTTGGATTGGAGCGTTCAGCTGCATAGAAATACATGCCGCTAGCTGAATGCTCCGATCCGAGTGCCGGCGGCAGTGCCGGGTATTGACGTGAGAGACTCGTCCGAGTTTTTCGCATGTGAGTATGAGCCCTAAAAAGTCAGTACAAATTCAATGCAGACTTTGTAAGAAATTCGAAAAAAAAAGTCCATCTAGTTCAAGAATTAACCCCTATATCACGTGTCATCTAGGGGGCATAGAAAAAGAATTGTTAATAGGTAAACATAATACATAGAAAAAAATACTGTATAAATGGTATATCCAATCTTTATTCCAACACACTCATGTGTCTGGTCCTAATACAAACCATTATACAGTAGTTTCCATAGGGAGGAGACAGAATAGGTAGTTTAGATTGTGGATATCATTAGATGAAAGGTGGGTGACGGTAGGAATGTCAAAATACCTAAACCACCCACCCAACTAGTCCATGTTATCAGTGTCTTGATGGCAATCTCAGGACATATAAGTTCAGTCCATTATTGCCTATGGCCACCGGCTGTCATCTAACAAAACCAGATTAGTCGAAAACAAATGTTCACCTCCAAAGGGCGAGGTTGGTAAGGGGACAGCAGACACATCCCTTCAGAACAAAGGATCAGGTAAAAAACAATAACAATATTGCATAAATACAATGTGCCAGATCCTTGGTTCCTGGGCAGCAAAATAGCAGCCAATTTATGCAATACACCAGTCGTATACAAGTAGCTACTTCTCCCAACCTCTCCCCATACACACGCATGCTCAGCTCGGACGACTGTACATGTGTTCTAAATGGGGAGAAATTCTTTGCCTCCCCTCAGCCAAGAAGAAAAGGAGTAGGCATGTTGAAATCGACCTGCCTGATCTCTTTCCGCCAACATCTGTCCTCGTGGATGAAATTAGGACACCACGTTCGATGATTGACATTAATCTGTTTTTCCAACCTTTTAATAAATAGTATGACCAACTTAAGAGTACATTTAGAAAATGATGACTGTCCGGACACATTATTACTAAAATGCATATTAATAATACTAATTTATCAACGTGACCAACAGACGCCCCTCCTGATTGGACGAGTGCACAAATATTACACTATAATGGAAACTACGGCAAATATTTTCCAGAGTGATCATTTCTGTTATTACTACGAATATTGATCTTTTGCATTACGCAAACTATGAAAGTTCCCCAAAATGTTCCAACTCATAGAATAGATTTCCATTGCTCAGATCTGCTCTGTTTTTCTGATCTGTCAGAACTGTCTTTCTATCCGTGCGCCTATGGCCGCATTCACTTACTTTGTACGATGCACAGAAAAAAGTTCTAGAAAGTTTTTGCGCTATAAATGAAAAAAAAAACAAAACTCTACATTGAACCAAAAAGTTACCGCTGTCCAGAACCAACCTAGCAGTTTTCTAACACTATTTTCATGGGTAGCCCAAGACAAGAATCTCTAGGATGGGACCACCTGATTTACCCAGCGATAGACCCTCGTGTAGTAATCCACTCACCTCTGGGGTGTCCTAGTCCTTGGTAGAAGGATACAGACAGTGGTACAGAAGTGACCACACCAGAGTCTGCACTTCTCTAGATGCTGAGCCTCCTGTTGCTGAATTTCTACCCTCCCCCAGGATTTTCCCACTCCCCTCCTCTAGAACCAGCACTTCTTGTTTGCAGTGGTTTTCAAGGGGAGTGGATAAGGAGGGGGCTGGGGGAAGTAATCCATTAGGGGAGAAAGGTGTTAGAGGGATAAAGAAGGAGGCCAAGACAGGGCTATCCCCAGGGGCAGCCTGAGACCTTACAGGCAGAGGTCAGGGAGGCACTGACAGATCCCTGGCAGTCCCATCATTCTCTCACAATAGTGAACAAACCATAAAGTCCCCAAAACAGATATTCCCACCATTAGGCGATCGGAGGAATGAAAAGACTTAGATGAGAAGCTGTCATTGTAAAGGCGGACATATTGGAGTGACCACTTGGCCATGTGCTACCAAGAGGCAAGACTAAGAGATTCTCACCGAAAATTAGAGTATTTATATGCAGCAGATGGACCTGGATTTATGGATAACTAGCTGAAGAGCCCGGCGTTGCCCTGGCATAATAACTAACTACAGTTACTTTATATATATATAAAGCTGAGTGTAGAGCCCTGCCCACTCCACATAGCCACATTCACTATAATATCCCACATCATCCTGTCAGCCAGAGCTACCGGACTACTACCCCTAATATTCCACATCGTCCCGTCAGCCAGAGCCACCGGACTACTACCCCTAATATTCCACATCGTCCCGTCAGCCAGAGCCACCGGACTACTACCCCTAATATCCCACATCATCCCGTCAGCCAGAGCTACCGGACTACTACCACTAATATCCCACATCATCCCATCAGCCAGAGCCACCGGACTACTACCACTAATATCCCACATCATCCCGTCAGCCAGAGCCACCGGACTACTACCCCTAATATCCCACATCATCCCGTCAGCCAGAGCTACCGGACTACTACCACTAATATCCCACATCATCCCGTCAGCCAGAGCCACCGGACTACTACCCCTAATATTCCACATCGTCCCGTCAGCCAGAGCCACCGGACTACTACCCCTAATATCCCACATCATCCCGTCAGCCAGAGCTACCGGACTACTACCACTAATATCCCACATCATCCCGTCAGCCAGAGCCACCGGACTACTACCCCTAATATTCCACATCGTCCCGTCAGCCAGAGCTACCGGACTACTACCACTAATATCCCACATCATCCCGTCAGCCAGAGCTACCGGACTACTACCCCTAATATCCCACATCATCCCGTCAGCCAGAGCCACCGGACTACTACCCCTAATATTCCACATCGTCCCGTCAGCCAGAGCTACCGGACTACTACCCCTAATATTCCACATCGTCCCGTCAGCCAGAGCCACCGGACTGCTACCCCTAATATCCCACATCATCCCGTCAGCCAGAGCCACCGGACTACTACCCCTAATATCCCACATCATCCCGTCAGCCAGAGCTACCGGACTACTACCACTAATATCCCACATCATCCCGTCAGCCAGAGGAGATTGTGATGGAAGGCTCCTGGCTGCGGAGCAGTGTGTTGGACTAGGGGCTCAATGGATCAGACCGGTAAACGCCCGTTGCCACCAGAAGAGGGAAGACTGGGCTGTTAGGCGGGGAAGCTTGAAGATTTCAGCACAAGCCTCAGCTGGCATCCAGACTTCAGTCTGGAGGAAGTGACAAGCATCGGACTCATGCTAAGTGAAATAGACATAACCATAAACTGTCACCTTAAGTTACTCCATTCTTGTGTAGTTATTAGCATAAACCTGATTTATTCCCTATTGCTCCCTGCGAGATTTCTCCCTGTAGTAATTAAATCAGACCACTGTTTCCCCTGTTAACCCTTGCTCTGTGCCTCTTTGTTGCTGCCTCCAAATTACCTGTGTTACACACGTTCACTTGTGGGGTATGGGTATCACAATAGTAGTGCCTGCCTCATAGGGGGCTGAAACTGCATAAGGACACATACAATCAGCGCCGGGTGACAACTCCTAAAAGCTCTGTAATGGCCGGTATCTGACTAGAACACTACAAGAGTTCACACAAGATGACTTAGTGATTTCCAAGTTATGCTTTTTTTAATGTTAGGGTCCTTTAGGAATAATCATTATACTTATCTGACTTGGGCCTAGAAATCTATTTTAAAATTACATTTTCAAGGATCACTTTGCAGAATGTGACTTCGGAGCTCCAGCAGCTGCTCATCATGTCCTCTCGTGTAACCTGGCCGTCATGTAGCAACGTAGGATATTCTCCAGATCGCCCTGCAGCAAATTTCTCACCGCTATATTTTACTGATTAGAAACTCCTAATTACATCTGAAACAATGGCAAGCAACTTTTTCTGTGGACAACCCCTTTTTTAATCCCTTCATTAAAAAAATCCTCCTACCACCACATGGATGAATTCAGGGTCAAAACCTTGAGGGGGATTGTGCACTTTCGTGAATATGTACAGAAACGATTGGACATGCTGAAAATCCTCCATATGTAAAACTCTATTCTCATGCTATGCAGAAAATTTGGGCACACCCCGGTATGTCCAAAGAAGAAAAAAGCTAAACGCTGCTTTAGACCTCGTTCAGACGTCACTAATTTTCTACACAAATAAAACTGGTTGAGTTTCACCAGTGTTTTTGATCCAATTTTCTGAGTTTAGACCTTGTTAGTTTTTACCTTTAGTTTCAACAGTTTTTCTCATAGAAATAAAAAAAAAGAAGGAAGCAGTTCCTCCACCTTCTCCTGTTTATCCGTCCATGAAAAACGGGCAGAAGGCAGATGGCATCTAAGTACTGTCCTATGTTTTCACAGACCCATAGACTTGCAATGGTGATTTTGATCCAACACTCAGATCAATATCAGATATCTCTCTGTGTCTTTGTGGGCACCGCTCGGTTTGCAAAAATACATGGACATGTGAGCAACCATATAGACTATATAGGTACTAGATGTGAAAAAGGTGGCAATACATGGATCAAAATATGGCGCCCATAATACTGTATGGAGGACTATGTGATGTCCATAACACTGTATGGAGGACTATTTGGTGCTCATAATACTGTATGTAGGACTGTGTAGTGCCCATAATACTGTATGGAGGACTATGTAGTGCCCATAATACTGTATGGAGGACTGTGTAGTGCCCATAATACTGTATGGAGGACTGTGTAGTGCCCATAATACTGTATGGAGGACTATGTAGTGCCCATAATACTGTATGGCGGACTATGTAGTGCCCATAATACTGTATGGAGGACTGTGTAGTGCCCATAATACTGTATGGAGGACTGTGTAGTGCCCATAATACTGTATGGAGGACTATGTAGTGCCCATAATACTGTATGGAGGACTATGTAGTGCCCATAATACTGTATGGAGGACTATGTAGTGCCCATAATACTGTATGGAGGACTATGTAGTGCCCATAATACTGTATGGCGGACTATGTAGTGCCCATAATACTGTATGGAGGACTGTGTAGTGCCCATAATACTGTATGGAGGACTGTGTAGTGCCCATAATACTGTATGGAGGACTGTGTAGTGCCCATAATACTTTATGGAGGACTATGTAGTGCCCATAATGCTGTATGGAGGACTGTGTAGTGCCCATAATACTGTATGGAGGACTGTGTAGTGCCCATAATACTGTATGGAGGACTGTGTAGTGCCCATAATACTGTATGGAGGACTATGTAGTGCCCATAATACTGTATGGAGGACTGTGTAGTGCCCATAATACTGTATGGAGGACTGTGTAGTGCCCATAATACTGTATGGAGGACTATGTAGTGCCCATAATACTGTATGGAGGACTATGTAGTGCCCATAATACTGTATGGAGGACTGTGTAGTGCCCATAATACTGTATGGAGGACTGTGTAGTGCCCATAATACTGTATGGAGGACTGTGTAGTGCCCATAATACTGTATGGAGGACTGTGTAGTGCCCATAATACTGTATGGAGGACTGTGTAGTGCCCATAATACTGTATGGAGGACTGTGTAGTGCCCATAATACTGTATGGAGGACTATGTAGTGCCCATAATACTGTATGGAGGACTGTGTAGTGCCCATAATACTGTATGGAGGACTGTGTAGTGCCCATAATACTGTATGGAGGACTATGTAGTGCCCATAATACTGTATGGAGGACTATGTAGTGCCCATAATACTGTATGGAGGACTATGTAGTGCCCATAATACTGTATGGCGGACTATGTAGTGCCCATAGTACTGTATGGAGGACTGTGTAGTGCCCATAATACTGTATGGAGGACTGTGTAGTGCCCATAATACTGTATGGAGGACTATGTAGTGCCCATAATACTGTATGGAGGACTATGTAGTGCCCATAATACTGTATGGCGGACTATGTAGTGCCCATAATACTGTATGGCGGACTATGTAGTGCCCATAATACTGTATGGAGGACTGTGTAGTGCCCATAATACTGTATGGAGGACTGTGTAGTGCCCATAATACTGTATGGAGGACTGTGTAGTGCCCATAATACTTTATGGAGGACTGTGTAGTGCCCATAATGCTGTATGGAGGACTGTGTAGTGCCCATAATACTGTATGGAGGACTGTGTAGTGCCCATAATACTGTATGGAGGACTGTGTAGTGCCCATAATACTGTATGGAGGACTGTGTAGTGCCCATAATACTGTATGGAGGACTATGTAGTGCCCATAATACTGTATGGAGGACTGTGTAGTGCCCATAATACTGTATGGAGGACTGTGTAGTGCCCATAATACTGTATGGAGGACTGTGTAGTGCCCATAATACTGTATGGAGGACTGTGTAGTGCCCATAATACTGTATGGAGGACTATGTAGTGCCCATAATACTGTATGGAGGACTGTGTAGTGCCCATAATACTGTATGGAGGACTGTGTAGTGCCCATAATACTGTATGGAGGACTATGTAGTGCCCATAATACTGTATGGAGGACTGTGTAGTGCCCATAATACTGTATGGAGGACAGTGTAGTGCCCATAATACTGTATGGAGGACTGTGTAGTGCCCATAATACTGTATGGAGGACTGTGTAGTGCCCATAATACTGTATGGAGGACTGTGTAGTGCCCATAATACTGTATGGAGGACTATGTAGTGCCCATAATACTGTATGGAGGACTATGTAGTGCCCATAATACTGTATGGAGGACTATGTAGTGCCCATAATACTGTATGGAGGACTATGTGATGCCCATAATACTGCATGGAGGACAGTGTAGTGCCCATAATACTGTATGGAGGACTATGTAGTGCCCATAATACTGTATGGAGGACTGTGTAGTGCCCATAATACTGTATGGAGGACTATGTAGTGCCCATAATACTGTATGGAGGACTATGTAGTGCCCATAATACTGTATGGAGGACTATGTGATGCCCATAATACTGCATGGAGGACAGTGTAGTGCCCATAATACTGTATGGAGGACTATGTAGTGCCCATAATACTGTATGGAGGACTGTGTAGTGCCCATAATACTGTATGGAGGACTGTGTAGTGCCCATAATACTGTATGGAGGACTGTGTAGTGCCCATAATACTGTATGGAGGACTGTGTAGTGCCCATAATACTGTATGGAGGACTGTGTAGTGCCCATAATACTGTATGGAGGACTGTGTAGTGCCCATAATACTGTATGGAGGACTATGTGATGCCCATAATACTGCATGGAGGACTATGTAGTGCCCATAATACTGTATGGAGGACTATGTAGTGCCCATAATACTGTATGGAGGACTATGTAGTGCCCATAATACTGTATGGAGGACTATGTAGTGCCCATAATACTGTATGGAGGACTATGTAGTGCCCATAATACTGTATGGAGGACTGTGTAGTGCCCATAATACTGTATGGAGGACTATGTAGTGCCCATAATACTGTATGGAGGACTATGTAGTGCCCATAATACTGTATGGAGGACTATGTAGTGCCCATAATACTGTATGGAGGACTATGTGATGCCCATAATACTGCATGGAGGACAGTGTAGTGCCCATAATACTGTATGGAGGACTATGTAGTGCCCATAATACTGTATGGAGGACTGTGTAGTGCCCATAATACTGTATGGAGGACTGTGTAGTGCCCATAATACTGTATGGAGGACTGTGTAGTGCCCATAATACTGTATGGAGGACTATGTGATGCCCATAATGCTGTATGGAGGACTATGTAGTGCCCATAATGCTGTATGAAGGACTATATTGTCTGGTCTAAAATGAAAAGTCTGAAGTCGCTCTGTGTGACTGAAGACTTTTGAATCTCCCAGCCCACAAGTATTTGGCGTTTTTTGAGCTAGTGTAGAATTTACATTAGATGTCACTCATGTAATAATAATAATACATTTTATTTCTGTAGCGCCGACATATTCCGCAGCACTTTACATTTCAGAGGGGACTTGTACAGACAATAGACATTACAGCATAACATAACATAACATGTAATGTAAAAAGTAAGTGAAATCTTTGGCATTGTATTATATCTATATTTCTTATCTGTGCATCTTGAATCGTGGTATGTGTTAAAGGTGCCAGCTGAGACTCTTTCGCCTGTGGCCAACAAAAAACTGGAGCCGGCCCAGCCTATACTTAAAATAGGTGATCAACATCATATTGGTGGGGGTCCAACACCTCAGCATCAGTTTTTCTGGTACGAGTGCGCTTTGAGTTTTTCATGAATAGCACTCCTACCTATAATAGTCTATAGGGCAGTTCATATATCAAAATGATTTTTCTTGGACCGAGTTGTCTGCACAAAAACACGAAGACTGTAGGATAGCTATCTGTCATGAGTGTGTCACGCCCTCCTGAGGGAACTGGTGATAGATCACTACGTAATCTGAATCGCAGATATTCCATTTAGCCTGTGTGTTTGTTTCATATTAAATGGATTTTGTTTCCTTTATTGCTGAAGAGGTTAACACAACCCTTTCTATGCTGGTTAGAAACTTGCAGCACCATCTCACTGTTCCTGACCTGGTCATTTCTTCTAGCTATAAAATCTGGTCAGACCTTTTCTTCCTGGCCAGTGAAAGTTTTACTTCCTAGTGCCTTGGAGTCACTGTGCTGAGTTGGAGATAGTTGTTGCTATCTGAAATTGTTGCATCTTGTTTTTGGGTGTATGCGTTCCTCATTGTTCTAATTTCCATTTGGTTGGTACATTCCTATCCTTTCCTATATACTTCTCTACATTTGGTAAGTGTTTGTATATTTGTTGCTTTCTGTTATCCCTGTCTGTCTTATATGTTTATTCGCTAGTATATTTGTCCCAGGCCCTGTGGGGGAGGGAACAGTAAACCTGGGGCCCCAAACCTCCTCACATTTAGAGGTACCTTTGGGAGCAGGGATAAATAGAGCCCCAGTCCTAAGGACGTTCAGGGCCCTTTTTCCGAATCATGTACAGTCACAGCATGACACTATCTGATTATTCCATCAAAATCGCCAATGCAAGTCTATGGGTCAGTGAAAAAATAAAAAGCAAAAACACTCGGATGCCGTCTGTGTGATTTCCAATTTTCACAGACTGTTTGAGAAATCTCTTTTTTCCTTTCCATCTAAGAAAAATTGATGAAACTGCTAGTAAAAACTGAACAAACCTGATCCAAAACACTGATGTACTCAGACTGATATTTTTCGTACGAGAAAAATCACTGACGTCTTAATGAGCCCTACGGGTATGTGTGTGACGCTGAGTCACTTCTCACAGACAAGCGGTGCGTCAAAGTAGTCAAGGAGTCTGAGGTCAAGAGCCAGGAGAATACGTCATAAACAGAGGGAAAAGACAGAGGAGTAGTCAGGTAACAGACCGGGGTTTATATTCCAAGGTCAGAGTGCATCAAGGCAAAGAGGGTAGTCAATAGGTAAATTCAGGGTCTGGTAACACAACATCAGGATGTCTGAATTCAAAGCACAGAGAACACCACACAGCTGAAAGCTACGGCTGGCAGCCATCTGGGATTGACAGCTTAGTTAAGAAGCTGGGTAATCACTTGACACAGGCAACACCTGAAGGGAGCTCAGCACCTCCCAGACTCAGATTGGACGGCTGAGCTGTCAGTCACTGCGTCCAAGGCATACTGAACAGCGGAATCATAACAAGGTGCTTGCGAAGCCTGTTTCAGGTGGATCCCGCCTGGAATCCCCCTGAAAAAGCACTGCAAAAAATTAACATAGTGCACAGCAATGTAAAAAGACACTGCACTGTCTTATATCAATTCTTTGAACAGCTTCAGTTTTCAGAAACCTTCAAGCGGTTAAAGGGAATCTGTCACCTATTTTTAGCCCTATCAGCTGCCGGCATCGACATCAGGGGCTTACCTACCACATTCTGTAATGCTGTAGAGAAACCCCTGATGTAACCTGAAAGATAAGAAAAATATGTTAGATTATACTCAATGGGGGGCGGAGTCGGGTGCGATGGGTGTCGCGGTCCAGTCCGGCATCTCCCTTGGCTCCTGCGCAGGCGTACTTTATCTGCCCCATTGAGGGCAGAGTAAAGTACTACAGTGCGCAGGCGCTGGGAAAGGTCAGAGAGCTCCGGCGCCTGCGCACTGCAGTACTTTACTCTACCCTCAACAGGGCAGATAAAGTACGTGTGCGCAGGAGCCGAGGGAGAAGCAAGGAGGAGGACATCATCGTATGAAGATAAGAGGCGCCGGACCGGAGGGCGACACCCATCGTACCGGACCGAACACCAGGGTGAGTAGAATCTAACTCTTTTTTCTTATCTTTCAGGTTTCATCGGGGGCTTATCTACAGCATTACAGAATGCTGTAGATAAGCCCCTGATGGCGGTGCCGGCAGCTTATAGGCCAAAAATGGGATGACAGATCCTTTTAAAAAGAAGTGACATGTTCATTCTTTGCAAATAATTGAGCGCCTTTGCCGGCTGCCGCAGTATTTTCTTTGACTGGTCTCTCTGAGGTCAGTGATTGTTTCATGATGTTCATTCTTTGGGCAGCTTCGTTTAGAAGCCGCCAACTCTATAGTAACATAGTTTTGAAGGCTGAAGGAAGACCTTATGTCCATCTAGTTCAGCCTATTTTAGTGCAGCTGTTCTGCATTGTTGATCCTGGGGAAGGCAAAAAACCCACAGAGTAGAAGCCAATTTTCTCCATAGGGAAAAAAATTCCTTCCCCTAAGCTGGGTCAACCATCTACCTATAATATTATGTTATTTGTAACCTTCTATACTGTTACTCACAAGAAAAGCATCCATTCCTTTCTTAAATTCATTCAGTGAGTTGGCCATCACCACTTCCTCAGGAAGAGAATTCCAGAGCCTCACTGCTCTTACCGTAAAGAACCCTCTTCTATGCTGGTGCAGAAATTGTCTTTCCTCCAAACGAAGAGAACGCCCCCTTGTTCTTGTCACAGTCCTTGGTACAAACAGTTCATTGGAGAGATCTCTGTATTGCCCTCTGATATACTTGTACATATATATTAGGTCTCTCCTAAGTCTTCTCTTTTCTAGAGTAAATAGACCTAATTTTGATAACCTTTCTGGGTATTGTAGTGAACCAACTCCATTTATCATTTTAGTAGCCCGCCTTTGAACCCTTTCAAGTTCAGTAATGTCTTTCTTGAGCACCAGCGTCCAAAATTGCACACAATACTCCAAGTGTGGTCTGACGAGTGATTTGTACAGAGGGAGAATTATGTTTTCATCTCGTGTCCCCAGACCTCTTCTAATGCATCCCATGACCCTATTTGCTTTGGTGGCAGCTGCCTGACACTGGGCACTCCAATTTAGCTTCTTATTGACTAAGATGCCTAAGTCTTTTTCCATGTCTGATTTCCCCAGCAGTTTCCCATTTAGTAAGTACTTGTAGCATCTGTTTCTCCTTCCCATGTGCATAATCTTACACTTATCTGTGTTAAACCTCATTTGCCATTTTTCAGCCCAATTCTCCAATTTACTCAAATCTGTCTGTAGTTGCAAACTGTCCTCCTTTGTGTTAACTACCTTACATAGTTTTGTATCATCTGCAAATACTGATATTTTACTGTGTAAGCCATCCACTAGATCATTAATAAATATATTAAATAGTAGGGGGCCCAATACAGAACCCTGTGGTACCCCACTAGTAACCCTGGCCCAATCTGACGATGCCCCATTAATAACACTCTTTGTTTTCAATCACTAAGCCAGCTACCTACCCATCTACACACATTTTCCCCTAGCCCAAGCTTTCTCATCTTACCAATCTTTTATGTGGGACAGTGTCAAATGCTTTAGAGAAGTCGAGATAAATGACATCCAATGATTCTCCTTGGTCCATTTGAGAGCTTACATCCTCATAGAAGCTGATCAGGTTAGTTTGGCAGGAGCGATCCTTCATAAATCCATGTTGATATGGAGTTAAACATTTATTAACATTGAGATATTCCATAATGGTATCCCTCAGAAACCCTTCAAAAATTTTGCCCACAACAGATGTTAAGCTTACCGGCCTATAGTTTCCAGGTTCCCTTTTACACCCCTTTTTGAATATTGGTGCCACAATTGCTTGTCGCCATTCAAAAGGAACAGGCCCTGTTTCTATAGAGTCTTTAAATATAAGGAATAGAGGCCTGTCTATCACATTACTTAACTCCCTTAATACCCGAGGGTGAATGGCATCAGGGCCTGGTGATTTGTCAATTTTAACCTTACTAAGGCAGTTCTGCACTTCTTCCTGGGTTAGGCAGGTAATACTTAATGGGGAGTTTACATTATCACTCTGCATTTCCCCTGGCAAATCCTTTTCCTGTGTGAACACTGTTGAGAAAAAAGTATTTAAAACATTTGCTTTTCCCACATCACTCTCTATGATTTCACCCTCATTGTTTTTTAAAGGGCCAACACCATCAATTTTAATCTTTTTACTGTTTATATAATTAAAGAATAGTTTGGGGTTTGTTTTACTTTCCTTACCAATGAGTCTCTCAGTTTCCACTTTTGCTAAATGTATTTGTTTTTTTCCACATTTTATTTTTTTCTCTATAACTTTTTAATGCTTCTTCATTGCCTTCTTGTTTTAGCTTCCTAAATGCCTTGTTCTTGTTATTTATTGCCCTTTTTACATCCTTATTTAGCCACCTTGGTGTTCTCCTGTTCCTAGCCCTTTTATTTCTGTACGGTATGGCTCGCTCGCAGTGGGTGTGTAAAACTGATTTAAATATTTCCCATTTATTTTCTGTGCTCCTATTTTTGAGGACATTGTCCCAATCAATTCGGCGAAGGTCCTCTCTAAGCTGATCAAACTTTGCTTTCCTGAAATTCAGCGTTTTTGTAACCCCCTTCCAGGGCACCTTACTGAAGGACAAGTGGAATTGTATTATATTGTGGTCACTGTTCCCTAGGTGCCCATCGACTCGTACTTCTGTTATTCTATCTGGCCTGTTGCTTAAAATTAAGTCCAGAAGGGCTGTCCCTCTAGTTGGGCCCTGCACAAGCTGTGACAGATAATTATCCTTGGTCACTGTCAGAAATTGGTTTCCTTTCTATAAACTTGAGAGAATAGAGCAAAAACGCTGGCGGCAAAGCCGATGCAAAAATGACTGACAAGACATCAGCGAACACGTCAGAAAAATGACCGCCGGCGGTTTCACCATGTAAAACTTGGCGGCTACGCTGGTGTCGTGAAGACGTCATGTGCACATACCCTAATACTGCTTACCTCTGACCGCCAGATATCAGTTGATTGGGGTTGTCAGGTGTCGGACCCCCACCACTGCTACTGGTGACCTACTGTATTATCTAAACTCAGTTCCTCTCTTCTGTGACTGCTGGGAGGATACTCTCCAGATATATAAGGGGCCCGTTATACAAAGCCGAAAAATAGTACGTCTGACGTCAACAGGTAGCTTCTTTCAGTACAATCACGCCACACGGATGCCATTTATGACTCATACCTCTAGCCTTGATTTACGTAATGGGCACAAATGTTTTGTACCTTTATCCAATAAGTACCATGCTTCGCACAGGAGACGCTCCACATATGAGTCAGCTAATTAGAATCAGAAATTAATTATAAGAAAGAGGTTATGTGCAACTGCTGACCATAGGCTGCAAATGCCACAGAGAAGATGCGAATACTATTAATTTACTGCCCTCTACAGCCAAAAAAGGAGAATGCAGGCTGCTGCAGATCTACATTATACACATGGTAGAAAATGTTTCTGGTTTGCAAGTTTGGTCTCCACCTGGCTAACAGAATAAAAATCCCCTAGAAGTAATATTTATTTGGTATATCAAAAACCATTCCATACAAAAGAACAAAAATAAAAATAATAAAGTAACAATTATAATTACAATGTTAATTACTGTTGTGTATGAACTGTTAAACTGTAAAGTGCTGCCAAATATGTTAGCGCTATATAAATATTATTATTATTATTATTATTATTATTAT
Source organism: Dendrobates tinctorius (assembly GCF_039654945.1). Taxonomy (NCBI): domain Eukaryota; kingdom Metazoa; phylum Chordata; class Amphibia; order Anura; family Dendrobatidae; genus Dendrobates; species Dendrobates tinctorius. The sequence goes on along the minus strand of NW_027361689.1, from coordinate 18,748,403 downwards.
TATTATTATTATTATACAAAAAAGTTCACTATCACAGAAAGAGGAATTATACCTCTCAACAGGGTTCTAGTACAGGTAGATAATGGAGCAACAAAAGGTCAAGAGACAGTGAAATATACCTAGTTTGCCATACGCTTATCTCTACCTAAAGCGCAGAGGTTGATACCAGAGATAAAATGCAAAATGGCAAGCCCGCTCAACGGTGTCTGTCCCTACTGCATGATAAAAAGAAAGGAATTCCAATAATGAGTAAGTGGTATATCATAACATTATAATTTCTTTATATTCTGGAATAAATAAGAAGGGATAGATACCTAAAGCCACACATTATACAAATACATATAGACATCATAGGAGGGACATATAGACAGCACAAGAGAGTCTGGGCATATAGACAGCACAGGAGAGTCTGGGCATATAGACAGCACAGGAGAGTCTGGGCATATAGACAGCACAGGAGAGTCTGGGCATATAGACAGCACAGGAGAGTCTGGGCATATAGACAGCACAGGAGAGTCTGGGCATATAGACAGCACAGGAGAGTCTGGGCATATAGACAGCACAGGAGTGTCTGGGCATATAGACAGCACAGGAGAGTCTGGGCAGATAGACATCCCAGGAGGGAAATATAGACATCACAGGAGGGACAGAGCATATAGACAGCACAGGATGGGCTGGGGGCATTTAGACATCACAGGAGGGGCTGGGCATATAGACATCACGGGAAGGGCTGGGCATATAGACATCACAGGAGGGGCTGGGCATATAGACATCACAGGAGGGGCTGGGCATATAGACATCACAGGAGGGGCTGGGCATATAGACATAACAGAAGGGGCTAGGCATATAGACATCACAGGAGTGGCTGGGCATATAGACATCACAGGAGGGGCTGGACATATAGACATCACAGGAGGGGCTGGGCATATAGACATAACAGGAGGGGCTGGGCATATAGACATCACAGGAGGGGCTGGGCATATAGACATCACAGGAGGGGCTGGGCATATAGACATAACAGGAGGGGCTGGGCATATAGACATCACAGGAAGGGCTGGGCATATAGACATCACAGGAGGGGCTGGGCATATAGACATCACAGGAGGGGCTGGGCATATAGACATCACAGGAGGGGCTGGACATATAGACAGCACAGGAAGGGCTGGGCATATAGACATAACAGGAGGGGCTGGGCATATAGACATTACAGGAGGGGCTGGGCATATAGACAGCACAGGAGGGGCTGGGCATATAGACATCACAGGAGGGGCTGGGCATATAGACATCACAGGAAGGGCTGGGCATATAGACATAACAGGAGGGTCTGGGCATATAGACATCACAGGAGGGGCTGGGCATATAGACATCACAGGAAGGGCTGGGCATATAGACATAACAGGAGGGTCTGGGCATATAGACAGCACAGGAGGGGCTGGGCATATAGACATCACAGGAGGGGCTGGGCATATAGACATCACAGGAGGGGCTGGGCATATAGACAGCACAGGAAGGGCTGGGCATATAGACATAACAGGAGGGTCTGGGCATATAGGCAGCACAGGAGGGTCTGGGCATATAGACATAATAGGAGGGGCTGGGCATATAGACATCACAGGAGGGGCTGGGCATATAGACAGCACAGGAAGGGCTGGGCATATAGACATAACAGGAGGGGCTGGGCATATAGACATCACAGGAGGGGCTGGGCATATGGACATCACAGGAAGGGATGGGCATATAGACATCACAAGGGGGCTGGTGCATATCTCTCCGTCTAAGGTCAACAAAGCTATCTCTGCTTGTAAGGCAGGTGTCACAGGGTTCACTGCATACGTAACATACTTTTTCATCAATAAACCCAGTCCCACATCACTAAATTGTTAACTGTAAATTTTGGTATGATGATGAACAAAGCTCCAAAGGGGAGGCCGCCCCCTGTGGACTCGATTACCGACTGCACTTGTATGATGTATCCTGCCGACGACGCCAAGTGATGCAACAGCGCAGACAATGAGGAGACAGTGGTACTTAACCCCTTCACCCCCGGGCCAATGTTTAGTTTTCGAGTTACTGTTTTTTTCTCCCCTTCTTCCCAAAGCCATAACTTTTTTTTTTCTGCCAATGTGGTCACGTGAGGACTTGTTTTTTGTGAGACGAGTTGTACTTTTGAACATCATTAGTTTTACCATATAGTGAACTGGAAAATGGTAAAAAAAAAAAATCCAAGTGCAATGAAATTGCAAAAAAAAGTGCAATTCCACAATTGTTTTTTTTTTTTTTTAAATCATGTTCACCAAATGCTAAACCTGACCTGCCAGTATGATTCTCCAGGTCATGTATAGGCTTTTTTATTATTAGTTGTGAAAAAAAATCCAAAGTTTGTTTTAAAAAAAATTGTGTCATTTTCTGATACCCATAGCGTCTCCATTTTTCGTGATCTCGGGTTGGGTGAGGGCTTATTTTTTGCGTGCATATCTGGCGGTTTTATTGATACCATTTTGGTGCATATACGATCTTTTGATCGCCCGTTATTGCATTTTAATGCAATGTTGTGGCAACCAGAAAAACGTAATTCTGGCGTTTTTACTTTTTGTTTCTCGTTATGCCGTTTACCGATTGAATTAATTCTTTTTATATATTGATAGATCTGGCGATTCTGAACGCGGCGATACCAAATATGTGAATTTTTTTTATTGTTTTATTTTGAATGGGGGGTGATTTAAACTTTTATATTTTTTTATTTCTTTAATATTTTACACTTGCTTCAGTAGTCTCTATGGGAGACTAGAAGCTGCCCTCATCCGATCACTTGTACTACACAGAGCACGGCTGAGCCCTGCTCTGTGTAGCAGAAATGCTCACTTGCTGTGAGCGCCGACTACTGGGCAGCGCTCATAGCTATCCGGCTAGGACAACCACAGGGATCTGCTGCAGAGCCCGGGTTGTCATGCACAACCCATCAGCGACGCGCGGTCATGTGACACGAGAACCGCTGGGTGGGATTAATGAAGCGCTTCCGGCACAATCGTGTTCAATGCTGCTGTCAGAGATTGACAAAAGCATTTAACAGGTTACCAGCAGCGGGTGGATTGAAATTCTACCCACGGCTGTTAGGAGCACATGTCAGCTGTTGAAATCAGATGACATCTGTTGGAAAAGATGTGGGCTCAGCACTCTACATGTTCCATACATGTCATAAAGGGGTTAACAAATAAGTGTTTATTTAGCTAACGTGAATATCTATATATATGTAGGCATGGTGTCAAGGGTAACAGTGAAAAATGAAAGTATTGAGCAGAATTAAGTATGTTAACATCCCCTCATATACACTATGAGCCCCCCACATAGCCCCCCTCATTCAATGGCTCAATCATCCTATACATGGAAACCATAGCAAACCAAACCCTTAAAAAATTATCTTTTTATTTAGTTGGTTTAAAAACACGTACACTCATAGTCATGTTTCTATGGACGACCTACAGTATACACAGGATGGGCCATTTTATGGATACACCTAAATAAAGTGGGAATGGTTGTTGATATCAACTTCCGGTTTGTGGAACATTAGTATATGGGAGGGGGGAAACTTTTAAAGATGGGTGGTGACTAGAGTTGAGCGAAATGGGTTGAAAAATTTCAAAAGTCGCCGACTTTTGGCAAAGTCGGGTTTCATGAAACGAAACCCGACCCTAGGATGAGGTCGGCCACGAGGTCGGCGACTTACGCGCCAAAGTCGCGTTTCAAAAGTTTGTTTTGTGCTCTTTTTCAGCCAATCAGGATCCACGGACACTGTGGGCAATGTGATGACATAGGCAGGGGTCACCACCATCTTTCAGAAGGGCATGCAAGTGATTGGCTTGCTTTGGTGGGCGTCACAGGGGGTATAAAAGGGCGTGCACGCGGACCGCCATCTTACTTCTGCCGATCTCAGTATAGGGAGAGGTTGCTGCTGATTCTGTAGGGAGAGCGTTAGGCAGGGAAGAAGACAAAAAAACTGCTTCTGCTGCTAGCGATTTGGCCTGCACAACACACCAGTCACTGTGTGTGCAGTGCAAGGGGAGGCTATATAGTGGTGTATCAGTGGTGTTGGTTGTTGGGCTGCCTTCTAAGGCTTCCTGACATTCCTGCATTGCTGTTTACCCACTGCTCCGCAAACTGCTTTTTTAAAAGCAATCCAATCTCCCTTATCCTCTAGTCACTTTTGTCACAGCTGTGCCATCGAGCCTGTGACATAGCGCTCAGATATCAGTGGGCCTCACACAATCCAAAAGTGTCCAGTGTCCACAAGTGTCTGCAGAAATTCAAAATCTCCCTTATCCTCTCGTCACTTTTGTCACAGCTGTGCCATCGAGCCTGTCACATAGCGCTCAGATATTCATTGGGCCTCACACAATCCAAAAGTGTCCAGTGTCCACAAGTGTGTGCAGAAATTCAAAATCTCCTTTATCCTCTAGTCACATTGGTCACAGCTGTGCCATCGAGCCTGTCACATAGCGCTCAGATATTCATTGGGCCTCACACAATCCAAAAGTGTCCAGTGTCCACAAGTGTCTGCAGAAATTCAAAATCTCCCTTATCCTCTCGTCACTTTTGTCACAGCTGTGCCATCGAGCCTGTCACATAGCGCTCAGATATTCATTGGGCCTCACACAATCCAAAAGTGTCCAGTGTCCACAAGTGTGTGCAGATATTCAAAATCTCCTTTATCCTCTAGTCACTTTGGTCACAGCTGTGCCATCGAGCCTGTCACATAGCACTCAGATATTCATTGGGCCTCACACAATCCAAAAGTGTCCAGTGTCCACAAGTGTGTGCAGAAATTCAAAATCTCCTTTATCCTCTAGTCACTTTGGTCACAGCTGCGCCATCGAGCCTGTCACATAGCGCTCAGATGTTCATTGGGCCTCACACAATCCAAAAGTGTCCAGTGTCCACAAGTGTCTGCAGAAATTCAAAATCTCCCTTATCCTCTCGTCACTTTGGTCACAGCTGTGCCATCGAGCCTGTCACATAGCGCTCAGATATCAGTGGGCCTCACACAATCCAAAAGTGTCCAGTGTCCACAAGTGTCTGCAGAAATTCAAAATCTCCCTTATCCTCTAGTCACTTTGGTCACAGCTGTGCCATCGAGCCTGTCACATAGCGCTCAGATATTCATTGCGCCTCACACAATCCAAAAGTGTCCAGTGTCCACAAGTGTGTGCAGAAATTCAAAATCTCCCTTATCCTCTTGTCACTTTTGTCACAGCTGTGCCATCGAGCCTGTGACATAGCGCTCAGATATCAGTGGGCCTCACACAATCCAAAAGTGTCCAGTGTCCACAAGTGTGTGCAGAAATTCAAAATCTCCCTTATCCTCTCGTCACTTTTGTCACAGCTGTGCCATCGAGCCTGTGACATAGCGCTCAGATATCAGTGGGCCTCACACAATCCAAAAGTGTCCAGTGTCCACAAGTGTGTGCAGAATTTCAAAATCTCCCTTATCCTCTAGTCACTTTGGTCACAGCTGTGCCATCGAGCCTGTCACATAGCGCTCAGATATTCATTGGGCCTCACACAATCCAAAAGTGTCCAGTGTCCAGTGTCCACAAGTGTGTGCAGAAATTCAAAATCTCCCTTATCCTCTCGTAACTTTTGTCACAGCTGTGCCATCGAGCCTGTGACATAGCGCTCAAATATCAGTGGGCCTCACACAATCCAAAAGTGTCTAGTGTCCACAAGTGTGTGCAGAAATTCAAAATCTCCCTTATCCTCTCGTCACTTTTGTCACAGCTGTGCCATCGAGCCTGTGACATAGCGCTCAGATATCAGTGGGCCTCACACAATCCAAAAGTGTCCAGTGTCCACAAGTGTGTGCAGAAATTCAAAATCTCCCTTATCCTCTCGTCACTTTTGTCACAGCTGTGCCATCGAGCCTGTGACATAGCGCTCAGATATCAGTGGGCCTCACACAATTCAAAAGTGTCCAGTGTCCACAAGTGTGTGCAGAAATTCAAAATCTCCCTTATCCTCTAGTCACTTTGGTCACAGCTGTGCCATCGAGCCTGTCACATAGCGCTCAGATATCATTGGGCCTCACACAATCCAAAAGTGTCCAGTGTCCACAAGTGTGTGCAGAAATTCAAAATCTCCCTTATCCTCTCGTCACTTTTGTCACAGCTGTGCCATCGAGCCTGTGACATAGCGCTCAGATATCAGTGGGCCTCACACAATCCAAAAGTGTCCAGTGTCCACAAGTGTGTGCAGAAATTCAAAATCTCCCTTATACTCTCGTCACTTTGGTCACAGCTGTGCCATCGAGCCTGTCACATAGCGCTCAGATATCAGTGGGCCTCACACAATCCAAAAGTGTCCAGTGTCCACAAGTGTGTGCAGAAATTCAAAATCTCCCTTATCCTCTAGTCACTTTGGTCACAGCTGTGCCATCGAGCCTGTCACATAGCGCTCAGATATTCATTGGGCCTCACACAATCCAAAAGTGTCCAGTGTCCACAAGTGTGTGCAGAAATTCAAAATCTCCCTTATCCTCTCGTCACTTTTGTCACAGCTGTGCCATCGAGCCTGTGACATAGCGCTCAGATATCAGTGGGCCTCACACAATCCAAAAGTGTCCAGTGTCCACAAGTGTGTGCAGAAATTCAAAATCTCCCTTATCCTCTCGTCACTTTTGTCACAGCTGTGCCATCGAGCCTGTGACATAGCGCTCAGATATCAGTGGGCCTCACACAATCCAAAAGTGTCCAGTGTCCACAAGTGTGTGCAGAAATTCAAAATCTCCCTTATCCTCTAGTCACTTTGGTCACAGCTGTGCCATCAAGCCTGTCACATAGCGTTCAGATATTCATTGGGCCTCACACAATCCAAAAGTGTCCAGTGTCCACAAGTGTGTGCAGAAATTCAAAATCTCCCTTATCCTCTCGTCACTTTTGTCACAGCTGTGCCATCGAGACTGTGACATAGCGCTCAGATATCAGTGGGCCTCACACAATCCAAAAGTGTCCAGTGTCCACAAGTGTGTGCAGAAATTCAAAATCTCCCTTATCCTCTCGTCACTTTTGTCACAGCTGTGCCATCGAGCCTGTGACATAGCGCTCAGATATCAGTGGGCCTCACACAATCCAAAAGTGTCCAGTGTCCACAAGTGTGTGCAGAATTTCAAAATCTCCCTTATCCTCTAGTCACTTTGGTCACAGCTGTGCCATTGAGCCTGTCACATAGCGCTCAGATATTCATTGGGCCTCACACAATCCAAAAGTGTCCAGTGTCCAGTGTCCACAAGTGTGTGCAGAAATTCAAAATCTCCCTTATCCTCTCGTCACTTTTGTCACAGCTGTGCCATCGAGCCTGTGACATAGCGCTCAGATATCAGTGGGCCTCACACAATCCAAAAGTGTCCAGTGTCCATAAGTGTGTGCAGAAATTCAAAATCTCCCTTATCCTCTCGTCACTTTTGTCACAGCTGTGCCATCGAGCCTGTGACATAGCGCTCAGATATCAGTGGGCCTCACACAATCCAAAAGTGTCCAGTGTCCACAAGTGTGTGCAGAAATTCAAAATCTCCCTTATCCTCTCGTCACTTTTGTCACAGCTGTGCCATCGAGCCTGTGACATAGCGCTCAGATATCAGTGGGCCTCACACAATCCAAAAGTGTCCAGTGTCCACAAGTGTGTGCAGAAATTCAAAATCTCCCTTATCCTCTAGTCACTTTGGTCACAGCTGTGCCATCGAGCCTGTCACATAGCGCTAAGATATCAGTGGGCCTCACACAATCCAAAAGTGTCCAGTGTCCACAAGTGTGTGCAGAAATTCAAAATCTCCCTTATCCTCTCGTCACTTTTGTCACAGCAGTGCCATCGAGCCTGTCACATAGCGCTCAGATATCAGTGGGCCTCACACAATCCAAAAGTGTCCAGTGTCCACAAGTGTCTGCAGAAATTCAAAATCTCCCTTATCCTCTCGTCACTTTTGTCACAGCTGTGCCATCGAGCCTGTGACATAGCGCTCAGATATCAGTGGGCCTCACACAATCCAAAAGTGTCCAGTGTCCACAAGTGTCTGCAGAAATTCAAAATCTCCCTTATCCTCTCGTCACTTTTGTCACAGCTGTGCCATCGAGCCTGTCACATAGCGCTCAGATATCAGTGGGCCTCACACAATCCAAAAGTGTCCAGTGTCCACAAGTGTCTGCAGAAATTCAAAATCTCCCCTGTCCTATAGACACCTTGTACCTTGTTTTACATTACTATATAGTTTGTTGGATTTTGTCTACATTTCTACCAAAAATGAGGAAGGCTGGTGGAAGAGGCCGTGGAATTGGGCGGGGGTTGGCAGCTGGTAATGATGGTGTTGGTGGTGGATCTGATGGTAGTGGCAAGAGCAAAATAGGACCGAATGCAGGAGGTGTTGAGCCTGCGTCATCATCTGGCTACATAAGGCCTCGAATGCTTAGTTTTCTAGGAGTTGGCAAACCGCTTTTAAAGCCAGAGCATCAGGAAAAAGTTTTGTCTTACATTGCTGACTCAGCCTCCAGCTCTATCGCCTCCTCTTCATCAGTTGTAAAAAGTAAAAGCACTGAGTCGTCATTGGAGGCTCATGTTCATGAACCACACCTTTCCTTGTGTCCTTCACCCCAACCAAGATTGAAGGATGACGCATGCCATACTACTGATTACTCCATGGAGCTGTTTTCACATACCATGCCTGGATTATCAAGTCAAATGGTGAATTACCCAGGCCAAGATGAATCTGACATGGAGTGCACTGATGCACAGCCGCTGATGGATGATTCTGCTGGTACATTCACTCAGAGCACTACATTGTCCTCGCAGTGTACAGAGCCAGATTCTGACCCTGATGAGACTCAGGTGCCCCTTCCCGCACACTATACCACCATACACGGTGACACAGAGGAAGGTGCACATGACATAGAAGAGGAGGTGATGGATGACCCAGTTGTCGACCCAGATTGGCATCCATTGGGGGAAGAGGGTGCTGCTTCCAATAGCTCAGATGAGGAGCATCCACAGCAGACATCAACATCGCAACAGCTGTTATCTGGCAGGCCCGGAGCACTCCAAAGACAGGTTCCAAACATCAAAAGAGTTGCTGGACAGCTTGTCCAGAGGGTCAAAAGATCACAGCGTGCTAGGCCGCAAAATGTCTGCCAAAGTAGGAAGAGTGCAGTGTGGCACTTTTTTGAACAAAATCCTCATGATCAGGCCAAGGTTATCTGTAAGAAGTGCGCAAAGACCTTTAGCCGAGGGAAAAATCTGAAAAATTTGAATACCAGTTGCATGCTTAGACATTTAACCAGCATGCACTTGCAAGCGTGGACACAACACCAAACCTCAAGTGCCACATGTGCAACTGATCACAATGAAGGTAGTCAGCAACGCTACATTGTTTCCCCCACTGTAAGCCCACCAGTTAGCACAGCAGCAAATGTTGAGGTGTCGTTGCAAGGCCACAGCAGTCAGGGAATCCCACTGTTATATCAACGAAAGACTGATTCTAGGCCATCAGAAAGAACACCAACTCCATCACCATCATCAACCCTCTCTCAGTCCGCCCTGTCCACCGCTACTTCCACCATATGCAGCTCTCAAGTCCAGCTCACCCTCCCAGACACTATGAGTAGGTCAAGAAAGTACTCAGTCTCTCATCCGCGTACACTGGGTTTGAACGCCCACATTGCCAAACTAATCTCGTTTGAGATGATGCCCTTTCGGTTGGTGGAAAGCACAGCTTTCCGCGAACTCATGGCCTATGCAGTACCACGCTATGACCTACCAGTCGCCACTTCTTCTCTCGCAAAGCCATCCCAGCCCTCCACCATCATGTGAAAGACCGCATTGTCCATGCACTCAAGCAGTCAGTGAGCGGAAAGGTGCACCTCACAACTGATGCATGGTCCAGTCGGCATGGCCAGGGCCGTTACGTGTCCATCACTGCGCACTGGGTTAATGTGGTGGATGCAGGGTCCACAGGGGACAGCGGTGGTGGGACAGTGCTGCCTAGCCCACGGTATAGGAAACAGTTGGCTGTAGGCGTTCGACCCTCCTCCTCCTCCTCCTCCAGAAGCGAAAGCTCGTCCACAGAGCGCAGTCGTACGAGCACTCCATCTGCAGCTGCCACTGTTGCACACGATGTGTCCCCCTATCGAGCAGCTAGTGGAAAGCGTCAGCAGGCTGTGTTGCAGATGATGTGTTTGGGCAACAGACACACCGCCGAGGTGCTGGCCGAGTACTTGAAGCGACAAACTGAGTCATGGCTGGGCAGTGTACATCTTGAGGCAGGCAAGGTAGTTAGTGATAACGGCCGTAATTTTGTGGCAGCCATAGCCCTTTCAAAACTCAGCCATATACCTTGCTTGGCTCACACCTTGAACCTGGTGGTGCAGTGCTTCCTCAAAAATTATCCGGAGTTAACAGCCCTGCTCCAGAAGGTGCGAAGACTGTGCACGCACATCCGCCGGTCGCCTGTACACTCCGTTCGTATGCAGAAGCTGCAGCGATTGCTCCACCTTCCCAACCACCGCCTCATTATCGACATTGCAACAAGGTGGAACTCCACCCTGCACATGGTGGAGCGGCTGTGCGAGCAGAGGCAGGCCATAATGCATTTGTGGGAGGATACACGGCCAGGCACTTTGAGAGCAGACATGGAGTTGACAGGTGTGCAGTGGTCGAAGCTGAAAGACCTCTGTAAAGTCCTTCAGTGTTTTGAGGAATGCACACGGCTGGTAAGCGCAGACGACGCCATCCTAAGCATGAGCATCCCACTTATGCGTCTGCTCATGCAAACTTTGACGCACCTTAAGGAGCAGGCGTCTGCAGCCAATGTTGATGAGGAGGAAGAGGAGGAGGGAATCCTTGATGACATTCAGCCATTGTCTGCTCAGGGACCTCTCCTGGACGAGGTGGAGGAAGAAGAGGAGGAGGAGGAGGATGATGGGGATGATTACTTTGGGGAGGAGGATGCATCTCGTTGGGCAAGTGAAAATGTTGGCGTGGCAAGGTCTGGTACAGGGTTTGTGCGTGACTGGAGGGATGTGGATTTGCCAGAAAGTGCTCCTCCAACCAGCACTCACAGTGCATCATTGACACCGGGAACATTGGCCCACATGTCAGATTATGCCTTGCAGATCCTAAAAAGGGACCCACGCATTGCCAAAATGATGAACGATGACGACTACTGGTTGGCCAGCATCCTGGATCCACGCTATAAAGGCAAATTACAAGACATCATGCCACAGGAGAACCTTGACCTAATATTGGCTAATAAACAAGCAACTCTGGTAAATCGGTTGCTTGAGGCATTCCCAGCACACAGCAGCGGTGATGGTTCTCACACGAGCCGTACGGGCCGTGGGCAGCTTGGCAGAGGTGTTCGTGATGCACACAGCAGAAGTGGCGTTGGAGACAGGGGTTTCATGACAATGTTGTGGACTGATTTTTCAAATACCGCTCACACAACTGGTAATACTGCATCGATGGAAAGTGACAGGAGACAGCAGTTGTCAACTATGGTTACAAACTACTTTTCCTCCCATATCGATGTTCTCGGAAACACAGGTCATTCCCCTTTGACTATTGCGCCGCTAAACTGGACACCTGGCCTGAATTGGCCCAATATGCCTTACAGGAGCTCGCTTGCCCAGCTGCAAGTGTGGTATCGGAAAGAGTCTTCAGTGCAGCTGGATCAATCCTGACAGAAAAAAGGACCCGTCTGTCAACCCAAAATGTGGATGATCTAACCTTCATTAAAATGAACCATGCATGGGTTTCCAAGGATTTTGTCCCACCTTCCCCTGATGACACATAGGGTGACAGAAAAATGGCTTGCTTTGGTCCACCTCTTCCTGGGACTTCACCTATTTCGCCTTTTGCATCAGCTGAATGTCCAACATCAACATATGCCACTTTCTAAAACTCCCTAACTGTGCTGCCTCCCCCCCCCCATGGCCGGGGTCACCACCTAGCGCACGACACCGTGCGAGTGCCGTTGCCCTGGACAGGTGGGTAGGCCGACTCTTGGGTGCGGGCACTGGCACAGGGTCCCTCATAGTGCAATCAAGTGTCTCTGACGGTGGTGGTGCACACCCGCCGTCAGACACACCGCCGTACTATGAGGGGCCCAGTGCCAGTACCGACGCCCACGAGTGGACCCCCTTGCTTGGGCAGGGCCCCAGCATTTGCAATCTTTACCTCTCCCTGCTCCTCCGCTGTGTAATCTGGGCTGTCAAATCCATACTGTGCCTGACACCGTCTGAGCCTGCCTTCTGATGTACAGACATATATTTTGAATGTGTACGCTATCCATACATGTTACCCGGGGATACGGTACCCTTTCTAACCTTTGTGCAATCACGTGCAATCCATACTGGGCCTAACACCGTCTGAGCCTGCCTCCTGATGTATAGACATATATTTTGAATGTGTACGCTATCCATACATGTTATCCGGGGATACGGTACCCTTTCTAACCTTTGTGCAATCACGTGCAATCCATACTGGGCCTAACACCGTCTGAGCCTGCCTCCTGATATACAGACATATATTTTGAATGTGTACGCTATCCATACATGTTATCCGGGGATACGGTACCCTTTCTAACCTTTGTGCAATCACGTGCAATCCATACTGGGCGTGAGAACGGCTGGCGAGCTGTTAAGCAAGCTGCAGCACCTGTGGTTTGCACACATAAGTTTTTCATTTTTTCAGGAATGACGGTTAGGCCTAATTCCGGAACTGCGGTTGACCTGCACTTACTGGGAAATCATTGTTCGCGGGTAATAATTGTCATCAGTGATCCCCATCACTAACGTTGTTCAGCGGGTTATCTGCACCTGTAAGCGACAAAAGCTGGCCTTTTCAGTGTAGTGCACATGCAGCCACGGACATGTAATGGCATGACACACCAGTTATTGGCCAATCTCATGTGCCAGAGCCTCACGTGTCCCTCTAGTAAGCCGGACTCGGACCGCGGGGCATGACGGAGTCTCGTTCGTTAACGGAATTCAGCTTGCAATGTGTGCATCTGTTCTGTAGCTGGCATGGTTGAGGTTTCCCAGGTGGAGTCGAATTTAACCGTAGGCTCCACTCCTGGTGGTGCCCTTCTGGACATTCCTTTAAGGTTCAGCTTTGCAACCATACTGCCCACGTAAAACAAACACTTTGCCTTCATGAACGCTGTTTGGAGGGTCATGACTCGTGGGAATAACGCCGCCCAATCAGTTAACCTGCTAGAGAGATCGTTCGTTGCTCCCAAGCATGACATCACACTCCCTAGGAAGAAGGTAATGCCACTGTGGCGACCGTACTCCTGGGGGCGACACAAGTGCACTGATGCCCAGCCACTGCTCGATGAATCTGCTGGTACATTGACCCAGACCACTACATTCCCCTCGCACGCTACACGGCCTGAATCTGACCCTGATGAAACTCAGGTTACCCTTCCCATATACAGTTCCATCTTACACGGTGACAAAGAGGAAGCTGCAGATGAAAGTGCAGGTTCGGCCCACCAGCCATCAGACACACCACCGTACTATCAGGGGCCCTGTGCCAGTGCCGTCGCCAACGAGTGGGCCCCCCCTGCTTGCTCAGGATCACAGCACTTGCAAAGTTGAAATACTGTGCAGTGAGATGGAAGATGGGGACGACGAGGAGTCCAGACAAGTACAGGGATTCCCTAGCGAGGAGACTTATTTGATTGTTTTCAATGTTGGGACAGCAATTTTTGGGGAGCACTATACTCTGGAGAATGATAGATGGTGCCCACCATACACTGGAACATTCCAAAGGTGGACATCAGACACTGGAGCAGCATTTACAGGGCCCATTATACACTAGAGCATTAGAAATGGGGCCCATTATGTTTGGAGCATTATTTGGGCCCATAAGACAGTGGAGCTTCATCCATGGGGACCAACATATACTGTAGCATTATGTGGAGCTCATCATATACTGTTTCAAACATTATATGGGACCAATGATTCTGTATGGAGAAATAGATGGGCCTCGTCATGAGATGTAAAAAGTGAAGTATTTTTCATTGTACTATACCGCTATTTCTCTGCCGTATCGGAGCATGATGAGTTGTGGTATGTGTTAAAGGGGCGCTCTTTCGCCCAGGGCACATGAAAACCTGGAGCCAGCCCTACCCCCCCACAACTTTAGCCAAATAACCCCCATTTTTCAGTGCGTAACTTGTATTATGAAGTTAATTAAGGTTGACAAGCTTAAGTAAGAAGAATTGATGCTTTTGGCATTCAAATGGGCACTGTAGGTGTGTTTCCTGTCCTCCTCTCACTGCCGACTTTTATTCCCCATTGACTTACATTGGGTTTCGTGTTTCGGGACGACCCCGACTTTTCCCTATAATCGGACGATCTTGCTCGACCCGACTTTTGGAAAAGTCGGGTTTCACGAAACGAAACGCGACCCTAAAAAACCAAAAGTCTCTCAACTCTAGTGGTGACCATGGCGGCCATTTTGGATCCATCTTTATTTTTTTCCAATGGGAAGAGGGTCATGTGACACATCACACTTATTGAGAATTCCACAAGAAAAACAATGGTGTGCTTGGTTTTAACGTAACTTTATTCTTTCATGAGTTATTTACACGTTTATGACCACTTATAAATTGTATTCAAAGTGCTGCCCATTGTGTTGGATTGTCAATGCAACCCTCTTCTCCCACTCTTGACACACTGATAGCAACACCGCAGAATAAATGCTAGACTATTGGGGTCAGATTCCTTGCAGGAATGCTCAGACCTGACACCCATAATGTGGTGGTGCACCATCTTTGCTGGAGAAACTCAGGGAACGTGCCATCTTCAGTGCATAAAGAGGGCAACACATCATCATGTAGCAATTTCAGATATCCAGTGGCATTGAGGTTTCCATTGAAGAAGAATGGCCCCACTATCTTTGTACCCCATATACCACACCATATCATCAATTATGGGTGTCAGGTCCGAGCATTCCTACATGAACAGTCTCCTGGAAAGTGGATTGGTCATCGAGGGCCAGCCGAATGGCCACCAAGGTCTCCCGATCTGACACCCTTAGACTTTTATCTTTGGGGTCATCTGAAGGCAATTGTCTATGCTGTGAAGATACGAGATGTGCAGCATCTGAAACAACGGATACTGGAAGCCTGTGCTAGCATTTCTTCTGCAGTTTTGCTATCAGTGTGTCAAGAGTGGGAGAAGAGGGTTGCATTGACAATCCAACACAATGGGCAGCACGTTTCACACAATTTATAAGTGGTCATAAACTTGTAAATAACTCATGAAAGAATAATGTTACGTTAAAACCAAGCACACCATTGTTTTTCTTGTGAAATTCTCAATAAGTTTGATGTGTCACATGACCCTCTTCCCATTGAAAAAAATAAAGTTGGATCCAAAATGGCCGACTTCAAAATGGCCACCATGGTCACCACCCATCTTGAAAAGTTTCCCCCCTCCCATATACTAATGTGCCACAAACAGGAAGTTGATATCACCAACCATTCCCATTTTATTTAGGTGTATCCATATAAATGGCCCACCCTGTATATTTATATATATATATACCCTATACAACGTGACAAGCTTTGGTCATTAAGGGTGTCACAACACAGCTGTGAGGTGACCCAGGACCATGGGCTCCTTTCCTGTCCCAAACATTAGGGGGTGCCCTAGCTCGCCCTGCTCCCCGGGATACTTCAGATGGCGAAGATGCCGGGGCCTCCGCCCTTGCCTTATCTCCTGAGTCATCCCTCTGTCTGTTCTCTTCCTGCACCCAGGGTAGAGGGCCTACTGTGCACCGCAGTACACCAACCAGACAAACAAGGGTTAACAAAAAACTCAAGGCATACAAAATATTCACTCACATGTAACAGAAGAATGCACCGGGGTGTGAAGGTAGGGGAATAAACCAAAACAGAGAAGGATAAGGAATTACCACACGTACAAACCAAGCAACAGTCACTAATATCTCCTTCAACTCTCCTCATATCAACTCCTTTCCCTCCATTAGCCATGCAGCAATAAAGATAGATCTGACAAGGAGTAGTAACAGAGCCCAGATTATAAAGAGAAAAGGAGTGGCTAACCGAGCACAGCTGTGAGCACAGGGTTTTCCAGCATGGCCCATTAACCCCTGTTCTGCCAGAAGCAATAAACACATTTAAAATGAAGAAGTGCTTCTTCTCAATGTCGGAGTAGGAGCAATGAGACGATGCGGTCTTCTGGCTCCATACTTTTGCAGTAACTCAGTGACAAAGGGGTTCATCAGGTAATTCCTTAAATCAAGATAAGAAAAGGAGACCATAAGCTTTACTGTAATGAGGATAACAGTGCACAGGCGCAGACAATATGCTCCCACATAGGCCCTATATACAATATGAGCCCCACACAGCCCCCTATATGTAGTATGAGCCCACACACAGCCCCCTACATACAGCTCTGGCAAAAATTAAGAGACCACTTTCAAATGTTCAGTTTGTCTGATTTTTCTCTTTATAGGTATATTTTTGAGTAAAATGTTAATTGTTCTTTTAGTCTACAAACTTCTGAAACATGTCTACGAATTTCCAAGCAATAAATTTTGTATTTTTTTTCTGACAAAGAAAAATGGTCAAAATTAAAAAAAACAAACAAAAAAAACAGTGCTTTCAGACCTCAAATAATGCAAAGAAAACAAGTTCATAATCATTTAGAAACAACAATACTAATGTTTTAACTCAGGAAGAGTTCAGAAATCAATATTTTGTGGAATAACCATGATTTTTAATCATAGCTTTCATGTGTCTTGGCATGCTTTCCACCAGTCTTTCACACTGCTTCTGGCGCAAAAATGTAAGCAGTTCTTCTTTGTTTGATGGCTTGTTACTATCCATCATCCTCTTGATTACATTCCAGAGGTTATCAATGGGGTTCAGGTCTGGAGAATGGGCGGCCCATGACAGGGTTTTGATGTGGTGGTCTAATTTTTGCCAGAGCTGTATAGTATGAACTCTCACATAGCCCCTTATATACAGTACTAGATGGTGGCCCGATTCTGTCGCATCGGGTATTCTAGAGTCTCTGTTAAAATAAAAAATAGTTATATACTCACCTTCCGACGGCCCCCGGACTCTTTCTCTCCTCTCCACGCTTCCGGCATCTTCCGGTTCCAGTAATGCTTTGTGCGAAACACCGCTGATGACGTCGCGCTCTCGCAAGAGTGACGTCATCTTCATCCCTTCTCGCTAAGCATTACTGGAACCGGAAGATGCCGGGAGCGTGGTGAGAGGAGGGATAGGGTCTGGGGGCCGTCGGAAGGTGAGTATATAACTATTTTTTATTTTAACAGAGACTCTAAAATACCCGATGCGATAGAATCGGCCACCATCTAGTGTATTATACTCCTGTTACACCCGGAGCTGTTGTCACTGTTCTGCTGTTACCTAATGTATTGTACTCCAGTTACAGCCAGAGCTGCAGTCACTGTTCTGCTGTTACCTAATGTATTGTACTCCAGTTACACCCAGAGTTGCTGTCATTGTTCTGCTGTTATCTAATGTATTGTACTCCAGTTACTCCCAGAGCTGCAGTCACTGTTCTGCTTTTACCTAATGTATTGTAGTCCAGTTACACCCAGAGCTGCAGTCACCATTCTGCTCTTACCTAATGTATTATACTCCTGTTACAGCCATAGCTGCAGTCACTGTTCAGATCTTACCAAATGTATTGTACTCAAGTTACACCCAGAGCTGCAGTCACTGTTCGGCTGTTACCTAATGTATTGTACTCCAGTTACACCCAGATCTGCAGTCACTGTTCTCCTGTTACCTATTGTACTCCTGTTACACCCAGAGTTGCAGTCACTGTTCTGCTGTTACCTAATGTAGAGTACTCCAGTTACACCCAGATCTGCAGCCACTGTTCTGCTGTTACCTAATGTACTCCTGTTACACCCAGAGCTGCAGTCTCTATTCTGCTGTTACCTAATGTAGTGTACTCCAGTTACACCCAGAGCTGCAGTCACTGTTCTGCTGTTACCTAATGTATTGTACTCCAGTTACTCCCAGAGCTGCAGCCACTGTTCTGCTTTTACCTAATGTATTGTAGTCCAGTTACAGCCAGAGCTGCAGTCATTGTTCAGATCTTACCTAATGTATTGTACTCCAGTTACACCCAGAGCTGCAGGTACTTTTCTGCTCTTACCTAATGTATTGTACGCAAGTTACACCCAGAGCAGCAGTCACTGTTCTACTGTTACCTATTGTATTGTACTCCAGTTACACCCAGATCTGCAGTCACTGTTCTGCTGTTACCTAATATACTCCTGTTACACCCAGAGCTGCAGTCACTGTTCTGCTCTTACCTAATGTATTGTATATGTACAGGACTGTGCCTGTGTAATGAGCGACGCAGCAGTGATGCATTTAACGGCTGTAATGTGCCTGTACAATAAGCGATCCGGCCGTGTTGCCGCCACGACTAAGCGACTGTTGCTGATTGGTCACGGCCTAACTGCCGCGACCAATCAGCGACACAGGATTTCGGTTAGACAGACATGATAAGACAATTATATATATATATAGATGACCCCCATATAGCCTCCTATATACAGTGTGAGCCCCCACATAGCCTCCTATATACAGTATGAGCCCCCCACATAGCCTCCTATATAAAGTATGAGCCGCCATATAGCCTATATGCAGTGGGAGCCCCCACATAGCCTCCTATATACATTATGAGCCCCCCACATAGCCTCCTATATAAAGTATGAGCCGCCATATAGCCTCCTATATACAGTATGAGCCCCACATTGCCTCCTATATACAGTATGAGCCCCCACATAGCCTCCTAATTACATTATGAGCCCCCCACATAGCCTCCTATATACAGTATGAGCCGCCATATAGCCTCCTATATACAGTATGAGCCACCATATAGCCTCCTATATACAGTATGAGTCTGCACATAGCCTCCTGTATATAGTGTGAGCAAGCAAATAGCTTCCTATATATAGTATGAGCCCCACATAATTCCCAATACATTGTTGTGAGTTCATTCTCCCCTTCACCTTTGATGTCTGATGAACTCCCTCTGCTGGTGAAGAGAGGTAGTGAAATTGATTGGGATGGGAAGAACCTGTCATCTGAACAGGCGGAGTGTGATTGGACATCTGGAATTTCTGAGTGGATATAAGGCAGCCGACGCCCTGCAGGGCTGCTGGTGATCCTTTCTGCTCTGAGCTCTTGCATCCAGCTTGGTTCCTGTCTACTAAAAGCTAAGTTTTTGCCCTGCTGTTGTTCCATGAGATTTTGTCTGGTTTGCTTAGTGTTTGTGTTCAGCCAGTCCTCGTTGGGACTGGCTGAATTCCATTTTTGTCTCTGATCAGTTGATCTCTTTGCTCTGTTTTCAGAATATACCTGAGTGCTGATATAGTGATTTTGAAGTCTAGCAACTTCAGGGCCTTTTTCCCTATCAGACGGTTGGGACATTTTTGGTAGGGTTTTTTGCGGATTGCAGCCAGCGTCTTTTCTGTCCTGTCCTATCTAGTTAGTTGGGCCCCATCGTTTGCTCAGCATGTCTTTCTGTCTGTGTTTGTGTTTTCATCTGTTTTTTACCGACAATACATGTTGGGGGCTGTCTATTGCTTTGGGGTCTGCTCTGGGGCAGTTTAGATTTCCCCTTTCCTTCTTTAGGCTTATGTAGTTCTCCGGCTATGACGAGGGGTCTAGGGCACCGTAGGAACCCCCCACGGCTACTGTTAGTTGTGGTGTATAGGATCAGGGGTCTGCAATCCGATAGCTACCAACCTCTCCGGTTTTCTGGACTTAGCTTGTATTTTGTTTTCTCCTCCTCCGGTGACTCATTCATAACAGAATCACCAGCCATACCGCAGATTCTAGGGTGCTTTTTTTTTTTGTGTATATATTTTCCTCTATTTCTCTGAGGCCGTAGGGGGAATTTTTTCTCGATGGAGATTAAGCAATTGTCTGATTGTGTGGAGCAGCTTACTGCTTAAGTGCGGGGAATTTCCGCCTATCTTGCTCATTCACATGCTGCTGAACCAAAGATCCCTACTCCTGATGTGTTTTTTGGGGATCGGTCTAAATTTCTGAATTTTAAGAATAATTGTAAATTATTTTTTGCCTTGAAGCCTAACTCATCGGGGAGCTCCGCGCAGCAGGTTAAAATTGTCATCTCTTTGCTGCGCAGCGATCCCCAGGATTGGGCGTTTTCTTTGAATCCTGATGATCCTATTCTGACTGATGTGAACGCATTTTTTCAGGCCTTGGGGTTGTTGTATGATGAACCTAATGCTATTGATCAGGCTGAAAAGGCCCTGTTGGCATTGAGCCAGGGTCAGGATTCTGCAGAGTTGTACTGTCAAAAATTCCAAAAGTGGGTGGTCATTACTACCTGGAATGATGGTGCCTTGGCAGCTCTCTTTCGGAAGGGTTTGTCAGGAATCGTAAAAGATACTATGGTGGGATTTCCTGTTCCCTCTGGTCTTGACGATTCTATGTCATTAGCCATTCAGGTTGATCGGCGTTTGCGTGAACGCAAAACTGCACGAGAGGTGTTGCCACCTGTTGAACAAATGTCTGAACCTATGCAATGTGATAGAGTTTTGTCTAGGGCGCAACGTCAGGAGTTAATAAGCTGTGTTTTTTCTGTGGAGATGCCTCTCATATTATTTCTGTCTGCCCTAAACGAGAGAAACGTTTTGCACACACATTTGCTGTGGGTGGTGTTCAACCTAAGTTTCTTCTGGCAATTACTCTGATCTGCTCCCTGTCCACATTTTCCGCTAAGGCTTTTGTGGATTCGGGAGCAGCTCTGAACCTGATGGACTTGGATTTTGCTAAACGTTGTGGGTTTCCTATGACACCTCTGCGGACGCCTATCCCTGCTACTCCTTTGGCGAAGAATAAACCTCAGTTTTGGACCCAGGTGGTAATGCGTGTCGCCCCAGACCATCAAGAAAATTGCAGATTTTTGGTGTTGCATAATTTGCATGATACCATCGTTCTGGGGTTTCCCTGGTTGCAAATCCATAATCCAGTTTTGGATTGGAAATCTGTGTCTGTGGTGAGTTGGGGTTGTCAGTATACCCTACGTGACGCTCCTATTTTCTCCACCTCTCCTCAGTCGCATGATGTTCCTGACTATTTGGCTGATTTTTATGATGTATTTAGTGAGAATGAGTCTGCGTCTTTGCCTCCTCATAGGAGTTATGACTGTGCAATTGAGCTGAGCCCTGGGTGTAAATTTCCCAAGGGTCGACTTTTCAATTTATCTGTACCCGAGCACGAGGCTATGCGATCCTATATTAAGGAGTCGTTGGAGAAGGGTCATATTAGACCATCCTCTTCACCCTTAGGTGCTGGGGGTTTTTTTGTGCCCAAGAAAGATGGCTCATTAAGGCCTTGTGTTGACTATTGTTCCCTCAACAAAATTACTGTTAAATATCAGTATCCGTTACCCCTGATATGTGATCTATTCTCCAGAGTTAAAGGTGCTTGCTGGTTTACCAAGCTTGACCTCAGGGGGGCTTATAATCTTATTCACATTAAGCAGGGGGATGAATGGAAGACGGCGTTTAATACTCCGGAGGGACATTTTGAGTACCTGGTGATGCCTTTTGGGCTCACTAATGCCCCTTCTGTCTTCCAGTGCTTCATGAATGATATTTTCCGAGACTTTGTGGATAAATTTTTGATCATCTATCTGGATGATATTTTGATCTTTTCCAAGGATTGGGACTCTCATGTGGAACATGTTCGGACTGTGTTCCGGATTTTGAGGGAGAATTCCCTGTATGTCAAGGGATCGAAATGCCTTTTTGGTGTACAGAGGATTTCATTTTTGGGATTTATTTTGTCTCCGTCAACTATTGAAATGGACCCGGCCAAGGTACAGGCCATTTATGATTGGGTTCAGCCCACTTCTTTGAAGGCCCTCCCGAAGTTTTAGGGTTTTGCTAATTTTTATCGTTAATTTATAGCTAATTTTTCTGGTATTGCCAAACCATTGACTGATTTGACTAAGAAGGGGGCTGATGTGCTGAATTGGTCTCTGGAGGCTGTTTCTTCTTTTCAGGAGCTGAAGCAAAGGTTCACTTCTGCTCCGGTTTTGCGGCAACCTGATGTCTCACTCCCGTTTCAGGTAGAGGTGGACGCTTCTGAGATTGGTGCAGGAGCTGTTTTGTCCCAAAAAGATCCTGTAACATCTAAAATGAATCCCTGTGCTTTCTTTTCCCGAAAGTTCTCCCCATCCGAACGTAACTATGATGTGGGGAATCGGGAACTGTTAGCCATGAAATTGGCATTTGAGGAGTGGAGACATTGGTTGGAGGGAGCTAAACATTAAGTTGTGGTCCTTACTGACCACAAGAATTTGATTTACCTGGAGTCGGCCAAACGCTTGAATCCTAGACAGGCTAGGTGGGCCTTGTTTTTCACACGTTTTGATTTTGTGGTCTCTTTTCTTCCGGGCACTAAGAATGTCAAGGCAGACGCCCTCTCTAGGAGTTTCTTTGCTGATTCTCCTATTGTGACCAAGCCTGCTACCATCTTAGGTGAGGGGGTAGTTCTTTCTGTCATCTCGACCGATTTGAGACGTGTTCTGGAAGAGTTTCAGGAGGACAAACCTGAGCGTTGTCCCATTGCAAAATTGTATGTTCCTGACCAGTGGAGGAAGAGAGTGATGTCTGAGGTTCATTGCTCCGCATTGGCTGGTCATCCAGGTATTTTTGGTACTAGAGATTTGGTGAGTCGGTCTTTTTGGTGGCCCGCCTTGTCTCGTGATGTCAGGAATTTTGTGCAGTCCTGTGGGACTTGCTCCCGGTCTAAACCTTGTTCTCGCTCTAGTGGGTTGTTGATGCCTTTGCCGGTGCCCAGGAGGCCATGGACCCATATTTCAATGGATTTTATCTCTGATATGCCTGTTTCTCAGAGAATGACTGTTAATTGGGTGATTTGTGATAGATTCTCTAAGATGGTCCATCTTGTACCACGCCCTAAGTTGCCATCTTCCTCAGAGTTGGTTCCCTTGTTTTTGCAACAGGTGGTTCGCTTGCACGGGATTCCTGAGAACATTGTATCTGACAGAGGAGTTCAGTTTGTTTCTAGATTTTGGAGGACTTTCTGTTCCAAGCTGGGAATTCAGTTGTCCTTCTCCTCTGCGTTTCACCCTCAGACCAATGGGCAGATGGAGAGAACAAACCAGACTATGGAGTCGTATTTGAGATGTTTTATTTCTGCTGATCAGGATGATTGGGTTTCATTTTTGCCCTTGGCCGAATTTGCTTTAAATAATAGAGCTAGTTCTGCCACTTTGATGTCACCTTTTTTTTTGTAACTTCAGGTTTCATTCTCGATTCTCTTCATGGCAGGTGGAGTCTTCTGCCTGCCCAGGTGTTGACACCGTGGTGGAGAGAATGCACCAGATTTGGGACCAAGTGGTGGATAAGTTGTCTCTCTCCCAGGAAAAGGCCCAGCGGTTTTCCAACCGGCATAGGACCATTGGTCCCCGGTTTAAGGTGGGTGATCATCAAAGAATATCTCTATGAAGGTGGCTTCTCCAAAGTTTAAACCTAGATTTATTGGACCTTACAAGATTTTGGAGATTCTTAATCCGGTCTCTTTTCGATTGGCTCTTCCTGTTACATTCAAGATCCATAACGTGTTTCATACGTCTCTGTTAAAGAGGTTTGTTGAGCCAGTAGTTCCTGTGGTGGCACCTCCTGATCCTGTATTGGTTGAAGGTAATGTGGAATATGAGGTTGAGAAGATACTGGATTCTCGTCTGGCTAGACGGAGACTCCAGTATTTGGTTAAATGGAAGGGTTATGGCCAGGAGATAATTCTTGGGTCCCTGCATCCGATATTCATGCCGAAAGATTGGTTTGTGCTTTTCATCGGGCCCATCCTGATCGCCCTGGTGGCGTGGATGAGGGTTCGGTGACCCCTCCTCAAGGGAGAGGTACTGTTGTGAGTTCATTCTCCCCTTCACCTTTGATGTCTGATGAACTCCCTCTGCTGGTGAAGAGAGGTAGGGAAATTGATTGGGATGGGAAGAACCTGTCATCTGAACAGGCGGAGTGTGATTGGACATCTGGAATTTCTGAGTGGATATAAGGCAGCCGACGCCCTGCAGGGCTGCTGGTGATCCTTTCTGCTCTGAGCTCTTGCATCCAGCTTGGTTCCTGTCTACTAAAAGCTAAGTTTTTGCCCTGCTGTTGTTCCATGAGATTTTGTCTGGTTTGCTTAGTGTTTGTGTTCAGCCAGTCCTGGTTGGGACTGGCTGAATTCTATTTTTGTCTCTGATCAGTTGATCTCTTTGCTCTGTTTTCAGAATATACCTGAGTGCTTATATAGTGATTTTGAAGTCTAGCGACTTCAGGGCCTTTTTCCCTATCAGACGGTTGGGACATTTTTGGTAGGGTTTTTTGCGGATTGCAGCCAGCGTCTTTTCTGTCCTGTCCTATCTAGTTAGTTGGGCCCCATCGTTTGCTCAGCCTGTCTTTCTGTCTGTGTTTGTGTTTTCATCTGTTTTTCACCGACAATACATGTTGGGGGCTGTCTATTGCTTTGGGGTCTACTCTGGGGCAGTTTAGATTTCCCCTTTCCTTCTTTAGGCTTATATAAAATATATAGAAAAAACAGCGAAAAAAGGAAGTCCAATACAGATTTAGCAAATTTGTAAACAATTTTATTCAAGTATATCAGGATAATCAAAAGAGGGGGGGGGAAATGAGACAATGATGACCATAAAAGGTACATGGGCAAAAACAATAGGGCACACATTGGTGTCTGGACATGGGAATGTACATAATATTGCAAGTATATCATACAAAGTTGAAATATACATCATAATCCCATATGTAAAAAGTATTAATAATAACCAGTCACTATGACCCTTAATCAAAGCTAGACAGCACTACCATAGGCTGTGGAACCGGCCACCATCCATGGTAAGTGCTAACAACAAGGTAAACTCAAAATAGTCACACAACATCATATTACCTTCAGACTGGTCAGTGAAATAAGTCCACCCAAGTGTCCCCTCCTTTAGGCTTATGTAGTTCTCCAGCTGTGACGAGGGGTCTAGGGCAGGGGTCTGCAATCCGATAGCTACCAACGTCTCCGGTTTTCTGGACTTAGCTTGTATTTTTGTTTTCTCCTCCTCCGGTGACTCATTCATAACAATACACAGTATGAACTCCCCGCATAGCAACCTACATACAGTGCGAGCCTTCACATAGCCAATATATATATGTACAGTTGTGGCCAAAAGTATTGACACCCCTGCAATTCTGTCAGATAATACTCAGTTTCTTCCTGAAAATGATTGCAAACACAAATTCTTTGGTATTATTATCTTCATTTAATTTGTCTTAAATGAAAAAACACAAAAAGAATTGTCCTAAAGCCAAATTGGATATAATTCCACACCAAACATAACAAAGAGGGTGGACAAAAGTATTGGCACTGTTCGAAAAATCATGTGATGCTTCTCTAATTTGTGTAATTAACAGCACCTGTAACTTACCTGTGGCACCTAACAGGTGTTGGCAATAACTAAATTACACATGCAGCCAGTTGACATGGATTAAAGTTGACTCAACCTCTGTCCTGTGTCCTTGTGTGTACCACATTGAGCATGGAGAAAAGAAAGAAGACCAAAGAACTGTCTGAGGACTTGAGAAACCAAATTGTGAGGAAGCATGAGCAATCTCAAGGCTACAAGTCCATCTCCAAAGACCAGAATGTTCCTGTGTCTACCGTGCGCAGTGTCATCAAGAAGTTTAAAGCCCATGGCACTGTGGCTAACCTCCCTAGATGTGGACGGAAAAGAAAAATTGACAAGAGATTTCAACGCAAGATTGTGCGAATGTTGGATAAAGAACCTCGACTAACATCCAAACAAGTTCAAGCTGCCCTGCAATCCGAGGGTACAACAGTGTCAACCCGTACTATCCGTCGGCGTCTGAATGAAAAGGGACTGTATGGTAGGAGACCCAGGAAGACCCCACTTCTTACCCCGAGACATAAAAAAGCCAGGCTGGAGTTTGCCAAAACTTACCTGAAAAAGCCTAAAACGTTTTGGAAGAATGTTCTCTGGTCAGATGAGACAAAAGTAGAGCTTTTTGGGCAAAGGCATCAACATAGAGTTTACAGGAGAAAAAAAGAGGCATTCAAAGAAAAGAACACGGTCCCTACAGTCAAACATTGCGGAGGTTCCCTGATGTTTTGGGTTTGCTTTGCTGCCTCTGGCACTGGACTGCTTGACTGTGTGCATGGCATTATGAAGTCTGAAGAGTACCAACAAATTTTGCGGCATAATGTAGGGCCCTGTGTGAGAAAGCTGGGCCTCCCTCAGAGGTCATGGGTCAGGGACCTGGAGCAGTTTGCCAAAGAAGAATGGTCTAAAATTCCAGCAGAGCATTGTAAGAAACTCATTGATGGTTACCGGAAGCGGTTGGTCGCAATTATTTTGGCTAAAGTTTGTGCAACCAAGTATTAGGCTGAGGGTGCGAATACTTTTGTCTGGCCCATTTTTGGAGTTTTGTGTGAAATTATCAATGTTTTGCTTTTTGCTTCATTCTCTTTTGTGTTTTTTCATTTAAGACAAATTAAATGAAGATAATAATGCCAAAGTATTTGTGCTTGCAATCATTTTCAGGAAGAAACTGAGTATTATCTGACAGAATTGCAGGGGTGTCAATACTTTTGGCCACAACTGTAAATAGATGTATTATTCAGTAGGCCCAGGGACATGCGCTATTGTTCATATGAGACTGAACTTTGACTCTTATTGTAGGTTGAATTGATGTTTGTTGAATCTGATACCTACTGTATCAGTCCATGCAGTACATTACAGGACAAAATATGCAGGTTAATTGAACACTCGAAAAATGAGAGTTGACCTCCTCCCACCTTCCCCCCAATCCTGTGTAAAAATGACTGAACAAGAGCTGTATTAAAGGGAGATCTGCCTCTATTTCCAGTCAAACTGTTCAGGACAAGAACCAAGGAACCATGGAACCAAATGGAAGAATACAGATATGCTCCATTGACCATCGCCGAACTCTCAAAGACATTTAGGCTGAGTTCACACGTGGCGTTTTTTTCGCGTTTCCACGGCGGTTTTAACCGCGCGATTTTGCCGCGAAAAATAAGCATTCCATGCATTCCTATGGGATTCCGCAATGTTGTGCTAATGCTGTGATTTTTACCGCGGCGGAATCGCTTCGCGGTAAAAAACGCAGCATGCTCATTAATTTTGCGGAATCGCAGCGATCCCGCACCCATAGGAATGCATTGTTCTACTTACTTTCCGCATGTGGCTGTGCACACCATGCGAAAAGTAAGCAGAACATTTGCGGATGGTACCCAAGGTCCGGAGAAGAGGAGACTGTCCTCCGGGCTTTGGGTACCATATCCCTGTAAAAAATAGAATTTAAAATAAAAAATATTGTTATTCTCACCTTCCGACGTCCCGCGCAGCCTTCCCGCCTCTCTCCACGCTGCCGTTCCCAGTAATCCTTTGCGAAAATGCCCGCGATGACGTCCGTTCTCGCGGGATCGCGAAGTCTCGTGGTCATTCGCGCGACGCCATCGCGAATTACCATGAGACATCGCGATCCCTCGAGAACGTAGAGAGAGGCGGGAAGGTTGCGCGGGACGTCGGAAGGTAAGAATAACACCATTTTTTATTTTTTTATTATTTTTTTTACATTTTATCTTTTACTACTGATGTTGCATAGGCGGCCTCAGTAGTAAAAAGTTGGTCACACTTGTCAAACACTATGTTTGACGAGTGTGACCAACCTGTCAATCAGTTCTCCAAGCGATGCTACAGATCGCTTGGAAAACGCTAGCATTTTGCAAGCTATTTACGCTTGCAAAATGCTAGGTTTACCGCGGGAAAATTGCGGGAATTTAAAATGCGATTTTCCCGCGGAATGGAATTCCGGAACTCTCGCGGTAATTTCCGCGAGAGTTCCGCTACGTGTGAACTTAGCCTTAGAGAACCCAGGTTGGGACAATCAGGTCACCTGGCCACATACCTCACTGCACTCTGTCAGATTCCTAAGTTTGACGTTACCTGTTCTCTGTGGGTGTATTCCAAAAGCGGGGTGCTACTGGTTGGGGTAGTAGACTCTGGATGCCCCAAAATCGCAGCTGTTGTAATCCTGGCGAGCCAGCAGTAGGGCGAGACTGTCATTTGCACCATCTTGTGTATTTGCTGGGACTGTTCTATATGATGTTGACTGCTGGCGATCCAATAAATTATTACTGTAGTGTGTTATCCTCACCCTGTGTTGTCTGAGTAATATTGTGTTCAGTGGGATGAGCCTTGGACCATGCGGTATTTCTATAGACAGAGCGGACGAGCCCACCCTATCACCCTCATGTCTCCACAGTCAGGCACAGGCTTTCTAGGAGATTGCTATTTGCATTGTGGACTGCAGTACTGCGGCAGTGTAGAATGTAGTACAAGTGATTAAACAATTGGAATATATATACTGTATACTGCTCAAAAAAATAAAGGGAACACTTAAACAACATGCTCCTGAATGCCCCATGTGAACTGCATTGTATTGTATATGGTATGCATTGCTGAGGCTGGTTTCACACTTGCGTTTTTTTGCGCTGTGTTTTAGCACAAAAAAACGCATGCTTTTTTTCCCTATACTTTAACATGGGTGCGCATATGTGCGCATACACATGCGTTTGTATGCGCATGCGTTTTTTTGTAGTGTGCGCTCGGGCGCACAAAATGCATCCAGTTGCATTTTTTGTGCGTCCGACTTGCCCCCCAAAAACGCATGCGCACGCAATGCGTTTTTTTTACAGCAAAACACCCATTAAAGTCTATGGGTGCGCATACGTGTGCATTGTAATGCGCACGTATGCGCAAAAACAGCATGCGTTTTTTAAAAAAATGCACCAAAACCCGCAAAAAATGCACACAAACGCATGATGCATTTTTTCCATGCTTTTGTGTGCGCAAAAAACGCGCAACAAAAAACGCAAGTGTGAAAGTAGCCTTACCCATCTTCTTGTATCCACAATTGCACTCCATCTTGTTATCTTTACCACGCATCTAAGTGGTGTCAGGAACACCGCGCTGCACTTGCTCACTGAGCCAGTGCGCGTGTCCTGAGTAAAACAAACTGTGCTCAGCGATACCTGTGGAGCGGGCAGCAGCAGAGAAGGTGCGTGCTTCAGACCAGCAGGACCTAAAGCACGTGACTGCTGGGGGGCGTTGCCTAAACCGCAGATAGCTAGGAGCTGCAGGAAAATTCCTAGCAGGGTAACTACGGGACAAAGTAACCAAGGGGCATAGACAGGCTGGGGTCAAAGCACGAGATAGCACGACAAAACCAGAGGATAGACAGAACGGGGAGTCAGGATGTAGCCAATGAGTCATATATGGAGATAGCTGCAAAGTACAAGAGAGGCGAGCAAAGAATAGTCAGGTCACAGGCAAGGAGTCATACACAGAGAGGGTAGCGCAGTACAGAATCAACAGGCAAACTGACAATGGGGGACAGAACCGGGTCAGAACCATATAAGCAAGCTAGAAGACAACGAACAGGCACACAGGGGTCAACACACTAGGCCGAAGGCAAAAGTATAACTGACGCGGATTGGAGTTTCTCAGGGCTATAAGAAGCTCTCCCTGAACCAAAGAGAGGCCACAATAATTAACCCCAGGCGTGCAGGTCAAAGCCTGCACTGGGCTCAATACATTAACCCCTGGCGTGCAGGTCAAAACCTGCACTGGGATCATGACAAGTGGTCTGTATAACCCCTTCCCCCCCTTTTATGACCTTTGCTTAACTCAGTACATCTGGCCTGGGCAGTCACACCCCACTTTCACTCACACCTGATTGTTTTTAGCTGCACATATATTCAGCAGCATGGGTCTGCTCCAGACGTAGTCGGCTCCATCTATTTCAAAATCCATATTTCAAAGTACAGATTTCTAAGTACACTACTGTGAATTACACTAGAATTGGACTGGAATTTGACTGCAAGGTAATGGACTATAACACCGCTAAAATGTTTCGGCTTCTTTTTACAATCACCCCCATACTACTCTATTTTTTCCTAACACCTGTAATCCCCCCTCCTAGTAAGGAACTATTCATCTCCCCCTCCATCCTTCCCAGCCATCTCTCCTCTTCGTCAGAACTGTTCCTCCACCTACAATCCTTTTTCTCCAGACACACACGGCCACATCATGCTCCCACCTTATAATGCTCTGTTTGCTATTCCCCATTGCTGGTGACGTATCTCTTAATCCTGGCCCTCCTCAACACATCCCCACACTCACTTCTAACAGCCTGCCACGATCCTCTACACATCTTCGCAACCATGATAACCTCATACCTATTCATCCAGCCAGGGCTGCCATCAGGGCATTACTGCCCTGACTGGCGTATGGGGCCCGGTGGGCAGAGGGGGCCCGCATCGGGCCTGGTCTCCTATGCTCACCGGGCCCCTACCGGCAGGTAAACCGGCCCTTAGCGTGGCGCTGCGGGCGGCACCTAAACGCTATTGACATGCGGGCCTGCCGCACAGACACTACATACTAAGTACAGATCTCCTGTGTATAATGCCATTTATGGTGATAGTATTATGTTTTTTTATTAATGATCAGTATTGTAGTATTCAGTCACCATGTAGTGGTAATATGTGGTCTGGGCATGGTGCGGTGGTATTTGTTCCTTGTATGTGATATTATTCGGTCACTATGGTAGTAATATGTGGTCTGGTCATGGTGTAGCGGTATTTGTTCCTTGTATGTGATATTATTGGTCATTTTAAACATTGAAAAATAAATAAAAATATACCTAAATTGTATTGCATATTTTAACAAATATTTAATAGGTTACAGTAGAGCTCGGCCAAAAGTGTCTACCCTGTTATGGTGGCGGCTTAAAAAAATATTTTGTCCAAAGCAAAAGCTGCCGGCTATATGTGTGATCTGGTGATGGGAACTGTTAATGTGTGATTGGTGAGAAGTGGAGTTTTTCCAAGAGAGAGCGGTGGGACTGTGGACAGTTTGAGGGGTGGAGGCAGGGCTGGGTGGAGCCTGGGCGGAGTCTCACGGGAGCCCCGAAAATTTTGCCAGTATGGGGCCCCGAAACTTTTAGTGGCAGCCCTGCATCCAGCCCCCACTCCCTCAACCCCCTTACCTGGAGCCCTATGGAATGCACGCTCTGTAAGCAACAAGCTGTCGTTTATCCATGACCTCATCACCTCTCCTCAATCATGACCTCAAACTCTCCTTCCTTGCCATCACTGAAACCTGGCTCACTCCCTCTGACACAGCCTCTCCAGCTGCGCTTTCCTATGGCGGATTCCATCTCTCACACACACCTCGCCCCAGCAACAAACGTGGTGGAGGAGTTGGCTTGCTCCTGTCTGATACCTGCTCCTTTACCCCAATTCCTCTGCCACCCTCCGCTACTCTTATCTCGTTCAAGGTGCACTCCGTCCACATCTATTCCCCCTCCAACCTCCAACTGGCTGTCATCTACCACCCCCCAGAACTAGCCATCTCCACCTTTCTCGACCACTTCACCACATGGCTACTCCATTTCCTTTCTGCTGACATCCCCACCATCGTCATGGGCGATTTCAACATCCCCATTGACACTTCCACCCCGGCTGCCTCTAAACGTCTATTGCTGACGGCTTCCCTCGGCCTCACTCAGTGGTCCTCTGCGGCCACTCACAAAGATGGTCACACGCTGGACCTTATCTTCACCCGTCTCTGTTCCCTCAGTGATCTCAATAACTCACCCCTCCCCGTCTGACCACAACCTACTGACATTCTCTTCCCTCTCCTCTCCTATGCCGCAATCCCCGCTCCATAAACCCACTCACCCTCGCAGGAATCTCAAACACCTCAATTTACAATCACTCTCTGAGTCCCTTCTCCCTCTTACAGACATAGCTTCCCTTCATGACACAGACGCTGCTGCCACTTTTTATAACACCACAACAACAGCAACACTTGATTCGGCTGCCCCCCTCATGCAGAGCAAAACTCGAACAATCAACAGCCAGCCTGGCTGACCAGCCTGACCAAAGAACTGAGACGGGTTTCCAGGGCCGCTGAGCGAAGATGGAAGAGAACCCATTCTACTGAGCATTTCGACGCATACAAGCAGTCCCATGCCAGCTTTATATCCACTCTCTCTGCCGTAAAACAAACTTACTTCGCATCTCTCATATCCTCCCTGGCTCACAACCCTAAACAGCTCTTCAACACTTTCAATTCTCTACTCCGTCCCACAGCACCTCCTCCCTCTCCTCTCATTTCTGCTGAAGACTTTGCCTCCTTCTTAAAGCAGAAGATTGATACGATCAGACAAAACTTTGGCCCGCAGCCCCCAATGCCCCTCTTAGCCGCTCAGACCTGTTCTGCAAAAGCCAGCTTCTCCACCATGACAGAAGATCAGCTCTCCACCCTTCTGTCAAGATCACACCTCACCACTTGTGCCCTCACCTCATCCCTAACTTGGCCACAGTCTTCATCCCATCTCTAAAACAACCCTTCAACCTTTCACTTACAAATGGTGTATTTCCTTCATCCTTCAAACATGCCTCTGTGTCTAACTATCGCCCGATATCTCTTCTCCCTTACGCCTCAAAACTACTGGAACAGCATGTATATCTTGAACTGTCCTCCCACCTCTCCTCCTGTTCCCTCTTTGACCAGTTACAATCTGGCTTCTGACCGCATCACTCAACTGAAACTGCCCTAACTAAAGTCACTAACGACTTACTAACCGCCAAGAGCAAGCGACACTACTCTGTCCTCCTTCTCCTGGACCTGTCCTCTGCCTTCGACACCGTGGACCATTCCCTCCTGCTACAGATTCTCTCACCTCTTGGCATCAGAGACTTGGCCCTATCCTGGATCTCATCATATCTAACAGACCGAACATTCAGTGTCTCCCTCTCACACACCACCTCCACACCTCGCCCCCTGTCTGTAGGTGTTCCTCAAGGCTCTGTCCTATGACCCCTACTATTCTCTATCTATACCTTCGGCTTGGGACAGCTCATAGAATCCCACGGTT
Organism: Dendrobates tinctorius; assembly: GCF_039654945.1. Classification (NCBI taxonomy): domain Eukaryota; kingdom Metazoa; phylum Chordata; class Amphibia; order Anura; family Dendrobatidae; genus Dendrobates; species Dendrobates tinctorius. The sequence goes on along the minus strand of NW_027361689.1, from coordinate 18,715,295 downwards.
TGCAGTATCATCTCTACGCTGATGACAAGTAGATCTACCTATCTGGACCCAACCTCACCTCCTTACTGATCGAAATCCCGCAATGTCTGTCTGCTATCTCAGCCTTCATCTCTGCTCGCTTTCTCAAACTGAACATGGACAAAACAGAATTCATCATCTTTCCCCCATCTCACTCTACCCCTCCACCAGACCTATCCATCAATGTCAATGGCTGCTCTCTTTCCCCAGTCCCGCACGCTCGGTGCCTTGGGGTGATCCTTGACTCTGCGCTCTCTTTCAAACCACATATCCAAGCCCTAGCCTCCTCCTGCAGCCTCAAACTCAAAAATATCTCCCGGATCTGCTCATTCCTCAACCACAAAACCACAAAAACACTAGTGCAAGCTCTTATCATCTCCCGCCTCGACTACTGCAACCTCCTACTCTCTGGTCTTCCCTCTAGCACTCTGGCACCACTCCAGTCCATCCTACACTCTGCTGCCCGACTAATCCACCTGTCTCCCCGCTACTCCCCCCTATGCCAGGCCCTTCACTGGCTTCCTATTGCCCAGAGGCTCCAATTCAAAACCCTAACCATGACATACAAAGCCATCCACAACCTGTCTCCTCCATACATCCTTGACATGGTCTCCAGGTACCTACCCGCACTGTAACAACCCTGCTGGCATCACTGCATGGCCTCCCATTCCCAGCACACCAACTTACTTTCTGCTTCAAGCCATGCTGTGAATTCTGTCTGTTGCCAGCTTTGTGCCTCTGCTCTCCATGTTTCCAGACGGTGTGTATAGGGGGGCGGCGCCTGAACTCTCTGGTTTTTATGCAGTCAGGGTGCACCTGTGTAATATGTCCCTTACCAATCACTTGGAGCCCTTGACTATTTTTAGTTTCGCCACTCCCACTGAAACATTGCCTGTGCAATGTCTAAACTCAGTTAGCTCCTTGCTGCTGAGCTAGCCATGCCCTGTCCTATGTCTTGCCTTCTCTGAAGGCTCTTACTGCGTATTTCTGTGTCTTGGTACCTTGCCTAGCATTTCTCTGTCCACCTGCCAGGAGGCAGAATATCCTGGTCCTTGAGTCTTGTTCCCAGTGCCTTGTGTGTTCTCTGTCTGCCTGCCAGGAGGCAGAATATCCTGGTCCTTGTGTCTTTGTCCCTGTGCCTCTGTCTGAACTCAGTCTAACCTCTGTCTGTCAGTCTCCTTGTTTGTGGTTCCTTCTCTGTCGTGTCTTTCCTTGTGTCCTCCCTGTCTGTGCATCTGCACCCTCGCAGCTTTATCTGTGCATCTGCACCCTCGCAGCTTTATCTGTGCATCTGCACTCTCGCAGCTTTATCTGTGCATCTGCACCCTCGCAGCTTTATCTGTGCATCTGCACCCTCGCAGCTTTATCTGTGCATCTGCACCCTCGCAGCTCTGCCTGCACGGCTCTCTAGCCGCTCTGCCTGCACGGCTCTCTAGACGCTCTGCCTGCACGGCTCTCAAGCCGCTCTGCCTGCACGGCTCTCTAGCCGCTCTGCCTGCTCGACTCCTTAGCCGCTCTGCCTGCTCGGCTCCTTAGCCGCTCTGCCTGCACGGCTCCTTAGCCGCTCTGCCTGCCCGGCTCTCGTGCCACCCAGCCTACTCCACACTCCTGCCTATATCCATACCTGCACCTCCTGTGTGAACAGGTTCAAACCTGTTCCTTCATATTCCACTCCTTCCTGCCTATATCCATACCTGCACCTCCTGTGTGAACAGGTCCAAACCTGTTCCCTCATATACCACTCCTTCCTGCCTATATCCATACCTGCACCTCCTGTGTGAACAGGTCTAAACCTGTTCTCTCATATACCGTGCCCGCTTGCCCAGTGTCTCCAAGCCGTGCCCGCTTGCCCAGTGTCTCCAAGCCGTGCCCGCTTGCCCAGTGTCTCCAAGCCGTGCCCGCTTGCCCAGTGTCACCAAGCCGTGCCTCCAAGCCGTGCCTGCCTGCCAGTGTACCAAGCTGTGCCTGCTTGCCCAGTGTCTCAGCCTGCTTGTTAGTCACACCTGTCCAAGTGACTTGTGACCAGCAGACACAGCCAGACACCACCCTGGAGTGGCACCCGACAGCTATCTGCCGCACAAGCCTGACCTCACCATCAGAGGCTCCAGTGAAGACCAAGGTAGTTGTCATAGTCACGCCCCTTCCAGGGTAGTCTGGTTTGTGGCCCAGTGGGGCCACAAACCCCCGGCTCGTGCCATTCAGCCAAGGCGCGAGCGTGACATGCACGCAACCTTCGATCATCTCAAGATCTCCTTCTCTACTCTCCCCTTATCTTTTCTTCCCACAACCGCATACAAGACTTCTCCCGTGCTTCCCCCATACTCTGGAACTCTCTGCCGCAACACATCAGACTCTCACCATCAACGGAAACCTTCAAGTAGAACCTGAAGACCCACCTGTTCCGACAAGCCTACAGCCTGCAATGATCCTCGGTCTACTGAAACACCGCATGACCTGCTCTACCCTCTCCTACTCTATCCTCACCCATCCCTGTAGACTGTGAGCCCTCGCGGGCAGGGTCCCCTCTCCTTATGTACTTGTGTGTCCCTTGTCTTACACATGTTTATTATACTTGTCTATATTTCCCCTTATCACATGTAAAGCGTCATGGAATAAATGGCGCTATACAAATGCACAATAATAATAAGAACAACACAATGTACTAGGATGTGTTCCCTTTATTTTTTGAGCAGTGTGTATATATATATATATATATATATATATATATATATACTGTATATAAAGATAAAAAGAGGCAGCCCATTGGTAAGCATAAAGTGTGGTCTTTATTAGCCCATGTGGCGATGTTTCGGTCCGATCACAAAACCTTTCTCAAGAATCAGTGATTCCAGTGGTGATAGGAGCACTTGGAGCAGTGACCCCTAAGTTGGAAGAATGGCTACAACAGATCCCAGGAGCAACATCTGAGCTCTCTGTCCAGAAAAGCGCAATGCTGGGAACAACTAAGAGCCTGAGCAGAACTCTCAAACTCCCAGGCCTCTGGTAGAGGACCCGAGAATGAGGAAGGACAACAAAGACCACCTCCAAATTCTGCCTTTCCAAACTCACGAATAAGGAAATTAGGAAATAAAAGACACAGGTTGGTTGGAACTTTCCCTGTCTGTTGCTTTAATGGATAAAGACTAAAGAAATATTGCCTTTCATCCACCCCTGGATGCGCCGTCTCCTTCATCTTCCCCCATCGATCCGATGACTAAAGAAGAAAATCTGTTACCGCTCTCAGAAAATGGTGACACAAACCAGATTTTTATTTTTAACCAACTTCTGATTTTTTTTTTTACGCCTCTAACATAATAAAACAACTGAATCCATTCTTGTTCGGTGTCGCCGTGACCGTACTGAGCTGAAGAATCTTCGGGTAATTTTTTGCTCCACAATGAACGCCATGAAAACCAAGAAGTAAAAAAAAAAAGGAATTGTTTTTTTTTATTATTTAACCTAAGTTGGAATTTTTTTCCCCATTTATCAGTACATTATGAGGTAAAATGAACGATGTCATTGTGTCCTGCAAAACAACAAGCCCTTATATGGCGGGATGGACATAAGGATAAAAATAGCTATAGCTAAAGGGGGAACACGAAGACGCCAAAACAAAAACAGTCCCTGTTCTTAGGGGGTTAATAAATCTGTGTGAAACTTTGAGCACACGCCTGCCCTGTCCACGAATGTTTGCTCTGACAGTCACAGGCGGACATTGGTGACAAGTTATGGTTCACTTTTACACCTCAAACTAAAAAAAAAAAAGCTGGTGCAACTTTATTTATAACCCTCCACGAAAGTTTTGCAAATGTCAGGAGCCAGGGGATACATCAGGAGGTGCAGCAAGGGGGTACAGCAGGAGGTGCAGCAGGGGGATACATCAGGAGGTGCAGCAAGGGGGTACAGCAGGAGGTACAGCAGGGGGATACATCAGGAGGTGCAGCAAGGGGGTACAGCAGGAGGTGCAGTAGGGGGATACATCAGGAGGTGCAGCAGGGGGGTACATCAGGAGGTGCAGCAGGGGGGTACAGCAGGAGGTGCAGTAGGGGGATACATCAGGAGGTGCAGCAAGGGGGTACAGCAGGAGGATACATCAGGAGGTGCAGCAAGGGGGTACAGCAGGAGGTGCAGCAGGGGGGTACATCAGGAGGTGCAGCAAGGGGGTACAGCAGGAGGTGCAGCAGGGGGGTACATCAGGAGGTGCAGCAAGGGGGTACAGCAGGAGGTGCAGCAGGGGGATACATCAGGAGGTGCAGCAAGGGGGTACAGCAGGAGGTGCAGCAGGGGGATACATCAGGAGGTGCAGCAGGGGGTACAGCAGGAGGTGCAGCAGGGGGTACAGCAGGAAGTGCAGCAAGGGGTACAGCAGGAAGTGCAACAAGGGGTACAGCAGGAGGTGCAGCAAGGGGGTACAGCAGGAGGTGCAGCAAGGGGGTACAGCAGGAGGTGCAGCAAGGGGGTACAGCAGGGGGATACATCAGGAGGTGCAGCAAGGGGGTACAGCAGGAGGTACAGCAAGGGGTACAGCAGGAAGTGCAGCAAGGGGTACAGCAGGAAGTGCAGCAAGGGGTACAGCAGGAAGTGCAACAAGGGGTACAGCAGGAAGTGCAACAAGGGGTACAAGAGGTGCAGCAAGGGGATACATCAGGAGGTGCAGCAAGGGGTACATCAGGAGGTGCAGCAAGGGGTACAGCAGGAGGTGCAGCAAGGGGGTACAGCAGGAGGTGCAGCAAGGGGGTACAGCAGGAGGTGCAGCAGGAAGTGCAACAAGGGGTACAACAAGAGGTGCAGCAGGGGTACAGCAGGAGGTGCAGCAGGGGGATACATCAGGAGGTGCAGCAGGGGATACATCAGGAGGTGCAGCAAGGGGTACAGCAGGAAGTGCAACAAGGGGTACAAGAGGTGCAGCAAGGGGATACATCAGGAGGTGCAGCAAGGGGTACATCAGGAGGTGCAGCAAGGGGTACAGCAGGAGGTGCAGCAAGGGGGTACAGCAGGAGGTGCAGCAAGGGGGTACAGCAGGAGGTGCAGCAGGAAGTGCAACAAGGGGTACAACAAGAGGTGCAGCAGGGGTACAGCAGGAGGTGCAGCAAGGGGTACAGCAGGAGGTGCAGCAGGGGGATACATCAGGAGGTGCAGCAGGGGATACATCAGGAGGTGCAGCAAGGGGATACATCAGGAGGTGCAGCAGGGGATACATCAGGAGGTGCAGCAGGGGGATACATCAGGAGGTGCAGCAGGGGATACAGCAGGAGGTGCAGCAGGGGGGTACAGCAGGAGGTGCAGCAGGGGGTACAGCAGGAAGTGCAACAAGGGGGTACAACAAGAGGTGCAGCAGGGGTACAGCAGGAGGTGCAGCAAGGGGTACAGCAGGAGGTGCAGCAAGGGGTACAGCAGGAGGTGCAGCAAGGGGTACAGCAGGAGGTGCAGCAGGGGGATACATCAGGAGGTGCAGCAGGGGGTACAGCAGGAGGTGCAGCAAGGGGTACGGCAGGGGGATACATCAGGAGGTGCAGCAGGGGGGTACAGCAGGGGGATACAGCAGGAGGTGCAGCAGGGGGGTACAGCAGGGGGATACATCAGGAGGTGCAGCAAGGGGTACAGCAGGAGGTGCAGTGCTCATGCCCAATAACTGATACAAGCCAACAGGATACATGACGTGATAAGGGGAAATATGGAGAAATTACAGGACTACAACAACATGGCCACCGAGAGATAGTTCTGTGTCAGTCTAACAGACCTCTTGTGTCCGGAAAAGCGCCCCGTCCGTATCCACCAATCAGAACGTAAACGGCCAATCTTCTAACCAATCAGGAGCCTAATCTTCGAGTATGCGCAATCGCAGCGGTTCATTGGTTCACGCGTAGTGACGTCTCCGGTCACGTGCATGGTCGTAGACTACGGTGCTGCTGTATTTCCCGCGGGCCGGGTTCCCAGGGCTGCTGGCACGGAGACCATGGCTCTCTCTACGGACAGCATGGAGGTGCTGCAAGGAGACGGCCCTCTGAGCATCGAGCCTGAGGTAACAATGTGGCCGGCAATAAGGGAAGCGGTTACTCTGGAGTTTCGCGCTGTAGTTCTTCTCCCGTTCGGTAGTTGAATTTCTCGGGCTTCGCTTACTTTCGTCTTGAGCTGCTACGTCCCCCCCCCTCTCTCTGAAGTCACGTGATGAGTCGATTGCCCCTAGCAACCACTCAGGCTGCAGGTTTGAACAGTGAATCAAATCTTGGTTGCTGTTGGCAACTGCATTTATTATTATTATTGCCCTAATTTATGACCAGGCTGTAATGAAATCAGCACAGTCGTGGTTTTTAGTGTGTGCACATTTTGTCTTGTTTCGTTAACCCCCCAGTGTGTGACGGGTGATTAGTGTGTGATCACTGGGCCCCCACCGGGCGTCTGATCGGGGCTCCTCTGTGTCTCCCTTTCTGCAAGGCCGCAGTGGTTGTACTTGGGCGCACCAGGCTGAAGGAGGCGTCACAGTGCAGCACGTGGCGGGTTTATTCCAACCTACAGATGAGCAAATATGTTCTATAGTTAATCATTGTTGTTAGAATTTACCCCAAAAATGTGACCTCTAACATCGGCACTCCTAGGGCTTGTGCACACGTTGCAGATTTGGTGTGGTATTTTTTGCCACGCAGCTGTTCTAGGAAAACCTGCAGGGTTTCCTGACACCAGCAGAGCGGATGAGAATCCTCGGGTCTCGTGCAGAAAATATTGTTCTGTGTTTCTCACCATTGACTTCACTCAGTGCAATGTTGTTGCAGGTGTTTTTCCTGTCCAGAGAGGCAGAAATGTCCCGCACGGTGTGCACATGCCCTCCGAGGAGTCTGAGGGTCGGGATAACCCGATATTCTGCTCCTGTCCTGCCACCTTGTCCCTTCTCTCCATCACTGACCAAGCTATACGCCGTCACATCGGGCACGATTCGTGCCTTTACTATGGGTGACCTGTGTGAATGTGCGGGGTGTAGTCGTGGCACAAGATGGACGTATTGGTGGTCACTAAGGAGGCAAGACTGACTGACTTTTCACCTGTGTTAATAAAAGGCACGTTGGTGTAAGAGGCCTGTCTCTTGCCGTGCCCGTTCAGGACATCAAACCTTTCTTCCCCATAAAGTCTAGTAAGTTTGGTCGCATGCACTGAGGCTTCATCTCTTCTCCCAGTGTCTTCTGTATGACTACAGTGGTGGCCGCGCAGTGATCAATGAGAGCAGGAGGTCCGTGATTGGCTGCAGCGCTGTAAACGTTACGTCAGCACTCAGACAATAACAGACACCGGGTGGTGGCAGGGCCGTATTTGCCACTAGGCCCTGGAGGGCACTTGCCTAGGGCGGGGGTGGCACCGAGACATGGAAGAGAGTGTGTTTTTAACCTCCCCTCCATTAGACAATCCAGGAAATCTGTTGTCTTTTCGGAGGGGGTCGGGGAGTTGCATTTTACAAATTATGAATTAAACATGGCAGGTTAGAATGTGTTTTTTCCTATGCTTGTAAGCATGCATATGTTTTCTCGTGTGTGAGCGTGCATGTGTGTGATTTCCCATGTATGTGAGCGTGCATGTGTGATTTCCCGTGTGTGTGAGTGTGCATGTGTGTGTTTTTCCTGTCTTTTATCGTCTTGTGCGTGTCTTTTGCAGTGTGGGTGACCGTGCATGTGTGTTCTCATATAATTATAAATGTGTATGTTTGCATCCCATAATTTCACATATGTCATGTGTGTATATATATCAGTCCCCGGCGTGTGCGGTGGATGTACAAGGGCCGGCCCCGGCGTGTCCTATGCGACATAAACAGCATAATTAAAGTGCCACTGTGATCAGGATTGTGCACAGAGACCTCCAGTGTCAGGTCGGCGCCGTTATACTGGTTAGGCCGGCGTCACACTAGCAATGAGTACAGACAGGTGCTATGTGATTAAACATTGCATAGCACTTTGACCAGTATTCATCTATGGGGCAGCTCCCATCACCGGTTTTTTTCTCGGCCATATTCTACGTGCGAGTGAAATCGCAGCATGCAGCGATTGTCACCGAGTGTCGGCTCACTTGCCCCGATATAAGTCTATGGGTGCGAGTGAGACAACGCACATCACTCTGCTATCATCCGAGTGCTGGGTGATATATGCTGACCCCGGCAATGGAGGAGATGGAGAAATTAATTAGCATATTGCATCCGATGCCATACGCTAGTCTGACCCCGGCCTTACACTGATACCTGGGGATGAAATCCGTCTTGTGCTTGTTGTTGAGTTAAAGCGAACCTGTCAGCAGTTTTGGCCGATGCAGTCACCATCAGAGCTTATCTACAGCATTCTATAATCCAGTACTTTCCTGTGCCCTCAACAGGGCAGAGACGTACACCTGCGCAGGAGCATGAGGGTGGGGAGCAGTGAAGCAAGCAGGAGGGCGGCGATCATAAGAAGATGGGAGGACCCGGACCTGCGACACCCATCGGACTGCACCGCCCCCCGGGTGAGTATAATTTAAGTAATTTTTCTTATCTTTCAGGTCGGACCGGGGGCTTATACACAGCATTACAGAATGCTGTAGACAAGCCCTGAAAGGCAGTGGCCGCATCTTATATCGGCCAAAACATGTGACAGGTTCGCTTTAATGATGTGCCTGAGCTACAGGGCGGCCTGTTGCTTAGGTTTCATCAGTACGGCTTCAGCTTTTGTCTGGTCACTGAACCCTCAGTGCCCCCTACTTTATGTACTGAATGTTACATATATCTCCTACAGCTGCACAGGTGCTGGCAGCGCCATCTTGGAGGAGCTGTCGATCACCTTTATATACACCAATAGCTGCAACTGCACAGACGCGGCCGGCGTCATTATCAAACTCATTTTCTTTATCGCTTCATTGGGGGACACGGGTTACCATGGGTGTATGCTGCTGCTGCTAGGAGGCTGACACTATGCAAAATAGGAAAAATAGCTCTTTCCCCGGCAGTATACACCCACCGACAGGCACCAAGTACCTCAGTTTGTGCTTGGTGTCTGTAGGAGGCGGACCGGGATCTTCCGAGATCCGCAGATAACCCTTTCTTCTTTCAGGTTTTGTTGTGTTTTTATTAACCTTTTTCCATTTATCTTTCAGATACAGCTTCGGGGAAACCGGGTGTCAGTTCTCACCCTGCCTTCCCATATTGTGCGGCTGAGCTAGCAGTGTGGTGTCGTCCACACCGCATCCCTCAGGCAGGAATCTATCCCCTACCACCCTCACGGGTACTCTTGGGCGATGACTGGTGGCTAGTCCATGCTAATTCCCCTCCTCACCCCTCTCTCTGGAGAGGGCTGAGAGGAAGATGGTGTTCACCGGCGGTGACCTTCCCCCTTCGCTGAAGGGGTTAATGCCAACTTCTGCACTGTAGGGACAGTGCGGGAAGGAGGATCTTGTCTCCCAGCGACCCTCTCCAGCCATGGGCCCCTGTGGTATGCCTCCTCATCATATACTTAAGCCGGAAAGAAGACGGACGCTCCACATAGAGCTGCTCTGGTACCGTAGACTTCTATCAGCGAGCCCCCCCCCCCCCCTTTTTGGCCGCGCTCATTTTAAAAATTACCACCCTTTCTTAACAGCAGCCGCATAGCTCACCCAGCTCCCGGCCCGACCGGTGTCCGTGCTGCATATATCGCCCGTCGGGCATCGGCAACACCATTGCAGCATCACGACCACACAGGCGCGTTGCCTGAGTACCATGCGCCGGCTTCGGCGGTTTTTACTTTCATTTTCACAGGGGCTTCCTTTAACCACGCCCCCTGTTCTGCGCACGCTCCTTTGGCACCTCTTTCTTCTCCTCATACTCGAAGCAAGATGGCTGCATAGTGCACGCCCCCTTCCAGCTCAGCATGTCTCGAGGGCGCCTTCCTTACTGAGTTACCGCCCCTACAGCCGGCAGCCTATCACGTAGCGTGGCTGCTAAATCACACCCACCACAAAGGTCCTTTCTCTTCTACAACTCGGCTCAGCATCTTGTGCGCAGTTCTGGCAGCCCAGAGCTTGGGGGACACAACCTGGTCTGCTGCAGATCGCTAGTACTGGGTAGGCTCTGAATTTTTCCCTGCGTCAATAAACAGCGCTCCTCTGCAATACTTTTACCTAACACGTCCTGCTATAACGCAGCACAATAATTCACTACACCTGTGCACGCTGTAACAGAAAGTGGACCCCCCGGTCAATCATCTCCTTTCTGCCCGTCCTGCAGTCCACAGGAGCGCGCCGATTCCAGGGATGAGAGCACTCCTCCCTCCCCCAGGGTGGGCCATAACAAGGTCTCAGTCAGTTACAGACTTGACTAAGGAATGACAGTCCCTGGTCCAGGTCCTTGAATGTCTACCAGCTATCTACAGCCACCAGTGCTCCGACCGCCTCTCACGGCGATTCGCCAGCACCTGACCGCATCCTCCAAAGGGACAGACCGGGTAGGAGTTGAAGGAAGAGGGCTTTGTTCCGCTCTTCTTCCAGCTCACCAGGACCCTCCGTAAAATCCAGGCTGCTCTCTTTGTCCCAAATCCCCTCTCTGAGGAGGCCCTTGGGTCAGATATAGATTCACAGTCCGGGTATGACTCAGATACAGTCCTCATGTACATGGTAGATAGCCTTATATTGGCTATTACCCAAACACTCAAGCTAAAGGAGGATGAGATCCTTCCTCCCTCCTGAACCTTTCCAAATCAATAAGAGTTCGAGGCTAACTTGAGCAAACATTCGGAAAATCCAGAAAAGCATTTTTCAGGACAAAATCATCTAGACGTGCTCCTCTCAAAGTGGGCTGAGTCCCCTAAGGTGGTTCTGCCGGTTTCTCGCCTGTCTTCCAAGACAGTTCTATCGCTACCGGACGGTGCGTCACTAAGGCTGGTTTCACATTAGCGCTTTTGTGCACAGAGCATCGTGCGCACCCGTGCACCCATGTTTAGCATGACGTGCGCATGGTCTTGCGCACACTTGCGTTTTCGTGCGCATGCGTTTTTTTTGTCTTTCGCGCCAGACGCAACATGTTGCATTTTTTGGTCCGCCCTGTCTCGTCAAAAAAACACATGCGCACGGAATGCGCAAAAACAACACATTGAAGTCTATGGGAACACATGCGTGCGCATGGTCTTGCGCACGCTTGCGGTTTTTTGCGTATGCATTTTTGAGGTAAACAAGTCTGGAATGTGGTCTAGACAATGGAAAAAATGTCACACCTAAAAACGCATGCGCATAAAAAAACGCAAACGCATGCAAAAACGCATGTAAAGCGCAAGCAACGCTGTGTTTTTCTGACGCATCAGCGTACGCATGACGCTAAAAAACGCGCGTTTGTTTTGCGTTTTTCTTTGCGTTTTTTATGCGCACGATGCGCTGCGCAAAAACCGCTAATGTGAAACTAGCCTAAAGGATTCGACAGACCGAATTACTGTCCAAATTTATTTTTGAGGCCATTGGCGCCCTCTCTCTGTCCCAACTTCGCCTCAACTTGCGTGGCGAAAGCCATCTAAGCCTGGGCAAAGATAATTTGTAAGGGTATCTTAGCGTCAGCTCCTCAAGATGAGCTATCTGAATTAGCGGACCAAATTGATCATGCCACCAAATACCTTCTAGCTGCCTCAGTGGATGCAGCCGGGTGTTCCGCAAGAGCAAACAGTAATATCGTGGCCATACTCCGCATCCTTTGGTTGAAAACACCATCTCTAAGAAGTCGCTCTCCAACCTGGCCTTGTAAAGTTCCAGGCTCTTGAGCCAGGCTGGTCCAGATAATATGTCATGCAACAGGGGGGTAAGAGGACCTCTCTTCCTCAGGCCAGGTCCAACTCCTTTTTTAACAGGAAGGCTCCCCGGCCGTTTAGGTTCTCTCGACCTTTCCCTTCTTCAGAAAGATCCTCACGGCGGGACCGCCCTTCTACCTCCGGAAGTGCGGAAGAGACTTTCATTCAAACCCTCGCCCCACTGGAGACCAAAGGGCAGGACCCCCAAGCCCTCTGGTTCCCGCTCCAACAGATTCTCTTCCAAATGTCGGGTCACCCCCAGCTGGAGGTCTTTCCAGGGTGGGAGGCAGACTTCTTTCCTTCAGGGACGAGTGGCTGTTGGTTGTCGACGGCGCCTGGGTAAGGGAAATCATCACTTCCGGTTACAAGATAGAATTTCTTCCCTCCCAGTGAGACACTTCTTTCTGTCTCGCCCACCAAAACAGCCAACTCAGACACCAGTTTTCCTCCATGCTGTTTTTTCCCTCCTATCCACCGGAGTATTCGTACCCGTTCCTCCAAACAAACTGTTTTCAGGGTTCTTCTCGAATCTCTTCGTAATCCCGAAAAAAAGAAAAAAAAAAAAGGACGGCTCGCTCAGCCCAATCCTGGACCTCAAATTACTGAATCGCCACGTTCGGAGCCATCACTTCAGGATGGAGTCCTTATGCTCGGTGATCGCCTCCATGGAGCCGGGGGAATTCCTCTACTCTGTACACATTCTGGAGGCGTATTTCCACATCCCTATTTGGTACAGTACCAAAGGTTCCTTCGATATGAGATCCAGGAGGATCACTGCCAATTCTCGGCTCTTCCCTTCGGCCTCAGGGTCCTCACAAAGGTCGTGGCAGCTATCATAGCCATCCTTCGCTCCAGGGGGATTCTAATTATCCCTTACCTGGACGATCTGTTAATGAAAGGCCGTCCCTCCGAGAATGCGTTCAGAATCTGCAGATTACTCTGGGCACTCTGAACCCGCCTCGGCTGGATAATCATCTGGGAGAAGTCCACTCTGTACCCTACTCAGCGACTAGTTTTCCCTGGGCATGGAGTTCCACATGAACCTGGCCTGGGTGTTCCTTGCGAAGGACAAGTTTTCTGCTCTCTCAAAGGGAATTCGATCCCTGAAACGCCCAATCCTTATTCCCCTTTGGTCCTGCATGAGGGTCCTAGGGTAGATGATAGCCGCCCTTTTCACCTGTCCCTACTCTCTGCCTGGGACAAGTCTTCAGTCTCTCTGGACCGACCCATACTCCGGCCTCTCAAGGTGAGGCAATCCCTGACCTGGGGGACGTTGCCTTCGTCAGTCCTGCACGAGAGATCCTTTCTCCCTCTTCCGTGGCAGGTCATCAGCACCGACGCCAGTCCTTTCGTGTGGGGAGCGGTTTTCCATCAGAAAACAGCGCAAGGGCACTGAATCCCTCAAGAAGCCCTTCTGGAAATCAAAGATGGAAGTTTCTGTAGCGTAGTGGTTATCACGTTCACCTAACACGTGAAAGGTCCCTGGTTCGAAACCGGGCGGAAACACACAATCTTCCTTGCCCTCCTCCACTGGCAGGCTCTTCTCGCATGCAAACCAGTCCGCATTCATTCGGAAAACGCCACAGCTATGGCGTACATAACCCGCTGAGGAGAATCTCGCAGCAAACGGGTAATGATAGAAATGGCAAGGATCCTACGTTCGTCAGAACGTTACATCTTGGCCATCTCAGCCGTTCAATCCTGGGGGTGGGAAATTGGGTGGCCAACTTCCTAAGCCGCTAGGGCCTAGCATCAGGCGAGTGGTCTTTCCATCCCACGATCTTCAGCCCGATCTGTCATCGTTGGGGTACTTCGGATGTCGACCTCATGGCGTCTTGAGTTGTGGTTCCCTGGATTTGTAGCCAGGTCCAGGGACCCTCTGGCCATCGATTGCGAAGCACTGGTGATTCCATGGTCCCAGTTTCGATCTCCTTATCTGTTTCCACCTTGCCTGGATCTCAAGAGGGATAAAAAAAAATCAGAAAGCTTTCAAGTCATTCTGATAGCACCAGACTGACCAAGACGACCTTGGTATGCATAGCTGGTGAGCATGCTCTCGGACACCTTAAGGCTTCCAGACCATCCAGATCTTTCCTCGTAAGGTTTCTGAGTTTAACATGAAAGTTGAGGTGTGGTTCTGAGGGGATCAGGGTTTTTCCCACCAGGTTATTTAGACCATGATCAGAGCTAGTAAACCAGCCTCCTCCCGCATTTACCATAGGTAATGGAAAGCTTTTTTCCAATGGTGCAACGTCAACAATGTTTTCCATTGTATCGCTAAAGGTCGCCGGAAGGGGCTCCTAGCTTCCAATTCCACAGTTGCTTGTTGCATCCGTTCTGCGATACTGGAAGCATAACGTGTTCAGGAGAAACGTCCCCTTCCGGGAGTGAGAGCTTACCCCACCCAAGCTGTAGGGGCTTCTTGGGCTGTCTGTCACCAAGCTTTGACACTACAGATAATGCAGGGCTGTGACCTGGTCGTCCTTGCACACCCTTGCGAGGTCCTGCAGGGTTCATACCCAGGCCTCGTCCGATGCAGGTTTAGGTAGAAAGGTACCGCAGGCGGCGGAAGCACAACGACCAACCTAAGTCCTTTCTTCACGTAGCCTAAGTTCATTTTCCCACCCTTGGGACTGCTTTGGGATGTCCAATGGTAACCTGTGTATGCCAATGAAGCGATAAAGAAAGAGGGATTTTTGGTACTCACTCACCGTAAAATCTTTCTTGGAGCCTTCATTGGGGGACAAAGCACCCTCCCTGTTTAAGTTGTACCGTGTTGGGCCTACAAGCGTCTTGTTGGGTTGGTACACATTTGTGAGTTCATGTTACTTCTCCTACTGCTTTTTTCACCAACTGAGGTACTTGGTGCCTGTCGGTGGGTATATACTGCCGGGGGAGGTGCTATTTTTCCTATTTTGCATAGTGTCAGCCTCCTAGCTGCAGCAGCATACACCCATGGTAACCTGTGTCCCCCAATGAAGGCTCCAAGAAAGATTTTACGGTGAGTACCAAAAATCCCTCTTTTTGTTTCATTTCAGGACAAATGAATGAATCATACACATTACATATGTGATCATGCTGCATCGCAGGGGCCACCGCTGGTGTGTGCCTCCAGAAGGGGAATATATATATAATAATTTTTTTTTCATTATGTATAGTAGGGGGTAAGTCAGTGAGGGATCACATACAGACCCCCACAGGCAGCCCCTGAGCACAAGCATAACAGTGACTAAAAGCTAAAAAAAAATAAAGATTAAAAAACAACCACAGGACGGTTTAATCCCCGGGTATCACTGTAAGGTTGGAGTCACACTGCTGTATAACTCATGCGATAATGGCACGGACTAGCCGGCACCTCTCCTGGCTGCTGTATACTGGTGAGAGGAGGCTGTTGACAGGGCAGGCTGCTGCTGTATACTGGTGAACAGGGGAGGCTGTTGACAGGCGAGGCTGCTGCTGTATACTGGTGAACAGGGGAGGCTGTCGACAGGTGAGTTTGCTGCTGTATACTGGTGAACAGGGGAGGCTGTTGACAGGCGAGGCTGCTGCTGTATACTGGTGAACAGGGGAGGCTGTCGACAGGTGAGTTTGCTGCTGTATACTGGTGAACAGGGGAGGCTGTTGACAGGCGAGGCTGCTGCTGTATACTGGTGAACAGGGGAGGCTGTCGACAGGTGAGTTTGCTGCTGTATACTGGTGAACAGGGGAGGCTGTTGACAGGCGAGGCTGCTGCTGTATACTGGTGAACAGGGGAGGCTGTCGACAGGTGAGTTTGCTGCTGTATACTGGTGAACAGGGGAGGCTGTTGACAGGCGAGGCTGCTGCTGTATACTGGTGAACAGGGGAGGCTGTCGACAGGTGAGTTTGCTGCTGTATACTGGTGAACAGAGGAGGCTGTTGACAGGTGAGGCTATATACTGGTGAACAGGTGGGGCTAGTGCTGTATACTGGTGAACAGGGGAGGCTGTTGACAGGTGAGGCTGCTGCTGCATACTGGTGAACAGGGGAGGCTGTCGACAGGCGAGTTTGCTGCTGTATACTGGTGAACAGGGGAGGCTGTCGACAGGTGAGTTTGCTGTATACTGGTGAACAGAGGAGGCTGTTGACAGGTGAGGCTGTATACTGGTGAACAGGTGGGGCTGCTGCTGTATACTGGTGAACAGGTGGGGCTGCTGCTGTATACTGGTGAACAGGGCAGGCTGCTGCAATAGAATAGTTTTTATTGGCGCAATAAAGTAAAATCTACTTTAATATGCAAATGAGGGTGTTTTGCAGCACTCGTATTTGTATACTAAAACCTGTCTTTATTGTTAGCGCTCTGTTAGTAAAAGTGAGTGCTGTGTAAAGTTAGCTTGCAAGTCTGCGCTTACTCACTGAGGCTGGTTTCTCACTTGTGTTTTTTTCAAGTAAGGCAAAATCAGGTTTTCCAGCCAAATCCTGATCCTTTCAGGATCTAGTTTTATGGTGTCAGGAAGCAACTTGGAGTAACTGGATTCTACCTGACACCATTAAAGTGAATGAGCAAAAACTGGATCCTGAAAGGATCAGGATTTGGCTGAAAAACCTGATTTTGCCTGATTTGGAAAAAAAAAGTGTGAAACCAGCGACACTGGATGAGTGCAGCAGCGCGCTCCAAGTGTCAGTGTGGGTGCACACAATGTGGCTGCAGGCTCGCTCACCTTCAGTAAAGAGGAGGGGTGAATGAGCAGACAGCAGGTCTCTATATCACTAGGCCTCTCCTCACTGAAGCAAAGGCTAGGTCACCTGTTTTAATCTCTTGATGACTTTGAGAAGCTGAAGGTGTTAGAAAAACGCTCAAAAGACTGAACCTGTGCGCAGCGAGTGCAGACGTTCATGCTTTTAGTGCTTAATTAGTGTTTTTTATTAAAGCTTTTACAGAGTAGATCTTCCTTAAATAGATGTCGTGTGCACAGACTCAGTGTGTGACGTCAGTAAGGAGTGCGACCACGAAAAGCGCCTAGGGCAGGATGAAGGCCAAATACGGCCCTGGGTGGCGGAGACTCGGCACTCATACTGGGGAGGGCGAATAAAGCGCACACAACTGCAACTGGGGGATGTGTTTTCCCAAAAAAAAAAAAAAGATTGCCCTATAAAGCATTGCTGGTATTCTCTACTTCTTTACATTATACATTTCTCTTACTGCCCGGTCGGATGTGGTGGATTTTACGGCTCACCAGTCAGTGCTGGGACGGACGTCGGCCAGAGTGGAGGGGAGGCTAAAGAATAGTTAATTCTCATAAAGACGTCTGTTTTTCCTGGAGTGCTATCCATGTTTTTTTGTGGAGATCACTTGTACATGATTATTTATAGTGCCATTCACATGTCTGTTTTTTTTTTTTTTTTGTTTTGTTTTGTTTTCCTTCCCAGACCTAGAGGTCCATGCAAATTGCAGAGGCCTGTCGTCCAATATTGCACAACATGTTTGGATCAAAATCGGCAGTGTAAGTCTGTGGGTCTGTGATTTTCCGCTTTCCGATTCCTCCATATCTCCGAGCTCCGTGGTACCGCTGCGGACAGTTATTGGCTACAGTGATCACATGTCTGTAGAACCAGAATAGATTATTCTGGTTGTATTGATGTGACCTCTGCAACCAGTCACTGGCCAGTGATTGGCAGCAGCAGTCCCATGCCTATCCCTGCCAGATGAGGAAGCTTGGAGACCAGCGGAGAGCCCAGACTTCACTGCTGTGGGGGATATGTTTGGGTGGTACAGAAATGGCCTCCAGAAAGCTAACAGGTGCAGTAATGACAGTCAGGTGCTAAATAAAAATATACACTTGATGTTCCCCTTAATCCTGAATGAAGCCCCCTTCCTATTTCCATCGTGGTCCCTTCTGCTCGGTAGGTTGCACGCTTTGATGTGTGATGGGGGTCCAGCTCCTTTGATCTCGATCAGCCTTGTGGAGTTCAGTGGATTATGTGGCGTCCTGGGCTGATGTAGTGGAATAATGTACCTCGCTGGTATTTCATGTGTAATGTGCCATAAATCCCAGGTCGACGCGGTAATGATACCGCAACACATCGCCGGCTCCGCTGTCCTGATGGGAAACTGGTTGGCGCCTTTTGTAAATGATAGATTTTATGTTGTTTAACAGAACTCAGTCTGACGTTTGGTTTTATTAAAGACGTCTTTTTTCTTTCCTATACCTCCTCTAGGCCATGGCGAACATTGACAGTGATGAGATCAAGAGGTCTTCAAAAAGTAAGTGCCCCCATTGTAGATTTATTCTGACGGAGGAATATGCAATATCCACCAGCTGCTCTGAGCGACTGCTGCAGCTGAAGTCTTACCACTGTTCACCGTACGAAAAATTCTCCATCATGCCGATCATAGTACAGGGGCAACATCTGTACCGGTGTAATCAGGCGTGATACACACTGCCAGGCTGTAACTTCTCTCTCCGCTATTCTCGCCAACCCCAGGAGTTTAACGGGACTCTGTCGGCACAGAATGACTGTTCAAACAAGGCACAGGTTCTCGGTGCTGCATGGCGAGCCATCATTAATATACACCTTTCCAACCGGCCTGTTTCCCACCTGTCTCTTCCCTTCTCTGGCTCTAAGAAGCCAGAACTGTCAATCAAAGAAAGGGGGTGGAGATGGAGGAACAACAAGCAGGTGGGGGGGGTATATATAAACTTAGACCTGCCGTGAAGCACCAAGTGGCAGGATTTAAACAGTTGTTCTGTGCTGACAGTCCTTTCAACTCGTCCTCATGTAGCGGCATATGAGGGGGTTAACAGAGGAAGAGGGTTCAATCTGACAGGCCATTGTCACCCCCACGGCACAATTGTAGGTGCTGAAGGGTTGCTATGGCATCCTGAGGCCTAACAGTGGCCTGTGGGTCGGCTATGCACCGTAGCCTAATAGATCCTATAGTAAGTGAGGTCTAAGAGGCTACATGTCAATATTACTGACTTGATGATATAGTCATCAATTTCCCCCAACTTTTTTTTTGCTAACTTATTTGGCATCACTGGATCAGTAATAACGAATGTTCTAGCACTATATCATTATTCATATTACATGGTAAATGCTGCATACGAAGAAAAACAATGCCTGAATTTTTATGCCCTTAAATCAGAGAGTCCTATCGCACAAAATAGTTAATAAATAACATTTCCCACATGTCTACTTAACACAATTTTGGAAACATAATTTTTTTTTTTTTAGTTAGGAAGTTATAAGGGTTAAAAGTTGACCAGCGATTTCTCATTTTTACAACAAAATTTGCAAAACCATTTTTTTAGGGACCACTTCACATTTGAAGTCACTTTGAGGGGGTCTATATGACAGAAAATACACAACGACATAATTCTAAAAACGGCACCCCTCAAGGTGCTCAAAACCACATTCAAGAAGTTTATTAACCCTTCATGTGCTTCAAAGGATTTTTTTTGGAATGTGAAAGGAAAAAATAAATTTTTACTTTTCTTTCACCAAAATTTTCCTTTAGACCTAAATCTTTTTACTTTTGCAAGGGTAACTTGAGAAAATGGACCATACATTTTGTTGTGCAATTTCTCCTGAGCATCCCAACATGCCATATGTGGGGGAAATCTACTGTTTGGGCACACGGCAGGGCTCGGAAGGGAAGAAGCGCCATTTGACTTTTTGTTTTGAATGTAAAATATGTTGGAATAATTAGCAGACGCCATGTCATGTTTGGAGGGTCCCTGATATGCCCAAACAGTGGAAACCCCCAACAAGTGACACTATTTCGGAAACTAGACCCCCTCAGGGTACTTATCTAGATGAGTATTGAACACCTTGAACCCACAGGTGCTTCACAGAAGTTAAACAAAAAAACTGAACTGGCGTAGACTTGAATGACATGCATGATGTTTTGCATGTTCACACTGGCCATAAAAGCAAGCAAAACCAAAGGAAAAAACAATGTGTGTATACAGTATACCCTAATGAAAATAAATAAATACCGTATTTTTCGGACCATAAGACGCACTTTTTTCCACCAAAATTTTTGGGGAAAGTGGGGGGGGTGCGTCTTATGGTCGCAATGTACTAACCTCCGAGGCTGGTGCGGGTGCCGCAGGGGCTCTGTAGTGTGGTGGTGGCAGCGGGCTGTGCTCCGATGCAGGGGCGGCGGCTCCGCCGGCATTTCCTCCAAGCCCGGAGGCCCCCGCACATCCCTTGCTGGCCGCCGCCATGTTGCGGTGGCCTCCGGGAACATGTACGCCGGGAAGATGGCTGCCGGTCCGGGGACGGCGCAGGTTCAGATCTCATCGCGAGGTCTCGGGGGCGAGATCTCGTTGCCGAGATTTGAATCTCGCCCCGAGATCTCGGGACGAGATCTGAATCTGCGCATGCGCCGTCCCTCTGAAGCTGGGTGTCAGTTTGGGACCCAGAGACTCTGCCACTATTCACACTAAGTAGGTTTTACCGTTAGTGTAGTTACTGTCTCAAATGGGTACACCTTGCCGTGGTGGGACAGCTTTATACTTTTTTGATCAAAACCGTGTTTACCAAGTACCCTATGTTATTTAATGCACTTGCTTTTTTACTTACTTATTTTCATTAGGGTATATACACACATTGTTTTTCCTTTAGTTTTGCTTCACAGAAGTTTATAGTGTAGAGCCGTGAAAATAATAAGAAAAATATTTTAGCTACAAATTTTGTATTTGCACACGTCTCCGCTCCCATAGGCGTGGAGCGCAAATTCATTACTTTAATGAGCGGTATCACTGACCGCTCAGCACTGGAAGGAAGACAGGAAGAGAAATGCTGGCCCCTGAGATGCAGAGACTGATATGCAGCATCGGGAGGGTGAGCAATGCGATATTCACCTGTCCCCATTGCACCACTGTGTGGTCTTCCGGGTCCTCTGACTGTGACGTTCAGCTCAGAGGGCGCGATGACGTGGTTAGTGTGCACCCTCTGCCTGAACAGTCACTGCAGAGAGCTGGCGACGCTGAGGAGCAGCGGGCAGCGACGAGAGGGGAGTATGTCCATATTATAATTTTTTTTTTTTTTTTTTTTAAGCAGCATTGTATGGGGCATATTTTAATAAGAAGCATCTTATGGGGCCATCATTAACTTTTATGCAGCATTATATGGGGCATATTTTTGTATGGAGCATCTTATGGGGCCATCATTAACCTTTATGCAGCATTATATGGGGCATATTTTTGTATGGAGCATCTTATGGGGCCATCATTAACCTTTATGCAGCATTATATGGGGCATATTTTTGTATGGAGCATCTTATGGGCCCATCATGAACTGTATGGAGCATTATATGGGGCTCCTGATTCAATATTGATATTCAAAAACATTTAACCTACTGATGTCTCAATTAATTTTACTTTCATTGGTATCTATTTTTATTTTTGAAATTTACCAGTAGCTGCTGCATTTTCCACCCTAGGCTTATACGCGAGTCAATAAATTTTCTCAATATACAGTATATTATATATTCGTCATTATTAGAGTTGAGCGACTTTGGTCGGATCGGGTTTCGTGAAACCCGAATGAAACAAAATAAGTTTCAGATGAAACTCGTCCGACTAGAGCAAAACAAAGTCGGAGTTTCGTCCAAAACCCCACCCCAATGCAAGTCAATGGGAAATAAAAGTCGGACGAAACTCCGACTTTTTTTGCTCTAGTCGGACGAGTTTCATCTGAAACTTATTTTGTTTCATTCGGGTTTCACGAAACCCGATCCGACCAAAGTCGCTCAACTCTAGTCATTATCATGTCAATCTGGACAATAAAGTGAATATCAATTAAACTGAATAGTGAGCATTGTTAAATAAATTGCTCTTTCTTTTATACTTTCCACCTCCCAAAAAGTAACATAGTAACATAGTTATTAAGGTTGAAGGAAGGCTTTAAGTCCATCCAGTTCAACCCATATCCTATCCTAACTTGCCCTAACATGTTGATCCAGAGGAAGGCAAAAAAAAACCCATGTGGCAAACGGTAAGCTTCACATTGGGGGAAAAAAATCCTTCCCGACTCAACATACGGCAATGAGACTAGCTCCCTGGATCAACACAATATTAACCCCTTCACCCCCAAGGGTGGTTTGCACGTTCATGACCGGGCCAATTTTTACAATTCTGACCACTGTACCTTTATGAGGTCATAATTCTGGAACGCTTCCATGGATCCCGGTGATTCTGACATTGTTTTCTCGTGACATATTGTACTTCATGTTAGTGGTAAAATTTCATTAAAATAACTTGCGTTTATTTGTGAAAAAAACGGAAATTTGGCAAAAATTTTGAAAATTTCGCAATTTTCCAACTTTGAATTTTTATGCCCTTAAATCACAGAGATACGGCACACAAAAAACTTGATAACTAACATTTCCCACATGTTTACTTTACATCAGCACAATTTTGGAGCCAAAATTTTTTTTTGTTAGGAAGTTATAAGGGTTAAAAGTTGACCAGCGATTTCTCATTTTTACAACACCATTTTATTTTTAGGACCACATCACATTTGAAGCCATTTTGAGGGGTCTATATGATAGAAAATACCCAAAAGTGACACCATTCTAAAAACTGCACCCCTTAAGGTGCTCAAAACCACATTCAAGAAGTTTATTAACCCTTTAGGTGCGTCACAGGAATTTTTTTGAATATTTAAAAAAAAATGAACATCTAACTTTTTTTCACAAAAAAAATACTTCAGGTTCAATTTTTTTTATTTTACCAAGGGTAACAGGAGAAAATGGGCTGCAAAAGTTATTGTGCAATTTGTCCTGAGTACGCTGATACCTGATTTGTGGGGGGGAACGACTGTTTCAGCGCATGGCAGAGCTCAGAATGGAAGGAGCGCCGTTTGACTTTTTCAATGCAAAATTGGCTGGAATTCAGATCGGACGCCATGGGTAACAGCACCCTAAAAGATATTGTGCAATTTGTCCTGAGCACGCTGATACCCCACATGTGGGGGTAAACCACTATTTGGGAGCATGGCAGAGATCGGAAGGGAAGCAGCGCCATTTGACGTTTTTGGCTGGAATTGAGATCGGACACCATGTCGCGATTGGAAAACCCCTGATGTACCAAAACAGTGTAAACCCCCCACAAATGACACCATTTTGGAAACTAGACCCCCTAAGGAACTTATCTAGATGTGTGGTGAGCATTTTGAACCCCCCAGGGCTTCACAGAAGTTTATAACGCCCGGGCGTGAAAATAAAAAATTCATATTTTTTCCACAAACATGATCAATTAGTCCCCAATTTTTTTATTTTCCCAAGGGTAACAGGAGAAATTGAACCCCAAAAGTTGTTGTCCAATTTGTCCTGAGTACGCTGACATCCCATATGTGGGAGAAAACTACTGTATGGACACACGTCGGGGCTCGGAAGGGAAGCAGTGACGTTTTGGAATGCAGACATTGATGGAATGGTCTGCGGGTGTCATGTTGCCTTTGGAGAGCCCCTAATGTACCTAAACTATTGAAACTCCCCACAAGTGACCCCATTTTGGACACTAGACCCCCCACGGAACTTATCTAGATGTGTGGTGAGCACTTTGAACCCCCAAGTGCTTCACAGAAGTTTATAACGCTCGGACGTGAAAATAAAAAAATCATTTTTTTCCACAAAAATGATATTTTTGCCCCCAATTTTTATTTTCCTAAGGGTAACAGGAGAAATTGGACCCCAAAAATTGTTTTGCAATTTGTCCTAAGTAGGCTGATACCCTACATGTGGGGGTAAAACACTGTTTGGGCGCATGGCAGAGCTTGGAAGGGAAGGAGCACCATTTGACTTTTTCAACTCAGAATTGGCTGGAATTGAGATCAGACGCAATGTTGCATTTGGAGATCCCCTGATGTGCCCAAACAGTGGAAACCCCCAATTCTAACTCCAACCCGAACCCCAACACACCCCTAACCCTAATGGAAAAATGGAAATAAATACATTTTTTTTATTTTATTATTTTTCCCTAACTAAGGGGGTGATAACGGGGGGGTTTGATTTACTATTTGACGGTTTTTATGTTTGGCAGCTGTCACATGCTAAAAGACGCTTTTTATTGTAAAAATAGTTTTTGCATCACCACATATTGAGAGCTATAATTTTTCCGTATTTTGACCCACCGAGTCATATGAGGTCTTATTTTTTGCGGGACGAGTTGACGTTTTTATTGGTACCATTTTCGGGCACGTGACATTTTTTGATCGCTTTTTATTCCGATTTTTGGGACGCAGAATGAACAAAAACCAGCGTTTCATGAATTTCTTTTGGGGGAGTGCGTTTATCAATTTTACCGCAGGCAGAACGGTGTAAAGCGGTTTTATTCTTCGGGTCAGTACGGTTACAGCGATACCTCATTTAGGTCGTGTTTTTATGTTTTGTCTGTTTTATGCAATGAAAACTATTTTATATAAAAAATAATTATTTTCCCTTACGTCCCTCCGGACAGCACCATGGAGGACGTCCTTCCTTGCCCTATAGTGGGACAGGATCAGAGAGAGGTTAAAAGGCCCCTCCCACCTCCACCCTCCAGTGTTTTTCCTGTCCCGGCAGGGGACGGTTGTATGAGAGGTTGCTCTTAGAGCGAAGATAGCCTGTGGACATTTATTGCTTTCCATTCCCCTGGCAGGTGGTCTGTGGCTGATTCCTCTCTGGGAGAGGTCCCTCAGCCGTCATTCGTTGTACCAGACGGGATTGGGGGTCTCAGCCCTCTCTTCCCTGCTGTCAGGTGGACCGTGGCTGACACCTCTTGGAGAAGTTCCTCAGCCAGCCTGCATGATGGGCTCAGGGGGATCGTGCGGCGCGTCCAATCCTTCCCCCTGTCAAGGGGCCCAGGGCCGACACTCCCCGGTGGGGAGTCCCTCTGCCCCAGAGACCAGTCGAGCGGACGTGCTCCTGGGTTGAGCCGCTCCTCCCGGTGGGAGGCTCTCGGCTCGGACGCCGGCCGGCAAAACATGGCTAATTCCGGAAAACATGCAGTGGAGAAGGCCGCCGCGCCTCCGGCAACGTCAGCATAAGGTCGGCGTGCGTTCCACGGCAGAACGCGGAAGTGCAGAACGAGACAGGCAACAGCCTAGTTTCTTGGATCTCGTGGGGCACAGGAAAGGAAATCACTGGCAGTAATACAACATTCCTGACCGAACGCCACTTCCCTCCATGGTAGGCTCTCGGCGTTACCAGCTCCCCCTGTCTTTCTAGCAGGTGTAGAGCCAGCACAGGTGAGTGCACGCTGGAATGTTGTGTTCAGGGCCTGGCCTCTGGGTTAATACTAGCCTCATGCCTTGGTGCCAATGCTGGGCCTAGAGCCTCATGTGCTGAGATATGCTCCACATATAAGCAGCTAGGCCTTGGACCTCTAGGCTATAGTAAGGCCATTTGTCCAAGCTACATCTCATAATGGGACCTCAGTTAGTTGCAGACCAGGTCTGCACAGAGCCTTATGGCTGGACACGTGGTGGAATGCAACACAGGGTCTCCAGGGAGTCTGCTCTCCACCTGAGTCTCATTAATTAGCTCCTTCAGGTGGAGCTGGTCTGACAATTGAGATATACTATTCAGAGCGAAGGTTTATCCGGATCTCTGATTGCTCTCTTGGAGGTAGCTGGGGACCTGGCCTCTTGTTTGGCACCTTCAAGCAGAGCCGTAAACTGTGCATCATATTACAGTGCCTACAAGTAGTATTCAACCCCCTGCAGATTTAGCAGGTTTGATAAGATGCAAATAAGTTAGAGCCTTCAAACTTCACACAAGAGCAGGATTTATTAACAGATGCATAAATCTTACAAACCAAAAAGTTATGTTGCTCAGTTAAATTTTAATAAATTTTAAACATAAAAGTGTGGGTCAATTATTATTCAACCCCTAGGTTTAATATTTTGTGGAATAACCCTTGTTTGCAATTACAGCTAATAATCGTCTTTTATAAGACCTGATCAGGCCGGCACAGGTCTCTGGAGTTATCTTGGCACACTCCTCCATGCAGATCTTCTCCAAGTTATCTAGGTTCTTTGGGTGTCTCATGTGGACTTTAATCTTGAGCTCCTTCCACAAGTTTTAAATTGGGTTAAGGTCAGGAGACTGACTAGGCCACTCCAACACCTTGATTTTTTTCCCTCTTGAACCAGGCCTTGGTTTTCTTGGCTGTGTGCTTTGGGTCGTTGTCTTGTTGGAAGATGAAATGACGACCCATCTTAAGATCCTTGATGGAGGAGCGGAGGTTCTTGGCCAAAATCTCCAGGTAGGTCGTGCTATCCATCTTCCCATGGATGCGGACCAGATGGCCAGGCCCCTTGGCTGAGAAACAGCCCCACAGCATGATGCTGCCACCACCATGCTTGACTGTAGGGATGGTATTCTTGGGGTCGTATGCAGTGCCATCCAGTCTCCAAACGTCACGTGTGTGGTTGGCATCAAAGATCTCGATCTTGGTCTCATCAGACCAGAGAACCTTGAACCAGTCTGTCTCAGAGTCCTCCAAGTGATCATGAGCAAACTGTAGACGAGCCTTGACATGACGCTTTGAAAGTAAAGGTACCTTACGGGCTCGTCTGGAACGGAGACCATTGCGGTGGAGTATGTTACTTATGGTATTGACTGAAACCAATGTCCCCACTGCCATGAGATCTTCCCGGAGCTCCTTCCTTGTTGTCCTTGGGTTAGCCTTGACTCTTCGGACAAGCCTGGCCTCGGCACGGGAGGAAACTTTCAAAGGCTGTCCAGGCCGTGGAAGGCTAACAGTAGTTCCATAAGCCTTCCACTTCCGGATGATGCTCCCAACAGTGGAGACAGGTAGGCCCAACTCCTTGGAAAGGGTTTTGTACCCCTTGCCAGCCTTGTGACCCTCCACGATCTTGTCTCTGATGGCCTTGGAATGCTCCTTTGTCTTTCCCATGTTGACCATGTATGAGTGCTGTTCACAAGTTTGGGGAGGGTCTTAAATAGTCAGAAAAGGCTGGAAAAAGAGATAATTAATCCAAACATGTGAAGCTCATTGTTCTTTGTGCCTGAAATACTTCTTAATACTTTAGGGGAACCAAACAGAATTCTGGTGGTTTGAGGGGTTGAATAATAAATGACCCTCTGAATAAACTTTTCACAATTTAAAAAAAAATTAAACAAAGAAATAACATTCTTTTTTGCTGCAGTGCATTTCACACTTCCAGGCTGATCTACAGTCCAAATGTCACAATGCCAAGTTAATTCCGAATGTGTAAACCTGCTAAATCTGCAGGGGGTTGAATACTACTTGTAGGCACTGTACATCATAGGGGCATCGTTTTGTCTCTGTGCATCGTATCGCCGCTGAACATCGTACCGCTGTGCACGACATATGGCCGCTGTGCACGACATATGGCCGCTGTGCACGACATATGGCCGCTGTGCACGACATATGGCCGCTGTGCACGACATATGGCCGCTGTGCACGATACACGGCCGCTGGGCACGATACACGGCCGCTGGGCACGATACACGGCCGCTGGGCACGATACACGGCCGCTGGGCACGATACACGGCCGCTGGGCACGATACACGGCCGCTGGGCACGATACACGGCCGCTGGGCACGATACACGGCCGCTGGGCACGATACACTGCTGCCGTGCATGATATGTTGCCGCCGTGCACCATACGACAGCCGTGCATCATTGTGCCTCATATTGCATCATTGTGCCTCATATTGCATCATTGTGCCTCATATTGCATCATTGTGCCTCATATTGCATCATATTTCATCATTGTGCTTCATATTGCATCATTGTGCTTCATATTGCATCATTGTGCCTCATATTGCATCGTTGTGCCTCATATTGCATCGTTGTGCCTCATATTGCATCATTGTGCCTCATATTGCATCATTGTGCCTCATATTGCATCATATTTCATCATTGTGCTTCATATTGCATCATTGTGCTTCATATTGCATCATTGTGCTTCATATTGCATCATTGTGCTTCATATTGCATCATTGTGCCTCATATTGCATCATTGTGCCTCATATTGCATCATTGTGCCTCATATTGCATCATATTTCATCATTGTGCTTCATATTTCATCATTGTGCTTCATATTGCATCATTGTGCTTCATATTGCATCATTGTGCTTCATATTGCATCATTGTGCTTCATATTGCATCATATCGCATCATTGTGCTTCATATGGCATCACTGTGCTTCATATGGCATCACTGTGCATCATATGGCATCACTGTGCATCATATTGCATCACTGTGCATCATATTGCATCACTGTGCATCATATTGCATCATTGTGCATCATATTGTATCATTGTGCATCATATTGTATCATTGTGCATCATATTGTATCATTGTGCATCATATTGTATCATTGTGCATCATATTGTATCATTGTGCATCATATTGTATCATTGTGCATCATATTGTATCATTGTGCATCATATTGCACCAGTGTGCCTCATATTGCATCATTGCGCTTCAGGTTGCATCATTGTGCTTCATAGTACCTCTGTGCATCATATGGCGTCATAGTACTTTGGTACATCATACGTCATCATATGGCTTCATAGTGCCTTTGTACATCATGTGGCTTCATAGTTCCCTTGTGCATCAGACTGCATAAGGGGGCTGCATAGTGCCTCTGTTCACCATGCGGCATCATGGGACCTCTGCAGCGTATTCCACTATGTGGCTTCATAGTGCCTTTGTGCTGCAACATAGAGCTCTATAGTGTCTGTGCGTCATACTGCATCATATAGCTTCATGGTCCCTTGGTGCATCATATTGCATCATAAGCCTTCATAGTGGCTCTATGCATCATATTGCTTCATAGCGCCCCATAGTGTCTTGGCACATCATATTGCGTCATGGCGCTTCTGTACAGCATAAGGCTTCTGTGCATCATATGGCGTCATAAGGCTTTGGTACCCCTGCGCCTCAGGGGGTCATTTATGGGTCCTAATACCTCTGTGCTTCATAATACCTCGGGTGCTGTGGCTTTGGGCCTCTGGCTTAGACCTTCTGACTTGGGCATTTTTGTGGGCCACACCTTGTATGGTTGACCTACCACTTCACATTTTGTCTCAGGCCCCAACTCTGGTCTTTGTGTTTCGGGCCTAGACCCAGTTTCGGTTGCTTCATTCTTGGCAGCTGGACTTAGCCAGACGAACAGTTATGCTTGAATTGGCCTAGTAACTTAGCATTTCTTCTATTTGGAACAGAACTCTAAAGTGAGTTACTGTCTTGAGGGCTAAAGGCAGGTCCCTCTCATAGTTAACTTTTAAAGCGAGACATACGTCTTTGGGGTTCATCCTTTAAGTGGACATAGCCTGGGTGCAGAAAATCCCATAAGGTGGGAGAAAATAATTCTTCCCGACTCCACATAGAGCAGTCGGACTGGTTTCCTTGATAGAGACCCGTTAGGCAGATTCTTGTCCTATAAATCAGTTGTATTATGTTTACCAGGGGTGGCATCACTACTTTTTGTACCTGGTGGCGGTTCAGCAGCCCTGCATCAGGTGCTAGAGGATCCCATACTCGCTGCTCTTACAGGAGTCAGGGCTCCTAAGGTAAAGAAGCGGTATCCATGACTCTTGCAGTCGAGAACCCATAGTCCCATCTGCCTCGCAGTAGTCAATCCCCTCTGCGATGGGAGGAAACCTACTTCCCTCTAGTTAAAGAGTGTGGTTCCTCGCACCATAGCAGTCAGGGGTATAAATATCTCTAAGAAGATTGCCTTTTAGGATATAACATATGAATAAGTTGACACATTTACAGTGTCTGGGCTAATGACTTGTATAGAAGCGCACACACACTTACTCTCCTCAGTTCCAAAGTCCAGACTCCCGTGTCTAACATCAGTAAAACAGGCGTGAGGATCCACATTTCCCTTTCAATGCTTCTAATGAAAAGCCAATGTTGGTAAGTGGCAGGAGAGGTTACCTGCCAGATGGAGTATTTCCTTAGTCTTAAATAATAGCCAACCCTTTCTTGAGGTTTAGACATGTAAAGGATTCAGAATACACAGGACCTCCTGGATGAGTAGGGTACAGACGTCTCAATACTCTGCTATTTTCCATGTACTGTTATTGCGCTGATCTGCCAGCGGAGCAGGGTCTCTGGCCTGCAGGTTTCCTTGTAGTATGGTAAGGTGGTCTCTAGCCAAGATTTAAGCCGAGCCCAGGAGGACCGACGAAGGAACTATCCTGTGTTATAAGCACATACAGCGAATTAACGGTCTGTACAGTCCTCTTTGTATTATGGCTGTGGTTATCACCATACCTTTTGCTGGGCAATAAGGTTTTAATCCTATTTCTGTGACTGCGGTGTTCATAAGTATCTATCACAATAACTGTAATTCACTGCGGCTCATTAGTGGTATTGGGGTGCAACAGGTTGTTCCACTGCAAATCTTGTTGCCACATTCATACTGAAATTGGCCATTATAGACATATATCAGACACTCACTGCGGTGATTACCTTTGTAGATCCCTTTCGATATCTATATTTCTTCTCATCTTATAGACAATATCTGGATCTAGCCTGGTTCTTACCTAGAACTTTGATCTGGGGGCTTCTGTACCCACCCTGAGACCTTTGCTTTGGTATTCTCCATGGTGCTGTCCGGAGGGACGTAAGGGAAAAAGGGAATTAGACCTACCGGTAATTCTGTTTCCTGTAGTCCCTCAGGACAGCACCCTTAGTTCCCTCCCTTATGTTTGTCTTTAGGCTTGCATGGAATCGATCGGCAGATTGTTCATCCATCAGGTCATCGTGGCTCGAGATTGGGATGGAGCCGCTAAAGGGTCTTACAGACGCGTTTGTAAGGGCGTGTTTAGACCATTTCCATCCATCCTCGGTGGTACTTTGAAAAAACACTGGAGGGTGGAGGTGGGAGGGGCCTTTTAACCTCTCTCTGATCCTGTCCCACTATAGGGCAAGGAAGGACGTCCTCCATGGTGCTGTCCTGAGGGACTACAGGAAACAGAATTACCGGTAGGTCTAATTCCCTTTTTTGCATCGCTTTATTCTGCGAGTTATAACTTTTTTATTTTTTCGCTGATGATGCTGTGTGGCGGCTCGTTTTTTGCGGGACAAGATGACGTTTTCAGCGGTACCATGGATATTTATATGCGTCTTTTTGATCGCGCGTTATTACACTTTTTGTTTGGCGGTATGATAATAAATCATTATTTTTTGCTTCGTTTTTTATTTTTATTTTTTATGGGGTTCGCTAAAGGGGTTAACTAATGGGACAGTTTTATAGGGCGGGTCGTTACGGACGCGGCGATACCTAATATGTGTACTTTTATTGTTTTTTTTTTTATTTCCAAAAAATAGATTTATTTGGGGGAATATTTTTTTTTTTTTTTTTTTCTAATTTATTTGGCGGTTTTTTTTTTTTAAATTATTTTTACACTTTTTTTTATTTTTTTTTTTACTTTATTACATAGTCCCAGGTGGGACATCACTGTCCTGTGACAGATCGCTGATCTGTCACATCACAGATCACTGTGACAGATCAGCAATCTGTCACAGGCATTGAAGAAGACTTCCTCTTGCCTGCGCTTTGCAGGCACTGAGGAAGCCAGCTTCCTGCAGGCCCCCGAAGGCCCCCGTCGCCATCTTGGATTCGGGGGCCTGCAGGAAAGGAGCCCCCCGCAGCAGCGCTGCACATTGCGCTGCCGTGGGGGGCTCCGGGAAGCACGGAGGGAGCCCCCTTCCCTGCCGATGCTTCCCTTTAACCCCCGGTACGCCGCGATCGTGTTTGATCGCGGTGTGCAAGGGGTTAACGTGTCGGGGGCGGTCCGTGACCGCCCCTGACACATTGTGCCGGGTGTCAGCTGTGATAATCAGCTGACACCCGGCCGCGATCAGCGGCGCTCACCACGTGGGCGCCGCTGATCGCGGTAGACGTACTATCCCGTCCATGGGCATAGGGGCCCGGGTCCCATGGACGGGATAGTACGTCTGATGTCAGAAAGGGGTTAAGGAAACTAGTGTATATACCCTGTAATATTATACTTTTCAAGAAAGGCATCCAGTCCCCTCTTAAATTTTATTAGGGAATCACTCATTACAACATTATACGGCAGAGAGTTCCATAGTCTCACTGCTCTTACAGTAAAGAATCCGCGTCTGTGAGTATGCTTAAACCTTCTTTCCTCCAGACGTAGAGGATGCCCCCTTGTCCCCGTCACAGGTCTAAGAGTAAAAAGATCATTAGAAAGGTCTTTGTATTGTCCCCGCATATATTTATACACTGTAATAAGATCACCCCTAAGCTTTCGATTTTCCAAACTAACCCCAAGTGTAATAACCTGTCTTGGTATTGCAGATCCCGCAGTTCCCTAATAACCTTGGTCGCTCTTCTCTGCCCCCCTCCAGTTCAGCTATGTCTTTCTTATACACCGGAGACCAAAACTGTACGCAGTATTCTAAGTGTGGTCGAATTAGTGACTTATATAGAGGTAAAATTATGTTCTCCTCATGAGCATCTATGCCTCTTTTAATGCATCCCATTATTTTATTTGCCTTTGCAGCAGCTGCCTGACACTGGCCACTAAATGTGAGTTTGTTGTCCACCCATACACCCAGGTCTTTTTCAGTGACTGTTTTGCCCAGTGCTTTATAATTAAGCACATAATTATACATCTTATTCGTTCTACCCAAGTGCATGACCTTACATTTATCCCCATTAAAGCTCATTTGCCATTTATCAGCCCAAGCTTCTAGTTTACATAAATCCTTCTGTAATATAAAATTGTCCTCCTCTGTATTGATTACCCTGCAGAGTTTAGTGTCATGATCTGCGAATATTGAAATTCTACTCTCTATGCCCCCTACAAGGTCATTAATAAATATGTTAAAAAGAAGAGGGCCCAAAACTGACCCCTGTGGTACCCCACTGCTAACCGTGACCCAGTCCGAGTATGCTCCATTAATAACCACCCTTTGTTTCCTATCCCTGAGCCAGCTCTTAACCCACCTACACATATTTTCCCCTATCCCCATTGTTCTCATTTTATGTATCAACCTTTTGTGTGGCACCGTATCAAAAGCTTTTGAAAAGTCCATGTACACCACGTCCACTGCATTCCCTTGGTCCAGTCCGGAACTTACCTCTTTGTAAAAGCTTATCAGATTAGTCTGACTGGAAAGGTCCCTCGTAAACCCATGTTGATATTGGGTCATGAGGTTATTCTTCTCTAGATACTCCAGTATAGTATCTCCTAGAAAACCCTCCAGGATTTTACCCACAGTTGAAGATAAACTTACTGGCCTATAATTTCCAAGTTCAGTTTTAGTCTCCTTTTTGAATATTGGCACCACATTTGCCATACACCATCTTTAAGATTCCATATTTAAAAGGGACTGGTTCAGACCCTATTATTATGGAATCTTTAAAGATTAACCCCTTTCTGACATCAGACGTACTATCCCGTCCATGGGACCCGGGCCCCTATGCCCATGGACGGGATAGTACGTCTACCGCGATCAGCGGCGCCCACGTGGTAAGCGCCGCTGATCGCGGCCGGGTGTCAGCTGATTATCACAGCTGACACCCGTCACAATGTGTCAGGGGCGGTCACGGACCGCCCCCGACACGTTAACCCCTTGCACACCGCAATCAAGCACGATCGCGGTGTACCAGGGGTTAAAGGGAAGCATCGGCAGGGAAGGGGGCTCCCTCCGTGCTTCCCAGAGCCCCCACGGCAGTGCAATGTGCAGCGCTGCTGCGGGGGGCTCCTTTCCTGCAGGCCCCCGAATCCAAGATGGCGATGGGGGCCTGCAGGAAGCTGGCTTCCTCAGTGCCTGCAAAGCGCAGGCAAGAGGAAGTCTTCTTCAATGCCTGTAACAGATTGCTGATCTGTCACAGTGATCTGTGATGTGACAGATCAGCAATCTGTCACAGGACAGTAATGTCCCACCTGGGACTATTTAATAAAGTTAAAAAAAAAAAAAAAAAGTGTTAAAACAATTAAAAAAAAAAATCGCCAAATAAATTAGAAAAAAAAAAAATATTCCCCCAAATCCATTTTTTGGAAATAAAAAAAAACAAAACAATAAAAGTTCACATATTAGGTATCGCCGCGTCCGTAACGACCCGCCCTATAAAACTGTCCCATTAGTTAACCCCTTTAGCGAACCCCTTAAATAAAAATAAAAAAGGAAGCAAAAAATGATTTATCATACCGCCAAACAAAAAGTGTAATAACGCGCGATCAAAGACGCATATAAATATCCATGGTACCGCTGAAAACGTCATCTTGTCCCGCAAAAAACGAGCCGCCACACAGCATCATCAGCGAAAAAATAAAAGTTAAAGCTCGCAGAATAAAGCGATGCAAAAATAATTATTTTTTATATAAAATAGTTTTCATTGCATAAAACCGACAAAACATAAAAAAACGACCTAAATGAGGTATCGCTGTAACCGTACTGACACGAAGAATAAAACCGCTTTATCAATTTTACCGCACGTGGAACGGTGTAAACGCACTCCCCCAAAAGAAATTCATGAAACGCTGGTTTTTGTTCATTCTGCGTCCCAAAAATCGGCATAAAAAGCGATCAAAAAATGTCACGTGCCCGAAAATGGTACCAATAAAAACGTCAACTCTTCCCGCAAAAAATAAGACCTCACATGACTCGGTGGGTCAAAATACAGAAAAATTATAGCTCTCAATATGTGGTGATGCAAAAACTATTTTTACAATAAAAAGCGTCTTTTAGCATGTGACAGCTGCCAAACATAAAAACCGCCATTAATAGTAAATCAAACCCCCCGTTATCACCCCCTTAGTTAGGGAAAAATAATAAAATAAAAAAAATGTATTTCCATTAGGGTTAGGTCTAGGGTTAGGGCTAGGGGTAGGGTTAGGGCTGAGATTAGGGTTAGGGGTGTGTTGGGGTTCGGGTTGGAGTTAGAATTGGGGGTTTCCACTGTTTGGGCACATCAGGTGCTCTCCAAATGCAACATTGCGTCTGATCTCAATTCCAGCCAATTCTGAGTTGAAACAGTCAAATGGTGCTCCTTCCCTTCCAAGCTCTGCCATGCGCCCAAACAGTGTTTTACCCCCACATGTAGGGTATCAGCCTACTCAGGACAAATTGCAAAACAATTTTTGGGGTCCAATTTCTCCTGTTACCCTTAGGAAAATAAAAATTGGGGGTAAAAATATCATTTTTGTGGAAAAAAATGATTTTTTTATTTTCACGTCCGAGCTTTATAAACTTCTGTGAAGCACTTGGGGGTTCAAAGTGCTCACCACACATCTAGATAAGTTCCGTGGGGGGTCTAGTGTCCAAAATGGGGTCACTTGTGGGGAGTTTCAATAGTTTAGGTACATCAGGGGCTCTCCAAAGGCAACATGACACCCGCAGACCATTCCATCAAAGTCTGCATTCCAAAACGTCACTACTTCCCTTCCGAGCCCTGACGTGTGTCCATACAGTAGTTTTCTCCCACATATGGGGTGTCAGCGTACTCAGGACAAATTGGACAACAACTTTTGGGGTTCAATTTCTCCTGTTACCCTTGGGAAAATAAAAAAAAATTGGGGACTAATTGATCATGTTTGTGGAAAAAATACAAATTTTTTATTTTCACGCCCGGGCGTTATAAACGTCTGTGAAGCCCTTGGGGGTTCAAAGTTCTCACCACACATCTAGATAAGTTCCTTAGGGGGTCTAGTTTCCAAAATGGTGTCAATTGTGGGGGGTTTCCACTGTTTTGGTACATCAGGGGTTTTCCAATCGCGACATGGTGTCTGATCTCAATTCCAGCCAAAAACGTCAAATGGCGCTGCTTCCCTTCCAAGCTCTGCCATGAGCCCAAATAGTGGTTTACCCCCATATGTGGGGTATCAGCGTGCTCAGGACAAATTGCACAATAACTTTTAGGGTCCTGTTACCCTTGGGAAAATAAAAATTGGGGCGAAAAGATCATTTTTGTGGAAAAAATATGATTTTTTAATTGTACCGCTGTACGTTATAAACTTCTGTAAAGCCCTTGTGGGTTCAAAGTTCTCACCACATATCTAGATAAGTTCCTTGGGGGGTCTAGTTTCCAAAATGGGGTCACTTGTAGGGGGTTTCCACTGTCCACTGTTTAGGTACATCAGGGACTCTCCAAACGTGACATGGCGTCCGATCTGAATTCCAGCCAATTTTGCATTGAAAACGTCAAACGGCGCTCCTTCCATTCTGAGCTCTGCCATGCGACGAAACAGTCGTTCCCCCCCACAAATCAGGTATCGGCGTACTCAGGACAAATTGCACAATAAGTTTTGCAGTCCAATTTCTCCTGTTACCCTTGGTAAAATAAAAAAAATTGAACATGAAGTATTTTTTTTGTGAAAAAAAGTTAGATGTTCATTTTTTTTTTAAAATATTCAACAAAATTCCTGTGATGCACCTAAAGAGTTAATAAACTTCTTGAATGTGGTTTTGAGCACCTTACGGGGTGCAGTTTTTAGAATGGTGTCACTTTTGGGTATTTTCTATCATATAGACCCCTCAAAGTGGCTTCAAATGTGATGTGGTCCTAAAAATAAAATGGTGTTGTAAAAATGAGAAATCGCTGGTCAACTTTTAACCCTTATAACTTCCTAACAAAAAAAAATTTTGGTTCCAAAATTGTGCTGATGTAAAGTAAACATGTGGGAAATGTTAGTTATCAAGTTTTTTGTGTGCCGTATCTCTGTGATTTAAGGGCATAAAAATTCAAAGTTGGAAAATTGCGAAATTTTCAAAATTTTTGCCAAATTTCCGTTTTTTTCACAAATAAACGCAAGTTATTTCAATGAAATTTTACCACTAACATGAAGTACAATATGTCACGAGAAAACAGTGTCAGAATCACCGGGATCCATGGAAGCGTTCCAGAGTTATGACCTCATAAAGGTACAGTGGTCAGAATTGTAAAAATTGGCCCGGTCATGAACGTGCAAACCACCCTTGGGGGTGAAGGGGTTAAAAATAATGGTCTATGACTGTGCTTAATTCCTGCAGTACTCGGGGGTGTATCCCATCCGGGCCGGGGATTTGTCAATTTTAGTGATTTGTAGATGCCGCCGTACTTCCTGCTGAGTTAAGCAGGTGACATTTAATGGAGAATTTTTATCCCTGATCATGTTATCCGTCATGGGATTTTCTTGTGTAAATACTGTTGAAAAAAAGTCATTTAGCATATTGGCTTTTTCCTCATCCTCATCCACCATTTCACCCAGACTATTTTTAAGGGGACCAACACTATCATTTTTTAGTTTCTTACTATTTATGTAGTTAAAGAATATTTTGGGATTATTTTTACTTTCTCTGGCAATGAGTCTCTCTGTCTCAATCTTTGCTGTCTTGATTTGCTTTTTACAGAATTTCTTTAATCTTCTGTATTTAGTTAATGTCTCATCACTACCTACTTGCTTTAATTCTCTAAATGCTTTATTTTTGTCACTTATTGCACCCCTTACAGCTCTATTTAGCCATAGTGGTTTCCTCCTATTTCTCGCATGTTTATTCCCATACGGTATATATTGTGCACAGGTACTATTCAGGATGCTAATAAACGTCTCCCATTTTCTTTGTGTATTTTTATGTCTCAGGATATCATCCCAGTTAATTGCACCAAGTATATGTACCGCTGAAAATATCTTGTCACTATTGATGAGTGAAAGTGCTTGCTACTTGAGCTTACACCGGGTGCTATGGTACGCACAGAGTATTGCGGGTGCTCGAGTCCCCGTTTCGCAGCTCTTACAGCCAAGAAAACATGCTGGCATTGCTGGTTTATTGCAGGCAATCCCCACTTTTTTTGCTGTCTAACAGCTGCAAAACACGCTGGGCCGGGGACTCGACTGTCACGTGCAAACTCGAATAGCGTGCACTTGCACTCATCACTACTTATCGCGCAAAATATAAGCTCTCGTACAGCTCCATTGATGAAGAATTGTAGATCCATGCGGTGAAACAAATGATTTTTCGACAAGCAGTATACCTCGAAGTTATAAAGCTATATACATTCTATATCACCATGTTCGTACTGATCCAAAGAATGAAGCTAACACTGTGTGCAGTATGTAAATCAAGCACTAGTGTCTGAGCTCCATGGAAATGAGCGGTACACTACAAAAGATGAAAGCTGCCTTGGCAGGAGAATGACAGCATGAAAATGTGCATGGAGCTCCCGGGGGGGGCGCAGTGTTTGTGCTGATAATACTAGAGGAGGTCTGGACTCTGCAGTACTGGGGTCAGCAGAGTGTTCGTGACTCTTCTGCTCTCCGGTCCTCATCTCTCAGATCCCCCCCCCCCGCTCTGTAACATTACGGGGTCTCCACTTTGGGGCTGAGTTACTGCAGCTCCTTCCACTTCTCAGTAATTTCACTCACTGGTGATGAAAGATTTAGGAGTGAAGAAATGTCATAAACAGACTTGTCACCAGGGCTGTGGGGTCTGTAAGCCAAACTACAGACTCCTCAATTTCCCTGGCTCTGACCCCAGAGCACTGGTCAGTACTGAGCATGTGCATAAAGTGCTCCACAGATTCATCTCATCTACGACTCCACAGCACTGGTCACTACTGAGCATGTACATAAAGTGCAGCACAGATTCATCTCATCTCTGACCCCACAGCACTGGTCACTACTGAGCATGTACATAAAGTGCAGCACAGATTCATCTCATCTATGACCCCACAGCACTGGTCACTACTGAGCATGTACATAAAGTGCAGCACAGATTCATCTCATCTCTGACCCCACAGCACTGGTCACTACTGAGCATGTGCATAAAGTGCTCCACAGATTCATCTCATCTACGACTCCACAGCACTGGTCACTACTGAGCATGTACATAAAGTGCAGCACAGATTCATCTCATCT
Source organism: Dendrobates tinctorius (assembly GCF_039654945.1). Lineage (NCBI taxonomy): Eukaryota > Metazoa > Chordata > Amphibia > Anura > Dendrobatidae > Dendrobates > Dendrobates tinctorius. Next base: position 18,676,691 of record NW_027361689.1, on the reverse strand, counting down.
CTGACCCCACAGCACTGGTCACTACTGAGCATGTACATAAAGTGCAGCACAGATTCATCTCGTCTATGACCCCACAGCACTGGTCACTACAGAGCATGTGCATAAAGTGCAGCACAGATTCATCTAATCTCTGACCCCAGGGCACTGGTCACTACGGAGCCTGTACATAAAGTGCAGCACAGATTCATCTCCTCTCTGACCCCACAGCACTGGTCACTACTGAGCATGTGCATAAAGTGCAGCACAGATTCATCTAATCTCTGACCCCACAGCACTGGTCACTACTGAGCATGTGCATAAAGTGCAGCACAGATTAATCTCCTCTCTGACCCCACAGCACTGGTCACTACTGAGCATGTGAATAAAGTGCAGCACAGATTCATCTAATCTCTGACACCACATCCCTGGTCACTACTGAGCATATGCATAAAGTGCAGCACAGATTCATCTAATCTCTGAAACCACATCCCTGGTCACTACTGAGCATATGCATAAAGTGCAGCACAGATTCATCTCATCTGTGACCCCACAGCACTGGTCACTACTGAGCATGTGCATAAAGTGCAGCACAGATTCATCTCATCTACGACTCCACAGCACTGGTCACTACTGAGCATGTGCATAAAGTGCAGCACAGATTCATCTCATCTACGACTCCACAACACTGGTCACTACTGAGCATGTGCATAAAGTGCAGCACAGATTCATCTCATCTACGACTCCACAGCACTGGTCACTACTGAGCATGTGCATAAAGTGCAGCACAGATTCATCTCATCTCTGACCCCACAGCACTGGTCACTACTGAGCATGTGCATAAAGTGCAGCACAGATTCATCTAATCTCTGACCCCACAGCACTGGTCACTACTGAGCATGTGCATAAAGTGCAGCACAGATTCATCTCATCTCTGACCCCACAGCACTGGTTACTACTGAGCATGTGCATAAAGTACAGCACAGATTCATCTAATCTCTGACTCCAGAGCACTGGTCACTACTAAGCATGTGCATAAAGTGCAGCACAGATTCATCTCATCTACGACTCCACAGCACTGGTCACTACTGAGCATGTATATAAAGTGCAGCACAGATTCATCTCATCTCTGACCCCACAGCACTGGTCACTACTGAGCATGTGCATAAAGTACAGCACAGATTCATCTAATCTCTGACTCCAGAGCACTGGTCACTACTAAGCATGTGCATAAAGTGCAGCACAGATTCATCTCATCTACGACTCCACAGCACTGGTCACTACTGAGCATGTATATAAAGTGCAGCACAGATTCATCTCATCTCTGACCCCTCAGCACTGGTCACTACTGAGCATGTACATAAAGTGCAGCACAGATTCATCTCATCTATGACCCCACAGCCCTGGTCACTACTGAGCATGTGCATAAAGTGCAGCACAGATTCATCTAATCTCTGACCCCACAGCACTGGTCACTACTGAGCATGGACATAATGTGCAGCACAGATTCTTCTCCTCTATGACCCCACAGCACTGGTCACTACTGAGCATGTACATAAAGTGCAGCACAGATTCATCTCATCTCTGACCCCACAGCACTGGTCACTACTGAGCATGTACATAAAGTGCAGCAGAGATTCATCTCATCTATGACCCCACTGCACTGGTCACTACTGAGCATGTACATAAAGTGCAGCACAGATTCATCTCATCTATGACCCCACAGCCCTGGTCACTACTGATCATGTGCATAAAGTGCAGCACAGATTCATCTAATCTCTGACCCCACAGCCCTGGTCACTACTGAGCATGTGCATAAAGTGCAGCACAGATTCCATCTCATCTCTGACCCCACAGCACTGGTCACTACTGAGCATGGACATAAAGTGCAGCACAGATTCATCTCCTCTATGACCCCACAGCACTGGTCACTGCTGAGCATGTGCATAAAGTGCAGCACAGATTCATCTCATCTATGACCCCACAGCACTGGTCTCTACTGAGCATGTCCATAAAGTGCAGCACAGATTCATCTAAACTAAAAACCCAGATCAGGAACAGAACATTTTATAACTTTCCAAAATTCTTCTTAAAACATTTACAGCATACCCTTCATTGTACTGCCGTACCCAATGTATTATTCCTTTTTATACCAGCTCCAATTCCGACTCCACACCCCTGCTTGTTAGACTGGTGGCTCCTATCATAGGACTGCGCTGGTATCTGTGAGCTCTGCACCACCCGCCATTCTGTCACATATTGGTATACGCAGACGGCATAGCCGGGGAACCAGGGCTGTGGAGTCGGTAAGCCAAACCTGCGACTCCGACTCCTCAATTTCCCTTACACCGACTCCGACACATATTGCTTATATTTAAGTGAAAAATTTATTGTAGTACAATGTGAACCTCAGACATTTAATCATTTTTATGATCCAATAATCAAGATATTTAGATAGAACAGAATATATATTGGTGTACTACCCGGTTTTCATTCTTTTTGGTACAGATACGATATGGATAGACAGATATGGATAGATAGAGCAGATTTCTAATCTGCTTTTGCTATTGAAAACATCTATTAGCTCAAAAACCTTTCAGGTGATGCAGTTTTTTAAAAAGATGATCTGCTTTTGCAGCTGAAAAACGTATCCTCAAAAAACACAGGAAAAACTCTGTGTGTGAATGTAGCCTTAGATCAGGAATATAACAGTCATTTATAGGACATTTCATAACTTTCCCAAATTCCTATGAAAAAATATTCAGCACATTCTGCATTGAACTACTGTACCCAATTTATTATATATTTTAGGAGTCGGAGTCGGTCCATTTTATACCGACTCCAACTCCGACTCCACCAAAATGAGCACCGACTCCACGACTCCGACTCCACAGCCCTGCGGGGAACAATGAGTATAGATGAGAGGTGTATGTGTTTTTTTTTTTTTTAATTAGTTCTAGCCTTGCGTGCCTTTGGTGTGACTGTTTGACGCTTTTTTTTGTTTGCTTTTCTTTGTCCCGTATCAGAGTCTTTGACGTCGCCGGGTGCCCGCTTTGATGCCTCACTCTTCTACTTAACGCGAAGATTCATGGACATAATTAAATCCGCTCCAGAGGGCATCGTGAACCTGCATCATGTCGCCAGACAGCTCGGGGTGGGGAAGAGAAGGGTGTACGACATCACGAACGTATTAGACGGGATCCGACTCATTCAGAAGAAATCCAAGAACTTCATCCAGTGGGTGTGAGTAATGGCCGAGCGCTTAATCACTCGATAAATTAATTTTTGGCAGACAATACAGAATTGCATTTCTGTTGCGGCCTCTTGTATAAAGCAGCAGAAAAGGCTTTTACTGGGATTGATCCTATGTACTAACGCGATCAATGCTGCATTCAGGACCCAGACTGGTAATGGAGGGGCTGGCCGGAGAGCGCTGGCTTATTCACCTGGTGTTGTCTATCATGTGGAAATATAATTTTTACTACAGAGTGTACCTGACTGATGTGTAACATTCTATGCCTCAGTATTAACTCTGTAAGAGGGCATTTCTTTATGTCACCACTAGGGAGTAGTATTTGATCTTGTGAATAAGTGTATTGGCCTATGACCAGGTACACGGTGTAACATGCGTATAACGCCAGGTGTTGTGCCCTGATCTGAAATGGTACCCATCATATTTTTTTGGTAATTGATATGTTGGAAACCTGTCAGATATTTTTAATCAATGGGGGTCTGGGTGCTGGGACCCTCACTGACTGCTATAACATTCAGCGTAACCCTCCCAGAAGTTTACTACCCCCTGACTGTAGTGAGATTTGTGCCACTCGTCACTGCGTAATGAATCGAGAGCGTCTGACTGACATGCCTCATCAAGGAAAACTGCTGTGCTTTATGAATTGGATCCTGGGGTTTTATCCATCTAGCTTTAATTTAAGAAATTTAAGAAAGCAATTTATCTAATTCGGACATCTTTTTGTACTATTCCTTTAGGGGGTCCGATCTGAACAATCCCGGTACTGCCGCGTCCCCAACACAGCAGATGCGCGATGATATCAGTAATCTCTCGGCCATGGAGGAGGCACTGGATAAGCTAATCCTGGATTGTGCTCACCAGTTATTCGGACTTACCGAGGACGGGGCCAACAAGAAATATCCTTCTATTGTTATGGAAGAGGATGATAAGCTCATGGAAACTAGAGCTGTCCTGATTTGCTCCTCTTGACTTTTTATTAGTAAAAGTGACTATTTAAATAAGCAGTGTATCATCTAAACTTGTCCTGGTCGCCTAGGATAGTGACTTTTTATATCAGCCGTGTTTGTCTGCTGGATGGAGATCACTTACAGGGTTTTACCTAGTCCCAATTGTAAACTGCAGGTAATGAATTCATGTCTCAGTGAGGTGTGCCAAATTATGACTTCAGCTCCGCTGCACCTTAATACTTAAGCCCCCGTTACACACTGCGATATCGCTAGCAATATCGCTGTAAAGTCACCGATTTTGTGACGTAGCAGCGATATTGCTAGCGATATCGCTGCATGTGATACTTACCTCCGACCCGCTCCCCCGCTGATTATCGCTGGTCGCGCGAGAAGCTGCTGGACCATTCCTCGTCGGCCACTTCCTGTTGGGCTTCCTGTGGCGCCGACGAGCAACGCGGGGAGCCGGGCGGGAGGACGCAGGATCGCCGCGTCTGACAGGTAAGTAGCGATCCCCGTCCCCAGCGATGTCACTGGTGAGATCTGCCTGAGTGGCAACTCACTAGCAACCACCTAGCGATGCACCAGCGATCCTGACCGCGTCATATCGCTGGTCGGGATCGCTGGTCCATCGCTAGGTGTAACGGTACCCTTACATTAGTAAATCGCACATGTGGTGATGAAGCGTTTCCAGTTTTAACAAACCGCAGTTCTTTTTTTTTTTTGTTTTTTTTTTTTTTGTTTGTTTTAAAAAAACAGAACACTCTGAGTTTTACTCGCCCTCCCCTGGTTTAGGCTGGGTTCACATTCCGTTATGGCACTGCGCTTAATGTAACGGATGCTTTACGCAGCCATAGACTGCCATAACGTTGCGCATCGCTAACGCATGTCATAATCGGCATTCGTTAGCGAAGTGCCGTCATGCTGTGAAGGACCATCGGACGCGGTCTGCAGCGCTCGAGGGTCCGTCACTGCTAGTGTAGATGGAGTATCTGCGCTAGCATAACGCGATCAAAAAAAGGAGTTGCCTTAGCGCAGTCCGTTTAACGCATGCGTTGAACAGACTGCTCTAATGCAATGTGAACCAGGCCTTAGCAATGAGTCTCCAGTGTCTTGTCTGCAACGCTCGAGCCAATATCTGGGCTCTGCGGATGAAGATGGCACATGCCCCTTTTAGCTGTCGACATTGTCAGTGCTGCAGGCGATTTAAAAAAAAACAAAAAACGGTAACTCTGCACTAGACCCGGGGAGGGTGGGATTTAGTGTTTCTTTTCTTGCTTTTGCAGCAGAAGCACAGGGGTTTTCCAAAACCAGGAAACCTCATTCTGTTTTTTGTTTTTTTTGATGCACATAAATTTATTAGAAAATTATCCTTAACCTGAGAAACATTTGCATATGTCACATATCAAGACCTCCACCGCATTGGTGATTACCACGAGCAGGTAATTATTGTAGTGAGAGCGCCAGAAGAAACCAAGCTTGAGGTGCCGACACCAAATGAGGTGAGTACACACAACATGTACATTTAATTTCTGCCATAAATCATTACACTTGGCACCTGCATCATTCCAGCCCCCAACCCCCCCCCCCCCCCCGGCATCCAAGGCTTGAACTGCTCTTGGGCAGATCTGAAACAAAAGTAATGCCGGCCATACGTTACATGTTTCCTGTCCTGACAGGCACCCAGGTAGAGAGCGGAGAATCCGTTCTGAACCTAGTGGCACAGAGAGGTATCGATGGATCGAGCACGTTAGAGACTGTCCCTTCATACATTAAATGATTGCAAACCCTATTGAAATGGTTTGTATCTATCGAGTGTATATAATGACTCTGGGCCCCAGCTGGCAGCATTCTTATGTGTATGGGCACCATCCGCCAACTTTGAGGAAATGGGAGAGCTTGGCTACGAGTAGGACTCGTGTACCCAACTGCAGAAGAGGCTTCATACGATGGTGCCATATGGGACGTCGCTTACAGCCCGCTCTCTGCTCATGGTAGCATCACCGATTGCTGATTTTAGCGCACCAGGTAGCGATGGGAATAACGAGTAAATCCAGTTACCCCGGGGACTTGCGTACTTTTGGCCTAATTTGTATGCTCGCAGTATCTAAATTGATGACATTGTAAATGTTTTTTAGGAGTGCGTGGAAATCCATATTAAGAGTACAAAAGGACCTATCGAGGTGTTCCTGTTGGGTACAGAGCAGGAGAGGACGGATGAGAAGCCCTTTGAGATGTTGACAAAGACTGTTAAGATGGAGCCGGAGCCAGTTTCTCTGAGGGTATGACAAAAAGACTTCATTTCTAGTATTACTAAGTCCTTTATACAGATGTTGTCTTTCAGAATTGTACCAACAATCATAAGGTGAAGCAGCACTTTGCTTTGGCCAAATAAGACATGAGCGGGGAACCCTCCCCTGATATACATATGTCCTGAAAGGGTAAATGGAGAGGGGTCAGTAAATTCCTTGAGGGGGAGACCTACAATTCCCTGGTGTCTGTCTGGGGAGGGGGGATAATCCTTAACTTGGGAGATCACTTCCAGAGGATGTAATTTTGTCAGGAGGAATACAAATTCAACTTCTCATGGCAGAATTATCCTAGCTGGAGGAATATTCCAAGATGGGTGATGGTAACCAGCCAAGAGGCTACGGAAGAAGCAGCACCTCTGGCCTTGGTAGTTCCTGTGCCAGGTGGGATGAGTCCAGGGGATCCCCTACACACAGACTATCCTAATGCCTGTGTTTTTACTTGTATGTATTCTAGGACAGACCTAGAAAGGCACCGGCCAAAACATAAGGGATGCACATTATGCAAAAGTAAATTGTCATCTGCATGCAGTAAAAAGTTATGCCAAACTTGTATTGAAAGAATCCCCTTCTCTTATGGAAAGCATGAAGTCCCTGATCAAGGTTGAAATAAAAAAAAAAAAAAAAAATCATTAAAGTTCTTCAGGATGCCCAGCACCTCTTCAGAAAAATAAGAAACCACATTTGACTCCAGCCCAGAAGATGGAGAATTAAGGGAGTTCTATTCGGATGAGTCTTCCTTGGACAATTACAGGAGCAACAATAAGTGTAGAAGAGCTAAACGAACCAAAATCTACACAGGACATAATGTTTGGGGGATATAAGTTCGTAAGCAAAAATGCCATCCTGAATGGACCGGCGATAGACTCGCTTGCTTCCTTAAAGTCCCTGGACTATGGGGAGCTGATCTCCAGGTCGTGGCAGTGTAATGACCCGGTCAAAGAAGCAGAGGAGAGACAAAGACTTGGCCTCAGCCAAAATCTAATGCTACTGTTGGGCGAAGGCAGAGAGATGTGACAGGAGATGTGGCTGGAGCAGTTTGTTTCCGAGCCTCAATTTTTCCAGTACTCCTCTCAAGAGGTCAGTGTCTGCTACACAGGGGATAAGGGGAACACATGGTGAAGGATCCCGATTTATGCCATTATCTATGAAGTAGGAGACGGCGTCCCCTGAGCTTAGGGGTAAACCCTCATGGGCATAATGGATCTACTGCAGCTCCTAAAGGGGAAAAAGTTGCATCCTTGAAGAGATTTCCCAGGGTGACCCGCACACCACTTCCCTCCTCAATGCAGTTAATAAATTCAACTTTACTCTTAATACACTGATGGGACAAGTTGGCCACGCACAATCTATTTCTATACTACGTAATGACGTGCAGAAAAGGCCAGAACTCACCATAGCTGTGGAGAGCTGAAGTAGTGAGTTGGAGGACCCCCTCCCTCCAGTCCAGAGAGATGTACTGAGTCGCACACAGGCGGTCGCGGCACCGATGACCCGGAAAATCATCATGCACAATATTTTTCCCACTGTGTATTCTCCATACTAAATATGTGAAAAATATGGAAAAAAGTGTTTTCCTAATCCACTAGACTAGAAGACAGACTTAGGGTAATTTAAAATTAGTTTTATTTACCAAAAATGCTGTAAAACCTGTTTGTTGCTCATTTAAAAAAAAAAAAAAAAAAATGTTTGTACTTTCTCATTGCATTCTATAGGTGAAAACTTTAAATTGACATGCTGCAGACTTAAACGTAGCACTTCTGTAGGGTCCCGCCTGTGCACGACCACCAATCATGGTCTCGCTGTGCAGGGGACCTGCAGCCACTTCAAATTAACAGGTCACTGCTCAAGCAAGAGGAAACTGCTGGGCCGATGGGGCGCACGGGGGATGATAAGGCGCACGGGGGACTCGGCGGCGCGTGAGGGAGATACTGTCAATGTGAATGTACCTTCAGTCTGCATTCAGAATCAGCCTATAATTTAATTCTTACATTAACACAGGAGCGTGTTCTCTGGGCAGTCTGCCACTGAATACTATTAGATTTTTAGCAATTTGGGATTATAAGATGCTAGATTAATAGCGCTATCTTCTCACACCCCACACGTTCCTCATGTCGTCCTCTATAAATCAGGCTCCGTCCTCCCGAGTCGCCTCACACAGTAAAATACGACGCAGAGGTGTAGATTTATCACATCTGCTCTGTGACTTGCCGGCCATGGACATCCTGCAGCCATGTGTTCTCCGGTAGACTGGCAGCTCAGGGAACATCTGCTTGGGGCAGATAGCAGGAATATTGAATGTGGGAAATCCTTAGATAACTAATCCCAGGCTGATGGCTCATAAATCTGGAGAAATAACCTGACTGGGCATCTAGTAACGTCTCTTCTGGTTTTATGTTAATACTATGACTGACTCTAGTGTCTTTCTTTTATTTTCCAGACTGATATATAATGGGTCAGACCAATGCGACTGTCTACCAATGCGTTTGGAAGAAAATCCTGCATTCACAAGTCACTAATCTGCCCGACCCATCCGGATTTTATGGATGCTGAAAGCGCTAGGAAATGCCTTTTTTTTTTTTTTTTTTTTTTTTTTTATAAATATCTCACATCAAAGAAGATCTTGCGGAGAGTCCAGGCTAGTGGTATGCAACTGGAACGGCGCGTCTCCACAGCACTGAACTGGCGCAGGGACATCCTCGTTGTAAATGTCTGTGTTCTTGGCTCTCGGACCTGAAAAAATAGATACCGTAAGTCTTTAGTAGATGGCTACCCTGCCCCCGCTACACCCAAAGACATAGCTGCTGATAAGAGATTATGGTCATGAATGACTTGGTGCAGACACAAGGCTCATACCTGCAGCAGGAGGACCGGATGACGAGTCTCGTGTGTCTCCACAGCCACGTGAAAAATGGACTTTTCCAGAGACGTCTGGCAGAGAAATTATACTGGATGGATGGCCCATTCCTATTTGTCATTGGGTTAATTGTCCCTCACAGCAGCAGTGAATCATCTATATGGGTTTTTTTTTTTAGACAGTGTAAATTTATACATGTTGTTTTCTATACAATTCTCTGTAAAACTCGTACATATTAAAGACTTATTTTTTACAAATGTTCTGTCGCAAAAAACTGATGTTTCACAGCAGTACAGGGGTTGCTAATAGCTTGCTGCAAAGTTATTTGACAACATGAAAAGATCCTATAGCTGTCATGAGTTCAGAGTAGATTTTTTTTGGACATTTGATAAAAAGGTCACCCTTTTAAAGTTTGCTTCTTTCTCCCCTTATAAGACAAATTTTGCCCCTGAAATCAGCAGACACACTGAAAACGGCTCAAAGTTCAAGGCTTGTTTTAAACAAATAAAACCAGCACAGTGAGGAGTCAGGTTACACCTATTATACTCTATATAGATTTAGAAGTGTGAAGGAAAACGGTAGAGGCAGACAGATCGTTCTGAGCATCTTAACAAAGTCTCTTAAAGTACCCCAGAGCTGAATGCACAGCTCATGGCTGCACTATAATGTCCTCCAAGCTGCTGCGAAGAACAGGAATCTCTGAGGGCAGTCTATGGGTGACATAATGGTTAATGGCTATTCTTCTACCACTTGCTCATAGCCAATTGCAAATTAAGATACACTAATATATACACATACAGTGGTTAAAAAAATTATTAAATCTGTCACCAATTTTGTAGGTAAATAATTGTAAAGGTGCTAATGACATGAAATTCTCACCAGATGTTGCTAACAACCCAATCAAGCCATAGATGTCCATAAACTCTGTAAATAATAAGATGACACAGGGAAAAAGTATTGAACACGCTTATGGAAAATTAATACTTTGTATAAAAGCCTTTGTTGGTAATGACCGATTTCAAGACGCCTCCTGTATGGAGAAACTAGCTGCATGCATTGCCCGTGTGTAATTTTTGGCCCATTCTTCAACACACACTCCTCAAATCCTGAAGCTTATGTGGGCTCTGCTGAGCTTTAGTTCCTTCCATACATTTTTTTTTTTTATTGGATTCAGGTCCAATAATTGACTGGGGCCATTCTAGTAGCTTTATTTTCTTTTTCTGAAACCGCTTGAGTCTCCTTGTGTGTTTGGGATCATTGTCTTGCTGAAAAATGCGTTTCATAATTCTGGTACATGGCAATAGGTTTTTAATTCAATTATGTCTCTGTAGATTTGTCCATTTATCCTTTCATCAATAATATGAAGTTTGCCAGTGCCATATGCTGAAAAACATCCCTACACTATGATGAACCCATCTCCAAACTTCACTGTTAGTATGGTGTTTTTGGATTGATATGCAGTGCCTTTTGGCTTTCAAACATGGTGTGTATTATAGCATCCAAAGAGTTCAATTTTGGTGTCATCTGACCATACTATATTCTCCTAGTATTTCACAGGCTTGTCTAAATGTAGAACATACTTTAAACGCGCTTGAATATGCTTTTTGTTCAACAATGGAATCTTGCGTGGAGAGTGTGCATACATGCTATGTAGGTTGAGAGCATCATCTTCGTGTTATATGAAACAATTGTCCCTGCTGATTCCTGTTATTTCTGTAGCTCTCCACTGATGATCCTTGGTTCTTGGACAATGCTCCTTCTGATTAAATCTTTTCACTCCTCTGTTCCTCTGTCTGAAATCTTGCAGGAAGCACCTGGTTGTGGCCAGTTTATGGTGAAATCTTTTTTCCACTTGCGGATTATTTCCCCAACAGTACTCATTGGAACCTTCAGTTGTTTAGAAATTTGTCTGTAACCAATGAATTCAGTAGGTTTTGTAACAATAAGGTTGCAACGGTCTTGAGACCGCTCACTGGATTTACCCATCATGAGATGTTTCTTGTGTGGCACCTTGGCAATGAGACGCCTTGTATATAGGCCATCAATTGAAACAGCTGATAGTGAAAAACAAGTGGCATTATTGCTTTCCAATTACTGACAGACGTCTGCTGGTGTTATGACTTTCCATGGCTTTTTACACATCTTTATTTGTTCAATACTTCTTTCTGTGTAATATCTGTTACTACACATAACTTATGGACATCTATGGTTTGCTTGGATGAATTTTTGCGTTCATCTGGTGAGAATTTCATGTCAAAAGCAACTTTAAAACTAGATTTACTTAGAAAATTGGTGACATGTTAACCCCTTAGTGACAGAGCCAATTTGGTACTTGATGACAGCCAATTTTTACAGTTCTGACCACTGTCACTTTAGGAGGTTAGAGCTCTAGAACGCTTCAACGGATTCCACTGATTCTGGGACTTTTTTTTTTTCGTGACATTGTACTTCATGTTAGTGGTAAAATTTCTTCGATATGACTTCCGTTTATTTATGGGAAAAAAAAAACAAACGGAAATTTGGCAAAAATTTTGAAACTTTTAAATTGTGCCCTTAAATCAGAGAGGGGTGTCACAGAAAATAGTTAATAAATAACATTTCCCACATGTCTACTTTACATCAGCACAATTTTGGATACATAAATATTTTTATTTATTTTTATTTGTTAGGACGTTATAAGGGTTAAAAGTTAACCAGTGATTTATCAATTTTTCCAACAAAATTTACAAAACCATTTTTTATCTTAACACAGTGATCAAAATTAACCAATAGGAAAAATTGCGAAGACGCTGCCGGCCGGAAGGATGCAGGAGGGTCCAGGGACACCGGGGGGGATCGGGGACCCCCATTTCTCTCTCCTCTGGAGTGCGATCACATCAGAGGAAAATTTTAAATGGGAAAGCAGACTTTTTTTTTTTCTCCCGGTCGCTGTTATTCCGTTAACGGCAGTCGCAACACTAGAGTTGGTAAAAAAAAAAAAAAATGAGCCAAATCGTTCTCTGGGGTCTGGACTACCCCGGTAGCCTAGACCCCGGAGAAATACCGACGCTGGGGGGGGGCGCTATAACCTTATTTATCAGCGCCGTTAAAATGCGGCGCTGAGGATTAAGTACCCTTAAGTGCCGCCGTTAAAAGACGTATCGGCGTTCATTAAGGGGTTAAATACTTATTTCACCTGTTGTGTATGTATTTCTTAATTTGAAAAATGGAAAACTAACTTTAATTTTAATAGTGCACTTTTTATTTTGCCTTATACTGCCCATTGCTCCTTGTTGCATTTCTTCTCTTACAGAACGACAGTGCATGCTGGTAGTTGTAGCTTTCTTGTACCTGCAGCACCACAGGTTACAGACCATTCACTGCCCGAAAGAAGTCTTTTTACATGAACGCAGAACAACATCTAAAAAGTCTTATTTCCAGGACGTCCCTCCTGACAGCACCACCAGGAGGTTGTCCTTCTTATCCTTGATAGGGACAGAAACACAGAAGAGGTTAAATAGCCCCTCCCACCAACACCCTTAAGTGTTTTTTTCCTGTCCCTAACATGGACAAGACGCAGAGGATTCACAGGGCAAACACACAAAACCTCGGAAAAGGAAGACCCTGGAGACTGTTGCCATGCACAAACATCACTACCGACGCCAGTCTCAGAGGCTAGGGGGCCCACATGGAAGGTCGATAACTCCAGGGGACATGGGGCCCATCAGTACGTAACCGGTCTTCGAATTTGAGAGAGTTCAGGGCAGTCTGGGAGTCGCTAAAAACATGCCAGGAAGAACTGAAAGGTCAGAATTTTCTCGGACAACTCGACTACAGTTGCCTTCATTCAACATCAGGGAGGCCCCAGATACCGTCACCTTCAGGACCTAGCGCACAAGATCTTTGGCTAGGCAGAACGGACAATAACCTCAGTTACGGCAGTCCACCTGAAAGGATCCAGAAATCAGGTAGCCGACTTCCTGAGCAGAGAGAAGATCCAATCTTCAGAGTGGTCACTAAGCGAGGATGTCTTCACACAGCTATCCCAACACTGGGGGACACCAGAGATCGACTTATTCGCCACAAGAAAGAATTCAAAAACAAATAATTTTCGCTCAATCCGGCAGACAACCCAACAGGAGTAGACGCTTTAGCTCAGGAATGGAACATAGAGCTCGCTTACACCTTCCCGCCGCTCCCTCTTATACCATGAGTCCTAAGAAAGATCCAGGAAAGCAGAGCATCAGTAATATTGATCGTTCCTTACTGGGCCAAAAGAAGCTGGTTCTCCTTACTAAAATGGATGACACGGGAAGACCCGATACTATTACCAGCGAGACGTGACCTGTTAACTCAGGGACCCTTGGTGCATCAGAAACCAGAACTGCTACAACTATCGGCCTGGATTCTGAGGCGGAGATCCTAAAATCAAAAGGACTCTCTAGCTTAGTAATATCTACTATGCAGAACAATAGAAAGCCGGTAACCTCAGCTATATACCAAAAGATCTGGAAAACATTCTGTTCTCAATGTAAGAGGCCAGTATCAGTCATCCGGGGTCCAGATATCCCGCAGATTCTGTTTTCTCCAGGTGGGCTTCGACAATGGACTAAGGCCTAGTACGCTGAAAGTACAGGTGTCAGCCTTGGGCTCATACTTCGACTTCCCCCTAGCCAATCATCCCTGGGTAGTGAGGTTCATAAAAGCCACTCAGCGGATGAGACCCACAATCCGTAGCTCGATACCACCTTGGGATCTTAGCTTGGTCCTAAATGAGCTGCGCAAAGACCCATGTGAGCCACTAGAACAGGCCCCCTTAAGATCAATGACATATAAAACACTGTTTCTAGTGGAAATAACTACTGCTAGATGCATAGGGGAGATTCGGGCTTTGTCTATAGAGCATCCATATTTGAAGATCCAGGAGGACTGCATCGTCTTAAAATTAAACCCAGCCTTTCTTCTCAAAGTGGTTACAGACTTCCACTGGAGTCAAGAAATTGTACTACCGGCTTTCTGCCAGAATTACAACAGCGTGGCCTGGATCGCTTGTGGGGAGGACGTGTGTCGCTGTTGCTCCTGCTGCCAGCCACGGAGGGAGCCCTATTTTGACCCTAACGGGGGCTTTGCTGTGCCCCCCAGAGAGAATTGGACCAGGAGAGAGCGGTGGAGGTTTCAGTGGAGGAAACCGCGGCTCTCGGGGAGGAGAGCGGCCGCGGGGAACAGATCCTGGCGCCGGAGGTGGACGGGCGCCATCTTTGCCGCGTCTTCCTGCTTCTTCCTGAGCAGCGTGGGCCAGAAGACTGCGGAGAGTCGTTGGAGGAGGTGGAGGGCCGCAGCCTATGTTAGAGGGGAGACCGCTGACCGCTACAGAAAGAAAGGAGAAGGTCTGCTTACCGGAGGAGAGGGAGGTGAGCTGGACATAGAAGCCTGGCTGGTGATCAGAGGGTGACCGCAGTGCTGAGTGCTCCTGGTGGCTGGGTCGGGCGCTCCTTGCTGTGTACAGTGACTGGTGATTTGGAGGTGCTGCTCCCCCTTTCCGGAGACGCTGGGACCTGCCTGACCCCACACTACAGCAGTAAGAAACAATATATATAGGGCACCATATCAAGGCCTTATTTACTGATGCCAGCGCTCCACCCTTTAAGAAGCATGAGGTCTTTTTCATCCATGAACATGTATTAATAGACTTTCCCTAAATGCACGAGTGGTGACTTTAAATGCACGCTTCAATTTAACATTATGGTCAAATCTAATAAAGAGCGTGCAAAATCGCTGGATACTGGGGCACATCGAGGCAGGCAAGGCGAAATGGAGAAATTTTTGAAAAATCAGGGTCGGCTGGGCCCACACCAAAAAAGCTACACACTAATGCTGAGGTAGAGGAACGGGTCGAGGACTCTGACTCAAGTGAAGATGTCTCAGGCAGTGACATTACCCACTCAGACTCTGGGAAGTTCTCTAGATCAGTATTTAAAAAAACTTCTGACCCAAGCATTAAAACCTTTGGTTACAGAGATATCCGGTATGAGAGCTGATTTGTCACATATTGGTAACAGAGTGGAGTCCCTTGAAGCATCTCAGTCCTCTCTTATTAGCCACTCTAATGCCATGAGGGACCATTTGGAATACCACAGAGAACAGCTTAATAACTCTCTTCTGGCCTTGGAAGATCAAGAGAATAGAAGCCGCAGAAAAAATATAAGGATTAAGGGATTGTCTGAAAGTGTTTCTGCAGAAATATTGGAAAAATCCACGAAAGATATCTTTGCCCTTCTAATTCCACAAGAAAAATGCGACCAAATTGTGATTGAGAGGGTCCATAGATCGCTCAGACCCAGGCCTAAGTCCTCTGAACCCCCGAGGGATGTGATCTGCGGCTTGTTGAGTTATGTGGACACCAATGTTATTCTGTCTGCTGCAAGGGATGCTAAAAATCTCGCTTACGAAGGATCTGCCATACAACTCTACCAGGACATTGCGCCGTCGACCCTAGCAAAGAGAAGAATCCTGAGACCCTTATTGGAAATACTACGCTCGCGTAAAATTCTCTATAAATGGCTGTTTCCGTTTGGAATATCGGTAAATGGAGACGGCAAGCAAGTAACAGTGAGAAGTCCTGTCGACTTAAGCAAAATATGGGACACTTTTGGCATTGCTTCTATTGATATCCCCTCTTGGCTACCTTTTGGATATGGATCTTCGCACGCCTCCTCCTATCAACACTTATACAGGAGGTCAGGGGGAGTGGGCCTCAGTGAAGAGACGCATCCCCCCTAAGCGAGGCAAATCTGAGGCAAGAAGAGAGATGCCCCCCTGAATATTGTATAACTGGGTCTAGTCGCATTTTCTTACATTTGGACTCAGTAGTTTCTTGGTTTCATTTTACAATGGCTTGGTTCACTTGTGTTTGCCTTGATTGACGCCTGCCTAGGTGTTGACACTTTCATTTGATTGCTACACAAGCTAATGTGTGCTACTCGTGTGTTGGGGATGTGATTCCCTGATCTGTCATGGGGGGGTACGTTGGTCCCCCTGCTCCTGCCACTGGCAGGTAGATGGTTATTGTTATTTATCGGTTACTGTTATTTCACCTTGTATTTTGTATCTTTTGTGGTCTGTCGGCATGTGACACTTTATTATTTATTTTTTCTTTTGTTACATCTAACTTACTATGGGTGACACGGAAAAATTTGCCTCTATAATAGTGGCTTTGTATAATGTGAAGGGGTTACGCTCCCCGTGTAAGAGAAATCAGATACTGAACCTTTTGCATACAAAAAAGGCTAGTGTGATCTTTCTACAGGTGACACATTTTAAAGCGGGGAGAGTACCAGACATGTCCAGATCTCGTTACCCGACCTGGTATCATAGTACAGGGGGGTCGGCATCTAGAGGAGTGAGTATTGCTATTAAAAAGGGTGTTCCTTTTGTCTTACATGACTGCCTTTCAGATTCTGAAGGAAGGTATATTATACTGAAGGGCCTTATTGCTAATACCAAAGTTACCTTATGTAACCTCTATGCCCCAAACAAGGGTCAGGTTGGTTGGTTGTGCAGGACGATGGATACTTTAAAACTATTTACTGAAGGTTTACTGCTGATGGGGGGAGACTTTAATGTCCCACTCAATCCATCTTTAGATACTTCCACGGGTAAGTCTCTGCCCTTTCCCAAAAGGCACTGAGAAAATTACACCTTTCTTTCCAGAAGTTGCATTTGATAGACCCCTGGAAGACACTCTCTCCTTCGGACAGAGACTACACTTTTTATTCCCATCCGTGTGGTAGCTACCATAGAATTGATTATATATTGACACAGACAACCAACCTCTCATTAGTCAAAAACGCGACCATAGACGTCATCACACTATCGGACCATGCTCCTATTTTCCTCGATATGGGCATAAAAACCCTTCCGCGACCAGCCGGGTCTTGGTCGCTTAATGAGACATTATTAGATTCAGATTCCCATATTACGAGACTGACTGACACTGGACTTCTTTTTTCAGACAAATTTGCACTCTGGCCCATCTACTCCTGTGGTGTGGGAATCACATAAAGCGGTTATGAGAGGAGAGTTTATAGCTTTGAGTTCCTATCTCAAAAAAGAAAGGACAAAACAGGTTGTGTCTATTTTACATCAAATTAGTTCTTTGGAAAGATTACATAAGAGATCTCAAGTAACTAAGACACTAGCTGAACTAACGGATCTAAGAAATTCGCTAAAAAATCTTTTGAATATCCAATCGGCCAAAACCTACATGAGATGTAAACAGAGGTTCTATCTTCATGGCAATAAAAGTAGCAAGCTTATGTCTTCATTGCTTAAAAAGCAGCAAGAAAGGACGTTTGTTAGACAACTCAGGTCTCTGGATGGCTCCTCAATTTTCGAGACTGCTGATATTGCCGAGGAGTTTAGATCCTTTTATGATAACTTATATAATCTAAATGTACCAGATAGCATGCGAGACCCAATAATAGCTATAGAAAAAATTAGAGAATTCCTGACTCCACTAGTTTTACCTAAAATAACCCCGGAGGGCCAGGCTTTGTTGACCGCTCCAGTTACCCCTAAAGAAATTTTGGATACTCTTTCCACCATTCCAAATGGAAAGGCTCCGGGCCCGGATGGTCTCCCCATTATATATTACAAAAAGTTTATAAAATCACTCTTGCCTCAATTGGTTACCTTGTTTAACTCCTATTTGAAAGGCCAGCTTCCCCCTAAGCAATCATTAGAGGCATATATTACGGTTCTCCCGAAGGAGGGTAAGGACCCAAACCTGTGCGCCAGCTATAGACCAATTTCATTACTTAATGCGGACATAAAACTGTGGGCTAAAATACTAGCGGGCAGAATAGGTAATTTTTTACCCAAATTAATTCATGCGGATCAGGCGGGCTTTGTGAGGGGGAGGGAAGGTAAAGATAACTCCACCAGGGTCATACAGTCTAATGTTTGCTAAAACCCGACAGGTCCCCTTGGTACTCTTGTCAACTGATGCCGAGAAGGCCTTTGACAGAGTGTGCTGGAGATTTATGGAGCAGGTGTTGATTAAGTTTGGCTTTCCTCCTCAGTATATAGCAGCAGTCCTTTCTCTCTACTCCCAACCGACGGCCAGGGTCAGGATAAACGGCACCTTATCTAAAAGTTTGGAGATTCACAACGGGACTAGGCAGGGATGCCCTTTGTCCCCTTCTCTGTTCATTTTGGTTATAGAAACGTTGATACAGCGTATCCGACAAGAACAACATATAGAGGGGTTGACGGTGGGCGCGGGGACGTTTAAAACGCTAGCTTTCGCAGATGATTTGCTTTTCCTCATATCTAATCCACCTCAGGCATTCCCGATCGTCCTTCAAATTTTTCAACAATTTGGCTCCCTCTCCAATTTTAAAATTAATCTAGCTAAATCTGAAGCGTTAAATATCACTCTTCCGTATCCCCAACTTTCCACTCTTCGTACTCAGACTCCCTTCTCTTGGGCTAAGGATTCTATCAAATACTTAGGAATATTTATAACTAGGGATCCTACTAACTTATTTCAAAGTAATTTCGTTCCCTTATTGAAGAAAGTTACTAACCTGATGCATAAATATAACCTACCTACTTTATCTTGGTTGGGTCGCATAAATGTATTTAAGGCATATATTATGCCCATCATTTTGTATACCATGAATATGGTGCCGATTCAGATACCCCTGACCTTTTTTGGGTCATTAAAGTCACTGATAGGAAAATTCATCTGGAAATCTAAACCGGCTAGGTTGCCTTATAGGCTGCTTACTTACCCAGTCTCTTCTGGTGGATTGGGAGTTCCAGACCCCTTGGTATATTATAAAGCAATTCACCTTGGCAGATGGTTAAAGGTAGTGTCTTGCTCTGAAGGAGGGGAGGGAGTGTGTGTCGATCTGACTTTGTTGGGTCCGAGGGGCTTGCCTTATTTATGGACTAGGGCTAAACCACCGGCTACCCTTAGACTGGATGAGATAACATCTACTACATTACGTACCAGGAGATTGATGTTGGGGGAGTTACCGGAGAGCACTTTCCCTTCGACATTTACGCCGATTAGCTCGATACCATTTTTATTGGATTCTGATTTTCAGGATCCCTATAATCTGTGGTTTACCCTCCCTAGAGATACATTGAATAGCTTTTACGGTAATAAAATATTACAGGGAGGATCTTGGCCATCAAATGCAACGAGTCAACCAACTAACTTTCTCCAGTGCCAGCATATTCGACGCACGCTCATGCAGTTTAGGAAGAAATTCCCGATCAAATCGAACTGGTCCTGGTTAGATATTATGATTAAACTCCCGCTTCCACGGCTAAAAATCTTGTCTCGTATTTACTCACATCTGATCTCTCCAGGGGTACATTTTAAGCCCTCATTTATTTACTCCTGGGAGATGGAACTTAATGTTGCGTTTACAGGGGAACAAGTATCTAGGATGCTATCTAGTGCTCGGGGATTCTCCAGGTGTGTTCTTTTGCAAGAAAACTCTTATAAAATTTTGACCAGGTGGCATTGGACTCCCGCGAAGCTCTTTCAGAGGGGTCTTGTTGATAATGATGCTTGTTGGAGATGCCTTAATCCTGGAGGGCATCATACACACATATTTTGGGATTGTCCCAAATTGAGACATTTTTGGGACGGTGTCGAGCTGGTTCTCAAGAATTTACAGCTAATTAAGACCAGTCTCGGGGCGACGGAGGTTCTTCTTTCGTGCCCATCAAAGGATTTTTTACCAAAAAAACATGGCCTACTCCCCTTGATGTTAAGCGCTGCAAAACAACTGATAGCTGTTCATTGGAAAGATGTCGCTCCCCCCACATTGGAGGAGTGGCGTGACAAAATAAATCAGATTTCTCGTCTGGAGGAGCTGTCTAGCTGGGAGGTCTTTAGTCACAAATCTTATGTGTTGACTTGGGCCCCTGGACTAGATATTTGAGGGACAACCCTCGAGGAGAGGGATCAGATACTATTTGAACCTCGCTTAGATTTGGTGGCCTTGATTTTTTGGGTGGCTGGTTCCAGGGTTACGTATAAAACTGTTCACCTGATCTAATTTTATATTACATGCACTTATTGCTAGTGTCGATGCCGATGACTACTTTGTTTTGATGTTATTGTTTGTTATTATATATCCCTCCTTTCCCTTCCCCTCTTCTTTTTCCTTTTTCCCGTCCACTTTCCCCTCCCCCTCTTGCTTTTTCCCCATTTATTATTTTTTACACCTTGGATTGACGCCTAAACAATCTTTAACCATATGCATTTGTAAAGTGTTGATCTGTCTTATGGTGTAATTGAAACTTGAAAATAAAGAATTTAAAAAAAAAAGAATTACAACAGCGTGAAAGAACGCTATCTCCACCTCTTGGAAATTAAGAGCTGTCCTCCAATACTTAGATGTTACAAAAGACTGGAGAGTAGACTCTAACCTCTTCATCCAGATGTCCGGTAAAAACAAAGGGAAGAAGGCATCAAAAGCTACCCTGGCTAGATGGTTGAAGTCAACGATTAGTGCAGCATATGAGTCGGTGGGAGAGACTCCGCCAGAAAACTTTAGAGCCCATTCTCTAAGAGCCGAGCGTGCGGGAGCATCTATGGACCAGATATGCAAAGCTGCATCCTGGTCTAGATTTAATACCTTTTGCAGACATTATAAGTTAAATGTTATGGCAAATCCTCAGACAGTCTTTGGGAGGAAAGTCCTCCAGGCTATAATCCCGTCCTAGTTGGAGTAATTTGGTAATTCTCCTGGTGGTGCTGTCAGGAGAGACGTCCTGGAAAATAGGAATTAGTTCTACCGGTAATGGTATTTCCAGGAGTCCATCATGACAGCACCCCTTAGGGTACGTGCACACGCTGCGGATCGCAGCGGTTTTGGCCGCTGCGGACCCGCAGCAGTTTTAGCTGCGGTGTACAGTACCATTCAAATGAATGGAAAAAAAAAACCGCTGTGTAGACGTAGCGGAAAAATCCGCGCGGATTTGCTGCGGTTTTTAAACCGCAGAAAGAATTGACATGTCAATTCTTTCTGCGGAATCCACTACGGGTTCCTATCTCCACCATTGTGGAGATGGTGAATCTGCAGGACCAAACCGCAGGCAAAACCGCAGATAATCCGCTGGTCTTTTGACCTGCGGTTTATCTGCGGTTTTTGCAAAATCCGTGCGTACCCTTATATACCCTCCCTGGAATTTCCTATCTGATATGTGATGTAACATGTGTGGTAGGAGGTTCAATAAAATGGTGTTGCATCCATCCTGGTGTGGTATTTAGAAAATCACTGAAGGGTGTTGGTGGGAGGGGCTATTCAACCTCTTCTGTGTTCCTGTCCCTATCAATGATAAGAAGGACAACCTCCTGGTGGTGCTGTCATGATGGACTCCTGGAAATACCATTACCGGTAGGACTAATTCCTACTTTTTACATACAGTAGAGAAAATAAGTATTGGATGCACTGCCGGTTTTGCAGTTTTTCTCACCTACAAAGAATGGAGAGGTGTGTAACTTTTATTGTAGGTACACTTCACCTGTGAGAGACAAAATCTAAAGAAAAAAATCAGAAAATCACATTGTAGGATTTTAAAATAATTAAATTTCATTTTATTGCATGAAACCAGCAAGAATTCTGGCTCTCACAGACCTGTTGGTTTTTCTATAAGAAGCCCTCCTACTCTGCACTCATTACCTGTATTAGTTGCACCTGTTTGAACGCTTTACCTGTATAAAATACACCTGTCCACACAATCACACTCCACAGTGGCCAAGACCAAAGAGCTATCTAAGGACACCAGGGACAACATTGTTGACCTGCACAAGGCTGGGATGGGTTACAGGACAATAGGCAGGCAGCTTGGTGAGAAGGCAACAACTGTTGGCACAATTATTAGAAAGTGGAAGAAACACAAGATGACTATCAATCTTCCTCGATATAGGGCTCCATGCAAGATCTCGCCTCGTGAGCTAAGGATGATTCTGAGAAAGGTCAGGAATCGGCACAGAACCACAGTCTCAAACATTACCATTAGTAACACACACTGCTGTCATGGATTAAAATCCTGCAGGGCATGCAAGGTCCCTCTGCTCACGCCAACATGATGTCCAGGCCCACTTGAAGTTCACCAATGACCATCTGGATGATCCAGAGGAGGCATGGGAGAAGGTAATTTGGTCAGATGACACCAAAATAGAACTTTTTGGTATCTACTCCACTCGCCATGTTTGGAAGAAGGATGAGTATAACCCAAAGAACACTGTCCCAACCATGAAGCATGGTGGGGGGAACTCATACTTTGGGGGTGCTTTTCTACGTAGGGGAATAGAAAATTACTTGTTAGTCTTGATTAATTATCTAAAGGCTCATATACAAAAAACTAATCCTTAAAAGATACTTTATTATCAGTTTATTAAAAAATCCAAAAAAACTTTTTAGAGAAACAGGCATAAAAAAATGCTGATCATATCTCTCAAATCCAGCAGTAGATACATAGAAAAAATCAACACCAGGTAGGGGATAACAACCTGTGTATCCCTGTAGAGCCCTAAAGCTCACCTCTGCCTGACAGCGGAGGTTGACACCCTCTTGAACGCAAATGGCGCCCCCGCTCCACGGTGGCTTTCCCTAATCACCCTGTTGACTCCTATCTATGAAACGCCAAACTGGAGAACAACAGATAGCCAGGTACATCAAATCACAATCAACAATAATACGTAACCTGTGCCACAAACCACCACAAACAAGAAAATATGTGAAAAACAGTAGCTGGATAAACATTACTTAATGGCACATATAAGGAGGAAAAATAACAAAGTCCCTATTTGCTTTTCTACGTAGAGGACAAGACAACCGCACCATATTGAAGGGATGGTGGATGGGGTCATGCATGTATCGTAAGATTTTGACCAACAACCTCCTTCCCCTCAGTAAGAGCACTGAAGATGGGTCGTGGCTGGGTCTTCCAGCGTGACAATGACCCGAAACACACAGCCAGGGCAACTAAGGAGTGGTTCCTTAAGAAGCATTTCAAGGTCCTGGAGTGACCTAGCCAGTCTCCAGACCCGAACCCAATAGAAAACCTTTGGAGGGAACTGAAACTCAATGTTGCCCAGCGACAGTCCCAAAACCTGAAAGATCTGGAGAAGATCTGTATGGAGGAGTGGGCCAGAATCCCTACTGCAGTGTGTGCAAACTTGGTCAAGAACTACAGGAAACGTCTGACCTCTGTAATTGCAAACAAAGGTTTCTGCACCAAATATTAAGTTCCGTTTTTCTGTTGTATCAAATACTTATTTCAATAAAATTCAAATTATGTAAAAATCAAACAATGTGATTTTCTGTTTTTAATTTTTAGATTCTCTCTCTCACAGTTGGTGTACCTGCGGTAAAAATTACAGACCTCGCCATACTCTTGTCGGTGAGAAAACTTGCAAAATCGTCAGTGCATCAAATACTTCTTTTCCCCACTGTGTGTATGTTTTGTAGGTTTCTGCTGAATATGTAATAGTTCACCAAATGTCTGTACTTTCATCTTTCCATATATTGGCTGACTGTCTCGCTTGGCTGCACTCCTCCTGTCATACATTTAATCACTGTCATCTTTATCATTCATTTTTGGAACATGACAATATTTAGAATCCATAAACCTCTTATTCTGCATTTTTCCCAGGATCCAAGTATTCCTACATGGCAGCTGGTTTTGGAGGAAATCTTACTGTCTATTTGAAGGGAGAAAAATGATATTTAGACATTTTATACAGCAATATTCCGATATTTGAAACGTATCCATATTATAAGGAGTAATGAACTGATTGGAGTCCGCCTGCATGGCATTCCTTCTACTCCTAAGAATGGGGCTCTGCAGAGCACAGTCTGAATAAAGTGATGGGCATGTCCAACCTCGGCCATCTTACTTTGTCATTTTTTTTGCAGCAGCAGTACTATGGTTCCTTCCCTTTATAGTTTAGCATCCCTTGGTTGAATGTGACAAATAATCTGCCCTAAGCAAAGACATTGTTCTGGATCATCATTCTTCTCTTCATTGTCGATGGGACAGCTGGAAAAAGCAGTACAGGGCTCCATTTCCGTCAGCACCATGACTGGAGCAGAGCTTGAGCCCCTGCTCTTGGGACACCTGACAACAGAGTCGTGACATTAGCAGCATAAGCTAGCCCTGACAACGAGTGTTTGCTAGAGCTCCGTTTATATAGGAAATGGGAGTGGTTAACAGTGAACAGCAAAAAGCCTTAATGCAGGAAAGCTTCCAGGTGTGCTCAACTGAGCAGCTTAACCCCTGCACTGCTAAAGGAAATTTACACTGTTTAATATGAAGATGAAGTGTTTCTAATCAGTGCAGGAGTAGGAGAAATCAGAACCTGCAGTCTTCTGGCTCCTCTCTGTCGTGGTAAACCTGTGACATTGGAGGGGGGCACTTTTCACCTGCATACAGACATTACTCTGCCCTCGTTCACAAATTTACCTATATATATATATATATATATATATATATATATATATATATATATATATATATATAATAATAAACTGGGTAGTTTGATGAGATGCTGCTTTTGTCTGTACAGAGTGAATCAGGTGAATTATGCCAAGTACTGTCAAACAGTGGGGTTGGGGGCCAAGATCCGCACAGGGGCCCACCAGGAGATTCCCCTGTTACCCTATGGGCCAGTCCGAGCCTGCTTACACATGATGTTGCATTGGGCCTACCAGTCAGATGATTTGCTGGCAGGTAGAAGGTTTTGAGGGCACTGGTACAGCAGGGGCAGGATACCGATTGGGCTGGTAGACCTGCAAATCAATTTTCTCAACTCTATTAGGTGGCATTATAGACAGATGCTTTTGGACATATATGGAGCACATAATAGAACACACAGATTGTCACAAAACTTTCCTAAAAACATGACAGGCCTTTTTTGCCCAGCGATACAGCACTGTGGAGGTTGGTGTATTGCTTCATCAAATCGCCTCATGGGGGAGTTGCAATAAAATATTAGTAGTCACCAAACTTGACAGGTAAGATTTTAGAAGTTAAAGCTTTATATAGCAACTGGAAAAAAAAAATTATTTTGTAAAAAGTTTTGGTGGTTCCAGCTCCGAATAGCGGCAGCAGTCTTCAGTTGCATGTTGTTTTTTTATGATCCCTTTTAAATAGAATGCTTTCAGGTTTTTGCTACCAAAGCCAAGTGCAGCATAATGTAGGGGCAGATAACCTGTTTCCAGTGATGTCACTTTCTGGGCTTCTTGCTGTAGTTTTTTATAAAATCACTGCTTTATCAGCAAGAGATTATTACAAGAGAACTAGTAAACCAGCTGTCCTGTAGCCCAGCCACCCCCCACCAGCGATCGGCAGCTTTCTGCCTATGCATAGTGTACACAGATAGCGGCCAATCAGTGATGTGAGCGGAGCTATACACAGCTCAGTATTCAGAGAACTGCTAGATCTGCAACAGATAAAACTTTTTAATAAAAAGAAAACTACAGCAAGCGGCTCAGTAAGTGACACAGCACTGGAATCAAGGACTTCTACATTATACTCTCAGTCTAGCAAAATCCTGGTGACAGATTCCCTTTTAATATCCAGGCTGTATACAATGTCATCCAGTATGGAGGCTTACATTGCCACATCAGTGTATGGTGCCTTGTGAAGACCAGTGTACATGCTGTACTATTGGTGAATGTGACAATCCTCCCGCCTCCTCCTATTTAACTTTTTTGGCATAAAATGATAAAACCTTACAAACTTTATAGGCTACTCCTAAGGGTTAAATCAATGAATTGGATATTGGTCCATGTTCCTCTTTAAGGATCCCTTAATACAATGGCGCTTGTTTATGAGAACAATAACGTCACATCTCTTCTGCTTCTACTTGCCAGGTGCCTTCGAGACAAGAAACCATCATATTTTTTTTGTTCTGTAGCTGAAGTACAATGGCTTCCCTGTTTTCTAATTTTTATTGATTGACACAGATCTTCTTTATTTTATGCAGTCTTTGTACCGTTGTTTTTTTTTTTGTTTGTTTTTTTTTAACTCAAACCCTAAAATCTATATTTTTGTCTTGACCATTAAGGCTATGTGCACCCATTGCGGATTTTTTTGCGGATCTGCAGCGTTTTTTCTGTGCGGAATTGCACCAAATCCGCAATGTATGGATCAAGCAATGTTAATCGATGGGAATCCAGAATTGTTGTGCACATGCTGCGGAAAAATACGCGCGGATTCACAGCATTTTATTTTCCGCAGCATGTCAATTCTTTTTGCAGATTTACAGTGTTTCTGCACCCATTGACTTCCCTTGAATCAGTCAAATCCTCAGCAAAAACGCAGGTGTAAAAAGGTTTGCGGATTTGCTGCGGAGTTGCATGCCAAAAACGCAGAAAGGAAGGAGGAAGAGTGTGTGAGCGGAGTATATGTGCATGTCTGTGTGTGTGTACCCAGGCGTCGTCTGATGGGACTACTATTCCCATCCGGCTATGTCTGCTGTCACATAGTGACTGCATGAACCGATGATGGGAGAGTTGTCCCATCTTCCGGCGACTGTGTTCAATTGTAAAAAAAAAACAAAACATTTACATAATTACATACAATACACCAAACACCTAAACCCCGACACCCGCGTCTCCTGCAACAAGAATGAAATAATAAACATACACTTACCTTTTCGCCGTAGTCCATTTAATAACGAGTGTCCCACAACGTTCTCCCATGTAGCCAAGTCACATCTCCCGATGTACCCGATCTCCGGCAATACACTGACAGGAGGTAATATCTCCCACAGTGTATTACTGAGCCGCCATGAGAGTTCACCAGAGTTCGTGCTGTCACTTGCGGCACTGCTGCGTGATAAAATTCTCACAGCGGTGCCGTAAGTGAGAGCATGAACTCCTGTGAACTCTCAGTGATGCATTGCAGGAGCAATGTTATCTCCTGTTAGTGTATGTGACTGTTCTACACGTGAGATCGTCGTGGGACACTCGGTAAATGGACTCCGTCGGACAGGGAGTATTTATGTTGGTTTATTGTTTTATTTTTGTTGCAGGAAATCTAGGGAGTTGGGGATTAGGTGATGCAGTAAGTATGGTAAATTAAGATTCAATAAAGGAGTCTGTGTGATCATTTCAATTAAAGGACTTTATTCTGGCTGTGTATTTACCATATAACTATAGGATTAGTAACGGAGAGGTGTCTTATTGACGCTTCTCCATTACTAATCTGTGGGCTTGATGTCATTGGACAATACAAAAGTGACATCAACCCCACAAATACTACCCCACTTTCCACCACTACAGGGCAAGTGGGAAGAGTCTGGGGGTGCCAATACACATGGCCCCTCCAGGGCTATTAATATCAGCCCACAGCTGTCTGCTTAGCCTTTGCTGGTTCAATTTTATAGGGGGACCCCATGTAAAAAAAAAAATGTCTGGGGTTCCCCTGTAAAATAGCCAGTAAAGGCTAAGCAAACATCTGTGGGCTGATATTAATAGCCTGGGAATGTTTATGGCTATTGGCTCCTTCCCAGAATATTAACCTCAGCTGTCGGCTTTTGCTCTGCTTGTTAAGCACACTCAGTTTAATTTTCAAAAAAAATTATTAAAACAATTAAACATATTGCGTTTCACGCAGATTTTGTGTGTGTCTTTTATTTAACTCTTTATGTGCCATTTTAGTAATGAGGGTATCTGGCTGACACCTGTTCATTACTAAACCTCGGGCTTGGTATTACATATATTCATTATATTTGTTTTGCATGTGTAAACAATATATTTGAACATGGTATGTAATAATATTATGGTCTTCAATGGAGAATGAAAAAGAAGAGGTACGAGGAAATGACATCACAATTCTTTTTTTTGTTAAATAATATATCTTTATTTAGCTTACAAAAACACATACAAATTCGCATCAAAAATGCATAAAAACTGGTCGGAATTTCAACTGCGTTTCTGCCAAGAGAGGCAGAATCCGTGCAGAATTTTACACAAGCAAATCTGCAACGTGCGCACATAGCCTAGCACATCTAATGGGAATCAGTGAAAATGACTCTGTCGTGTATAGTTACTGACCTGATATACTCCGTTTACCCCCTTCCTCTGCTGAGACAGGCAATCCAATTTTGATCCTTCTGAATCCAGGATGTCCACTATAGTGGCACAATGGAAAATCAGAACCACACCTCCACAGCAAATGACTGGCATGGGTTGGCATAGTTCTGACTTGCCACAGTACTTCTCATGCCCCTGCGGTGCACAACTTGGATGGAGGATAACCAGAATTCTTCTGTCAGCGGAGGAGGCAAATGGAAGGCATGCGGTTGGATGACTACATGGCACCCCTATAGTTACTTTTCAGTGACGGATGAAGAGTTTCTTAGAAGCTGGGGTGGGGAACAGTTTTTTTTCTTTAAAGAGCCACTTGGATATTTCTACCATCATTTAGGTGCCATACAAAATTCTCATCAACATTTAATTAACTCACCCGTAATATAATGGCTGAAACTGCTTCTCTTAGTTGGGGAGTGCGATGTTAGATGTATTAATGATGATGTTGCTACTTGTAGCTTTATTTCCAGGTTTGCATCGGTCTGGAGTGCAGTCGATCCTTTTCTATGGTATATAAAAAAACTCGCAGCTGTAAGTTGTTCTGAGCAGATACATATTTCAATGCAGATCTCAAAGTGGGAAATTCATCATTGGTCAAAATCCATTTACAGAACTCCAGCAGTGGGGGGATCTGATGTATACATCACATAGGAGACACCAAGACTACCGTATTCATCACATAGGAGACTCTGAGACTGTTGTATCCAGACATTACATAGGAGATACCAAGACTGCTGTCTCCAGACATTGCATAGGAGATACAGAAACTGCTATATACATTACATAGAAGACTCTGAGACTGCTGTATCCAGACATTGCATAGAAAATAGAGACTGCTGTATACATCAAATAGTAGACTCTGAGACCACTGTATCCAGACATTACATAGGAGATACCAAGACTGCTGTATCCAGACATTGCATAGGAGATACTGAGACTGCTGTATACATCACATAGACTCTGAGACTGCTGTATTCAGATATTACATAGGAGATACCAAGACTGCTGTCTTCAGACATTCATATGAGATACCGAGACTGCTGTATACCTCACATAGGAGACTCTGAGACCGCTGTATTCAGACATTGCATAGGAGATACTGAGACCGCTGTCTTCAAACATTCATATGAGATACTGAGACTGCTGTATACATCATATAGGAGACACTGGGACAGATGTATATATTTCACAGAGGTGGGAGAGCAGAGTTTGCTAACTCCACACACAAAAAATGTCCTGACACTAGTAATGAATGTTTCCTGTGTGCGCAAGCACTCTATAGAAACATTGCAGCCCACTGACAATCTGCCTGAGGGTCTGACATTTCCCTCCACTGTGGCCCACTGAGAGTCTGGATGCATCCCGCCACTGCTTAGGGAGATTGATTTGTCGAAATTGGTGTCTGACATCAGGCAAGATGTTATAGAGCAGGGAGAACTGATCAGCTTGATTACACATTTTTGTAGGAAAGTTTCAGTTAACCTTGCATTTTCTTCATTGATATCTCTGGGGTTGTATGTGTACATGTCCCGTGGGCGGCCCTATTCAGTGATTGACAGTATTCCCTGAATGATTGAATGCAGTGTTAGCAGTCAATCTCTTACTGGACTCATGCATACAAATTCCAGTGATATCAATGAATAAATTACAAGTTATACTGAATCCTTTACTACAAAACTATATATCTTTCTCTATACCATGCTGTTCACAGATTGGACTGCATGTAGAACATGACAGGGTCCTTTCAATCATTGCTGGTCCTCTGATCTGGGTGAACACCAATCCTGAAAACATGCTAAAGAAGCACTGGCCCACCATGTTTTCTTCACACTCTTTCCCCATGTACAGGGGCGTTCGTGGTCACACACTGCAGGCAGCATGGCGCTACTCCAGTGAATTCGGTTGGCCACAATTCCCTGCATAGCTGAAATATCACAATCTAGGGAAAAACTGAGAAAAGACACAGCGATTGCGGCCCCTTCATCAGTATTATAGGAGGTTCAAGAGATGAGACTCCCAACAACCATTAATGGGACTCTACCAACACAGAATGACTGTCCAAACTAAGTACAGACGCTCTGTGCACCCTTTGCATGGTCCATCCCCTTCTTTGATTGACAGTTCTGTCCAGAGAAGGGCGGAGATAGAAGGAAAATAAGTAGTTGGCAGGGTGCACAGAACTTTTTGACCACACCAAGGCTGAAACAAGTGCCTGAACCTTGAGCAGTCATTCTGTGCTGTCAGAGTCCCTTTAAACTGAATGACTGTTCAAACCAAGCACAGGCGCAGAATGAATCATTGACTTGATATGCAAATCAGGCTAAAGGAATATTTGTAGATCTGAAGCCTCTGTCACTCCAGCTCTCTTCCCCATCCGGTGCTACCTCCTCCTGCTTGACTGTCAGCCTCTATGCTGTTTGACTTTAGGCAAAGGAGCCATCAGTTTGTCAGGAGGCGGCAGGGAATAGAGCTGGAGTGACAAAGGCTTCAGATCTATCATAGTTCTACATCTACATATCAGTTGAAACCGTGATTTCTCAGTAATGGAGGAGCAAACTGGTCAGCTAAAGGTATTGCTGGACTTGCCTTTGAAAGAGCTCCACGTGCACAGAAATAGTTTGGGGGTGTGGAGTCGTGCTGACAGATTAACTTTGAAGAGTAAGTAAGGTATGGCAAATATAACAAACTGAGCAGGTATTGACCCTCTTGGGTCATTTGCTTGGGTCTCTGTGCTTTGGCCGCAGTGGTGACGTTACTTTCTGCCTCTGCACAGCCTCTGAGCTCAGTGACCGGATTCAGCAGTGTGAGTGTCAGGGCAATGTTCAGAATGCAAATTAATGGGACAACCCAATGGGACAGCGAACATCCATTGTTTGCATATTAAATACAAATAGTTTCCTCCGCCTCTAAAACACTGAAATCTACATCTAATTGACTGGGATGATTTAGCGAATCCTGCTTTGAACAGGGGGTTGGACCAGATGGCCCAGGAGGTCCCTTCCAACTCTACGATTCTATGATTCTATGATTCTACACTGCGGACATGATTTATAGGGACTAAGTGCCGTTAGTATTTGGGGACCTCTCTGCCAAAAATGATTGCTGTAAAGCAGGGACCGGCTTTCACACGAGGCCTGTAGGAGCATTCGGTTGTGTAGTAATGGAGAAACCTGTGTAATGTGGCTTTAATACTGCGCCAGTAAATCTGGCTCTGATCCTTATAATAGGAATTACGTGATGCTTATGTCTGTCCTCTCTGCAATGCGACTTTACATCCTCTGCTATTCCAGCACGCACAGGAGACTGTTTCAGAACCCCCAAGGACCCCCAACTCCTCCCCAAATTCTATATTGCTGACATGAAGAGATAATCGAGTCATATTTATATCTCCACTGCCCGCTGTCCTCCCTGCTCTGGAAGATGAAACACAAGAGATATATATATATATATATATATATATATATATATAATAGGTTCCTGACATTCATGGTCTGTAACAGAGAGCAAGTAAAGGATCCGTGTTCTGCGCCCAACATCATATTTTGCAGAAAGTTGGTCAATTTAAGCTGCTTTGTTTTATGAAAATCTGTCAGCAGAAAAATGACTGTTCAAACGTAGCACAGGTGCACCACACAACTTTACAACTACATTGCATACATCTCAACCCTCCTTTTGCTTGATTGACAGCTCTGACTTTACTGGAGATAGAGAAGGGCACAGATAGCTAGAAACAGGTAAGTGGGAAGGGTGCACTGAACAGTACAGCCATGCCAAGGGTGCACCGAGCACCTGCGCTTGGTTTGAACAGTTGTATTGTGCTGATAGACTCCCTTAACCCCTTCACTACCAAGGGTGGTTTGCACGTTAACTCCCGGGCCAATTTTTACAATTCTGACCACTGTCCCTTTATGAGGTCATAACTCTGAAACGCTTCCATGGATCCCGGTATTTCTGACATTGTTTTCTCGTGACATATTGTACTTCATGTTAGTGGTAAAATTTCATTCAAATAACTTGCGTTTATTTGTGAAAAAAACAGAAATTTGGCGAAAATTTTGAAAATTTTGCAATTTTCCAACTTTGAATTTTTATGCCCTTAAATCACAGAGATACGGCACACAAAAAACTTAATAAATAACATTTCCCACATGTTTACTTTACATCAGCACAATTTTGGAACCAAAATTTTTTTTTGTTAGGAAGTTATAAGGGTTAAAAATTGACCAGCGATTTCTCATTTTTGCAACACCATTTTATTTTTAGGGACCACATCACATTTGAAGCCACTTTGAGGGGTCTATATGATAGAAAATACCCAAAAGTGACACCATTCTAAAAACTGCACCCCTTAAGGTGCTCAAAACCACATTCAAGAAGTTTATTAACCCTTTAGGTGTGTCACAGGAATTTTTTGAATATTTAAAAAAAAAAAAATGAACATTTAACTTTTTTTCACAAAAAAATACTTCAAGTTCAATTTTTTTTTATTTTACCAAGGGTAACAGGAGAAATTGGACTGCAAAAGTTAATGTGCAATTTGTCCTGAGTATGCTGATACCTGATATGTGGGGGGAACCACTGTTTCGGCGCATGGCAGACCTCAGTAGGGAAGGAGTGCCGTTTGACTTTTTCAATGCAAAATTGGCTGGAATTCAGATCGGACGCCATGTCGCGTTTGGAGAGCCCCTGATGTACCTAAACAGTGGAAACCCCCCCACGTGACCCCAATTTGGAAACTAGACCCCCCAAGGAACTTATCTAGATATGTGGTGAGAATTTTGAACCCACAAGGGCTTCACAGAAGTTTATACCGTACAGCGGTACAATTAAAAAATCATATTTTTTCCACAAAAATGATCTTTTCACCCCCAATTTTTATTTTTCCAAGGGTAACAGGACCCTAAAAGATATTGTGCAATTTATCCTGAGTGCGCTGATACCCCACAAGTGGGGGTAAACCACTATTTGGGCGCATGGCAGAGCTCAGAAGGGAAGCAGCACCATTTGACGTTTTTGGCTGGAATTGAGATCGGACACCATGTCGCGTTTGGAGAGCCCCTGATGTACCAAAACAGTAGAAACCCCCCACAAATTACACCATTTTGGAAACTAGACCCCCCAAGGAACTTATCTAGATGTGTGGTGAGCACTTTGAACCCCCCAGTGCTTCACAGAAGTTTATAACGCCCGGGCGTGAAAATAAAAAAATCGTATTTTTTCCACAAACATCATCTTTTAGTCCCCATTTTTTTTATTTTCCCAAGGGTAACAGGAGAAATTGGACCCCAAAAGTTTTTGTCCAATTTGTCCTGAGTACGCTGACACCCCATATGTGGGAGAAAACTACTGTATGGGGACACGTCTGGGCTCGGAAGGGAAGTAGTGACGTTTTGGAATGCAGACTTTGATGGAATGGTCTGCGGGTGTCATGTTGCCTTTGGAGAGCCCCTAATGTACCTAAACAGTGGAAACCCCCCACAAATGACCCCATTTTGGAAACTAGACCCCCTAAGGAACTTATTTAGGTGTGTGGTAAGCACTTTGAACCCCCAAGGGCTTCACAGAAGTTTATAATGCCCAGGCATGAAAATAAAAAAATCGTATTTTTTCCACAAACATGATCAATTAATCTCCAAATTTTTTATTTTCAGAAGGGTAACAGGAGAAATTGGACCCCAAAAGTTGTTGTCCAATTTGTCCTGAGTACGCTGATACCTCATATGTGGGAGAAAACTACTGTATGGGCACACGTCGGGGCTCCGAATGGAAGTAGTGACGTTTTGGAATGCAGACTTTGATGGATTGGTCTGCGGGTGTCATGTGCGTTTGGAGAGCCCCTGATGTACCTAAACTATTGAAACTCCCCACAAGTGACCCCATTTTGGAAACTAGACCCCCCACGAAACTTATCTAGATGTGTGGTGAGCACTTTGAACCCCCAAGTGCTTCACAGAAGTTTATAACGCCTGGGCGTGAAAATAAAAAAATCATTTTTTTCCGCAAAAATGATATTTTTGCCCCCAATTTTTTATTTTCCTAAGGGTAACAGGAGAAATTGGACCCCAAAAGTTGTTTTGTAATTTGTCCTGAGTAGGCTGATACCCCATATGTGGGGGTAAAACACTGTTTGGGCGCATGGCAGAGCTTGGAAGGGAAGGAGCACCATGTGACTTTTTCAACGCAGAATTGGCTGGAATTGAGATCAGACGCCATGTTGCATTTGGAGAGCACCTGATGTGCGCAAACAGTGGAAACCCCCCAATTATAACTCCAACTCTAACCCCAACACACCCCTAACCCTAATCTGAGCCCTAACCCTAGCCCTAACCCTAGCCCTAACCCTAACCCTAGCCCTAACCCTAACTCTAATGGGAAAATGGAAATAAATACATTTTCTTTTAGTTTTATTATTTTTCCCTAACTAAGGGGGTGATAACGGGGGGTTTGATTTACTATTTATGGCGGTTTTTATGTTTGGCAGCTGTCATACGCTAAAATACGCTTTTTATTGTAAAAATAGTTTTTGCATCACCACATATTGAGAGCTATAATTTTTCCGTATTTTGACCCACCGAGTCATGTGAGGTCTTATTTTTTGCGGGACGAGTTGACGTTTTCATTGATACCATTTTCGAGCACGTGACAATTTTTGATCGCTTTTTATTCCGATTTTTGGGACGCAGAATGAACAAAAACCAGCATTTCATGAATTTCTTTTGGGGGGGTGCGTTTACACCGTTCCACGTGCGGTAAAATTGATAAAGCAGTTTTATTCTTCGGGTCAGTACGGTTACAGCGATACCTCATTTAGGTCTTTTTTTATGTTTTGTCGGTTTTTTGCAAAGAAAACAATTTTATATAAAAAATAATTATTTTTGTATCGCTTTATTCAGCGAGCTATAACTTTTTTATTTTTTCGCTGATGATGCTGTGTGGTGGCTCGTTTTTTGCGGGACAAGATGATGTTTTCAGCGGTACCATGGATATTTATATGCATCTTTTTGATCGCGCGTTATTGCACTTTTTGTTCGGTGGTATGATAATAAATCATTATTTTTTGCTTCGCTTTTTATTTTTATTTTTTAAGGGGTTCGCTAAAGGGGTTAACTAATGGGACAGTTTTATAAGGCGGGTCGCTACGGATGCGTCGATACCAAATATGTGTACTTTTATTGTTTTTTTTTTTATTTTGAAAAAATGGATTTATTGGGGAATATTTTTTTTTTTTTTACTAATTTATTTAGCGATTTTTTTAAAATTATTTTTAACATTTTTTTTTTTTACTTTAATACCTTGTCCCAGGTGGGACATCACTGTCCTGTGACAGATCGCTGATCTGTCACATCACAGATCACTGTGACAGATCAGCAATCTGTCACAGGCAGTTTTGCAGACTTCCTCATGCCTGCGCTTTGCAGGCAGTGAGGAAGTCAGCTCCCTACAGGCCCCCGAAGGCCCCCGTCGCCATCTTTGATCCGGGGGCCTGTAGGGAAAGAGACCCCCGCAGCAGCGCTGCACATTGCGCTGCTGTGGGGGGCTCAGGGAAGCACGGAGGGAGCCCCCTCCCTGCCGATGCTTCCCTTTAACCCCCGGTACACGGCGATCGCGTTTGATCGCGGTGTACAAGGGGTTAACATGTCTGGGGCGGTCCATGACCGCTCCTGACACATTGGGCCGGGTGTCAGCTGTGATAATCAGCTGACACCCGGCCACGATCAGCGGCCTCACCACGTGGGCGCCGCTGATCGCTGTGACGTAATACTCTGGCCATGGTAATTAGGTCCAAGGTCACATGGACGGAATATTAAGTCCATTGTAGGTAAGGGGTTAAAGGGACTCCATCGGCACAGAAAAAACCCAAATACAGGCGCTCGGTGCATCATGGCGTGGCCAAACATTTAAGTGCACCTTCCTATCGTCTTGATTTCCAGCTAACTCTATCGTTCTATAAATCCAGACCTGTCAATCAAAGAAAAGGTGGAGGTAGAAAGAAAACAAGTAGGTGGTGTAGGGATTCGCTCAGGTAGGTAATGGCAGGGCTGCAGTAATGAGGCAAAACACAGGCTTAAAGTCCAATTTCTGTTATGATTCCACCACACGGCAGGGGAAGAGGGTGCCACTGAGCTCCACCCACCACTGACCCTACCTACTTGCCGGTCCCACCCTAGCCGGTGGGCGACAACTGGGCGGCGGTCCCTACCTCGGCGTAAGTGCAGGGAGCTACAGTGAGGGTAAACCGAGGGTGGAATGAGTGCAGGACAACCTAAGGGAGACAAGCAGCAGCAAGGAGGACTCCTAGAGTGAAACTAAAGAGTGAATGAACCTGAAGGGTAAAACCACGAAAACCCCAAGCTAACACAAAAAATACTAAGATTTCAGCAAAGACCAAAGCGGAAAGCTGGAGTCCCAGAGGTACTCAATGAAAGAGAGACCGGGAGGCTGTCAGAGGTTGTACCGGACAGCGCTGTAGGGAAGACAGGAATCCGTACCACAGAAGAATCACCGGCAGGGAGTGAGAGCCCTGTGGAGTGCTAAATAGGAAAAAGGCGGGACATAAGCACAGGAAACAGTGAAGCAGCCAATCACCAGAACGGAGGAAGAACAATGAACGAAAAAGAACTAGTTGATCAGAAACTGTATAATACGAATGGTTGTGTGGCACAGCAAGTAAGGCAGCGAGACTTGCTGTGGAAAACAGACTAGACCCCGGTACGAATCCTGACAATTTCAGTGGTTTAATGTCACGTTGCAAACAGCAGATTAACAGAAAGTAAGAAAAAACAAATATACTCCAGCTTGGAGAACCACTGGTCCCAGACTCACCCCTTGCACGGGACGGGCTTAACTAAGCGGTTGCCAGGTCCGCGGTATCCACCAGGTGCCATTCCAAGGGTTGTTGAGAGTCTTGCTGCTATCGTCCTGCAGCACGGGGATCCTGTATACAAGCTCAGGCTAAGGTGTTATGATGAGTCACCGAAGGAGGAAAAAACAAAATACCAGCTAAGTCCAGAAAAACCAGAGAGGTTGGCAGCTATCGGATTGCAGACCCCTGAACCTATCAACAACAACTAGCAGTAGCCGTGGGGGGTTCCTACGGTGCCCTAGACCCCTCGATCACAGCCGGAGAACTATATAGCCTAAAGACAGAAAGGGGAAAAACTAAACTACCCCAGAGCAGACCCCAAAGCAATAGGTAGCCCCCCAACATATAATGATGGTGAAGCAAGATGAAAACACTAACACAGATAGAAAGATAGGTTGAGCAAATGATGGGGCCCAAGCTAACTACATAGGACAGGATAGGAAAGCTGCTGTCTGCCATCCGCAAAAACCCTACCAAAATGAGCCAACCGACTGATAGGAAAAACAGGCCCTGAAGTCGCTAGGCTTCAAAAGACTATATCAGCACTCAGGTATATTCTGAAGACAGAGCAAAATATCAACAGATCAGAGACAAAAATGGAATTCAGCTCACCCCCGGCCGGGGATGGCAGAACTCCCAAAAAACAAGGCAAAACAAAAACAAAACTGAAGAGTACAAAGCAGAGCAGACAAACTTAGCTTTGAGATGCAGGAATCAGACTGGTCTCCAAGAATCCAGCAGGAAAATCACCAGCCAGGAAGAAGGGCGTCGGCAGCCTTATATCCAGTCCTCAATTCCAGCCACCCAGTCATCATCTAGCTGCCCAGGTGTTTGGTAATCAGTCTCACTACCTTCCTTCACTAGAGGAGGGAGTTCATCAGACCTCAATGGTGAAGGGAAAAATGAACTCACAACACTAAGGGTACCGTTACACTTAGCGATACACCAGCGATCCCGACCACGATATGACCCGGTCAGGATCGCTGGTGCAACGCTAAGTTGTCGCTAGAGAGCTGCCATACAGGCAGATCTCACCAGCGACATAGCAGCGGTCGGGGGTCGCTACTTACCTGTCAGAAGAGGCGATCCTGACGTCTTCCCCCCCGCGTCCACGCGTCGCTCGTCGGCGCCACAGGAAGCCCAGCAGGAAAGGCCGACGAGAAATGGCCCAGGCCGTTCTCGCGCGATCAGCGATATCGAGCGGGGAGCCGGTCGGAGGTAAGTGTCACATGTAGCGATATCGCTAGCAATATCGCTGCTACGTCAAAACCAGTGACGTTACAACGATATTGCTAGCGATATCGCTATGTGTAACGGGCCCTTAAGTCCAGCCAAGTTCCTGTACCTTCCAGACACACTCACCATGTGCCAAACACCAACCTCCATTACATAGCCCATAACCCCTCCCACAAGTGAGGTAGACATCACATGGGCTGATCACGTGACCATGACATCATCGCAGGTCCTGTCTTTAGGGAAAAACCCGGCCAAACATTAATCTGCTGGGAGAAATGTATCTCCCATCCAGTAAAACACCCTTTACTGTACCACATACCTCCCTCCTATGTTCAACCTTAGAGGGGTGGACACATAACATACAGTGCACTCTGGACAGGGCATCTGCATTCCCCTGTAGTCTGCCTGCCTGATGTTCTACTGAAAATTTAAAATTTTGCCAGGACAGAAAACACCTGGTGACTTGGGCATTCCTCTCCTTAGCTTGACTCATCCAAGTAAGAGGGGAATGATCTGTTACCAACCGAAATGTTCTCCCCAGCAAATAGTAGCGCAATGACTCCAGTGCCCACTTGATGGCCAGGCACTCTCTCTCCACAATACTGTACCTGGTTTCAACTGGAGTAAGCTTCCGGCTTAGGAAACTAATGGGATGCTCTTCCCCATTAACCTCCTAAGACAGCACGGCCCCGAGCCCTATCTCAGAGGCATCCGTCTGCACAACAAACTCTTTTTTGAAATTTGGAGTGATCAGGACTGGTGTACCACACAGTACCCCTTTTAACTTTGTAAAGGCCTCCTCTAACTGATCATTCCAGTGGACCATCACAGATTTCCTCCCTTTTTAGCAGACTGTTAAAGGCGCGGACAGGGTTGCAAAGTTGGGAATGAACCGCCTGTAATATCCCACAAAACCTAAAAAGGCTTTTACCTGTTTTGTTGTGAGGGGACGGGGCCAGTTCTGAATTGCCTCGACCTTGTTTACTTGAGGCTTGAGAACTCTCCCAATGACGTAACCCAAGTACCGAGCTTCCTCCAACCCTATGGAACACTTCTTTGGGTTGGCAGTTAGCCCTGCTTGTCGCAGAGAGTCTATCACTGCCTGTACTTTTGCTAAGTGACTTTCCCAGTCGATACTGTACACAATAATATCATCTAGATAGGCTGAGGCATAGCGGTGATGGGGACGGAGAACAATATCCATTAATCGCTGGAACTTTGCTGGTGCGCCATGCAACCCAAAGGGTAACACCTTATACTGGAACAGCCCCTCGGGTGTTACAAAAGCCGTTTTTTCCTTCGCCACCTCTGTTAGGGGTACCTGCCAATAACCTTTTGTGAGGTCCAGAGTTGTAAAATACCGTGCCTGCCCAAATCGTTCTATCAACGCGTCAACCCGGGGAATGGGGTAGGCGTCAAACTTTGAAATGTCATTAAGTTTTCTAAAATTATCACAGAATCTTAGAGACCCATCAGGCTTGGGTATTAGGACTATTGGGCTGGTCAATGAAGTAAAAGAACAGAATAATCCAGCTCACCGCACTGCCTTGCTGGTAGGATCCAAATCCTGCGCACGGATTTGACTAGGCAGTCAATCAATAGTAGAAAAAAGGGAAGAAAGTTCCAGCGCCAGGAATGGAAAATTAAAAATCCATTTTATTGTGCCAATGCATATTAAAATTCCAGCAGGTACAGCATATCAGTCGGATGACTGCAGAACAACGCGTTTTGACGCCTCAGGTCTTAATCATGTTCTCATGTTGCTCCATGACAATGTCATGTTGGTTTAGAGATGTGCGTCTGGGAAGTTCCGAAAAAACATCTGTATTTCGGCTAATGAACTCCCGGACCTCCTGAACCTGTCTAGGAGACAAAGTTTCTGCAATTTTGACTGCGGGTTGGGCTTCTCCTGCCTCGCCCCGAGGTGATGGAGCCTTCTCCATCTGAAACACAGGCAGCGGACTATCCCCACCAAGATTTTCTCTATCTTTCCATGGTTTAAGGAAATTAACATGGTAAACATGTTCTGGCTTTCTCCGTCCTGGCTGGTGTACCTTGTAGTCTACTGGCCCCACCTTTTCCATGATCTCGTAGGGTCCCTGCCACCTTGCAAGAAATTTGGTAGGCACAAGTACCAACACACGATCCCCAAGGCTAAAGGTTCTTACCCGAGCCCCCCGGTTATAGACCCGACTGTGACTGTTGTGCTGCCTCCATATGTTCCCGGACTGAGGGTTGGACTGTCTCCATCCTTTCTTGCATTTTTGCAACATGTTCTAGCACACTTGTGTGAGGGTAGGTTGGTTCTCCCAGTCCTCTTTGGCTATATCGAGTAAGCCCCGTGGATGTCTGCTGTACAATAGTTCAAAGGGCGAGAACCCCATAGATAACTGAGGCACCTCCCGCACTGCAAACAATAAATATGGCAATAAGAGATCCCAGTCCTTCCCATCTTTGGAAACTGCCTTTTTTAACATGTTCTTCAGTGTCTTATTGAATCTTTCTACCAGACCATCTGTTTGGGGATGATAAACCGATGTGCGCAACTGTTTAACATTTAGCAAACGGCAGAGTTCCTTCATAATTTTTTACATAAAGGGGGTTCCCTTCTCTGTTAAAATTTCTTGAGGAATTCCCACCCGCGAAAACATACCCATGAATTCCTTTGCTATAAGCTTAGCTGATGTGTGGCACAGAGGAATGGCCTCAGGATATCGGTGCGCATAATCTAGAACTACCAAGATGTGTTGGTGTCCCCTTGCCGACTTATTGAGAGGCCCGACCAGATCCATTGCCACTCTCTTGAAGGGTACCTCTATGATTGGTAAAGGCACCAAGGGACTCCAAAAGTGAGGCTGGGGACTGGTTACCTGGCACACTGGACAGGAATTACAGTACCGTTTAACTTCTTCATGGACCCCTAGCCAGTTGAACCGCTGCACAATTCGGTCTAGGGTTTTCTTTTGGCCCAAATGCCCCCCCAAGTACATGCGCATGCGCTAAGTCCATTACCAGCCTACGATATGCCTGAGGTACCAGTAACTGTTCTACCATTTCCCCACGTATTTTCTCCACTCGGTACAACAAATCTTGGTTCAGCTCAAAGCGTGGCAACACTGTAGCTGCCCCAGGTTGTTGGGATTCCCCATTAACAAACAGTACATTTTCTCTGGCCCAACCCAAAGTAGGGTCTCGGAGTTGCGCCGTACCAAAATTGTCACCTGCTAC
This sequence comes from Dendrobates tinctorius, assembly GCF_039654945.1. Taxonomy (NCBI): domain Eukaryota; kingdom Metazoa; phylum Chordata; class Amphibia; order Anura; family Dendrobatidae; genus Dendrobates; species Dendrobates tinctorius. Next base: position 18,634,916 of record NW_027361689.1, on the reverse strand, counting down.
ATTCAAGTCTGACAACTCGGGTCCAGGCGGCAAGTCTTCCACCTCTCCAGCCAATACTTCTAAGGGAGAATTCTTCCCCTCCTCCAGCGAAGGGAAGGTTACCCCTACCGCCAACACTTCTTCCTCCGAGCCACCAGGTTCATGCCCTACTTCTGGAGAATGTAACCTGGTTGCCTCTGGTGCCGGCAGTTGCTCCGTGGGTGGGACAACAGATGGCCACAGCACAGAAAATAAAGGAAAGTCTCTTCCAATTATCACTTCATAATGCAGATTAGTCACAACCCCCACCTCGTGGCACTGCCTTCCCGCTGGCGTGTTTTTCACCACTAGTGCGGTGGGATAGTCTTTTAAGTCCCCATGTATACACAACACCCCTATTTTCTGATCCGTATACTCGCTGGTTTGTATCCAGCTGGCTCGTACCAGGGTTACAAGACTCCCTGAGTCGAATAGGGCCACAGCCGGGGTGCCTTCCATTTCAACCCCACACAAATGTTCCATATTGGGACCTTTCGGGTGCCCATTGCACACATCGGTTCGGCATAGTGAGACTGGCGGTACCAAAAGTTTTTGTCGATGGGCTCAGCCAGGTGGGGGCAATCAGCTCTCGTATGATCTGATTCCTGGCACTGCCAGCAGATTATGGGGCTTCTTACTTCCCCAGATAAGTCCTGAGCGGCCTTCCTTGGCTCCGCTCGCCGAACCAGGGGTGGAGACTTAGGGAACCTTCCTGTTACCTTCGGGGGGGCCCCACCTGTAGCTCTTTGGTAGCCCCATACCTTTATATGAGGTCTATCATATGCATGGCATTAGTAGGGGATGCCTGTCCGACCCATGTCTGGAGGGAGTGGGGCAAAGCCCTCCAAAACGTATCAGTCACTGTGCGGTCCAGCATGGCCGTGGGGGACAACACCTCAGGCTGCAACCACTTTCGTAACAGGTGCATCAGGTCATAATACTGGGACCGAGCCGGCTTGGAGGGGGTAAACTCCCACTGGTGTACCCGCTGGGCCCGAACTAACACATTTACCCCAAACGTGCCAGTATCTCACTCTTGATGACCGTGTAGTCTGCCCTTTGTTCCGTGGGTAGGTCCTGATACGCTTTCAAAGGTCCTGGAGCCCGAAACGGAGCGATGATTTCTGCCTTCTGGTCCCGGGGTAGCTTCTCTCTCAGCGACTCCTTCGAACATCTCCAGGTACGCCTCCACATCGTCCGACTTCTCCATTTTGGGAACCGCTGTACGAACCGCTTTCCGGACATCATGGATTTCCCGGTTAGTTCCTTTTGTCTGCGCTGTCGTGATATGCTGTATCAACAACTGATTGATTTCCTGCTGCTGCATAGCCTGCTGCCGCATGGCCTCCTGCTGCTGCTGCCGCGTGGCCTCCTGCTGCTGTTGCATAGCCTGCTGCTGCTGTGTAGCCTGCTGCTGCATAGCCTGCTGTTGCATGGCCTCTATGAGCGTTTTGACCGTGGCCTCCATTTCTGGAAAGTTCCCCGCCTGGGTCTGTGCCACTCGTTTCACCCAGGACATAGGCTGGGGTACAAATCAAAAATAAGAAAAACAGCCTGGCCTCACTGCGTTTGCCCTTTGCCCGCATTCAGTCCACCAATTGTAGGGAATCGCTCAGGTAGGTAATGGCAGGGTTGCAGTAACGAGGCAACACACAGGCTTAAAGTCCAATTTCAGTGGTTTAATGTCACATTGAAAACAGAAGATTAACAGAAAGTAAGAAAAAACAAATATACTCCTGCTTGGAGAACCACTGGTCCCAGACTCACCTCTTGCACGGGACGGGCTTAACTAAGCGGCTGCCAGGTCCACGGCATCCGCCAGGTGCCATTCCCAGGGTTGTTGAGAGTCTTGCTGCTGTCGTCCTGCAGCATGGGGATCCTGTATACAAGTTCAGGCTAAGTCCAGCCAAGTTCTTGTAACTTCCAGACACTCCTTATGTGCCAAACACCAACCTCCATTACACAGCCCATAACCCCTCCCACAAGTGAGGTAGACATCACATGGGCTGATCACGTGACCATGACATCATCGTAGGTCCTGTCTTTAGGGAAAAACCCGGCCAAACATTAATCTGCTGGGAGAAATGTATCTCCCATCCAGTAAAACACCCTTTACTGTACCACAGTGGGAAGATGTACTAAACTGTTTGGCAATGCCAAGGGTGCACAAAGCGCCTGTGCTTGGTCTGAACAGTCATTATGTCCTGACAAACTCCCTTTAGCAAAATGATGGTTCCAACAGTAGTGATGGAAAAGTCTTAGCTACTCACCGGTTAACGGTATTTTTCGGAGTCCATGACAGCACCACCTGAGAGAGGGGATCCACCCCTTAGGAACAGGAAACCTACAGATACAAAAGGGTGGCACCTCTCCCACGCATCAGTTGGATTACAGAGCACAAGAGGACTTCCAAGGTTAATGCATGATTTATGTACAGTATTCTTTACAATTATAAACTTTTACCACCAGTGAGCATATACAAGAAATAGACGTGCACACCCCAATCAACTATAAGGGAGGGAATATACGGGTGCTGTCATGGACTCCGAAAAATACCGTTAACCGGTGAGTAACTAAGACTTTATTCGGTCGTCCATGACAGCACCACCTGAGAGATTTACAGAGAGTAATATCAGCTTTAGGAGGGACTACAGCCTGCAGCACCCTTATACCAAAAGAGAGGTCTGTGGAAGCACCCAGGTCTAGCCTATAATGACTATAAAAGGTGCTCGGAGAGGACCAAGTAGCCGCCTTACAAATCTGGTCAATGGAGACTTCTGATCTTTCGGCCCATGAGGTTGCCATGGCTCTGGTGGAATGCGCCCTCAGCTTCCCGGGTGGCGACCTGCCCTTTGAGGTGTATGCTATTGAAATCGCCTCTCTAATCCATCTGGCTAGTGTATTTTTTGATGCTCTACAACCTTTCCTGGGGCCTTGATGAGAGATAAATAGGGCATTATCTTTCTTCCAGGGATCGGTGACTGTCAGATATTCCATGAGGCCTCTCCTGACATCCAGGGTGTGTAGTTTCTTTTCCTTCTCGTTAGTTGGATTAGGGAGGAAGGATGGAAGAACTATTTCCTGTGTCCTATGGAAACTAGACACTACCTTCGGCAAGTACGCTGGGTCAGGTCTAAGTATTACCCTATCCTCTTTGAACTGTAAATAAGGAGGACACCTAGATAAAGCCTGGATATCGCTTATTTTGCGGGCTGATGTTAGAGCTACCAGGAAGGCTACCTTGAGGGACAGGTTTTTTAGGGAAGCCAACGAGATAGGTTCGAATGGAGTCTCTGTCATAGCAGTGAGGACTAGGTTTAAGTCCCACGGCATGAACCTATCCTTCATTATTGGCCTGGATCTACCTGCCGCCTTAATGAACCTGTTTATCCAATAATTACCAGCGATGTTACAGCTAAACAGAGCCCCCAAGGCTGACACTTGTACTTTAAGGGTACTGGTAGAGAGCCCCATGTCCAGACCTTTTTGTAGGAACTCTAATATCTGCATTATAGGCGCTGAATCCCCAGCGACTACTCCTGAGTTTTGAAGGAATTTCTTCCAAATTCTGACATAAATTTTTGTGGTAATGATTTTCCTACTCTTAAGTAGGGTGTTAACTAGGTCTGCGGAGAAGCCCTTCTCTTCTAATAATGACCGTTCAAACTCCACGCCGTCAGATGAAGGCCAGCTACCTGAGGATAGAAGACTGGGCCCTGGGACAGGAGATCCGGGATGTCCGGCAGAACCCAAGGATCGGATACCGACATGGTCCTGAGGCATGAGAACCATGCTCTCCTTGGCCAAAATGGAGCGATGACTATAACCCTTGCTCTGTCTTTCCTGATTTTCCTCATCACCAGGGGTAGAAGAGATAGGGGAGGGAAGGCGTAGGCTAGTTTGAAGTCCCACTTTATCAGGAAGGCATCTACCGCCAGAGGATTCTCTCTGGGATTTAGGGAGCAGAATTGTTTCAATTGTCTGTTGTCTCTGGTGGCGAAGAGGTCTACCTCTGGATATCCCCACTTTTGAACAATCAGATTGAATATGGAGGAGTTTAGGGACCATTCCCCCTGCTTTAGCTGATTGCGGCTTAAAAAGTCTGCCGTGATGTTGTCTCTTCCTTTTATATGCAACGCTGTTAAAGATAGAAAGTATTGTTCTGCTAGATGGAACAACCGCTCTGCTACAATCATCAGGGGTCTGGAACGGGTCCCGCCTTGGTGATTGATATATGCCACGGCGACCTGATTGTCGGAGAACACCCGCACATGATGGCCCTGTAGATACACAAGGAGCTTTTTAGCCGCCTGTTCTACCGCTGTCAATTCTTTTAGGTTAGATGACATTCCTAACTGATCATGTTGCCATTGGTCCTGGACTAATATTTCACCCATATGAGCTCCCCAACCGTAAGGACTAGCATCCGTGGTGACTATGCGGGTTACGTTATACTCCCAGGGCACCCCTTTAGACAAGTTATCCTTGTCTAACCACCACTCTAGGGACTCCCTTGTGTTACGGGACAAGGTTAGCTGACCCTCCAAGTAACCCCCAAGGACCTTTTGATGTAATAAGACCTCGCTCTGTAGTTTCCTTGCATGAAACTGGGCCCACTGGACTGCCGGGATACAGGCCGAAAGAGAGCCTAGAAGGGACATGGCTTTCCTGAGGGACATGGTGGGGTTATTGGAGGCGTTCAGGATCTGATAACGGAGGCGAACAAGCTTCTCCGGGGGCAGACGGCATTCCTGTTTTTCAGAATCCAGGGTTAGGCCCAAGAATTGTTGGACTTTCATTGGTTGCAAACAAGACTTTTTGACGTTCAGCAACCATCCTAACCGTTCTAGGGCGGACATTGCCTTTTGTAGCTGTTGTGAACAATGATTCGCCGTTTTACCTACAATAAGAAAATCGTCCAGGTAGGGGATCACCAGAATGTTCGATTCACGTAGATGGGCCATGACCTCCGCTATTACTTTAGTAAATACTCGGGGAGCGACTGCCACTCCAAAAGGGAGGGCCGCATATTGGAAATGTCGAATTGACCCATCCAACTGAACCGCCACTCTGAGAAACCGCTGATGGCCTGCATGGATGGGTATATGGTAGTATGCATCTTTCAGATCTAACACCACCATAAAGCAGTTTTGGAACAGCAATTTTATTGCAGATTTAATTGTATCCATTTTAAAAGGACGTATGACCAAAAACTTGTTGAGGGCCTTAAGGTTTATTATTGTCCTAAAGGAGCTGTCTGGTTTGCGGACCAGGAACAGAGGGGAGTAGAATCCCTTCCCCCATTCTGTCTCTGGAACCTCTATCAGGACTTTTTTGGCGCACAGGTCATGAACCTCGGCCTCCAGGGCAGCTTGCTCTGAAGCAGACGACCTGAGTGGGGTGATTTTAAATTGATCAAGGGGAACCCTAGAAAACTCTAGTCGTAGTCCCACGGCTATTATCCCCAATATCCAGCTGCTATTAGAGATCAGAGACCAGGATGGGTAGAAGGCAGCTAGTCTCCCTCCTACCGGGGTAACTAGTCATTGGGGCGGCTTTTTCGTATCTCGAGCTGGACCTTCCTGGCGCCCCCCTCCAAACATGAATCCTGTACCTTTCCTTTTTTTCTCCTCCCATCTGCCCTGATCTCTGGACGGCCTTCTCCGGAAAAAACCTTTTCTGGTAAAAGGACGTCTGTACGAGGGGTTCGGGAGACTGGGGAATTTCTTTTTGTTATCTCCAGCTTTCTCTAACAATTCGTCCAAGACAGGGCCGAATAGGTACTCCCCCTCGCAGGGAATGGAACAGAGACGGGACCGGGCTTGAATATCTCCTGGCCAACATTTTAACCAGAGCGCTCTTCGCGCTGCATTAGATAGACCCGCGGCTTTAGCCGCCATTCTTGCAGAGTCTGCAGACGCATCGGCTAAAAATGCCGCGGCATTCTGAATGATCGGCAAACTTTTCCGAATAGATGATCTTGAGGCTCCGTCTTTTAGCTCGGAATCCAGCTGATCTAGCCAGACCATCATCGATCTGGCTGTACAGGTGGCAGCTACCGCTGGTCTTAACGCGCCTGCTGACATCTCCCATGTCCCTTTAAGAAAAGAATCCGCTTTTTTATCTAGCGGATCTTTCAAGGAGGCCATATCGTCAAATGGTATGGCAGATTTTTTAGATGCTTTGGCTACTGCTGCGTCTAGTTTCGGGGCTTTATCCCATCTGTTTACTACCGGGTTATCAAAGGGGTATCTCCGCTTAAAGGCTGGTGGCATGGAGCCCCTTTTTTCCGGTCTCTTCCATTCTCTGTCAATTAGGTTTTGAACCTTATCGTTTAATGGAAAGGCTCTGCGTTTTTTGGGGTCTAGACCCCCGAACATTATGTCCTGTGCTGAGAGTTCCCGTTTTTTGTCCGCTACCCCCATGGTGGACCGTATTGCTTTCACTAATCTGTCCATCTGGTCTAAGGGGAAGCAGAACCGGCTAGAGTCTTCATCCGAGGAAGACGAGGAGGAGGCCGAGGAGTCCGAGGAATTGTCACCTTTCCTAGGGGCGACTGAGGTCTCCGAGCCTGAACCACTAGCCTCTCTTCTCCTAGAAGGTTCTCTTTGAGGTAAGACTTTCATTTCTGCCCTGATCATCTCTCTCAGGTTCGAAGTGAAGTCAGGTGTCTCTTCCGCTACCTGCATAAACGGGGGAAAGTATAAGGGCCTGACAATCTACCCCTGGACTCCCTGTCTTTAATAACCCCTACCGTTTGCCGAATGCATGGTTGGCATAATTTTTTAGGGTGGCCATCTGGTAGGGGGGAACTACAGAGGGCACATTCCCTGTGCTTCTGTTTTCCCGTAGCCTTCTTCCCCTGAAAAAAAAAACAAAACATAAGGGAACACTGCATCAGGGTACATTCACGGAGATCTCTTACCCATGCAGATAAAGCAGGTACCGGATCACGGAGGGAGGCAGGGGGGTCCTTTCTGGAGGAACTTTCGCGGCTCTGGTCGCTAGTTCGTCTCTGTTTTTTCTGCTGGCCACTCGCAAGCGGTTTTGTCGTGGCCTGTTTTTGCGGGCGCTCCTGCGCCTTGTCCTGCCGGTCCAAGGGGGCTTCCGTTGAATCCATTGCTGGGGCCTTCAGAAGCACCCCAGCGGCATCCCCATCTGCCTTATATGGCCTCCTGGTGTCCGGGTCAGCAGGTATCCTGCCATAGCACCACCCACCCGGCTTTCCGCACTCCCTCCCCCATGCTCCGGCCCCCTCGCCTTACCCGGGTCGCCGCGCGACCCCCGGACGGGCATGCACCCGCGGCGCGCGCCGGAGGCCGGCCGGCACCCGACTTCCGGTATCGGCGCTATCGCTCCGCCCCTTCCGCCGCGTCACTTCCACCGCTCATCAGAGCCCTGCGGGAGCGCGCGCGAAGGAGCCGCGCAGCGCCTCCTGGCCGGAATGCCCCACTGCGCACGCCGCCATGAGCCCGCCAGGGGCCAGCACTGACCGGGAGGACCGGGCCTGGGGAAGCGCAGCCGGGGCATACGTACCAGGTGCTGGCGTTTTTTGGAGACGGCATCCACCGGACCCCTGCTCCACTTGCTCCGTCCACTGCCGTAGTGACCTACCCGGCCCCACCGTGGCGCTTCCAGGGACCCCGCACTGACCGAGGTAGGAGACCCCCTCGCTACCTGGGTCGGTCAGCCGGCCTGGGTACTCAACGACGACTCCATGACGGACGATCTGTAGAGAGTCCTGTCCTCTAGGAACAGGAAACCAACTGATGCGTGGGAGAGGTGCCACCCTTTTGTATCTGTAGGTTTCCTGTTCCTAAGGGGTGGATCCCCTCTCTCAGGTGGTGCTGTCATGGACGACCGAATAATGTGTTGTTAGACTCATGTCTTCATTTGAATGACTAAACAGGTAAAAAAATGTAAGCCTTTGGGGGGACAACAGCAAATGGGGATTGCCATCATTGGAAAACCATTTTAATGTGGATCTGTCCCCGAGATTTCACAATACAAATTCCATACATAATGATATAGATCTCTCAGAAGTGATCACACTGGTGTACTTACTCTGAAAATCCATGTCAAGAGTGGCTACGTAATCCTCATATTCAGATGAGCGCTTTATGAATCCAGCTAAAGAGAACAAGAGCTCATGAGTCCATGTATAGTTAATCTCTGCCCACCCAGCCTAGCTGACAGCTGCAGCTTGTACTGAGTGGTGTGAGATCTCAGAGGGAGGAGGGACACTGAGGAGCTGCAACCAGGCCAGGTGGGAAGGGCTTATGCCAAAGTAGAGAAACACTGAGCTATCAATCAGGCTGGGTGGGTGGGGATTAAGTTAGAATTTTCAAACTGGATTATACAGCCATTTTTTACATGGATTAAGTAAAGTAAGTACACCGGTCTAATCAGATATTATTATTTATTTTACTCACCGTATTTTGTGGTTTATAAGATGCACCGGATTATAAGACGCCACAAATTTTGAGGAGAAAAATTGGAAAACATTTTTTTTCATAAAATGGTGGCGCTTCTTACAATCCATGCGTCTTATTGCTTACTGGGGGTGGTGGCTGTGGTGAAGCGGGGTCCCAGAGTCGCTGATGGCGGAGGCAGGAGTGCTGTGATGCTGCAGACCCCAGACTGGGAGAAAGGGGTGTTCGGATGTGCTACGCTGCGAGTATTCGGTGCTGTCGGGGCTCCGCCGACATTTTGTGAAAGCCCGGAACCCCCGCACTTCCATGGTTTACTTTGCGGTGGACTGTGGGAAAATGGCAGCCGGAGATGGCGTATGCACAGATGGAGATCTTGGCGCTGAGATCTCATCTCCTGAGATCTTGGTGCCAAGATCTCCATCTGCGCATGCGCCGCCCCTGTCAGCCATTTTCCCGGAGTCCACCGCAATGTAAACCATGTAAGTGCGGGGGTCTCGGGCTTTCACACAATGTCGGCGAGTCCCTGCACGACCAAACACCTGCAGCGTCGCACATCCGAACACCCCCTCATCCCAGTCTGTGGCCTGCAGCAGCGCGCCACTCTTGCCTCCTCCAGCAGCGACCCTGGGGACCGTGCTCCATTGCGGCCGGTAATGTGTTTTCGAATTATAAGATGCACCCCCATTTTCCCCACAAATTTTGGGGAAAAAAGTCTTATAAACCAAAAAATACGGTATATAGCGCCATTAATTTTCAATAGCACTTTACAGACATTATCATCACTGTCCCCATTGGGGCTCACAATCTACATTTCCTATCAGTATGTATTTGGAATGTGGGAGGAAACCAGAGAAACGGGAGGAAACCCTTTGAAATACGGGGAGAGCATACAAACTCCTTATAGATGTTGTCTTTGATTGGATTTGAACCCAGGACCCCAGCTTTGGAAGGATATAGAGCTAACCATTATTTAAGGTATTTTTCCTAATTGATTACATATTTAACCTTAGTCAATAAAATGATAGCACTTTAGGAACTCTCTACTTACTTTCCACGTCTCTCCCTATGTAGGGAGCATAGTATGCCCAATTTTCAGTGATAAAGTTAAAATTAGAACTGACAGAAAGAGACGAGTGTATGGAGATTTCCTGCTCCGCGCGGTGAGGAGGAATGCTGCTCAGTTATTGTGTGGTAAAGCTGCTGGGTGTTTGATATGTGGTGGTGATCAGGCGCAGAGCTTATCTTGAAGGGAGTATGTGAGTCCAAACTAACAGTATATACTAAGGCTAGGTTCATATTGCGTTAAAGCAGCGCGTTCAACGCATAGCATAGACAGGCTGCGATAACGCTATAACATAACACGATTGCATTATGCTATACCGCTAGTGCAGATGCTTCATCTGGGCTAGCGGGGACGGACCCTCGGACGCTGCAGCCCGCGACTGAGGGTCCTTCACTGAATGACGGCGCATCGCTAACGCATGCCATAATCGGGCATGGGGGTTAATGGCAGCGTTAACGGATTGCGTTACACCGCGTTATAACCCAATCCGTTAAATGGACTGCTTGAACGCAGTGTGACCCAGCCTAAGCACTTATCCTTGTAACCAATTAACAGGCCTAGGATGCTGGCACTTCCAGTTAATAAGGTCCTACAAAAAAAAAGATTTAAACACATTTTATTGAATATTAATAATACAATACACTAAAAAGGTGGGGATACAGAACACAAAAGCTGCAAGCACAAGGTATTGCAATCTAGCCAAAAATTAATATATGAGTTTGAACTCTATATAGAAAGTCACAAAAACAGTAATTAATACTCAGGGTGTTCAAGGGAGAATAAATGAGCAGGTAGCCATTATTGATTTAATTAAACCCATAAAGAATCTTTATTAATGCACTAGGCACTTCAGTAGGTTATTACAATATGATAAGTTAATACCCCATATTTCCACTAGCTGAGGCATTTAACCTATTGTAGGCACCTTGGCACTTTTGTTTTAATATGCACCAACTAGCTAAATTAGAACAGTTTCATGATTATATATTAACAAATTGATCAATAATAGGTTGTCTTAAGATAAATCTCGGGTCTTCAATGGGTTTAATTAAATCAATAATGGCTACCTGCTAATTTATTCTCTCTTGAACACCCTGAGTATTAATTACTGTTTTTGTGATATATAGAGTTCAAACTCATATATTAATTTTTGACTAGATTGCAATACCTTGTGCTTGCAGCTTTTTTGTTCTGTATCCCCATCATTTTAAGTGTATTGTATTATTAATGTTAAACACATTTTACTGAAGTCTTTTTTGAGAATTTGGCATATGCTTCTGCTTTTTGTAGGACTTTAAGCACTTATCCTTGTAGGGGATAATGCCCCAATAAAATTGCACCTTTTAGTGATTTAATTGTTGCCTGCAGAAAACTTATTATATATCCTAATTAGGATGCACCGTTCTGCCCACAGATTTTGCCCTGCCGACCTCACTTGTGATTGGCAGCGCTGGCTTTCTTGAAGTGAGCTGTCAATCACAAGTGAGGTAGGCAGAACATGCAAAAGTGGGTCTAACGGTGCATTGAGCACTCTAACTGGCCACACCTATGGTGCATTGAGCACTCTAAACTGGGCCACACCTAAGGCGCACCGAGCACTCTAACTGGCCCATATCTAGGGCGCACCAAGCACTCTAAGTGGCCCACGCCTAGGGTACTCTGAGCACTATAACTGGCCCACACCTAGGATGTACTGAGCACTCTAACTGGGCCACATCTAGGGGGCACCGAGCATTCTAACTGGGCCACACCTAGGGTGCACTGAGCATTATAACTGGGCCACACCTAGGGTGCACTAAGCATTATAACTGGGCCACACCTAGGGTGCACTGAGCACTATAACTGGACCACACCTAGGGTGCACCGAGCACTATAACTGCGCCACACCTAGGGTGCACCGAGCACTATAATTGGACCACACCTAGGGCGCACTGAGCACTCTAACTGGGCCACACCTAGGGTGCACCGAACACTATAACTGGACCACACCTAGGGTCGCACTGAGCACTCTAACTGGGCCACACCTAGGGTGCACTAAGCACTATAACTGGGTCACACCTAGGGTGCACAGAGCACTCTAACTGGACCAGACCTAGGATGCACCGAGCACTCTAACTGGGCCACACCTAGGGTGCACTGAGCACTATAACTGGACCACTCCTAGGGTGCACCGAGCACTCTAATTGGGCCACACCTAGGGTGCACCAAGCACTCTAATTGGCATGTTTGATTAAAATTGAGATTCTGCAAAATGGAGGCAGCAATTTTCTTGCCAAAAGGTGCCTTTTTTTTTTTTTAGAATAGGGGCTATATTCCCTACACAGGGGATTCTTAGTTTATATTGTTTTTTGGGGGGCTGATTGACTCCTCTTAACTTCTACAGCACTTGAAGACAATGTCACACTGTGAACGACCTCTTTGTTCTAATGCTTTGATTGAAATACACTGGACTCGATCTTTTGCAAGTGTGCAATAGAACCTAATCCTAGCCTGGAGGATTCCAAGCCAATATCACTGGACACCTGTGAGTAGATCATTAAATTAACAATGAGTCAGCCAGTCTACAGGGAGACTAAATGCTAATATCTGCAGGGAGGATAATTGCCCCTATGTAGACTGGACTTCTCCTGTATCAGGGTCATCAAATGGTACAATGGAAATACAATACTATATCCATAATAATCTGATGTCAACATGATCCACTGATATGTCTGTGATTGGGGACATAATCACTTCTAGTTTAGGAACCAGGATTTTCGGCCTTGGAAAAATCACAGAAACCGCACTGCACTAGTTTTCCTTGCATTTAGTCTCCTCTCACCTGACAAGGAGGAGGTGTGAGGGGCGGGGATGGAACCCATCAACCTTTTACTGACATTGGCACAGGATGGGGGACATTATTACCGGAAGGGGCCCAGAATGGAGAATATTATATTAGGAAGAGGCCTAGGATGGGTGACATTGGTACAGAATGGGAAAATTATTACATTATGGGGGGGGGGCAACATATATGTCATTATAAGATTTAGAATGCTACAAGGGTGTATACATCTAACCAGTATGCAGATGGGGGCACAGGTCCAAATTTTGCATCTGGGCCCATCGGATTCCAGTGATGCCACTCCCCTTTAACATCATACCAATATCTAAAATTAAGTAATGTGTGGTGCAATTGTAATACAACGATGGGATAGGATCAGAAGAAAGCCAACATTTTTGTGGCTCCTTCCTCCTGCGTATCAGTAATGGTTTCAGAATTCGGTTGCCCAAATGTATTAATTATGCATGACGTCCAGCTTTTTGTTTTGGTACCTTTCATGTTAAGTACCTCCGAGTCAAAGAACTTTAACTCAAGTACAAGTAAGATTAGCCTTTGTTACACTTTTGCATAGTTCAGCTCAATACCGCCATATACTGCTCATTAATTACCCCCATTTAGTGCTCATTCAAGAGGATCACTCAGTTTTCTTATTAGTAAATGTGATGAAAGATATCTGCTGGTGTGTGACCTTAGTAGTAGTTGGTTCGGAGGTTTGCTACATGTGGAGCACAGCACTAAAAAAAAGTTTCAGGGCCCTCTTACTGCAGTTTGTAAGTTTCAGCAGATTGCTAAAATTCTGTGCCTGTGAAGGGGGTCACAGGGCCAGAGGCTCTGGGCCGGAACTCAGTTCTCCTTACCTTGAAACCCCTCTTCTAAACAGGAATGAGACATGACTGTGATGTGCTGTGGAATTATTTCTGTACTCACTTGCAGTTCGGGAGTCCTTGTTACCTCCCTGTTCGTGGGAACGTATTCAGTTGCACACATGACAGGACACCTAGGGTCCGGTTCAACAAATTTGATTTTACCGTGCAATACGGATACATGCGGTTGCAGAACACAAAGTGAGACAGAATCCTCTCCGGATGATATTCTTTTTTTCCAGTGTTCTATCAGTCCTTCTTTTGCCCCCGCCTCAACAGCTTCTGTTGGTACCAGGGACCTTCCATCCATCATAACAGCTTCCCTGAGACCCACCATCTTTCCCTCTTGCTAAGACCTGACCAGCATCACAGGAGGAACAAAGACATGACACCCAATGCCTCTTCTGGGCCCTAGGTCCGAGACTGTCCTAAGATCTGCGCGAGACTTAACATGTGTCCTCATACTGTTTGGAGACTCGTCACTGACAGGACACCTTCGCCGCTGCTGCATGACTACCTTGAAACCTGCCAAACACTGTCACTGTTGAGCACTTTCTCTAACTGAACTCTCCGTCACTAGCCCCTGACTCTGGACTGACCGCCTGACCCTCTAGAACAGGAAGTGCTTCTCTTCTTATCTGATCTATCCCCTCCCAATGTATGGGCCAATCCCAAGCTGTTAAATATAGCCTACCCTGAGTGACACAAACTATATCCCTATGCCTTGTAATGGTTCTCCTAGTGGACAGACCTCCCTAATCCACAGGAACGGCCTGGAGGCAGAGGCCTGAGGAAAACCGAGGCACAAACCGGCCATAAGGATAAAATGCTAAACTTTATTAAACTTTATAAAAACATGTAACCATAAAACATTCATATACATTACTATTCACATTAACTTTTCTTGACCCAACGTCGTCTTCTACCCTGTATATGTGTTCAACCAAATTATTTTATTTCTAGTTGATTTGTAATAAAACCATTCCAAGATCCAAACTGTCTACTTGAACATTGACAATGGCAGAAGAGACAGGTGATCCGGTGTAGAGAAAACTGCTTAAATACCAATTTGGTACCACTCCCTTTAGTCACAAGAGTAATATAACCTGATTTGAGAAGTTCAGAATACCAGTATATGCCAACCCACTCTGACTATAGGTCACATCTCCAGCCTAAAGCCATTATACAGAGATTCTCTAGTAGCAGATCCCAGCATTTTCATCATAATTTTCATATATATTTATTTAGCCTTTCCTTATTAATTCGTGCCAACTAATTACGGTATCACAGACCCCAAACAACTTCCCTAGTGCTATATTATACAGTCATAGTTTTTAGGTGTCCATACACATAAGAGGTCATCCTCCAATCTTCCAACTTCCCACTGAAGACTGGTGATGGGGGATTGGGCATGTTGAAGTTTTAGAATGCCCAATCTTTTTTCCTCAAGGGAGATAAACCACTGCCAGAAGTGATTGTCAACTGTTTACTACCCTCTTGCCAACGAGAACACTTGCATGCTCAGTCTGGTTGGGTGTGCATGCTTACAGGAGTTTGGGAGGAAAAGCCTTTTTTGCCAAACAAACATTTGGCTCATACTACTGAAAGTGTATAGGAACTTTTAGGTTAAGTTCCCACAAGTTTTTTTACGTTGCATATTATTGATGCACAAAAAAACCATGGTGTCTTACAGTTCCAGCAAAATAGATGGGATTTATAGAAATCTCACGCCCAATATGCTTATTTTGACCTGTGGTGCGTTTTTCTTACTTTTAAATCCACAACATTATTAATTTTTCTTTTTGGTACGCTGAGTTTTATGTGCAGATTTTATGTGCCTAGTGCAAGTGCCGATACAGTTGAAAGCAATAATGGAAGAAAGTGTGAGGTGACGCTCCCTGTCCAATCATTCCTGTTATGATTGGGTCACCGAGGAGGAAAGCAAGACCAAGCTAAGCCACAGAAAACCAGAGAGGTTGGTAACTAAGCGGATTGCAGACCCCTGATCCTATCCACACAACTAGCAGCAGCCGTGGAGCGTACCTACGATGATTCTAGATGCCTCGACACAGCCGGAGAACTAAATAAGCCTAAAGCAAGAAAGGGGAAATCTAAACTGCCCCAGAGCAGACCCCAAAGGAATAGATAGCCCCCAAACATATATTGTCGGTGAGACAAGATGAAAACACAAGCGCAGGTAGAAAAATAGGCTGAGCAAATGATGGGACCCAATCTAACTAGACAGGAAAGGAAAGACACTGTCTGCAATCACGCAAAAAAACCTGCAAAAAATGCCCAACACGTCTGAAAGAAAAAATACTGAAGTCGCACGACTTCGCCCACTATATCAGCACTCGGGTATATTCTGAAAACAGAGCAAAGAGAGGCCAATCTAATAAGGGACAAAAGCAAATTGGCACAAACAATAACATAAGGATGGAAATTCAGCACAGCCCCAGCCAGGGCTGGCTGACTACACAAAACTGGAATAAACAAAACCAAATCAAATGTGAACAATAGCAAAAGAACACTTAGCTTGAGCATGCAGGGACTGAGCTGGAAACTAAGACCTCAGGAGGCAGTAAAAAATCACCAGAAGGGATAGAGGGAGTCGGCTGTCTTAAATCCAGTCAGAAACTCCCAATGTCCAATCGTCCTCCTCATTATCAGGTGGCAGGCCTCTGTTAATTAGATCAGCTCCATTACCTCCGGTAACAAGCAGAGGGAGCCCGGAAGCAGAACTCGCGACCCCTCTGTCAATACAACCATCTCCACTACCTTCACCAGCAACCCGAGGTAGGCCAGAAAGTGAATTCACAACACATTCCCCTTCTGCTTCTGACACATTAAACGCGATAATGTCACTTCACCTCGCACCATGCTGTGTCGGGCAATGATGCTGCTGAGTATACATGCTGCAAAGACTGGAGCAGCAGAGGAACAAAGAGAGGTGAGCACTGTATTTTTTTTAAATAAGTGAGTATGTGGTGGCCATAATACTGGAGGATTATGGGGTGTGTATTATACTATATTTACTATATGGGACCTGCATTATATTCTATGGATGCTGCATTATAGGCTATGGGGACTGCATTTTACTATATGGGGCTGCATTATACTCTATAGATGCTGCATTACACTCTATGGTGGCTGCATTATAGTCTATGGGGCTGCATTATACTCTATGAGGCTGCTTTATACATTATGGAGGTTACATTATACTCTATGGGGGTTGCATTATACTCTATGGGGCTGCATTGTACTATATGTACTCTATGGGGGCTGTATTATACACTATGGGAGCTGCATTATACTGTACAGGAACTGCATTATACTCTATGGAGCTCAATATATTATATTATACTATATGTACTCTATGGGGCTGCATTATACTCTATGGGGGCTGCATTATACTCTACCAAGAACTATAGGGAGTGCATTATACTGTATGGAGGACTATGCGGTAAATTATACTATTAGGAGTGCATTGTACTATATAGATGACTATGGGGGTTGCATTATACAATATGGATGACAACACTTCCTCTCCCATCATCCCCTTCTGCTTCTGACACATTGGGCGCAATTATGGCACTTCATTGTGCGCCACACTGTGTTGGGTAGTGATGCTGCTGAGTATACGCACTGCAGAGACCATAGCATTGGGGGAACAAGGAGAGGTGAGTATTGTATTTTCTTTTAAAATCAGTGAGTATGTGGTGGCCATAATACTGGATGACTATGGGGTGTGTATTATACTATATCTACTACATGGGGCCTGCTTATACTCTATAGGGGCTGTATTATACTCTATGGGGGCTGAATTTTTCTATACGGAGCTGCATTATACTCTATGGGGCTGCATTATACTATATGCACCCTATGGGGCTGCATTATACTCTATGGGTGCTGCATTATAATCTATCATTAACTATGGGGAGTGCATTATACTATGTGTACTCTATGGGGGCTGCATTATACTCTACCAAGAACGATTGGGAGTGCATCATACTGTATGGAGGACAATGGAGAATGCATTATACTATATGAAGGATTGTATGGTGCATTATACTATGGGGAGTGAATTGTACTATACAGAGGATTATGGAGGGTGTATTATACAATATGGAGGATTATGGGATGCATTATACTATATTGAAGACTATGGGGAGTGCATTATACTGTATGGAGGACTATGGGGGTGCATTATACTATATGGAGGATTATGGGGGTGCATTATTCTATATTGAGGACTATACGAAGTGTATGATACTATATGGAGGACTATGGAGTGTGCATCATACTATATGGAGGACTATGGGGCACATTATACTATGCTGAGGACTATCGGGTGCATTATACTAAACAAGCAAAATGCTGCTAATTCATCGAGTGATTGGATTGTTTATGTCGGAACAGAAATGATTGTTCTCAACAGCACATCACTCGATGTAAACTGCAGATGTGCTGCTGATAACATGATACTGGAATGGGGACAGATTGATCTATTAGTGATCGTTCTGGGCCCATTATTCTTCATCAGCCGAAGTAATAAGGCCAGGAAACAAGCATTGAACGATTTCAATATCGTCGATCACACTCATTTAATGGCCTGAACTCAGCACATGTAAATACAACCAAAATGTTGCTGTCTAATGGTGCAATATGTTCGAATTTTGGTCCCCACTTTAAACTTTGCCTAGGGCCCCACTTTTCCTAAAAGTGTCCCTGCTTGGGGGCTCCCTTCAATGCCCACCCATTTTACAGTGTACATTAGAGATCTGGCTGCATATACGCTCTGCAATTACTGTATGTTCTGTTCACTATAATTATTTAAAAATAGGGGACATTGGACACTTCTCCACACCTCACACACATGCACACTCGGCTCGGCCGAGCGTGCATGCGTTAAGTCCTGGAGAAGGGAATAAGGCTATGTTCACATGTCCGGTAATCATCAGTTAGAAAGGCAGCAGTCCGCTGAAAAAAAGGTGTGCAGAGACATCTTTTTTGTCCACCTGAAAGAAAAAATGATTTCAACCTGATCCTTTTTTTTAACATCGAAGCCTATGGAAAACAGCTCCGTTAATTAACCATCCATTTTTCTCCCATTTGAAAAGCATCCGTTTTATTATTCTAATGTGTGTTCCGTTTTATGTCAGATCACCTACCTCTTGTATAGAGCTGTCGCCAGATCCTGCAGCCGAATGACCTCTCCAACGATAGGGATCACTCACTTCACCAATCACGTCACTAAATGATACACGTCCATCCTGGCAATCATCGGAGCAGAACATTCGGATCGCTCACTCTTAGAGATTAAGTGCTCTTCATTTACAGTATCTCCCACTGATCATCGTTCAGGGACCAATTACTGAGTGAATAAACCACAGAGGTGGTACTGGGGGGCTACAATGTACATACATTATAACCGTAATCCCACTGCACACATTACCTCTAACAGTATTGATCCGTGGTATAGTCAGTGCGGTTATGTACACCGGAGAGATCAAGTGGTTGCAGTTTATTATTATGTTTCCTTGTCTGTTAATAGTATTGCTTCTGAATCAATCAATAAAACCGCCATCTACCTCAAGTAACGTAAAACTGTTCTAATCTGATTACAGAGAACTTGTCACTATTAAACTTGTCACAACTAGGACAACTAGGACAACCTCTTCTTGATCTAAATGTTTGGCCCCGATAAAATAAAGAAAACTCTACCCACCTCCCGTGCCAACACCGTTCCAGTGGCGTTGGCACTCGCGGTCCATCAGCCCTGGCGTCACTGTCTCCGCCTTAGTACAGATTGAACATGAAGAGGAAGTCCGTGCTGCAGCTGATCCCTGAATTCTTCTTCCTCATTCCATACGAAGGCGGGGACAGTTATGCCAGCGCTGATTGGGCATCGGGGTCACGAGACACAACATCGCACGAGAGCCCCGAGACCATAAGTGCCGACGCCACTGGAACTTTGCCAAAACCTTTTGTTCAAAAAGGGGTTGTCCTAGTACTGGATAACCTCTTTAACAGGTGATGTTTCATGGGAAAACAGAGAATCCTGTGTGCAACAACCACATGTAGAAACCATAAAATTAGCACTAAATACTATACAATTTGGAGGATTAAGAAAAATCAAAAACAATAAAAATCCCAAAAACTGAGGTCAGGAGAAAAACGAGAATAAAATAAGAGCCAGAACTGTCCTCTTTGGACCTGGACACAGGTTCTCTGGTATGTGGATGCGCTAAGTATTTGGTGATAAATTTTTGTAGCGTTTTTGATGCAGTTTTTACTTGCGTTTTTGGTGCCGATTTTTCCCTTCTCATTACTATGGGTGAAATCTGGAGCATAAATGCTGAAAGAGTTGACATGCTGTAGATTTAATCCTGCACCAAATCTGCAAGTCACAAGTAAGCAACGTGGACACGAGACCTCAGGATTCTCATCCACTTTGCTGGCACCTGGAAACGCTTCAATTTTTGTGTCAAATCTGCACTGAAAATAATGCAGCAAAAACGCCACATGTGCACACAGCCGTAAAGTTATGTGTACACGATGTCTTTTAGACACTGGCGTACCAGCGTGTTTTCCAAGACGAACACATCAAAATTGCTCAATGGTATCGGTAGATATTAACTAATATTTTAAATCCAATAGTGAAAGGCCAAAAAAATCCCGGTTTACCCAATCCAAAATAAAATATAACTTTTAAATGAAGCGGACATCCGCTGCCCAATCCGTTGTTATCATGAATTATGCAGTGGCTCCATGATCTCAGCCTGGTACGTTTTATTTGGAAACGTTGCGGGGTCTGAGAGGTGGTCCCCAGTTTCTCCGCGCCTGCTGCCAATGACCGGCAGGTCTCTGCCTATGTATCTGTATGGGCAGAGACCGGTCAGTCACAGGCAGTGGGCAGGGAGAACCTGCCGGCGCCATTCACAGTATGTTTTTTTCTCAAGCGCCGCACCAGGAATAGCTGATCGGCAGGGGTGTCAGGTGTTACCTAGGCCATCAATGTAAAAGTCCTGGGCAACTACTTTAAATGTTGGTTAATTCATAGTGAAATTAGTTTCTTTCAAATTAACATCTAAATCTATGTAAAAAAAAACATATACTGCTGCCAATGAGAGTTAAGGCCGGGATCACGTGACACATTTGTAGCGCATTTTCCATACATGAAATCTGCAGCATTTTATGGTACTAACAAATTACATTTTTACTTAATCTGATCCACAGGCTGCATTTTTTTGTTTGTTTTTTAGGTGTGAAATCTGCACGAAAAAGTGACTATTGTGTTGTTTTATTTTTTTCAATCCATGTTCTTTTGTTGTGAATTTTAATTAATTTCAATGGGGAACCTTCTAAACTGTGTATATATGAAGGCAGGTGAAAGAAAAGTTGAATAAAACGATACTTTGATATCAGCGACCCGTTATCTTATTCCAGAGAAATTCACATTTTTGTAATATGTAAATGAGCTGTTGAGATCTATGGGCCAGACATAGATCTCCCTGAAAATCTGCCTCCAGAGATTATTATAAATGGAGTTACAGGTATGAGACATGCAAATCAGGAGAGCAGACTGTCAGTCACTACATGTCTCACACTGGTAACGCCCCATTTCCTTTAAAATAATCTCTGGAGGCAGTGTCTCAGGGAGATCTATGTCCGGCCCATAGATCTTAACAGATGTTAATAAAAATGTAAGTTAAAACTCATCCACTTTGCCGATACTATAAAGTACTGTGGATTTTACATGTGGAAAATCTTTGCATAAAATCTACCCCAAATACACAATATGTCATCCTAGCTTGGCTGAAGATGTTACTTTTTGGCGCTTCATCATAGTGGACTAGAACCAAAACTGACTACTACTAGCTTTATTACCTTCACACATAGCAAAGCAAGTCACATTGCAAAAACACAATAATTATGTCGGCCAACTGTCCACAAACCTAACTTTACTGTAAGCCCAAGAGTGTAATAATCGAGGTCACGGAGGGTGAGACCGTCCCCGTGCAGTAGAGGGGCCCATCAACGCACATTCAGCTGAGATGTACTGTGACCCGGCGGCTCTGTCCTCTGCAATACGCATCGCCGGCCGATCAGCAGCTGCCCATCACAGCAGTGACATTATGCCTCGACAGTGTCTGGCACACTGAAGTCATCTTCTGACCTGGTATGGAATGGGACGTCACACATCGTGGGCATGGGGGGAAGGTGAGAAGAATGTTGGACATTATTATAGGGAAGGCCTAGAATGGGGGACAGTAAACAAAGAAGGGGCCCAAAATGGGGCACCTTATACCAGGAAGGGGCCCAGGATGTGAGGGGCATTATACTAGGAAGGGCCCTAGCATGGAAGACATTATTACAGGAAAGGGCCAGGATGGAGGACATTATTACAGGAACGAACCCAGGATAGAGCACTATATTATAGGAAGAGGCCCAGGATGGAAGATATTATGCAAAAAACGGGCCCTTATACTAGGAAGCGGCCCTGGATGTGAGGGCCATTATATTAGGAAGTGGTCTAGGATGGAAGACATTATTACAGGAAGGGGCCCAGGATTGGATGGCATAAGGGCTTATGCATTTGACCAACATGCAGATGGTGGCCCAGGTCCAAATTTTGCACAGGGGTCCACTGGCATATAGTTACACCACTGTGAAAACTACTGCAAAAGGTGAGTCTACAGCTATTAAGACAAGAGAAGCAGAGGTCAATTCAAAATCTGGAGCAGGCTCCCTCTTACCATATACCCAACTTCCTATTCATCGAGTGGGGCAGTAGGCGTCTTCAGATCCCAGGTCAGACGTCTCCCTCTGCTACTTCTACACTACGCCTGCTAGCAGGCTGTATTTGATAGTGGGATGTAATTGTTGGATAGTATTTATCAGACAACCCTAGACTGTGGATAATTGCCAACCAAAACTAACGATTTTGGCTATGACATTTCTCCTGGTTTCTGCTCCTGTGCCAGATAGTGTGTTGCAGGGTCACCATCCATCCAGAATTTCCAGGACAGTCTGTAAAAATAGGGCACTTTTTTGCCCTTTCAATAAAAAAATATGAAGTTATACATGATTTTTTTTTTGAAGTTGAAGAAACAGATTATTTTACTTGTAGTAATCATCATTTTACAGTTAACAGTGAATGCGGCTGATGTCACATATGAGAATTATGGGTTGTAGATATGTGTCGCTGAAAATGATAATGATTTCTTAAAGGTTTTCTGATGTGTCCATAAAATATATTGTATGTCTCAGATTTTTTTTGATAAGCTGTCCAGAGAACAATAAAAAGTCAAATTGACAAGTTGGCAACCCTGCTTTGTTGGCACAAGTGAAGGGGCGCTGACTTATTTTCATAGCCCCTTATGGTGCTTTCACATTGTGTTTTCCGGCAACGTTTAGTGGCTCTATTGGGGCTTACATCCTAAGCCCCTGCAAAACTGGATTCAGACGTATGAGCCGACGTGGTCACGTGGCCATAGACTATAATGGTACCGGCAAAGCGAATGTGCGCTCTGACGTGCATAATTTTCGGGAGTGTACGCCTACTGAAGGTGGACGTTCAGATGGGGTAGACTGCGTCTGGATGGGATGTCCTTCTCCAGTAGGCGTACACTCCCAAAAATGATGCACGACAGTGCGCACATTCGCTTTGCCGGTACCATTATAGCCTATAACCACTTTGGCGCATACGTCAAATGGGATTCAGATGTAAACCCCGACTGGGCCAATGAATGGATGTCTAAATGCAATGTGAAAGCACCCTTACACATGTCTTAATTCACGCGCCAACACAGGAAACGCCATCTGGCTTTTTGGATGGAGAGTATCAAGGTCCCAAGATTTTCACTTTTATCCATCTTGTATACCCTCTGTCTTATGAAAGCATGAATCTTAGAGGTTTGCATTACTGAACAGTCCATAAGTGCACAGCGCTGTCATTGTTGTAGCATGTATCAGCGCTATATCTAGCCTCCTTTATCTCTTCTACAGTATGTAGCGTTAATGTACCAGGGGGGCTCTTCTGGGATTAGAGGGCTCCATTAGGCTTGTCATAAAAAGTCTGCAGTTGTGCTATTCATTGAGAGTTAATGGCAATACATCTGCTAGTCTCAGCTAACAATGGAGCACATTTACCGGTAGGTTATATCTGTGCACTTTTTATTTCATCTTTAATTTTTCATTTTTTATTTATGCAGCCATTATGATTGTTTTATTCATTTACTCCACAAGTTAAGTAAATTCCAAAGTTGCTTCTTCAACCAATATTATGAGGCTTATCGAGAGCAGAATATGAGTCGTGGACAGATAGTTATAAAACCTAGTGCAAGGAAGAAGGTGATAAAGTCCATAGGTTAAAGGGATTGCCTGGCATAGAAGAAAACCATTGCAGTGGTTACAAAGAGTATCTCTCTGTAGAAAACAGCATGCTCATGCATTTCTTTGAGTTCAAAATGTGTGTAATGCGTAAAAAGGTAGTCCGGTTAAAACAAGCTATCACCTATCCACATGAGCCCCATAGAGAATGAATGGAACAGCGGCCGCTGGCAAGGGCATCCAACCTGCCGTGCCATTTTGTAACGGGGATAGAAAGTCTCCATCAAGGATAAAAATTCCTTATTCTGTCAATTGTTTTCAAGGTTCTAGTGCTCAGGCCTCCAACGATCAAGAAGTTATTATCTATTTTTTTTTGGATAGGTGATAACTTATTTTAAGAGGACAACCCCTTTAATTGGCCCTCACCCCTCCCTTTCCCTCTTCCAAAAATAGTTGCCTTTTCTTATGAGCTAGGTCAATACGCCTAGAATAAAATGAACCGGATGATATTTTCCTTTCTAAGGTATTCTTACACATTAAATGGATGTAGTCCAAAAGCTATTCTTCCCAACCCCACCTTACACATGCATGTCCGGTTCGGTTGAGTACAAATGAGCCTTGAGTGGGGAAAGTTGAGTGGGCAGCTGTCAGACACCTCTGTTAATGGCTTATTACCAGGTAGTTGGATTTCTGAAGACCCTAATTCATATCACATAGTTGGCCAGTCCTACCAAAATTGGTGTTTGCAGCTTTGTTCCAATGTGTATGGACACCATAAAGGGGTATTCCCATCAAATACATTTATTGCATATATGCACAGCATATACCATTAATGTATAGTAAATTAGGGTCCCATCAATGAGACCTGCAGCTATCTCGAAATCAGGGTTTTCTTGTGTGCTGCTGTCAGTGAAGAGGTGGCTGGAATTTCCAAACAATATGTCTCAAGCACCTGTTCTCAACATAGATGTAGGTCCCACTGGAGGGAACCACATCTACTATGTATCCCATAAAAGTATGGGATGAGGATGCCCTTATCTCTACCACAAACTGAACAGACTCAATCTTTAAGAGCACATCATTACATTTGATAATTATTAGATCTTTTGACCTTTCTTTTTCAAGTCTGTGTTGCATTTCTTGATGATTAAATATTTTGTTCTTAAAAGGAGTTGTTTTGTGTTAACAGCTCCTTTCTATTTACCTCTCTAGTTATTAGGGTAAAGGGACCTTATAGAAAATGTTACCCTATCAGGATTTCTCTCTATGAGCCACAGCAGAAAGAAGCTCTCATGCAGTGGCTATCACTCAGGTGGAGCTCTTCAGTCCTTGTCCCGTGCTGGTAGACTTCTTCAGACTTTGACCCACTCTGTTACATTTCTTCTTTCTTAATCCAGCTCTGGTGAACCTCATCAGCTCTTGTCCTGCACTGGTGAACTTTTTCAGCCCTTTTTCTGTTTTATCTCTTCAGATATTGTCTTGCTCTGGTGGATCTCTTCTATCCTTACCTACTCTGGTTGACCTCTTCAGCACTTCTATGCTGGTGGACTTCTTCAGTCCTTGTCTGACACTGTCGGATGTCCTCAATACATGTCCTGCACTGATGAACCACTTTTGTCCTTGTCCCACTTTGGTGGACCTCTTCAGTCTTTGTTCCGCTCTTCTGGACATCTTCTGTCCTTGTCCCACTCTGGTGGGCTACTTCAGTTCTTATTGCACTCTGGTGGACCTCTTCTGTCCTTGACTCATTCTGGTGGCTTCTTCTGTCCTTGTAAAGCTCTGGTGGACCTCTTCAGACCCTGTCCTGCTCTAGTAGACCTCTTCACTGTTTATCCCTCTTTAGTGAACCTCTTTTCTCTTTATACCACTTTAGTGGATCTCTATTATTGAAGTATTGTCAATGATGTGACATTCCCTAACCTAATGTGAAACCTCATTAGTTGCTTAGACCTTATTTTTTTATTTTACGCATGTAAAGGGTCTCTAAAACTGCAAATACGTAAAATGCCCAATCATGTGTATGGATCATATCATAATTGTCAGGATTCCTGCACAAGACTTTTTGGCATCTGCCGATCATACTTATTGCATTTCTCTATGCCCAATGTCAGATTGGAAGGAAAGGGCACTTACATAAACATTACTTTTGTAAATGAATTCCAATATGTCATAGTCTCCTAAACAATGATACCCAAATACGGGGTTAACCTCATCAAGTAGGGTATGTAAAGTCTGGAATTTCCTGTAATTGAACCAACTAATAGGATATTATGTATGTTCAGAAGATTAAACCTGTGTGTGTGTTCTGTTCTAGTAATACAACTTCACTGGTTTACGTCTTTGTATATGCTCATAGCCTCATCTGACACAGTGGTAGTAACATAACCAATTCTATTTCTTAGTTTAGGTATCCAATGTCCCCATCTTAGCATCGTAATATAATCTGAAACAGTTGATGAAAAGCAGAATATGTCTCTGGCCGCTCAAAGCTACGAAGTAAGCTGGAGGCAGGAACATAGTATAATCTCTCCATTATTGGTCACTGGCTAGCTGGTTTGGCTGTGGCACAGACAGACGGGCAAGATTGAGGTGAACCCGGCTGAGGCATAACAGGCGACACAGCTGTCACTGGCCGACGAGCACGGCTGAGGCACAAGCAGGCGGGCACGGCTAGGGCGGCACGGCTGAGGCACAGACAGGAGGCTAGGAAGGCCAGGCGCATGCAAAGGGCACGCGAAGAAGCAAGGCAAGGCGAGGCAAGATACAGAGCAAGGAACGGAACATAGGCAGTAGCACAGAGTCGGGTACAAGAGAAGAGAAGCGGAGCGTATGCTAGAGCCCAGAGCCGGGTCAAGGCAGAGGCTTGAGACTAGCCTGGAAATGTGCAAGAGAGCACCATAGGTCAGCGAGCAGAGATGGTGCGTGTGCCAGGAGGCACAACAAAGCACCATAGGTAAGTGAGGAGGAATGGTGCGTGTGCCAGGAGGCACAACAAAGCACCCCAGGTGAGAGAGCAGAGGAATGGTGCGTGTGCCAGGAGGCACAACAGAGCACCATAGGTAAGAGAGGAAGAATGGTGCGTGTGCCAGGAGGCACAACAGAGCACCCTAGGTCAGAACAAGGAAGACCAGGCAGAAACAGGGAAGCGGAAGCAGTACTAGGAAAGCATAGCATAGACAAAACATGGCAAAGCAGGCAAAGGTAGAGAACACAGGAAGGACTACAAGTCCAAGCATGACAGAGACAAAACATGGCACAAAGGACAACAAAAGACATGGCACAGGACAAGAGGCAGAGTACAAGCACAGAGCGTGTGCAGAGACACACGACAGGGCAAAGTGCAGGGGCACAGAATACGGGGAGCAACCGAGCAGACCAAGCAACCATGCAGGGAAGCAACACGATACTCAGGCGCCGACCATAGGAAGGGGCGGTCTGATATAGGGAAATAGCACCTGCACTTCCGGGTCAGGACCAGGTAAGGACTTCCGGTTCAGTTCCTCCAGGGTCATAGAGAGCATTGCTAGATCAGACTGGGCTGGACCATAGAGAAGGTCACATGATCAGGGGCTCCACAAACACTGAGAGGTTAGCTGGGTCAGACAGTGCTGGAACATAGGAAAGGTCACATGATCCCAGGGGCAGGACCACAGAGGCAACCACAGCAGGCAGAGCAGAGACGGGCGCGGACACAGCAACGGCATGCAGCCATGAGGTACGCGTGCGCATACACACTGCTCCAGGAGTCACGCAGCACAGCAGTCATGAGGTGCGCAGGCACACTGCTCCAGGGATCTTGCAGCATAGCAGACATGAGGTGCACGTGCACACTGCTCCGGGGATCTTGCAGCATAGCAGACATGAGGTGCGCGTGCACACAGCTCCAGGGATCTTACAGCATAGCAGACATGAGGTGCGCGTGCACACTGCTCCGGGGATCTTGCAGCATAGCAGACATGAGGTGCGCGTGCACACTGCTCCAGGGATCTTACAGCATAACAGACATGAGGTGCGCGTGCACACTGCTCCAGGGATCTTACAGCATAACAGACATGAGGTGCGCGTGCACACTGCTCCAGGGATCTTACAGCATAACAGACATGAGGTGCGCGTGCACACTGCTCCAGGGATCTTACAGCATAACAGACATGAGGTGCGCGTGCACACTGCTCCAGGGATCTTACAGCATAACAGACATGAGGTGCGCGTGCACACTGCTCCAGGGATCTTACAGCATAACAGACATGAGGTGCGCGTGCACAATGCTCCAGGGATCTTACAGCATAACAGACATGAGGTGCGCGTGCACACTGCTCCAGGGATCTTACAGCATAACAGACATGAGGTGCGCGTGCACACTGCTCCAGGGATCTTACAGCATAACAGACATGAGGTGCGCGTGCACAATGCTCCAGGGATCTTACAGCATAACAGACATGAGGTGCGCGTGCACAATGCTCCAGGGATCTTACAGCATAACAGACATGAGGTGCGCGTGCACACTGCTCCAGGGATCTTACAGCATAACAGATATGAGGTGCGCGTGCACACTGCTCCAGGGATCTTACAGCATAACAGACATGAGGTGCGCGTGCACATTGCTCCAGGGATCTTACAGCATAACAGATATGAGGTGCGCGTGCACACTGCTCCAGGGATCTTACAGCATAGCAGACATGAGGTGCGCGTGCACACTGCTCCAGGGATCTTACAGCATAACAGACATGAGGTGCGCGTGCACACTGCTCCAGGGATCTTGCAGCATAGCAGACATAGTGGGCATGACACATACAAAATAAACACACCAAACAACAGAATGGGACACAAAGGAGTTTAAGGAAACCAAATAGAAGAGGATGTGCACATAGACAAAACTCCTGAACAATCTCCAAACGCCACTTCCAAGATGAACTACACCTCCAACACTATAACCAGGCAGTAAGAACTAACACTAGCAATCCCTAAGCAAGAGAGGCGAGCATATATAGCAGAGAGGAGTGGACAACACTGAATCCAAGTAGGAAAGCTCCAGAAGCTTTATCTGAACAGAATAACTCTTGCTCTGCTAGCAAGGAAAAAACCTGCATAGTTTAATACGATTTTGAAGTACTTCTGACCACTGCAGGACTATGTGAAACCAGCCACCACGGTCTTCTGCCTACTCTCTGTTGCGGTATCCCCGTGACACCAATCTTTTCTAAGTCCTCTACTCCAGAGGACCCTTTTATTTTATTTTTTATCAAGTCATATGAGCAGGGTTATTCTAATAGGAATCCCCTTATATAGCACATCTCCAATCAATTAAAACATTTCTAAGTTTCAATCCAGTACCGTAAATTTCCATCTTCCTTTATTTTTCTGCCTAACATTACTGAGGTCCATGAACCAGAAATGTGGGCTGTAGTATGGAAGCATGACAATATGT
Source organism: Dendrobates tinctorius (assembly GCF_039654945.1). Classification (NCBI taxonomy): domain Eukaryota; kingdom Metazoa; phylum Chordata; class Amphibia; order Anura; family Dendrobatidae; genus Dendrobates; species Dendrobates tinctorius. The sequence continues at coordinate 18,605,959 of NW_027361689.1, read as the reverse complement.
ATAGCTAGGAGGGGTCCAGTGGGAAGTGTGTTAGATGCCAAGCGGTTGTATCTTGGCATATCCAAGCTGTGGGACATTTTTTTATGAACACGAACAGTCGCCATCATAGACATTAGATGTCTGTTGGCCTGTCTCATACAAGATCTGCATGCAGACTCTGAGCATGTGAGGCCGGGCATTGTCCTGCTCCAGGAGGAACTCAGGGCCCACAGTACTAGCATAAGATCCGAAAATGGCTAGGAGGATTTTATCCTAGTACCTAACAGCTGTCAGGATCCCACTTGCTATCATATCAAAATGTATGTGACCCTCAAAAGATATCACTTCCCAGACCATCAGTGACCCAGCGCCAAGCCAGCTATGCTGGATGATGTTGCATGCACCATAATGTTCCCCACCTATCTAGATTGTTTTATGTCTGTCACATGTGCTCAGTGTGAACCTGTTCTCAGCTGTGCAGAGAGCAGGGTGTGCCAATGGTAGAGTCGCTGCATGGTGCTGGGTTGTGAGAAGCAACAGGGTGTTAGGCCCTAATGTCACCCTCATGACGTCCATTTCTGGTCAGACAAATGCACACCAGTAGGCGCCAGAAGTTATTTTATTGGGTTCTGGCAGCATTCTTCCCATTTCTTCTCCCACTAAGGAATAGATACTGGTCCTGCTGCGGAGTTGATGCCCATATATACATCTGTTTGGCTCTCCTTGAGTCTTGGTTTCTACTCGATGCTTTTAAGACTGTGTTTGACAGATCTTCTTATGACGGCTCGTATGTATATGTCTGGATGTGCCATTCTGGAGAAGCTGGACTACCCATACAACCTGAATGTGCTGCAGGTACCACCACCTCATGCTACCAGAAGTAACAAGGGCACTAATAGAAATGCAACAATAAAGAAGAATCGGTCATACTGTGATGTGCAATTGATAAATGAACGATCTGTAGGAAGATCGATCTTGTGCAAGCCTAAATAGGTCCACCAGGCTCTTCCCTGATGTTATCTTGATAGTATAAAGCCATTGGGTTGCTGGTCTTTCTCTTGCCTTCTTCCTTCTAGTCTTCACACGATGATGTCCTTCTTCAGTGATTGCTATCTTCGTATAACGTGTCCAAAGTCCTAGCCTGGTGATCCTTGGTTCGAGCGACATGTCTTGCATGATTTGTTTGTTCTTCTTGCCATCCATGGAATTGAAAACATCCTTCTCCAGAACAACATTTCGAAGGCGTCAATTCATCTTCTGTCTTGTTTCTTTATGGTCCAGGTTTTGCATCCGTATGTTACCACAGAAAAAAACAAACAAACTATGTACAAGCCGTGTCTTTGTCGCCAGTGAAATGTTTGTCAATTTGAAGACATTGTCCGGGGACTTCATTGTTGACTCTCCCATAGCTATTCTATTGACTCACGGTGTCGTCGCTGCATCTCGAGTGACCATTCATCTGATTAGGTTGACGTCTTTTACGACTTCTAGTTCATCGCTTTCCATCTTAAATGTGTCCCTATCGTATCTGAAAGTAGTCAATATCTCTGTCTTCTTTTAGTTGAGTTGCAGTCCCAAGTTCGATCTTTCCATGTTGACAGTGTATATAGAAGTGACTTATACAGTGATGGATTACCTACACCACTCCCATGCTTTGACATAATGCCTTCTAATAAATAAATTGCCACTTGCTCTGTTAGAAAGCCTGCAGTACAGCAGGGGTAAATTCAATATTGACCGTACCTCTATTGCCATTGTATTGTATGCTCAGTGTAAAGTCAATACAATCAGCAAACATACCAGACAATTAATATGACCCAGTCCCTGGCCTTTCTAAGAGCTAAAAACATAGACTGATGAAGGCTTACTGATTACTAGAGTGCAGGAGAGTTTACAGGTTGTTAGGTCTCATTTATCTCTGGAGGCATTCTGCCATGATAAAAGTGAGACGGGCCACTCCGGACTATTACATCATCAAGAATCATAAGAAGCCATGTGTACCGACAGCTTAGGGTGGGTTTACAGCACCTGACTTGCGCGGAAAACAACCGCCAGTCGCCTACATGTAAACCAATGTTTAGACAGGCCGACAACACTTCTATGCACACAGAACAATCATTAATACAATCATTCTGGCCAAACAGAATATCATTGTTCTCGGCAGCACATATCCTGTTTACACAGAACTATGTGCTGCCGAGAACAATGATTCTTAGGCAGACATACAAATAATTTCACCTGAAGAACAAGCATCTTGCTCGCTCATTGACTGATTATTGGGAAACGAGCATTCCTAGGAACAATCTTTCATGATAATCGGCTACTGTAAATGCGCTCTCTGTTTTCATCTGGCTGGGATATGCATGGACATTCCCATTTTTGTTCTCTTTTTTCTAGGTCTGGGTATGACAGTCATTTTTTGGGAACACATGATTGAACTACTTGGGTTTGCTTAGTTTAAAGGCATACTTGCCAAGTTTTAGAAATTTTCCTCCTGAAGAAACAACATACCTTCCACCCAAGAAAAACGAACAGTAATACAAAACTTCAATGAAAGTGGTATCAAAAAGATTTCGTCTTTATTGCATCAAATATGATAAAAGGTTCTTATATGAGGCTTTAACAGAAATATTGGTAATGGTTGATGGTGTCAGGTCTGACCCCAAATCGGCTCCGCAGCCTTCATAATAGCAGGATGCCGATGGCATTGTTATGGCAACTCAAGGGTCTGTCAAAAACACTTGAGTCTGCCATGTTTGTACATCTAAGAATATAGCTGTAGGGTATTGTACACATGATAAAGTGATTTCAGGTTTAAGTCCGCTAGGGGGACCAATAAAAATTGTAAAAAAAAATACCCCAAAAACCTAGTAAAATATAAAAAAAAAAAAATAAAAGTTTATTTCACCTCCCCCTCCTTTTCCTGGAAAGTAAATGCAATATAAAACGTTAAAAATATCATATATGGCATCGTCTAGCGAATGTGACTGCCAAACGAGACGCCTGCAAACTGCCTCCTACTTGCCAGCATCCTCAGCTCCTCTTTTGATGCTGAGACATCATCATTGCTGGTAGGTTGCAGGCATTTTGTAGTGCTCCCATTCATATCGTTATGTCTCCGACATTTAATTCATAATCTGTGATTGTCTATTTGATAATATTACTAGTGAATATGCAGAATATTCAGTTTCTTCCATAGCTTTAATGTTTTCATTGCTTCTGGCAACATCTAGTGGCCAGAGTCATAACCGCAGTGTTATTGTGTGTTTACTTCCGGAATCTTTTTCCCCCCGTTCACATTGTATTCAGGGAAGGTTGCAAGGCACCCTGGTAAGTTTTGCAAAGAATTATGGTTTAGTCCAGACCCCATTTTCCCTCCAGTTCTCCATTTTCTCTCAGCCTGCATCCTGGAAGCATTTCATTTCTCTTCTCCCCTTGTGACAGCATCGCTGGTAAGCAAACATGCTTCCTGTGTCTAATTCATGTCTCAGATCAGCCTGCTCAGTTAGTTTCCCCTCCTTAGCTAGTACTGCCAGATGTTGATTCTTAACGTATTATGTATAATATGTATCCCTGATGTACCCTGTATTGACTCAGTGTATATATGTTTTTGGTTGTAGTTTCACCGCATCAATATACCACCACGTTCAATAAAATACAGATTCAACCTACAGACTCCTTATTGGACCCCGGTATAGCGGTTTAGCTGCCTGTATAAGCTACATGAAGTCTGCTTCAATTAGTGAGGACAGAACAGTGAAACAGCATCTGTCCAGCTAGTGGGAATACAGAGAGGAGAACCTTCAATCTTGCAGGACCGCAGTGAAACCGCGACTGTCCAGCTAGTGGGAATACAGAGAGAAGAGCCTTCCATCTTACAGGACCACAGTGAAACAGCGGCTCTCCAGCTAGTGGGAATACAGAGAGAAAAGCCTTCCATCTTGCAGGACAGCAGTGAAACTGCGGCTCTCCAACTAGTGGAAACTCAGAGATAGAAGAGTCTTCCATCCTGCAGAGGCCAGTTACACAGCGCCATCCAGCTAGTGCAATTCAGGGAATAGACAGCCCTTCATCCAGCTTGCAGGAACTAGTGAAACTGCACTCACCCACCTAGTGAGATTCAAGTCACCGGCTACACAGAGACTAATACAGCTACAGCAATCTCTGCACAGCCAAGCATTCCTTCAAGACACCATGTCCCACAAATCACACAGGACAAAATCTGCTACATCTGTCTCCTCAAAGACTGTATCCATCAGCAGCGTGGTCGCCATTGCCCGCGCAAATGCTGAGGCCGCCAAAATGCGAGAGAGCTATGCTGAAGAAGAGATGCAACTTAAGTTAGAGAAAGCACGCATAGATAAGGGGAAGGCGCGTGTGGATGGCGCCTTAGAGAGCCTAGCAGTGAAAAAAGAGGCTGCTGCAGCACTAGCCGAGGCAGAATCACTAGAAGCCGCGCACAACCCTGAGCTGCATAGCCATAGCAGTGCGTCAAGTCTGAAGTTGCCACTGTGAGATTCACCACAACGCACATCTCAGGATGTAATTGAACTTCCTGATCCAAACTATAACCAAGAACACAACACATCCGGTGAAGCGAGTGAGAGTCATCATGAGGCTCAGCTCCAGGAAAACATGGAACAAAACAATTCTGCTAATGACTACCTTGCCCCTCGCCAGGTAACCAACGTGAATCACCTTGCTGACACACCGCACGTCAGACCGAAGCAATATGACACCGGCTGGCGCCACCCTGAGGATACTAACAGGTATGAATGTACCTCACATCACTATCAGGTTGACCCATCACTAGTATACTCTGCTGATAACCGGTTCACAACAGAATTTGCCAAGTTCTTCACACAACGTGATCTGGTTGCCAAGAGGCTCATGAAATTCACTGATCACGCTGAAGGTTACAGAGCTTGGAAAGCTTCCTTCCAGAATGTCAGTAGAGACTTGGGGCTACAACACAGGGAAGAGATAGACCTCTTAGTCAAATACCTAGAAGAGTCAGTCAAACATGCAGTAAGGATCAGAGACAATAACATAAATCACCCTCAAATCGGCCTCAAAGAGATCTGGAAGAGGCTGGATGAGTGTTACGGCTCAGCAGAGGTGATAGAGAGAGCCTTGTTCAAAAGAATCGATGACTTTCCTAAAATATCTAACAAAGGTCTCCCAAAACTTAAAGAGCTAGGTGACCTGCTAAAGGAGGTCCTAGTTGCCAAATGTGAAGGTGATCTACAAGGACTTGCATTCCTTGACACAGCCAAAGGTGTTAACCCTATAGTCCAAAAGTTGCCCTACAATCTGGGAGTACTTATGCGCTTCCGTAAGGATTCCATTGCTTTCACCGCTGACATCCAGCAAATGTTCCATTGTTTCCTTGTGAGAGAGAGAGACAGGAACTTCTTAATATTCTTCTGGTACAGAGACAATGATCCTAGTAGAGGTCACAGAGTACTGCATGAGAGTGCACGTCTTTGGCAATAGTCCTCCTGCAGTCGCCATTTATGGACTCAAAAGGTCAGCTCAAGACGGAGAAACAGAATACGGATCAGATGTCAGACAATTCATAGAAAAAGACTTATGTTGACGACTGCCTGAAAGCCATGCCTTCAAATGAGACTGCCATCAGTCTTCTCAGGAGAGCCCAAGAGATGCTTGCTTGCTCCATCCTCATGCTTCACAAAATAGCCTCAAACAGCCAAGAAATCATGAAAGCATTCCCTTCACAAGACTTGTGTAACGGTCTCAGAGACCTGGACCTGGGGTCAGACCCCACATCAATGCAATGCAGCCTCGGGCTTCTCTGGAATCTACAGTCAGACGTTTCACCTTTCAGGTCAGCCAGGAAGAAAAGCCTTTCACACGCAGAGGTGTCCTGTCTACCATCAACAGCCTGTATGATCCCTTGGGTTTTGCAGCTCCTGTTAGTACACAAGGCAAAGCAATACTAAGAGACTTAACTAAGGAAACATCTGACAGAGATGTACCTCTACCACCTGATAAGAGAATCCAGTGGGAAGTATTGAAGAACTCTTTAGCAACCCTCTCTAACCTGAATATGCCAAGACCATACATCCCTGTGCCGTCTACAGAAATACAAAGCCAAAGACTGTATGTATTTGCAGATGCTTCTGTCAAAGCAATTGCTGCAGTTGCCTATCTCAAAACTGTAGACTTCAAATGTCCAAGCCACATAGGATTCGTTATGGGGAAGGCCAAACTTGCTCCACAGCCAGAGCACACTATACCCAGGTTAGAGCCAATGAAACTAGACAAGTCTACGTTTATGTCAACAGAGTGCTACGAATTAGGAGATCACTTCATCCAAAACATTGGCATTACATCCCCGTGGACCAAAATCCTGCAGATCACGCAACTAGAGCAGTTGACGCAAGTCGACTAGGAAGCACAACATGGCTCTCGGGACCAAAACTATTGTACACTGAGGAACGTTGTCCAGACACCTTTGAACTAATAGGAGAGGACTCAGATGCTGAAATTCGCCCTCAAATGTCTACACTTCATACAACGACCTCTGCTATCCAGCTTGGATCCCACAGATTTGATAAGTTTTCAAGTTGGAAGTCACTTACTCGAGCCTTTACCTGCCTGACTCATATAGCTCGCTCATTCAAGATCACCAGAGCTTGTGGCACAGAAAGATGTAAAGGTTGGCATCTCTGTAAAAACACCTACAGTATGCTACCTCCGACTTGGAATCTTCCAGAAACCACATCATCTTCACTGTTCAGAGAGAAACCTACTCTGTGGAAATCCAATGTCTCATTAACAAGGCTCCAATACCAGCAAGCAGCGCACTAAGAAAACTCGACCCATTCATCGACAACAACGGCCTGCTGAGAGTAGGAGGCCGACTCAAAGGAGCTAAATTGGAGTTTGAAGAGAAATTCCCTCTTATCATTCCAGGAAAATGTCATGTTGCCTACTTAATCGTACAACACTACCACAATCTAGTCAAACACCAAGGAAGACTATTTACAGAAGGAGCCATCAGAACTGCTGGCCTGTGGATTGTCGGTGCTAATAAACTCATCAGTAGTGTCATCTACAAATGCATTACCTGCCATAAGCTTCGTGGTTCCACTCAAACCCAAAAGATGGCTGACCTATAGCAGATAGCCCAGACCCTCCTTTTACCAGCGTTGGTCTCGATGTGTTCGGGCCTTGGTCAGTTGTTACTCGTAACACGAGAGGCGGACAAGCTAATAGTAAACGTTGGGCTGTCTTGTTTGCCTGTCAATCAGAGCCGTCCACATAGAGCTCATTGAGTCACTTGACACTTCAAGCTTCATCAATGCTTTGAGACATTTCATTGCCATCTGTGGTCCTATCAAACATATATGTTCAGACAGAGGTACCAACTTCATTGGTGCAGCAAAGGAATTGGGAATACCTTCAAATCTAGACCATAAGACTCTCCAGAGGTTCCTCAGTGACCAAGGTTGCACATGGTCATTCAACCCACCTCACTCCTCGCATATGGGTGGATTTTGGGAACGAATGATTGGTCTAGTACGGAGAATTCTTGACTCTACCGCTTCAGGAAGGAGCAGCGAGACTTACCCACGAAAGCCTAACCACCTTCATGGCAGAAGCCACAGCTATAATCAATGCAAGGCCCTTGGTTCCAGTCCCTAATGACCCTGAGGAGCCCTTGATATTGACTCCCCAGCTACTCTCCTCACCCAGAAAACAGGACTATCCAATGCCCCTCCAGGAGGATTCGACGCTAAGGACCTCTACAAGCGCCAATGGAGACAGGTACAAAGACTTGCCAATACATTCTGGGACAGGTGGCGCAAACAGTACTTGTCTACCCTGCAGCCACGGACAAAGTGGCAATCTACCAGGCCTAATCTGAGGATTGGTGACCTCATCCTTGTGAAAGACTGTCAAGCCTATCGGAACCAGTGGCCACTTGGGCTAGTAACTGCAACATTCCCAAGTAAGGATGGCAACGTCCGCAAAGTCGAACTGAGGATGACCAAAAGGAATGAACTTAAGACATTCTCCAGACCAGTAACTGAGCTGGTCCTATTGTTGTCTAAGGAGAATAAGAATAGTGACATCCGTTTGATGCCAGACGGGGAGTGTTCTGTCTCCCGACATTTAATTCATAATCTGTGATTGTCTATCTGATAATATTACTAGTGAATATCCAGAATATTCAGTTTCTTCCATAGATTTAATGTTTTCATTGTTTCTGGCTCCATCTAGTGGTCAGAGTCATAACCGCAGTTATTGTGTGTTTACTTCCGGAATCTTTTCCCCCCCTGTTCACAATGTATTCTGGAAAGGTTGCAAGGCACCCTGGTAACTTTTGCAAAGGATTATGGTTTAGTCCAGCCCCTATTTTCCCTCCAGTTCTCCATTTTCTCTCAGCCTGCATCCTGGAAGCATCTCATTTCTCTTTTCCCCTTGTGACAGCATTGCTGGTAAGCAAACATGCTTCCTGTGTCTAATTCCTATCTCAGATAAGCCTGCTCAGTTAGTTTCCCCTCCTTAGCTAGTAGTGCAGATGTTGATTCTTAACGTATTATGTATGATATGTATCCCTGATGTACCCTGTATTGACTCAGTGTATAGATATGTTTTTGTTTGTAGTTTCACCACATCAATATACCACCACGTTCAATAAAATACAGATTCCAGCCTGTATAAGCTACATGAAGTCTGCTTCAATTAGTGAGGACAGAACACATTTTCATAGTTTTTTTAGTTGGAGGTAGATATAAGTCCATCAAATTTAACCTGTAGCCTAACATGTCGATGCTAACAGGCAGATGCTAATAGTCGCTGTGCTAGATCAGCTCACTTGGCTGCACATAGAGGTAGACACCAGAACAATGTCTCTTTAAATCTTCCACTGGTTTATTAAAAACAAATCCGGCCTTCTTGGCCTAACTGGAAAATAAAAAACATTACGTACTGTATGGCACAGTCCATGTTGCTACAGGAATCCACCTGCTTCAGGAGCAAATAAGAAAAGATTCAATTTCCCTTAACATGAACCCACAGCTCCAGAGCTTGCACCTCCAGGCCCACCCCACCCTGAATGCTCTAGAAGGTTGGGTATTTATGCTCTGGACTCCTCTCACTCTACAGCTGTTCAATCAACCTAGCACTAAACATGGCTGATTAACCCCTTTCAGCACAGCGTGCTGAAGCATTTGCTAGGTTGCTATCACTGAAGGTAACACTCTTCCTGAAACATACCTCCCCTACAGTACTTTGCCAGTGACTTTGTCACACCACAGATTAGGGGAAAAGTTCCTTCCCAACTTCACAAACGGCAATCAGACTAGTTCCGTGGATCAATGTCCCTTCTGCCCCAAAATACTAAAAAGGTCACAGGACAAGTGTCCGCGAATCAATTTGCTCATTTCTAGTATCATCATATGCCTGACTGTCCAAAATAATAAAACATAATTTATTCCACACGGTCCAAAAAAAAAAAATTCTAAATGGAATGATCGCTGCTTTATGGTTACTTTACCTCCCCAAAAAATGGAATAAAAATGATCAAAAAGTCTTTTTGACTCCAAAATGGTAATAATAAAAATTATACCCCACAAAAAAAAAAAACAAGTCCTCATACAACTTGTGATAAAAAAAAAATCACAAACTATAGCCTTTGGAAGGCAAGGTGGAAAAATTGGAAGTGGACAGGGTCCCACTAGGTTTCTATCTACCAATTGCTCGCAGAAAAGACCTGTCTTTTTGGTGAATTAATATTCTCGACCCTTATTATTGAACCAACCCTTGTACAAAAACTGTTCTGGACAAGCTGAGAGACTCGGAAATGTTCATAGATTAGGGCAAAAAGTGTCTGCCAGATACTCCACTTATCTCTGGAAAAAAAAACAACCAATGTAAGCTATCTGATGGATGGACATGCCAAGGGATCTAAAAGGCTCCACACTTTTGACTTAATATGTAAGCTGTTAAATGAATCGATAATTTATACGCTTATGGAAGTAGTGGTCATAAACAGTACTTACTCTTTGAGTTTTCTATTGTATTTTTCCCTTTTCCCTTCTGTACCCCTTTCATTTCCCTTTTCCTATGTCTATTAATATTTGAAAAACCTTAATAAAAATTATTGGAAAATAAAAGGCTCCACACATATTAGACTCTTAGGCTATGTGCACATGGAGTTTTTCTACGAGTTTTTGGAGTAGAAACTGAGTGGAAACTCTCCAAATCTTCAAACTGCTCACAAACAAACATTTCTGCTCATTTTCTTCTTCAAAAAATACTCAGCAAAAAGACTGTGTGCACAAAGCCTAATTCCAATAACCCGTTCTCATAGTGCTGCATCATTGAACTTTCTATGACGTTCTTTGGCCGTCCGTGGGTAATAATGCCTCATATTCTACAAGTGGATGATGACTGATGTACATACATGTGAGCAGCTCATGATTTCCATAGTCATTACCCAGTTTCATTCTCCACAGTCACTTTGGCCGAGGTCTCATCTGCTATCAGATCTAAGAATAAACCATGATGACAGCATGGAGTCACCTACATTATTTAAGTTGTTCACATTTTTTTTCAGCCTGACAACCTGAGCAATCACCGATGTTTGTGTCATGTATACCGCAGAATAGGGGTGTAACTGTAGTTTGGCCCTAGAGCTTAACGGGAACCAAAGGGACCTTTGCGCCCATGTGAGAAGACTAATAAAGTTCCCTTGTTAATTGGAGGCCCGATTGGAGAGTTTGGGCCCACAAACATCAAGTTACGCCAATGGCAGACACTTGTTTACATGCGATCTCCTTTCAGTAGGACCAGCCATATTTCAGAAGAATCAAAGGGAAGTTCCTGACATTGTAGACATTAATAGCTATCCATAGTATAGGCCATAAATATCTGAGAAGATTTGAATCCCAACTGTGGGACCCGCATTTATCAGCAGAACAAGGGGGAACTAAACTATTTCTCACTGTAGCCAGGCAGAGAATTAATGGAAACGTGGCTGCACATATCTGTGTGGTTCTCTCCATTCACTTCTATGGAAGCCAATCTATAGGATAGGTAGAGGGCCTAGTTGCAAATATAACATCGGGGGCTACCACCACAGCTCGCATGTAGCTTAAAAGGTAACGTATAGGGTTCACTATCTGTCCAAAACACACATGTGCAAATGAGACCGGACTAGTCTGACAAAGCTTCGCTTCCACCCGCATGGTCCTTCTTCGGTTCCTCTACTCATGCCTCTCTGAGCAGCCTGCATATAATAAAAGTCATGGTAGGACCAATGACTTTTATCTCATACAACTTGTTGGACATATAGGCTATCGTACCATAAATAAGGACTTTATGAGGAGGGATAACTGGATCCGATGAAAGACTGTCTGCGGGAAATAACGCCTCGACAGACAAGCCCTTTCTCAGTAGCAATGAGGAACTGCAGATTAAGACCCCGTTTTATCAAGGCTCGAGTTTTATACACCAGCCTTAATGATTGGAGCTCTGGACTAAGATACATCAAGTTCATTGAGAGATGTGTCGCAGGCTTGGATTAGCCCACAGGAGAATTCTCCGGTGGGCCGCTGTGCAAGAGTGCACCACCACCCTCTTATATGAGCAGTCCTTGGTACAATATACTTGAATTACTATGTACAGACAAAGGCGGCATCTTATCATGTATCAATCTACCCAGTTCATCTATTTATATATTTGCCTTGTAAAGTTTTCATTTCCTGTTCTGTCCAGATGTCACCGTATCCCAGAATTCCATGCTGAGGAAGTTCACCGACCGCCATATTAGGACACCCAAGTGAAGGGTGTCTCAATATGGAAACTGCTGCTGGAACCAACCTATTGCGTGGTACCACCAGCGGAGCACCGTCACACCACACACACACTCTTTACGCCGTATGCACCACACACACTCTCACACACACACTCAGGCAGCCTCTTGCGCGGTACCACCATAGAATCGTAGAGATGGAAGGGACCTCCTGGGCCATCTGGTCCAACCCCCTGCTGAAAGCAGGATTCGCTAAATCATCCCAGTCAGATGTCTGTCCAGCCTCTGTTTGAAGACTTCCATTTAAGGAGAACCCACCACTTCTCGTGGCAGCCTGTTCCACTCATTGATCACTCTGTCAAAAAGTTTTTTCTAATATCTAATCTGTGTCTCCTCCCATTCAGTTTCATCCCATTGCTTCTAGTCTTTCCTTGTGCAAATGAGAATAAAGTTGATCATTCTACAATGTGACAGCCCTTTAGATATTTGTAGACAGCTATTAAGTCTCCTCTCAGTCTTCTCTTTTGCAAACTAAACATTCCCAAATCCTGCAACCTTTCCTCATAAGACAGGGTTTGCAGACCGGTCACCATTCTGGTCGCTCTTTTCTGAACTTGCTCCAGTTTGTTGATGTCTTTTTTAAAATGTGGTGCCCAAAACTGGACACAATATTCCAGATGAGGTCTGACCAAAGAGGAGTAGAGGGAAATAATGACTTCACGTGATCTAGACTGTATGCTTCTGTTAATACATCCTAGAATTGCATTTGCCTTTTTTGCTGCTGCATCACACTGTTGACTCATATTCAGTCTGTGATCTATTAGTATACCCAAGTCTTTTTCACATGTGCTGTTGCTTAGCCCTATTCCTCCCATTCTATATATGCTTTTTTCATTTTTATTGCCCAGATGTAGTACTTTGCATTTCTCCGTGTTAAAAACCATTCTGTTAGTTGCTGCCCACTTCTCCAGTTTATTTATATCTTTTTGAATCCTCTCTCTAGTATTAGCTATCCCTCCTAGCTTTGTGTCATCAGCAAATTTAATCAGTTTACCCTCAATTCCTTCATCTAAATCGTTGATAAAGATGTTGAACAATACAGGACCCAGGACAGAGCCCTGTGGTACCCCACTTGAGACATTCTTCCAACTGGATGTGCAGCCATTTACGACCACTCTTTGGGTCCGATCACTAAGCCAGTTATGAATCCACCTAACAGTTGCCTTGTCCATTCCATACTTAGCCATTTTTTCAATAAGGATTGTATGAGAGACTTTGTCAAATGCTTTGCTGAAGTCAAGATATACTATATCTACAGCATTTCCTTGATCCACCCAATCAGTGATTCCGTCATAGAAGGAAATTAAGTTAGTCTGACATGACTTATTAGTTACAAACCCATGCTGACTCTGTTTAATCACTTCATTCTTATCCAGGTATTGATATACATGTTGTTTAATAATTTTTTCAAAGATCTTTCCTGGTATAGAAGTCAGACTCACCGGCCTATAGTTGCCTGGGTCCACCTTCTTCCCGTTTTTGAAGATAGGAACAACATTTGCTCTTCTCCAGTCTTCTGGCACTTCTCCTGTTCTCCAAGAATTTTCAAAGATTATGGAGAGGGGTTCAAAAATTTCTTCTGCTATCTCCTTCAGTACTCTGGGGTGTAATTCATCTGGACCTGGAGACTTGAATTCATTTAGGTTAGCTAAGTGTTTCCTCACTATCTTTCCTCACCAGCGGAACACCGTCGCACTGTGCCTCCGAGAATTCCACGCAGGCGCAGTGAATCATTCGGCTTATCCCAGCGGCAGATGCCCGACGTGTCTACAGGAAGAGGAAGCCGGTCACATTAAGGCTGTGTGCCCACGTAGCGATTTTTAAGCGTTTTTGCCGCGATTTTTGGCGCGAAAACGTTTAAAAATTGTGTACAGACCGCCCCCCATGCATTCCTATGGCATTCCGCACATGCTGTGCTAATGCTGCGCTCTTTTCCGGGCCGGAATCGCATCGCGGAAAAAATTGCAGCATGCTCATTCTTTTGTGCGGAATCGCAAAGAACTGCCGCGATTCCGCACCCATAGGAATGCATGAGAATTGCTTACTTCCCGCATGTGGCTATGCCCACCATGCGGGAAGTTAAGCGTCTCATGTGCGGTTGGTACCCACGGTGTGGAGGAGAGGAGACTGTCCTCCAGGCCCTGGGTACCATACCCCTGTAAAAAAAGAATAAAAATAAAAAAAATCGGGGTATATTTACCTTCCGGCGTCCCGCGCTGCCTTCCCGGCCTCAGCGTTCCCAGTAATGCCTTGCGGCAAGGTCCTGTGATGACGTAGTCTCGTGAGATCGCTATAGCAACGCGAGACTACGTCATCACAGGTCTCGCAAGGCATTACTGGGAACGCTGTGGCCCGGGATGGCAGCGCGGGACGGCGGAAGGTAAATATACCCCGATTTTTTTATTTTTTTTAGCATTTTAACATTCTATCTTTTACTGTTAATGCCGCATAGGCGGCCTCAATAGTAAAAACCTGCTCACACTTGTCAAACATTATGTTTGACGAGTGTGACCAACCTGTCAATCACTTTCCAAGAATATCGCACATGAAAATCGCGGCAAAATCGCGATCATAATCGCGCGATTTCTGGGAAGGAGTCCGGTTTTTGGTGTGCGTTTTAACACGCTACGTGTGCACATAGCCTAAAGGGGTTTTCCCACGAACGAAAGTTTATTTTAAAAATTGCCTGTGTCTGACTGTGTACGGAGCATACCACATCTCCTGGGCAGGGGAGGAAACAAAAGACAATACTGACATTACAGCAGGGGGTCACAGAGGATCCATTTTGTGAGGTAAAATATTTCACTGACTGTTTTTAAACAATATTTTACCTCACAGAATGAATCCTCTGCGATCTCCTGCTGTAATGTCAGCATTGTCTTTTGCTTCCTCCCCTGCCCAGGAGCTGTGGTATGTTCTGTACACAGTCAGACACAGGGGTGAGAGAGACAGAGCACAGGGGGAGAGAGCTCAAATGGAACAGCACATGAGGGGAGAGCACAGCACAGGAAGGAGAGAGACAGCAGAAAAGTGGGGCCCTGGAGTTGGTTACTGGTGGGCCCTTGACACTCCAGTCCGACAATGTGCTTCTTAATGACTCTGACACATCTAGACGAACGTCTAAATTTGCAGGACCCTGGTCCAGTGACCATGCCTGTATTTCATGGCCGCGGGATGGGAGCCCCACGATCTGCCTCATACCTGTGGGGACCCCCGGCACTTCTTATTTAAAGGCCTGGCACGAGGGAATCATTATGGCGTGATGCATACATGCCGACGAACCGGCCATACCAATCATAAGCGGTGCCGTGGATGACAGCAGGTAGGAGGTTTGCAGGGCTCTGGTCCGGCGGTCTCGTTGCACCGATGTGGCTGCTGGTCCAGGGTCCTGTGCATCTATTTGCTCATCTCTAGCCAGAGGGACATTACGGTGGCACAAAAAAAGACAGCTAAAATAAAGAAATCAGCGTTCACCACTATGACGGTGGTTGGGAATAGAGAGGGGACCTATAGCCCCATAGACTTTAACATAAGCCAAGTGAGACTTGTGGCTAACATACAACCTGTCTGCTATTTGGAGGGGTTTTTTTCCAGTCATGTCGCAACTCTAAAATAGTCACGTGACAGCAAATCGCACAAATGTTGTTGGTTGAGCAACTTCTCTGAGTTACATACCTAGCCTTAAAGGGGCAGTACAGGATTAGAAAAACAGGGCTCCTTTTTTTTTTATCAACAGCGCCACCCCTGGCCGTACATGGTATTGCAGCCCAGCTACATTCACTTAAATGGAGCCGAGTTGCAACCCCGGACACAACCCATGGTCAGGGGTGGCGCTGTTTATGAAACAAAGCAGCCATGTTTTTCTATTCCTGGAAAACTTCTTTAAGACCACCATACACATTGGATAAAAGTCACCCACGTCTAATGATTTTAGCCGACTCGCCAAACCATCTAATTCATATGGCGGCCGTATGACTCTCCCTGACAGATGATGATGGGGGAGAAGGGTCTATCAGCTGACATTTTGTCTGACAGCTATCTCATGTTTTTTTTTTCTGGCGGGAAAAATGGCCAAGTCAGAACATATAAAAGATAAGCAGCAAACACGCTAGGCCTCAAGCCTCACAACGAATGGTGTTCCCCATAGCAACCAGACTCCGGCCTTCACTCTTCAGTGTCTGACCATTAGTGACGGCCTCGTGCTGGCTGGTTGCTAGGGGCCGTTGAAACAAGAGTAATTTTTTTAATGGACGCCAAAATGGTGACCTGCCATACCACAACCGAAAAAGACCAGCGGCAGCCATTATAAGAACATTAAGGGTCGTCAGAATATGGCGTCACTTTATCAGACGTCTGGGGCCCCATATACATAAGGCCACCAATAACAATAGGTCTGGCGCTAACAGCCGATCACTTGCCCTACATCCTCCTTCACATGACTGCTGCAGCCAATCACTGGCCACACCATACTGGGTGCAGATGCCACACCATCACCATACTGGGAGCAGATGCCACACCATCACCATACTGGGAGCAGATGCCACACCATCACCATACTGGGAGCAGATGCCACACCATAGCCATACTGGGTGCAGATGCCACACCATAGCCATACTGGGTGCAGATGCCACACCATCACCATACTGGGTGTAGATGCCACACCATCACCATACTGGGAGCAGAGGCCACACCATCACCATACTGGGTGCAGAGGCCACACCATCACCATACTGGGAGCAGATGCCACACCATAGCCATACTGGGTGCAGAGGCCACACCATAGCCATACTGGGTGCAGAGGCCACACCATAGCCATACTGGGTGCAGAGGCCACACCATCACCATACTGGGTGCAGATGCCACACCATCACCATACTGGGAGCAGATGCCACACCATCACCATACTGGGTGCAGATGCCACACCATCACCATACTGGGTGCAGATGCCACACCATAGCCATACTGGGTGCAGAGGCCACACCATCACCATACTGAGTGCAGATGCCACACCATCACCATACTGGGTGCAGATGCCACACCATCACCATACTGGGAGCAGATGCCACACAATCACCATACTGGGTGCAGATGCCACACCATCACCATACTGGGTGCAGATGCCACACCATCACCATACTGGGTGCAGATGCCACACCATAGCCATACTGGGTGCAGAGGCCACACCATCACCATACTGAGTGCAGATGCCACACCATCACCATACTGGGTGCAGAGGCCACACCATCACCATACTGGGTGCAGATGCCACACCATCGCCATACTGGGTGCAGATGCCACACCATCGCCATACTGGGTGCAGATGCCACACCATCGCCATACTGGGTGCAGATGCCACACCATCACCATACTGGGTGCAGAGGCCACACCATCACCATACTGGGTGCAGAGGCCACACCATAGCCATACTGGGTGCAGATGCCACACCATAGCCATACTGGGTGCAGATGCCACACCATAGCCATACTGGGTGCAGATGCCACACCATCACCATACTGGGTGCAGAGGCCACACCATCACCATACTGGGTGCAGAGGCCTCACCATCACCATACTGGGTGCAGATGCCACACCATAGCCATACTGGGTGCAGATGCCACACCATAGCCATACTGGGTGCAGATGCCACACCATCGCCATACTGGGTGCAGATGCCACACCATAGCCATACTGGGTGCAGAGGCCACACCATCACCATACTGGGTGCAGATGACACACCATCACCATACTGGGTACAGAGGCCACACCATAACCATACTGGGTGCAGATACCACACCATAACCATACTGGGTGCAGATGCCACACCATCACCATACTGGGTGCAGATGCCACACCATAACCATACTGGGTGCAGATGCCACACCATAGCCATACTGGGTGCAGATGCCACACCATCACCATACTGGGTGCAGATGCCACACCATCACCATACTGGGTGCAGAGGCCACACCATAGCCATACTGGGTGCAGAGGCCACACCATAGCCATACTGGGTGCAGAGGCCACACCATCACCATACTGGGTGCAGATGACACACCATCACCATACTGGGTACAGAGGCCACACCATAACCATACTGGGTGCAGATACCACACCATAACCATACTGGGTGCAGATGCCACACCATCACCATACTGGGTGCAGATGCCACACCATCACCATACTGGGTGCAGAGGCCACACCATAACCATACTGGGTGCAGATGCCACACCATAGCCATACTGGGTGCAGATGCCACACCATCACCATACTGGGTGCAGATGCCACACCATCACCATACTGGGTGCAGAGGCCACACCATAGCCATACTGGGTGCAGAGGCCACACCATCACCATACTGGGTGCAGAGGCCACACCATCACCATACTGGGTGCAGAGGCCACACCATCACCATACTGGGTGCAGAGGCCACACCATCACCATACTGGGTGCAGAGGCCACACCATAGCCATACTGGGTGCAGATGCCACACCATCACCATACTGGGTGCAGAGGCCACACCATAGCCATACTGGGTGCAGAGGCCACACCATAGCCATACTGGGTGCAGAGGCCACACCATCACCATACTGGGTGCAGAGGCCACACCATCACCATACTGGGTGCAGAGGCCACACCATCACCATACTGGGTGCAGAGGCCACACCATCACCATACTGGGTGCAGAGGCCACACCATAACCATACTGGGTGCAGAGGCCACACCATAGCCATACTGGGTGCAGATGCCACACCATCACCATACTGGGTGCAGATGCCACACCATCACCATACTGGGTGCAGATGCCACACCATCACCATACTGGGTGCAGAGGCCACACCATCACCATACTGGGTGCAGATGCCACACCATAGCCATACTGGGTGCAGATGCCACAGTCTCTTCTCAGGAAGCCCAAAAGTTTCCTTTGCACCATATGAAAAAGAAAAATTGATTAGAAAAATTAAAAAAAAAAACAGCGATACTTGGCTCCATGAGCGAAGCCCAGCCTCGCTCACATCTTCCATTTTTTTTGCGCACTAGAAAATCAGACTGATTAGGCTTCGTTCACACATTGCGTTTTTTTAATGCAAATTTTAAGCTGCGTTAAACAGTAGCTGCAAAAAGCGATGCCATTTCAGAAATCTCCTGCACACATCGTTTTTTTTTTTTTCCTGACCGATTTGGATATCTGCAGCGTCTCTTCTTTCAGTGTTTTTTCCCCCCATAGAAAGCGATGAGTGAAGTGCAAAAAAAAAGCAGCAAAAAACGCAGGAATCAGGGGATTTATTTGTAGGCTGCTTCTTTACTGCCACGAGAGCAAACTTTGCCTGCAGAAAAAAAAATGCGGCAAAAAACGCAACGTGTAAACATAGCCTTTAATCGTCCAGCAGCTGGACTATGGGATGCAGGACTGTAGAGGCCGGATCAGAGGAGGCTGCGCCCAGACACGGCAGCGGTGGGACAGCCCCGATCGTCCAGCAGACGCTCCGCTGTCTGGGCTGCAGGCTCTGCTCTGTGTCCCCTCCGCCCGCCGGGCGGCATGGGTGTGTAGTGTGTGCAGGAAGAGGCGGGCCCGTGCTCCGGGAGGCCGGCTCTGTCACCGAGCGCTGCACGGCCATCCCGGGGGAGAGAGCGCAACTAGCGCCAGCCTGCACCAGCCCCGCACACCGCGAGCGACGGCCGCAGAGCGCAGCGCACACAGGACGGGCGAGAGGAAGAGGCGGCCGGCGGCGGCCGGGCGGGGGCGATCCAGCCCCTGGAGGAAGAGGAGGGCGCAGAAGAGGCGCCTCTATCTCAGGGAGAGGACACGGGAGAACGAGCTGCTGCACCCAACTAGTTTGCGACTATTTTGGAAGCTGTGTGCGAGCATTGGTGCAGGATCCAGCGCCGGGGCCCCGGAGAGCAGAAAAGTTTCCACCCCCCTCTGTGACCATGGCTACGTGCCCACCTGGCTGCACATAAAGGGGGGGCCCTGCACTTACCGGGACCCTCTCTAGGATGCCTTATGGATCTATATGGCGCAGAGGCTTTAGTTATTTAAAGGGCCAGGCTCGTGGGAAAGTTCCTGTATAAAGTAGCACTCTTCCCCCCAGAGTGCCCCCTCTGTGTGCAAAGTAACCGGATTATTACTGCAGAGGCTGAGCGCAGTTCTGCCATTGAGCCTCCAGGGGGCAGCCCCCATGTTACCTTCTCCTACAGGAGGGTGAAAGGGGGCTTCTGTTAATCCAGGTGGGATCCCTCCTAAATAAAGGATACAACCTCTTATAACTCACACCATTCAGGACTGGCCAAAGATGTCCTCGTCACCAGAGAAGGGTATGGCCAACCGGCAGGAGAAGCTGGAGACCGTACTGAGGAACCCACGCTCGCCCATCAATATAGAAAGTCTGCTGGTAAGTGGCTGCTGTGGGGCGGATCGCCAGTGCCATGGCTGGGTGGGGGGGCACACGCTGCAGAGGGTCGTGCAGCAACCAGCATAGTTAGAAGTTGTCTTTGTACCGTCTAGTGCCCAGACTGTGCCATGCCAGTCACTTACTGGTATTGTGCCACCCTGTCTGGTAATTTTACGTGTCATGCCATCCTCGCCAGATGGTGATTGGGCATCACATAGCTCCATTGTGCCACCCACAGTTTCCGATGCCATAGCTTTGATCATTTACAGGGGAGCTTGATTTAAGGTTTCGCTCACCACCATCTGAGGCATTGGCACTGACCCCTCCCACAACCACCATCTGAGGCATTGGCACTTACCACCCCACCACCACCATCTGAGGCATTGGGCACTGACCCCCCATCACTACCACCATCTGAAGCATTGGTACTGACCCACCGTCTGAGGCATTGGCACTGACCCCCCACCACTACCACCATCTGAAGCATTGGCACTGACCCACCGCCACCGTCTGAGGCATTGGCACTGACCTCCCCCCACCACCACCATCTGAAGCATTGGCACTGACCCACCGCCACCGTCTGAGGCATTGGCACTGACCCACCGCCACCGTCTGAGGCATTGGCACTGACCCACCACCATCTGAGGCATTGGCACTGACCCACCACCATCTGAGGCATTAGCACTGACCCACCGCCACCGTCTGAGGCATTGGCACTGACCCCCCCCACCACTACCACCATCTGAAGCATTGGCACTGACCCACCGTCTGAGGCATTGGCACTGACCCATCACCACCATCTGAGGCATTGGCACTGACCCACCGCCACCGTCTGAGGCATTGGCACTGACCCCTCCCACCACCGTCTGAGGCATTGGCACTGACCCCTCCCACCACCATCTGAGGCATTGGCACTGACCCCTCCCACCACCATCTGAGGCATTGGCACTGACCCCCCCCTCACCACCATCTGAGGCATTGGCACTGACCCCCCCCGCCATCTGAGTCATTGGCACTGACCCCCACCCCCCCACCATCTGAGTCATTGGCACTGACCCCCACCCCCCCCCCATCAGAGTCATTGGCACTGACCCCCCCCCCCATCAGAGTCATTGGCACTGACCCCCCCCCCCATCAGAGTCATTGGCACTGACCCCCCCACCATCAGAGTCATTGGCACTGACCCCCCCCACACACCATCTGAGGTATTGATACTGACTTCCCCACCACCATCTGAGTTATTGGCACTGACCCTTTCCCATCTGAGGCACTGACCACCACCATCATCTGAGGCAGAGGCACTGGCACTGACCACCCCCATCATCATCTGAGGCATTGACACTGACCCCCACCATCTGAGGCGTTGGCACTGCCCCACCCCCCACCATCATCTGAGGCATTGGCACTGACCACCACCACTATCTGAGTCATTGGCACTGACCCCCTCCCCCATGGGAAGCTTTGCCCTGCTGGTTGCAGGATGGCGTTATCAGTGCAGTAATGCCTGCCAATCAGTAGGCCGTCAATGAATGCATCAAAACTGAGCTGCTGGAGAAGTTTAGGGTCAAAAGTCTCCTTCAGTTATCGTCTGAGAGAACCGGTTATTTATAGAAGGCGAAGAAGATGATATAGACTGGCAAGAGCGATTCCGCCCTGGGCGTTAATCAGTAACCCGTTAGTTACTGGTGTACACAACGATCTAGTCCTCTGTAGGCATCTGCCAAGTGGCAGAAGGTAGCGCACACTTTCCAGCACGCTCTCGTTGGTCTTCAGCATCGTCACTTTTGGTGCCTACACCATCCACTAGGCAATCTGAAGTGGGCAGCTGTTAGGTTCCCCTGGGCGAGTGCCTAAAATCTTTCCTTTTCTTAGATGGTGGTATATGGAGGAGTCATGGATTTGTTGGAGAGATGGATCACGCCTTGTGCCCTCACTGCAGTGTTGTGTGGGTTGGAGGGTACTGACAGTGTGACTCAGATGGCTCAGAGGGATGGTTTTATGCCCTTTGGGATTGCGCTTACTAGTGATCTGGCTCTCCATCATCTCACCCCTGTCACATATGTAGGACATGTGCCCGCGTACTTATATTTTCTTTCCAAGTAACATTTTAGACCATTAGTGCCACGGCTCCAGGAGAGCATGGAGCGGAGTTGTCAATGCCTGGCCTCTGCCCCATTAAGATGTAGTTTTGGTCTCGGGGTCTCTGAGCGCCCCAGCAGTCTGAGCGTTCTCCTGCCCTATGGATGAGCAATAACTTACCAACTTGGCCCAATCCTTTCATAGGAGAGCCGTTGTGATGAGTTTTTGTAGGTTTTGGCCTGCTATACTGTACATTTCCTCTGCAGTGGACATCCAGGAGAAATGTCTTATTTCATGGTGGCCCTTCATGAGTCCACCATAGGTGCTGATTGGCAGTGTCCACTATAGGGGCCGGGATCCCTCTATTTGACATCTGCGTGCTCTACCCTGCTCCGGCTTTTGCTTCGATGCTCGGTATCTGGACGAGGAAGAGTGATCTTCCTCCACCGGCACTAGAATGCCAGCATCCTGGGTCCCCTTGTGATTATGAGGCCCTCGCCAAGGAGTCCTGAACTGGAAGCCGGAGCAGGGCAATATGACTTTTTGTTCCTCGCCACTAATAAAGCATTTGGATGGGTTCATCCTGATGTGACAACACAGGAGGAAACTTTTTCTGAAAATTTTAATATCTCATTAAAGGGGGTCGTCTGACTTGGATAAAAAAATGTATGGTATCTAAAGGCAAATAATCGTATAAAATCTTAAATGAAGCAGTACTCAGCAGGTTGAGCCCCAGTTGCTCTAGCTTAGTCCGCTCCTTTACTATCTGTCAGGGCCGTAAGTGATGCCGTCCCATTATCTGGTTGCTTCACTTTTGAAGCCTATGACTGGCTGCAGCGGTCAACATGCTATGAAGTTCCGTTCCAGGCTCGTGCCTGCAGCAGCATATCGTAGGCCTGAAGAATGGGACGTCATCGCTTATGCCTGATGAAGGGCATCATTGAAGCTTGTGGTGGAGCCATGGAGGTTGCCTAGTATTTGACTTTAGGGCTCAGCGAGATCGGAACTGACCAGCGGCTCTCCCGCCCTGAGCGTGGCAGCTGCGTAAAATACATGAAGCTGTCCTACTCTGTTCGGGAGAGCCGCGGCCAGTTTCGATCTTGCTCCGATATTACGGCCGCCTGACTGCACCCTTAGGTCAGGGTCACACTTGCGAGTGCAATGCGAGAAACTCGCGCCTCAATACCTTGCACTGCCACCGGCACTCCGGACTGGAGCGTTCAGCTGCACAGGAAGACATGCAGCCGCACACTCCGGTCCCGAGTGCCGGTGGTAGTGCCAGGTATTGAGGTGAGCGCGCGAGTTTCTCGCATTGCACTCGCAAGTGTGACCCCCGGCCTAAGAAGAATTTCGGACATACCGCTTGTATATTTGGCTTTACTCTTGAAATGTCAATGTCCGAATGGGACAGGAAAAAATTCTGACCTGAATCTCATTGTGAATCTCCAGCAGATTTTACAAACGGATTGGCGCTGAACTCACCCGATGTTTTGCAAAAGGGGAAATGGGTAAAAAGGAATTGACATGCTTCAGATTTCAAATCTGCACCGTAAAACCGATTTACTGCCGGATGGTTTATCCTAGCGCGAGAAATGTGGGGTTTGGCGCAATCTCGCCCACATCGCTGCTGTTTTGATATTCTGCAGATTTTCCTCTCCCAAATCTGGACCAGTATCTGCAGTGTATCCGAACATCGAATTCAGACGTCAGTGTCCCGACATTGATTTCTGGGCTGACCTTGGGTCTCCACGAGTCCGGATCAAGAGATCTGCGGACAGTGGTGTGCTGGTTTGACATGATCATGGGTTCATGGGGAATACCTGGCCCAATCGCAAGGTCTCCATGCGCTAAATGCCAAGACGTTGGCGCAGGTCGGAAGACCCAGCAGTTGTCCCTAGTATTCTGATGTGAGCCTGGCGATGGGCCAGTGTGACCCAGAGAGAGAATCGGCCGCTTATTCCAGCACTAGCATCATGGATGAGATTTTAGGACATGGGCGAGCATGCTCCCAGTGACATTGGCACCTTCGAATAATATGTTCAAGTCCCCTCGGCTGTTCGACAGCCACAACACATGCAGGGATTAGCTAACAAACAGGAAATCCATGCATGCGTTGCGGCTGTCGAATAGCCGTGGGGACTCGGAACATATTTTTCGAGCACGGCGAAGTCACTCGTCTCGCACCCGAGCATGCTCAGATAACACTTTATCCCAGCACGCTTGCTCACCACTGGCAGCAATATTTTACAGGATTCTCCATGTCCCATTTAGGACGATTGTCACTTCTTAATATAGTCGCAGACTAAGGGGACCTGGTACTATTAGGGGATGCACGTCCTATGTGTATATGATTACCTCAGCTCCTGTGAGCGGCGCTGTGCCAAACTAGGTCACTTGCTGTATTTTGTGCGGGTGACCTAGTGTCCCAATGTGTGCTGACTCCGGAGGGCTCTGATTCCATCTCCCACATCTGATGGGATTCCTATCCGCGAGCTGCTCCATTTACCAACCCGTTATCTGTAGGTGTTAATGGGCGATTCCGGGATTTATATGGTGCGCCATAAATGCTTCTGATCCTTTGGAACCGAGGCCTAGACTTTTTATTCAGGCATTTCTGTTTCCAGAATAGACGTCTTTTTAAACAGCGGTGAAGAGATGAATGACTAATTTTTTATTTTTTCCATTTTTTTTTTTCTTGAGAGTCTTAAAAAGTTGGGTGGGAACTGGCATAATAGTGGCCAAATATGAAATGGGCAAACAGTAAAGCAAAAAATAACTTTTCCGTTTCAGGAAAAACCCCAGTTCCTTGGCTAAATTTTTTAAATTATTTTTTTTAACTACGCTCGCTTACCCTCCCCAGGTCCAGGGCTAAGTCTGCCGCTGTTGGTGACTGTGATTGCAGCGCTGGCGACACATCAGAGCAATCGAGCCGGGCGACTTTTGCAGTCAAATCAGGCAAAACTTCAGAGCTCAATTACTCAGTTGGCGTGACATCAGCGCTGCAGACAATCACAGATATCAGGCGCTTCGGCACAGACTCTTTGCTAGACCCAGGGAGGGTGAGTAAAGCCTTTTTTTTTTTTTTTCCACTTCTGACCATTATTAGCTCCTGGAATTTGTTGCCTGACAATAGTCACATCGGTGGCACAAGAAGTTTTTAGATGTGATTTTCTGGCCAATACGTATGTCCTGGACATGGTGCACCGATGCCTTACAATTTTGAAATATTTGAGACTGATCCCAAAAAATGACAAATTTGTTCGTGAACATCTCCTCGAATGGTTTAAGTAAGCGGTGAAACCCTCAGTGGCGTCTTCCGCCGCGCAGGGCCGTATCTGCCGTCCATGTTGTTTAACACGAGGGTCTTCGTACATATCCCTTTAGTAATGTGTCACAAGTCTTCTGACAGGAAAGCTGCTGCCGCTGCCAAGATTGTGTCGTGGAGGAGCTGCGAGCCGACTTCCTCTGCCCCCAGACTTCACAGCCCTGATCTGTTCCCAGGCCCGGCCTTCTCCGCCGTCAGCACAGATGACACTTCTCTCCTAGTCACAGCTGCCCGCTCCTTTATCTCAGCATGGAATATTCCTTCCAAGTACTTTCTTCATTTTTCACACCGCTGCTATCCCGCTCTTGAGCCTTGTACATATAGGGGATATCTGTAAAGGGGTTGTCAGCCGTTTTTTATGCATGTATTTGCATACCAATCATTCTTGCAATTGTCATTTATGAAAAATTTTGCACCATTTGGCTTTTGCCACCATTTTATTTCCTTTGCGCGTTCTACTTTGATGTGTTCATCAATCAGCTGAGAGGCGCTTATAAAAAAGAAAAAGAAAACAAAAAGCTCTAAGCTCTTCCATGAGCTCGCTGATGGATTCTCATTTAACTCAGCCAGCAATACCCAGTGGAACACAGCGGTTATAAAAGGCAAATGCTGCGAAATTGTGAACAAAATCAAATTGCAAAAAAAACATTTTTAGCCCCCCTCCCCCCGCCAACCAAAAGCATACAGTTAAGTCATAAATGGGCAACCCCTTTAATATATCTATTGTTTTTGTTAATGGTAAAGTAAAATGGGCCGTGCGCTTTTCATTTGTCATTCTCTTTAAATGAGTAGTCAACTACTGGACGACAGCTTCTTAAAGTGAACCTGTCAGACGATTCCTATTCCCCAGGCCATAGACAACATGTTCTCTGTAGATCCAGCCGGGGACCGTAGCTGGAGACGGGATTATTCTGGCTGCACCCCTGGCCGGCTATTCCCAGCACTGCTGCTGCAGATGACTGACATGCGGCTCCCTTGTGTGTACATAGTCATGTTAATCATCTATGTACATACAAAGGAAAGACCTGGCAATCAAACTGTAGCAGCGCTGGGAAGGGCTGGCCAGGGGTGGAGCCGGACTAATATCCTCTACGGGTTTAGTCTCCAGCCAGATCTTCAAAGTATATTTTATCCAGCATTTCAGAGAATAATATACCTGGCTGCCATCACCATCATAAAACAACAAAAAAAGCTCAGACCTCCCAGACCAACTTTGGCGCTGCGTTTCCAGACTGTTAGGTGACAAGGTTAAGTCACATGACCGCTGCAACCAATCAGTGGCTGTTGATTGGCTATACCATAGCGTTTGAATATTCCTTCAAAGCCGATGTTCACTATGAAGGAATGGTGAAGGGGTTGCAGCGACCATGTGTTGTATCATGGTCACACTGCCGCCGGGAGACACGGCACCGACACTGGAGGAGCGGCGCTTGTCTGTGATGTCAGTTACAGTTTTTGATTTTTTTCTTTTCTTTTTACCTTTATTATGGCCACCTTAGCTGTTAAATGGGAGTTGTGCAGTCGTGAACATCACACTCCGACCATCTCATTCCTGCGGTTGTATCCCGACTCTTCTTCCCCCAATGGCAGACCGGATTTTATAAGATCTGATGCTTTTTTTTTTTTTTTTTTTGGTAAGCCGTCGCCGCTGGTGTATCTCAAAGCCGAGAACTCATTGGTATAGTGAGTTGAGCTTTGCTGGGAGTGCGGAAACCAGTCAGGATGAGCCTTCATTATGCTATAGATGCCCTGCATGTACAGTTGTGGCCAAAAGTATTGACACCCCTGCAATTCTGTCAGATAATACTCAGTTTCTTCCTGAAAATGATCGCAAACACAAATTCTTTGGTATTATTATCTTCATTTAATTTGTCTTAAATGAAAAAACGCAAAAAGAATTGTCCTAAAGCCAAAATGGATTTAATTCCACACCAAACATAAAAAAGAGGGTGGACAATAGTATTGGCACTGTTCGAAAAATCATGTGATGCTTCTCTAATTTGTGTAAAAGAAAAGAAACACGGTCCCTACAGTCAAACATGGCGGAGGTTCCCTGATGTTTTGCGGTTGCTTTGCTGCCTCTGGCACTGGACTGCTTG
Organism: Dendrobates tinctorius; assembly: GCF_039654945.1. Taxonomy (NCBI): domain Eukaryota; kingdom Metazoa; phylum Chordata; class Amphibia; order Anura; family Dendrobatidae; genus Dendrobates; species Dendrobates tinctorius. The sequence goes on along the minus strand of NW_027361689.1, from coordinate 18,578,237 downwards.
ACCGTGTGCATGGCATTATGAAGTCTGAAGACTACCAACAAATTTTGCAGCATAATGTAGGGCCCAGTGTGAGAAAGCTGGGTCTCCCTCAGAGGTCATGGGTCTTCCAGCAGGACAATGACCCAAAACACACTTCAAAAAGCACTAGAAAATGTTTTGAGAGAAAGCACTGGAGACTTCTAAGGTGGCCAGCAATGAGTCCAGACCTGAATCCCATAGAACACCTGTTGAGAGATCTAAAAATGGCAGTTTGGAGAAGGCACCCTTCTAATATCAGGGACCTGGAGCAGTTTGTCAAAGAAGAATGGTCTAAAATTCCAGCAGAGCATTGTAAGAAACTCATTGATGGTTACTGGAAGCGGTTGGTCGCAGTTATTTTCGCTAAAGGTTGTGCAACCAAGTATTAGGCTGAGGGTGCCAATACTTTTGTCTGGCCTATTTTTGGAGTTTTGTGTGAAATGATCAATGTTTTGCTTTTTGCTTCATTCTCTTTCGTGTTTTTTCATTTAAGACAAATTAAATGAAGATAATAATACCAAAGAATTTGTGTTTGCAATCATTTTCAGGAAGAAACTGAGTATTATCTGACAGAATTGCAGGGGTGTCAATACTTTTGGCCACAACTATATATTGTTTTTTTATTTTTTTTAATTTCTATGCGTTCAATTAACTGAGTGAATTGAAATTCTATGGTTAAAAAAAAATAAAAAATGCACTGCAGCTCAAAAAACGCAAGGAAAGAAAGTAATTTTGAGATTTTAGAAAATTTTCCACCATGTAAATACACTGAAAACGCAACGTGTGATAAGTTGTTAGGCTGCATTCACGGGTCCATGTCACACCCTGACCCAGCCTCATCGGCATTTGTGAAGCTGTTGCGGTTGGTTGGGCAGACCCTCGGCTGGTCTCTAAACCGCGATCTTTTCACGGACTGTGAAACGCAGACATGTGAATGCAGCCTTATCGGCAAAAAATGTTCAACTACTGACCAGTTCTGGGGCGCCAGCCGATTCCCAAAATGGATTGGCCGTGTATGCACAGCAAATTTCCACAGTAATGACTGGGAGTCGCAGTAAGACCCTCGTACAGCCCTGTCAATATATATTTTTTTTTAATTTCCATCATGCATAAACTATTTATTGGTCAAATATAAGTACAACTAATTAATGGGAATAATTCTGCATGTTGGATGTATCACATCCATAATAATGAGATATTCTTATCCTCTTTGGTATTATGTTGTGCCATTATCTGCCATGATTTGGGGCTTTTAGATTCCCAGGTGGCATTATTAGTTACCAGATCACGGTCTAACTGGTGCATTGTTTTTTGCATTAGTGAGAAGCGCTTGATATCGCCTAAGGAGCTGAAAATGGCCAAAATCTATGGGTTCATAGAGTGCCCCCTAATTTCACACAGAGGTAAAATAGTTGAAGCTTGTATCGTCACATGCCCAAAAAACGATAACTGGCACTTTTAGATATCAGTGTGTTACCAAGCAGGCAAGTCTCATTGCTGTCTAGGAAGGGACATGCTGTATTGCTTGTTGCATCCTGACCCCATCCCTATTTTATAGTAAAAACCAATATAATGGTGCCACTATGTAAATTATATTGTTGATAATGATGAAGACAGGACGATCAGTCTGAGATTGTTGATTGAAGGGTTTCCTACTATGTGAAGAATTGAGCTGTATGTATGATAAATTGCCAAATTCCCTCTGTGGTGTGGAGTCGGTAAGCCAAACCAGCGACTCTGACTCCTCAATTTCCCTTCCACCGACTCCTCAATTTCCCTTCCACCGACTCCTCAATTTCCCTTCCACCGACTCCTCAATTTCCCTTCCACCGACTCCTCAATTTCCCTTCCACCGACTCCTCAATTTCCCTTCCACCGACTCCTCAATTTCCCTTCCACCGACTCCTCAATTTCCCTTCCACCGACTCCTCAATTTCCCTTCCACCGACTCCTCAATTTCCCTTCCACCGACTCCTCAATTTCCCTTCCACCGACTCCTCAATTTCCCTTCCACCGACTCCTCAATTTCCCTTCCACCGACTCCTCAATTTCCCTTCCACCGACTCCTCAATTTCCCTTCCACCGACTCCAACATATATTGCTTATATTTAAGTGAAAAGACATTGTTCTAAGAAATAGAATTGCCTCCATCAGATCCTCCTTCATAGATGACCTAAAATCTGACCTAATAATTTTAAGGCCAGAGAACGACCTCTCTACACTAACTTGGGTTGGAGGCAAAGCTGTAACCACATGGGAACATCTCTAACAATTTCCGGGTATAAAGGAATTGTCTCATGCACAGTCAGTTTTGATGAACAGTTGAATTTTTCTTTTTCTTTGAGAGCAAGTGAAACATTTTGCTGAAATATGGTCAATCTGCTTGCTATCGGAGACTGAGTGAATTATTTTTCCTTGCAGCAACGCTTTGCCTGCTCCATATCATCCAAATACTTGTCAAAGTCAAACTCCTCATCTGACGAGGATGAAGATATGGCAGCAGTAGCACTGTCAGGACCCAAGTCCTCTTGCGCCTGGCAGTCCTCCTGTAGGCCACTCTTCCTAACTGCTACCTCAGTCAGAGCTTCTTTTCCTTTAGTAAGCTGTTGATCATCAAGCAATATACGATGACTTGGGTCCACATAAACAGCTGCCAGAAAAATTTTATTTTCCAATAGCTGTGTCTCTCTCCGTTTCATTGAAGCAGAAATGCCATCTGCGATTAAACCTCCTCTTTGGGACAGGCAAAATAGCAAGTTCTTACACTCCCTTATGAAAATGCCAGGAGTTAAATCCTCAGCTTGTAATTTTTTAGTCACGGTAAATAGGTGATTAAGCAATGTCTTCAATTCAGCCACCTGTGTCCATTGCCCTTCATTTAGGGTTACCTGAGGGTTCGCCAGATCTATAAGAAACGGTTTTAGCCAGGATCAAAACTAGGGGGGGGGGGGGGGCAGAACCTCATACTGTTCCGCAGAATCTCATACTGCACACCTCAGCTGCTGCAGAACCTTATACTGCACACCCCTACATTTGAAAATAAAGCCTGCACCTTAAGATGTGATGAATACAGTCTATTTATTCCAACTATCAATTGATGTTGATGTGTTACTGAAGATGAGCAATGCCTGTCCTGGGCGTCCTTTTGGGCAGCTATGAGGTGTACCTGACTGGTGCTAAAAAAAAAAAGGAGTGTTAGTCTGTGTGCTACCCGGCTTTCATTCTTTTTGGTACAGATAAGATATGGATATATAGATAGAGCAGATTTCTAATCTGCTTTTGCTATTGAAAACATTATCTATGAGCTCAAAAACCTTTCAGGTGATGCGGTTTTTTAAAAAGCTGATCTGCTTTTGCAGCTGAAAAACGTATCCTCAAAAAACGCAGCAAAAACGCTGTGTGTGAATGTAGCCTTAGATCAGGAATAGAACAGCCATTTATAGGACATGTCTTAACTTTCCCAAATTCCTATGAAAAAATATTCAGCACATTCTGCATTGAACTACTGTACCCAATTTATTATATATTTTAGGAGTCGGACCATTTTATACCGACTCCACCAAAATGAGCTCCGACTCCGACTCCACGACTCCGACTCCACAGCCCTGGCTGGTAACTTCTCAAACACCTCTGATATCATCAAGCAAGATCTTTTAAGGCCGACTCAGTCTGCTCAGTGCTGCCTGAGTATTCGGGAAGCATAGCTTTCAGCTACCATGTGTGTTACAAGAGTTTGTCTCATCATCGACTTCACTCAGCTGTCTCCTGCCTGCTATCATTAGTCTGCAATTACTTCTGAGCTCACGCCTGTGAATACTAGTGCTATTAGCACACTCAACTCGGGTACCTGTGACCTGACTCATTAATGCTATTCACACTAACATCTTTTCAAGTGTGTTACCTCATAATTATTTGTCTCTGCTATTTAACCAGTTTTGCCTATTTATCACTGTTATCCATTAGCCATTTACCTGATTGCATACATATCTGCCATTAATCATTTGCCTGCTGCAAGTTGTGGATTGTCTATGCCTCTACTGCCCCTCTGCGTTTCCACACATCTGGCTTTGCTTCAGCTGGTGTTTCCTGCTCTGCTTGTCTGTTTGCCCTCCTGCACATCCTGCTATCCTGGTCTTCGTTAATACACATGCTAACTTTCACTGCCCGTTCTGCTACACCATTGCCTCCATAAAGAATCAGGTCTCAGAACAGCAGTCCCTTAATGCAGAGTTCCCCAACTCCTGTCCTCAAGGCCCACCAACAGGTCATGTTTTCAGGATTTCCTTAGTATTGCCCAGGTTATAATTGCATCACCTGTACAATACAAGGGAAATCCTAAAAAACATGACCTGTTGGTGGGCCTTGAGGACTGGAGTTGGGGAACCCTGCCTTAATGTATTCACACTATGTGCTCCAACATTGGTGGCCCCAAGATTGATTTGGTTTAAGAGTAGGTATTAGAACCCACATTCCCCCGATTGCTGTTCTTGGTACTGTCGGTAGTATATCATCTTATCAACTAAAATAAAAAAAGGCCATTTCATTTTATCGCCCTTATTAGCCCTTTTATAATTTTGAGGATGTCTCCTGTGCTCAATCTTTTGTTATTCTGAGTTACTTATTCCCAGATAACGCATCTCATGATGTCACTCAGATCAGTGATAGGCTAAATGAGGATTCAGTGCAGATTGTTTAAGTCGCTCACAGTGGTTCTGTAATAGGCCGCCACCATTGTAGCAGGTCAGTTCATGAACGTTAATCAGGTGTGAGTGGGATTTTGTTAAAAAGTGGAAGAATTTAGGAACCAAAGCAACTCTGCCATGAAGTGGAGACCACTTAATGCTATAAAATGGGGGTCACAGAGCACATAAATTGCTAATGCATAAAAGTCGCCAATTTTCTACTGCAGAGTATTATCAGCACAAAAATTGTGCGCAGGGACCGTCACGGCATGGGTGTTCATGCCCAACAGCTGCATGCAAGTTTTACATCACCAAGCGCAATGCAAAGTATCAGATGGAGGAAGTGTGTCATGTGGAGTGACACTTTTCAATCTGACATTTTAATGGACGAGGAATAATATTATATGGTTGCTTTTTGGCGGTCTGCCTCGGCCCCTTAGTTCCACTGAAGGGAAATCTTAATTCTTCAACCACCATAAAAAGCATTTTAAACATTTTTGTATTCTTCCAATTTTATGGGACCAGTTTGGGGGAAGGTGTTCCAGCATGAACTAAACAAAATTAGCCATACAAGTCTATGGGTCCCTTAAAAGTCGATGACTGCACACTTTGTCATTCGGGCCCTGTTGATTTTTAACATGTAATGTATAGGAGAAGTTTTTGTCTGAATGAGGCCTAATATGTGGGTGTGATAGTACTTCTGTCCACATAGCGTTGTTTCTTCCCGTATTGTTTGATCAGTCAGAAGATTTGTTGATGATGCACAGGAATTATATGTGCAGTGATGGGAGGATTTGCCACAGGGTAACATTTGGGATTGCTGTCTGGCTCCTTGGTCAGTGGGCTTATATTTAGTGTAAGCACACAGTCATGGCGTCTGTTGAAGCTTTACTTAATCCCTCATTCATTTCTATGTGTTTTATGCCGTCTTTCCTGTTTTTTTTCCCTCTTCCCCTTGAATTATTTGATGTCACTGTTGTGTCGGTGCTGCCGCTCTATGATCTCACAATGAAGGCATTCGGAGAAAAAGATAAACAGAGGGGAACGTGTATGTGAGGATCATGGGGCTGACTGAGGGGGTGATTATCTCCTGAGTGGCAGGAAAAGGCCACACCTCAGCCAGAACTGTCCCTGGGAGCCATGGCCGGGCGGGCGGGCCGTGGTCTCTGAGCGCTGCCCTCAGTCTGACGGCCTCCATTGATATTGGTACTTCAGTCAGGACCCTCCATCACACTTTAGGTCGCATGCATTACTGTACTTTTTTACATTTTTTTTTTGGACAGCATGATGGAAGCTGATAGGCAGAGTGAATCCAAACTGTGGTAGATCTGTGACATGGCGGATGCCGTAGGCCCATGACAGAAATCGAGCAATTTTCAGGGACATCCTTGTGACAAAATTGTCACAGCTTAAATTCTGTTTTTTTTTTTTGTTTTTTTTTCGCTTTATGACAATAAGACAGATGTAGAGTCTAGAGTCTCTTTCAGAAGCTTCTGAAGTGCAGCACCCATATTTCTACCTCATGACCTGGCCTGGCTGTACTATAATGGGGATTTACAATACTGTTAATACTAAGCTCACACACGGGTTTTTCAAGAGATATCCACCTCAGTAAATGCTTCTTTTTTTTCTTCTCTGAATCTGTTTTGAAGAGGTGTGTAAGCCTCTCCCCCCTTCCCCATATGCTTTATGCCACCTTTCAATTTGACAGTGTTAAGTTTTGAGCCAATTCAATGAGGAAACCGCCTCAAAGAAGTGACATACTTACTTTATTTATTTTTTTCAACAAAGACAACGTTCTCAAAACCCTGTTGAGGTGACAAAAAAAACGAAAATATTTTGTTGCATGAACACCAAAATGCTTTTGTCCACTGAACTAGATACGAAGAGTATTTTGAAGCGGCATTTAAGGAGCGTTTTGAAGCCTATTCACTTCAAAATCCCCCAAAACCACGGCGGCACGGTGGCTCTGTGGTTCGAATCCCACCAAGGACAACATCTGCAAGGAGTTTGTATGTTCTCCCCGTGTTTGCGTGGGTTTCCTCCGGGTACTCGGGTTTCCTCCCACATTTCCTCCCACATTCTAAAGACATACTAATAGGGAATTTAGATTGTGAGCCCCATTGGGGACAGTGATGATAATGTGTGCAAACTGTAAAGCGCTGCGGAATATGTTAGCGCTATATAAAAATAAAAGATTATTATTATTTATTATTAACTCTGTACCTAGCCTTGGGCTATGTTCACAAACCGCTTTAGTAGACTCTTTTTAGGATGAGTTTTTGGAGGAGTTTTTCTTTTCCTGCAGCTGTTTTGGAACAGTTTTTTTTTTTTCAGCATTTTGACTGGTCCGTGTTACAGTTTTAAAGAGGTTTTCTTCAGGCTCCACTTCAAAAAAGAGACATGCATTTTCTATTCTTTTTGTTTTTTTTGTTTCCCAGGACTTTTTTAAAACTAATTCGTAAAAAAAAAACAAGCTCCAAAAACTCCTTATAGTAACAGCAAAGGGGTTTTCCTATAGAAATGAATTGGAAATGGTTTTTGAAGATTTTGGGGGTAAATCTCTTGGGGCGTAAAATGTTTTGTGATGGGTGTTTCGGGAGGTTTCCACCTGAAAAAGACTTGTACACATACCCTTAGGCTATTGCTGTGTTTTTGTCAGGGTACTTTTGTCTCTTGTGCATAAAAAAATAATCTGATCCAACTTAATCAGGTTTTGGCACAAAAAACACAGGAAAATCTGATGCCTGTGTTTTTTGCAGCGTTTTTTTTCACTTCCCATTGCTTTCATTGGTTGAAAAATTCTCCAAAAACGCTGAAAGAAGTGACATTCTGCCTTTTGCAAAAACGCAGCTCTTTGACAAAACAGGAAAAAAAAAAACCAAGCAGTGTGCATGAGATTTCTGAAATCTCATAGGCTTTGCTGGTACTGTAAAGCACAGCTGAAAATTTGCATAAAAAACCGTTGCAAAAACGCAATGTGTGAACACAGCGTTAGATTGAGTCTTAAAACCCTGCAGCCGGAGCTTGCAGCTGTAGCCCAAGTGCTGCAATGCCCCCACGTTACACGATGTCTGAGTAGGACCTTAGGCTGTTAGTGCATCACATTCATTCTGCCGGCGAAAGCGATCGGGCCGACATTAACATCCTTATTGTTCATAATCATGACATGTTTTTGGCCACCCGACGAGCCTGGAGTGATAATTTGACTGTGAGGCATGTAAAAATACCGGACGGGTGCGATATTCTAGGTGTTTGTATATTTTACAGTGGAGAGAGTCACAAGAGCGTCGGAATGTTACTTGTGTGGCCGTCTGTAGGACGTCTGTCTCATCCCTCACGTTTCAGGTGTTTAATCTTGAGTGGATTACGGCAGTTAAGGAGTTAATGGGGTTAGGTGAGATAAGACCCCGGGGCCGCTTCTCCTTTAAATGGACTGTTTCCAAATCACGTTAAGTGGCGCTGAGCTTTGGCCTGTCAGGTTTGTGGGCCGGTGTCTCTATGGCAGCAGCTCTGCCTTATCAGTGTTGTTGGTGCGGGCACATAAATGGCGATGGATGACGGCCAGTCACAGCGGCCTGTCTTTTACGCTTTAGCTGCTGGCATGCGGACAGGCCTCGCCAAGCTTTTTACTTTGGCGTTTAGCAACAAATAAACACACAACAGAGCGGGTTTCCACATCGCAGACATGGAATTGATTACCTCACTTGTCGTTATTTCAGAGGGTTCTTTTGAGAATTCTTTCATAATCTCGGCGAGGGATGTGATGTAGATTAATTTTCAGTGAAGAGCGAGCCTGCACGGATAAGGTGTTATGCCAAGCTCGTGCGCTAATGGAGTGTGTTCGGCGTGCTCGATTGCTATGTTCGAGTCTCCGCAGCGGCATGTCTCACTTGTAGGTATTGCCTGGGTGTGAGACATGCAGCTGTGGGGACTGGAACACCGTACTCGAGCACGCCAAAGACGCTCAGACAGCACCTTATCCTCGTCACTATTAATTTTTTTTATATCAGAACTGTGACAGAAATTTCTATAACTGGATGAACTCCCTTTTTATACTTGTTGAGGGCATGTTGAAAAAAAATAAAAATTTTTATTTTTTTTCTTTCATTTATCAGTTTACTATAAATGGAAATCTAAATCACATCAATATTTTGTGTGACCTCCATAGGCCTTCCTCAGTTCTTTCAGATACACCTGCACACAGTGTATGAAGGATCTCAGCAGGAATGTTGTGCCAAACATCTTGGAGAACCAACCACAGATTTTCTGTGGATGTCGCGTGTTCAGATGATTTTCATCTCTTCATGTAATCACACACAGATTGGATGACGGTGAGATCAGGGCTCTGTGGGCCCGTGTCATCACTTCCAGGATTCCTTATTTCTGCTTTGGCTGTATGTTTGGGGTCATTGTCCTGATGCAGAATCAATTTGGAGCCTGTCAGACGCCAATATATATGGAGCCAATTTGTGCTGTTTTGAAAGGAAAGGGCAGTCACACCAAATAATGAAGCGGTTTAGATTTTTTTTTTTATTCATTTTTTTTTAAGTAGAGTCTCTACTCCAAAAACGTCTGAAAAAAACCCCCTCGGTGTGAACATAGCCTTAGGCTCCGTTCCCACAATGAGTGTTTGGTGAGTTTTTGATTTTGCAGAATTGCTACTCCTATTATGTAAATTTATGCTGCGGTTTTTGTCTCTTTTTGGTATGTCATTTTTAAAATAACGCTGCTTTGTTTTTTAGTGGTTTGCTTTGACCAAACTTTTTACATAGTGCTGTGCAGATTACGTGTGATTTTGGTGCGCTTTTGCAGCAGAAAAATGCACTAATGCACGCATGTTTTTTTATCTAGATTTTCTACATCCAATGAAAGTCTGCACATAAATCTCGGCGTAGCCGCAAAAGAAATTGACATGCTGCGGATTTAAAACCGCAGCTCAGTTTACGCTGAGTGAAAAAGAAGCAGAGTGGGCTTGAGATTTCTATAAATCCCATCCCCGTGGCTGGAACTTTGCCGTAGGACACTGCGTTCTTGTCACTGCGAAAATACGCAGCGTCAGTAACTCACCAGTGGAACACAGCCTTAAACTCATGCGACTATTGCTACGTTTTTCAGGCAGAAGACGGTTTGGGAAACTTTATTTTCCGAACAGTCTTTTTTATGTTTTTTTCGATAGCTTCCTGAGCAATTTTTGGTTTTCGGCGTGTGTTTTTTTTTTTCTTTTTTTTTTGGGAGGGTTTTCCCATAGGTTTGTATAGTGTGTTTTTTTTCATGCTGTAATTTTGCTGTTTTCTTCACTCTGTTGAGCACTTTTGTTTTACCAAAAACAATGTCGAAACGCTCCAAACACCATCCGGGCGTCTTTTCAGCTTACCCATTGACTCGTATCGTAAAGTGCAGAGCGTCTTCTGATCAGGGAAAGTCAGAAGAATTCACGTGTTACTTCTTTTAACTGTTTTTAGGATCCTGAAATGATAAACTATTGACGCCTATTTTTGAAAGTGTTCTTAGTGTTCAGCATTTCCCCTCCACCCCGACCAACGACTGTGTGTTCTATGTATGATAATGATACAAGCACACACATTGTGCATTATGGGGTCACCAAAGACAGATTTACCAATGATCTCTGTGCGGTTCCCAACATTCCCACTTGTTAATCTCTGTCCGTTTTTGGATCATGACTCTGGCCTGGGGATTCTAGATCCCAGCTGACGACACAGTCATGAAACAGCCAGTGTTTCCGATGGGTGTGCCCGTCAGGCCAAAGTCTGCGCGGTCCGGGCTTCACTCCCAGCAGCGCTCTGCACAAATTCACCAGGAAAACTTTGAATGTTGGCCAAAAAAAAAAAAGGGGGGGTTATAAATAGCTGCACCAGCCTAAAGGATTTGTTGGAGTCCCTGCATATTTCACAGTCTAACACTCCGGTGTCATGTTGGTACTAGCAGAGCTCTGTCTTGGGTTCAAGCTTCTCGGTAAAAAATGCCCCCCCACAATGTATTGAATTTTACACTTGTGTAATTAGGGCTAGTTCACACTGTTTTTTTTTTTTAAATTTTTTCTGCCGTTCCATTTTTTAAGGGGAAAAAAAGGCTGCGCTTTACAGGTCCAGCAAAGTCTGACATTTCTGTAATCTCATGCGCTCGCCGCTTATTGTTTCCTTGCGGATTGCAACCATCAAAGCCTTTTATTTTTCAAAACTGCAACGTGTCAATTCTTTTAGTATTTTTGCAACGTTTTCACCCATTCAAATGAGTGGGGGAAAAAATAATCATCATAAATGTGCAAATTCTGTACAGTGGGATGTTCAAGCGCATCTGTTTTGTGGCATTTTTTCTCTGCAGCCAAAACCTGCTCTCTTGGTAATAAAAATGCTGTGTTCTAAATCCAGATCTTGCTGCTTTTTTTTTTTTTTTTTTTTTTTTTTTTTAAAGCTGTTTTTTTGGTGCAGATTACATGTGTAACTTGTCTACAGTACATGTCGTCATAAAGTTTAATTTTATTCACCAGAAACATTCATAACCTATTTGCATACATACAAGCAACGTATGCATCGTGGTTGGAAGAAAAAGCAAAAACCGAAAAACCCCTCATTGAAACACTACATCTATATATAGTCACACACTACAGTATGGCTGCACACGGTGTATGAATCAGTGTTTCTGGCCCGGAATGTGTGCGTGACCCCCGCATGACGTACACAAGGGCTGCTGGGCCCTGACGAATAGACCTTCTCTTTATTTATACCTGCTGAATGAATGGCTGCTGGTTGTACTTTCTATGCTGGACTCATGATTTCTTTAGTATATTCCTGTGTTTTATTAAAAGGTGTTATTCTTCCTTGTTATCGGGTGACATTTGGGGGCCACAGTTCAGGACCAGATCTAATGCTAGACGCTTTGAGGGTATGGTGAAGAGTTCAGGGTCTGATTCATCACTTACTGTATATTTTTTTTTTTTAAAGTCACTGATTTTTGTTAAAAAAAAAATAAAAAAAAAATAGATTTTTTTTGCGCATATAAAGTGCCGTTTTCTATCTATTGGATAGGGGATAAGTTTCCGATAGTGGCGCACCCAGCGATTTTTGTGGTCTGAGGTTCCAAAGATCCTTGACTAAGTGGCGTAATCTCTGACGCTGCCATTAAGCAGAAGTGTGTACAATCAATCACCGCTCTGTTCACGTGGACTTTTCAGAGCTATCGTTCGTGGGGGGTGGTCAGTGGTTGGACCCCCTAATGATCAGTACCTTATCCCCTATCCCATGGATAAGGGGGGGGGGGCTTTCAAACTTAAGACCACTAGTTTAAAAAGTAATGCACACCATTTTACACTATGTTCCAAATTATTATGCAAATAGTTTTTAAGTGTCATAGCATTTTTTTTGTTTTTTTTTAATGAAACCCATTGATGGTATTGTGTCTCAGGGTTCTTTGGATCACTGAAATCAATCTCCGATACCTGTGATAATTAGTTTGCCATGTGAGCCCAATAAAAGGAAAACTGGATGTTCCACACTATTGAGCAGGCCACAGTTTTCAAGTAACATGGGAAAGAAAAAGGATCTCTCTGCTGCCGAAAAGCATCAAATAGTGCAATGCCTCGGTCAAGGGATGAAAATATTAGATATTTCCCAAAAACTTAAGCGTGATCACCGTACTGTTAAGAGATTTGTGGCTAATTCTGAGCACAGACTTCTTCGTGCTGATAAAGGCAGAATGAGGAAGGTTTCTGCCAGGCAAGTTCATCGGATTAAGAGAGTGGCTGCTAAAAAGCCATTACAAACCAGCAAACAGATATTTGAAGCTGCTGGTGCCTTTGGAGTCCCTCAAACCTCAAGGTCTGTAGGATCCTTAAAAGGCTTGCTGTGCTGCATAAACCTACTATTCGGCCACCACTAAATAGTGTTCACAAGCAGAAACGGTTGCAGTGGGCCCAGACATACATGAAGACTAATTTTCAAACAGTATTGTTTACTGATGAGGGTCGAGCAACCCTGGATGTAGTGGATGGTTGGTGGATGGCCACCATGTCACAACAAGGCTGCGACGTCAGGAAGGAGGTGGAGGAGTCCTGTTTTGGGCCAGAATCATGGGGAAACAGCTGGTAGGGCCCATTAAGGTTCCTGAAGGTGTGAAATTGACCTCTGCAAAGTATATAGAGTTTCTGACTGACAACTTTCTTCCATGGTATAAAAAGCAGAAATGTGCCTTCAGGAGCAAAATCCTCTTCATGCATGACAATGCACCATCTCATGCTGCAAAGAATACCTCTGAGTCATTGACTGCTATGGGCATAAAAGGAGATAAGCTCATGGCGTGGCCACCATCTTCCCCTGACCTCAACCCTATAGAGAACCTTTGGAGTATCATCAAGCAAAAGATCTATGAGGGTGGGAGGCAGTTCACATCAAAACAGCAGCTCTGGGAGGCTATTCTGACTTCATGCAAAGAAATCCAAGCAGAAACTCTCCAAAAACTCCCAAGTTCAATGGATGCAAGAATTGTGAAGGTGATATCAAAGAAGGGTTCCTATGTTAACATGTCACTTGGCCTGTTAGGATGTTTTGGAGTTAAATAGCTTTTTTGTTCAGTGAATGTGACCTCCTAATGCTGCAAATTCCACAAATGAGCATTTTCAGTTCTTTACAACATATCAAATGATTAGAAATTCTACTGTGCCTAATAATTTGGAACAGTGCATTTTGAGTTTTTATTCATTTTGGAGATTATACTGTTATTATTGGGAGGTTTCTTCAATAAAATTCGATGTATAATCTAATGGGTGATGACTTTTATTAGACTGACTGTCATTTGCACTGACCACTTAGGAAAATCAGAGAAAAATATCATTTCCATAATAATTTGGAACATAGTGTAAAGCTTGTATGAAAGGATCGTGTAATAATTTATGAAAAAGAGTTGCAAAAACAAAACACTCTAAGTCTATAACAGACCAGACAGAAAAATGTCAATAGAAATTCTGCCATTGAATAATTGGGGCCTAACTTTGGATTTGATGCTCCTCAGTCAGTACTTGGGCAGTCCTAGACCGGTCTATGATTGGTCATGGACAGCTCAACCTCCTAAACGCGGAGATCCCCGTTATTTTTGTGTTTCCATGGCTTCTCCTTGCTGGTGTTTTTAGGTTATTGGGTGCTTTTCTTGGGTTTGTAGACGTCTTTGATATGAGAGAGGATAAGCTGATTGCAGCAGGGACACTCGGAGCGTTTCTTCTCCGCGTGAAGAGCCTGATTAACATTCTGCCGAGCCTCTGCACATTTCAAGTGATGCTTTTCTTTATTTGACTGGAAAATGAGAACTTTGTTTCCCCTAACCTGCTACTGTCACTTGTAGGAGTGCTGGGCTTTTGTGAGTGGAGCAGCTGTCAACGCAGAACACACTGGATCGTGACAGGCATGGCTTCCCACAAACGAGCTGTGTTAGGAGCTAATTTTGTCCTCTTGTGGCTTATTTTCGCTTCCTCGACGTTGACTGTTCAGCGGTGTGGTTCCTTGTTGCTCTCACTGACTCCTGAAGGTCCGTCGCAACGAGTTCAGTGCAAGAACTTCCTTGAAACAAAGTTTTGCCCATGAGGTGGTTTTTACAGTTTTTGGGCCACTGAGAAGCAACCCAAATAGTTAGGCAAAACTTGTTACTTCAATTTGTCCAGCCATTTTTTACAGTCTGTTCCTCTTTCTTCTGACATAGGAGATTGCATTTATAGAGCTGTGACCACCCAAACGATGAGTAGGATGAAGCCTCGCCCACGCCCCCATCCATTATACCCTCCCACATGTTTCTTTTTTACTTTTTTGGTAATCAATCATCTGTAGATACAACGGATGCCATTACTCTCTGATAGATGTCCCTTTTTTGTTACTCAGTTATTCACATTGGTCCTGGTTTACTTGGTGGTATGTTTTGGGGTATCTAGAGGTAATGTCTTGGCCAGAAGAGAGTCCGCTACTTTGCGTCCAGTTTTCTTTTGTAGGGCAAAGCTGTAAATTGGGGAAAGATTGGACCCACAGCTTTGAGGTATTACCTTGTTGTGTTTCTTAAAAGGTTTTCATGGAGCTTATCTCTTGAAGGAACCTTCTTAACACCACATGATTAATGCCCCCATACCCATGACTTAAAAGTTGTCCGATCACGCTGTTTTTAAACCCTTCTGATTGTCAGGGTAAATGGTGATCAGGTTGGATTCCAGTTCAGTGCTTTTCCCATATGGTATACCAGACCGATTGGCCAAGAAGAGCGTTCTTATGTATGGGGAGTTTGGGAGAAATGGCTGTTGGCCGAGCGATGGTGCGCTTCCTACGCTACGATGAGAGCTCTGTTCAGCATCTGATGGAGCTTTTCATTTTTATTGGGGAACCTTTCACCATGTTTATGCTGCCTTACCTACCAACATGGTGTGGTAATGGAGGACCCTTCCCTGCCTAACATAGCTAATAAGAACTGCCCATATATCAGTCTATTCCACTCTCCTTTTATATAAGGGTAAGTTCACTCTGAGGTTTTTTTTTTCAGAACTTTTTGGAGAAGAAACCTATAAAAAAAAAACAAAAAAAAAAACCCAAAAAACAAGGAGCTAAAAAACCATGAGTTTTTGTGAAGAGTTGGAAAATTTCTGCTCCAAAACTTCCTGAAGAAAAACAAAGAAAAAGCCCAACGTGAACATACCCCAAGAGATCGGACTGTATGTTCAGTGCGGCATTTTTTGAGAGTTTTCTTCTTTTGGGGGTCTGTTTAGTGACTGCCACCATGACCTCTGCGTTAGTCGGTCTTATTAGTTTAATACCGTCCTGAGTCTCCTTTACGCTAGGTCAAGAGCCTGGTTCTCTCCCAGTAGTGGCGTAACTTAAAGCTTGTCTGCCCCAGTCCAAAATCTCAACAAGGGCCCCCAATTATCACAGATCATCTGGGGCTAAACCCCTAGGATCCAGGTACAGCCGCAATCCCTGCACCCACTATAGTTACAGCCATTTCCTCTCCCCTTTTAGTCCTTTTCTGACTACACCCTAGAAATGTCAGACTTGTCGGGATCCTTTGCACAATGAAATATATTTAGTTATGAGTCAAGTAAAATAATAATGGAACTGATGTAATGGTGCGGAGAAGAATAATGAGCTGTGTGATGGACGGGCAGCACACGGTGTTACCGGTTATCGCCGAGCACCATGGTGGCCAGTGCACAACAGCACATGGCGGTTTATTTTTTTTTCTTTGCAATAATTAATGCAAAGTTGTATGATTCTGAAGACAAAGTCCTGATAACAAATCGAGTTCAAGGCTGTGTGCCCACGTTGCGTTTTTTTTAAGCGTTTCCGCAGCGTTTGTGCCTGCTCAAACGCTGCAGAAATGCTTAAAAGAAGCTTCAAATTAATTTGCATGCGTTTTTGGCTTTTTGTGCCAATGCATGCGTTTTTAAACGCTCAGGAATCGCTTAGGCCTGTTTCACACTTACGTTTTTCCTGTGCGTTGGCAGCCGCTAAAATGGCGGATAACGGATCCGTGGGCGATGAAACACCAACGGGAGTCACCGGACCGTTGGAGCGCCAGGATCCGCCGATTTCGGAATTTTAAAGGAACCGCGGCTGAAAAGAAAAAATGACTACCGGCGATGCAGCGGTCAGAGGCGGCGAGATCTCGGGCGATGAGGCGGTGAGTGGAAGAGAGAGAGAGAGAGAGAGAGATTTTTTTTTTATCCAGCAGCCAGATTGGATTTAGGGTTAAACATGTAGCAAAAGAGGAAAATACGGATCCGGACAACAAAAAAAGTTGCATTGTCCTCTCGGTGATCTCAGCGGACGCCAAAATTTTTGCGTATCTGCAGAAATACGGATGCAACGGACGATCCTCAGTCAAAATCCGCCGATAATGAAAGTCAATGGGGAAAAAAAACGGATCCGCCAAGATAAATGGCGGATCCGTTTTTTTTGCAAATCGGCGGATTTTGACTGATGGTGACAAACGGATGTGTGAAACAGGCCTTACCGGCTAAAAACGCAGCATGCTCATTAATTTCCGCTTTGCTGAGCGTTTTTAGCCTTCCCCGATGTTTCCAGAAAACGCGCGTCAAAAAACGCATAAACGCGCGTCTTTTGTGCAAAAAACAGGCAAGAAACGCGCGGAAAAAAGACGTGCGTTTTTCTGGGAAGGGGATCAGTTTCCTGAGCGTTTAAAAACGCTAACGTGGGCACATAGCCTAAAGAACGCCAATACATGTCTATTTGTACTTGTGTTGTTCCTCCTGGGAAAGTATGAATTCATTGACAACTAATTGGTTCTATGCCCTTGGTCAATACGATGTTATCGCTACACCATCTGGTACTGCTAGCACTGAATGGACCATGTAGGCATATGTAGGGGAAAAAGTACCGTAATTGGATTTTTTTCAAGTATTACCAGGACTAATAACAGAGGAGAGGTGAAAAGAAAAGATTCCCCAGAATTTTTGGGGGAATGCAAGAATTTATTAAAATAGTCAGTCAGAAAGGGTTAATCCAATTTCTGACTATTTTCAGAGCCAGATATTTATGGGACCCACCCTCATTTGTGTGGTAGATCAGAAAATCGCTGAGCAAGTATCCTATGGGTTCCATACATGTCGGAGGTGAAGGGTATGAGGTATGTGCCAGTGGTCCTTTTTTTTTTTTTTTTTTTTTTTGCCAAAGCAAGGATGCCCACCTTGTTGCATTTCAAATTTTTGCCTAAAGGTGGGTTGAGATGTGTCCTTTTAGTGTTTCATTTTTGTTTTTTTACATTTTTGGGACAAGTTCACATTCAAACATGGTTGGTGTGGGCCTGGTTGGTGTGGGCCTGGTTGGTGTGGGCCTGGTTGGTGTGGGCCTGGTTGGTGTGGGCCTGGTTGGCGTGGGCCTGGTCGGCGTGGGCCTGGTCGGCGTGGGCCTGGTCGGCGTGGGCCTGGTCGGCGTGGGCCTGGTCGGCGTGGGCCTGGTCATTGCATGGAGGATTTTGATCCGACCTTCTGATCAGACATGTCTCTGTGTTTTGCTCTGACCATTCTGACATGTGAATGGCCCCATAGACTATCATCGGTACGAGCGCTGTCGATGAAGACTACAGATTGTACTTGTATGAGAACAGCGGCCTTGTGAATGGGGCTTAAAGATGTCCGGTAGTAGAAATGCAGATCAGAAAAGCCGGTTTCTACCGACCTCAAATATTCCCTATCTTTATTAGCTCCTAAGAGTAAGGAATGGCTTCATATACGTTTTTTCCTTCTAGTAAGGGATTATTGTGCTATAAACATTATTTCTAGACTAATGCAGGCGGCCTTGTCTTGTATACATCCCCTCCCTGCTGCTATATGCTGCATACCTTCCAGTAGCAGAGGAGACTCTGCAGCCCGGCTGTATATATGGCGACCCGTGTTTCCATCAGCTCGTTATACACTAATAAAGCTGTAGCTGTGTACACGTCCTGAGCGCACAGGGATAATATCTGAGGAGTTATTGTTCTCCTATGTAACACAGTCACCAGGTGGTGTGTCCCCGCCTGGGGCTATAACATGAGCGACTCTGCTCCATTCATGATGAGGCTCGGCCTGTTACGGAGATTGTGGGGGTTCCGGCCATCAGCCCCTCAGTTAGAACTTTAGATTCCAGGAGTGCACCTTTAACTAGATCAGTTTCTGGGAAAGATGGGTGGCAACCAATATAGAGAGTCCGTAGTAGCTGTACTAGCGCACCCTAAGGCCGCATTCAGACGTCTGTTTTTCATGTACATGTTCCGTCCATATGTAATGTGAGTGCTGTCTGTTTTTTTTTTACTTTATATTAGACAGAAGAAGCTTGGAAATTATTATATCGCATACGGAAGAAATGGGTACTGCGCTGATGCGCGTTTGCACGCTGTGAGGATTCTCCAGGAGCGGGCGGTCACGTGATTGCAAATCTGTGATGTGCACACTTCCGGCCACATTCCAACTAGACGTGTCCGGCCTCACTTGTATTGAGCAAGGTTACGCACGTCTAGTCGTTACGTGACTGCATGTATCCAAATCACATACTTGCGGTCATGCTTTCAACACCAGAGAATACTGACAGCGAGCACACTGCATGCCGTGAGGATTCACAAGTCTGCAGACACATAGTGACTGCAGACTTGAGCCCCAGGATTGGGCAACCCCTTTAATGATGAGATCGGGGTATTGGGTTCAAAATGCCATCCGTGTGTCATCCAAGTGCAACCTAGTTTTTACAGTTTCATAGGTAGGAGGAAGAAGGATGGTAAAAATGGGCACTCGGACCAAAAATGTCTGAAAATTGGAAGGAGCGCACAGATGAAATCATGTATCCTATATCCATATATATACAAATCCTGTAATGATGACCCACAGGCCTGGGATAAGGTGTTATCTGAGCATGCTCATGTGCTAACCGTTCATCTGAAGAACTGTTCACTTGCATTGGTCCGTGTGTATTCTGTTCGACAGGATACGGACCGAAATGTGCTGGTCTGAACATGTGTGTATATATATATATATATATATATATATATTTCTAGAATATCTGGATGTACCCTAACTCAGAGTCCACGTAGGCATCTGAAGATAATAATGAAATGCAAAAAGATAGGCGGCATGATAAAATAAAATATCACCTGATGGCGTGTTTTTATTTTTTTCCGCAGTAGTAGCAGCGCGGTGGTGTTACTTGGCTGCAGGGATGAGGGTGCTGTGCGCTTCCTCACACTCCGGTGTTATCGGACTCATCTTCCTGTTCGCGGTGTCTGTATTACCACATTCCACGACTGTCGGGGCACATTCCTGTGAAAATATTTCTGCACGTTGCAAGGTTTAAAAAAAAAAAAAAAAAGCAACAACCTGGCAGCACGGAGGAACGTTATTCACACCCTGGTTAATGAGGGACTTTCCTTATACCTGTCACTGATCAGTTATATTCGTGGAGAGTCACGTAGGACATCTGACCCAGCAGCCGTGGACTACCGACGTGGTCCCTGTGCTGCTCCTCCTGGAAATGTATGAATACATTCACAACGCGGTCCTACCTTACCCCTTGTTAATGGGGTGTTGCCTGAAACACTATTGCTGCCCATGTCTTCTAATAATCTTTTAAGGTATTTCCAGGAGGAATAACTGAGGATCCACCAGAATTTGGGGCTTATGAAGGCCATAAGGGGATGTTCTAGTAGAGATACATCTTTCACGCTGAAGAGCAAAAATACTGTAACACTTCTAAACAAAAATCCTTGTTTTTTTGGTGTGGTTTTTGTAAGATCCCGTTTTTTTTTTTTTTTCTTTTCTTTTTTTCTTCATTTTTGGTTTATAATATGTGGTATAACAATAGGGTGTTTTTATTAAAAAATTTTTTTTTGCACATTATTTTTTGTACTTTGGATTTTGAAGTGGATCTGCATAAAATTACTGCAATATAGCCAAACCAGCGACTCCGACTCCTCAATCTCCCTTACTCCGACTCCACGACTCCGACTCCCACATATCAGTATGTAATAAACTATGTAAGTGGCAAAAAAACAGTTTTCAACAAAAACATACTAAATAACATTTGTGCAGTCTATGAATTTGTCCTAAGAAATAGAATTGCCTCCGTCAGATCCTCCTTCATAGATGACCTCACATCTGACCTAATAATTTTAAGGCCAGAGAACAACCTCTCTACACTAACTTGGGTTGGAGGAAAAGCCGTAACCACATGGGCAACATCTCTGACAATTTCCAGGTATAAAGGAATTGCCTCATGCACAGTCAGTTTTGATGAACGGTTGAATTTTTCTATTTCTTTGAGAGGAAGTGAAACATTTTGCTGAAATCTGGTCAATCTGCTTGCTATAGGAGATGGAGTGAAATCTTTTTCCTTGCGGCAACGCTTTGTCTGCTCCATGTCATCCAAATACTTGTCAAAGTCAAACTCCTCATCTGATGAGGATGAAGATATGGCAGCAGTAGCACTGTCAGGACCCAAGTCCTCTTGCGCCTGGCAGTCCTCCTGTAGGCCACTCTTCCTAACTGCTACCTCAGTCAGAGCTTCTTTTCCTTTAGTAAGCTGTTGATAGTCAAGCAGTATACTATGACTTGGGTCCACATAAACAGCTGCCAGAAAAATTTTATTTTCCTATAGCTGTGTCTCTCTCCGTTTCATTGAAGCAGAAATGCCATCTGCAATTAAACCTCCTCTTTGGGACAGGCAAAATAGCAAGTTCTTCCACTCCCTTATGAAAATGTCAGGAGTTAAATCCTCAGCTTGTAATTTTTTAGTCACGGTAAATGGGTGATTAAACAATTCCTTCAATTCAGCCTCCTGTGTCCATTGACCTTCATTTAGGGTTACCTGAGGGTTCGCCATATCTATAAGAAACTGTTTTAGTTCAAGCAATCGCTCAATCATTTAGCAGGTGCTGCCCCTCCGAGTGGCTTGATCGACAATTGCCCTTTTCCAGCACGTCTCTTCAAGATGGAATCAATTTTAGGGGTTCTGGCGGCAATAACCAATTTCCTCACTTTTCCAATCAGATTTCCAGCATGTCCCTCTTGCAGACTATCTCTTATTGCCAGCTGTAGCGCATGTGATGAATAGGAAAGTGAAGCAGCTTCAACAAGATCATCTATTTCTACAGTATAATTTTGCTGTTCTTCTGTAGTAATATCTGTTTGTTCCCCAGTTACATGAACAGCACTGTGGCCTTCCATCTCAAACATACTGAATCCTAAATGTTCTTCTAGCTGTTGTTCATTACTCTCATTCATCAGTGTAATTGTACTTTTCTTTGCAGCATTGTCCGTTACAATAGCAAGAACCTGTTCTTTTTTGAGTTTGTAATCTTGCAGAACTTTTTCCACTAAGGCCTGGAGAAACTGGCTGCTGTGATGGACTCTAGTATCTTTTACTGCCAGCGTGTTGCTAACAATTTCTTTGTTGTCACAAACATATCGAACATTGATGGCAAAATAGTTCACTCTGTGACGTGTGCAGGCATCCATTTTAAGAAACATGAAGCGTCTTTTGAGAGTCTTTTTAAGATCTTCCTTTTACAGAGAGCGCATAATAATCACCTCCAATATTAGCATTAGTTACCTTCCTGTGACAGAGATGAGCAGTAGTACTCTCACTTTCTCCAGCTCGGGGCTCAGGAATCGGATCCTGTGCAGGGCAGGCGCCCCTCTCCCTCCTCTCTCTGGTGAAGACAGGACAGAGGAGGGGAGATTGCCCCCTGCAGTCTGGAGCCGGTGCAGGATGGGAGCACTGCAGCATACAAGTGAGTTTTGATAGGTGCATGCCCCTGCTTCTATGGGGGGGGGCAGCTCCCCCCTGCCCCTCGCTGGCTATGGCCATAATTCACACACAGCGTTTTTGCGGATCGTTTTTTTGCAGTAAAATGCAGTGACTCTGGGCATCCCAGCAAAGTCCATGGGTCTCAAGATATGACATTCAGACACATCGTTTTGTGAGGATCCGTTTTTGGGCTGAATGAGCATGTCAGTTTGTGTGGCGTTTTTTTAATCTGCTTTTGCTATTGAAAACATTATCTATGAGCTCAAAAACCTTTCAGGTGATGCTGTTTTTAAAAAGCTGATCTGCTTTTGCAGCTGAAAAACGTATCCTCAAAAAACGCAGCAAAAACGCTGTGTGTGAATGTAGCCTTAGATCAGGAATAGAACAGCCATTTATAGGACATTTCATAACTTTCCCAAATTCCTATGAAAAAATATTCAGCACATTCTGCATTGAATTACTGTACCCAATTTATTATATATTTTAGGAGTCGGTCCATTTTATACCGACTCCACCAAAATGAGCACCGACTCCACAGCCCTGAATATAAATGCACATTTAGTGCATTTTATCCAAGAAAAATGCAAAAAAAAAACTTGTCCTCATGCTTTTTTTTTTTCTCTCTAAAACCCATACGAGAAAAATAAAATATAATGCGTGCAGTATAGGCGCAAATGAATGGGATGCATAATGCAGGCAGGTTTGGAGTGGTGTTTTTTTTTTTTTTAATCTGGATTTTTATATTTAGTATACTACCAAAAACCGAGTTGGAAACTTTTGTGGACATAAGTATTTAAAGCTCAGTTTTAGTTTTATAGGACATGTACTCACCGCGGTAAAAAAAAAAGGATATGAAACAAGCAAAAAAGTGTTGGTGTGTTTTTTTTATTTTTATAGCTTTTAGCTTCAGTTGTCAAATTTACAGCATTACGGTATTTATTTTCAAGCAGAAATCCATCAAGAAGTGACGTGTTGCTTCTTTCTCCGTGTGGGGAAGAAAAACTGCACCGTGTGCACTATAGGTGTGATTTCCCATTGAAATTAATAGGAAACCTTTTTTATTTTTTTGTTTAGGGTGTTTGAACATGGAGTTTTTTGCGAAGATTTTGGAGCAAAAACTTTTGAAATTCTCCTCAAAAACTTGAGATTTTCTGCTCCAGAAAATCCAGTATGAGGAATCAGTATGGACATGGTCTAAGCATTTTTTTTCATGTGGATTTTGGAACAGAATCCATTGCAAAATCCACTTAAAAGTAATGTATATAAAGGCGATGGAGACTTCCTGGAAGAATTGGTGAATCTCCTGGGAACCACCACTTTATTAGAGAGGCAGGGCTGTAAGGCCCTTATCTTTCCAAGTGTGGCCTCATTGACACCCATAGGCATCTTTCAAATATGCGGATCAGCATGATTGTTTATTTCTGCTTTTCTTCCATTACCTTTTTTGTAATTTTCTAATGGCCTCAATTACAGTATATTTGCATATATGAATATTTATGGCGGTGATTACTGCGCCTAATGTATCAGGATTCTAAATTCTGGGTACTAAAATGGAAAAAGCTCCAAATGATTGGAGGGGCACAAGTATTGTTACCATGGAAACAGAAAAAAGTGACAAAAGGCGGAGGGAGCATGAAAGTGGGAGATATTTTTACTTTCAGTGTTAAGTAATGGCAGAATACGGGAGCTGCATTATATAATATTATCGGCAGCCAAGGGAGAGTGTGTATACTGCTGATCTGCCAGCGGTGAGATGAGATAGATATAAATGGATAGGTTGGATTGGAAGGGTTGTATAATTGATGGGAAATATGTCTCAGAGATGGCTTGTCTCCATAATGTAAAGCATAATAGATATTGCTTTATTACTGTTTTGCAAGGACCTGTGGTGAGGTCAGTCACGTGACCCGTCAGCTGCTGGGTTTGTGGGTGTGGCTACAGCCATATAATGTAGCCTTCTCCTGAACCAGGTAGTTGTAGGTGGTGGAGGACTAAGCCTCCCATGTGTGCTGAGACTCCCGGTCCGAGTCTGAAGCTACGGACGTTTGTGTTCTTTTTGCCTAAGCTAAATGCTATTTAGCTTAGAATGCCAAGAGTGTGCAAAGCAGTAATCAAAGCAAAAGGTGGCTACTTTGAAGAACCTAGAATATAAGACATATTTTCAGTTGTTTCACACTTTTTTGTTAATTATATAATTCCAAATGTGTTAATTCATAGTTTTGATGCCTTCAGAGTGAACCTACAATTTTCATAGTCATGAAAATAAAGAAAACTTTGAATGAGGTGTCTCCAAACTTTTGGTCTGTACTGTGTGTGTGTGTGTGTGTGTGTGTATATATATATATATATATATATATATATATATATATATATATATATATATATATATATATATAATATGTGTATGTGGCAGGTTTATTTTCTAATCAATAAACTATATTTTTATTACTCAGATACATTGGCTTAGATTTTCACGACCTGATCCATCGGCCATAACAGTAATCTGACCGATGGATGGAAGCCGTGAGAGCCGCCTCTTGCCTGACTGCTTCCTTTGCTCTTCTTTTGACTAGCTGTCCTGGCGCAACTTCATCTTGCAGCATGACGATACATCAGGCTGGCTAATCAAAAGAAAAGCAGCGGATGCCTTCGGGTAAGAGGCGGCTCTGATGCCTCCTGTCTGGAGGTCCTAGACCGCTGTCATGGCCGATGCATCAGGTCGCGTGAATTGATTCACCCCAACACTTCTGGCTTCATAAAGCAAATTTCCTACCAAGATTAACATTCATCCTCTGATTCCTGTTTCTTTTTTTTTTCTTCGGCCTCGTCAAGGACATTAGAAGCATAACAGAACCATAGTGTGGTCATATGTGGCTGACTGTATCCATCCGGGTTGCTCTTTTACTCCTCTCTTAGGGCAGATTAGCCTCAGTTTTAGACCCCTTGGACAAAACTAGGAGTTGATATGGACCCAAAAGTCTTTCCAATTTTCTCTCCGTATGTTCCACTTTTTTTTCGTTTAGGTAAAATACTGATCAAAACCCACAGCGTGGAAAAGACTTAGGCCTCCTTCAGACGTCCGGTTGTTTATTATTTTTTTGCATTTCAGAAATAAAGCAACCATTTTTCATCAGTCCTGTGGATCTCCAGCTATTTTTGGTCCATGTGGTCATTTTTGCTTTTGTCTTCATTTTTTTTTGTAAAAAAAAAATCAAAATGTAAACATTTTCCGAGCTTCTCCATTAAGCAATGAAAAACATTGGACAGCGCGAAGATGGCATCGGAGCGCCGTCTGTATATATATATATATATATATATATATATATATATATATATATATATATATTTATATATTTATTTTTTAATGGATCAGATGACCCTCTTGGCTGAAGTTCGAGCCGTGACTCAGATCAAAGAATATATTTCCATTTATTTTGCATTTTTTTTAACATTTTTTTATGAATGCTTGGTCTGGAAAAACAAAACACAAACCTGTTAACAAACCCCAAAATGATAATGGGTGCATGTCCTATCTGTGAAAAAATTGGACGGGACACATTTTTGTGAAAAAGAGACGTCTGAAGAAGGCCTTGGACTGTGTATTAACGGCCATTATTGGCTCTCTAGTGTTCGGTATATTCTGAGGTAAGAGGAGTATTGAATCCTGTCAGGAATCTTTACCTTAACCAAAATTTTGATAAGTCTCAATAAGACTTTGTCTGGGTTTGGCCTGGTATGTTCTATCTCGTTAAGACAGAATCATCTTCTCAAAATTTCGCTTAGGGAAAACGTTCCTGACAGGATTCAATACAACTGTCAGCACCGATTATACATCCTCAGGCCGTGGACAGCCAGCTATATCCTGGCTTTATGGCAGATAGATATATCTTCCATAAAACCATGATCCAGCCGACTGTCCTCGGCCTGAGGCCTCATGTTATGGATCCAGCTGTAGGCCTATATTGTCCCTCAGATATTTTAACGAGTCACATGTAGATTTTTTTTCTTCACCTTTGCCACATAACTAAAATAGGGCATAAAGTATAATTATTAATTTTGGGTTACCAAACAGATTTGAGGTCCCGCTTTCACCTAGACATGTCACCACTCTCGGCCATTAGACCTTCGGTTCATGTGAGTTCAGGGCAACCCCTGCCAAGAGCGTAACGTTAGCAGCTGGTGGAACGGCTGGCTACGTTTTATTGTGCAAGCAGAAATTAGGGTCATATCAGCGGATTTACTGAGGCTGTGGATGAAGTGACTAATCCCACGAAGCAAATGTAAGAAGCTTTAGCAGGTGGTGGGAGATCTCCAATCAAAAAATGGTCGCCCCCCCTCCCCCCTCTCCCTTCCACCCAATATAGTAAAAAAAAAATCAGAAGTAAATATAAATTCTCTAGTTGTCAGATTGCTGAAAATGAAGTGCCCGTGTCACATACAAGCAAGTAACAAAGCCGATTTTGCTTTTCAGGGTTCTAGTGAATTTGGATGACCACTCTAGTAGGGGATGACAACAGCAAGTATGACAGGCTGGTTTTTAGACTGTAACGGGACAGGCACATCTTTTTGTATGTGAACTGTAATCAAAAAATTGGGCATTTCTAAATTGCTATTTTTTTTAACATAATTTTGGATTAATTGGAGCAATAATAATTTGCTGCCATAAAATAATAAAGCCTTTGATTTATGGAAGCTAACATCAGATTATCGGATGTATTCCGGGATCACATGTACTAGGTAAATAAAAGCGGGAAGATATCCCAAAAAGAAATGGGAGCACACATTCCCCCTCCCTCTGTGACCCTGTATGAAAAGCCGCACTGGGGGTCTCGGCCACTTCGGTTGATTGTCCGCCATGTAATGAGTACCCTGCCCGTGGCTTACCCTTGGGATAATGTCTGCATTAATTAGAAAAAAGTCTAATTTTTTATGGAACAACCCCTTTTAAGATAATAAGGGTATGTGCACACGCTGCGGACCCGCAGCAGCTTTAGCTGCGGTGTACAGTACCATTCAAATGAATGGGAAAAAAAAAACGCTGTGTAGACGTTGCGGAAAAATCCGCGCGGATTTGCTGCGGTTTTGAAACCGCAGAAACAATTGACTTGTCAATTCTTTCTGCGGAATCCGCAGCGGGTTCCTATCTCCACCATTGTGGAGATGGTGAATCCGCAGGACCAAACCGCAGGCAAAACCGCAGATAATCCGCAGGTCTTTTGACCTGCGGATTATCTGCGGTTTTTGCAAAATCCGTGCGGATTAATCAGCAGCGGATTCCGCAGCGTCTGCACACACCCTAAGAGTTTTCCAGATTTAGGTGTTTTTTTTTTTTTTTTAGTGCTTAGCTACAGGGCTGTGGAGTCGTTATAAGCCAAACCTCCGACTCCTCAATTTCCACAACTCCCGACTCCACAGCCCTGCTTGCCTACTGCCCCAGGTCTTTATTGGCATGGCCAGAAATTAACACTGCAGCCAATCCCTGGACTTTGCAATGATGCCTAAACCGCTGAGCACAGTGATTAGCTGCAGCGGTTTGGTGCTGTAGTTGTTTGTTTTATTACACATGCTCAGTACTGCCCCATTCACAGTGAACTCTGGGCACCCAGTTCTCGAGGTTGGTGGGCGTCCCTTCGCTAAGACCCCCAGCGATCATATAATAACTATTTTGTTAGGCATAATGTGTGAGTAACATTATTAGAAGTCTCAGCCCCTTCTTACAAGTTTCCCATTTCACAACATTGACCCCGGGCATCGAGCCTACACCACATGTAAATTTTGTTTGCCCTCTTGTCACTTGTAATAAGTCGTACGGTAAATTTGTAGCTTCCCGTCCTCTCTCATGACTTCCTGGCCTTCCTATTGCGCCTGTGTGGATGCGCGGCCAGAGATCCAGCCCCGCAGTCGCTTATGATTTAATCACACTGTGGGGCTGGGAATCTTGGGCATGAGAGCCGCAGATAACTACTGCGCATGCCCAAGATTCCTGCTGGCGCCGACGAGCGAGCCATGGACGCGGGCGGAAGATGTCATCCTCGCCGTGTCTGACAGGTCAGTAACGACCGCTGAGTGTCGCTGCGTCGCTGGTGAGATCTGCCTGTTTGGCAGCTCACTAATGACCATTTAGCGATGCACCAGCGATCCTGACCGGGTCGGGATTGCTGGTGCATCGCTAAATGTAACGGGGCCTTAAATAAAAGAGCCACCTGGACAGAATGCAGCATTAGTGCTGCACAAGGTGGCTCTTTTACTTAAAATCGCCTGGAGGTGGTGACAGGTTCCCTTTAATCTTTACATCTGCTTCGGGGGCTTAGTTCAGAGATTTAATAAGATTTCACTAAAAATTGGCCCTGCAGTACAAGTCAATGGGAACGGAAAAATGGCAGATCCGGGACAAAAACCACAAGTCCAATGTGAAGGATAGTATGGATCCGCCATCAATCGTTATGGTTCGTGGACCCTCCCAATTGACTTATAATTTTTCCATATTTAGAAAAGCACAATATGGTTCTCTTTAATGATCATCAAACAGCAAAGGAAATCTTATGGAAAAGGACCAGCACTGGTGGGAACGAGGCCCGGCCCGTGTTGTGTTTTTACAATGCCCGGAGGTCTCATAACACAATGTAATATACAATGTCAGGACCGGGTCTTGCGCAATCAAATCATCTGTAAAGGAACATAATTATTTTTTTATTTTTTTTGGTTTATTTCAAGAAAATACAGTGTGTGCTCGTTCTCCTGAGCTCTCACAATTGTACTTGGAGCCGGGCCATATTTACAGAAAATCTGCCAAGCGGTCACATATATCTTCTGCGTGTTGTCGGAGCGCTCTGCGTTCATTATGGAAAGTATGGTGGAATGTTTGTGTGGTGATTGGACGCGTTTTGCGCTTGTTTTAAAAAATATTCTATGTCTCAAATTAAAAAAAGAAACGTGAACACTGCAGCTGATCAGAAGACGCTGTTTTTCTGCGTTGCTCATGTGGCACCTCCTTTGGATATTGGTGCCTGCAGACCAATGGTGAATGCACCCTTCAGTACAGAGGAACACCTCTAATATCTAAAAAACGTGTGTATACACACACACACACACACACACACACATATACAGTGGGGCAAAAAAGTATTTAGTCAGGCAGCAATAGTGCAAGTTCCACCACTTAAAAAGATGAGAGGCGTCTGTAATTTACATCATAGGTAGACCTCAACTATGGGAGACAAACTGAGAAAAAAAAATCCAGAAAATCACATTGTCTGTTTTTTTTTTTTTCATTTTATTTGCATATTACAGTTTTCTGGATTTTTTTTTCTCAGTTTTCTTTGTTCTCTGGGGAAATAAGTTACCACCAGAGGTGTGTGGTTGCATCCTACTCCCCCTATTTCCATTAGTGTACATGTGGAAGCTGAACAAGCCTTTTGCCGACATCCTTCAGTGCTGTACGGCCAGCTGAAGATGGGGGGAGAGCTAGATTTTGAACCATAGAGGACATGGACTGATGAATGGTGACCGCTATCGACTCTGTGAGACATCCCAGGAGGTTTCTCTGCAGTGCCTCCACAGGGCTAGTGAAGCATTACTTCTCTCATTGATTCAACGCTTACTGTATATGTTATTTCAGTGGTTTTCCATTATTATGATTTTGGTGACCTAACATACACTTTGGATAAAAGTGGTTTGAATTCACAGATTTTGGTGGGATCGATGTGCAGGGGGTGGCTCCTGAATCTCCACCGACAGATGATGTGGGGAGAAGAATCCACCATATAGAATTTCAGCAGCCGATCCTTTTGTTTGGCTCGGGGATGAAATAAATATCAGATTGGAGGGGGTCTGACACCCAGCACCCTCACTAATCAACTGGACAAGATCTGATGTGCAATACTTGGCTCGGTCAGTAAACAGCGTGATGGAGCGGTGGTGTGCCGCTACGGAGCTGGTAGCAGCTGATCGGAGGTGGTGTCAGATGTCGTCCACCAATCTGATATCGCCTTTTTCCTGATCATCAGTGTCCTATGAGTGGGAAAAACACTTGAAAAACTAGATTTCCAAACCAGACGGACCCTTCTTTAAGGTCCTACGTGAACCTGCGGCAGTAATGGCTTAGTGGTCTTGGCTTCTATCAACTGGGACTGTACTCGATAAGTTCTTCATCAGGTAGCGCTGACCCTATAAACCCGTGTAGGTTCCTAGCAGATCGCACAAAATCTTCTGCATAAATAGAAGATACTACTTCTTTTCGAAAATATTTTAAGCGATTTCTCTAATATCTGGAGACTAGAGATGAGTATGTTCAGCATTTGCAGTACATGTTGGGAAACTTCTAGGCTCATGCTCCGAACAAATTCATTGATCCAACATATACCAAAAAACTGATTTTTGCATACGAGTGGGGAGGGCAGTATTTTTTATTTTTTTGGGTGGGGCGTCTACCTTCGAAGCTCTAATTTGGAATATTCTTGGGCTCCAGTGGATGGCTCAAATGCAATTTGATCAGAACCTAGAAGCCGATCTGCTGGACACATTGGGGAAAGCCTGATGAAGGCCGGCTATGGCCGTATTTGTCGTCGTCCTGTTTTTGATCTGAAAACTCAATGTGACTCTTACTTATTTTGGAACGATATATTTTAGGGAAAATGCTTTTTAGGCCTCATCGCCTTTATTTTTGGAGCTTGAGAACTTTTTTTCAGTACCAGATACTCCTAAATGGAATAACTGGTTCTCTACCCGATCATATCCAAGTTTATCCCCCGAGCACAAAGGCTTGTGTGCCTTAAATAGAGGACGGGACTAAATTTGTCCCATCATAAAATGGCTTTTTATGGAAATTTTATTTTAATGACGTGAAAAATTTATTGGTCTTGGAACTGTTTCGTAGGCACAAAATAGATTGTGGTTTGTGTAGTGACACGGACGCCACCGACTGTTGTATTAGCCATTTTCTCGAATAGTGGGGGGTGGGGTGACAACTGGTGGCCAAACATTCATTTGACAGCTTGCCTTGCTTATTGTTTATTGACTGTAACTTGCATGAAATGAATTCCCTCCTCCAGTCACACCCAGAGCTGCATGAAAAATTCGACCGCAGCTGGTGATAGTCTGTTCGAAATGCGCATGCCTATTGGTGATGCGGGACTTTTTGTCGTGGCATCACCCCCCGCAATAAATATTGCCACTTTATCCTCAAAGTGCAACCTGTCCCCGGTTTGTGGATCTTGTTTTCTCCCTTGTCTTGCAGTGAAAAGGCAGATACCTTTTATGTAAGAACCCTAGATATGAAGTATAACTGAAATATTTCCTCTGGCTCGGTATTACACCCCGGAGGATTGCACAAATTTTTCCCATGGATCTGAATGGACTGACGGCACTATTTGTATTTTCACATTTTTCCGTCTCCCCCCTCCTCAACTCCGATTGCTTACATTTTTATGTCCACTCATTAGTTTGGACATGTGGTTTGTGGTATTTGACAAATGTAAGTCTTACTGTATATTTTCAGTAGATTAGTAGGAGGATGTATTTGGCAACATGGGTAGAAAGTAATAAATGCTGGATGAGACGTGGAGGCCGTAAGACCAGATGCACATGCAGCAAGTTTGTTACCGTTTTCTATGCATGAGCGCAAACTTTGCATTGAACGTTCTGCCAGTACATGTGAATGGTAGTTTAAAGGGTGTTGCTTCCCAGAGAGGGGTTTTCAGATTGCGCCACTCCTTTGATGTAAACCATCATTGCTTTCTGATGGACAATCGTTGGCTGGCCCGAAAAAAAGAAAGTAATCATTTTCTTCCACCATGATTGGGTGCATAAACTGATTTAAAAGCAGAATTTTTTATAGCACCTTAGGCAGCTGCCTACTGTGCCTAACCCTTATAACAGGTTTTTGTCTAGGACCAGAAAAACAATTCGTGTAGGAAACAGATCAATGACATGACTTTTTTTTTGGACCAATGGTGTAGGAAATTATTCTAAAACGGTTGTCTGATTCCCAAAGACGTATTATTAACACTGAGCTCTTACGTTACATTCGAATCAAAGGAATTATCCTTCTTTCACTATGTTCTTTCCTTACATCACATCATCCAGGAAGTCTTCTTAATTTAGACATTTTATTTGCCTTTTTTTTTTTTTTTAAAAATTCTTATTTGCACCCCAGTAAGCCCCAGTTCATATTGCTTTGTTTGTCTTCTTGACCGGATGGGAAAAATGGTATTCGGATGTGCCCCTGATGGCGCAATTGACTTCCATGGGTCAAATGGAGTCGATAATATTTATTTTTACTTATTTAATTCCACAGCGCTTTACAGACATCATCATCACTGTCCCCATTGGGGCTCACAACCTTGATTCCCTATCAGTATGTCTTTGGAGTGTGGGATGAAACCGGAGAACCCAGAGGAAACCCACTCAAACACGGGGAGAACATACAAACTCCTTGCAGACGTTGTCTTTGGTGGGATTTGAGCCTAGAACTCAAACGCTGCTGAGAAACGGTGCTAACCACTGAGCCACCCAGAGTACTCTACTTGGCCTCCTTTCCAGTGGTGTCTGACTTTTTTCTTTTTTTACCCAGTAGCGTACTAGACGACTTCAATTTTGTCCGGTTAAACACAGGCCAAAGTTTCATATTTTGGACTTTGACATCAATGTCGTTGTTGAGGAATGTCTAAATCCTATTTTTTTGGAGTCTCAGATGGAAGCTACAGACAGAGTAGTGAATGAGCAGTTAAACGGGGAATGAATAGCTTTGGGGGCTACCGCAACAATAGATGTTTCAGCCAGCAGCTTTCTCTCCCACCATACACTGGAGTGCTCGCCCAGCACAGCGCTTCGAGTGTTCTCAACGATAGAGGTGGTGACCTAGAGAACAAAAGGATTGACAGCTCGAAATCGGACAAGCCGGATCATCCTCTCTTAGTCTGTCGGGGGACAGTCGGGAGGCCCCTATACACATTAGATTGTCGGCCGTATCGTGTGTGGGTATATTCTCTTACATCTGTAGATCGAAGTCCCATTAACGTATGTGAAGACTTTTGCATTCTTCCGTACGATCATGATGACGTTCATAAAATAATGCAACGTCAAATGTGTCTCTGCGCAGGAGAAGCCTGAACGGGTCTGTCCCAGCATGGGATGAATTCCTCTCATTCCTAACATTTCGAGAGTGACTGGTTAAGGACTGGGAGCTGCATTCCCAGTTTCAGGTCACTAGAAGACTTCCGGCCCAGTGTCCTCCTGCCTGAGAGGACCCATGAGATGGATTCCAGCTGTCCCCACAGTGTAAACATGAACTGGCTTCCCAAGTTTTAAAGCACATTTTATAGGCCTGCGTGAAGGTTTGTTTATCCTGGGTAATGTGCCGTTAACGTATAGTCCTCTACGCCTCTCTGCCATGTGTATGAATGAGGTGACCTGATCCCTCCAAGGAAAGTCGTCCTCCTTCAGTGACCCTCCATGGTGACCCATTGTCCGACACGGGAAACACTTCCTGTATTATTTTTGTGACTCTAGAATAATCTCGCTGTAGGGACGATGATGATGTTTTGGGTTCTGTGCAGAGTAGGAGAAGCTGCTAAAGAGGAGATGGCAGGGTCTAAGCATAGCGAAGGAGCCCGAGTGACTCTGTGACCAAATGTTTGCTCCATTATCACAAAAATGGCAGCT
Source organism: Dendrobates tinctorius (assembly GCF_039654945.1). Classification (NCBI taxonomy): domain Eukaryota; kingdom Metazoa; phylum Chordata; class Amphibia; order Anura; family Dendrobatidae; genus Dendrobates; species Dendrobates tinctorius. Next base: position 18,544,597 of record NW_027361689.1, on the reverse strand, counting down.
TCCTAAACTAGGCCGAAAAATAAGAATGGGAACTATATCACATGAACAAGAGTGGTGCTGTTTATTTTAAATTAATTAAAAATAATTTAAAAAAAATGTGACCCTTTATCTTACACTGGTCAACCCCCTCTTCAGTAAACTTCTAATGAAAAATGAAAACTGAACCGTTCTTCCCAATCACTGTTTGAGCTGTTTCCTTGTTTTGGGACCGGCAGTAGCTTTCTGATCGCTACCTATGTCGGCCATATTTGCTTTTGTGGGGCTGCTCTTCAGTCACCCAGTCACCTCTCCAAACTTTTAAATGCCTACACACTTGAGATAGCGGTCACCTGAGCTCTTTTTTTGGCCGATCTCCTCGCCTACTCCACCATATCCGTGTGCTCTGAAGATAGGCTAAGGGAGGGTGTTTTTTAATTGTGAAGAAGTAAATAAACTGCAGACACCTCTGGCACAGTCTGATCTCTTATGAGCACAGAGGATTGGGTATGTTGTGGCCAAAAGTATGTAATCTACATACATGTGGTTATGTGCCAACTAGACGCTAGAGGCTGGACACGTCTAGTTGAAGTGTGACTGGAAGTATGCAAGTTGTATACTTGTGGTCAAATGACCGCTGATGCTGGAGAATCCTGACAGCACACACTGTGCGCGCTGTGAAGATTCACAAGTCTGCAGTCACTGTATGACTGCAGACTTGAGCACCGAGTCTCTTCAACTCCTTTTAACTAAAAATCTGACGGCTTGTAACTCTTCTCTGTCTCTTACTGAGCTCCTTATGTCGGTGAGTTATCACCACAGGGCCCATCAAAGGAAAGTTGAACTCTCATGTGGTCATAAATCAACCGAGATGAGCTCAGTAAAGGAAAGTAAGACGTGCAGACTTTTATCAGAATGAGCTTGCTGAAGGGTTCTTAGTTATCTCATTCTGCAGCCAGCAATAGACAAGCAGTGTAGCTTTGTTAATGAAACCCCCATTTTTTTTTTAAAAAAGAATCTCCAGTGTGAACACGCCTTTATGCTGCAGATTGGAAGCATGTTCCTTCCTTGGGTGCGTCGCCTCCTCCTCTGGACCCTGTGGCTGTGGGTATCGGTGAGGTTGGCTCTAAGAGGATGTGAGTGATTGGATCACCTGTGAGCATTTTTCCCCTTTCGGCGGCGTCTCCATTTGTGGGGCTAATTTCCTGCGTGGTCTGGATGTAGAAGCAGTGAGGGGTCTCCTGGGGAGCGAGGTGCGGGGTCTGTTTTCTCTCAGTGGCATTATTGTTGTGTGTCCGTACAGGCATCTCTTGTCTTGAAGCTTCCAGACTTTGCCCCATGAAAGTTTCTATTTTTTTTCTTTGCTTGTGGTGAACGCTTCAAATAAACTAGCCTCTTATAAAAGCATGGTGGCGCTGTGTGCGGTGCGATGTGCTGCAGGAGCGAGCGCCTCAGGTAAGCCTGACAGATTATGTTTCTAATAACACGTTCTTGTATCGGGACAAACAGGACTCTCTGTTCCCTGCGCACATGCGGCCCTGCGAGCTGGAGCGGGCCACAAACAATGGGGCACTTTAGGAACAGATTTCCCTTTGAGACCTCGGCTGCCAAAGACCGTTCCTGTATCTACTTCTACTAAAGGTTCCCGTTAGCTAGAGCTCCTTGCAGAGGCACTGTCCCTGGGTCGAAAGTGACAGTTTTTGCTCTTATTTTATTCCTGCTGCTCCACTGAGTATTAATTTTTTTTTTTTCTTCTGTTCCATCCACCTGTGTGTGTGTGTGTGTGTGTGTGTGTGTGTGTATATATATATATATATATATATATATATATATATATAATAGCTAGCTGTGTAGAGCCCTGCCCACTCCACAAAGCCACACTCACTATAATATCCCACATCATCCCATCAGCCAGAGCCACCGGACTACTCCCCCTAATATCCCACATCATCCCATCAGCCAGAGCCACCTGACTACTCTCCCTAATATCCCACATCATCCCGTCAGCCAGAGCCACCGGACTACTACCCCTAACATCCCACATCATCCCATCAGCCAGAGCCAATGGACTACTGCTCCTAATATCCCACATCATCCCATCAGCCAGAGCCACCGGACAATTACCACTTATATACCACATCATCCTGTCACAGCCGCCGGACTACTACCCCTAATATCTCACATCATCCAGAGCTACCGGACTACTACCCCTAATATCTCACATCATCCAGAGCTACCGGACTACTACCCCTAATATCCCGCATCGTCCCGACAGAGCCACCGGACAATTACCACAGCCGCCGGACTACTACCCCTAATATCCCACATCATCCCATCATCCAGAGCTACTGGACTACTACCCCTAATATCCCACATCATCCCGTCAGCCAGAGCCACCGGACTACTACCACTAATATTCCACATCATCCCGTCAGTCAGAGCCTCCGGACAACTACCCCTAATATCCCACATCATCCCGTCAGCCAGTGCCACCGGACTACTACCACTAATATCCCACATCATCCCATCATCCAGAGCCAACGGACAACTACCCCTAATATCCCACATGATCCCATCAGCCAGAGCCACCTGACTACTACCCTTAATATCCCACATCATCCCGTCAGCCAGAGCCGCCGGACTACTACCCCTAATATCCCACATCATCCCGTCAGCCAGAGCCAACGGACAACTACCCCTAATATCCCACATCATCCCATCAGCCAGAGCCACCGGACTACTACCCCTAATATCCCACATCATCCCATCAGCCTGGGGTCAGAACCAGAGCGCTGAGTGGAACGGTCCTAACTTCCATACCAATGATCCCTTTAATAGAAGCATGGGGTCAGATTCAGAGCGCTGAGGGATTTACCCTAACTTCCATACCGGAGATCCCTTTAAGAGAGGCCTGTGGTCAGTACCAAAGCGCAGAGTGGATTTCTCCTAACTTCCATACCAGGGATCCCTTTAAGAAAGCCTGAGATCAGAACCACAGCATTTGAAGGCAACTGCCCTGACTTCCATACTGGGGATCCCTTTAAGAGACCCTGGGGTCAGAACCACAGAACTGAGTGGAACGGTCCTAACTTCCATACCGGGGATCCCTTTAAGAGAGGCCTGGGGTCAGAACCCGAGCGCTGGATGGATTTGCCCTGACTTCCATACCGGGGATTTCTTTAAGAGGGAAGATGTGCCTATGGGAAGGAGGATGTGTGATGGGGATATAGGCACGGGAGGGGGGATTCATTTCTGTCATGTGCTCTCTGCTCCTTTTAGGGGGGCAGACAATTGCTGGAGCTTATGTTTCTGGGGATGCTAGATTTCTCCCACCATGTCAGTGTCTGCTGAGGTGTTGTCATGGAGTGAGAAGACTTGTTCATAGCAACCAATCACAGCTCAGCTTCTTTTAACCAGCTCTGGTGAAATGAGAGATGTTAGTGATTGGTTGCAAGGAAAACTGTTGCTCATGACAACCAATCACAGCTCAGCTTCTTTTGAACAGCTCTTGTGAAATGAAAGATGCTACATGATTGGTTGGTGATACACACACACACACACACACACACACACACACACACACATTCTGTTTTATAAATTGAGATACTCTGGTGGGGGCGTGCCTCACGGGGCTCTCTGGTGGGGGCGTGCCTCACGGGGCTCTCTGGTGGGGGCATGCCTCACGGGGCTCTCTGGTGGGGGCGTGCCTCACGGGGCTCTCTGGTGGGGGCGTGCCTCACGGGGCTCTCTGGTGGGGGCGAGCCTCACGGGGTTGGCTGAGGCGAGTTTATAGTCTGGTCTGCATAATTACCCTGTGAGCTATGCCTACTTTATAAAGAGCATTGAAACTGGCAATAAATAACAAGGCCCATATCTCTGGAGCCGTGTAGGAGATATCAAAGTAAAAAAAAACCCACAGAAAAATGTATTACTCGGAGCAGCTGGAATAAAGCCAGGACAAAAACTGGAACTTTGGTGACAGGTCTCCTTTAAATCCTTGGTGCTGCTAAAGTCATGATGGGGATGTTGTAATGATATTTGCCACTTTATAGCAGCTCTGATCAAGTTTTAAGGAAATCTGGTTGAAAATGTCCCTCAGATTTACCTCTACAGCTCACCTACTCCTTTTAGGGGGACAGTAATTCTCTTAAAGGGGTTGTTTGATATTACTTTTTTTTTGTTTTGTTTTAGACATGGGTTATTATAACAATAACTGAGGGACACCTTTTGACCTTTTTGTCACTCTCGTGGATCCAGCGTTGGCTGCTCCTTCTGGATGTATACAGACAGCACGGCACAGGAGACATTGTTTTGATTGCTTAATAGGATCAAAACGCAATTTTTTTTTTTTTTTGTTGTCGTTGATATTTTTGCCCTATGGTGTTTAATGAGCTCATTACTTACTTTTTATGTTTTGTTAGAAGATTGGTGATTGACAGTGCCATACTAATGGCCAATGGGCAACGTTCAGAGTAAGATCAGTCTCCGCTGTTTTGGGCCATATAATGACTCCTGAGGCTGCTCCGACCCTTATGTGGATCTACAGTAAAGTGATGCACCGAGCACCCGCACTAGGTTTGAACAGTCATTCTCTGCTGACACACTCCCTTTTAATGACAAGTATATAACAGCATTATCGGAACACAGGGACTTTTCAAAGAATACTTCTATTGTAATTGGAAAAGCGATCTGTTTGGTATGTTCTAACCTAGAAATATAACACTTGGCTGTGGGACAAACCCCTTAAAGGGAACATTTCGGGGCACTTTTACTGTTAAAACTAGTAGGATGGCTGTATAGGTCCTAGTAAAACAGTAACATTGATACTTGTCTTGTTGTAATCCATTGTGCCAGTGCTGAGAAATCAAGCTTTGAATCCACATGCTAATTGACCTGGAGGTGTATTGTGGGCGTGTCTATGCACTGTGAATGCACAGACATGGGTTTCAGTGTGATTGACACGCCCCCAGTGCGGTTCCAGGAGAATTAGCATGTGGATTCAAAGCTTGATTTCTCAGCACTGGCACGTCGGATTACTACGAGACCGGTATCATTGTTCTTGTGGCGCTAGGGTCTATACAGCCATAACACTAGTCAAATCGCCCTGACCGGTTCCCTTTAAGACTTCCGTGCCTGGAAGACACAGACTTGTATGAGCTGATACACATTAGGAGAAGGTCATGCAATCAGTGTGTTCATCCGGCATTGTTCGTGTTTTTGTCGCAGTCTACAAGGGAAGTTTTTTTTCTAGTTCCTTGATTTATGGACTCGACGTTCAGAGAGCAAATAAGTAAAGGTCTGAAATAAAAAGGATTACGGTGAACCTTTCCTCCTGTCCTGGGGTTACTTGACGTCTCAGACTAAGGTAGTGTTGACTCACAAGTGATTTAATGAGAAACCCGGGGTGATAATGAGTGGCCCGAGGAAGTGTTTGACTGAATGGAGCAGTTATGAGCCAGGACGGTTCTGGCATAAAACCAATCTGCCAGAGAAGGAATGTCACCAAACCTGAAATAGCAGCGTTCAGCGCGGTGTGCGCCGCCACTTCATGGAGGTGTTGTGTTCTCACTTTCGGAGTTTTTGTAAATGAGTGTAGACAGTACCTGCAGCACATTTCCATGTGCACATGTTACGGGGTGTCTGGCTCTTTGCCTTTGTTGCCCGGATCGTTGGGTTCTGTTCACACCTCGCTGTGGCTGGCTGTTCATATTCTGCCGTCCACACCTTGGATGTGTCGCAGGTTATGAGCGGGACGTTTCCCATGTGGAAAGAATAGAATGTCACCTATTTTTGCTGGTGTCCCCCCCTCTAGCCCATCTTCTCTCATGGTGATGCCTAAAAGACACCCTGAAATTTTTCATTTCATGTAACAAGAGCTTGCATCCTTTCCACATAGATGTTGTTTTATTTTGCTTTCATAGCCTGCAGATCGTGTCTGAACTGGATGCAGATTTCTGGCCTCGCTCATCACTAAGGCCTCGTTCAGGCAGCGGTGATTTTTGTTGTGCAGGTCAGGGTGTCTGTCACTTTTTCTGAAAAAAAAAAAAAAAAAATCACAACTAATGGAGGTTTCTCCTGTTAATTGTTCTGTGAAGAATGGACGTTTTTTTTTTCCACAGACACACAGACTTGCATTGGCAAGTTTGAGCCCAGACTTTGATCAAGATTGGACATTTCTTCGTGATTTTGTGTGGACCCCTCACTCTGCAAAGTACACGGACATGTGAACAGCCCCATAGACTATCATAGTTATGAGTGTTAACCTTGAAAAACCACAGAACGTGTACAAACCTGACGTGTGAACGAGACCTAAGACTGCGACTGGTGGCTGACTTCACATTCATGGCGCTGTTGGTACATTGCAGGTGGGCTGCACGGCTGACGCTGCATGTGTGACACTGTGGGCACACTGTGGGTGGGCGGAGTTGCTCTCCTGTGCATCTAGGTGCACTTTTACCAGGGTCTCACCTTAAAGTGCACCTGTCAGCTGTTTTGGCCGCTATAAGATGCGGCCTCCGCCTTTCAGGGCTTATCTATAGCATTCTATAATACTGCAAATAAGCCCCCGATCCGACCTGCAAGATAAGAAAAATAAGTTTTATTATACTGCTCTGGGGGTGATCCAATGAGGTCCCACCCGATGGGTGTCGCAGGCCTTGGGTCCGGGGCCTCCCATCTTCTTACGACGCCGTCCTTCTGCTTGATTGACAGGTCCCTAACATCGCTCTCCTGCGCAGCCGTACTTCTGTGCCCTGTTGAGGGCAGAGCAAAGTACTGCAGTGCGCAGGCGCTGGGTCTATCTGACCTTTCCCGGCGCCTGCACACTGCAGTACTTTGCTCTGCCCTCAGCAGGGCTGAGAAGTACGGCTGCGTAGGAGCGCGGTGCCGAGTACCTATTAATCAAGCAGGAGGGCGGCGTCGCAAAAAGATGGGAGGACCTGGACCCAAAGCCTGCGACACCCATTGGACCGGACCACCACTGGGTGAGTATAATAAAAGTTATTTTTCTTATCTTTCAGGTTGGATCGGGGACTTACTTACAGCATTATAGAATACTGTAGATAAGCCCTGAAAGGCGGAGGCTGTAACTCGTACTGACCAAACCTGGTGACAGGTTCTCTTTAATGGATATGAGTGGGGCCCTATGGCCCATTGATTTCATCAGTTAGCTGGCCCCAAGGATGCCGTCATCTGCTACATCTCACGGAGTAAATGGTGCCGTTGTATAAGAGACTCCCTCTTTGCAAATATTTTCTATAAAAGAAGGGAACCTGACGGCTGATCCTTGCTTCATGACTAGGCCCCGCTCCAGGTACATAGGGGGAGACCTGTCAGTCAGCTGGAACAGTGTGGGGACAAGCCTCCCGGACTAACCTCTTGGACTAGTTTTCACTAAAATGCCAGACTCTGATCCATACCGCCTGTGGTTCAGACAGCATTACTCTTACGGCTGGTTCCCTTTACATGCCACCAGCCCCAATCATCATTGATTTTTTTTTTCCTATTCGTTTATGGTAGGAACAATGGATGAACGGCTGGATGGGGAGTTATGAGAAAAGATGCGTCTCTTCAGTGATGGCCCTCCTTGTCTTCAGTGTTTAGAGGACTTTATTCTTTTGCGTTGAGATTGAAATATGGGTTTATATGGAAACATATCATGTATTTGTACTGAAATACGTAGCAAGAATCCAAGACCGACCCTCGGGTTTCTGCTGCGGATTTTCAGCTCGATCTGTTGTGTGCCTTCGATGCGGTTATTTGCAGCAAATCTCCCGGTGTTTACAGAGGATGAATGACCCGGACCGTCCTTGGGGACGGAGAACACATATTAGCAGTTGATTTTTCTCCCCATCATTGTTAGTTTCCCTGTGTAAATGAGCACTGCATAAAGTGGCCCGATGCTCTTTAAGGGGTTAATCCCATTTTCATAATTCTGTATTGTCGGACAGTGCTTGCACACACAAGCCATTTTGCAGTTTCCTGCTTGTTAAAGTTGTCAGTCATCTTTGAGATATTAAGACTTTCTTTGGTACGCTTGTTACCTTAGAGACCGACCACCTCTATTAGGCCGGCAGAACATGCGCTTTGCGCGGTGTCACTTTTCTGTTGAGCTTGTAAGCCTTGTTTTGAAGCTGGTTGTAGGCCTGGTTTTGAAGCTGGCCAGGATCGCTGGAGCTCACTGTAACCGCCTAATCCTGGCGAGATTGAGAGCCGTGCTTACAAGCTAGATCGCAGCGGTGGTCGGTCTCCTAAGCAACAAGATGTAAATAAAAGTGGTAATATCTCAAGAACGGCTGCAAATTTTAATAAGCAGTAAATTCCAAAAGTGCGTGTTTTTTTTCAAGCACTATCCAACCATACCCATTTATGAAGATAGGAATAACCCTTTAAATGGTGCGTTGCTGGGCCAAAATTGCCATCTATAAGTGCATCATTACCGTCAGTAGTATTTTTGGAGAAGTAATACTTCTTTATGTAGTTACATCATTTCTTCTTACATTAGATTTTTAAGCTAAATTTTATATTTAGAAAATCAGATCTTGTAACTTGAGGCTGTTCCCTTCTCTTCCTTCGTCACTGACGTTGTTTTCCAGCTTGGTCACGTCTGACAGTTTTTTGGTTGTTGGCAGCGTATTCTTGGCTATCAGGCTTTCCAGGGTCATAAAAACATGACTGCTGTTTTTTCAGAATCTGCACCGTGTTTTGTATCAGACGATGAAGTTTGGCTCCATTACTTGCAATACCAAACCTGGCCTGTGAACAGATGTGGCGCTGTATTTTTTTTTTTTTTTTTTTTGGGGGGGGGGGGTAAATAATGTTTTTCTTATGCTATGCCACCCGCAGTTTCTTTTTACAAAAAAAGGAGTGTCATTTTTTGCCTCCAGCTCAAAGCAAAGTCACCATTAAAAATAAATTAAATAAATTAAAAAAGTATATACTTAATTGATTTAATTTTTTTAATGGTGACTTTGCTTTGAGTTGAAGGTAATCGAACACTCATTTTTTGCAAACTGATTATATATATATATATATATATATATATATATATATATATATATATATATATATAGTCCTCAAGATGAAAGCAGCACACCAAAAGAGTTCCAGTCAAAGTGCTATTTATTAGCCCATCTGGCTAGTTGCTCATACAGCGACATTTCGGTCCTGGGAACTGTGGACCTTTCTCAAGCACAATTGAGCCGGATGTGTGAAACAACTGAAAATCTGTCTTATATTGTAGGTTCTTCAATGTAGCCACTTTCAAGAGAATGCCAAGAGTGTGAAAAGCAGTAATCAAAGCAAAAGGTGGCTACTTTGAAGAACCTAGAATATAAGACATATTTTCAGCTGTTTCACACTTTTTTGTTAATTATATAATTCCACATGTGTTAATTCATAGTTTTGATGCCTTCAGAGTGAATCTACAATTTTCATAGTCATGAAAATATAGAAAACTCTTTGAATGAGAAGGTGTGTCCAAACTTTTGGTCTGTTCTGTGTGTGTGTGTGTGTGTGTGTGTGTGTGTGTATATATATATATATATATATATATATATATATATATATATATATATATATATATATATATATATATATATATATATATAATGTCTTTTGTCTTCTCCGTGGTCACCGATTTATTGCGATGTATTGGAAAATGAACACTCTTCGTTTAGGCTGTAGATTCTCTGATCTTGAGACCCAGCCGGGAAGATGGTGCTTTCTTTGGGAGGGATGGAGGAAATGGTTTGCATTTTTTGGAACTGGATCTTAAGGCCTGGCCTAATGTCTTGGAATACTATTATTTTTTAATGTTTCTTTGAGCTAGGTGTGGCAAAAAAAAAAAAAAAGAGCATGGCTTCTCTCCTAGCTTAGTGAGCTTTTACTTTACTTTTAAATTTCTGTCGGAATTAAAGCGGACCTCTCCCCCATAAAGCAGAAGCACCCGAATGTTCGGAACTTGTGGCGTATTCTCGTCTTCTGATGATTTATCAGGATATCTGAATCCTTTATTTATTTATTTTTTACATTTTTTTGCATTGGATGTCGCATTTATAGGGGTTTATTGGCACACACATTGATGACCTATTTTTCTGGCCTCGCAACGATTGGCCGATTCCTTCTTCGGTAGCAGCCGGTTGTAAACAATTTACAGAGCTGAACACGGCAGTAAATGGGTGAGAAGTGAACGGAGCTGTGGTTTGCTTTGCCTACATCTGGCCGCTGCCGGGACAGAAATCGGCAGGAAAGTGCGAATACCATGTTTTTGGCCTTCCACCGATGTCTTATTATCGTTGACTTCTCCTATGAAGTGGTCATCGATATTTTAGTCTGGAATAACCTACTTCCTAGCATCGCTTAATTCTTCTTTGTGCCTGTCATGTTGACTTCCAATGTGGCAAATAACCTCTTTCAAGGATTTCTCCTTCCATTTGGGGCAAACACACAAAAAAAACTGTAATGGATGTTGGCGTCCCCTTCCACCATGGCAAAGCTTAAGAGTAGGGCCTTCTGTATAGGCATTTGTTTCCAAAAACGTTGGGGCATGAAGAGCAACATGGTAGCTCGTAGAGTTGGTGCCAATCAATTCGCAAGACCTGGTACGTTGTCCATATTGGTAATCTGTGGCCACGGGTCCCAAGCCCTGAGAACAGGCTCATACCTGACAGCATATCCAGCTCTTCTTTTGGTTTGCCGGCCTGGTGCAATATCGTCATTGCAATGTTATGAAAGGCCGGATTATCAGAAGAAGAAACACAGGTGCCATGAGGTTGTCGGGCTCCCGTCCAGGTCACTGAAGCTGCTGATAGACCGGCACATCGAATCTATTCGCACCAACGTTAGTAGCTTGGTTTCTCAATATTTTCCATGCTTCTCTATATTTATGCTGTGGGAGCTTTATTTGATTCAATCAAGTCTTCTTGGCTGTTGAAGATCCTGATCGATGAGGAAACATTCACTATGTAGTTGAACTTGGTTCATTGAGAGGTTACATGGAGCACCATGTAGTCAGTGGTTGTCTTTAGTTACCCCAATGTGGGCGAGATCATATCAAGACACCCATAGGTAACTAAAAGTTGTTGTAACTCTTTGTACCGGCTCCGCCAGCTTTTTGAAAGGACGGGAGGGAGAGTGTCTGAGTGCGCTCAACAAAGTCGTCATAATCAGTGCCACAAAAGTGGGATAAATTATGGCAGAAAAGTATTCCAGTTCCTGACTGGAGTACACTACTTCCAGTGGTGCACGGCTGATAAGGGGCAACAAATTTCTTTAGAGGTGCATGCCTCTTAAAGGGAAGCTGTCAGTCAAATATTGATGCCTAAACCATGGGTAACATAAATTAGAGCATTAAGCCCGGTTTGTTTTTCTCTGAAAAGTAGAGTAGTCTGCAGAGGCCAGGCTAGTCCTGTCTGACGCCCGGGCAGCTTCACCCCGCACCTCTCTAGTTGATTAACAGGTCTCTCCTGTGTAGGTGTATGGTCAAAGTCCTGCCAGCCACTTATATGGTGACGGGTGATGGCTCCGGGATAAACAGGTCGTTCACTACAGCCTCTGGCCGACTCTTCAACCTTTGCTTTCTCTGAAACATCAAAGCATGTCAGACAGAAAACATACCCGGCTATAATTTATGTGGCCTGTGGTTTGGGAATAATTAATCTAGTGACAAGTGCCCTTCAATGATTTTTGGCACTTTTTACTGCCGCACATACTTCATCAGGATTATTAACTTATTGATTAAATCAGGGTTTTGTGTTACACGCTAAAAAAAGGCAATTTTATTTTTCTATACACATCACAATCTTATTAAAAATGAAAACTTTTGAAAGTTTTACAATGGCCACTGGGGCTTTTCTAGACTTTTCCTTTTGTTTAAGGAAACAACACATGTGCATAGCCACAATACCTTATATATTGTATTGAAGCATCGTGTAAAGGTGATTGTGAATGAAGGGGGAGCAGGGGGAGCTGTGCCATCACCCATTGTAATTTGTGGATCTTGTGTTATCATTAGAAGTGAGCGGATCGCTTCACACATTCACGGTCCGGGTCAGAACTTTTGGGCTCTGGATGGGAGCTGCCTGCTTACTTGGGATCCCTGGTTCGCGTTATGGTTAGCCGGGCTGGCGACACATCACTCGCTTGTTTGCCACCAGGATCCTAGAATGTCTTTCCATGGTTCCGACCAAACCTCTTCCATGAGTGACCCCTGACTTGAGTTTCCTGTGATTTTCTTACTTGCTAAATATGGCTTGATGTGAGGAGGTAAATGGTAAATCCCTGGTGCAATGAAACAGAGTGGGAGCAGAAGATAATTCTGTAAATTGTGACGCAGCCATTTAAGCCTCTCGACTTCATCCGCGGTTTATAACGTCAGGGAAGAGAACTTTAAATCATCTGGGAACCTTTTTCTTGCCAAGTCGCATAGTATTCTGCTTGGATGTGTATACCAAAGCATTACACGGCAAACTTTGGGCTTATAGCAGCTGTCGAAGCCTAAAATTTACATAAATTCATTGTGAGAAAAAGATGGCAGCGAAGTGACGGTGGGGACATGCCTCCCAGATCGGCGCCACTCATCCTATGTTGGTGCCATGATGCTCAGCCGACACATGACACAACAATGACACGTGACCGGTGGGAATCACAGTGCTAACCTTGCCAGTCTTGGAAGGTGAATGTTTTTTTTCCCTTAATAAAAAAACTCTTAAGTGGTTAAACCGAAGCGATCGGAGCTTGCTCTGGTCGCTGCTGTTAAGAGGCCGGTGCCAGCTGTATAGCGCTGCCGGACCCGTGGCATACACTGTGAGGTCAGGGGGATGTTTGGTAGATATTCGGAAGAGTTTAACGGACAGGACCACATTTAGAAAAAAAGTCATTTGCAGGTGGCATTGACCTAAACCAGTGTTTTTGCTCTCATGAAGTTGGTGCGTTCCATCGGGTCCACTCTCTATTGGCGTGTTTGTGCTTTGATTTCTTTATTAGACCTCGCTGCCTACGTCTTGACTCTTCCCATGAAGAAAGTCTGCTAAAAGGTTTGTGAAGGAGCTTAAAAGGCCCTAGAAAGTGTGTAAGCCTATTAGTAAGTGTTAGATGGGACGTAATAAAGCAGTTTGATGAGCTTAGCTAATGAGCTCAATGAGCCGCCACTAAATAACCACATTATAAAGTCATTAACGAGCGCCAGCGAATAGCCAGGATGTTCGGTCTGGTGTTTTATCGTCTGAAAACTTATTTTTGTCCAACTTCTCATCTGTTCATGGAAATTGTAGCCACGTTTATGGATGAGTTGTACAACAGGTTTAAAAGTATCACGATTGTCTTCTTCCAAGAACGGAGCCACATTGGTCCAATTGTGGTATAAGGTGTTATCTGAGGACGCTCGAGTGCTGGCAGAGTTACTACGGCGTGCTCGAATAATATGTTCGAGTTCCTGTGGCTGTTCGACAGCTGCTACACATGCAGGGATTGCCTAACAGCCGCAGCGTCTCAAACATTTTTCAAGCACACTGAAGACACGTGGTTAGCACCCAAGCAGGCTCAGATAACACCCAGCACATTCGCTCACCACTAATTATGATGATCACCTGATCACGTTTTCTATGATCTGCCCTAACAACTTCAAATTTGCCTATAATAATAATACATTTTATTTCGACACATTCCGCAGCACTTTGCAGCACTTGCCTATGAAAATATGGCTGCAATATAACCACGTGATCCTTCCCCAAGAGCGCCATGTTCTCCGGAGTCAGTACCGGTGTGTGCCAGCCTTCACCCTCACTTCTTTTTCCACTATTGGTCTCGTCAACACTGGTAATTACAGTGCCTACAAGTAGTATTCAACCCCCTGCAGATTTAGCAGGTTTGATAAGATGCAAATAAGTTAGAGCCTTCAAACTTCACACAAGAGCAGGATTTATTAACAGATGCATAAATCTTACAAACCAAAAAGTTATGTTGCTCAGTTAAATTTTAATAAATTTTAAACATACAAGTGTGGGTCAATTATTATTCAACCCCTAGGTTTAATATTTTGTGGAATAACCCTTGTTTGCAATTACAGCTAATAATCGTCTTTTATAAGACCTGATCAGGCCGGCACAGGTCTCTGGAGTTATCTTGGCCCACTGCTCCATGCAGATCTTCTCCAAGTTATCTAGGTTCTTTGGGTGTCTCATGTGGACTTTAATCTTGAGCTCCTTCCACAAGTTTTCAATTGGGTTAAGGTCAGGAGACTGACTAGGCCACTCCAACACCTTGATTTTTTGCCTCTTGAACCAGGCCTTGGTTTTGTTGGCTGTGTGCTTTGGGTCGTTGTCTTGTTGGAAGATGAAATGACGACCCATCTTAAGATCCTTGATGGAGGAGCGGAGGTTCTTGGCCAAAATCTCCAGGTAGGCCGTGCTATCCATCTTCCCATGGATGTGGACCAGATGGCCAGGCCCCTTGGCTGAGAAACAGCCCTACAGCATGATGCTGCCACCACCATGCTTGACTGTAGGGATGGTATTCTTGGGGTCGTATGCAGTGCCACCCAGTCTCCAAACGTCACGTGTGGTTGGCACCAAAGATCTCGATCTTGGTCTCATCAGACCAGAGAACCTTGAACCAGTCTGTCTCAGAGTCCTCCAAGTGATCATGAGCAAACTGTAGACGAGCATTGACATGACGCTTTGAAAGTAAAGGTACCTTACGGGCTCGTCTGGAACGGAGACCATTGCGGTGGAGTACGTTACTTATGGTATTGACTGAAACCAATGTCCCCACTGCCATGAGATCTTCCCGGAGCTCCTTCCTTGTTGTCCTTGGGTTAGCCTTGACTCTTCGGACAAGCCTGGCCTCGGCACGGGAGGAAACTTTCAAAGGCTGTCCAGGCCGTGGAAGGCTAACAGTAGTTCCATAAGCCTTCCACTTCCGGATGATGCTCCCAACAGTGGAGACAGGTAGGCCCAACTCCTTGGAAAGGGTTTTGTACCCATTGCCAGCCTTGTGACCCTCCACGATCTTGTCTCTGATGGCCTTGGAATGCTCCTTTGTCTTTCCCATGTTGACCATGTATGAGTGCTGTTCACAAGTTTGGGGAGGGTCTTAAATAGTCAGAAAAGGCTGGAAAAAGAGATAATTAATCCAAACATGTGAAGCTCATTGTTCTTTGTGCCTGAAATACTTCTTAATACTTTAGGGGAACCAAACAGAATTCTGGTGGTTTGAGGGGTTGAATAATAAATGACCCTCTGAATAAACTTTTCACAATTTAAAAAAAAATTAAACAAAGAAATAACATTCTTTTTTGCTGCAGTGCATTTCACACTTCCAGGCTGATCTACAGTCCAAATGTCACAATGCCAAGTTAATTCCGAATGTGTAAACCTGCTAAATCTGCAGGGGATTGAATACTACTTGTAGGCACTGTATCTCTCTTGCTGAAAAACTTTCTGGCCTGTTTCCTATTTGGAGATCTTTTGCAGATGCCCCATTACTCTTTAAAAGGTTGTTCCCAAAACCCGCTAATCCATAGGGTAAGGGATAGTTTGCGGATCGTTGAGGGTCTGACCACTGGGATTCAGAGATCTGGAACCCTGGGAACAGAGCTCTGTAGCGCCATCAGGACTCGCACGGAAGTGGGCGGCCTTGTGTGCACTTCATCATCTAGGAGACTATTGGAAACTAGATGGTGGCCCGATTCTAACGCATCAGGTATTCTTGAATCTCTCTCCGCGCCGCAGTTCTCCCGACGGGGGCGTACGTCATTCCTGTCGCTGATTGGTCGCGGCCGGGCGCGACCAATCAGCGGCGCGGAATTTCCGTTACAATTAGACGATTATATAGTAGATAGTCCGCCGCTGCACTCGACAGTCCTGTCCACAATGAAAGAACTGGAGGCCGTGCATTCACACTTACACCCTATTTCTGATGGGGCTATAGAGCCCCATTTTGGGGTTCCTGATCCCCCCCATCTTGGGATCAGCAAGTTGTCAGTAAGATCTTCTTTAAAACGTTCCTAACCTTTCACACACAACTCGTAGAAAAACATGCTCTTGCTGCCCTCCCCCAACAGTCCTGCCGGCCTTATATGTCCGGGAACGGTATTAGTCTGATGCACTATATACCTATACCTCACTTTCTGAGAGGGTGGTTCCTCTTCAGCAGTATTCTAACAGCACCATATGTGCTGTTACTTGCTTTACCCTCACTTTCACGCTTGCATTCATTGTCCCATGACTTGCCATCTTTGTGTGCGTGCTTTTTTTCAGACAGGAGAGCAGGAGCAGAGACAGACTCCCGCTTCCTGTAATCCGTCGGAGTCTCTGCTTTTTGAGACAGATCACATTTGACCAATAAAGTCATCCTTAAGTTAGATAGAAGGAAGACATCTAATGGTAGCTAGAGGATTTTTTTCTGCTTAAAATACATTTTTTTTTTCTTTGTGCATTTATTGCATTGTTCATCAGATGAGAAAGGGTTTATTATAACTGTTTTACAGTCAGCACAGAAGTCCTGGGGTCAAATCTCTGGGGTCATGGAGCGCTCCTGCCCACATCAGCAGAGCAGCTCTTCTTCTTCCAGGCCGCGCTCTCGATGTGCGTGACTGTAGATGTCATGCTGATTGACAGCCATCTACCTGGAGTTAAGCCGCATGGAGCCAGGTGTCAATCATCATGATGTGGGCAGTCAGACCCCCTCAATAGTGCAGAGCAGAAGAGAAGCCCGTGCGCTGTTGATGTGACGTCAGCAGGACCTGTCCGTGACCGCACTAGATCTGCATCGGGCACAACAGGCAGGTAGTGAGCAACTATCTGTCTGTTGGCTTAGGCCAACTGTTAAATAGTCCTGGATAACCCCTTTAAATACCACAGAAGGGGAATGATTTGTATCCTGCATTTTCACCAGTTTCCTCTCTGCAAGTTCTAATTTGCAGTTATCTCTGACCTAGTAGGGGGAGACCAGCCGCCATTATGTCTCTCATACACAGCACACACAGGCACGAGGGATTCCTGCACTCCTGATCTTTGAAGCACATGTTCAGAAGGGGCAGTAACTGCATGGCGGACATTGTACAGCAGCAGTGCTACTGGGATGAGATAAACACTTACTAGAAAGTTGCAGTAGGATCTGGCTGTGTCTCTCACTCTACTCCTCCATAGACTTCAATAGGCAGCTGACATCTGATACCTGGCCGTCCTTCTTGTTTTGATGAACACGGATTTTAGCTATTGATGAGTTTAGGAGACGAGGCAGGGAAGTGGCTCTTGAGTGGAGAACAAAGCAGATTTTTTTCCTGTATTACAAAGTTTCTTTTATTTTACTTGTACTATTGATTTATGCAAAGTTTATTGAAACGATAACGGCCACTTAAAGGCACCCTACAATTCATCCATGTGTACTTTTCGGTTTCCTGGAGTACGTTATGATTAATGGCTTTTCTGGAACGTATTTGCCAACACATTTGTTTTGTAGTAATGTCTTTGTTTTGTTAGAAGCATGCTTCCTCTGATATGTACAGTATGTCTGGGTTATACCAAATGATCAGAGAATTAAGAGTGACAGTAAGTGAGTATCTTGCGCAGGAAATTGTGCACAGCTTTACTGTACAGATGGGGAGCAGGTTCATTGCTCCGGCTCTTATCTGCACATGTGTTTACACTTATTTTCCTCCTATGTGGTGGTCTTCTGCTCACTGATATCATTGTGTAAATCTAGGTGGCCACCCATCTGTAGCAGCTACTTTTTTTTTTTTTTTTTTTTTAATACACTTTTTCTTAATCATGATCCATTTTCATAGAATCATAGAATGGTAGAGTTGGAAGGGACCTCCTGGGTCATAGTGCTCAACCCCCTGCTCAAAGCAGGATTCACTAAACCATCCTAGACAGATGTCTGTCCAGCCTCTGTTTGAAGACTTCCATTGAAGGACAACTCACCACCTCTCGTGGAAGCCTGTTCCACTCATTGATCACCCTCACTGTCAAAAAGTATTTTTATAATATCTAATCTGTGTCTCCTCCCATTTAGTTTCATCCCATTGCTTCTAGTGTTTCCTTGTTCAAATGAGAATAAAGATGACCCTTCTACAATGTGACAGCCCTTGAGATATTTGTAGACAGCTAATAAGTCTCCTCTCAGTCTAAACATTCCCAAGTCCTGTAACCTTTCCTCATAAGACATGGTTTGCAGACCGGTCACCATTCTGGTTGCTCTTCTCTGAATTTGCTCTAGTTTGTTTGTCTTTTTTAAAATATGGTGCAGGTGAGGTCTGACCAAAGAGGAGTAGAGGGCAATAATGACTTCACGTGATCTAGACTGTATGCTTCTGTTAATACATCCCAGAATTGTATTTGTCTTTTTTGCTGCTGCATCACACTGTTGACTCAGGTTCAGTTTATGATCTATTAGTATACCCAAGTCTTTTTCACATGTGCTGTTGCTTAGTCCTATTCCTCCCATTCTGTATATGCTTTTTTCATTTTTATTGCCCAGATGTAGTACTTTACATTTTTCCCTGTTAAAAACCATTGTTAGTTGCTGCCCAATGCTCCAGTTTATTTATATCTTTTTGAATCCTCTCTCTCTTCTCTAGTATTACCTATCCCTCCTAGCTTTGTATCATCAGCAAATTTAATCAGTTTACCCTCAATTAATTCATCTAAATCATCGATAAAGATGTTGAACAATACAAGACCCAGGACAGAGCCCTGTGGTACTCCACTTGAGACATTCTTCCAACTGGATGTGCAGCCATTTACGACCACTCCTTGGGTCCGATCACTAAGCCAGTAGTCTATTCCATACTTAGTCATTTCTTCAATAAAGATGGTGTGAGATACTTTGTCAAATGCTTTGCTGAAGTCAAGATATACTATATCTGCAGCATTTCCCTAATCCACCCAGTCAGTGATTCCGTCATAGAAGGAAATTAAGTTAGTCTGACATGACTTATTAGTTACAAACCCTTGCTGACTCTCTTTAATCACTTCATTCTTATCCAGGTACTTACATAATAATTTGTTCATAGATCTTTCCTGGTATAGAAGTCAGACTCACCAGCCTATAGTTCCCGGGGGGTCCACCTATTTCCCCTTTTTGAAGATGGGAACAACATTTGCTCTTCTCCAGTCTTCTGGGACTTCTCCTGTTCTCCAAGAATTTTCAAAGATTATGGAGAGTGGTTCAAAAAAATCTTCTGCTATCTCCTTCAATAATACATCAGTACCTGGAGACTTGAATTCATTTGGGTTAGCTAAGTGTTTCCTCACTATCTTTCTGTTTATAGATATCCTGGATTCCTCTATTCCTTTATTAGGATAGTGAAGAACAGTTGGTTACATTTCTTTTCTGAGAAAACAGATCAAAATAGGAATTTAAAAGTTCGGCCTTCTCAACATCCTTTCTTGCCATTTCATGATTTTCATCCTGTAAAAATCCTATAGCATCTTTGACTTTTCTTTTACTTTTAACATATCCCCAAAATTATTTTTAATTGCTTTTGACGTCTCTTGCTAGCCTTAATTCATTGTCATCTTTAGATAATCTGATTCGTGCCCTGCAGGTTTTGCAGACAGCATTATATTCTCATACCTTCGGCGTAAATTACCTTTTGCTCATATCATGTACCACAACCAAAAGTATTCATAAGCACCTCTTCCCTGCCGAACACTTTAGATGGCTGTCAGCTGAATGATCGCTAAGCCAGCAGTCATCTCGGCTGTTCCTCCCATATGCAGGAGCGCTCGGTCGGCCTAATACTCCTGTATTTTTTATGAGAAAGACATATCTGCCAGCAGCTTATCTCCAGGAGAACAAGAAGATCTGCAGGGCCCCATACACATTAGACTGTTGACTTTATGGGTGGGTATCTGCCTACAGCCTTACATCACCAAGCACAATGCTGAAAGTCAGATGGAGTGGTGTAAAGCTTACACAACTGGACTCTGCACACAACACGTTTTGTCTTCTCCAATGACAGATCATACATCTGTAAGACGTCTCATGGAGGAGTCTGGGTTTGGTGAATGCTAGAAGAATGTTACCTGCTGGACGGCATTGTGTCAGCTGTATAATTTGATGGAGGATGGATAGCGCTATGGGGTTATTTTTCTCCTTGGTTCCAGTGAAGAGAAATCTTACTCTTCAGCTGAAAACATTTTTGGATAATTGTAGCTTCCAACTTTCTGGAATCATTTTGGCGAAGGCCCTTTTCTGTTCCCCATGGAGGTGCCCAGTACACAAGGTCCATACAAACATGATTGGGGGAGTTGGGTAGAAGAATAT
Source organism: Dendrobates tinctorius (assembly GCF_039654945.1). Taxonomy (NCBI): domain Eukaryota; kingdom Metazoa; phylum Chordata; class Amphibia; order Anura; family Dendrobatidae; genus Dendrobates; species Dendrobates tinctorius. Next base: position 18,524,350 of record NW_027361689.1, on the reverse strand, counting down.
GACCTCAGTCACATCCAACATGTTTCAGATGATCTAGAACAGAGATTATAAGCATCGACATCTTTGTGTCATGCTTTTCCTGTATAAATTGCCCTTTCCAGCTTCTGATTATACCCAGGTATGGTTAGGATTGGCTTCACCTGCCTCCTACTTTTCTAGCAAAGAAAACTTTACTTGCTGATGTCCTCCCCCGACACCTGGGAACATGCTCCGCGGTCATAATAGTACAAGTATTTTCTGGTTCCCTTTTTTGGCTGATGACTTCACACTGCTTTGTTTAGTGTCTTCAGCAGTTTTCCTTCCTCTTTTTCTGCTTTGTACTTTGGCCTGTTTATCTGTGTGATTGTTCCCATGGACAGCAGACTAGTCAGTGTATTCACTGCCAGTTTGGACAGCACCTCTAACATCTGGTGTATCATTGGGGGCCAGACATGATCCGGAACCACAAGATCAGATGAACCCCTGCTGCCCATGTGTCTTCAATAAAGATTTTATCCTAGTATGACTGTGCACATGAGAATTGTGTGCTCAAAGACATAAGATGCTCCCTTTGCTTTCCCCTCCGGCGCGGCCTCTTTGGCGTTCCCCTCCGGCGCAGTCTCTTTGGCGTTCCCCTCCGGCGCGGCCTCTTTGGCGTTCCCCTCCGGCGCGGTCTCTTTGGCGTTCCCCTTCGGTGCGGCCTCTTTTGCGTTCCCCCCGCCGCGGCTTCTTTGTAGCTCCCATCCGCCATGGCCCTCACCGCTTATGTGTTAAACCTTTCCCTACCTTTCAGGGTCCCTCCACTAAAATATTTATTTATAAGCAATTGTTTCCCCCCCCCCCCCCCCCCCACCTATATATATATAATCTTTCTAAAAAGATATTTGCTCAGTAACATCGGGATGGACGCTCACGTATTGCACATTTGTGCTGCTCTTCTTATGAAGTTGATGACTTAATGGAGAGATGTGACTGTGATGTGTATTTTCAGGGCTCCGACTAATGGTTTTCCGTACGCTGTGGACTCTCATTTGATTGTATGTTTAGCAGCCGCTCTGCCAGAACTGTAAGTCGCCCACACGTCATTTGTTTGAACAGTACGATAATAGGAAAGGTCCGGGGTTTACAGATCTGTCATAGCGCAGAGGAAGGAGAGCATGAAATCATTTCAGTGGCAGGTTTCCTGACATCTGGAGAAGAGACCGCCGGCTTCCTGCTTCCCCAGATATCTCCGCTCCAGCACGGTGCTATATAAAACGCCACCGATCCATCGCTTTCTTTTTTGTAATGCGTCAGTTAAAGTGAGCAATCAGTTGACTATGAGCTGATCACACTGGTGCTTTCAGCCCCCATGTCAGATCTGTGATCTATGACCGGTCCTTTGACTCTTCGCCCATTGATCGCGGAATGTTGACATTTTGGTTTCTCACTCCATTTACAGCTCCCGACATATATGTTAAATGGAGGCTGTGACAGACGCCATCACCACTGACCACGGCGATTATATTCGCTGATAAACCTGCGATTCCGTGTGCTTGTAGACTTATTATCTTTACATACACATGGGAGTGTTCTTCTTTGGACTGTGTTAAAGTGCCTTAATAAGGGCCAGTCATTGCCATAAATATATTATTTTTTTAACCTGATGTAAGGCTGGTTTCACATTTGCGTTTTTTTGCGCTGGAAAAAAACGCATACGTGCGCATGCGTTTTTTCCCCTATATTTAACATGGGTGCGCATACCTGCGCTCTGGTAAGCGCACGTATGCGATTTTCATGCGTTGCGTTTTTTTGGGGTGTGCGTTTGTATTTTCCAGACGCAGCATGTTGCATTTTTTGGCCCTGCAAAAAAGCGCATGCGCACGTATTGCGCTAAAATTGGCCATTATAGCCTATGGATGCGCATACGTGCGCACTGGCATGCTCATGTATGCGTTTTTTTGCACATGCGTTTTTTTTTTACCATTAGTTTAGACAATGGAATTTAGGGGTTTGGGTAAAGTTAGGGTTAGTTAAGGGGGGTTAGGGTTAGGGTCAGGGTTAGGGTTAAGTATGGTTTGGTTAAGGGTTAGGGTCAGGGTTAGGGTTAGGGTCAGGGTTAGGGTTAAGTATGGTTTGGTTAAGGGTCAGGGTTAGGGTTAGGGTCAGGGTTAGGGTCAGGGTTAGGGTTAAGTATGGTTTGGTTAAGGGTTAGGGTCAGGGTTAGGGTTAAGTATGGTTTGGTTAAGGGTTAGGGTCAGGGTTAGGGTAAGGGTTAGGGTTAGGGTTAGGGTCAGGGTTAGGGTCAGGGTTAGGGTTAAGTATGGTTTGGTTAAGGGTTAGGGTCAGGGTTAGGGTCAGGGTTATGGTTAAGTATGGTTTGGTTAAGGGTTAGGGTTAGGGTTAGGGTCAGGGTTAGGGTCAGGGTTAGGGTTAAGTATGGTTTGGTTAAGGGTTAGGGTCAGGGTTAGGGTCAGGGTTATGGTTAAGTATGGTTTGGTTAAGGGTTAGGGTCAGGGTTAGGGTCAGGGTTAGGGTTAGGGTCAGGGTTAGGGTTAAGTATGGTTTGGTTAAGGGTTAGGGTCAGGGTTAGGGTCAGGGTTATGGTTAAGTATGGTTTGGTTAAGGGTTAGGGTCAGGGTTAGGGTTAGGGTCAGGGTTAGGGTCAGGGTTAGGGTTAAGTATGGTTTGGTTAAGGGTTAGGGTCAGGGTTAGGGTTAGTAAAGTCATGGTTTGGGTTAGTGTGAGGGTTAGGGTTAGGGTTAGTAAAGTCATGGTTAGGGTCAGGGTTAGGGTTAGTAAAGTCATGGTTTGGGTTAGTGTGAGGGGCCACCTAATGTTGGAAAAAAACGCAAACGCGGTAAAAACGCACTAAAAACGCATACAAACGCATAAAAACGCTGCGTTTTTTTCATGCATGCTCATAAAAATGCTTGAAAAAAACGCAGCAGTTGTATGCTTTTGTATGCGTTTTTTCAATGCGTTTTTTTGCGGGAAAAACGCGCTGCAAAAAAAAGCAAGTGTGAAACTAGCCTAAGTGCCGCTGTTCTCCTGAATCCGGCGTTGTTTTTTTTTTTTTTGTTCCTGCGCCTCTTTTGTTCCTGAGTTCTGGCTTTCTCTACTGTATATTTAGACAAGTAAGTGTGGCCCTTAACTTTTTTTTTTTTTTTCCTCTGGGTGCATTTTCTCTAGAGTAAAATGCATATTTTATTTCTTAGTTTCTTATATCCATTGTGGACATACTTGATTATACAGGATAGAATTTAAAGGGAACCTGTTGGCAGGATTGGGCACAGTAACCTACAGGCAGTGTCAGGTCGGCACCGTTATACTGATGACAGTGACAGCTGGTGATGAGATCCGTCTTGTGGTTGTTGTGTAATCTTTATTTTCAGTTTTGAGTTAATGATATGCTCGTGCTCCGGGGCGGCCTGTGTGGGGGTCTGCATGTGGTGCTCTGATTAGCTAGTCATAATGCAGACTGCTGACAGCTCACTGATCCCTCACTGACCTGCCTCATAGTTTACATAGTGAATATCTATCTGTACATTCTTAAGAAAAAAAAAAAAATCAGACCCTTCTGCAGGCAGGCGCCAGCCGTGGCCCCTGCGCTGCAGCATAATCGCATGTTTACTGTGTTGTTACTACATGTGGTTGTGCTTTGAGGTGTATAACAAAAAAAATTAAAAATGACACCTGTGCAGTAGCGGTTATCGGTGTATATAGCTGTTATCCCATAGCTGCTATTGCGCATGCGCCGGTGGCGCTCTCTTGCTAGAAAAGAAAAAAAATTCCTCCTCCAAGATGGTGCCGCCTACGCAATAGCAGCTATCTGCAATTGCGAGCAGCACCATCTTGGAGGATAATTTTTTTTTTCTTCTCTAGCAAGAGGGCCCGCCGGCGCATGCGCAATAGCAGCTATGGGATCACAGCTATATACACAGATAGCCAGTACTGCGCAGGTGCGGCGGGCGCCATTTTAAAATTGATTATTTTTTTTGTTATACTCTTTAGGAAAAGCTCAACCACATATAGTAACTACACAGTAACCATGTGATTATGCTCCAGAGCAGATGTCACGGCCGGCACCTGTCCGCAGAAGGGTTTTTTTGTCTTCAGTATGTACTGATAGTTTACATCAATATCGTCAGTCTTCATTATGAATATCTAATCAGAGCACCACATGAAGACCCGTCACAGGCCGCCCCGGGGCACGATCACATCATTAACTCAAAACTGAAAATAAAGATTAAAGCCTCCGTCACACTAAGCGAGATGGCTAGCGAGATCGCTGCTGAGTCACAAGTCTTGTGAAGCAATGCGACCTCAGCAAGGATCTCGCTACGTTTGACAGGTAGCAGCGAGCAGGCCCCCGCTGTGAGATCGCTGGTCGTGTCGGAATGACCAGGACGTTTTTTTGATCGTTGAGGTCCCGCTGGGTAGCATGCATCGGTATGTTTGACACCTTACCAACGACCTCGTTAGCGGCTCAGAAGCGAGACACATAGGCGTGCATACCGCCGACATCGTTACAAAGGTCGCCGTATCGTTGCTGCGTTGTTTTGTTTGGCATCTCACCAGCGACCACATAGCGATGCAGCAACGATCCCTGCTAGGTAGTATCAATGTCGGGATTGCTGTAGCGTCACTGAGTGTGATGGGGCTTAACCCCTTAACGACCGCTGACGTGACATACTATTGCATATCCGCTTTGAGGTGGGCTCTGGCGGTGAGCCCACCTCAAAGCCACGACATGTAGAGCCCACCTCAAAGCCACGACATGTCAGCTGTCTTCAATAGCTGACATGTGCCCGCAATAGGCACATCGCGATCTGCCCGCGCCTATTAACTAGTTAAATCCCGCTGTCAAACGCAGACAGCGGGCTTTAACTAGAGCTTCCGGCCGCGCGGTCAGAAATGAGCGCATCGCCAGCCCCCGTCAAGTGATCGGGGGACAGCGATGCATTGCCAGAACAACCTAGAGACCACTATGGTGGTTGATGAGGGATTGCTATGAGCCCTACCTAGTGGTGGGCACTCATAGCATTGCTGTAATTCTGCTACATATAGGCGATCTGCTCATTGCCTATATGTTGCAGAGCCGACTGAGTTGTGGATGCTTCTAGCCTCCCATGGAGACTTTTGAAGAATTCCAAAATAAAAAAAAGTTTTAAAAAATATGAAAAAAATAAAATATAAAAGTTTAAATCACCCCCCTTTCGTCCCATTCAAAAATAAAAAAATAATAAAAAAAAAAAATCACACATACACATTTTAGGTATTGCTGCGTTCAGAATCGCCCGATCTGTCAATAAAAAAAAAGATAAACCCGATCGCTAAATGGCATAGCGGGGAAAAAGTCAAAAACCCCAGAATCGTATTTGCACATAAATGGTATCCTTAAAAACGTCAGTTCGGCATGCAAAAAATACGCCCTTGCCCAACCCCCCGGATCACGAAAAATGGAGATGCTACGGGTATCGTAAAATGGCGAAATTTTTTTTTTTTTAAGCAAAGTTTGGAATTTTTTTTGACCACTTAGACAAAAAAGAACCTAACATGTTTGGTGTCTATGAACTCTTAATGACCTGGAAAATCATAATGGCAAGTCAGTCTTAAGGGGGTTTTACACTAAGAGATATTGCTAGAAATATCGCTAAAACGTCACTGGTTTTGTGACGTTATAGCGATATTGCTAGCGATATCGCTATGTGTGATACTTACCAGCGACCGGCTCCCCCGCTGTCCATCGCTGATCGCGCGAGAATGTCCGGCTCCATTTTTCGTCGGGCGCTTCCTGCTGAGACTTCCTGCTGTGACGACGAGCGACGCTGGACGCGGGCGGGAGGACGTCAGGATCGCTGTGTGTGAAAGGTGAGTATCGTGCGCTGCGTCGCTGCTGCATCGCTGTGAGATCTTTCTGTATGAAAGCTCACTAGCGATCATTTAGCGATGCACCAGCGATCCTGACCGGGTCGGATCGCTGGTCGGATCGCTGGTGCATCGCTAAATGTAAAAGGGCCTTTAGCATTTAGTGAACCTGGTAAAAATGCCAAGCATAAAACAAGTGTGGGATGGCACTATTTTTGCAATTTTACCACACTTGGAAATTTTTTCCCATTTTCGAGTACACAACATGCTAAAACCAATGGTGTCATACAAAAATACAACTCATCCCGCAAATAAATAAGCCCTCACATGGCCATACTGATAGAAAAATAAAAAAGTTTTGGCTCTGGGAAGAAGGGGAAGTAAAAAGCGAAACACAAAACAGAAAAAAAGATCCGGTCATTAAGGGGTCAAACATCAACCACAAGACGGATTTCATCACCGGGTATCATTGTAATCAGTGCAACGGCGCCGACCTGACACTGTCTGTAGGTTACTGTGCACAATCCTGCTTACTTGTTTCCCTTTAAGTCTAAGGGGGTATTACCCAAAACATTTTTGGGGATGTGTATTCACCTGCAGGACACTGTCCCATTATACTCTGGAAGTAACATACTGGGGGGGGGACATCCTACCCACATAAGCTTAGAGTAGGCTTTTACCTCAGTGAGTCCGACAGTCTGCAAGGAGTGAAGCAGAGATTATGAACAGCTTTCAGCTCATGGCAGTCAGTGAGGGGGGGGGGAGATACATTAGAACTGACAGCACTGTTGTAGGAGAGCTGTAGCCGCAAAGGTGTTTGTAATGAGACAAAGCTCTGCTTTTTAAACGTTACACACTGAAACGGACTGCTGTGAGATGAAAACTAAAGTGTAATTGTAATCACACGTCTATCTGCTTTACTCCTGGCACTTGTGATCACACAAAGCTCTTAGGAGAACAGACTATCTGTCATTACCTGTCTCACACTGAGAAAACTGTTATAAGCCTTTGTGGGGGTGTGTTACTTTTTTTCTTTTTTTCCACTATGTGTTGCTGCCATTGTGTGATTGGTCAACGTCATACAAGGGAATAAGTACACACCCCCAGAGAAATTTTTTTGGTAATTTTGCTTGCCTTAACATAAATTATAACCTAAACATTACAAGCACAACTGAGGAGAAATTAAAAAATGAAAGCTGTTTTATTCAGCTCTGTAGCCACTAATCCATGATGTGACCAGTTTAACCTGCTCCAACTGCTGAAAGTTCCACTTTAAAACTTTCACATGAGTGTTTCTTGAGTTGTAGTTGACAATTAAGATGAAAAATGTAGAAAAGCACCAATCACTGAGCCTTACATGGTCAGATTGATGGTCTGTGGATCCAGCAGCTAGGTGTTAATAGGCCGAACCTGATGGACTATTTTTGTTGATATTTTCACCATGTATGACAGTTTATTAAGCTTTTTTTATAGGCCTCCATTGTCTTAGTGCAAACACAGTTTAAAAATGGGATGAAATTGAAAATCTTCAAGATTTGTCTCATCTTTATTTGGGTTTATCCAAATGTTTCGGGTAACCCAAGACCACTTAAAGTACTTTGAAGCTGGAAATGCACAACCCGCAGTTGACCGCATAACCACTGTATAACCTATAATTACGGTAAATGTTATGCACTGTAAGCTGTCCATACACAGAAAACAGGACCTATCGCCAGGTCAAAAGTGCTGCTCTTATTTTATTCCCACTGCCCCCTTAAGTATTCAGTTTTTTTTTTTTTTTAAGATCCGCCATACGGTTCTTGAGATGTGGGACTTTTTATTTTGTACTGACTTTTATAGTCTTTACCAAGAGGGCGTGGCTCACTAGGTAAGAGTGCAGTACAGCCTAAAGACACGCCCACGAGGAGCATGATGAGCCACGCCTTCTTGGTAAAGGTCATGAAAGTTTGCACTAAATAAAAAGGACTATCTCTGGAACTGTATGGCGGAACTTAAAAAAACAAAAAACTGAATACTCAGGGGAGCGGGGAGGATAAACTAAGAGCATAAACTTTCCTCTAATGGTCCTTCTTTAATAAACCGAGTCTAGCCTATGTACTAAGGCTTTTCGTCCATCCGTGGTCAGCAGATGTGAGGGGTTGTGACATGTTAGCCCGTCTAGTGGCAGGTTAATCTCTCCTATTTATCCTTGTGTATGACCAGGCTAACTCACATTTCATAACAGCTGACGTCTGACTACCACTTAAGTCAAGATTTGCTTTTACAGGTCACCTTCTATTAGCTTATTTTTGTGACATTTTTTGTTTTCTTTCATTCTAGGATGGACTCAATTCCTTGGTCCTTGACCTCGATTTCCCTGCACTACGAAAGAACAAGAACATTGACAACTTCCTAAATAGATGTAAGAATCCTGGTATCATTTTGCTCCTATTTCTAAAATTGTTTTTTTTTTCTATTTTTTTTGTATGTCAGTAATGACGTGATGGGATAATTTCCTAAGGTTCTCTCTGCCTACATCCTCATTTACCGTAATATATGGACACCATGACATCCCGCTAGACACCAGCTGTGCCTGGCAGAAATTAGTGACTTTGGTTTTGCCGCTATGTCGGTCTTTTTGATGTGAAATATAAGTCCGCACGCAGCAACAGTTCTCCTGTGAAATACAATATAACTTCTCGGATGTTTTCATTAAGTTCTACAAACACTAAAGGGTTATTGTGTCAGATAGTGCTTGTAAATACAAGCTATTTTGCAATTTACTGCTTCTGAAAATTTTCAGCTGTTCTTGAGATATGAGCAATTTTGTTTGCAGATCATCCCCTTGGAGACCGACCACCGCTGATGGGACAGTAGAACATGTGGAGCGCTTACAAGCTCCTTTCTGTTGAGCTATGTTGAAGGTGACCAGGATCGATGGCGCGCACTTACGCCTATTTCCGGGTCACTTACAGCGCAGTGTTTAAGCGCTAGATAGCATCGTTGGTCGGTCTCCTAGGCAACTCGCTATAAGCAAAAGGGTTTGAGAAAGTGTTAATATCTCAGAAGGTGCTGCAAATTTTAATAGGAAGTAAATTGCAAAAGTGCTCATTTTTTCAAACACTATTCAAAAATGTCCCATCTATGAAAATGGGAATAACCCTTTAGTCAAGATGTGATGTGGCAGTCGACAGTATCTCCTAGTCGTGCCTGGCCACTAAATCGGTCACCATGAAGTATTCACAGGTTCCTGCACATAATACACAGTGTGTTATTTTGCTATGGTCATAACACCTAGTTTCTTTATGACGATTTTGGAGCCTTGTAAAAAAAAAAAAAAAAGCTTAATATTGTGTATTATGGCTGGGGCTGCACGGTGACTGGTGGCGACACGGCTCGCCTGGTCATGTGTCACTGGACACTAATGTGACTATATATGAGGGAGTGGGGTACTGTGACCACGACCATCAAGTCACAAAAAAACCCATCTAGATCCTTTTTTTTTTTTTTTCCGGTACTTGCTTCTTGCGGTACGTTACATCAGTCCACTTGCTTTATATATGATGTAGCAACGACATGGAATGATCTTTGGCCACGAGACCTGTAAAGCTGCCAAATTCTCTGTACTCCCCCCCCCCCCCCCCCCCATCCTAAAATAGGCTTCCATGTGATTTAAAGTAAAAACTCTACTATAGTGGATATGGAAGACTTTTTTTATTTATTTTTTTAATAATTCTTTTTTTATTTGTGCATTATTAATTTTAATTTCAAATATTTTTTATTTTTTTTTATATTTTATTATTGCGTCCAGCATAGAAAGTTATGAACATTTGTGATGCTCGTAACTGGGAGATTTATCTTTTTTCCTGTTCAAAAATATGATGGAATTACAACCATCCGTACTCCATGTTTATGTGATGGGAGTACGGATTGAGTCTGCGCGTCAGACGGCACCTCGGTAGCGCACTTGCTTTTGAGGGAGTTGATGCTGTGACATGTAATCTTCACTGAGCGCTTTGCGGTTTTGCGCCTGGTATCCTGCACCCCACTAAGCGCTGGTGCACACAACTGATTTTCTCGTACGATTGCTATCCGTGGGTTTTCATGATGATCTTCGTGCACCGCGTTCGGCATCCAGAGAGTGCAGGTGCAGGAGCAAGGGAGGAGCACTGGTGAAACGGTGGATGCGCTCCTCTCTTCCTGCTGTGCCTGCGATCTCTGAATGCCGCCCAATCCAGCCCAAATGAGCCATATAGGAAAAAGAGAAAGATGGCTGAATACAGGGATGTGCACACTAATGATTCACATATGATTCCTTATCAGTAATAAACACAAAACACTTAAAGGGAACCTATTACCTTGGATTAGGGTTAAACTCCAGGTAAACAGCGTTACAATGCTGCCGGGCCGGCTTACTGAAAGTGCAGCTAACAGGAGAAAATAATCTAATTTCCTCCCAGAAGCTGCCAGCTTTCAGTTATAGAGGCGGTGCAGGGAGAGATTAGTCACTGCTCACTGTACTGTGAGCGGCGGCTATAGGCACACCCTGACACTTGAATTGATAGCTCGCTCTGCACAGCTGTGATGCACCATGGGCACATTTATAAGATTTTCTCAGCACAGGAAGATTTTTTTTTTAATCACATTCAATTGTGGTAATTATTATTATTCCAAGATCTATTGATTAAAATCAATTTTAAAATTAACTTTGTGGGAAAAACCTCTTAAATCAACAGCTCTACCCACACAGTTTGTTGTCCTTACAACCCCCCCCAAAAAAAGTATGATCCCCCAGTGACTGCCACATAGAATGATGTCCCAACAGCCCACCACAGAGTTTGATGTCCACACAACCCTCCCACACATACGACATGATCTCCTCACATCTCTGCTCACAGTATCATGGCTCCTACAACTCCACACCCAGTATAATAACCTCCGAGTCCCCCTCCACTGTGTTATAGTTCTCATAGCTATGCACCCCCACAATATGATGACCTTTATATCCCCCCCCCACAAGAATGATGGTTTCCACATCCCTCAACACACAGTATAATGGTGCCCACATCCCCATCACACACAGTATAATGGTCCCCACATTCCTGTCACACACAGTATAATGGTCCCCACATCCCCTCCCGCACACAGTATAATGGTCCCCACACACAGTATAATGGTGCCCACATCCCCGTCACACACAGTATAATGGTCCCCACATTCCCGTCACACACAGAATAATGGTGCCCACATCCCGTCCCCACACACAGTATAATGGTGCCCACATCCCCTCCCGCACACAGTATAATGGTCCCCACACACAGTATAATGGTGCCCACATCCCCGTCACACACAGTATAATGGTGCCCACATCCCCTCCCGCACACAGTATAATGGTCCCCACACACAGTATAATGGTGCCCACATCCTCGTCACACACAGTATAATGGTCCCCACATCCTCGTCACACACAGTATAATGGTCCCCACATTCCCGTCACACACAGTATAATGGTCCCCACACACAGTATAATGGTGCCCACATCCCCTCCCGCACACAGTATAATGGTCCCCGCACACAGTATAATGGTCCCCACACACAGTATAATGGTGCCCACATCCCCGTCACACACAGTATAATGGTGCCCACATCCCCTCCTGCACACAGTATAATGGTGCCCACATCCCCGTCACACACAGTATAATGGTGCCCACATCCCCGTCACACACAGTATAATGGTGCCCACATCCCCTCCCGCACACAGTATAATGGTCCCCACACACCGTATAATGGTGCCCACATCCCCGTCACACACAGTATAATGGTGCCCACATCCCCTCCTGCACACAGTATAATGGTGCCCACATCCCCTCCTGCACACAGTATAATGGTGCCCACATTCCCGTCACACACAGTATAATGGTCCCCACACACAGTATAATGGTGCCCACATCCCCTCCCGCACACAGTATAATGGTCCCCACACACAGTATAATGGTGCCCACATCCCCTCCCGCACACAGTATAATGGTCCCCACACACAGTATAATGGTGCCCACATCCCTGTCACACACAGTATAATGGTGCCCACATCCCCTCCTGCACACAGTATAATGGTGCCCACATCCCCGTCACACACAGTATAATGGTGCCCACATCCCCTCCTGCACACAGTATAATGGTGCCCACATCCCCGTCACACACAGTATAATGGTCCCCACACACAGTATAATGGTCCTCACATCCCCCCACACACAGTATTTTGGTCCCCCACGCTCACTATAATGGTCCCCAAGTCCCCCTACGCTCACTATAATGGTCGCCATATCCCCCCTCATATGGTATGATCTTTCACTGCCCCTTATACACAATATGATGGTCGTCACAACCCTTCCCCCATCACACACGGTATGATGGCGCTCACAGCCCCCCACGCAGTTTGATGTCTCCTCATATTCTTACACAAGTGAATGCCAGACATGCTCCTATGTCCAGACTGAGGCTTCTTTCCTCATGATCTAGAGACATAATTGCGCCTGCTGCGCTCTCGGATGCCCAGGCTAAATTTTAGAAGATGGAGAGAACTACTCTGTCCACCACCTTTTGTATTCAGCAGGATCTGCATCCTGACGGTGCAGATACGGCTGAAATTGTGATGCAGTGCGGGGGTGCAGCAGTATTCGGCACCAGGATCCTCCAACTTACCGGTGGCACACACAAGATCATAAGCACATAAGTTATAATACAACCTGTTATACTTAAAGATACAAATAGACATGGGGAGATGGTTCCAAGAAAGTGTTCTGTGGTGGCCATTCTGCTGTGCCGGCCTCTCTCATTTACGGCATTTACCTTATCTGGGAGTGAGAACGCACCAGAGGCCCGGTCGGAGCCCGTGCTCCAGTTACATGGAGAAAATAGAGGTTCTTGAGGACAAGTATCATATTTATGGGCAAACAAGAGCTAAATCTATCAAAGATATGAATTAGAGACGTTCATTGCTTTCCACGCTGGACACCATTATTATGGTGTAATTTGTCATGATGATAAAATACTCCTGAAATCCTTCGGTCCTAACCTGCCCAGTTGAACATTGTAATTCAGCGTCTCTTATACTGGTAGAGACGCCGTGGAAAACCAACTTGTCTGGTATTTTTAGACAGAGATTTTTTTTTTTCTTTAAGATGAAAAAGTTGTGGGTGACGTGCGCCAACTACAGATGAAGGCGGAAGATTATGATGTAGTGAAAGTCATCGGGCGAGGGGCCTTCGGTGAAGTCCAGCTGGTAAGGAATCCTTTCAGCAGCGCCAACGCTAGTTCTTTATTCTTCAAAACTCACGGGAAACTGGGTAGGAGCTCTGCAAATCTCTTAAAGAGGTTGTCCACTACTAGGAGAACCCCTTCTTGATCAAAATGTTTGGCCCCCATAAAATAATAAAACTTAAACTCTCCTCTCATGGCGGTGCCTTTCCATTGGTGTCGGCACTCGGCCTCCAGGGGCTCCCGTGCGATTGTTGTGACGCTGGCGCCCAGTCGGCGCTGGCATCACTGTCGGACAAATCAAACATGAAGAGGAAGACCGGGCTGCTGCTGATCTCGGACTTCCTCTTCCTGCTCAATTCGACAGGAGGTGGGGACAGTGACGCCAGAACTGATTGGGCACTGGCGTCACATGTCACAACAACGGCACCAGAGCCCCGGGAGATGGAGTTCCAACACCGCGGGAACTGCGCCGGTACGGGAGATAAGTATAAGCTTTATTATTTTATGGGGGCCAAGCGAGGGGTATGAGAAGAAGTTGTCCAAGTAGTGGCCAGCTGCTTTATCTTCCAAAATCCCCTTGGGCAGTTCTTGATTAGCCCGGCTGCTGCGTTGTCATCTGTGCGTCATGCCGCAAAGATGACATAGCGTCAGTTCGGCTAATCTAATTCCGCACCGTGGACCCCGGCAGAGATTTGTGAGCCCCCCTGTCTGGCAGCCAGAGACTTCTGACCAGATTTCCTGTGTTACCTCCTGATTGTGAGCCCTGACGCCACCATTTGACAGCAGTGGGTGTGCGCACATAGTCTTGAAATGCTTGGCTCTACACGTTACTGCCCCGTTAGTTTGGGGTGCCCCATCTCTGATGTTTTTGGCTGTGTCGCCCACAGTCATCATATACAACTAGTTGTAGTGTGGTCCTCTGTATGATTTTTTTTTTATTTATTTCTTTTTAATTTACTCCTTTTTACCTTTTTTTTTTTTTTTTTTTTTTTTGCAGGTTCGGCACAAGAGCACACAAAAAGTGTATGCGATGAAACTGCTCAGTAAATTTGAAATGATAAAAAGATCGGATTCTGCCTTTTTTTGGGAAGAGAGGGATATCATGGCCTTTGCAAACAGCCCGTGGGTAGTTCAGGTAATGTAATTTATTCCCCCTTCTCTCATTTTCCCTACTTTAAAGGACTTGTCCCATTTTAGAAAATGTTTGGCTATGAGCTGCCGGAGTTACAAAAGCAACCAGACTGAGTCTTCCATCCCTTCCCCGGGTTCCGCGCTGCTGGAGTCAGTGTTTGTCTGTCCTGACAATCATGGATTGGCTGCAGCGCTGTCAACGTGATTTCAGCACTGTAGACTAACAGAGACCGGGGCAGTGGGGGAGACTCCGCGCTGGACCTGGGGAGGGGGAGTACAGTGTAGTCTGATGTTTTTACAACTACCGCAGCTTTATAGCCAAAAAGTATTCTTAAGGGGGATAACCCTTTTCATACAATTTATACCATGAGTACGTTAAAGGCAATGTATCATTAACAATGACCTATTGTTTAATCAGATTTATGTTTTGAATTTATTTATTTTTTTAAAATTTTGGCAATTTTTTTTTATCATAATCTCTATTGGGGGGTGGCTGGGTGATTGAAATCAGCTGATAACACCGGATCCACCAGTCACAATAGGTGATCACACCTCCCCACTCCCGTCACAATGACTTTTGCACATGCTCATTAGATGCTATGCTACAAAAGAAAGAGTCCGGGTTGGTCTATTTATGCTAATGTACATGTAGATTTCCTGAAACCGGAAACTGAACAGTGTGAAACTTGCAAAAATGTACAGTTGTGGCCAAAAGTATTGACACCCCTGCAGTTCTGTCAGATAATACTCAGTTTCTTCCTGAAAATGATTGCAATCACAAATTCTTTGGTATTATTATCTTCATTTAATTTGTCTTAAATGAAAAAAACACAAACTGAATTGTCCTAAAGCCAAATTGGATATAATTCCACACCAAACATAAAAAAGAGGGTGGACAAAAGTATTGGCACTGTTGAAAAAATCATGTGATGCTTCTCTAATTTGTGTAATTAACAGCACCTGTAACTTACCTGTGGCACCTAACAGGTGTTGGCAATAACTTAATCACACTTGCAGCCAGTTGACATGGATCAGAGTTGACTCAACCTCTGTCCTGTGTCCTTGTGTGTACCACATTGAGCATGGAGAAAAGAAAGAAGACCAAAGAACTGTCTGAGGACTTGAGAAACCAAATTGTGAGGAAGCATGAGCAATCTCAAGGCTACAAGTCCATCTCCAAAGACCTGAATGTTCCTGTGTCTACCGTACGCAGTGTCATCAAGAAGTTTAAAGCCCATGGCACTGTGCCTAACCTCCCTAGATGTGGACGGAAAAGAAAAATTGACAAGAGATTTCAACGCAAGATTGTGCGGATGTTGGATAAAGAACCTCGACTAACATCCAAACAAGTTCAAGCTGCCCTGCAGTCCGAGGGTACAACAGTGTCAACCCGTACTATCCGTCGGCGTCTGAATGAAAAGGGACTGTATGGTAGGAGACCCAGGAAGACCTCACTTCTTACCCCGAGACATAAAAAAGCCAGGCTGGAGTTTGCCAAAACTTACCTGAAAAAGCCTAAAACGTTTTGGAAGAAAGTTCTCTGGTCAGATGAGACAAAAGTAGAGCTTTTTGGGCAAAGGCATCAACATAGAGTTTACAGGAGAAAAAAAGAGGCATTCAAAGAAAAGAACACGGTCCCTACAGTCAAACATGGCGGAGGTTCCCTGATGTTTTGGGGTTGCTTTGCTGCCTCTGGCACTGGACTGCTTGACCGTGTGCATGGCATCATGAAGTCTGAAGACTACCAACAAATTTTGCAGCATAATGTAGGGCCCAGTGTGAGAAAGCTGGGTCTCCCTCAGAGGTCATGGGTCTTCCAGCAAGACAATGACCCAAAACACTTCAGAAAGCACTAGAAAATGGTTTGAGAGAAAGCACTGGAGACTTCTAAGGTGGCCAGCAATGAGTCCAGACCTGAATCCCATAGAACACCTGTGGAGAGATCTAAAAATGGCAGTTTGGAGAAGGCACCCTTCAAATATCAGGGACCTGGAGCAGTTTGCCAAAGAAGAATGGACTAAAATTCCAGCAGAGCATTGTAAGAAACTCATTGATGGTTACCGGAAGTGGTTGGTCGCAGTTATTTTGGCTAAAGGTTGTGCAACCAAGTATTAGACTGAGGGTGCCAATACGTTTGTCTGGCCTATTTTTGGAGTTTTGTGTGAAATGATCAATGTTTTGCTTTTTGCTTCATTCTCTTTTGTGTTTTTTCATTTAAGACAAATTAAATGAAGATAATAATACCAAAGAATTTGTGTTTGCAATCATTTTCAGGAAGAAACCGAGTACTAACTGACAGAATTGCAGGGGTGTCAATACTTTTGGCCACAACTGTATGTATTTTAAAAACAGATCATATGAAATATAAAAAAAACAACATATTTTTTTTTCTAATTGCATTTAGCTTAAAAGCCTCATTTAAAGGGAATACGACAGCAGTTTTTTGCTATGTAATCCAAGAGCATCTTGATGTAGGGGCAGAGACACCAGTTCCAGTGATGTCACTTACTAGTCTGTGTATACTGTTGTTTCTCCTTCGTCTCATTGGGGGACACAGAGACTGTGGGTGTGTGCTACTGCCGTCTGGAGGCTGACACTAGGCATACAAAAAACAAGTTAGCTCCTCCTCCGCCGCATACACCCTCGCCCCGATAGCGGGCGGAAACCAGTTTTTTGCTTAGTGTCTTATGGAGGCACACGCAGTCTGTATCTCTCCAGACTATTTTTTTCTAGTTTACCATGAAGATGAGACAGGGGCGACGGATCCTATAGAAAGGGTCCGATCTCCCCAAACCAACAACGGGCGAGCACGCGTTGAGTATCGCCTCCGCGTATCCTTTCCCGCACCGAGGGACATATCTGGGACTTTTCCCCAGACATCTATTTTTTTCTTGGTTTTTTGTTTTATGAAGATAAAACAGGGGCAACGCATCCTATTGAAAGGATCCAATTTCCCCAAACCAGCAACGGGCGACCACGTGCGAGTGTCCCTCCACGTTTCCTCTCCCGGTACGTGGGACATTAGGCCAGACTTAGCCCTGTCCACCCCTAGGTATTGAAACCATGGGCTTGCACAGAGGCACAAGACTAGTCTGTGCGGCCCCCATGACTCCACCAACGCATGACGGCGGTGCTGCATGGCGGCAGACGGTCCCTCTCCTCGCTCCGGCAAGGCGGTCGGAGCTAGGGTGCCTGCACCGTCTTAAACAGAGTACCTCAGGTATGTGCTGGAGCGAGTGGAGGGCCCTGGGCAGCGTTTTCGGAAAGGCACGCTTTCCCCTTTCCCTCCCCCCCCATCCACCTTTCCCTCCCCCCCTCTAACCTGGTTCATCTCCCTCTGGGTATTGGCATGGTCCGGGAGACTGTGGGGAGCTGCAGCCGGATGGCCGAGGTAGCGGTCTGCCGCAGGCAGGCAGACCGCCTCTAATTTAGCCCGCGGCTTCGGCCTGGGCCGTGGGCGGAAGCGCCGCACTGGGCGCATGTCATCTCCGGCGCCGCCCCCCGTCGTCAACCGGGCATGGGGAGGCGGGCGGACCGCTTCTAAATTTAGCCCGCGGCTTCGGCCTGGGCCGCGGGCGGAAGCGCCGCCCTGGGCGCACGTCATTTCCGGCGCCGCCCCCCGTCGTCAGCCGGGCATGGGGAGGCGGGCGGCCGGGGTAGCGGTCGGGCGGACTGCTTCTAAATTTAGCCCGCGGCTTCGGCCTGGGCCGCGGGCGGAAGCGCCGCCCTGCGCGTGATGTCATTTCCGGCATCTCCCCCCATCTCCAGGGCGGGCGCCGGATTAAATTGAGGCCCCGGCGGCAAGGCAGGGTAGGCCGCGATCACAGAGGAATCGCAGCTTACCACGAGTGAGGCGCGAACTGAAGCAGGGGGAGAGACGCGCAGGAGCGGGTAAGTGCGACCCCGTCCCGGAGCCACACTAAGGCACTACACAGTACCCTCCTCCCCCTCTGCCTACCCCCCCCCCCCAAGCCTTTAAGGGATTTTTTTGTGTGTGGGCCGACGCCAGCAGTATGTCTGGGAAAGGAAAAACGCACACGTTCCTTTATGCCGCATGCGTTTCCTGTGGGGTGATGTTCCCACGAGCGCAAACTATTAAGTTATGTGAAGCCTGCGACTCCGAACGCGCCCAGGAGCCCTCCCCTGCGACAGAGCCCAGGGGTCTGGATCCCCCAGAATGGGCGCTATCACTCTCTCGGTCCATGGTTTCGCTCACGAAGGCGATTGAGACCCTTCAGGCCCCGGATAGGGGTAGAGATGACGGCTCGCCTGTTTGGGGGGGGGGGTCATCCACCTCACAAGAGCCTCCGGCCTGCATGGGCCGCACACTCTCTAGGCAGACGCACAGGAAAAGAGCCCGTACTGCGTCTCCTGGCCCCTCCGGTGCCTCAGCATCCATGAGTGCGGCATCTCGCTCACCGTCACCATTTTCTGGGAGCGAACAGAGTTCAGGTGATGACTGGGAAGAGTCCTTGGACCTGGATACCCCGGGGTACCGGGAAACGGTAGACAGTCTTATTGAAGCAGTCAATCAGACTCTGGGTATTGACGATGATGTCTCCCTAACCGCAGGTCATAAGGTATCCTTTAAGAAGACCAGGAGACCACATAGAGTATTTAGCACTCATCCTGAGTTCGAGGATATAGTGCAGCGGCATAGGGAACGTCCAGACAAACGTTTTTCAGGACAAAAAACGCTGGAAACGAGATATCAGTTCGCATCGGAATTTTGTAAAAAATGGGCGGAATCTCCGGTAGTGGATCCCCCAGTGTCACGCCTAGCTTCAAGGTCCTTGTTGTCAGTACCTAGCGGTTCTTCCATTAAGTACCCCACGGATCGACTCATAGAAGGTTTAGCTCGCTCGGTGTATGAAGCATCGGGATCAGCGCTCTTTCCTTCTTTTGCGGCAACATGGGTAGCCAAAGCCATGATGTCATGGTCAGATTCTTTAAACAAGGTCCTACAGGATAGAGATTTGCCGACAGAAGTGGCAGAGATAGCAAGTCAGATCGCGATGGCGGGTGACTATTTAATTAATGCATCCTTGGATGCGGCTAATGGCGCGACTGTAGCGGCAGCAAATGCAATCGCCATTAGGAGAGCCTTGTGGTTAAGGTTATGGCGGGCTGATTCTATTTCTAAGAAGTCTTTGACTTCCCTGCCTTTTCAGGGTAATCGGCTATTTGGGGAGAAATTAGACAAGCTCATTTCAGATGCTACAGGGGGAAAAAGCAGCTTCCTTCCACAGCAGAAGATTAGGCCGCCTTTTCGTCAACCTCAGGTGCGCTTTCGAGCATTTCGCACCCCCGGGTGGATGGCAGCGGCCAGTACCTCCACCCCAGCTTGCTATAACCAAGACAAGGAGCGTCAGGTCACGTATAGAACCAACCCGCTGGGTAGGATGCGGGGCCGCCCGCCCAGATCAAGGGGGGCCAGGTCCCAGAAGCCCTCAGCGAAATGACTGGAGGCATCCAGTACCCGAGGACAGCAGAGTAGGCGGACGTCTGCGCAGGTTCTGCCGCGTCTGGGTCGCGGTGGTGCGCGACACATGGGTGGCAGAATTAGTGTGTTCCGGGTACAAAATAGAGTTTGTCAAAGATCCGCCAAGACGATTTTTTCTTTCCCGGCTTCCCAAAACGGAATCCCGGGCAGAGGCATTGCTAGGGGCCATCGAGGTGTTGCGGCACAACGGGGTCATTGTCCCTGTACTAGAGTGCGAGAAGGCCCAAGGATTTTATTCCAATCTGTTCGCAGTCCCCAAGAAGGACGGAACAGTAAGGCCGGTTCTGGACTTAAAGCTCCTGAACAGGTTCATCAGGGTCAGGCGTTTTCGCATGGAATCTCTCCGGTCGGTCATATCGTCCATGGAGCACGGAGAATATTTGGCCTCGATCGATGTCCAGGATGCCTACCTGCACATCCGTATTTTTCCCCCGCATCAAAGGTTCCTTCGGTTTGCAATCGAGGGCCGGCATTTTCAGTTTGTGGCCCTACCTTTCGGGTTGGCCACGGCACCCAGGATATTCACGAAAGTGATGGCGGTCGTCATGGCCGTTCTACATTCTCGGGGCATAGTGGTTTTGCCGTACTTAGACGACCTCTTAGTAAAGGGGCCGTCCTTTCGGGCATGCAAGGAGAATGTGAGCATCACACTGGATACCCTATCTCACCTAGGATGGTTGATCAACGGGAAGAAATCTTCCCTTACCCCAGCTCAGAGGATTTTTTTCCTGGGGATGATTTTCGACACTTCTCGAGGTTTGGTAATTCTCCCTCAGGACAAGGCTCGGGCGCTCCGGCAGGGAGTCCGAAGTCTTCAACAACCGGGCCCTCACACTATCCGGTTCGGGATGAGGGTTCTAGGAAGGATGGTGGCGGCGATGGAAGCAATTCCGTTTGCTCAATTTCATCTCCGTCCCCTGCAGCATGCTCTCTTAGCGGCTTGGGACGGGAGTCCGTTCTCCCTCGATCATCAGTGCAGGTTGCCCTCTCAGGTTCGACAGGCGCTGCAGTGGTGGACACACGACTCCTCTCCGACAGGGGAAACCTTTTCCCCCAGATCATTGGTTGGTGATCACGACCGATGCAAGTCTTTTCGGCTGGGGGGCAATCTTCCGGCATCACACGGCCCAGGGGCAATGGTCGCCTCAGGAGGCTCGTCTTCCGATCAACCTGTTTGAGATTCGAGCGGTGCGGTTGGCGCTGCAGCGTTTTCAGCACTTGCTAGCAGGACGTCCAGTCCGAGGTCAGTCAGACAACGCCACGGCAGTGGCGTACGTGAATCACCAGGGAGGCACGCGCAGCAGGGCAACCATGCGCGAGATAGAGCATGTGCTCCGTTGGGCCGAGAGGCACCACTCGGTAATCTCAGCAGTTCACATACCAGGTGTGGAAAATTGGGCAGCAGATTTCCTAAGCCGACAGGGCGTTGCGGCCGGGGAATGGTCCCTTCACCCCGAGATCTTCCAGCAGATTTGCCAACGGTGGGGGACTCCAGACGTGGATCTGATGGCGTCCAGGGAGAACGCCAAGGTGAGCACGTTTGTCGCTCGGTCTCAGGACCCGCGAGCGATCACGGTGGATGCGTTGGTCCTACCGTGGAGCCAGTTTCGGCTCCCATACCTGTTTCCCCCACTGCCGCTTCTCCCAAGGGTCATCAGAAAGATCAAGACAGAGGGGGTCCCGGCAATTCTGCTGGCCCCGGACTGGCCCCGTCGAGTATGGTACGCGGATCTAGTGCAGCTCCTCGCAGACGTGCCTTGGCGTCTACTGGAACGGCCAGACTTACTGTCTCAGGGGACGATCTGCCACCCGAACTTAGGGGCCCTGTGTTTGACGGCATGGCCGTTGAATCTTGGATTCTGACCCAGGCGGGATTTGGGCGTGAAGTGGTTGCGACAATGGTTAGCGCCCGGAAGCCGGCCTCGGCTAAAATTTATCATAACTCTTGGAAGGTTTTCTTTCATTGGTGTCGAGAACACGGGGTTGTGCCATTATCCTTTTCGGTCCCCAACATCCTGGCTTTTCTGCAGTCCGGCCTGGACGCAGGGTTGGCGCCAAGTTCCCTTAGGAGGCAGATTTCGGCCTTGTCGGTCCTTTTTCAGCGAAAGATAGCTACCAATATGCAGGTCAGGACGTTCATTCAGTGGGTTTCTCATTTGGTGCCCCCCTATAGAGCACCTATAGACGCCTGGGACCTTAACCTGGTCCTGGGTGTCCTACAGGAAGCCCCGTTTGAACCATTACAGGAAATTTCATTTTCATATCTCTCCAGGAAGGTGGTATTCTTGGTAGCCATAACTTCCATTAGGCGGGTCTCGGAGTTAGGAGCATTATCCTGCAGAGCTCCTTTTCTGACCTTTTTTAAGGATAAAGTAGTCCTTAGACCACCGCCGCCTTTTCTGCCGAAGGTCGTGTCCTCTTTCCATATTAATGAGGACATTGTTCTGCCTTCGTTTTGTCCAGCGCCAGTACACAGAGTGGAAAGGGCGCTCCACTCTTTAGATCTGGTAAGAGCTCTCAGGAGGTACGTGTCAAGGACAGCACCTTTTCGCCAGACGGACTCGTTGTTTGTGATTCCGGAAGGGCGCAGGAAGGGTCTCGCAGCCTCACGATCAACCATAGCCAGATGGATTCACCTAACTATTCAGGAGGCTTACCGTATTAGAGGCGCACCGATTCCAACAGGGATAGGGGCGCACTCTACTCGGGCAGTGGGCGCTTCGGCACCAGGCTTCGGCAGAGCAGGTATGCAAAGCAGCAACCTGGTCCAGCCTGCACTCTTTTTGTAAGCATTACAATGTGCATACTCAGGCCTCGTCGGATGCGAGTCTGGGTAGGTAAATTCTCCAAGCAGCAGTGGCACACCTTTAGACAGGAGGGCATGCGGCTTGGATCGGTGAGTTGTCCTCCCACCCAGGGACTGCTTTAGGACGTCCCACAGTCTCTGTGTCCCCCAATGAGACGAAGGAGAAACATGGATTTTTGTGAGTACTCACCGTAAAATCCTTTTCTCCGAGACGCTCATTGGGGGACACAGCACCCACCCTGATAGCCAGTTGGCTCTTGTTTATATAATTAGTATAATTCCTTATTTAATGTAGGGTGGTCCTTTTTCAGACATATGATTTTCTGCGTTAAGGCTAATTTTTGGATGTTCTCCTACTGCTTTTGCACTAAACTGGTTTCCGCCCGCTATCGGGGCGAGGGTGTATGCGGCGGAGGAGGAGCTAACTTGTTTTTTGTATGCCAAGTGTCAGCCTCCAGACGGCAGTAGCACACACCCACAGTCTCTGTGTCCCCCAATGAGCGTCTCGGAGAAAAGGATTTTACGGTGAGTACTCACAAAAATCCATGTTTCAATACAATCAGTGTATTATCAGGAGGAGATTATCACTGTAGGACTAAATGCCACATGCAAGACAGTCAAGCTAATCTGTGTAAGGCTATTTTCACATTAGCGTTTTTTTGCGCTGCGCTTCATGCGCAATAGAAACGCATGCAAAAAAACTGCATTATGCGTTTTGCATGCGTTTGTGTTTTTTTAGGCCCATGCGTTTTAACCAGTTTGTAGCTATGTTAACTCTTAAAACGCATACGATTTCAAACGCAGGCGTGCGCATGTGCATGCGCACACCCGCGTTCCCATAGACTGCAATGTGTTATTTTTGCACATTCCGTGCGCTAGCGTGCGCATGCGTTGTTTTACGCTGTTGGACGGACCCAAAAATGCAACAGGTTGCGTCGGGCGCGCCTAGGCGCACACTACAAAAAAGCGCATGGGCACGAAAACGCATACGTGCGCGTGCAATCTCTAGACCATGCGCCTGCCATGTTAAACATAGGGGCGCATGGACGCGCACAATGCGCTGCGCTAAAAAAACGCTAATGTGAAACCAGCCTAACCCAGTCGTCATCACCGATTGGCAGCTTTCTGTGTACATCCTTGGCAAACTGTCAATCAGCGGTAAGGGGCGGGATTATACACAGCTCAGCATCCTGAGATCTGCAGCAGAGAAAACAGGGATTCTATCTAAAATGCAGCAAGCAGCCCAATAAGACACACATCGCTGGAATCAGGATCTCCAAACCTCTACATCATGCTTGCTCTCAGATCTCTTGGTAAAAGCCTGATGATAGATTACCTTTAATCAGTAGGATCTTTTTTTTTTTTGCGACACATTCCCTTTAAGTGGTTGTTTAATAATGCTTATCGCTGGGTTGCCTTCAGATTGGAAAATACAAGTCCCTGTTATTCTCTTTAGTGGAAAATCACTGTGCTGTTATTGTGAAAGCCACCATTAAAGGGGTTGTACCAGGTTTTAAAGCTATGAATAGGTCTGATATAAGCATAGAGAATGAATGGTTTGGCGGTGCGCCCTTTATGGTCAGTGGGGATATTCCCATTGCTTTTCTGTGCTGGATTAGTGCTGCACCCCGTTTTTTCACTGCACACTGACGCTAGAAATCTAAAAACGATGTGAAAAGTCGCAAAGTGTAGGCGGATAAATATTGCAACTTATAGTGCTTTTACTACTTTTCGGCAGAGCTTGAGTCCCGGTGTGGTGACTGTCGCTTGTCCAAATCATGTCAGGTGGCAGCACAATTCTTCCTCCAGCAGGGACTGGAGTAGGATTTATGGCGCGTTGCAAGCTGCTCATCTGGCTCTCCTGATTCATGAAGAGGCGCACACTCTAAGGGCCAGATTAACCAAGACCCGTGGTGTTCAGGCCAATGTTGACAATGGGGCTGCTGGAATCAGACGCTCTTGAGGAGGCATCAGACGAGTGGTGTGTGCCTCGCAACAAATCCTACTCCAGTCCCTGCTGGAGTCAGATTTGTGGCGTAGCGAACCCAGACGATCTTGATGAATGTGATGAGCTGCAGTCACCACACTCCCGGCCCCAGCTCTGACCATTTCCGCGGAGGTGGGAGATACTGGTACGTAGACTCCAATAGTCGCAAAATTTTGGTGCCTAAATTTTGCAACGTTTCAAAGTTTTATTCTAGAATTCTGTGATGAAAACATTGAGGAATCTGCCCAGGGCGTCTGCTGTGTGTGCTACCACTTCTTGTGTGTGTGTCGTACTGAGGACTTTGTTGTGTCTCACAGCTGAATTGTGCCTTCCAAGATGACAAGTATCTGTACATGGTGATGGAGTACATGCCCGGGGGAGACCTCGTCAACCTGATGAGCAACTACGATGTACCTGAAAAGTGGGCCAAATTCTATACCGCTGAGGTGGTCCTGGCCCTTGACGCCATTCACTCCATGGGTTTGATCCACCGAGACGTCAAGCCGGACAACATGCTGCTGGACAAACATGGCCACCTGAAGCTGGCTGACTTCGGCACCTGTATGAAGATGGATGAAGTAAGTAAAGAGACTCTTCATCTGCAACAATTGTGTGACTTCCCACTGACATGACTGCAATGCTGGGGGCACAGAGGCGTCCCACCCACTTGCTGCAATTTACACCCCGGTGTAAGACTAAATTATAATGGCACTCATATTAGCGATCAGCCCTGTTGGGCATCGATTTACAAATTATATTTTTAAAGAATCTCCTGTTATTATTCCGAGCTGCATTTACTATTCTATGTGCTTCAGAGCTGACATCACCCAACTTTAGTCAATAATCACAGATTTTGGGCCTCTTTACATTGTGTGGATTCGTTATCTGTCTCCTAATGTTTAGCTCTGTAGCACACCTCTGCCGCATGCCTCTTGCCGCATGCCTCTACCGCACACCCCTAGCATGCCTCTGCCGCATGCCTCCTGCAGCATGCCTCTTCCACACGCCTCCTTTCGCACGCCTCTAACATGCTTCTGCCGCACGCCTCCTGTCGTACACCTCTAGCTTGTCTGTGCTGCATGCCTCCTGCCGCACACCTAGCATGCCTCTGCCACACACTTCTAGCATGCCTCTGCTGCCCGCCTCCTGCCGCACACCTCTAGCATGCCTCTGCCGCATGCTTCCTGCAGCACGCCACTAGCATGCCTCTGCCGCATGCTTCCTGCCGCACGCCTCTAGCATGCCTCTGCCGCATGCTTCCTGCCGCACGCCTCTAGCATGCCTCTGCCGCACGCCTCTAGCATGCCTCTGCCGCATGCTTCCTGCAGCACGCCTCTAGCATGCCTCTGCCGCATGCTTCCTGCAGCACGCCTCTAGCATGCCTCTGCCGCATGCTTCCTGCAGCACGCCTCTAGCATGCCTCTGCCGCACGCCTCTAGCATGCCTCTGCCGCACGCCTCTAGCATGCCTCTGCCGCATGCTTCCTGCCGCACGCCTCTAGCATGCCTCTGCCGCACGCCTCTAGCATGCCTCTGCCGCATGCTTCCTGCAGCACGCCTCTAGCATGCCTCTGCCGCATGCTTCCTGCAGCACACCTCTAGCATGCCTCTGCCGCACGCCTCCTGTCGCACGCCTCTAGCATGCCTCTGCTGCACGCCTCTAGCATGCCTCTGCCACACGCCTCCTGTCGCACGCCTCTAGCATGCCTCTGCCGCACGCCTCCTGTTGCACACCTCTAGCATTCCTCTGCCGCACGCCTCTAGCACGCCTCTGCCACACACCTCTAGCATTCCTCTGCCGCACGCCTCTAGCACGCCTCTGCCGCACGCCTCCTGTCGCACACCTCTAGCATGCCTCTGCCGCACGCCTCCTGTCGCACACCTCTAGCATGCCTCTGCCGCACGCCTCTAGCATGCCTCTGCCGCACGCCTCTAGCACGCCTCCTGCCGCACGCCATTTGTCTGTAGTAGCGCTCTTGCCGCAGTTTTGATAGAAGCTAATTGCTGGCTGGTTTCCTAATCTTTACATGTCGGGGTTTTGCTGGTATGATCCCCCCCACCCCTGTGTCACAATGAAGCCTCAGTCTATGGGCATTCCAGACGCAGATGCCAGAGACCTGTATTAAATTCTTCCTGGAGCCGTCACAGTCGCTGCTTCCGCTCCTGAGGGCTCGGAGTACAGAATGTGCCAGGCAGCGCTCCGGATCGCTTGGATGTTGCCATATAGGAGCAGGATATAGGAGTGTGGAATGAGCTCAATGAATAGAATATTTTAGGGATTGTTGTTGGGAAGTGCAGCCCCGGCGTCTGATGAAATGGTGAGGACGGCGGAGCTTCTGCCGCCAGCTAGTGGTCATCTAGTGGAATAACAACTGTATGTTAGAATGACGCTGGCTTATTCTGGATGCGTTTTCTCGGCTTCTTGTTTTTAGTTTGCTCCTAGTCTGAAGTATTTTTCAGTTGCCGTATTAATAGTGAAGAGAAGGAACTGTGCAGCATTGGAAAAATATGGCTGCTTTTTCCCATGAACAAATGCCTCACCTTTCCACTGAAGACCGATGCTGAACTGCAGTACCGTGCACAACCTGTGGACAGGCGTGGCGCTATTTCTGGAAGAAAGCAGCCATGTTTTTCTGATCTCTCCTCCATACTGTTCTCTCAAAGTGCTGCTCGGCCAACTCTAGCAGTCCCATAGACAATGGAGGGAGCGGAGTCCGGGCATTATGTTTCATATCTTCCATTGATATTCTCGTATTTTCATTGATTTAAAAAAAAACATTTCTCTCTGAGATGTTTTTTTTTTTTTTCACACAATCCATCAATCGGCGTTAAATAAAAAGAAATAAATTGCTGGTGTGCACCGGTTTAATATTGGGTTGTAGAATATAGGAAGGATGGTAATCTGGCTCCAAAAAATAACATTCCAAATTTATTCCAAGAAGTCCATTAAAATGTACATGTAGTAAAAAGGGAATCCAATAGCATCTTGATATCTTATGCGTTTCGAGCTGTAACAAGTCCTTACTCATAGATACGGTAACGAGTAAGTCCTATGGTTAAGGATTTGTAAGTTTCAAAATGGTTTTTAGGATTCTCTTTTTTTCCGTCTGTACTTTTTATTGGGTTTCTATGAATAAATTTGGAATTTTAACCTATTTTTCGTTCCTGGATTACAATCCTTCTATGTTTTGTTGCATATTGTTCCATGTTCCTGATTAGAGATTTCTTCCTTAATGGAAGGGACAGAGTCCTCTGTTCAGGATCCTCATCTGTTGGTCAGAGGAAGAACCAGTTAGTCTTTCTCTGGAGGACGCCTTCTCATTGATATGAATAGGCACTGTGTAATGCTTTTCCCTTATGGTGGAGCTGCAGGGAAATGAAGCACTTACTGCCAGGTTTCATTGGTCACTGGAGTCAGTGCATTGTGATCTGTGAGAGACCCTTCTAACATTTAGGGATCATCCAAAGCAGAGAACCCTTCTAAATTGATAGCCGTGGGGGACAGTCAGTTGATTGCTCTGGGATTGGCTGATTATGCCAGCAGAAGTTGAGAAGTTAAACATCTGTCTACCTAGAAAAGAGATGAAACGATCCTTTAAGGAGGACCTGTCATTAGGTCAAAACTGACCAGTTTTTGCTCTTCTTTTATACCCTTTGTCCTCATGACTATGCTGGTTTTTGTTTTTTTTTAAATCTGACATACAGTTCCAGAGACACTAGCCTTTTTATTTATAGATAATTTGGTCTTTCCGAAGGGAAAGTGGCTGGCAGGATTCTCTGGGGGCGTGGCTGGCAGGATTCTCTGGGGGCGTGGCTGGCAGGATTCTCTGAGAGCGTGGCTGGCAGGCTTCTCTGGGGGCGTGGCTGGCAGGATTCTCTGGGAGCGTGTCTGGCAGGATTTTCTGGGGCGTGACTCACAGGATTTTCTGTGGGCGTGGCTCGCAGGTTTTTCTGTGGGTGTGGCTCGCTGAATGCTCTGGGGGCGTGGCTCGCAGATGCTCTGGGGGCGTGGCTCACAGGATGCTCTGGGGGCGTGGCTCGCAGGATGCTCTGTGGGTGTGTCTTTAAGCTTCTAAACTATGGTTCGCTGGAACCATATGGCAGATTTAAGAAAAACAAACCAAAGAACTGAATACTCAGGAAAGTGGCAGGAATATAATCAGAGTAAAAACTGTGCACTTTCCACCTACTGACTCGTTCCCATTAAAGGATAGAATCATAGAATCGTAGAGTTGGAAGGGACCTCCTGGGCCATCTGGTCCAACCCCCTGCTCAATGCAGGATTCGCTAAATCATCCCAGTCAGATGTCTGTCCAGCCTCTGTTTGAAGACTTCCATTGAAGGAGAGCTCACCACTTCTCGTGGCAGCCTGTTCCACTCATTGATCACTCTAACTGTCAAAAAGTTTTTTCTAATATCTAATCTGTGTCTCCTCCCATTCAGTTTCATCCCATTGCCTCTAGTCTTTCCTTGTGCAAATGAGAATAAAGTTGATCCTTCTACAATGTGACAGCCCTTTAGATATTTGTAGACAGCTATTAAGTCTCCTCTCAGTCTTCTCTTTTGCAAACTAAACATTCCCAAATCCTGCAACCTTTCCTCATAAGACAGGGTTTGCAGACCGGTCACCATTCTGGTCGCTCTTTTCTGAACTTGCTCCAGTTTGTTGATGTCTTTTTTAAAATGTGGTGCCCAAAACTGGACACAATATTCCAGATGAGGTCTGACCAAAGAGGAATAGAGGGAAATAATGACTTCACGTGATCTAGACTGTATGCTTCTGTTAATACATCCTAGAATTGCATTTGCCTTTTTTGCTGCTGCATCACACTGTTGACTCATTTTCAGTCTGTGATCTATTAGTATACCCAAGTCTTTTTCACATGTGCTGTCACTTAGCCCTATTCCTCCCATTCTATATATGCTTTTTTCATTTTTATTGCCCAGATGTAGTACTTTGCATTTCTCCCTGTTAAAAACCATTCTGTTAGTTGCTGCCCACTTCTCCAGTTTATTTAAATCTTTTTGAATCCTCTCTCTCTCTTCTCTAGTATTAGCTATCCCTCCTAGCTTTGTGTCATCAGCAAATTTAATCAGTTTACCCTCAATTCCTTCATCTAAATCGTTGATAAAGATGTTGAACAATACAGGGCCCAGGACAGAGCCCTGTGGTACCCCACTTGAGACATTCTTCCAACTGGATGTGCAGCCATTTACGACCACTCTTTGGGTCCGATCACTAAGCCAGTTATGAATCCACCTAACAGTTGCCTTGTCCATTCCATACTTAGTCATTTTTTCAGTAAGGATTGTATGAGAGACTTTGTCAAATGCTTTGCTGAAGTCAAGATATACTATATCTACAGCATTTCCTTGATCCACCCAATCAGTAATACCGTCATAGAAGGAAATTAAATTAGTCTGACATGACTTATTAGTTACAAACCCATGCTGACTCTGCTTAATCACTTCATTCTTATCCAGGTATTGACATACATGTTGTTTAATAATTTGTTCAAAGATCTTTCCTGGTATAGAAGTCAGACTCACCGGCCTATAGTTGCCTGGGTCCAGCTTCTTCCCCTTTTTGAAGATAGGAACAACATTTGCTCTTCTCCAGTCTTCTGGCACTTCTCCTGTTCTCCAAGAATTTTCAAAGATTATGGAGAGGGGTTCAAAAATTTCTTCTGGTATCTCCTTCAGTACTCTGGGGTGTAATTCATCTGGACCTGGAGACTTGAATTCATTTAGGTTAGCTAAGTGTTTCCTCACTATCTTTCTGTTTATAGATATCCTGGATTCTTCTATTCCCTTAATAGGACAGTGAATAACAGTTGATGTTACATTTCCTTTCTGAGAGAAAACAGATGCAAAATAGGAATTTAAAAGTTCAGCCTTCTCAACATCCTGTCTTACCATTTCATCATTTTCATCCTGTAAAAATCCTATAGCATCTTTGACTTTTCT
The DNA here is from genome assembly GCF_039654945.1 of Dendrobates tinctorius. Lineage (NCBI taxonomy): Eukaryota > Metazoa > Chordata > Amphibia > Anura > Dendrobatidae > Dendrobates > Dendrobates tinctorius. The sequence goes on along the minus strand of NW_027361689.1, from coordinate 18,493,889 downwards.
TTTACTTTTGACATATCCCCAAAATCCTTTATTATTGCTTTTGACATCTCTTGCAAGCCTCAATTCATTTTCAGCTTTAGATAATCTGATTTGTGCCCTGCAGGTTCTGCAGACAGCATTATATTCTTCTTTAGATATGCCTCCCTCTTTCCATTTTATAAACATTTTTTTCTTCCTTTTTAGCATGTGCTTAAGTTCTGTGTTCATCCATCCTGGTTTCCTTAAAGGTTTCCTATTCTTCCCTCTTTTCGGAATTGTTAACAACTGTGCTTTGAGAATTTCATTTTTCAAGATTTCCCATCCTTCCTGGACATTTTTGTCTTTAAGGATATCCAGCCATTGGATCCCTCCAATTCTTTTTCTGAATCCCTTAAAATCTGCCTTTCTGAAATCTAACCTTGACGTCTGAGTCTTCACAGGTCTTCCGCCTCTAGTTATCCAAAATTCTAAAATAGCATGGTCGCTACCTCCTAGGGTCCCAGCCATTTCCTCCCTGTTTATAAGAATTAGATCCAAGGTAGCAGTTCCCCTTGTTTTCTCCCTTACCTTTTGGAAGATAAAGTTGTCAGCAAGAGAGGATAAGAATTTCCTTGACCTGTTAGTTTTGCCTGAGAGAGATTCCCAACAAATGTCTGGATAGTTGAAATCTCCCATGACAACTATGTCATATTTTTTGGAGAACTTGGCCATTTGATGCATAAAGAGTTCATCCATATCTTCAGCTTGCACAGGCGGCCTGTAGTAAATGCCTACAATGGTGTCCTTTCCATTGTTCTGTCCTTGTATTCTTACCCAAACAGTTTCCACAGAACTCCCAGTCTCTGAAGCTTCAATCTCTGTGCAGATATACGCGTTTCTAACATACAATGCAACACCCCCTCCTCGTTTATCAAGTCTGTTTCTTGCAAATAAGTTGTATCCTTCTAGTCTTGTATTCCAATCATGTGTATTGTCCCACCAAGTTTCAGTGATTCCAATGACATCATATTTCTTTTCCTGTGTTAGTAGTTCCAATTCTCCTTGTTTGTTGCCCATGCTTTGTGCATTAGTATAGAAACATTTTAGTTTGTGATTGGTTTCTCTTTCTCCAATATTTTTATTAATTAGATTCTTTCGTCTTTGTTCTTCCTTTCCACTTCTAATAGCAGAGTTCTCAATAGCATTTGTCAGGTGTATGGCTTTTTCTGGTCTTTTGCTTCCCTTCCCACGTTGTTCTAGTTTAAAGCTCTCCTTACAAGTGTAGCAAGGCGACTTCCAAATACCTGCTTTCCAGTCTTCGTAAGGTGCACCCCATCTCTAGCAAGTAGTCCATCGTATAAGTAGTTCACTCCGTAATCCAGAAATCCAAATAGTTGCTGACGGCACCATCGACGTAGCCAGTTGTTCACCTGCAGAATCTTATTCCACCTCCTTGTTCCATGGCCATCCACTGGGAGGATGGAAGAGAAGACCACCTGCGCTCCCAGTTCTTTCACTTTCTTGCCTAAGTCTTCAAAGTCTCTGCAGATGGTTTCCAGGTCGTTTCTTGCGGTGTCATTTGTCCCCACATGTAGTAGCAGGAATGGGTAGTCATCTGTAGGTCTGAAGAGTCCTGATATCCTGTCAGACACATCTTTAATTTTTGCACCTGGAAGACAGCACATTTCTCTTGAAGTTATATCCGGTCTGCAGATAGCGGCCTCTGTTCCTCTCAACAGGGAATCCCCCATGACCACCACTCTCCGTTTCTTCTTCACAACATTTTTCTTTCTCCATCCAGGAGGACTCTGAGGACGTACAAGGTTGCTGTTTGTTGGCAAAGTCTTATCCTGATGTATTTCTTCATCGTTTTCCTGCGTGAGAGCCTGGTACTGGTTACTGAGAAGTATGGGTGCTGACTGCCTCCTGATCCTCCTGCTTCTCTGGGTCACATGTCTCCATTCCTCTGTTTCTTCAGGTGCACTTCGAATTTCTTCTCTTTCTGTAACATGAAGAGATAATTCTGCTCTGTCCAAGAACTCTTCACCTTCCTTAATGACCTTCAACGTAGCTAACCTCTCTTCGAGATTTTGCAACTTTTCCTCCAACAGGGACACAAGCTTGCATTTGTGGCATGTGAAGTTTGGCTTTTCCACTGGTAAATCTGTGAACATGTAGCAAGAAATGCAGCTCACCAAATGGCTCCTGGCCTCTTCCATCTTGAGATTTCTTAAAAACGATGAAAGATGAGCCAAAATATTGTTATATAAAGCATATTGTTCATGTGCCACGGTTATGTAACTACGAATAAAAAAAATATATAGCTATTTGCCAACAATTAACATAATTAACCCTTTAGTAGAATCAGTGTGTCTACTTTTTCCACGATTGATATACTTTTATGGGAAAAAAGAAATAATTGTTTGCTAAACCCAAACATATAAATGAATGAGTGCCATTTAACAAGGCGTTAAAGGCCTTTACAGCAGCGGCGCGCCGTCCTACCGCTTGCTTTTTCTAGAAGCTGGCACTTGGTTTTATTGATTCCCGGCCTGGCAGTGCCCTTGGATCAGCCAGCGTTGCGGTAAGCTTTACAAGATAAGCGGCGGATATCAGTTGTCTTGAGAAACAAAGACTTTTTATTTATCCGGGAGAGTGCGCTCCAATGTCAATATTCCCCATGCGAGCTCCTGGTCGTCTCGGTAAATGGGTTTGTGATGAGTAACGATTCGCTAGGTCTGCAGTGAATGAATGACTCCGCTGGCAGCGGAAGTGTCTAGATGGCGGATGGTTTGGGCATCGCACCTTTTGTGGTGTTTGGCTCTAGCTGTAGTGTAAACTATTGTTTCTGCTGATGCCAAAAAAATATAAAGATTACATTTTTTACTTATTAGCGGCAGGAGAACTCTGGCAGCCTCCCACAGATCCTTTTACACTCTCGGCAGGTAAAAAGTAACCCCTCACACAGCTCCATTGACAGAAAAAAAAAAATAAAAAAAGTTATGGGTCTTGGAAAATGGCAATACAAGCCCAATTTCTTTTTTTTTTTTTTTTTTTTATACACTTATTTATTTTTATCGTGGATGTAATTTAAAATAAAAAATCTGTGCAATTTGGGTATAATAATAATAATCTTATATAGCGCCAATATATTCTGCAGCGCTTTACAGTTTAACAGTTTCAAAACACAAGTCATAAATAACATTAACAATACAATAATTAATGCAAAAAAAGACAAAATAAGACGACCCTTCTGGTGAGAGCTTACAATCTACAATGACGTGGGGGAGATTCAAAGTACAGGTGTGTATTTACAATGGAGTATTTACAATGATGGTCCAGCCATCTTGAGGGAGTGGGGGATATATAGTGAATGGGCTACACATGCACACTTACACATAGAATGACTTTGATTAGTGAACATGATAGGCTGCTGTGAACAGATGTGTTTTGAGGGCGCGCCTAAAACTGTGCAAATTGTGGATAGTCCTAATTTCTTGGGGTAGAGCATTCCAGAGGATTGGCGCAGCGCGGGAGAAGTCTTGGAGTCGGGAGTGGGAGGTGCGGATTAGTGCAGAGGTTAGTTGAAAGTCTTTTGCAGAGCGCAGCAGTCGGCTAGGCCGATACAGAAATGAGGGAGGAGATGTAGGGGGGTGCTGCACTGTGGAGAGCTTTGTGGGTGAGAACAAGTACTTTGAGTTGGATCCTATAATGAATGGGCAACCAGTGTAACAATTGGCGAAGAGCGGACGTGTCCGAGTACCGATTAGCCAGATGGATGACCCTGGCTTCTGCATTAAGTATGGACTGGAGAGGGGAAAGTTGAGTAATGGGGAGCCCAATTAATAGAGCGTTGCATTAGTCCAGGTGGGAGTGGATCAATGCGACAGTGAGGGTTTTTGTTGTTTCCATGATGAGAAAAGGGTGGATTCTAGAGATGTTCTTTAGGTGTAAGAGGCAAGGGAGTGCAAGAGATTGTATATGGGATGTGAAGGAGAGATTGGTGTCAAACATAACGCCCAGACAGCGTGCCTGTGTTGTTGTGGTGCCACCCACGGAGAGGGAAATGTCAGATTTAGAGAGGTTAGTAGACGGCGGGTGCAGAAGAAGTTCAGTTTTGGAGAGGTTGAGTTTCAGATAGAGAGCGGACATGATGTTGGAGACTGCGGACAGACAGTCACAGGCGTTCTGTAGTACAGCGGGGGTAAGGTCGGGGATGACATGTATAGTTGTGTGTCATCAGCAGAAAGATGGTACTGAAAGCCAAATCTGCTGATGGTCTGTTCAATTGGGGCCGTGTAGAGAGAGAAGAGAAGGGGGCCAAGGACTGAGCCCTGAGGTACCCCGACAGCGAGAGGAAGAGGAGATGACGTGGAGCCAGCGAACAAAACACTGAAGGAGCTGTCAGAGAGAAAGGAAGAGAACCAGGAGAGAGCAGTGTCCTTAATGCCTAGTGACTGGAGCCTAGAGAGTAGGAGAGGGTGGTCAACAGTGTCGAAAGCTGCAGAAAGGTCGAGAAGAATGAGCAGAGAGTGGTCACCGTTACATTTTGCTGTCAGAAGGTCATTGGTAACTTTGAGTGCAGTTTCAGTTGAATGTAGGGGGCGGAAACCGGACTGTGAAGGGTCTAGGAGGGAGTGAGTGGAGAGGTAACAGGTAAGGCGGGAGTATACTAGGCGCTCCAAAAGTTTAGTGGTGAAGGGGAGATTGGAGACTGGTCTGTAGTTGTTTGTGCAGGATGGGTCGAGAGCGGGTTTCTTTAATAATGGAGTAATGATAGTGTTTGAAGGAGGATGGGAAAAATTGTAGTTAGGTGAGTTGTGACTACTGGAGAGAGAGAGACTGGAGGAGATGTGAGGGAATGGGGTTGGTAGTGCATGTAGTCAGACGAGAAGAAGAGAGGAGTCTGGGTATCATCGTAATTGTACTGACCTTGAGAATCCTGATGTCTCCTGTTTTTTTACCGGTTAATAAATACTGTCAAACTAAAATCCAGAAAGCATTCAACACTAGAACTCGTCTTCCAAAAAATCCCAAAGAGCCCAGCCCTCATACGCCTGTGTCGATGGGAAAAATAAAAAAAAGTTATGGGTCATAGAAGATGGGGAGGAAAAAAAATGCAGATGTATAAACGGAGCGTTCAGGTGCATGTATACTCCACCATTATTAGGAACGACACTGGCAACAGCTTCCAGTCACCTCTACGATTTGTATTATGGCTTGGGAAATACGATGCTCATAAAAATAAAGGGAACACTAAAATACCACATCCTAGATGTCGATGAATTAAGTATTCCAGTTGCAAATCTTTATTAATTGTATTAGTGGGATGCGTTGACAACGAAAAACCCCATAAAAATGACAAATGTAAATAAAAATTAATATCCCACGGAGGTCTGAATTTGGAGTGATACACAAAATCAAAGTGAAAAATCAAATTACAGGCTGATCTAACTTCAGTGGAAATGCCTCATGACAAGGAAAAGATGCTCAGTATTGTGTGTAGCCACCATGTGCCTGTATGACCTCCCTACAATGCCTGGACATGCTCCTGATGAGGTGTCGGCTGTTCTTCTGAGGGATCTCCTGCCAGACCTAGATAAAAAGGCAACCTGTCATCAGGTTTGGCCGATAAGAGTTACGGCCACCGCCTTTCTGGGCTTATCTACAGCATTCTATAATTCTGTATATAAGCCCCCAATCCGACCTGCAAGAGAAATAAAATAAGTTTTATTATACTCACCTGCTGGATGGTCCAGTCCGATGAGTGTCGCTGGTCTTAGTTCGGCGCCTCCCATCTTCTTGCGATGTTGCCCTGCCACTTGCTTCATGGCTCCCTGGCACCCAAGACCTGCGACATCCATTGGACCGGATCGCCCTGCAGGTGAGTATAATAAAAGTTATTTTTCTTTTCTTGCAGGTCGGATTGGGGGCTTATAAAATGCTGTAGACAAGCCCTGAAAGGTGATGGACGTAACTCGTTTCGGCAAAACCTGGTGACAGGTTCCCTTTAAAGCATCTGTCAACTCCTGCACAGTCTGTGGTGCAATGTGATGTTGGTGGATAGAATGAGACATGATGTCCCAGATGTGCTTGATTGGACCCAGGTCTAGAGAATGGACAGGCCAGTCTATAGCATCTACGTACTCATCATGCAGGAACTGCTGACAACCTTCAGCCACATGAGACCTAGCATTGTCATGCATCAAAAGGAACCCAGAGCCCATTGCACCATCATATGGTATCAGAAGGGGTCTGAGGATCTCATCCCGTTAAGAAAGGGCAGTCAGGGTACCTCTGACTAGCGCATGGAGGGCGGTGCGGCCCTCCAGAGAAATGCCTTCCCACACCATTATTGACCCACTGCCAAACCGGTCATGCTGGAGGATGTTGCAGGCATCAGAATGTTCTCCTCGATGTCTCCATATTCTGTCACGTCAGTCACGTGCTCAATGTGAACCTGCTTTCATCTGTGAAGAGCACAGGGCATCAATGGTCAATCTGCCAATCTTGGTGTTCTCTGGCAAATGCGACTCGCCTTGCATGGTGTTAGGCTGTAAGCCAACACTCACTTGCATACCACCCTCATGGAGTCTGTTCTGACAGTTTAAGCAGACACATGGATCTTAGTGACCTGCCGGAGGTCATTTTGCAGGGCTCTGGCACTGCTGCTCCTGTTCCTCCTTACACAGGAGGTAGCGGTTCTGCTGCTGGGTTGTTGCCCTCCTACGGCCCCCTCCATGTATCCTAGTGTACTGGCCTGTCTGCTGCATGCTCTGGACACTGTGCTGACACACAGCTACCCTTCTTGCCACAGCTCGCATTGATGTGCCAGGTTAATTTCATAGAAGTGTGATTGACTTTGAGTTGCATTGTGTTATTTAAAGGTTCCCTTTAATTTTTTTGAGCAGTGTATTTAACATGTAATAGTCCTTTTTAACTTCATTTTTACATCCCCATAAATAATTTGTTCACCTGAAAATAAGAAACTTTGTAATATATCTTATTATAGAAAAATCTGCTTCTTTCTTCTCCTGGTCTAAACTTTCATGCGTGAAATTCTCAATTCACAGGTAAAATCTGTTTTCAGTAAATACAGACTTTCCATTGCTGAGGTAGGAGATGACAGTTGGTGCTCAAACTTCTACAGAGAACTATAACTGTCCTTTTCAGGAGAACTTGCAGCGGAATGTCTGGCTTCCTCTAGCTCCTCCCCTCTCCATACAATTTTAAAAGCACCAACTCTCACCTCCTATCCCAGTAATGGGAAACTCCTGACTTCACTGAATACAGATTTTACCTATGAATTAAGAATGAAAGATCAGTCCAGGAGGACAAAGAAGCAGATTTCTCTGCTAAGTTGTTTTTCAAAATTGCTTACCGGTATTTTCATGTGTACTACTGATTAAAACAAAACAAAAAAACCCTCATGGGGTACCTTTTTAAGGCTTGAGGCAGTATCTATTCTCTTCATACAGGTATTTAACTATTTCCAGCAACTTCACTGAATGCTGCATGTGTCCAACCTCTATCATTCATCTTTGCAGCATATATAATGTATTTAACTATTTTCAGCAACTTCACTGAATCCTGGGTGTGTCCAACCTCTATCATTCATCTTTGCAGCATATATAATGGTATTTAACTATTTCCAGCAACTTCACTGAATCCTGCATGTGTCCAACCTCTATCATTCATCTTTGCAGCATATATAATGTATTTAACTATTTCCAGCAACTTCACTGAATGCTGCATGTGTCCAACCTCTATCATTCATCTTTGCAGCATATATAATGTATTTAACCATTTCCAGCAACTTCACTGAATCCTGCATGTGTCCAACCTCTATCATTCATCTTTGCAGCATATATAATGGTATTTAACTATTTCCAGCAACTTCACTGAATCCTGCATGTGTCCAACCTCTATCATTCATCTTTGCAGCATATATAATGGTATATAGTTATTTCAACTCACACTGCTTGTCCCCTTATGCTATTGAGGTCAAGTAACTTTTCAAAGTGGTTTATGATCCATGTAGGCCTGGACACTTGTTTATCTGCTAAATACATGTATTGTGTCCTGCTGTCCTAACTTAGTTTGATTGCTAACGAGTAAGGAGAGAAAAAAAAAAAGGAAAATCTTAGAAGTGGCCTTCTATAAATTCAGAGCTAGCCTGGGGAAGGCATTTATGCAGGGGGGCATTTATCTACATGTAATCTAAGTACATGTATCAAAGTACGCTGGCAGTTATAACATGGCAGTTAGACAGGTAAGACAAATCTATTCCCAGTACATTTGGGCAACCCCAAATATTTACCATATGCATTTGTCTAATTTATATCCTGGCCGCTGCATTTACACACATCCACCGCCCTGGTATTAACTCTCTACACTCCGTCCATATTGGCCCCTCACTCCTTTCCTCTCCTATGTATAGCACTCACGCTCTTTTCACATTGCTACACAGCACAGATCCATTCAGTCCCACCATTCAACATCAGAGACGCTCTCACAAATCACTTAACCATCTGTTCACTCTTTCTATCCTCCTTCTCCTAGTCGCAGGAGACATTGTTCCCAACCCTGGTCCCCCATGGTATAGAAAGTCAAACCCCCCAACTGCTGCACTCAGAAACCCCTCTAATCTTATCAATATTCCCTACCTGCCATCTGTCTCTCTTAATTGTGCCCTTTGGAATTCTCGATCAGTGTGTAACAAACTCTCCTTCATTCACGACTTTTTCCTTTCTAATTCTCTTAACCTTCTGGCTCTTACTGAAACCTGGATCCAGCAGTCAGACACTACCGCTGCTGCTGCTCTTTCATATGGTGGACTACACTTTTCTCATACTCCAAGATCAGACAATAGAGCAGGTGGAGGCGTTGGTCTGCTCCTATCATCAAAATGTACCTTTCAGGCTATCCCTCAAGTACCCTCACTTGTCTTCCCTTCTTTTGAGGTCCATGCCGTCAGACTCTACACCCACTTCTCCATGCGAGTGGCGGTGGTATATCGTCCTCCCGGCCCCTCCCATCAGTTCCTGGATCATTTTGACACTTGGCTTCCACATTTTCTCTCCTGTGACATCCCTACCCTCATCATGGGCGATTTCAACATCCCCATTGCTCTTCCCCTCTCCCCATCTGCTACTCACCTTTTATCTCTAACCTCCTCTTTGGCCTTTTGCAGCTTACTAATTCTCCAACGCCAATTACTTCAAAGAAAAAATTGACCAGCTCTGACAGGAAATTATCTCCCAACCACCTCATACCATGCACTGTCCTCCCTCCCCCACTGCATCTAGCTCACTCTCTGATTTTGAACCAGTCACAGAAGAAGAAGTAAGCAGGCTCCTTGCATCTTCTCGCCCAACCACTTGCACCAGTGACCCTACTCCGTCACATCTACTCCAGTCCAGTTCCCCTGCTGTCACCCCTCACCTAACTAAAATATTTAACCTCTCTCTCTCTTCTGGTATCTTTCCCTCCTCATTTAAGCATGCCGTCATATATCCACTACTTAAAAAACCATCCCTTGACCAAAGCTGTGCCGCTAACTATAGACCTGTCTCTAATCTTCCCTTCATCTCTAAACTCCTGGAACGCCTGGTCCACTCCCGTCTTATCCGCTATCTCTTTGATAACTCTTTTCGACCCTCTCCAATCCGGTTTCCGCTCTTTACACTCTACTGAAACTGCACTCACTAAAGTCTCTAATGATCTACTAACAGCTAAATCAAATGGTCATTACTCCATGCTAATTCTCTTGGATCTCTCTGCAGCATTCGACACTGTGGATCATCAGCTCCTCCTCACTATGCTCCGTTCCATTGGCCTCAAGGACACCGTTCTCTCCTGGTTCTCTTCCTATCTCTCTGACCGCTCCTTTACTGTATCTTTTGCTGGCTCCTCCTCCTCTCATCTTCCCCTTACTGTTGGGGTTCCTCAAGGATCAGTCCTAGGCCCCCTCCTCTTCTCTTTGTATACTGCCCCTATTGGTCAAACAATCAGTAGATTTGGTTTCCAGTACCACCTCTATGCTGACGACACCCAATTATACGCTTCTTCTCCTGACATCACGCCAGCCTTTCTAGAAAACACCGGCGATTGTCTAAATGCTGTGTCTAACATCATGTCCTCACTATATCTGAAACTGAACCTATCAAAGACTGAACTCCTTGTGTTTCTACCCTCTACTAATGCACCTATGCCCGACATTGCCATTTCTGTGTGTGGTTCCACTATTACTCCCCAGCAACAGGCCCGCTGTCTTGGGGTCATACTTGACTCCGAGCTTTCCTTTTTCCCCCACATACAATCACTGGCTCGCTCTTGTTATCTGCACCTCAAAAACATTTCTAGAATTCGACCTTTTTTTTTTTTTTTACTTTTGACTCCGCAAAAACTGACTCTTATTCATTCTCGTCTCGACTATTGTAACTCCCTTCTAATCGGTCTCCCTCTTACCAAATTCTCCCCCCTCCAATCTGTCTTGAATGCTGCTGCCAGGATCATATTCCTCGCGAATCGTTACACCGATGCCTCTACCTTGTGCCAGTCATTACACTAGCTACCCATCCACTCCAGAATCGAGTACAAACTTATTACCCTCACCCACAAAGCTCTTCATGGCTCAGCACCACCCTACATCTCCTCCCTCGTTTCAGTATACCATCCTACCCGCGCCCTCCGTTCTGCTGATGACCTGAGGTTAGCATCCTCAATAATCAGAACCTCCCACTCCCGTCTCCAAGACTATACACGTTCTGCGCCAATTCTTTGGAATGCACTTCCCAGGTCAATACGATTAGTCCCCCAATCCACACAATTTTAAGCGTGCCCTGAAAACGCATTTATTCAGACTGGCCTACCGCCTCAACACATTAACCTAATCTATCCCTGTGTGGCACAGTCAAAAGTTTTACCATAACCAGGTTCCCTGCATCATGTTCCCACATGCTTTATGTATCCATTAGCCCTCTGCATCTGTACTGTTACACACTTAACATTATGGCTGGTCCATACAATCAGGGCAACTGTTACCACCCACCTTTCGTGTCTCCCCTTTTTTCCTCATAGATTGTAAGCTTGCGAGCAGGGCCCTCATTCCTCTTGGTATCTGTTATGATCTGTGTGATTATTTTTATGCTGTAAAGTCTATTGTCTGTACAAGTCCCCTTGGAAATGTAAAGTGCTGCGGAATATGTTGGCGCTATAGAAATAAAATTTATTATTATATTATTATTATTATTGCCAAACTACTTTCTGTTTGCGCGTCTTTTCTGCTGTACTAAACCTAGCTTGCCATAAGTCTCTATATTGATTGCGTACAGCAGTTGTTTTTTTTTATCAACACCTTTGGTTGAAAACGGCAAACCCTAATGAAAGTTAAAGGGGTCCAACGAGCCCCAATGGTAACTTGTGCTTTTGACCCTCCTACACATTGTTGATTTCACAACTCAAATATGAACAGGACATAATTTAAGAAAACAAGATCCTTTTCTTTATTTGGGTGGAGAAGGTATATATATATATATATATATATATATATATATATATATATATATATATATATATATATATAGTTTTATTCTGTTGTTAGACTTTTTTTAGTCCTTTAAAATGATATCTGTCGAGAATGGAAATCTTTACATCTGTGTGAACGGAGTCTCGCAACTATCCGACTTTTTTTTCTCATGAAATGACAATGATGAATTTTGTGAGGACGCGCACAGATGACAGACAGGACTGCCGTTTTATTACGAGCAGAAACGACCAAAGTGTTACAGAACAGCCTCTCCGGAGACTTGTGGTTGTGTAGATTGTTGCTCGCTGCATATATGGTCATGCCCCGGGAATGTTCTACTACAGAACTGGGTAAATGAGAGAGAGGATGTGTTCAGCACGCACAATCCATTTATATCATGTGGTGCGTTAATTATATTGAAAGAGACTAGTAAAATTGAAATATGTTGTGTTTAAAAACTGCAAATTTTATATCATTTTAATTTTACAAATATTAAAGTAAATCTGTCAGCAGGTCAAAAGTGGTCAGTTTTTGCTCTTGTTTTATTCCCCTGAGTATACAGTTTTTTGTTTTTTTACAATCTGCCGTACAGTTCCTGAGATATGGGCTTTTTTTTAAAATTTGGTGCTAATTTTTAGACACTATCGAAGGGGTGTGGCTCAGTTATGCAAAGCAGCCTGAAGACACGCCTCCAGAGAATCCAGTTAGCCACTCCCCCTTCATAAAGACTAAATAAAATCGGTGCTAAATACAAAGGCCCGTATCTCAGCAACCGAGTGGCGGATTTTTAAATAACAAAAAACAGAGTACTCTGGGGAGCAGTGAGAATAAAATAAGAGCAAAATCTGGCTACTTCTGACTTGGTGACAGGTCCTCCTTAAATTTATACAATCAGTGAAATGGTGCGATTACTTTCCCCTATGGGCTCTCTGCCTTTCCTGCTATCAGCTGAACAGCAAGGTAAGCAATGCATATCAACTACAGTGTCTGTCTTCAGTAGAGATGAGCCAATTTGTTTGGATTTTGGCCCCGAATCTGATTTTGACAAACTCGTGCCATGTTCGAGCACTATTCGTGCTGAATGAATGTCTTATGATCGGTTCCGAACATATTCAGTAATGTGTATTCCCATTGATTCTAACGACGTTCGGCTGTGTTTGACAAATATTGCAAAAACAATATTTGATTCCGATCGCATTCGGAACCAAATCAAACAAATTCGCTCATCTCTAGTTTTCAGTTAAACAATGTTGTCACTGATCTGGGCAGATAAAGGGCCCGTAATGACCCTTTGCCATAGTAATCATATTTTGCTAAAAGTACATGAGGTTTAGGAATCTCTTTAAATTGTATATTTAAGCAGACAGTATGGAAGAAGCGAATGTTCACAGGTATCTGAGAAGCAGAGAAGTTTTTGTAAAGCAGAGCTGACCTCTATATTCTTCTTCCATTAGACATCTAAGGCCGTACGTTTTGACATAAGACACCGAGACCATGAAGGGCACATATATTAGGAAGCCAAAATTGGAAGATGAGTCACCGCTGACTAAAGTTTCAGCGTTTCCGGTCACAGTGCGGGCCTTCCTGTCACCGCTTGCTCATGGACTTACACATAATGGAAAATCTCATGGTGTTCCAAAACAATAACATGGGATTTTTCTCCCATTTTTATGTGTATTTTCTTATATTTTGGGTCCATGTATGTGTATTTGTGTAGACTGTACACGCTAGATGAAGGCTACGCTGACGTCCCTGCTTGGTGAGCCACAAACATGCATTAGAATGGCTCCAGCTATAATGAGCTCTGCCTGGCCTTTTTCTGCACCATATTACCTTGCATTTCCCTTGTGTTGGCTGTTGTAAAGAAATTTCGTGGTCGACCTTCTCTTTTCCTAGCAATTCTTTGGAGTTCTCAGAACCAGGATTTTGGAAGGTATAGGAAAAAAATTTATAAAATCTTAAAATAAACGCTTAACACTTCTTTTTTTTTTTGAAGCATTCTATCATTTAAGAGAATGAAACATGAATGACCAAAAGAGAAGTCTAAATCGTCAATATGTGGTGTTACCACCTTTTGCCTTCGTCAGTTGTTCTAGGTATACACATACAGCTTTCAAAAGAGCTCTGTAGGGAGGTTGTGCCAAACATCTTGGAGAACCAACCAGATAACTTCTGTATGTCGCTTGCGCAAATCCTTCTGTCCCTTCGTGTAATCATATTTTTAAGTTTGAAAGAAGACACAAGTCCATGATGATTCCCGACTGTACATTATGGATCAACGTCCCTTCACAGAGTGTAGGACCAATAACATGCAATATTATGTTTTTCAAGAAAGGCATGCAGACCCTCAAAAATAACTTGATATTGAGATTAGGGCTTTGTGGGCCTGTATCGTCACTTCCAGGACTTCTTGTTCCTTTTTTCCTCTTTACATTAAATATATTTCTTAATCATATTGGCTGGGTGTTTTGGGTCATTGTTCTGCTGCAGAATAAATTTGGAGTCAATCCAACGCCTCCTTCATGGTACTGCATGATGGGTACGAATCTGCCTGTATTTCTTAGCACTGTGGACACCATTAATCCTGAGCAAATCCCCAACTTCATTGCCTGAAGTGCAGTCGCAAACCTTCAGTGATCTTACATGATGCTTCCCTGCTGTCTGCAGATGCTCATTATTGTACCACTCTTCAGCCCCTCACAAACAAACTTCTTTAGTTACAGCCAAATATTTCACATGGTGAATGTATGGCTTTTTGGCTGCAATTTTTCCGTTAAAGGGAATCTGTCACCTTTTTTTAGCCCTATCAGCTGCTGGCACCGCCATCAGGGGCTTAGCTACAGCATTCTGTAATGCTGTAGATACGCCCTCGATGTAACCTGAAAGATAAGAAAAACAAGTTAGATTATACTCACCCTGGCGTCCGGTCCGATGGGTGTCGTGGTCCGGTCCTGCACCTCCCATCTCCTAGTGATGATGTCCTCCTCCATCTGCTGCGGCTCCGGCACAGGCGTACTCTCCCGGCGCCTGCGCACTGCAGTACTTTACTCTGCCTTCAACAGGGCAGATAAAGTACGCCTGCGCAGGAGCAGCGGCAGAATTAAGAAGGAGGACATCATCGCTAGGAGTTGGGAGGTGCCGGATCAGGCCGCGACACCCACCGCACCCAACCGCGCCCTCCCGGTAAGTACAATCTAACTTGTTTTTCTTATCTTTCAGGTTACATTGGGGGCTTATCTACAGCATTACAGAATGCTGTATATAAGCCCCTGATGGCGGTGCCGGCAGCTGATAGGGCTAAAAATAGGTGACAGATTCCCTTTAAGACCATTTATAGACTTCAATGAACAATAGATGGGTGTAGCTGGGTCCCACTGGTTGCTGCCAATTCTGAGCTGATGGCACTGCTGGACATTTTCTGATTTCAAAGGGGAAAAAAGCATGTTATGTCTTTTAATCTGCTGCACTAAGTTCATTGGCGGACCAAGGTGCCTAATGTTGCCCATTTTTGGTGCTTCTACTGAAGCGCTTGAAGAGCACATCATGAAACCCCTTGAAATGTTTCCCTGGTAGAGACCTTGCTGATATAGTATAACTACCTTGTGTCTTGTTGCTGTGCTCAGCTTTGCCTTAGTTTCAGGTCACAGATCATACACCATCGTCCACAACCTCACCTTTGTTTGTTTTAGAATTTGGATGTTGCTCACCAAGTTTTAAGTCTCCTACACCGCTGATTGTGTTGTCTGTTTAAATCTTCATATACCTGACTTTGTGCAAGTATATTTTGAAGAATCGATGATGCTTTGAAACCCAAGGGCGGCTGCACCAAATATTGATTTGATTTAATTTCTTTAGTTTATTCACTTTATTTTTATCAATTAACAAAATATTAACTGTTAACACTTCTATTTTGAAAGCATTCTCGATTTGCATAATTTTTTTCCCACCTGCCTAAAACTTTTGCACAATACTTGGCGAAAATGTCAATTTAATTAAACCTGTTTTTTATTATAAATTTTTTTATGATTATCAATGAAAAACAATTTTGTAATACTGCGCTTTTCACACTGGCTACTTGAACAGACACAATGGCCTGATGCTTTCTGCAAGGAACTTATCAGCTTTGCTGTGTAGACTCGGACATGCTCATCAGGGAGTAGACAATTTAAAGGGAACCTGTCAGGTCACCTTAGCTGAGACTAGTCCACCAGGGCTTTCTTTCACAGAGACTAGACCTGCATTTAATACGCTAATAACTCCCTCCTATGTGTGATGAATGTGTGCTCCCCATTGGCTGGTCGAGAAGGACTCTGGCTTCATTATGCATCCTATGGGATGCACAGTTAAGCCAGGTGTAATCTCTCCAGCTTCATCAGACCACTGCACATGCCCAAGGAGGAATAAAAAATGCCGAGTCCTGCGTGACCAGCCCGTGGGACGTGATTATAGTATTTGATGCAGTACTAGTCTGAGTGAAGAAAAGCCCCCTGGACTAGTCCTAGAGGGTTCCCGTCCAGGAGCCACAGAATGCCGACCTCGCCCCTGGACCGGTTTTATTCCCTTATCTCTAGTTATCAGCCTCTCTGGGAGTCTTATTTTGGGACCACAAATATGTTTGTGAGTGGATTGTTTCCTTACATTGGCTTTACTTATGTACTACATTGTTTCTCTTGACCAGAGATAATAAATATATATATTTGCATTTGTGAT
Source organism: Dendrobates tinctorius (assembly GCF_039654945.1). Lineage (NCBI taxonomy): Eukaryota > Metazoa > Chordata > Amphibia > Anura > Dendrobatidae > Dendrobates > Dendrobates tinctorius. The sequence continues at coordinate 18,477,691 of NW_027361689.1, read as the reverse complement.
TTATATACTGCCATCTTGTTTTCGTCATTGAAATTGCAGGGTGTTACTCTAATCCAGGTGTTCTCCCATCCCATTTGCCTGTGTTCGTGTGTACATACACACATACATATATATGTATATGTCTGTGTATGGGCCCTCATACCACCCTTATGGAGTCTGACAATTTGAGCAGACACATGGATGTTAGTGGCCTGCTGGAGGTCATTTTGCAGTGCTCTGGCACTGCTCTTCCTATTCCTCCTTACACAAAGGAGGAGATAGTGGTCCTGCTGCTGAGTTGTTAACCTCCTATGGCCCACTCCACGTCTCCTGGTGTACTGGCCTGTCTCCTGGTATCTGCCCCATGCTCTGGACACTGTGCTGACAGACACAGCTACCCTTCTTGCCACAGCTCACACTGGTGTGCCATTGTGGATGAGCTGTACTACTCCTTCATGTTACTGTTCAGCACCTCTAGGGGTGGGAGCAATGATAAAATGCAAAAGTGACCAAAACAGCCAAAAGGATGAGAACAGAGAAATGGTCTGTGGTCACCTGTGCATAACCACTCCTTTATATTGGATGTCTTGCTAATTGCTTATCATTTCTACCTGTTGGTCTGTTCCCTTTTCCACAAGAGCAGGAGAAATTGATTCACAATCGTTGTTGCTTCACAACTGGACAGCATGATGTCACAGAAGTATGATTTTCTTAGAATTAGACTATACTGTTTGTATTTCCTTTAATTTTTGGGCAGTGTATATATAGAATGTAAGTGGCTTTCAAACCCCTTCTAAAGGCAGCTCAGCACCTTTGTCTAACTTAGAGCTCATTCACACTGACTCTGTGGCACGAGTGTCATCAGTTGTTCTCGCCCGTGAAAAAGAAAATATTCTCCACCTTCTCCTTTCTGACAGTCTGTGTAAATGAGACCACACCAAGTCTTGTCTGATTTTTTTCTTGGACCCATAGACTTGCATTGCTGATATTGATCCTACACTTGGATCAGAATCGGGCATGTCTCTGGGATTTTGGCGAAATCGCTGACTTATGAAATTACCCCATTCACTTTTATAGGTACGAGTGCTATCTGTTCAAAACACGTGCACAGGAAATGGACTTCTGAATAAGCCCTATCTGTGTGGATAAGCTGCTGCAGACACTCGGAGGAGGAGCAATGGGCTGAGCCATCACTGCCATCATCTGTACTCCTAATGAGTATGTGCTGATATCAAGGCAGGAAATAGACAGGGGAAAAAAAGCAGGCGTATGGAAGTCACTTCCATTTATTGATTTCTTTTAAGAAAAATCCCCTAATAAAGTGATTTGCAAACTTTCAGGACTTTCCATGCTGGACAAAAGTTATAAAAAAATAAAAATTGTGGTTCTTCTTTAATGACTTATACAAGATGAGGGTTTGTACGCAGTGCCTCTGTCGCTCTCTGGACTGCACTGGCTACAGAGACAATACTGGAAGCAAGTGTGTGTCCGAAACATGGCTGCCCCCCAGGAAAGTTCCTAAAAATAAAGAAAAAAATATATTTTTGTTCTACAGATACTTGCTAAAATGAAATGGAACCTTCCCTTTAAAGATTTATCTTTCACACAAAAATCCTTTAAAATACATGACTTTTGCCGAGCCCCGGGGGAAAGTATGGCAAGTTTTAGTAAAAGCCTAAAGTTCCTTAAGAAATAGTTTCCAGAAAACTTAGCGGCTTGTTCTCCTGTCCTAGACAGGTATGGTGCGCTGTGACACCGCCGTGGGAACGCCAGATTACATATCGCCAGAGGTGCTGAAGTCTCAGGGCGGAGATGGCTACTACGGACGGGAGTGCGACTGGTGGTCGGTTGGAGTCTTCCTCTTTGAGATGCTGGTCGGTAAGTGAAGCCATCCTATAAATATCCCACATACACTAATGTAGCTCGTTCACGACAGTCTACGAAATGATGAAGCAAATTTTGCCATTAGTCCTTATTTGAAAATCTTTCATTTGCAGTTCCTATTCAATGATGTGTTTCCACGGTAACAGACCACAAACATTCTCTGTGTGTAGTCTGAACCCACAGCCATACGTCCAACCCCGTCCACTACTTTCTGCTAACCTGCTGAATGTATGTTATTAAAAAATCAAGAGGGTGACTGACTACATGGGGGGGGGGGTTTGTTTGTAGTCTGTTACCACAGAAACATTGCTGAATAGTAAGTATATGCACAATAATAGTATGGACATCTCATGTAAAACTCCTTCCGCTATCGTTTTCAAGCATTGAAATTATTAAAATAATAAAAAAAAAATAGTTCTTTAAGAGTTTTATTGGGGACCATCTGATAATCTAGAATTTTTTTTTAAGTTTTGCACGTATTTCTGGCACCAAAATGCAAATTTTGGAATTTTTTCAAACAATCCAAGTCCGAGCATAAGGCACCAAATATGGGACTCCTCTGTTTTTTTTAAAAAGTGATAGTAATAGAATTCCATCATTTTAGATTTTTTTCCGCTATTTAAATGTTAAGCGGAGTATTCCGACCATCCTGTAATTCAGCATTATCTGATAGTTTGGAATTAAAAATATGCACGGGACATCGGACTCTTTATCTTTGCCATTAAAGGAGTTTGCACTGTAAAAAGTAGGTTGTCACCAATCCACACAATCGGCGATAACTTACTGATCCCTGGAGCTCCCACCGCTCTGACCCCCAACCAGGGTCGAGAATGAGACTTTTTTTGGTGGTCCCATCAGGGCTGTTTTCAACCATCTCCAAAGTCCTATAGTTGATGAACGAAGTGATGGTGCAGATACGGGACCATTGACCCATTTCATCGGGGCACTTTTCATATTTTGGATTGATGGGGGTCCCAGCGGAGGCTTTATACATGATGTGCTTTGTGTTACTACAGTCAGCCCCGGGCCATGTGTAACCCCTCACCTGACCCCGGACACTGTATAAAGCATGGTCCATCATAATGTAATATAAAGCGGTATATGATGACCGAATAATACACCATGAGAAAGATTACCCCACTAGTTAAGATTTACCTGTTCATCCAGCTAGATGTGGCTTGGGTAACAACATCCTAAAGGGATGTGGACAAATCCCTACTCCTTAATGGCGTAGCGCCATTCACTTTCACAATCAGGAGGTGAGCATGTCGACCACATTGTGGCCCCAAAGAACCACTTTTAAAAAGTTTTCAATGACATGCAGATCACAAAGGGTCTCTTTGCTGTGATCACCAGTGATCGGCTGGAGAAACCTGGCAGTAAGTGTTCAGTTTCCCTGCAGTGCCTCCACTGGAGGAGTTATGCATTACATAAAACCCATTACCATTCATTGTATTGTCTCCCTCCTGCCCTTTTTGTAAAGCTCCCCACAAAAAAAAATGTAAAAGTGGGGTTTTTAAATAGCACAACACCTGCACATGTTAAGTTTTGGGGAGCTGGGACCGCTAGTGATCAAGTGAAAGGAGAGTCCTGTTACATCTTTTGAGCTTGAGACCTATTATTTTTTCCAGATAAGGCTAACCTCTTGTCTTAAGGATTTAGTGTTAGGGCCCCGTCACACATAGCGACTCACCAGCAATCCCGACAACGATATCAACGTGTCAGGATCGCTGGTGTGTCACTACATGATCGCTGGTGAGCTGTCAAACAGACAGCTTCACCAGCGATCAGCACCAGCGACGCCGAGCGGGCGTCGTCGCTGTGTACTTTAGTTACCAGCGCGCTGGTGCAAGGAGCTGGTAACTAAGGTACACATCGGGTATCCAAGGGACGTGCGTCACTTAGAAACCCGATGTGTTCCTTGGTTACCAGCTCCCTGCATCAGTGCGCTGGTAACTAAAGTACACATCGGGTTTCTAGGCGCTGCGCACCCCTTAGAAATCCTGCGTTTACCCTAGTTACCAGCTCCTGCTCGCTGGTCTCCCGCCTGTCACACACAGCGATGCGTGATGGCCAGCGGGAGACCAGCGACCCCAAAAATGTCCAGAGGTTTCCACAGCGATCAGAGATAACCGGCAGGGGGGCTGGCCGCTGATAAGTGTCACACACAGCGATCTCGCTGGTGAGATCGCTGTTGCGTCAGAAAACTTGTGACTCGGCAGCGATCTCGCTAGCGAGATCGCTATGTGTGACAGGGCGTTAACTTTTTGGTTGTGTTGGGAAATTGGCTGTAAAGTAGATTATTTTTTTAAATTCATTTTATGTTTTCAAAATTCATCTTACTGTTTTTGTCCCTTTTTTTTTTTTTTGTTTTCCTCAACTTCAGGGGACACGCCGTTTTATGCGGATTCTTTGGTCGGCACCTATAGCAAAATTATGGATCACAAGAATTCCTTAAATTTTCCAGATGATGTAGAAATTTCTAAACATGCCAAGAACCTCATCTGTGCCTTCTTAACAGACAGGTAATCCGTGAAGCCACAACAACGGAGCTTTCTTCCCAATTCTGCCCGCCGGAGTAGAGTAACATGCCTTATAAAGACTTTTATTATAGAATTGCTATAAAAAAAATAGCATCTGTCGTCTCTGGTTTCTTATGAATTGTCTGTTTTAGTGAATGTCTACATTCACCTTAGTGTATTAATTCTGGCTCATTGTGCCGTCCCTCTGTTGTTCCTCATAGAAATGTCTGAATAGTGAACGGAGCGTCAAATCAGATGCGTCCGCAGTCAGGTTGACTTTGTCAATACTAATCCGTAAATATGGCGTATCCTCCCATACACACTGGGACAATACTTAAAGGAAATGGTAACACTTCTTAAAGGGGTCATCTATCCACGGAATAGGTTAGAGTCTGACTGCCCGGACCCCACTCTTCCCGTGTGAGGTTTTCTTTTGGTGTTGGGGGCATAAACTTTGTTTTTGAGGAATATTTGGAGAGTTTCTGCTAAAAATCACCCCTCTGTGTGCACATAGCCTTAGATTTGCCCAGTCTAGGACTTGAGATCTGCAGGGGACGATTTCAGATACTGCAAGCTGCCTCCCAGCCATGATCAAATTATGCTAGACAAGCCTTTTATTTTTTATTTTTTTTTATACAACCCACCTTTTATTCAGGTTGTTCCCCGCCATTTGGTTTTCTTGCCTTCTATACAGTCGTGTGGGACTATGGTGCACACGTCTGACTGTCACGCCTTTAACGCCGCCTCACAGCAGATGAGCTGGTTCATATTGCTCAGCGGGGACCCGTGTGGAGCGAGTCCACCAGCAAACGTTGAGTGCTAGGCTTGTGGGTAGATAATACTATTGGTGGGAAAAATACTTTCAGCGTCTAAATCACCCGCATCTTAGGGTTTTCCTCATCTTTAGATGGGATCACCTATCTGACCGCTGGGACCTCCACAGATCTCGAAATCTGGGCTCTGAAATGCCCCTTGAGAATAGATCTGTGGTCAGTCGTGCACCGTTGTTCCATTCGTTCTCTTTGCTGTAGAGAATGCGTAGTGCGGCAGTAGTCCTCATGCCCGGTCACTGCTCCATATAGACAGGGCGTTTCAGAGCCCTATTTTTGGCGGTCCCAACAGGCGGATAGGTGATAATTTTTTAAAGTGGGAATACCCCTTTAAAGTGTTATAAAATAATTCCCCATAAAGAGTTGTGGCGCTCCTGTAATACAGAATCGGGGGACACATGATGGTCAGTCTTGTGTGTGAACCATCCACCGGGGAAACTTGAGAAGAAAATGGTACAAAATTCGGCCTTAATCTTGTGAGATGAGGGCAGGTAGCGGGTGGAATTCTGGATGTATGGACGGTTTGTGCTCCGCGTTGCACACCTTGCGCCTGTCGGATAACAGAGTCTTGTTCTTCTGCTCGCTCCGAACCTTCTAGCGGCCAATCCAAATATTTAGATTTGGCGGGGTCCTATAATGCCATCCCTTCTGTAGAGTGGTGAGTCGTAGGGTTAATTCCCTTCTCCGTTTATTTACCTCCGCCTTTAGATCACTGGCAGAATTGTCCATGTGGCTGGTTCGGCAATGAGGGGGTTAAGGCGTCCTGGCGCTGTCATCCTCAGCCCCTCGCTCACTCGCTGGCCGGCATCTTCTGTCCTAGTGCCTGGCAGCCCCCTCTTCAAAGGATGCTTTTCTCAGTTTAAGTCTCTGGCCTGCGTTTGCTGAACTTCCCGTCAAATCTGGACAGAAAACTATTTCATTCCACATGTGGCGTCGTAAGAGGATTACAGAAAAGAAGCCGCTCCGCACCTTCCCCTCGCTCCGAGATACCAGACCCATAGTAAGAGCCACAGAGCCCAGCGCATGACTGACCGCGGTCACGGGACGACTGCAGCCCACGGCGGGCTGAATTAACCCTTTCATTTTCTGGTGTATTGATGCATGGCCGGCCCAGGGTTGCCCTGATGTAACTTGTGGTTCTTCTGCTATGTACAGGGAGGTGCGACTTGGGCGGAACGGTATAGAGGAAATTAAGCAGCACCCATTTTTCAAGAACGACCAGTGGACCTGGGACAATATACGAGAAAGTGAGTACTGGATACTGAGTGATGGGCTTAGTTACATTTATGTTTACAGTGTGTTTGCACTGTTTCTTATATATATTACCCATATATAATCTATCTCTATATCTCTGTCTTTATATCTATCTGTCTACATCTGTGTGTGTGTGTGTGTGTGTGTGTATATATATATATATATATATATATATATATATATATATATATATATATACACACACAAACAGCGCTGCCTAAAATGTCTGCTCTATTTGTGTTTTACATCTTGTTGATCTCTGGTTTGGCTGGGGACGTCAGACTCTAGTGAATAAGTAGTTTGTTAGGTGTCACAGACATTAATATGTTGCACAAAGCACCCACTATGCCATACCTGTGAGAGCGAGGGCTGTGTGCCTGATTCATACACCGCATGTATACCAGCGTGCCCCATACCTGCATGTATACCAGCGTGCCCCATACCTCTGCATCTATGTGTGTTTGTATGTATGTATAGAATCTAAAGAAGAGTGTATATGTTTATACATACATACATACATACATACATACATACATACATACATGAAAAAAGTATTTAGTCAGTCACCAATTGTGCAAGTTCTCCCACTTAAAAAGAAGAGAGAGGCCTGTAATTGACATCATAGGTAGACCACAACTATGAGAGTCACAATGAGAAAACAAATCCAGAAAATCGCCTTGCCTGATTTAGCAAGATTTATTTTGCAAATTATGGTGGAAAATAAGGATTCATTTCTCTTATAGCGTGCACAGTTACAGCTGCAGCCGCCGGCTTCCAGCAGTGGTAAACAAAAAAAAAACCTCTTATTTACCATCCCTGCGCGCCCTCGCAGCATCTTGTTCCAGTTTCCAGCAGCTCCTGCGGCAGAGTGATCATGTGTCCCTGCTGAGTGGAGAGAGGTGAATATTCATTAACTTAATGAGCGGGGACACGTGATCGCTCGGCCGCAGGAGCTGCTGGCACAGGAACAAGATGCTGCGAGGGCACGCAGGGAAGGTAAGTAGGAGGTTTTTTTAAATGCTTTTCTCGTGGGGGCCATACATACAAGGATAGGGATGAAGAACCATGCATTCAAGGATAAGGATGAGGAGCCATGCATACCCATATAAGGATGGGGATGAGGAGCCATGCAGACGATGATGGGGATGAGGAACCATGCAGACAAGAATGGGGATGAGGAGCCATGCAGACAAGGATGGGGATGAGGAGTCATGCAGACAAGGATGGGGATGAGGAGCCATGCAGGCAAGGATGGGGATGAGGAGCCATGCAGGCAAGAATGGGGATGAGGAGCCATGCAGGCAAGGATGGGGATGAGGAGCCATGCAGGCAAGGATGGGGATGAGGAGCCATGCAGGCAAGGATGGGGATGAGGAGCCATGCAGACAAGGATAATAATAATAATAATAAATTTTATTTTTATAGCGCCGACATATTCCGCAGCACTTTACATTTCAGAGGGGATTTGTACAGACAATAGACATTACAGCATAACAATAATCACATACAGTAGATTATAACAAATACCAAAAGGAAAGAGGGCCCTGCTCGCAAGCTTACAGTCTATGAGGAAAGAGGGAGACACGAAAGGTGGGTGGTAACAGTTACCCTGATTGTATGGACCAGTCATAATGTTAAGTGTGTAACAGTACAGACACAGAGAGCTAATGGAGGCATAAAGCATGTGGGAACATGATGCGGGGAACCTGGTTATGGTAAAACTTTTGGCTCTGCCACACAGGGATAGATTAGGTTAATGTGTTGGGGTGGTAGGCCAGTCTGAATAAATGCGTTTTCAGGACACGCTTAAAATTGTGGGGATTGGGGACTAATCGTATTGACCTGGGAAGTGCATTCCAAAGAATTGGCGCGGCACGTGTAAAGTCTTGGAGACGGGAGTGGGAGGTTCTGACTATTGAGGATGCTAATCTCAGATCATCAGCAGAACGGAGGGCGCGGGTAGGGTGGTATACTGAAACAAGGGAGGAGATGTAGGGTGGTGCTGAGCCATGGAGGGCTTTGTGAGTGAGGGTAATAAGTTTATACTGAATTCTGGAGTGGATGGGTAGCCAGTGTAATGACTGGCACAAAGTAGAGGCATCGGTGTAACGATTGGTGAGGAATATGATCCTGGCTGCAGCATTCAAGACAGATTGGAGGGGGGAGAGTTTGGTAAGAGGGAGACCGATTAGAAGAGAGTTACAATAGTCGAGACGAGAATGAATAAGAGAAACAGTAAGAGTTTTTGCAGAGTCAAAGGTAAGAAAAGGTCGAATTCTAGAAATGTTTTTGAGGTGCAGATGACAAGAGCGAGCCAGTGATCGAATGTGGGGGGCAAAGGAAAGCTCGGAATCAAGTATGACCCCAAGACAGCGGGCCTGTTGCTGGGGAGTAATAGTGGAACCACACACAGAAATGGCAATGTCGGGTATAGGTACATTAGTAGAGGGAGGAAACACCAGGAGTTCAGTCTTTGACAGGTTCAGTTTCAGATATAGTGAGGACATGATATTAGACACAGCGTTTAGACAATCGCCGGTGTTTTCTAGAAAGGCTGGCGTGATGTCAGGAGAAGAAGCGTATAATTGGGTGTCGTCAGCATAGAGATGGTACTGGAAATCAAATCTACTGATTGTTTGACCAATAGGGGCAGTGTACAAGGAGAAGAGGAGGGGACCTAGAACCGATCCTTGGGGGACCCCAACAGTAAGGGGAAGATGAGAGGAGGAGGAACTGGCAAAAGATACAGTAAAGGAGCGGTCGGAGAGATAGGAGGAGAACCAGGAGAGAACGGTATCCTTGAGGCCAATGGAACGGAGCATAGTGAGGAGGAGCTGATGATCCACAGTGTCGAATGCTGCAGAGAGATCCAAGAGAATTAGCATGGAGTAGTGACCATTTGATTTAGCTGTTAGCAGATCATTAGAGACTTTAGTGAGGGCAGTTTCAGTGGAGTGTAAAGAGCGGAAACCGGATTGGAGAGGGTCGAGAAGAGAGTTTTCTGAGAGATAGCGGATAAGACGGGAGTGGACCAGGCGTTCCAGGAGTTTAGAGATGAAGGGAAGATTAGAGACAGGTCTATAGTTAGCGGCACAGTTTTGGTCGAGGGATGGTTTTTTAAGTAGTGGATGTATGATGGCATGCTTAAATGAGAAGGGAAAAATACCAGAAGAGAGAGAGAGGTTAAATATTTTAGTTAGGTGAGGGGTGACAGCAGGGGAAAGGGACTGAAGGAGCTGTGACGGAAATGGGTCACTGGTGCAAGTAGTTGGGCGAGAAGATGCAAGGAGCCTGCTTACTTCTTCTTCTGTGGTTTAAAATCAGAGTGTGAGTTCGATGCAGTGGGGGAGGGAGGACAGTGCATGGTATGAGGTGATTGGGAGATAATTTCCTGTCGGATCTGGTCAATTTTTTCTTTGAAGTAATTGGCCAGATCGTCAGCTCGGAGCTCCGTGGTTGGGGCCTGTACTCTTGGATTGAGTAGAGAATGAAAAGTGTCAAAGAGACGTTTCGGGTTATTGGACAGTGAGGTGATGAGGGTGTTGAAATAGGTTTGTTTGGAGAGGTGAAGGGCAGTGTTGTATGTTCTAAGCATAAACTTAAAATGGATGAAATCTTCGTGTAGATTGGATTTTCTCCACAGACGTTCGGCGCACCTGGAGCACCGCTGCAGGAAACGTGTTTGCACCGTGTGCCAGGGTTGTCGCCGTCTGCGTTGTGGTGTTCTATTTATAGGGGGTGCAAATTCATCCAGGGCACTTTGAAGTGTTTCATTGTAATGCTTCAATGCAGAATCAGGACAGGAGAGAGAGGAGATAGGGGCCAATGAAGACTGCAAGTTCTTCATAAGTTTCTGGGTGTTAATGGCCTGTATGTTTCTATAAGTATGGACAGTGGGGGTGACCTGAGCAGCATGGCAGTTCTTGATAGAGAATGAAAGAAGATTGTGGTCAGAGAGCGGGAGAGGGGAGTTTGCAAAATCATCCACTGCACAAAGCCGAGAGAAGACCAAGTCGAGGGAGTTTCCGTCTTCATGCGTTGGAGAATTAGTAAGCTGCGAAAGGCCAAATGAGGAGGTTAGAGATAAAAGGTGAGTAGCAGATGGTGAGAGGGGAAGAGCAATGGGGATGTTGAAATCACCCATGATGAGGGTAGGGATGTCACAGGAGAGAAAATGTGGAAGCCAAGTGGCAAAATGATCCAGGAACTGATGGGAGGGGCCGGGAGGACGATACACCACCACCACTCGCATGGAGAAGGGGGTGTAGAGTCTGACGGCATGGACCTCAAAAGAAGGGAAGACAAGTGAGGGTACTTGAGGGATAACCTGAAAGGTACATTTTGGTGATAGGAGCAGACCAATGCCTCCACCAGCTCTATTGTCTGATCTTGGGGTATGAGAGAAGTGAAGCCCCCCGTATGAAAGAGCAGCAGCAGCGGTAGTGTCTGACTGCTGGATCCAGATTTCAGTAAGAGCCAGGAGGTTAAGAGAATTAGAAAGGAAAAAGTCATGAATGAAGGAGAGTTTGTTACACACTGAGCGAGAATTCCAAAGTGCACAATTAAGAGAGACAGATGGCATGCAGGGAATATTAATAAGATTAGAGGGGTTTCTGAGTGTAGCAGTCGGGAGGTTTGACTTTCTATAACATGGGGGACCAGGGTTGGGAGCAATGTCTCCTGCGACTAGGAGAAGGAGGATAGAAAGAGTGAGCAGATGGTTAAGTGATTTGTGAGAGCGTCTCTGATGTTGAATGGTGGGACTGACTGGATCTGTGCAGTTTAACAACGTGAAAAGAGCATGAGTGCTATACATAGGAGAGGAAAGAAGCGAGGGGCCAATGTGGATGGAGTGTAGAGAGTTAATGCCAGGGCGGTGGATGTGTGTGAATGCAGCGGCCAGGATTAAAATTACACAAATGCATATGGTATATATTTGTTGTACTCCAAATGTACAGGGAGTAGATGTATATAAATGTCTTACCTGTCTCCTGCCCTGTCTAACTGCCATGTTATAACTGCCAGTACTTTGATAAACTGTACTTGGATAAAGTGTGCATAAATGCCCCCTGCATAAATGCTATCCCCAAGCTATGTCTGAATATATAGGAGGATAAGACTTAGAACTTTTTTTTTTTTTTTTTGGGCTCTCTCTCTTCTCGTTAATCAATCACACTAAATTGAGACAGGATGGGGATGAGGAGCCATGCAGACAAGGATGGGGATGAGGGGATAATGCACACCTGGCTTATACTTGAGTCAATACGGTTTCCCAATTTTTTGTGGCAAAATTAGGTGTTTCGGCCATCCTCGGGTCCACTTATACACGAGTATATACGGTGTGTGTGTGTGTGTGTGTATGTGTGTATATGTATAGATATATATAATATGTGTGTGTGTATATATATATTATCCACATGTGAAGAAAAATTGAGATCCTTTTGTGGCTAATGTGCAAGGGGATTTTGACCTCTGCATCCGAGAAGTAGAATTGAACCCCCTATAGATATGTTATATGTTATACCTGTATTATCATCCTATAGCGGCCGCCCCGGTTGTCCCCGAGCTGAGCAGCGATATTGACAGCAGTAATTTTGACGAAATTGAAGACGACAAAGGCAACGTGGAGACGTTTCCTATCCCCAAAGCATTTGCAGGGAACCAACTGCCCTTCATCGGATTCACCTATTACAGAGAGAACCTGTATGTACTCTGCCATTGTTCATCCATGTACTACTCCTTTCTTGCTGCCTTTGGCTGAGTGCAGACGGACTTTTTGGCCCTGCGGATTTTTCCGCGCAGAATGGAAGAAGTCCGCAGGTCAAATGACCTGCATTTTTCCTGCGGATTTCTTCCATTTTTCATGCGGTTTTTGTGCGGTTTTTGTGCGGTTTTCCATCGCGGTTTTCCCCCTGCGGTTTTGGAGACAGGGGAGATGGAAAACCGCACAAAAGAAGTAACATGCTGCGGATTTTGTACCGTGGGAAAACCGTGCGGAAATATCTGCAGCGTCTGCACAGCGGGTTTTTTTTTTTTACATTGATTTTAAGGCTACTGTACATCACAATGCGGATATGCAACGTTTCTGCGCGGTAAAATCCGCTGCGGAACCGCTGCAAATCTGCATCGTGTGCACACAGCCTTAGGGCGCATTTACTTGTAGTTTTGCGTCCTTCTTCTCTCTTGGCATTACCAACCATTAACATTAAGGGCATGTGGATTACATATTTTTGTTTCTGCTCAAAATCTCTACCTTGAAGCCTCCTTAAGAGGGTTGTCCAGTGAAAGCAAGCCATCACTTATCTGCATAATCGCTGATAATTTGCTGATCGATGGGGGTCCGTACACCTGGGGAATCGTGACCATCACGGTTCGGCAGTCACATACAGCGATTGCAGACTTCTTATTTCCGCCTGCACAGCCTGTTCAAGTTATTAGGAGCCAATTTGATATCCTGAATTTTCGATGGCAAACTCCTACATGATTCCCCTACTGATTATTAGATGTGTGTTAGAGAATTCCTGGCCGTTCAGTCTCTTTACAGATCAGTCCATGATGACATGGAAGGTACATGTTGTCCTCCCACACATTACTCCAAATATACACCCGTCCATGGGTTCATCGGAGCTGCAGCCACTTTTTGGGCTTGATAGAGGCGAATGCCTAATGGAGAATAAGGCCACCTTTTGATGACAGCCATGTTTCCTTATGACATACATTTATAGGGGTTGTCCTGATGGCCTCGAAGGTGAGGTTACAATTTTGAGTCAGGGGCGCTTGATACAGAGCGCAGACAGCTGGGCCCGTTCAGGTCCATCCACTTTTCGTTTTCACCCCCGAGGCTTCACCAGATCATCCTGTGACCTAAATGTTTAAAAACAAAGTCGTAATCAGCGCAGTTTTTTTCTTTCTCGTCTTTGATCCAAACTTCACGAACTGTTTAGAAATGTGGAGTTCTGTGGCCAAGTATTTTTATGAGCGAGAACTGTTCAGTGTCTTCGATGTCTCTATCTCTCTCACGTGTGTTTTTCTCTTTGCTTTCCCTGAACCGTTTCACAGATTGCTGAGTGGCCCATCTAAGGGCCGAGAGGAACAGAACTCCTCCACGAAGCCGACGAAAGAGGTGAGTGCATGGCGCAAAATGATATCCGTAGAGGAAATTAGGGTAATGGTTTAGCCAGACTAGTCTTGTCTCTGGCTATGGTGGTCCCCTGCTGGATCTCTAAAGTATAATTTACAACCCTGCGACAGGCTCTGATTCATGCTGCCCTCATTTTGTGAAGCATGCACCAAGTGTCTAGTTCCCTTTAATCTTCTTCAGGCCTCTATTATAGAGGGGTTATTTTGTAAAAAAGCAAAAAAAAAAAAAAAAAGTTGGCATCTGTTTGCCGCCAGTTTAGCTTTCGATGAGGTTATCTTACCTCGGGAAGTTAAAGCCAACAAAGTTTTGTTCCCTGGTAATAAAATGATCAAATCTGCCAGCTGGACGTATACAGAACTTCTATCATAGAGGGGGGAAAAAGCAAACACCTACAAGTTCTGTGGTGTAGAAGACTAAGTGGGTTGAATTGAAAATTTGTATCTAATCCATGTTTCAGATTATTCTCTTGTGGGAGTGCCTCTCCCAGTAATACAGGCTGGATGTGAGCTCATGTATCAGCACAGCTTCTATCCTGCAATTCCTTTTGTCCTTCGTCTCATTGGGGGGCACAGGTACTGTGGGTGTATGCTACTGCCACCTGGAGGCTGACACTAAGTGAACAAAAAAAGGTTAGCTTCGCCGCCGCCGCATACACCCTCGCCCCGATTGCGGGCGGAAACCAGTTTTTTGCTTAGTGTCCTTTGGAGGCACAAACGTCTGGTTTGCTCCTGACTTCTTCTTTTTTTCTTTTTAACTTTTTTTTTTTTAATCAAGATGAGACAGGGGCGACGGACCCTTTTGAAAGGGTCCGATCTCCCCAAACCATCAACGGGTGAGCACGTGTTGAGTATCGCCTCCACATACCCTCTCCCGCACCGTGGGACATATCTGGGCCGTTTTCCCCAGACTTTTTTTCTCTATGAAGATAAGACCGGGGCAATGGACCCTATTGAAAGGGTCCGATTTCCCCAAACCATCAACAGGCGAGCATGTGCGAGTGTTCCTCCACGTATCCTCTCCCGCGACGTGGGACATGATGCCGGACTTAGCCCTGTCCACCCCTAGGTATTGAAACCATGGGCTGTACAGAGGCACAAGACTAGTCCGTGCGGCCCCCACTGCTCCACCAAAGCTAGACGGCGGTGCTGCAAGTCGGCGGATGGTCCCTCTCCTCATCCCTGGAAGGAGGACGGAGCTAGGGTGCCTGCACCGTCCTGGATATCACCCCCCTTCCCTCTACCTGATCGGCGAGGTCGTCATGCATGGGATGGCCTGGGAGGGCCCTGCGGCACCGTCCAGAGGGCTGGAGCCCTTAGCGTCATGTGAGGTGCAAAGGCAGGATGTGCAGCACTGAAGGGCAGGCTCTTCCCCATCCCACCCTCCTCCGGCGGTGGGTCCCGACGCCGGCGGCGCCCTTGGTATGCGGCGGCCTACCCGCCCGTCGCCACCCCTTGGTGGGCAAACGTTAAAGAAATCCAGCCCGCGGCTTCGGCCGGTGTTAGGCCGCGGGCGGAAGTCCCGCCCTCCCGTCGCAACATCATTTCCGGTGGCACGCCCTCCGTAACCTGGGCGGGCGCCGAGTAAATTGAGCCCCCGGCTTCACTCCAGGGTAGGCCGCAACGGGGAAAGGACGCGTCGGCCTACCCACAGTCAAGTACGCGCAGTGCAGAGAGGCGCAGCACACGGCAAGAACACGTGGGGGACACAGGACTGGGGTAAGACCCCGACCCTACACTGTGTTCCAAATTATTATGCAAAAAATATTTCCTCATATTTTCTCTAAATTACCTATATGAATTGCAGTCATTGTTATTTTCCAGTCATCTAATATTATAGTATAATTGCAATGTTTTTGAACAAACTGCCTATGAAAACAGTATATTTTTAAAAATAATAAACACTCAAAACGCATGTTCCAAATTATTATGCACAGCAGAGTTTTCAACCTTTTTATTTTTATTTTGAACAAAAAAATGGTGAATTGTGAAATAAGCATTATCAGCTTATTACATAATGAAATCAAACAGTTTTCAAGTCAAAACTTTATTCTAGGTGATGTTACATTTGCACATAGGATCCCTTGTTGAAAAGAAGCTTCTGAACTCTCTCGTCCATTGAATTTGTCAGTTTTTGGATGGTTTATGCTTCAATTGTTTTGCATGTGGACAGAATACCCTCCCAGAGCTGTTGCTTAGATGTGAACTGCCTCCTGCCATCATAGACACTCCTTTTGATGATGCTCCAGAGGTTCTCAATGGGGTTGAGGTCAGGGGAAGATGGTGGCCACACCATAAGTTTGTCCTCTTTTATGCCCATAGCAGCCAGAGATGCAGATGTGCTATTTGCAGCATGAGACGGTGCATTATCATGCATGAAAATGATCTTGCTGTGGAAAACACGGTTCTTCCTCTTGAACCATGGCAGGAAGTGCTGTTTTAGAAACTCCACATAGATTATGGAGTTCATCTTTACCCCTTCAGAGATCCTAAAGGGGCCGACAATCTCTCCCCATGATTCCAGCCCCAAACATTACTCCACCTCCTCCTTGTTGGCGCCTTAGACGTGTTTTCATGGGGTGTCCATCAACCAGCCATCCTCCACTCCATCCATCTGGACCATCGAGCGTTGCACGGCACTCATCGGTGAACAGAACAGTTTGGAAGTCAGTCTTCATGTATCTTTTGGCCCACTGGAGCCGTTTCTGCTTGTGTGCAGTGGATAGAGGTGGTCGACAGGATGGCTTACGCACAGATGCAAACCTCTGAAGGACCCTGCATCTTGTTGTTCGGGGGACGTTGGAGGCACCAGCAGCTATGTCTGCTGCTTATGACAAGGCATTTTTGCAGCTGCTCTTTTAACTTGACGCAATTGCCTGTTGGAAAGAGTCCTCAATTTTTCCTTATCAGCTTGCACACGTGTGTGCTGGGAATCAGCTACATACTTCTTGATTGTGCGATGATCACGATGAAGTGTCTTGGCAATGTTGATTGTAGTCATGCCTTGACCTAAATACTCTACAATTTGTTGCTTCTCAGCAGCCGACACATCCTTTTTCTTTCCCATTTTGGCAAAATAATGTAGGCTGCTTAATAATGTGGAACAGCCTTCTTAAGTAGTCTTGCCTTTATTTGGACACACCTGCCAAACTAATTTGCACAGGTATCTGCAATTGCTTTCAGTGATATAAAGAGCCCTGACACACATCACCATCAATGAGTTTAAATGACAAACAAAAAAATTCTAACCTTATCACTCCTAAACTCTTTTTGCATAATAATTTGGAACACAGTTTAGAGGCCACGCTATGTATAATCAGGGGGTCCCCTCCTCCCCCCTCACCCTCCAGCAGGACAGTATTAAAGCCTGGCAGACAGTATGGCCGGGAAGGGGAAGACGCAGATGTTCCTATACGCTGTATGCATCTCCTGTTGTGCCATGTTTCGGCAGGCGCAGTGCAACAAATTATGCGAAGCCTGCGACTCCGAACGCGCCCAGGAGCCCTCCCCTGCGACTGAGCCCAGTGGTCCAGATCCTCCGGAATGGGCCCTATCACTATCACAGTCTATGGCATCGCTCACAAAGGCGATCGAGTCCCTTTACGCCCCAGTTAGGGGCAAAGGTAGTGGCTCGCCTGTCTGGGAGGGGTCATCCACCTCACTAGATCCTCCGGTCTGCAGGGGCCGCTCTCATTCCAGGCAGGTGCAAAGAAAAAGAACCCATATGGCGTCTCCTGGCCCATCTGGTGCTTCAGCGTCTCGCTCTCCTTCACCAACAGTCGAGAGCAGGCAGAGTTCAGATTATGACGCAGACGAACCCCTGGACCTAGATACCCCAGGGTGTCGGGAAGCAGTTGACAGCCTCATTGAAGCTGTCAATCAGACTTTGGGGATTGAGGATGATGTCTCCCTGGCCTCAGGTCATAAGGTATCCTTTAAGCGGGCTAAGCGACCGCATAGAGTATTTTGCACTCACCCAGAGTTCGAGGACATAGTGCAGCGTCACAGGGAACGGCCGGATAGGCGTTTCTCCGGCCAGAAGACGCTCGAAGCAAGATATCCGTTTGCCCCAGAGCTCTGTAAGAAATGGGCGGAATCCCCAGTGGTGGATCCACCAGTGTCACGCTTGGCCTCTAAAACCCTGTTGTCCGTACCTAATGGTTCTTCCATTAAGGACCCCACTGATCGGCTCATAGAGAGCTTGGCTCGCTCGGTATATGAAGCATCAGGATCAGCACTCTCTCCCTCGTTCGCAGCAACATGGGTAGCCAAGGCCATGATGTCATGGTCAGAATCATTGAACAAGGCCCTGCAGGATAGGGACCTGCCTACGGAGGTATCAGAGATTGCGAGTCAGATCGCTATGGCTGGTGATTACTTAATCAATGCTTCCTTGGATGCGGCCAATTGTGCGGCACTTGCGGCTGTAAACGCAATTTCCATTAGGAGGGCCCTATGGTTAAAGATGTGGCGGGCCGATTCAACTTCCAAGAAGTCCTTGACTTCCCTGCCTTATCAAGGTGGCCGCCTATTCGGGGAAAAGTTAGACTAGCTCATCTCCGATGCTACAGGGGGAAAAAGCTGTTTCCTCCCGCAGCAGAGGGTCAAACCGCTGTTTCGCCAGCCTCAAGCACGGTTTTGGGCATTTCGCAACCCCTGGTGGACGGCAGCAGCCAATTCCGCCCCTCTAGCTCGCTCCAACCAGGATAGGGATCGACAGGTCTCATATAGAGCCAACCTGTTGGACAGAATGCGAGCTCGCCAGCCCAGGTCGAGGGGAACCAGGTCCCAGAGAGCCTCAGCTAAATGACTCGGAGCACTTTTTAGCCGACATCAGCAGAGTAGGCGGCCGCCTGCTCCGGTTTCGCCACGTCTGAGTCACGGTAGCACATGACTCATGGGTGACGGAACTGGTGTCCTCGGGGAACAAGATAGAATCGTTTTGGGGGATACCTGACAAACTCTTTCTTTCCCATATTCCCAAAGTGGAGGCCCGGGCTAAGGTGTTGCTAGTAGCCGTCGAGTCACTCCAGCACAACGGAGTCATTATTCCCGTGCCAGAGCACGAGAAGGATCAGGGTTTTTATTCCAATCTGTTCGCGGTCCCCAAAAAGGATGGGACAGTCAGGCTGGTTCTGGACCTAAAGCTCCTGAACAAGTTCATCAGGATCAAACATTTCTGACTGGAATCTCTTCGTTCAATTATATCAGCCATGGAGCAAGGGGAATACTTGGCCTCTATCGACGTCCAGGATGCCTACCTACACTTCCCCATTTTTCCTCCGCATCAGAGGTTTCTATGTTTCGCCATCAATGGCCGACATTTCCAGTTTGTAGCACTGCCCTTTCGGCTAGCCACCGCCCCCAGAGTGTTCACAAAGGTAATGGCGGTCGTCATGCCCATCTTACACACTCGGGGCATAGTCGTCTTGCCATATTTAGACGACCTTGGTGAAGGGCCCCTCATTTCGGGCATGCGAGGAGAACGTCAGCATCACGCTGGATACCCTCTCCCGCTTAGGGTGGTTGGTCAACAGGAAAAAATCATCCCTTGTCCCAGCCCAGAGGATTTCTTTTTTAGGGATGATTTTCGACACCTCCCGAGGGTTGGTAATTCTCCCTCAGGACAAGGCTCTAGCGCTCCGGCAAGGAGTCCGGAAGCTTCTACAACCAGTCCCTCACACCATTCGGTTTGGGATGAGGGTACTAGGGAAGATGGTGGCAGCAATGGAAGCGATTCCGTTTGCCCAATTTCATCATCGCCCCCTGCAGCACGCCCTCTTGTCATCTTGGGACAAGAACCCGTTCACGCTCGATCGTCGGTGCTGGTTGTCCTCTCAGGTCAGACAGTCACTACAGTGGTGGACGATCAGTTCCTCCCTCCTTCAGGGGAAACCTTTCCCCCCAGACCAGTGGCTGGTGGTCACAACCGATGCGACCCTCCTCGGCTGGGGAGCAGTTTTTCGCCACCACACGATTCGGGCAATGGTCGCAACAGGAGGCACGCCTCCTGATCAACTTGTTGGAAATACGAACGGTCCGGCTGGCGCTGCAACATTTTCAGCACCTTCTAGCAGGACGTCCCGTCCGGGTTCAATCGGACAACGCCACGGCGGTGGCTTACGTAAATCATCAAGGGGGCACTCGCAGCAGGGCAACCATGCGCAAGGTGGGACACGTGCTTCACTGGGCCAAGAGGAACCATTCGGTAATTTCGGCGGTCCGCATACTGGGCGTGGAAAATTGGGCGGCAGACTTCCTCAGCCGGCAGGGTGTCTCGTCCGGGGAATGGTCTCTGCACCCCGAGGTCTTCCAGCAGATTTGCCAACGGTGGGGAACACCGGATGTGGATCTGATGGAACATCGGATGTGGATCTGATGGCCTCCAGGGTGAACGCCAAGGTGCCTGTGTTTGTTGCTCGGTCTCGGGACCCCCGAGCGGTCGCCATGGATGCGTTGGTTCTGCCATGGAACCAGTTTCACGTTCCATACTTGTTCCCCCCGCTGCCACTACTTCTGAGGGTCATCAAAAGAACAAAACAGAAGGGGTTCCAGCGATTCTGCTGGCCCCAGACTGGCCCTGTCGGGCATGGTACGCAGATCTAGTACAGCTGCTCGCCGACGTCCCATGGTGACTACCAGAGCGCCCAGACCTACTGGCCCAGGGCCCGATCTTCCACCCGAACTCAGGGGCCCTGTGTTTGACGGCATGGCCGTTGAATCTTGGATTCTGACCCAGGCGAGGTTTGATTGTGAGGTGGTCGCTACAGTGGTTAGCGCCCGGAAGCCTACCTCGGCGAAAATTTACCATCACACCTGGAAGGTCTTCTTTGGTTGGTGTCGAGATCGTGATTTTTCTCCACTGACATTTTCTATCCCCAACATCTTGGCTTTTCTCCAGTCGGGCTTAGACTCAGGGTTGGCCCCGAGCTCTCTTAGGAGACAGATATCGGCCTTGTCCATCCTCTTCCAGCAGAAAATCGCTACCAATATGCAGGTGAGGACGTTCATCCAGGGAGTCTCCCACTTGGTACCTCCCTATAGGGCGCCCCTGGACACCTGGGACCTTAACCTGGTCCTGAGTGTGCTCCAGGAAGCTCCATTCGAACCTCTTCAAGACATTTCCTTGTCGTACCTTTCCTGGAAGGTGGTATTCCTTGTAGCCATGACTTCCAATAGGCGAGTCTCGGAGTTGGCGGCCCTATCCTGCCGAGCACCGTTTCTCACCTTCTACAAGGATAAGGTGGTTCTCAGACCAGCTCCCCCCCTTTCTGCCGAAGGTCGTTTCCTCATTCCACATTAATGAGGATATTGTCTTGCCCTCACTTTGTCCAGCGGCAGTACACCGTGTGGAAAAGGTTCTTCACACATTGGACCTGGTGAGAGCCCTCAGGAGGTACGTGTCACGGACGGCACCCTTTCGCCAGGCGGACACGCTGTTCGTGCTACCCGAGGGGCGCAGGAAGGGACTCGCAGCCTCGAAACCGACCATAGCCAGGTGGATCTGTCTAACTATTCAGAAAATAAAAATACCTTTGACAAGTATCTGCATTTTAAATATCAGGAAAACAGCATAATAATTCAATAACAGACAGAAATAGATGGACAATAAGGACAATCGCAATCTGCCAAGAGAACAAACTGAGCAAAGCTCCAAAAAAGCAACTATAAGTCCAAAGTAAAGTCAATAATTTTTATTTTATTAAGACACATCCAGATACAAATGGGGGGAAGTGGGCAATAGAGTGCGAAAACCGTACAACGCATGGATAAAAAGGGGTTGCTGTACAAACAGAACCTATACAGTGACAAGACATACATAAAGTTACTAAATTATTTCAAAGTGCATACATATCTGCTATCTGATAATGACCTGTGTATTTAGCTGTTTACTTTATGGATGGAGCTCGTATGAAGATATATATATATATATATATATATATATATATATATATATATATATATATATATATATATATATATATATATATATATATATATATACATATATATATACACACACACACACACACACACACACACACACACACACACACTCTCTCTCTGTTTGGCGGTGCATTCTTAATTGCCATACATTGCCACGCACTATATGCACTTTGTGATAATTTAGTAACTGTATGTATGTCTTGGTACACACAAAATGAACATCGTAAAAACAATTCCTAAAAAGCAATGTCAGAAGTGCTTTTGTTTTCACAATTTTTTTCCCATTTGCAATTTTTTCACCCCATTTGCAGTACGCTATCTGGCAAAATGAATGGTGTCATTCACATTTACAACTCGTCCCACTAAAAACAAGCCCTCATAGTCTATGTGGACAGAAAAATAAGAATTATGGCTCTGGGAGGAAGGACAGAAGAAAACAGAGATTGGCCACATTGTGAAGGGGTTAAGGCTCTGTTCACACTACCATCATATTTTCGTAGATTGAAACAAATCCTATTATATCGTGTTGCCATATAATGGGTTTCGTCATGTGTAAAAGCGAAGATTAGCTCCACAGACTGCAGTTCTGCCGTTAACCCCACGTCCCTTTTGTGTGTGTAGGAGTCTGCAGAACTACAGAAAGCTTTTCGGAAGTTGGAGGAGAAGCTTCAGAATGAGATGCAAGCCAAAGATGAATCCGAGCACAAGTACAGGTATGCAGATGACCGTATTAGTGTCTGGTCTCCGGGATGCCAGACTTTGGCGCCAGCTTTGTAATTCAGTGTCGCCTTCTTAAACCACAAAATGGCTGTGCAAACCAAGCACTCTTAGCGTGGCCAAAGACATATTGACAGGAATTTAGATTGTGAGCCCCAATAGGGACAGTGATGATGATGTCTGCAAAGCACTGTAGAGTTAATGGCGATATAACTCGCCCGTTGGACAGCGCTCCTCGCTTCCCCATCCGCGGGACGGCGCTCCTCACTTCCCCGTCTGTGAGACAGGGCTCCTCGCTTTCCCGGCGCTCCTTGCTTTCCCGCCCACAGGACGGCATTCCTTGCTTTCCCGCCTGTGGGTCAGCTTTCCTTGGCTTCATCGCCCGCGGAACGGCGCTCTTGGCTTCATCGCCCGTGGAACGGCGCTCTTGGCTTCATCGCCCGTGGGACGGCGCTCTTGGCTTCATCGCCCGCGGGACAGCGCTCCTCGCTTCCTTGTCTGCTGGACTCGCATGCATAGCACAAAAGATTATTGCAATCCGGCCATAGATTTGATGCAACTTGATTCTCAGGACTCGGTCCACCGGCCACATTAAACTATTGTGCTCGGTAGTTGGGAGCCCTGAGAGCCGCCTCCTACATCCCGACATCTGCTTCTCCTTTTTGGTTTAGTCGGACTTGTGTGACATCATCGTTGTGGCATTACGCATGTGACCCTGCGCCAGACTGACTAATCTAAAGAAGAGTTGTGGACGCCGGTAGGTAATTGGCATCTCTAGGAGCTCCTTCCCAGCGATCACAAATTACTGACCGGGTCCTGCAAAACAATTTGCATCAACTCCATTGACATTTACTGGGGATTCTTAAAATGTAGTAGGAATTAGGGCTTTAACACATTTGACTGCTCAGTTGCAGTCTTAGGCCACAACGTTGGTGCTCAGATATGTCGTATTTTATGTATTTACTGACCTCATCACTGCCCCCAATGGGGCTCATAATGTAGATTCCCTATCAATATGTCTTTGGAGTGCTGGAGGAAACCAGAGAACCCGGATGAAACCCACGCAAACATGGGGAGAACATACAGACGCCAGATTGTCCTTGGTGGGATTTGTGGCCAAGACCCCAGCGCTGCAGTGCTACCCACTGAGACACCGTGCTTCTTTTTCATAGCTCTGTGTTGCTCGTCTTTGTGCAGACAGATGCGGAGCAGACTGCCATAAAAACTAGCACATGGTCATCCACAGGAATAGTGCATGGTGGTTTAGGTTTTTTTGTTGCCATAACCCATTGTCTGACATTGGTCATCTTTTTTTTTTTTTGTTTTATTCATTTAGATTTTATTTATTTCAAGAAATGTCTGCAGTAACATAAAATATTTTTTCTAGGTCTGTAAATTCCCGCCTTGAAAAGACAATGAAGGAACTTGAAGAACAGGTAATATCCCTTACGCCTGACACTTAGAATCTTATTCCTGGTCCAGAAAGCAAATGAAGTCAGAACTGAAAAATCCAAGTTGAAAAAAAAACTTGATGTGCATAATATATGCGCCGAGGCACAATACCGTGATGATTAGTATAAAGTCCTAGGTTGTTCTACGGAAAGGGTTGGAAATATTCACCAATATTTTACCTCTTCGGGTGCAGATAAATTCTCGGAAAAACCTGGAGTCTACGAGCCGGCAGCTGGAGCGTGAGAAGGCGCTGCTACAGCACAAGAACGCCGAGTACCAAAGAAAAGCGGAGAACGAGGCCGAGAAGAAACGCAGCCTGGAAAATGAAGGTTTGTGATATCTGCATGTTCCAAACCTCATTATACTCCTGTGAAACCCTTTACTAGAACATTATAGAAGTTTTTCCAATTTCTCTTTGTGTAGTTTGTTTTTAAATCAACAAGCTACGCTTTTCTCACCCTCTTCGACTCCCGCGTTGAGTTCCAGTCACTGCTCCAATTGTGTTATTGTCACGTCGAGCTCAGTGGTTTTTTTCTCAAATTAATGGCATGAGCATCCTTCTTCTCCACTAGATATCTGAAACTCAACATGGACAAAACAGAATTCATCATCTTTCCCCCATCTCACGTGACCCCCCCTACGAACCTATCAATTACAGTAAATGACTGCCCACTCTCCCCAGTCCCACAAGCTCGCTGCCTCTGAGTAATCCTTGACGCTGATCTCTCCTTCAAACCACATATCCAAACCCTTTCCACTTCCTGCCGACTTCAACTCAAAAATATTTCACGCATCCGTTCTTTCCTCACCCAAGAATCTGCAAAAACCCTAGTCCATGCCCTCATCATCTCTCGCCTTGACTACTGCAACCTCATGCTCTGTGGCCTCCCCTCAAACACTCTCGCACCCCTCCAATCTATTCTAAACTCTGCTGCCCGACTAATCCACCTGTCCCCCCCGCTATTCCCCAGCTTCTCCCCTCTGTCAATCCCTTCACTGGCTCCCAATTGCCCAGAGACTCCATTACAAAACCCTAACCATGACATACAAAGCCATCCACAACTTGTCTCCTCCATACATCTGTGACCTCGTCTCCCGGTACTTTCCTGCACGCAACCTCCGATCCTCACAAGATCTCCTTCTCTACTCCCCTCTTATCTCCTCTTCCCACAATCGCATACAAGATTTCTCTCGCGCATCACCCCTACTCTGGAACTCTCTACCACAACATATCAGACTCTCACCTACCATCGAAACCTTCAAAAAGAGCCTGAAGACCCACCTCTTCCGACAAGCCTATAACCTGCAGTAACCACCGATCGACCAAACCGCTGCACGACCAGCTCTACCCTCGCCTACTGTATTATCACCCATCCCTTGAAGATTGTGAGCCCTCGCGGGCAGGGTCCTCTCTCCTCCTGTACCAGTTATGACTTGTATTGTTTAAGATTATTGTACTTGTTTTTATGTATACCCCTCCTCACATGTAAAGCGCCATGGAATAAATGGCGCTATAACAATAAATAATAATAATAATAATAATGAGCAGCAGAGGCTTAATGCGGGACCTGGGCTGGGTGAGTAAAGCAGGTTAAAAACAAAAACAAAAAAAAAAGCAACCTGCAGCCAGGAGACAACAGTTTTCTAAAACTGACAACTGCTTGATTGGGGCTTTTCATACAAAAAAGAATGGAGCATACAATCCAAAAAAATAGTAAGAAATCTTTTAATAGATAATTACATACAAGGCAACACATTAAGGAGCTATTAGGGAAGCCAACGCGAAACGCGCGTTGTGGCAGCGTGTGGCACCACAGATAGGAACATGGATAAGAGCCAGTAAATTGTAGGATTCTTGTCACTGTTATCAGTGTTATTACTTTTGTGACATTTTGATCTGATCATGTATATTCTTACCTGGTTACATTGATGCAGTCTCATGAATCTACTAGAACACTATTTTTCAATTGGTAGCACTGTCACTTTGCATAGAAACTGATTCTAATATTAGGCTCTCCCTGATCACACTGTGTCTGTGGCCCTACTCCACATTTTTTCTTGTACACCCGATCTCTGTTCTAAACAGCTCTGTTATTGATACGGTATTTTACTAATGTATTGCCTTGTATGTATTTAATTATCTATTGAAGATTTCTTGCTCTCTTTTGGATTATGTGCTCCATTCTTTTTTGTATGCAGTTCTGTTAGGAGTCTCCATGGCTACTGCCTGCAACAGTCCTGATATATAGGCTTTGGACTGTTTATAGCATTATGGTTTCTGTTTTGGAGATCTTGTATTATATTGATTGGAGCTTATGCAGCCTTTTTTTAATTTTTTTTTTTTTTAAAGGTCAATTCATAAGTTTGCCTTTGCAAAATGTGCCACCCCAGAGTTTTTGGCCGTGCTCTTCCCACCCTTTATCCTTGTATTGAACATTCTTGGTAATTAGTGATGAGCGAACGTGCTCGGATAAGGTGTTACCTGCTCGTGTGTTAACCGAGTGTTGTCGACATGCTCGAATAATATGTGTGAGTCCCCGCAGCTGCATGTCTCGCGTCTGTTGCAACACATGCAAGGATTGCCTTTTTGTTAGGCGAGACTTGCAGCTGCAGAGACTCGAACATATTTTTCAAACACGCCAAAGTCATTCAGTTAGCACCCGAGCATGCCCGGATAATGCCTGAGCACGTTCACTCATCACGGTTGGTAATACAACTTTTAGGCATGATTTGGCTGGACATTAAAGGGGCTGGCTGCTACTGGAGTTGAGAGAAAGAAGAATTAATACTCCCCTATCAGACCAGCTCCATTCCTCCTGTTGCATCACATGAGCACTGCAGCCAACTAGCCGGCAATAAATGGCTGCAGCGCTCACATGGCGCACCTGTTGGACACAACCTTGACTATGGGCGATCGGCGCTTGTCTGGGAGTTGAGTGTTGATTTTATTTTTTCCCCTAATACTAAAATTTTCTTTTAAGCTATAAGTGGAGGTTGGTGATTGGGAATGTACTGCTCCTTATGACCCTTTTTAAGCTGGCCGTAAACTTTAGAGACTCTAAGGATAACCGCTTATTTTGCCGACATTTTTTAACTCTACGTTGCCAGTAACACCATGCCAAATTTGTCTGGTGTAGGCATCTCACCCCTCCTTTAAGGACAAAGCGATTGGCCATATTGAAATCCAAAACTCCGATCCTTCCCTTTGACATGTCAATCCTGCCGGAAATGAGACTTCATCATGCACACCAGCGTCTGTTTCTCCTACCATAATTAGCAGAAGCGGCTGACAATATGTATGTCCGGCTCTAGAGTCTGAGGAGACAGAATGGTCCTTTTCTTCTGGTGAACTTCTTTCACTTGTGTTTTTTCAGTAAACAGTCTGAAAGATCAACTTGAAGACTTGAAGAAAAGAAACCAAAATTCCCAGATCTCCAATGAGAAAATGAACCAGCTCCAAAGACAAGTGAGTGCGATCCGTCCTCCGCATCTCGGCTGTACATAGATGGGCCGCTGATCTTACGGGTTTATGATTTCCCTGCAGCTGGACGAAGCCAACGCTCTCCTCCGTACTGAGTCGGACACAGCCGCCCGGTTACGGAAGACGCAAAATGAGATGTCCAAACAGATCCAGCAGCTGGAAACCAATAACCGAGAACTCCAGGACAAGACCTGCATGCTGGAAAACGCCAAGCTGAAGTTGGAGAAGGACTACATCAACCTGCAGTCAGCCCTGGAATCCGAGAAGAGGGACCGGACGCAGGGCTCAGAGGTCATCAGTGACCTTCAAGGTAACGAGGTCCTGCCCTTAGTGGAGCATGTGATATACCCCTAGATACAGCACATGTAATACTGAGAGCTCGGACCAATCCAGTACATGTTCTTCACTATCTGCAGGCCGGATATCTGGACTAGAAGATGAAGTAAAGAAGGGAAAGGATTCCCTTACACGAGCAGAGTCTGAGAAGAGGCATCTACAGGAGAGACTGGCTGCCCTGGAGAAGGTTGGTAACCGTGCAACATGTAATATAGGGTTTCTCCTATCTGGATGACACCCTGTATATGTGCAGTGATCAATCATCTGAGCATTGGGGGGACTTGGAGCTTTATCTAATCAGCTGTTATTGCAATCAGTGCCCCTCGATTATAGAAATGATACTACCCAGCGTTGAGGTCTGGCAGATTTAACCAGACTTGACACTCTGCTTTAATTAATAAGTGGCCTGCTCTTGCCCGGACAGCCATCTCTATGGCCCAAGTAAATAAGCCAACTGTTGATCGGTGCTTGTTTACTGAGTGATCGCTCATATTATCGTTCTGACCCCATACAACATCAGAGCACTTCTGTTTACACATGATTTCGATAACGATGATTTTTATGCACCATCACACTCGCGGAATGAGTGTTTGCAAAGAGTCAAACGGCCACATAACTCAGATGGGGATCACAACGCAATGCTCGGACTGGCCGTCTCCTCTCCCGACACAAGCTTGGCAGCATGTATTTCTGTCACGCTCGGGTCAGGAGAGCCGCCGGCCATACCGAGCAATGCGTTGCGATCCCCTTCCGAGTTATGCGTCCGTTAAATTATTCCCGTTTGCTCATTCGTCGAGTTATTGCGTTCCCGTTTACACAGGCTGATAATCAGAAGCTTCCCATTATTGTATGTTGGCGATTATTGGCTTGTCTACATGGATCATTAGTGACTATGTACATCCCCGTAGTCATGCTTCTAGTAAGCTGATGCCCATGAAATTGGACACACCCCTCCCCCACAATAGCGGAAAACAGGCAGTGTGAGACATGTATTGACAGTCTGCTCTCCTCACTGCAGAGTGATGACGTGCTGGAGCACAGCTGACCTGAGTGTGACTAATTAACATCTCTCATCTCTAGCAGTTAGTGTGGGGAGAGGAGGAAAGGGCAGAAATTGAGTCTCATGGCAAACACCTTTAGTAGTTCTCCTGTCAGAGTGCTGCCGGCTCTACCAGTCATAAGCAGACATCCACATACAAGGTGATAAAGAACATGCCCCTACTATATCTTCGAACAGGCGGAGTATGATCACATGTGCTGGAGTACAGCAGATCTGAGTGTGAGTAACATCTTTCAGCTTTCATCTCTAGCACCTCTGAAGTGTGAGGGGTAAAGGAAGAAGGTTGTGTAACAGGCAGAAGACCCTAGAGAGCATAGGAGAATCTAGATCTTTCCCCCTTCTTGGAATCTACAGTCATCCTTACATTTATATCCGCTTTCTTGGATATTCCTAAAAACTCCATTGTAAAGTTTTAGCACCGCCATCGGTGTATTTCCACTTCCGTTTGTGTCCATTTTCCACCCGACTCGTTCCACATTGTAGCTAAACATTGTGGTTTGAATGGACTTTCCAAAACCTCGACGTTACATGGCCGAGATGGTGCGGTATACAAGCCGTGCCCGTGGCATCATGTACGGATGAGGCCGCCAGCCGCGTCACAGGTAACGATGCATAGAATGAATCAACAGAGGCTTCCAATGTCCGCAAGTGAAAAATTGTAAAATTTAATTTTTGTTAAAGGAAGGCGAGGTTATATCTCAATAAAAAGAAGTTTTAAAGGTTTTACTTTGTGAGTTAGAAAAATCCATTTACCCTGATGTAACATGTGGGATTAGAGCGACTGGACCAAAAGGGCGCAGATTGCGCCAAATGTTAATGTTGCCTGTTTATATTGTAAAACAGCAAGAGAACAACAAGGTTTACCCGTACAGGCCTCCAAACAAATGCACTATCAGGATGCAGTGGACCCATATAATAAAGATGGCAACACAGGTGCAAGAATACCAATCAAGCAACTGCTCGCAGCCTACCAATACATGGAGGGGGCGGTTGCCTGGTATGTTGATGCATAAAACAACTTGTATGCGACGCTGTTCACACTAAGGCCATGCACAGCATCCAGGCCAGCCTAGTAGTGACACCCTTCTATTAGTTCAGGCGGGCTGCCTGGCGCTAACAAAATGCATGCCGTGTGAACAGACACCGCAGTTTACAAGACCAAATGGGCCCAGCTGCACCCCGAATAAAAAGTGCAAAAAACACATTTAAAAAAATGTGGAGTATTAGCTGATATTTTGGCCAAAATACCTGAGCCCGTAACCTACGTCAAAGATCTCCACGTTTACGGGTACCTAACACTAAATACTAATACAGCACAATACAAAAAGAGGACTTGAAAATCCTCCAATAATGGAAAACAGCAAGAGAACAACAAGGTTTACCCATCCAGGCCTCCAAACAAATGCACTATCAGGATGCAGTGGACCCATATAATAAAGATGGCAACACAGGTGCAAGAATACCAATCAAGCAACTGCTCGCAGCCTACCAATACATGGAGGGGGCGGTTGCCTGGTATGTTGATGCACAAAACAACTTGTATGCGGCGCTGTTCACACTGTTTTCCATTATTGGAGGATTTTCAAGTCCTCTTTTTGTACTGTGCTGTATTAGTATTTAGTGTTAGGTACCCGTAAACGTGGAGATCTTTGACGTAGGTTACGGGCTCACGTATTTTGGCCAAAATATCAGCTAATAAAATATCCTCTTTTTGTACTGTGCTGTATTACTGTTTATATTGTAGTCGCACTTCGTGTCCGAGTATCCTCGGAGCGGAGGGCAGATTTTGCCAGGTTGGTTGCCTATGTAGACTGGATAACAAGATGGTGTTTCCTGCTGTTTAGATCGGTAGGGACATTATGTGTTACCGTAACGGCTGACCGATTCATATCATTGTAGGAAAAGAGCAACCTGGAGATTGACATGACGTACAAGCTGAAATCTCTGCAGCAGAGCGTGGAGAAGGAAGAAGCCGAACATAAAGCCACCAAGGCACGGCTGGCGGACAAGAACAAAATCTACCAGTCTATCGAAGAGACCAAGTCTGAAGCCATGAAAGGTAGACTGATTATATAGGGGCCACCTGGTTTACAAGTTCTGCCAGCGTTAATGGAGGATGGGTCTCTCATTTAGGACCCTCCGTTAATTAGTAAGACTGTTCCCCTGACATACATTGCACACAGCCATCAGATTTTAATGGACATAGGGTAAGTATACGGATTCCCTTGGGTGGCAATGCAGGGGATCTGCAAACTGGCTCTTACAAATTACCTGTCGTTGCTTAGGGTCCAGCCGGCGAGACACCCAGGGCTTGTTATATGGCTTCTTTGGTCGAGGTCCCGGCTGTTCTGTGAGTCCACATTGGGAATGACAGGCAAGGGGGCTGGCTTAGCTCTTGACAAGTTACCATGGAGACACATCGGTCTGCATAGGTACTGAAGGCACTAAACAATATATCGCAACTATATAGTTTTATGAAGCAGATTCATTTTTAACCTTAAATACATTTTGGGCATTTTAGAGCTGGTGCAAATCGATTAGATGGTTCGGCCTTGTTTGTAGCCTGCAACAGCTGGACGGGAGCCCTGAGAATCGCCTCTTTCCTAGCGGTAATTAGCCGGCATGATGCAACGTAATCATAGCGGGGTGACGTCACGCCAGACGGGCTAATCAGAACAAAAGCCGCGGATGTCTGGATGTCGAAGGTGGTTCTGACAGCTCCTATTCAGAGGCCACAAATTACCGTTTGGCAGGACCCAGTCCAGGAACCACATCGATTCGCACAACTTTAGGACATTTCAATGCGTTATCCCAACATAAAATTAAGTGATAATTTGCTAAATCACTGGGATCAAGGAACCTCAGCTCCCGATCCTTGCAAGCAGTTTTCTGCTGTCCGGGCAGGTAAGGGTTACACGGCTGTCCTTGAAAGGCCGCATTATATGAGAACATGGCTGTAATGCCATACCTGTGACGCACAGCATGCCATTACAAGTCCACGTAAAGCCAGAGCCGCAGGAATCTCAGCTCGCTTTAGTCTCCGGGGGACTGAACGAGGTCAGATGAAGTCAGGGCTGGATTCTTCCTGCCTGGTACACATTCGTAGGGCTTTTTCTGGCCGTCCCTGCCATGACTGGACCCCACACACGTTGGATTTAAGACACAAAGGTCTAACTATACCTGAGCCAAAATAAACACAGCCCTCAGTCTGCCGCCCCCGGGCTCGGCATCTATAAATACAAGCCATACAGTCGCCCCTCTGCTAAGTATTCGGATGGCATTCAGGTTTTCTTTTTACTGCTTTTTCTTGCTTAGACCTAAATTTCCCTTTAATTCCCAAATATTTTTAATTTACCTCCAGCAATTATTTTGCACAATGGCGTATATTGCTGGCCATATTACTGCCATCGCACGTGCGCGAAGACTACCCTGAGTAATAAAGGGTCCGGTGTAAACCATAGCTGCCGTTATGGATATCATTACAACTTATTAGGATGTATTCTTTTTATTTATTACTGCGCTTATTCGGGTGACCCAGGACAATTTCTGCCTGCAAGCTACGTGTTGAGGACTCCTCCACCACTTAACCTGTCAATAAAGCTTGGCTGTATCTTCGCAGCACTTCACTTTACTGTATTTCATGTTTCCGGTGATTAGGTATACAGTCATGCATTAAGCTCAGTAGTAAGACAGTATACAGAAAACTTCCGCTAGTGGTGGCTACAGGTAGCCAAAATGTTGTCGTTCATCTCCTTACGGACTGAAATGAGTTGTTTGCCTTTAGGGAAAATTTTTTAATTTTATTTATTTTTTTAGAATTTGGAGGACCTTTCACCACATTTTTCACAATGTAATAGTGACTATAGGGCAGAATAAAAAATCATATAATATTTTTATGTCTCGCATCCCTGTTGCAAAAAAAAATAGCAAAGTATTCGGCACGTAGACAGTTAACTTTCTTTAAGTCCAAGTGGGCATTACCAGAGAGATTTCACTGAGGGCGTGTACTTACTCTGTACGTGTTCTCAAAGAATAGAGAAAAAAAGAGTGATAACCGTCTCTTGTCTGTGCCCCTCCCCCCTCCCCAGACATGGAGAGGAAGCTGCAGGAGGAGCGGATGTCTAAGCAGAGGTTGGAGAACAACTTGCTGGAGGCGGAGAAGCAATGCTCCATGCTGGATTGTGACTTCAAACAAGCCAAGCAGAAGATTAATGAGCTGGAGACCCAAAAGGACAAACTCACAGAAGATGTAAGTTCTACCTGTCTTATTGGTCCATTATGGAGAAACTGGGAGTATAAGTGGTGTCCATCTTTTCATCCAGGTGAACCCATTGGAGAGGTTTGGGTTCATTCTGATACGACTGCTCTATTAATTTTTTCCATAGGTTAAGAACCTCACCTTAAAAACTGAGCAGGAGATGCAGAAACGCAGCCTGACCCAGAACGACCTAAAGGTGCAGCTTCAGCAAGTGAACATTCTGAAGATGTCCGAGAAACAGCTCAAGCAGGAGATCAACCACCTGACCGAGATCAGGGCGAGCCTAGAGAAGCAGAACAGCGAGCTGCGCAAGTATGACGACGTCTGTCCTACTTAATATTACAGAGCGAGACATATTGATAATTTGTAGGAAGAGATTCAGAATAACGTGTAATTTAAATAATGCTTAGGAGTCCCATGGGCGGTCCTTCTGTGAAGGGCAGTTCCGCCCACTGGACTCCTGAACCCAGAATAAATCTTTTTTCACAAAACTATGTAACAAATCTTCCCAGATCTTTGAGATCAGTCGCAATGTTCATTATCACAGGTTTACAGTATCCCCTTCCTGACATACCTTCACAGGTTGGGTCCCCATATATGTCAGCCGGTAACCTGCTGAAGACCTACGTAAGTGCCATCTTGATCCTACTGTGAAGCCCAGCTACAGACTGAGCTTCAAAGGGGAAGCGCTATTTCACACATACTGCAATACTGTGGTATAAGCGATCCAATGATGGCAGGTTCAAGTCCCCTAAGGGGACAAAACGAAAATGTGAAGAAAAAAACCTCCAAAACAAATTTGGAGTCTCCTGTTTCTCCCAATAAAATCAAAGTAGTAATAAATAAATTTATTTGGTATCGCTACGTCAGTAAAGTGCGATCCATCAAAATATAAAATGAATCAACCCGATCGGTAAAGATATAAACAGAAAAAGAAAATCCAGTCTCCCAAATTGCATTTTTTCTGTAATCTCAACTTTGCAAAAAAATGCAATACGAGGCAAACAAAACTTCCTATACATCCCAAAATTGTATCCATATGTCAGCTCAGTGTGCAAAAAGAATCCTATGGTCGGGATCACACATGTGAGAAACTCGGATGAGTCTCGCATCTTAATACTCGGGAACGGAGCGTGCGGCTGCATGTATTTCTTTGCAGCCGCATGCTTTGATCCGAGTGCCAGTGGCAGTGCCGGGTATTAAGATGCGAGACTCATAAAAGCCAAACCAGAATCTCAATTTTCAGACATGATGTTTCGGGTTCTTTGCCTCTCATCAGTACAAATTATGAGATCTGTTTTGGCTAGGTGATAGGCTTAAGACCGAGATCTAAGGGGCAATGTTTCTCCTTGAGGAGAGTGACAAGCCAGGCATGGCATGTCAGAGTGAGGAGACTTATAAGCCATGCATGCTTCTCTGGGAAATTAAATATGCAAATTGCCTCTTCAGTCAGATAGCATGCTCAGTAAAGGGTCGATACTGACTTTTAGGATTGCTACTTCCAGTTTATGGCATTAGAGTTCTAGTCCTCTTCCTCTCTGAAGAGTCAATTTTCATATTCTACAAAAGAGAAATGTGTTTAGAAAAATAATTCCCACGTCTTGTTTT
The DNA here is from genome assembly GCF_039654945.1 of Dendrobates tinctorius. Lineage (NCBI taxonomy): Eukaryota > Metazoa > Chordata > Amphibia > Anura > Dendrobatidae > Dendrobates > Dendrobates tinctorius. The sequence continues at coordinate 18,443,226 of NW_027361689.1, read as the reverse complement.
CTGCAGGGAACGTCAAGATGCAGATGGTCAGATGAAAGAACTTCAAGACCAACTGGAGGCTGAGCAGTATTTCTCTGTAAGCATATACATCTTTTACCTTCCCTACAGGGTATTAAAGGGTTTGTCCACCGCTACCCATTTCCTCATTGGGAGGTGAGTGGCGCTGATGTCTCGTCGGCACATACCTGCCGGGATATACGAGGACGATACTCGTCAATCATAAACATGTCCTGGCAGTATGTGCAGTCATCGGTTCCGCTCACCTCCCAATCTAGTTGCAATCGCAAGTAAACCCTTTAATTCTTTAAAAAATACATTAAAATAAATGTGAAAATTTATTTTATTGTTTCAAATAGTTCAACATAAAATCAATATATATGGAATTGTCGCAGTAACGTTTACTCAAAAATAAAGTTAAAGTATCGCCAGGAAATAACCTATTGTTTAAATTGGATTTTTGAGACAAATGTATTTTTTATTTTGCAATGTCTTTATTATTCTATTGGAATCTCTATTAAAAAAAGGAGATCTTATGCTTATGCTCATAGACCTTGTACAAGACCCAGGTGCGAGAACTCAAGGAAGAGTGTGAAGACCAAGGGAAACTTTATAAGGACATGCAGCAAAAAGTTCAGGAGCTCCAGGATGAGAGGTAAGTCACATGGTCAACGGCTGAACTTTTTTCTCCTGTTATCAGCCACTTGTTTTCCTCTACCTTAATCCTTAACTTCTCCTTCATTCTGAAATACGGCTTAAATCAAACTTGAGAGATGAGATACATGGTCAGCTCTCTAATTGATAAGGTTAGGTGTTGCCTATAGAGGAGGGGAGGGGGAAGCAGCTACAAAAAGACTGGGTCAGAAACTTTATTGCTAAGTGTTGATATTATTTCAGTGCTGAATTCACAGTTACACTGCTCAGTACTGCTGCAGCAGCTTTTTCTCAACGTGCTGTACATAGAAGGAAGAGAGCAGGAATCCCTCATGACTGTGTATGGGAGACATAGTAGATATTCTCTACCCACTAGCTCAGAGAAAGCTGAAAATTAGCAATAGGGCCTGCAGAGAGGAAAAACTGGTGATAAATCTAGGATATAAGACCTATAATGGACAGAAATACTGTTATCTAAATATAACTGATTCTGAAAAGTCCTTTGAAATGTCAAATGTGCTTTCTCTATCGCTTCATTGGGGGACACAGAAACCATGGGTGTATGCTGCTGCCACTAGGAGGCTGACACTATGTACAGAAAAAGGTTAGCTCCTCCCCCGCAGTATACACCCCACCGACCAGCACTAATTTCCTCAGTTTAGCTTAGTGTCAGTTGGAGGTGGACACGGGTCTTTCATTAGACCCATATCTACCTCAGTGTGCGTTGTTTTCTTTTCAGGTTTCCGGATGGATACAGAGTGAATAGTCACAACTGTATTCCCACAAAGAGACTATGAGTACGGCGTGTACTGCCACCCCGTATCCTCATAGCTCTCCACAGCAGGACCAAAAGCCTAACACGGGTGCGTGTCAGCGATCCAGATGGTCCTCGTCCCCTGTCTCCCACCCACTCGCCTACCAGAGCCTGTCGGTTTGGATGGGGAGCTGACACACTTCTACAGGGATCATGCACGCTGGATGATGAAGGTTCCTTTATCCCCAGGTTTACCCAGAAGACGGATCAGGCAGGGTAAGTATGGGGCCCCCCGAGTCGCATCCTCCTCAGCAGCTTCAGGCATGGATCCTTTGGGAGCGGTCGTTGCGGCAGTGCTGCGAGGCCTCCGCGCCGCCTCACGCCTCCCGGCGGCCGCCACATTTACCCCAGACCCCAGCTTCAGTTTGGGCCTTGTTCTGCAGCGGCTTCGCCCCCGCCTTTAGTCTTAGGCGGGCTTCTCTCCCGCCCGGCCAGACTTCAGGCAGCGATACTCGGGAGCGGTCGCCGCGGCAGTGCTGCGGGGTCTCCGCGCTGACAGGCGGCCGCCGCATTTACTCTAGGCCCCGGCTTCATTTCGGGCCTTGTCAGGCGTTGCAGCCACGCCCCCCGCCTTCATTCTTAGGCGGGCTTCTCTTCTGCCCGTTCTAGGCCCGCCCACCGCCTTCTCTCCTGGTATTATGTGCCCCTGAGGCCCAACCTAGCCTGTCTATTACCCGTGCCATCTTCAGCTTCAGCGGTTAGCTCCGCCCATTATCTTCCTGGAAAGCGCGCGCTTCCTTCTCTGCTCCTCTCAGGCTGCCGCCATTTTCTCAGCCTGTCAGCCGGACCCCTTCTCCCCTGCTGTGGCCCTGAAAGTCCAGACGAGCCGTGTAGCATCGCTTTCTGGGAGTATCTACAGAACACCGGACCGTGAGTAGCTCTGCAACTGCAGACTGACACTCTCCTCTGCCTCCTGTCCCCCATCCTTCTGGCACTGCTTCAGTGACTTTCCTTCATTATGTCTAACCCTAAGTCTGATCGTGCTCGTCCTCCAGCTCCCACTTGCACTTTAGTCAAGTACTTTGCATGTCCTTCTTGCAATCGCAAACTTCCCTCAGGTCAGTCTACTCCCCTCTGCCTCGACTGCAGCAATCCCATTGAGTCCGCCGCCCAGGAGCCCCCTGTTGCTCCACGTGAGAGTGAATCCCCCATTCCTGGCTGGGCTTCTTCTCTATCACAATCAGTGGCAGACCTCACCAGGGTGTCTCAGTCCCTAGTGGCCGTTCTTGATAAGTTGCCCCTGGACACTTCTGCAGGATCCAGCAGGTCACAAGAGGCTCCATCTGAGCCAGCCAACATGAGCCGCAAAAGGCCCAGGCAGGATCTCCGGTCGGAATCCTCTCCTCGCCCCATCTCACCGCATAGTCCTTCCCAGCAGTCTCCTTCCCGTGCCTCCTCACCTGAGTCAGGCGAAGCTTTCTCGGATGCGCCATCCGAAGAGATTTTAGAGCTGGATTCGGACCATACCGCGGACATGAAGGTTACGGTGCAGAACCTCATTGCCGCGATCAACCACACTTTCGAGATCACTGACTCCCCTGTGAAGCCCTCAGATCAGGAGGTTTCGTTCAGACGAGCAGAAGCACTTTCCAGAGTCTTCGCTCCTCCCTCTGAGTTTGACAAGCTCCTTACTAGGGAAAGAGAAAATCCAACCAGGCGTTTTCAAAGATGGAAACATCTCGGCGTGCTGTATCCATTTTCTCAAGAGCTCACCGACAACTGGTCGGCTTCTCCCTCTGTAGACGCTCCTGTGTCCAGACTATCTAACAACACAGTCCTTCCGATTTCAGGTGTGGCGTCTCTAAAGGATTCTAACGACAGGATCATAGAATCTTTAGCAAAGTCAGCATTCGAAGTGGCTGCGACGGTGCTAAGCCCGATCTTTGCTTCCACTTGGGTTGCAAAGGCCATAGGTACTTGGGCGGAGGATCTTCTTGATGGAGCCCAACCGGAGCAACTGGCCGAGCTAGCCAACCAGATCTCCCTTGCAGGGGAATATTTGGTCTCTGCCTCCTTAGATGCCGCGTCTTGCGCAGCTCAAGCGTCCAGCAACGTAGTTGCAATCCAGCGCACAATTTGGCTTAAGGCTTGGCAGGCGGATTTATCTTCAAAAAAGTCCCTTACCAATCTGCCTTTTCAGGGAGCGCGTCTCTTCGGATCCCAACTGGACCAGATTATTAAAGACGCTACTGGGGGTACAAGCTCTCTTCTCCCTCAGTCCAAGCCTCGTAGACCCCCTCCAAGGCGTCAGTTTCGGCCCTTTCAGTCTTTCCGCCACGTCGCGTCGGCAGAACCTTTTTCCAAACAACAAAGGCCGCAAGCGCGCCAGGATAGGAAGAAGATCTCTTTTAGGCCCACTCCCTCCTGGGGATCTCACTCCTCCCAGGGCAGATCCTCCATGTCCAGAACTGGACGGACCACATCGGCATGACTATCAACAAAGTTCCGAGGCACCTTCCCAACTGGGCGGCCGACTCCTTTTCTTCAGAGACGTCTGGCTTGCCTCGGTGATAGACGCTTGGGTCAGGGAAGTTGTATCCTCAGGATACAAGATAGAGTTCGTTTCTCGGCCCCGGGATCATTTCTTTGAATCCCGACCTCCAAAAGACCCCGCCTTGGTTCCGGGTTTCTTTACATTCATCGCCTCTCTTCTCAGTTCCGGGGTGATTGTGCCCGTTCCTGAAACAGAACGATTCACAGGGTTTTACTCAAACCTGTTCGTAGTGCCGAAAAAAGGCGACGTGGTATGGCCCATTCTGGATCTCAAATTACTGAACAAAAGGGTCCGCCTGCAGCATTTCAGGATGGAGTCCCTTCATTCAGTAATCGCTTCCATTGAGGCGCAGGAATTCATGTGCTCAATAGACATTCAAGATGCCTATCTGCATGTCCCCATCTTCCCTGGACATCAGAAATTCCTGCATTTCGCTATTCAGCAGGACCACTACCAGTTTGTCGCCTTGCCGTTCGGCCTCGCCACTGCGCCCAGAGTGTTTACAAAGATCATGGTGGCGTTGATGGTCCTGTTGAGGATCAGAGATCTCGTCCTCTTTCCGTACCTCGACGACATTCTAATCAAAGCTCCATCTTTTCCCTAGGCTCACCAAAGTCTTGCCATCGTTCTCGACACCCTGTCCAGATTCGGGTGGCTCGTAAACAAAAGGAAGTCCTGTCTTGTTCCGACTCAACGTCTGGTGTTTCTAGGTTTATTGTTCGACACCTGTCGATCGAGAGTTTTTCTTTCCGAAGAGAAGATGATATCTTTGCGGCGAGATGTACGATCGCTACAGAGCCCCCAGCTTCCATCCTTCCGATCAGCCATGAAAGTCTTGGGAAAGATGGCGGTGACGGCTGAAGCAATTCGCTTTGCTCTATTTCACTCGAGACCGCTTCAACAGGCCATCGTGTCTCGGTGGAATAGGTCTGTCCTTTACCTGGATCGCCCAATCTGTCTCTCGTCTCGGGTCAAAGAGTCACTCAATTGGTGGCTGACGTCACCTCTCTTTGCCCTAGGCCGGTAATTCCTTCCGATTCACTGGCAGATTGTGACAACGGACGCCAGCCTTCTCGGCTGGGGGGCAGTGTTTCGCAATCAGACTGTTCAGGGTCGGTGGTCGACTCAAGAGACAATTCTACCGATCAACGTCCTCGAGATACAGGCGATTTATCTGTGTCTCATTCCCTGGGAAAGGCTTCTCTGGGGTCTGCCGATACGGATTCAGACAGACAATGCCACAGCGGTGGCATATATCAACCACCAAGGGGGGACACTGAGTTCTTCGGCTCTGGCGGAAGTGTCCAAGATTCTCCACTGGGCAGAGGTATCAGTCCCAGCGATTTCCGCAGTGCACATTCTCGGCGTGGACAACTGGGCCGCCGATTTTCTCAGCCGCGAGGGTCTCGCGGCAGGACAATGGTCCTTACATCCGGACGTCTTTCATCAGATTTGCCGTCGTTGGGGGACTCCGGACGTAGATCTGCTGGCGTCTCGCCTGAACAGGAGGGTCCCACAATTCGTATCCAGGGCCCTAGATCCTCTCGCAGTGGGCACCGATGCTCTGACCATTCCCTCATCTCAGTTCAAGCTTCCCTATCTGTTCCCTCCCCTTCCTCTTCTTCCCAAGCTGTTGAAGAAAGTCAAGGCAAAAGCGGTACCAGTCATCCTCATCGCTCCGGATTGGCCCAGAAGGGCTTGGTTCGCGGACATCGTCAACCTTCTTGCGGACGCCCCCCTGGAAGCTTCCAGACAGAGCAGATCTGCTGTCTCAGGGTCCAGTCTGCCACCCCAATTCTCTGCCGCTCAATTTAAAGGCGTGGCTGTTGAAACGGTCAGGTTTTCCGGATCGTGTGAATCACACCATGATCCGGGCTAGAAACCCATTGTCTTTCAGAATTTATCGTACGTGGAAGACCTATTTCACTTGGTGCGAGGCCAATGACGTTCCGCCCATGTCCTTTCTCTCCCTTCTATCCTAGCATTCCTCCAGGCAGACCTAGATACGGGCCTTGCCCTCAGCTCTTTGAAGGGTCAAGTCTTGGCGGTTTCCATTCTTTTCCAGAAGACTTGGCCTCCCGTCCGCAGGTCAAGACCTTTCTTCAGGGAGTGGCTCATGCGGCGCTCCCGTGGATCCATTGGATCTCAATCTGGTCCTGGAGGCTCTTCAAGGGTCACCCTTTGAACCTCTCAAGGAGGTCTCCTTATCCCTTCTCTCCTGGAAAGTAGCCTTTCTGGTGGCCATCACCTCCATCCGGCGCGTGTCGGAATTGGCGGCCCTTTCTTGACGCCCCCCCTTTCTTGGTGCTCCACCAGGATAAGGTGGTCCTGCGGTCCCCGCCTTCCTTCCTAAGGTGGTGTCCACTTTCCACCTAAATGAGGACATTGTTCTCCCGTCCTTTTGTCCGGGTCCAATCCACCCTCTGTAGCGCTCCTTGAACAAGCTAGGACCTGGTCAGGGCGATGAAGGTCTACCTAGCTAGGACGGCTCCCTTGCGGAAGACAGACTCACTTTTCATCATTCCAGATGGTGCGCGGAAAGGTTAGCTGGCCTCCAAGGCTACTATTGCTCGCTGGATCAGATCGGCAATTCTGAAAGCCTACCGGGTCAAGCATCGAGTGCCCCCTCCTGGAATTAGAGCTCACTCTATCCAGGCAGTGGGTGCCTCCTGGGCGGTGCGCCACAGAGCCTCCGCGCTGCAGCTTTGCAAAGCTGCAACCTGGTCTTCGATCCACACGTTTACCAAATTTTACAAGGTCCACACCTACGCTTCGACGGACGCCAGCCTAGGCAGAAGGATCTTGCAGGCGGCGGTGGTGAGTTCTCAGACCTAATGGAAGTTTGCTTCTCCCTCCCCAGGGACTGCTTTGGGACGTCCCATGGTTTCTGTGTCCCCCAATGAAGCGATAGAGAAAACAGGATTTTTGGGTTGCTTACCGTAAAATCTGTTTCTCGGAGCGTTCATTGGGGGACACAGCACCTCCCATGTTTTTCTGCAACTCCTGTTTCTTCTTTGGTTGTTGATTACAGTTGAGTTGTCTGTTCTGTTGTTACTCTGCTTTGTTACTTCTACTGCTTTCTCACTAACTGAGGAAATTAGTGCTGGTCGGTGGGGTGTACACTGCGGAGGTGGAGCTAACCTTTTTCTGTGCATAGTGTCAGCCTCCTAGTGGCAGCAGCATACACCCATGGTTTCTGTGTCCCCCTATGAAGGCTCCGAGAAACAGATTTTACGGTAAGCAACCCAAAAATCCTGTTTTAAGTGCTCCATACACATGTGTTAGTCCAATCTTACTAACAAAATTGGATTTTTCTTTTAAATTTTTACATTTTCTTTTTGTATTTTCAGGGACTCTTTGGCTGCTCAGCTGGAGATCACGTTGACCAAGGCAGACTCTGAACAGCTGGCACGCTCTATTGCTGAAGAGCAGTACTCTGACCTGGAGAAAGAGAAGATCATGAAAGAGCTGGAGATCAAGGAAATGATGGCTCGTCATAAACAAGAGCTTGCTGAGAAATATGCCACCATTAATTCTGTACGTAAATGCCGGTTCTACTATGCACAGTATGGTGGTGTACACAGGGCCACCATTTTCATATAACACATTTGAAAAATTGTTACTATTTATTTGGGGAAAAAAAGCACAATTTTATGTGAGATGTGAGCGGGACAAATACAAAACAGTTGAATTAGGGTATGTACCTAAAACTCCCAAAATTGTAGTTATAGAAACTCCATTTTACATGAAAAGAAAGAAAATGGGTGAGACCTTTAAATTAAACTTTCCGGGATTGATGGCTGTATATTTAATTGGTGGCGTCTGAACATCAATCAACAAATTTAAAGGAGACATTCATTGTATACAGGGCTGTGGAGTCAGTAAGCCAAACCTCCTCAATTTCCATGACTCCAAATCCCAAAATGGACTCCGACTCCACAATCCTGAGTATAGGGAAATATTTAAAACTAGATTATGGCCCGATGCTATCGCATCGGGAGGATGCGATAGCATCACACCTCTTGCCATGTTAACCCTCAACACACACACTCCTCTCACCTTTCACCATCTCCACTCACTCGTTCACTCCACATACGACCCCTTCTCTCACTCCGTCTCTCATACGCCGTCATCGCCGCTGCTCCACGATCCCCGACATCTTCTTCCGCCGGCGCCATCCTGGATCCAGACGTTGTCCACGCCGGCGACATGTTCCTGCGGCGACGCTATTTTGGATCGGCGAAATCCCGCGATACTCAAGATGGTGTCGCCGGAAGAACATGTCACCGGCGTGGACGACGTCGGGATCCAAAATGGCGTCGGCGAAATCTCGCGAGTTTTCGCCGATGCCATTTTGGCTCCCGACGTCCTCCACGCCGGCGACATGTTCTTGCGGCGACACCATCTTGACTATCGCGGGATTTTACCGATCCAAAATGGCGTCGCCGCAAGAACATGTCGCCGGCGTGGAGGACGTCTGGATCCAGGATGGCGCCGGCGGAAGAAGATGTCGGGGATCAGCGGTGATGACGGCGTGAGTATGAGAGACGGAGTGAGAGAAAGGGTCGTATGTGGAGTGAAAGAGTGAGTGGACGTGAGTGGAGATGGTGAAAGGTGAGAGGAGTGTGTGTGTTGAGGAGGAGTGTTGTGTTGAGGGTTAACATGGAAAGAGGTGTGCAGTGACGTCACCGGTTACAACTGGACGGAAGTTGTTACAACCGGAAGCTGCTTAGGGCATTTATTATTATAGATGATTGTCCAGAGTAGGAAATAAGCATTACTTATCGATGCCATCCTGCCACTCCAGCACCACCTTACCGCTCCTACAACATTAAAGGGAATCTGTCACCCATTTTTAGTGATATCATGTAAAGATATCACCCAATTGTGCGTCCCATAAGGATTCTATTAGGACTTTTGATTCCCCCCAACCCTGCACCTTTGATGCATAAATACCTTTTCTCGTTCGCCTTATTGGGGGACACAGAGACCATGGGTGTACGCTGCTGCCACTAGGAGGCTGACACTATGCACAAAAAAAGGGTTAGCTCCTCCGCAGTGTACACCCCACCGACCGGCAGGAAATTCCTCAGTTTAGCTTAGTGTCAGTAGGAGGTGGACACGGGTCTTTCATTAGACCCATATCTACCTCGATGTGTGTCGTTCCTTTTCAGGTTTCCGGAGGGATACAGTGTGAATGGTCACTACTGTACTCCCACAAGAGACTATGAGTACGGCGTGTACTGCCACCCCGTATCCTCATAGCTCTCAGTGGCGGGACCACAGCTTAGCACGGGTGCGTGCCAGCGATCAGGAGAGTCCTCGCCCCCCGCCTCCCACCCACTCGCCTACCAGAGCCTGTCGGTCGGATGAGGCGCGGATACCACAAAGACGCAGACAGCGTGGGATATATCAGGTACCTTTATTGCAAACGGAGGTGAGTATGCAGTCCAAGACGCGGCCCCCTGGCGGTTTCAGGATTCTTGGGAGCGGTCGCCGAGGGAGTACTGTGGAGTCTCTGCGCCGCCCGCGCCTCCCGGCGGCCGCCGCATTCGTACGGGCCCCGGCTGTTGCGCGGGCCTTGTTCTATGCTTCTCCACCTCCTTTTTTCTTCGGCGTTCGGCAGGGGATCCAGGTGATAGGTAGGGAGGTGGCCGCGGCGACGCTGCGAGACCTCCGCGCCGCCCCGCGCTGACAGGCGGCCGTCGCCATTAATTTAGTCCCCGGCTTCATTTCGGGCCTTCTCTGACGTCGCGGCCACGCCCCCCCGCTCTCTCTCTCATAGGCGGGCTTCTCTCCCGCCCGTTCTAGGACCACCCACCGCCTCTCAGAACCTGCGGTGGGCAGCGGGCGGTACCCTCTTTGCCTCAGCAGCTAGCTCCGCCCATCTTCGTTTGAAGGCGCGCGTTTATCCTGGTTCCCTCAGGCTGCCGCCATTTTATCACCATGTCAGCCGGACACAGAGGGATTCCACGTTCTCCTCTGCTGGGGCCCTGCATCTTCAGACGAGCCGTGTATCAGCACCTTTGGGGACACCGCATCGTGAGTAGCTCTGCAACTGCAGACTGACACCCTTCTCTGCCTTCTGTCCCCCAACCTTCCAGCATTTCCGCAGGTTTCTTCTTTTCTCCTTCATTATCCTATCTCTAAGGCTGAGCGTGGCCGTCCGCCTGCCCCCACCCCTCTGCCTGGACTGCAGCAATCCCATTCAGCATGACTCCGTCCAGGAGCCACCTATTGCGCCACGTGAAAGCGAACCCCCCATTCCTGGTTGGGCCTCGTCTCTTTCACAATCAGTGGCAGGCCTCACCAGGGTGTCTCAGTCCATAGTAGCCGTCCTTGATAAGTTGCCCCTGGACACTTCTGCAGGGTCCAGCAGGTCACATGAAGCTCCATCTGAGCCAGCCAGCAGAAGCCGCAAAGGCCCAGACAGGATCACCGGCCGGGATCCCCTCCTGGCCTCACATCCCCACATAGTCCTTCCCAGCAGTCGCCCTCCCGTGCCTCCTGACCCGAGTCAGGTGAAGCGTTCTCGGATGTGTCATCCGAATGGATCTTAGAGCTGGACGCGGACATGAAGGTTACGGTACAGAACCTCATTGCTGCGATTAACCACACCTTCGAAATCTCAGACTCCCCTGCGAAATCCTCAGAACAGGAGGTTTCGTTCAGACGGGCAGAAACACCTTCCAGGGTCTTCGCCTCCCACTCTGAGTTTGGCAAGATCCTTACCAGGGAAAGAGAAAATCCGACCAGGCGCCTTCAAAGAGGGAAGCGCCTCGGCGTGCTGTACCCGTTTGCCAAGGAGCTCACCAACAACTGGTCTGCTTCCCCCTCGGTAGACGCACCCGTGTCCAGAATGTCTAACAGCACGGTCCTCCCGATTTCAGGTGTGGCGTCACTAAAGGATTCGAATGATAGGATTATAGAATCCTTAGCAAAGCATACGAAGCGGCTGCAGCGGTGCTAAGCCCAGCCTTCGCTTCCTCTTGGGTAGCGAAGGCCATAGCCACTTGGGCAGAGGATCTCTGCAAGGGCATCCTAGGTAAGGCCCAACCAGAGCAATTGTCCGAACTGGCCAACCAGATCTCCCATGCAGGGGATTATCTGCTCTCTGCCTCCTTGTATGTCGCGTCTTGCGCAGTTCAGGCGTCAAGCAGCGTTGTGGCAATCCGACGTACAATTTGGCTCAAGGCTTGGCAGGCGGATTTGAATTCAGATAAGTCTCTTACCAATCTGCCTTTTCAGGGAGCGCGTCTCTTCGGATCCCAGATGGATCAGATTATTAAGGACGCCACTGGAGGCACGAGTTCTCTCCTCCCTCAGTCCAAGCCTCGCAGACCTCCGCTAAAACGTCAGTTTCGGCCCTTTCGGACATTCCACCGTTTCAATACGGCAGACAACTTCTCTAACCAACAGAAAACGCAGGTACGCCAGGATAGAAAAAAGGCGTCTTTCAGACCCACTCCCTCCAGGCGATCTCACTCCTCCCAGGGCAGAACCTCCGGATCCAGATCTGGACAGTCCACATCAGCATGACTATCAACGAACCCCCGAGAGTCCTTCCCAATTGGGAGGTCGTCGTCTTTTCTTCAGAGACGGCTGGCTTGCCTCAGTAGAGGACGCTTGGGTCAGGGAGGTGGTATCATCAGGATACAAGATAGAGTTCATTTCTCGTCCCCGGGATCGTTTCTTCGAGTCCCAACCTCCAAAAGATCCTGCCTTAGTTCCGGGGTTCTTTGCGTCCATCGCCTCTCTCCTCACTTCTGGAGTGATCGTGCCCGTCCCTGAGTCAGAACGGTTCACAGGGTTTTACTCAAACCTGTTTGTGGTACCGAAAAAAGGCGGTACAGTTCCATCCATCTTGGACCTCAAGTTACTCAACAAGACAGTCCGACTGCGTCATTTCCGAATGGAGTCTCTGGTCGGTAATCGCTTCCATAGAGACGCAGGAGTTCATGTGTTAAATAGACATTCAAGATGCCTATCTACATGTTCCCATATTCTCCGGCCATCAGAAATTCCTGCGATTCGCCAGGAACATTACCAATTCGTTGCACTGCCGTTCGATCTCGCCACCGCACCCAGAGTATTTACGAAGATCATGGCAGCGTTGATGGCCTTGTTGAGAATCAAAGGTCTCGTTCTTTTTCTGTACCTCGACGACATTCTGATCGAAGCTCCATCCTTTCATCAAGCTCGCCAAAGTCTTACCATCGTCCCCGACGACCTGTCCAATTTCGGGTGGCTCATCAACAAAAGGAAGTCCTGCCTTTTTCCGACACAACGTCTTGTGTTTCTGGGTCTATTGTTCGGCAATCGTCTATCGAAGGTTTTCTCCCACAAGAAAAGATTTGCTCCCTGCAGCGGGATGTGCGAGCGCTGCATATCTTACGACTTCCATCTCTCCGGACAACCATGAAAGTCCTGGGAAAGATGGTGGCAGCGACAGAGGCGGTTCCCTTTGCCCAATTTCACTCCAGACCCCTCCAACACACCATACTGTCTCGGTGGAACAGGTCTGTTCTTTCCCTGGACCGCCCATTTCGTCTTTCATACCGGGTCAAGCAGTCCCTCAATTGGTGGCTGATGTCTCCTCTCATCTCCCTTGGACGGCCATTCCTTCCCATTCACTGGGAGATTGTGACAACGGATGCCAGCCTCCTCGGCCGGGGGCAGTGTTCCGCAGTCACACTGTTCAGGGTCGATGGTCGATTCAGGAGTCAGCTCTGCCGATCAACGTCCTCGAGATACGAGCCATTTATCTGTCTCTTGTTCACTGGGAGAGGCTTCTCAAGGGCCTGCCTATCCGGATTCAGACAGACAATACCACAGCGGTGGCATATGTCAACCGCCAGGGGGGACACGGAGTGTCTCAGCCCTGGCAGAAGTGTCCAAGATTCTTCATTGGGCAGAGCTTTCAGTCCCGGCAATATCCGCGGTGCACATTCCTGGCGTGGACAACTGGGCCGCCGATTTTCTCAGCCGCGAGGGTCTAGTGGCGGGAGAGTGGTCCCTACGTCCGGAGGTATTTCTTCAGCTTTGCCGTCGTTGGGGAACCCCGGACGTAGACCTGCTAGATTCTCGCCTCAACAGGAAAGTTTGTATCCAGGGCTCGAGATCCTCTCGCAGTGGGCGCCAGCGCTCTGGCCATTCCTTGGTCGCAGTTCAAGCTCCCCTACCTATTCCCTCCTCTGCCTCTTCTTCCCAGGCTGTTGAAGAAAATCAAGGCGGAAGGAATTCCAGTCAATCATCGCCCCGAATTGGCCCAGAAGGGCTTGGTTCACGGACATCGTCAACCTTCTCGCGGACGCCCCCTGGAAGCTTCCTGACAGGGCAGATCTGCTGTCTCAAGGTCCGATTTGCCACTCCAATTCTCGGCCACTCAATTTAACGGCGTGGCTGTTGAAACCGAGGTTTTGAATTGATCAGGCGTTTCGGATCGAGTTATTCATACTATGATCCGGGCCAGAAAGCCATCGTCTTCCAAAGTTTAGTACCGTACCTGGAAGGCCTATTTCACTTGGTGCGAGTCCACCGACATTCTGCCCATACATTTTTCGCTCCCTTCTGTCCTGGCGTTTCTTCAGGCAGGGCGTGATGCAGGCCTTGCCCTCAGCTCTTTAAAAGGTCAAGTTTCGGCGCTGTCCATTTTATTTCAGAAGACGTTGGCCTCCCGTCCTCAGGTCAAAACCTTCCTTCAAGGAGTGGCTCATACGGCTCCTCCGTACAGAGCGCCCGTAGATCCTTGGGGTCTTAATCTGGTTTTTGAGGCTCTGCAAGGTCCTCCCTTTGAACCTCTCAGGGAACTTTCCCCTATCCCTCCTTTCATGGAAAGTAGCCTTCCTAGTGGCCATCGCCTTCGCCTCCATCCGGCGCGTGTCGGAATTGGCGGCCCTCTCTTGCCGCTCTCCTTTCTTGGTACTCCTCTAGGACAAGGTAGTTCTGCGGCCTCCACCCGCTTTCCTTCTTAAAGTGCTGTCCACTTTCCACCTGAATGAGGATACTGTTCTCCCGTCCTTTTGTCCGGGTCCAGCTCGTCCTCGGGACCGCTCCTTGAACGAGCTGGACTTGGTCAGGGCGATGAAGGTCTACCTAGCTAGGACGACTTCTTTGCGGAAGACAGACTCTCTCTTCATCCTTCCAAATGGGGTGCAAAGAGGTCAGCCGGCCTCCAAAGCTACTATTGCTCGCTGGATCAGATCGGCAATTTTGGAGGCCTACCGGGTCATACATCGATTGACCCCTCCGGGAATTAGAGCTCACTCTACCCGGGCAGTGGGTACCTCCTGGACGGTGCGCCACTGAGCTTCCGCGCTGCAGCTTGTAAAGCTGCAACCTGGTCATCGGTTCACACATTTGTGAAATTCTACAAGGTCCACACCTACGCTTCGGTGGATGCCAGCCTAGGTGGAAGGATTCTGCAGGCAGCGGTGGTGAGTCCGCTGGCCTGATGGAAGTTTGCTTTCCCGCCCCAGGGACTGCTTTGGGACGTCCCATGGTTTCTGTGTCCCCCAATAAGGCGAACGAGAAAACAGGATTTTTGGGTTGCTTACCGTAAAATCTGTTTCTCAGAGCCTTCATTGGGGGACACAGCACCCTCCCATGTTCTGCAACTCCTGTTCTTATGTTTGTTGGTTATTTACAGTTGAGTTGTCCTGTTTTTCAATCTATTCTGTTACTTCTCCTACTGCTTTCTCACTAACTGAGGAATTTCCTGCCGGTCGGTGGGGTGTACACTGCGGAGGAGGAGCTAACCCTTTTTTTGTGCATAGTGTCAGCCTCCTAGTGGCAGCAGTGTACACCCATGGTCTCTGTGTCCCCCAATGAAGGCTCCGAGAAACAGATTTTACGGTAAGCAACCCAAAAATCCTGTTTTTTATCTTGGTGGAGATGTATGGAAATATCCGCTGTCTGGTCTGATGGGCGGGGCTTATTCGCCTTCTAATCCCCCCTCCTCCTCGGCTTGCTGAACGTAATCTTCATCTGTGAATATCACAGATGCGGTAGTTTTTCCGCGCTTGCGCATTGAAAAGGCCCCGGCGCTTGCGCAGTATGCTTTGCCCAACTGTGGGCAAAGCATATAATCGCTACTGCGCATGCGCTGGTATTTTTCAGCGCGGTCTATGCCCCGGAAGTCCTCACATGAGGGACACACTTCCGGGGCATAGTCCGCGCTGAAAAATACCAGCGCATGCGCAGTACCGATTATATGCTTTGCCCACAGTTGGGCAAAACATACTGCACAAGCGTCCGAGGCCTTTTCAATGCGCAAGTGCGGAAAGCTACGGCATCTGTGATATTCACAGATGAAGATTACGTTCAGCAAGCCGAGGAGGGGGGAGGCGAATAAGCCCCGCCTATCGGACTGGACCGCGGTGATTTCCATACATCTCCACCAAGATAAAAAAGGTATTTATGCCTCAAAGGTGCGGGGTCGGGGGGAATCAAAAGTCCTAATAGAATCCTTATGGGACGCACTATTGGGTGATATCTTTACATGATATCACTAAAAATATGTGACAGATTCCCTTTAATGTCACATTCATTTTTCTCAGGACAAATGCAAATAATCTCCAGCCTCACTGGGGATGGTTGTATGTTTATTGGAGCTGGGGGGTACTGAAAGTTTATTATTTTTTACTTATTCCTGATGTTATCTACTTTTTTAAAATCCTAGGCAACCCATTTAAAGGGAATCTGTCACTTGCCATAAATGTGTAGTTTTGTCGCCTGGTGTAAATGCTGCTGTTCTCCTGAATCCAACATTATTTCACTTTACTTGTCTGGTGTCCTGATTTTGTATATTTTTCTCTTAGCTTGAGGAAGCTAACAAAACACTAACTACAGATGTGGCCAATTTGGCAAACGAGAAGGAAGACATGAACAACAAAGTGAAGGAGGCCCAGGAGCGTGAGTATTGTGATCGATCACAGATGAGCTCCGTTTGCATCCACCTTGAAATATGTATTTTATGGACTAGTGGTAACCATTCAATTACATCTACTCATTATGAAATGCCGATCTAAGAGAACTTATTTACACTGCGTCTAAAACAGGAATGTAGGAGAAATATTATTATTAATATTGTTGTGACTTTCTCTTGCAGAAATTTTATATCTGAAGGATGAAGGATCCAGCATTGTGGCCATTAAAACTCAGTTTGAGAAGCAACTGCTGACTGAGCGAACCCTGAAGACGCAGGTAACATTACTGAGCTGTGAATATTTTCACATATTTGGACATCCAGCACACGGAGTCCCCGATACTTAGTAACATCGGGCCTCACTCCCCGGACCTCTTGCCCCCATTCATCCCATTTGTTGTGTGCATGTAGATTTGTCTTGTACGGTGTGTGTATAATATATATATACTCCATACAAAGCGTACACACACACACACGAAGGCCAATTTATGTGCCAAGCACTTTCATTTTTCTACTTATTTTCTATAGCACTAAGGTGATTCCGATGTCATATATTCAACGTCTGCATTCTGTAGTGTGTAACAGAGCGCAGCTTTGATATGTCAGTTACATATACAGTGGGTCTTGCACCTGTTCACATTTGACTTTCTTTTTGGAAGTGACGGTCAGTCTTTTGATATGTTATATACAGTCATATGTAAAAGTTTGGGCACCCCTATTAATGTTAACCTTTTTTCTTTATAACAATTTTGGTTTTTGCAACAGCTATTTCAGTTTCATATATCTAATAACTGATGAGCTCAGTTATATTTCTGGATTCAAATGAGGTTTATTGTGCTAACAGAAAATGTGCAATCTGCATTTAAACAAAATTTGACCGGTGCAAAAGTATGGGTACGCTTATCATTTTCTTGATTTGAACACTCCTAACTACTTTTTACTGACTTCCTGAAGCACTAAATTGGTTTTGTAACCTCATTGAACTTTGAACTTCATAGCCAGGTGTATCAAATCATGAGAAAAGGTATTTAAAGTGGCCACTTGCAAGTAGTTCTCCTATTTGATTCTCCTATGAAGAGTGGCATCATGGGCTCCTCAAAACAACTCTCAAATGATCTGAAAACAAAGATTATTCAACATAGCTTTTCAGGGGAAGGATACTAAAAGTTGTCTCAGAGATTTAACCTGTCAGTTTCCACTGTGAGGAACATGGTAATGAAATGGAAGAACACAGGTACAGTTCTTGTTAAGCCCAGAAGTGGCAGGCCAAGAAAAATATCAGAAAGGCAGAGAAGAAGAATGGTGAGAACAGTCAAGGACAATCCACAGACCATCTCCAAAGACCTGCAGCATCATCTTGCTGCAGATGGTGTCACTGTGCATCGGTCAACAATACAGCGCACTTTGCACAAGGAGAAGCTGTATGGGAGAGTGATGCGAAAGAAGCCGTTTCTGCAAGCACGCCACAGTCGCCTGAGGTATGCAAAAGCACATTTGGACAAGCCAGTTACATTTTGGAAGAAGGTCCTGTGGACTGATGAAACAAAGATTGAGTTGTTTGGTCATACAAAAAGGCGTTATGCATGGAGGCTAAAAAACACAGCATTCCAAGAAAAACACTTGCTACCCACAGTCAAATTTGGTGGAGGTTCCATCATGCTTTGGGGCTGTGTGGCCAATGCCGGCACCTGGAATCTTGTTAAAGTTGAGGGTCGCATGGATTCAACTCAGTATCAGCAGATTCTTGACAATAATGTGCAAGAATCAGTGACGAAGTTGAAGTTACACAGGGGATGGATATTTCAGCAAGACAATGATCCAAAACACCGCTCCAAATCTACTCAGGCATTCATGCAGAGGAACAATTACAATGTTCTGGAATGGCCATCCCAGTCTCCAGACCTGAATATCATTGAACATCTGTGGGATGATTTGAAGCGGACTGTCCATGCTCGGCGACCATCAAACTTAAATGAACTGGAATTGTTTTGTAAACAGGAATGGTCACAAATACCTTCATCCAGGATCCAGGTACTCATTAATAGCTACAGGAAGCGACTAGAGGCTGTTATTTTTGCAAAAGGAGGATCTACGAAATATTAATGTCACTTTTATGTTGAGGTGCCCATACTTTTGCACCGGTCAAATTTTGTTTAAATGCAGATTGCACATTTTCTGTTAGTACAATAAACCTCATTTGAATCCAGAAATATAACTGGGTCCATCAGTTATTAGAGATATGAAACTGAAATAGCTGTTGCAAAAACAAAAATTGTTATAAAGAAAAAAGGTTAACATTAATAAGGGTGCCCAAACTTTAACATATGACTGTACACAGTGTATACATTAAAATATATTTATATACATTACAGGTGTACACCGTGTCTCACAAAAGTGAGTGCACCCCTGACATTTTTGTAAATATTTTATTATATCTTTTTATGGGACAACACTGAAGATCTGGCACTGTGATACAATGTACAGTAGTCAGTGCACATTTGGTGCCCTCTAACTCAGCACACAGCCATTAATGTCTAAACCGCTGGCATTAATCATTAGTGTTACAAGGTCTCTGGTGTGAATGGGGGGCCGGTGTGGTAAATATGGTGTTATATACAGTACTGGTCACTGGAAGTTCAACATGGCCACACCTCATGGCAAAGTACTCTCTGAGGATCTGACAAAAAGAATTGTTGCTCTGCATAAAGATGGCCGAGGCTATAAGAAGATTGTCAGCACCCTGACACTGAGCTGCAGCACGGCGGGCAAGACCATATAGTCGTGTAGCAAGACAGGTTCCACTCAGAACTGTCCTCGCCATGGTCAACCACAGAAGTTGAGTGCACTTGCTCAGCGTCATATCCAGAGGTTGTCCATTCACAATGGATGTATGAGTGCTGCCAGTATTGCTGCAGAGGTTACAGGGGTGGGGGGGGTCCGCCTGTCAGTGCAAAGACCATACACATTGCTGCAGAGGTTACAGGGGTGGGGGGGTCCACCTGTCAGTGCAAAGACCATACACATTGCTGCAGATGTTACAGGGGTGGGAGGTCCGCATGTCAGTGCTCAGACCATACACCACACACTGCATCAAATTGGTCTGCATGGCTGTTGTCTCAGAAGGAAGCTAAAGGTAAAGCAAGAGAGCAGGCATACACTTTGCTGAAGACAAGCAGACAAAGGACATGGAGTAATGGAACCATGGCCTGTGGCCTGATGAGAAAAAGATAAACTTATTTGGTTCAGATGGGGTCAAGCGTGTGTGGCAGCAACCAGGTGAGGAGTACAAAGACAAGTGTGCCTTGCCTACAGTCAAGCATGGTGGTGGGAGTGTTATGGTTTGGGGCTGTATGCATGCTGCTGGCTGTGGCGAGCTACAGTTCATTGAGGGAACCATGAATGCCAACATGCACTGTGACATACTGAAGCAGAGTATGATCCCCTTCATTCAGAGACTGGGCCACAGGGCAGTATTCCAACATAACAACCCCAGACAGACCTCCAAGAGGACCACTGCCCACTGCCTTGCTAAAGAAATTGTGGGTAAAGGTGCTTGACAGGTCAAGCATGTGTCCGGACCTAAACGCTATTGAACATCTGTGGGGCATCCTCAAACAGAAGGTGGAGGAGCACAAGGTCTCTAACATCCACCAGATTCTTGATGTCGTCATGGAGGAGCGGGAGAGGATTCCAGTGGCCGCCTGTGAAGCTTTAGTGACGTTTATTGCCCAAGAGAGATTGGTAAAGGTACATGTAAAACAATCATTCCATTATTTTCATCAGTGTCTCAGGAGCCTCAATTAAGCTATTGTTCTCTCAGCTACTAGTCCCATTATGTGGGTAGGGGTAATAGACCCAATGGAGCCGTCACCACAGGGGGTCTCGCATGCAGTCCCAGGTGATGGGCTACTTGTTAGGAAAATACCTCCCACCACCTTCCTCCAGTTGTGTGGAAGAATGTCCTGAATGAGAGCTAGCTATGGGTATATAGTCTCTGGTGACTCAATAGGAACAGTCCAAGGAACCATGGTTCCATCTGGTGAAATACAGGTCTGCTCCTCTACCCAACACTGCACCCTCAAAGACGTTTGGAGAACGTTTTATTTATTGTTGCCGGCTGGATCTTGATACACATGCTACGGTTGTGATATCTATTGTTTGGATGTGAGGAGCTATCTTACGGACTGCTGTTGCCAGCTGAAGTGGGAGACATGTGCTACGGTCGTGGTATGGAGCATGGACTGTGACATCAGACTATACTGGCGAGAAACACAAAAGCTGTGGTCCAACCAAAAGTTGTTAGACAGTGGGTATTGCCTGGTGCGGGGCAGTGGAACTATCGGCCTCAGGATGAGATCTTGTGGACTGGGGACAATGCATTGTCACCATCTACCCGGAACTGCTGTATGACCATGGACACAAGGAATAAAAATGGTTGCGTGTTAACCTGCCTAGGTGATTATTACAACCCACAACTTCACATCTTCACAGTGGTCACACAAAATATTCACGCTTTAAGCGTAATTTTGCCATTTTCTCTTAGGGGTGTACTCACTTTTGATGCCAGCCCTTTAGACATTAATGGCTGTTTGTTGTGTTATTTAGAAAGCACACCAAATTCACACATTCAAATAACCATGTCACATCTTCAGTGTTGTCCCATGAAAAGATATTAAATATTTCCAAGGATGTGAGGGGCGTATTTACTTTTGTGATATACTATGTTTTTATTCAAGGTTTCGATAATGATTTTTTTGCTTAAACAATTTTGCAGATCAGAAAAGAATCTGGCAGAAAAAGAGATGTATATAATTTTTCTTAGTGTGTATATTTATGTATCTATGTATGAATAATAATTTTTTGCAGAGAGATGGATATATGGTTGCATTAGGCTCTAGATATTGTGGGAATTACACCCCAATTCTTGGGTTTATTGTGTTGATAACATAAACAAATTAAAAGCCATACATTATTTAAGGTCTGACGTAATGAAGTCTGCGTCTAGGGTGCCAGGTAATTTATGTCTACAGGCTTCAAGGTTGTAATGTGCTAATCTCGCAGATCAGTGTCGGGGCAGTGGTCTTATGCTGTCTTCAGAATGCCCCCACGTCACATCAACAGGTGTTGCCAGATGCTTTTGGAGCCAGTTGTGTCTTCTTTAAAGCCTTTACGTTGTGTTCTTATAGACAAGTTTCTTTTTTTTAACAGGCTGTAAATAAACTAGCAGAAATCATGAACAGGAAAATTCCCAGCAAAGGTGGTCCTGACGCTGATGTGCGCAGAAAGGAGAAGGAGAACAGGAAGCTGCAACTAGAGTTGAAATCCGAGAGGGAGAAACTTTCTCGTCTTGTCATCAAGTACCAGAAGGAAGTGAACGAGATGCAGGCGGTAAGTAGCCATGTGTGACTGATCCGGAGTGTACACTGGTTACACTGGACTGAACGTGTCTAACTGGTGTATCAGACAGGATGGACTCTATTGATTGTACTCCTGTTCGCCAATCTATGTACTGCCTTGTTGATCTCTCTTTCCTCTCTCCTGCCTTGTTGATCTTTCTCCTCCCTTGTCAATCTCTCTATCTCCTCTCTCCTGCCTTGTTGATCTCTCGATCTCCTCTTTCCTGCCTTGTTGATCTCTTTTCTCCTGCCTTGTCGATCTCTCGATCTCCTCTCTCCTGCCTTGTTGATCTCTTGATCTCCTCTTTCCTGCCTTGTTGATCTCTTTTCTCCTGCCTTGTCGATCTCTCGATCTCCTCTCTCCTGCCTTGTTGATTTCTCGATCTCCTCTTTCCTGCCTTGTTGATCTCTTTTCTCCTGCCTTGTCGATCTCTCGATCTCCTCTCTCCTGCCTTGTCGATCTCTCAATCTCCTCTCTCCTGCCTTGTCGATCTTTCTCTCCTGCCTTGTCGATCTCTTGATCTCCTCTCTCCTGCCTTCTCGATCTTTCTCCTCCCTTTTCGATCTCTATCCCCTCTCTCCTGCCTTGTTTATCTCTCAATCTCCTCTCTCCTCCCTTGTCGATCTCTCTCTCCTCCCTTGTCGATCTCTCTCTCCTCCCTTGTCGATCTCTCTCTCCTCCCTTGTCGATCTCTCTCTCCTCCCTTGTCGATCTCTCTCTCTCTCCTCCCTTGTCGATCTCTCTCTCTCTCCTCCCTTGTCGATCTCTCTCTCTCTCCTCCCTTGTCGATCTCTCTCTCTCTCCTCCCTTGTCGATCTCTCTCTCCTCCCTTGTCGATCTCTCTCTCCTCTCTTGTCGATCTCTCTCTCTCTCCTCTCTTGTCGATCTCTCTCTCTCTCCTCCCTTGTCGATCTCTATCTCTCTCCTCCCTTGTCGATCTCTCTCTCTCTCCTCCCTTGTCGATCTCTCTCTCTCTCCTCCCTTGTCGATCTCTCTCTCTCTCTCCTCCCTTGTCGATCTCTCTCTCTCTCTCCTCCCTTGTCGATCTCTCTCTCTCTCTCCTCCCTTGTCGATCTCTCTCTCTCTCTCCTCCCTTGTCGATCTCTCTCTCTCTCTCCTCCCTTGTCGATCTCTCTCTCTCTCTCCTCCCTTGTCGATCTCTCTCTCTCTCTCCTCCCTTGTCGATCTCTCTCTCTCTCCTCCCTTGTCGATCTCTCTCTCTCTCTCCTCCCTTGTCGATCTCTCTCTCTCTCTCCTCCCTTGTCGATCTCTCTCTCTCTCTCCTCCCTTGTCGATCTCTCTCTCTCTCTCCTCCCTTGTCGATCTCTCTCTCTCTCTCTCTCTCCTCCCTTGTCGATCTCTCTCTCTCTCTCTCTCCTCCCTTGTCGATCTCTCTCTCTCTCTCCTCCCTTGTCGATCTCTCTCTCTCTCTCTCCTCCCTTGTCGATCTCTCTCTCCTGACTTATGTCCATCTATCCACGCAGCATTTTTTTTTTTTTTTAAAAGTGACATAATTACCATTACAGCAAATTGCAGAAGAGAGTCAAGTTCGCATTGAACTCCAGATGGCGTTGGACAGCAAAGACAGCGACATTGAGCAGTTGCGGTCACAGATGCAATCTATTCATATCGGTTTGGATAGCACAAGCATCGGCAGCGGGCATGGTGACACAGACAACGATGATGGATACCCAGGTATAGCCCTTGTTCCTTTCCAGTCTTGGAGAACAGAATGTTGTTCCTGATATATATATATATATATATATATATATATATATATGTGTGTTTTTTTAAAGTATAGGCCATCCATATGTTCGGTGGGGCCCAACGTGTGCTTATCAGCAGAATAGAGGGACTGGTCCAGTGAATTGTATGTACAGGCACCTAGTGAGCGTGGCTATGCCTTTCTCAGGAGCTTAGTCTTGTTCTCTTGAGTGCCCTGGGTTGCAGTATAAGATACAGCATTACACCCCTGAAAATGAGCTTTGGCAGTCTAGCTTCGTTCAGCTAATCGGTGAGGATTTGAGTGACGACCCTTTAATGATCATGAATCTGTAGCCTATCTAGTGATACAGGTACAGTATTCATCGCATCATTTTAGTTATCTCCCCTTTATTTTTTACACTTTGAAACTTAATGCAAGTCTGATACATAACAATATTCAGTATGAAGTATAATTCAGTCTTCAGTTTCAGAGGAAGGAAAATGT
The DNA here is from genome assembly GCF_039654945.1 of Dendrobates tinctorius. Lineage (NCBI taxonomy): Eukaryota > Metazoa > Chordata > Amphibia > Anura > Dendrobatidae > Dendrobates > Dendrobates tinctorius. Next base: position 18,419,735 of record NW_027361689.1, on the reverse strand, counting down.
TTGTATTTCAGTGTGATGCATTGATGAAACGATTCTCTTTTGAGAAGAGAATCTCGCCAGGTTTACCAAACCTGCCTCATTCTAAGACTGAGAAAATCGTCTAATTAGAACTTTTTTATTTGATCTTTTATTACTTTTTGAAGAACTGTCCGGTTCCCTTTAAAGAGGACCTGTCTTTAGAGTCATGCTGCCTGAACCTTGGAGAGCATGAATCAGAACTGGGCTATGCAATTGCAGCCAAGTATGTTTTACTCTGCAGCTTTTCTTCAAAAACTTCGTTTGAAAAGCCAGCCACGGAGAGTCCTGACTAGTCCAATTATACCATTGGCCAACTTCTTCCCACCCTGCGCCGCTTGATTGACAGATCACTGTGTACACACATGATCTGTCAATCATCTGGTGCAAGCAGCAAAAAGCCGCTCGTGACATCTTCAGATTGGTCAGGTCTCTCCCAAAAATCGCCAGCTACTTTTTTAAACTAGGTTTTCTCTAAAATGCCACAGAATAAAACATAACTGGGTGTGATCGCGCAGCCGGGCTGTAGTTCGGATATCATGGATATGGATCTAATGACAGGTTCCCTATAAGCATTGTGCTTCCATCACTGACATTCTTTGCACAGTGGGTGGCTAGGAGAGCCTCTGTCCCTTTTGGTTGTAGGAACTATGGGACCCTCTCCAGTCTCCATTTTGGACCATTTCCTGGCAATGACAATACCCTGTTGAGGTTGTGAAGCATTGCTTCTTGATTCTTTCCTTTCAGGAACACCGTTGCTCATGTGTATTTCATTCTTGTTCGATATAACGTTTTTCCTTCCTTCTTTCCTGATAATATCTTCTCATAACTTTCTGCACTCTTCTTTCCGGTTCTGTGCCGGTTTTCCAGTTCACATCACTCAGTCCCATACTACGGAGTCCATGTCATTCACCTACCAGCGTTCTTCTACTTCTGTCCGCATTGGCACTAAGCCCTCCCGCGCTCACTTGCTTTTCAACTCTGATCCTGATACGGACTCAGAGGAAGAACTTGTACCCTGTGCACAAGCCCCTACAAATCCCGATAGCGATGACAACGAAGGTGACATCGCTGTGCAAGAGTGTGCCGCACCGTGTGACCCCATAACCTGTTGTCACTGGCCCCTGTCTAACATGGATCTCCTGATCACACAAGTCTATAACTGCTGCTGTGGGATCGGCATAGCATGAATACTAACCGCATGCGTACCGGACTGTACGGCTGTACAATATTTACTGAAATAAGTGGTATATTCGCCTACCCACAGGACAAGCAGCCATCTATTGCCATCATGGACATACGCAACAACTGGTTTATGTTTCTACTGTTAGTATAAACTAGAGCAAAGCTAAAGTCATTCTATAAGTTGCACTAAAGTTTTCTTCAGCGAATCGAATCCTGGAACAAGTTTAGATGTAAATGATTTTTTATTACGCACCAGATGATGGTTTAAAAAAGAAAATCTATTTTGGCTGAGATTTAGGCTGTATTCACCTCTGTGTTGGAGTCTGTGTTCTGAGTGTCCTGAACACAAGACCGAAATACAGTAAATCAGTCCATCAAACATGGAACATCGCTCATGTTCTTCTTGATAGAAGAGAATGGAACAAAATAAGTGATACAGTTGTGAGCAGAGCCTAAGTTGTCGGCGTGTGGCAGAATTGAGGCTGTATTTCAAGAGTAAATTATCTCACAGCTTGTACATCATAACATTCTTTAAAAGTTGGAAGCGGTGATGCACACTTTGGGTTATCCCTCAGTCCCATAATATAGGAGTATAGAATAGAAATGGAGCATGGATGTAGGAATAGGTTGTGCGTTTTTGTGTGGTTTTACAATAATACAGTACTAGGCTAAAGGGATTTCTACATAGCTATTGCTTCCGGAATTAAGAGTTGGAAACCCTTATCCCAAAATGGCCTTGTTTTTAAAAGTCCTTTTTTTTTTTTTTCCCCTTACACTGTAGATAAAATGTTTTACTTTATACGATGCCCATTCACATAAAGGGGTCTCGAGACCAGAGGTCCCTCTATGCAGTCACTAATAGAAGAAATCAAAAGTTGCCGAAACCTTTCCTCCCATGTTGTCCATAATACCCTAAGAATAAAGCCTCTTTAAATATCCGTACCTTTGGGCACTTGACACCAGGATGGCAGAAGACCTCACGCTGAAGGTCCCCCAGAGATGTCCCATTCTGTTCCCTTCTGTGATTATTATGGCTGTCTGATCAGTGGTTTACCAGCTTTTCCTTGTGCGCTTTTGCGCTTGCACCCGTGACCCATGTCAAGCTTACCGTCAGTCTCACACTGCCCGCACCGCACTGTTCACCAACCTCAGACCTGCAGATGATCGATGAGATTGGGCCGTTTTTAAGTTCCTTCTATGATTCTCGTATCTCGAGACGCCAGTATGCTTTGTGGTTGGTCCAGCATTCTGATACAGCGCTCACATTATGACACCTGCATCTTTTAATCTACACCTACATTGTACGTACATACAGTGAAGGTGTCTCTCGATTGCCCCCCCATAAACAAGCAGTAATTGACTTACTAGAAGTCGATCTGCACTCGTTTAATAACCCATTCGCACACTGCTGAAACAGGCTTTATGGGAACAGAACAATAGTTATTACCGTCGTCCTGTCCCCACCATACCGCATGCATATTTGACAACAGCACATCCCCTGTGTTCACGTATTCCTTTTATGACACGCTCATTAGATGCTTCAATACGAAAAATAGGATCTATTGCTGCTAATGTGCATGTGCATTTCCTGAAGGAACAGGAAAGTAGAGTCTAGGAAAGCCCCATTGTGAAAATGGCAAGATTTTATTTATTTTTCATACAGATCATGATCAGAATAATAAATATTTCTAAAATATTTTAAGTGTACAAGTTGTCTCTTCAGAGAGGAAGAAGACTTGAACTCTAGCTCCACTTATTAGAAGCAGTGATCCTACAAGTCACTATCAACCCTTTAACGAGCTTTGCAATATGACTTGGGATAAAAGCCAAACCATAATCTCATTTTACAAACACTTGTTTCAGGGTGTTGCCCCTCATCAATGCAAAGTATGATATCTGATTTGGCTAGGTGAGACATTATGGACTGAGGTGTAAGGGGTAGCGTTTCTCCTCGTGGAGAGTGACACACAGGTCAGGCTTGGCATGTCAGAGTGAGGTGACTTATACGCCATGCTTATTGTCTCTTCACAGAAGAAGACTAGAACTGTATAGGTGGCGCTAGAGTTCTAATTTCCCACAGGAGCATGCATGGCTTATAAGTCTCCTCACTCTGACATGCCAGGCTTGGCTTGTCACTCTCCCCAAGGAGAACTTTTACCCTTTTAGACCCTAAAATTTGTTAAACCATGCACTCACATTACAACCTGATTTAAACCGTCGGTCGTTTTCGGATGACACAAACAATCTCTTTGGAATGAAAATTCTGAGTTCTTTATTATTACACATTTGTCAGTTATCACTTTTGGAAATGTCAGTTCTCCAGTGACAGCTGGATAATATCCGGTCCCTACACGCCCTGGCACGGTCAGGGCTGAACTGACCGTACCACACTCCATAAATGGATGGGATATTTGTCCTTAGTGGGTTGAGTCCTTAGGCCACGGTCACACGGTCAGCATTTGGTCGGTATTTTACCTCAGTATTTGTAAGCCAGAACCAGGAGTGCATGATAAATACAGAAGTGGTGACGGGTTTCTATTATGCTTCTCCTCTGAGGTAAAATACTGACAAACACTGACCGTGTGAACGTGGCCTTACACAGTCTATCGCTGCCTAATCACTGCTAATTGTAGAGCAACAAATCCTCAACACAAGGGGAATGGTAACGCCCAGTTGTCAATTTATTCATAGGTTTCCAGGATGAATAACAGGAACTTAACAGTACAGAAAAATGACAAAATATGACAAATGTTCCTTGTTTGTGAGGAATTTAAGTACTTATATTTTAAAACCGTCCTGTAGGTGTCAGAATCTTAGACCCCAACTTTTCATAGAGTTTAAAGGGGGTTGTCCGGTCAAAACGGATAAGACTGCAGTCACTGTGCACGTAGTCACCGGATTCTGAGCAGAGACCAGAGGGTATATATGAATTACACATACCCCCGGCCAGTGGGCGCGGCCTTGTTCCTGGCACTTGTACTGAGCCGAGGTCGCACCCTGACCAATGACGCTGATGACTAGAGGGCGCAGCCTCGCTCACAAGTGTATGGAGAGTGAGGCCATGCCCACTGGCCTGGAGTATGTATAAATCATACTTGCCCTCCGGTCCCGGGTCTGAAACCGGCAAATCCCTGCAGCACACAGTGCGTTCGCCGGGGAGATTAGGAAGTCTGCAGTCACACAGAGTGACTGCAGACTTGTCAGTTTTGACTGGACAGCCCCTTTAAGGCTATATTCACACATGGCATTTTGGCACTAGACATTACAAGATTAAAGCCACGTTCACAGCACCATAATCCCAATCACGGGCAGCACCGTCATGAATAACGATGACATAAGGCCGTTCTGAGCGGGTGAAATAATGCGAGAGCTCGGTCTATGGGATCAGCCGCAGACTCACGATTCGGCTGCTTTGCCTTGAATGCTTGTAGCTTGGATCAGTGCTGCTTGGAAACATTTGGATTATAAATCTGTGAATTACTAAAAGGGGTTATTCTAATCCTCCAAAACAGATCTGGTTGGATAGTGCTTGTAAAAACAAGCACTTTTGCAATTTACTGCTTATTAAAATTTTCAGCCGTTCTTGAGATATTAACACTTTTGTTTAAAGCTCATTGCCTTGGAGACCGACCAATGCAGTGTTACAATCTAAATTACAGCAGTGGTCGGTTTCCTAGGCAATAAGTTGCGAACAAAAGTGTTAATATCTCAAGAACGGTTCTTGATTTTAGTAAGCTGTAAATTGCAAAAGTACTCGTTTTTACAGGCTCTATCTGACTACCTATGAAGATGGGAATAACCCTTTAATGTTTGACATGACTAATGTTCATTGGATAATGTGTCATATTCACTTCCCTACAGAATCCAGATTGGAGGGGTGGTTGTCACTTCCTGTGCGAAACACTAAGAAGTTTGGCTGGATTAAGAAGGTGAGTGTATGATCCGTACAGGACAGAGAATTATTAAGTGATTGTCCAAACACTGGAAAAATATGGCTCCACCTTCTCCACAGGTTATGTGCGGTATTTCAGCGCTACCTCATTCATTTCAGTGGAGTTGATTTGCAATACCAGACATGACCCATGTGCAAGTGTGGCGCTGTCTTTTTAATCCTGTACACACTGAATCTTGTATCAGCTTGTTGCTTATTTACTTATTTTTGCCTTTTCCCCTCTAGTATGTGGTCGTTAGCAGCAAGAAAATTCTGTTTTACGACAGTGAACAGGATAAAGAGCAGTCCAACCCGTACATGGTATTAGATATTGAGTAAGTATTTTTCATAACTCTTGTTAAAAAGAAATATTTTTATGTTTAATTCACAGTTTTGCAAAAAACATTAGAGATGAGCGAATCAATCAAAACTGCTTCAAACTTCCTAGAGAATCTGAATTTTTTGCCACTTTTTTCACTCAAAACCAACAGCGGATTTAAATGGGGTTAAAAATTGGTGCCCACCTCTTCCCAGCCCTCATTTTCTCTGTTCCGCTTCCCTCCCCCCACTGTTCCGCCTCCCCTTCCCCCCACTGTTCCTCCCCTTCCCCCCACTGTTCCTCCCCTTCCCCCCACTGTTCCTCCCCTTCCCCCCACTGTTCCGCCTTTCCTCCCCACTGTCCCGCAGAACAGTAAGGACAGGGTGTGAAGCTGAAGGAAGAGGGCCGGGGAGAATATAATTTTTTTTTTTTTTTAGAATTCTATTATGATTTCTGTAGAATAAATTTCAAGCAAATCAAATTTCCCAGCCAAATTCAAACATATTCCTGTAAATTCACTCATCCATAATAATAACAGCAATAATAATAATAATAATAACACCTTGGTATTCAACTAGTAACTATCCATATAATAGTAAAATAAAAAAAAAAAAATCTTGCACTTCTCATATTGGCCTTTAGGTGTCAGTATAACAGGTGTATCTCGCTTTACAGCATGCAGTGAAAGTATAGAATATATTGCCTTTCCTTTTATAACACTGGAATTATTGTTTTCACAGTAAACTATTCCACGTGCGACAGGTAACACAAACAGACGTGTATCGGGCGGATGCTAAAGAAATTCCTCGGATTTTCCAGGCAAGTGAAACATGGAGAAGAAGGTTTAGTGTTCAAAATGTTCAGTTTTTTTTTTTATAGAAACCAGATTAGATGTGAAAAATGATCATTTGGGGTGCATGATCCGTGTTCTGAAAGAAGTGATCACACATGTATTTAGTAGGTAAACGTCTAAAGCCTTGTTCACATGTAGCATTTTTTTTCTGCATTTTTTTCAGTTCAAGGCAAAGTGAATTCTGCTTCTTTTTTTCCGCGTCTATGGGGAGCCTGGAGGGCACTTGTAAAATCACTATAGTTTTGATGTGTGATATATCAGTGTTCCTACTTAAAAAGAAAAAAAAAAATACTACTGTTTAGAATCAACTGCGAAAAACGAAAAAACATTAAAAATAATTACAAAAAAAGAAGCAATAAACGGTGCGGATCGCTATTGCATATTTTTGGGAAACAAATAGATGGAAATATGACCTAAAAGATAATTTCCATCATGTTTTATCAGAATCCTGACGTCATATTTAACATTTTTTCAGTATTTTGGGTTTTATACTTTTCATATTTACCGTAGGTCTAGTAAAAATCCTCATAGATCACAATTTCCCTGACAGTTTGTTATGTGTTCTGTAATGAGCAGAGAAGTAATAATAATATATATGTATATGTGTTTTATCCATAGATTTTGTATGACAATGAAGGAGAAAGCAAAAAAGAGCAAGAATTCCCAGTGGATCCAGTGGAGAAATCGAACTATATCTGCCACAAAGGACACGAGTTCATTCCCACGTTATACCATTTCCCAACAAGCTGTGACGCCTGTATGAAGCCCCTGTGGCACATGTTCAAGCCCCCCGCTGCCTTAGAGTGCCGGCGCTGCCATATCAAGTGCCACAAGGACCATATGGATAAAAAAGAGGAAATGATAGCACCTTGCAAAGGTACCTGGGACACGATGTCTCTCCGGGCAGGGCGGAATATAAAATTTTGTGATCATTTTAAAGGGTCATTCCCCAAATATTGGTTTAAGGGACGACTCGCTGATCGCTGGGGGTCCGACCTGTGATGCCAAGAAGACTTTCCAATTGTCCCATAGAAAGTTAATGAAGGGCTAAATATTCCCACCTCTGCCGCATTCAGGATGGGGCCCCTTAGAGCCGGATTCCAGGTTCCAGCACCCCCAGTTTCTGGATCAGAAGATCCCCAGTGATCAATAAGTTATGGGTTTGGATCAGTTTAATATTTTTGGAATAACTCTTTAAGACAAACTTTTTGACGTGGCTTCATGTAGAGTTTTGAAGGCACAAAGTGGAGGCTCATCAGCCATATCTGTCCTATCGAAGATCCTCTTCAGATAATTTACAAGCGTTCTACGGTCTAGTCAGTGCCAAAAATTACATTTAGACGCTTTAAAAAAAAAAAAAAAAAGTCTAAGAAACAAAATGAATGGAAAATTTTGCTCATCTCATGATTTACCAGGAGAAATGTCCAAAAATTCCTTTTTTTTTAACATCTTTCTCCTCTGTTGAGGTGTAAGTGCTCAAAGTTTCAGGCCCGAAGCCTGAGGCTGCACCACTGACGGATTCATCGTTCTGTGGTGTAATCTAAGTGTTTCCTTTTCTTTCCTTCCAGTAAACTATGATATTTCTACGGCTAAGAATCTACTTCTGTTAGCAAACTCCACAGAAGAGCAGCAGAAGTGGGTGAGTCGGCTTGTGAAAAAAATCCCGAAAAAGCCACCAGCTCCTGATCCCTTCGCCCGCTCCTCTCCGAGAACTTCCATAAAGGTACAGCCAAACCCGTCGATGAGGCGACCTAGTCGACAACTTCCTCCAAACAAATCCAGGTAAGAATATTACTGGTGTGCAGGAGGTCTACCCGCCGCTCTCTGCTAAAGCCCGACTCTGCAGCACCTGCGCATTAGTTATACTCTGCCTTACTAGTGGGCACAAGTGAGCAGAGTTAAGGTTGTGTGCATGACCGGAGGGCACATGGAGACCCCACAGGTTCACACTACAGACTACAGCGAGACTGAAAATGTCACGTGTGTACAGGGGGGGTGGGGGGGCGTAGCAGAGGCCCATCCTATCCTACGCAGATCTGTAATGTACGGCCTGCGTCCACGGGCCGGTAATTTGTCATAAGTGGACATTGAGACATTTTTTTTTTTTTCTATTTTAATGCATGTTTTTCGAAAAAAAAATATTATTTTTTAAATGTTCCATCATTTTGGCTTTTACTGGCACCTGGCTGCCGAAAGAGTTAACTGAGAATCCATCAGTCAGCTTGTTCTGACCAGGAAGTTTGTATCTTTTTTTCAGTCTTTTTTTTTTTTTTTTTTTTTTTTTTTTTTTTTGTAACCCCTAATATGCTGATTGCTGATCACAGACCACATTGAAGTTTAGCTGAACTTTGATGTGGTCATAAATCAGCTGAGAGGAAGTCTACAAAACAGTGAGGGCTCTTTCAGTCCGATCTTATGGACTGGGCACACGTCTCCCGAACCCAAGCGTGACAGCCTCTTAGAAATATATGAAGCTGTCACGCTTAGTTCAGTAGACGCGCCGACAGTCCGTGCAATGTGATCAGGGATCGCGGAAATCTGAAAGAGCCCTTACAAGTTATCAGTTATCAGAAGGAACTCACTGACAGGTTCTCAGTTAAGTCATTGAGCAGTCAGCTTTAGGTAACGCATGCTTCACCTAAAACACTGGTCTCTGTTCACATTCCATTCACTGTTTCTAGCTCTGCTCCTGTCCTCCGAATCATTCTCCATTGACTTTACTTTTACCTTTTTCAAATGCAACAGTAAGTAAGAGCGGCCAGCAACTGCCATGTTCCCAGCATGCATCACTTTGCGGTCAGCACTAACCCGCTATGCGATCGCCAGTCATGCCCTTCTTCTGTACTTAGATTTGCAGTAGTTTTAGACTATTAGCCCAAGTTGGCACATCAGCATTCTGCTACTAGCCTGGCATGAAGCAGGTCATCAACACCATTTATTCTTCCCTGTCTGCTGTCACCATCATGTCATCTCACTTCAATCATTTTTTAAAGGGTTAATCCCATTTTCATAAATGGGAAACTGCCGGACAGTGCTTGTAAAAACAAGCCATTTTGCAATTTACTGCTTATTAAAATTTTCAGCCGTTCTTGAGTTACTCACTTTTTTCTTTTGTTTACAGCTTGTTGCCACGGAGACCGACCGCCTCTGCTAGTCAGTCTATCATGCACAGTTCTTACAGGTCTTTTTCTATTGGGCTTGTAAGCGCTGTTTTTGAAGTCGGCTAGGATTAATAGAGCAAATAGTTACATCCTAATCCCTGCCAGCTTCGGCACAGTACTTAAAAGCTAGAAAGCAGTGGTGGTCGGTCTACTAAGCAACCAGCTGTAAACAAAAGGAAGTGTTAATATCTCAAGAACGGCTGCACATTTTATTAAGATGTAAATTGCAAAAGTTCTTGTCTTTACAAGCACTATCCGTCAATATGCATCTGAAGATGGGAATAAAACCCTTTTTTTTGTACTCTTTCTGTTCCTTAATAATATTGGTGTTTTGGAGTAGATTTGTAGAGTCGGCATATGTGTTGTTGTAATGCAATTGGTTTTTTTTGTTTTTTTTTTTTACCTTTTTAAGTAAATACTAAATTTTGTGTGCAATTTTCCATTTAAAAGTTTATTCCAATTATTGATGTGTGATAGGTCTGGGTCCATCTGGTGAGGCGACCGCTCTGTAATTCACATTTATTTTTATGGGTACACACAGCGATCAGACATTTATCTTGTGGATAGGCCATAAATGTCTATGGCTGGGTCAAAGTGGTGGGGTCAGAGTCTCTTGAATGAGAAGATGGAGCAAAAAATGTCTCCATATTCTCCATTGTGTCAGTCCGTGGAAATCAGACTGCACCCAGATGTCATCCGAGTGCAGTCAGATGGTTTCCACAGACATGACTGAGTGCGATCCGAATAGAATAACATTAGTTCGAGGGCAATCCCATGTTTTGTCAGCTTGCACTCGGACAACAAATATGCTCATCTGCACCTTCCCTAAATTAGTGTAAAACCTCATTCTTCCAAATGTGTCCTCTCCCTGTTTTCTGTGGACAGAGCACATACCCATTATAGTGCATGGGGCTTTTGACACATCTGTGTTTTTTGGGGGGACAGATTGCCCACAGAAAAAAAAAATACAAAATGCGACATATCTGTTTTTGATCCGAGCCGTAGATCCAACTTACCAATGCAAATCAATGGGTAGAAAAAAAAAGAGAGACGGCGCACAGATACATCTGTGTCTCACCCGAGCTCTGTCCATTTTTTCCCATTTAAAGGGGTAGGAGAAGTTTGGAACTTGCATATTAGAAAAAAGGATGCCTCACTTATGGTAAAAATTGACACTCAAAACCATTTTTCTCGTATGCAAAGCTTCCTCCTCCCAAAAAGAAAAGGACATCTGGGTGAGGCTTTAGATCAACAAGGAGATACCATCTGTGGGTCGATATTATCCATACTACTGTCCAAACCTTGGTTGATCCTACTAGTGATGGGATTTGTGAGCGGAGATCCTGAAAACAACTGATGGACACACTGATTCACAAGATGTCATAGTCCTGGCATGGGTTCTCGGCACTCATTTTAGTGAGGGTGGGCACATCCAGTACCTGGGACCTCAAGGTCCTCCTCTATGCTATGATCACTCTTGGTTTAGAGATGACACCGTCTTCTGAGTCCATTGGGGAATATGGAGGGTCTCTTCACATGCCTTCATCTTAAACATCAACACTCCTGTTGCAGACTGCTTGACCTGGCTTTTAAAGACTGGGACTGGTCTCTGGATGACGTGGAGGATGATGGGGATGATGTTTTTGATTTCTGAAGCGGTAACCTGGAATGCATATTTGATACCAACCTTGTTACTTTCCTGCCTGCGTTTTGTGGTTTTGATGTGTGTGTCCCCGATGAAAGCATGCACCTCAGGGTGACTTATGGGAACATCAGCCAGAACTATGACCTACACAATACAAAGCCCTGGGAGCCATGAGTCCAAACCAGTATCGATGACCATGGAGAGCAGCTGGTGGCCTCTGGTGTTAGACACCTGAGTGGTTTCACCTTTTTTCATAGTCATTAATATCTGCTTTGTGATTATGAACGCACTGGGAGACGACTGGCATTTTTGAAGGAAACATGACTGGTTCTTTCAATGGTAAGAGTTTTGAAGTCCATGGATCCACCGGTATGACCCAAGTCCAGGGTGCTACAGTGGGGAAAAAAAGTATCTAGTCAGTCAGCAATAGTGCAAGTTCCACCACTTAAAAAGATGAGAGGCGTCTGTAATTTACATCATAGGTAGACCTCAACTATGGGAGACAAACTGAGAAAAAAAAATCCAGAAAATCACATTGTCTGTTTTTTTTCATTTTATTTGCATATTATGGTGGAAAATAAGTATTTGGTCAGAAACAAAATTTCATCTCAATACTCTGTGATATATCTTTTGTTGGCAATGACAGAGGTCAAACGTTTTCTGTAAGTCTTCACAAGGTTGCCACACACTGTTGTTGGTATGTTGGCCCATTCCTCCATGCAGATCTCCTCTAGAGCAGTGATGTTTTTGGCTTTTCGCTTGGCAACACGGACTATCAATTCCCTCCAAAGGTTTTCTATAGGGTTGAGATCTGGAGACTGGCTAGGCCACTCCAGGACCTTGAAATGCTTCTTACGAAGCCACTCCTTCGTTGCCCTGGCGGTGTGCTTTGGATCATTGTCATTTTGAAAGACCCAGCCACGTTTCATCTTCAATGCCCTTGCTGATGGAAGGAGGTTTGCACTCAAAATCTCACGATACATGGCCCCATTCATTCTTTCATGTACCCGGATCAGTCGTCCTGGCCCCTTTGCAGAGAAACAGCCCCAAAGCATGATGTTTCCACCACCATGCTTTACAGTAGGTATGGTGTTTGATGGATGCAACTCAGTATTCTTTTTCCTCCAAACACGACAAGTTGTGTTTCTACCAAACAGTTCCAGTTTGGTTTCATCAGACCATAGGACATTCTCCCAAAACTCCTCTGGATCATCCAAATGCTCTCTAGCAAACTTCAGACGGGCCCGGACATGTACAGGCTTAAGCAGTGGGACACGTCTGGCACTGCAGGATCTGAGTCCATGGTGGCGTAGTGTGTTACTTATGGTAGGCCTTGTTACATTGGTCCCAGCTCTCTGCAGTTCATTCACTAGGTCCCCCCGCGTGGTTCTGGGATTTTTGCTCACCGTTCTTGTGATCATTCTGACCCCACGGGGTGGGATTTTGCGTGGAGCACCAGATCGAGGGAGATTATCAGTGGTCTTGTATGTCTTCCATTTTCTAATTATTGCTCCCACAGTTGATTTCTTCACTCCAAGCTGGTTGGCTATTGCAGATTCAGTCTTCCCAGCCTGGTGCAGGGCTACAATTTTGTTTCTGGTGTCCTTTGACAGCTCTTTTGTCTTCACCATAGTGGAGTTTGGAGTCAGACTGTTTGAGGGTGTGCACAGGTGTCTTTTTATACTGATAACAAGTTTAAACAGGTGCCATTACTACAGGTAATGAGTGGAGGAAAGAGGAGACTCTTAAAGAAGAAGTTACAGGTCTGTGAGAGCCAGAAATCTTGATTGCTTGTTTCTGACCAAATACTTATTTTCCACCATAATATGCAAATAAAATGAAAAAAAAACCAGACAATGTGATTTTCTGGATTTTTTTTTCTCAGTTTGTCTCCCATAGTTGAGGTCTACCTATGATGTAAATTACAGACGCCTCTCATCTTTTTAAGTGGTGGAACTTGCACTATTGCTGACTGACTAAATACTTTTTTTCCCCACTGTATGTGCAAGCCACTGTCTGGAGATATCGTCTTCTGTTAGGGATTCCCATTAAGGCTGAGGCTAGCTGGCGATAAAGTAGGTAATTCAGTCAAAGATCGCGCTGTGCCTCTGATATATTGCAACTGGTTCTGACTTTGTGGTGTTTGTTGTAGCCGCAGTACCCTGCAGATCGCAACGTATCCCCCTTCGCCTGCATTTACCTGCCATGTAGAAGCGGCATAGCTCGATCTATGGTCGCCATGTAGCCCTAAGCTTACAGTGATGGATTTATGTTGCATGTACCGTAGCATTATATATTATATTCCCCCCGAGTCCAGATCTGGGAACACACTGCCAATCATTCTGAGCTGCAGCCAAGTCCGATGTGGTTACAGACAGGTTGTAGTCGGCAGCGTGTCTGTATTGCTTGTTTTGCTGTGGGCTTTTTGCTTTTTTTGGATGCTGATTGTGTTGTTGGTTTTGCAGTGTTACTGTTTTTCATGGTCCAGAAAACTAGTTTTCTGACCTTTTTTTTTTTTTTTTTTTAATTAAATTTGTTAACCCGCATTATGCTGCAGACAATGCAAGAATATGCGGTATATTGAAGGAAATATCATCCGAAAATGACCTCATTTTTATTTTAGGCTTTTATGTTCAATGTAAATTTTTTTTCTCACTTTTGCATGTAATTGTGCAGAGGTGAGGAGGTGAGTTGTCACATTCCTATTGTGACTGATGGATGTAGAAGTGCTATCATCAGTAGTCTAGTATCGGGCTTAGTGGCTAGTGTGAAAATTAAGAGAGCACCATTAATTCCCCATGATGTACATAAGGGGGTTACATACAAAATACAAATATATTACAGCGAACAGCTGACAGTGACAGACTGGTACAGAGGGGAGAGGGCCAGCCAAAGCTTTTCCACTGAAATCCCACCAAGGCAGTATGCCGAGCTCCAGGGTGTCCTATCTTACCCCCATTCAGATCTGCTCTTCTCTGGAGGGCTACACACAAAAATCACCATCTAGAGATCTGCTCTTAATAGCTGTTTGCTACACCTGGTGATAATGCACTAAGCTGGCAGACAGCCGCGAGCCACCCATCATGGGTCCGCGAGTCACATGTGGCTTTTGAACTAAATGTTGGGGACCCCTGGTCTACAGGATAATGGTGCAGGAGACAGTAGTATAGAGGGCTGCAGCAGCTCTGGTGGTGATGGTGAGGTGGCTGTAAGTGTTCTGAAGAGATGGGTTGTCAAGTTTGGTCTGAAAGTTCTGAAGCTAGCTTGCAATTGGATGAGTTGGGGCACAGAATTCCAGAGTATTGGGGATGATAAGGAGGCGATTGAGTGAGGAACTTAAAAGTGTGGAGGTGAGAAGAAGGTTTTGAGAGGATCGGTAATTACATGTTAGGTAGCAGGAGATTAGTTTGGAGCTATACGGAGGAGACAGAATATGGATGGCTTTTTAGGTCAATGTTAATAGTTTGAACTGGATCAATTGGGGCATTGGCAGCCAATGAAGGGATTTGCAAAGAGGCAAAGCGGAGAACTATCAAGGAGAAAGATGAAATAGTTGGACAGCAGAGTTGAGGACAGACTGTAGTGGTCTGAAAGTGTTAGCAGGGAGACCACAGAAGTGGATATTGCAGTACTCCAGGTGGGAGATGAGGGCATGCACTATTAATTTTGTGGAATAATGGTTGAGGAAAGGACAGATTCTGGATGTATTTTTGAGTTAGAGGCTGCAGGAGGTTGAAAGAGCTTGGGTATGTGGTTTGAAGGACAGGGCAGAGCCAAGGGTTACTCCAAGGCAACGGACATCCGGTAAAGGGGAAAGGGTGTTGTCATTTATTGTGATAGATGGATCAGGTTTGGGCATTAGGAGAGGTGGAGGAAAAATTAGGTCAGTTTTGTCCACATTGAGCTTTAAGGAAGCGAGAGGAGAAGGATATGTCTGAAAGACACTCTGTGGTTCTGGACAGCAAAAAGGTGACGTCTAGGCCAGAAAGGTAGATCTGAGTGTCATCAGCATATAGGTGGTACTGGAAGCCGTGGGATTTTATGAGTAATGCTAGGCCAAAGGTATAGATTAACAAGAGTATGGGTCCCATAACAGAACCTTTAGGAAGACCAACCAAAAGAGGGAGATGTGAAGAGGTGGAGTGGGAGACGCTAAATGTGCAGATAGAGAGCTGTGAGGAGATCCAGGAAACGGCAAGGTCTTTAACACCAGCGGAAGAGAGGATTTGTAGTAGAAACGAGAGGTCGACTGTTGAAGGCAGAGAAGATCTAGAAGACGCATAGACAACTGTCTTAGCTTTGGCTGTGTGTGTATGTATATATGTTTTTTTTATTTATTTTATTTCTGGTACCTAATTTAAGCAGTTGGTCATTTTCTGATGACACATTCCCTTTCAAGTATCATTGTTCTTTTAGATGACCCCCCGCTTCTGTAGTGGTTGATCTGGTCCCATTTTTCCTTTCTGTGAAGAAAGATATTATGGCGGCCCATACCCCCACCGTATGACTTTGTGCCCCCTGAGGCTGTATATAATAAAGCATTAACTATGGCTCCTGAGTTACAGTCTTCTTGCTTTTCCTAATCAGCACCTGGGACTCGTCTAGTTATTTGCCGCTAACGTTCTTCCTTTTGTCTTTCAGTTAACTGCCTTCTGTGAACGCAGTGCCCATTTCAAGATGATTTCTTCCATTCAATGAAAACAATAAGACTGAACGCAAAAATAAGGTGTCCAAAATATTTAAAAAAAAAACTATTTTTCAAAAAAATCAAAAAGACTGTGCTTATATATCAGAGGTTTACAAAAAATATGTTGCTGCAATATAGAAAGAGAAAAAAAAAAAGGAAAAATGTTAATTCCTGACGAGTGGCTTTGGCAAGCTCAGGGTGATCAAAAGTCACTGTGATAACGTTAGACCCCTACCCGGGATTAATACCCAGGTTACACTCCTGATTCTTTGCAATGAAAATTTTGAGAGGGGTGAGGGGGGCTTTTACCGCTTCAATTTCGGACAAAGGACATTGGGAGACGAGTGCTGGATCCACAGAGTTTTCTCCTCGAATCGTTACACTACACCCAGACTAGAGAAGAGCGCCGGTCTCGCAGCTGACAGCTTCCACAGCGGTTTTTTTTTGTTTTTTTTTGGTGCTTCGTACAGCTCCGCCAATGAATGGGCCTCCTGGATGAGAAAAATCAAAGGACCGTGTATATATTTGTATCGTACCGAGGCTTTCTGAGAATGCCACCCTTTATTTTTGTACTCCTTGACCAATACCTGCGGTTGTGACTATGCACATGTACAAAGCCATAGTGTTTATCCCTCGGTCGGACGCAACTCGAGGGATTCCGAAAAATAAAAAAAAATAAATTGCATGCAAGAGCTGAGTACATTCAAGTCTCAAAGCCTGTGTAACTGCAAACACCTTCTTCCAAAAAATATCTGGATGCCTTAATAAAAAAAAATAAAAAATTAAATCTAGTTTGACCAAGCCCCCCAGCCCTTTTGGTTGGGGGCTGACGGGTCACACTGATTATTATTTTTTTGGGAGATTCTGCCTCTTTTTGAATGTATATTGAGAATTCCAGAAGTCTACTCTGATTAACCTCCTTTCCATCAAGCACACTTTCTTCGACCCCTCAGTATTAGAAGTCTCCAAAATCTAAATCTTTCTCTCTCTTTCTTTCTCTCTCTCTCGTACCCTTGTAAGTGCCGAAGCCGCAGCCTTTTTGGGGGTGAGGTATGTATTTACATGGATGCACCACTACATTGACGACATTGGGATTAGTTTTACATAGCATCACTTATATTAATAAAGCAGTGGGTTCCAAAGGTTTCAAATTCATCAGCTATACAGTAGACTGCCTCGTCGGTTTACACAGACTTCCATAGAAAGGGAAGAAATGTGCAGAAACTGTAAAATCTGAATAGTTAACCAAACTGCTGCCCATTTCTATTTTTTGGTGCCTTAGAGACGTTGCCATTCCCAAAACTGCATTCTGAAAAATACTACTTTAACCCACAACATGGCTGCCTCGACGGTGCTCCCCTCCTGGAAGAAAAGGATGTCCATTAAGTGCGTTTTTTTTTTTTTTGCTTGCCTTGGTTTGTGTTCTACTTATGTTTTTATTTCTACAGAGAGAGAAAGACATCAATGATTGAATAAATGTAATTTTTTTTAAAAAGCACACACCCACACACGCACATAAAAACATGGGCTGTCACAAGCTTCAGTCATACTGTAGATGTATTTTAATATTTCAGGAACGGTTCTCTAGCACCTAGCTCTAGGTTATGGAATACATTTCGTATCGGAGCATTTGAAGAATGTTTAGCTGGGATGTAAAAAAAAAATAAAGTAAAAAAATAATTAAAGAAAAAAAAAATGAAAGAAATAAGGACCTCGGAGGTGCTTATTGGAATTATTTTTACATGGTCTTATTAAGAAAAAAAAGTATATATATAAATATAATTTATGTGGGCTCGTTCATGCTGTACACCTAAATATCCCTCAAAGTGCATGTTTTATACAGAAAGCAGTATGATAAAATGTTAACCATATTGACAATAAAATATAACATGTATTCTGCAGTGCCTCGTGTCTCTTATGTGGTCTGAGCTGTCACTCAGTGCCTCGTGTCTCTTATGTGGTCTGAGCTGTCACTCAGTGCCTCGTGTCTCTAATAATGTGGTCTGAGCTGTCACTCAGTGCCTCGTGTCTCTAATAATGTGGTCTGAACTGTCACTCAGTGCCTCATATCTCTAATAATGTGGTCTGAACTGTCAATCAGTGCCTCGTATCTCTAATAATGTGGTCTGAACTGTCACTTGATGCCTCCTGTCTCTAGTAATGTGGCCTGAACTGTCACTCAGTGTCTCGTGTCTCTAATAATGTGGTCTGAGCTGTCACTCAGTGTCTCCTGTCTCTAATAATGTGGTCTGAGCTGTCACTCAGTGCCTCGTGTCTGTAATAATGTGGTCTGAGCTGTCACTCAGTGTCTCGTGTCTCTAATAATGTGGTCTGAACTGTCACTCAGTGTCTCCTGTCTCTAATAATGTCGTCTGAGCTGTCACTCAGTGCCTCATATCTCTAATAATGTGGTCTGAATTGTCACTTAGTGCCTCATATCTCTAATAATGTGGCCTGAACTGTCACTCAGTGCCTCATATCTCTAATAATGTGGTCTGAATTGTCACTTGATGCCTCCTGTCTCTAATAATGTGGCCTGAACTGTCACTCAGTGTCTCTTGTCTCTAGTAATGTGGTCTGAACTGTCACTCAGTGTCTCCTGTCTCTAATAATGTGGTCTGAGCTGTCACTCAGTGCCTCATATCTCTAATAATGTAGTCTGAACTGTCACTTGGTGCCTCATATCTCTAATAATGTGGTCTGAACTGTCACTTGATGCCTCCTGTCTCTAATAATGTGGCCTGAAATGTCACTCAGTGCCTCGTGTCTCTAATAATGTGGTCTGAGCTGTCACTCAGTGTCTCCTGTCTCTAGTAATGTGGTCTGAGCTGTCACTCAGTGCCTCGTGTTTCTAGTAATGTGGCCGGAACTGTCACTGTGTCTCGTGTCTCTAGTAATGTGGTCTGAACTGTCACTCAGTGTCTCCTGTCTCTAATAATGTGGTCTGAGCTGTCACTCAGTGCCTCATATCTCTAATAATGTGGCCTGAACTGTCACTTGATGCCTCTTGTCTCTAATAATGTGGCCTGAACTGTCACTCAGTGCCTCGTGTCTCTAGTAATGTGGTCTGAGCTGTCACTCAGTGTCTCCTGTCTCTAATAATGTGGTCTGAGCTGTCACTCAGTGCCTCGTGTCTCTAGTAATGTGGTCTGAGCTGTCACTCAGTGTCTCCTGTCTCTAATAATGTGGTCTGAACGGTCACTCAGTGTCTCCTGTCTCTAATAATGTGGTCTGAGCTGTCACTCAGGGTCTCCTGGCTCTAATAATGTGGTCTGAGCTGTCACTCAGTGTCTCGTGTCTCTAATAATGTGGTCTGAGCTGTCACTCAGTGTCTCCTGTCTCTAATAATGTGGTCTGAGCTGTCACTCAGGGCCTCGTGTCTGTAATAATGTGGTCTGAGCTGTCACTCAGTGTCTCGTGTCTCTAATAATGTGGTCTGAACTGTCACTCAGTGTCTCTTGTCTCTAATAATGTCGTCTGAGCTGTCACTCAGTGCCTCATATCTCTAATAATGTGGTCTGAATTGTCACTTGATGCCTCCTGTCTCTAATAATGGGGCCTGAACTGTCACTCAGTGCCTCATATCTCTAATAATGTGGTCTGAATTGTCACTTGATGCCTCCTGTCTCTAATAATGTGGCCTGAACTGTCACTCAGTGTCTCTTGTCTCTAGTAATGTGGTCTGAACTGTCACTCAGTGCCTCATATCTCTAATAATGTAGTCTGAACTGTCACTTGGTGCCTCATATCTCTAATAATGTGGTCTGAACTGTCACTTGATGCCTCCTGTCTCTAATAATGTGGCCTGAACTGTCACTCAGTGTCTCTTGTCTCTAGTAATGTGGTCTGAACTGTCACTCAGTGCCTCATATCTCTAATAATGTAGTCTGAACTGTCACTTGGTGCCTCCTATCTCTAATAATGTGGTCTGAACTGTCACTTGATGCCTCCTGTCTCTAATAATGTGGTCTGAGCTGTCACTCAGTGTCTCCTGTCTCTAGTAATGTGGTCTGAGCTGTCACTCAGTGCCTCGTGTTTCTAGTAATGTGGCCTGAACTGTCACTCAGTGTCTCCTGTCTCTAGTAATGTGGTCTGAGCTGTCACTCAGTGCCTCGTGTTTCTAGTAATGTGGCCTGAACTGTCACTCAGTGTCTCCTGTCTCTAATAATGTGGTCTGAGCTGTCACTCAGTGCCTCATATCTCTAATAATGTGGCCTGAACTGTCACTTGATGCCTCTTGTCTCTAATAATGTGGCCTGAACTGTCACTCAGTGCCTCGTGTCTCTAGTAATGTGGTCTGAGCTGTCACTCAGTGTCTCCTGTCTCTAATAATGTGGTCTGAGCTGTCACTCAGTGCCTCGTGTCTCTAGTAATGTGGTCTGAATTGTCACTTGATGCCTCCTGTCTCTAATAATGTGGTCTGAACTGTCACTCAGTGTCTCGTGTCTCTAGTAATGTGGTCTGAACTGTCACTCAGTGTCTCGTGTCTCTAGTAATGTGGTCTGAACTGTCACTCAGTGCCTCATATCTCTAATAATGTGGCCTGAACTGTCACTTGATGCCTCCTGTCTCTAATAATGTGGCCTGAACTGTCACTCAGTGCCTCGTGTCTCTAATAATGTGGTCTGAGCTGTCATTCAGTGTCTCGTCTCTAATAATGTGGTCTGAGCTGTCACTTGGTGCCTCATATCTCTAATAATGTGGTCTGAGCTGTCACTCAGGATCTCCTGTTTCTAATAATGTGGTCTGAGCTGTCACTCAGGGTCTCGTGTCTCTAATAATGTGGTCTGAGCTGTCACTCAGGGTCTCCTGTCTCTAATAATGTGGTCTGAGCTGTCACTCAGTGTCTCCTGTCTCTAATAATGTGGTCTGAGCTGTCACTCAGGGTCTCCTGTCTCTAATAATGTGGTCTGAGCTGTCACTCAGGGTCTCGTGTCTCTAATAATGTGGTCTGAGCTGTCACTCAGGGTCTCGTGTCTCTAATAATGTGGTCTGAGCTGTCATTCAGGGTCTCGTGTCTCTAATAATGTGGTCTGAGCTGTCACTCAGGGTCTCGTGTCTCTAATAATGTGGTCTGAGCTGTCACTCAGGGTCTCGTGTCTCTAATAATGTGGTCTGAGCTGTCACTCAGGGTCTCGTGTCTCTAATAATGTGGTCTGAGCTGTCACTCAGGGTCTCGTGTCTCTAATAATGTGGTCTGAGCTGTCACTCAGTGTCTCCTGTCTCTAATAATGTGGTCTGAGCTGTCACTCAGGGTCTCCTGTCTCTAATAATGTGGTCTGGGTCTGAGCTGTCACTCAGGGTCTCGTGTCTCTAATAATGTGGTCTGAGCTGTCACTCAGGGTCTCGTGTCTCTAATAATGTGGTCTGAGCTGTCACTCAGGGTCTCCTGTCTCTAATAATGTGGTCTGGGTCTGAGCTGTCACTCAGTGTCTCCTGTCTCTAATAATGTGGTCTGAGCTGTCACTCAGGGTCTCGTGTCTCTAATAATGTGGTCTGAGCTGTCACTCAGTGTCTCCTGTCTCTAATAATGTGGTCTGAGCTGTCACTCAGGGTCTCCTGTCTCTAATAATGTGGTCTGGGTCTGAGCTGTCACTCAGTGTCTCCTGTCTCTAATAATATGGTCTGAGCTGTCACTCAGTGTCTCCTGTCTCTAATAATGTGGTCTGAGCTGTCACTCAGGGTCTCGTGTCTCTAATAATGTGGTCTGAGCTGTCACTCAGTGCCTCGTGTCTCTAGTGTGGGGAGGAGGACCCCCATATAGTGTTTGGGCCGGAACCAAGGGGACCGCCATCAGAGTTATTGAAGGAAGCACAACAGGGGAATTACAAAGGGAGACATGCGACTGAGGTTGTCAGGGCAACAGGGGGAGGGGCTAGGGTAAAAGGAGCAGGGGACGCGCTGAAGTGGCAGTTGGGGAAGAGAGTGAGTGAAGGCAAGACGCAGGGTGACTTGCAGGGGCACCGAGAGGAGCCTGCGAGGAGAAAGCGATCGATTTACCTACAAGAGAGACGTGAGAGACTGTGCCCAGAGACTGCTCCCCGCTCCCGTTCTGAGAGAATTATCCCCGCTAACCCCCGCCTTGAAGGGAGAGGAACTATACCTCCGGTTGTGGCCGTGAGTACCGGTAACCAGGCCTCAGAGACCTGGGCCCTTCCCCCCAGCCTTCCCCCATCACGCCGACCCGGCCATCATCGGCCTCAAGATACGCCACATTGTCACAGGCGGGATAAAAGGCTCGCTACCCTGGCTTAGGAAGAGACTCCTTGGTAAAGGACGGCTACAGGCCTTTCTGGGGAACTGCGTCATCACCGCGCGCCACCTCCATCATTTACTTCAGGGCCCGTTGAGCCCCAACGGCATTGTTTTCTTCAGGGCCTGTTGTGCCCCAGCGGCAGTGTTTTCTTCAGGGCCTGTTGCCCCCCAACGTCCCCGTTTCCTTCAGGGCCTGTTGCGCCCCAGCGGCAGTGTTTCCTTCAGGGCCTGTTGCACCCCAGCGGCAGCGTTACCTTCAGGGCCTGTTGCGCCCCAGCGGCAGTGTTTCCTTCAGGGCCTGTTGCACCCCAGCGGCAGCGTTTCCTTCAGGGCCTGTTGCGCCCCAACGTCCTCGTTTTCTTCAGGGCTTGTTGCGCCCCAACGGTATTATTTTCTTCAGGGCCTGTTGCCCCCACCGACGTCACTTTCCTCAGGACAGCCGCCTCAGTGACCTCAACGCGGCCACGCTACTGAACCTCGCAGTCCCTGGAAGGCTAAGTGAAACTATATTTGGTTAAGTTTGTTGAGTCCCTGCGTGGACTGTTGGTGTTGTTTCTTTATCCTTGTTTTGTTCAGCCTAGCCCATTGGCTAGAGTTATATAAACGTGATTTCGAAAACCACCATTCGTCTAGTGTCTCGTCACTGCATCCTGCGAACCTGTCAGACCCTACACTAGTAATGTGACCTGAACTGTCACTCAGTGTCTTGTGTCTCTAATAATGTGGTCTGAGCTGTCACTCAGTGTCTTGTGTCTCTAATAATGTGGTCTGAGCTGCCACTCAGTGTCTTGTGTCTCTAATAATGTGGTCTGAGCTGCCACTCAGTGTCTTGTGTCTCTAATAATGTGGTCTGAGCTGCCACTCAGTGTCTTGTGTCTCTAATAATGTGGTCTGAGCTGCCACTCAGTGTCTTGTGTCTCTAATAATGTGGTCTGAGCTGCCACTCAGTGTCTTGTGTCTCTAATAATGTGGTCTGAGCTGCCACTCAGTGTCTTGTGTCTCTAATAATGTGGTCTGAGCTGTCACTCAGTGTCTCGTCTCCAATAATGTGGTCTGAGCTGTCACTTGGTGCCTCATATCTCTAATAATGTGGTCTGAGGTGTCACTCAGTGTCTCGTGTCTCTAATAATGTGGTCTGAGCTGTCACTCAGTGTCTTGTGTCTCTAATAATGTGGTCTGAGCTGTCACTCAGTGTCTCGTCTCTAATAATGTGGTCTGAGCTGTCACTCAGTGTCTCCTGTCTCTAATAATGTGGTCTGAGCTGTCACTCAGTGTCTCGTGTCTCTAATAATGTGGTCTGAGCTGTCACTCAGTGTCTCCTGTCTCTAATAATGTGGTCTGAGCTGTCACTCAGTGTCTCGTGTCTCTAATAATGTGGTCTGAGCTGTCACTCAGTGTCTCGTGTCTCTAATAATGTGGTCTGAGCTGTCACTCAGTGTCTCCTGTCTCTAATAATGTGGTCTGAGCTGTCACTCAGTGTCTCGTGTCTCTAATAATGTGGTCTGAGCTGTCACTCAGTGTCTCCTGTCTCTAATAATGTGGTCTGAGCTGTCACTCAGTGTCTCCTGTCTCTAATAATGTGGTCTGAGCTGTCACTCAGTGTCTCCTGTCTCTAATAATGTGGTCTGAGCTGTCACTCAGGGTCTCGTGTCTCTAATAATGTGGTCTGAGCTGTCACTCAGTGTCTCCT
Source organism: Dendrobates tinctorius (assembly GCF_039654945.1). Taxonomy (NCBI): domain Eukaryota; kingdom Metazoa; phylum Chordata; class Amphibia; order Anura; family Dendrobatidae; genus Dendrobates; species Dendrobates tinctorius. The sequence goes on along the minus strand of NW_027361689.1, from coordinate 18,395,994 downwards.
GTCTCTAATAATATGGTCTGAGCTGTCACTCAGTGTCTCCTGTCTCTAATAATATGGTCTGAGCTGTCACTCAGTGTCTCGTGTCTATAATGTGGTCTGAGCTGTCACTCAGTGTCTCGTGTCTCTAATAATGTGGTCTGAGCTGTCACTCAGTGTCTCCTGTCTCTAATAATGTGGTCTGAGCTGTCACTCAGTGTCTCCTGTCTCTAATAATGTGGTCTGAGCTGTCACTCAGTGTCTCCTGTCTCTAATAATGTGGTCTGAGCTGTCACTCAGTGTCTCCTGTCTCTAATAATATGGTCTGAGCTGTCACTCAGTGTCTCCTGTCTCTAATAATATGGTCTGAGCTGTCACTCAGTGTCTCGTGTCTAATAATGTGGTCTGAGCTGTCACTCAGTGTCTCCTGTCTCTAATAATGTGGTCTGAGCTGTCACTCAGTGTCTCGTGTCTCTAATAATGTGGTCTGAGCTGTCACTCAGTGTCTCCTGTCTCTAATAATATGGTCTGAGCTGTCACTCAGTGTCTCCTGTCTCTAATAATATGGTCTGAGCTGTCACTCAGTGTCTCGTGTCTAATAATGTGGTCTGAGCTGTCACTCAGTGTCTCCTGTCTCTAATAATGTGGTCTGAGCTGTCACTCAGTGTCTCGTGTCTCTAATAATGTGGTCTGAGCTGTCACTCAGTGTCTCCTGTCTCTAATAATATGGTCTGAGCTGTCACTCAGTGTCTCGTGTCTAATAATGTGGTCTGAGCTGTCACTCAGTGTCTCCTGTCTCTAATAATGTGGTCTGAGCTGTCACTCAGTGTCTCGTGTCTCTAATAATGTGGTCTGAGCTGTCACTCAGTGTCTCCTGTCTCTAATAATATGGTCTGAGCTGTCACTCAGTGTCTCGTGTCTAATAATGTGGTCTGAGCTGTCACTCAGTGTCTCCTGTCTCTAATAATGTGGTCTGAGCTGTCACTCAGTGTCTCCTGTCTCTAATAATATGGTCTGAGCTGTCACTCAGTGTCTCGTGTCTAATAATGTGGTCTGAGCTGTCACTCAGTGTCTCCTGTCTCTAATAATGTGGTCTGAGCTGTCACTCAGTGTCTCGTGTCTCTAATAATGTGGTCTGAGCTGTCACTCAGTGTCTCCTGTCTCTAATAATATGGTCTGAGCTGTCACTCAGTGTCTCCTGTCTCTAATAATATGGTCTGAGCTGTCACTCAGTGTCTCGTGTCTAATAATGTGGTCTGAGCTGTCACTCAGTGTCTCCTGTCTCTAATAATGTGGTCTGAGCTGTCACTCAGTGTCTCGTGTCTCTAATAATGTGGTCTGAGCTGTCACTCAGTGTCTCCTGTCTCTAATAATGTGGTCTGAGCTGTCACTCAGTGTCTCGTGTCTCTAATAATGTGGTCTGAGCTGTCACTCAGTGTCTCCTGTCTCTAATAATATGGTCTGAGCTGTCACTCAGTGTCTCCTGTCTCTAATAATATGGTCTGAGCTGTCACTCAGTGTCTCGTGTCTAATAATGTGGTCTGAGCTGTCACTCAGTGTCTCCTGTCTCTAATAATGTGGTCTGAGCTGTCACTCAGTGTCTCCTGTCTCTAATAATATGGTCTGAGCTGTCACTCAGTGTCTCCTGTCTCTAATAATATGGTCTGAGCTGTCACTCAGTGTCTCGTGTCTAATAATGTGGTCTGAGCTGTCACTCAGTGCCTCGTGTCTCTAGTGTGGGGAGGAGGACCCCCATATAGTGTTTGGGCCGGAACCAAGGGGACCGCCATCAGAGTTATTGAAGGAAGCACAACAGGGGAATTACAAAGGGAGACATGCGACTGAGGTTGTCAGGGCAACAGGGGGAGGGGCTAGGGTAAAAGGAGCAGGGGACGCGCTGAAGTGGCAGTTGGGGAAGAGAGTGAGTGAAGGCAAGACGCAGGGTGACTTGCAGGGGCACCGAGAGGAGCCTGCGAGGAGAAAGCGATCGATTTACCTACAAGAGAGACGTGAGAGACTGTGCCCAGAGACTGCTCCCCGCTCCCGTTCTGAGAGAATTATCCCCGCTAACCCCCGCCTTGAAGGGAGAGGAACTATACCTCCGGTTGTGGCCGTGAGTACCGGTAACCAGGCCTCAGAGACCTGGGCCCTTCCCCCCAGCCTTCCCCCATCACGCCGACCCGGCCATCATCGGCCTCAAGATACGCCACATTGTCACAGGCGGGATAAAAGGCTCGCTACCCTGGCTTAGGAAGAGACTCCTTGGTAAAGGACGGCTACAGGCCTTTCTGGGGAACTGCGTCATCACCGCGCGCCACCTCCATCATTTACTTCAGGGCCCGTTGAGCCCCAACGGCATTGTTTTCTTCAGGGCCTGTTGTGCCCCAGCGGCAGTGTTTTCTTCAGGGCCTGTTGCCCCCCAACGTCCCCGTTTCCTTCAGGGCCTGTTGCGCCCCAGCGGCAGTGTTTCCTTCAGGGCCTGTTGCACCCCAGCGGCAGCGTTACCTTCAGGGCCTGTTGCGCCCCAGCGGCAGTGTTTCCTTCAGGGCCTGTTGCACCCCAGCGGCAGCGTTTCCTTCAGGGCCTGTTGCGCCCCAACGTCCTCGTTTTCTTCAGGGCTTGTTGCGCCCCAACGGTATTATTTTCTTCAGGGCCTGTTGCCCCCACCGACGTCACTTTCCTCAGGACAGCCGCCTCAGTGACCTCAACGCGGCCACGCTACTGAACCTCGCAGTCCCTGGAAGGCTAAGTGAAACTATATTTGGTTAAGTTTGTTGAGTCCCTGCGTGGACTGTTGGTGTTGTTTCTTTATCCTTGTTTTGTTCAGCCTAGCCCATTGGCTAGAGTTATATAAACGTGATTTCGAAAACCACCATTCGTCTAGTGTCTCGTCACTGCATCCTGCGAACCTGTCAGACCCTACACTAGTAATGTGACCTGAACTGTCACTCAGTGTCTTGTGTCTCTAATAATGTGGTCTGAGCTGTCACTCAGTGTCTTGTGTCTCTAATAATGTGGTCTGAGCTGCCACTCAGTGTCTTGTGTCTCTAATAATGTGGTCTGAGCTGCCACTCAGTGTCTTGTGTCTCTAATAATGTGGTCTGAGCTGCCACTCAGTGTCTTGTGTCTCTAATAATGTGGTCTGAGCTGCCACTCAGTGTCTTGTGTCTCTAATAATGTGGTCTGAGCTGCCACTCAGTGTCTTGTGTCTCTAATAATGTGGTCTGAGCTGTCACTCAGTGTCTCGTCTCCAATAATGTGGTCTGAGCTGTCACTTGGTGCCTCATATCTCTAATAATGTGGTCTGAGGTGTCACTCAGTGTCTCGTGTCTCTAATAATGTGGTCTGAGCTGTCACTCAGTGTCTTGTGTCTCTAATAATGTGGTCTGAGCTGTCACTCAGTGTCTCGTCTCTAATAATGTGGTCTGAGCTGTCACTCAGTGTCTCCTGTCTCTAATAATGTGGTCTGAGCTGTCACTCAGTGTCTCCTGTCTCTAATAATGTGGTCTGAGCTGTCACTCAGTGTCTCCTGTCTCTAATAATGTGGTCTGAGCTGTCACTCAGTGTCTCCTGTCTCTAATAATATGGTCTGAGCTGTCACTCAGTGTCTCCTGTCTCTAATAATATGGTCTGAGCTGTCACTCAGTGTCTCGTGTCTATAATGTGGTCTGAGCTGTCACTCAGTGTCTCGTGTCTCTAATAATGTGGTCTGAGCTGTCACTCAGTGTCTCCTGTCTCTAATAATGTGGTCTGAGCTGTCACTCAGTGTCTCCTGTCTCTAATAATGTGGTCTGAGCTGTCACTCAGTGTCTCCTGTCTCTAATAATGTGGTCTGAGCTGTCACTCAGTGTCTCCTGTCTCTAATAATATGGTCTGAGCTGTCACTCAGTGTCTCCTGTCTCTAATAATATGGTCTGAGCTGTCACTCAGTGTCTCGTGTCTAATAATGTGGTCTGAGCTGTCACTCAGTGTCTCCTGTCTCTAATAATGTGGTCTGAGCTGTCACTCAGTGTCTCGTGTCTCTAATAATGTGGTCTGAGCTGTCACTCAGTGTCTCCTGTCTCTAATAATATGGTCTGAGCTGTCACTCAGTGTCTCCTGTCTCTAATAATATGGTCTGAGCTGTCACTCAGTGTCTCGTGTCTAATAATGTGGTCTGAGCTGTCACTCAGTGTCTCCTGTCTCTAATAATGTGGTCTGAGCTGTCACTCAGTGTCTCGTGTCTCTAATAATGTGGTCTGAGCTGTCACTCAGTGTCTCCTGTCTCTAATAATATGGTCTGAGCTGTCACTCAGTGTCTCGTGTCTAATAATGTGGTCTGAGCTGTCACTCAGTGTCTCCTGTCTCTAATAATGTGGTCTGAGCTGTCACTCAGTGTCTCGTGTCTCTAATAATGTGGTCTGAGCTGTCACTCAGTGTCTCCTGTCTCTAATAATATGGTCTGAGCTGTCACTCAGTGTCTCGTGTCTAATAATGTGGTCTGAGCTGTCACTCAGTGTCTCCTGTCTCTAATAATGTGGTCTGAGCTGTCACTCAGTGTCTCCTGTCTCTAATAATATGGTCTGAGCTGTCACTCAGTGTCTCGTGTCTAATAATGTGGTCTGAGCTGTCACTCAGTGTCTCCTGTCTCTAATAATGTGGTCTGAGCTGTCACTCAGTGTCTCGTGTCTCTAATAATGTGGTCTGAGCTGTCACTCAGTGTCTCCTGTCTCTAATAATATGGTCTGAGCTGTCACTCAGTGTCTCCTGTCTCTAATAATATGGTCTGAGCTGTCACTCAGTGTCTCGTGTCTAATAATGTGGTCTGAGCTGTCACTCAGTGTCTCCTGTCTCTAATAATGTGGTCTGAGCTGTCACTCAGTGTCTCGTGTCTCTAATAATGTGGTCTGAGCTGTCACTCAGTGTCTCCTGTCTCTAATAATGTGGTCTGAGCTGTCACTCAGTGTCTCGTGTCTCTAATAATGTGGTCTGAGCTGTCACTCAGTGTCTCCTGTCTCTAATAATATGGTCTGAGCTGTCACTCAGTGTCTCCTGTCTCTAATAATATGGTCTGAGCTGTCACTCAGTGTCTCGTGTCTAATAATGTGGTCTGAGCTGTCACTCAGTGTCTCCTGTCTCTAATAATGTGGTCTGAGCTGTCACTCAGTGTCTCCTGTCTCTAATAATATGGTCTGAGCTGTCACTCAGTGTCTCCTGTCTATAATGTGGTCTGAGCTGTCACTCAGTGTCTCGTGTCTCTAATAATGTGGTCTGAGCTGTCACTCAGTGTCTCCTGTCTCTAATAATATGGTCTGAGCTGTCACTCAGTGTCTCCTGTCTCTAATAATGTGGTCTGAGCTGTCACTCAGTGTCTTGTGTCTCTAATAATGTGGTCTGAGCTGTCACTCAGTGTCTCGTGTCTAATAATATGGTCTGAGCTGTCACTCAGTGTCTCCTGTCTCTAATAATATGGTCTGAGCTGTCACTCAGTGTCTCCTGTCTCTAATAATATGGTCTGAGCTGTCACTCAGTGTCTCCTGTCTCTAATAATGTGGTCTGAGCTGTCACTCAGGGTCTCGTGTCTAATAATGTGGTCTGAGCTGTCACTCAGTGTCTCCTGTCTCTAATAATGTGGTCTGAGCTGTCACTCAGTGTCTCCTGTCTCTAATAATATGGTCTGAGCTGTCACTCAGTGTCTCCTGTCTATAATGTGGTCTGAGCTGTCACTCAGTGTCTCGTGTCTCTAATAATGTGGTCTGAGCTGTCACTCAGTGTCTCCTGTCTCTAATAATATGGTCTGAGCTGTCACTCAGTGTCTCCTGTCTCTAATAATATGGTCTGAGCTGTCACTCAGTGTCTTGTGTCTCTAATAATGTGGTCTGAGCTGTCACTCAGTGTCTCGTGTCTAATAATATGGTCTGAGCTGTCACTCAGTGTCTCCTGTCTCTAATAATATGGTCTGAGCTGTCACTCAGTGTCTCCTGTCTCTAATAATGTGGTCTGAGCTGTCACTCAGTGTCTCCTGTCTCTAATAATGTGGTCTGAGCTGTCACTCAGTGTCTCGTGTCTAATAATGTGGTCTGAGCTGTCACTCGGTGTCTCGTGTCTCTCACTGGTAATATGTCTGTTTTATGGAGTTTGATATGCTTAATTTTGCTCTATCACATAAAGTTGTTTGTTATTCCGTTGTTTCTGCATTGTCAGTGTATGTGGTCTTTATTATGTTATTCCCATTTCTTGTCTTAATTGTGAATTTTCTTACAGGGAGAACATCAGTAAAGGTTGTAGTGAGTTTTATGGGAAGGAGCAGTGACAGTGCAGTCAGCCAATGACTGCTTCTCGGGAAGTCACATGTTATGGGGAGGAGCTAACTGTTATGAGGCGGTAAGATTGGAGTCAGTCAGAAAAGGATGGTGATGGCAGCAAGGACTGGCATGTGAGATTCTGACAGGAGACGGGTCACTACAGGGATCTGAGCCCTGCCACAGGGAGATAGAAGGGAAGGCAGCGGACAGCCGCCATTGTGAGATGATTTTTCCTGCATTTCTGGGAGGGCAAGTCGCCTCAGAGGGAAGAAGACAGCTCAGCCACTGAGGTGTAACTGAGTGAGGGTCTCCACAGAGAGAGAGCCTGAAAGCAGCCGATATCACACTGAGAAACCGCCTGTCTGCCAATGTTCATCTGTCAGGAATTGGCTGAGCCGTTTACCTCACAACTCTGTATATTTATCTACCAGATCACCTCCGGTGACATCAGCTCTTAATACAAGCTGCCTCGGTCATGTCTGGGGAAACATCTACATATAGTCGGTCGGCTCATCACATTTTTTTTTCTCTTTGTCACCACCATTGAACTGAACTTACTCTACTTTTCTGGATTTAAAGGAGAATAATGCCCCGACAGTGTATCAGTCATCCAGATTCTGCTATGTGTGTGGTTCTTTTACACCAAAAGGCCAAGTACGTTCAATCACTCATGATATTAAAAAGATGCACCAGATGTACTTTACGTGTCCACTGGGTGATCAAGACAAGAGCTGGGCCCCTCATGTGATGTGCTCAAGTTGTTCAAATGGTCTTCGTGACTGGTTGGATATGAGGAAAGTGGCTCTGCCATTTGCTGTTCCCGTGATTAGGAGAAACCAAAAATCATAGTGATGACTGCTACTTTTGTTTTGTCAAACTGAAGGGCTTTTCTACAAAGAACAAACATAAGATTAATTACCCTGAATCTGCGATTAGGCCAGCTCCACATGATGTTACCATGCCAGTTCCTGTACCACTGGTTCTGGATTGGATGAAAATGAAGTACAGGGTGGGCCATTTATATGAATACACCTAAATAAAGTGGGAATGATGACCGTTTTCTTGCATAGGGTGTCTTCGGATACTGTGTTCACCAGACATCAACACAATTTCTATCCGCTCCTCATGTGTTAACCTCTGCGATATGTCAATGGCTGTAAACAAAGAGAAACTAGTAAATAACTCATGAAAGAGTTAAAACCAAGTACACCATTGTTTTTCTTGTGAAATTCTCAATAAGTTTGTGTCACATGGCCATCTTCCCATTGGAAAAAATAAATTTGGATCCAAAATGGCCAACTTCAAAAAAGCCACCATGGTCACCACCCATCTTAAAAAGTTTTCCCCCTCCCATATACTAATGGGCCACAAACAGGAAGTTGATGTCACCAACCATTCCCATTTTATTTAGGTGTATCCATATAAATGGCCCACCCTGTAGAATATGAAGACTTCGGAGCTGAAGCTACTGGTGAAGACATGGAGACCTCAAGTCAAGATGAGTATGAACCTGATGGAGCAGCCAGAACACTTTACTCAACATGAATTAAATGATCTCATCAGAGACCTTTCATTGTCAAAAGATAAAGCTGAACTTCTTGCATCTAGTTTGAATCTCCTTCATGATGATGTCAGTGTGTTTTTACCGAAATAGAAGTAACACCATAACACAATTTTCCACAGTTGATGGACCAGTAGTGTACTGTAAGGCCGGTTTCACATTTGCGCTTTGTAGCGCAGCGACGGCCTGCGCACGGCCTGCACCAAGCCCCGCTCCCTCCCGGCTCCCTGCCCTCCCCATCCGGTCATCGCCGCCTACTAGCGCACATGGGCGCCTGCGATCTGCGCACCCTATCTTTAGCATAGGGTGCGCAGATCGTGCGCTAGCAGGATTTTGCCGTGCGCTGCGCACTTTTGAAGGTGCGCCTGTGAGCGCCGAACGCAGCATGTTGCATTTCGGCGCGCACGGCGCACCTTCAAAAGTGCGCAGTGCACGGCAAAATCCTGCTAGCGCACGGCCAGCGCACGATCTGCGCACCCTATGCTAAAGATAGGGTGCGCAGATCGCAAGCGTCCATGTGCGCTAGTAGGCGGCGATGACCGGATGGGGCGGGCAGGGAGCCGGGAGGAGGCGGGGCTTAGCGGCGGCCGTGCGCAGGCCGTCGCTGCGCTATAAAGCGCAAATGTGAAACCGGCCTAACACTGAATGGCCTCTTCGAAGAACTGAATCAAGAGGATTTTGTTGCAGATTGGTGAATGTTTATTGACTCATCCCAGAGAAGTTTGAAAGCAGTGTTGCTTCACAATGGAAATATGAAACCATCAATCCCTATTGCTCACTCATGTCATCTAAAGAAAAGATATGAAAATCTGTCAGTTGTTTTGGATGCTATACAATATAAACATCAATGGAATAACTGGAGATTTGAAAGTGATAGGTCTGCTAATGGGAATGCAAGGAGGTTTCACAAAACATTGTTGCCTCTTGTGTTTATGGGACAGTAGAAATACAGTAGAGCATTATGTCCGTCATGATTGGGGACAGAGAAATATCTATGCTCCAGGTAGAGACAATGTTCAGCATAATCCTTTAGTTGCTCCAATAAAAATCTTTCTTCCTCCACTACATATAAAGTTGGCCTTGATTTAAAAACTTTTTGAAAGCCATGGCAAAGACAAATTCACAAGGGTTCCATTACATTTCACAGACATTCTCAAGCATTTCACCAGCAAAACTGAAGGAAAGGAGTATTTGTTGGTCGTCAGATCAGAGAGGTTATGAGAGATAATGTCTCTAAATGATAAGGAATTGAGATCTTGGAAAAGCTTCAAGTGGATCTGTGAAAACTTCTTAGGAAAAAAAAATCTCCAGAATATGTTAAAGGTGTTGACGAACTGCTAAATGCATACCAGTGTCTTGGATGTCACATGTCTCTGAAAATGCACTTTTTGCATTCACATTTAGATTTCTTCCCTCAAAATCTTGGGGATGTAAGCGATGAACAAGGCGAGCGGTTTCACCAGAGCATTAAAGTAATGGAACACCGCTGCCAGGGTTTATGGAATGACTCAATGATGGCAGGTAACTGTTGGATGTTATATAGGGACAATCCTGAAAAATCGTATTAACGACAGTCTAATGTCAAGTACTTTTAATTTTTGCACATATTTTGATTTCTGTTTTGCATGTGAAATTATTTTGGTTGAAAAACTGTTTTGTAAGGTGAAGCATTTTTTTCTGATATGTAGATTACTGTTTTCTTAATGTCGCCAGTATATTTCCTATATCTTTTTAATAATAATGATGTTGCTCCATGGAAACTATACGTGCTACAGAAAAGCTATATACATTTTGGAAATCAGGACAAAAAGATGATTCAGAAAAACACAGTCACCTGCGATGATTACAACTGTCACTTGGTGCCTCGTGTCTCTAATAATGTGGTCTGAACTGTCACTCAGTGCCTCGTATCTCTAATAATGTGGCCTAAACTGTCCCTCAGTGTCTTGTCTTAGACTGCTCATAAAAAGTAAGGGATATTTGGCTTTTGTGCAAAATTTTGGGAAAACAGAAGCGTATGTAGAAACGTGTAAAGTGATTGCCTAATCTCAAACAATTTATTGAAACAAAAGCCAACAGCGGTGGCTATACCCCCAAAAATGTCACTTTCTCAATAACTTGTCGTGTGACCTTGAGAATCAATTAGAGCTTGACAATGACGTCTCCTGATGATCATAAGTGGACTTATTGTCTGCTGAAGCATGGCAGGCATCCCACTTTTCTTGAAGGGTGACCCTCAGGTCATTGATGTTCTGGGGTACAGCGTTATGAGCCTCTACATGGTGACTTGGCTGATCCAGAAGGTTTTCTATGGGATTCAGGGCTGCAGAACATCCGGGCCCGCTCCATGCAGGTCTCCAGCAGCCGTTCCCTAACTGACCTCAATGAGCTGGAGCATTAAAGATGAAATTAGACCTGTGATGTATGTGGAGAGGCACAATGACTGGATTGTTATTCAAGTAGTAGGGGCTTGTCACAAAGTGTAGGGCAGTTCTGTATCGACACCTGCCCACACTGTTAGACCACGAACATCAAAGGCTCGTCTGGAGACAACAGTAGCTGACACATAGCGCTCTTGATGCCTCAGTCGTTGGCAGCCATCATTTCTGCTCAGTGTGAATCAACTGTCTACAGTGAACAACACTGAGACCCACTGGTCCCTCGTCCAGGTTAGGTGCTCCCTGGCCTATGCAAGATGATGACGCCTGTGCCTGGTGGTGTGGTCAGGTATCCTTGCACGCAGACCACCCTGATGTAAACGGTTTCGAATGGTCTGACGTGACACTTGGTTGCCTCTCACCTCCCCTAAATGTGCTTGCAGTTGTGTAACATTCATTATCTGGTTCTGAAGAACATTGTTCACAATGAGCGGTCATCAGTGTTGGATGTGGCCAAAGAATGTCCACGTCTCTGACTTTCTTTGACTTTGTCTCTCTGTTACAACCTGTTGAGGACACTCTGTGACCTTCTAAGCTCAGTGTTCACTTCTGTCTTGGAATCTCCTGCTTTAGGCCTTGCAATGGAGAGGTACCGTTGATCAAATTGCTAGGTGGTGTTTTGACTGTTTACTACCAATTCTAATTGAATCCCAAAATGTATTGGCCGATTTTAATGGATCAAATGCCTGTTGTGAATTTTGCCATTAAGCTCCTTGTTAGAGAACAAAGTTGTGCAAAAAGTAGTAAAACACTGAACAGTTGGAGATGTGCATCCAAAAGTTTACAGGAAGTCGCATTAGGTTTTCCTGAAAAGGTTAGAGGGCTTTTAGGTTCATCCTAAAATTACACCCGAATGCTAAATATCCACAACTTTTTGTGAGTAGTGTACAACCTGTTCTAATCAGTCACTCAAAGCCTTGTCTATTATAATGTGGTGGGAAATATTACTTGGGCTACTTTCTCACTTCCGACTTTCTAAATCCGGCAGCCTGCAGCGAAAATTTCCAAAACCGGATCCGGCGATATGTGTCACCGCATCTGTTTTTTTCCTCATAGAGTTCTCTCTCATTCTCTCTCCTTTCCAGGGTCCTATTACTTTAAATTTCAGACATTGGTAACTCAAAACGGATCCGTCAAAAAAAAAAAAAGATCCGGTGCATTTCTTCTCAAACGGAAACGGATCCTTTTTTTCATCTTTGCCGGATTTCAACTGACGTCGAAAAACTGAAGTCTGAAAGTATCCTAAGTGTCTCATCTCTATTATGGGGTCTGAACTGTCACTTACTGTCTGGTGTCCCTTATATTGGGTTCTGAACTGTCGAGTCAGTTCAGACCACGTTGTAAAAGACTTAAGGAACTGTGACTCACTGCCTTGTGTCTCTTATATCATGGTCTGAACTGTTACTCAACACCTCCTGTCTCCTATGTGTTCTCTAGAGATGAGCGAACCCGAACTGTAAAGTTCAGGATTTGTACCAGAAATTGACTTTTTCCGAAAGTCTGTTTTCTTGTCTGAGTTTGGATATGAAATAAAGTTTGTTGAAAGGCTGCAGTGCAGCCAATCAACAAGCTTTTAGGCTATGAGTACTTCCAGAGCCAAGTATTGGCATGGCTGTGATTGGGCGTTGCACCACGTGACCCGGCCTGTAGAAATGCCAGATCACAGGTGGTACCACCCTTTTGCTCTGATTAGTGTAAGGACAGGACGCATCTCGAGTGAGGGACAGTGTTCGTTTCTGTGGGGTACTCTCCAAAAAAAGCTTCTGTTTGTAGGCTGCACCCATTTGTTGGAGTACTCTGCAAAAAAAAAAAAAGCGTCTCTGTGTACTCTGCACCCGTCTGTGGAAGTACTCAGTAAGGGTGGTTTCACATTAGCGTTTCAGGCCGCAGCGTCGGCCTGCGCACGGCCGCGGCTAAGCCCTGTCCCTGCAGCTCCGGTAGCTCCGCCTACGGGCGCATGACGCTGCATGCGTCTTGCGTCCCCTATCTTTAGCACTGGGGAAGCAGGCCGTGCGCAGGTATGAGTTTGGCGGCGCATGCGTCCTTTTGAAGGTGCGCTGACCAGCGCCAAACGCAACAGGTTGCGTTTGGCGCTGGTCGGTGCACTGTCAAAAGGACGCATGCGCCGCCAAACACATACCTGCGTACGGCCTGCTTCCCCAGTGCTAAAGATAGAGGACGCATGCAGCGTCATGCGCCCGTAGGCGGAGCTACCGGAAGTGTGGCAGGGGGCGGGGCTTTGCCGCGGCCGTGCGCAGGCCGACTGCGGCCTGAAACGCTAATGAGAAACCACCCTAAAAAAAGCCTCTGGTAGTGTATTCCATCCTACTGTGGGAGTGCTCAGCAAAAATGCCAGTGTGTGTACTCTGCACTAGTGATAAGCGAGTGTGCTCGGGTGTTGTCCGAGTATTTTGAGTGTGCTTGTAAATTATGTCTGAGTCTCGCAGCTGCATGATTTGCGGTTGCTAGACAGCCTGAATACATGCAGGGGATTGCCTGTTTGTTAGGAAATCCCCACATGTATTCAGACTCAGACATAATTTACGAGCACACTCAAGATACTTGAACACCCGAGCACCCTAGTTGTTTTGCTTTTATTTTAACTTGGGGAGGCCTCCAAAACATTGGGAATGGCAAATAGAACAAACAAACTGCGGTGGAGTCTAACAATGGCTGTTTGCGGCTGATATACTTTTCTATTCAGCCAAAGCTACGGCCAAGTCCTGTGGGATCCACACTGGTTCCAATTCCGCAACATGTTCACTTCAAACTGCGAACACTAACCTACAAAACCGTCCAAAATCTGTCTTCCACATACATCTCCCACCACATAATCTCTGGTCCTCCCAAGCCCCCCTCCTCTCCACAATCGTACCAGTTCCTCCTCCAATTGTCTCCAAAATTCTCCCGAGTATCCCCCATCCTGTAATATTCTGTGCTGTAATACATCCAATTATCCCCTACATACAGAACTTTCAAGTGGTACTTGAAAACCCAGCTGCCACCTCACCAGCTGCTGCAGCTCCCGACCCTACTGTCTCCTTCCCCATTATCCTGTAGAATGTAAGGCCGCAGGGGCAGGGTCCTCTCCCCTCTGTACCTGTCTGTCACTATCAGTTTGTTTATTGTCATTTCTATTTGTGTTTTGTATGTAACCCTTCGTGTACAGAACCATGGAATCAACGGTGCTCTAAAAAGAAATCACACAGCAGGAAGCTGAAGCAGCTGTCACCTGTGTTTAGTCATCACCATCAGAGATGTGCTGCGTTGGTCCACTGACCATTTGCACTACCCCTCCTACATACTCATCCTCCAACTGAAGTGGTTGGGCATCCGTGCACTCACTCTCTTCGAATTGTTGGGCAGGGCCAGGTGGATGGCCCACAGCCAGCAGAGTCATCAAAAAGCAGAAGTGGTGCATGACTCAGGCTCATACTGCTTGGCTGATTTGCAAGGGGGTGAGGTGGAAGACAGATGCCCATGAGCTGCAGGTGTGCTTTCAGTAGGGGTCCAAGCAAAGGAACTGAAGGCACTCTCTGCCAGCCAGCCTAAAACAACCTCTACTTTTTCTGGCCTCACCATTCAAGCAGTGATACTCAGCCTACAAAAACTTCCTGTCGCCTGCATGCACCAGAGGGAAGGTGTTTCAAGTGGGTTCATAGCAGACACAGATTGGCCAAATATTCACCCTGCAACGGCACCATGGCCACATCTATTTGATGCTCTCGTCATTCTTTGCACCCCAAAAAAGTGTAGAGCATTACACAGCCTGTATACAGAGAGAGAGAGTGGCGAGCAGATTATTACACTGCCTGTATACAGAGTCCCCCGCAAAAAAAACCTAAATAAAAATTAAAGGATAACTGTGTTGGCTACTTCCGCCTCTTCTACCTACGACTCAATCTCCTCCACTTAGACCTCCGCCTCCTGGTTAAATATATTTTGTTATTTAAGTCATTTTCATAGAATCGTAGAGTTGGAAGGGACCTCCTGGGCCATTTGGTCCAACCCTGTGCTCAAAAGCAGGATTCGCTAAATCATCCCAGACAGATGTTTGTCCAGCCTCTGTTTGAAGACTTCTATTGAAGGAGTACTCGCCACCTCTCGTGGCAGCCTGTTCCAATCATTGATCACTTTAACTGTCAAAAAGTTTTTTCTAATATCTAATCTGTGTCTCCTCCCATTCAGTTTCATCACATTGCTTCTAGTCTTTCCTTGTGCAAATGAGAATAAAGTTGATCCTTCTACAATGTGACAGCCCTTGAGATATTTGTGGACAGCTATTAAGTCTCCTCTCAGTCTTCTCTTCTGCAAGCTAAACATTCCCAAATCCTGTAACTTTCCCTCATAAGACAGGGTTTGCAGACCGGTCACCATTCTGGTCGCTCTTTTCTGAACTTGCTCCAGTTTGTTGATGTCTTTTTTTAAAAATGTGGTGCCCAAAACTGGACACAGTATTCCAGATGAGGTCTGACCAAAGAGCAGTAGAGGTCAATAATGACTTCACGTGATCTAGACTGTATGCTTCTGTTAATACATCCTAGAATTGCATTTGCCTTTTTTGCTGCTGCATCACACTGTTGACTCATATTCAGTCTGTTATCGATTAGTATACCCAAGTCTTTTTCACCTGTGCTGTTGCTTAGCCCTATTCCTCCCATTCTGTATATGCTTTTTTCATTTTTATTTCCCAGATGTAGTACTTTGCATGTTTCCCTGTTAAAAACCATTCTGTTAGTTGCTGCCCACTGCTCCAGTTTATTTATATATTTTTGAATCCTCTCTTCTCTAGTATTAGCTATCCCTCCTAGCTTTGTGTCATCAGCAAATTTAATCAGTTTACCCTCAATTCCTTCATCTAAATCATTGATAAAGATGTTGAACAATACAGGGCCCAGGACAGAGCCCTGTGGTACCCCACTTGAGACATTCTTCCAACTGGATGTGCAGCCTTTTACAACCACTCTTTGGGTCCGATCACTAAGCCAGTTATGAATCCACCTAACAGTTGCCTTGTCCATTCCATACTTAGCCATTTTTTCAATAAGGATTGTGTGAGATACTTTGTCAAATGCTTTGCTGAAGTCAAGATATACTATATCTACAGCATTTCCCTGATCCACCCAATCAGTGATTCTGTCATAGAAGGAAATTAAGTTAGTCTGACATGACTTATTAGTTACAAACCCATGCTGACTCTGTTTAAACACTTCATTCTTATCCAGGTACTTACATACATGTTGTTTAATAATTTGTTCAAAGATCTTTCTTGGTATAGAAGTCAGACTCACTGGCCTATAGTTGTCTGGGTCCACCTTCCCCTTTTTGAAGATAGGAACAACATTTTCTCTTCTCCAGTCTTATGGGACTTCTCCTGTTCTCCAAGAATTTTCAAAGATTATGGAGAGGGGTTCAAAAATTTCTGCTATCTCCTTCAGTACTCTGGGGTGTAATTCATCTGGACCTGGAGACTTGAATTCATTTAGGTTAGCTAAGTGTTTCCTCACTATATTTCTGTTTATAGATATCCTGGATTGTTCATTGTCCTATTAAGGCAATAGAAGAACAGTTGATGTTACATTTCCTTTCTGAGAGAAAACAGATGCAAAATAGGAATTTAAAAGTTCGGCCTTCTCAACATCCTGTCTTGCCATTTCATCATTTTCATCCTGTAAAAATCCTATAGCATCTTTTACTTTTCTTTTACTTTTGACATATCCCCAAAATCCTTTATTATTGTTTTTGACGTCTCTTGCAAGCCTCAATTCATTGTCAGCTTTAGATAATCTGATTTTTGCCCTGCAAGTTCTGCAGACAGCATTATATTTTTCTTTAGATATGCTTCCCTCTTTCCATTTCATAAACATTTCTTTCTTCCTTTTTAGCATGTGCTTAAGTTCTGTGTTCATCCATCCGGGTTTCCTTAAATGCTTCCTATTCCCTCTTTTCGGAATTGTTAACAATTGTGCTTTGAGAATTTCATTTTTCAAGATTTCCCATACTTCCTGGACTTTTTTGTCCTTAATGATATCCAGCCATTGGATCCCTCCAATTCTCTTTCTGAATCCCTTAAAATCTGCCTTTCTGAAATCTTACCTTGACGTCCTGAGTCTTCACAGGTCTTCCTCCTCTAGTTATCCAAACTTCTAAAATAGCATGGTCGCTACCTCCTAGGGTCCCAGCCACTTTTACCTCCACAACCATTTCCTCCCTGTTTATAAGGATTATATCCAAGGTAGCAGTTCCCCTTGTTTTCTCCCCTACCTTTTGGAAGATAGTTGTCAGCAAGAGAGGGTAAGAATTTTCTTGACCAGTTTTTCCTGAGAGAGATTCCCAACAAATGTCTGGATAGTTGAAATCTCCCATGACAACTATGTCATATTTTTTGGAGAACTTGGCCATTTGATGCATAAATGTTCATCCATATCTTCAGCTTGCACAGGCGGCCTATAGTAAATGCCTACAATGGTGTCCTTTCCATTGTTCTGTCCTTGTATTCTTACCCAGTTTCCACAGAACTCCCAGTCTCTGAAGCTTCAATCTCTGTGCAGATATATGCTTTTCTAACATACAATGCGACACCTCCTCCTCGTTTATCAAGTCTGTTTCTAGAAGTTAAGTTGTATCCTTCTAGTCTTGTATTCCAATCATGTGTATTGTCCCACCAAGTTTCAGTGATTCCAATGACATCATATTTCTTTTCCTGCGTTAGTAGTTCCAATTCTCCTTGTTTGTTGCCCATGCTTTGTGCATTAGTATAGAAACATTTTAGTATGTGATTGGTTTCTCTTTCTCCAATATTTTTATTATTTAGATTATTTTGTCTTTGTTCTTTCCTCCCACTTCTAATAGCAGAATCCTCAATAGAATTTGTCAGGTGTATGGCTTTTTCTGGCCTTTTGCTTCCCTTCCCACATTGTTCTAGTTTAAAGCTCTCCTGATGAGTGTAGCAAGGCGACTTCCAAATACGTGTTTTCCAGTCTTCGTAAGGTGCACCCTATCTCTAGCAAGTAGTCCATCGTATAGGTAATTCACTCCGTGATACAGAAATCCAAATCCTTGCTGACGGCACCATCGACGTAGCCAGTTGTTCACCTGCAGAACCTTATTCCACCTCCTTGTTCCATGGCCATCCACTGGGAGGATGGAAGAGAAGAACACCTGTGCTACCAGTTCTTTCACTTTCTTACCTAAGTTTTCAAAGTCTCTGCAGATGGTTTCCAGGTTGTTTCTTGCTGTGTCATTTGTCCCCACATGTATTAGCAGGAATGGGTAGTCATCTGTAGGTCTGAAGAGTCCTGATATCCTGTCAGACACATCTTTAATTTTTGCACCTGGAAGACAGCACATTTCTCTTGAGGTTATATCCGGTCTGCAGATAGCAGCCTCTGTTCCTCTCATCAGGGAATCCCCCATGACCACCACTTTCCGTGGTTTCCTTACCACATTGGTTTGCAGGGCAATTTTCCTGCTCTTACCCCCTTCTTTCTTTTTTTTTTTTTTTTTTTTTTGCAGCCTCCTACCCCTGACACCAACCATTTTACAGCACCAAAGTCCAGTTCCCCATTGACTTCTACTGGGTTCAGGGTCAAGTTCTGATGGCCGAACTCGAACAGCCACGGGTCCGCTCATCCCTACTCCCTACCAGTCTGTGCATTGCTGACTGATTTGCATGGATGTCTGAGGCAGCCCTTAGTTGTGTGACAAGGCTTGTTAAAGGGCATTTCATGATGATTACACAAATAGTTTGGGGGTTTCCTACTGACCGATTTACTATAAGGCCACAAGTGAACCACTTTCACTCGGATACTATCAAGAGAAAAACTACTGACATTAAAGTAGAGATAAGACGTCTTAATGCCAAAAATAAAACAAACACAAAAAGTCATTTGTAAAAAAAGAGGAGCTTTCAGCTCAGCCATGGGGCCTCCACCTTGCAGTCTGTCATCATATGCTATTGGATTTTACGCATTTGTGGATTTTGTAATAAATTTCAACAATTTTAAGGACCCCTCCTTTTTCTCCTTCGCCTCATTGGGGGACACAGGTACTGTGGGTGTATGCTACTGCCACCTGGAGGCTGACACTAAGTGAAAAAGAGATTAGCTCCTCCTCCGCCGTATACACCCTTGCCCCGGTTGCGGGCGGAATCAGTTTTTGCTTAGTGTCCATTGGAGGCACAAGTCTGGTCTTTTTTTCCAGACTGTCATTTTTTCCATGAAGATAAGACAGGGGCAACGGATCCTATTGAAAGGGTCCGATTTCCCCAAACCAACAACGGGCGAGCACGTGCGAGTGTCGCCTCCACGTATCTTTTCCCGCTACGTGGGACATGATGCCAGACTGAGCCCTGACCACCCTAAGGTAGTGAAACCCTATGCTGTACAGAGGTCTGCAAACAGTCTGTGCGGCCCCCACTGCATCACCAATGTCAGACAGCGGTGATGGAAGGTGGCGGACGGTCCCTCTCTTCCCTTATAGGGAAGATGGAGCTAGGGTGCCTGCACCGTCCGTAAACTTTTTTTCGGCCCCCCTTCCCCCCCTAACCTGAGGATCAAAATGGACGTGGAGGGGTGAGGTATGGAAGGAGGTGGGCTGGGAGGGCTCCTGTGGACCCCCGTGGTCGGCATTCCTGGCGCCGTGTTTAGGCATCCCCGGGCTCCCTCAGTGTGCCACATAGCGTGGCAGCTGGCGGCGCAGGTCCGGTGTCTGGCGGTCCCCCCCAGAGTCCGGGCGAACGCTGGAAATTTAGTCACGGCTTTTCCCGGAGCTAGGCCGCGGGCAGAACTCCCGCCCCCGTGACGTGGCCACTTCTGGCGGACCCGCCCCTCGGGGCCTCGGGCGGACAGCAAAAATTTAGTCCCTGGCTTCTGCCAGGGACTAGTCCGCGGACGGAAGTTCCGCCCCATGACGCCCCGGGGCCGCCTCTTCATCAGGAGGCCCGCCCACACGCTGGCGTGCGCTGTTTTTTAAAGAAGTAACAGCTGGTCGGCGGGCTGGACGTCTGACAGGTCCAGGACAGGGGACACAGGACTGGGGTAAGTGCTACCCCTGGAGGAAGGCCACCCTCTGTGTGTTTTCCAGAGGCTAAGCAGCTTTTTGGTCCTTGGCATATCACTTAACAGCCATCATGTCCAGAAAAGCTAAGGCACACACATTCTTATATGTTGCGTGCACCTCCTGTCAGTCCGCCTTCCCACAGGCGCAAACCAAGCAGATTTGCGAAGCCTGCGATTCCTAATGTGCCCAGGAGCCCTCCCATGCAACCGAGCCCCCCAGAATGGGCTCTGTCTCTGTCGCAGTCCATGGCATCGCTTACGAGAGCAATTGAGTCCCTTTGGGCCCCAGATAGGGGCAGGGATAGCGGCTCGTCTGTGTTAGAGGGGTCCTCCACCTCACAGGAGCCTCCAGCCTGCAGGGGCCGCTCTCACTCCAGGCAGACGCGGGGGAAACGAACCCACACAGTCTCTCCCAGTCCATCTGGTGCTTCGGCATCCATAAGTTCAGCCTCTCGCTCACCTTCACCAAGGGTCGTTAACGGGAGCTCCGATTACGACTCGGATGAGCCGCTTGATTCAGGTACTCCAGAATACCGGGAAACAATTGACAGTCTCATTGAGGCCATCAACCAGACCCTTGGGATCGAAGATGATTCCACCTTGGCCTCGTGTCACAAGGTCTCATTTAAGCGAGCAAAGCTGCCGTATAGAGTATTTAGTTCTCACCCAGAGTTTGAGGACATAGTACAACACAGAGAGCGGCCCGACAAACGGTTCTCAGGGCAATAGGCGCTCGAGGCGAGGTATCCATTAGTCCCTGATCTCTGTAAGGAATGGGTAGAGTCCCCAACGGTAGATCCACCCTTGACACGCTTGGCCTCTAGGACCCTGTTATCCATACCTAGTGGGTCCTCTATCAAGGATACCACTGACTGTCTCATAGAGAGCCTAGCTCGCTCAGTATTTGAGGCATCAGGTTCAGCACTCTCCCCCTCATTTGCGGCAACCTGGGTAGCAAAGGCCATGATAGCTTGGTCAGAATCATTGAACAGAGCCATGCAGGGTATGGACCTACCAGCAGAGGTATCAGAGATCGCAAATCAGATCACTTTGGCCGGGGACTACCTAATTAATGCATCTTTTGGATGCGGCCAACTGCGCGGCTCTCGCTGCGGCAAATGCGTTCTCCATTAGAAGGGCTTTATGGTTGAGGACATGGCTGGCAGACACAACTTCCAAGAAATCCCTGACTTCCTTGCCCTATCAGAGCGGTCGTCTGTTCGGGGAGAAGTTGGATCAGCTCATCTTGGATTCCACAGGTGGAAAGAACAGTTTCCTCCCTCAAAAGGGTTAAACAGCCGTTTCGCCACCAACCTCAGACATGGTTTCGGTCCTTTCGCAACCCCGGGTGGGCTGCAGCGACCAATTCCGCCACTTCAGGTCATCCCAGCCAGGACAGGGATCGGCAGGTCTCATATAGAGCCAAACCGTTGGGAAGAATGCGTACCCACCAGCCCAGATCAAGAGGACCTAGGTCCCAGACATCTGCAGCCAAATGACTCGAGGCAATCTCAAGGCGACTTCGGCAAGGTAGGCGGCCGCCTGCTTTGATTTTGCCACGCCTGGCTCTCCGTCTCACACAACACATGGGTAACAGAGCTGGTGTCCTCGGGGTACAAGATAGAATTCATCAAATACCCCAAGACGATTTTTTCTTTCCCGTCCTCCAAAAGTAATCTCCCGAGCAAGGGCTTTACGCAAGGCCTTAAAATTACTCCAGCACAACAGAGTCATTGTTCCCGTACCTGAGAACGAAAAATATCAGGGGTTCTACTCCAAACTGTTCACGGTGCCCAAAAAGGATGGGGCCGTCAGGCCCATTCTGGACCTAAAGCTCCTAAACAAGTTTATCAAGATCAGACATTTCCGGATGGAGTCCCTCCATTTGGTCATAACTGCCATGGGGCGGGGAGAATACTTGGCCTTTATCGACATCCAAGACGCCTACCTACACATCCCCATTTTTCCCCCGCACCAAAGGTTCCTGCGGGTTGCCATCAACGGCCTACACTTTCAGTTCGCAGCACTGCTCTTCGGGTTGGCCACCGCCCCCAGGGTATTCACAAAAGTAATGGCAGTCGTCATGGCCACCATGCACTCCCGGGGCATAGTTGTCTTTCCTTATTTAGACGACCTCTTGGTCAAAGGCCCTTCTTTTCGGGCATGCGAGGAGAGTGTCAGCATAACGCTAGATACTCTTTCCCACTTAGGATGGTTGGTCAATCTGAAAAAGTCATCCCCTGTGCCAGCTCAGAGGATCGCCTTCTTAGGTATGATCTTCGACACTTCCCGAGGGTTGGTAATTCTCCCTCGGGACAAGGCCTTAGCTCTCCGGCAGGGAGTCTGGAAGCTGCGCCAACCGGTCCGTCATACCATCCGCTTCTGCATGAGGATCCTAGGAAAGATGGCAGCAATGGAGGCAATTCCGTTTGCCCAGCTCCATCTTCGCCCCCTGCAGCACGCCCTGTTATCAGACTGGGACAAAAACCCATTCTCTCTCGATCGCCAGTGCCGGTTGCCCACGCGGGTCACACAGGCACTCGGGTGGTGGACAGCCAGTGCCTCACTTCTCCTGGGCAAGCCCTTTCCCCCAGACCATTGGTTGGTGGTGACAACCGAAGCCAGCCTCCTCAGCTGGGGAGCGGTTTTTCGCCACCACACGACCCAGGGACGGTGGTCGCCGCAGGAGGCATGCCTCCCAATCAACTTGTTGGCGATACGGTTGATCCAGCTGACTCTGCAACAGTTTCATCACCTTTTAGCAGGCCGCCCCATCCGGATTCAGTCGGACAATGCCATGGCTGTGGCTTACATAAATCATCAAGGGGGCACCCGCAGCAGGGCAGCCATGCGCAAGGTAGGGCATGTGCTTCATTGGGCCGAGAGAAACCACTCGGCTATATTGGCAGTCCATATCCCGGGCGTGGAGAACTGGGCGGCAGACTTCCTCAGCCGGCAGGGTCTCGCATCCTGGGAATGGTCACTTCACCCCGAGATCTTCCAGCAGATTTGCCAACGATGGGGGATGCCGGATGTGGACCTAATGGCCTCCAGAGTGAACGCCAAGGTACCAGAGTTTGTCGCTCGATCCCGGGATCCGCAGGCAATTGCCGTGGATGCGCTGGTTCTGCCATGAAACCAGTTTCGCCTCCCATACCTATTTCCCCCGTTGCCACTACTTCTGAGGGTCATTAAGAAGATCAAGGCGGAAGAGGTGCCAGTGATTCTGCTGGCCCCAGATTTGCCTCGTCGGGCATGGTACGCAGACCTGGTACAGCTACTCGCCGACGTTCCTTGGCGCCTGCCAGAGCGCCCAGACCTACTGTCCCAGGGCCCGATCTACCACCCGAACTCGGGCCCTGTGTTTGACGGCTTGGCCGTTGAATCCTGGATTCTAACCCAGGCTGGGTTTGGCCGCAGTGTGGTAACTACAATGGTTAGCGCCCGGAAGCCGGCCTCAGCACGTATTTATCACCACACCTGGAAGGTTTTCTTCACATGGTGTCGGAACCATGGTTGTTCTCCACTGTCCACTGAGATTTTCTATTCCCAACATCTTGGCCTAGACTCAGGCTTGGCCCCAAGTTCCCTCAGGAGACAAATATCGGCCTTATCCGTTCTGTTCCAGCGCAGGATTGCTACTAATCTGCAAGTGAAGACTTTCATTCAGGGAGTCTCCCACTTGGTACCTCCTTATAGGGCGCCCCTGGATGCTTGGGACCTTAACCTGGTCCTAAGTGTTCTACAGGATTTGAGCCGTTACAGGAGGTCTCTTTAACCTACCTTTCTTGGAAGGTAGTATTTCTTGTGGCAATAACGTCAATCAGGCGGGTCTCAGAGCTAGCAGCTCTATCCTGCTGGGCTCCGTTTCTGGTCTTCCACAAAGATAAGGTGGTTCTCAGACCAGCCCCTCCCTTTCTGCCGAAGGTCGTTTCCTCCTTTCACATTAATGAGGATATCCTGCCCTCTTTGTCCAGCACCGTGAGGAAAAGGCGCTTAATACGTTGGACCTGGTTAGAGCACTCAAGAGGTACGTGTCGCGGACGGCACCCTTTCATCAGACGGACACGTTGTTCGTGCTTCCCAATGGGTGCAGGAAGGGACTCGCAGCCTCAAAATCGACCATAGCCAGATGGATTCGTTTGGCTATTAGTAACATAGTTTTTGAACATAGTTTTGAAGGCTGAAGAAAGACCTTATGTCCATCTACTTCAGCCTATTTTTAATGCAGCTGTTCTGCATTGTTGATCCTGGGGAAGGCAAAAAAGCCACAGAGTAGAGGCCAATTTTCTCCATAGGGGAAAAAAATTCCTTCCCCTAAACTGGGTCAACCATCTACCTATGATGTTATGTTATTCGTAACCTTCTATCCTGTTACTCACAAGAAAAGCATCCATTCCTTTCTTAAATTCATTCAGTGAGTTGGCCATCACCACTTCCTCAGGAAGAGAATTCCAGAGCCTCACTGCTCTTACTGTGAAGAACCCTCTTCTATGCTGGTGCAGAAATTGTCTTTCCTCCAGAAGAGAATGCCCCCTTGATCTTGTCACAGTCCTTGGTACAAACAGTTCATTGGAGAGATCTCTGTATTGCCCTCTGATATACTTGCACATATATATTAAGTCTCCCCTAAGTCTTCTCTTTTCTAGAGTAAATAGACCTAATTTTGATAACCTTTCTGGGTATTGTAGTGAACCAACTCCATTTATCATTTTAGTAGCCCGCCTTTGAACCTTTTCAAGTTCAGTAATGTCTTTCTTGAACACCGGCGTCCAAAATTGCACACAATACTCCAAGTGTAGTCTGACGAGTGATTTGTACAGAGGGAGAATTATGTTTTCATCTTGTGTCCCCAGACCTCTTCTAATGCATCCCATGACCCTATTTGCTTTGGTGGCAGCTGCCTGACACTGGGCACTCCAATTTAGCTTTTTATTGACTAAGATGCCTCAGTCTTTTTCCATGTCTGATTTCCCCAGCAGTTTCCCATTTAGTAAGTAATTGTAGCATGTTTCTCCTTCCCATGTGCATAACCTTACACTTACCTGTTAAACCTCATTTGCCATTTTTCAGCTCAATTCTCCAATTTACTCAAATCTGTCTGTAGTTGCAAATTGTCCTCCTTTGTGTTAACTACCTTACCTAGTTTTGTATCATCTGCAAATACTGATATTTTACTGTGTAAGCCATCCACTAGATCATTAATAAATATATTAAATAGTAGGGGGCCCAATACAGAACCCTGTGGTACCCCACTAGTAACCCTGGCCCAATCTGAGTATACACCATTAATAACCACTCTTTGTTTTCTATCACTAAGCCAGCTACCTACCCATCTACACACATTTTCCCCTAGCCCAAGCTTTCTCATTTTACTTACCAATCTTTTATGTGGGACAGTGTCAAATGCTTCAGAGAGTCGAGATAAATGACATCCAATGATTCTCCTTGGTCCATTTGAGAGCTTAAATCCTCACAGAAGCTGATCAGGTTAGTTTGACAGGAGCGATCCTTCATAAATCCATGTTGATATGGAGTTAAACATTTATTAACATTGAGATATTCCATAATGGTATCCCTTAGAACCCCTTCAAAAATTTTACCCACAACAGATATTAAGCTTACCGGCCTATAGTTTCCAGGTTCCCTTTTACACCCCTTTTTGAATATTGGTGCCACATTTGCTTGCCGCCAATCAAAACGAACAGACCCTGTTTCTATAGAGTCTTTAAATATAAGGATTAGAGGCCTGTCTATCACATTACTTAACTCCCTTAATACCCGAGGGTGAATGCCATCAAGGCCTGGTGATTTGTCAATTTTAATCTTACTAAGGCGGTTCTGCACTTCTTCCTGGGTTAGGCAGGTAATACTTAATGGGGAGTTTACATTATCACTCTGCATTTATTCGGTCGTCCATGACAGCACCACCTGAGAGAGGGGATCCGCCCTCCAGGAACAGGAAATCCTACAGATACATAAGGGCGGCATCTCTCCCACGCATCAGTTGGTTTCCTGTTCCTGGAGGACAGGATTCCCTACAGATCATGCCTGGAAGCGCCACGGTGACCCGCGCAGGGTTTCACATCAGTGTGCGGGGCAGGTGGAAGTGGGGTCCGGCGGATGCCCGTCTCCTGGGCCGGCGGGTAAGTATGGCCTCCCCCCGGATCCCAGTCCTTGTTCCAGCTGGTGCGGTCTCCCCTCGCCTGGATCGCGGTCAGGGGCGTGCGGCTGCGCCTCGGTGGTGTCCGGGGAGCACTGTACGTCGGCGCCGCCATGGCGCTGATGGCCTGCCCGGACCGGAGGTGATGCGGGGGGCGGGGCTGGTGGCGCTGGTGGCCTGCGCGTCCTCGCGCGCCCGGATTGGAAGTGGCGCGGTGGGGGGGCGGGGACGGTGGCGCTGGTTGCCTGCGCGTCCTCGCGCGCACCCAGACCGGAAGTGACGCGGCGGGGCCGGTGGCGCCGGACCGGAAGTCAGGTGCCGGCCGGCTCTTTCCCCGTGCGTCACCGGGCGCCGAAGGAGCGGTGGGGGCGGGGGGCGTGGCACGCAGAGGGATGGACGTCGGGGAGAATGGGGGGGGCGAGAATCAGCCCCTGGCCACGTCACCTGCGAACCTGGATTACCGGGGAAGAAAAGGGCGCAGAGGCTCTACCGAGCGGCTTCAACTCGGGTGCAGGATGGACGAGCCGGAAGCTCCCGTGCCCCAGCTGGACAGAGAGCAGGAACGTACCTCAGAGAGGTCCCAAACCAGCTCCCAGCAAAAGAAAAAATGAACTGGACAATCCGGCCATAGAAGTTCCTCCAGGCTGAAAGATCCAGCTCGCCTCCCCCCCGTGATCCGGTACCTACGCCTTCTGCTCAGGGTAAGAGATCTTCGTGAATGTGCCCTGACGCAGTGTCCCCCTTATGTTTTCCTCCTATAGGGGAAGAAATGCGCTGACAAGGCAAAAAAACAGGGAATGCGCCCTTTGCAAATGCCCCTTGCCGGACGCCTACCTTAAGAGGCTGTGCCAGTCATGCATACGGCAGACCGTAAAAAAAAAAAAAAGGGGCGTAGTCCCAAAAAATTGCAGGCATACTTCCTTACTCTGTCCCTCCTCCTGTAGGTGGTGGAAGAAACCACTGACTTCGCTACAAGTCTAAGGGAAATAATCAGGATGGAGGTTAAAGCCCTAAAATCCGTACCCCGGGGGAGTCGTCTAGGAAGAGAAAGAGGGAGAGTTTCTCAGGGTCAGAAACTTCAGCAGACCCTAGAGGGAATGAAGACTCCTCAGAGCCCTCCACCTCCGCGTCCTATTCAGAGGAAGACGCTAGCCGTTTCTGCCTAGGTCTGGAACAAGTGGACAAACTAGTCAAGGCAGTCAGGGCTACCATGGGGGTAACACGCCAAACCTGAACGGTCAGCACAGGACCTAATTTTCGGTGGTTTAGATTGCAGGAAACGTAAGTCATTCCCGTTAGACCACAAAGTCCAAAATTTGATTAATAGAGAATGGAGGAAACCAGAAAGAAAAGGCTCCCTACCACCAGCTTTTAAAAGGCGATATCCTTTTGAGGATCCTGTGGTGAATAAATGGGATAAAGCCCCGAAATTGGATGCAGCAGTGGCTAAGGCGTCCAAAAAATTCGCTATTCCCTTTGATGACATGGTCTCTTTAAAGGATCCGTTGGATAAAAAGGCGGACTCCTACTGAAAGGCACATGGGAAATGTCAGCTGGCGCCCTGAGACCGGCGGTTGCAGCTACCTGCACGGCCAGATCTATGATGGTCTGGCTGGACCAGTTAGAAACACAGTTAGAGGACAGAGCCTCAAGGGAATATATCTTAAAAACTCTACCTACCATCCAGGATGCGGCAGCCTTTTTAGCTGACGCTTCGGCAGACTCCGCGAGAATGGCGGCCAAGGCCGCAGGGCTATCGAATGCAGCCCAACGGGCTATATGGCTGAAATGCTGGCCCGAGGATATACAGGCCAGATCCCGGCTGTGCTCCATCCCGTGTGAGGGGGAATATCTATTCGGACCAGTCCTAGATGAACTCCTGGAGAAGGCTGGCGACGATAAAAAGAAATTCCCTTCCCTGCCCACCCCTTCCTATAGACGTCCCTTTGCTAGGAAGAGGTTTTTTCGGAGGAGGTCATCCAGGGACCAAGGCAGATGGGAAGATAAGAAAAGGTACCGGTTTTATGTTTGGAGGGGGACGCCAAGAAGCATCTTGTAAGACCAAGAAACCTCCTCAATGACTAGAGGCATCGGTGGGAGGTAGACTATCGACCTTCTACCAAGCCTGGTCGCGGATCTCGAACACTAACTGGATCCTGGGGTTGGTAGCCTCAGGCCTAAAGCTCAAATTTGCCTGTGTCCCCAAGAACAGCTTTAGGGTCACCCCGCTTAGGTCTTCTTTGGCGGAACAGACTGCCCTGGAAACCAAAATTGTTGACCTATGTCAGAAGGGGGTACTGATAAAGGTACCAGAGGTGGAGAAGGGCGAAGGCTTCTACTCCCCCCTATTTTTGGTCCGTAAACCAGATAATTCCTACAGGACCATAATTAATCTGAAGGCACTCAACAGATACCTGGTCATTCGACCTTTCAAAATGGAAATGATCAGTTCCACAATAAAATTGCTGTTTGAAAATTGTTTTATGGTGGTGTTGGATTTAAAAGACGCTTATTACCATATACCCATCTATGTGTCTCATCAGCGTTTCCTTTAGAGTGGCAGTTCATTTGGAGGGGTCGTTACAGCATTTTCAATATGTCACCCTTCCCTTTGGTACAGCAGTCGCCCCCCGGGTGTTCACTAAGGTTATAGCGGAAGCTATGGTCCATCTACGGGAAGCAGACATCCTAGTAATCCCCTACCTGAATGACTTCCTTATTGTAGGAAAAACAGCGGTCCATTGTCGGGATCAATTGCAGAAAGCAAAATTGGCTTTGGAACGGTTAGGGTGGCTATTAAACATTAAGAAGTCCCGTCTACAGCCCATGAAGGTCCAGCATTTCTTGGGCTTGATCCTAGATTCGCAAAATCAGGAATGTCGTCTTCCACCCAAAAAATTGGTTCGCCTACGTCAGCAGGTCTTGAACGCCTCCAATAGCCCTTCCATGTCTCTAAGGAAAGCAATGTCCCTCCTGGGTTCTCGCTCATCCTGCATCCCCCGCGGTCCGGTGGGTCCAGTTCCATACAAGGGTGCTACAGGGTGAGGTTTTACGCCATCAAAAGATCCTGGGCGTTTATCTAGAAGGCCAGTTGACTCTGTCCCAACATACTTTGAGTTCCCTTGAATGGTGGCTAGACGAGAACAATCTAGCCAGAGGGCTACCCTGGGAAAATAACATAACCCGGGTAGTCACCACAGATGCAAGCCCTACGGGTTGGGTGGCCCACATGGGGGAAATCTTGATCCAGGACCTGTGGGATAGTCATCAGTTGGGGATGTCCTCCAACCTGAAAGAGCTAACAGCTGTAGAGCAGGCAGTTAAAAGCCTTCTTGTGTATCTACAGGGTCGCCATGTTCGAATATTCTCCGACAATCAGGTCACCGTGGCTTACATCAACCACCAAGGCGGCACTCGGTCCAGGCCTCTGATGGAGGTAGCAGAACGGCTGTTCCAGTGGGCAGAGCAGCATCTCCTGTCTTTAAAAGCTCTGCACATAAAAGGAAAGGAAAACACCACGGCAGACTTCCTAAGCCGCAATCTTCTAAAGCAAGGGGAATGGTCCTTAAAAGCGTCCATCTTCAACGGGATAGTACAAAATTGGGGGCAGCCAAAAGTGGACCTCTTTGCCACCAGAATCTCAGGGAGAACCCTCTGGCAGTAGATGCTCTTCTAATCAATTGGGACTTCAGGCTAGCATACGCCTTCCCTCCCCTGGCTCTACTACCTTTGGTGATGAGGAAAGTCAGGAAGGACAAAGCGAGGATTATAGTGATCGCCCCGTTTTGGCCCAGGAGGGTATGGTTCTCATGCCTGAGGACCATGTCGGTGTCTGACCGTTGGGTCCTACCAAACATCCCAGACCTCCTGTCCCAGTTTACCATCCTCAGGTAGCTGGCCTACATCTGACAGGGTGGATTTTGAGCGGGCACTGCTAAAAGAGAGATTTTGGTTGTAACCGGCTTTCTGCTTTTAAGCTGGGTGTTAATTAGGGTCGGGGAAAAAACCTATGTGAGAATCTGGAAGAGATTCCTTCAGAGCTCAGGGGTAGTAGCTGGGCAGTCCACTCCCATAGCGCAGATCTTAGAGTTCTTGCAAAATGGTCTGGACATGGGACTCTCCACCAACACCCTTAAGGTATAGGTGTCTGCTCTAAGGGCACTGTTCAACTGCAACATCGCCAGTAACCATTGGATCAATAGGTTCATTAAAGCAACAGGCAGGTCCAGACCGTTAGTGAAAAATAAATTTATGCCATGGGATCTAAACCTAGTTCTTGCGGCCATGACAGAGGCCCCGTTTGAACCTATATCATCGGCTTCCAGGAAAAACCTGTCCCTTAAAGTTGCTCTCCTGGTGGCGTTGACATCAGCCCGTAGAGTGAGTGACATCCAGGCGCTATCTAGACTTCCTCCTTACATACAATTCAGGGATGACAGGGTAATTCTTACACCCGATCCAGCATACCTGCTCAAAGTAGCCTCCAGTTTCCATAGAACTCAGGAGATAGTTCTTCCATCCTTCCTCCCTAATCCCACGAACGATAAGGAAAGGAAATTACACACTCTAGACGTTAGGAGATGTCTCCTAGAGTACCTGGCGGTTACCGACCCTTGGAAAAAAGATAATGCCTTATTTATTTCCTATCAGGGCACTAGGAAGGGCCTTAGGGCTTCAAAAAGTTCCCTAGCGAGATGGATTAGGGAGGCCATTTCTTTAGCATACACCTCAAAAGGCAAACAGGCCCCTGGCAAGCTGAGGGCGCATTCCACCAGGGCCATGGCAACCTCATGGGCATAGAGATAGGAGGTCTCAATCGACCAAATATGTAAGGCAGCTACTTGGTCCTCTCCGAGCACCTTTTATAACCATTATAGATTAGACCTGGGTGCTTCCTCAGACCTCTCCTTTGGTGTCAGGGTTCTGCAGGCTGTAGTCCCTCCCTAAAGTAATTATTACTCTCTGTAACTCTCTCAGGTGGTGTTGTCATGGACGACCGAATAAAGTCGTAGTTATTCACCGGTTAACAGTATTTTTCAGAGTCCATCTCCAGCAATCGCGCTGGTGAGACCGCTGTTGTGTCACAAAACTTGTGACTCAGCAGCGATCTCGCTATGTGTGACGGGGCCTTAAGTGTGCACTCAGCACTTGTGATTGGTTTGAACAGTCATTTTGTGCTGACAGAATAACTTCAGCGTGATTATTTACATGTTGCCCTTCTGTTCAGTAGTAAAAAAAATGAGAACTGTGCAGTGATGAAGAAACAAACCTCTATTAACATGGAAGAAAAAAGACAAAAAGGAGCAGATTTATCAAAAGTAATTCAGGGAGAAAGTTGCACATTGCGAGCAGTTAGTTTGAATCTTTACTGCAAAATAAATAGCAAGTGAAAACTGATTGGAACATTGCAACCACTTTTCCACCAGTTGTGATAAATCTGCCTCATTGTGGGGAAATGCAAACAACTGTAACACAATAGGTGGAATTATTAAAAAGGAATATCCGTCTTCAGAAAAGTTTCTCTATAGGCTTTGTTAGTAGTGTAAACAAAAACTGCTTGACTTGCCCGCCGAGTCAATGCCACTATCCTTTGTGCACGGAGCAAACACTCCCAAATTGTCACTTTTCAAAGTGTATATACAGCATTGATTGGCGATTTGCCCCCTTAATGTTAAGACAGGATTTTTACAAACTTAGGGCGCAGTCAGACGGCCGTACAAATCAGAACGAGATCAGAATGTAGTGCACGGACTTGCAGGTTACTCTCCCGCCCTGAGCGTGACAGCTTCACGTATTTCTATGCAGCTGTCATGTTCAGGAGAGCCGCCAGCTAGTGCATGCACTACAGTCTGATCTCGGTCCGATTTATACGGCCGCCTTAAAGGGAACCTGTCCCCTCATTTTGGGGCTTATCTACAGCATTATAGAATGCTGTAGATAAGCCCCCGGTCTAACCTGAAAGAGAACAAAAACAAGTTTTAGTATACTCACCCGGGGTGCTGTCTGGTCTGATGAGTGTCACAGGTCCCCAGGTCCAGTGCCTCCCATCTTCATGCGATGTCATCATCCTGCTTGCTTTTGTGTCCTGCTCCTGCGCAGGCGTACTGATCTGCCCTGTTGAGGGCAGAGCAAAGTACTGCAGTGCGCAGGTGCCGTGAAAGGTCAGAGAGACCCTGCGCACTGCGGTACTCTGCTCTGCCCTGCCCTGCCCTCAACAGGGCAAATCAGTACGCCTGTGCAGCAGCACGACACAAAAGTAAGCAGGATGACTACATCGCATGAGGTTGGGAGACGCTGGACCCGGGACTTGCAACACCCATCGGACTGGACCCACCCCCCCAGGTGAGTGTAATAAAGCTTGTTTTTCTTCTTTTTCAGGTCAGACCAAGGGCTTATCTACACTATTATAGAATGCTGTAGATAAGCTCCGAAAGGCAGTGGCCGCATCGTATAGCGGAAAAACGAGGCGACAGGTTCCCTTAAAATTTACCATTACCCCAGCACCACACATACACGTAACATATCCCTTGTGGCCAGTTATTCGCTGAAATTTAGCTCAAATTTGAAAATGCATTTTCATTAAAGATATGCCAATAGTAGATGTAACAAAGCAAAGTAATAGAGCTACACCAGTCAGTAGTAATAAAAAACAAACCAAAAAACACCATTATCACATGGGCGAACCCTGTACAGCGAATATAGGAATGTATTATGTCCACAGGTCACGGCATGAGGGTCATTTCCGCTCATGGCTCCTGTAGAAATCCATTCATGGAAATGTCAGTGTGTCTCCAAATTAAAATGGGAGGTAACAGGCAACCGGCAGGGTAGTATCACTCTGTCATGTATTGTGTCTGACGTATCAGGCGGGCGCTCCCTTATCTCTTATTCCCCTCTAGGAGTGATTGTGAGGATATTTATGGAACAGTTATATGAGCGATTGCTCTATATAAAATATGAATGTAGACACACTGTTGGTAGACACACAATCCTGCACGTAAATCATCGGCTTGTGCAGTGTATCACTTGTAAGCAGACTCGATGGTGATCAGTCCCCGGCAGGAGAGCTGCGTACATTTTGTGCCCGTTCTGGAACATATTAGTACATGAAAGTGCATGTGACGCCTCAGTCCTTTTTCTTGTCATCGGATTTCTTCCTGTATTTCAGGATGACAAAGGTGACCCAGCAGTTGAGAATCAGCAACACAATGAACCGCACAAGAACTGAAAAAATGAGAGAAAAATCTTGTTATGGTAGGAGGCAGCAGAAACGAGTCTGTAAAGACATCCTGTCATCTCGCAGGTCCATTTTAGTAATTATTTGGGTCTAAGGGGTAATGTTTCTCCTTGTGGAGAGTGACAAGTCAAGCCTGGCATATCAGAGTGAGGAGATGTCTAGGCCATGCATGGTACTCTGGGAAATTTAATATGCAAGTAGCCTCTTCCCAATTGGAAGCTTTGATTCTAAAAATCAATATTGACTCACCAAGTCTAAAGCTTGGCACCCCTCTACCAAATGACCACTTGCCCCCATGATTTAGTTTATGGATCCAGTTGCTTGACACTTGTCCATGAAACCACTGACGGTCCCCAAGCTTCCCAATCATTGTTACATCATGTCCATAAAGATGGACGTCGTGCAACATCATAGTTCGCTGTCACTGAGCCGGATCAGGAAAGACTTCTCTCTCTCCACCATTACCAAAAATGAATATCTGGAAACTCTTAGAACAGCACAATTTTAGCTTCACTTCTATAAATCCGGGCTGCTCATCTTAAATATTATGTCACTGTCATAGCTGGGGCTCAATTAGGCTGGGGTCACACTGCGTTATAGGGAGTCCATTGACGGACTGCGGTGTAACGCAGTCCGTTAATGCCGCCATTGTGCCCCATTGTCAGGCGCATCGCGACGCATGCCGTAAAGCGGCACGCGTTCGTGATGTGCCGTCATTCGCTGATGTAGCCTCGGAAGTGCCTGCAGCGTCTGAGGCTCCGTCACCGTTAGCGTAGATGAATCATCTGCGCTAGCGGGTATAGCATAACGCGATCGCGTTATGCTATACCGTTAGCGTTGACAGGCTGCTATGTGTTGAACGGGCTGCTAAAACGTGATGTGAACCTGGCCTTAGACTTTCCCGGATGCTATGTAGAGGCCAATCCCAAGTCCTGCGGCTGCGATCCCATTCACCGCAGGTGGAGTTGTTCTGCAGTATTTGGGAGCGGCGCTGTTCCAGTTTAGTTCACAGTCTCCGTCCAGCCAATGCCAGAGCTAGTAATAGTTGATTATTGGGGGTGCTTAGTGTTGAACCCCCATAGATCTGATACTTTCTTTAGCATCACATCATCCGTCTGCTTTGTGACGTACCTGCAATGTCGCCCGTACTCATCAGTGTTGTAAATATCCTTGCTGCAAATAAAGAACAAAAAGCAATGATTAAAGAACATAGAAACATATTTAAAATATTTCTACAATACAGTGGATATTAAAATGCGAGGTTTTTGGTAATAGAGAAAATAAAAACTAATGAAGGAGAAAAATTCAGCTTCATAAAAATTGCAGGCTTTTATTTATAATATATATATTTCATGTGATTATCAGACAACGCATTTCAAATGCGGCTTACAACACAGCAAAGGGATTATTGTTGAAAGTTATTAGTCAGGAGAGGGGGTACAAAAAACTTAAAATCCTTAGATATAACATGAAAGACTGAAGACATTATCAAGAAGTGGCTTAAACTGAGAACAACTGACATTACCTAGATGTCCCTCAAAAATTAATGAAAAGGCAAGAAGAAAATTGATCTGGTATGCTGCCAAAAGGGCCTTAAGTAACATTACAGGAGCTGCAGGTATTTCTGGCAAGTACTGCATATGACAACACTCTCCCATATTCTTCGCATGTTAGGCCTGTGGGGTAGGGTGGCAAGACAGAAGTATTTTCTTACAAAGCAAACCCTCCGAGCCATGCTATGTCTCAACAAAACCTACATCAAGTCTGCTAAAAAAAAATGTGAGAAAATATGTTGTGTTTTGGACTTATCCATAATTCCAAAAAGACATGTTTGGTGCAAAGCCAACACTGCACTGTGCTTCACCAAAGAACACCATACCCACAGTGAAGTATGGTGCAAGCAGTATTATGTGGCTGTTTATGGGAAGCTGAAACTGGGGCTTTAATTAAGGTGGCGAGAATTCTTAACAGTTCCAAAGATAGTCAGTTTTTCAACAAAACCTTCAGACCTCTGGAACAAAGCTGAAGGTGAATTTCAACTTTCAGCACAACAACCCTAAACATACCTCCAAATCAACAATATCCACTGTATAAACGTAATGGTGTCAGCGGTTTTCTGGCATCTATTAAATGTTAATAGACATCCTATGCTGCAGGCACTGATCTCCTGGCAAAGGTCTATGACACACCAGCACTGAGCAGCAGCAGTAGCAGCGTACATGTCAGGCGCAGTCCCACCCACATTCATTTGCTTATCATCAGTGGTTGTACAGAATAGTAGCCGTGTCATGTTCTCAAAAAATAATGAAAAGTGACCTACTAGCACAGGTGTACGTCGCCATGGCCCATGTCAGTGCACTTGCTTGTCCAGAGTCCTTTTTGCGCCATAGGTGCTGCAACTGCAGAAACTTGCTTGATGCACTGATCAAAGTACATAAATTCTGCAAAACACAGCAGATATAAATAATTGCAGTTTCTTCAGAAATATAGGTTGATAACATACGTGACATTTTATTGCTACATTTCCATATATTCTTCTACCCAAACTCCCCACAATGGCCCAAACTGCAGTGAATTAAATGGGCTATTCTCATCTCGTTAAATCAATAAAATTGCTAACATCTTGGAAAAAGCAATAAACTTTTGAAGTTTACCTTTTATTAAAAAGAAAAAAAAACTTTTTTCAAAAACAGAGGATATTAATGCTATAGTTTACTGCTCGGTGCCTAGGTTACCGGCCACCTTTGCAGTCCATCAACAGTGGCCTGTCTCCTATGAAAGGAGTGTGAGCATGCAAGTGCTGCTCTGAACCTGGATGGATTGCCAGATTTATCCAGCTTCAGTCCCGCCATGCTCTTTCTGCATGCAGCGTGGGAGAATGTATGAGTTTGGCCAGTGGCTCAGCCATGATGCTGGTGTGAACTGTCACTCTTCAGGAGTGCACTGTAACCAGCCAAGCAGAGGGGCAGATTGCTCTCGAAGAAAGGAAAATGGAAAAAACTCAAAAAAGTAGATGTAGAGGTGGCCATGTGTGTGCATATCTCCATTCACTACATCAACAGCCGAGCGTTGTGGGATCTGCATCTGTCATATTTATGGTATGTCCTGTACTACCCGCTGAAGGGACATCCATTGTACTCACCAGTGCTATGTCTATTATCCATTTCTTGAGGACCAATATGTTCCACAGACCGAAAAACCTAATCTGTAGTTAAGATGTGCAAACAATGGTGTGATGAAACGTGTGGTCACTAAGCCCACAGAGATAGACCCAAGAGAGCGAACCCATGCAGGTCAGTATTCCGCAGCTGCTGGACGGCATCTGCAACTCTCTGGTGAGCAGCCGGCCTGAATGACTGCTCACCAGAGTCGCAGATAGAAGCCAATCCCGAGGATTTGAGTCTATGATATATCAATGTGACGGTATTCATAGTGTAAATCCTAAATGTTTGAAGATCAGGGATTTCTAGGGCTCAGGGCTTCATCACCGTACTTAATCCTGCGATCGACCCGTTTATAAGCTCACAACCAATCTCGTAAGGAAGGATACATCCCGGAGTAAGACAAGGTGCTGCTCATACGGCCACTGTAGCACAGGATGAAGAGTAGAAGCACAACATCTGCAATACACAACATCGGACAGGGAATGACACCGAGGAAGAAAATTACGCCCACGGGGTCTCACGTCTTAAGGGCAAGGCTCCGCTGTGATGCAAGACATTGCGTGATAAATCACATGAATCAAAGCAAAACCCTCCCCCTACTTACTACGACTGCAAGGACTATATTGCATGCTCATTTTCCTGCAAAATTCACATTGCATGCTTTTCAAGGGAATCCATCATCAGATTCATACTAACTGAATCTTGGGCAGCGTGAATCAGACACTGGCTGTGTTACTGCTGCAGTATAGCTTTTACTTCTCTCTGCCTCGATCCCTTTGACCAGCAATCATACAGTCACTTACTGATTCATTCTGCCTGGGGTGCGGTCAACAGAAATCTGATGACGGGTTCCCTTTAAGCAGAACTGCATCTCAACTCCTGTTCAATAGGAGTGGAGTTGCTAAAGCCAAAAAACAGCCAAGGCAAGAGAACAGCACTGTAGTATACGGCTCTGGACACCTTTTACTTCAAGCTGCAGAACCTGCAAACAATTAAATGGGGTGCCGGGTGTCAGATCCCCGCCGTTCTGATATTACAGACTAGTGATGAGTGAACGTGCTGGGATAAGGTGTTATCGGAGCATGCTCGGGTGCTGAGTATATCTGGCGTGCTTGAATAATGTTCGAGTCCCCGCGGCTGCATGTATCGCAGTTGTTCAAGTTACAAACAGGTAATCTCGGCATGTGTTGTGGTTGTCGA
The DNA here is from genome assembly GCF_039654945.1 of Dendrobates tinctorius. Taxonomy (NCBI): domain Eukaryota; kingdom Metazoa; phylum Chordata; class Amphibia; order Anura; family Dendrobatidae; genus Dendrobates; species Dendrobates tinctorius. The sequence goes on along the minus strand of NW_027361689.1, from coordinate 18,358,912 downwards.
ATAGCTGTAGAGACTCGAACATATTAGAGCATGCCGAAGACACTCAGTTAGCACTCGAGCATGGGATAACACCTTATCCCAGCACGCCCGCTCATCACTACTGAAGACCCATCTTAAAAATATGCCATCAATATCAAAGTTACAATCTGTGGGACCAAAAAAAGGGGAAAAAAAAAAAAAATGTATAATTGGTACGGAATGTGCTTAAAAAAAAAAAAATACTCGTAGCCAACAACTAGTAAATCTATTTCTTTTCTAAGTGGGCGTGGTCCTTAACTCTTCTCCCGGAGGGTCACACCTTTTTGACCAACAAAACTAGATTTACGGTATATACAGGGATATCTCATATCTCAGGAACAAAACAAAAACACCGCCAGATCCAGGAGAACAGCAACAGGTAAGAAATTACATACTTATGGCAAGTCACAGACTAGGACACTGGATTGCCTGAAAAGTAGTAAGCAATTTGACCTCAAGCGATATTTTTCTAATTTACAAAAGGTAAACTGAGAAGATCTGCTACTTCTTCAGACTTCCCTTACCTTGTGCTATGAGGATTGGATACTCGAGATAAGTCTCCATCGGGTAGTCATAGTACATTTGGTACCTCAGAAACACAAGGAACCTAAGGAGAGAGACTCATATTAAACACATATTGACCATCAGACGTATGGAAGATATTTTCTGTAGAATTATTAGGGATTATTCCTATCAAGAAATGATGACATATCACTTTATAAGTCCTGGGAGTCCAGACCTCCACCGATCCCGAGCATGAAGCCGCTCCTTTTTACTTGTATTTTTTTTTCAGGTAACTGCAGTCGGCCCTATTCACTTTAACCCCTTCTCAACGGGAATTTTTCGGTTTTGTTAGTTTCACCTTCCCCCTCGCCCTTTTTCTAAATGCTATGAATTTTTATTTTCCTCATCAACAGACACAGACACATAAGGTCTGTTTTTTTCAGAGATGAGTTGTAATGTTAAATGTCTCCATTCATTTTACCATGAGATGTACTGTAAGCGTGAAAAAAAACCTCCAAATGAAATGTAATAATAAACCCATGACTATGTGAGGATTTTTTATTTGAGAGGTGAACTGACTGATGTTTCTATCGGTAACATTTTGGGGTATGTACAACTTTTTAATTAATTTAATTGCTGTTTTTTTTAACAAATTACAATTTTGGTGTTTGTTTTTTCTTTCCGGTGTTTACTGTATGGTTGATTTTATAGGTCGGACTTTGAACACGACAAGGCGATACCAAATATGTTTTTTTTAAATTACTTTATCTTTAATTGGAAAAAGGGAGGCGCTTTGAACATACAGATGGTATACAGAAGATGGCCCTGGCTGCCTGGCTACCCCATCAGCACTCAGCAATTGGGTCTCCAAGGCCTGGAGCCATCAGCACCCTGCAATCCGTTAGCGGCAGCAAGGAGCCATCGGCGCCCTGCAATTGGGTCGTGGCAGCGAGGAGCCAGCGGCGTGCTACAAACGTGTCACAGGGGCAAGGAGCCATTGGCACGCTACAATCGTGTCACAGAGGCAAGGAGCCATTGGCACGCTACAATCGTGTCACAGAGGCAAGGAGCCATTGGCACGCTACAATCGTGTCACAGAGGCAAGGAGCCATTGGCACGCTACAATCGTGTCACAGAGGCAAGGAGCCATTGGCACGCTACAATCGTGTCACAGAGGCAAGGAGCCATTGGCACGCTACAATCGTGTCACAGAGGCAAGGAGCCAGCGGCGCGCTACAATCGTGTCACAGGGGGCAAGGAGCCAGCGGCGCGCTACAATCGTGTCACAGGGGGCAAGGAGCCAGCGGCGCGCTACAATCGTGTCACAGAGGCAAGGAGCCATTGGCACGCTACAATCGTGTCACAGAGGCAAGGAGCCATTGGCACGCTACAATCGTGTCACAGAGGCAAGGAGCCAGCGGCGCGCTACAATCGTGTCACAGGGGGCAAGGAGCCAGCGGCGCGCTACAATCGTGTCACAGGGGGCAAGGAGCCAGCGGCGCGCTACAATCGTGTCACAGGGGCAAGGAGCCATTGGCACGCTACAATCGTGTCACAGGGGCAAGGAGCCATTGGCACGCTACAATCGTGTCACAGGGGGCAAGGAGCCATTGGCACGCTACAATCGTGTCACAGAGGCAAGGAGCCAGCGGCGCGCTACAATCGTGTCACAGGGGGCAAGGAGCCAGCGGCGCGCTACAATCGTGTCACAGGGGGCAAGGAGCCAGCGGCGCGCTACAATCGTGTCACAGGGGCAAGGAGCCATTGGCACGCTACAATCGTGTCACAGGGGCAAGGAGCCATTGGCACGCTACAATCGTGTCACAGGGGGCAAGGAGCCATTGGCACGCTACAATCGTGTCACAGAGGCAAGGAGCCAGCGGCGCGCTACAATCGTGTCACAGGGGGCAAGGAGCCAGCGGCGCGCTACAATCGTGTCACAGGGGGCAAGGAGCCAGCGGCGCGCTACAATCGTGTCACAGGGGCAAGGAGCCATTGGCACGCTACAATCGTGTCACAGGGGCAAGGAGCCATTGGCACGCTACAATCGTGTCACAGGGGGCAAGGAGCCATTGGCACGCTACAATCGTGTCACGGGGTGCAAAGACCCATCGGCACGCTGCAGTCGGGTCGCCGGGGAGCAAGGAGCCATCGGCACGCTACAATCGTGTCACGGGGTGCAAAGACCCATCAGCATGCTGCAGTCATGTCGCGGGGGGCAGGAGCCATCGATGCCCTGCAATTGTGTCACGGGGGGGGCAAAGGAGCCATCGTCACGCTGCAATCAGGTCGCAGAGGTGGCCAAGGAACCCTGAAACAGTCACGTGGTCATGTCACATAACTGTGGTTGTCTCAGACAGCAGCAGTTTGTGGTCATACATGGACATCATGTATCGGGAGGGAATTAATGGTGCCTGTTAGTTTCCTGTGACGTGGGTGTATTCTCCAGATTAATGGCGTGCCAAAAGGTCCACCCGCCACTCATAAAATGCAGGCATATCCTACCAAGTCCAGTGCTCTAATACAGCTTCAACCAGGCACATATTTTATGTTGAGACCCAAAAACAATTCTATGAAAAATACTTTTTTTTCCTCTCCCTTAGGGTAAGTGCACACGCTGCGGATAGGTCTGAGGATTTAGCAAGATCCACAGGTCAAAAGACCTGCGTTTTATCTGCGGTTTTGCACTCCGGCTTGACACCTGTACAATGGAGCAGGTGTAAAACCGCTGTGGAACCCGCACAAAGAATTGACATGCTGCGGATTTGAAACCGCAGCAAATCCGCAGCATGTGCACAGCGCTTTTATTTTGCATTGATTATAATGGTACTGTACAACGCAGCAGAAACCGCTGCGGATCCGCAGAGCCAAAACCGCTGCGGATCCGCAGCAGAATCCACAGCGTGTGCAGACACAAGCAGAAGAATTCGGTGCACACGGTATGTGACATGTATAGTGCTCAGTTACCTGTCCGGGCAGGATACCAAATATACACACCCAGAAGCTACACAAGGCAGTCACGAAAAGATAAGAGCCCTGATGTAGTCGCCTGTTCTGTCCCGGAGAGTGAGCGCTGACTAGTGCGGCCTGCGCAGAGTTAATCGCAGGTTATATGCTCAGTACTAGGATAATGGAAGCCGCGCTGCTCCTCTCGGCTAAGGCTGGTTTCATGTGTTTTTTGCGCAGCGCATCATGCGCACCTATGTTTAACATGGCATGCGCATGGTCTTGCATTTGCATGCGTTCGGCTGCAATTTCGTGCGCATGTGTTTTTTTCAGGTGTGCGTCTAGACGCGCCAGACGCAACTTGTTGCATTTTTGGGTCCGTCCAACGGTGTTAGAAAAAACGCATGCATTCGCTTGTGCACGGAATGCGTAAAAAAAAAAAACGCATTACAGTCTATGAGAATGCAGGCTTGCGCATGGACATGCGTACGCATGTGTTTTAAGAGTAAAAACATGTCTACACACTGGAGAACGAATGCGCATAAAAAACACAAACGCATGCAAAAACGCACGATGCGCTGCGCAAAAAAACGCTTATGTGAAGTTAGCCTAACGAACAGAAAAGGGCCCTGTTATGGCAACCGATGAGGGGCTCGGGGTTTGTATCCCCAATTTAAAAGCCATTACCCCTGAACCAGACAACCCCTGTAATGGGACTAGATGGAGAGCATACTGCTGAGTTAATGGGTGCAGAGATAACCATGGAGAGTTAGTGTACCGTTACGCACCAGCGATCCCGACAAGATACGACCTGGTAAGGATCGCTGGTGCATCGCTAGTAAGATGTCAAACAGGCAGATCTACTCAATGACGCCGCAACAATCCGGCGATCCGTATAACGACCTCGGCGGTCGTTGGGACCTTGTCAAATAGCAGGTATTCTGACGACTCCTGCCTGCGCCCCTGAGTTCTGAGTCGCCAACGAGGTCGCTCGTCGGCGTCAAACACAAAAATGCATGCTGGCCAGTGGGACACCAGCAATCAAAAAAATGGCCTGGGACATTTGAGCACGATCAGTGAGATCGCAGGGGGGGCCGGTCGCCGCTATGTGTCACATGTAGCGAGATCGCTGGCGAGGACATTATGCGAGACGAGGCCTTTAGTCTCTGCAGCTGAAAACTAAGTGAAACGGGAAGGCAAAGAGTTTGTGGGTGGAAGGCAGCTGGGAAAGAAAAAAATAGTTAATGGGTGCAAGCAGCCTAAGAATACTAATAGAAAACATACGCTAACTGGGAAGATTAGGCGGCATAAAGAGTTAACGGGTCAAGTGCGTGAATCAGTTAACGGAGCGTGGCGTGAATCTTACATAGTTTATGGGAGCAATGCAAGGACTAAAAAGAGTTTATGGGAGTGGTACGTGAATCATAAACAGCTCCTGCGGGCTGCAGACACACCTCACCCTGTCACCTCCAGCACCACACTGACTGCCCACCTCACCCTGTCACCTCCAGCACCACACTGACTGCCCACCTCACCCTGTCACCTCCAGCAGCTCTCTGACTGCCCACCTCACCCTGTCACCTCCAGCAGCTCTCTGACTGCCCACCTCACCCTGTCACCTCCAGCAGCTCTCTGACTGCCCACCTCACCCTGTCACCTCCAGCAGCTCTCTGACTGCCCACCTCACCCTGTCACCTCCAGCACCACACTGACTGCCCACCTCACCCTGTCACCTCCAGCAGCTCTCTGACTGCCCACCTCACCCTGTCACCTCCAGCAGCTCACTGACTGCCCACCTCACCCTGTCACCTCCAGCACCACACTGACTGCCCACCTCACCCTGTCACCTCCAGCACCACACTGACTGCCCACCTCACCCTGTCACCTCCAGCAGCTCACTGACTGCCCATCTCACCCTGTCACCTCCAGCAGCTCACTCTGACTGCCCACCTCACCCTGTCACCTCCAGCAGCTCACTGACTGCCCACCTCACCCTGTCCCCTCCAGCAGCTCACTGACTGCCCATCTCACCCTGTCACCTCCAGCAGCTCACTGACTGCCCATCTCACCCTGTCACCTCCAGCAGCTTACTGACTGCCCACCTCACCCTGTCACCTCCAGCACCACACTGACTGCCCACCTCACCCTGTCACCTCCAGCACCACACTGACTGCCCACCTCACCCTGTCACCTCCAGCAGCTCTGACTGCCCACCTCACCCTGTCACCTCCAGCAGCTCTCTGACTGCCCACCTCACCCTGTCACCTCCAGCAGCTCTCTGACTGCCCACCTCACCCTGTCACCTCCAGCAGCTCTCTGACTGCCCACCTCACCCTGTCACCTCCAGCACCACACTGACTGCCCACCTCACCCTGTCACCTCCAGCAGCTCTCTGACTGCCCACCTCACCCTGTCACCTCCAGCAGCTCACTGACTGCCCACCTCACCCTGTCACCTCCAGCACCACACTGACTGCCCACCTCACCCTGTCACCTCCAGCACCACACTGACTGCCCACCTCACCCTGTCACCTCCAGCAGCTCACTGACTGCCCATCTCACCCTGTCACCTCCAGCAGCTCACTCTGACTGCCCACCTCACCCTGTCACCTCCAGCAGCTCACTGACTGCCCACCTCACCCTGTCCCCTCCAGCAGCTCACTGACTGCCCATCTCACCCTGTCACCTCCAGCAGCTCACTGACTGCCCATCTCACCCTGTCACCTCCAGCAGCTTACTGACTGCCCACCTCACCCTGTCATCTCCAGCAGCTCACTGACTGCCCACCTCACCCTGTCACCTCCAGCAGCTCACTGACTGCCCATCTCACCCTGTCACCTCCAGCAGCTCACTGACTGCCCATCTCACCCTGTCACCTCCAGCAGCTCACTGACTGCCCATCTCACCCTGTCACCTCCAGCACCACACTGACTGCCCACCTCACCGTCACCTCCAGCAGCTCACTCTGACTGCCCACCTCACCCTGTCACCTCCAGCAGCTCACTGACTGCCCACCTCACCCTGTCACCTCCAGCAGCTCACTGACTGCCCACCTCACCCTGTCACCTCCAGCAGCTCACTGACTGCCCACCTCACCCTGTCACCTCCAGCAGCTCTCTGACTGCCAATCTCACCCTGTCACCTCCAGCAGCTCACTCTGACTGCCCACCTCACCCTGTCACCTCCAGCAGCTCACTGACTGCCCACCTCACCCTGTCACCTCCAGCAGCTCACTGACTGCCAATCTCACCCTGTCACCTCCAGCAGCTCACTCTGACTGCCCACCTCACCCTGTCACCTCCAGCAGCTCACTGACTGCCCACCTCACCCTGTCACCTCCAGCAGCTCACTGACTGCCAATCTCACCCTGTCACCTCCAGCAGCTCACTCTGACTGCCCACCTCACCCTGTCATCTCCAGCACCACACTGACTGCCCACCTTACCCTGTCACCTCCAGCAGCAGACTGCTCAGACTCAGCCCCTCTGCAGACCTGGCAGCCATTACTGCCAGGATCTGAGGGAACTTCAGCACCATGCACACCACCAGGGTGCTCCAGTTGGCGAACACCAGCAGCTCCGTGCTCAGCTCCATCTTGTTTCCTTCCCTCAGCTCAGAGGGAGGAAGCTGCTGCTGCTGCTGCTGCGTGTAAACTAAAGTCATTGGAGAAGATCTGATTTCCTCTTCCTCACCCAGTGTCACAGATGGGAGGGAGATGGCGGCTCCTCCCTGCCGCCATAACAATGAGGATGAGGGAGGGGGCTGAGGATGATCACCTGCAGCCGGGCTGGAGGGAGGAGAGGACAGCTGCAGGTGATCAGTCTATTGCTGCCATTACCTCCTCAGGGGAATATGTGCACGTCACTGCTGTGAATCATCAGAAAATGCAACGTTTTGTTGGGATGAGGCATCATAGGGCTGTTTTCTAGTTTCAGAGTTTTGTCCTAGAGCTGTAGTATGTGTGTGTGTGTGTATGTATGTATATATATATATACTAGCTGAAGAGCCTGGCGCTGCCCGGGCATAGTAACTAACCGTGGTTATAACAAACTAGATTATGGCCCGATGCTATCGCATCAGGAGGATGCAATAGCATCACACCTCTTGCCATGTTAACCCTCGGGCATTTTCCCGCTGGGCCGCTGTCACGTGGGCCGCGGGCGGCCGTGCCCAATCATCTGGCCGCTTGCCAGCTGCTGCGGCCACTGTTTGCGGGCACGGCGGTGAGGCTGTGTGCACACGCTGCGGATTTTGCTGCGGTTCCGCAGCGGTTTTGGCCGCTGCGGACCCGCAGCAGTTTCTGCTGCGGTGTACAGTACAATGATTCCCTATGGGAATCAAAAACCGCAGTGCAGACGGTGCGGAATTTTCCGCGCGGATTATCTGCGGTTTTCAATCCGCAGAAAGAATTGACATGTCAATTCTTTCTGCGGATTCTCCTGCGGTTTGCCATCTCCTCCATTGAGGAGATGAAAAACCGCAGGGCAAAACCGCAGAGCAATCCGCAGGTAAAACCGCAGGTCTTTTGACCTGCGGTTTCACCTGCGGATTGTACAAAATCCTCGCGGATGAATCCGCACCTTTTCCGCAGCGTGTGCACACAGCCTGATAGTTTCCAAGTTCCTCCCGCACTGCAGGGAGATAAGCCGCCACGCCCCCATCCTCGCCCCCTCCCCCTCCCCCTCCCCCTCCCCCTCCCCCTCCCCCTCCCCCTCCCCCATCCTCGCCCCCTCCCCCTCCCCCATCCTCGCCCTAGCATTAGACCCCCTCCCCCCCAGCCACTCACAGCGTCGCACTCGCTTGCCTGCTGGCTCTGTTCGCAGGACCTGTGATGAGGTCACAGGAGGGGAGGAGTCAGGGGGTCACATGATCAGGAGCCTTTGTCCAGACCCCCGAACATGTCACCCCTGACTCCGCCCCTCCTGTGACCTCATCACAGGTCCTGTGCGCTCAGCCTTGCCTCTACCGTCTGCAAGACTCTGCTTTGCTGTTGTCATGGTGCTGGTTGAGGTAAGTATGTGTGGGGTCAGGATTTACAGTGTGGATGTAGCAGAGCCGTGTGTGTACGAGGTGTACGGAGCGGAGCCGTGTGTGTACGAGGTGTACGGAGCGGAGCCGCGTGTGTACGAGGTGTACGGAGCGGAGCCGCGTGTGTACGAGGTGTACGGAGCGGAGCCGCGTGTGTGCGAGGTGTACGGAGCGGAGCCGCGTGTGTGCGAGGTGTACGGAGCGGAGCCGCGTGTGTGCGAGGTGTACGGAGCGGAGCCGCGTGTGTGCGAGGTGTACGGAGCGGAGCCGCGTGTGTACGAGGTGTACGGAGCGGAGCAGTGTGTACGAGGTGTGCGGAGCCGCACGGAGAGGAGCCGCGCGTGTGCGAGGTGTACGGAGCGGAGCCTAGTGTGTACGAGGTGTACGGAGCGGAGCCGTGTGTTTACGAGGTGTACGGAGCGGAGCCGTGTGTGTACGAGGTGTACGGAGCGGAGCAGTGTGTACGAGGTGTACGGAGCGGAGCCGCGCGTGTGCGAGGTGTACGGAGCGGAGCCGCGCGTGTGCGAGGTGTACGGAGCGGAGCCGCGCGTGTGCGAGGTGTACGGAGCGGAGCCGCGCGTGTGCGAGGTGTACGAGGTGGACAGAGTGGAGCCGTGTGTGTATGGAGTGGAGCCATATGTGTGCGAGGTGTACGGAGAGGAGCCACGCGTGTATGAGGTGGACAGAGTGGAGCCGTGTGTGTATGGAGTGGAGCCATATGTGTACGGGATGTACGGAGCGGAGCCAAGTGTGTACAAAGCATACAAAGCGTGCTTTTCCCACGGACACAGGAGTACACGGCGGAGCCCCGAGGAGCATTTTAAAAGACACACATGACGTTCCACCTGAAGTGATGTGCTGGAAGCTGACCGGAAATGAGATAATTTCTTGAGGAGATTGTGACGGAACTTGGAATGCTTCAGATCCATCACCGTGTCCTCCTCCGACAGCGCAGACAGCAGGATCGCCTTGGAATCGGGGATGCCGGCCATGTGAGCGGATCATGATAGGTCCTGCACCGGGAGGCTCAGGTGGGCACTACAATGGGAGCCGGGCTGCTATAGTATCTTTGTAGAATCTTTCTTTATTTCTTTCTCTCTTTTTCTTTCTCTCTCTTCTTTCTTCCCCTCTTTCTTTCTTTTTCTTTCCTCTCTTTCTCTCTGTTCTTTCTTTCTTTTCTTTACTTCTTTCTTTCTCTCTCTGTTCTTTCTCTGTCTCTCTCTGTTCTTTCTTTCTTTCCCCTCTTTCTTTCTCTCTCTATTCTTTCTCTGTCTCTCTCTGTTCTTTCTTTGTCTCTCACTGTTCTTTCTTTCTTTCCCCTTTCTTTCTCGCTCTCTCTGTTTTCTTTTTTCTCTCTCTCTCTGTTTTCTCTCTTCCTTAGTGCCAGCCACTGTGCCCTCAGTACCAGTCAGTGTGATCAGCAGTGCTAAATGGGTGCGATTAGGTGTGCACATGGGTGTGACTAGTTGTGAAATGGGTGTGGCTGGGCGTGGCCAAAATTTGCAATCTTTGTCCGTCTTTCCCTTCTTCAAAAGTTGGGAGGTATGATAGGGGCGGCTATGACCAGGGGGTCTGGTTGCCCAATAGAGAGCAGTTCTGCCAGGAATTCTGTAATGATGCATACAAAAGGGGACAGAGATTTGGGAGGAGTACTGTACCTAAAAGCAATAAATAGGACTGAGCTGAAATACTGGGCACAGCTATGACTACATGTTATATAGTCGTGTTAATCTCCTCTCACTTCTTGTAAACTACAAGTGTACAAAGATATTATATAGTCACCATGTGACTAGTGGGCCTGTGTAACTTCAAATGCCAGGGCTGAATTTTAGTCCCAGTCCGGCCCTCACCTTTCACCATCTCCACTCACTCTTTCACTCCACATACGACCCCTTCTCTCACTCCGTCTCTCATACTCACGCCGTCATCGCCGCTGCTCCACGATCCCCGACATCTTCTGCCGGCGCCATCCTGGATCCAGACGTTGTCCACGCCGGCAACAAGTTCTTGCGGCGACTCCATCTTGAGTATCGTGAAATCCCACGATACTCAAGATGGCGTCGCCGGAAGAACATGTCGCCGGCGTGGACGACGTCAGGATCCAAAATGGCGTCGGCGAAATCTCGCGAGTTTTCGCTGACGCCATTTTGGATTCCGACGTTGTCCTCGCCGGCGACATGTTCTTGCGGCGACGCCATCTTGAGTATTGCGGGATTTCGCCGATCCAAAATAGCGTCGCCGCAGGAAAATGTCGCCGGCGTGGATGCCGTCGGGATCCAAAATGGAGTCGGCGAAATCTCGCGAGATTTCGCCAACGCCATTTTGGATCCCGACGTCCTCCACGCCGGCGACATGTTCTTGCGGCGATGCCATCTTGACTATCGCGGGATTTCGCCGATCCAAAATGGCGTCGCCGCAAGAACATGTCGCCGGCGTGGAGGACGTCTGGATCCAGGATGGCGCCGGCGGAAGAAGATGTCGGGGATCGTGGATCAGCGGCGATGACGGCGTGAGTATGAGAGACGGAGTGAGAGAAAGGGTCGTATGTGGAGTGAAAGAGTGAGTGGAGATGGTGAAAGGTGAGAGGAGTGTGTGTGTGTTGAGGGTTAACATGGAAAGAGGTGTGCGGTGACGTCACCGGTTACAACTGGACGGAAGTTGTTACAACCGGAAGCTGCTTAGGGCATTTATTATTATAGATTATAATTATCCTCATCCCATAGTCCTGTGCCCATATACCCATCATACATATTCTCCATCCCATAGTCCCATGCCCATATACCCATCATACATATTCTCCATCCCATAGTCCCATGCCCATATACCCATCATACATCCTCCATCCCATAGTCGAGTGCCCATAAACCCATCATACATCCGCCATCCCATAGTCCCGTGCCCATATACCCTTCAAACATATCCTCCATCCCATAGTCCAGTGCCCATATACCAATCATACATCCTCCATCCCATAGTCCCGTGCCTATATACCCATCATACATATCCTCCATCCCATATTCCCATGCCCATATACCCATCATACATCCTCCATCCCATAGTCCCGTGCCCATATACCCATCATACATATCCTCCATCCCATAGTCCCATGCCCATATACCCATCATACATCCTCCATCCCATAGTCGAGTGCCCATAAACCCATCATACATCCGCCATCCCATAGTCCCGTGCCCATATACCCTTCAAACATATCCTCCATCCCATAGTCCAGTGCCCATATACCCATCATACATCCTCCATCCCATAGTCCCATGCCCATATACCCTTCAAACATATCCTCCATCCCATAGTCCCATACCCATCATACATCCTCCATCACATAGTCGAGTGCCCATAAACCCATCATACATCCTCCATCCCATAGTCCCGTGCCTATATACCCATCATACATATCCTCCATCCCATAGCCCATGCCCATATACCCATCATACATCCTCCATCCCATAGTCCCGTGCCCATATACCCATCATACATATCCGCCATCCCATAGTCCCGTGCCCATATACCCTTCAAACATATCCTCCATCCCATAGTCCAGTGCCCATATACCCATCATACATCCTCCATCCCATAGTCCCATGCCCATATACCCTTCAAACATATCCTCCATCCCATAGTCCCGTGCCCATATACCCTTCAAACATATCCTCCATCCCATAGTCCAGTGCCCATATACCCATCATACATCCTCCATCCCATAGTCCCGTGCCTATATACCCATCATACATATCCTCCATCCCATATTCCCATGCCCATATACCCATCATACATCCTCCATCCCATAGTCCCGTGCCCATATACCCATCATACATATCCGCCATCCCATAGTCCCGTGCCCATATACCAATCATACATCCTCCATCCCATAGTCCCGTGCCTATATACCCATCATACATATCCTCCATCCCATATTCCCATGCCCATATACCCATCATACATCCTCCATCCCATAGTCCCGTGCCCATATACCCATCAAACATATCCTCCATCCCATAGTCCCATGCCCATATACCCATCATGCATATCCTCCATCCCATAGTCCAGTGCCCATATACCCATCATACATCCTCCATCCCATAGTCCCGTGCCCATATACCCATCAAACATATCCTCCATCCCATAGTCCCATGCCCATATACCCATCAAACATATCCTCCATCCCATAGTCCCATGCCCATATACCCATCAAACATATCCTCCATCCCATAGTCCCATGCCCATATACCCATCAAACATATCCTCCATCCCAGAGTCCCATGCCCATATACCCATCATACATATCCTCCATCCCAGAGTCCCGTGCCCATATACCCATCATACATATTCTCCATCCCATAGTCGAGTGCCCATATACCCATCACACATCCTCCATCCCATAGTCCCGTGCCCATATACCCATCATACATCCTCCATCCCATAGTCCCATGCCCATATACCCATCATACATATCCTCCATCCCATAGGCCCGTGCCCATATACCCATCACACATCCTCCATCCCATAGTCAACCATTATGACATCATAATGAGCGGCGGGGCTTGCAACCTATGATGACATTAGTGTCGCCATGGCAACCATTGTGACATCATAATGAGGGGCGGGGCTTGACACACACACTTTTTCCCCAGTATGTAGATGGGGCAAATTTGTTTGCTGAATTGGAACGCGCGGGGTTAAAATTTCGCCTCACAACATAGCTTAGGACGCTCTCGGGGTCCAGACGTGCGACTGTGCCAAATTTTGCGGGTGTAGTTGTGTTTTTTATGACCGCATTTATAGAATCCTGTTTCATTTTTTGACATATCAGGACTTGTTGATTTTTTTAAGGCCACTATCTTGGGGTATAAACAATAGAGCAGCTGTATCACTGGCACCTACTTCTTACAGCTACAGTCCTGTCCTTCCCTTACAGACACATACAGCAGCAGCCAGCTCAGTGTTGTGGTATGGGCAGGATGATGAGTTTGTGCAGGTCAGTAATAAATAGGGATGGTGCTGGGAATTTGAGAAGTCATATGTGTCTTTATTGACAAGATGTGGCAGGAAGAAGTTGTTATATCGGTTTGTGCCAGATGGAAAAGATGAGGAAAGTGAATGGCTCCAAGTTATAAAGTCACCTGTAAGGCACCTTCTATAACTGTATCTCTTAACATGTTCTTGCAAGACTGATATTTACTATTTGCCACTATATGGTCACAATATGGCAGTAATATCGGTCTGGTTTTTGTAGAGATTATGTTCAGTAACAGCCCGGTCATCTGCTGAGGTTTTCCTAATCTCAGGATTAGAGTGCACAAGCTTCGTTGCAAACAAGTTACATAGTTCAGGGCCAAGATGTTTTGACTCCCTTGTGCTGAACCCTTGGCTGCGCCTCTAGTTGGGTGTGACTACTGGGACCCCCAGGGTCCACAGAATCTAACATGTACTGAAATAGAGCACTGCTAAGGTAAAAGAATCTGAGTTCTTGTAAAACCAGTGGATCAGAAGAACATGGCTCCCCCTTGATTGTGCACATAGCCAAAGAGTAGCAACCAATGTCTTTTTCAGGTGGATTCTGCCTGGATCCCTCATGAAGAGCACTCTAGAAAAATTAAAATGATAGAACACATGCAATATATGGAGCGGGTATGCTAGCATCTACAAGATGCTGTGTGCGTGTACCTTTAGGAATCTCTAGACCTCTCCTCCACTTTTGTACGGTGTTAAAGAGAATTCATGGGGGACAAAGGATCAATCGTCTCCTGTTTGATGTCCTACCCAGCAGACATGTATGACATGTAGAGTATCGATATGACATTACTGTCACTAATATTCAGTTAAATTCAAAACAACATTAATCAATTTAATATTTTTATTTAGTTATTTTTTAAATTAGAAATTGCATGGAAGGATGAAGAGATGTTCTTGGAGAGGCCTTCGATTTTTGAAGATGTTTCTTGCTGCTCATAAGGCCTCAGATAGATGGTACAATTCCTTCCATACAGGTACAGCATTGGTGGTGGACATGCTGCACTTTCTTCAGGGCGCTAGATGTTGGGGGTTTCTGCCCTTGACATGTTTATGGTGCCCTGGTGACAGCAGGCAAAAACGCAGCTTCGTCTGACAGCGCGAGCCGCTCTTGATAATCCGCGCCGGCAGGATGATATCATCCGGCGGAAGATCGAACCTACGAGAAACCATGTAAAACTTATGTAAGTCATGGGACTCCATATTAGAGGATACTACTGTGGTGTCACTATGGGAGGATGGTAGAGGAATGTTCTCCATACACAGGTCCGGGATCATTGTCAGTCATCATACATGTGACAATCCCACCCCTGACGTCAGTCATCATACATGTGACAATCCCACCCCCTGAAGTCAGTCATCATACATGTGACAATCCCACCGCTGACGTCAGTCATCATACATGTGACAATCCCACCGCTGATGTCAGTCATCATACATGTGACAGTCCCACCACTGACGTCAGTCATCATACATGTGACAATCCCACCGCTGACGTCAGTCATCATACATGTGACAATCCCACCGCTGACGTCAGTCATCATACATGTGACAATCCCACTGCTGACGTCAGTCATCATACATGTGACAATCCCACCGCTGACGTCAGTCATCATAATGTGACAATCCCACTGCTGACGTCAGTCATCATACATGTGACAATCCCACCGCTGACGTCAGTCATCATAATGTGACAATCCCACTGCTGACGTCAGTCATCATACATGTGACAGTCCCACCGCTGACGTCAGTCATCATACATGTGACAGTCCCACCGCTGACGTCAGTCATCATACATGTGACAATCCCACCGCTGACGTCAGTCATCA
Source organism: Dendrobates tinctorius (assembly GCF_039654945.1). NCBI lineage: Eukaryota > Metazoa > Chordata > Amphibia > Anura > Dendrobatidae > Dendrobates > Dendrobates tinctorius. The sequence continues at coordinate 18,343,561 of NW_027361689.1, read as the reverse complement.
TACATGTGACAATCCCACCGCTGACGTCAGTCATCATAATGTGACAATCCCACTGCTGACGTCAGTCATCATACATGTTATAATCCCACTGCTGACGTCAGTCATCATACATGTGACAGTCCCACCGCTGACGTCAGTCATCATACATGTGACAATCCCACCGCTGACGTCAGTCATCATACATGTGACAATCCCACCGCTGACATCAGTCATCATACATGTGACAATCCCACCCCTGACGTCAGTCATCATACATGTGACAATCCCACCACTGACGTCAGTCATCATACATGTGACAATCCCACCGCTGACGTCAGTCATCATGTTAAGAACGGCGGAACGGACTAAATAAAAATAATAAAGTGTGTTCGCCGCTCGGGGTCCACCGTGCAATAGATGATATGACTGCTGCTAGGTAATGACAGAGGAGCAATATGACGGTATAAAGCGCACGGGTTAAACTTCACCCAAAGTGTGCAGAGCGGGCTCTGTTCACACACAGAGGCGCCGCAACAAAACATACAAAAACGCTGAGCCTGTTAGTGTCACAGGCTCAGGTAAATGCATACACGATATCTGGTCACAGGAGCAAGACCTAAGACAGGAGCTGCGTCCGTCTAGACATACCGTGTGTGCGGCGTCGCTACTGCGAGCGCCAAGAAGGGCTGCAACTGCAGCGTGGTGTAGAACACTGCCGCTCGACGACAAAGCTAGAAAGCAAGCGCTATGTCGGACGCTAGCGTAGAGGTGCGGTGTGCACAGTGGCCTAAGGCTTGCCACTGACTGGCGCTGACTGCTAAACTAATTCCCTATCCACATGCGTATTATCAGAGGGAAGGGGTTTCTTAATAAGTCAGTCACCAGTATAGTCTATACTAGTGCATGGCGGAACGGCCATGCGCGCTTTTTTTTTTATAGCCGTGCGGGGCCTTCCAGATCTCCGAGATGGACCAATGAGATCTGGAACAGGACCTGGGCACATGACTGCCGATCTCCAATGGGAGATTGTCTCGTGAGCATGCCCAGTAGGAATACAGAGGAACTTAGTCTCTGGAGCGGTCTGCTGCAAAGTAATCTCCTCTGCAGTAGAAAAACAGCAGGAGACCGCAGAATGTGAGGCTCTGGATTCCTGCAGAGCAGACGCAGAAACCTGATGCCTAACACATCATACATGTGACAATCCCACCGCTGACGTAAGTCATCATACATTTGACAATCAGACCGCTGACATCAGTCATCATACATGTGACAATCCCACTGCTGACATCAGTCATCATACATGTGACAATCCCACTACTGACGTCAGTCATCATACATTTGACAATCAGACCGCTGACATCAGTCATCATACATGTGACAATCCCACTGCTAACATCAGTCATCATACATGAGACAATCCCACCGCTGACGTCAGTCATCATACATGTGACAATCCCACCGCTGACATGTCATCATACATGTGACAATCCCACCCCCTGACGTCAGTCATCATACATGTGACAATCCCACCGCTGACGTCAGTCATCATGTGACAATCCCACCGCTGACGTCAGTCATCATACATTTGACAATCCCACCGCTGACGTCAGTCATCATACATGTGACAATCCCACCGCTGACGTCAGTCATCATACATTTGACAATCCCAACGCTGACGTCAGTCATCATACATGTGACAATCCCACCGCTGACGTCAGTCATCATACATTTGACAATCCCACCGCTGACGTCAGTCATCATACATGTGACAATCCCACCGCTGACGTCAGTCATCATACATGTGACAATCCCACCGCTGACGTCAGTCATCATACATTTGACAATCCCAACGCTGACGTCAGTCATCATACATGTGACAATCCCACCGCTGACGTCAGTCATCATACATTTGACAATCCCACCGCTGACGTCAGTCATCATACATGTGACAATCCCACCGCTGACGTCAGTCATCATACATGTGACAATCCCACCGCTGACATGTCATCATACATGTGACAATCCCACCCCCTGACGTCAGTCATCATACATGTGACAATCCCACCGCTGACGTCAGTCATCATGTGACAATCCCACCGCTGACGTCAGTCATCATACATGTGACAATCCCACCGCTGACATGTCATCATACATGTGACAATCCCACCGCTGACCTCAGTCATCATACATTTGACAATCCCACCGCTGACGTCAGTCATCATGTGACAATCCCACCGCTGACGTCAGTCATCATACATTTGACAATCCCACCGCTGACGTCAGTCATCATACATGTGACAATCCCACCGCTGACGTCAGTCATCATACATTTGACAATCCCAACGCTGACGTCAGTCATCATACATGTGACAATCCCACCGCTGACGTCAGTCATCATACATTTGACAATCCCACCGCTGACGTCAGTCATCATACATGTGACAATCCCACCGCTGACGTCAGTCATCATACATGTGACAATCCCACCGCTGACGTCAGTCATCATACATTTGACAATCCCAACGCTGACGTCAGTCATCATACATGTGACAATCCCACCGCTGACGTCAGTCATCATACATTTGACAATCCCACCGCTGACGTCAGTCATCATACATGTGACAATCCCACGACTGACAGATCACATCTGCTCCACATGAATTCTTCTCACTGACATCATACAAGATGGAGCTCATTGTCACACTTACCTCGCCTATTTTCCCCCTCTTCTACTTTCTCTGCTTTTTCTTGTTTTCTCTTCTGAGCTGAAGATTCTAATCAAAAAGGCACAAAAAGATGTTGATTATAAACTCCTAAAAGTTTAGCTTTGTGTCTTTATAGACTTATCCAAACTGTTTAATATGAACCTGTAGCTTTTCTGTGTGCCGCCATATGGTGTCTCCCCAAGGAGCTAAGTCCCGTTATTAATATGACTCTACAGCAACCCACAGTGTTATCATATAATCAGTTAGGCCTCTTTCACACATCAGTTTTTTTTTTACATCAGTCACAATCCGTCGTTTTTAGAAAAAAACGGATCCAGCAACTGATGACGCTGGATCCGTTTTTTTTCTCATAGACTTGTATTAGCGACGGATTGCGACGGATGGCCTCATGTTTCGTCCGTCTTCACTGAATCCGTCGGAAATGTTGTGTCCGTCGGGCGGAGACGACGGACGAAATAACGTTTTTTTGTCTCTCTCGAAAAGTTGGACCGAGATGGATCCAGCGCCGTCCGTCGTTGGCTATAATGGAAGCCTATGGGCACAGGATCCGTCGCTGTCCGTCAAATGACAGAATCCAGCGACGGATTCCATTTTTTTAAACTGAGCATGCTCCAATTATTACCAGGTAGGGCAGTCGGATCCAGCGAAAAAAACGGATTCAAAAGTGTCCAGAATTCACTCTTATTTTAGTCCTACTACCCCCTGGTTTTTCCATTTTTTGTTTTGTCAAAATCCTCCTTATGGTTACAGAGATATCGGCCTTTTTATTTACTACAAATTTTTATGGTCTTTACTATGGGGACGTGGCTTTTAGTTTAATATTGCAGAGCAACCTGAAGACACGTCTCAGAGAATCATGTAAGCCACACCCCCTTGTAAAGACCATAACAATTAGCACTTAATAAAATAGGCCTATAACTTTGGATTCATATGGGGGATTTTGGCAAAGCAAATAACAAAATAATGAGGGGAGCAGCGAGAAAACAGTAAGTAATTTTCTGAGCTTCCATGTGCAGATTCACATTATACTTTAATGGCTATAATAGGAAGGCCTAAACCTGTACATACCTAACAATGAGGACAAGGATGACTCGCTGCTTTTAGCAGTGGAGCACTCCTCATCAGTTTTGGATGGAGAAGATTTTTTCTGCCTGTTTGGAAGAAAAAAGACAAGTAAGTTACAAGTAAAACAATTCAAAAGTGAAGAACACCTGTCTGTACATAAGGGCAATTAGGACAATATGAAAGGGAAACCCTGCTCAGGACCCCATTCTACCAGCAAGAATGTAGTCTAACCAGTACTATTGGCCTGTATTGAGCTGGAAATGAATGGCTGGCTGCAATGATCAGCTATTTTTGCCAGTGTTATCACAAGCTGGACCCACAGAAATCAGCTATCAGGGGGTGGTGGATGCTGGATCTAGATTTGTGTTACTCATGTCTTGTATCTGGTTCTGAACATATTTCAGAACTAAATTTCATAATAATAATTTACTCACACATCTGAGGGTTTATCACTGTTCTCTGAGGAACACCCTGGAGGTGACATAGGCTCTTCATCTGTCATCATCCTGGTATTGGTGGTATATAGCTAAAATACATAGATAAATATAAATTAAATATATTTTTAAACTTTTTGTGTAATTATAGGTTTTGTACATTTTATTGGCTACATACTTACTTTAGAAAACCTCTGAGAAGATGACATAAAGTTTTGGATTTCTGGCCAGTCATTTTCCTCACTTGTGTCTCCCTCATCTGAATTCATATGTTTGTATTCTCTTGAGCGAGCTGCAAAGTACAAGTGTGATCAGAAATTATTAGTATAAGACTCAATCAGACAGTCACCGTGTGATCACTAATAATAATTAGAACTGATTGTCACATAAAATGAAAGACAAGACACACAGCAGTTTTAAGCAGCTCACGTCTCGTTTTACTTACTGTTAAAGTAGTGGGTGTCCATGTCTGATTCAAGATTAGGGATGAATGGTGGCTCCTGACTTAGAAGGTTTGCAAAATCTAAGTCACACAGAAATGGATGAATTTTGATCTCATTTGACCCTCCTGGAAGAAGTAGATAACAAAGAAAGTGGCACAGTCATTGTCAGAGAAACTGCTCCATATCTGCACAGTTTATGTTAATCTGAACTTAAGGTGTAAAAATACAGAGATGTAGGGAATGTACTGAAAGTGATAGTATGAGGAATGGGGGATGGACAAATAGGTAGGGAACCTTAGTGCTGGTCCTCATAGACATGATCATTTGGTCACAGAGGTGTAATAAGTCATTAATAATAGTATTATAATATTACCTGTCCCCAGTCTATGTGCTGGATTTTTTCTGAGCAGCTCAGTGATGATATCCTGAGCATCAGGTGGAGGAGAGTAATTATTGAATGTCCAAGTTATATCACCTGTTTATATAAGAAAAACAAATATTATAGGAAATAAAACATCTGCATTAATTTTCATAAAAACATAGTTGTTAATGCTAAAAGCCAAACCAAAGAACCAAGCAAACCAAATAACAGTGACATCACATAGTATTCAGATTATTTTACTTACCCCTGAGGACTCTGCGTACAATCTTCTTTTCAGAAGTCCCATTAAATGGTGGATATCCAAAAAGAAATTGATATAGGATGATCCCTACTGACCACCAATCTACAGGCCTTCCATAGCCTTTCTTTAGGATAACTTCAGGGGCCATGTATTTAGGGGTGCCAACAGTCTGGAGACCAAGAGAAGAATGTTATGGTAAGCAATAAATTACGGGAAAAAAGAGATGAGATTTGTAAAGTACAAGATCCTGTAAGTAAAGCCCACCTCATTATCACAGAACTCGTTGGTGATGTCCTCTATTGGAGTCTTGTAGATGTCTGACGTTGGTCTCATGAGGCCGAGTTTTGAAAGCCCAAAATCAGTGACCTTAATATGTCCTGTTGATGTTATTAGGAGGCTGTGAAAGAAAAGATGGTGTCAGCCCCAAGTAATAACCCATAGACTGTATGACAAACTTTCTTCCCCTTTATAATACTACAAGGGTCACTTACTTCTCAGGCTTCAGGTCTCGGTGCACCACACCATAGCTGTGCAGGTATTCCACGGCAAGTACTGTTTCCGCAATGTACATACGGGCCAAAGAGACTGGTAAAGGACCGATGTAATTTATAAGAGCGTCACAGTCTCCTCCTACAGGAGAAAGCAAATATGAGAGGTGAGGGTTTGTTACATTGTAAATTACACATGATGAGGGTGAATGAGAAATAAGTGGAAACATTGGGACATTCTGGTTATATATAAGGTGCTGGACGAGAGCTGGATATAGATACTATAGAAGTGTCCTACCTGGCACATACTCCATGACCATACACAGATGAAGTTTAGTAGGAAAGGAGCAGAACATGGAGGCCACAAAGGGACAATCAGCGAATGCTGAGATGTCCCTCTCCAGAAAGGCCCGTTCAAGTCTGTCTGGCATTTTCATGTTCTGGTTGTCCATTTTCTTCATAGCGCATATCTGTCTTGTGTCTTTATGGCGCACTAAGTGGACGGTCCTGGAGAGGAGGAAAATCCATGAATTATTATGAATTCTTACAAACCATCTGTCTATAGACCTCATCATATGATCTCCTGTACTAATGGTTAATACTAGATGTGCGTCTGTCGCTAAAAATCCATGTCTGGAAATCCATAATTTAACACTCCATAAATGATCGCCTGTGGGGGTCCTCATCCACGTCACATCCTACCTGACCTGAAGATGTGGACAGCGACGTGGACATTTTCTCTACGGGAACATCACACGGGAAGGACACAGGGACAGAGGCATCATCATAAAAAGTCCTGAGAAATAAATATTATACCAAAGTAAAGCTCACCCAAAAGCTCCACTGCTGATTAGCTTGATGGATTCATAGTCGTTCTTACAAGGATTTCTCCCTGGGTTCAATGATCCGACAAAGGCCTGAAAAGTATAAGCAATTACAATTAAGTATAGAAACTCTATAAAACTAAAGCTCCATGTTCAGGAAGGTCTCCCTTCTACATTATGTCCCCGCTGATTACACTGCAGCAGACGTACAGTAGAGGACGTGATACAATCCGGACCCCCCACAGACACTATTATATTATAGGGTGATATCCCCCATACACAGATATCATTGTACTGCAGGGGAGGATAGGGGACATCACACAGAGGAGGCAGAACAATAACGTCATCATCACACACAATAGGGCTGAACTACATAAAGAACAGCGATATCCCATTATCATGTGGGGTATAATATGGTACATGTAACCCCATCATCAGATGACGTCCCTCTGATACTTACACTGGCAGATTCCTGGATGATCTCTGGTGTCTCACATATTCCACCATCAGTATTTTCTGACGCAGGTATTCCTAAAGTAATGATGAAATAATGAAGAGACGTCATGTATTAGTCTATATCAGCACTTATTATATAACACATCCATATAATAAACAAGACCCCTGTACATGGAGTAATACCAGGTATATGGATATTCTGCACACCCTGTATATATTTATGACATACTACATATATTGTACCATGAATCTGCGATTGCTCAGGATCTGATCGAATTCCCAACCATGACTGGGGAAATGATTGGGGACCTATGAGCCTCTTTGTACATTTTTGAGCTGAGAAGACCACAGAGGAGAGAAGCAGAATTGCATGAGCTCCCTCCATTATAGTCTATAGGGGGTTTAGGAGCCGTCACCGGCCTCATATGGACGATGAGGAGTAAATCTCCATATTCCTTCTCTATAACTTGATAGTGAATGTACAATATTAGATGATCGGCTTACCTTCCATCAGATCAGGGATTAGTCCCGGCTGACTTGCATCGGGGTCAACAATATTTAGATTTTTCCCCTCTTCGGAGTCACCGTCTGATGTTTCCTGTTGGATACAAAATATACAATTAATATAACATTTCCCAAATGCTAAATTACCATATAAGGACTAAACCTGGATTTACTTAATAATTTCAGTATTGGACGGACTATACACGGCCGCTCCCTCCAATAAATCCACATTATAGGGGTTGTCCTGTCTAAAATGAAAAAAAGTCTCAATGACTGCAGACTTGTGAATCCTCACAACGCTAGTACTGTGCACTGCGAGGACTCGCCATTCTTTGCCCTGGGAACAGCAGGCAAGTATGTGATATGCATACTCCTGGGCAGAACCCGTCTAGTGTATTGAGCGAGGTGACGCCCTCTAGATGAGTTCTGCCCGAGTGTATGCTTATCACATACTTGACCACCAAACAATGGCGAATCATCGCAATGAACAGTACATGCTTTGAGGATTCACAAGTCTGCAGTCGCACAGAGTGACTGCAGACTTTTCAATTTAAACTAGACAACCCATGTAATATATGAGTGACTTGTATGTACAACTGATCTCTACTATCCTAAGAGAACTGCAGCATTTACAAGAAGAAAGATTGTGATGATCGTGTGAGACAGAGGTGGAAATACAAGCTCTGCACCGCTGAGTACAGACTGTCATCATAGATGATGGAGCCGCAGGGACAGGCTGCCATAAAATATCCTTAGACTGCCTGGAGAAGACAGGGAGGTCTCTACTATCGTAAATCTGAGCTTCCTCTATATGACTGGTAACCTGGAGAAGATTAGACAAAAAGGACATGAAATATAGAAGATGATGGATCCTTACCAGGTGCTCCAGTGAGTAGGTCGGATACTCCAGTACAAACAAGACATTTTGGGCCAGTTGTTTAAAAAAGGCCAATTCTCCACTTCGGGATTTTTCTTCAGCCTATAGAGATGAAAATAAACAAGAAATGAAAATCATGAGAAAGAGTGTAGAATGGAGAAGGCCATTTATGTCACCATGTTTCTCCAACTATCTGCACTATAATTACTAAACGACAATTGATGAGGGATCTGGCCGCCTGCTAACACAGAAATATAAAAAATCTAGACTGCAGCCTCTCAAATTGTATATGAGTAAGTCTAAAACATTTTTGGAAAGCGTCTTGTGGACAGCTGAGACCAAGATAGAGTTTTTTGGTAAAGCACATCATTCTACTGTTTACCAAAAATGGAATGAGACCTTCAAAGAAAATAACACAGTACCTACAGTCAAATATGGTGGAGGTTCAAATATGTTTTGGGGTTGTTTTGCTGCCTCTGGCACTGAGTGCCTTAACTGTGTGCAAGGCATCGTGAAATCTAAAGATTACCCAAGTCTATTGGCTTGCAATGTAGTGCCCAGTGTCAGAAAGTTGGATTTGTGTCCTAGGTCATAGGTCTTCCAGCTGTATAATGACCCCAATCATACTTTAAGAAGAACCCAGAAGTGGATGGAAGCAAAGAGCTGGAAAGTTCTGAAGTGGTCAGCAATGAGTCTTGGTAAGAATCTCATTGATCTCCAGTGGACCAGTGGAGATATCTTAAATTTGCTGTTGTGAGAAGGCACCCTTCAAATATTAGAGACCTGGAGCAGTTTGTGAAAGACAAGTGCTCCAAAATTCCAGTTCAGAGGTGTAAAGCTTTTTGATGGCTGTAAGAAGTGATTGATTGTAGTTATTTATTACAAAAAGGTGTTCTAATAAATATTAAGTTGAGGGTGCCAACAATTTTGTCCATTTTTATGGGTTTCTGTAAAATTATGGTAAATTTGCCTTTTTCTCTGTTTTTTTTGTGTTGCTCCAATACACAGAAAGGAAATAAACATGTGCAATTGCAATAATTTTCCTGAAGAAATACTTAAGGTGTCCTTCCTATGTGGTTATATCGAAAGCTGAGGGTCGCATTATTGCACAAATGTAATCATTTTGGATATTAAAGAGCTCACTTTCATGGATATCATTATACTTATAAAATTATGATTTCACATATCCCCAACCCTAATGTCAAGAAAGGTTCTGTTTAATCCCTTTGTCAGTGAGTTATCTATGTTTTGGGGATAGTTAAACTAGAACTTCAGTGAGCTGAAATTTTGAGGAGGACCTTGTGTATGTGTCCCTCCACTTTAACCATGCGGACAGGTGGTGGAAATACATAAATGACGTCTTAAGGCCAAAAGTTTGGGCTATCTAATAGGATTGATTGCATTTAGGGATGGGCGAATCTACTCGTTAGGACTCGTTACTCTGCGAGTAGTAGGGGACTCGCAGGAGTCGGTACTCTGCGAGTTTCCAAGCGATTACTCGCACAGTAACGAGTCCAATGCAAATGCTAGCGCTTTCCAAGCGATCTGTAGCATCTCTTGGAGAACTGATTGACAGGTTGGTCACACTCGTCAAACATAGTGTTTGACAAGTGTGACCAACTTTTTACTACTGAGGCCGCCTACGCAGCATCAGTAGTAAAAGATAAAATGTAAAAAAAAATAAAAAATATTGTTATTCTTACCCTCCGACGTCCCGCGCAGCCTTCCCGCCTCTCCACGCATCCGTTCCCAGTAATCCTTTGCGAAAATGCCCGCGATGACGTCCGTTCTCGCGGGATCGCGATGTCTCGCGGTCATTCGCGATGATGTCGTGTGAATGACCGCGAGACTTCGCGATCCCGCGAGAACGTACGCCATCGCGGGCATTTTCGCAAAGGACTACTGTGAACGGATGCGTGGAGAGGCGGGAAGGCTGCGCGGGACGTCGGAGGGTGAGAATAACAATATTTTTTATTTTTAAATTCTATTTTTTACAGGGATATGGTGCCCAAAGCCCGGAGGACAGTCTCCTCTCCTCCGGACCGTGGGTACCATCCGCAATTGTTCTGCTTCCTTTCCGCATGGTGTGCACAGCCACATGCGGAAAGTAAGCGGAACAAAAAAAATGGCAGCACAGGAATCGCTGCAATACTCGCATCCCCATTCATTAACATTGGACTCGCTAGACTCGCAACGAGTAGCGAGTTTCCGAGTCGGACTCGTTAGAGTCTAGCGATTCCGAGTATTTCAGGATTCGCCCATCCCTAATTGCATTAAAAAATTTTGTGAAGAAAGTCCAGAAATTGCCAACATTATTAATCACTGACCAATAATAGTTAAATGTTTGCCTGAAGGGATAAAATGTAAAAATCCCAATCTCTTTTCCTACAAACAAGCCAAGAATATCAAGGATAAATTGGAACATTCCAATGTTGGATCCCTGTAAATCTATATTCAATCCTTTTTTACAAGTCGATGTAGATTGGGCTGTTTTCCATGTCTATGCTGTGTTAACTGTATAAACATGTAATAGATGACCACTTTGAACATTCTATCACCGGTGATCTATTTACCATCAAACATTATATAACCTGTGAATCAGACTATGTGATTTATTTGTTAGTGTCCCTGTAACCTATGGGATGTTGGACAGACAACATGTGATTTTGAAACACGTCTAAATCACCATAGGTATAATATAATGAAGAAAAGGAAGGATTTACCCGTCTCTAAACATATTTGTGAACAGGGAAACACAGACGTGAAGTAATTATTTCCCTCTACTCCTCTTTGGTCAGACCTCATCTGGAATATTGTGTCCAATTTTGGGCACCACATTTTAAAAAAGACATCAACAAACTGGAGCAAGTTCAGAAAAGAGCGACCAGAATGGTGACCGGTCTGCAAACCCTGTCTTATGAGGAAAGGTTGCAGGATTTGGGAATGTTTAGTTTGCAAAAGAGAAGACTGAGAGGAGACTTAATAGCTGTCTACAAATATCTAAAGGGCTGTCACATTGTAGAAGGATCAACTTTATTCTCATTTGCACAAGGAAAGACTAGAAGCAATGGGATGAAGCTGAATGGGAGGAGACACAGATTAGATATTAGAAAAAACTTTTTGACAGTTAGAGTGATCAATGAGTGGAACAGGCTGCCACGAGAAGTGGTGAGTTCTCCTTCAATGGAAGTCTTCAAACAGAGGCTGGACAGACATCTAACTGGGATGATTTAGCGAATCCTGCTTTGAGCAGGGGGTTGGACCAGATGGCCCAGGAGGTCCCTTCCAACTCTACGATTCTATGATTCTATGATTCTAAAAAATGTCAAATTTCATATTATAGACCAGGTACCACCTTTGAGAAAAGGAGGAGATAGGATTAAATTAATAAAGTTAAATGAACTACTTAATACTCTGAATCACAATGTGTGAAATATTAATGATGAGCGAGCAATAAACTGCTTGGATGCTCGGTCCTGGAAACGAGCACTTTGTACTGTTCGGGTGCTCGATTCGAGAGGGGGAGAGGTGAAGAAGGAGAGAGAGAACCCAAATGCTCGATCAACTATCCAGCACGCTAGCCCATCACTATTATACATTTTATACCACATACAATTGCTCTGACTTCATTGGTGGAAGAGGGCCTCCGGCTACTTCCTCCACCCGTCAGCCTGTGATACAGCTGACGCAATTGAGTTATTTCATCTTGTCATCTTTGTACTAGGGAAAGTCAGCGCACCGGATACACAGAGACAGGAACAGAAGCAGAGTGCCGGGGGAACAGGACCGAGGTGAGTATGTGGTGTTCTTTTTTTCATATGTATGGGATGCTTGACTGGACATGGGGAGATTATTGGGGACTCATACTGTATGCTGGACATGGGAAGGCTATGGGGGTCCCATGCTAGACATGGGGAGGCTATTGAGGCCTCATGCTGGTCATGGGGAGGCTGTGTGGGGATCATGCTGTATATAGTAAGGCTGTGTGGGGCTCATGCTGCATATGGGGAGGCTGTGTGGGGCTCATGCAGTACATAGAGAGGCTGTGTGAGGCTCATGCAGTACATGGGGAGGCTGTGTGAGGCTCATGCTGTATAGGGAGGCTGTGTGGGGCTCATGCTGTATATGGGGAGGGTTTGTGGGGCTCATGCTGTATATAGGGAAGCTGTGTGGGGTTCATGGTGTGTATGAGGCTCATGCTATATGTGGGGAGGCTGTGTGGGGCTCATGCTATATATGGGGAGGCTGTGTGGGGCTCATGCTATATATGGGGGGCTGTGAGGGGCGCATGCTATATATGGGGAGGCTGTGAGGGGCTCATGCTGTATATAGGGAAGCTGTGTGGGGTTCATGGTGTGTATGGGGCTCATGCTATATGTGGGGAGGATGTGTGGGGCTCATGCTATATATGGGGAGGCTGTGTGGGGCTCATGCTATATATGGGGAGGCTGTGTGGGGCTCATGCTGTATATGGGGAGGCTTTGTGGGGCTCATGCTATATATAGGGAAGCTGTGTGGGGTTCATGGTGTGTATGGGGCTCATGCTATATGGGGAGGCTGTGTGGGGCTCATGCAGGATATAGGGAAGCTGTGTAGGGCCCATGCTGTGTGTAGGGAGGTTGTGTGGGGGCTCTTACAGCATATAAGAGGCTGTGGGGGGCTCATACAATATATAGAAGGGCCTGTATTGGGGTTCAAAGGATATATAGGGGGATGTCATCATACTTAATTTTGCTCAATGTTAAGTGATACACTTAAAATTTATGTAATTATCAACAAAATAATAATTATAATTAATATATTGATATCTATATTGAGCATTATTTATTTCAGCCTATTGGTTCGGCCCTCCACAACAGTCTCTCATGTGGCTCCTCGGGAAAATTAATTGCCCACCCCTGATCTGGAGCATTCTTCATCCCACTGTGCATTCTTTGCTCTAGTTAATATAACTTGAAGGTTAATAAATATAATGCGCATAATTTTTCTTTTCTTTCTATTTCTTTGTAAATTATACAGAATGACATCATCATTGTAAAGCACAATCTATCTATATCAGCAGTGAGTGGTGATCCATCTGAGGCTCTTAGCATGTTAAAAGCAGTTGTCAATCTCTGACAGTGTCAGATAATTCACACAAACCGGATGCGCGCCACTAGCTCTGCCAATTGGCACCCTGTCATATGACCGCGAGGCGCCGATGGGTTGGCGTGACAACCCGCAGTCTGCAGGAGACCCCTATAGTTGTCATTGCTGATTTGCTATGAGCACCACCCCTGGGCCGGCGATCATAGCAGATGAGCATTTTTGCTACACATAGCAGGGCTGAATCTTTGCTATGCCATGCACAAGCGATCAGATGATCGGAACTTCACGTCTCCTAAGAAATTTATTGAAACATGTAAGAAGCATGAAAGAAGTAAAAAAAAAAGTTTTTTAAAATATTAAAAAAAAATAACAAAATATAAAACTTTAAATCACTTCTCTTTTGCCCCATTCAGAATAAAACCCCCACACATATTTGGTATCGCCGCGCTCAGAAATACCTGATCCATCAAAATATAAAAAGAATTATTCCGATAAATGGTGAAACAAGAAAAATAATCGAAACGCAAGAATTCTTTTTTTGGTCGCCGCAACGTTGCAGTAAAATGCAATAACAGGCGATCAAAAGATTTTATATACCCCAGAATGGTATCAATAAAAATATCAGCTCAGCGCAGATAAAACAAGCCCTCACCACGCCCCAAATCCCCCAAAAATGGAGACACTATGGGTCTGAGAAAATGGCGGCATTTTTTTTTTTTTTTACAAACTTTGGATTTTTTTTACCACTTAAATAAAAAAGAACCTATGCCTGATCTGTATCTATGACCTCACAGTGACCTGGAGAATCATAGTGGCAGGTCAGTTGTGGCATTTAGTGAACATGGTAAAAAAAAAAACAATTGTGGAATTTTTTGCAATTTCACTGCACTTGGAATTTTTTTTCTTGTTTTCTAGTACATTATATGGTAAAATCAATGGTGTCATTCTAAAGTCCAACTTGTCCCACAGAAGACAAGCACTTACATGGCCATATTGACAGAAAAATAAAAAAGTTATGGCTCTGGGAAGAAGGGGAGCAAAAACTAAAACGAAAAAACCCCACGGTGGTAAAGGGGTTAAATATAAACTTGAATTCCATTATTATTTTGGATTGTCATTATATTTTTTAAAGTATTGTGCAGATTGTCTGCTACTTACCTGTTGTACCAGTGTCCAGATGTTCTTCTGTAAATGCTCGAGATATTCAGAGCTTATACGACCTTGCTGGTATTTGGTCAGGCAGTCTCTCACTAGCTCCATTACCAGCCGGTAAGTGAAGCTGAGGACACCATCGGGTAGTGGTAGCACAATGTCAGGGGCATAGGTGGTAAGAATCCCCTGGAGCAGTGCTAACACCTGAAGTTTTTCTGGAGGAATTCCAGACATTTCAACTAAATCAAAGCAAAGCACAATCAGTATATAACTAGCTATGTAGCATATGACCGACAGCAATGACACTGAGTGTCAAAGTGACAGTGTGGGCATAAACACTTGTGCAAGTAGCGATGGTTAATTATGATGTCATAATGGAATCTTGTGTCATAACGGAATCTTCAAGTGTATCTTACCTTATAAGGAAGTTGCCTAGCAACCCATAAGGAGCCAACAATATTGGCTGAGCATCAGTACTAGATCCAGGAAGGAAAGATCTTTTGGTGCTTCACCCTTTTAATCAGTTAGGGTATTTTTATTTTGTAAGATAAATTATTTATATCTGTTATACACAATAAAAATTGCAGCATTTTTATCAATAAAAAATTCAGTTTCCCGTGTAAAAGAAGTATCTTTCCTGAGATAACAGGGCTCTATTGGGACTGAATTCAACCCTGACATATGAAGCACACAGGCCGTGTTGCTCTCCCACAACCGCTTTCAAAGGGGGGTCTCTATTACAAATATGACCCTGCCTACCATTGGATACATCAACATGTGCTACTACCAATAATATCATTTTATAAGGGAGCCCCCTTAGGTCCTTATAATAATAATAGTGCCCCTCGGGGTCTTCTTATAATATTAACAGAAATCTATCAAGAGGATCAACCCCCTAAGCCATCTATATGGTCATGTAGGTCGAAGGAAGCAGAAAAGGAGCTGTTAAGATCTATGGGCAGGACATAGATCTCCCCAAGATTCTGCCTCCTGAGCTCATTTTCAATGAAACTGGGAGTTACCAGACAAGACATGTAGATCAGGAGAGCAGACTTTCCGTCATTACATGTCTCACACTGGTAACATAATCTCTGGAGGCAGATTCTCAGGGAGATCTATGTCCAGCCCATAGATCTTCACAGCTCATTTACATATTAAGAAAAAAGTGAATTTCTCTGTAATAACACATTGGATCTCATATATCAAGGAATCATTTTATTCCACTTTCTATTACCTGCATGTCCATATAGACAACTTAAAAGGGTTGATCATACTGGCAGGTTTCGCTTAATCGTGTGGCCCGAGCCTTCTTATAATGATGGTGTCCCTTACGGGCAGCCTTATAATAATAATAGCTGCCATCTGTGCCTTTCTTATTGTATTAAAATAATTGTGTCCTCCTGGGCTTCCTTAGAGTAATAATAATAGATGAGACCGCACCGTTTAGGTGAAGTGTCACCTGTCCTGCTCTGTCTTAACAGGCTCCATGCCCCTATATTAACCCCTTAATGACCGCCAATCCATCTTTTTACTGAACTGAGATATAGGAGAATATCCTCCCCATACAGGTGACAATCCAGCGGCTGTCGGCTGTACACTATAGCTGACAACTTGCTGCATCAGCCACGATCAGTGTTGTCACCGTCCATATCTGTTTAACCCCTTAGATGCTACTGTCAATAGTGACTACAACATATAAATGGTTAACAGAGTGTGGGCTCCCTCTTTATCCCCATCGGCACCCTGAGATCATGATTGTGTGGTCCTGATGTTTTCCACGGCAATTCATGACCAAATAGCGGCCGTAGAGTCTGCCGGCTACAGTGACCTGTTCAGAAGTCAGCGACATTTAGGTGGTAAAAATATACTTTTTCATTCCTGTCATGTCACTTTGCATTAATTCCTGAAAATCACCTGAAGGGTTAATAAAATACCTGACAGCAGTTTTCAATATGTCAGGGGGTGCAGTTTTTAAAATGGTATCACTTTTGGGGTTTTTCCAATATGTGGGACCCCCAATGTAACTTCAAACCTGGATAGGTCCCTAAATAAATACATTTTGTAAATTTCTGTGAAAACAAATGAAAAATTACTGCTACATTTTTAAACCTCCTAAAACGCTAAGGCTGTGTTCACACACAGCGTTTTTCTTCGCATTTTTTTTCCAAAGATTTACCAAAAAAGTCTGCTTAAAAGAAGCTTCCCATTCATTTTAATGCACTTTGCACTTTTTGTGCATATTGATGCATTTTTTACCGCCCAAACAAGGCTTTGCGGTAAAAAACGCAGCATGCTCATTAATTTCGCAGAAAATTCTGCATTTCTGGCTATTTTCTATGTGTCTGGGGACGCGCAGGAAAAAAACGCATAAAAACGCGCGGAAAAAAGCGTGCATTTTCTGGAAAGGAGTCCTGCTTTTATGCAGAAATTTTCTGCATACGTGTGCATATAGCCTAACAAAATAAAAGAACATTTTACAAATGGTGCTGATGTAAAGCGGACATGATGGAAATATCAGGTATTAATGTTTTTGTGTGGTATGACTATACGAGGGGCGATCCAAAAGTAATGATAATCGGTTATTTCTATTGCACACAGAAATTAAAATAAAATGTTTTCTTCTCTTAGGTACCCACTAGTCCAGGAAAAAAAATCACTTAAATAGGCCACGATTGCCGGGAGCTACATTCATTTGAATATGAACTGCCAAGGAGTGAACATCAAAATGGAAAAAAACGAGCTCAGAGCTGTCATCAAATACCTCTGCTTGAAAAAAATGTCTACCAAAGACATACACAGCGACTTGGTGGAAACATTGGGGGACTCTTCTCCTCCATATTCCACAGTTGCACGCTGGGCCAAGGAATTTAAGCTGGGAAGAACATCGACGGAAGATGAACATCGCGAAGGACGCCCATCCACGTCCCTCAATGAAGAAAACGTGAAAAAAGTTGAAGTTGTGTTGGCAGATCGAAGAATGACTATCAGGCATGTAGCTGAGGTCACAGGGATCTCATATGGCAGTATTCAAAGAATCCTTGCAAAAGAATTGCATATGAGAAAGGTCTCCGCGCGTTGGGTGCCAAAAATGTTAACCGACGAGCAAAAGAAGAAACGAGTTGACATTTCAATAGCAAATCTCGAAAAGTTCCAAGCAGACAAGGAGAATTTTTTGTCACATTTTTTGACCATGGATGAGACCTGGATCCACCACTTTGATCCCGAAACTAAACAAAAATCGATGACATGGAAACGAGCCGACGAACCGACGCCGAAGAAATTCAAAGTGTCAAGCTCAGCAGGGAAGGTTATGGCGTCCGTTTTTTGGGACGCTGAAGGAATTATTATGGTGGACTATTTGGAGAAGGGAGCCACTATTATGGGCTCCTACTACGCAGAACAAATAAGAAGATTGCGGGAGGCTATCAAGGAGAAAAGGCGCGGCAAACTGTGGGCTGGTGTGCTGTTTCACCAAGATAACGCACCGGCTCACAAAGCTGCAGTTGCCATGGCTACCATTCAAGAAGCGGGCTTTGAACTGGTGGAACACCCCCCCTATTCGCCAGATCTAGCCCCCAGTGACTTCTTTCTCTTTCCTCGGCTCAAGGAACACCTCTGGGGCAAGAAATTTGATGACAATAGCGACGTGATAACCGCTGTTGGGGAGTTTTTTGAGGGTCAAGATCAAGAATTTTTTTTCGAAGGGAATTCTAAGTTTAGAAAAGAGATGTACTAAATGTATAGACTTGTTAGGAGACTATGTAGAAAAATAAAAAATTTTTTTGACTATATTCATTGTGTTTATTATTGATTATCATTACTTTTGGATCGCCCCTCGTACGTGTGGAATTCCTGTGGATTTTATGCGTTTTTGCCGCATTTTTTTGCCGCGAAAACGCATAAAATAAGCAACCCATTGTATTCAATGGCATTCCGCACATGCTGTGCTAATGCTGTGCATTTTTTCGCGGCCGAATCGCATCGCAGAAGAAAAATACGCAGCATGCTCATTCTTTTTATGCAATCGCGGGAATTCCGTACATAGGAATGCATTGTTCCGCTTACTTTCCGCATGTGGCTATGCCCACCATGCGCAAAGTAAGCGGAAAATGTGCGGATAGTACCCAGGGTCTGGAGGAGAGGAGACTGTCCTCCAGGACCTGGGTACCATATCCCTGTAAAAAATAGAATTAAAATAAAAAATCGCGATATTCTCACCTTCCGGTGTCCTCAGCAGCGTCCTCGGGCCTCAGCGACGCTCCTAGCAGGTCCCGTTCCCAGCGATGCCTTGCGACAATGACCTGTGATGGCGTAGCGATCTCGCGAGATGCTACGTCATCTGGGGTCATTGTCGCAAGGCATCGCTGGGAACAGGACTCGCTGGGAGCATCGCTGAGGCCTGGGGACACTGCTGGGGCTCCAGAAGGTGAGAATATCACGATTTTTTATTTTTTTTAATTATTTTTAACATTAGATCTTTTTACTACTGATGCTGCATAGGCAGCATCAATAGTAAAAAGTTGGTCACACTCGTCAAACACCATGTTTGACGAGTGTGACCAACCTGTCAATCAGTTCTCCATGCGATGCTACAGATCGCTTGGAAAATGCTAGCATTCTGCAAGCTAATTACGCTTGCAAAACGCTAGTTTTTCACTGGAATTACGCATGCGGATTTCTCGTGTATTTTTGCAGGGATTTGCGGAATTGCCACGGAAATTTCCGAGGCAATTCCACACGTGTGCACATAGCCTCAAAGTTTCAAAATTGCTAATTTTTTAACATTTTTGTCAAATTTCTAATTTTTTTATAAATAAACACAAAACATATCGACCTAAATTTACCATTATCATAAATTATAATGTGCGATGAAAAAACAATATCAAAATCATTGGAATTTGTTGAAGCGTTCGAGAGTTATTACCACATAAAAGTTTGGCCCGGTC
Organism: Dendrobates tinctorius; assembly: GCF_039654945.1. Taxonomy (NCBI): domain Eukaryota; kingdom Metazoa; phylum Chordata; class Amphibia; order Anura; family Dendrobatidae; genus Dendrobates; species Dendrobates tinctorius. The sequence goes on along the minus strand of NW_027361689.1, from coordinate 18,323,956 downwards.
ACAAAGGGGAGCCTCTTGTTAACTTCACCCTCCATGTATCTAGTGGTAGACCCCATATTAGAGGGAAGGTGCCACAATTTTTATTTTTGTTTTAATAATTACTGATATAATCAATTATTTTAATATAAAATTTAATGCACTACTTTAACATTTTTTTTTTTCAGTCATTTTTTCTTCAGCCTCTGGGGGCGGCCATTTTCATTTTCTAGTGTGTAAGTGCCTGAGCATGAAACTTACAAATACAGCAGCCTCTGTACATAGGAGACCGTGGTCAGTGTCCGACCACATCTGCTCTGCAGCTGCCTCCAGCTGTGACTTGGGCACACACCCTGGGCTATCTATGTCAGAGCTGTGGGAGGAGATAGGAGCCATCTTTCTGAAGCCCGCAGATATGGTTAGTCCTCCGTTACAGCCTCAGTGCTCTGTTCAAGCAGTCAGGGAGAGGAGGTGCTGGGATGTGGAGTTCTGGGATGAGGAGAGTATCGGAGGCGGTAAGCGGTGATTGCAGCCTGACAGTAGTAGTATAATAGCAGGCTGCTGATCACTGCTCCCCGCTGCTGTCACCGCAGTGTTCAGAGCACAGCAAGGTAATCATCATACTGCTGTGCTCTGAGCACTGACACAACTCTGCTGTGACGCTGTAATTCTCTGAAGGAAACATACTGCGATAGCAGAACGTGCATCTAATCTCATCATGAGTGGCATGCCCCACAGAGTATATCTAATCTCATCATGTGCAATACATCTCAGAACCATTTATCTAATCCCATCATGTGCAATACGCCCAAGAAACATGTATCTAATCTAGTGATGGGCGAGCACTAAAATGCTCGGGTGCTCCTTGTTCGGGTCGAGCAAATTGGAATATTTGGGTACTCGGACAGAACAACGCCCAATGTAAGTCTATGGGAGACCCAAGCATTTTTACCACGATCCCCCCGGGGTTCTTTTAGGCTGAAAATGATGGAAACACTCCTCAAATGATACGGGGACATCATGGGGATCGCTCCTGGAAGCATTCCTGAGTCCTAGTTCACAGCTTTAAACAATTTTTTCAGAGTTTCATGCCATTTTTACCAGTGCACCAAAAAACATACCAAAACAAAACCAAAACGGATTTTGCTTGGAAATTTAATTAACCCCAGACCAAAATATTCCTCCCTCACTTGGGCTATGTTCAGACGCAGCGCTTTTGAAGCATTTTTCAACTTTAACATTGCTTTCCAAGCAGTACTAATGCATTCACTGTGAAATGTCATTGTAACCTTTAACAACCCTAGCTGGCCATGTGTTGTGTGACACATAAGCAGACACATCTTGTTTCATTTCTGATGGAGGGACTGTTAAAGTCACAGAGCCTATTTTTACAGGGGCATCAGGCAGCATTAATCTGCTTAAATGGCCATTATTAAACAGTGGGTCTCTTAAACTGTTATAGCCTATGCAGTGAGTGGACGGGCTGCCAAGATTTACGACGCACCCCAATACCCCTTTCACGAGATGTCAAGGAGGGCTTCCTTAAAAAATGTTGCATTTACTGCAAGGCCTGCCCTGCTACCAAGTCATATGCACCTCAATAACCCCAATCCCCCCTTGGAATAAACATGGAGGAGGGCCTCTTAACAAAAAATGTTCCATTAAAATGGAGCTGGTCTCCTAGACTTGTAATGCCCATACACTAAGTGTGTTAGCTGGCAAACTTGTTCCCTTGTGGGGAACACCTCAACCTTTTCCATAACAAGTATTTTAAGCCCAGCAAAACCACCCACCCTTGTTCATGTGATGACTCCTGGAGTGGACCCTCTGGGCCGTGATACCAACCTACCCCGGGCGAGCTGACCTAGTGAGGACCTCCCCCTATACAGGGAGCGTCAGGGGCATGCCCAGGGGAGTAAAGTACCACGACTGCTGTAACCAACTGGCCGGCTCGAGGAGTCACGAGAGACGGTGTTAAGCAGGGTGAAGACGGGGGCACGCAGGGTACATGAAAACGTAAAGCGTGTACTTGGGGCACGCTGAGTACGGAAGTGCATAGAACGTGTATACGGGGGCACGCAGGGTACAGGATGGTGCAGAATGTGTACTGTGAAACACGCCAGGGTACAAGACAGAGCAGAGCGCGTGCTGGGAAGAACGTCTGGGTACAAGACAGAGCAGAGTGCTGCTGGGAAGCACGCCAGAGTACAAGGTAGTGGACCTGAGAACAACGAGCCACCATGCAGGCACCAAGAAGGTCTAGCAAGGAAGCAAAAGTGATAATCAGGTGCTGCCTACAGGATGATTAGACGGGAAGATATGTGATTTTGGTCAGTAAGGAGGTGATGTCAGGTACAGATAGGTAGATGTGCGTGTCATCGGCGTAGTGATGAGATTGCAAACTGTGCCATTACATCAGCTGTCCCAGGCTGAAGGTGTAGATGGAGAAGAGTAGGGGTCCTAGAACTGAGCCTTGGGGAACACCAAAAGACAGGTGTCGAGGTGAGGAGGTGGCGTGGGAGATGGAGACAATGAATGTCCCCCTAACAGTCTTGTTGGTTTTTAAAGACTCAGCCAATAACTCCAAAAAGGCCATTTGCACCACTGGCCATGCCCTCATCAGCAGGGGTAGCAAAACTACCTGCCTTACCACCACCAGCATGATCAGGCACATGGCAGCAAAGCACCCAACTTTGTTGGTTGAACACCAGACTCCATGAACAGTGTCTGCACTTGATACCACTGTTTCTTCAGCTGTTGTGCATGTAAGCCTGTCCATGGTGCATGGAAAGATGCCTCCTGCCCTGCATCTCTAGTTGCACACAAACTCAACTAGCGCCATTAACAAGCACGTCCATGTCCTTGTCCCAAGGCAGCGTTCAGTTGTCCATACCCCAGTCCTTGGAACGCAAGCGGAAATATGCAGACAACGCCACAGTACTAAATTCACACATTTCTCATCTGCTCACGCATGAAATGTTGCATTTTAGGCTCATGGGAGATGGAAGCTTTCCGCAACCCGATGGCGAAGACCGTGACTAGGTACTCGGTCCACACCCGCAACTCTTTCTCCTGGTATGCCATCACGACATTATGCAAGCAAGCACGTGTCCCGCAACATTACCCGGGCCCTCAACAATGCTGTTACAGGGAAAGCACACCTAACCACGGACACGTGGACAAGTCCTTGTGGACAGGGATGGTACATTTCGCTGACGGCACACTGGGTTAGCTTGGAAGAAGTAATCACTCAGTCGGACATTGGGAGACCATGTCACAGATGTATGGAGGAGACAGGTTTTGCAAGGCTTTGTATGTCATAGTTAGGTTTTTGAACTGTAGCCTATGGGCAATAAGAAGGCAGTGAAGGGCCTGGCAGAGAGGAGAGGCTGGGGAATAACGGAGGGACAGTTGGATTACTCTCGTAGCAGAGTTCAGGATAGATTTGAGTGTTGCAAAAGTGCTAGAGGGGAAGCCAGAGAGTAGAAGGTTGCAATAGTCAAGGCGGGAGATCATGAGGGTGTGCACAAACATTTTTGAAGTTTCTTAGAATGTACAAATCTAGGAAATGTTTAACAGTTGTAGTGGGCAGGAGGAGGCAAGGGCTTGGATATGTAGCTTGAAAGAGAGGGCAGAGTGGAGGATCACCCCAAGGCAACGAACATGCCGGACTATTTGTCCCGGTGTGCCGACCCGGCATTACACAGGCATGTGTCCCACAACATTACTCTCCACAATGCTATTACTTGTTAAGTCCACCTAACCACAAACACGTGCACAAGTGCTTGTGGTCAGGGATGATACATCTCACTGAGGGCACACTGGGTTAACATAGTGGAAGCCGGGACCCACACTGACCTTGGTATGGTGCACGTCCTCCCAACCCAGAGTATTGCGGGCCCTACGTCAATCTGGGTTGGCCCCACAGTCTACAGCCCTTGGACCTCCTCCTCCTCCTTTGCTTCCTCTTCAGCCTCCATCTCCCAAAGTAGCACTTCAGTAACAAGCTTGAAGAACTGCAGCACTGCCTCATCAAAGCGGCAACAGGCTGCGGTGAAGCTAATATGCTTATGTGACAAACAACACAATGATGAAGAGTTGTGGACAGCTATGAAAGAGCTGGCAGATCTGTGGCTGACACCGCTGAACCAACAGGCATGGTTGTGTGTGACAATGGCTGGAACTTGGTGGCTGGTCTGTGGTGAGGTAAGCTCACACACATGCCATGCCTCTCTCATGCACTTAACCTCATTGTTCATCCGCCCTTGCCGTGTTTCAGCAGTGCTTGCAGCTTCTGGCTCACCGACTGGTGTGTGATGTCCCCAGGCATTGGAACTCAACACTGTAGATGTTGAAAAGGATTTGTGAGCAGAAGAGGGCAGTTGGTGACTAGACTACCAGCATCAAAAAGAAGTGACTCATGAGAACTCAGAAAATCGGGAAGTTCAGGTAGCAGATGCCATATGAGCAGTGAAGCCAGAGAACCCTCGCCCTGCCAATGGTGAATCTGTCATACCCGTGGTGAGACTAAGAGTCAGTAGGAGAATACTACCTAGTTTAACTACACCAGTAGTGAGCACTAGACAACCAGTAAGACCCCCAGTCACACCAGTGTTGTGCAGATCTACCCGTACTACACAAGGTATACCACCCATCAGATATCGTATATAGCTAAGTTTATGTGAATGTTGAAATTGTGTATATATGTAACTGTTTTCAAGTTTGTGCCTACAGGTAATCTGTAAGAGTTTCCTTTGAATTTGCCAGTTTTGTTTTATGGCCATTGTACCACAGGACTTGTGTGGTCACCAATTTGTATATAGTTCACCATTTGCCCAGGAATGGACCATGGACATTGATGCTTGGACTTGTCATCATAGGACTGTTTTGGAGCTTGTGGTTTTTGTACATTTTTCATTTTTCAAAATCTTGTAACCTTCATACTGTTTACATGTTTTATATGTTATTCATATGTTTTTCATCAGCCCAGGAGTGCTGACTTGCACTAGGGGGGAATGTGGCGCCCCCAGGAGTATGGTCGCCACAATGGCATTGCCTTCCTCCAGGGAGGGTGATGTCATGCTTGGAAGCAATGAAGGGTCTCTCTAACAGTTAACCATGTCATGCAACATAGTTCCCACTCCAGGCCAGCAGAAGGAGCTCTGAACCAGAATTGGGGGAGGAGTGCTCTCTGAGGGCCAGGAGGGGAGATAGTTAGTGTGAGGAGGGCCACATGTGTAGACATGTGGAGAGAAGCTGGAGGTTGAGCTGAGAAAAGAGCTCCCTCCCAGTGAGAGCGCATGATCTGGAGCCTGGTCTCCACGGTTGTATGGATACTGAAGGTCCTGCAGCAGAAACCAGAGGAATAGGAAGCTGTAAATGCTCTATTCCCAACTAAGACTCGGAGGAACAACAGCAACGGGTGAGCCAAGAGAGAAAGAGGGCTACAGCTGTCTGCCATATGAGGTAGTTCTAAGAGAAGATAAGAAGGAGGAACTTCAGTGTAACAAAGTACTGCATGTACCTCAAGCCAGCGCTAGGAAGGAGACTACACAACCCATCTGATAGAGAGATTCCTGAGTTGCTTCCAGGCTAGCCTGCTCCTGTGCCATCTGTAATCAGGACCCTGGACTGCGTTTGCCAAGTAAAGGTAAAGAAACTGCACATTGTTGTGTCCTTGCCTCCTTCCTGCAACATCATCAGCACTGCTACATCTCTGTGCCAAACACTGCACCCTCTTCCTAAACATTCCGCTACACTTCCCTGGGACCAACAGCCCTACCTGTGGAGGGCTACAACATCATTGCTGCACTACACCATCTGTCCCAGAGGATCTGTCTGCAGCTTCGGCTTAACACCTCCCTTGCCGAACACCACAGGTGGCGTCACAAATCACTTATAAACTTTATTCCCAACTCAACACCTTTTACATGGGCGCCCAGGGCCATGGACTGGGTCACCGCTGCTGTGACAACCCCCTCTGAGAGACCGGCCCGGTACCGAGTACCCCACAGCTCTGGGAGGGTGACCCATTTGCAACTTGTGGTGGAGTCAATCCATCATTTTTTCTTTGTTCCTGTACTCTGTGTATAATTACAATTCATCTATATAATATTTATTGTATTATAAATAAACTGATTTTTCATTAATTTTTTGGTAATATGCTCTTGTGATTTGGTGCTTTAATTTAGCTACCAGATGGTGGATTTCCAGCTCAAAAAGGTAGCACATCAGTCACAAGCTGGAATCACTGCAGCAGTGCCTAATCAAAGCGGGAACTGTTATGAATGGGTCACCGAGGAGGATAGCAGGACCAGGCTAAGACACCTGGAAACCAGAGAGGTTGGTAACTAAGCGGATTGCAGACCCCTGATCCTATCCACACAACTAGCAGTAGCCGTGTAGCGTACCTACGATGCCCTAGACCAGTGGTCCCCAACCTTTTTTGCACCAGGGACCGGTTTCAAGCAAGACCATTCTTCCATGGCCCGGCAGGGCGGGGATGGAGGTGTGGCAGGGGCGGGGCTTTGGTCATAAGGGGGCGGGGCTATGGACACGGTTGTAGTGTAGCAGTGCATACTTATAATTAAATAACATTTATAATGTGACTCAACTCACCATAGGTTTTGAATGAGTGCTCCATCACCCCCTTCTCCCCATCATTGCCTTCACCCCATCACTCCCCTCTCCCCATCATTGCCTTCACCCCATCATTGCCTTCACCCCATCACTCCCTTCTCCCCATCATTGCCTTCACCCCATCACTCCCTTCTCCCAATCATTGCCTTCACCCCATCACTGCCGTCTCCCCATCATTGCCTTCACCCCATCACTCCCTTCTCCCCATCATTGCCTTCAGCCCATCACTCCCCTCTCCCCATCACTCCCCTCTCCCCATCATTGCCTTCACCCCATCACTCCCTTCTCCCCATCACTCCCCTCTCCCCATCATTACCTTCACCCCATCACTCCCTTCTTTCCATCACTGCCGTCTCCCCATCATTGCCTTCACCCCATCACTCCCTTCTCCCCATCATTGCCTTCAGCCCATCACTCCCCTCTCCCCATCATTGCCTTCACCCCATCACTCCCCTCTCCCCATCATTGCCTTCACCCCATCACTCCCTTCTCCCCATCACTCCCCTCTCCCCATAATTACCTTCACCCCATCACTCCCCTCTCCCCATCATTGCCTTCACCCCATCACTGCTGTCTCTCCATCACTCCCCTCATGGCCTTCTCCTCATGTCCCCATCTCCTCCAGGGCCAGGCTACACAAACACAGACCAACACACACATACATACACACACACACACACATATTATACGTACACACACACACACCACCTCTGTCCTCTCAACTGCCCGCCGCCCGCACTTCCTCGCTCTGACACAGCAGCGGCCGCGCTCTCCTCTCTGTGTCAGTCAGAGACAGGAAGCGCGGGCGGCGGGCAGGAAGCTGGACGGGTCCTTGCAGCTCCGCTCCTGCTATTCCCTCTTGCAGGCAGCGGAGCTGCTTGAATCGCTCCCTGCCGCCGCTACACACGCCGCCCCAGCCCCCGCTACGCCACTGACCGCCCCTGACTCCCCTTGTGTCCGCGGACCGGCAAGGGCACTGCAGCGGCCCGGTGCTGGGCCGCGGACCGGCGGTTGGGGACCCCTGCCCTAGACTCCTCGGCACAGCCGGAGAGCTAACTCAGCCTAAAGCAAGAAAGGTGAAATCTAAACTGCCCCGGAGCAGCCCCCAAACATATATTGTCTGTGAGACAAGATGAAAACACAAACGCAGGCAGGAAAATAGACTGAGCAAATGATGGGGCCCAGACTGACTAGACAGGACAGGAAAGGAAAGACACTGTCTGCAATCACACAAAAAACCCTGAAAAATCCAACACGTCTGATGCTCAAAAAAAACCACTGAAGTCACACGACTTCGCCCCCACTATATCAGCACTCTGATATATACTGAAAGCAAAGCAAAAAGAGACCAATATAACAGGGGACAGAGAAAACTGACACAAGCAGTAACATATGGGCGGTGATCCAGCACAGCCCCAGCAGAAGCAAGCTGACCCGCACAAAGCAGAGATAGACAAAACCAGATCAAATGCAAAAGATTAGCAAATGAACCACTTAGCTGAACCATGCAGGAGCAGAGCAGGAGGCATTAGACCTCAGAAGGCACAGGAAGAAAATCACCAGCAGGGATTGAAGGAAGTCAGCTGTCTTAAATACTCCAGTCAGAAACCCCAGATCTCCAGTCATCATTATCAGGTGGCAAGCCTCTGTCAGTCTGACCAGCTCCACTACCTCCAGTAACCACCAGAGGGAGCCAAGAACGAGAACTTGTAACACCTCTGTCAATCTGATCAGCTCCACTACCCTCAGTAACCACCAGAGGGAGCCCAGAAAGAGAATTCACAACAGGGAACAGGCTGTGCTGAAGCTAGTATGGTTCTGTGGAAAACGCCACAATGCTGAAGAGTTGTGGACAGCTATGAAACAGCAGGCATATCGGTGGATGAGACCGGTGAACCCACAGTCAGGCATGTTTGTGTGTGACAATGGGTGTAACCTGGTGGCTGCTCTTTGGCGAGCTCACACACGTGCCATGTCTGGCTCTTGCGTTTAACCAAATTGGTCAATGTTTTTTGAAAAGCAACACAGAGCTGATAAATCTGCTGATAAAAATACAATGCTCTCAATACCCATTTTAGAAAGTCAACTACAGCTTCACCGCCCTTGCCGTGATTCAGCAGCGCTTGCTGCTTCTGGTTCACCGACTGGGGTGTGATGCCCCCTGGCCTTGGAACTCTACACTGCAGATGTAGAAAAGGATTTCTGAGCATAAGAGAGCAGTTGGTGACTAATCTAGTATCCAGCATCAACAAGGTTGTCGGTATTCAGTTCTGTCTTCACACATAACATCTGAGGTGTGGACATGGATGTCTGACGTGTACCATCCTCCAAAACATTGAGAAATCCACCAAGAGGGTGAACATCAATGACAACATAACTAACGTCTCCATCCAGCTTATCTGTGTTGTAATTTGATTATTGAAAGTTATTATAGAACGAAAACATATTTACAGTTTAACAGTTTCAAACACAAGAGTCCTGAATAACAATGATAACAATAATCCAATAATGAAACCCAAATAAAACTACCCTGCTCATGACAGCTCACAATCTACACTAAGTAACGACAATAATAATTGAAGCAAAAAAAAATCCTGCGTGTGACAACTTACAATCTACACTAACAACGATAACAATAGTTTAAACCAAACAAAACAATCCTGCTCGTGACAACTTACAATAAAATGCGGTGGGGGAGCGAAAGACTACAGGGGTGTATTTGCAAGAAGGTATTTGCAATGATGTTTGTACTATGATCTTACTGAAGGTCGTTGTAAGTGTTGTAGGCATGAGGACAAGGAGGAGGAGGACAGCATGGTCCGTCGTCCTATTAGTGAGGAGATGGAAGTGTTGCCTGTTAGCAGTCTGGGACGCATTTGGCTGACTTTATGACGCGCTGCATTTCCCGTGACCCTTGCATTATAAACATTTTCGGTGACACTCATTACTGGTTGGTGATGTGGCGCCCCAAGGAGTATGGTCGCCACAGTGGCATTGCCTTCCTCCTTGGGAGGGTGATGTCATGCTTGGAAACAATGAAGGGTCTCTCTATCAGTAAAATACAACACACAGAACAGTTCCCACTCTAGGCCAGCAGAGGGAGCTCTGAACCAAACTGGGGGAGGAGCTGCTCTCTGGGGGCCGGGAAGGGGAAGTTAAGGCAGTTCTGTGAGGAGGGCAAAGAATGTGGATGTGGAGAAGAGGAGCTGGAGGATTGAGGGGAATTCAGGCCCACTTCTGGCTTCAAGCGTATGTTTCGGAGTCCGGTATCCGAAGTTGTATGGATGCTGATGGTCCTGCAGCAGAAACCGGAGGAACAGAAGGCTGTAAATGCTCTGTTCCCAACTAAGACACAGCAGTAACGTGTGTGAGCCAGAAGAGATAGAAGGCTACGGCTGCCTGCCATACGAGGGGCGTTCTAAAGAGAGCAAGCAAGGGGGATTTCAGTGTAACTCAGTACTGCAAGTACCTCAGATAAGCGCTAGAAAGGAGACTACACAACCCATCTGCATAGAGAGATTCCTAAGTTGCTTCCAGGCTAATCAACTCCTGTTCCATCTGTGATCGGACCCTGGACTGCACTGACAAAGCACAGTAAAGGTAAAGGAAACTGCACCCTGTTGTGTCATTGCCTTCTTCCTGCAACCCCTTCAGCACTGTTACATCTCTGTGCCTAGCACTGCACCCTCTCCCTCTACACCTATTACTACTGCCCTGGGACTACAGCTCCACCTGTGGGGAGCTCCAACATCATTGCCGCACCACACTATCTGTACTAGAGAAGCAACCCTGCAGTGCTGGTCAAACTGACCAGAAACCTCAGGTGGCGTCACGAATCATCTCAATAACTTTATCCCCATCACTCTACCCCTTTTACATTGACTGCCTGAGGCCACGGACCGGGTCACTGCCACTGTGACATCTCCCATTGAAATCAACGGGCCCGGCACCGAGTACCCTACTGCCTCCGGGGTGGGTCAGTGACACTACTAGACACACGCTACAAGGATAACTTTAAATCTCTTCTTCCAGAGGCAGAGAGGTGTACAAAAATGTTGCTGTACCAGAGGGCCCTTGTAGCGGAATGACTGCAAAAATTTCCCATGTGAGAATGCTAGCAGCAGACGTCTGAGTTTGTTGTACAACCAAGGAGTCCAAGCGAGAAAGACAGAAGTACATTCCAGCTCAGACAGGGGAACAATGGCAAAGTACTGGGACAGTTTTCTCAGACCCTCTCATCGTGTCGGCACAGAGGCAAGGGGTGCTGGCACAAGAAGTGCAATGTTTGGGTAGATGCTGAGGGAGTACCTTGCAGATCGTACAAAAGTCTGCCGGGATTCCTCTGTGCCTTTTAATTATTGGGTATCCAAGCTGGACATGTGGCATGAACGTGCTCTCTACGCCTTGGAGGTCCTGGCCTGCCCTACTGCTAGCATTCTGTCGGAGGGGGTTTTTTAGTGCCTGGTGGAATTACAACAGATAAGCGCATCCTCCTGTCAACTGACAATGCTGACAGGATGACTTTTATAAAAATGAACAAGGCCTGGATTGGGACAGACTACTGTACACCACCGAATGAAAGCAGCGAAACATAACCTTAAATACATTGTCTTTTTTGTGGAGAAGTATTCTGATGCACCTCTTCACAACCACATATGGGTATCAGCTTTCTGATTTGGTTTGTTTGGTGTTATACTCGTCCTTATCCTCATCCTCATCATCCACAACCAGTAGAACACATGGGTGAACGTATTCCGTGATGCAAAAGTCACTAAATTTTTGTGCAAGGGTGTTTTTATGATGCCCGTAACAAATTTGAAACCACAACAAATGTTACTCCCCCTGGGGGGAACTGTCATACAAATGAGATGTACGTATATTCTTCCCATTTATTCTTATATTTTCCAGTTTTACTATCTGTGGATCATCCTCCTAGGACCTAGTGTATAGCTCTCCAAAAGAAAAATATTTAAACACTATTATATCATATTTTAATTTATATCCCTGTCTCTGAGCTGTTGCTAGGGACATACATATCTTGTTGGACACATTATGGCTTCACATCTATGAACCTGTGTTTGGCTATACCTTTGGAGTCTTTTTTTTTAATTTATTTGTTTGATTTCAGTACGCTTTATCAATTTGTCTCCTCTTTCTCCGCCACTATATTACCAGGGTTAACGTGTTCTGTGCTGCTACAGGCAGTCCAATTTTTGACAAGGGTGTCTATGATGCTCATAGTATATTTTTAAAAAATGTACCCCCCATGGGGAAATGTTTATCAGCCCAGGCACTGCGTGTATATAACAAGAGTGACAGACTGGCCCAAAAAGGGAATTTAGGCCTAAAACGCCTCAATTTTTGGCACACGGATGTATGAGGCGTGTCAGAGATAGACCCCACTCTAAAATGTGGCCTGTTTTTTAAAAGAATGCAACATAGTGCTGTATATACGTACAGTTTCACCCAGATAAAATAAAAAAAAGCGCTGTAAACTGGCAAAACTTTGACCACACCAGATATGAGCTGCCATGGAGATACCACTATGACAAATATGTGTGTTTTTTCGGGGGTGGGCGTTTTGGCCTAACTAGTGCTGTATGTAAGTACAGTTTCACCCAGGAAAAAGAAAGAAAAGCACAGTAAACTGGCCAAACTTTGAGCACACACAGATACGAGCCGCCACAGAGATACCACTACAATGAATGCGTGACCTTTTTTTTTTAAAGGGCTAAATACTGCTGTATTTAAACAAAAGTGACAGCCAGCCCCCAAAAAATAAAACAGCCGTAAACTGGCCAAAGTTTGAGCACGCACAGATATGAGCTGGAACGGAGGTACCACACCAAAAAATGTGTGGCCTGTATTCCAATTGCACCTGGGGCTAGCTATATACACCTAATATATCCCACAGATAGCAGCAGCAGCACCAGAACACAGGAAGGGAATTGACCCTCTTGATGTATGCAATGCTCTATATACACACATACAGTGCCTGCAGGCCTTGCACTGATGTGTGTAGAGCGACGTACACTCCCCTGACTGCTTAACACTGGAACCTATATACTTTGGAAATAGTCCTTAGAAGGACTGTTGGTTTAGCTGGATGTGAGTATTTAGGACGGTAGACCCCACACTGACTAAGAAATGCCCAATTCTGACCATATCAAGGCAGCCACTCTCCCTACACTCAATCCGGAGCTGAATGCGCCGAGCAGGGCGGCGTCCGGTCCCTTATACCCCTGATGATGCTGTGCGGTCAGCCAATCATTGCACAACCACAAGAAAGATGGCTGCGGTGTTTCATGGCCTGGCAGACAATCCCTACACCGTGATTGGATCTCTAAAGTCCGCCAAAATTGCTGGGTGGAGACCCGGGTTCCCGACGAGTAATCCCGGAAGTGCTCGCTGCTCGCCGAGTACACCGAGCACAGTGATACTCGGGCGAGTACTGAGTAGTGGCGAGCACGTGCGCTCATCACTAATCTAATCCCATCATGTGCAATACGCCCCAAAGCCGTATATCTGATCCCAGCATGCCCAATACGCCCCAGAGCCATGTATCTAATCTTGTTATGTGCAATACGTACCAGAACCGTGTATCTAATCCCATTATGTGCAATACGTACCAGAATCGTGTATCTAATCCCATCATTTGTAATACGCCCCAAAGCTGAGTATCTAATCCCATCATGAGCAATACATCCCAGAACTCTTTAGCTAATCCCATCATGCTCAATATGCCCCAGAGCCATGTATCTAATCCCATCATGTGCTATATGCCCCATTGACATGTATCTAATCCCATTTTGTGCTATATGCCGCAGAGCTGGGTATCTAATCCCATCACACCCTATAAACTCCAAAACCAGGAATCTGATCCCATCATGAGCAATGCGCCCCAGAACCATGTATCTAATCCCATCATATGCAATATGCCCCAGAGCCATGCATCTAATCCCATTAAGTATGATATGCCCCAGAGTTGTATATCTAATCCCATCATGCATGATACACCCCAGAGCCGTGTATCTAATCCCATTAAGCATGATATGCTCAAGAGACATCTAATGCCCATTATGTGCGATACGCCTCACAGCGGTGTACCTAATCACCATTTTGCGTGATACACTCTAGAGCCACAGTGGGTCTGCTTTGAAACGTCTTGAGAATAAACCGCATGATCTAATCCCTCATCACGTCCTCCAGATTTCTTGAATCTAGCACAGCAGTGCAGACTACTACTCCTATCCTCCACCAATTGATCTACATGGATTTCCTGACCTGAGGGTACTGCAGCAGCTGTCACACTGTGACGCCTCTGGCTATTACGTCCAAGAGTGGACCCTCTGGATCGCGGATCCGGAGCCCCTGGGCCGAGCACACCTGGTGAAGACCGACCCCTATACAGGGATCGTTAGGGGCAAGACCGCAGGGGACGGAACCGCGACAGCCGGAGCCAGCAGGGACGACTCGGAGGACTGGCAGACAGAGCAGGAGAAGCGAAGTGGAGGCCAGAAGAAAGAGGCTGGAAGCCCACAGGAAAGGTACAGCGAGGACCACAGGAAGGAGGCAGGCAGACAGACACGGACGAGGAACAGGGCAGACAAAGGAACAGCAAGGGTAGGCAGGGTACACAGAAGAAGGTAGGGCCGATGGGTGCTGCGAGTCACAACAATCATCAGGCGCCCTCAGAATAGAGCGGACGCCTGATATATGCGGCGACCGGAAGTGCGCCCTACAGACCCTCCCCTAGCGACGCCCCCTGCCAACGGAAGAAGCCGGGGGAACGCGCGTGCGCGGCCTAAGGCCGCCGCGGTCACCCGCAGCAGAGCGGCAAGCAGCGCGGAGGAACGCGCGAACCGGAGGGCGCAGGTGAGAGGGAGCTGCGGCGGGCGCCGTCGCTAAAGGGGCATCGGCGGGCACGGCCGCCGATGTCACAGTACCCCCTCCCATATGCCCTCTCCTTCTGAGGTTGGTTAGAAATCTTTTCATGATAAGGGGGGCATCGACATTCTCTCGGGGCTCCCAGGACCTCTCCTCTGGGCCAAAACCCTTCCAGTCGATAAGAAAAAGAGTCTTACCTTTGACCCTTTTCATAGCCAGGATGTCCTTTACTTCAAAGACATTGTCAGAACAAATTGGCGAGGGAGGGGACATGGAGGTTGGTTGGAACCGATTCAAGACCACAGGTTTAAGGAGCGAGATATGGAAGGCGTTAGGGACCCGGAGTGACGCCGGCAACCTCAATTTGTAGGCTACCTTGTTAATGCGCCCAAGTACTTCAAAAGGCCCGATGTACCGAGGACTTAATTTGTAAGCAGGGACTTTCAGGCGAATATGTTTGGTAGAAAGCCAGACTTTGTCCCCGGGCTGGTACGGGGGTAGATCCCTTCGTCTTTTGTCCGCGTGTTTCTTAATTCGGACGTTGGCTAGCTCGAGCGCCTCTCTGGTCTCCTTCCAAATTTGCGAAAACTCCTTGGCGAGAGTGTCTGCTGCAGGAACTCCAGACGATGCGGAAAAGGGCAATGGAACCCCAGGATTTAGCCCAGTTACCACAAAGAACGGTGTCTTGGACGTTGATTCGCTGGAATGATTATTATGAGCGAATTCTGCCCAAGGTAGAAGAGAGACCCAATTATCCTGATGGGCGTTAGAAAAGTGGCGTAGGTAGGTGGTCAGAATTTGGTTAATCCGTTCCACTTGGCCGTTGGTTTGAGGATGATACGCTGAAGAGAAGTCGAGAGACGTGCCCAGGAGCCGACAGAGGGCCCTCCAGAATCGGGAAGTAAACTGGACCCCTCGATCGGTCACGATTCGCAGAGGGAGGCCATGTAGCCTGAACACGTGGTGGATAAAGATTTCGGCCAACTTTGGGGCAGATGGCAGTCCGACCAAGGGAATAAAGTGGGCCATCTTGGAAAAGCGGTCAGCGACGACTAAGATGGTAGTACACCCAGCCGAGCGAGGGAGATCAGTCACGAAATCCATGGCGATTTGCTGCCAAGGAGCCTCTGGGACAGGCAACGGATGAAGGAGGCCGGAGGGGAGAGTCCTTGGAACCTTGTTCTGAGCACAAGACCTGCAGGAGGCTACAAAGTCCTTAGCATCCTGGTGGAGAGAGGGCCACCAGTAATACCGGGAAAGAAGCAAAAGAGTTTTCTTAATCCCAACGTGCCCAGCAACCTTGGAAGAATGTCCCCAGCGCAGTACTTCCAGGCGTTTGTTTGGAGGGACGAAGGTCTTGCCAGGCGGAGGGTTAGAGAAACTCACGGGGGCCACGGAGATAACTTTAGCCGGCTCGATGACATACGATGGATCCTCCTCCCTCTCCGGAGGCTGCAAAGACCTGGAAAGCGCATCGGCTTTGATGTTCTTACTGCCGGGCCGGAAATGGAGCTTGAACTCAAAACGGGAAAAGTACAGAGCCCACCTGGCTTGTCTGGAGTTGAGTCTCTGGGCAGATTGCAGGTAGGCCAGGTTCTTGTGGTCCGTGAAGATAGTAAAGGGGTGCACTGCCCCCTCGAGCAGATATCGCCATTCCTCCAGCGCCATTTTAATGGCCAATAATTCCCGGTCCCCAATGGAGTAGTTGCACTCCGCCGGAGAAAAGGTTTTGGAGAAGAACCCGCAGGGGACAAGACGTCCAGATGGAGCCTGTTGGGAGAGAACCGCCCCAGCTCCAGTGGAGGAAGCATCAACTTCCAGAATGAAGGGCCTACTGGCCACAGGACGGTGTAAAATCGGAGCAGAAGCAAACGAGCGTTTCAGGGCAAGAAAGGCGTCCTCGGCTTCAGAGGGCCAGACGTTAGGCTTCGTCCCCTTACGGGTCAGGACCGCAATGGGCTTGGTGACTGTAGAGAAGTGGGGTATAAACTGCCGGTAATAATTAGCGAAGCCGAGGAAACGCTGGATGGCCTTTATGCCAACCGGACGAGGCCACTGGAGTACCGCGGACAGCTTGTCCGGATCCATCTTAAGACCGGAATCCGTGATGATGTACCCCAAGAAGGGTAACGCTGTTTGCTCGAAGAGGCACTTCTCGATCTTGGCGTAAAGACGATTTTCTCGAAGGCGCTGCAGGACCATGCGTACACTTCTCCGGTGGGAGGAGAGGTCGGTCGAGAAAACGAGGATATCGTCCAAATATACCACTACGCAGGAATAGAGTAGGTCTCGGAACACCTCATTTACGAATTCCTGAAACACCGCTGGAGCGTTGCAGAGACCGAACGGCATGACCATGTATTCATAATGGCCGTCCCGGGTATTGAAGGCCGTCTTCCACTCGTCCCCCGCTCGGATTTGGATTAAGTTGTAAGCTCCCCGCAGATCCAACTTCGTGAAGATTCTGGCCCCCCTCAGGCGGTCGAAGAGTTCAGGAATCAGCGGGAGCGGGTACCGGTTTTTGACCGTGATGTTGTTCAGGCCCCGGTAGTCAATACAGGGTCGCAGGGACCCATCTTTCTTCCGGACGAAGAAGAAACCTGCGCCCGCAGGGGACGAGGACTTTCGGATGAACCCCTTGGCCAGATTTTCCTGTATATATTCCGACATAGCCGAGGTCTCTGCTGGGGACAAAGGATATGTTCTCCCTCTGGGAGGAGTGGCACCAGGAACTAGGTCGATGGGGCAGTCATAGGAGCGATGAGGGGGTAAGGAATCCGCCTCCTTCTTGCTGAACACGTCGGCAAACGTGTGATAGGGTGCGGGTAAGCCCGGGAGGTCGGCGGGCTTCGAGCATGGACGAGGACGCGTGAGGGCCCGTAGGCAGTGCTCCTGGCAGGAGTGCCCCCAACGGAGAACTTCCCCAGAGCGCCAGTCAATCACAGGTTCGTGCCGTCTGAGCCAGGGCAGTCCTAGGAGAACCGCATGGGCTAATTGTGGCAGGACATAAAAGGCTATCTTTTCGAGGTGGAGAGCTCCGATTTGAAGATCTACTTCGACGGTAATCATGGTGATGAGTCCGGGTAAAGGTTTACCATCAACGGAGGAAATAGCGCGAGGGTTCTTCAATACCAACACCGGAATCTGGAATTTGTCAACCTCCTCCTGGCGGATGAAATTACCGGCAGCACCCGAGTCCACATACGCCTCCACAGACCCACGCCCCCGACCTGTAATTAGCAAAGCTGAAAGAGTAAGGGGAAGAGAGGAATTTTGATCACCTAGGGGGTCCTCTCTTACCTGACCTAGGTGGAGGCATTTCCCGACCTCTCTGGCTTCTCTGGACAGGAACGCACGAAATGGTTGGCCCCTCCACAGTACAGGCAGAGGCCCTTGGTCATCCTCTCCCTGCGGCGTTGCTCGGACAGTCTGACCCGATCAACCTGCATAGGTTCAGGAGCGGCGCTAACAGGAGATACAGGGAAACGGGGGACAGGAGCCTGATACAACCTAAAGGACCTTCTCTCTCCGACTGCCTCTCTAGCGCGCTCCTGAAAGCGTAGGTCTATGCGAGTGGCCAGCGAAATAAGGTCCTCCAGAGTGGTGGGGGTGTCTCGCCCGGCAAGCTCATCCTTGATCTTGCTGGAGAGGCCTCTCCAAAAGGCTCCCACTAGAGCCTCATTGTTCCACCCTAACTCAGAAGAGAGGGTCCGGAAGCGGATGGCGTATTGCCCCACTGTGAGGGAACCCTGGCGGAGGTTAAAAAGGGCCTCAGTGGAGGATGCTAAGCGACCCGGTTCATCGAATACCTTGCGAAAGGTTTCTAAGAAGGTCTGTAAATTTAGCACTACGGGGTCATCTCTCTCCCACAAGGGGTTCACCCAGGACAGAGCCTCACCCTCAAGATGGGACACAACGAATGCCACCTTGGCGCGGTCAGTAGGATACTGAAGGGGGGCAAGCTCAAAATGTAGCCTGCATTGATTTAAAAAACCCCGGCATAACTTGGGATCTCCGCCGTACCTGGGGGGTTTACCCAGACGGGGAGCCGGAGTAGGGGCTACATCCGGGGAGGAAGTTGCAGCGGCAGCAGAGGATTGCAGGGCCAGCAATCGGTCATCCACGGATGCCATGTAACCCAAGATGTGGGATTGGGCGTCGCGCTGCTGCGCGAGCTCCTGTTGAAGGCTGACTAAGAGAGGAGCGTGCCCGGGGTCAGAGGTCTGCAGGGCGGACAACCGGGTGTCCATAGACTTCATAAAGGACATTATCCGGTTCTGATTTTCACGAAGGAACAGCAATTCCTTTTGTGTGGCGGCTGCGGCACCGGCGGGATCCATGGCCTGATGATACTGTGACGCCTCTGGCTATTACGTCCAAGAGTGGACCCTCTGGATCGCGGATCCGGAGCCCCTGGGCCGAGCACACCTGGTGAAGACCGACCCCTATACAGGGATCGTTAGGGGCAAGACCGCAGGGGGCGGAACCGCGACAGCCGGAGCCAGCAGGGACGACTCGGAGGACTGGCAGACAGAGCAGGAGAAGCGAAGTGGAGGCCAGAAGAAAGAGGCTGGAAGCCCACAGGAAAGGTACAGCGAGGACCACAGGAAGGAGGCAGGCAGACAGACACGGACGAGGAACAGGGCAGACAAAGGAACAGCAAGGGTAGGCAGGGTACACAGAAGAAGGTAGGGCCGATGGGTGCTGCGAGTCACAACAATCATCAGGCGCCCTCAGAATAGAGCGGACGCCTGATATATGCGGCGACCGGAAGTGCGCCCTACAGACCCTCCCCTAGCGACGCCCCCTGCCAACGGAAGAAGCCGGGGGAACGCGCGTGCGCGGCCTAAGGCCGCCGCGGTCACCCGCAGCAGAGCGGCAAGCAGCGCGGAGGAACGCGCGAACCGGAGGGCGCAGGTGAGAGGGAGCTGCGGCGGGCGCCGTCGCTAAAGGGGCATCGGCGGGCACGGCCGCCGATGTCACACACACCTTGATTCTTCAGTTGTGGGTTAAACAACCCCAAAAGGTGAGCAATTCCTAAACCTCTCACCTAGAATGATTTCTCAGGCAGATAAGACCCTATTGGTGTCTCCCCCCTATCATGCTGCCTGTGTCATTTAGAAAGTAGCCATTCAGAATAGGAAGGAAGCGATGCCGCCGCCGCC
This sequence comes from Dendrobates tinctorius, assembly GCF_039654945.1. Taxonomy (NCBI): domain Eukaryota; kingdom Metazoa; phylum Chordata; class Amphibia; order Anura; family Dendrobatidae; genus Dendrobates; species Dendrobates tinctorius. The sequence goes on along the minus strand of NW_027361689.1, from coordinate 18,304,289 downwards.
GATCATCTGGAGTGGTGAATATTTTCTTTTATTCTTTTTTCTTAAAACACAGTGGGGGGAGCACAATAAGGGGTCGAGGAGGATAGGATGCAATACAAAAACTTATATTGAAATGGGGGAGGAGGACACTATACAGGGACTTATAATGAATGGGGGGCAGGACACTATACAGGGACTTTTAATGAATGGGGGGCAGGACCCTATACAGGGACTTATAATGAATGGGGGGGCAGGACACTACACAGGGACTTATAATGAATGGGGGGCAGGACACTATACAGGGACTTATAATGAATGGGGGGCAGGACACTATACAGGGACTTATAATGAATGGGGGCAGGATACTATATAGGGACTTATAATGATTGGGGGGAGAGAAGATGCTGTACAAGGACTTATAATGAATGGGGGCAGGACACTATACAGGGACTTTTAATGAATGGGGGGCAGGACACTATACAGGGACATATAATGAATGAGGGGCAGGACCCTATACAGGGACTTATAATGAATGGGGGGCAGGACACTATACAGGGACTTATAATGAATGGGGGGCAGGACACTATACAGGGACTTATAATGAATGGGGGCAGGATACTATATAGGGACTTATAATGATTGGGGGGAGAGAAGATGCTGTACAAGGACTTATAATGAATGGGGGCAGGACAGTATACCATGACTTATAATGAATGGGATAAATTTATGGACTTCAGTGCGCTGCTTGACAAATTCACGAATCCAGGTTATGAGAAAGAATAACTGTTTTGTTTCCCAACGCGTTTCGAAGTGTATACCACTTCTTCCTCAGGGAATGACATATGATATGTCATCCCCTGAGGAAGAAGTGGTATACACTTCGAAACACGTTGGAAAATAAACAGTTAATCTTTCTCATAATCTGGATTTGTGAATTTGTCAAGCAGCGCACTGAAGTCCATAAATTTATTCCATAAAAATCTGAAGTTCTGGCAGTCACGGAGTTGACCTTTGGACGTGCAGCAAGCCGACTACGGATCTTACATGCCTGAACCTCTCCTGGAAAGGGTGAGTGAATTTTTATTTATTCTTCTAACAATAACCCGGATAAGACCCTATTGCGCTTTTTGTTCCTTTAGTTTATTTGCATTACAATGAATGGGGAGAGAGGATGCTGTACAGGGACTTACGATAATATTGCTCCATATGTATTATGTATTGCTCCATGCAGTATATAATGGGCCCCATATATTGCTCCAAACATTATATTGGGCCCCATATATTGCTCCATACAGTACAATGGCCCATATAGCACTCATACAGTATAATGACCTCATATATTGCTCCATACATCCATGTAGTATAATGGCCCCATATATTGCTCCATACAGAATAATGGACCCATATAATGCTATATACACTATATAATGGGCTGTATATTGATCCATACAGTATAATGACTCCATATACTGCTTCATACAGTATAATGGCCCAAATATTGCTTGATACAGTATAATGGGAGCTTTCTGTGGATGTAACATGCAAAATCCTAAGTAAAGAAAGTGTTAAAGTTGACTCGGACTCTGTCTCCATTGGTGGGGGTCCCCTAGAAGAAGAACCGTTATGGCCTGGGAAGTGCCGGGTGAAGCTGAATCTGGAAATGCAGGTATGCTGAGAAGAAGAGTATTGTTTCATGTAGGGGATGGACTGGACACAGCTGCTACAGTAATAAGATGATGCAAGCTTAGACTACACAAGATGCTCCACAGTTTTCACAGCGGTTCGCACGGTTTGATAAGTCTGCATCCACAACTTTATAAGTGCCGTACTATGTGCTAGAAATGTGATTTTAGTGCATTTTTTGGTGGTGTCGCAGGTTAGGACTAGTAATGGGATAAGTTGTTATCGGATATAGATAAGGTGATAAATAGACAAACTGCAAAGCACTTCATTTAAAATGATGTTGTGTTTATCCCCCGAAAAAAATCAAAGTTTCAGCCACTAATTGTCTCTCTTCTCAGAGGCCCCAGAACACAGTTTGGCTGATCATTCATTAGTGTCCTCTCCCAATTCCTCCACACACTGCAGCACTCGCTCTGTCCAGCGCTTTAGTGTTCTTTGCAAAGAGCCACTGCCAGACTCCTCTGGCTACAGCTTATCTCACCGAGAACAAAAACATCGGGAGTCCTGCTCTGCACCCGTCTATTTTGAGGCTTGCTGGCACTTAGGGCCCCGTCACACACAGCGAGATCGCTAGCGAGATCGCTGATTTTGTGACGCATCAGCGATCTCTCCAGCGATATCGCTGTGTGTGACGGGGATCTCTGATCGTGCAGGATCGTCCTAGGCCATTTTTTGATCATTGGTCTCCCGCAGGCCAGCACGCATCGCTGCGTGTGGCAGAGAGAGACCAGCAATCAGCGACGCTGGACACTGGTTTCTAACGTAAACATCGGGTAACTAAGAGCCGCACGGCTCTTGGATAACCGCTGTTTACCCTAGATACCAGCGCACACTGGTATCTAGGGTAAACAAACAGTGGGTATCCAAGAGCCGCGCGGCTCTTAGTTACCCGATGTTTACGCTGGAAACCAGCTTGCTCGCTGGTCCTGATCGCTGGAGGGGCTGTCTATGTGACAGCTCACCAGCGATCAGCCTAACGATGTCCCAGTGATCCCATCCATGTCGGATCATTGGTGGGATCGCTGGGACAGCGTTATGTGTAACAGGACCTTAAGCGAGGTGAACTACAAGAGTTAAGGACCACCCTTGTTGGGTACACCATGTTGCGGTGGGATGGCTTTTAAGTTCTAAGTCCCCTATGTTATTGTGGCGCCCCTGAGGGTTCAGTCACCACAGAGGTGCTGCATCTCCTCCTGAGGTGTGGTGCCCCACCATCCAGGTAAGGTGGAGACACCTGACCACACTCCAACACCTGCATCCCACACAACATAGTAGTGTAGCAAAGCACCTTTGGTGGCTCCCTGCTTGGAACACGAAGAGTGCTGGGAGGTGGGTGGAGCTTAGTTGCACAAGAGAGCGGGAAATTATTAGGAAAAGGTCAGTCTGTGAGAGGAGATCCCCTGAGTGGGATGGATGGAAGGAGGTGCTGCAGCAGTCTCCTGTGACCTGGAGCTGATGGCACTGGAAATAGAGATATAGAAAGCCTGATTCTCTATAAGGAAGAAAGATTTGTACGGAATGTAAAGAGAAGAGAACTAATGACTTGGGTCAGAGTGGAACCCTTCCTCAAGTTCTAAGCGCATGGCCGGGGTCCGGTCCCCGAGGTTGTATGGATACTAATAGTCCTGCAGCAGACACCAGAGGAATAGAAGTTGTCACCACTTTATTCCCACACAAGACTTAGGCCTCTTTCACACATCAGGTTTTCGGCTTCAGGCGCGATCCGGCGCTTTTGACTAAAACCGGATCCGTCGAAATGCAATGCCGGATCCGGTTTCCCTCCCATTGACTTGCATTAGAGCCGGATCGAGCCGGATGGCCATGCGTTTCATCCGATTTTCGCCGGATCCGGCAATGTGACGCGATCCGGCGTCTGGAAAAAACGGAGACTGTAACGTTTTTTGTATCCGTCGAAAAAGCCGGACACGCCGAATCCGGCGTGTCCGGCTTTTTCATACAATGAAAGCCTATGAGCGCCACAATGCGCCGGATCCGGCGACAGCCGGATCCGGCGGCGGGATCCGGTTTCTTTGGTCTGAGCATGCTCAGTAGCTCTGCCCACAGGACATATATAAAAGCAAGACAATGGGACCCTCAGCCACACCCAACATGCCACCCAAGCCAAGAACCAGGAGCAGGAGAAGGCAGCAGACATCTGCAGCAGCAGCACCATCAGCACCACCCCAAATGGAGCAGCATGCTGAACAACGGGAGGGGAGTCCAGCAGTAGATGAGAGACGGTAATTATCAAATCCCCCATTCCTCCAAACTAGGGCTATGGAATATCAAGATATTCATTGGCCCTTTGTTTCTCTTTATTCAACAGCCGCCCAATAGATGCAGCAGCAGCAGCAGCAGCAATGGCAGCAGCAGAAACACCACCCACAGCCATGGAGTCTGGCCATGAGGAAGACAGCACATCTTCTGGGAGCCCTCCCTCGCATCGTCAGCGTTTGACGGTAAGTTTTTATTTCCAAAATCCATCATCTCTGTAATATATGTGTATTCATTGCCTTTTATTTCAAAACAGGAATCACAAGATGAAGAGGAGCTCCCAGAAGAAGAAGGAAGGGGTGGACAGACACTTGGAGAGGGCTCACAATTGGTAAGATTTTTGCATCAAACGCAGAAACACAACATCACACTATACACAACACATAGAAAACAATGTTCTGCAGACCACACACAGCAAACAAATGCCTACATCCAAAGACATAACATTTTTTGTTTTCTTCTCTAGTCTTCCCAATCTGGTGCTCGGCCAAGAGGTCCTCGCAGTGCCTCCCAGGGTCGTCGGCGACAGCAACGCGGCGGTCACCAGCGTGTAAGTATAAATATTTTTGCTTTGTTTTTTTTGCACTTTTTATTTCATTTCTTTTGTGGAGGCTAATTATGTTATTTTTGTCTTTTTCTTTAACAGCCTTCACAGCGTGCTCCCGACTCTGACGGTGAGGATGGAGGGATTGATGTGGACCGCCTCATCGATCTCGTCAGAGAAAGGGAGCCGCTCTGGAATATGGCTGACCGACGCCACGCTGACCTGATCGTTACCCGACGACTCTGGGAGGAAATCTGTTCGCTCCTTGTGGACCGCTGGGAGGACCTCGAAGCTCGGGCCCAGATAAAAGAGCGTAAGTATATACAGTACCGGTTGCTTGATTTAAACCAGTGTTTCCCGAACTCCAGTCCTCGTGGTCCCCACGGATCATGTGTTCAGGATTTCTATTTACTTTGGAAATCCTGAAAACATGACCCCTGGGGACCATGAGGACTGGAGTTTGGGAAACACTGATGTTGTATACTAACCACTTTGTCCTTTCTCGTTTCAGGGGAGAGAATTGTGAAGCGGTGGCGGTCTGTGAGGGATCGTTTCAAGAAGGAGTTCAATAAAGAGATGCGGGCCCCGAGTGGATCTGGAGGACGCAGGAGCAAATACAAGTACGCACGAGCCCTGTCGTTCCTCCGGGAGACAATGCTCACCAGAAGGTAAATATTACACACCACATGTGACAAAAAAATGTTTAGATGTAACTTTTTTTTTTCAGCCAGGGCCATACCATGTCACTATTTTAATTGTTTTTTTTTCACTTTATTCCACAGCACGGTGAGCAGCACTCGGGAGCCTGCACGATTGGACCCTTCTGAGGCGATCCCTGAGGAGACCGGCACCGAGGGACACTTCGACCGCCCCGGTACATCTGCACCTTCCCAGCCTTCCCACACATTCGACCCATCTGTCCCATCCACCAGCACAGGAGCATCGTGGCCGCCTACATTACATGAAGCTGCTGGTGAGGAGATCGCTTTCCCTTTACCCCACCCTTCTGCCCCTGCCACCTCTAGTACACCTGCGGGTACTGGGCGGCAGCGGCAGAGGGGTCAGGAAAAGACTTATGCGCCAGAGTTCTTGCATCTGAATGCATCTTTCCAGAACTGTCTAAAAGTCTTGTCAGAGCAAATCTCCGCAGGCTATCAGCAGATCAACTCCAGCATTCTGGAGGTGAAGACACTTCTGCAAACCATGCATTCAGAAGCAAGATCTTCGCCAAACCACACCTTTTTCAGGTCTGTTGTGGAGCGCATGGAAACGCTCTCTCCTGCCCAGCAGATGCATGTAATGCATTCATGCCACGCTGCTCTCCAGCAAGTTACCTCCCAACCTCCTCCTCCCACCACAGTAGTTCCTCCACCTGCACCCCCTCCAGCCACTTTCCATCCTCCCCCTCCTATTACATCTACACCCCCTCCAGCCACTTTCCATCCTCCCCCTCCTATTACATCTACACCCCCTCCAGCCACTTTCCATCCTCCCCCTCCTATTACATACCATCCACCTCCCCAGCACCATCCACCTCCCCAGCACCATCCACCTCCCCAGCACCAGCAACCTCCCCAGTACCAGCAACCTCCCCAGCACCATCCACCTCCCCAGCACCATCCACCTCCCCAGCACCATCCACCTCCCCAGCACCAGCAACCTCCCCAGTACCAGCAACCTCCCCAGTACCAGCAACATCCCCAGTACCAGCAACCTCCCCAGTACCTGCAAACTCCCCAGTACCAGCAACCTCCCCAGTACCAGACATCTCCCCACTTCCAGCAACCTGCCCCGTACCAGACATCTACCCACTTCCAGCAACCTGCCCCGTACCAGACATCTCCCCACTTCCAGCAACCTGCCCCGCACCAGACATCTCCCCACTTCCAGCAACCTGCCCCGTACCAAACTCCTTCCCCATACAACTTGCCATCAACATCATCTGCTCCTACAGTCCCTGCCCAACCCTCCACTCCACCACCCACCACCTCTTCTGCTTCCCACATGTCCACCCATTCTGTAGTTTTTTCCACACCTTCACCTCTAACTGTTCCTTCCCCACCACGATCCCAGTCCTCTCTCCACACTCCCAGTGTCGAAGTGTCCCGCAGCCCCTCCAGCAGTATTTCCACCACACACTACACAGATTTATAATGTGTGTATTTAAATAAAAATGACCAGTTTTATGGTTTCAAAGCTTTATTAAACAAGTTTATTAAAATTTTAAAAAGTTTACTAAAAAAAAATTTTTCAATGAAAGTTAAATTATTTTACACTGGTTGTCTGTCATTTCTTTCTGCGGCGAAAAAGGTTAAATACAGGGTATTTAAAAGGTGAAATGGTATTCAAAACTAGGTATATAACTGTGGGTAAATTTTAGCTTTTTGCCACAGTTGTGTTCCTGGTTGTGTTTGAAGCAAAGTATTTCACCTAAAAAGTTGTGTTTATTGTTGGTGATTTCATAACAATGTACACAACTTTTGTTAAAAGGTGAAATACTTTGCATAAAACACAACCAGGTACACACCTGTGGCCTAAAGCTAAAAATAGAGACCATGACAAGATAGCCAACTTTGGTTGGCAAAGGTATATACTGTTGGTACAGAAGGTACACAAGTTTGGTTAGGGCACAAATCTTTCACACTCTGTCATCCTGCCAGTGTACTCTGCCTTGAGGTGACATAAAGTATAGTGCAAAATTGTCCCTCTTTACTGAAACCGTCACAGAACTTCTAGTGGTAATGTCATGGTAATCTTGCAAGGTGGTTTCTTCAGAGGTGTCCTCAATGGAAATGGGTTCCTTGCAGATAACAAAATTGTGGAGTACCACGCACGCTTTGATCACCTCGTCCACAGTTTTTTGTCTTGAGGTTGATCGCAGTCAATAGGACCCGCCATTTGGCTGTCAGAATACCAAAGGTACATTCAACCATTCTTCTTGCTCTTGTGAGGCGGTAATTAAAAATGCGTTTTGGTCTTGTCAATCCTCTGCTAGAGTACGGTTTCAAAAGGTGTTCTGACAGCTGGAAGGCTTCATCCCCTACACAGACAAATGGCATAGGTGGACCAGATGTTTGCGGCAGCGGTCTAGGTGGTGGGAACTGGAAGGTGTTTCCATACAGTTTACGCCCCATGGCAGACAGTTTGAAAACTTGAGAGTCATTGGAGCGGCCATAGGCCCCAATATCAACCGCAATAAATTTGTATTCCGCGTCAGCGATGGCCATGAGGACAATTGAAAAATATTTCTTGTAATTGAAATATTCCGATCCCGATCCAGCTGGCTTTACAATGCGGATATGTTTCCCGTCCACAGCGCCCAAGCAGTTGGGAAACTGACATATCTGTTGAAACTTGTCAGCAATTTCAATCCACCTCTCTGTTGTGGGCTCTGGTAAAAACTCTTCAGCTAAGGAGTCCCACAGTGCACGGCATGTGTACTTCACAATTCCAGATATGGTGGAAATCCCGAGTCTGTACTGGAAATGCAGTGACGAAAGGGATTCTCCAGTTGCAAGAAATCTGTGGGGAATTAAAAAACAATCAATTAGTTTTAAATCACAGCATTACATACCAAAACTGACCTATAACACTTGGAGATACAAACTACCACCAACAAGATTGCAGTGAAAGTGTGCTCTGATGCGATCACATCCAATAAATGTGGCTTACCTTAAAGTCACCATCAGACGCTCTGCGGGTGAAACAGAGAAGCGGCAATAGGTGTCCGCTTTTCTTATGAGGTGTGCAATGCACTCCACCAAGTAATCAAAATTCTCCATTTTCATCCTAACATATCCAAAAAATTTATCCGGGTTTCGTCGAAGGTCCATGCAGAGTGTAGAATAGACCCCACGCGTCATTCTCTTGGCTGTGATGGGGTGGATCCACAAACGTCGTCTACGATGCCTGATGCGCTGCTGTCTCGCTCTCTCCTTCTCCAGAACAATCACCCTCAAACGATTTGCCTCCGCTGTAAAATCCGCCAAATTCTTCAAAATATTTCCAATCACAACATCCATCTTCGCCAGTAACTTGCTCTTCTCTCCAACCTGCACTTTCTCCTCTCCAACCTGTCAAAGAAGGGCTGTAGGAACACTCTATATATAGTTTTCCAGTAGCCAATCCCGTTCGGAAGGCCACAAGGGTCAATTTTAAAAACTGGATCCGGCGTAATCCGTCGAAAAACGGATAGAAAAACGGATGAACCGGATGAGACGGATCCGGTTTTGTCTGTCAAGAAAAAGACGGATCCGGCAGAAAACCGGATCCGTCACATCCGGTTTTACTAAACATTTGCCGGATCCGGCGTTCCGGCACGACGCCGGATCGCGCCTGACGCCGAAAACCTGAAGTGTGAAAGTAGCCTTAGGGGCACAACAGCAACATGAGTGAGCTGGGAATTGGTAGCAAGTCTGCCGTACAAGTAGAGTTCAAAGGAACATCTTACAGGAGGAACTTGGGTTTAACACACAACCACAAGTACTTCATTACAAGCGCTGGAAAGGAGACGTTCAGAAAAGGCACATATGTTGGCGGAGTGTTGGAACGGAGTACTTCATCTTGCCTGGAGGTTAGCTGAGGCCCTGACCTGGAGGACACGGCACGGATGCGGGCCCCTGTATGCTCAACAGACTGTGAGTAAAGCTTTGGAAGTACATGCCCTGGTGTCCTCTGCTTATTCCTGCGCCAACCCACTCAGCACTGCTACATCTCTGTGCTTAACACTACACCGTTCTCCTCTCCTCACTACTTCTCCATCTACACTGCCCTGGGACTACAGCCCTACCTGTGGAGGGCCACAACATCATTGCTGCACCACACCATCTGTCCCAAAGGATCTGTCTGCAGCGTCGGCTTAACATCTTCATTGCCGAACACCACAGGTGGCGTCACGAATCATCCATTTATAAACTTTAATCATCAGCCAGTCTATTTCTTTTACATGGACGCCCAGGGCCACGGACCGGGTCACTGCCACTGTGACAACTCCCATTGAAACCAACGGGCCCGGTACCGAGTATGCTACAGCCCTGGCGGGCGATTCATTTTTAACATGTACTATTACCATTTACTTACTGCAGGGTATTTGCTCATTTGTTTTTATTCTACGTTCCAAAATCAGACATCCCAGATCCTTATCTACCCAACATCATCTGTTGGGACGCAGCGTTTTAGTTTGGGGCATACAAGCCATTGGACTTTGTCAGGAGCAAAGCTTACTGGGAAATAAGGGGAAAGAACGTTTCCAGCACCTATAATGCTGGCAGAATGCTGATGACAACGAGCCACCCATTGAAAAAGAGCACATTGCAAGTTACTGAGCATGATAATTGGGATAGATACTATATATAGACTGATATGTGATCCAAAAGTATTTTTAACTGGGGGATGAAGACATCATAACCATGTAGGTATGTTTTAAAGGAAAGCCGTCAGCAAGTTTTTACTATTTAATATGAGCACAGCGTAATGTAGGTGCAGAGCCCCTGATTCCAGGGATAGTAACATAGTAACATAGTTAGTAAGGCCGAAAAAAGACATTAGTCCATCCAGTTCAGCCTACAAAATTCTGTCAGAATAAATCCCCAGATCTACGTCCTTCTAAAGAACCTAACAATAACTAAGATACAGTCACTTGATCGGCAGTTTGCTTTAGTTTCAATACAATCAGTATTTTATCAACAGGAAATTATCAATAGAGAACTATGTATCACGTACCAGGCAGTCCAGCTAATCAGTGTGACCCAATCCCCACCGCTGGTTAGCAGCTTTATGCCTATGCACAGTGTACACAATAAACTGCCAATCAATGGTGTGGGCGGGGTTATACAGAGCTCTGCATTCTGCTCCATCTACAGCAGAGAAAACAAAGATTCTATCAAAACTACATTAAGCAGCCCAGTAAATGACACATCGCTGGAATCAGGGTCTCTGCCCCTACATAATGCTGCTCTCAGATTACAAAACCTGCAGACAGATTCCCTTTAATTGAGCTGTATGAGAGATGGATTTGGGAAGATGTGTGTGACTTTTTTCCAGTTTTTTTAATCTTTAAATGTATATCCTAATCCATTAGAATATTTGATTATTGCTATCAAATTAATTAAACACTCTGTAATTACTAGCTGACATTTATTAAATGATATCCACTTGTAAGCATCAATTTCTCTTCTTTAAATAAATACATTTACAGCATTGCTCTTCCCCTGAATATTGTGAAAAACAAAATGTAAAAAAATGTTTTTCTTCAGTCAACAAGAGTCTTCTGGGTGATTGCTGCTCCTGTGGTGTAATGGAGACTAGCATGGCTGAAGATCGCTTCCTAGTTTTTTCTTCTGATTTCCACTGGTGAGAAGGAAATCCATATACACCAGCGTTTTCCCCAGATCTGTGTTTATCCTGCTCCCAATACTTTGGTTGGTTGTATTCGGTACTTGATCGGAGAAGACAGGGACATTGTCAGGTAACGTCTCTACGTCTTTCTTATTGCCCTGAAACAGATGAGACATTAGTGAATCCATCGCTGGCTATGTAATGGTTAACACAATTTGTGAATTTCTTTAATTTCATAATTTGATTCATCATTTTCTTACTGACTTTGGTCCAGATTTGCTGTTGGGGATTGTCCACAACATTCACATCAGGCTGTACGTACCCTGCCGGTAAGGATCACTAAAGGAGTTGTCTGATCTTTTGATGGAAGTCTGCAGTCGCTCTATGTGACTGCAGACCTCTGAATCCTCACAGTGCGCGCACCTCATGCTGTCAGGATTTTCTGGTGTTGCCAGAGAGCAATTTTGCATAGATGCGGTCACATGCCGACTAGACGAGCTCAATCCAAGTAAATTGAACGAGGCTGAGCACGTCTAGTCTGAATGTGGCCGAAAGTATGCAGTTCACATGCTTGTGTCACGTAATCGCCAGCTCTCTGCCTCTATAAAGGAGAATCCTGACAACGTCTGGTGCGCACACTGTCAGGATTCAGAAGTCTGCAGTTACATCCAAAGACGGCAGACTTTTATCAAAAGACCGGACAGCTCCTTTAATGTGGTATGATTGGAATTGTTTTCTGTAATTTTTTTTTATTTTCGTCTGTGTCAGGTTTTACAATTTTTGTTTTTCTCATATTGAAAAGAAATCTTAGCTTCCCCGGCCTATTAAACGGTAAAATACAAACCGCACACAAATGAAATCCGAGGGCTATCTGTGTTGATATTCTGATCAAACTCTTGATTAGTGTTTGTTTGATCATAGTTTCCCCTTGCGAGAGTGACATGTCAAGCGTTACATGCCAAGAGGAGACTCTTAAACCTGCAATGCTCCTCACCTTGGCATGTCAGGCTTGACATGTCACTCTAGCGAGGAAAAACGTTATCCATTGGAACCCGGTCAGGCGCCTCTCACACAGCCAAACCAGATCTCACACTTTGCACTGATGAGGGGCAGTACACCGAAACATAGTGTCTGCAAATTGAGTTTTTGGGTTTGGCTTTTATCTTTAGTCATGTGACAAGGCTCGTTAGAGAGTCAATATTAATTTTTAGGATTGCTACTTCCTATAGGTGGCACTGTAGTGTCCCAGTACCTCCTCCTATCTGTTGTAAAATATAGTTGTCGGGTGGTTACCAAAAACCTATGTCCTGTTAGGTTTATTCGGCAAATTGTCCTATACTGCTATCTACTGTCCAAAGTGTAAAGGTCCAAGAGTTTTGGTCACATGATACTCTCTCAGACTGGTTTGCTGCGGAAGCCTCTAGAAGCTGCTGGGGGAGAAGCTCTCTCCTGCCTGTGAGGAGAGAGAGCGGGAGAGCGGCCACAGCCATGTTTTAGGTGAAGCAGCCTGAGCGACGTGAGGAGAGGTCTACTTCCTAGGCTGCTCTGCCTGCAGCCTAGGTCCCGCTTCCCTTCATCTTCAATCGGCCACGAAACTGCCACAGCCTACGACAGGAGGGCATGTTAAATTTTAATCTTCATAGAGACAGAAGAGATAGAGCTGTACAAGGGATCTTCTGCTACACTCCACGCTTTTAACCCCTTCCTGACATCAGACGTACTATCCCATCCATAGGACCCGGGCCCCTATGCCCATGGAAGGGATAGTATATCTCAGCGATCAGCGGCGCCTACGTGGTGAGCGCCGCTGATCGCGGCTGGGTGTCAGCTAATTATCACAGCTGACACCCGGCACAATATCTCAGCCCGACACGTTAACCCCCTGCACACCGCGATCAAACATGATCGCGGTGTACCAGGGGTTAAAGGGAAGCATCGGCGGGGAGGGGGCTCCCTCCGTGCTTCCCTGAGCCCCCCACGGCAGCGCAATGTGCAGCACTGCTGCGGGGGGCTCCTTCCCTGCAGGCCCCCGAATCCAAGATGGCGACAGGGGCCTGCAGGGAGCCGGCTTCCTCACTGTCTGCAAAGCGCAGGCATGAGGAAGTCTGCAGCAGTGCCTGTGACAGATCGCTGATCTGTCACAGTGATCTGTGATGTGACAGATCAGCGATCTGTCACAGGACAGTGATGTCCCACCTGGGACTATGTAATAAAGTAAAAAAAAAAAGAAAATAAAGTGTTAAAATAATTTAAAAAAAAATCGCCAAATAAATTAGAAAAAAAAAAAATGTTCCCCAATAAATCCATTTTTTGGAAATGAAAAAAACAAAACAATAAAAGTACACATATTAGGTATCGCCGCGTCCGTAACGACCTGCCATATAAAACTGTCCCATTAGTTAACCCCTTTAGCGAACCACTTAAAAAATAAAAATAAAAAAACGAAGCAAAAAATAATGATTTATTATCATACCACCAAACAAAAAGTGCAATAACGCGCGATTAAAAAGACGCATATAAATATCCATGGTACCGCTGAAAACGTCATCTTGTCCCGCAAAAAACGAGCCACATTACAGCATCATCAGCGAAAAAATAAAAAAGTTATAGCTCGCAGAATAAAGCGATGCAAAAATAATTATTTTTTATATAAAATAGTTTTCATTGCATAAAACCGACAAAACATAAAAAAAGACCTAAATGAGGTATCGCTGTAACCGTACTGACCCGAAGAATAAAACTGCTTTATCAATTTTACCGCACGTGGAACGGTGTAAACGTACCCCCCAAAAGAAATTCATGAAATGCTGGTTTTTGTTCTTTCTGCGTCCCAAAAATCGGAATAAAAAGCGATCAAAAAATGTAACGTGCCCAAAAATGGTACCGATAAAAACGTCAACTCGTCCCGCAAAAAATAAGACCTCACATGACTCGGTGGGCCAAAATATGGAAAAACTATAGCTCTCAATATGTGGTGATGCAAAAACTATTTTTACAATCAAAAGCGTCTTTTAGCGTATGACAGCTGCCAAATATAAAAACCGCCATAAATAGTAAATCAAACCCCCCGTTATCACCCCCTTAGTTAGGGAAAATAATGAAATTAAAAGAAAATGTTTTTATTTCCATTTTCCAATTAGGGTTAGGGCTAGGGCTAGGGCTAGGGTTAGGGCCAGGGCTAGGGCTAGGGTTAGGGCTAGGGTTAGGGCTGAGATTAGGGTTAGGGGTTTGTTGGGGTTAGGGTTGGAGTTATAATTGGGGGGGTTTCCACTGTTTGGGCACATCAGGGGCTCTCCAAATGCAACATGGCGTCTGATCTCAATTCCAGCCAATTCTGAGTTGAAACAGTCAAATGGTGCTCCTTCCCTTCCAAGCTCTGGCATGTGCCCAAACAGTGTTTTACCCCTACATGTAGGGTATCAGCCTACTCAGGACAGATTGCAAAACAACTTTTGGGGTCCAATTTCTCCTGTTACCCTTAGGAAAATAAAAAATTGGGGGCAAAAATATCATTTTTGTGGAAAAAAATGATTTTTTTATTTTCACGCCCAGGCGTTATAAACTTCTGTGAAGCACTTCGGGGTTCAAAGTGCTCACCACACATCTAGATAAGTTCCGGGGGGGGTCTAGTGCCAAAATGGGGTCACTTGTGGGGAGTTTCAATAGTTTAGGTACATCAGGGGCTCTCCAAACGCACATGACACCCTCAGACCATTCCATCAAAGTCTGCATTCCAAAACGTCACTCCTTCCCTTCCAAGCCCCGACGTGTGCCAATACAATAGTTTTCTCCCACATATAGGGTATTAGCGTACTCAGGACAAATTGGACAACAACTTTTGGGGTCCAATTTCTCCTGTTACCCTTGGGAAAATAAAAAAATTGGGGACTAAATGATCATGTTTGTGGAAAAAATACGATTTTTTTATTTTCATGCCCGGGCATTATAAACTTCTGTGAAGCCCTTGGGGGTTCAAAGTGCTCACCACACATCTAGATAAGTTCCTTAGGGGGTCTAGTTTCCAAAATGGGGTCATTTGTGGAGGGTTTCCACTGTTTAGGTACATTAGGGGCTCTCCAAAGGCAAAATGACACCCGCAGACCATTCCATCAAAGTCTGCATTCCAAAATGTCACTACTTCCCTTCTGAGACCCGACGTGTACCCATACAGTAGTTTTCTCCCACATATGGGGTGTCAGCGTACTCAGGACAAATTGGACAACAACTTTTGGGGTTCAATTTCTCCTTTTACCCTTGGGAAATTAAAAAAATTGGGGACTAATTGATCATGTTTGTGGAAAAAATACGATTTTTTTATTTTCATGCCCGGGCATTATAAACTTCTGTGAAGCACTGGAGGGGTCAAAGTGCTCACCACACATCTAGATAAGTTCCTTGGGGGGTCTAGTTTCCAAAATGGTGTCGTTTGTGGGGGGTTTCCACTGTTTTGGTACATCCGGGGCTTTCCAAACGCTACATGGTGTCAGATCTCAATTCCAGCCAAAAATGTCAAATGGCGCTGCTTCCCTTCCGAGCTCTGCCATGCGCCCAAATAGTGGTTTACCCCCACATGTGGGGTATCAGCGTACTCAGGACAAATTGCACAATAACTTTTAGGGTCCTGTTACCCTTGGAAAATTAGAATTGAGGGTGAAAACATCATTTTTGTGGAAAAAATATGATTTTTTAATTGTACCGCTGTACGTTATAAACTTCTGTGAAGCCCTTGTGGGTTCAAAGTTCTCACCACATATCTAGATAAGTTCCTTGGGGGGTCTAGTTTCCAAAACGGGGTCACTTGTGGGGGGTTTCCACTGTTTAGGTACATCAGGGGCTCTCCAAACGTGACATGGCGTCCGATCTGAATTCCAGCCAATTTTGCATTGAAAAAGTCAAACGGCGCTCCTTCCCTTCTGAGCTCTGCCATGCGCCGAAACAGTGGTTCCCCCCACATATCAGGTATCAGCGTACTCAGGACAAATTGCACAATATCTTTTGCAGTCCAATTTCTCCTGTTACCCTTGGTAAAATAAAAAAAATTGAACCTGAAGTATTTCTTTTGTGAAAAAAAGTTAGATGTTCATTTTTTTCTAAATATTCAAAAAATTCCTGTGACGCACTTAATAAACTTCTTGAATGAGGTTTTGAACACCTTAGGCCTCTCTCTCTCTTTTTAGTCCCGGACTGCGGTTCCTTTAAAATTCTGCATTCAATGGATCCGTCAAAAAAACGGTCCTGTGGCATCCGTTTGCATCAGTTACAAATGGATCCGCTTTCCGCCATTTTGGCGGATTTTAACTGACAAGAAAGAACGGAAGTGTGAAAGAGGCCTTAAGGGGTGCAGTTTTTAGAATGGTGTCACTTTTGGGTATTTTCTATCATATAGACCCCTCAAAGTGGCTTCAATTGTGATGTGGTCCGTAAAAATAAAATGGTGTTGTAAAAATGAGAAATCGCTGGTCAATTTTTAACCCTTATAACTTCCTAACAAAAAAAAATTTTGGTTCTAAAATTGTGCTGATGTAAAGGAAACATGTGGGAAATGTTACCTATCAAGTTTTTTGTGTGCCGTATCTCTGCGATTTACGGGCATAAAAATTCAAATTTGGAAAACTGCGAAATTTTCAAAATTTTCGCCAAATTTCTGTTTTTTTCACAAATAAACGCAAGTTATTTGAATGAAATTTTACCACTAACATGAAGTACAATATGTCACGAGAAAACAATGTTAGAATCACCGGGATCCATGGAAGCGTTTCAGAGTTATTACCTCATAAAGGGAGAGTGGTCAGAATTGTAAAAATTGGCCCGGTCATGAACGTGCAAACCACCCTTGGGGGTGAAGGGGTTAATGGTTCTGCCAGCGTGAGTGCCTCATTTGTACTGCATCTTCTACAGGAAACCATATCAGGACTTAATCGTGAGTGAGCAGTGAACACTATTTCCACAGTCAACCAAACTTTGTAGGCCCATCCTTGGTAATGATATAACTGAAGGACTGTATGAATTGAGACAGTCTCCCGATATACTGTATAACCGGCAGTCAGACGATCACTTTATTCAAGCCATTAACTGGGAAGATTCCATCTTAAACGTCACGGTGACCAGATCTCTTGCGACCTAAAATTTCAAGCTTGTATGAAGGGCAGTAATACCAAGGCTATGGACTATGCATTGTGAAGTGAATACAGTAAAGACTCCCTTTTAATTACGTTAATACCCTTGTCAGCATTCATCCTTGATACTGCGCACACACACTAAAGCCCCCGTTACACATAGCGATATCGCTAGCAATATCGCTGTAAAGTCACCGATTTTGTGACGTAGCAGCGATATTGCTAGCGATATCGCTACATGTGATACTTACCTCCGACCGGCTCCCCCGCTGATTATCACTGGTCGCGCGAAAAGGTCCTGGACCATTTCTCGTCGGCCACTTCCTGCTGGGTTTCCTGTGGCGCCGACGAGCGACGCGTGGAGGCGGGCCGGAGGACGTCAGGATCGCCGCGTCTGACAGGTAAGTAGCGACCCCCAACTCCAGCGATGTCGCTGGTGAGATCTGCCTGTGTGGCAGCTCACTAGCGACCACTTAGCGATGCACCAGCGATCCATATCGTTGTCGGGATCGCTGGTGCATCGCTAAGTGTAACGGTACCCTAAGAGGCTGTAAGGGCTCAGTGTGAGGGACACATGGCTAGCATGCCACAACGCCGCCTGTGACATTCCTAATTTCTTTATTATTGGCCGGCCCTGGCACCTATAACATCTGGTTCCCCCCCGGGCACTGCAACCTCGCTAGATTTCTAGTCCTCATCCTCTCTGACGAGACAATTTGCCCATAGTGTGATCCGATTCTCTCTTATTATGAGAAGATGGAGAAGTACATTTTTCCATCTTCTCCATTCTGTCAATGTGCGGAAATCATCCGAGTGCAGTCCAATGGATTCCATGGACTCATTAACTTGCATGGCCGAATGCGACCCGAATAACAAATCAAACTCGAACATGTTTCCAGTCCAAGGGAAAAATCGGACATGTTCATGGCCCCATAGACTAACATTGGTGCGGGTGAGATTCGATGTTTTGTCGGATTTCACTTAGACCAAAAATACTGTCGTCTGCACCCGCCTTAATAGTGCCAGAAATTACAATGTTGTGTGGCCCTTCTGCTCAGCTTACTTTTATCAGTGGGAATAGCAAATTCCTAAATATACGGTATTTATCCCAAACACAATTTTTTTCAGTGTATTTAGGAAAAAAAAAACTTTTTTAAACGGTTTAAAAAATATTTTGCAAAAAAAAAAATTTTTTCTTTGTATTGACATTTTTTGGGACCAGTAACTTTTTTTTCTTAACTTTTCAGTTGATAGAGCCGTGTGAGGGCTTTTCCCTCACCTAGTGTACTTTCTCGTGAGACTGCTTTAGGATACATTACAGTTTGACATTTTGGTCACTTTTTTTGCTTTTTTTTTTTGGGTGGGGGTTGTGGTGATTGAAAGGTGGCGGTTCTGTCAAATGATTTTCTTTCTTGTTATTATTTTAATATTTTTATACTACAGACTTTTACAGATGTGGCAATGCCAAATGTGTTTTTTTAAATTTCTGAATGGGTATAAGAAGGATTGATTTTAAAATGTTATATAATTAAAAAAAATAAATTATTTATTCGCCCCCTAGAGAAGTTGAACTTCCATTTGTTTAATGCTAGAGTTTTGCTAGATAAAGTGAAATTGGCGATCTCCTGCGCAGCCCAGCCGCCGGCAACCTAAGGCTATGTGCACACGGTGCGGATTCTGCTGCATTGTACAGTACCATTCTTTGCAATGGTAAAGCCAAAAACGCTGTGCACATGCTGCGGATTTTTCCGCGCGGATTTGCTGCGGGTTCCAATTCGCAGCATGTCAATTCTTTGTGCGGATTCCGCTACGGTTTCACACCTTCACCATTGTGAGGTGTGAAACCACAGGGCTAAACCGCAGGCTAATCCGCAGGTAAACCGCAGGTATTTTGACCTGCGGATTTACCTGCTGATTTTTCAAAATCCGTGCGGAAAAATCCGCAGCACTTCCAACTATGTGTGCACATAGCCTTACAATTGAAATGCCAATGTCGGCAACTGATGGCTGTTTCTAAAAGGTCAAACAGGATGATTTCTTACCAATGAATCATAATCCTTCAGGAAACTCCAGTTTTCATGCCTGTGAGAAAAAAAACCACGAACATTACGATTTGTAATTACAGCTTTTTAATTTGCACAGTTCTGAAAAAGATTCCCTAATTTCCTTCCAAAAAAATCTCTGTATGAACGTCGAGGTGGGTTTACCATTAAAATTAATAGGAAGCTTCAAAGGTTATTTGAAGTGTTTTTTCATTAATTAAAAACTGAAGATGTAAAAAAAAAACACTTCAATACCTGATCTGAAAACCTGATTTGGACCAAGATGGAAATGCTTGTGTTATTATGCACAAGCAACACAACATTTGAGGCTAATATTTTATGGTGATATATATAGTCTGAGTGTATATATGTAAAACTATGTAAAGCAGTCAATACAAGAGAAGATAGTATTCTGCTACAGATGGATCTGGATAAGTTGGGAACTTGGGCCGAAAGGTGGCAGATGCAGTTTAACAATGATAAATGTAAGGTTATACACATGGGAAGAAGGAATCAATATCACCATTACACACTGAACGGGAAACCCCTGGGTAAATCTGACTTGGAGAAGGACTTGGGGATCCTATTTAATGATAAACTTACCTGGAGCAGCCAGTGCCAGGCAGCGGCTGCCAAGGCAAACAGGATCACATGATGAGAGCGTTATACTGCCTCTGTACAAATCTCTGGTTAGACCACACATGGAGTACTGTGTACAGTTTTGGGCACCGGTCAGTGGCGTACAGTCAATAGTAGCAGACCACGCAGCTGCTATGGGGCCCGGAGAGGTGAGGGGGCCCAGATGGGTGAGGGGGCCTGCGACGGCCGCTGCGGTTTGGCAGCTGTGCAGTGCTGACACTTGGCTGAAGTGCACATGTGCATTGCAGGAAGCGGAAGGGTCTCTGGTGCTGATGGGCTACATGTACAAGTTGATGTGTTATAATGAAGGGTCCTGTCTGCACGTGTAGGCTGTCTGTCAGTGGTGGGCTGTGCTTGGTCAGGATGTAGCAGAGCGCTGTGTGTTCCCCCTGCAGAACATGAGATCACAAGAAGGAGTTAAGATGTTGCTCCTTGTGAGGAGGGAGGAGACCCAGCCGTCTTTCAGGAGGTGGATGAGGTGTGTGAAGGACTTTGACTTCCTCCCTGTGAATTGTGACATAACATTGCGTCTTCAGTAGTGATGTGTCGTTTGTGAACGATCCTATTCAAAGAGCCGGCTCCCTGCTGTGAACGAAATGAGCCGGCTCTGCAGGGAGAACAGCCGAGTTCTTTTTTTTTTTTTTCTGGCGCCTGGCAGCTCCAGCTTAGTGAAGCCTGACTGTGACTCATCTGGGGGGAGGAGCGGTCAGGAGAGGAGGAGATGTGGAGTTGTGGGCTGTAAATAAATGCACATGAGTTAACCCTTCAGTCCCAAATATATCCTGCCACTTCCTCCATGGCATATATGGTGTGTGACTGTGTAGTAGTAGGAGGGACTCAGCACATTGTCATCATCATCATCATCTGCAATGACCGGTGCGTTACCTTTAGTCCCAAATAAAGATACACTTCACTGTCCCCTCATCCATGGCATATACATACAGTATATGGTATGTGTAGGAGGAGAGACTCAGCACATTGTTTGGTATATCATCTTCTCATAGTGTTAGGCCAGGTTCACATTGCGTTAAAGGGAATCTGTCACCCCTTTTTTTTATATCGGTTCAGATGTATGTAAACTGCCGCTGTCCGGTCCGCTGGGCGGGGCTTAATCAACTGCTCCCCCCTCCCTGTCTTGCTCTATGCATTTCTTCTTGTGTAGAGCGAGACAGGGAGGGGGGAGCAGTTGAATAAGCCCCGCCCAGCGGACCGGACAGCGGCAGTTTACATGCATCTGAACCGATATAAAAAAGGTATTTATGCATGAAAGGTGCGGGGTCAGGGGGAAGCAAAAGTACTGAGAGAATCCTTATGTGACACACAATTGAATGATATCATTATATGATATCTCAAAAAAGGGGTGACAGATTCCCTTTAATGGCCCTGCGTTCAACGGGATCGTTACATAGCGGCACTAACGTACCCATTGGCCGCAGTGATACTAACGCATCCAAACACATGATGCGTTACTTCATGGCGCACCCCCAAATGCTGCAGACCGCGTTCCAGGGTGCGTCATGAAGTAACACATTATGCCGATTTTGGATGCGTTAGTATCACTGTGGCCAAAGGGTGCGTTAGTGCCGCTATGTAACGGATCCCGTTGAACGCAGGGCCAGGAGGATTCAGGACAACACTACAGGGAGGAGGATAGACGACGTCAGTTGTTGCTGCTAAGGGCTCATACTCACTTGCGAGAGAGTCGTGTGTTTCTCGTCTGAGTCTCTCGCATGGAAACCTGGCGCTACTACCAGCACTGGGACTGAAGCTTGCGGTTACATGTACTTCTATGCAGCCGCCCCCTCCGGTCCGAGTGCCAGGTTTCCATGCGAGAGACTCAGACGAGAAACACACGACTCTCTCGCAAGTGAGTATGAGCCCTAAGCAGCGTCGGACTGGCCCACCGGAGAACCGGTGGATTCTCTGGTGGGCCCTGGCATCTGGTGGGCCCTGGCACCTGCTGGCATACAGGGCCAGCAGTTGCCTAGGGCCCCCGCTGCTCCAGGGGCCCCCAGCCAGTGGTGTGTCGCACACCATGCAGCTGCTATGGGGGCCCCTGCCAGCGGAGTAGCAGCGGGTGTCAGGAGGCAGGAGCCCCTGTCCCCGCTGCTAAAGAGAAATGAATATTCACTGCGAAACAGTGAATATCATTTCAGGTCTCCACCCCCAGAGGCCCCGCCCCCAGCCCAGTAAGCCGCTCTGCATCAGGGCCGGCGCTGCCCTCAGTCCCCTCTGCTCCTGCCTCACAGCCAGTGCACGATGACGTCACTACATCGCGCACCCGCTGTGTGTCTGGCAGAGGGGGCAGCTCCTGACACTGAAGCCGGGATCAGCGTGGGAGCGAGGAGGAGAGGTGAGTATTGTGTTTTGTTTTTTTTTTATATCTCTCGCTCTCTCTATCTATCTATCTATCTATCTATCTATCTCTATATCTCTATATATCTCTATATATATCTCTCTCTCTATCTCTCATATCTATCTTTCTATCTCTATCTATTATCTATATCTATCTATCTCTATCTATTATCTATATCTATCTATTTCTATATCTATCTCTATCTATCGCTCTATCTTTATATCTATCTTTCTATCTCTACATCTATCTCTATATCTATCTATCTCTATATCTTTCTATATATATATCTCTATATCTATCTATTATGTCTATCTTACTCTATCTATCTCTATATCTATTATCTCTCTATTTATTATCTATCTAGCTACCATCTATATCTATCTATCTTTATCTATATATATCTCTATCTAATATCTATATCTATCTATCTCTATACCTATCTATTTATCTATCCGTTATCTATCTCTATATCTTTTCTCTGTATCTATCTATCTCTATATCTATATCTCTCGCTATCTATCGCTCTATCTCTATATCTATCTTTATATCTATATCTATATATCTATCTCTATCTCTATATCTATATCTATTTCTCTCTATATCTATCTCTATAGCTATCTATCTATATATCTCTATCTATCTCTATATCTATCTCTCTGTATATCTATCTATCTTTCTATCTCTATATCTATATATCTATCTATCTTTCTCTATCTATTTATCTCTATATCTTTTCTCTGTATCTATCTCTCTCTATATCTATATCTATCTATCTCTATATATATCTATTATCTCTATATCTATTTCTCTCTATATCTATCTATTTATCTCTATATCTATCTCTCTGTATATCTATCTTTCTATCTCTATATCTATCTCTATATCTATCTATCTTTATCTATCTATCTATTTATTTATCTCTATCTATTATATATATCTATCTCTATCTATCTATCGCTCTATCTCTATATCTATCTTTCTATCTCTACATCTATCTCTATATCTATCTTTCTATCTATCTCTATATCTATCTATATCTATCTATTATGTCTATCTATCTAGCTATCTCTATTATCTATATCTACCTATCTCTATATCTGTCTATCTTACTCTATCTGTTATCTCTATATTTATTATCTATCTTTATCTATCTCTATCTATTATCTATATCTATATCTATCTCTCTATCTATTTATCGATCTCTGTATCTATCTCTCTCTCTATCTACCGCTCTCTCTGTCTCTATCTATCTTTATATCTATATCTATCTATCTATCTCTATATCTATCTATTATCTCTATATCTACCTATCTATCTCTATATCTATATCTGTTTCTCTCTATATCTATCTCTATATATCTCTCTCTCTATAGCTATCTATATATTATCTCTATATCTATCTATATATTATCTCTATATCTATCTATCTATCTATCTATCTCTATATCTGTTATCTCTATATCCATATCTATCTCTATATCTATCTATCTCTATATCTATCTTTCTATCTAACACTATATCTCTATATCTATCTCTATATCTCATTATCTATCTCTATCTCCATCTCTCTCTCTTTATCTATCTATCTATTGATCTATCCATCTATCTCTATATCTATCTATTATATCTATCTATTAACTCTATTATCTATATCTATCTATCCATCTATCTATCTAGCTATCTCTATCTATCTTTCTAACTCTATATCTATCTCTATACATATCTCTATATCTAGCTATTATCTCTATATCTATCTCTATATCTATCTTTCTATATCTTATCTGTCTCTATATCTATCTCTATATCTATCTATCTATCTCTATATCTATTATCTCTATATCTATCTATCTATCTCTATATATATATCTATATCTATTTTTATTTATAGCCATCTATCTATATATATTTATCTCTATCTATCTATATATGTCTATATTATTATTATTATTATATCTGTATATCTCTATCTATTATCTATCTCTATCTATATATCTATCTATCTCTATATCTTTCTATCTATAGCTATCTATCTCTATATCTATCTATCTATCTATCCATTATCTATTTTCTATCTATCTCTATATCTATCTACCTATCGATCTATCTATCTATATTTCTTTCTATATCTATCTTTATATCTATCTCAATCTATCTCTATCTATCTCTATGAATCTTTCTATCTATATCTATCCATTATCTACTTTCTATCCATTATCTACTATCTATCTCTATATCTATCTATTTCTACATCTATCTTTCTATCTATATCTATCTAACTCTATATCTATATATCTATATAGCATTATACCCTATGATGGGGCAGCGTTATACCCTATGAGGGGGGCAGTATTATACCCTATGAGGGGGCAGCATTATACCCTATGAGGGGGCAGCATTATACCCTATGAGGAGGCAGCATTATACCCTATGAGGAGGGCAGCATTATACCCTATGAGGAGGGCAGCATTATACCCTATGTGGGGGCAGCATTATACCCTATGAGGAGGGCAGCATTATACCCTATGAGGGGGCAGCATTATACCCTATGAGGAGGCAGCATTATTCCCTATGAGGGGGTGCATTATTCCCTATGAGGGGGGGCAGTATTATACCCTATGAGGGGGGGCAGTATTATACCCTATGAGGGGGCAGCATTATTTCCTATGAGGGGGTGCATTATTCCCTATGAGGGGGTGCATTATACCCTATGACCTATGAGGGGGGCAGTATTATACCCTATGAGGGGGGCAGTATTATACCCTATGAGGGGGTGCATTATACCCTATGAGGGGGTGCATTATTCCCTATGAGGGGGGCAGTATTATACCCTATGAGGGGGGCAGTATTATATTCTATGAGATGGCTGCATTATATTCTATGAGATGGCTGCATTATACTATGTGAGGGGGCTGCTTTATATTCTATGAGGGGGCTACCCCAACTCCTGCTACATAATTAAGACATGTACAACCTTATATTATACCCGGATATTAGCGTGTTTTACCGCATAATTGGTGGTCTGGTATTTAACTCTATGCAGCTACATAGTGGGCCCCAAGAATGATTTTCTCTGGTGGGCCCAAGGTGTTCCAGTCAGACGCTGGCCCTAAGGGTAAGTAATGTAAAGTGATTTTAGGTAAAACCTGTGGAGAGATCAGGTCCAGCTCCAGTCAATATATAGAGTTCAGCTGGTCTCACACGTGCATATCTTGGCTGCACACGGATCTGTTTTCGTCACCTCTGACTTTCAGTGGTGACGGATGGGACTTGCATGTGCATCCAGTTGTCACCGTTTTCCCACAGATCGCTGTGTCTGCATATTTTTTCAAATGCACAAAAACGCAACTTGTTGCAGTTTTGTGTCATCTGAAAAACACGCAGGCGCAGGGTGACGCACGGATCCGCGGCTACACGTCTGGAATTAACATGGAGCTCTATGGAGCACGGATCCAGGAGAACATGGATCCATGTGCAGGGATCCGTTTTGCGGCCCTGAGCATGCTCGGAACCGAGGCATGTGCTGTATGGGAAAGTGATGACACTGTATGGGAACAGACTGCAGACTAATGTAGACTACGTCTGTATGCTGCTCTGTCATACAGGGATCTTTCCCGCCTCACTAGAAGGGCTTGTGCCCTATGTTACAGTGTGGTAATGATAATAAAATGTATTGGGAGCATGTATATAACATGGGGGCACCTGGTTAGGGGCTGCACGAGTGGGGCTGCGTTCACACTAGTGTTTTGGTACGGTGCGTTGTGATGCGTAGCAATCCTGATGCATCCTGATCCAGATTACATGCTAACATAGATAAAGAAGGCAATTAAGCATTAAATGCTACAGTACGTCCAGCTGTACAAGAAATGGGACCAAATGTGAAAAAATAAACATCAGGAAGGGGAAAAAAAATGTGAAAATGAGCTGATTTTCCTGAGTAATGAGCGAAGAGCTGTAATCAACAGAATGCAATGGCGATTAAACACTAATTGGATGGAAGACGAGCGATGCTGCCGGAGAGGAGATAGCACTGTGCTGCGCTATGACTCTGGGGCAGGATTACAGATGTTTGCAAGAAACTAAGGCATATAGAGGATTAATGTGTGGGCAAGAATGCTTTAACCCCTTCTCGCTGACAAAACGTATACTTGCATCCTAGATATGATGATCATGCCTTTTGTCTGTTTAGAACACCCCTGGGAGGTGATGGGAAGACACAATGTGTAGTTCTTGCCTTTTAAAATTCCTTTATGTATCACTCATCATAGTGACCTATTGTCATTCAATCTGATTCTGGGGGGGGGACTTAAAGGGAGTCTGAACACAAAATGACTGAAAGTACAGGTGCTTAGTGCACCCTTGGTGAGGCCAGTCTAGGGCGCCTTCTGCCTGCTTTCTATCTAGCTCTGCCAAGGGTGCACTGAGGACATATTTGGTATGAGCAGTCATTTTGTGCCGACAGATTCCATAATCGCTGGTCTTATTGTAGACAGCTTAACGAGGTTGTCCTGCTTAATCTTCCATTTTGACTTTTACAAGGAATATATCAAATTGGATGTAAGTGTTTTACTTTTTCTTTTACTCAAAGAGAAAAAAATCAAAGACTAGCTATAAAATTAATTGTTTGACCTATAACATGCATGCCTGGAGTTAAGAGCACCTGTTGATTTTGTTTTTTTTTGTTTTTTTTGGGGGGGGCCCATTCAGACTTTTGCTATGGGGCCCCATGATTTCTATGTATGCCCCTGGCACCGGTGCTCAGGAAGGATATAATGGAACTAGAGAGGGTACAAAGGAGGGCAACAAAACTAATAAAGGGGATGGGGGAACTACAATACCCAGAAAGACTAGCAAAATTAGGATTATTTAGCCTAGAAAAAAGACGACTGAGGGGCGATCTAATAACCATGTATAAGTATATAAGGGGACAATACAAATATCTCCCCGAGGATCTGTTTATACCAAGGAAGGTGACGGTCACAAGGGGGGCATTCTCTGCGTCTGGAGGAGAGAAGGTTTTTCCACCAACATAGAGGATTCTTTACTGTTAGGGCAGTGAGAATCTGGAATTCCCTGCCTGAGGAGGTGGTGATGGCGAACTCAGTCGAAGGCTTCAAGAGAGGCCTGGATGTCTTCCTGGAGCGTAACAATATTGTATCTTACAGTTATTAGGTTCTTTAGAAGGACGTAGATCTGGGGATTTATTCTGACAGAATTTTATAGGCTGAACTGGATGGACTAATGTCTTTTTTCGGCCTTGCTAACTATGTTACTATGTTACTATGTATATATATATATCTATATATATGATAGCTATATTATATTGTTGCACATACTTTTTTTTTAATTCATTTAAAATTAATAAACAGTCTTATATAAAAGCATTTTTTAAATCAAATTGTGAATTCTAAAGTTCCGCGCGTCTCGTTTTCATAAATTTTTTACTTTTGGCTCTTCTGGGTATAAGAGTACACCAGCTCACAGCCATAATCTTATAAGCAAGTGAGTAAACTCATTTATTTTTGCATTTTTGTGTGTTTGTTATAAATGAGTACAATTTGACAAAAGTTCATGACTCAAAACTGGAAAAAAAACACCACAACAAAGGACTCACCACAGTTTTTCTCCTCGTCTTTCTGCTTCTACGAACTCTCTCCAGACATGGTCCTTCCTGACGGCATCACCCCAGGTTTGCTTTTCCTTTTCAGACTGTGACGGTATTTGTCGAGTCCCAGGATGCGTCTTACTTAAAGAGACTGAGGACATGGATGTAATTTTGGTTGCTGTTTTGTCTGGCATCCTGTACCCAGCGGAGGTGGCTCTCCTGATAGATATCTGCCTGCTGCCCATCTTGAATGCAAAACTCAGATCTTGAGGAAAGGTCTTGAAATTTCTTAAAGGCTGTCGGACTGCGAGGCTGGAAGTCTTGAGGTGGAGATGAGAAGTTTTTGTTGTGTTGCTGAGGATGAAGTAAAAACCACGGAGAGGTGAACACATTTGCCGGTCTGTTTACTGTAGCCATGGGTAACCGGATCTACTGCAGGGATCATGAATAGCAGAACAAAGGAAGTAAGTAGCCAAGACGAGCGGCTTGTGACTTCACAGGAATCTCCTATGAACGAACACAACAGTAAACCAAGTTGACACACATTGTGCTTCTATACAAACACACAGGATATTTACAACAGAGCTTTATTCTTTATTTTGTGTTTTTGGGTACACTCAGACACGAGCAGTAAACTATAGAATTAAAAATCCCTCCATTCTTGAAAACAAATGATTTTTGCTAAGAGGTAAATGACAAATTTGCATAGCCTCTCTGTATTAACAGATCCTTTCTAAGAGGAAGTTTCCTAAATTTTCCATTCAAAATTTCTAATATAAGCGGAAACCATGCCGAACGAGCGCTATCGGTGAAACTTCCTCCTCCTTGATCTTCCCGAGAGCCCCGGAGAGTAACGACAGAGGAAAGAAAGGACGGATGAACTAGATTTTTCAAACTGATTGAAAGATGGTCAAAACCAACAGGATACCATTGCTTGGCCAGAGAACAGAAGCTACTGACTTTCTTGTTCTGACTGGTTGTCATTATGTCTGAATGTGATCTGATGGAATATGTCTGAACTCAAGCTGGCCATACATATTTGTTGGCTGCTGCATAAGTGATTCTTTGGATGATCATTTGGTCAACAGCCATTTCGACCAGGTCTCCCATATACAGTAGGACTCACCCAGCCTCTGTTTGCTGTAAGAAAGCCATTGGTGGCTTATCTCCATGAGAAAAAAGTGGTAGGCAGTCCAAAATTGAACATGCCCTATCGAAATCTTCTCTGATCATTAGTCAGCTGGCGCCCCCATCACAGGGTGACGGCTTTTTCTGACCGTATTGCCGGGATCGGATGACAATAGTCTAATGTATAAAGACACAAAGAGTTTTTCATCTGAACCAGTGTGCTTCTTGTTTTAAAGCACCTTGACTTGCTTACTGAAACAGAACCAGGGGCAGACATACCATTGGAGCAACCTGTGCAGCCGCTCATGAACCTCAGAGGTAATGGGGCCAATTTCCACCTCCAAACAGAAGGAATTTTTCATTATGATGAGACTTCAAAGGGCCCATATATTGTTCATGCACAGAGGCCTCTTCTGTCTGTGTCTGCCCCTGAATAGAACATATGGGAGATTGTCTCATTAGCTCTCTGTTACGCTTTGTTACTATTTTGCAATATTTAAAATCTAAATGAACCTCCTTGAGCTCTTTCCAATTGAATGACAATTGTTTGCAGTCCATTTCTGGCTCACTTACTCACCAGGCTTATTTGGATACGTCAGTGAGAACCAAATAGGAAGGCAAGACACAGATTTGCATTGAGACAAATAATCTAATTGAAATTATCACTTCTAGTCCTCCTTAGTGCAAGTTAAGTTCTTTTTCCACCAGTCTAGGTCTTTCCAGGATCTATTCCATATAGAGTTGAGCGACTTTGGTCGGATCGGGTTTCGTGAAACCCGAATGAAACAAAATTTGAGTTGGATGAAACTCGTCCGACTAGGACAAAAAAAGTTGGAGTTTCGTCCGAAACCCGACCCGAATGCAAATCAATGGGAAATAAAAGTCGGCATTGAGCGGATGACATCCCCAAATGATCCAGGACGCTCTCGCGCGATCAGCAGCGGGGGAGCCGGTCGGAGGTAAGTATCACATGTAGCAATATCGCTAGCAATATCGCTGCTACGTCACAAAATCGGTGACTTTACAGCGATATTGCTAGCGATATCGCAGTATGTAACGGGGGCTTTAGTGATTTTTCAAGGACTTATCTCCTGCTAACTCCTTCAGCCACAGAGCTCAACTTTCCGACATAGAAAGCGCCAAGCTTTTAGAGCTTCGTTGAAAGAACATCCAAAGAAAAGTCCACTAGAAACTCTAAAGCAAGTTCAAGATTGGGAATATTCTTGAAGGTTTTCATTCTTAAGACTCCATCTTGCAAATCCTTAGCCAGGATCTGCTTTTCTAGAAGAAGCTGTGGCCATTAGTGATGAGTAAAATAAATTCTGTTTTACTATCCATTGGGTCCATTAGCAAGGATGAATAATAAATAATTCTGAACCTCTGACCTAGGCCTGTCTTCCTCACAGGTTTTGACCAATCTAACTAAAAAAAAAATATTTAGGCAAAGAATGATTGGGACAGACTTTGTTAGACTTCTTAGGGCCCCGTTACACATAGCGATCTCGCTAGCGAGATCGCTGCTGAGTCACAAGTTTTCTGACGCAACAGCGATCTCACCAGCGAGATCGCTGTGTGTGACAGCGATCAGCAACCAGCCCCCCTGCCGGTATCGCTGATCGCTGTAGGAAAGCCCTGGACTTTTCTTTGATCGCTGGTCTCCCGCTGTCCAGCACGCATCGCTGCGTGTGACAGGCGGGAGACCAGCGATCAGCTGGTAACTAACATACACAGCGGGTATCTAAGGGACGCACGTGCCTTGGATACCCGATGTGTGTGTTAGTTACCAGCTCCCTGCATCAGAGCACTGGTAATTAACGAACACAGCGCCGCCGCGCGTTTGACAGCTCACCAGTGATCATGTAGCGACTCACCAGCGATCCTGACATGTTGATATCGTTGTCGGGATCGCTGGTGAGTCATTATCTGTGACAGGGCCCTTAGAGAAGTACAGTAGATTAATTGCTGCTTTTTGGATTATCTGTCACTCTTCAAATCCAGTAGGAAAAGCAAAGAAAAACGCTTTGTGTGTGTACCGATCAAATAAGTGAATTAGAACAGTGTGAATGGTGCTCGCCTAATGAGGTGGTGCTAACCATGCACAACAGTGGAATGATCATGCCAACTCTGGACTCGTAGAAGTGTTGGAATAACGCAAAGCGGCCATTGTCCACACTCTCTTCCCTGCACCCCTCTAAATCTCCTGAATACCCTGTCCATGTCCTGAAATATGGAATAAAGGACTCTATTTTCATCAACTTGGTGACTGCACATTCCTTATTCTTTTGCCAGCTTTATCCTATCTGGACCTGGCTTGTCTCCTCCTTGCTGTGCCCTGTAGATGCCACTTACCGTTTTCTTTTTTCTTTTTGTCTTTTTGTTCCTTCCTTACCTCTTCAGATCCACTGACTATTTTACTACTTTGAGAAAGTCGCCCGCTCCACTGGAGTGATGGGTCTTTCCCTATACACGCACGTAGGAAGAGACCTGTCAGTCCCATGCAGTGGGAGGGGAGAAGCCGCTGGGGACCTGCTTGTCCGATTAGTCTTAGTCTGACTAGGCGGTTTTCACAGCATGTTTTTTTCTGAAATGCCGCAGTGTTTCAAAGTCAAACAGATCTAGCTGAAATCGTGCAGTCTATGGCTGATACATGCTGCCTCTAGATCAGGCAGCATGCATAATCTGTTATTTTCCCTTTAAGACCCCCAATACACATTAAACACAAAAAAAAGAAACCTACATATACCAGTTCAAAATATAATATTTTATTCATTAATAATTAAAAATCAAAACTCAGGGGAATCGTAATGGGAACAAAATCAGTATGTACTAAAACAGTTGATAAGAATTAAGGCCGCACATCTACACAATATTTGGTACAATGAAGATAAAATAAACTCGAACCACAATTGCGATGCCCCAATGAAATAATGATATGGTGAACTCAAAATTGATATATGTTTGTGTGGCACCCCTGAGGTTCAGTCGCCACAGAGGTACTGCACCTTCTCCTAAGGTGTGGTGCTCCACCATCCAGGTATGTTGGAGGCTCCTGACCACGCTCCAACACTCGCACCCCACACAATACAGTAGTTCATCAAAACCACATTGCGGCTCCTTGCTTAGATAGAAGCAGAGCACCTTTGGTGGTTCCCTGCTTGGAACACTAGACGATGCTGGGAGGTGGGTGGAGTTCAGATATATATAAGAGCGGGACAGTTCCAGGATTGAGGTGAGTTCAGTCAGGAGGTTGAGTAGGAGAGGAAGCCACTCGGGAGGAGTGGGGATCCCTGGAAGAGGGATGGAGGAAGGAGTGCTGCAGCTGCCTCAGTGACCTGAGCCACCTGGCACGGGAAAGGAAAGAAGGAGAAGGACATTGAGATTCCATAGAAGGCAAAGGACAAGTATGGAACGTAGGAGTAAAAGGGAACACAGAGGACGTGGGTTAGAGGAAGAACCCTGCCTAGAAGTTCTAAGCGCAAGGCCGAGGCCCAGTCCCCGAGGTTGTATGAAAACTAACGGCTCTGCAGCAGACACCGATGGAGTAGTGGGCTGTAAATGCACTACTCCCATCTAAGACTTGAGGGCACAACAGCAACATGGATAGAGAGCCGGGACTTAGGAGTTGAGAGTCCCCGAAGCAGGCTACAGCTGTCTGCCATGCAAGTAGAGTTCTTGGGAACATCTATCAGGAGGAACTCCAGTGTAATTCAGTACTAGGAGATCTTCACTCTTAAAGGAGCTATAGAGGAGACGTTCAGGAAAGGTACATAAGTTGGCGGAGTGTGGAAGGGAACTTTCCATCTTGCCTGGAGGTTGACTGAGTCCCTGACCCGGAGGACACAGCACAGAAGTGGGCACTACAGACTGTGAGTAAAGCTTTGGAACTACATGCCCTGGTGTCCTCCATTCCTTCCTGCGTCCGTCCACCTGGCACTGCTACATCCCCTGCGCCGGACACTACACCATCTAAGTGTCTCCATATCTACACTGCCCTGGGACAACAGCGCTGCCTGTGCAGGGCTATACCATCCTTGCTGCACCCCCCCATCTGTCCCAGAGGATCTGTCTGCAGCGCCGGCTTAACACCTCCCTTGCTGAACACCACAGGTGGCGTCATGAACTATTCATCTAACTACATTCCGCCATTCACATCCCCCTATCCATTGGGCGCCCGGGGCCACGGTCCGGGTCACCGCCGCTGTGACACATCCCACCGATACCGGCCCGGTACCGAGTACCCCACGGCCCTGGGAGGGCGACCCATTTGCAAATCTTATTTACAAGTATAGAGTGTGATACACTAGTTGCCTGACGAAGGCAATGAGCCGCAACGCGCGTTGGGAAGGCACGCCATCCCTGGGGAGTGAGACCCCATTATTTCTGTAAGCATTTCTCCTTATATTTTCATTGATTGCATTCATATTGTGTTCCTACACATTTTCGGTTGTCTCCCTTCTCCATCATTGTAATATTGTCTTTTCCAATACATCTATATACCAGATTTGCTTTTCCCAATGTACACACACACAGCATGCTCACTTGTGATTTCACTATTTTTTTTTGCAATAACGTTATTTTGGCACCTAGTTTTTTATTTTCATCATCACTAAGCACTTTATATTTGATTGCCCTGCAACTAGTGTATCACACTAAATACTCGTAAATAAGATTTGTAAACGTATATTAATTTTTTTTTGCGTTCACCATATCATTATTTCATTTGGGCATCGCAATTGTGGTTTGAGTTTATTTTATCTTCATTGTACCAAATATTGTGTGGATGTGCCGCCTTAATTCTTATCAACTGTTTTAGTACATACTGGTTTTGTTCCCATTATAATTCTCCTGATTTTTTATTTTTAATTATTAATTAATAAAATATTATATTTTATTATACTCTATCTTGGACTTCTATGTTGGTTTCTTCTTTTTTTGTTTATCCCTGTGGTATTTCCCGATGGTCCTGAGTAAGGTTTTTTTATTGTCCTGTTCTTTTGGTTGCAGGGTTATATATATGTTTTTCCACCGGGCATATAAATTCTAAATTACTACCTTCACAATGTCTTCACCCTGTTTCCATTAGCATTCCTTTGTTTTTTTTCTTTTATTGATGATCCCCAATACACATTAGACTAATGCCGTTGGCTTTCTCATAACACAAGTGCTTGGCTGAACGATCGGGCGAAGAATCATGGCCGTCATTGCGAGCTTTACATTTTATTGAGGTCTTACGTTAACTTTTGATCTTCTTGAAGTTGCGTTTACAATTTGAAGAATTTTCTTGCTTCCAATTGGACTGCAGATCCTTCAGGAGGATCACACAAGTCACATACTGTACTTCCAGAATCCAACCTTCTGATAACTTGCTTGCAGAGAGAACACATTCTCCATCAAGGTTTCCTGGATCACTTGCTTCGTTAAAGAAGACATCTAGTAAGCAAAAAAAAATAAAATAAAAAAATCAATTAGAAGATAGTAAACGCCATCTTACCTTCAATAACTCCCATTCTAGATGAAAAACAAACTCGCATAAAAAAAAATATAACACCGAAATTCACTAGGTGTCACTAAAATCACAATAATAAGGTGCATAGACATCTGAAGCTGCATACCAGATCACAGCAGCAGGAGGAGCCCTAAAACCAGAAATAGTCCACCAACAAAAGGGAGCCGATCGGATATAATACAGAGAAGGCAAAAGTGGCTGGTATACAAAGGTGTGGACATAGAACGTTCTTAGGATCCACAAGCAGCGACCAGCATAGCCGGTAGACAAAGGTCTAACAGTCCTACCGTTAGTGCTGGGGTCAGGCACTGTCTGGCATTAGACCGGCCACCAAGCGCATTGCCGCACCATCAATAACGCACAGTATCTCAGCTGCGGCAGTAGGACACCCCGCGATCTCAGAAACACAGCAACATCTCTAATAGATCTCAATCCTAGATATATAGAAAAATGTTCAGTACTTTGATGCACCAGACTTTAAAAAAGTTTGTTTTTTGATTTTGTTTTTGAATATTTTTTTTTTTAACTGCATCCGTTAAAATCTGAACCCAAAAGGACATGTGAACATAGTCTAATACTAAGTCAGGTGTGCTAGATAAATCAGAGTTGTGCACACCTCTCCTGGGACGTTAGGACATCACTGCTCTTAATGACCACCGGGTGGCAGGATTCCCTCATTGTACCAGCAGTGTTGTTTATTATATTTGGATGTCATGCCGATGAGTCCAGTGGGCGGTCCTATTCAATGATTGAAAATCTTCCCTGTATAACTAGGGATGGAGAAATATGTGTCAATCACTGAGTAAGGCCTGTATTTAATTCTGATCACTTCTTCACTGTATCCTGCTGTCCACAGATGGAAGTGCTTGTGCAACGTGACAGGTTCTCTTTAAGTTCAGCAGGACGTTACCTTTTATTAGAGATACTTGCAAAGACCACTTATTTTTCAAAATGTTGCACTTGCATAGGGCTTCAATATACTAAAGAGTTATTTGTTGAATGGAACACTCTTCACTACCTTCAAAAAGGACTATCTTGGGATCCCATTACATTGTGATATTGATTGCATGTGTATGTACAGCTAGACCCAATTTGTTGGCACTGCATTTTGTCATGTTGCGCTGGTGTTAAACAGACGTTTTTGCAAAACTGTGCAACTTTATGCCCTTTTTCCACCCCCTTTCAAAAAAGAGGGTTGGCCTAACCGTAATTGCAGGGTCACCTGCAGCATGCCAAATTTACTATGTTACCCTAGAAATTGGCGGATATTATGGCTTTGCAGTATACGGGCAGTCAATGATGCACCACCTATTAGGGGAATTGCACCTCTTTAGTTCCTTTGGCATATTTTACAAGCTGTCTTGGGTTTAGGACCTGCATATTAAGTATTAAGGCCCCCATATACAGTGCCTTGCAAAAGTATTTGGCCCCCTGGAACTTTTCAAGCTTCTCCCACATATCAGGCTTCAAACATAAAGATACCAAATGTAAATTTTTGGTGAAGAATCAGCAACAAGTGGAACACAATTGTGAAGTTGAACGAAATTTATTGGTTATTTTAAATTTTGGTGGAAATTCAAAAACTGAAACATGGGACGTGCAATATTATTCGGCCCCTTTAACTTAATACTGTACTTTGTTGCCCCACCTTTTGCTACGATTACAGCTGCAAGTCGCTTGGGGTATGTCTCTATCAGTTTTGTACATCGATAGACTGAAATTATTGCCCATTCTTCCTTGGCGAACAGCTCGAGCTCAGTGAGGTTTGATAGAGATCATTTGTGAACTGCGGTTTTCAGCTCTTTCCACAGATTCTCGATTGGATTCAGGTCTGGACTTTGAATTGGCCATTCTAACACCTGGATATGTTTATTTGTGAACCATTCCAATGTAGATTTTGCTTTATGTTTGGGATCATTGTCTTGTTGGAAGACAAATCTCCATCCCAGTCTCAGGTCTTTTGCAGACTCCAACAGGTTTTCTTCAAGAATGGTCCTGTATTTGGCTCCATCCATCTTCCCATCAATTTTAACCATCTTCCCTGTCCCTGCTGAAGAATAGCAGGCCCAAACCATGATGCTGCCACCATCATGTTTGACGGTGGGTATGGTGTGTTCAGGGTGATGAGCTGTGTTGCCTTTACGCCAAACATATCATTTGGCATAGTTGCCAAAAAGTTCAATTTTGGTTTCATCTGACCAGAGCACCTTCTTCCACATGTTTGGTGTGTCTCCCAGGTGGCTTGTTGCAAACTTTAAACAACACTTTTTTTTGGATATCTTTGAGAAATGGCTTTCTTCTTGCCACTCTTCCATAAAGGCCGGATTTGTGTAGTGTATGACTGATTGTTGTCCTATGGACAGGCTGTCGCACCTCAGCTGTAGATCTCTGCAGTTCATCCAGAGTGATCATGGGCCTCTTGGCTGCATCTCTGATCAGTCTTCTCCTTGTTTGAGATGAAAGTTTAGAGGGACGGCCGGGTCTTAGTAGATTTGCAGTGGTATTATACTCCTTCCATTTCAATATGATTGCTTGCACAGTGCTCCTTGGGATGTTTAAAGTTTTAGAAATCATTTTGTATCCAAATCCGGCTTTAAACTTCTCCACAACAGTATCACCTGCCTGTAGTGTTCCTTGGTCTTCATGATTCTCTCTGTGCTTCAAACGGTACCCTGAGACTATCACAGAGCAGGTGCATTTATACGGAGACTTGATCACACACAGGTGGATTATATTTATCATCATTAATCATTTAGGACAACATTGGATCATTCAGAGATCCACAATGAACTTCTGGAGTGAGTTTGCTGCACTGAAAGTAAAGGGGCCGAATAATATTGCACGCCCCAATTTTCAGTATTTTAATTTCCACAAAAATTTAAAATAACCAATAAATTTCGTTCATCTTCACAATTGTGTCCCACTTGTTGTTGATTCTTGACCAAAAATTTACATTTGGTATCTTTATGTTTGAAGCATGATATGTGGGAAAAGGTTGAAAAGTTCCAGGGGGCCGAATACTTTCGCAAGGCACTGTACATTAGACTATTGTCAGCTGAACCTGATGATATCGACAGGTTAAGTGGACAGTCTACTATGTATTGGGTCCCCTGAAAGATGATGGCAGGAGAAGATAAGGATCCAGCATATCCAATTTCGGATGGCCAATCCTTTTGTTCTCCATGAGATGAGCCATCTC
The DNA here is from genome assembly GCF_039654945.1 of Dendrobates tinctorius. Taxonomy (NCBI): domain Eukaryota; kingdom Metazoa; phylum Chordata; class Amphibia; order Anura; family Dendrobatidae; genus Dendrobates; species Dendrobates tinctorius. Next base: position 18,266,885 of record NW_027361689.1, on the reverse strand, counting down.
CAGAGATGTCTGGCATCAGCTCTCTCTTGGAGAACACAGGAGCTCTCAGCTGGCTCGATCAGTCAGACCTTCACTTGCCGCCAGATATCCCTGGTGTATGTGGGAGGGGAGGAGTTCAATCTTAAAAAGCTTACCTATTTGTTGGATAGGTCATTGACATCAGATCATTAGGGTTCCATCACCTGGCACCCCCACCAATCATCTGTTATATGGTCTGCTGATGACCGGGTGTAAACAGAGCACGGTGTAGTGGCCACTCCTGGTATAGAAGGGTATGTAACGTTGCACTAGTAGGTTTGGCAAGATTTTGGTTACATAAACTCTGTATAAATGATTGTAATAATGGGGCATAATGCCAGCAATCATGGTAAGTCTATGAACATGCTTTAATCTTGGACTTGTCTGACACTTCTGCATCCGGACTCCTGTTCTCCTCCATCCTCGACTAACCAGAAGCTTTCTTAAAGATGTAATTAAACTTTTGGTATTTTTTTTATATGTTTCTGGCCCTTTAATTCTGAGCAGATAGGTGAGGATTCAGGTCCTGAGACTCCCCTCCCCACCAATTGCTCAAAAGACCCCCTTTCAGTATGGAGGACAGGAGCAGAGATCACAGCTCCTGCCTGAGTAGGCACATGACAGCGTATGGCCAATCTGGGGGTTTTCCCTCATCCTGTACCCCCAATATACACTTCCCGTACTAGGAAAACATCCATCCTATTAGAATGAAAACACTACACATTATCTTCTTTGGATAATTTTGGCGACAGCGGCCAGTTTATTAACAAATAACATAAACATTTACAATAAGTATTAAATACACAATCTTATATGACCTGAGGGGAGGGTTCTTGGAGCCCAAAAAATTCTGGCTAAATATTTGTCAAAAACACAAGAACTTAAAAACTCCACGTTACCCTCAGCCGTAAACCACCAGCTCGAGGGCACCAAAAATCCCATTCCGGGAAGTCCAACCACCAAAAGCTCCCGGGTAAAACCCCGTCCAGAGCCGTAACCAAAAGCCAGATCCACTGAAACAATTTTAAACTATCCAGAATTTTAACTTCCAATTCCTTTTCGCTGATTCAGTGTTAACTCCAAGAACCCCACCCCCCGCCAATTCTGCCACTGTGACGAAACAACCTCCATTTGAACCACCGCTAATATGCCTTCACCATGCTCCCAGCTCAACCTCGACCAACCCCCGTGCGATTAAAATGGGGAGGGTGGGTCTTCTCCTGCTGTCCTTCCGGCCGAAGTGAGGGGTTCCCGCACATTCTTGACCCTATATAACGCCCCACCCCCAGCTCTCCTCCCCTATCCCTAAACTACCAATCCCATCCTTCCCCACCTGATTTTAAAACAAAATAAAAAAACTCCTTCATGTCCCCAGCGCAGTCATGTGGGGCTTACATAGGAGCTGCGCCTATTCCTGCCCCGTCTTGACCGCGTATGGCCAATCTGGGGGTTTTCCCTCATCCTGTACCCCCAATATACACTTCCCGTATTAGGAAAACACACATCCTATTAGAATAAAAACACTACACATTATCTTCTTTGGGTAATTTTGGCCACAGCGGCCAGTTTATTAACAAATAACATAAACATTTACAACAAGTATTAAGTACACAATCTTATATGACCTGAGGGGAGGGTTCTTGGAGCCCCAAAAATTCTGGCTAAATATTTGTCAAAAACACAAGAACTTCAAAAACTCCACGTTACCCTCAGCCATAAACCACCAGCTCGAGGGCACCAAAAATCCCATTTCGGGAAGTCCAACCACCAAAAGCTCCCGGGTAAAACCCCATCCAGAGCCGTAACCAAAAGCCAGATCCACCGAAACAATTTTAAACTGTCCAGAATTTTAACTTCCAATTCCTTTTCGCTGATTCAGCGTTAACTCCAAGAACCCCACCCCCGCACAGCACTGACCACCTCAGGCTCGTGAGTGCCCCAACACCACCAGTGCTATTTCGATTCCACCTTGTATCGCCAATGCCCATAAATCAATTCCGATCTCGTTCAAATGAACCCCATCGTCCCTCCAAAAATTACCAACCCCCAATTCCAATTCAAAATGCCGTATGCAGATACCCCCATTTCTGGAAACAAAACTGGATACGGCCCTGTTCAACTTCACCCTGGCCCTGTTAATCTCTTTTAACGATCGGGCCACCCTCCATTTCTGTCTGGGAACAATATCAGATCAAACCATCAGCACCCCAGGAAACGATGCCCACAACCTCAAAAAATCAAAGCGAATGTCCCTAATCAACTACCTGACAGGTTTGACGCCCAAGTCATTTCCTCCCAGATGTACAACCAAAATGTTGGGAGCCTTATCCAAATGAGCAAATCTAGAAAATTCCGACAAAACCCTGCTCCAGACCATCCCTCGAAGTCCCAACCATCGAACGACAACTCGATCCCTCCGAAAACCCAATTGCCTACCATCCGGCCTCACATCCGCCCGAAGCGCCCCCCAATACACAAACGAGTGTCCGAAAATCCAGGCCAAGTATGGATCCGGACCTGAAATACATAACCAAAACAGCAATCGTTAATCACCCTCAAACTGTTCAGCCCAGCCCCATCAATGCCGCACATATGTCAAGTATCGATCGGAATTACAGCGACCGATACGCTTGATCTCGTCCGCCCCCAAACAAAAGACTATGTGCTTCAGAGGCAGCACCAATCCTAAAAGAATGCAGCCTGTATGAGCCAGAAGGGAGACCCAACTCCCTCAAACCTTTCTTAAGAACCGCAATAAACTGAAAACGAGACAAAAATGCGCCGCCCTCGTGGCACAATAAGGGTCCCACTCAACCCAACCACAAGCTCCAATATGACTCCAAACACTTTTCCGGGCACATCACAGCCCCTTCCACTCTCCCCAATACCACTCGCTTACCCCTTCCCAACTGATCAGTTTTAGAACGCTGAATCCAAAAAATAATCCCCCCATTCCAGAATTCACAATCCTCCGCCAGCAAACCTTCAGCCCTGTCTCTACTACGCAACACTATTTCGCCTATCCGCATAGCCCCAAAAAACGCTAAAGAAAAAGCCAATTTGAACAATGCCACCTCAAACGGAGAACTACAAATCCTTTCCAGAACTCTCCCCAACCCTTCCAGCGTGCTAAACAAAATAGGTCGACGCCTGTCAAAACTCTGGGTCCCTTTTTGAAAACCTTTCAACGCTTGTCTAACCAGGAAATTCTTCGTGACATAGACCGAACCTTCCAACTTAAAACCAAAAGCCAGGTCAGCAAGGAATTTATTAACCCTTGTAACTGACCAGCCCATTTCAGCCACCCTGCCAACCAGAAACAACACCGCTGATGTCCTGTCTTCTTTGGACTCCAATGCTCCTCAACGGGACGCCCATGCCCGCCATATGTTCCATGCTGCTTCGTATGATGCCCAAGTTTGTCTCGTAACCGACTACCGGATCAATGTTCCTGCACGTCCGTAATAATCTGCCAGAAATGCAAAGGGCATTCCGCTCCTGAGGCCTCCGCGTCTGGTGCCAGTTCCCGGAAGCGCTCCCACTGCAAACGAGACAAAGCATCCGCTATAGAGTTTTGCACGCCAGGCACATGCACCGCAGTAATCCAAGCTTTCAATTCCAGGCACCGTACCACCAATTCCCTCACCAGGTTAATCACCGGGGGAGAGGAAGCGGACAAAGTGTTAATCACCGACACCACGCTCATGTTACCACAATGAAACCTAACTCTCCTATTCTCAAACATCTAGCCCCAAATCCATACTGCCACCAAAATGGGGAACAATTCTAGCAAAACCAGGTTTTCTGTCAAGCCTCTCTGATGCCACCGATCGGGCCACTTGCCAACGCTCCACCGACTCCTACAATAGGCCCCATAACCGACCCCGCCTGCCGCGTCCGTATAAATCTCGCAATCAAATTTGTTCAAAAATTCCTGTTGAATCAAAGATCTATCATTGTAATTTTCCAAAAATCGCTGCCACACCGCCAGATCCTCCCTGTGTTCCCTAGTCACCCAAATGAAGTGATGTGCCAATCGCACCCCAGCCGTCGCACCAGTCAACCTGCGGCAAAAAATTCGGCCCATGGGCATTATCCTGCATGCAAAATTCAATCGGCCTAGCAACAACTGCAACTTTTTCAATGTCACCTTCCTTAATCTCCTAACCCTGAGAACCTCCTGCTTCAACAAGGACAATTTATCCTTTGGTAGCCGACACTCCATTCTTTCCGAATCAATCAGTATGCCCAGAAAACTCAAAACCGTACAGGGGCCTTCGGTCTTTTCCCTCGCCAACGGCACCCCAAAAGTCTCTGCAACCCATTCCAAGGCTGCCAAGGTATTCCTACATAAAACCGACTCGGGTGGCCCTATAAACAAAAAATGATCCAAGTAATGAATGACAGATGGAACACCAGAAACATCCCTAACCACCCTTTCCAAAAAGGAACTGAACGTTTCAAACAAAGAACACGAGATTGTGCAACCCATCGGCAAACACCTATCCAAGAAATACCCCCCTTTCCAAAAACATCTCAACAACGGAATACTATCCGGGTGCACTGGCAGCAATCTAAAGGCCGACTCGATGTCAGTTTTTGCCAACAAAGCCCCCGTGCCGTATTTCTGAACCCATTGTACTGCCGTGACAAAAGATGTGTATACTACCGAACACAACTCCTGAGCAATACCATCGTTGACCGACAACCCCTTTGGGTAAGATAGATGCTGTATTAACCTAAATTTATTAGGCTCCTTCTTTGGCACCACCCCCAACGGGGAAACAATCACCCCTTCAACTGGTAGCGTCGCAAACGGCCCCGCCATCCTACCCAAATCAACTTCTTTACGCAATTTTGCACTAACCAATTCAGAGTGCAGATCAGCAAACCTCAAATTTTTAATAGAAAAAGGTACTACGTGGCTGGGAGGGGGTATCATAAAACCCTCTGCGAAACCCGTCCGGATCACCCTGGCCTTATCTTGATCCGGGTATCTACTTAGAAAGGGGGCCATCTTTTGAAGCCTCACCGGCGTCTCCCCCTTGACTGGCACCCACTGCTGGCTTACTTCTTGCTTTCCTAAAACATTTTGAGGCCCCGTGTGAGCCACCGTTGCAATGGGAGCACACGTGTTTGAATTTACAGGTGTTACCATATTTGCACTGCCCCTCATTGAATTGCCAGCACGTTCCTGATTTTTCTTTTCCTCCTTGCGCACCCAGACCACTGCTTCCGAGCCCCCCTGCTGGTTGCCACTACCTCCGCTCCCGTGAAAGGACTGCCCGTACCTGACTGGTGCCATCACTTTCAACCAGAGCCTAATGTCCTTTTGATCCCACCTAATCTCCAGCCTCACCGCCTTCCTCTGCTTAAACTGTTCGGCATAGCGCAGCCATGTCTGCCCTCCATAAGTACGGTGCGCCTCGCCAATCGCATTGAGGTAACAAAACAGACCCGGACAGTTTTCGGGAGCCTTTTCCCCTATCACACTTGTCAATATGGCAAATGCTTGTAATCAGTTCACAAATGTCTGCGGAATCAGCCGCCACCTCTGTTTTTCCTCCTCCTCTTTTTTACTATCGCCTTTCTTCCCCCTATCCAAATTAAACTTTTCCAGGGGTACTCATCCCGCCAAATTTTCTCCTTCACCTCTTTTTTAAATGCGCCCCCAAAGGTCCTTCAAAGCACACGTACACTTCCCCTCTTGCCCTGTGGTCCAATTTTACCGAATCTCCCTTATCCTCAGTCTGAACAGATACCGATACCCCTCCTATAGGCCCAATCTCTCCAACTGGCCTCAATGCCTCCCCGACCGAAGGTGGACCGACCCCCACACCTAGAAGCCAAGCCCCCACGGATGACGTCCCAGTTTCGCTCACGCCCCCCCATTCTTTTTAAAACTTGGGACAAACTACACAACACCTCCCGCAAGCCTGGCGTCTCCGCCCCAATTTCTCCGCCTATCTCCCTTCCATCAAACCCTGACCTCTGACTTACCCCAGCCCCTTGTGCTATAGCCCCTGTGGGTGACAAACAAGACATGGACTCATACTCACATGGCTGCGCGGGTGCTGTGTCCCCGCCAGCCGGACGTCCCGAATCCTGCTGCCGTTCGCTGTCATCCTCCGAATCTTCAGTGCCGCACCACTGGCCCGTGCCCCTGGCCTCCTCGTCACCAGTGGGGGCCAGAGCTCCTGCAGCACCCCTCACCAACGACCTCCTCCTTGATCTCGACTGCGCTGGCCCACTAGACCCAGGCCGATTAGCCCGGTCCGCTCCACGCCCCGTGACCTGCCAGGCAGCTCCTCTTCTCTGCCCGCCGCTCTAGCTGCCTGCAGATCGGTGCTTGGGCCCGGCAACATAGGGTCATGCTGCTGCTGCCTGTCCGCTGCAACTCTCCCCCGTGTTCTCCTCTCTGCCGGCCCTCCGCTAGGGCCGCCGCCAGGTGACTCTGCTGCGGTGGCGCGCCCGGGGGCCACATAGGTAGCGGTGCTGGCTGTCTTACCCGGCCTGCGCGCCTGCACTGCCGCTGCTCCCGCTCTCTCACTGGAGGCTGCCTGCCTCCCTGCTGTGCCGTGGACTCCGGGTGCCGCACTCCTCGATGTTGCAGGCCGCACTTCCGGTGTGGCCCTCGCTTCCGGTGCGGCCTCAGCCGCCGCCTCTCCCCGCCGATCTGCGCCCGCCGGCCGGCTGTGTGGATTCCTGATGGGCGGCGCAGGGCGAGATGAAGCTGCGCTGCTGCTGCCAGCCCCCGCAGGGTCCCGGAGGGGCTCCTTGGCCTGTGCTGGCTGCGCGTCACTGCCTCTTCGATGGCCTGGTCCTCCTCCTGCCCGCGCTCTCCCTGGTCCCGGCTTCGCCTAGCAGGGAGGAGAGCTGCTCCTCCAGCCATCCTCACTGTCACGTTTCCGCCAGACTTAGGGCCTGCTGTTCCGGTCGCGGCCTCTAGGAGGCGCCGGACCGCCACTTTATCGTCAGACTCAGGGACGGCTGTTCCTGCCTCGGCCACTGGACAGGGCCGTGGTTCTGTCACGTCAGGCTCAGAGCCTACTGTCCCGGCTTTAGCCTCTAGGAGGCGCCGGTCTGTCACGTCGCCGTTAAATTCTGGGTCTGCTGCTCCTGTCGCGGTCACTAGGAGGCGCCATGGCTCGCCCGGGAGTTATGGTGCTGACAGAGTAAGGGCACCTGCGCAGGCATCTGGTGGACCCAGGCTCCACCCCTCTGTCAGTCATCAAGATTTTACTGCATCTCCATCTGGCCTGGTCCTGGGGGCGGTACTGATGACATCATCAGTCCAGGAACCTATGAGGGGTGACCTGATCCCTGAAATACCTTGGGACTGGTCTTGCAAGCCGCCGGATATATTCTTGGTTTCCCTGTGTGTTGCTGTGTGAATTACTTTCTGACTGACTGACTTTGGCCTGGACTTCTGACTCTCCTTCTGCCTAACGATTCTGTACCTCTGCTACTCTCCTGGTTTATGACTCTCGGCCTGAATCTGACTCTGCTTCTGCCTAACGATTCTGTACCTCTGCTACTCTCCTGGTTTATGACTCTCGGCCTGAATCTGACTCTGCTTCTGTCTACCGTTTTTGTACCATTGCTGCCCGACTGGTTTAGACTCGCATATCTCCACGTTTGTGTCCTGTATTGGAACACCTTTCTGGCGACCGTCCTGCTCTGGTCACTGCTCCTATTCAGACAGCGCCTCCTGGGCTCTGCTATAAATCCAGATCCCTGTATAGGGGTAAAGGGTATCAGTGTTTCTCGGGGTGTTGCCTGGCTGCAGCCCAGACCCGCAGGCGGACGTCACACTCCCCTCCTGGAACGGGCGACGTCACGCAGCCTGTCAAGCAGCGCATCCACGGACGCCATGGTAAGGACTGCTCTGATTCTGTCTGTCTTCACTTGCTGTCCTTCTGTCTTCTCCTGCTGTCCTTCCGGCCGAAGTGAGGGGTTACCGCACATTCTTGACCCTATATAACGCCCCACCCCCAGCTCTCCTCCCCTATCCCTGAACCACCAATCCCATCCTTCCCCACCTGATTTTAAAACAAAATAAAAAAACCCCTTCATGTCCCCAGCGCAGTCATTTGGGGCTTACATAGGAGCTGCGCCTATTCCTGCCCCGTCTCACTGTGGAGGATGGATATTAGAAACTCAAAGACTGCATCTGTACTCCACTGAATGTACATGTACTCAGGCTGATTTAGGAATTTTTTCCCCCATTTTTCAGTATATTACATGTAAATTGAATGGTGTCATCCAAAACTACAACTCGTCCTGCAAAAAAACGCCCTCATGCAGCAATGTAGGTGCAAACATAAAAATGTATGGCTCTTGGAAGAAGGGAAGGAAAAAATGAAATTGCAAAAACAAAAATAGGCTGCATCGTCAAGCAGTTAAAGATATTCTATTTTTATTGTATTATTACATTTTTATATACACAGTATATTTTTATATTTAGATTTTATCCTGCAATGACATATGGCAGCTCTGCCGCATGTCAGATGATTAAAATTTTACAATGCGACCTACGAGTGTTAACTAGAAATAGATTGGAAAAAAAAACATGAACAAAAAAAAAAGATGAGCTTGATTTAACATCAGATTGCAGTTTTTCATTTTTCTAAATTGTCTCTTTAGACACTTGTAGGCGGCGGACAGGGATGATCCTGGACAGAGTGTATATCGCTCCCAGAAAGTTAAGCTGGGTGAGATATTAAAGCCGGGTAGTACTGGTTGGTGCAGCAGCTTAGGTGCTGAGCCATTTAATTCATGGTAGTTCTGGGCAGGTTTTTATTGAAATGATGAGGAGGATTTGGTAGGGGAACTCCTCACTCCCGCTCCCACTTCATTACAGGTAGTTAGACTTAGCCAATAATTAGCCAGCTCAGCTGCGAGAGGTTGTCTCATTAGAAAAAACGAAAAAAAAAAAATGCTTCAGAGAGAGAGATGGCCTCCTGACTGATGTGGTGTGTTTCTTCGGAGGAGGATATGCACGGTGATTAAATGTGCTAAATGCTGAGTTGCTGGAGAGCCGTGCAAATACTTATTTCTCACTGCAAAATGCAAATAAATGTATATAATTTATACAATGTGATTTTCTGGATTTTATTTTTGATATTCTATCTCTCAGTGTTAAAATTAACCTACCCTTAAAATTTCAGACTGTTCATGTCATTGTCAGTTGTCAAACTTACAAAATCAGCAAGGGATCAAATAATTATTTCCTTCACAGTATGCTAAACTGAAAGTGGAGAGCCTTGCTTGCCTAGGAGTTATGGCCGCGGTGCGGGATAGACGGCTCTGGATCTCCGTCGGACAAATCTCCCAAGTCCCAGATGTTTGATTTGTGTCATTTGATAAATGACTGAAACCTGATGTCTGCACGCCAGCACAAATCGTGGAGTTGGTGTTCATCAGTCTTTTTTCCCTGGGTCTTTCCAATTAAATGCAGTGTTGTGTAGGTTATGGCGAACCCCCATGGTATGGATCATCTAGTAGAGATGGTGGAGAGATGTCGCTAAGGAGGGAAATCTCCAGGATGCTTCCCCCAACCAGTAACTCACAGGGAGCCGTCGACCCATGCTCAGAATCATCCCACTGTCGAAGAGATGATGGAAGAGGTTTGTCAGGAAAAATCTCAGCTGTTGTAGGGACTCTATGTTTAGAACCCCCGGGCTGGTCCAGTGTTGGAGGTGTAGGGAGTTCAGTCATATCCTGGCTCAATGTCCATTAGACCCAGAGCCTAAGGAATGTGTCGCTGTCCTGCTCAAGTCCCTGTTTGCAGCTCCTTCCTGTATCGCCACACCTAGACTAAAGACTGAGCCACAAGTGTGTAAAATGTGGCTGAATCGTTGCCCTTTCACCTCCCTACTCGACTCAGGTAGTCTCGTGACACTAGTACATGACCGCCTCATACCCGGGGGTCATATACCCGACTGGTTCACAAGTGTGTGTATCCATGGTGACACCAGAATGTATCCTGTGGCCCTCAGGAAAATAGGTTCATCATATGGGATAGTGGGCTATGAAGTGGGGGTAGTAAAAGCCCTTATGCATAATATTATTTTGGGGTGCAATTTTCCCTTGTTGTGGGGGAAATGTATGGAAGCAGAAGGTAGACTAAGTACTGGCCCCAGGGAAGAGGTTGCAAATTCTCTATTGCAGGTCTTCTCTGGAGAATAACAAAATTCTCCCTAATTCCTCAGCGATACTGGAGGTAGAGGAAACACAAGATAAGTTTGGCATGGCTTAACTGAAGGATGGCACCCTTATATACAAGTGAGAATGTTGTTGTCATCAATGGAATTTCCAATATCCAGGTCCTGACCAATGGTTTTTCCACTTTTCTTTGAATAATGAGCTCTTGTATAGAGTGATCAAGAAAGAGCTGGAAATCTTTGAGCAATTACTGGTCCCTAACGCCTGTCGACGAAAGGGTGGTTCATCTGGCTCATATTCATGTCCTAGGGGAACACCTGGGGATCGAGAAGACCCGGGGGATGATTTTCCAGAGCTTGTCTGGATAGGAATGTACAATGATTTTGAGGATTATTTTAGGTATTGCCCCATATGCCAAATAACTCTGCCCGTGACCCATTTTTGCAGTCCAATAATAACCCTGCCTACCATTGAAATACCCTTTGAGACGATTGGGATGGATCTGGTGGGACCAATTGTAAAATCAGCTTGGGGGTACCAGTCTATCCTTCTCATAGTAGATCATGCCACCCGGTATCCTGAAGCAGTTCTGCTAAGAAATACCGCGTCCAAAAGTATCACCCTTTTATTTTTTTCATGTTCTCTTGGACGGGGATGCCAAAGGAAATCCTTACAGACATCCTTCATGTTAAAGGTAATAAAGGTGCTGGGCCAAATGCTGAAGAAGGTGCACATACGTACCTTGGTATATCATCCCCAAACCGATGTACTAATCGAGACGCTTAAACGTGCTGAAACACATGTTAAAAAAGGTAGTGGATAACGATGGCTGCGATTGGGATTATCTTTTGCCATATTTAATGTTCACTGTGAGAGAAATACCTCAGGCTTCTATCAGTTTCTCCCTTTTGATTTTGCGTTTAGGAGGCTCCCCTGAACTTTACCTGACATAGTGAAAGAAACATTGGATGCTGAGGCCACCCTGTATAAAATTGTTACTGAACACGTTGTGCAGATGAAGGACCAAATCAAAAAAATTTTGCCAATTTTCAAAGAGCACATGCAGAGGGCCCAAGAGGCCTAAAGCCAAGTGTATAATAGGGCGGTCAAAATTGGGAACGTCAGCCCATGAGATAGAGTCTTGGTCAAGTTTTTGGTGAAGTGGTAGGGTCCACATGAGGTAGTAGAGAATTTTGGAGAAGTAAATTATAAGGTACATCAACCAGGAAGATGTAAACTGTAAAAGCTGTATCATGTGAGTCTGCTTAAACCTTGGAAAGATAGGGAATCGTAGGGCGCTGCCAGTTCTAAGTGACTATAGTATGTAGCCACAACAAGTGAAATTAGGTGAAATTAGGGGATACTCGACTGCCCAACAACAGGAAGCTGAACATTTCCTCCCTACAAAGAAAACAAAGTTATCAGACCTGCCTAAGAATACTCATCTGATAAAACATGATATAGTTACTGAACTGGATAAGAAAATAAACATTAAACCCTATATAATACCATAGGCACGCCGAGAAGCAATTGCGACTGAAGTCAAACGTATATTGGATCTGGGAGTGATCGAAGAGTTCCGAAGTAAATGGTTTAGCCTGGTTGTGGGACCTGCAGGTTTTGCAATGATTTTTGGAAATTAAATCTCTAAATTTGATGTATATTCCTTGCCCAGGGTAGATGAATTCATTGAAAAACTTGGTATTGCCAGGTACATAACAATTGCAATGGTTATTGGCAAATTCTTTAACAAAGAGGGCTAATGAGAAAACTGCTTTTTCCACCCAGAAGGGTTTGTACAAATACAAGAACATGCCATTTGGTCTACACAGAGCGTGACTGCAACCTTTCAGAGATTGATGGATTTAAATTTGAGTTCACATAATAGTTATGCAGCAGCTTACCTAGATGATGTGGTTGATTCGCCCTGTATTGTTCAACATCTTTATCAACGATTTAGATGAAGGAATTGAGGGTAAACTGATTAAATTTGCTGATGACACAAAGCTAGGAGGGATAGCTAATACTAGAGAAGAGAGAGAGAGGATTCAAAAAGATTTAAATAAACTGGAGAAGTGGGCAGCAACTAACAGAATGGTTTTTAACAGGGAGAAATGCAAAGTACTACATCTGGGCAATAAAAATGAAAAAAGCATATATAGAATGGGAGGAATAGGGCTAAGTGACAGCACATGTGAAAAAGACTTGGGTGTACTAATAGATCACAGACTGAATATGAGTCAACAGTGTGATGCAGCAGCAAAAAAGGCAAATGCAATTCTAGGATGTATTAACAGAAGCATACAGTCTAGATCACGTGAAGTCATTATTTCCCTCTACTCCTCTTTGGTCAGACCTCATCTGGAATATTGTGTCCAGTTTTGGGCACCACATTTTAAAAAAGACATCAACAAACTGGAGCAAGTTCAGAAAAGAGCGACCAGAATGGTGACCGGTCTGCAAACCCTGTCTTATGAGGAAAGGTTGCAGGATTTGGGAATGTTTAGTTTGAAAAAGAGAAGGCTGAGAGGAGACTTAATAGCTGTCTACAAATATCTAAAGGGCTGTCACATTGTAGAAGGATCAACTTTATTCTCATTTGCACAAGGAAAGACTAGAAGCAATGGGATGAAACTGAATGGGAGGAGACACAGATTAGATATTAGAAAAAACTTTTTGACAGTTAGAGTGATCAATGAGTGGAACAGGCTGCCATGAGAAGTGGTGAGTTCTCCTTCAATGGAAGTCTTCAAACAGAGGCTGGACAAACATCTGACTGGGATGATTTAGCGAATCCTGCTTTGAGCAGGGGGTTGGACCAGATGGCCCAGGAGGTCCCTTCCAACTCTATGATTCTATGATTCTATGATTCTATGATTCTATGACTTCAGTGAAGACTGGGGAAGCCATATGTGTAAAGTGCAAGGTGTACTAGATGTCATCAGTGTGGCAGGTCTTACAATAAATCCGGAAAAATGTGCCTTAGGGATAAAGGAATCCAAGTACCTGGGGTGGTTTGTTATTGGAAGGGGCTGGATGAAACCTCAAATTAATAAAGTTGAGCCCATACGGAGTCGACCTAGGCCAGTACCTAAGAAGCAAATGCAGGCTTTTTTAGGGATCACCGGCTACTATTGGAGATTCGTACCAAATTTTGCTTAAAGGATAGCACTGTTGATGGACCTGACAAGAGGCGTAAAATCCGTAATTGTGTCATGGTCTCTTGAAGCGGAAAAAGACTTTCAGTGCCTTAAGTCAGCGCCATGTGAGCAACCCATGTTAATTACACCACATTTTAAAAAAGTAGTTCTCGGTTCAGGCAGACACCTCAGACACAAGGTTGGGAGCCATCTTGCCTCATACTATAAATGGAGAAGTACTATATTAGAGCAGGACGTTGATTCATGTGGAAAAAAATATGCCATCATAGAGCGTGAATGCTTAACTGTAAAGTGGGCACTAGAATCTTTGAAGTGTTACCTTTTGGGTAGAATATATAAGCTTGTGTTAGATCAAGCACATGTGAATGAAACCTGGAAATGGAACGAAAAAAATGGTTTGGTAACGTGTTAACCAGTAGAAAAAAATATATGAAGTGCTCTTAGTGAGAGAAACAAAATAGGAATCTTGTGGGTATGATACCTTTTAATGGCTAACAAATAATAGTGAATAATATTACAAAGCAAGCTTTTGAGACAACATATGTCTCCTCATCAGGCTGATATAACAAAATATTTGAAGAAACCTTATTTATATACAGTGGAGAGCACATGCATAGTGTGATACATGGACATTTCAATAAACAAACACTGAGCTTGAAGAGAGAATCCTTAATTAGGTAAGATTAGATAAGTGGTGTGAAAGTTGTGTGAGATCAAAGGGCTATTTGGAGGAAATAGCTCAGATATGGTAATGGGCCATAAAACCTCCTGACAAACTGAGTCCTGTATGAATAGATTCAAAGATTGTAATGAATTTGTGTTCCCACACCCTGCGATGTTTCTGTGATTTAAAATTGCCTTTTAAAATGACAACTTTCATATTGTCTATGTTGTGTCCTGAACCACAGAAATGTTTAGCCACTGGTAAGAGGGTTTTTTTTGTCTGTAATTGTATGATGATGAGACCTCATCCTTGCTCTCAGTCTCTGTCCTGTTTCTCCAACATAGAGGCCACCCACAGGACATATATTGCATAGAATTAAATACTCCACATTGGAAGAGGAACATGTGAATGTACCAGGGATCTTATAGTCCCGCTGTGTGTTGGGGATTTGGATTTTGTCTTTGGTCTCTATATCAATGCAAGTTTTGCATCTTCTCCCATTGCAAGGATATGTTCTAGAAATGGAAAAAACGCTAGGGTGACAAGGTGCTTTCTCCCTCTGCAGAATTTTAATTTCTCAATAAAAGACTAGGAAAATCATAGGGAATTTGAACACATTATCAAAAATTCCTTGTATGATGGCCCAAAATCCCCAGACCTCTTGTCTTGAGAAGGGGGGGGGATATGTAGGCAACCAAAAGGGAGGATACTGGATGAAGTGTATATCTCTCCTAGAAAGTTAAGCTGGGCGAGATAATAAAAGCCGGGTAATACTTGTTGGTGCAGCAGCTTAGGTGCTGAGTCGTTTTATTCATGGTAGTTCGGGGCTGGTTTTTCTTGGAGTGATGGGTAGGATTTGGCAGTGGAGCTCATCACTCGCCCGCTCCAGTGCAAGTAGTACTGGAGGCTTAGCCATCTCAGTTGAGAGATGTAATTTCATAACAGGCACAGAAAAGACAGGAAAAAAAAACTTCAGAGAGATACACAGCCTCTGGACTGATGTGGTGTGTCAATGAGTAGAATACACACGGTAGTTTAATGTGCTAAATGTGGAGTTGTGGAGAACTAAGCCCCGCTCACACCCCTGGTAGCGTGTCAGAGGTATGATGTATGTAGTGCCAGAAGACTGGAGAAGAGCAAATGTTGTTCCTATCTTCAAAAAGGGGAAGAAGGTGGACCCAGGCAACTATAGGCCGGTGAGTCTGACTTCTATACCAGGAAAGATCTTTGAACAAATTATTAAACAACATGTATGTCAGTACCTGGATAAGAATGAAGTGATTAAACAGAGTCAGCATGGGTTTGTAACTAATAAGTCATGTCAAACTAACTTAATTTCCTTCTATGACGGTATCACTGATTGGGTGGATCAAGGAAATGCTGTAGATATAGTATATCTTGACTTCAGCAAAGCATTTGACAAAGTCTCTCATACAATCCTTATTGAAAAAATGACTAAGTATGGAATGGACAAGGCAACTGTTAGGTGGATTCATAACTGGCTTAGTGATCGGACCCAAAGAGTGGTCGTAAATGGCTGCACATCCAGTTGGAAGAATGTCTCAAGTGGGGTACCACAGGGCTCTGTCCTGGGCCCTGTATTGTTCAACATCTTTATCAACGATTTAGATGAAGGAATTGAGGGTAAACTGATTAAATTTGCTGATGACACAAAGCTAGGAGGGATAGCTAATACTAGAGAAGAGAGAGAGAGGATTCAAAAAGATTTAAATAAACTGGAGAAGTGGGCAGCAACTAACAGAATGGTTTTTAACAGGGAGAAATGCAAAGTACTACATCTGGGCAATAAAAATGAAAAAAGCATATATAGAATGGGAGGAATAGGGCTAAGTGACAGCACATGTGAAAAAGACTTGAGTATACTAATAGATCACAGACTGAATATGAGTCAACAGTGTGATGCAGCAGCAAAAAAGGCAAATGCAATTCTAGGATGTATTAACAGAAGCATACAGTCTAGATCACGTGAAGTAATTATTTCCCTCTACTCCTCTTTGGTCAGACCTCATCTGGAATATTGTGTCCAATTTTGGGCACCACATTTGAAAAAAGACATCAACAAACTGGAGCAAGTTCAGAAAAGAGCGACCAGAATGGTGACCGGTCTGCAAACCCTGTCTTATGAGGAAAGGTTGCAGGATTTGGGAATGTTTAGTTTGCAAAAGAGAAGACTGAGAGGAGACTTAATAGCTGTCTACAAATATCTAAAGGGCTGTCACATTGTAGAAGGATCAACTTTATTCTCATTTGCACAAGGAAAGACTAGAAGCAATGGGATGAAGCTGAATGGGAGGAGACACAGATTAGATATTAGAAAAAACTTTTTGACAGTTAGAGTGATCAATGAGTGGAACAGGCTGCCACGAGAAGTGGTGAGTTCTCCTTCAATGGAAGTCTTCAAACAGAGGCTGGACAGACATCTAACTGGGATGATTTAGCGAATCCTGCTTTGAGCAGGGGGTTGGACCAGATGGCCCAGGAGGTCCCTTCCAACTCTACGATTCTACGATTCTATGATTAGTTAGCGTTTAGCCTGGCAAGTCTTTGTTGTTTTTCAGTTGCTTTATTTGCTGCATTTTTGCTAAAAATAAAAGCCCCATATTTTCTTTATATGGACTGTTTCCATCTATGTCATGGCCTTGCCGCCCTACAACGCCACTAGCGCGTTACACCCTATACAAAACAGGCATCTAGCAGGAAAAGGGAATTAATGGAAAAGTCTTGCTACTTGTCAAGATAAGGACGTTATTAATTTTGTATGATCATTTGATGTGTAATTGGACTCATATCTGAAAGTATCTAATAATTTGGGAAAAATGACTTGGAATACATTAAAATAAGAATATTGTAAGTGTTTCTCAGCAACTAATTTGTGACAAAATGTCCATATTCTCCAGTGCACTTCTCCCTGTGGACTTCCGATGTAATTATGTCAGAAACACTCATCACCTTCCTCTTACAGATCTTAATCATAGAGTAGCAGCTTCACCCATCAGTGCAATCCCAATTTCCAGAATTAAAATAGGAATGGAAAAATTATGTATATGTAAAAAAATGTTATCTCAAAATACTCTAGAACTTTTTTCACAAAGTTATGCTCGTAAGTGTGCATTAAAGTGCCCCCTCCCCCACTCCTCACCATCAACAGTCCGGACCTCTTAGCATCTTCTGATTCCCACCGCGAGTGGTGAAATCACCTGGCTCCTCACTCTGAGCCGGAACTTCCTGCTCTGGTAAAGCCCATAGAATCATAGAATCGTAGAGTTGGAAGGGACCTCCTGGGCCATCTGGTCCAACCCCCTGCTCAAAGCAGGATTCGCTAAATCATCCCAGTCAGATGTCTGTCCAGCCTTTGTTTGAAGACTTCCATTGAAGGAGAA
Organism: Dendrobates tinctorius; assembly: GCF_039654945.1. Classification (NCBI taxonomy): domain Eukaryota; kingdom Metazoa; phylum Chordata; class Amphibia; order Anura; family Dendrobatidae; genus Dendrobates; species Dendrobates tinctorius. Next base: position 18,249,474 of record NW_027361689.1, on the reverse strand, counting down.
CTCACCACTTCTCGTGGCAGCCTGTTCCACTCATTGATCACTCTAACTGTCAAAAAGTTTTTTCTAATATCTGTGTCTCCTCCCATTCAGTTTCATCCCATTGCTTCTAGTCTTTCCTTGTGCAAATGAGAATAAAGTTGATCCTTCTACAATGTGACAGCCCTTTAGATATTTGTAGGCAGCTATTAAGTCTCCTCTCAGTCTTCTCTTTTGCAAACTAAACATTCCCAAATCCTGCAACCTTTCCTCATAAGACAGGGTTTGCAGACCGGTCACCATTCTGGTCGCTCTTTTCTGAACTTGCTCCAGTTTGTTGATGTCTTTTTTAAAATGTGGTGCCCAAAACTGGACACAATATTCCAGATGAGGTCTGACCAAAGAGGAGTAGAGGGAAATAATGACTTCACGTGATCTAGACTGTATGCTTCTGTTAATGCATCCTAGAATTGCATTTGCCTTTTTTGCTGCTGAATCACACTGTTGACTCATATTCAGTCTGTGATCTATTAGTATACCCAAGTTTTTTTCACATGTGCTCTCACTTAGCCCTATTCCTCCCATTCTGTATATGCTTTTTTCATTTTTATTGCCCAGATGTAGTACTTTGCATTTCTCCCTGTAGGGTTCTTAGCAAGTGTACGAAAGGTGGAGACATCATGATGTCACAACGTGTGCTGTGATTTTACGAGCACATGCGCAGAACTCTTCCAAGACTCATTAGAGCCAGAAATCCTATATTAGAGTGCACACAATTTCTGAGTCAGTGCTGCAAGAAGAGAGGCAAACAAAGTCCCGGTCACAGCTATATCTGCAGCACGGTGGCTCAGTGGTTAGCGATGCAGCCTTGCAGCGCTGGAGTCCTGGGTTCAAATCCCACCAAGGACAACATCTGCAAGGAGTTTGTATGTTCTCCCCGTGTTTGCGTGGGTTTCCTCCGGGCACTCCGGTTTCCTCCCACACTCCAAAGACATACTGATAGGGAATTTAGATTGTGAGCCCCATCAGGGACAGTGATGATAATATGTTCAAACTGTAAAGCGCTGCGGAATATGTTAGCGCTATATAAAAATAAAGATTATTATTATATCTGAAAAATTCACTACCGACTTCAAATTAAGGTTGCAAAGTGTCAAATGGTCATTTATTGAGCGTAACAAAACATAGAAGTGCTAAAAATCTGCTAAATTAATGTACTAGGCAGAACTAATACATTCAAGACTTTACAATCCTCCCGGGTTTTTAGAAAAATTACTCAGTAGGAGTAATTTGTACCTTCATATCTCCTACTGAGAGACAATTTTGATAAAGACCTGGGAGGATTGGAATGGAACGTCTTGTATGAATTATTATTGTGAATTTCTCTGGTTCTTAGCATTTCTGTGTTTTGTTATGCGCAATAAATATCTAGTTGACAACTTTACTATAATAAAGTGTAGTGTGCTGCGAGTTCTTAAGATATACAGTAGAATGTGAGCTACAGTATATACTATGTTATATGCTATATACACGGCTACCATCAGGAATTTAAGAGCCCCACACTGGCAAAATTTTGGGGGCCCATTGAGACTCCGCTGAGGCTCCACCTTAGCTTTGCCTCCACCCCACTAACCTTTCACAGTCCCACCGCCCACTCCCAAAAACTCCACTTCTGTACCAGGTCCTTACCAATCACACATTAACAGTTCCCATAGAACACCATGTCACATACATAGCCAGCAGCTTTTGTTTTGGCCAAAAGAATTTTTAACCCCTTAACGACCGCCGATACGCCTTTTAACGGTGGTAGTTAAGGGTACTAAAACCACAGCGCCGTTAATTCACGGCGCTGTGATTTAAGTGAATAGCGCCCCCCAGTGTCGGATTTTCTCCGGGGTCTCGGCTGCCAGGGGTAGCCGAGACCCCAGAGAACATGAATCGGTCGGTTTTTACCCACCCCCGCTTTTGCGATCACCGTTATTAACCCTATAACGGCGACCGCAAAAAAAAAGCCGTGATCCCCCCCGGTACCTCTCCGTGGCCCTCCGTCCCCTCCCGGTGGTCCCACGTCCCGCCGGCATCCTCCGATGGGCGCCACCATCTTGAAAATGGCGGGCGCATGCGCAGTACGCCCGCCGGGAATCTGCCGGCTCCGGCTGGCAGATTCCATTCATTATTTTGATCACTATGATAAACAATCATAGTGATCAAAATAAAAAAAATAGTACATAACCCCCCCGTTTATCACTCCCTTACATAGGCCAATATAATGAAATAAAGAAAATATTTATTTTTCAGTTTTCCATTAGGGTTAAGGTTAGGGTTGGGCTAGGGTTAGGGTTAGGGCTAGGGTTAGGGTTGGGCTAGGGTTAGGGTTGTGCTAGGGCTAGGGTTGGGCTAGGGTTAGGGCTCGGGTCACGGCTAGGGTTAGAATTAGGGTTAGGGCGAACTAGGATTAGGGTTAGAATTAGGATTAGCGATTAGGGTTGGGATTAGGGTTAGGGTTGGGATTAGGGTTAGGGGTGTGTTGGGGTTAGGGTTGGAGCAAGAATTGAGGGGTTTCCACTATTTACCAACTTTGGGGGTCTAAAAATTGGGGTCTAAAAAATCACTTTTGTGGAAATAAAAAAGACTTTTTATTTTCACGGCTCTGCGTTATAAACTTCTGTGAAGCACTTGAAGGTTCAAAGTGCTCACCACACATCTAGATAAGTTCCTTAATGGGTCTAGTTTCCAAAATGGGGTCACTTGTTGGGGGTTTCCACTGTTTAGGCCCATCAGGGGCTCTGCAAGCGCAACATGATGCCCGCAGACCATTCCATCAAAGTCTGCATTCCAAAATGACACTCCTTCCCTTCCGAGCTCTCCCATGCGCCCAAACAGTGGTTCCCCCCACATATGGGGTATCGGCATACTCGGGACAAATCGCATAATAACTGTGGGGGTATTATTTCTCCTGTTACCCTTGTAAAAAATAAAAATTTGGGGGCGAAAAGATCAGTTTTGTGGAAAAAAATAGATTTCTTATTTTCATGGCTCTACGTTATAAACTTCTGTGAAGCCCTTGGGGGTTCAAAGTGCTCACCACACATCTAGATAAGTTCCTTAAAGGGTCTAGTTTCGAAAATGGGGTCACTTGTTGGAGGTTTACACTGTTTAGGCACATTAAGGGCTCTCCGAACGCAACATGGCATCCGATCTCAATTCCAGCCAATTCTGCATTGAAAAAGTCAAACGGCGCTCCATCCCTTGCGAGCTCTGCCGTGTGCTGAAAAAGTGGTTTACCCCCACATATGGGGTATCGGCGTATTCAGGAGAAATTGTACAACAAATTTTATGGTTGATTTTCTCTTTTAACACTTGTGAAAATAAAAGAAATTGGTTCTGAAGTAAATTTTTTGCAAAAAAAAGTTAAATGTTAATTTTTTCCTTCCACATTGCTTTAGTTCCTGTGAAGCACTTAAAGGGTTAATAAACTTCTTGAATGTGGTTTTGAGTACCTTGAGGGGTCTAGTGTTTAGAATGGTGCCACTTTTGGGTATTTTCTGTCATGTACACCCCTCAAAATGACTTTAAATATGATGTGGTCCCTAAAAAAAATGGTTTTGTAAATTTTGTTGTAAAAATGAGAAATCGCTGGTCAAATTTTAACCCTTATAACTTCCTAACAAAAAAAAATTTTGCTTCCAAAATTGTGCTGATGTAAAGTAGACATGTGGGAAATGTTATTTATTAAGAAATTTGTGTGACACATCTCTCTGATTTAAGGGCATAAAAATTTAAAGTTTTAAAATTGCAAAATTTTCAAAATTTTCACCATATTTCTGTTTTTTTCATAAATAAACACAAGACTTATCGAAGAAATTTTACCACTAACATGAAGTACAATATGTCACGAAAAAACAATCTTAGAATCAGCGGGATCCATTAAAGCGTTCCAGAGTTATAACCTCATAAAGGGACAGTTGTCAGAATTTTAAAAATTGGCCTGGTCATTAAGCTGCAAACTGGCTCTGTCGCTAAGGGGTTAAGCTGCCACCATGATAAGGTAGACTCTTTTGGCAGCACCCTACTCTAATCTAACCTATTAAACATTTGTTAAAATATCCAAAACTCTTTTTAGACAAAAGTAAAAAGGAAGGCAGCACTCCATTAGTTTAAAGGTGAAAAAAAGTGGATTTTATTTAGACCCACATGACACAGCGACGTTTCGGCTCACACTGAGCCTATCTCAAGTTCAGTATGAACCGAAATTAAATTTCTCAATTAAACATTTGGTAAAATATCCAATACTCTTTTTGGGTATATTTTTATTTATTTTTCTTTAAGATAATGTGTCACATATATTTTTTAAAATAACCAATAATACTACATATGAGGGACAAATACAGTCACCCAGTGGTTGGACCACATATTACCACCACATAGTGACCAAGTAATACCACATACAGCGACAAACACTGCCACACTATGACCAGACCACAAATTACCACCACAGAGTGACTGAATACATTAATACTGATCATTAATAAAAAAACAACGCAATAATAATACTATCATAAGTGAAATTACACAAAGAGCTCTGTACACAGTGTACAGTAAATAGTGTGAGTGTACAGATAATACAGTGGTCACCAGTGACATTATACACAGGAGCTCTGTATATAGTATCTAGTGTATGGCATCAGTGTACAGGTAACACATTGACTTACTAGTGATGACTCTAGTTGAAGATATGCATTTTCGACACAGACCACCATCACTTCTTCTGGCCAAGACTCGTCTCTGCAGAAAATAATATATATTCACCACCATGGGTCTGCTCCAGATGTAGTCGGCTCCATCAATTTCAAAGTACTAATTTCTAAGTACTTTGAATTAGACTTGAATTGGACTGGAATTGACTGTAAGGTAACGGACTATAACACCACAACAATGTTTCGCCTTCTTTTTACTATCACCCCCATACTACTCTATTTCTCCCTAACTCCTGCAATCCCTCCACCCAGTAAGGAAATTGTCATTTCCCCCTCCATCCTTCCCAGCCATCTCACCTCTTCGTCACAACTGTTCCTCCACATACAGTTGTGGCCAAAAGTATTGACACCCCTGCAATTTTGTCAGATAATACTCAGTTTCTTCCTGAAAATGATTGCAAACACAAATTCTTTGGTATTATTATCTTCATTTAATTTGTCTTAAATGAAAAAACACAGAAGAGAATGAAGCAAAAAGCAGAACATTGATCATTTCACACAAAACTCCAAAAATGGGCCAGACAAAAGTATTGGCACCCTCAGCCTAATACTTGGTTGCGCAACCTTTAACCAAAATAACGGCGACCAACCGCTTCCGGTAACCATCAACGAGCTTCTTGCAATGCTCTGCTGGAATTTTAGACCATTCTTCTTTGGCAAACTGCTCCAGGTCCCTGATATTAGAAGGGTGCCTTCTCCAAACTGTCACAGGTGTTCTATGGGATTCAGGTCTGGACTCATTGCTGGCCACCTTAGAAGTCTCCAGTGCTTTCTCTCAAACCATTTTCTAGTGCTTTTTGAAGTGTGTTTTGGGTCATTGTCCTGCTGGAAGACCCATGACCTCTGAGGGTGTGAGCTTTCTCACACTGGGCCCTACATTATGCTGCAAAATTTGTCTTCAGACTTCATAATGCCATGCACACGGTCAAGCAGTCCAGTGCCAGAGGCAGCAAAGCAACCCCAAAACATCGGGGAACCTCTGCCATGTTTGATTGTAGGGACCGTGTTCTTTTCTTTGAATGCCTCTTTTTTTCTCCTGTAAACTCTATGTTGATGCCTTTGCCCAAAAAGCTCTACTTTTGTCTCATCTGAACAGAGAACATTCTACCAAAGCGTTTTAGGCTTTTTCAGGTTAGTTTTGGCAAACTCCAGCCTGGCTTTTTTATGTCTCGGGGTAAGAAGTGGGGTCTTCCTGGGTCTTCTACCATACAGTCCCTTTTCATTCAGACGCCGACGGATAGTACGGGTTGACACTGTTGTATCCTCGGACTGCAGGGAAGCTTGAACTTGTTTGGATGTTAGTCGAGGTTCTTTATCCAACATCCGCACAATCTTGTGTTGAAATCTCTTGTCAATTTTTCTTTTCCGTCCACATCTAGGGAGGTTAGCCACAGTGCCATGGGCTTTAAACTTCTTGATGACACTGCGCATGGTAGACACAGGAACATTCAGGTCTTTGGAGATGGACCTGTAGCCTTGAGATTGCTCATGCTTCCTCACAATTTGGTTTCTCAAGTCCTCAGACAGTTCTTTGGTCTTCTTTCTTTTCTCCATGCTCAATGTGGTACACACAAGGACACAGGTTGAGTCAACTTTAATCCATGTCAACTGGCTGCAAGTGTGATTTAGTTATTGTCAACACCTGTTAGGTGCCACAGGTAAGTTACAGGTGCTGTTAATTACACAAATTAGAGAAGCATCACATGATTTTTCGAACAGTGCCAATACTTTTGTCCACCCTCTTTTTTATGTTTGGTGTGGAATTATATCCAATTTGGCTTTAGGACAATTCTTTTTGTGTTTTTTCATTTAAGACAAATTAAATGAAGATAATAATAACAACAAAGAATTTGTGTTTGCAATCATTTTCAGGAAGAAACTGAGTATTATCTGACAGAATTGCAGGGGTGTCAATACTTTTGGCCACAACTGTACAATCCTTTTTCTCCAGGCACACATGACCACATCATGTCCTCTCCTGCTCCCACCTTCTAATGCTCTGTCTACTACTCCTTATTGCTGGCGACGTATCCCCAAATCCTGGCCCTCCTCAACACCTCCCTACACTCACTTCTACCACCCTGCCACGATCCTCTACACATCTTTGCAACCATGATAACCTCATACCCATTCATCCAGCCCCCACTCCCTCAACCTCCGTACCTGGAGCCCTAAGGAACGCACACTCTGTCTGCAACAACCTATCATTTATCCATGACCTCTTTATCACCAACAAACTCTCCTTCCTCGCCATCACTGAAACCTGGCTCACTCCCTCTGACACAGCCTCTCCAGCTGAGCTTTCCTATGGCGGATTCCATCTCTCTCACACCCCTCGCCCCAGCAACAAACGTGGTGGAGGAGTTGGCTTGCTCCTGTCTGATACCTGCTCCTTCACCCCAATTCCTTTGCCACCCTCCGCTACTCTTCCCTCATTCGAGTTGCACTCTGTCCGCATCTATTCCCCCTCCAACCTCCAACTGGCTGTCATCTACCGCCCCGCCCCCCAGAACTAGCCATCTCCACTTTTCTTGACCACTTCACCACCTGGCTACTCCATTTCCTTTCTGCTGACATCCCCACCATCATCATGGGCGACTTCAATATCCCCATTGACACTTCCACCCCGGCTGCCTCTAAACTTCTATCACTCACGGCTTCCCTCGGCCTCACTCAATGGTCCTCTGCGGCCACTCAAAAAGATGGTCACACACTGGACCTTATCTTCACCCATCTCTGTTCCCTCACTAATCTCAATAACTCACCCCTCCCCCTGTCTGACCACAACCTACTGACATTCTCCCCCCTCTCCTCTCCTACTGCGCAACCCCCGCTCCATAAACTCGCTCACCCTCGCAGGAATCTCAAACACCTCAACTTTCAATCACTCTCTGAATCCCTTCTCCCTCTTCCAGACATAGCTTCCCTTCATGACACAAATGCTGCTGCCACCTTTTATAACACCACAATAACAGCAACGCTTGATTCGGCTGCCCCCCTCACGCAGAGCAAAACTCGAACAATCAACAGGCAGCCCTGGCTGACCAGCCTGACCAAAGAACTGAGACGGGTTTCCAGGGGCGCTGAGCGGAGATGGAAGACAACCCATTCTACTGAGCACTTCAACGCATACAAGCAGTCCCTTGCCAGCTTTAAGTCCACGCTCTCTGCCGCAGAACAAACTTACTTCGCATCTCTCATATCCTCCGTCTCACAACCCTAAACAGCTCTTCAACACTTTCAATTCTCTACTCCGTCCCACAGCACCTCTTCCCCCTCCTCTCATTTCTGCCAAAGACTTTGCCTCCTTCTTTAAGCAGAAGATCGACACGATCAGACAAAACTTTGGCCCGCAGCCCTCAATGCCCCTCTTAGCCACTCAGCCCTGTTCTGCAAAAGCCAGCTTCTCCACCATGACAGACGATTAGCTCTCCACCCTTCTGTCAAGATCACACCTCCCCACTTGTGCCCTCGACCCACTCCCGTCTCACCTCATCCGTAACTTGGCCACAGTCCTCATCCCATCTCTAACACACCTTTTCAACCTTTCACTTACAAATGGTGTCTTTCCCTCATCCTTCAAACATGCCTCAATCACACCCATCCTCAAAAAGCCCTCCCTTGACCAATCCTCTGTGTCTAACTATCACCCAATATCTCTTCTCCCTTATGCCTCAAAACTACTGGAACAGCATGTATATCTTGAACTGTCCTCCCACCACTCCTACTGTTCCCTCTTTGACCAGTTACAATCTGGCTTCCGACCGCATCACTCAACTGAAACTGCCCTAACTAAAGTCACTAACGACTTACTAACCGCCAAGAGCAAGCGACACTACTCTGTCCTCCTTCTCCTGGACCTGTCCTCTGCCTTCGACACCGTAGACCATTCCCTCCTGCTACAGACTCTCTCATCTCTTGGCATCACAGACTTGGCCCTATCCTGGATCTCATCATACCTAACAGACCGAACATTTAGTGTCTCCCTCTCACACACCACTTCCTCACCTCGCCCCCTGTCTGTTGGTATTCCCCAAGGCTCTGTCCTAGGACCCCTACTATTCTCCATCTATACCTTCGACTTGGTACAGCTCATAGAATCCCACAGTTTGCAGTATCACCTCTATGCCGATGACACACAGATCTAGCTATCTGGACCCGACCTCGCCTCCTTACTGACTGAAATCCCACAATGTCTGTCTGTTATCTCAGCCTTCTTCTCTGCTCGCTTTCTCAAACTGAACATAGACAAAACAGAATTCATCATCTTTCCCCCATCTCACTCTACCCCTCCACCAGACCTATCCATCAATGTCAACGGCTGCTCTCTTTCCCCAGTCCCGTACGCTCGGTGCCTTAGGGTGATCCTCGACTCTGCGCTCTCTTTCAAACCACATATCCAAGCCCTCGCCTCCTCCTGCCACCTCAAACTCAAAAATATTTCCCGGATCCGCTCATTCCTCAACCACGAAACCACAAAAACACTAGTGCATGCTCTTATCTCCCGCCTCGACTACTGCAACCTCCTACTCTCTGGCCTCTCCTCTATCACTCTGGCTCCGCTCCAGTCCATCCTACACTCTGCTGCCTGACTAATCCACCTGTCTCCCCGCTATTCCCCAGCCTCCCCCCTATGCCAGGCCCTTCACTGGCTTCCTATTGCTCAGAGGCTCCAATTCAATACCCTAGCCATGACATACAAAGCCATCCACAACCTGTCTCCTCCATACATCTGTGACATGGTCTATAGGTACCTACCCGCACGCAACCTTCGATCATCTCAAGATCTCCTTCTCTACTCCCCCCTTATCTCTTCTTCCCACAACCGCATACAAGACTTCTCCCGTGCTTCCTCCATACTCTGGAACTCCCTGCCGCAACACATCAGACTCTCACCATCAACGGAAACCTTCAAGAAGAACCTGAAGACCCACCTGTTCTGACAAGCCTACAGCCTGCAATGATCCTCGGTCTACTGAACCACAGCACGACCTGCTCTACCCTCTCCTACTGTATCCTCAACCATCCCTGTAGACTGTGAGCACTCACGGGCAGGGTCCCCTCTCCTTATGTACTTGTGTGTCCCTTGTCTTACACATGTTTACTATACTTGTCTATATTTCCCCTTTTCACATGTAAAGCGCCATGGAATAAATGGCGCTATATAAATGAATAATAATAATAATATAGCACAATTATTTAGAGCACATTCCCCAATTTTTCCCCAACTTCTACACTACGCCAGATGAAGAAAAAGAGACAGTTACACTGCGCAGTAACAGGACCCCCCTCATTGAAAACAGTATCCTCAAAAATAAAATACATCACAGCAGGAATAACATCCCTTAATTAGCCCCTGCAGTAATAATATTCTACATCCTTGCACCATCCTGTAAAGACATCCCCCATCATGGATCCCATGTGTCTTCACCCTGCTCCCATATGTCCTCCCATCATGGCCCCACATATGTTTTCCCATGATGGCCCCATAGGTCTCCATCCAGCCCCCTCATATGGCTCCATCCTGCTCCATATTATGTCTCTGTGGCGCCCCTGAGGGTTCTGTCGCCACAGAGGTACTGCACCTCCTCCTGAGGTGTGGTACCCCACTATTCAGGTAAGGTGGAGACACCTGACCACACTCCAACACCTGCATCCCACACAACACAGTAGTGTAGCAAAGCACCCTTTGGTGGCTCCCTGCTTGGAACACGAAGCGTGCTGGGAGGCAGGTGGAGTTTAGTTTGCACAAAAAGAGCAGGAAGAGTTTAGGATTAGGGTGTCTGACTAGGATAGTCATAGAGAGAAGATCCCCGGAGTGGGATGGATGAAGGAAGTGCTGCAGCCGACCTCGGTGACCTGGGTCCGCTGGCACAATAAAGGGACATTGATAGAAAGCCTGACTCTCTCCATAAGAAGGAGAGGATTTGTACGGAACGTGAGGAGAAGAAAGGAACTAAGGACTAGGGTTAGAGCAGAACTCTTCCCAAGTTCACAGCGCAAGGCCGGGGTCCGGTCCCCGAGGTTGTATGGATACTAATGGTCCTGCAGCAGACACCGGAGGAATAGAAGTTGTCACCACTTTATTCCCACACCAGACTTGGGGGCACAACAGCATGATGAGTGAGCCGGGACTAGGTTGTAAGGAGTCCCCGAAGCAGGCTACAGCTGTCTGCCGTAAAAGTAGAGTTCATAGGAACATCTGACAGGAGAAACTCCAGTGTAACTCAGTACTGTGAGTACTTCACTCTAGGTGCTAAGAGGGAGACGTTCAGAAAAGGCACTTATGTTGGCAGAGTGTTGGAAAGGAGTACTTCATCTTGCCTGGAAGTTGGCTGAGCTCCTGACCCGGAGGACACGGCACGGATGCGGGTCCTTTTACCACAACGGACTGTGAGTAAAGCTTTGGAACTACATGCCCCGGTGTCCTCCACTTATTCCTGCGTCATCCTACTCAGCACCGCTACCTCTCCCGCGCCTGACACTGCACCATCTACGTGTCACTTCCCCCTACACTGCCCTGGGACTACAGCCCTGCCTGTGGAGGGCTATAACATCTTTGCTGCACCACATCATCTGTCCCGGAGGATCTGTATGCAGCGTCGGCTTAACACCTTCCTTGCCAAACACCACAGGTGGCGTCACGAAACACTCATAAACATTAATCATCACCCACAAGCTCGACATTCCCCTTTTACAATGGACGCCCAAGGCCACGGTCCGGATCAATGCCACTGTGACAACTCCCATTGAAACCTACGGGCCCGGTACCGAGTACCCCACGGCCCTGGCCAGAGGGCGATCCATCTCCATCCTGCCCCCTCATATGTCTTTATCCTACCCCCATATGTTTCCATCCTGCCCCCAATATGTCTCCATCTTGCTCCCTCATATGTCTTCATTGTGCCCCCTCAGATGTCTCCATCCTGCGCCCCATATGTCTCCCTCCTGGCCCTCCATATATCTCCATCTTGCCCCCTATATGTCTCCATCCTGCCCCCCATATTTCTTCATCTTGCCCCCCATATGTCTCCATCCTGCCCCCCATATGTCTCCATCCTGCCTCCTTCAAATGTCTCCCCATATTGCAAATTCCATTTGAAAAAAAGAAGTTTCTCCTTAGCCAGCCGTGATCCAGCGGTGTGCTCTTCCTGAATAATTTGTTTCGCAGATGCACTGGCGCTGTCATCAGCTGCCGGCCTCTGATTGGCTGACGGTTCCTACAAGGCAATAGATTGCTGATGAATGTGCAATAATGAAAAATAGAGAAACCCAGCACTCCAAAATAAAGTGAATAATGATACGTTTTATTCAGGTCCATCTTGGAGCGTTAACGTGGCCTTTGGATCAGCACAACATTTATGAAACAAACTCCCAAATGTAGAGGACCGCCAGGAAAGGAAATCTGCAAAGAGGGAGAGCAACAGCTGTCTCTGTAAGGAGAAAGCGCTGGACCACACAAATTGAATAAAACTTATTTTCATGCACTTTATTTTGGAGTGCCAGATTTCTCTATTTTTCATTATTGCACTCCACAGACAAGAGTGTAAATGATACAAGAAAGATGAAATTTTCTTATATGACGGGAATTCTTTTTTAACACTTCTATTGAATTTTAAAGTTATCTATGGAAATAACAATGTAGTCACAAAGGAAGATAACGTCCATAAAATTCCACTTTGCTGGCGATAATGAATTTGTGAAAAGGAATTTACAATTTTTGAATTTTTGTTTTATCTGACTCTTATCACGTTGGGTTTTAGAATTTTCAACAAGTCAACTAAATAATGATCAAAAGTGAGAAGAAAATGCTTAAACGTGTTTCCTAGGAGACATCCGTTCTGCCTTTTCCTAAAATTTTCCTGTATGAACGAAGCCCTAAATTCAGTAAAAGCATGGGGGCTTCAGCTACTGAACGGGGGCGGCTAATAGGAAGGTTGCTTCTGAAGAAAGCTTCTCCCTGAGATTAATTAATCTGCCCACTCAGCATGTTTTCCAAGATTTTGCAGATTGATATAAAGGTTAAATCCGTTTTTTATATTTTTTATTTTATTTTTAGATTTTCTTTACTTCTATTGCATAGAGTTTTTGCTTATTTTACTATTTTTCCTCCATTCGTTCGTGTTTCTTTGCTGGGTCAGTTCTAATGTCTTTGAAGGCTTTAGCACAACATGTAAATATATACTTTTAATTCTGAGACGTTCAGGGGTCCTTTCCTTCTCTCCATTAAACACTTTACTTGAAACATATGGTAATCCATAACCTAACACCTGACAGAATGTCACAAAGACAGCTTTCCTGTGGGCACGGCAAGCAATTATACACTGCTGTCATAGCACGGCGGCGCGTGATCTGACTACAATTTTAAATATTTTGCTTGAACTCGTAACCAGAGAAACAAGCGCATGGCAAATGCAGACGGCTTTATTCTCATTGATTTATCTAGCAAACTCGAAAAAACCACATTGGATGTTCTAATTATTTGTTCACTAAGTCGGTGTCTGGGAGAGTCTCGCTGACTTCTGTCAATAAAGTCTTTGCAAGCAAATCATAAACAGTGTTCCTCGAGCCAACACGTTTCATCAGTCCTGGCCTTACCATTTCTTTTAAATTGTTTATTTTTTCAGGTTGGTCGGCTCAAAAAGGCATCTAAAAACCCAGAAAATGATCAAAAGAACAAACATATGCATTTCTGTGTAAAAATGACTTGCTTTTTATTATTATTATCATTATTATCATTATTATGCATTTATATAGCGCCATTTATTCCATGGCACTTTACATGTGAAAAGGGGAAATATAGACAAGTATAATAAACATGTGCAAGACAAGGGACACGCAAGTACATAAGGAGAGAGGACCCTGCCCACGAGGGCTCACAGTCTACAGGGATGGGTGAGGATACAGTAGGAGAGGGTAGAGAAGGTCGTGCGGTGGTTCAGTAGACCGAGGATCATTGCAGGCTGTAGGCTTGTCAGAACAGGTGGGTCTTCAGGCTCTTCTTGAAGGTTTCCGTTGATTGTGAGAGTCTGATGTGTTGCGGCAGAGAGTTCCAGAGTATGGGGGAAGCACGGGAGAAGTCTTTTATGCTGTTGTGGGAAGAAGAGATAAGGGGGAGTAGAGAAGGAGATCTTGAGATGATCGAAGGTTGCGTGCGAGTAGGTACCTAGAGATCATGTCACAGATGTATGGAAGAGACAGGTTGTGGATGGCTTTGTATGTCATAGTTAGGGTTTTGAATTGGAGCCTCTGGGCAATAGGAAGCCAGTGAAGGGCCTGGCATAGGGGGGAGGCTGGGGAATAGCGGGGAGACAGGTGGATTAGTCGGGCAGCAGAGTGTAGGATGGACTGGAGCGGAGCCAGAGTGCTAGAGGGGAGGCCAGAGAGTAGGAGGTTGCAGTAGTCGAGGCGGGAGATGATAAGAGCATGCACTAGTGTTTTTGTCGTTTCGTGGTTGAGAAATGAGCGGATCCGGGAAATATTTTTGAGTTTGAGGTGGCAGGAGGAGGCGAGGGCTTGGATATGTGGTTTGAAAGAGCGCGCAGAGTTGAGGATCACCCCAAGGCACCGAGCGTGCAGGACTGGGGAAAGAGAGCAGCCATTGACATTGATGGATAGGTCTGGTGGAGGGGTAGAGTGAGATGGGGGAAAGACGATGAATTCTTTTTTGTCCATGTTCAGTTTGAGAAAGCGAGCAGAGAAGAAGGCTGAGATAGCAGACAGACATTGTGGGATTTCAGTCAGTAAGAAGGCGAGGTTGGGTCCAGATAGGTAGATCTGCGTGTCATCAGCATAGAGGTGGTACTGCAAACCGTTGGATTCTATGAGCTGTCCCAAGCCAAAGGTGTAGATGGAGAATAGTAGGGGTCCTAGGACAGGGCCTTGAGGAACACCGACAGACAGGGGGCGAGGTGAGGAGGTGGTGTGCGAGAGGGAGACACTAAATGTTCGGTCTGTTAGGTATGATGAGACCCAGGATAGGGCCAAGTCTGTGATGCCAAGAGATGAGAGAGTCTGTAGCAGGGGGGAATGGTCTATGGTGTCGAAGGCAGAGGACAGGTCCAGGAGAAGGAGGACAGAGTAGTGTCGCTTGCTCTTAGCGGTTAGTAAGTCGTTAGTGACTTTAGTTAGGGCAGTTTCAGTTGAGTGATGCGGTCGGAAGCCAGATTGTAACTGGTCAAAGAGGGAACAGGAGGAGAGGTGGGAGGACAGTTCAAGATATACATGCTGTTCCAGTAGTTTTGAGGCGTAAGGGAGAAGAGATATTGGGCGATAGTTAGACACAGAGGATTGGTCAAGGGAGGGCTTTTTGAGGATGGTTGTGATTGAGGCATGTTTGAAGGATGAGGGAAAGACACCATTTGTAAGTGACAGGTTGAAAAGGTGTGTTAGAGATGGGATGAAGACTGTGGCCAAGATAGGGATGAAGTGAGAAGGGAGTAGGTCGAGGGCACAAGTGGTGAGGTGTGATCTTGACAGAAGGGTGGAGAGCTGATCCTCTGTCATGGTGGAGAAGCTGGCTTTTGCAGAACAGGGCTGACCGCCTAAGAGTGGCATTGGGGGCTGCGGGCCAAAGTTTTGTCTGATCGTGTCGATCTTCTGCTTAAAGAAGGAGGCAAAGTCTTCAGCAGAAATGAGGGGCGGGGCAGGAGGAGCTTTTGAGCATCTTTTAACTGCTTCAGGTCAGGGCTGGCTTAAGGGGAAGGAAAACTGGGCAATTGCCCAGGGTCGCCACACCCAACCTCTATGGCAGGAGCTACATTGATAACAGCATTGATGGAAACAAAGAGAACAGGGAATACAACAACCTGTTTAAAAATTTACAAACAATCTTTTATTAAATAATATAACATCATGATTAAATAGTTGAGAGATATTACAAGGACAAAGGAATTAAAAAAAATGAAGGACACTAACACCCTTTTATTTGTAACCCTCAGCTTTTCCCTGATTAGGTCACCATACGCGGCGCATGCGCAAATGACGTGAGTGCCGGAAGTAACATCGTTCCCCGACGTCCAATGTGATGCGCGGGGTAAGCATACCGCCGCTATAGCAACCATGACCCGCACCCGCTACACCAAGAACACTAGGAGCGATGCTCCAGATCACACGCGCCGCGTGTGCCCACAAGACGCGAGAGCCAGAAATTACATTGCTCCCCAGCCTCTAATGCACCATATGTAGTACACAAGCCACCACTATGGCAAACGAAACCCACACGCGTCACACTAAGGACGCCGGACGCGATGCTCCAAGCTCAACACGTCATGGGCATGCGCACATGAAAAGCCAGATTCATTGGAACACGACACCGAAAAAGCTTACAGATCAGCATTATGTAAAAAGTTAGCCACACCTACTACTGATGCAGCTCCTATACACCATGGTAAGAGGAGGTCCAAAAGAGACGAGTGCAAGTAAAGTGACATATTCTATCAATTATTAAATGTCAATTTTGCCATCAAGGACCTCCAGCCTTGACATAATAAAGTGACAAGGTGCAAAAGATCATAAAAGGCATATTATACAACAAAATGTGAAACAAATAAATAATTACATGACAAAATTACGTGCATAAATAAAGACACTCCATAAGTGTAATTTATGTAATTTCTGGCTCTTGCATCATGTGGTCATGCGCCGTTCACGATGTCCAGTGAGCTATATGGGTCCTGTGCGCATGCCCGCGGCGTGTACAATCCGGACCATAAATAAAAGGGTGAACACACAGACACTAGTACGGCCCCGTGAAGAAGCCCACGTGAAACGCGCGTTGGGGCTGCGTGGTTTGAAGGCACACAGGGACTTATATGGGTGAGAACCTTCCCTATGGCACTGTGATATTTATTTGTTGATTTCTGGTGTCTCCCTATGATCGCAGCATGGTATTTTTACCTTCATGCTGATTACTTATATAACATTACTTTTACTGCAGTGGGACGCTCAGAATTATACATTATCGTGACATAATGCCCATGGGGGTTTAACTTCCCGGTACATGCAGAATTCTGTGTTTGCCTCAGACTCTCTATTGTTAGTGTCCTTCATTTTTTGAATTCCTTTGTCTTTGTAACATCTCTCAACTATTTAATCATGATGTTATGATATTATTTAATAAAAGATTGTTTGTAAGTTTTTAAATGGGTTGTTGTACTCCCTGTTCACTTTGTTTGCATCTATAGCTTGGAGTATACCTGTTGCCCTTGACAGCCCTATTAAAGGCCGTGTGGCCTTTAATCATTGTGGTGTGATATCAATCTTTGTTCTGATATCTCTATTTAGCGATAATAGCACTAAAGCAATTTAAAAAAAATACACATAATTAGTATCGCTGCATTTTTAAAAGTCCGATCTATCAAAATATGAAGTAAATTAATCCGATCAGTAAACGGCATAATGAGAAAAAAAAAAAAGTCCAGAATTAATTTTTGGCAGTCACAACATTGAAATAAAATGCAATAAGAGGAGATCAAAACATTTATCTGCCCCAAAATGGTATCGGTAAAAACGTCAGCTCAGGGCACAGAAAATAAGCCCTCACGCAGCCTCAGGTCCTGAAAAATGAAAAGATTAGGGGTCTCAGAAAATGGTGCCAAAAGCTTTTTTTGAAAATTTTTTACAGATTTAAGAATTTTTCTTCACCTTTTTTAAATAAAAAACTATGCATACTTGGTATCTGCGTACTCATACTGAGACCTGGAAAATTATATTACCAGGTCAGTTTTACCATATATTGAACAGGGTAAATAAAATACGAAAAACGCTATTGTGGAATTGCATTTTTTTAAAGTTATTTCAATGCACTTGTATTTTTTCTTCCCGTTTTCCAGTACACTATGTGGTAGAATGAATAGTGTCATTCAAAAGTACAACTTTTACCGCAAAAACTAGCCCTCGCACGGGTATGTGGACAAAGGAATAAAAGCGTTATGTCTCTTGGAAGAAGGGGAGGAAAAAAACGAACAGGAAAAAAGAAAATTGCCCGGGGGGTGAAGAGGTTAAAATCCTTGTAATAGGCATATGATAGCAACTTGAGCGCCCCCTGCAGGTTTCATTCTTCGGATGCTCATAATGGGTAATTATAATAATTATATTTCTACAGCGCCAACATATTCCGCGGCAATGGGTTTACTGACAAGCTCAAAAAAATAATCATATCTATAAAATATAATTGTGTAGACCATTATCAGGCAGCCAGAACTTACAAGGCATTAAGTTAATCATTTCCACTAGTGAGCACCCTAGTGACGCATAACACCACTAGACAGGAAGTGTTGTCATAGGGATTTTGGAACATCAGGATGATGCTTAATAATTCAAATTTAACTTATTTTAAATAGATGATCCAATGAAAACTTTCTTCTTACTGACTCTCTAGTTTGTAAAACATATTTTATTTAACATTTTTAAGTAATTCATAATTAATACAATGAGTCCTGTGTTTAGAATCCTCACCTCTTGGTCAGAGTATAAGTGGTGACAAAGAGCATCTCTCTCTGGAGGACCCGTCCTGTATGAAACAGACAGTCCGATGATGTGAATGGATGTGTGTGTGTCTATGTCTGTGTGTCTCTGTGTATGTGGTTTACCTTGGAATGTATGGACTCTTGGTGGCATATACACAGGTCTGTGAAAATGTGTTTGCCCCCTTCCTGATTTCCTTTTCTTTTCCATGTTTATGGCACTTAAATGTTTCAGATCACCAAACAAATGTAAATATTAGACAAAGATAACACAAGTAAACAGAGAATTCAGTTTACAAATGAAGGTCTTTATTATTAAGGGAAAAAGAAATCTAAACCTACAGGGCCCTGTTTGAAAAAGTGATTGCTCCCTAAGACTAATAACTGGTTGGGCCACCCTTAGCAGCAACATCTGCAATCAAGCATTTGCGATAACTGGTAATGAGCTTTTTACAACACTCTGGAGGAATTTTGGCCCACTCATATTTGCAGAATTGTTGTAATTCAGCCACATTGGAGGGTTTCTGAGCATAAACCACCTTTTTAAGGTCATGCCACAGCATCTCAATCGGATTAAGGTCAGGACTTTGACTAGGCCACTCCAAAGTCTTAATTTTGTTTTCTTAGGCCATTCAGAGGCAGAATTGCTGGTATATTTTGCATTATTGTCCAGCTGCATAACCCAAGTGTACTTCACTCTACTGTGGGTAAAATCCTGGAGGGTTTTCTAAGAGATACTATACTGGAGTATCTGAAGAAGAATAACCTCATGACCCAATATCAACATCGATTTACGAGGGACCGTTCCTATCTAAGGGGGTGAAGTGCAGGAAGAGCCGGGGGAGGGTTGTCCGAAACCATTGAGCAAAGCAGCAGGTTCCCCGGGGGACAGAAAAGGGGCCGGGCACAGGAAGGGAGCCGAGCAGAGAGCGGGAAAAGTGCATGCGTTTTCCTCAGATCAGCCTGGGCAGCAGTCGGGAAAGGACGCTGATGCAGACCAGGAGAGAGACAGAGCTCCCATTCACAGGGCAAAGACCGGGGTACCGCGCATAGAGACTGCAGACCATGAGTACGTGAGGCCGGGTACTGAAGTGACAGCAAAGGTGCATCCTGATCCCTGTGGAGAGACTGAGACCAGCGCAGAGGTGGAGGCCTGCATTGAGACTGTGGCTCGCATAGAGACTGAGGCCAGTGCAGAGACCGTGGCCCGGATTGAGACTGTGCCTTGTGATGAGACTGTGCCCTGTGATGAGACTGTGCCCCGCATTGAGACCGTGGCCTGTCTAGAGATACTGACCCTTGTGTGAAGTCCCGGTAACCGCGGTGTCAGTGCAGAGCCCCTGATTCCTGTGAACAGGCTCCGCTGTAGACTTGGAGAGAAGGACTCGGAGCAGAGGGTACCTCGTTTGCCTCGTACCCCTCTGGCTCCCGCAGTAACCCCTCAGACCCCGGCTGGGGACTGCTATGACACAGAATACAGAAAGACTTCAAACAACAAGCGGTGCTGGTGATTCGGTGCCAACGTCGGAGAAGCTCGACCCTTCAATCAAGATCCCCCTCAGACTATGTTCCTTCATAAGAAAACTCTGTATAATACTATTTAATACTGTTTTTTGCCTTTTTGACTGTTTTCAGTACTTGTTCTCATTATACCAATACTGCACTTTGTTTTGCCAGTATTTATCCCTGTAAATAAACCTCCCCTTTAACTGTTGGTCTGTGTGATACGTGGTGACATACCCAGTACCTGCACCTTACACCCGTCAGACTAATCTGATAAGGTTTTATGAAGAGGTAAGTTCCATACTGCTCCAAGGAAATGCAGTGGACGTGATGTACATGGACTTTTCAAAAGCTTTTGTTATGGTGCCACACAAAAGGTTGATACATAAAATGAAAACAATGGGGATAGGGGAAAATATGTGTAAGTAGGTTGACAGCTGGCTCAGGGATAGCAAACAAAGGGTGGTTATTAATGGAGCACACTCGGACTGGGTCACGGTTAGCAGTGGGGTACCACAGGGGTCAGTATTGGGCCCGCTTCTTTTTAACATAATTATTAATGACCTTGTTGGGGGCATATAGAGTAGAATTTCAATATTTGCAGATGACACTAAACTCTGCAGGGTAATCAATACAGAGGAGGACAATTTTATATTACAGGAGGATTTATGTAAACTAGAAGCTTGGGCTGATAAATGGCAAATGAGCTTTAATGGGGATAAATGTAAGGTCATGCACTTGGGTAGAACAAACAAGATGTATAATTATGTGCTTAATTGTAAAACACTAGGCAAAGCTGTCACTGAAAAAGACCCGGGTGTTTGGGTGGACGACAAACTCACATTTAGTGGCCAGTGTCAGGCAGCTGCTGCAAAGGCATATAAAATAATGGGATGCATTAAAAGAGGCATAGATGCTCATGAGGAGAACATAATTTTATCTCTATACAAGTCACTAATTTGACCACACTTAGAATACTGTGTATAGTTCTGGTCTCCGGTGTATAAGAAAGACATAGCTGAACTGGAGCGGGTGCAGAGAAGACCGACCAAGGTTATTAGGGAACTAGGGGGTCTGCAATACCAAGACAGGTTATTACACTTGGGGTTATTTACTTTGGAAAAACGAAGGCTTAGGGGTGATCTTATTACAATGTATAAATATATGAGGGGACAGTACAAAGACCTTTCTAATGATCTTTTTACTCTTAGACCTGTGACGGGGAAAAGGGGGTATCTTCTACGTCTGGAGGAAAGAAGGTTTAAGCATAATCACAGACGCGGATTCTTCACTGTAAGAGCAGTGAGACTATGTTGATCCAGGGAGCTAGTCTGATTGCCGTATGTGGAGTCGCAATGGAATTTTTTTCCCCAATTTGAAGCCTAATGATTGCCACATGGCGTTTTTTGCCTTCCTCTGGATCAACATGTTAGGGCAGGTTAGGGTAGGATATGGGTTGAACTACATGGACTTAAAGTCTTCTTTCAACCTTAATTACTATGTTACTATGTTCAGCTTGAGGTCAGGATTTTCTGGTGGACAGCAGAATTCATGGTTTCATTTACCACAGCACATCTTGCAGGTCCTGAAGCAGCAAAACAGCCCCATACCATCACACAACCACCACCATATTTGACTGTTGGTATGATGTTCCTTTTCTGAAATGCTGTATTACTTCAACGCCAGATGAAATGGGACTTACACTTTCCTTACGCCTTGTCTCATCAGTCCACAGAGTATTCTCCTAAAAGTCTTGGGGATCATCAAGATGTTTTCTGGCAAAATTAAGATGAGTCTTTATGTTCCTATTGCTCAGCAGTGGATTTGGTCTTGGAATTCTGTCATGCAGGCCATTTTTGCCCAGTCTCTTTCTTATGGTGGAGTCATAAACACTGACCTTAACTGACACAAGTGAGGCATTCAGTTCTTTGTTGTTGTGGGGTCTTTTGTGATCTCTTGAATGAGTCACTGCTGTGCTCTTGGGTTAATTTTGGTTGGCTGGCCTCTACTGGGAAAGTTCACCAAACAGTTAATTTATGTCTAAAGGGGGGAATAACTTTTTTAGAAAGTGTTCTGTAGGTTTAGATTTTGTTTCCCTTAATAATAAAGAGCTTAATTTAAAAACTCCATTTAGTGTTTTTACTTTTGTTATCTTTGCCTAATATTTAAAATTATTTGGTGATCTGAATCATTTAAATGTGACAGACATGCAAAATAATAGGAAATTTGGAATTGAGCAAAACACTTTTTCATACCACTGTATATGTGAAATCATACAGTCATGGCTGTTTGGCTATGTGCACACGTTACGGAATTCCCACAGAAATTTCCGTGGGAATTCCGGAATTCCATTCCGTGGGAAAACCGCATTTTAAATTCCCGCAATTTTCCCAGGGAAAAACTAGCGATTTGCAAGCGTAATTAGCTTGCAGAATGCTAGCGTTTTCCAAACGATCTGTAGCATCGCTTGGAAAACTGATTGACAGGTTGGTCACACTTGTCAAACATAGTGTTTGACGAGTGTGACCAACTTTTTACTATTGAGGCCGCCTATGCAGCATCAGTAGTAAAAAGATACAAAGTTTAAAATAATAAAAAAATAAAAAATCGTGTTTTTCTCACCTTCTGACGTCCCACGCAGCGTTCCCGATCATCGCGATGGTCCCGTTCCCACTGATGCTTTGCGACAATAACCTTTGATGACGTCGTGGTCTTGCGAGACCGCTATGGTGTTGCGAGACCGCGGCGTTATCAAAGGTCATTTTCGCAATGCATTACTGGGAATGGGACCTGCCAGGAGGATCGCTGAAGCCTGGGGACTCTGCGAGGGACATCGGAAGGTGAGAATATGACAATGTTTTTATTTTAAGTCTATTTTTTACAGGATTATGGTACCCAGAGCCTGGAGGAGAGTCTCCTCTCCTCCGGACCGTGGGTACCATCCGCAAATGTTCTGCTTACTTTTCACATGGTGGGCACAGCCACATGCGGAAAGTAAGCAGAACAATGCATTCCTATGTGGGCGGAATCGCAGCGATTCCGCAAAATTAATGAGCATGCTGCGTATTTTTCCGTGATGTGATTCCGCTGCGGAAAAATCCACAGCATTAGCACAGCATTGCGGAATCCCATAGGATTGTATGGGATGCTTATTTTTGAGTTTTCGTGGCAAAAACGCGTGTTTAAAAAAGCCGTGAAAAAAGCGCTACGTGTGAACACAGCCTAAGTGTTGGCACCCTTGAAATTATTCCAGAAAAGTACTTTTTTTTCTCCCATAAAATTATTGCAATTATACATGTTCTGGTATACCCATGTTTATTTCCTTTGTGTGTATTGGAACAACATGAAAAAAAACATAGAAGAAAAGGCAAATTGGACATAATTTCACACTATAACCCCAAAAATGGGCCTGACAAAATTTTTGGCACCCTCAACTTAATATTTGGTTGTACACACTTTGGAATAAATGACTACAATCAATTGCGTCCTATAACCATCAACAAGGCTTGTACAGTGGGTACGGAAAGTATTCAGATTGCAAAAATTTTTACATTTCCGTTTTTTTTCAGTCAAGATGGGGTGCAGAGTGTGCATTAATGAGAAAAAAAAATGAACTTTTTTGACTTTACCAAATGGATGCAATGAAACAAAGAGTGGAAAATTTAAAGGGGTATTAATACTTTCCGTACCCACTGTAACTCTGTACCCCAGAAACTCAACGATCTGAGTGTTTGCCCTTCAAGAAGAGTGGGATGCCATGCCTCAGCAGACAATAACTCCACTGGTGAACAGCATGAGACGTTGTCACTGTAATTGATGCTCAATGCCACATGACAATTATCGGAGTGACATTTTTGTTGGGTATAGCCACCGCTCCTGGCTTTTGTTTCAATAAAATGTTTGAGATAAGGAAATCACCATTGCTACTTCTACTAAAATTGCCTACTTTCATTATAAAATATCACTGTAGAGAGAAAATATGGACTAAAAATTTCCACCACCCCCCTTACTCCTCTTCCCTCTGTCCTCCCTTTGTTTGTCTCATCCCTTGTATGATCTTCTTCTTCTCCTCCTCCTCTTCCTCTTTCTTCTTACTTTTATATCTAATAGAATTTATATATCCTTCTTAGGTAGCGACATTCAACAATGTTGTGGTAAGTTTTCTTGTTTGTTTGTCTTTTTTTTCTCTACTTGATATATCTTTAACATAATACAGAGAAAAGAGTATAATGTATAAATGATCTTAACTGCATCTCTGATCAACTTGGATACACGCGGGCGTTATTATAATTCTCTGGTTATTGTATGCAATGAGGCCCTGCGTGGCCCAAACGAAAATTTGTTTTTTATGTCATGTTTTGTTATGTATAACCAATAAAATCTGATTAAACTAAAATATCACTGCACTGTGAACTTTTTACGTTTTCCATAAATTTTGTCCAAAAACCAAATGCAGAATCCCTAACTTTTTTGTGAGTAGTGTATGTTTTTGCTTTGTATACACGTGTGTGTGTCATTGTATACATGTGTGTATGCTATGTGTGTGTGTCACATATGGTGCACTGTATGTATGTAGCGTCCATTGTTCTCGGCAGCACATCGCCTAGTGAAAACTGCAGATATACTGCTGATAACATGATACTGTATGAGGACAGACTGATCTACTAGTGACCATTCTGTGCCCATCATTATTCCTCAGCCAGTGTAAAGAGGCCGGTAAACAAGCCCCGGACGACTTCAATATTGTTGGTTACCCTCATTTAACAATTTGAACTCCGCGCATGTAAATGCAACCGAAATGTTTCTGTATGATGGCGCAATATGTTAGCATTTAGGGCCCCTCTTTAAATTTTTGCCCAGGGCCCCACTTTGCCTCAAACAGACACTGCTTCAGGTTTCCAAAGAAGCCATATGGTTAAAAGAAGCGACTGAATCATTTTCTTCAGGCATTTTCCGCTCTGAAGACGCTCTGTACTTTTACAATACAAGTCAATGAGAAGGCTCAAAAGACACCTGGAAGACATCCGGAAATCTTTTTGAGTGTTTTGCCAGTGTTTTACCTTGAAAAACGCTAGCGTTTTTTGTAATTGTTGAATGGAGTTCAAAAAATATTTGGGAAAAGATATAAAAATGCTAAGAAAAACTCACTGAGGGTCAAAAACTTTAAAAAAGTGCTCAGAAAATGACAAAAAAAGCTAAAAAAGAAGCTTAGAAAAAAAAGTACCAGCATTTCCTGAAGCATTTTCGTCTTGAAAAACACAAGGGAAAGATGTGTGCCCATACCATTAAACAATTCGCAGTGTTTGCAATGATAGCTAATGCAGATATATTGCAGTAATAAAACTGTGCTAGAAAGGAAATACGTAATTAGGCTTCAGGTAGACAGCAAAGTGTTGGAATATGTTTGGTGCAACAACTCCATTCATGTCCATGAGTGTTTAGTTGCTAGATTTGTATGCTGTTTATAAAGTTAGTACAAAAAAACAAAAAAAAACTCCCACAGGGAGAGCATGTGACTGTATTTCCTGTTTTTCCTGTGTTTATGAGAGAAGCAGCCTGCTGTAGATGCTGCACAGATAGAAACACACAAATGATTTATTCCTGAGTCTATTAAGCTTATCATATATTGTTCCTGAATAAAGAAGCTCTGATATCACACGTTTGGAGAGTATCCTGAATAATCCGCTGCCAACACAAAGCCAGAGTTCTTATGGGGCCAATTACAGAGCTGTTGTGAAACCGCATTTTACCTTGATTTGACCATGTTTGGGCTGGCATTCGTATGCCAGAATTTTTGCCAAGTAGCCATGCCCCATTTCATGACCTTACCCTATTCATACACTATCCATGACCCCTCCACACCTCCTCCATGCCCCTTGAATGTTCATTTAGGCACCTGCTTTCTGGACAATTTCATGAGGCTTCAGTGGCATCAGAGAGACTACTCTGGGAGTCCAGCAAGCCTCTCCTTTTTAAACTATGGGCATCCATTTATAACATAGGCATCATAGAACCTTTTTTTCTATTTTTTTACAAAAATATGTCTTGAAAATAAGATCTATAATTTCAGGATCAGACTACACAGGATTTGTTTGTAGTCTGTAAGCATGGAGACAAAGGTCTGCATCAGAGCTGTATACCCAAAAACAAGATTTTTTGTGCATATTCATAAATTTAAAAGGAAAGGTATTGATTTTAATAGGTATTGTGTAATTTTTCATCGCACCTGCATGGAAATGTGACACATGCTATACTTTTGATTGGAAAAGTCACTGAAAATAACTGGCAGAAAGCAGGTGATATAGAAGGGGATTCAAACCTCTTATGGTTCAATGAAGTTACAGCCTCATATCAAAATTATCTGAAGTCTTGTGCCTTGTGAAGTCTTGCAATACCAAATTAGGGTTTGTGCACACAGTTTTTTTTAAGAATATTTTGGAACTGGTCCACTCCAAAAAGATGATGAAAAGTTGCTTAAAGGAGTCTTCCTATTTATTTTTTATGACATTCAGACATCTGTTGTGGGTAAAATTTTTGAAGGGTTTCTAAGGGATACCATTATGGAATATCTCAATGTTAATAAATGCTTAACTCCATATCAACATGGATTTATGAAGGATCGCTCCTGTCAAACTAACCTGATCAGCTTCTATGAGGATGTAAGCTCTCAAATGGACCAAGGAGAATCATTGGATGTCATTTATCTCGACTTCTCTAAAGCATTTGACACTGTCCCACATAAAAGATTGGTAAGTAAGATGAGAAAGCTTGGGCTAGGGGAAAATGTGTGTAGATGGGTAGGTAGCTGGCTTAGTGATAGAAAACAAAGAGTGGTTATTAATGGTGCATACTCAGATTGGGCCAGGGTTACTAGTGGGGTACCACAGGGGTCTGCATTGGGCCCCCTACTATTTAATATATTTATTAATGATCTAGTGGATGGCTTACACAGTAAAATATCAGTATTTGCAGATGATACGAAACTATGTAAGGTAGTTAACACAAAGGAGGACAGTTTGCAACTACAGACAGATTTGAGTAAATTGGAGAATTGGGCTGAAAAATGGCAAATGAGGTTTAACACAGATAAGTGTAAGGTTATGCACATGGGAAGGAGAAACAGATGCTACAATTACTTACTAAATGGGAAACTGCTGGGGAAATCAGACATGGAAAAAGACTTAGGCATCTTAGTCAATAAGAAGCTAAATTGGAGTGCCCAGTGTCAGGCAGCTGCCACCAAAGCAAATAGGGTCATGGGATGCATTAGAAGAGGTCTGGGGACACGAGATGAAAGCATATTTCTCCCTCTGTACAAATCACTCGTCAGACCACACTTGGAGTATTGTGTGCAATTTTGGACGCCGGTGCTCAAGAAAGACATTACTGAACTTGAAAGGGTTCAAAGGCAGGCTACTAAAATAATAAATGGAGTTGGTTCACTACAATACCCAGAAAGGTTATCAAAATTAGGTCTATTTACTCTAGAAAAGAGAAGACTTAGGGGAGACCTAATATATATGTACATGTATATCAGAGGGCAATACAGAGATCTCTCCAATGAACTGTTTGTACCAAGGACTGTGACAAGAACAAGGGGGCATTCTCTTCGTTTGGAGGAAAAACAATTTCTGCACCAGCATAGTAGAGGGTTCTTCACGGTAAGAGCAGTGACGCTCTGGAATTCTCTTCCTGAGGAAGTGGTGATGGCCAACTCACTGAATGAATTTAAGAAAGGAATGGATGCTTTTCTTGTGAGTAACAGTATAGAAGGTTACGAATAACATAATATTATAGGTAGATGGTTGACCCAGCTTAGGGGAAGGAATTTTTTTCCCTATGGAGAAAATTGGCTTCTATTCTGTGGGTTTTTTGCCTTCCCCAGGATCAACAATGCAGAACAGCTGCACTAAAAATAGGCAGAACTAGATGGACATAAGGTCTTCCTTCAGCCTTCAAAACTATGTTACTTCAAAACTATGTTATTTGATCATTTGATTATTTTCGGCTATGAAGCCACCCCATATTGTACAATAGAAGTCAATGAGAAATCATACACAATGCCACAAAATACATGGGAATCTCCGTTGAGCACTTTGTAATTTTTTTTTTTTTTAGGTGTCTTCGCCCCATAAAGTACAAACATTTTATTCACTGTTTATTGGATTTGATGCAGGATAAAGAAAAAGAAGAACGTAAATGTTAACAAAATATTTTTACCGAAACCGGTACAGGAAAAATCAAAATAAATGCTTCAGGAACTGCAACAACGTTAATAAAAAATGCTAAAATGCCACGTAGAAAAAGTGTTTCATAAAGTTGTTTCCTCTTGAAAAACACATTGACTTTTGCACAAAAATACTGTCAGATTTGCCACCAGAACTCAGGGGCACTGTGTAAAACGGCTTAGCTGTTGAAGCCTCGGTTCTAGGTCAAGCTATGTTCTCTGAACAGGTGATTCCAACCATGATTAGCGGTCAAAAACCTGCATCAGCTCACATCTATCACCGCACCTGAAATCCTTTGTCGCATGGTGCAGGGTCCACGGACGCCCTCTACGTGTCTCCCCGTTCCCTTCATTTTTGAATTTCTCCAGATTGGCCTGGACTAAGGTAGAACAGGTCTGCAAGACTGCCACTTGGTCCAGTCTGCACACATTCTAAAAGCAGTACAGTATTCACAATCAGACTTCTGCACATGTGCCCCTTGGCAGATGTATTCTGCAAGAGGTGGTGGCTCTTCTTTAATCAGTTAGTACATGGGGTTGGATCTGTTATTTTGTTCCCCACCCAGGGACTGCTTTGGGACATGCCACGGTCTGTGTCCCCCAATGAAGTGAAGGAGAAATAGGGATTTTTGTGTACTCACTGCAAAATCCTTTTCTCTGAGCCAATCATTGGGGGACACAGCACCCACCCTGTTATCCTTTCAGTTTCTTCTGTTTTTCTTTTGTTTGATGTGTTGTACTCTGATATGATATTAATGATCTCCTACTGCTTTTGCACTGAACTGTATACATCACATGAGGAGACATGGGGTCTTCTGTGGGATAGCAGCACATTTCATGCTCAAGAAAAAACAGTCATAGCGGGCCATAAACAACTGCAGGGCCTGAGGTTCTCCACCTCTGCTGTAAAGTATAACTGCAGGATCACACTACACAGGTTTTGTTTGTGGTCTGTCACATCTCAACTGGAGGGGTGGATTCTTGAAGCCTTTGGTCCGATTGAGCAGTTTTGATGCAGCAGGGTCAAGAGGCAATTTAGTTGAAACAGCTAAACAGGATTAAAGGCAGCAGAGCTGGCACAGCGATGTAGCAGAGTTAACTCTGATGAAGAACCTGTATAGCAGAAATGAGTTCACAGCAGCGGAGCTGTAGAGGCGATCATAATATAGCAGTGTTGGATCCAGCAGCAGAGGCTGATGTAGTAGTGCTGTAATCACAGAGTAGCAGAGTTGTACAACAGAGGTTGATGTGGGAGAGTTGGAACCGCAAAAATAGCATGGTTAGAATTGTGTTTGCAGTGGTGGTGGATTGTATCGGCAGAAGCTACAAGCACCTGAATGAATTTTCAGACTGTGTCTTGTACCTGGGGCTGTCTCAGGCAGCAGTGTGAGAAGGGACGTGACTATCTACACAATGCCCTGGACCTGGGATTGGTGAGTAACAGTTTAATATAGAAAAGCAGGTCTGCATAGGAACTGTAGGCACAAAATCCTAGGAAATTTTAAATCAAGACTATTTGCTAAGTTACAATACTTTGCCTTTAAGATGCATTAACTACAAGGTACAAAAGGTACAAATGTGTGTGTGTGTGTGTGTGTATACATATATATATATGTCACTAGTGGGCATACCTTTTAGCTTAGATCCAGCTACGACAGTGGAAAGAGCTTGGGCGTGTAATTGGCACCAGATGAAGGCAAGGCTCACAGTGATGCGCCAGAAAAGTTTTCGACGGCACAGATGTCTTTCTCTACTCTATTTCAGGGCACAGTGACTTTTTCTAATTAAATTCAGAAAAGGGCACATTAATTCACTTCCATTCACTCCTGTCTGTCATGTTCTAGGACTCTCATTACAGATATACGCACTGCTTAATTACCAGTTTAATTTTTTACATTGACCCACTGCACAGATTGAATCATATTCATTTCATGATTACACAGTGTCAGTTTTCTATCATAGCAGAGCTCATCTTACAAAATAAATTATTTTGCTATGATTCTTATATTAAAGTTATTACTTCAAAGCGAGTTGAAACTTGATTGACAATTTCGATGTTTGTGACATTTCCTGCATACTACACGACATTATAATGTGGTGGTCATTATAACTCTCAATTAAAGAGATATTAGCAAAGTATTCAGCACCTAATGAGTTAATGTTTTCTAAATCTAAGTGGGCATTACCAGAGAGATTTCATTGGAGGTGTGTACTTCTTCCTCTTTCTGACACTGACCAATCATAAGCTGATGGCTATACACTGGAGAAAGAAGAACACCCCCCCTCAATAGCTCAGGGTGAGACATGTATTGACAGTTTGCTCTCCTCACTTCAGTAGTGAAGGGAAGTCTGGTTCTTTTTGCTGAACTGGATCCCTTGGTTCCACTCACTAAGAAAAGCCAACTCTTTAGGATCTCTATATTTATGATAAAATCACTGCAACCAAAATCTCACCCACCTACAGCTAGCCAATTAAATGACTGGGTGGGTGGGATTTTGGCTTCTGAACATCATTATTGAACCCCAGGATGGCTCCCATCGTTTTTAGCAGGAGTCAGCTCTTTCTACCAGATTTTTCATCTGATCACTAAACTGCAGTGTTGACGTGCTGGAGCACTATAGTACTGAGTTTTATTAACTGACAGCTTTTATCTCCAGCAGTGATTGTGGGAGGAGGTGCAGTACTGAAGAAGTTGAGTCTCATTATACACACTTTTAGCAGCTCTCCTCTCAAATTCAAATGAGCTTTATTGGCAAGACCAAATAAACATTAACATTGTTGTACTGCCCCTGCAATCGCACTGACTGGTGGAGAGGAAAGCTGTTAATCACACTCATGTCTGCTGTGCTCCAGCACATGTCATCAATCTGCAGAGAGAAAAGCAGACTGTGCCATTATGTGTCAACATAGAGCCTGTTCAAAACTATAGTTGGGGTGGGGGTATTTTTCCCACTTAATTGTGGATTCCTGTTTATGAATGGCAAAGTTGGCAGTATTATGAGTGGAGAGCAGCTAGAAGGGTTTGTAATGAGACTCAACTCTGCAACTCTCCTCTTATACTACTGCCTGCTGCAGATGAAAGCTGTTAGTTAACCACACTCAGGTCTGCTGTTCTCCAGCACATGTCATCACTCTGCAGTGAGGAAAGAAGACTGTTTATCTGTGCTATTGTTCTACTTTCCCTAATGTGTTGCTGCCCGCTTATCATTGATCAGCGCCAGAAACAGGACAAAGTAGATGCTCCAGTGAAATCTCTCTGGTAATGTCCACTTGGAGTTAAGTAAATCCCCAGATGCCATAGTTCCTCACTGGCTCTCCGCAATCACTTCAAGCATAGGCAATGGGCACCACTGCAGACCGCCATCTTAGCAATTGAAGTCCCCATGTCAGTGATTGAGAACAAAATTTGAATAGTTAAACAGTAGTGATCAGAGCTAATTCAGGCCACTACAGATTAATGCCGGCTATATAACACATCCTGTATCTGCTAGATACAGTGCAGGCTCAGTCCCTGGGCCATCTCCATATACCCACCGAGATCACATGAAGTAACTTTATGTGATATGGTCTCAAAGGGGTTGTGGATATTTTTGTTTTTAGAAAACTCACCATTTTTGGTAGCATTGTTTTTGCTTTTTAGCATTTTTTTGCTATGTTTTTGCACTGTTGGTCAATAGGAAGATAAGAAATGCACTACAAATAGAGGGGTGTGTGGGATTATGGGCGTGGAACGGGTGCATATTTACTTTTAATTTACATACGCTTGATTAGCCGGCATGCAAGCTTGAATTTCTGGGAGCATACAGTAATAAAACAGGACAAGTTACATCACATCTGTAATAGTTGCATATTCTGAAAGGGCTGCTGAAGCCTTATTTCAGGATACTATTAGAATGCTATGAAAAAAATCACCTGACAGATTCCCTTTAAAGGGGTTGACTGGTCAGAAGATGTTAATGATCTTTCCTTAGGAAAAGTCATCAACATTAGATCGATGGGGTTCCGACATCCAGAACACCCACCGGTCAGCTGTTATAAGCTCCGGTGATTACCGGGTGTAAACACATTGAACTGAGCTGCAAAGAGCAACTTAATTCAATGTGTAGTAGCTGCTGCCGGCTCCTGCAGAACACAACAGCAGAATAAAGCTCTCCTATAGTCACCTCTCAGCAGCAATTCTGCCCTTTTCCCTGTATAATGCTCTCTGTAAATGTTCTAAAACCTCCTCAATCACCATACAAAAAAACCACGTGTAGTAATACAGTAAAAGGAAGACAAGGAGATGAGTATTAGTATTAGTATGAGACTAAAGCTGTGAGAGGGGAGGAGGGAGCTACTCACAAATACCAGAAAATGTCAAGATTATATATATGGCCTGCAGCTCTTCTTGTTATTACCAGAAATAGTCATCACAGTCTGCACCTGCTCCCAAAAATACCAGAATGTGGGATGACTTTGCAAATTTGGACTCCCACTTTAGGATTGTTGGATAATGCTGATACGTACAGGTGTCTGAGATGCATTTTGCTCATTTTTTATTTCTATGGGATTTATTTTAGCCACGTTTCATATTTGATCTTCCGTCCTTATTTTCCCAAGAGTAATTAAAATGTAATTTGGGTTTACAAAGCTTCATCACAACCTCGCACGAAAACAATTATCCTTCAAGGAAATAAATGAAAGAATATAGAATTTGTCTCCAGTCATCTCAGGATCTTTGGAAGTGTTTTGTATACAAGGATTCATACAATTATGTACACAGCGAAAAGAAAATTAGAAGTCTTCTCCAAATGAATGATTTGGGAAAATGACTTATTCATGAATGGTTGCTGCTGGATTCAATTTGTTAAACTACAGCAACAAATATACAGAAACGGTCAACATAAAGTGAAGGTTTACTATACAGTAGTCTGTAGACAATATAAGAAATTAAAGGGCAGGAGGCATCATTTCTGGGGAGGTTTAAATCACTTTACTTTTTTTGTCTTATATTTGTTAACTTTTTTTGTGCCAAATTCTTCAAAATGGTACACGAGTGCTGATGAATTTTGTTCTCATTTTTAACATTTTCTGTGCCTTTTTACACAAAAAAAGTTGCACGTTCTGCCAAAACATAATCAATATCAACTGAATCAGTGACATCCTACACATAATATCAAAATGGTCATAGCATACAATCCATTAGGACGCTCCCAATACTCATTATTGCTACACAAAACATGGAGTCCCATTCCATCAATGTGTAATAAGATCAAAAAATTGTATTATATCAATACAAAGCATAAATAAATAGAACAAAAAAAAATCATAAAAGTCAAAATAAAAAAGGCCCAGGTATTTCAGACAGTAGATCATCAGTAATATATCAGGGTGGGATAGTGGTGGTCCATTCTATCAACAAATAGTCATGATTGTCATCATATAAATGCATAAAATGCTTTGTGCAGTCATAGCAGCGATGAGAGGACAGCCAATGTAGTACAGACTATGAATAATGTGTGCACACACTGTGCGCAGATGTCACCTCTATTGTTAATAAAAACAGTGAAAAAATATACCCAGACATTAATAGTCCATAACTAGAGGGAAGGCACACATTAATGCAAGGTACCACAGTCCACTATCCAAAGAGTAATGAATTTAATCATATGTGTAAGACCCGCTTACCCATTCTACCACCTGTGTGATGAACTGTACCTGCAGCCCCAATGCGCACTACGAGTGGGCTTCCTCGGCGGCTGCAGGCACAGCTCATCACACAGGTGGTAGTTTGGGTAAGTGGGTCTTACACATAGAGGTCAGATCTCGAGTGATCAGTAAATTATCCCCTACCCGTATGGATTAACACTTTAATTCCTGTCCATTGAAACATATTTTTATGTTAACAGCATTTAGAGACCATCTTTGCAGCAGCTACATTGACAACAAGAAACCATAGTCTGAAAATATTTATCGACTTCTATGGGAGAGTTTTTGCGGGGGTGAGAAGAGCTGTATTACAGTTTACTGTAATGCTTCTTATATGGGAAAAAATTTACTTATTGGGTCCCCCTATGCTCTGGAGCCTGGGTGTGAACACAATTTCTGCATCCACTATAGTTAGACCCCTGGTCTGTAATTAAGCTTGGTATCTAAAGTGAAAACTACATAAATATTCACCAGCATCAGTGTCTCCTATGTGATATATATATACACCAGCCTAAGTGACTGTTATGTAATGTATATATAAAAGGCCCTGTATCTCCTATGTGATGAATATAGAGTATTCTTGTCGAGGTAGCTATTTAGGAAGGGCTAAATTAACCCTTCACGGTTGAGCCAGTGATGTCCAAATTATTCCAGTGTTGCTAGCAACTCAAATGACCACACGGAGACGGGGGTCTCTGTACAGGAGGATCGAGGCAGATCACTAAGCCCCTTTATTTTAGTCACATCTTTTATAATCTTTTGCTTAATTATGCAAAGTTCTCAACTACCAATAAAATCATTTCACTTTATAAGCCAATAATATTGCAAGAAAACTGGAAACTACATATATGTCCGTATCCAAATAGAAAGTAGTATAATGGCATATTCTTCAGAGTTTTACACTCCCGCCTCCCTTATCTTTGCACCTGATGAAAACAGTCTGGTTTCATGACAGCCCGTGCCAATTATAAAAATGTATCTTACAGCAACAAAAATGAAGAAACGAAACCTTCAGAGAATGGATAAAACGAAACTTCAGCTCTGATTTTAGTATTAACCCTTCACATTCCCCCCTAGATAAATTTTTCAACACATATGCAGCATCAGAGGTGCTATCCCAAGCTAACAGATTGAGGGGTACTGGTCTTCACATGGCTGATGCCGTGTTATCGGTCATGGCTGTCGCGGCACACCCATCCCCCCTGTATACTGCAGTTCATGAATAACAATTTTTGATGACGGTGGTGGAGAACTTTTGTAGGTAGGCATGTGCTTGGCTTCAACATCTTCATCAAGTAGCATTTTGAGATCGGTGGAGAGAAAGGCAGGGGCAACGACACCTTTGGTATCATCATTAGCTGGCTTAGTGTAGAATTTCCTAATACATACAGAAATACACCAAAGAACAAGTTTTAGTATCACATATACAACAAGGATACAGGCATCAATGTGTAACAAGCTTTGTAAGATCCCAGCTATCCAGCCCCCAATTCCCTTAAATCAATTGGCTGGATTGAGAAAGGAGAAAGTGTCTGATCACCAACTGTCCCTATTACGATCATTGTCTTTATTGTATTGATCTCTGAGTCATTGAATATCTTCTAACTTCAATTTCTACTAATAATAATATGGAAAATGCGAAAAACCAAAACATTATGCCCCTTTATTTGCTATTGGCTTGTTGGGTGATGAGGAAGACTTCATAGGGACCGTCATACAAGGGTTCTAGTCCGTGCTTCCTGGCATGCCTCTTCACGACTACCAAATCACCAGGCTTCAGGTTATGACAGGTGTCGGTTTCTGCTGAATCTGGAAGAGAAGAAGAAACTAGAGCATGGGTGTTAGCAAGATTTTTACTAAGCTGAATAACATATTGAACAGCACGGTCAGTTTCTTCTGATAACTGCTGGGGCTGGAAATTTACACCTCGGGGCCTGGTACCAAACAATATGTCATATGGGGACAGGCCATGCTTTGCAATAGAGGTAGTACGGATGTGGTAGAGTACAATGGGTAGGAGCTTTGGCCATGGAGCCGTAGTCTCTTGCATAATTTTGGTCAATTGTCCCTTCAGTGTGCCGTTCAGCCTCTCAACTTTCCCACTGGATTGTGGGTGGTACGGAGTATGGAGGGCTACAGTGGATCCAAGCATTGTCAGAACCTCTTGGTACACATGAGAAGAAAAGGTCGTACCTTGATCACTTTCAACAACTTCTAGAACCCCATATCTGCATATAACTTCCATCACCAGTTTCTTCGCTGTAGTTTTTGCAGTCATGTTGGTAACAGGGAATGCTTCCGGCCAACTGGAGAACCGGGGCCCAGTAGAATTTTTGCACCAGTGCGAGGGCCTGATTCTTTTCTCGATGTGTAGGTCCATGTGCCCATGTGGCAATAGCAGGGTACATCCGCTTAGGGAGACACACGAGTTGGTCCTTTTTCCAGAGACCATTATCCATTCGTGCCCCATCAGTCTTCCATTGCTTCACCTCTTCCTTTGGAGACATTCTCTGCATTGTCATTAAGCAGTCTCGCAGGCTTTGACAGAAAACTTCAGTCTGTTGTAGATCATCAGGTTCTTGTTGGGTCAGTGCTTCTTGTAACTGTTTACGCTGAGAGCATGTGGTCACTATAGTTGGTATGGTTGGTTTAACGGGTAAGGGAGCATCGGCTTTTGCTTGCATATCCGCAAATATGTTGCCAACAGTCTATGGACTGGTCCTAGGACCGTGCGCCTTAACTTTGATAATAGCCACCTTAGTAGGTAATTTGATCGAGTCCATGAGGGTTTTAACAGCTTCAGCATTTTTCACTGGGGTTCCGGCAGTAGTAATAAACGCTCAATTGGCCCATAGAGCCCTAAAATCGTGAGCAATACCAAATGCATACCGTGAGTCCGTGTATATATTAGCCCGTCTGTTCTTGGCCAAAGTACATGCAGTAGACAGAGCCTGGAGTTCTGCTTCTTGTGCTGACTGTGAGGGCGGGAGCGCAGCTGTGTGCACGACAGTGTCATCTGTGGTAACAGCATATTCCGTGTGGAATCTACCAAACTCGTCAGCATATCTTGAACCATCCGTGTATAACACCAGATCAGGATTTGGAAGTGGATTCTCACTGACATTTGGTGGAGTAGCTGTTTCTTCTATCAGAAGTTGGGAACAGTCATATTGGAGGTAATCTTCATCACTGCCATCTTTCCTTATAATTCATTATACCGTCTTTCAAGGCATTGTAAAGTGGTTGCATTATGCGGGATGCATCCGGTATCCACTGACAACAATAAGTGCATAGGAAAACGCTGGAGTTCAGCTTCATCTTTTGGGAAAGGAAGGGAGCTGACAGCTATTTTTCTTTCTTCTGCGAGGTGTCTGGCACCCTGAAGGAGACAGTGACCCAAGAATATCACTTAACCAAGGCAGAACTGAAGTCTCGAGGCCGAAACCCGACAGTTCAGTGCTGCCAGATGCTTAAGGAGGCTAACAGTGGCAGAAATGGCAAAAGACACCTGCTCATTTTTTTTTTGCAAACTGGTTGGGACTGTTTTGGGCCCCTTGTGGCATAACTGTCCATATTAACTGTCGTTCCTGCTAAGTGAATGCAAATAGAAACTGACAGTCTGGGTGTAATGGAATGCTAAAGAAGGCATTGGTAAGATCAATAACTGTAAACCAAGCAGCATCCTGGAGTATTTGGGACAAAAGAGTATAAGGATTAGGCACCAAGTTTGAGAAACACTTTTACTGGTTCTACAGGCATTTTCCCTATATCATTTGGCCCTTTTGACCAGAGTTTAGATGGTATCTCTGAGAGGTATGGGGTGAGTCGTTGATCCTCAGGCAATATTGGGGGTGGATCTGAGCCTATCAGGGCCATCATAACAGTAGGAAGTGCATGCAAAATACAGATTTCCTCACTGTCTTCATCTACAAAGGGATTATATAAAGTAAGAGCCATCTGACCATCATCTTGGAATTGTATTCCGGAGCGGAACCGTGATAATAAATCTGCCCCTAGTAAATTTACTGGACATGTGGGAGAGATCACGAACTGAGCAGTAACGAGAATTAGCAGGGAGGGGTTGAGGAGCAGGGTTCCCAGTAGCTGAAGTCTGAGGGGGGGTGAGAGTTTGCTGTGTGGGCTGAAGGGCACACTGTGTGCTCGCAGCTGTGGTGGGGGCTAGAGGCTGCTGTTTGCTCTTTTTTTCTGTCTCTCCTGAACAGAGCGGGTTAAAGTCTTCTGAAAACTTTTTTTTCCCTCTGGAGCTGGTAAATGGAAGGGGTGGATACTCAACCACTAGCAATAACGGGGACTAAGGCTGGCGGCGGATGATAAATAAGTGCTGTCAGCAGAGGTGGGGGCTGCGACTCTCGGTCTCCTTGTACAATTGTCATCTAGCAGGGAGACCTCTTCTTTCAAATCATCACTTTTAACTATTCGACTGCCTGACACATTAGGATCAATCTTAGTTCCTTTTTAACCAATCACATTCTCACACCACAGTCACTTTCTTGAACCACAATACATCCCGTCCCTGTCATAATAATAGACAATTTTCCTTCTTCAACATAGCAGTAACAGAAACAATCAGAATTCACTTGCTGTTCAATGTCCACATAACCTTCATTATATAATTCATGTGCCAAGCCACGGATTTCCTCATCGCCTTTAAGTGATCCATCATCAGTCAACCTCCCTTTATTTCTTATTTTTTTATAACTCCTTCATCCCATTGCGTAGGCTGTAGCCTCCCGCCCTTAGGAAATCCCAGAATCGAAAATATTTTTCCTGCATTCCTGACAAATTTCTTTCCTCGTCTTTGAATCATAAGGCTAACAGTATCTGATCCTTCACACAATTCCAAACTTTTCTTTTTCTTCCACAGAAACATAATTCTCTCCTTTAGAGCTAAATACCCTGACTTAAATTGTGCACAGATCTGGCGGCCGTTTCAGTCTCTGTTCCACCGGGTCAATAATCCCTCTCTGGGATTGCCCAAAATTCGCGGTACTCAGTGAAAGGAGGAGCGCGTCTCAGACTATCCCTCCGGACACCTCTGGTTATATATATCTATCTATATATACCTGAGTTACGTATCCTACCCAGTCTTCGATCACTTCACCACGCCCAATTACTAATAATGATTGGGAATTTCAGGATATTTTGACTATAAAGAGAGCCACAATCACTGGTCAATCCGGGGTGTCCGTCCCTTATGAGGTACGGTTTGAGCACTGGGCCCCCAACGGGACTGCACCTCTTTATGATTCCACCCATGAATCACCCCACCACGAGGACAACCCTCAGATCCTCTTTGCAGCAACAAGCACAGGAAAACCACACCAATGGTCAGTTTGAACAGTATAACTGCCAAATTACCGTGGTTGCCGTGGGGAGTGATCAGTCCCAATTTTCCAGCACCTGTGTCCGCTCCGAGGGTCCTTTGTCTTGTTGTCCTCCGGGGGCAGAGAGCTATTTAGGGAGTGCTAAATTAACCCTTCACGGTTGAGCCAGTGATGTCCAAATTATTCCAGTGTTGCTAGCAACTCAAATGACCACACGGAGACGGGGGTCTCTGTACGGGAGGATCGAGGCAGGTCACTAAGCCCCTTTATTTTAGTCACATCTTTTATAATCTTTTGCTTAATTATGCAAAGTTCTCAACTACCAATAAAATCATTTCACTTTATAAGCCAATAATATTGCAAGAAAACTGGAAACTACATATATGTCCGTATCCAAATAGAAAGTAGTATAATGGCATATTCTTCAGAGTTTTACACTCCCGCCTCCCTTATCTTTGCACCTGATGAAAACAGTCTGGTTTCATGACAGCCCGTGCCAATTATAAAAATTTATCTTACAGCAACAAAAATGAAGAAACGAAACCTTCAGAGAATGAATAAAACGAAACTTCAGCTCTGATTTTAGTATTAACCCTTCACATTCTTAGTGTCTCCTATGTGATGTGTGCACAGCAGTCTTGGTGTCACCTATGTGATGTATATACAGCAGTCTTGTGTCTCCTATGTGATGTATACACAGCAGTCCCAATGTCTCCTATGTGATGTATACATAATGAGACAATATTACATATATTAATATATATGCATGATGTATATATATAAACTTTTGACTTTGCAGTATGTAATAAAAATGTCTTAAAACATTCTCTCTCATTATTCTAGTTGTAGAAGGATAGGGAAAATGAGGGGAGGTCAGCTCACCAGTCTCGATTGCGATCCATAATCCTCCTGCGCACGGAGTCACCTTGATCAGAGGCGTTGACTGAAGCAAAATGAAAGATAGAATCTCCAGCGCTGGACTTCAGTTAAAAATTCATCATTTATTATAAATTCTTAAAATCGGACAGAAAAAAGTATGAATAAGGACATACAGGCAGATGGGGTCTCAGGTGGTCTCCAACCAACGCGTTTCGACCTAAAAGGTCTTACTCATGAGTAAGACCTTTTAGGTCGAAACGCGTTGGTTGGAGACCACCTGAGACCCCATCTGCCTGTATGTCCTTATTCATACTTTTTTCTGTCCGATTTTAAGAATTTATAATAAATGATGAATTTTTAACTGAAGTCCAGCGCTGGAGATTCTATCTTTCTCTCATTATTCTGGCATTTGGCAAATATTAATGATTATGGTAATCCTAATTGACCTAAAACGGGAAAGGTTTATTCTGATTGCATGTCAGTTGAGAAAAACATGCAGATGTGTCTTTTTATATATTGTATGTAAACTTCTGGTTTCAACTGTATATATATATATGTATATATATATACATATATATATACACACACACACATATTTTCTTCATCTTTTACATTTTAAAAATTACAGAAAGGAAAATTGTCCAATGTAAAGTTTAGGCACCCTGCATGGTTAACACCTAGTAGCGCCCCATTTTGAAAGTATCTCAGTTTTCTGAGATTTCTGGGTCATCTTGCATGCACTACTCTTTTGAGGTCTAGCCACAGATTTTCAATGATGTTCAAATCAGGGGACTGTGAGGGCCATTGTAAAACCTTAAGTTTGCGTCTTTCTTAGTAGTCTATTGAGGATTTTGACGTGTGTTTAGGATCATTACCCATTTGTAGAAGTCATCCTCTTTTTAACTTCAACTTTTTTGCAGATGGTATTTTGTTTGCATCAAGAATTTGTTGAAATTTCATTGAATCCATTCTTCCCTCTACCCGTGAAATGTTCCCCGTGCCATTGGCTTCAACACAACCCCAAAGCATGATTGATCCACCCCAATGCTTAATGGTTGGCGAGAGGTTCTTTTCCTGAAATTCTGTGCCCTTTTTTTATCTACACATACCTTTGATCATTGTGGAAAAAGAGTTATATTTTAACCTCATTGATCCACAGGACTTGTTTCCTGAATGCTCCAGGTTTGTTTAAATGTTCTTTTGCATATTTCTGATGTTGAATTTTATGGTGAGGACGCAAGAGAGGTTTTCTTCTGATGACTCTTACATGAAGGCCTTATTTGTGCAGGTGTCTCTGAACAGCTGAACAATGTGTCACAATCTGTTAGGCGTCAGATTCCTGGCACTGCACAGCAGGAATTCAGAGCCAGACATCCTGCGGTCTCCCATTCCCCTCCGACCGCTCGGACTCCTGCTCAGCAATCTCGGCTGGCCAGGCATCTCCCTCTGACTCGTTCTGTGAGCCTGGATGTTGCTGCCACCTCTGGTGCAGCAATGGTGACGCAACCTGCTTTGCAGGGAACTGCTCCCGAGGCTAAGTCCTCATGCCGTGCTACTAGGCATGCCCACAACTTGTCCTCTCAGTGGAGAGCAGGGGTCACATGTGCAGGTCCTATGTCGGATCTGATTGGTCCTTCCTATAGTACTGGAAGGTCCCGGAAGCGCATGGCTATAAAAAGCCCGCATGGCGGCTCGGCCATGCACTAGTGTAGCATATTATGCTGTGTGTGTATGGTGATGGATACATGGACTGGTGACTGACTCATTTGAAACCCCTTCCCTCGGTTATTACGAATGGTGACAGATTGTTGGGTAGTCAGCTCCAGGTTGTGGCCAGCTACACGCCACTGTGCCTCCTGCACGACACACTAGCGTCCGACGATGCTCGGTCGTTCCGGCACCGTCGCTCAGCAACGATAGTTATTGCCGCGCTGCGGTTGCAGCGTTTTTGGCGTCTGCGGTTTCAGCGTCATTCGCTGGGTATCCTGTGAAGTAAACAGGGCCAGCGTCCTCATACAACTCTGTTGTTTTGGCGACTCTGTGTGTGAACAGAGCCGTACTTAGCGTTCGGGTGACGTTAACCCGAGCGCAGTACCTCACCTTTCGGTGCATCCGCCATTACTCAGCAGCGGTCTTGTCACCTACCGCACGGTGGACCCCGGGCGGCGAACGCACCTCCTATTATTTATATCTGGTGCGTTCCGCCGACCCTAACATTACACTAGCGCCAGGGTCTGGCTAGTAATGGCGGATGAACAGCGACTGCTGCAGCACATCCGGCAGCTGCAGGGCAGGTTGGCGGCTCTCGAGCGTTCAGCCTCAGCTGCGGATGTTACTGCAGTCGCTGTTCAGGCAGCCACAGAGGCTGTTTCCCGTGTGACCACTGCCATCCCTGCCCCGACTTTGTCCCACCTCCCGCTGCCCGAAAAGTTCTCGGGTGATAGTGCAGCTTGTAGGGGTTTCGTAAGCCAGTGCTCTATACAGCTGGAGCTGCTGGCCGCCAGATTCCCCTCTGAGCGGGCTAAAGTGGGATTTATTATTTCCCTTCTGTCGGGCAGGGCTTTGGAGTGGGCCACACCGCTGTGGGAGCGTGGTGATCATGTGGTGCAGGGTGCTTCGCGGTTCTTAGACACTCTGAAACAGGTCTTCCTGGGACCACGAGTCACCCATGACACCGCGCTCCGGCTGATGGCACTGTCACAGGGCTCGTCCATGGTCAGTCACTTCGCCATCCAGTTCCGGACGCTGGCCTCAGAATTAGAGTGGCCAGATAAGGTCCTCATTCCGGCGTTCTGGAGAGGTTTGGCTGGCCATGTGAGGGACGCTCTGGCCACCAGGGAAATTCCCGCTACACTGGAGGAGCTTATCTCTGTCTCCACCCGAATCGATCTTCGCTTCATCGAGCGAAGGTTGGAACGGGACCAGTGTAGGCAGAGGTTTAGGTTGGCACCTTGTTTTTCTAGACCTCTGGAATCCCCCGATCGGGCGTCCGAGCGTCAGGGGGCTTCCCGTGAGGGATCTAGACTCCGGTCCGCTCGAGCTCCTGTGAGCTGTCATATTTGTAGGCAGGCCAGTCACCTCGCCAACCGGTGCCCACAGAAGCAGGGAGAACGCTCGCGCCTAGTGGCCGTAGGAGGCAGCGCACTAAAGCCAGCGACGTTTTCCTCCAAGCTGTCCTTTAAGGGGACTCTTGGGTTTAATTCTTCCACTCTGGCGGTGGAGGTTTGCGTGGATTCCGGGGCGGAGGGCAATTTTATGTCGTCAGCCTTCGCCCAACGGCACGCTATACCTCTGGTTATGATGTCTACACCAGTCACCGTCAGAGTGGTAAACGGCACCACTCTACCCTCGCAGATAACTCACCAGACCGTCCCCTTGGTACTCTCTGTGGCTCCGTCTCATCAGGAGACGATATCCCTCCTTGTCATGCCCGAGGGTATTGACCAGGTACTTCTAGGGGTTCCCTGGCTGCGGTATCACTCCCCCCATATAGAGTGGTCCTCAGGGAGGATTATTGGGTGGAGTAAGTCATGTGAGGGTAGATGTCTGAGGGAGTGCGTTCAGGTTGCCTCCACCGAGGTTCCCGCTGATCTCTCCTCGCTCCCCAAACACTATCGGCAGTATGCAGACGTGTTCTCCAAAAAGGCGGCGGAGACCCTTCCACCGCATCGCCCCTATGACTGTCCTATTGACCTCTTGCCTGGTGCTGAGCCTCCCCGGGGTCGAGTCTATCCCCTATCTCTCCCGGAGACTGAGGTCATGTCCCAGTACATCAGGGAGAATCTGGCAAGAGGATTCATTAGGAAGTCAGTGTCACCAGCGGGGGCGGGATTCTTCTTCGTCCAGAAGAAGAGTGGGGAACTACGTCCTTACATTGATTACAGGGGTCTTAACGCCATCACCGTTAAGAATAAATATCCACTGCCCCTGATATCAGAACTGTTTGATAGGCTACGAGGAGCGAGGGTATTTTCCAAACTTGATCTGCGGGGGGCTTACAACCTGATTCGCATCTGTGATGGGGATGAATGGAAGACGGCATTTAACACCAGGGACGGGCACTATGAATACCTGGTGATGCCCTTCGGGCTCTGTAATGCCCCGGCCGTCTTCCAGGACTTTGTGAACGATATCTTCCGGGATATGCTTACCACCTCGGTTGTAGTCTATCTGGATGATATCCTCATCTACTCTCCAGATATTGACTCCCACCGGAGAGAAGTTTGCAAAGTTTTCGATCGCCTGCGGGCGAACTCCCTCTATGCCAAGTTGGAGAAGTGTGTGTTTGAGCAGGAGTCCTTGCCTTTCCTGGGCTATATCATCTCGGCCCAGGGATTGGCCATGGATCCTGCCAAGCTACAGGCGGTGATGGATTGGCAGGAACCTCATTCTCTCAAAGTGGTGCAGCGCTTTATGGGGTTCATAAATTATTATCGCCAATTCATCCCCCACTTCTCGACTTTGGTAGCACCCTTGGTAGCCCTCACCAAGAAGGGTGCAAATCCCAAGTTGTGGTCGGAACCGGTCTCCAAGGCCTTCTCCACCATTAAGTCCCATTTCGCTAGCGCTCCCATTCTACATCGCCCCGATGTAGACAAGCCCTTCATTCTGGAAGTGGATGCCTCTTCCGTCGGTGCTGGAGCAGTCCTGTTCCAGAAGGACACGCAAGGTCGGAAGCATCCATGCTTCTTTTTCTCCAAGACCTTCACACCGGCGGAGAGGAATTATGCCATCGGGGACAGGGAGTTGCTAGCGATGAAGTTGGCCTTCTCGGAGTGGAGACACCTCCTGGAGGGGGCTCGTCACCCTTTCCAGGTGTTCACCGGCCACAAAAATTTGGTGTATTTACAAACAGCCCAGCGGCTAAACTCTCGCCAGGCTACATGGTCCTTGTTCTTTTCCCGGTTCCATTTCACCCTCCACTTTCTCTCCGGGGAGAAGAACGTCCGGGCCGATGCTCTCTCCCGCTCCGTGGTGTCATCGGAGGAAGAGGAGGAGGAGCCTCGGCTGATCGTCCCATCCGAAAGCCTGAGGACTGTGGCTCCGGTTGCCCTTGAGTCTGTGCCTCCGGGCAAGACATTTGTCCCTGCC
This sequence comes from Dendrobates tinctorius, assembly GCF_039654945.1. NCBI lineage: Eukaryota > Metazoa > Chordata > Amphibia > Anura > Dendrobatidae > Dendrobates > Dendrobates tinctorius. The sequence continues at coordinate 18,204,541 of NW_027361689.1, read as the reverse complement.
CGTCTGCGACCGGAGGTCCTCTCTTGGGCTCACTCGTCCAGAGTGGGTGGACATTTTGGGACAAAACGGACCTCCGACCTTTTGGCGAGGACGTACTGGTGGCCACATATGGCCCGTGACATCAAGGACTATATTGAGGCATGCATCTCTTGCGCCCAGAATAGGTCCTCTCGGCAGCGGCCCGCTGGGCTTCTTTTCCCTCTGCCGATAGCAGACAGGCCCTGAGAGATGGTCGGTATGGACTTTGTGGTGGGGCTACCCAAGTCCAGCGGCAGCACGGTCATTTGGGTTGTCACCGACCATTTCTCTAAGATGGTGCACCTGGTACCTCTCTCCCGGTTACCATCAGCGCGGGGCCTGGCAGTCTTGTTCATCAAGCACGTTTTTCGCCTGCACGGCATGCCGGACAAGATTGTCAGTGACCGAGGTCCTCAGTTTGCCTCCCGGTTTTGGAGAGAGCTCTGTTCTCTACTCAGCATTGAGCTGAATCTCTCCTCGGCCTATCATCCCGAGACGAATGGGTTGGTAGAGAGAGCCAACCAGACCTTGATAACATATCTTCGACATTTTGTCTCAGCCAGGCAGGACGACTGGGCATCCTTGCTGCCGTGGGCAGAGTTCGCGTTGAACAATGCTGTGGCCAACTCTACCGGTCAAACCCCATTCCTCCTAAATTACGGTCAGCATCCGCGCGTTCCTGTGCCCATGCCCATGTCTTCCACCGACTCCAGGGTGGCAGACTGGGCGGTGGAGGCACGTGACATTTGGGATCGCACCCAGGATGCTATCCGAGCTTCCAAGGAGAGAATGAGGATCTCCGCTGACGCACACCGGCGTCCTGCTCCAAGCTTCTCCCCTGGCGACATGGTATGGCTCTCTACCCGAAACATTAAACTGCGGGTTGAGTCGCCCAAGTTCGCGCCACGATACATTGGCCCATTCAAGGTCCTTGAGCGACTTAGCTCGGTGGTCTACCGTCTGGCTCTTCCCCCACATTTGGCCATCTCGGACGTGTTCCATGTGTCCCTCCTCAAACCAGTTCACATGGCCCGGTTTTCCGAGTCATCTGCCGGGTCATCAGACTTATCGTCTGACGAGTTTGAGGTTAATGTCATCGTGGGGCGCAAGTTTGTCCGTGGCAAAAAATTTTATTTGGTGGACTGGAAGGGTCATGGTCCCGAGGCTCGGACCTGGTGGAAAACATTCACGCACCACTCCTGATCGCGGCTTTTGAGCGCAGTGAGGCTCAGAGGGGAGGGGGCCCTAGGAGGGGGGGTAATGTTAGGCGTCGGATTCCTGGCACTGCACAGCAGGAATCCAGAGCCAGACATCCTGCGGTCTCCCATTCCCGTCCGACCGCTCGGACTCCTGCTCAGCAATCTCAGCTGGCCAGGCATCTCCCTCTGACTCGTTCTGTGAGCCTGGATGTTGCTGCCACCTCTGGTGCAGCAATGGTGACGCAACCTGCTTTGCAGGGAACTGCTCCCGAGGCCAAGTCCTCATGCCGTGCTACTAGGCATGCCCACAACTTGTCCTCTCAGTGGAGAGCAGGGGTCACATGTGCAGGTCCTATGTCGGATCTGATTGGTCCTTCCTATAGTACTGGAAGGTCCCGGAAGCGCATGGCTATAAAAAGCCCGCATGGCGGCTCGGCCATGCGCTAGTGTAGCATATTATGCTGTGTGTGTATGGTGATGGATGCATGGACTGGTGACTGACTCATTTGAAACCCCTTCCCTCGGTTATTACGAATGGTGACAGATTGTTGGGTAGTCAGCTCCAGGTTGTGGCCAGCTACACGCCACTGTGCCTCCTGCACGACACACTAGCGTCCGACGGTGCTCGGTCGTTCCGGCGCCGTCGCTCAGCAGCGATAGTTATTGCCGCGCTGCGGTTGCAGCGTTCTTGGCGTCTGCGGTTGCAGCGTCATTCGCTGGGTATCCTGTGAAGTAAACAGGGCCAGCGTCCTCATACAACTCTGTTGTTTTGGCGACTCTGTGTGTGAACAGAGCCGTACTTAGCGTTCGGGTGACGTTAACCCGAGCGCAGTACCTCACCTTTCGGTGCATCCGCCATTACTCAGCAGCGGTCTTGTCACCTACCGCACGGTGGACCCCGGGCGGCGAACGCACCTCCTATTATTTATATCTGGTGCGTTCCGCCGACCCTAACACAATCTCCATATTCTGCTAAATCTTTCTGCAGGTCTTTAGGTCTTTTGCAGTCAAGCAGGGGTTCTCTAGCAAAAATTGTTTCCTTTACTTGTTGGATTGCTTCATTTCCCTACTGTATTCACTACACGGTTTGGGGATTTTGTATCTTGAATGAAGTGCCTTCATTAATTTAGGACTACCATTGTTTAATTTGTTCATTTAGAGCTCATGTCATCTTGCTTTTCAGAATAACAGGAATTTTGACCAGGGGTGGCCGAATTTTTACATGCCACTGTATATAGCATTCTCAGCGTCTCTTGCATGATGTATACTGCAGACCTCCCACTGCTTGAGTTTTATAAATGTAACACAAGCAGTGATGAATACTTTCAAGAGACCTTAAGTGAAATATTCATCTTTGTTAGGAGCAACTTACTGCTGCAAGGTTTTCTTTACAAAACTTATAATCACAGTTCCTTTTTAAATATAGGCAGCAATATGGAAAAAAGCAAAAAAACCCAAAAACTTATTTTTATAAAAATATTTACAAATATACAGGAAATCTTTAGGTCATTTTCTGGTGACACATTTCCTTTAAATACATTTGCTTTATCATTTTCACTGTTTCTAAATTACCGAGGTGCAGCACTTCTGTAAATGAACAATTTATTTGTGGCCCTGATCTACAAAATCAAAATAAATCAGAAAACATGAAAGCAATGTCAAGGTGCACACAGTCACACTGTGTTCATTGTAACACCCCTCGCTTATCTGTAACACTGTGTAAAATATGAAGAAGACAAGAATGCAGTGATTTGGAAATCTCTTATTGCCATAATTTATTCAACATAGAACACAGACCAGAAGTTGAACAATGAAGATTTTTCCATTTCATTTGAAAAAATGAACTAATTTAGAGATTGATGACAGCAACTCATCTCAAGTATAATGGGGCAGGAGCAGAACACAGAACACATATCAGACGGTTAGATATTTTTTCATTTCATTTTTTAATGAAAAAATCAAAGCATTCAGAAATTGATGGTAGCAACTACAAGTAACCGGATCTTTGGAAATGCAACTTCGCAGAATTTTGCCCCAAAATTTGACTCACGATGAATACATTTTGGCAAATCTCAAAACTGGAAAACTTGTAGTTCCTTGGAAAATACACGTGAGAGAGGAGAAAGAGAGAACGCCTGACTATATGAGCATAGACACTACGAGAGAAAGAGAAAGAGGACCCCATTGACCATAAGAGCTTACACTCTACAGGAGAACGAGATGACCCTGCTGACCATAAGAGCTTACACTCTATAGGAGAGAGAGGACCCTTCTGACCATGAGAGCTTACACTCTACAGGAGAGAGAGGACCCCATTGACTATAAGAGCTTACACTCTATAGGAGAGAAAGGACCCCACTGACCATAAGAACTTACTCTCTTCAGGAGAGAGTACTCCGCAGACCATAATAGCTTACACTCTACCGGAGACAGAGGACCCTGCTGATCATGAGAGGTTACAGTCTACAGAAGAGAGAGGACCCCGCTGACCATAAGAGCTTACATTCTACAGGAGACAGAGGACCCTGCTGATCATGAGAGGTAACAGTGTACTGTAGGGAGAGGGCCCCGCTAATCATAAGAGCTTACAGTCTACAGGAGAGAGAAAGGACTCCGCTGACCATAAGAGCTTACACTCTTCAGGAGAGAGAGAGAACCCTGCTGACCATAAGAGCTTACACTCTACAGGAGAGAGGATCCCGCTGACCATAAGAGCTTACACTCTACAGGAGAGCGAGGAACCCTGCTGACCATAAGAGCTTACACTCTACAGGAGAGGACCCCGCTGACCATAAGAGCTTACACTCTACAGAAGAGAAAGGACCCTGCTCACCATAAGAGCTTACACGCTACCTGAGAGAGAGGATCCTGCTGACCATGACATCTCTGCCGTGCAAACAGTGCTCCGCCTTGAACCTCTGATCTGTGATGGCCCCGGTACTGACCACTGCTGTACAAGGTGTGACATTCCACTAGATATCATAGCTGTGGGGTACTATGGTGTTAGGGCTGGCAAAACGCACCAAATAATAAAATAATAGTAAGGTGTGTTCGCAGCCTGGGGTCTACCGTGCAGGGGTGGTAAACTGCTGCTTAGTTATGGCGGAAGTATAAAGCGGTATACAAGAGGTCACACGTGGGTTAACGTCACCCAATGTGAACAGAAGCGAACTCTGTAATGACACAGAGCCACGCCACCACTGAACATAAATGCTGGAGCCTGTTAAAATCACAGCACTCGGCAGGAGAGCGCACAGTATGCGGTCACAGAACTCAGCTCCAAGGACACGAGGTCTGAGTCCCTCTAGACCTACTGAGAGCGCAGCATCGCACCTGGGGACGCCACTATAGAAGCTGACTATGGTGGAGTGTCGAGCACGTGCACCATGGCATGCAGAGCCACCGGTGGACACTGATGTCAGTCTCAGACTCTGTCTCTACCTACACCTAAGCCTGGGCGCTTAACAAGCTAGGCTGCACAACACATGCATACCAAGGGTAGGGGTTTCAAATGAGTCAGTCACCAGAGACATTCATACTTGCATACAACACTCACTCCTCATAGTCTGGTAATGCAGTCTATACTAGCGCATGGCCAAGCGGCCATGCAAACCTTTTATAGCCGCATCTTTCCGAGACCTTCCTGACCTTTCTGATGGTCCACTCCGAGCTGGAGAAGGACCTGAGCATGTGACCTGCAATCTCCAATGAGAGATCGTCCCACGGGTATACTCAGTGGACCAAAAGGAGGACTTAGGCCGGTTTCACATTAGCGCTTTTTAAGCGCACGCACGGCCGGGGGTAGCTCCGCCCCCGAGCCGGCTCTCTGCCCGGCGTGCCCGCCCCTTGCTTGTAGCGCTGCCTACTAGCGGACAGCGGCGCCTGCGATCGGCGCACCCTATCTTTAGCATAGGGTGCGCAGATCGTGCGCAGGCCGTGCGCTAGTTGCGCTTTGACCTGCGCTGCGCACTTTTGACGGTGCGCCGTGCGCGCCAAAATCCGAAAAGTTTGATTTTGGCGCGCACGGCGCACCGTCAAAAGTGCGCAGCGCAGGTCAAAGCGCAACTAGCGCACGGCCTGCGCACGATCTGCGCACCCTATGCTAAAGATAGGGTGCGCCGATCGCAGGCGCCGCTGTCCGCTAGTAGGCGGCGCTACAAGCAAGGGGCGGGCACGCCGGGCAGAGAGCCGGCTCGGGGGCGGAGCTACCCCCGGCCGTGCGTGCGCTTAAAAAGCGCTAATGTGAAACCGGCCTAATAGTCCCAGTATCTCGCTGCTGACCAGCATGCGTTGCTATAGTTGGACCAGAGGTGACAGCAGCAACCAAACCCACGGAGCTAGTCTGGGCAGAGTGCCGGGACCAACGAGTCAGTGAGGCCGTACTAGGCCGGAGGCCGTAAAAGGGAGGCCGGCATGACAGGGTAGAGAGGGAAGTAGATACGGGGGGTGGTTGGTGAATGGAAGAGAGAATAAGGGGTTAATTTTCTGTGCTGGCATGGATGGGCTGGGCTAAGACGTGGGAGGGTCACATGGTGTGGGGGGGTCATGGGCTGTTAGTATGAAAAGGAAGCCATTTTAGAGGGACAACCATTTTAGGTACACATTAGCAGCAATAGGAATCTCTGAGGTACCTGTCATTATGGACATTGAGTCCGTTCTCCAAATGCTGAGGGATGCCGCAGGTTCCCGGGGTGCATATTGGTTGCAGTCGCAGTCCAGGGTCTGCTCCAAGGGGTGGCGGGGTCCCTTCAACCCCAACCAGAGGAACGTCGGCCATGGAGATCTAGGCCTCCGCTGCGCCTTAGTCCTGATCCCACCCCTCGGGCCCGGCACCGCATTAGGAACCCCTCCAGGGACCCTCCGGTACAAGCTGCGAGCTGCAGGCCTGGTGCTCGCAGGCAAAGAACCGGGAGGAATCCTGCTGGTCGGTGGGGCCTGCAATGGGGGGGAGTATCGGCTCCCCCTCTTTCTCACAAATGCAGCTGGATCCGGGGCCTGGTACGGCGGGGACCCACCACGGAACGGGTTCCGCTCGGCGCGGAAGAGGAGACACAGGGAGTCGGCAGGGGCCTGCGACGCAGGTCTCTCAGCGTGGATCCAGCCGAGAAGCGAGGAGTCGCAGCCCCGCCCACTGGCCGGGAGCACAGGCCACCGGAGGTAGAGAGACCGATGGCCGGGACGGGGGGGTGGCGGGGCTGCAGGCTAACGCAGCGCGCCGGAGGTACCGGGGGAACGGGGGCCAGGATCGCTGGCGCTCCATGTCGGCAGCTGCAGCCGCAGTAGCTCTGCCCACCTGCTCACAGCGGGGATTCCTTCATCTCCTGCTGCATGTCAGTACTCAGAAGCCCCGGGGGGGAGAGAGCGCCGGGGCTGCGGTCATCTGGGAAGTACAGGGGGTGCGGGGGTTGAAAGGCAGCGGCCCCCTGTGCATATGGGGGAGGCTAGCAGAATATGTAATGGCCATGGGAGCGTAGGGGGGTCTGGAGAGGACATGCAGTATTTGGCCGTCCAGGGAAGGGGAGGAGAAAGGTACCATGTGCCGCAGGACAGCTCAATAGGAGCTCAACACCACGGACAGCATTTGGCTGGCCTGGGGGGGAAGGGAGAGAAGCTACGGTGGACATAGCAGCTCTGGAGTAGCTCATGAGCACGGGCAGCATTCAGCTGGCCTAGGGGGGAGGGACGCCTGGGGATGCGCTGGGTTTAGCAGCATAGGGGTGGTCTGGGATGACAGTCAGCAGCAGCCGGCATCTCCGTGGGGAAGGGAAGGAAAAGGTCCAATTGGACGCATGGGTGCTGAAGGATGCCAAGGAATCGGGCAGCAATCAGCTGGCCTCCCGGGACTCAGTCCAGGACGGCGGCCTGCTAAACGAGCCAGCGATCGGCCCAGGGATGAGTGCGGTCTCTTCACGTCTGGACCCCGGATCTTTGGCTGCTGGGACCACAGCACCCAGGCAGCTAGGTGAGGTTTATAATGATCAGAATGTGAACCCTTCTTTGCCTTTACATGATAGCAGGGGTAATGTCGGGTCGGCTGGGAAAGCTAATATGGGAGCAGGGTCCTTTTTACACGGCTTACAAGAGCTAGTTCGTTCCTGGGATTTGAGTAGCGTGCCTGGTGGGGTTTCGCCAGCGTCAGCTTGGTTGGGTGGTGATAGGGATTCCGGGAGCCAGGGTCAACTTATGGGGTCAATTTTGCCAAGCTCATTAGCAGGGGTAAGCGCTTCCAGCTTGGTTAGCAACTCGGCAGCTGTCGGCGAGGCGTTAGGGGTGCAGGGTCCAGGAGCCACATCGATAGATGTAGCCGAGAAAGATGAAGATGTTCGGATTGGCGATGCGGCGAAAGGGGAAGTTTAAGTTTGTTTCGAGGGCCACCTAGGCACACATTTGAAGGCCGAGGTTAGGGAAAAGATTTGGAAGGGGGAATATGTTGAGGTATTCTCCCTACTTCCTTTAGAACATTTCAACCTGGATAGAATGAGAAGGGAAGACAGTAAGAAGGAGGACGAGGATAGGAGGAGATTTCGTCTAATTCCCAGAACTTTTTCGAATTGGTTGCAAGCGTTCGCTATACTGGCTAGTGTGATAGGGGAGAAGTTGAGAAATTTAGAGGCTTGCGGGATTTGACGAAGAACTTTTTTGTACAACAAGCGATAAAAGGTTGGAAGACTGTGGATGGGAGACGGCCTGTATCGTATGAAATATTGTTAATTTTGGAAGGCCAGTTAGGTTCAGTCTGTTTTTCTCAGTGGGAAAGGGCTCTTTTCAGAGCAGCGTTTTCTTTGGCTTTTTTCGGGGCTTTTTGGATTGGGGAATTGGTTAGTCCTTCCACAAAAAGGAAGGGTGGTGTTATGAGGCAGGATGTGGACGTTTATGGGGATAGATTAGTTATATTCATTCAGAGGTCGAAAACGGATAAAATGGGTAAAGGTTGTAAGATTGTTCTTTTCGAGGTCCGGGGTTCCCCCATGTGTCCAGTTACTTGATTAAAAACTTTTGGGGGGGACGTGGGCATTCCAGATTCTCCTCTTCTGCTTCACGAGGATGGTTCGTTTTTGTCGCGCTATCAGTTTGTGACAATTTTTCGAACGTGCTTGGTAAAAGGGGGTATTCCGTCCAAAAACTTTAGCGGCCATTCCTTTCGCATTGGAGCGGCCACGGAAGTGGCAAAAAGAGGTTTGGGCGAAGAGGTGGTTAAGAGGATCGGGCGTTGGGAATCAGTAAGGTTTCGTTCCTATGTTCGCCCTACTTTGGTTTAAGCACGGTGTTTTTGCATTCAATGGTGATTCCTTGTTGTGGTTGATACATGTTGTTTCTTTTCAGAGTTCGCACATCTCCTCTGTAGGATCATGGGGCACTCTTTCGTTTTCTGGGCGGCAGTGAGAGCGGCAGTTCGTCCGGACGGGAGACAGCTGGGTGTGCCTCGTGATGCAGCCGTCGTGAGATGGATCGGAAAGCGGGGCATGGTCTGGAAACAGCTTCTGCCGGAATTCCACACATTCGTAAGACTTGATCGCCCCCCAGATTTACTGGTAATACACTTAGGGGGTAACGATCTAGGAAAGCGGCCATGCCGCGAATTGATCAGCGACATCAAATTTGACGTGCTGTGCCTGTGGGCTATGTTCCCTAGGTTATTGATAATTTGGTTGGATATTATTCCAAGGAAAGTCTGGCGTGGGGCTCGGTCTGTTCAGGGCGTTAATAGGGCCAGAATTAAAGTGAATAGGGCGGTTTCTCATTTTATGGCATGAAACGGGGCGATCTTTGTGCGTCATTTGGATCTGGAGTCGGGACATGGGCGTTCTGGAGGGAAGACGGAATTCATCTCAATGCCATGGGGTTGGATATGTGGTGTCTAGCGGTGCAAGAAGGCATTGAAAAAGGCTTGCAGGTGTGGAGGGACACAAATGTTTGAGGCGGGGTCAAAACATTTGTGTTGGTGGCGCGGGGGTGGTCCTTGAAGTTGGTGAGGCTGGACGCTCTGGGGGGGGATCGGAATGGGGTCCTGGACTCCCTCCAGAGCGGGCTTAAGTGGACGACCATTTGGGGTATCCCGAGGATGGGGAAAAAGGATCTGGGAGAGGCTAATGATTCTGGACAGTCGGGTTGTTTTGGTGCCTCTGAGCTGGTGCTTTACGGCTGGAGGTAAAGAACTCGACCTGGGGCCAGATGGGATGGTTAACATCTTGGAATTTTTGGTTTCGGGCTTCGAGGACCGCCCCTCTGGGTTGTGATTTACTGTAATGTTTGTTTATGTTAAATAAATGGCTGCTGTGGCCAAATTATCCAGCATCCTTCGCTCAGGTCTTTATTTATTATAAGGGGGGTAATGAGATGGAATTGATCTAGGGGGCTGGGGTTGCGGGTATAAGTATAAGATCTACGAGGAATCTCGAATACCCCCTTTGTCAAGTGAAGCCGTACTAGGCCGGAGGCCGTAAAAGGGAGGCAGGCATGACGGGGTAGAGAGGGAAGTAGATACGGGAGTGGTTGGTGAATGGAAGAGAGAATAAGGGGTTAATTTTCTGTGCTGGCATGGATGGGCTGGGCTAAGGTGTGGGAGGGTCACATGGCGTGGGGCGTCATGGGCTGTTGGTATAAAAAGGGGAAGCCATTTTAGAGGGACAACCATTTTGGGTACACATTTGCAGCAATAGGAATCTCCCACCCACCCTCCTCTTTGTTTCGATCCGGTATATGATTGCAAGTAGGTGTATTTCAAACCATTTCATTGTTTGTAAGTTCATGTCGCGGCAGTCGGGCGCGGGGGTGGTCCTCGAAGTTGGTGAGGCTGGACGCTCTGGTGGGGATCGGAATGGGGTCCTGGACTCCCTCCAGAGCGGGCTTAAGTGAACGACCATTTAGGGTATCCCGAGGATGGGAAAAAGGATCTGGGAGAGGCTAATGGTTCTGGACAGGCGGGTTGTTTTGGTGCCTCTGAGCTGGTGCTTTACGGCTGGAGGTAAAGAACTCGACCTGGGGCCAGATGGGATGGTTAACATCTTGGAATTTTTGGTTTCGGGCTTCGAGGACCGCCCCTCTGGGTTGTGATTTACTGTAATGTTTGTTTATGTTAAATAAATGGCTGCTGTGGCCAAATTATCCAACACCCTTGGCTCGAGTCTTTATTGATTATAAGGGGGGTAATGAGATGGAGTTGAGCTAGGGGGCTGGGGTTGCGGGTATAAGTATAAGATCTACGAGGAATCTCGAATACCCCCTTTGTCATGCTGGGCAGCCTCCTCTGCAGCTGGAGAGGAATGGGGGACCACCGGAAGCAAGGCTTGGGATTCCCGCTGTGCAGTGACAGGAACTCGACGCCTAACATATGGGGAAGCCTGCACAGCAACACAAAATAACTTTAGCCCTCTCTCTGATGCTTCAGCAGTGTGATATGTGGCTTCTTCTTTGCATGATAGAGTTTTAACTTGCATTTATGGATTTTATGGCAAAAGTGCTGTGTTTTGAGGCAATGATTTAGAAAGTATTCCTGATCCGATGGAGTGATTTGCATTAGCAAATCATGCCTGTTTTTAATGCAGTGCTGCCTGAGAGCCACAAGCATCTATTATTGACTCTCCGCCCTGTCCTTTGTGCACATGAATTTCTCCGTAACCTATAAAACTTTTGATGATATTATTTACTGTAGTTGATCGGATATTTAGTCTTTGCAACTCTACGTTGAGGATTTTTTTTTTTTTAATTAGTACACAACTTCCAGACGCAGTTCTTTACAGATTTGCTTCTGGGAGACTCGACCTCTCTATCACGCTCTTTTTACACAAAGTCATGTTGAGAGTCGAAAATTGACCTTCCAGCTGTCTTTCATTAGTATTACTTGCTTTTTCAGCCTTTTGTTAACCCTATCTGTATTTTTTTTATATGTTGCTGCCATCAATTTCTAGATTAGTTATTTTTTTCAAATGAAATGGAAAAATGGCAACTTTCTATGTTCTGTGGTGAATAAAATATGGCTACCAAAGATTTCCAAATCATTGAATTCTTGTTTTCTTTATATTTAACACAGAATCACAACTTTATGGAATTGAGATTGTGCAATGCATGAAAGTTCAATGTGTGCAGGTGATGCTTCTATATTTCTGTGTTGCCCATTCCTAACTTAAAGAGATCTCATACATTTATGGTGTATCCCCAACATATGCCATAAATATATGATAGATGCTTACCCTTACTAACAATGTGGTCCCGAAGTGGTGTAGCAGTTTCTATCTATGCATGCCTCTCTCCATTTACTTGTATGGGTGTTCCATATATTGTTGAGCATGCAGGTTCCTTAATATTTGGAACTCCTATACAAATGAATGGAGATAGACATGCATGCCTGACCCCCTCTCCATTCCTGAAGAGTACGTGACGGGTCCCCATTCTTCAGGTAGATTCAGGTCTTAATAGTAGGACCCATATGTATAAAACATTTTTGGCATATCCTGTGGATATGTTTGATATGTATGAGACAGGAATACCTCTTCAAGAAAAGTTGGTATTTTTCATGAATTTTAAGGGCGGATGTGACCACCCAAATGCCCTTGGCTATGCTCGACTGGCATGAAAATGATGCAAAAAATTAGCGCAACTCTGTGTTGCGCAAAAAGTTTGTGCCTTTCCAAAGCTTTTACTACATTTTTTGTGGGGTAAAGGCTTGCATGAATCAGCCCCATAGTTTTTGACCGCCTTAGGCTACTTTCAGACTTGTGTTATGAGGCGCAGCGCCAATAGGGCGCACGCGCCGGAAAAATCATACCAGCGCATGACCAGCGTACCCAACGCTAAATATAGGGTACGCTGGTCGCATGCAGCGTCATGCGCCCAAAGGAGGAGCTGACCGGAGGAGGCGCGACCGGGGGCGGAGCTCAGCGGCGGCTCTGCACTGCGCTTCATAAAGCAAGTCTGAAAGTAGCCTTAGTGTGTAAAAAATGGCACTCAATGTCAAGTAGCTGCTACGAAAATAATTGATATGTAAATAGAGTAACTACATGCATCCAAATATAAAATTTCCCCATTCTACATCCCTTGTAAGGTTTCATCTTGAATATAGCATTCAGTTTTCAGCATTGAATTAAAAAAAAAGGTATAGTAGAGATAAAGAGCATTCAATGACTGGCGGCTGAATAATTACATGCAACAGCAGGTATTTCTTAGATTGAGAGGATAGAATATAGGTTTTTTCAGCTTGGACACCTTATTAGTTCTCTTAAAGACACTCAGGGTTTATGTTTTAGTTGTCCAGTAAAGGGCTGTTTAAAGCTAAATTAGGCTACTTTCACACATCCGGCTTTTGTAGTCCGTCACCGTGCGGCGAAAAGCCTGAGAGCCGGATCCGGGATGAAGGGCTGACACCGTATCGTCTTCCGTGGCCGGATACAGTGCTCCTGAGATTTAAAGGAGCAGTGCAGCCGAAGGGAAGGTATGAAATTTCCCCCCCTTCAGTCGCCGGGCACTTGTGGGGTTAAAACTCAAAGTGTCCGGGCATGCGCTCTGCAAAAAAACGTTCCGGCGCTGCAAGAAAACGTAGCAGGGAATTTTTTTTGCAGACGCCGGACGGCGCATGTTTGCCGTATCCGGCAAAAATGGAGGCGCCACATGTCCATCCAGCACGATGTGGCGATCATTACATTCTATGTGAAAAAAACGGATCCGGTACTGGATCCGGTTTTTACAATTTTCGCCGCATCGTGCCGGATTGCAAAAGCCGGATGTGTGAAAGTAGCCTTAGTCAAGCATTAGAATACCCTATCCAAAAAGCAGGGGCAGATACTGAAAGCCAAGGGGTCCTGTGCAGGACTTGTGTTTGGGCCATCCTCCATCATTACACACATACACACGCAGATTTACCTTAGGCACAGGTTTACACACACAAATATATGTAAAATATGCCAATGCTAATTCACTGCACATGTATATACACATTACATGCATATACAGTACACAAATACAGTAAGTAAAGGCATAGCTATATTTACCTATAATTTCTACAAAAAAATGCTAAAAAAATAAAAAAAAGAGAGGCCATTGTATACTGCAAAGTTTGTAATTTAATCCTTTTACTGAAATTTTGGTGGAGACTTTTTTTCATGCCTTCCCACATTTATAGCCATATTGTTTTTCAGTAATCATCACTGTATCAGGTCATGTTTTTTGAAAGGCACCATTTTGCCACACGAATACTGCATATAAGCATTACATTTATATTAAGTTTTATTATTGGTCAAATGCGATGGTTTACTGGTTTATGTTTTATATTAAAAAATGTGATTAGTGTAATGGGTTTTACAATGCGAATATACAATATGCCTGTAACAAAGAAGAATGATATTTAGATCTCTCTTTCATACTCAATAGGGGTTAGCAAACCCGAACTGTAGTGTCTGGTACTGAACCCAGAACATGTGGATTTTTTACCCGAAGTCAGGTTTACTGTTTGGGTTCGATGACGAGTAAAGTTTGTTGAAAGGCTGCAGTGTAGCCAATCAACACGCTTTTAGGCTAAGTGCACACGTAGCAGAAAATTTCTGCTAAAAAACCTGACTCTCTTCCCAGAAACCGCACCTTTTTTGTCAGCGCGTTTTCCGCGCGTTTTCGTTGCGTTTTTTGCGCAGTTTTGATGCGTTTTTTCCCGGCACGTTTTCAAAACGCATAGAACTAGCCAGAAACGCGGAAAAATCCACGAAATTAGTGATCATGCTGCGTTTTTTATCGCAATGCGTTTTTTTCGCGGTAAAAAACTCATCAATATGCACAAAAAGTGCAAAGTGCATAGAAATTAATGGGAAGATTATTTTTAGCGGTTTTATTGGCAAAACTGCTAAAAATACCGCTAAAAAAACACTGTGTGTGAACACAGCCTTAGGCTGTGCACACTTCCGGAGCCAACACAGCCAAACTGCTGGTGGTGGTTCTGTCTCATCCTTTCTTTTGGGGATCTGGAGCCGGAGGAAAAGGCCGAGACCGCAGCAAAAGATTGAGCAGGAGGCTCAGTTCTTTCCTGTTTATCAGGTGTGCACTTCACTGCTGCTCATGCTTTGCATTGAGATGCCTTGTCATGCAGGTGGTGCTCAAGAACATTTATGCCTTGCTTCATTCTCTGATGGCACAGCGTGCAAACCACCCGAATATTGTCAGGGAGCTCCATTGAGCTGGCTTTGGTGTGCTCAGTTAGTTGGTGCAGTGACCTATAGCAGCTGAGGTTCCAGCAACGGGATGGATGCTGTGCATTTTCACCATACTCCCTCTTTTGCTGTGCAGCTGGGCTAGCATGACTACCGCCTCTTCCTCCGAACTGCCCACATCACTCAGATGGCTTTGACTTCCTCTGTGTGGGATTCAGGACCACTTCATCCCCCATCACATCAATGCACCTCTCCAGTCTGTCCTTGACTCTGTTGCCTGACAAATCCACCTATGTCCTCGCTTCATTGTCTCCCAATTCCACAACGTATCCACTTCAAGCTACTAACACTGACCTACAAAGCCATCCTTAATCTGTCTCCCCTATGTGTCTCTGAATTACTCTCCCGATATCTCCCACCGCATATTCTCTGGTCCTCCCAAGAACTCCTTCTCTCCTCCACAATCGTACATTCCTCATCCAATCGTCTGGAAGACCTCTCCTATCCCCCATCCTGTAGAATTCTGTGGCCCAAGACGTACGATTATCCCCTACATTCGGAAGTTTGAAGTGGAATTTGAAAACCCATGTCTTCAGAACAGCTTATAGTCTGTAATGACCCCGCTGCCACCTCACAACTAGCAGAGCTTCCGCCTAACCAACACCGGAGCTGCGGCAACTCCTGGACCTACTGTCTCCATCCCCATTATCCTGTAGAATGTAAGGCCGCAAGAGCAGGGTCATCTCCCCTCTGTACCTGACTGTCACTATTAGTTTGTTCATTGTCATTTTTATTTGTGTTTTGTATGTAACCCCTCCGCGTGCACAGCACCATGGAATCAATGGTGCTGTAAAAATAAAAATAATAATAATGCATGATGTTCAACTTAGTTCTCACGTCTGCCCTCCTTGCCGGTGTTCACACAGCAGAAACCTGCAGCAGTTGGCACTTGTGTTTTGTCATCATCATCATAATCATCAATGTGCTCTGGTGGTCCGCTGACCGTTTGCTCTTCTTTGCCCCCACACTACTCATTTTCAATCAGAATAAGTGGTTAGGCATCAGTGTGCTCAATCTCTTCCACTTATTGGCCAAGTCCAGGTGGATGGCCTAAGGAGCCACAGCCAGCAGAGTCATGAAGTGACTGCTGCATGACTTGGGGCCGCGACTACTTGCTTGATTAGCAAGGGCGTGAGGTGGAAGACAGATGTCCATGGGCCGCAGGTGCAAACTCTGTGCTTTCAGCATGGGACCGAGTGTAAGACGAAGCGAAGGAACTGAAGGCAGTCTCAGCCCACCACTCTAAAACCACCTCTACTTGTTCTGGCCTCACCATTCATCCAGCGGTACTCGGGCCTACAAAATTACACAGAACGTCCTGTTGCCTGCATGCACCAGAGAAGGTGTTTCATTTGGGGGCGTAGCAAGCACACATCGATCACATTCTCTCTCTCCCTGCAGCAGCTACACCACCACCAGTAGCAACACAGCCACATTCCCTATTTGATGCTCTCCTCATTCTTTGCACCTCAAAAAAGTGAAGAGTATTACACGTCCTGTATACAGAGACAGCGTGGCCAGAAGATTATTATACTGCCTGTATGCAGAATGCCCCAACAGAGCCTGTTTTCAGAGTACCCACAAAAATAAATAAAACCCTAAACACAAAAAAGTACTGGCTACCTCCTCCTCCGCCTCTTCCACCTACATCTCCACTTCCACCTCCACTTCCTCCTCAATCTCTTTCTCCACTTGGACCTCCATTTTTTTTATTCTCTGTTATTTTAAGTGTTTATCAACATCTGTTTTCAGGACAATTGTCCTGCTCTTTCCCCCATTTTCCTTCTTTTTCAGCCCCCTTAGCCCTTACTATGACTATTTTACAGCCATTTTAAATCACCAAAGTTCGACTTGCCATTGACTTCTGTGGGATTCGGGGTCAAGTTCAGATATTGAACCGAACTTTGAACTTCAGTTTGGCCGAACCCGAACATCCACGGGTCCGCTCATCCCTGATACTCAACTCTGCAGCTTGTACGTCACTGTTGACGTTTCTGCCTTCCATGATACAGGACCTGAGTTTGAGTACTTTCTGAAGCTAAAAACAAAACAAAGAGTATGAGGTCAGAGGAGACTCTTCATAGGAATATTAGAGTGCAGTATTCTGTGTACTGTGAATGTAGTAAGTGAACAAGAACAAAAAGCTTTTTCAGGGTCCTTTTACAGTGCACACAGTAAAGATAAAGTGGAGCTACTGTTACCTAGTCCGAAAGGACAATGCATCATAGTAGAATACAATACATATGACATGTAAGAAAGTCATTTCAGCATCATTATAGAATCAGACTTCACCGGTTTGTCTGCGTTCTCTTATCATGGTGACGTGCAGATCTGCAATAAAGCTGTATGTACAAAGCTGTCATAGCATTTTAATCAAGACTTTTAGAAAGCTTCCTTTATTTTGACATTGGAGCAGAGAATTTGTTTTGAATCTGAGCATAGAATCACTTTAAAGGGGCATTTTCATTTCATACTTTGTTATATTCACAAGACATGCCATAAATATATTAAAAAAAAATATACTGTAAAAGAGAACAACATCCAGTCCAGGTGTAAAAATTAAGTCGATCTTTATTTTGCCATATTGCAACGTTTCGACCATAATACATATAACACGATTAAAAAAGTTCAATCATTTTACATACTCATTATATACACAATAGTAGTGACACATAGCACATCTATTGTACAAAAATAATATCAATGGTAAATATATGATAAACAAACAATCCAAACCCCGCATAATCAAACCAATCACTGATAAGCATCATGGTTATGGAAATTAGCAACCTATCCATTTACACATCTCAAAAGATCTCTGTACAGAGTCCTAAAACCAATGGATATCCAGAATTCATATTATCATGTTATATATATTATGTTAGGTGGCAGAATCCTGTTGGTGATTGGAACACACATGTTCCACACTATATAAGGCTGCCATGTTTCATGTTATATGCTTGAAAAAGACCTTAATGGTCAAAACGTTGCAATATGGCAAAATAAAGATCGACTTTTAATTTTTTCACCTGGACTGGATGCTGTTCCCTTTTATTTTTGGTATGTATTCTCCAATTGGGTTCATTGGACTTTGAACGTGCATCCTTATTTTTGAAGTGCTGTTGGCTGCTGCTTTGTATTTATGTGCCATAAATATGTGGCAAACACTGATCGAATACAGATCGTAACAATGGGATATGCATCTGTCTCGAGAACAAGTATTCATAGTTATTTGTATGGTAAATTCTGACTACTTCACCGAAAGCCAAATGAAAGTTGTCCCTCTCCTGAGATAGATGCATGTCCCATTAATTGATAACCTGTGGCTATGCCATAATTATACGAAAGCGGAATGCCTCTTTAAATGGAACCTGTCTTGTTTAAAAAACGCTATTAACCTTGTAAGGTAGCGTTGTCATTTAAGTAGGGGACACTCGCTTGGCAGCCAAATAATCAGATCCGGCACGGGTTTTCCATAAAACAATCACAGTCCATGCAGTTTATTCAGGCATCATAAACCATGACCAGCAACATAAAGTTCATATAAACAGCATAGCTTCCATGACAGAGCTTCACTCTGTAAACCCTGTGGTCACACAGGTTGTTGTTATGAATGAGTCACCGGAGGAGGAAAAAACAAAAATACAAGCTAAGTCCAGAAAGCTGGAGAGGTTGGTAGCTAGCGGATTGCATACCCCTGATCCTATTCACAACAACTAACAGTAGCCGTGGAGCGTTCCTACGGTGGTCCTAGACGCCTCGTCACAGCCGGAGAACTAAATAAGCCTAAAGAAAGAAAGGGGAAATCTAAACTGCCCCAGAGCAGACCCCAAAGCAATAGACAGCCCCCAGCATGTATTGACGGTGAAAACAGATGAAAACACAAACACAGACAGAAAGACAGGCAGAGCAAACGATGGGGCCCAACCAACTAGATAGGAAAAGACAGAAAAGATGCTGGCTGCAATCCGCAAAAACCCTACACGTCCCAGCACGTCTGATAGGAAAAACAGCCCTGAAGTCACTAGACTTCAAAATCCCTATATCAGCACTCCGATATATTCTGAAGACAGAGCAAAAGAGAATTAACCGATCAGGGACAAAAAATGGAAATTCAGCAAAGCCCCAGTCGAGGCTGGCTGAACACAAAACTAAGCAAATCAGACAAAATCTCATGGAACAATAACAGAGCAAAAACTTAGCTTTAGAAGACAGGAACTGAACTGGAGGCCAGAGCTCAGAGCAGAGAAATCACCAGCAACCCAACAGGGTGTCGGCTGACTTATATCCACTCAGAGATTCCAGATGTCCAATCACAATCCACCTGTTCAGGTGACAGGTTTCTCCCATCCAAATCAGTTTCACCACCTCCTTTCGCCAGCAGAGGGAGTTCATCGGACATCAAAGGTGAACGAGAAAATGAGCTCATAACAGTACCTCCCCCTTGAGGAGGGGTCACCGAACCCTCATCCACGCCACCAGGCCGATCAGGATGGGCCCGATGAAAAGCACGAACCAATCTTTCGGCATGAATATCAGATGCAGAGACCCAAGAATTATCCTCCTGGCCATAACCCTTCCACTTAACCAAATACTGGAGTCTCCGTCCAGCCAGACGAGAATCGAGTATCTTCTCAACCTCATATTCCACATTACCTTCAACCGATACAGGGTCAGGAGGTGCCACCACAGGAACTACTGGCTCAACAAACCTCTTCAACAGAGACTTATGAAACAAGTTATGGATCTTAAATGTAACAGGAAGAGCCAATCGAAAAGAGACCGGATTAAGAATCTCCAAAATCTTGTAAGGTCCAATAAATCTAGGTTTAAACTTTGGAGAAGCCACCATCATAGAGATATTCTTTGATGACAACCAAACCATATCATCCACCTTAAACCGGGGACCAATGGTCCTATGCCGGTTGGAAAACTGCTGGGCCTTTTCCTGGGAGAGAGACAACTTATCCACCACTTGGTCCCAAATCTGGTGCATTCTCTCCACCACAGTGTAAACACCTGGGCAGGCAGAAGACTCCACCTGCCCTGAAGAGAATCGAGGATGAAACCCAAAGTTCCAAAAAAAGGTGACATCAAAGTGGCAGAACTAGCTCTATTATTTAAAGCAAATTCGGCCAAGGGCAAAAATGAGACCCAATCATCCTGATCAGCAGAGATAAAACATCTCAAATAAGACTCCAAAGTCTGGTTTGTTCTCTCCGTCTGCCCATTGGTCTGAGGGTGAAACGTAGAGGAGAAGGACAACTGAATTCCCAGCTTGGAACAAAAAGTCCTCCAAAATCTAGAAACAAACTGAACTCCTCTGTCAGATACAATGTTCTCAGGAATCCCATGCAAGCAAACAACCTGTTGCAAAAACAAGGGCACCAACTCTGAGGAAGATGGCGACTTAGGGAGTGGTACAAGATGGACCATCTTAGAGAATCTATCACAAATCACCCAGATAACAGTCAATCTCTGAGAGACAGGCATATCAGAAATAATATCCATTGAAATATGGGTCCATGGCCTCCTGGGCACCAGCAAAGGCATCAACAACCCACTAGAGCGAGAACAAGGTTTAGACCGGGAGCAAGTCCCACAGGACTGCACAAAATACCTGACATCACGAGAAAAGGCGGGCCACCAAAAAGACCGACTCACCAAATCTCTAGTACCAAAAATACCTGGATGACCAGCCAATGCGGAGCAATGAACTTCAGACATTACTCTCTTCCTCCACTGGTCAGGAACATACAATTTTCCAATGGGACAACGCTCAGGTTTGCCCTCCTGAAACTCTTCCAGAGCACGTCTCAAATCGGGCGAGATGGCAGAAAGAACTACCCCCTCACCTAAGATGGTAGCAGGCTTGGTCACAATAGGAGAATCAGCAAAGAAACTCCTAGAGAGGGCTTCTGCCTTGACATTCTTAGTGCCCGGAAGAAAAGAGACCACAAAATCAAAATGTGTGAAAAACAAGGCCCACCTAGTCTGTCTAGGATTCAAGCGTTTCGCCGACTCAAGGAAAATCAAATTCTTGTGGTCAGTGAGAACCACGACTTGATGTCTAGCTCCCTCCAACCAATGTCTCCACTCCTCAAATGCCCATTTCATGGCTAACAGTTCCCGATTCCCCACATCATAGTTGCGTTCAGATGGGGAGAACTTTCGGGAAAAGAAAGCACAGGGATTCATTTTAGATGTTACCGGATCTTTTTGGGACAAAACAGCTCCTGCACCAATCTCAGAAGCGTCCACCTCTGCCTGAAACGGGAGTGAGACATCAGGTTGCCGCAAGACCGGAGCAAAGTGAACCTCTGCTTCAGCTCCTGAAAGGAAGAAACAGCCTCTGGAGACCAATTCAGCACATCAGCAACCTTCTTAGTCAAATCAGTCAATGGTTTGGCAATACCAGAAAAATTAGCTATAAATTTACGATAAAAATTAGCAAAACCCAAAAACTTCTGGAGGGCCTTAAAAGAAGTGGGCTGAACCCAATCATAAATGGCCTGTACCTTGGCCAGGTCCATTTCAATAGTTGACAGAGACAAAATAAATCCCAAAAATGAAATCCTCTGTACACCAAAAAGGCATTTTGATCCCTTAACATACAGGGAATTCTCCCTCAAAACCGGAACACAGTCCGAACATGTTCCACATGAGAGTCCCAATCCCTGGAAAATATCAAAATATCATCCAGATAGATGATCAAAAATGTATCCACAAAGTCCCGGAAAATATCATTCATGAAGCACTGGAAGACAGAAGGGGCATTAGTGAGCCCAAAAGGCATCACCAGGTACTCAAAAAGGTCTCTCCGGAGTATTAAACGCCATCTTCCATTCATCCCCATGCTTAATGCGAATAAGATTATACGCCCCCTGAGGTCAAGCTTGGTAAACCAGCAAGCACCTTTAACTCTGGAGAATAGATCAGAAATCAGGGGTAACGGATACTGATATTTAACAGTAATTTTGTTGAGGGAACGATAGTCAATACAAGGCCTTATTGAACCATCTTTCTTGGCCACGAAAAAAACCCAGCACCCAAGGGTGAAGAGGATGGTCTAATATGACCCTTCTCCAACGACTCCTTAATATAAGATCGCATAGCCTCATGCTCGGGTACAGATAAATTGAAAAGTCGACCCTTGGGAAATTTACACCCAGGGCTCAACTCAATTGCACAGTCATAACTCCTATGAGGAGGCAAAGACGCAGACTTATTCTCACTAAATACATCATAAAAATCAGCCAAATAGTCAGGAACATCATGTGACTGGGGAGAGGTGGAGAAAACAGGAGCGTCACTAAGAGCACACCGACAACCCCATCTCACACAGATTTCCAATCCAAAACTGGATTATAGATTTGCAACCAGGGAAATCCCAGAACAATGGTATCATGCAAATTATGCAACACCAAAAATCTGCAATTTTCTTGATGGTCTGGGGTGACCCGCATTACCACCTGGGTCCAAAACTGAGGCTTATTCTTCGCCAAAGGAGTAGCATCAATACCCCTCAAAGGGATAGGCGTCCGCAGAGGTGTCATAGGAAACCCACAACGTTTAGCAAAATCCAAGTCCATCAGGTTCAGAGCCGCTCCTGAATCCACAAAAGCCTTAGCGGAAAATGTGGACAGGGTGCAGATCAGAGTAATTGCCAGCAGAAACTTAGGTTGAACACCACCCACAGCAAATGTGTGTGCAAAATGTTTCTTTCGTTTAGGGCAGACAGAAATATTATGAGAGGCATCTCCACAGAAAAAACACAGCTTATTACGCCTTCTGAACTCCTGACGTTGCGCCCTAGACAAAACTCTATCACATTGCATAGGTTCAGACATTTGTTCAACAGGTGGCCACATTTCTCGCGTAATTTTACGTTCACGTAAACGCCGATCAACCTGAATGGCTAATGACATAGAATCGTCAAGACCAGAGGGAACAGGAAATCCCACCATAGTATCTTTTACGGTTTCTGACAAACCCTTCCGAAAGAGAGCTGCCAAGGCACCATCATTCCAGGTAGTAAGGACCGCCCACTTTCGGAATTTTTGACAGTGCGACTCTGCAGAATCCTGACCCTGGCTCAATGCCAAATGGGCTTTCTCAGCTTGATCAACAGCATTAGGTTCATCATACAACAACCCCAAGGCTTGAAAAAATGCATCCACATTAGTTAGAATAGGATCACCAGGTGTCAAAGAAAACGCCCAATCCTGGGGATCGCCATGCAGCAAAGAGATGACAATTTTAACCTGCTGCGCAGAGCTCCCCGATGAGTTAGGCTTCAAGGCAAGAAATAATTTGCAATTATTCTTAAAATTCAAAAATTTAGACCGATCCCCAAAAAACACATCAGGAGTAGGAATCTTTGGTTCAGCAGCATGTGAATGAGCAAGATAGGCGGAAATTCCCCGCACTTCAGCAGTGAGCTGCTCCACACGATCAGACAATTGCTTAATCTCCATTAAGAAAAAAAAATTCCTCCTACGGCCCCAGAGAAAAAGAGGAAACAATATACATAAAAAAAAAATAAATTCTGACACTTTTCTTTTTTTTTTTTTACAATTCCTTCCTGCTATTGAGTACCCTAGAATCTGCGGTATGGCTGGTGATTCTGTTATGACTGAGTCACCGGAGGTGGAAAAAACAAAAATACAAGCTAAGTCAAGAAAGCCGGAGACGTTGGTAGCTAGCGGATTGCAGACCCCTGATCCTATTCACAACAACTAACAGTAGCCGTGGAGCGTTCCTACGGTGGTCCTAGATGCCTCGTCACAGCCAGAGAACAAAATAAGCCTAAAGAAAGAAAGGGGAAATCTAAACTGCCCCAGAGCAGACCCCAAAGCAATAGACAGCCCCCAACATGTATTGAAGGTGAAAACAGATGAAAACACAAACACAGACAGAAAGACAGGCAGAGCAAACGATGGGGCCCAACTAACTAGATAGGAAAGAACAGAAAAGATGCTGGCTGCAATCCGCAAAAACAATACCAAAAATGTCCCAACACGTCTGATAGGAAAAACAGCCCTGAAGTCACTAGACTTCAAAATCCCTATATCAGCACTCCGATATATTGTGAAGACAGAGCAAAAGAGAATTAACCGATCAGGGACAAAAATGGAAATTCAGCAAAGCCCCAGCCGGGGCTGGCTGAACACAAAACTAAGCAAATCAGACAAAATCTCATGGAACAATAACAGAGCAAAAACTTAGCTTTAGAAGACAGGAACTGAACTGGAGGTCAGAGTTCAGAGCAGAGAAATCACCAGCAACCCTACAGGGCGTCGGCTGCCTTATATCCACTCAGAGATTCCGGATGTCCAATCGCAATCCACCTGTTCAGGTGACAGGTTTCTCCCATCCATATCAGTTTCACCACCTCCTTTCACCAGCAGAGGGAGTTCATCGGACATCAAAGGTGAATGAGAAAATGAGCTCATAACAGGTTGTGCAATGTCCAGCACACAGGTTCTCTTAGCATCACAGTTATATCCCCTCTCCGCGTTTACCTCATGTCTGCTTCTCCATACTGCAGATGTTCATTCCCTCTCCTGGGAACAGTCAGGCACTTGCAGCCATTAAACACAGCATTCACGTGCTGTCAGGAAAGGAGTCCCATCTCCCAGCGAGACCTTCCACAACGGACCAACTGGGTCCCTGCATTCACTCCATGTGACCTACCCTGGCCACCTTATATGGTCCGTAGCCACGCCCACCAGGTCACATGGCTATGACCTCATCACAGGTCCATCAACCACTCATACACACTTTACAATAGCGTTCTTAAACACACCCCCTGGGTGGATTTGTAGGTAACTGGTGTCGCCCATCTCACCAGCTACCTGGAGACTTCCCAAAACACATTGAAACAGCACCTCAGCAGTATTACTGCTGATCAACACACACATAAGTCTCCATCCCAAGGCCACCCACCTTGAGATACTTAGCGGTCATTCAATGTTCTGCCACTCATCCTCTCTCCTGGGACATCCACACAGCGCCCCCTAGCGGACACAGTGGTCACTACACCACACCCTGCAGATGTGCGGTTAATCTGCAGGTTAATACCATTTTAAAGCTGTGCACCTACCAGATTCAGAACCCCTCTGTCTGCAGGAAATTAACTTTTTTCCTCCCTTCAGCCTCCAGATTTCAGTCATAACGGTGCCGCTATAATAGCTTCAGTCACCACTAAGTGTACAGTGAGCGGCGGCTGTAATTATACCTCGGCGCTGACTGACAGCCAGGTCTGTACTGTATGCAGAGCCGACTGTCACTCAGTGCCAGGTAATAATTAAAGCCGCTGTAGGAATTTCTTTATTATGAAGTGTCAAGATGGCAAACTCGAACATTAGACTGCTACTCAATACAAAGAAAGTAAAGATACTGAATACTTCCAGGTGTGACTGGGACAAATTTGAGATGGACGACGAGGAACTGGAAGCTGGAAAGGACTTCAACCTACTCAGATCGATGATCCCTCAAGATGCAGCAACGACACCGGAGTCAATAGGAGAATAGCTGTGGGCAAATCAACAATGAAGTCAGTGGACAAGGTCTTCAAATCAAGGAACATTTCACTGGCGATGAAGTCACAGCTTGTATATAGTTTGGTCTTTTCTGTGGTAACATATGGATGAGAAGCCTGGACCATAAGGGTCTGTGCACACGTTGCATATTTTGCTGCGGATCCGCAGCGGATTTGGCCCTGCGGATCAGCAGCAGTTCCGCAGGCATTGTACAGTACAATGCAAAGCAATGGGATTTTTAAATCCACAGCATGTCAATTCTTTCTGAGGATTATGCAGCGATTTGACACCTGTTCCATTTTCCAGGTGTCAAACCGCAGGCAAATCCGCAGATAAACTGCAGGTCACTTTACCTGCGGTTTTACATGCAAATCCGAGCGGAAAAATCCGCAGCTGAATCCGCACTGTGTGCACTCACCCTTAAAGAAACACAACAGAAGAAGAATTGACACCTTTGAAATGTTGTTCTGGAGAAGGATGTTACCAATCTTGTAGATTGTGAGCCCTCGCGGGCAGGGTCCTCTCTCTTCCTGTACCAGTCGTGACTTGTATCGTTTGAGATTACTGCACTTGTTTTTATTATGTATACCCCTCCTCACATGTAAAGCGCCATGGAATAAATGGCGCAGTTGGGTCGCCCTCCCAGGGCTGTGGGGTACTCGGTACCGGTGGGATGTGTCACAACAGCGGTGACCCGGACCGTGGCCCTGGGTGCCCAAGTAATAGGAAGATGTGAATGGTGGAATGTAGTTAGATGAATAGTTCGTGACGCCACCTGTGGTGCTCGGCAAGGGAGGTGTTAAGCTCATGCTGCAGACAGATCCTCTGGGACTGATGGTATGGTGCAGCAATGATGTTATAGCCCTCCACAGGCAGGGCTGTTGTCCCAGGGCAGTGTAGATGTGGAGACACTTGGCTGGTGTAGTGTTTGGCGCAGGGGATGTAGCAGTGTTAGGCGGACAGACGCAGGAAGGAATGGAGGACACCAGGGCATGTAGTTCCAAAGCTTTACTCACAGTCTGTAGTGCTTCTGTGCCATGTCCTCCGGGTCAGGGACTCACTCAACCTCCAGGCAAGATGGAATGCTCCCTTCCACGCTCCGCCAACTTATGTACCTTTTCTGAACGTCTTATCTATATCACCTTTAAGTGTGAAGATCTCCTAGTACTGAGTTACACTGGAGTTCCTCCTGACAGATGTTCCCAAGAACTCTACTTGTACGGCAGACAGCTGTAGCCTGCTTCGGGGACTCTCTACTCCTGAGTCCCGGCTCTCTATCCGTGTTGCTGTTGTGCCCTCAAGTCTTAGATGGGAGTGTGCATTTACAGCCCACTACTCCACTGGTGTCTGCTGCAGAACCGTTAGTGTCCATACAACCTTGGGGACCGGGCCCCAGCCTTGCGCTTAGAACTTCTAGGCAGGGTTCTTTCTCTAACCCACGTCCTCTGTGTTCCCTTTTATTCCTACGTTCCGTACTAGTCTTTCCCTCCTATGGAAGCTCTGGCTTCAGTTCCATGTCTCTCTCTCCTTCTTTCCTTTCCCGTGCCGGCTGGCTCAGATCACTGAGGCAGCTGCAGCACTCCTTCCTCCATCCCTCTTCCAGGGACCCCCACTCCTCTCCTAGTGGCTTCCTCCCTCAGACTGACCTGTAATCCTAAACCATCCCGCTCTTTTATGTATTCTCAACTCCACCCACCTCCCAGCACGTCTAGTGTTCCAAGCAGGGAACCACCAAAGGTGCTCTGCTTCTCTCTAAGCAAGGAGCCGCAATGTGGTTTTGCTGAACTACTCTATTGTGTGGGGTGCGAGTGTTGGAGCGTGGTCAGGAGCCTCCAACTTACCTGGATGGAGGAGCACCACACCTTAGGAGAAGGTGCAGTACCTCTGTGGCGATTGAGTCTCAGGGGCGCCACACTATAATAATAAATAATAATAAGAATGCCATGAATGGCAAGAAGAACAAACAAATTAATTTTGGAACAAATCAAACCAGACATGTCATTCAAAGCGAGGATCACCAAAGCTACTACTTGCTTATTTTGGACACATCATACGAAAACAACAATCACATCAGAAGGACATCATGGTCTGAAGAATAGAAGGAACGAGCCGAAGAGGAAGATCAGCAACATGATGGCTTGATACTGTCAAGATAATGGCGGAGAAGACCCTGGTACACCTATCTAGGCTTGCACAATATTGATCTTCCTACAGATCAATCCTCCATCAAATTGCCATGGTTCGAGATAGAGTTGAAAGCTGTTAAAAAAAATTACGTTAATTTCCTCCTGGCAGCTGGGCTTTTAGTGCAGCTTAAAGTGCACCTGTCACCTGTTTTGGCTGCTATAAGATGCAGTTCGGTCCGATGGGTGTCGCAGGTCTGGCACCTCCCATCTTCTTGTGACGCTGTCCTCCTGCTTGCTTCATCGATCCTGGCATCGTACTTCAGTGCCCTGTTGAGGGCAGAGCAAACTACTGCAGTGCACAGGCACTGGACCTCTCTGACCTTTCTCTGCACCTGTGCACTCAACAGGGCAGAGAAGTTCGCCTGTGCAGGAGCGTGATGCCGGGGAGCGATGAAGCAAGCAGGAGGGCGGCGTCGCAAGAAGATGGGAGGCGCCGGACCTGCGACACTCATCGGACCAGACCGTATCGGACTGTCCCCCGGGTGAGTACAATAAAAGTTATTTTTCTTATCTTGCAGGTCGGACCAGGGGTTTATCTACAGCATTATAGAATGCTATAGATAAGCCCTGAAAGGCGGAGGCCGCATCTTATAACGGCCAAAAGTGCCGATAGGTTCCCTTTAAGAATGCTATTAACCTGCATATTAACCCCATATCTGCAGGCTAATAGTATTTTTTGACATTACAGACACCTTAAGGTAGCAACAATGGCTGGAAAGGGGTATTGTCCCTGGTATATTGCGCTATAAATAATACACATTATTTGCTGTTTATTTCTTTGCGAATATAAGATTTCAAGCTTAGTATCTCTCCAACCAGGTTAATCGGGTTAGTGTTCCACGAGAGTTTATACGATGCATTTCCTTGCAGTTTTTCACCTCCTAATTCCCTTTTCACACATGGCCGGTCTAGTGCAGCCACATGACAACAGAAAACCCTTGTGTATTGTCAGGATGACACAGGTCAAGGGCAACCTATTTATATTTTTCCTGCATTTCTCAAAGTGCATTGTGTGACCTTTATCCAACCGCCTGCCTGATCGCCAAAATCATTGTAACTTTTGAGCACAATCCATTGTTACTGTGCAAAGAAAATTTTATCAAATTTCACGGTTGTATATGACGAGCAGCATTCACAATAATAAGAATGAAGAAAATGACACGAATATGCCTTCGCTTCAATGCTCCACCTGCTACTAAACAATCGCCTCGGAATACGATCAACCAATTACTGAAAGCCATTCTGATGTAAGACTTGAATTTACACTCCTTCTTTTTGCCGGTCTAAGGGTATGTGCACACGTTGCAGATTTATTGCGGATCCACAAGAGATTTACAGTACAATGTTATTCTATGGGGAAAAAAAATTTGCTGTGCACATGCTGCGGAAAAATCCAGCGTTTTTTTTTTTGCAGCATGTCATTTCTTTGTGTGGATTCCACAGCAGTTTTACACCCATTCCATTATAGGAATCCGCAGGTGTAAAAGTGCAGGCCAAATCCGCACAAAATCCACAATAAATCAGCAGGAAATCTGTATAAAAAACACGTGGATTTTGACCTGCGGATTCTGCCAAGAGATGCAGATTCCGCACAACAATCCGCAACGTGTGCACATACCCTAATTGTGGAATGTGAGAACAATCTACATTTATACTACACAATTTTTAAGATGAATGAGATTTTTTTTTTTACATGCTCAAACGATTTCATACACTATAACCGAGCATTTTTGAACACAGTCGCTCAACTCATTCACATTACCCAATTATCATGAATGAAGGATAGAGATGGCCAAACCCGAACAGTAAAGCGTACACCTTTTGCCATAAAAACTATTAGACGAAGGTCACACAACATTCAGAGTTGGGTTAGAATGTGATCAGAGTGGGATACGATTTTTTCTCAGAGGTGGAGAGAAAAAATGAGTTCCTTCACCTTCTACATTATGTCACCCAAGTGCTGTCTGATTTCTTTCAGGGACCCAAAGACTTGAATCCGAGTGTCAGAGGCAAATCCTGCATGCTCTGAGGAAAAAATCAGACAAATACACAGCCCCATAGAATAACATGGGTATGAGTACTATCCATCAAAACAATGGCTAGCTCTCCTCCGATTTAAATGGTCGTGTGTAGAGTTGAGCAAATTTTGCAAAATTTGGTTTGGATTGCGATCCGAACACAGCCGAACTTCATTGGAGTCAATGGGACTAGAGTTGAGCGAATATGTTTGGAACCGATCGTCAAACATAAATTCGGCACAAATAGGGTACAAAAATGGCACGAATATGGCAAATTCGGATTCGGTGATTGTTTCCGAACATATTCGCTCAACTCTAGTCCTGTGCACAAGCCCTAAATATGATATGCTGCTGATTGATGGTTCATTCCAATTTTTTTAATTTTCCAATGGCATTTTCATTGAACTCACCCAATGTATTGGCAACAAAAACAGAGATAAGATACAAATATAAGACATAATTAATGTAGTTACAGAAATAGACATAATATGATCCTATACAGTATTTTTTGGAACTACCAAGTACATAAAGGCCAAACAGTTGGCGAGACCAAACATCAACATTTGATCGGTATACATTTTATGATTAACAGAATGAGAAAACTATTGATTATACAATAAGGAAAATAAAATTGCCATGGATTTTTACGTTAACAGAACGAGACAACTGTTGACTTACTGCTGATGGGAATGAAACTGTTATCAATATTATTGATTATGCTTCAGGCTGGAATAATAGGAGAAAACAAAAGATATTTCATTATTTACACCTACATCTCCTTTATCCATTTATAGAAATAAGAGAACAAAAAAGGCATAAAATATGACAGAATCAATAATAAGCTGTGGCTAAAAATTACATATATATTCACTCTTTAAACAAAATTATTGGGACGTACTGTACATTACAACCTACTGAAGATTTTAGGTCAATCCTTTTCTAAATATAGAGGCATTCATATGGCGTTGGTCTCTTTGCAGCTATAACAGGTTCCAGTCCTCTGGGAAGACTTTTTATAAGATTTTTAGAGGGATTTCTGAGAATTTTCACCCATTCATTCATAAGATTTTTTTTGAGGTCAGACGCTCATGTTGGAGGAGTGTCAGGGCTTATAAACTCCATTCTACTTCATTCCAACGATGTAAGATGGGGTTGAGAAGAGGGCTCCGTGCGGCTGGTCATGTTCTTCCACACCAAACTCGTTGGACCATGGCTTTATCTACCTTGCTATGTGCACTTGGGTGCAGTCATGGGGAACGCAAAAGGACCTTCCCTGAACTATTCTCTCAAAGTTGACTGGTTGTGAACGCGGTGACTTTAGGCATGTGCAGTGTGATCTCAAGTACCTGGCATGTAAGTAGAGGTCCACTGCATATTCCAAAATCATGGCGTTCACAAGTAGCCACAGGATGAATGTCCTGGGAGGAGAGAATAAGGCAGGATCAGAGATCACAGTCATGCCTCAGTAGGCATGCTATCAGTTGGGGCAGGACTGGTCTGCCCATAGCAGAAGTCTTTTCTACTACTCAAGGTCCTTTGGCTATGCAGCAAAATAAGTTAGAACAGATATGCATTACTATATACTGAAAGCTTTCCTAACACAATGGTATTGCCTGTACTCGGCCTTAAAAGACAGATGCAGCCATATAATTAGATTATAGTTATTGATCCAGCTTTCAGGCTCCCTTTAAATGTTCAAGTTCATGCTAGTATAGTTAAGTGGAGATGTTTGTCCATAATGTTGTGCACAACATTTGTCGAAAGCCAAATGCGGGATTTCATCATAAATACCATACCAACTGTCAAGAACGTTGGTGGAGGGGGATAATTTGAGCTTGTTTTGCAGCCACAGGATCTTATCATCTTGTAATCATTGAGTCAACCATGAACTCCTCTGTGTACCAAAGTATTCTAGGGTCAAATATCAAGCCATTTTCCCAAAATCTACAACTAGGCCAAAAGTGGCTCATGCAAAAGGAAAATGATACTTCACAAGTTTACACCCCCCTTGGCATTTTTTATATTTTCTACCTCATAATCTGGAGTTTCACTATTTTGTTTGAGGATTTGCATTAGTTCTGGTAAAGACCAAGACTACAACTGTGGACATTTGGTTTTCTTTTTATTGTGAAGCAAACAAACAACAATAGGACAAAATACGGAAAACGTCAGTGTGCAGAACTCTTTACCCAACCTAAAGTTGTTGCCTTCTCACCAAGCTGCTTGCCTATTGTTCTGTAGCCCATCCCAGCCTTGTGCAGGTCTACTATTTTGTCCCTGTTGTTGTTAGGCAGCTCTTTGGTCTTGGCCGTAGTGGAGAGGTTGTACTGTGATTGAGTGTGTGGACAGGTGTCTTTTATACAGGTAACGAGTTCATTCAGGTGCAATTAATACAGGTAATGAGTGCAGAGTAGGAGGCTTCTTAAAGAAAAACTAACAGGTCTATAAGAGCCAGAATACTTGCTGGTTGGTAGGTGATCAAAAACTTATTTCATGCAATAAAATGCAATTTAATTATTTATAAATCATACAATGTGATTTTCCGGTTTTTAGTTTTAGATTCTGTCTCTCACAAGTGAAGGGTACCTACGATAAAAATTTCAGAACTCTCTATTCTTTTTAGGTGGGAAAGCTTGTAAAATCGGCAGTGTATCAAATATTTATTTTCCCCACTAGAGTTAAGCGACTTTGGTCGGATTGGGTTTCATGAAACAAAATTTGTTTCAGATGAAACTGGTCCGACTAGGGCAAAAAAAGTCGGAGTTTCGTCAGAAACCCGACCCCAATGCAAGTCAATGGGAAATAAAAGTCGGCATTGAGCGGATGACATTCATCCACTCAATGCCGACTTTTATTTCCCATTGACTTGCATTGGGGTCGGGTTTCGGACGAAACTCGGACTTTTTTTGCCCTAGTCGGACCAGTTTCATCTGAAACAAATTTTGTTTCATGAAACCCGATCCGACCAAAGTCGCTCAACTCTACTCTACACTGTACGTATGCCTAAGATTTCATAATAAATCTTATACAATGTGACCAAATAGAATTGTAGCACGCATCAACTGATTTATTGTGAAAGAAGAGATATCCTTCTCTAAAAAGAACTACATGGTAAAGTAACCTTATAATTTGGCACAGGGTTTGAGATGTTCATTTGTATTACAGTCATTTAATATAGTTACAGTACATACAGTGCCAAAAGTTTGGGCACCCTTGGAGATTTGTCTGCTCAGATAACTTTGACCAAGGTTTCATACCTTAATTAGCCGGTTAGGGTTATGGCTTGTTCTCTATCATTGGTTAGGAAAGGCCAGGTGATGCAAATTTCACAGCTTTATAAAAAATCTTCTCTAATATTATGCCAAAAAAACCTGCACCTGCGCGGATATGGTATTCAAAAAAGAGTCATCGAAAGAAAACGTCTCCTGCGTCCTCACCATAAAATTCATTGTCAGAAATATGCAAAATAACATCTAAATAAGCCTGGTGCATTTTGGAAACAAGTCCTGTGGACTGATGAGTTTAAAATAGAACTCTTTTGCCACAATAATCAAAGGAGAAAAAGGGCACAAAATTTCAGGAGAAGGACATCTCGCCAACCATTAAGCATGGGGTGGATCAATCATGCTTTGGGGTTGTGTTGCAGCCAATGGCACTGGGAAACATTCACGGGAGCAGGGAAGAATGAACTCAATGAAATTTCAGCAAATTGTTGATGCAAACGTAACACCATCTGTAAAAAGGTGGATAATGATGATCCTAAACACACATCAAAATCCACAATAGACTACCTAAAAAGGCGCAAGCTGAAGGTTTTACAATGGCCGTCACAGTCCCCTGATCTAAACATCATTGCAAATCTGTGGCTAGAACTCAGTATAGCAGAGGATGCAAGACGACCCAGGAATCTCACAGAACTGGGAGAATTGTCTATGGAAGAATGGATGAAAATCCCTCAAACAAGAACTGAAAGATTCTTGGCTGGCTTAAAATGTAAAAGATTAAAATATACAGTATATATTTTTGCCTAAAATACAAAGGAAGTGTGTCAACTTTAACCCCCGGAGGCATTTTCGTTTTTGCGCTTTCATTTTTCACTCCCCTTCTTCCCAGAGCCATAACTTTTTTTATTTTTCCGTCAGTATTGCCATGTGAGGGCTTGTTTTTTGCGGGAGGAGTTGTACTTTTGAACGACACCATTGGTTTTAAAATGTCATGTACTAGAAAACGGGAAAAAAAATCCAAGTGTGATGAAATTGCAAAAAAAGTGCAATCCCACACTTGTTTTTTGTTTGGCTTTTTTACTAGCTTCACTAAATGCTAAAACTGACCTGCCATTATGATTCTCCAGGTCATTATGAGTTCATAGACACCAAACATGTTTGGGCTCTTTTTTATCTAAGTGGTGAAAAAAAATTCCAAACTTTGTTAAAAAAAAAAATTGCGACATTTTCTGATACCCGTAGCATCTCCATTTTTTGTGATCTCGGGTCGGGTGAGGGCTTATTATTTGCATGACAAGCTGAAGTTTTCAATGATATAATTTTGGTGCAGATATGATCTTTTGATCGCCGTTATTGCACTTTAAAGCAGTATCGTGGCGACCAAAAAAACGTAATTCTGGCGTTTTGACTTTATTTCTCGCTACACCGTTTAGCAATCGGGTAATCCTTTTTTTATTGATAAAACGATTCTGAACCCGGCAATACCGAATATGTGTGTGCTTGATTTTTTATTTATTGTTTTATTTTTGAATGGGACGAAAGGTGGGGTGATTTGAACTTGTATTTTTTTTAGTTTTTTTAAATATTTTTTAAAAGCATTGTATTTTACTTTTGGCACGCTTCAATAGTCTCCATGGGAGACTAGAAGCTGCCATAACCCGATCGTCTCTGCCGCATACAGGCGAAGATCAGTTCGCCTCTATGTAGTAGAATTACTCACTTGCTATGGGCTCCGACCACTGGGTGGAGCTCACAGCAAGCCGGCACGCACAACCATAGAGGTCTCCAGAAGACCTCTGGTTGTCATGCCAACACACGGGTGACCCGCGATCACGTGACGCGGGTCACCAGTGGGCGGATTTCCAGCGTGATTGCAGGAAGCGCTTGTTAAATGCCACTGTCATCATTTGACAGTTTGACAGTGGTATTTAACGGGCTAATAGCCACGGGTGGATTGCGATTCCACCCGTGGCAATTGCGGGCACATGTCAGCTGTTCAAAACAGCTGACATGTCCCGGGAAAGATGTGGACTCATCGCCGGAGCCCACATCACATGAAGGCAGTCTGACATCAGCGTACTATTATGCCTGATGTCGGAAAGGGGTTACCTTTAGACCTTTTAGAGATGATTTTATCTTCAACTTGCTTACCTGTTCACAATGATAG
The DNA here is from genome assembly GCF_039654945.1 of Dendrobates tinctorius. NCBI lineage: Eukaryota > Metazoa > Chordata > Amphibia > Anura > Dendrobatidae > Dendrobates > Dendrobates tinctorius. The sequence goes on along the minus strand of NW_027361689.1, from coordinate 18,169,995 downwards.
TAATTTTGATCAGGGGTGCCCAAACTTTTACATGCCACTATAGTTTGAAAAGAAACATGAGTCCATCAAGTTCAACCTTTCTCCACCAGTTATACGTTCTCTATCAATAGATTATTTATTATCCACAATGCCATTTGTTGTGAGAAAAGCAACCGGACATTTCAGATTCTCAAATAGTGTTGGCCACTACTACCTCTAGTCGGCATTTCACAGTCCGACTGCTTTAACTGTGAAGAACCCTTATTTAGCTGATGGAATCGCCTTTGCTCCACACATAACAAATGTACAATAAACCTTTGTAAGGTCATTGGAAGGAGTAAATCATGTACCAGTCCTTTGTATTGAACATTATAGGAAAGGCCTTACATCCCCCGTAATGTAGTTGCTGCCTTTGAATTTTATGTCCTTTTCCGTGAGTTGCTTTAAAATTCATCTTAGGGTCTCACAAGACAATGAAGGCCCTTGATGTGGGTTGCAAGCTTGTTTATTTTGACCAAAGTATCAAGTAATGATGTACAAATTTAATTTTTGTGCAGGATGCCGCCTGACCCTATATTGTTGGCTGGTGGAGCTTGGGATGCTTGTTCCTGTTGGCTGCACTTATATAGTGCTGGTCAGCACACCTGATCTAACACTTATCTGTGTGACTGGTGCCCTATACTGGTGTTTATGCCTGTGCATTTATAATACTAGGCAACTGCCCCTTCAATGAATGGTAAGCATGTCTGTGAGTGACAAGGGAGAATCCATTTTGGATTATAGGTTCAGGACATTTCCGTCCACTCGTGGAATGTGACCCCTCCCTTGTCATGTATTACCCAAGGCCATAAAAAGCCATGCAATGTTTCCTTTTAATTAAAATGACAGGAAGAAGCTCTTTGAAGCTCTTAACACAAGGGTGTGAAATCTGCTGCTACTGCTAGCTGGCTCCTTTTGTCTGACTGAAGCACATGGAGATACCATGATACAACAAGGCACAGCAAGGCTCTGAGGTATTGAATCTGGAAAATGACCTATAATAGCAGAATACAATATCTCTGAGCCTAGCCGAGCACATTCTCAGAATCGGCGATCCTTCCTCCGAACGCCCGTGCCCGGCAGCCACCTATAGCACTCTGCGTTATTGAGTTATAAAGCATAGCTACCAGGAATTACATACGGAAGGTGTTATGAATAGGTCACCGAGATGGATGGCAGGAATAGGCTAGGCCACCAGAAACAAGAAAGGTTGGTAACTTAGCGGATTGCAGACCCCTAATCCTAACAACACAACTAGCAGTAGCCGTGGGGCTTTCCTACGATGCCCTAGACGCCTCGGCACAGCCAGAGAGCTAAGTAAGCCTAAAGCAAGAAAGGTGAAATCTAAACTGCCCCGGAGTAGAACCCCAAAGAAATAGCATCCCCCCCAACATATTGTTGGTGAGACAAGATGAGGCACAAACACAGGCAGAAAATAGACTGAGCAAATGATGGGGCCCAAACTGTCTAGATAGGATAGGAAAGGAAAAACACTGTCTGCAATCACGCAAAAACCCTAAAAAATCCAACACGTCTGATGTACAAAAAACACTGAGGTCTCAAGACCTCTCCCCCACTATATCAGCATTCTGGTGTGAACTGGCAGCAAAGCAAAAGAGACTAATATAACAGGGGACTGAAGAAACTGACACAAGCTGTAACATATGGAGCGGGGTCCAGCACAGCCCCAGCAGGGAGCACGCTGAACCCTCACAGCAAAGCAGAAAGAGGCAAAACCAGATCAGATGCAAAGGATTAGCAAATGACCAACTTAACTGAAAAATGCAGGATCAGGCAGGAGACAGCAGACCTCAAAATGCACAGGAAGAAACCAAATCACCAGCAGCAACTGAGAGAAGCCTGCTCACTTAAATACTCCCAGTCAGTAACCCCAAATTCCAATCATCGTCGTCAGGTGGCAGACTTCTGTCAACCCGGCCAGCTCCACCACTCGCAGTAACCACCAGAGGGAGCCCCGACTCAGAAGTCAGATCAAAAGAGTTCACAACAGTACCCCCCTCCTTGAGGAGGGGTCACCGAACCCTCATCCACGCCACCAGGCCGATCAGGATGGGACCGGTGAAAAGCATGAACCAATCTCTCGGCATGAATGTCAGAAGAAGAGACCCAAGAATTATCCTCCTGGCCATAACCTTTCCACTTGACCAAGTACTGGAGTCTCTGTCTAGCCAGACGAGAATCCACTATCTTCTCTACTCATACTCCAAATTACCCTTAACCAATACAGGGTCAGGGGGCGCCGCCATGGGAACTACTGGCTCTACAAACCTTTTCAACAAAGATTTATGAAAAACGTTATGAAACTTAAACGTAACTGGAAGAGCCAAATGGAAAGAAACGGGGTTAAGGATTTTCAAAATCTTATAAGGTCCAATGAACCTTGGCTTGAATTTTGGAGACACAACCTTCATAGGAATATTTTTTGAGGACAACCAAACCATATCACCCACTTTAAACCGGGGTCCAATTGTCCTATGCCGGTTGGAAAACCGTTGGGCCTTTTCCTGAGAGTAGGACAATGTATCCACTACTTGGTCCCAAATCTGCTGCATTCTCTCTACCACAGAATCCACACTTGGGCAGGCCAAAGCTTCCACCTGCCCCGAAGAAAATCGAGGATGAAACCCAAAGTTACAAAAAAAAGGAGACATTAAAGTGGCAGAACTAGCCCTATTGTTTAGCGCGAATTCGGCCAAGGGCAAAAACGAGACCCAGTCATCTTGATCAGCAGATATGAAACATCTTAAATAGGATTCCAAAGTCTGGTTTGTTCTCTCAGTCTGCCCATTGGTCTGAGGATGAAATGCAGAGGAGAAAGATAACTGAATTCCCAGTTTGGAAAAAAAAAGCTCTCCAAAATCTGGAAACAAACTGGACTCCTCTGTCCGACACAATGTTCTCAGGAATCCCGTGCAAACGAACCACCTGTTGTAAAAACAAGGGCACCAACTCAAAAGAAGATGGCAACTTTGGGAGTGGTACAAGATGGACCATCTTAGAAAATCTATCACAGATCACCCAGATAACAGTCATTCTCTGAGAGACAGTTAGATCAGAAATAAAATCCATTGAGATATGGGTCCATGGCCTCCTAGGCACCAGCAGGGGCATCAACAAACCACTAGAACGAGAACAGGGCTTGGACCAAGAACAAGTCTCACAGGACTGCACAAAATTCCTGACATCACGAGATAAGGCAGGCCACCAAAAAGACCAACTCACCAAATCTCTGGTACCAAAAATACCTGGATGACCAGCTAACGCGGAGCAATGAATTTCAGACATTACGCTTCCCCTAAACTGGTCAGGGACATACAATTTTCCCATAGGGCATCGTTCAGGTTTGTCCTCCTGAAATTCCTCCAGGGGACAGCTCAAATTGGGTGAGATGGCGGAAAAAACTACACTCTCATTTAGAATGGTAGTAGGCTCAGTCACATCAAGAGAATCCACAAAGAAACTCCTAGAAAGGGCATCCACCTTAACATTCTTAGTGTCCGGAAGAAAGGAGACCACAAAATTAAAACGTGTGAAAAACAAGGCCCACCTAGCCTGCCTAGGGTTCAAGCGCTTGGTTGATTCAACATAAATCAAATTCTTGTGGTCGGTGAGGACCACAACTTGATGTCTAGCTCCCTCCAACCAATGTCTCCACTCTTCAAATGCCCACTTCAAGGCCAACAATTCCTGATTCCCCACGTCATAGTTACATTCAGATGGGGAACATTTTTGAGAAAAGAAGGCACAGGGATTAATCTTAGAGGTTAACGGATCTCTTTGAGACAAAACGGCTCCTGCACCAATCTCAGAAGCATCTATCTGAGATGCAGAACCGCCTTAGTAAGATTAAAATTGACAAGTCACCAGGCCCTGATGGCATTCACCCTCGGGTATTAAGGGAGTTAAGTAATGTGATAGACAGGCCTCTATTCCTTATATTTAAAGACTCTATAGAAACAGGGTCTGTTCCTTTTGATTGGTGGCAAGCAAATGTGGTACCAATATTCAAAACGGGGTGTAAAAAGGAACCTGGAAACTATAGGCCGGTAAGCTTAAAATCTGTTGTGGGTAAAATTTTTGAAGGGTTTCTAAGGGATATCATTATGGAATATCTCAATGTTAATAAATGCTTAACTCCATATCAACATGGATTTATGAAGGATCGCTCCTGTCAAACTAACATGATCAGCTTCTATGAGGATGTAAGCTCTCAAATGGACCAAGGAGAATTATTGGATGTTATTTATCTCGACTTCTCTAAAGCATTTGACACTGTCCCACATAAAAGATTGATAAGTAAGATGAGAAAGTTTGGGCTAGGGGAAAATGTGTGTAGATGGGTAGGCAGCTGGCTTAGTGATAGAAAACAAAGAGTGGTTATTAATGGGGCATCGTCAGATTGGGCCAGGGTTACTAGTGGGGTACCACAGTGTTCTGTATTGGGCCCCCTACTATTTAATATATTTATTAATGATCTAGTGGATGGCTTAGGCCTCTTTCACACTTCCGTTTTTGACAATCAGTCAAGATCCGTCGTTTTTGAAAAAAACGGATCCGCCATTTTTCTTTGCGGATCCGTTTTTTTCCCCATTGACTTTCATTATCGGCGGATCTTGACGGATTGCCATCTGTTGCATTCGTTTTTGTGAGGATCTGCCACAATGTTGGTGTCCGTCAGCATCCTCAAAGATTTCCAAACGGAGCTTGCAAGTTTTTTTGGGCGGCGGATCCTCCAGACACTGATTTAACCCAAAATTCTGTCTGGGTGCCGGACAAAAAAAATTCATTCTCTCTCTCTCTCTCTCGGCCAGCGGTTCCCTTAAATTTCCTCATTTTCAGGATCCGTCAAAAAACGGATCCTGTGGCATCCGTTCACATCAAATAGTAACGTATCCGCTTGTCCGCCTTTTTGGCTGATTTTAACTGACACAAAAAACTGAAGTGTGAAAGAGGCCTTACACAATAAAATATCAGTATTTGCAGATGATACAAAACTATGTAAGGTAGTTAACACAAAGGAGGACAGTTTGCAACTACAGACAGATTTGAGTAAATTGGAGAATTGGGCTGAAAAATGGCAAATGAGGTTTAACACAGATAAGTGTAAGGTTATGCACATGGGAAGGAGAAACAGATGTTATAATTACTTACTAAATGGCAAACTGCTGGGGAAATCTGACATGGAAAAAGACTTAGGCATCTTAGTCAATAAGAAGCTAAATTGGAGTGCCCAGTGTCAGGCAGCTGCCACCAAAGCAAATAGGGTCATGGGATGCATTAGAAGAGGTCTGAGGACACGAGATGAAAACATAATTCTCCCTCTGCACAAATCACTTGTCAGACCACACTTGGAGTATTGTGTGCAATTTTGGACGCCGGTGCTCAAGAAAGACATTACTGAACTTGAAAGGGTTCAAAGGTGGGCTATTAAAATGATAAATGGAGTTGGTTCACTACAATACCCAGAAAGGTTATCAAAATTAGGTCTATTTACTCTAGAAAAGAGAAGACTTAGGGGAGACTTAATATATATGTACAAGTATATCAGAGGGCAATACAGAGATCTCTCCAATGAACTGTTTGTACCAAGGACTGTGACAAGAACAAGGGGGCATTCTCTTCGTTTGGAGGAAAGACAATTTCTGCACCAGCATACAAGAGGGTTCTTCATGGTAAGAGCAGTGAGGCTCTGGAATTCTCTTCCTGAGGAAGTGGTGATGGCCAACTCACTGAATGAATTTAAGAAAGGAATGGATGCTTTTCTTGTGAGTAACAGTATAGAAGGTTACGAATAACAGAATATTATAGGTAGATGGTTGACCCAGCTTAGGGGAAGGAATTTTTTTCCCTATGGAGAAAATTGGCTTCTACTCTGTGGGTTTTCTGCCTTCCCCAGGATCAACAATGCAGAACAGCTGCACTAAAAATAGGCTGAACTAAATGGACATAAGGTCTTCCTTCAGCCTTCAAAACTATGTTACTATGTTACTATGTATCTCCACCTGAAATGGGAGTGAAACATCAGATTGCCGTAGAACCGGAGCATAAGTGAATATGTGCTTAAGCTCCTGAAATGCCGAGACAGCCTCTGGAGACCAATTCAACACATCAGTGCCCTTTTTGGTCAAATCCGTCAGTGGTTTAACAATACCAGAAAAATTACTTATAAATTTACCGTAGAAATTAGCAAAACCCAAAAACTTCTGGGGAGCCTTCAGAGAAGTGGGCTGAACCAATCATAAATGGCCTGTACCTTGGCTGGGTCCATTTCAATAGCAGACGGGGACAAAATGAATCCCAAAAACGAAATCCTCTGTACACCAAAGAGACATTTCGATCCCTTAACATACAGAGAATTTTCCCTCAAAATCCAGAACACAGTCCGGACATGTTCCACATGAGAATCCCAATCACTGGAAAAGATCAAAATATCATCCAGAGAAATGATCAAAAACTTATCCACAAAGTCCCGGAAAATATCGTTCATAAATGATTGGAAGACGGAAGGGGCATTAGTGAGCCCAAAAGGCATCACCAGGTATTCAAAATGTCCCTCCGGAATATTAAACGCCGTCTTCCATTCATCCCCGTGCTTGATGCGAATAAGATTATACGCCCCCTGAGGTCAAGTTTGGTAAACCAACTAGCACTTTTAACTCTGGAGAATAAATCAGAAATCAGGGGTAACGGGTACTGATATTTAACAGTGATTTTGTTCAGGGAGCGATAGTCAATACATGGCCTTAATGAGCCATCTTTCTTGGCATAAAAAAAAAACAGCACCTAAAGGTGAAGAGGATGGTCTGATATGACCCTTCTCCAATGACTCCTTGATATAAGATCGCATAGCATCATATTCAGGTACCGATAAGTTGAAAAGCCAACCCTTGGGAAATTTACAACCGGGCATTAACTAAATTGCAGTCATAACTCCTATAAGGAGGCAAAGATGTGGACTTACTCTCACTAAATACATCAGAAAAATCAGCCAAATAGTCAGGAATATCATGAGACTGGGGAGAGTTGTAGAAAACAGGAGTGTCACTAAGAACACACTGACAACCCCAACTCACCACAGACACAGATTTCCAATCTAGAACAGGATTATGAGTCTGCAACCAAGGGAAACCCAGTACAATAATGTCATGTAAATTATGCAACACCAAAAATTTACAATTCTCTTGGTGGTCCGGAGCGACCCGCATTATCACCTGGGTCCAAAACTGGGGTTTATTCTCCGCCAAAGGGGTAGCATCAATACCCCTCAAAGTAATAGGAGTCCGCAGGGGCACCATGGGAAAACCCCAACGTTTGGCAAAGTCAAAATCCATTAGATTCAAAGCTGCTCCTGAATCAACAAAAGCCTTAGCAGAAAATGTAGACAAGAAGCAGATCAAGGTAACCGCCAAAAGGAACTTAGGCTGTACACTGCCCATCACAAATGAGTGAGCAAAACATTTCTCTCGTTTAAGGCAGACAGACATAGGATGAGAGGCGTCCCCACAAAAGAAGCACAACTTATTACGCCTTCTAAACTCTTGACGTTGCGCCCTAGACAAAACTCTATCACATGGGTTCAGAAGTTTGTTCGAAAGGCAGCACTGCCTCTCGCGTAGTTCTACATTCTTGTAAACGTTGATCAATTTGAATGGCTAATGACATAGAGTCGTTAAGACCAGAGGGGACAGGAAATCCCACCATAACATCTTTTACGGTTTCTGCCAGACCTTTCCGAAAGAGAGCTGCTAGGGCATCATCATTCCATTTAGTAATGACCGCCCACTTTTGGAATTTTTGACAATATAACTCAGCAGCATCCTGACCCTGGCTCAATGCCAATAAGGTTTTCTCAGCTTGATTAATAGCATTAGGTTCATCATACAACAACCACAGGGCTTGAAAAAATGCATCCACATTAGCCAGAATAGGATCTCTAGGTGTCAGAGAAAAAGCCCAGTCCTGGCGATCGCCGCGCAGCAAGGAGATGACAATTTTAACCTGCTACACCGAGCTCCCGGGTGAGTTAGATTTAAAAGCGAAAAATAGTTTACAATTATTCTTAAAATTCAAAAATTTAGACCGATCCCCAGAAAACACATCAGGCAGGAGTAGGGATCTTTGGTTCTACAGCAGATGATTGAGCGAGATAGGCAGAATTTCCCCGCACTTCAGCAGCAAGCTGTTCAACACGATTGGACAATTGCTTAGTCTCCATTAAAGAAAAAATCCTCCTATGGCCCCAGAGAGAAAGAGGAAAAAATATATAAAAAAATTCTGACTTTTTTTTTTCTTTACAATTCTTTCCTTAATTAGAGTACCCAAGCGTCTACAGTTTAAGCTGGTGATTCTGTTATGAATAGGTGAACGATGAGGATGGCAGGAATAGGCTAGGCCACCAGGAAACCAGAAAGGTTGGTAACTTAGCTGATTGCAGACCCCTAATCCTAACAACACAACTAGCAGTAGCCGTGGGGCGTACCTACGATGCCCTAGATGACTCGGCACAGCCGGAGAGCTAACTAAGCATAAAGCAAGAAAGATGAAATCTAAACTGCCCCGGAGTAGAACCCCATAAAAATAGATAGCCCCGCAAACACTTATTGTTGGTGAGACAAGATGAGGCACAAACACAGGCAGAAAATAGACTGAGCAAATGATGGGGCCCAAACTGTCTAGATAGGATAGGAAAGGAAAGACACTGTCTGCAATCATGCAAAAACCCTAAAAAATCCAACACGTCTGATGTACAAAAAACACTGAGGTCTCACGACCTCTTCCCCACTATATCAGCATTCTGGTGTGAACTGGCAGCAAAGCAAAAGAGACTAATATAACAGGGGACTGAAGAAACTGACACAAGCTGTAACATATGGAGCGGGGTCCAGCACAGCCCCAGCAGGGAGCACGCTGAACCCTCACAGCAAAGCAGAAAGAGGCAAAACCAGATCAGATGCAATGGATTAGCAAATGATCAACTTAACTGAAAAATGCAGGATCAGGCAGGAGACAGCAGACCTCAAAATGCACAGGAAGAAACCAAATCACCAGCAGCAACTGAGGGAAGCCTGCTTACTTAAATACTCCCAGTCAGTAACCCCTGACTACCAATCATCGTCGTCAGGTGGCAGACTTCTGTCAACCCGGCCAGCTCCACTACCCGCAGTAACCACCAGAGGGAGCCCCAACTCAGAAGTCAGATCAAGAGATTTCACAACAGGTAGGCATATTTAGTCTCTATGCACAGATAAAATCCAGCGGAACCCAGTGGTGGCGCTGCAGACCCATTCAGAGCTTCGGGTGGAAAGTTATGGGCCATCCATGATTCTGGACAGAAAATCTTATTCTCAGACATGGGAGGAGGGAGGCAGCCCAGCCCAGGGGTGGCAGCAAAGTGTGGGAGGGAACAGCCTAGAAGATATAAGGCAGACCCTCATTTTGGACTTAGTTTTTCTACTGGCAGGAGGACCCGTTTTCTGACGTGGCCAAGGGAACCACGTAACTAAGATTTGGACCTGTGATCCATCAGCGCCTCCCTTTGGTCACATGCTACATAACATGGTAATTGCAATCTATCTATACCCTATCCTTGTGCTACACTCCTGACTGTATACCTGTATATTGTTCTTGCAAATATATACCTGTATATTTCTAGTGAACCATTTCAGTGATTAAATATAAAATTAAACTTAGGCTGCCTTTTTATTTCTATTTGCGAATTCCCATGTCCACAGGCTCGGTTGGTTATATTATACGCTACTACCCGGGTTGGTTTCTGACCTGATATAAGCCTGTTGTCGGACGGGGCTTATTTCGAACGAGGAACTGGCAGCAGAATATCATACTGAGTTAGTGAGGACTGGGAGGTTTATATATATATCCCCAGCCTGGACTGGTGATATATCCCCCCTCAGTGGGAGCGCCTCAATAACTCGTACCTATAAGGGAAGCCTTTCCCGTGACTATTCGCCCCCGGTGCAGTTCCCTGACTGACCTAGAGCAAATGGTGGCGTCAGAGAGCCGACCCTTGCTGGGTCCTTCTCTCTCCTCCAACGAGGTGAGCGAAATCGACACCCCCTTCCCCTGTGAGATCCGTCACAGTTTGAGTGGCTGTTTCATCAGTGTTTTACATCGGCACTGCCTCTCATGGGGGCTGCTGCATCCTGTAGTACATCCTGGAATTGACTTCAGCTTTCCAAAACCATTTTTCAAATATGGAGCCCTGAACTGGGATCCCATATACTAGATCTGGCCTTAAAAATCATTGGGATCATTGGGATCACTGGATTTTATCTCTTTTCTTAAGTACACTAATAACAGGGAGATCACAAAGAACCCACTGCTGCACCAATTTATCAGGGGAACCCAGTCAGCCACCTCCAATCATCAGGAAAATTACACAATTGACTGTCAAGTGATAGACGAGGCCATTGCTGTTTTCACTACTCGGCCAGTTATTGGGGAACTCATAGTGAGTGTATGGTTTATACACATCCGATTCCAATGCATCGAATATATAATATATATTATATATATTATTTAGAATATAAATATATACCCTGGTACGGTCACTACCAAACTCAACAATAACAAAAGGAGCTAACTGCCATCACTAATCGTTTATACAGGCCTATTGGACACCCATTACAGGTAGTGTATTGCTTCAGGGATGCTGTTTATAGATCAAGAGGAATGAATTTAATCCAAAAATTAGGCAGTGTTCAAAAAATTATAGAAAAATGTTATGAAATGAACAAAACAATGCAGAATATACAGTCACATAAAATAAAAAGGATAAACAAAAAAATGTACTAAACCTGTCTCACAGAAATTATGCAGATTGTAGCAGAGGGAAGTTCTCCTTTTTGGGGAAATGGACAGAACCACAGAACACTGTGTCTTCCATGATTGACTATGATTATAGTTTGGCATTTGCTTTTTTAACACAACTCCCACAAACCTCCCATTTGGTGACTTTTAACAGGGCTGATCATGGGATGTGGCTAGGTCTTGGAAAATTATGGATCCCCAACTTTCACGATATCTTTCCCCCCTGGAGGTCTCAGGTGGGAGATATTAATGTCAAATTTCCTATCAACATTAAACTTCATCTGCCATGTGTTTGACCATGCATTCTAGCTCAGCTTTTATTATTCTACAAAGTTTTGTGCCATCAAAGACTGAAACTTTACTCTCATTCCCATTCACAAAGTCGTGTAATGACCCCCTGCGCAACCTACCGCAGGGGAATTCACACTGAAATAGGAGAGGTAACTGGGGAACGAAGGTGAACTGAACTCACTAGTCTGTGTACAGGACCTGTCCCACGTGACTGCGGGGGAGTGGCCAGGGGCAGAGCCAGGCACCGACGGCCAGCGGGGACAAAGAAAACCAAAGACAAGTCAATGTGTGCTGAGGTCAAAACCGAGAGGTACGGGAGGTACCATGTACTGAGACGTAGGGGTAATTAAGTTAAAGCTAGAGATCAAAAGCCAGAACAAGCAGTGTGGTACAATAGGGACAAACTGTAACGGAGTAACAATAGCCAAGCCAGGTCAGAACCAAAGAAGACAATAGTACCAAAACGTGAGACAGAGAACAGAGTGAGTGGACAGACCAGGTAATACACGGGAGGCAATCAAGCAATGCAGTATACATGCGCACAAGGGGATCAGACACACAGTTAGAACAACAGTATAACTGTCACAGAATCTTAGCCAGGAAGGGGTATATAGGTCCCTATCAGATCCAAAAAGAGGCACACAATATTATCCCCATGATGGCAGGGGTGGAACCCCATCTGTAACCTTGATAGTCGTTAATAACGAGATTAAAAAGAACTGGGCCTAAAACCGATCCTTGTGGTACCTTACTTCTCCCAGTACTGATCCTCACAGTCCTCACTGATCCCAGTACTGATCCTTGTAGTACCCCACTTCTTCCAGTACTGATCCTTACAGACCCCATTGCTCCCAGTACTGATTCTTGTGGTATGCCACTTCTTCCAGTACTGATCCTTACAGTCCTCACTGCTCCCAGTACTGATCCTTGAGGTACCCCACTTCTTCCAGTACTGATCCTTACAGTCCTCACTGCTCCCAGTACTGATCCTTGCAGTACCCCAATTCTTACAGTCCCCACTACTCCCAGTACTGATCCTTGTGGTACCACTGCAGACTTTATCGCATTTAGAGAATATATAGTACTACTTACAACTTCTCTTTATTTCCTGTTCTTTACTGTTTTTTTTTATCCACATGTACACTGGAAAGTTTAGCTACATAAGTTTTTTCAAACAAAGGCCAAATGGGGTGAAACACAGAAGAGCAGATGTGAATGACTGAATTAAACACCATATCTTGTGTTGTCAGCATGTTGTTCATGTCAGAGTGAGATTAGGTCAGTAATTTCAGCTTTTTTTTCCTGATCCGCTATTTTATAATTACTTTCACCTCTGACTACATGCAAGCAGAACATTCTCGATATATACAGTACCTCTGAATATAAGGGAGTTTTGTTACATTTCATGGACATGACTATGGTCGTATGAGCCCCAGGGAAATTTTTTGACTGCCTCTCCACTAGCTTATTGCTTGGATATCCCAGTGGAGCTGACCTTTTTTGTGCCTCCATGAATTAACAATATCTTTCAGGTCGGATCGGGGGCTTATCTACAGCATTATAGAATGCTGTAGACAAGCCCTGAAAGGCAGTGGCCGTATCTTATAGCAGCCAAAACAGCTGACAGGTTCCCTTTAATAAATGTCCCCAGGAATCATCAACAATGCTAAATATGCAGACAATTCAACACTGATGGAATGGAGGGGACTTATTGCGGAGTGCCAAGAAGGAAAGCTCAAATATGGGACTCCTACTCAACAGAAACAAGACAAAGATGTTGACTACTGCTATGTACAATCGGGACACATTTAAGATGGACGGCGACGACATGGAAGGTGTAAAGGACTTCAACCTGCTCAAACACAAAGCTTCTTTATTCAGGAACAATAAGGAACAATATATGATAAGCTTAACAGATCAGGAATAAATCATTTGTGCGTGTCTATCTGTGCAGCATCTACAGCAGTCTGCATCTCTCATACACAGACACAGGAAAAACAGGAAATACAGTCACATGCTCTCCCTGTGTGAGCCTCTGGGAGTTTTTCTTTTTTACTTTATAAACAGCATACAAATCTAGCAACTAAACACTCATAGACAGGAATGAAGTTGTTGCACCAAACATATTCCAACAAAAGGACTTCAACGTACTCGGATCGATGATGGCTAAAGATGCAGTGACGACAATGGAAGTCAATAGGAGAATAACTATGGGCAAATGAACAATGAAGTCACTGGACAAGGTCCTCAAATAGAGGAACATTTCACTAGCAATAAAGACACAGCTCGTACATAGTTTAGTCTTTTCTGTGGTAATATACGGATGCAAAGTCTGGACGATAAGGAAACAAGACAGGAGAAGAATTTACACCTTCAAAATGTGGTGCTGGAGAAGGATGTCATCAATACCATGGATGTCAACATGATGCATTTTGGAAATAAGTCCTGTGGACTGATTAGGTTAAAATAGAACTCTTTGGCCACAATGATCAAAGGTATATGTGGAGAAAAAAGGAATTTCATGACAAGAACATCTCACCAACTATTGGGCATAAGGGTGAGACAATCATGCTTTGGGGTTGTGTTGCAGGGAATGGCATCCTCTGCTATTTTGAGTTCTAGACACTGATTTTCAATGAGGATCTGATCAGGGGACTGTGAGGGCAATTGTAAAACCTTCAGTCTGCGCCTTTTGAGGTAGTCATCCTCTTTTCAACTTCAGCTTTTTTTTAAAAAATGGTGTTATGTTTACATCAAGAATTTGCTGAAATATTATCGAATCCATTCTTCCCTCTACTCATGAAATGTTGAAATGCTCCCAGTACCATTGGCTGCAACACAACTTCAAAGTATGATTGATCCACCCTCATGCTTAATGTTTGGCGAGATGTTTTTTTCCAGACATTCTGTGCCCTTTTTTTTTCCATCCATGCCTTTGATCATTGTTGCAAAAGAGTTCTACGGTATTTTAACTTCATCGGGCCACAGGACTTGTTTCCAAAATGCATCAGGCTTGTTTAGATGTTGTGCACTTCTAATGGCTTTTTTTAATGGTGAGGATGCAGTAGAGGTTTTCTTCTGATGACTCTTTCATGAAGGCCATAATTGTGCAGGAGTCTCTGAACAGTAGAACAATGTACCACAACTCCAGAGTCTGCTAAATATTTTTGAAGGTCTTTTGCAATCAAGCGGGGGTTCTGTTTTGCCTCTTTAGCTCTCACTGAAATGTTGCTTGGTCTTTCAGACCTTATCTTGACCTTCAGTTTTCATGTTAACTGCCATTTCTTAATTACATTTTGAACTGAGGAAAGGGCAACTTGAAAACTCTTGCTATCTTGTTATAGCCTTCTCCTAATTTGTGGGCCTCCGCCATTTTCATTGTCAGCGTGCAAGGAAGCTGATAAGAAGAACCCACGGCTGCTGTTTTTTGGCACAAGGTTAGAGGAGACTGGGTTTTTATAAAGCTGGGAAATTTGCATCACTTGGCCTTTCCTAACTATGATAGTGAACAAACCATAACCATAAAAGGCTAATTAATGTCTGAAACCTTGGTCAAAGTTATCTGAGCACATAAATCTTCAAGGGTGCCCAAACTTTACATCAGCCCATTTTCCTTTTTGTAATTTTTAAAATGTAAAAGATGAATATATATATATATATATATATATATATATATATAATTTTTTTTTTTTTTTCTTTTACTAAAATACAAAGGAAATGTGTCATCATTAAATTTAGGCCTTTTAGGGACCATTTCATCTTTAACTTACTTAGGTGACCAAACTTTCCAGAATGTACAATCAATTAGGAAAAGAACCCAGGAACCCCCTTCCACCACTGCTCCTGTCTGTGCTGTGTACTGGGGCACAGCTGACGCGTTGTAGTGACTTCATTGTGATTGCTGTGCTCTCGAACACACTGGCTCGATGATGGAACATGGAGCTGACGAGGATCTGAATGAGGATGCAGATACAAGTGAAAGTGAGATGCTGGGTGGATAGTAGCCACGCGGTGCGGGACACCACTATATCCAACTCTTTGGTTGTCTCAGTCCTGCATCGGAACAGACAAAGAGCTACATGTGGTCCGCTTACCACACTTTGCCCAGGTCTTACATAAAGAGGTCTTTGGCTGCCAGACTTGTGCCACGGCCAAAGTTGCCGATTAGCCTCAGCATAAAGAAGTAATTTCACAGTAACACTGATCACCGAGAGAAAAGGCACCATGTGCCATATTCTCAATAGCATTAATAGTTCCCCGGTAATAATTATGTTGCACATTACTCTGCCTCTGCCCATCCAATGCTCATATCCCAAGTATAGGAAACACTTTCATGGAAGAAATTGAAAACCATTTTCAATAGAACCATTTTAAAATGCTATTAGAGCATATATTGACTATGTTCGAAACAACTAGAACGAAAAAAAAAATAGCAGGACAATTATGACAGCAAATAATAGCCCTAAAAAATCTATTGTAAGATTCCGACACAAAAAGCCACACACTGTGCAATTAATAGCAGGTCACAGACTGAACTTCAGAATGAGAGTGATGGAAAAATCAAACCATGCACTGAATATAAGCCCCCTTCCTATTCAAGCCCATATCCCTCCACACCATTACTCTGAAATGCCAGCCGCCACAGGAGGCATCTCACAGACAATACGTTAAACACACAGATAGTCACATGGAGCTGCCAAGCTGAAAGGAGAATGGAGAAAGTATCCAGACAGTGAAACATTGCCTCCGAGCGCTCTCTTAAAACTACTTCAAATGTGCGTGTTCTCTCCTGGATTGTCCTTGGCCGTTACCCAGAGGCAGATTTCTGCATTATTACAATGCTTAAAGAACTACAAATAAGTAAGGAAAGTAACAGAATGCAACATGTCGTGTAAATAGGTTATGGGATTATTGATGGCAATTACGTCTACAACCTTCTAAGGAAAAATTAAGTATTTTTTAGCTGTCTGCAGCTCTGCATTCTCCTGTTTTAGTTCCAGAAGGGATGAGCTCTAATTGCCATGATGTCCTCTAAAGAACTTGTGGTGGTCCTGATCAGTGTCCTGGGTAGTGACATTGCTAGGTTTCTAAAATATTCAGAGTACAGTGCTGGACTGTTACATTCTGTCATATTGACATGTTCAGGGACACTAACATAGGGGCAGAATTCTTGCTATTTTGCTGCATGGAGTGAGAATTGAAATGATGGCAAACAACACATATAACTGCCTTACTGTAAATAAATAATACCACCATACAGTGAATCAATAACACCGTTATATATTGAATATATAAAATACTGAGTAACTGTGTCAGTTGTGGAAAATCATTGTCCTATAGGCTAGATAACATTCTACCAGTATACTGTACAACACCATCAGAATGGGAACAACTACTAACAACAGACTTTAAAGGGAATCGGTCATGGCTTTACCCGGTGACCTCTGGCTGTGTGATCGGTTTCCCTCTCTGTTGGACCACAGCCTGTGTTGTCTCTATCCAACTGCTGATAATGCTCTTGTCTTTTTTTTGCTTTGCTGTTTTGCTTCTGTGCAAGTGGTTTTACTTCCTTGTTTGGTTTGTCCTATCACATCTTGGTAGAGGCTCATGGGTGGCGCTGCCATTCTGCTCTGACTACCATAGGGACAGGATGTGGCTTCAGTAAGGGACAGTATTAGGTTCTGTGAGGGTACTCTGCAAAACAGCCTGTGTGGCTGTACTCTGCAAAACAGCCTTGTTGGGGGTACTCTGAACGCAGAATATCTGGGGTTACTCTGCAAAACAGCCTCTGTGGGGGTACTGTATTGCATAGAATTAGGAGAGCATCAAATAGGGGACTTGGTCGTGGTATTGTTGTAGCTGCTGCAGGGAGGGGACATGGTCCATCTGTGCCTTCTATGCCCCCAAATGAAACACCTTCCTCTGGTGCACGTTGGCGACAGGTTTTAGTTGGTTGACTGAGAGTGCCTCCAGTTACTTCACTTTGTCTTCCACCCGGTTCCCTGCTGAAAGCGCAGAGTTTGAACCTGCAGCCCATTGGCATAGATCTTCCACGTCACCCCCTTGCAAATCAGCCAAGCAGTCTAAGCCCCAAGTCATGCAACAGTCTCTTCTGCTTTTTGATGACTCCACTGGCTGTGGTTCCATGGGCCATCCACCTGGCCCTGCACCATAAGTGGAAGAGATTGAACGCACTGATACCCAACACTTGTTTAGTTTGATTATGAGTATGTGGGTGGGGCAGAGGTGAAAAGTGGGTGGAAAATAATTCAGGAGTCAAGGCCATCTTACTGACGTGGGCAGTGTGGAGGAAGAGGTCGTGATCATGCTGCCTCAGCTGCACAGCAAAAAAGGGAGCAGGGTGCTAAAGCAGAGCGGCCGGCCCCTAGGCAGTACACCGGCTGCTACTGCCCACCATACCATAGTGTGTTCATATGAGCTCCCTGGAGCGGAATTTCTTCAGGTAGTGTGCTGACGATAAGACACAGGTGGCTTGCACACTGTGTCATCAGAGCCTAAGCACAAACAAAAATGCTCTTAACTTGAACACCATCTGCTTGACGAGGCATCTGAATGCGAAGTAGGAGCTGCAATGGATACACACCTGAAAAGCCAGGAAAGATCTGAGTCTCCTCCTGCTCTCGTCTGCTTCAGTTTTGGCATCTTCCCCTTGTTGCTAAGCAACAAGGGCACCTTTATTCCCGCAATGATAGGATGTGACAGAACCCCCACCAGCAGTGTCACCAAACATCTCTACACCATCCCATGGAAGCGTTCATCTGTCCAACTGGCAAACACTGGAGAGAAAGCGTAAGTAACCCCCTTCTCACCCACGAGCCATGGTACTGAATGCCAGTATTTCAACATTCCTGGTCTTTGCTGCCATTCCAGCTTGTGGAGATGGACACTTTTAAAAATCTTATGGTCATGGCTGTCCCACAGTATGTGGTTCCCAGCCACCACTACTTTTCCAGGCGGGCCATCCCTGCCCTGCATGAACATGTTGCGGAGAAAATCAGATGTGCCCTGCACAATGCCATCAGTGGCAAGGTCAACATAACCACCGATACTTGAACCTGTAAGCATGGCCAGGGACATTATATCTCCCTAACTGTCTACTGGGTAAATGTAGTGGTGGCTTGGCGTAAGGCGGAAATGCTTTTGGCGCATGTCCTACCACCACCGGGATTGCTGGATGTTTCTCTGTCCATATTGCCTCCTCCTTCCTCCACCGCCTCATCAGCATAATACCTTCATGATCAACTTCAGCACAGACAGTGGGACACAACAGCAGGCTGTTCTTAAACTCATCTGTTTGCGGAAAAATCCCACATCACGCATGAGCTGTGGACATGTATCAAACAGCAGACCGATGAGTAGTTGATGTTGCTGAACCTCAAGCCCGATTTGGTGGTGTGCGTTAATGGGCGAAATTTCATAGCAGCTCTGTTCCTAGCCGGTTTGACGCACATCCCTTGCCTGGTGCATGTGCTGAATTTGGTGGTACAGAGCTTCATGAAAAATTACCCCGAGAAGTCAGAGCTACTGAAGAAAGTCTGCACGTGCTTTCGGTGTTCTCACCCTTCTGCTGATTGTCTGTCTGCTTTGTGGCAGCACTTCTTCCTTCCCGCTCACCGCTTTATATGCGATGTACCCACAAGGTAAAACTCCACCTTGTATATGTATATGTATGTAGCAGCAGGCGATAGTGGAGTTTCATCTGCAGCACGCAGTGCTGAGTCACTCTGCGGAACAACAACACTTCTCTACCAATGAGTGGGCTTCCATGCGGGACGTGTGTGCCATGTTGTGCTGCTTAGAGTACTCCACGAGCGTAGCCAGCGCTGATAACATCATCATCAGCATTACTATCCCACGTCTATGCCTTCTTGAATAAACGCTTCAGGCGATGATGATGGATGAGATGGAAGGGGAAGAGGAACAGGGACCATTCACACCATTATTAGGCCGGTTGTCCACACATGGCTCAGAGGGTAGGTTCCTGTACCAACAGCAGCCAGGTACACAACTGTTCAGCAAGGGGACAGCTTTGGAAAATGAAGAGGAGGAGGAACTGTGTTCACAGCAGGGTGGCACTCAAAGCAGTTACGGGTATAACTGGAGCATGGATAGGGAGGGATACAGAGGACCCAGACAATTCACCTCTCACCGAGGACAACTTGTGGTTGCCTCTGCGCTGCCTGGCACACATGAGCAAAATACATGCTGCTGTGCTTGCAAAACAACAGCCGAGTTGCCCGATCTGGTGCTGATTACCAGTCCGTACTTGTCCGTACCTTTGGCTGAATAGAGAAGTAGACCAGTTGCACCCAGCTACTGTTATACTCCAACATAGTTTTTTCGCTCCATTTGCCTTTCCCAATGTTTTGGAGCCTCCCCAAATAATAAAAAAGAAACAACACAAAAACAATGTTGGCTACCTCCTCCTCCACTTGGACCGCCACCTCCTGGTTCAAAATTATTATTTTTTTTTATTCTATGTTGGTTTAACCCCTTAGTGACAGGCCAATTTTTTAAATTCTGACCAATGTCACTTTATGTGGCGATAACTCTGGAATACTTCAACAAATTCCATTGATTTTGTTATGTCCCATGAATGAGACATTTTACAGACGTTCTTGCACATCTTACATGCTGTAATGCAGTCTCTCATATTGTTTTATTGTTGCTATGTGTTCCTGTGTTTTGCATAGCTGAAATCCTCCCTTTCCATCAAGTTTGTCTCTTCTGTCTCCCTGTCTCCCTCTTCTGGGTGTGATGTCACTTCCTTCTTCTTCCCCCGTGTCTCAGTCTCCATCTTGGCTTCATTAGAGGCACATGTGCTTTCAGCCTGTCTGAAGAAAGTCTTTTTTATCTGCTGCTGTTTGTATGCATTCAACAAGAATTCTTAAAGAAATCAAAGTCTCTTCTGAATTCTTCATAACATGTGTGCCGGCTGCTGAGTTAAGCTATCTGCGACCATCGCCAATTGTAAGTAAGGTGAAGAGATCACATATTTGCAGCCACAGGCCCCGGGGACAGAATAGTAAAAAAGACTTACCAGATTCATCTGTAAAGCCCACAGCTTCTATAAAGCTACAGAACTTCCTGCAGAGCATCCGCTCTCAGCATATAAGAGACTATACAGCTCCCCTTCTCCCTGTGAATCAGGATGGCTGAAGGAATGACTACACGGTCTCTGCCAGACCCATTGTTAGAGGAAGGTTGCATAGAACTTGATCCACAGTTTAGTGAGAAGGCTATACATCCCACAAAGCCTACATGGAAAGTAAGGGAGAATCTAAAATTCAGTAAATATGATCTTCTCTGTGCTATAGCAGAGCTATGGCAAAAACTGCTGAGTCACATAGCCTGTCTCAACCTGCTTCTCTCCAATGACCACCAGAGGGAACTCTTGCACAACTGTGTTCAGATTATCAATGTTATGCAAAAATAGCAGACCAGAACATCTCAGTGTTAAAGAGACTTAACCCATCAGTTCCCTGCAAAGAGCTGCAAGCTTTCCAACAACTTACCGTATTTTTCGGACCATAAGACGCACTTTTTTCCCCCCCAAATTTTGGGAAAAAGTGGGGTATACGTCTTGTGGTCGCAATATACTCACTTCTGTGGCTGGTGCAGTGGAGCACTGTGATGTGATGGTGGGCTGTGCTCCAATGCAGGGGCAGCGGCTCTGTTCTCCGTGGGAGTGTTCCGCTGGCATTTCCTCAAAGACCGGAGGCCCCCGCAAATCTGTTGCTGCCATGTTGCGATGGCCTCCGGGAACATGGACGCCGGGAAGATGGCCACCGGTCCGGGGATGGCGCATGCTCAGGTACAGATCTCGTCCCGAGATCTCGGGAGACGAGATTCAAATCTCGGCAGCGAAATTTCATCCCGAGATTTCATCTCCCGAGATCTCGGGAGTAGATCTGAACCTGAGCATGCACTGTCCTCGGACCGGTGGCCATCTTCCCGGCGTCCATGTTCCCAGAGGCCATCGCAACATGGCAGCAACAGATGTGCGAGGGCCTCCGGTCTTGAAGGAAATGCCGCCGGAGCTGCTGCCTCTGCACCGGAGCACAGCGCCCCTGCACCTGAGCACAGCGCCCCAGCACAGCACCCCTTCCCCAGCACAGTGCCCCAGCACAGCACCCCTTCCCCAGCACAGTACCCCAGCACCGCAGCACAGTACCACAGCAGTACAGTACCCAAGCACTGCAGCACAGCACAGCAGCGCCCCAGCACAGTACCCCAGGACTGCAGCACAGTACCCCAGCACCGCAGCACAGCACCCCTTCCCCAGCACAGTAGTCCAGCACTGCAGCACAGCGCCCCAGCACAGCACCCACTCCCCAGCACAGTACCCCAGCACAGCAGCATAGCGTCCCAGCACAGTACCCAAGCACAGCACCCCACCACAGCACAGCGCCCCAGCACAGCCCCCCCTTCCCTAGCACCCCTGCCCCAGCACAGTCACAGCACAGAGCCATCACTGCACCAGCTTGGGATGGGATTTCCTAGAGGCCACCGCACCAGCTTGGAACACTGAACGACCCCTGTGACCACTTCTCCACCTGTGCCGGATCCCTTCCCTGGTAAGCTGAATTCGGACTGTAAGACGTACCCCCATTTGACACATTATTACTTTTTCCCCTATTTTCCTTCTGAAAAGATGAGGTGCGTCTTATGGTCCGGTGCGTCTTATAGTCCTAAAAATACGGTAACTCAGAGAGAAAGCATGGTGCGCGATATAAAAGCCAAGACAGAGGCAAGAATCGCGCTAATAGCCGAGATGTCATCTTGTACTTCTGGCTCAGCCAAACAGTCAAAGCGATCATCTAAGTCACGCTCTTCAAAATCCTCAACCCTCAGCGAACAGCTCGTAAAAGCATGTGCAGAAGCCGAGGCCACTAAAATACAAGCTGCCTTCGCTCAAAAGGAAACTGAGATGGAAAATAGAGGCCGTATAGAAGAAACGCGAACACGCCATAGAAATGGCAAGGTTAAAGGTCCTGGAACAAGCCATCAGTGGGAGCCAAAGAGACAGCATCAGTTTAAGTGATTTTGATACTGAAGACCCTCTTAAGCATACTAGAGACTATGTACAAAGCCAACACAGCACTACCCCTGCTCCTGCAATCCTTTCTGACCGCACAGATGCTCCCCTGAGACAACAAGACACAGAGTGTTTACCCGCATCCTGCACCCAAGGTCAGTACAATACGCTGCCAACCTTGCACCCTGATCCTCCTCTGTGCACCGAAATATACCAGAAACCTGCACCTCACCAAATCTTATTCACAGAAACATACGTGCAGGCCAATATGCAGGCAAGTCACCACTCTCCGGTCAGTCACACAATTCCAGTCACATGTGTGGCAGAAACTAAGCTCATTAAGCCAGTTGTTACACCAGGTCCCCGTCCTGGCGCTGCGCCCAGGTCTGCCGCTGTTACACCTGGCCCCCGTCCTGGCGCTGCGTCCAGTCCTACCGCTGCTCTCCGTTCTGGGCACTCACCTCGAGGATCTCATGCTGCTGCTCAGCATTCTGTCCTCCCTCCTGCCTCCTCCTCCTGGCGTCCTGTGAGGAGATCTGTAACTAAGGCTATTAGGGCACGCCCGCTCTCTTGCCTTCTTAAAGGGGCGGCGTGCATTATTCAAAAAATGCAATCAACCAATGGCAGTGCACTGGCTGCTATTTCTGGCCTCTCCTCCATAGGGAGAGCGCCGGAGCAACGAGTATCTATCATTGCTACATCCGGTTCTCATGCTAACCTGTCTGCGCTGCATCTGCCGTCTCTGTGCATTGTCTAATGCTCTCTGTTTCCACAGCATATCAGTATCCTGTGTTACCTGGCTATATCAGCAACCATCTGGGCCTAAGTCATCCCGTTCCGCCTACAGCCATCCGAGTCCAAGGACTGTGTGAAGGTCACTGGAACCGACTCCTTACCAACTAACCAGATCCAGGACCCAGCGCATTACGGACTCTGCTGTAACTTTTGTTATCCTTTTTGGTCCCGCTGGGACAGCTGCCACGTGTTCGGGGTCTAACTGGAGGTAGCACCTGTGTCCTCCGGGTATTCCATTCTGGCCCTGCCTGAGGGGCTTTACTACGGGTGCCCGGGGCTCACTAGTCACACCCCCTTCGGAGCCCCCCGGACCGTGGTCCCGAGGTTCCACTTAAAAAATAAAAACAAATGTGAACTTCACCATCTCTGCCTCCGCTTCCATTCGTTACACCAGTTAATGGACTGAACGCCTACGCTGCCCCATATGTACCTGCATTCCCAGGTCAAAGCACAGACTGTACTAACAATGCTATCCAGCCAGCAACGGTCTTTCCAAAATCGGAGAATGCTGATATGACTGGCCTTGCAAGGTACATAATTCGGCTTGATCTAACTAAGACTGGTCTGACAGAGTTTGACGATAAACCTGAGAACTATAGGGGTTGGAAGTGTACCTTTAAAACTACAATCAGTGACCTCAGCATCACAGCCGCTGAAGAGCTAGATCTGCTAATCAGGTGGCTTGGGCCACAATCAACGGATCGGGTCGACTTAAATCCGTCCGCTTCAGTATTCCCATTGCGGGTCTCACCACTGCATGGAAAAGGCTAGAAAGAAGCTATGGCAGTCCTGAGGCCATAGAAAAGGCCCTGTTCAAGCGACTAGAGGATTTTCCAAAGGTATCTAATAAGGACAGTACAAGGTTCCAAGACCTCCTGTTAGAGCTTCAGCTGACCAAAGCAGACCTGTACCTTCCTGGCCTCAGCTACCAGGACACTGCTCATGGGGTAACCCAAATAGTTTCCAAGCTGCCGTCCAATATCCAAAATAAGTGGGCCATGCTTGGATCAAAATACAAAAGGGAAAACAAAGTCTCCTTTCCTCCATTTTCCTACTTCTGCGAGTTCATCAAAAATATTGTAGAGTGTAAGACCGATCCAAGTTTTTCCTATGGAGAACACAGCTACCCTGTTTCATTTCCTAAACACGACAGTCCATGTCTTAACTACAGGAACCGCCGAGCTCCAATGTCCGTCAAGAAGACTGATGTTCTTCCCACACCTTCAGTATCACAAGATAAGAGCGACAAAGGTGAGAAGGTTGAGAATCCTAATCGTATGTGTCCCATTCACAAGAAACCTCTTCTCTTAAAGAAGTGCATCGGCTTCAGAAAGAAACCACTCCAGGAATGCAAAGAGCTTCTGAAGAACTTTGGGATATGTTACAGGTGCTGCGCTTCTACTGAACACTTTGCTAAGGACTGCAAAATATCTATTGTGTTTGGAGTGTGACAGTGAGGAGCATGTGCAAGCGCTCCATCCATCCCAATCTAACACTACACAGCTTACGCCTTCCCCCACCACAGGTCAAGATGGGGAGGATGTTGTTCAAACAGTTGTATCTCAATATCTTCTTCATGCACAGAAGTCTGAGGCGAAGGCCTCTAGGAGAAGTCTTATGCAAAGATATGCCTGGTGAATGTGTATCCCAAGGGTCGACCAGAGAAAACCACAAGGGTGTATGTTATCCTGCACGATCAGAGCAACCGGTCACTTGCTAGGTCAGAGCTCTTTGACATGTTTGATTCAAAGGAAAACTCTCACCCCTACACCCTAGGCACCTGCAGCGGTGTTACGGAGGTCTCTGGGAGAAGAGCCAATGGACTCATGGTGTCTTCTCTTGAGAACAATGTGGAGATACACTTACACACTCTGGTCGAATGCAACCAGATACCGTCCAACAGAGAGGAAATTCCAATTCCAGAGGCTACACTCCATCACCCTCATCTAAGGACTTTGGCAGGCAAGATACCAGCTCTCGACAACAGCGCAAACATCCTGATTCTGCTTGGCAGAGACATTCTGTGATTACACAAGGTACGTCAGCAAATCAACGGGCCACACGACGCTCCTTTTGCTCAACGCTTAGACCTAGGCTGGGTTATCATAGGCAATGTCTGTATAGAAAAGATGAAGAGACCCACGAGGATTTCCTCATTTAAGACTCACGTCCTACCAAATGGTCGCAGCACTTACTTTCAACCATGCCCACATCATTACTGGGTGAAAGAGAAAATAAGCGACAACAAGTGGAAGAAAGAAACCTCTGACGACACGAACATATTCCTGTCCCGTAATGATGACCTCGGGTCAGCAGTGTTCAACTCTACAAGAGAAGACAACCAGCTAGCACCTGCAAGGGAGGACAAAGAATTCACAAAGATTATGGAAAAGGAACTCGCCCAAGACGATTCAAATAGCTGGGTAGCACCTTTACCTTTTCGCTCTCCAAGAACAAGGCTACCTGATAATCTTTGACAACCAACGTCAAGGTTTTCATCCCTAAAATGCACCTTAAAGAGAAGACCAGAGATGGAGAAACATTTTGTCAACTTCATGCAGAATATCTTCGATAGAGGTCACGCGGAACCCGCACCCCCACTAAAAGAAGGTGAAGAATGCTGATATCTTCCATCCTTTGGAGTCTACCATCCTCGCAAACCCGACCAAATTAGAGTGGTGTTTGACTCCAGTGCTCAGTTTGAAGGCATCTGCCTAAATAGCCTGCTCCTCACTGGGCCTAATCTAAACAACAGCCTTATAAGAGTACTGATTCGCCTCAGAAAAGAATCTGTCGCAGTAATGGCCGACATTCAACAAATGTTTCATTGCTTTACCGTGAGAGAAGACAGCAGAAACTACCTCAGATTCCTATGGCACAAAGACAACGACGTCCGCCACAAGGTCATCAACTACAGGATGAAGATGCATGTCTTTGGGAACAGCCCCTCACCTGCAGTAGCCATCTATGGATTAAGATGGACAGCACGGGAAGGTGAGAGAGAGTATGGGTCTGATGCTTGTCTATTTGTGGAAAGAAACTTCTACGTAGATGATGGGCTTAAGTCTCTTCCCACAAGTGAAAAGACTATCGATCTGCTTTCTGGGACTCAGGAAATGCTGTCAACAGCAAACCTTAGACTCCACAAAATCATCTCCAACAGTAAAAAGGTAATGAAAGCATTTCCATCTGAGGATCACGCTGCTGGTGTAAGGGATCTTGTTCTGGGTTCTGACGTTCCTCCCATGCAACGCAGCCTCGGTCTGCTTTGGGATATTAAGCAGGACACGTTCACTTTCCAGGTGTCAGCTTGTGATAAACCTTTCACTAATCGAAAAGTCCTATCTGTTGTGAACAGCATCTATGATCCTCTCTGGTTTATTGCACCCATCACCATTCAAGGCAAGATACTGTTGAGGCAGTTGACCGTCGAGAGTATGGATTGGGACACTCCGCTACCATCCCAGAAACAACAAAGGTGGAAGGCGTGGAAGAAGTCTCTGAAGGTCTTAGAGCATTTCCAAGTCCCACGTTGTTATTGCCCAGGCACCCTTTGAGCCACCATCAGAAGAGAAGTCCACATTTTCTCCGACGCCTCTACAGAGGCTATAGCTGCCGTAGCCTACCTGAAGACTTTAGAAGGCAACAAGGTGCATTGTGAATTCATCTTCGGAAAGGCAAAACTAACCCCGAAACCTGCTCTCTCTGCTCCAAGACTCGAACTTTGTGCCGCCGTTCTGGCAGTGGAGTTAGCTGAAGCTATAAAGGATGAAATGAACATTGCTATTGATTCATTTACCTTCTACACAGACAGTAAAGTGGTACTTGGTTACATCTATAACCAAACAAAACAATTCTATGTCTACGTCAGCAATAGAGTGGAGCGTATCAGAAGCTTTTCTACCTCTGACCAGTGGTACTACGTCCCTACTGACATGAATCCAGCTGACCGAGGGACGAGACTCACCGCCGCGTCTAAACTCTATGACAACATATGGGTATCACCTCCAAGGCTCTTGTACGAGGATTCCAGTTCAAAGGACTTCATCAACATTTACGAGCTGGTGGAACCAGAGTCTGACAAAGAGATCATACCAATCCTTTCTACCCACTACACTTCTGTGATGCCAATATTGAAACTGAGGTCTCTCCACTTTGAGCGCTTCTCATGATGGTCAGCTGTCGTGCGGGCCATAGCTCGTCTAACTCACATCACCCATTTTGCCAGTAACAAGACATCAGAGTGTTGTGGCTGGCATATGTGCAGAAGACACTCTACCATTGCTGATATTAGACATGCCGAGCAATTCATCATACGATGCGTGCAACAAGAAGAATATGGTCACGAGATTGACAGTATCACAAGGGGTACTAGCCTGTCTAAGAACAGTTGTCTGTTTGAATTGGACCCAGTGATTGATCATCACAGATTGCTGAAGGAGGACATCACATGAAAGTTGTTGTTTATGGACACAGCTCACGGCAGGGAGCCTACCGCCACGTATTCCTCCAGCTGTGTTGGAACATTCTAACATTGAACTTTCTCCAGAGGATTATTGGGTTGGTGGAAGTGTTGCGGCTTCCCCAATCTGAAGATGGGTTTACGTTTGGACTCAGTCTATTCCGCTATTGAGGACTTCATGCCGCCAACTGAAGATTGGACCATGCCAATTGGACTACAACTGTTGCTATTGTTATTACCTGCATGCTTGTTTTCCCTTTGTTTTTCAGGTTTACAGTGACATCCCCAGAGGACATCATAAAAATTATGAAATCTATAGATTTCAGATGGGAATGTTATGTCCCATGAATGAGACATTTTACAGACTGTCTTGTACATCTTACATGCTGTATTGCAGTCTCTCATATTGTTTTATTGTTGCTATGTGTTCCTGTGTTTTGCATAGCTGAAATCCTCCCTTTCTATCAAGTTTGACTCATCTGTTTCCCTGTTTCCCTCTTCTGGGTGTGATGTCACTTCCTTCTTCTTCCCCCTGTGTCTCAGTCTCCATCTTGGCTTCATTAGAGGCATATGTGCTTTCAGCCTGTCTGAAGAAAGTCTTTTTTACTGCTGCTTCAACAAGAATTCTTAAAGAAATCAAAGTCTCTTCTGGATTCTTCATAACAAGTGAGCCGGCAGCTGAGTTGAGCTATCTGCGACCGTTGCCAATTGTAAGTAAGGTGAAGAGATCCAGCATTTCACAGAGCCATATTTGCAGCCACAGGTCCCAGGGACAGAATAGATTTTTATATTGTTTTTTCATGGCACATTATAATTTATGATAATGGTAAATTTAAGTTGATATGGTTTGTGTTTATTTATAAAAAAAAATCAGAAATTTGACAAAAATGTAAAAAAAAAACTGCAATTTTCAAACTTTGAATGATTATCCCTTTAGTCCAGATAGTCATACCACAGAAAAACATTAATAAATAACATTTCCCACATGTCTGCCTTACATAAGCACAATTTTTAAATGCTAATTTATTTTGTTAGCCTTTTAAGAAGTTTAAAAATGTAGCAGTAATTTTTCATTTTTTAAAGGAAATTTACAAAATTTATTTTTTTGAGTGACCTATCCAGGTTTGAAGTGACTTTGGGGGTCCTATATATTGGAAAACTCCAAACGTGATACCATTTTAAAAACAGCACCTCCTGACATACTGAAAACTGCTGTCAGGTAGTTTATTAACTCTTCATGTGATTTTCAGGAATTAATACAAAGTGGTATAGCAGGAATGAAAATGTGTTTTTTTTTTTACTACCTAAATGTTGTTAACTTCTGAACAGGCCGCTATAGCCGGGAGACTCTAAGGCCTCTATTTGGCCATGAACTGCTATAGCAAACATCAGGACCACACAATCATGATCTCGGTGTGTCAATTAGATTAAAGCGGAAGCCCCCACAATCTATTAACCATTTATTTGATGTAGTCACTTTTGACAGCAGCAACTAAAGGGTTAAACAGATATGGACGGTGCCAACACCGATCATTTGTGATACAGCAAGTTGTCGTCTATAGTGTATAGTTGACAGCTGCTGGATTGTCACCTGTATGAGGATGCTAGTCTCTTATATCTCAGGTCAGTAAAAAGACGTATTGGCTGTCTTTAACCCCTTCCTGCCATCCGACGTACTATCCCGTCCACGGTACCCGGGCCCGTATGATCGGGGACGGGATAGTACGTCGGCGCGATCAGCGGCGCCCACGTGGTGAGCGCCGCTGATCGTGGCCGGGTGTCAGCTGATTATCACAGCTGACACCCGGCACAATGTGTCACGGGCGGTCAGATCGCTGATCTGTCACAGTGATCTGTGATGTGACAGATCAGCGATCTGTCACAGGACAGTGATGTCCCACCTGGGACTATTTAATAAAGTAAAAAAAAAAATTAAAAAAAGTGTAAAAATAATTAAAAAAAAAATCGCCAAATAAATTAGAAAAAAAAAAAATATATTCCCCCAATAAATCCATTTTTTGGAAATATTAAAAAAAAAAAACCAATAAAAGTACACATTAGGTATCGCCGCGTCCGTAACGACCCGCCCTATAAAACTGTCCCATTAGTTAACCCCTTTAGCGAACCCCTTAAAAAATAAAAATAAAAAACGAAGCAAAAAATAATGATTTATTATCATACCGCCAAACAAAAAGTGTAATAACGCGCGATCAAAAAGACGCATATAAATAGCCATGGTACCGCTGAAAACGTCATCTTGTCCCGCAAAAAACGAGCTGCCACACAGCATAATCAGCGAAAAAATAAAAAAGTTATAGCTCGCTGAATAAAGCGATGCAAAAATAATTATTTTTTATATAAAGTAGTTTTCATTGCATAAAACCGACAAAAACATAAAAAACGACCTAAATGAGATATCGCTGTAACCGTACTGACCCAAAGAATAAAACCGCTTTATCAATTTTACCGCACGCGGAACGGTGTAAACGCACCCCCCCCCCAAAAGAAATACATGAAACGCTGGTTTTTGTTCATTCTGCGTCCCAAAAATCGGAATAAAAAGCGATCAAAAAATTTCACGTGCCCGAAAATGGTACCAATAAAAACGTCAACTTGTCCCGCAAAAAATAAGACCTCACATGACTCGGTGGGTCAAAATACGGAAAAATTATAGCTCTCAATATGTGGTGATGCAAAAACTATTTTTACAATAAAAAGCGTCTTTTAGCGTGCGACAGCCGCCAAACATAAAAACCGCCATAAATAGTAAATCAAACCCCCCGTTATCACCCCCTTAGTTAGGGAAAAATAATAAAATTAAAAAAATGTATTTATTTCCATTTTTCCATTAGGGTTAGGGCTAGGGTTAGGGCTAGGGGTGTGTTGGGGTAGGGTTAGGGTTAGGGCTAGGGCTAGGGTTAGGGTTAGGGCTAGGGTTAGGGCTAGGGTTAGGGTTAGGGGCGTGTTGGGGTTCGGGTTGGAGTTAGAATTGGGGGTTTCCACTGTTTGGGCACATCAGGGGCTCTCCAAATGCAACATGGCGTCTGATCTCAATTCCAGCCAATTCTGAGTTGAAAAAGTCAAATGGTGCTCCTTCCCTTCCAAGCTCTGCTATGCGCCCAAACAGTGTTTTACCCCCACATGTAGGGTATCAGCCTACTCAGGAAAAATTGCAAAACAATTTTTGGGGTCCAATTTCTCCTGTTACCCTTAGGAAAATAAAAAATTGGGGGCAAAAATATCATTTTTGTGGAAAAAAATGATTTTTTTATTTTCACGTCCGAGTGTTATAAACTTCTGTGAAGCACTTGGGGGTTCAAAGTGCTCACCACACATCTAGATAAGTTCCGTGGGGGGTCTAGTGTCCAAAATGGGGTCACTTGTGGGGAGTTTCAATAGTTTAGGTACATCAGGGGCTCTCCAAACGCACATGACACCCGCAGACCATTCCATCAAAGTCTGCATTCCAAAACGTCACTGCTTCCCTTCCGAGCCCCGACGTGTGTCCATACAGTAGTTTTCTCCCACATATGGGGTGTCAGCGTACTCAGGACAAATTGGACAACAACTTTTGGGGTCCAATTTCTCCTGTTACCCTTGGGAAAATGAAAAAATTGGGGACTAATTGATCATGTTTGTGGAAAAAATACGATTTTTTTATTTTCACGCCTGGGCGTTGTAAACTTCTGTGAAGCACTAGGGGGCTCAAAGTGCTCACCACACATCTAGATAAGTTCCTTGGGGGATCTAGTATACAAAATGGTGTCATTTGTGGGGGGTTTCCACTGTTTAGGTACATTAGGGGCTCTCCAAAGGCAACAGGACACCCGCAGACCATTCCATCAAAGTCTGCATTCCAAAACGTCACTACTTCCCTTCCGAGCCCCGACGTGTGCCCATACAGTAGTTTTCTCCCACATATGGGGTATCAGCATACTCAGGACAAATTGGACAACAACTTTTGGGGTCCAATTTCTCCTGGTACCCTTGGGAAAATAAAAAAATGGTGATTAAAAGATCATGTTTGTGGAAAAAATACAAATTTTTTATTTTCACGCCCGGGTGTTATAAACTTCTGTGAAGCACTGGGGGGGTCAAAGTGCTCACCACACATCTAAATAAGTTCCTTAGGGGGTATAGTTTCCAAAATGGTGTCATTTGTGGGGGGTTCCACTGTTTTGGTACGTCAGGAGTTTTTCAAACGCGACATGGTGTCCGATCTCAATTCCAGCCCAAAACGTCAAATGGCGCTGCTTCCCTTCCGAGCTCTGCCATGCGCCCAAATAGTGGTTTACCCCCACATGTGGAGTATCAGCGTACTCAGGACAAATTGCACAATAACTTTTAGGGTCCTGTTACCCTTGGAAAAATAAGAATTGAGGGTGAAAAGATCATTTTTGTGGAAAAAATATGATTTTTTAATTGTATGGCTTTATGTTATAAACTTCTGTGAAGCCCATGGGGGTTCAAAGTTCTCACCACACATCTAGATAAGTTCCTTAGGGGGTCTAGTTTCCAAAATGGTGTCATTTGTGGGGGGTTTCCACTGTTTTGGTACATCAGGGGTTTTCCAAACGTGACATCGTGTCCGATCTCAATTCCAGCCAAAAACGTCAAATGGCGCTGCTTCCCTTCCGAGCTCTGCCATGCGCCCAATTAGTGGTTTACCCCCACATGTGGGGTATCAGCGTACTCAGGACAAATTGCACAATAACTTTTAGGGTCCTGTTACCCTTGGGAAAATAAAAATTGGGGTGAAAAGATCATTTTTGTGGAAAAAATATGATTTTTTTAATTGTACCGCTGTACGTTATAAACTTCTGTAAAGCCCTTGTGGGTTCAAAGTTCTCACCACATATCTAGATAAGTTCCTTGGGGGGTCTAGTTTCCAAAATGGGGTCACTTGTAGGGGGTTTCCACTGTTTAGGTACATCAGGGACTCTCCAAACGTGACATGGCGTCCAATCTGAATTCCAGCCAATTTTGCATTGAAAAAGTCAAACGGCGCTCCTTCCATTCTGAGCTCTGCCATGCGCCGAAACAGTCGTTCCCCCCCACATATCAGGTATCAGCGTACTCAGGACAAATTGCACAATAACTTTTGCAGTTCAATTTCTCCTGTTACCCTTGGTAAAATAAAAAAAATTGAACCTGAAGTATTTTTTTTATGAAAAAAAGTTAGATGTTCATTTTTTTTTTAAATATTCAAAAAAATTCCTGTGACGCACCTAAAGGGTTAATAAACTTCTTGAATGTGGTTTTGAGCACCTTAAGGGGTGCAGTTTTTAGAATGGTGTCACTTTTGGGTATTTTCTATCATATAGACCCCTCAAAGTGGCATCAAATGTGATGTGGTCCTAAAAATAAAATGGTGTTGTAAAAATGAGAAATCGCTGGTCAACTTTTAACCCTTATAACTTCCTAACAAAAAAAAATTTTGGTTCCAAAATTGTGCTGATGTAAAGTAAACATGTGGGAAATGTTAGTTATCAAGTTTTTTGTGTGCCGTATCTCTGTGATTTAAGGGCATAAAAATTCAAAGTTGGAAAATCGCGAAATTTTCAAAATTTTTGCCAAATTTCCATTTTTCTCACAAATAAACGCAAGTTATTTGAATGAAATTTTACCACTAACATGAAGTACAATATGTCACGAGAAAACAATGTCAGAATCACCGGGATCCATGGAAGCGTTCCAGAGTTATGACCTCATAAAGGTACAGTGGTCAGAATTGTAAAAATTGGCCCGGTCATGAACGTGCAAACCACCCTTGGGGGTGAAGGGGTTAAGGGATTAAAGGGTTTGTCCCATAAACAAAGTTCATTTTAATCAATAGATCTCGTAATAATAATAATTTCCACAAATCGATGTGTTTTAAAAAAATTGTTCCTGTGTTGAGATAATCTTATAAATGTGCCCCTGCAGTTTACTGTGAACTGGTGTTTCTGATCGTCCCTGGCATTCCAGCTCAACCTCCTCTTCAACTCCTGATCGAGCTGCCCCACTCCTGCCCCTGACAGGGATTTTGCAGTGATGTAGGATTGTAGTTCTAATGATGACTCATGCATGAAAAGGAGACTTCCTTTTTTTACATAGAGCTTAGAAGGTTTTAACTAGTTTGTTTTTAAGCATGTGGTTTGAAAGACCTAATGGAAAAGAGAAGTATTAACTGGGTAGAAGGGCAAGATGAGCAATTGTAAGTACACAGAGATATATAATATGATGATTGCACTATATTAAGAGGATAAAAACTTTGATAGGCGTGCTTCTTTAAATTTGAAATATCGGAAAATTGGAGACTAATAGTCACAGCCTGATTAATGAGCTTATGAATTAAAATACATAGAACACTTACAGTGGGGCAAAAAAGTATTTAGTCAGTCAGCAATAGTGCAAGTTCCACCACTTAAAAAGATGAGAGGCGTCTGTAATTTACATCATAGGTAGACCTCAACTATGGGAGACAAACTGAGAAAAAAAAATCCAGAAAATCACATTGTCTGTTTTTTTTTTTTCATTTTATTTGCATATTATGGTGGAAAATAAGTATTTGGTCAGAAACAAAATTTCATCTCAATACTTTGTGATGTATCCTTTGTTGGCAATGACAGAGGTCAAACGTTTTCTGTAAGTCTTCACAAGGTTGCCACACACTGTTGTTGGTATGTTGGCCCATTCCTCCATGCAGATCTCCTCTAGAGCAGTGATGTTTTTGGCTTTTCGCTTGGCAACACGGACTTTCAAATCCCTCCAAAGGTTTTCTATAGGGTTGAGATCTGGAGACTGGCTAGGCCACTCCAGGACCTTGAAATGCTTCTTACGAAGCCACTCCTTCGTTGCCCTGGCGGTGTGCTTTGGATCATTGTCATGTTGAAAGACCCAGCCATGTTTCATCTTCAATGCCCTTGCTGATGGAAGGAGGTTTTCACTCAAAATCTCACGATACATGGCCCCATTCATTCTTTCATGTACCCGGATCAGTCGTCCTGGCCCCTTTGCAGAGAAACAGCCCCAAAGCATGATGTTTCCACCACCATGCTTTACAGTAGGTATGGTGTTTGATGGATGCAACTCAGTATTCTTTTTCCTCCAAACACGACAAGTTGTGTTTCTACCAAACAGTTCCAGTTTGGTTTCATCAGACCATAGGACGTTCTCCCAAAACTCCTCTGGATCATCCAAATGCTCTCTGGCAAACTTCAGACGGGCCCGGACATGTACAGGCTTAAGCAGTGGGACACGTCTGGCACTGCAGGATCTGAGTCCATGGTGGCGTAGTGTGTTACTTATGGTAGGCCTTGTTACATTGGTCCCAGCTCTCTGCAGTTCATTCACTAGGTCCCCCCGCGTGGTTCTGGGATTTTTGCTCACCGTTCTTGTGATCATTCTGACCCCACGGGGTGGGATTTTGTGTGGAGCACCAGATCGAGGGAGATTATCAGTGGTCTTGTATGTCTTCCATTTTCTAATTATTGCTCCCACAGTTGATTTCTTCACTCCAAGCTGGTTGGCTATTGCAGATTCAGTCTTCCCAGCCTGGTGCAGGGCTACAATTTTGTTTCTGGTGTCCTTTGACAGCTCTTTGGTCTTCACCATAGTGGAGTTTGGAGTCAGACTGTTTGAGGGTGTGCACAGGTGTCTTTTTATACTGATAACAAGTTTAAACAGGTGCCATTACTACAGGTAATGAGTGGAGGAAAGAGGAGACTCTTAAAGAGGAAGTTACAGGTCTGTGAGAGCCAGAAATCTTGATTGCTTGTTTCTGACCAAATACTTATTTTCCACCATAATATGCAAATAAAATGAAAAAAAAACAGACAATGTGATTTTCTGGATTTTTTTTTCTCAGTTTGTCTCCCATAGTTGAGGTCTACCTATGATGTAAATTACAGACGCCTCTCATCTTTTTAAGTGGTGGAACTTGCACTATTGCTGACTGACTAAATACTTTTTTGCCCCACTGTATATTCAGATTGCCCGGAGTCTCAGGCATCTGCTCAGGTTTACCTTGTAAAACTTACCATCTATGACAAGTTTTATCCCTATTAGACTTTATTTTTAATTGGTAAATCATCTTTGCTGTCACAATAACCCGATGGTCACACTTTTTTTCATGATGTTAATAAGGCATTTAGTAAATATGGCACGTTCTCTAAATGAGATATTGTCAGCAGTGTGGACCGCTGGTATCTGTGCTAGGACCGATTCTTTTCAACCTCTTTATTAATGACCTTGTGGATGGGATTGAGAGTAAAGTGTCGTCTTTGCTGATGACCCCAAACTATGTACTGTAGGATAATAAAATCTGAACTTGACATTACAATATGGTGAAACGATCTGGATAAGATGTCTGAATGGTCAAACGCTTGGCAAATAAGGTTTAAAGTAAAAAAATGAGAGTAATTCACTTAGGACAGAGTAATTCCATTGCTGCATATACATTAAATGGGACCCTACTTGGTGTTACGGTTCTGCAGCACAAGGCTAGGGTAGGAGGGGGAAAACTGACCCTGCACTGCGACTAGGCTGATACCCTACGTTGGAGTGGGTGACCCATTCCTTGCGAATAGACCAACCGACGATCCTAGGTTAATCTCAAGCGAAGACCTGTAGATAGGGGGAAGGGGGTCAATGAAAGATCTAAGGACTGGGTACAAAAACGGGTCACCTCCTAACAGAAAACAAAAAGAAGGCTACAGAAACCAACTGTAAACAAACTAAGACTAGCAGAACCAGAGGTCCCAGCACTGCACTAATTAAACACACAGAAGGCAAAGCAAGGCTCCAAGCCAGACTTCAGGCGGATTACCACTGTTGTCCAGCAAGGAATGGGAGACAGGTGCAGGTTAATAAAGGGTGATACAATCACCTGACCCAAGACAAACCCAGCACCAGGGGAAAAAAACCAGCAGCCAGAACACTACAAGAAATTGGTGGATAGTCACAAACAGAACATATTCTAACACTTGGGACTACAGAACAGGAGAAGGACTTGGGTACTCTGGTTGCAAGTAAGCTGAGCAGCCATCCTCAATGTCAAGCAACAGCCGCAAAAGCAAACAAGATTTTAGGGTGTATATAAAGAGAGATAAAATACCGCGATCCCTTTCGTATTGTTACCCCTTTAAAAAATTGCTGGTGAGGCCACATCTAGCATATGGGATTCAATTTTGTTTGCCAAATTCAAGAAAAGGACATTCAGAGATTAGAGTCGGTTCAAAGGCAGCAACTAGATTATGACAAGGGGTGGAAGCTTAGAAAAAAGACACCACAGAGGACATCTCATTTACATGTATAAATATACTGTATGTGTGGTCAGTATGTGGTACTAGCAGGTACGCAGGATGCAGTGGCGAGACGGTCTTGTGCTTTTGGTAACATCTTTTATAGGTTTCCGCAGGGATAGTCTAAGCAACCGAACAAGATAACAGGAATTGTCCTCGCAGGGACTCAATACAAGCAAACATGGAAATGTAAGAACATGGCTACGTCCGGTAAAGCCGGTCACTATAGAGCCGCAGTATGGCCGATTAAGGGTCCTTAACTGTATAGTGTCACTTAACCGGCTCGACGTCCCTCGGCGCCCCGGACGTTGGTTCTTCGGCGTAGCAGCCGCTGGGTCCAGCCACTGAAGATCTGTCACAGACTTCGAGCGTTCCGACGCTCCAGTGAGGCAGGGGCACGACAGGCCCCAGAAGAGTCCTTGGACAGATGGGCCGCAGCCCTCGGATCGGGGCAAACAGTGGCGATGAGGGGTGGTGGCTGGCAGGCCACCTGCGCAGCCAGCGACTGCAACGGAGGACCCGCGGCAAGCACCGGTCCGGCCCTTGCCGCGGACTGGAGCGGGACAGTGGTGGCTGCCGACAGCACTGAACTAGCCGCGGCCATGGGTAGAAGTGGGGCGGCTGCGGGCGGCGGGGGACAGGCCCCAACCGCGGGCTGACGTGAGGTGGCAACGGCCGCTGGGACCTGCGAGCAGGCCGCAGCTGAGGGTAGGAGCAAGGTGGCAACGGCCGCGAGTGACCGCGGGCAGGCTGCAGCTGCGGGCCGGGGGGAGGCAGCAGCGGCTGCTGATGACCGCAGGCAGGGCAGGCCGCAGCCGCGGGCTGGTGTGAGGCAGCAGCGGCCGCTGGTCGATGCGGGGCAGCGATTCTTGGACGGTCGTCTCGGCGCCATCCCACTGATGTCCAGGGGGAGTGTCTCTCCTGTCTCTGGCCTCCTTCCTGGCTCCGGTGAGTCGCTCTGGCTCTCAGTTGCTCCCACGGTCTCCTGCTCCTTCTGTCCCGTTCTGCTGACTCACCGTGACTCTCGTTCCCCGCCCCTTTTATACCGGCTCCTTTCCCAGCCCACCTGTCAGTCTTACCAGTCAGTCCCTGAACTCTGTCCCCCGGAAACAGTTTCCCCTGGAACCTAGGTGACAGCCCCCTTGGTTCCGACCCGGACACTCGGCGGGGACCCTCTCTCCCACACTCCCCCACCCTGTATGCTCGCTAGTCCTCGGGTGAGGGCTTTAGTAGACTCAAGTTAGTCTTTTGAGACAACAGTTCTTGTCTCCATACGAACTGGTCCTGTTCGTAGCGTTCAGGGGGTTTGCCAGCTGTTGACCGCTCGGAGCGTTTAAGTTCGGTTGTGGTGGAGTTTTCTGGGGTGGTGGATGGTGGTAGGTTGGTTGATTTTGGTGGGGTGGCTGGGTCCACTGCGATATCACTACTTGGATGGCCCGCGGATGCAGCTGGGGAGTCCTCCTCATCATCCAGGTCCCAGACCGCTGATGGGGGGTCGGGGACCTGAGGGGTCGGCTCTGATCGCAGGGGATCAGTGGACACACAGGGCCGTAGCATGTTACGGTGTACAACACGAGTGACAGGCGTGCCGTTTTCTTTGGATTGTATTTCATACACAGGCCCATCAGGGCTTATTTGGCGCAACACTTGGTACGGGTTTTCCTCCCACCGTGGCTCCAACTTGTTTTGGGGGCGCTGATGTAGCACGAGTACCTGATCCCCAGTTTGAAAGTCAATAGGTGGCGGTAGCGCTCCCCCTGGTGTTCTAGGTCCTGGAGCTTTGTATGGACGATTCAATGAAGGGTTTGTAGTCAGTGCCGGTGGCTCCGGACCCAAGAGGATACTCCAGTCCAGGGTTGAGGTTCCTCCGGGTTTAACTCCATTTCTGTGATCCCTTTGCCTTCTCGTCCAAACAGCAGTGAATAGGGGGTATAACCGGTCACCCGCTGCTCTCGGTTGTTGTAAACCCACACCAGTTCACGGACATACTCAGGCCAGCGGGCTTTTCGGTCACTTTCCAAGGTACGGAGCATTTGAATTAGTGTCCGATTAAATCATTCGCAGGCTCCGTTCCCCTGCGGGTGATATGGTGTAGTCCGAGACTTATCGATACCGTAGAGATGATGTTGTTCTTCCATGACTCTACCTAGGAAGCACACTCCCTGATCCAAATGTATTCATTGCGGGCAGCCGTACACTTGGATGAAGTTTTTACAAATCGCATAGGTGGCCAACTCTGCAGTTTGGTCTTGGGTGGGGGTGACCACGGCGAATTTGGTGAAATGATCCACCATAACGAGACAATGTTCATACCCCTGGTATGCGGGACCTATGGTCAGATAGTCCACCGTGAGGAGCTCAAGGGGAGCTGATGTTACGCTTATTTGTACCGGGGCTCGTTGTGCGGGTGGTTTAGCAAGCTCGCATGGGCGGCAGGTTCGGTAAACTTCCTCCACAGCGGCATGTAAGCGTGGGTGGTAAACTATCTGTTGTAACCATTGCAAAGTCTTTTGAGCACCGAAGTGAGCCCCTTTTTCGTGGGCTTCATGCGCCAGTTTGCGTAGGTGGGCTCCGGGCACGACCACCTGCCACGTTGTAGCAGACGTTGTCCGGGACACGGCCTTCCGATATAACAGCCCCTTTCTGATGACTAGTTTTTCCCATTGGTGCAACATTAGCAACATATCCTGAGTCAACATCTGTCTCTGCGAAACAGTGGGCAATTTGCCAGTGCCCACCCATCAGCTCAGGTGTCCAATTTCTCCATCTTCCTGCTGCTGTTGGATCCATCTGTCGCGTGGCTGTTCCAGCACTCCCCGGGGCGGTCCCGGATGGGGCGCTCCCTGCACGGCAGCTGTAAGCATGGCGGTGGTGAGGGCGAATGGCGTCTCTTCTCCTTCCAATTCGTTGTCTCGATTTTTCCCTGGGGTGGTGTGTCGGATCCTGGAGAGGGCGTCAGCGTGCACGTTTTCAGCCCCTGATCTTATAGTTGAACTTAGCAATCCGAGCCACCCACCGCTGCTCCAGAGCCCCCAGTCTGGCATTCTCCAAATGGGCTAGCGGGTTGTTGTCAGTCCGCACCACTACTTCGGAGCCCGCTAGATACTCTGCG
Source organism: Dendrobates tinctorius (assembly GCF_039654945.1). Lineage (NCBI taxonomy): Eukaryota > Metazoa > Chordata > Amphibia > Anura > Dendrobatidae > Dendrobates > Dendrobates tinctorius. Next base: position 18,130,126 of record NW_027361689.1, on the reverse strand, counting down.
AATTGCTCCGTCATTGCCCACACTACCGCGAGGAACTCGAGCTTAAAGGAGCTGTAATTGTCAAGGTTGCGTTCAGAGTCGTGCAGCGACCGGCTGCCATAGGCGATCACTTTTTCTCGGCCGTCCTGAACCTGTGACAACACAGCCCCTAATCCCTGGAGACTCCCGTCGGTATGCAGTAAGAACGGTTGTGAGAAATCTGCATACGCCAACACCGGGGCTTCCGAGGGTGCAGCCTTAAGATCTTGGAATGCATCCTCTTGTGGTTGCTGCCACTGGATCTTCCGCCCATTCGCCCCCGCGCGGGAGCCCCATTTAAAAAACAAATCTGAACTGAGAAAAGTAAGTTAATGTGTATGCACAATGTAAGTGCATATTAACACATGACCATTAACCAGAGAAAACAAAAAGCAAAAAACACAAATATCCTGAACTAAAAAGTAAAAAATGTATACTGCAAATAATGCATAAAGGTAATAATAATAAGGGTATTTAGTAAACATAATTTTGATCAAAATAATGTACAAGCCATCCCGCCACGTCACGGCAACCCTTGTGGGACAGTCCCTACTCTAGTATTTAAAACCTTTTCACTTGCCAAGTGGCGTGAATGTGAACAAGGGTCGAGCGGCTGAACCACTAGTAACAGTTTAGGCCAGACTGGATGGCTTTCCCAGCTCAGAAAGAGGGCGGTCACACCCATATATGCACTGAATGCACAATGAAATGAATAAAAAACAAATCTGAACTGAGAAAAGTAAGTTAATGTGTATGCACAATGTAAGTGCATATTAACACATGACCATTAACCAGAGAAAACAAAAAGCAAAAAACACAAATATCCTGAACTAAAAAGTAAAAAATGTATACTGCAAATAATGCATAAAGGTAATAATAATAAGGGTATTTAGTAAACATAATTTTGATCAAAATAATGTACAAGCCATCCCGCCACGTCACGGCAACCCTTGTGGGACAGTCCCTACTCTAGTATTTAAAACCTTTTCACTTGCCAAGTGGCGTGAATGTGAACAAGGGTCGAGCGGCTGAACCACTAGTAACAGTTTAGGCCAGACTGGATGGCTTTCCCAGCTCAGAAAGAGGGCGGTCACACCCATATATGCACTGAATGCACAATGAAATGAATAAAAAACAAATCTGAACTGAGAAAAGTAAGTTAATGTGTATGCACAATGTAAGTGCATATTAACACATGACCATTAACCAGAGAAAACAAAAGGCAAAAAACACAAATATCCTGAACTAAAAAGTAAAAAATGTATACTGCAAATAATGCATAAAGGTAATAATAATAAGGGTATTTAGTAAACATAATTTTGATCAAAATAATGTACAAGCCATCCCGCCACGTCACGGCAACCCTTGTGGGACAGTCCCTACTCTAGTATTTAAAACCTTTTCACTTGCCAAGTGGCGTGAATGTGAACAAGGGTCGAGCGGCTGAACCACTAGTAACAGTTTAGGCCAGACTGGATGGCTTTCCCAGCTCAGAAAGAGGGCGGCCACACCCATATATGCACTGAATGCACAATGAAATGAATAAAAAACAAATCTGAACTGAGAAAAGTAAGTTAATGTGTATGCACAATGTAAGTGCATATTAACACATGACCATTAACCAGAGAAAACAAAAAGCAAAAAACACAAATATCCTGAACTAAAAAGTAAAAAATGTATACTGCAAATAATGCATAAAGGTAATAATAATAAGGGTATTTAGTAAACATAATTTTGATCAAAATAATGTACAAGCCATCCCGCCACGTCACGGCAACCCTTGTGGGACAGTCCCTACTCTAGTATTTAAAACCTTTTCACTTGCCAAGTGGCGTGAATGTGAACAAGGGTCGAGCGGCTGAACCACTAGTAACAGTTTAGGCCAGACTGGATGGCTTTCCCAGCTCAGAAAGAGGGCGGTCACACCCATATATGCACTGAATGCACAATGAAATGAATAAAAAACAAATCTGAACTGAGAAAAGTAAGTTAATGTGTATGCACAATGTAAGTGCATATTAACACATGACCATTAACCAGAGAAAACAAAAAGCAAAAAACACAAATATCCTGAACTAAAAAGTAAAAAATGTATACTGCAAATAATGCATAAAGGTAATAATAATAAGGGTATTTAGTAAACATAATTTTGATCAAAATAATGTACAAGCCAAGTAAACTGTTACTAGTGGTTCAGCCGCTCGACCCTTGTTCACATTCACGCCACTTGGCAAGTGAAAAGGTTTTAAATACTAGAGTAGGGACTGTCCCACAAGGGTTGCCGTGACGTGGCGGGATGGCTTGTACATTATTTTGATCAAAATTATGTTTACTAAATACCCTTATTATTATTACCTTTATGCATTATTTGCAGTATACATTTTTTACTTTTTAGTTCAGGATATTTGTGTTTTTTGCTTTTTGCTTTCTCTGGTTAATGGTCATGTGTTAATATGCACTTACATTGTGCATACACATTAACTTACTTTTCTCAGTTCAGATTTGTTTTTTATTCATTTCATTGTGCATTCAGTGCATATATGGGTGTGACCGCCCTCTTTCTGAGCTGGGAAAGCCATCCAGTCTGGCCTAAACTGTTACTAGTGGTTCAGCCGCTCGACCCTTGTTCACATTCACGCCACTTGGCAAGTGAAAAGGTTTTAAATACTAGAGTAGGGACTGTCCCACAAGGGTTGCCGTGACGTGGCGGGATGGCTTGTACATTATTTTGATCAAAATTATGTTTAATAAATACCCTTATTATTATTACCTTTATGCATTATTTGCAGTATACATTTTTTACTTTTTAGTTCAGGATATTTGTGTTTTTTGCTTTTTGTTTTCTCTGGTTAATGGTCATGTGTTAATATGCACTTACATTGTGCATACACATTAACTTACTTTTCTCAGTTCAGATTTGTTTTTTATTCATTTCATTGTGCATTCAGTGCATATATGGGTGTGACCGCCCTCTTTCTGAGCTGGGAAAGCCTCCAGTCTGGCCTAAACTGTTACTAGTGGTTCAGCCGCTCGACCCTTGTTCACATTCACGCCACTTGGCAAGTGAAAAGGTTTTAAATACTAGAGTAGGGACTGTCCCACAAGGGTTGCCGTGACGTGGCGGGATGGCTTGTACATTATTTTGATCAAAATTATGTTTACTAAATACCCTTATTATTATTACCTTTATGCATTATTTGCAGTATACATTTTTTACTTTTTAGTTCAGGATATTTGTGTTTTTTGCTTTTTGTTTTCTCTGGTTAATGGTCATGTGTTAATATGCACTTACATTGTGCATACACATTAACTTACTTTTCTCAGTTCAGATTTGTTTTTTATTCATTTCATTGTGCATTCAGTGCATATATGGGTGTGACCGCCCTCTTTCTGAGCTGGGAAAGCCATCCAGTCTGGCCTAAACTGTTACTAGTGGTTCAGCCGCTCGACCCTTGTTCACATTCACGCCACTTGGCAAGTGAAAAGGTTTTAAATACTAGAGTAGGGACTGTCCCACAAGGGTTGCCGTGACGTGGCGGGATGGCTTGTACATTATTTTGATCAAAATTATGTTTACTAAATACCCTTATTATTATTACCTTTATGCATTATTTGCAGTATACATTTTTTACTTTTTAGTTCAGGATATTTGGGAGCCCCATTTAGCAGGTCCTGTAGGGCTCTGGCTCGGCGTGCAAAATTCTTCACGAACCGACGGTAGTAGCAGGCCAGCCTCAGGAAGGCTTGCACGTCCTTCACCGTCTCGGGGGTAGGCCACCCCTGGATGGTGGCAACCTTTTCCAGGCATGGTCTGACACCCTCCACCGAGACGACATGCCCCAGATATTCGATCTGGGTGCGGAACAGGTGGCATTTCTGGGGCTTTAACTTCAACTCGTACTTTTCCAGCCAGCCGAGCACCTGCCCCAACCGCCGCAGGTGGTCCTCGAACGTGGCGGAATAGATGATGATATCATCCAGGTATATCAGCGTGGCTTTGAAGTTGAGATCTCCTAGACACCGCTCCATCAACCGTTGGAAGGTTCCTGGGGAGTTGGCCAGCCCGAGCGGCATACGGTTGAACTCAAACAACACCATGGGAAGAATAAATGCTGTCTTGGCTCTGTCTTCTTCCGACATCGGCACCTGCCAGTACCCACTGGCCAGGTCTAGAGTTGAGAAGTATGTTGCATTTCCTAAGGCAGACAGAGACTCTTCTATGCGGGGCAGTGGATACGAATCCTTGACGGTGCAGGCGTTCAACCTCCGATAGTCCACACAAAAACGCAGGGTGCCGTCTTTTTTGTGTACCAACACAATGGGGGCCACACAGGGGCTCTGGCTTTCTCGTATGACCCCCTTCCGGAGCATTTGGGCTAGTAGGGTTTTCACCTCTTGGTATAGCTGTGGAGGGATTTGCCAATATCGTTCCCGGATGGGGGCCGCTCCTGCCGTGGGGATTCCATGTGTGATGGCCGTGGTGCATCCAAAGTCGGCCTTGTGGCTAGCGAAGACACTGTAATGCTGTCCGAGAAGTGTCTCTACCTGGAGAAGTTGGGCTGGCATTAGGCCGGAGAGCTCGGCCCGCATTCTCTCCAGGATGGTTCGACCTTTCTCCTGGGTCGAGGACTCTGCAGTCTGCAGGGTCCGTATAGTTACTGCCCAAGGATCCTCGGGCTACACCTTCAACTGGACTGTGGGGGCTGGCAGCACCTCCTCCAAAGGCGTTACTAGTTTGTCCATTTCGCCTCGGGGCTTCAAGACGATATCTTGGTCTTTCAGGTTGATGCAACGCACCTGGACGGTCCCTTCCCGCACCGTGGCCAGGAAGCGAGCTACCAGTATGCCAGGGTGCTGGCGCTCCGAGTAACATGGCTCCACCTGCATATTCACGCCCTCCAATGGCATTGGGGCGCGGATCGGCAGGGCCACCACCATCTGCCCTGGGGGAAGCACTAGCAGGGGAGCTGCCGGCATGATGATTTTGCCCAGCGCCTCGCCCTCCTGGCAATTCTGGAGCACTCGCGCCTCCTGCACCAACTGCTGGAAGACCTGCCCTTGGGCCGTGCGGGAACCCCACTGGCTCAGGGTCTCCTGCGTGGGGTCGTTGAGGAGTATGTTGCCGAACTCCCGTAATATGTTCATACCCAAGATAACTGGATGGCGGTCGCTAGTTTTTCCTTGGGTCAGGACCACTCCCCGGCGGCTGAGGGGTTTACCACACAGCGTCATTTGGAGCCATACCACTCTGGCGACAGGAATCGGCAGTTGGTTTGCGGCTACCAGCTTTATCATGGGCCCCCACTAGGACTTCGCTGCCTTCGGGAAATGCTGCCGAAAGTAGGTTGCAGGCATGGTCGTTACTTGCGACCCCGTGTCTACTAGGCACCGTACCGCGTGGCCCTCGACTTCTGCCCATACTACTGGGCACTTGGCGACCAGATCTTCGGGACTTCCACCACCCCTTGTTGTGGCTTCCGGCTCTGAGCGGCGTCCCCCTTGCCTGGAGCCTTCTAGTTTAATGTCCGTCGGGGTGGGTATCTCCCATGCCGCGGACACTCTCGTGCGAAGTGGCCCGGTTCTCCGCACTCATAACACCGGAACTGTGAGGCCCGGCTGCCCCGGGCATTGAAGCCAGGCCGCCCAGGCGTGGGATCAGTTCTCTTCTTTACTTCGGCCAGCTCGCCTCGGATACTCTTCAGCTCCTGTCTCACTTCCTCAATCCACTGGGGCTCTCCGGCAGCGTTCACGGCTGCCTCCATGCCCCGGGCCTTCCCCACGGGGACCGTCATCCCCTGCTCCTGCTCTCGTACCCGGGCCTGACTCCCCACCTCAGAGAAAGCTATACGTGGATTCACTCGGATCTGCTCCCGCAATGCCTGTTTTATTAACGGGTCCCGGAGTCCAGTCACTAACAGGTCACGTAGGGTAATGTCGATAGGTCCTACCCCTAATCCGTCCTTCCGCTCGATGGCTGTGTTTAACTCCTGGAGGACATGCATATACTGGGTGATGGTCTCCCCCTCTCTCTGCATTCGACTGAACAACTGGGTCCTCAACTTTCCCACGTTTGTTCGATCCTCATGAGTTTCTTCCAGAATCCGCAAGACCCTAGCAAAGGTGTTGCGGTGTCCTGGGGGTCTCAACATTACCAAATTCTGGGCTTCCCCATCTAATGCCATGAGAGCTACCTCCGCTTCTAAATCAGGGGTCATTGGATGCATGTGGAAGAGCCCCCGCATGCGCTCTGTCCAGCTCCACAACAGGGTATTGGAGCCGGAAAACCGTGGCAGGTTGCTTTGCATAGCCCCCAAAGAAATGCTGGACCGGGGGCCCCCATTATCGGTGGCGCCTGCGGCCTCACTTTGGTCGGGAGTACCGCTGTCTGCGCTCGGAGACTGCATCCTTCCAACTATGCCAAATGTGGTACTAGCAGGTACGCAGGATGCAGTGACGGGACACGAGACGGTCTTGTGCTTTTGTTAACAACCGAACAAGATAACAGGAATTGTCCTCGCAGGGACTCAATAGAAGCAAACACAGAAATATAAGAACATGGCTATGTCCGGCAAAACTGGTCACTATAGGGCCGCGGTATGGCCGACTACGGGTCCTTAACTATATGGTGTCACTTAACTGGCTTGACGTCCCTCGGCGTCCCGGATGTTGGCCCAACCGCTGAAGATCTGTCGCAGACTTCGAGCATTCCGACGCTCTGGTGAGGTAGGGGCACGACAGGCCCCAGAAGAGTCCTTGGACAGATGGGCCGCTGCCCCCGGATCGGGGCAAATAGCGGCGATGAGCGGTGGCGGCTGGCAGGCCACAGCCAGCGACTGCAACGGAGGACCTGCGGTGAGCACCGGCCCGGCCCTTGCCGCGGACTGGAGCAGGATAGTGGTGGCCGCCGATGGCACTGAACTAGCCGCGGCCATAGGTAGAAGCGGGGCGGCTGCGGGCGGCGGGGGACAGGCCCCAGCCGCGGGCTGACGTGAGGCAGCAGCGGCCACTGGAACCCGCGGGCAGGCCGCAGCTGTGGGCAGGAGCGAGGCGGCAACGGCCGTGAGTGACCACGGGCAGGCCACAGACACGGGCTGGAGTAAGGCGGCAGAGGCCGCTGGTCGATGCGGGGCAGCGGTTCTCGGACGGTCATCTCGGCGCCGTCCCACTGATGTCCAGGGGGAGTGTCTCTCCTGTCTCTGGCCTCCTTCCTGGCTCCGGTGAGTCGCTCTGGCTCTCAGTTGCTCCCACAGTCTCCTGCTCCTGTCCCGTTCTGCTGACTCACCGTGACTCTTGTTCCCCGCCCCTTTTATACCGGCTCCTCCCCCAGCCCACCTGTCAGTCTTACCAGTCCGTCCCTGAACCTGTCCCCCGGAAACAGTTTCCCCTGGAACCTAGGAGACGGTCCCCTTGGTTCCGACCCGGACACTCGGCGGGGACCCTCTCTCCCACAAGTACCGAGGACTGGCTCATGATTTATTCCTTCCTAAGACCATACTGAGGGCCAGTGGGCACTCATTATGGATGGAAGGAAGGCGATTCCGGCAGCTAAATAGAAAAAGGTTCTTTACAGTTAGAGCAACCTGACTGTGTAATGCCGACCACAAGAGGTAGTAATGGCAGATACTAACATCTTTTAAAAAAGGGCTGGACGATTTCCTCGATACACATTACTTTGCGGGTTATAGCTAAATGGCAAAATGTACAATTGGTGGAGAAAGGTTAAACTTGATGGACCTGGGTCTTTTTTCAACCTATGTAAGTATGTAAGAAATGACAAGTGCAACCCGCCCCTGAAAATAACTTACTTTATGTTCCTGCCGAAAAAATATATAATCACTACCTTAATGTATTTACTTTCCAATTATGTAGAGGAAATACGTACATTTATTTTCTGTTTCAACCACTTAATGCAATTCTCTGCAAATAATGATATACTGTACTTCAGAAAATTCCACTTTCAAAAACACATCGTGGAGCATTTCTGTTATTTGCGAGGAAATTTAATCAGCCATTACCGCCTCCTCATTTTTTCTGTGCGAACATTTCGAACTAAGAGCTGTAAAAAAAATCATGTTATCGTCCCGTCACACTTTGCATTTTATTTTATGTTTCCTGCCCTTTAATATGTTTTCAAGTTAGACAAAAAGTAAAGAATCACATAACACATTTATTTTAATTTATTTAAGAAGCAACGCTATCCAGCACTCACACACGTGTCAGTCATTGTCCCCCAGGTGCCTAAGGGCTCATTCACATGTCTGTTTTTTACTTATGTGATTTTCGTGGATAGCACTCCTGCCTATAATAGTGAATGGGGGTGTTCACATCAACGTGATTTTTCATGGAATGAATGTTGAGCGCAAAATCGCAGAGACAGGTCCGGTATTGATCCAACTGTTGGATCAAAATCCGCAATACAAATTTATGGGTCCGTGAAAAAATCAGACAGCAATCAGATGCCATCCGTTCTTTCCAGACTGCTAGATAGGAAAAGATTGAGAAACTTTTTCTGGGTTTCTCATCCAAGAAAAATTGATGAAACTTGGACCAAACTTGAAAACTAATAACGCTCTGATACAAAATCACTGATAAGACTTGGACCAATTTTCTTGTACGAGGTGCATAATCAGGGCCGGCCCGAACGTATAGGCGAACTAGGTGGCCGCCTAGGGCGCCGACCCAAAGGGGGCGCCAGAGAAAAAATAGAAAAATTATAAAAAATCTTTTCAAAAGGCAAAAAGTTTTAGGGATGGAAAGAAAAGTGTACATATTTAAGGGCAAATATGACGCAAGAGAGGTTGGTTGGGTTGGCAACAATTTCGATAGAATCTGAAGTTGCTAAACAAATTAATCTCGGTGACTTAGTGTCATCCTTTTAAAAAAAAAAAGGAAAGGAAACAAAAATTTTAATTACCTATGGTCGTTTTTGTTTTGTATTATTGATTACTTTGTATATATTTGTCCTATACAACTTCTCAGAAGATTAAAGAGTTAGGAGAGAGTTAATTAATCATTGTTGTTGTGGTTTATTTTGCTCCTAAATTTATATCCCAAGTTTTCATCTACTGCCAAGAATAGTAGGGGCGCAACAAAATAGTTTCGCCTAGGGCGCCGTAATCTCTCGGGCCGGCCCTGTGCATAATTGAAGCCGCCTCCTGAAACAGGGCAGTGTAAATCTATTTTCTCTTTTCTAGTCCTGAGTACTTACTAGATTGGTTAGCCAGAATGGTGCGTTCGCACAATTTGTGTGCACCATTTTTCAAGGGATCGGGAACTATGATATCAGTCATATATGTTTAACTCCGAAACGCTGCAGCGATACAGAAAACAAAATGTCCGAGCTGTACCGGAAGACTAGTCAGATAGGTGGGTGCCGGTAGATTCTCCCTGCTCATTACCCTGGAGTGACAGGTCTCTGCCTACAAGTGCATGCAGGGAGAAACCTGTCAGTCGCTGGCACTGGGCAAGGAGAAGCTGTCAGGGACCAGCCTTTCTGACTAGCCTCCCGTGCAGCTTGGTCCCCTATTTTCTTCTCTGACTCACAGCAGAGTTTCAGAGTTCGTACCTGACTGAAATCATACAATGCCTGATATATGCTGTCAGGTTCCCTTTAAATGAAATGGGTTCACACATGAATGTAACTGCTCATTCAATCTCTATGGATTTGGTGGAGATAGCCAAGTATAGTACTGAATAGTATGGCAGCACCCATGAATGTCTCTACATCCAACCAGAAGACACTAGTCCCCAGTTCTGGCCATTGGAGAAGGACTTGGCTATCAAACTCCCATCAAGATAGTGGACAGGTGATAATGTGTACTAACACCTTTTAACTCCCATTTTTTGCTTTTTCTGTCGACCTTGGTATCCAGGAGTTCCAATATAAGTCTATAATTCTAATTACTATATTATTATTTTATATATTAGCCTAAAATCATGAGTCTTTTTTCCAACCTGCATATGGCTGTTTTAGGTTTGTTAGCATTCAACAGAACTATAAGAAACAGTGGTTGTATATAGAAATTAGACAGCATAGTAAGTAAAATTACTAAGGTGGGGTGGAAAAAATCAGAGACTCTAAGATTGATAATGTTAGGCGTCAGATTCCTGTAGCTACACAGCAGGAGACAAGAGCCTCACATACTGCTTTGCAGCAAGTCATTCCTGAGGCTGTCCCGCTGCCGCTCCACTGAGCATGCTCATGAGACGATCTCCCATTGGAGCTCGGGAGTCACGTGCTCAGGTCCTTCCCCTGATCTGATTGGTCCATCTCAGAGATCTGGAAGGTCCCGGCAGCGCACAGTTATAAAAGGACCGCATGGCCGAACGGCCATGCGCTAGTATAGACTTTACTTGCTAGATGTGTGAATGGTGACAGATGTATGATTCTGGTGACTGACTCATTTGAAACCCCTTCCCTCTGATATTACGTATGTGGATAGGGAATTATTTCAGCAGTCAGCGGCAGTCAGTGGCAAGCCTTAGGCCACTGTGCACACCGCGCCTCAACACCAGCGTCCGATCGTGCTACTCCACATGGCACTATCGTCTCGCGGCAGTGTCCTACGCTGTGCTGCAGTTGCAGCTCCCTTTGGCGCCCGCAGTTGCCACGCCGCACACACGATAGGTCTAGACGGATGCAGTTCCTTCTGCCTTTGGTCCTGCACCTGTGACCTAATACCGTGTGTGCATATATATGAGACCTGTGACGCTAACAGGCTCAGCCTTTTTGTGTTTACTCCTGCTGGCATCTCTGTGGTTAAACAGTGATTGCTCTGCGCACCTGGGTGACATTTTACCCCGTGCGCATTATATCGCCATATAGCACGTCTGCCATTACTCAGCAGCAGTTATAACAACTACTGCACGGTGGACCCCGAGCGGCGAATGCACTTTATTATTTATTTTATTTAGTGCGTTCCGCCGTTCCTAACAGATAAGTGAAGCACTGCCTTTTAAAACTATGGGTAACATGAAGGATCAATGGTTAGCTATGGTGCCTTGCAACACTGGGAGCTAGTCAAGGACAACATCTGTATCGAGTTCGTATGTCCAACTGGTCTTGTCTTCTACTGTGGGAATGCATTTTTTTTATACTTCTCAAGTATTGTCAACTACTGCACCCAATTAGAACCCAAAAATTGAACATAGTAGATCAAACTTTCCATGGGTATCTGATTTTAGTTGGCATTTCTAACACTTGATTGTCTCATTGTAGGAAGATGGATTGGGCTGGTGGTACCTTTCTTGCGCCGGTTCCAGAACTGTCGGGGCTGTCACCATTGCTGCAAGCGTTCTGATCCGGACAGAACTATGCACTGGACTGTAGGAGGCGTGTCGGGGATAAAAGGGACAGTGCGGCGGACTTGGCGGGAAGACTGAGTGCACCGCAGGAGAAAGTTGGTTCACTCTCCTGTCAGCGTCGCGATACCGCAGTAACGTGCTGTATTTCCCCGGCCTAAGCGCTCACTGACTGTGAGCAGACAGTAGCTGTGAGTCCACTCACCCCTGACACCAAGAAGCCTCCTCTCACCATCTCGCTGATTGCCGTGCCCTCGCAGCCTAACACTGACCTGGTGCCTCACACAGAGCTGGGCAGTTTCACCCCCGCGCCACCGATAAACTGAGCCACATGTTAGTGATTCCACAGACTGTGACACCGCATATCCGTCAACCCGGTAACGCAGGACCACGCTTAGGAGAGCCTGGATACGCCGCTTTCGTCGGAAGCAAGCTCTTCAACTATCTTCAGGAACACCCCAGAGACTTTACGCGTCACCTTCACCTACGTGGACGCCACCGCGGGATTGCACGCCTTCACAGCTAGGACACCAGCAGACTGACAAGTTTACCTGTTTCCTATATAGACATAATATTCAGTATTTACTCTCTATTAACCCATTACCTCCCTGCGTGGAGTATTCCCTGTAATAAACCCGTTAACTCTTGTTCTGCCTCCTGCTTGTCAAAGCATCCTCCGTTTCCTGCTATCTCACATCATGTAAAGGTATTGAGAAAAAATGTTCTAAAGCAACCTTTATAGCCATCTGAAATGTCTAGTGCATGACCTGCTTTTCTTTTATTACTGTATGTATAAATTAATAATTTTAATTAATTTTGCACAACCGATATTTAAGATTTTTACTATCACTCACCCTATAAATCTCAGATACTTAGCCATATTCAAGCAAACTTTGCAATTATATATCCTCCTAATATCCTCCTGTTCTAACCTCTGCATGGCATCCTGCTCTAACAAGCCTTTCTCCTGGTATCGTTTTCTGTGGACAAAGACCTTAATAGATGAAAGTTGGACGATTTTGATGGGAACCGGGTAACTGTCGAATATGTTTGGTGTCTCCTAACTAAAGAACATTTATTTATTTTTTATAGTGCTTTGAAGAAACCACTATATTGTAATCCGAACGCTGCTAACTTATTCTTATTATTTAGTTGATTTCCGCAAATAATGCAGCCCGAACCGCTACACGCACAGACTACGTTAAGGTGTCGTTTCGAAGCCAGCGTCCACGAGAGGTGTGCTAAGTATTGTTCGTGTCAATCAGATTTGTAGTTTTTGCACAATTTGCGTTTGAAATTTTTTTTTCCCGTCATTGGAATGCACTGTCTCAATGCTTTTCAATGGGAAAATGTTGCCACAGTCAAAACATGCCCTGAGGCGATTGAAATGGCAGTTAAGCTCATTGATATGCGCAGGCAGACCCAGTTACTATGCCAACGCCTACGAACTTCACATGACCTCTCCAGGACACAGTTTCTAGCAGATAATATCAGCTCTTAAAGCGAAACCCACAGCACAAATGCAAATCTAGCTTCATCACATGACGCATGCCCCTGAGAGAGAATGTGCGCCAAAGTGGATTTAGAAGCCCAGTGGGCAAAACTAGCTCTTAAAAGGGCCGACGCGCCAAAGTGATTCTAAAGGGGCCCCGCACACCAAATCGGACCCTAAGGGGCCCCACCCACAAAATCGGACCCCGAGGGGCCTCGCCCACCAAATCGGACCTTGAGGGGTCCCGCCCACCAAATAGGACGAAGAGTGGCCCCGCCCACCAAATCGGACCCTGAGGGGCACCGCCCAGCAATTCAAGCCCTGAGGAGCCCAGGCCGCCGAATCGGACCCTGAGGGGCCCCTCCCACCAAATCGGACCCTGAGGGGCCCCGCCCACAAAATTGGACCCAGAGGGGCTCCGCCCACCAAATCGGACCCTGAGGGGCCCCGGCCACCAAATCGGACCCAGAGTGGCCCCGCCCACCAAATCGGACCCTGAGGGGCCCCGGCCACCAAATCAGACCCTGAGAGGCCCAGCCCACCCGCCCACCAAATCGGACCCTGAGTGTCCCCGCCCACCAAATCGGACCCAGAGTGGCCCGCCCTCCAAATCGGACCCTGAGGAGCCCCGCCCACCAAATCAGACCTAGAGTGGCCCCGCCCACCAAATCAGACCCTGAAGGGCCACGCCCACCAAATTAGACCCAGAGTGGCCCCAACCAGAAAATCAGACCCTGAGGGGCCCCGGCCACAAAATAGGACCCTGAGGGGCCCCAGCCACAAAATCGGACCCTGAGGGGTCCCGGCCACAAAATCGGACCCTGAGGGGCCCCACCCACAAAATCGGACCCTGAGGGGCCCCACCCACAAAATCGGACCCTGAGGGGCCCCGGCCACAAAATCGAACCTCAAGGGGCCCCAGTCACCAAATCGGACCCCGAGGGGCCCCTGCCCACCAAATCGGACCCTGAGGGGCCCCGCTCACCAAATCGGACCCTGAGGTGCCCCGTCCACTAAATCGGACCCTGAGTGATCCCATCGACCAGTTCAAGTCCTGAGGGGCCCCACAGGCCAAAGTGGCCCCTGAGAGGCACCCACAGTTAAAACGGATCCTGAGTTGAAAGTCTTGCAGGGGCAGCAGGAAAGTCTCTCTTAAAGGGGCAGCCCGGGCTCCATTTCAAAGCACTATCTGTACTTCCTTCAGGAAATACACATCTAGTTGATTTTCCGCAATTAATGTGGCCCGAATCGCTACACGCACAGACTCCGTTGAGGTGTCGTTTCGAAGCCAGCGTCCACGAGTGGTGTGCTAAGAAATTTTCGTGTCGATCGGATTTGTAGTTTTTGCGCAATTTGCGATTGAAAAAACATTTTCATTCAATGTATTTCAATGGGAAAATGTTGCCACAGGGAAAACATGCCCTGAGGCGATTCAAATGGCAGTTAAGCTCATTGATTTGCGCAGGCAGACCCAGTTACTATGCCAACGCCTACGAACTATACATGACCTCTCCAGGACAGAGTTTCTGGCAGATAATATCAGCTCTTAAAGCGAAACCCACAGCACAAATGCAAAGCTAGCTTCATCACATAATGCATGCTCCTGAGAGAGAATGTGCGCCAAAGTGGATTTAGAAGCCCAGTGAGCCAAACTGGCTCTTAAAGGGCTGATGCGCCAAAGTGATTCTTAAAGGGCTGGCGCACCGAAATGAGTCTTAAAAGGCCTGCGCGCCAAATCGAAAGCTGAGTGACCCCAGGCTCCAAATCGGAGGCTGAGCCACCCCGGCCTCCAAATCGAAGGCTGATCGACCCTGGCCTCCAAATCAGAGACTGATCCACCCTGGCCTACAAATCGGACCCAGAGTGTCCCCGCCCACCAAATCAGACCCAGAGTGGCCCCGCCCACCAAATCAGACCCAGAGTGGCCCTGCCCACCAAATCGGACCCTGAGGGGCCCGCCCACCAAATCGGACCCTGAGGGGCCCCGCCCACCAAATCGGACCCTGAGGAGCCCCGCCCACCAAATCAGACCAAGAGTGGCCCCACCCCCAAAATCGGACCAAGAGTGGCCCCACCCAGGAATCGGACCCTGAGGGGCCCCATCCACAAAATCGGACCCTGAGGTGCCCCACCCACAAAATCGATCCCTGAGGGGCTCCGGCCAAACAATCGGATCCTGAGGGGACCCACCGACAAAATCGGACCCTGAGGGGCCCCACCCACAAAATCGGACCCTGAGGGGCCCCACCCACAAAATCGGACCCTGAGGGATCCCGGCCACCAATTCAAGCCCTGATGAGCCCAGGCCACCGAATCAGATCCTGAAGGGCCCCACCCACCAAATCAGACCCTGAGGCCAAAGTGGCCCCTTACAGGCACCAACAGTTAAAACGGATCCTGAGTTGAAAGTCTTGCAGGGGCAGTAGGCAAGTCTCTCTTAAAGGGGCAGCCCAGGCACCATATCAAAGCACTATCTGTACTTCCTTCAGGAAATACACTTCTAGTTATAGTGGTTTGAAAAAACCACTATATTGAAATCCGAACACTGCTAACTTATTATAGTGGTTTGAAAAAAACACTATATTGTAATCCGAGCGCTGCTAACTTATTCTTCCTTTTATAGTGGTTAGAAAAAACCACTATATTGTAATCCGAACGCTGCTAACTTATTCTTCTTCATCTTATTATTATTCAGTTGATTTCCGCAATTAATGCGGCCCGAACCGCTACACGCACAGACTTCGTTGAGGTGTCGTTTCGAAGCCAGCATCCACGAGAGGTGTGCTAAGTATTTTTCGTGTGGATCGGATTTGTAGTTTTTGCGCAATTTGTGTTCGAAAAAACATTTTCCTCAATGCATTTCAATGGGAAAATGTTGCCACAGGGAAAACATGCCCTGAGGCGAAATGGCAGTTAAGCTCATTGATATGCGCAGGCAGACCCATTTACTATGCCAACGCCTACGAATTTCACATGACCTCTGCAGGACAGAGTTTCTGGCAGATAGTTTCAGCTCTTAAAGCGAAACCCACAGCACAAATGCAAATCTAGCTTCATCACATGACGCATGCCCCTGAGAGAGAATGTGCGCCAAAGTGGATTTAGAAGCCCAGTGAGCCAAACTGGCTCTTAAAGGGCCGACGCACCAAAGTGATTCTTAACCCCTTTCCTTCATTGGACGCAATATTCCGTCCATGTGACCTGGGCCTTAAGTACCATGGACGGAATATTACGTCTAGCGCGATCAGTGGCTGCCACCTGGTGAGCACCGCTGATCGCGGCTGGGTGTCAGCTGATTATCACAGCTTACACCTGGCATAATGTGTCAGGGGCTGTCACGGACCGCCCCCGACACGTTAACCCCTTGCACACCGCAATCAAACACGATCGCGGTGTACCGGGGGTTAAAGGGAAGCATCGGCAGGGAGAGGGCTCCCTCCGTGCTTCCCTGAGCCCCCCACAGCAGCGCAATGTGCAGCGCTGCTGCGGGGGTCTCTTTCCCTACAGGTCCCCGGATCCAAGATGGCGACGGGGACCTTCGGGGGCCTGTAGGGAGCAGACTTCCTCAGTGCCTGCAAAGCGCAGGCATGAGGAAGTCTGCGTCTAAGCCTGTGACAGATTGCTGATCTGTCACAGTGATCTGTGATGTGACAGATCAGCGATCTGTCACAGGACAGTGATGTCCCCCCTGGGACAATGTAATAAAGTTAAAAAAAAAGTGTAAAAATAATTTTTAAAAAATCGCTAAATAAATGTAAAAAAAAAAAAATATTCCCTAATTATTTTTTTTGAAATAATAATAAAAAAACAATAAAAGTACACATATTTGGTATCACCGCGTCCGTACCGACCTGCCCTATAAAACTGTCCCATTAGTTAACCCCTTTAGTGAACCCCTTAAAAATAAAAAACGAAGCAAAAAATAATGATTTATTATCATACTGCCGAACAAAAAGTGCAATAACGCGCGATCAAAAAGACGCATATAAATATCCATGGTACCGCTGAAAACGTCATCTTGTCTTGCAAAAAAAGAGCTACCACACAGCATCATCAGAGAAAAAAATAAAAAAGTTATAGCTCGCAGAATAAAGCGATGCAAAAATAATTATTTTTTTATATAAAATTGTTTTTATTGCATAAAAGCGCCAAAACATAAAAAAAGACATAAATGAAGTATCACTGTAACCGTACTGACCCGAAGAACAAAACCGCTTTATCAATTTTAACGCACGCGGAACGGTGTAAACGCACCCCCCAAAAGAAATTCATGAAATGCTGGTTTTTGTTCATTCTGCGTCGCAAAAATCGGAATAAAAAGCGATCAAAAATGTCACGTGCCCGAACATGATACCAATAGAAAGCGTCAACTCGTCCCACAAAAAATAAGACCTCACATGACTCAGTGGGTCAAAATACGGAAAAAATATAGCTCTCAATATGTAGAGATGCAAAAACTATTTTTACAATAAAAAGCATCTTTTAGTGTGTGACAGCTGCCAAAAATAAAAACCACCACAAATAGTAAATCAAACCCCCCGTTATCAACCCCTTAGTTAGGGAAAAATAATAAAATTAAAAAAATGAATTTATTTCTATTTTCCCGTTAGGGTTAGGGCTAGGGCTGAGATTAGGGTTAGGGGTGTGTTGGGGTTAGGGTTGGAGTTAGAATTGGGGGGTTTTCACTGTTTGGGCACATCAGGTGCTCTCCAAACGCAACATGGCGTCTGATCTCAATTCCAGCCAATTCTGCGTTGAAAAAGTCAAACGGCGCTCCTTCCCTTCCAAGCTCTGCCATGAGCCCAAACAGTGTTTTACCCCCACATATGGGGTATCAGCCTACTCAGGACAAATTGCAAAACAACTTTCGGGGTCCTATTTGTCCTGTTGCCCTTAGGAAAATAAAAAACTGGGGGCAAAAATATCATTTTTGTGGAAAAAATAAGATTTTTTTATTTTCACGAACGGGCGTTATAAACTTCTGTGAAGCACTGGGGGAGTCCAAAGTGCTCAACACACATCTAGATAAGTTCCTGAGGGGGTCTAGTTTCCAAAATTGGGTCATTTGTGGGGGGTTTCCACTGTTTATGTACATTAGGGGCTCTCCGAAGGCAACATGACACCCGCAGACCATTCCATCAAAGTCTGCATTCCAAAACGTCACTACTTCCCTTCTGAGCCTCAATGTGTGCCCATACAGTAGTTTTCTCCCACATATGAGGTATCAGGGTATTCAGGACAAATTGGACAACAACGTTTGGGGTCCATTTTCTCCTGGTACCCTCGGGAAAATAGAAAAAAGGGGACTAAATGATCATGTTTGTGGAAAAAATACGATTTTTTTATTTTCCCGCCCGGGCGTTATAAACTTCTGTGAAGCACGGGGGGGGGGGGGTGCTCACCACACATCTAGATAAGTTCCTTAGGGGGTCTAGTTTCCAAAATGGGGTCACTTGTGGGGGGATTCCACTGTTTAGGTACATCAGGGGCTTTCTAAATACGACATGGTGTTCAATCTCAATTCCAGCCAAAAAAGTCAAATGGCGCTGCATCCCTTCCGAGCTCTGCCATGCGCACAAATAGTGGTTTACCCCCACATGTGGGGTATCAGCGCACTCAGGACAAATTGCACAGTATCTTTTAGGGTCCTGTTACCCTTGGAAAAATAAGAATTGAGGGTGAAAAGATCATTTTTGTGGAAAAAATATGATTTTGTAATTGTATGGCTGTACGTTATAAACTTCTGTGAAGCCCTTGGGGGTTCAAAGTTCTCACCAAACATCTAGATAAGTTCCTTGGGGGGGTCTAGTTTCCAAAATGGTGTCATTTGTGGGGGGTTTCCACTGTTTTGGTACATCAGGGGCTTTCCAAACACGACATGGTGTCCGATCTCAATTCCAGCCAAAAATGTCAAATGGCGCTGCTTCCCTTCCGAGCTCTGCCATGCGCCCAAATAGTCGTTTACACCCACATATATGGTATCAGCGTACTCAGGACAAATTGCACAATAACTTTTAGGGTCCTGTTACCCTTGGGAAAATAAGAATTGAGGGTGAAAAGATCATTTTTGTGGAAAAAATATGATATATAATTGTACGGCTGTACGTTATAAACTTCTGTGAAGCCCTTGTGGGTTCAAAGATCTCACCACATATCTACAGTCATGGCCAAAAGTTTAGAGAATGATACAAATATTAATTTTTACAAAGTCTACTGCTTCATTTTTTTCTAATGGCAATTTGCATATACTCCAGAATGTTATAAAGAGTGATCAGCTTAACAGCAATTACTTGCAAAGTCAATATTTGCCTAGAAAATTAACTTTATCCCCCAAAACACATTTCAACATCATTGCAGCCCTGCCTTAAAAGGACCAGCTAACATCGTTTCAGTGATTGCTCCATTAACACAGGTGTGGGTGTTGATGAGGACAGGGTTGGAGATCAATCTGTCATGATTAAGTAAGAATGACACCACTGGACACTTTAAAAGGAGGCTGGCGCTTGGCATCATTGTTTCTCTTCTGTTAACCATGGTTATCTCTAAAGAAACACGTGCAGTCATCATTGCACTGCACAAAAATGGCCTAACAGGGAAGAGTATCGCAGCAAGAAAGATTGCACCTCAGTCAACAATCTATCGCATCATCAAGAACTTCAAGGAGAGAGGTTCCCTTGTTGCCAAAAAGGCTCCAGGGCGGCCAAGAAAGACCAGCAAGCGCCCGGACCGTCTCTTAAAAGTGTTTCAGCTGCGGGATCGGGCTACCAGCAGTGCAGAGCTTGCTCAGGAATGGTAGCAGGCAGGTGTGAGTGCATCTGCACGCACTGTGAGGCGGAGACTCTGGGAGCAAGGCCTGGTCTCAAGGAGGGCAGCAAAGAAGCCACTTCTCTCCAGAAAAAACATCATGGACAGACTGATATTCTGCAAGAGGTACAGGGAGTGGACTGCTGAGGACTGGGGTAAAGTCATTTTCTCTGATGAATCCCCTTTTCGAATGTTTGGGACATCTGGAAAACGGCTTATTCGGAGAAGACCAGGGGAGCGCTACCACCAGTCTTGTCTCATGCCAACTGTCAAGCATCCTGAAACCATTCATGTGTGGGGTGGCTTCTCAGCCAAGGGAATGGGCTCTCTCTCAGTCTTGCCTAAAAACACAGCCATGAATAAAGAATGGTACCAGAATGTCCTCCAAGAGCAACTTCTCCCAACCGTCCAAGAGCAGTTTGGCAATCAACAATGCCTTTTTCAACATGATGGAGCACCTTCCAATAAAGCAAAGGTGATAACTAAATGGCTCAGGGAACAAAACATAGAGATTTTGGGACCATGGCCTGGAAACTCCCCAGATCTTAATCCCATTGAGAACTTGTGGTCAATCATCAAGAGACGGGTGGACAAACAAAAACCTTCAAATTCAGACAAAATAAAAGCATTGATTTTGCAAGAATGGACTGCTATCAGTCAGGATTTGATCCAGAAGTTGATTGAGAGCATGCCAGGGAGAATTGCTGAGGTCCTGACGAAGAAGGGTCAACACTGCAAATATTAACTTGCTGCATTAACTCATTCTAACTGTCAATATAACCTTTTGTTACTCATAATATGAAAACATCTGACAAACACACATAAAAACCAGAGGGCAGCAGATCATGTGAAAATATAATATTTGTGTCATTCTCTAAACTTTTGGCCATGACTGTAGATAAGTTCCTTGGGGGGGTCTAGTTTCCAAAATTGGGTCACTTGTGGGGGGTTTCCACTGTTTAGGTACATCAGGGACTCTCCAAACGTGACATGGCGTCCGATCAGAATTCCAGCCAATTTTGCATTGAAAAAGTCAAACGGCGCTCCTTCCCTTCTGAGCTCTGCCATGTGCCGAAACAGTGGTTCCCCCCACATATCAGGTATCAGCGTACTCAGGACAAATTGCACAATAGCTTTTCCAGTCCAATTTCTCCTTTAACCCTTGGTAAAATAAAAAAAATTGAACTTGAAATATTTTTTTTGTGAAAAAAAGTTAAATGTTCATTTTTTTTTAAATATTCAAAAAATTCCTGTGAAACACCTGAAGGGTTAATAAACTTCTTGAATGTGCTTTTGAGCACCTTGAGGGTTACAGTTTTTAGAATGGTGTCACTTTTGGGTATTTTCTATCATATACACCCCTCAAAGTGGCTTCAAATGTGATGTGGTCGTAAAAATAAAATGGTGTTGTAAAAATGAGAAATCACTGGTCAACTTTTAACCCTTATAACTTCCTAACAAAAAAAAATGTTGGTTCCAAAATTGTGCTGATGTAAAGTAAACATGTGGGAAATGTGACTTATTAAGTTTCTTGTGTGCCGTATCTCTGTGATTTAAGGGCATAAAAATTCAAAGTTGGAAAATTGCAAAATTTTCAAAATTTTTGCCAAATTTCTGTTTTTTTCACAAATAAACGCAAGTTATATGAATGAAATTTTACCACTAACATGAAGTACAATATGTCACAAGAAAACAATGTCAGAATCACCAGGATCCATGGAAGCGTTCCAGAGTTATTACCTCATAAAGGGACAGTGGTCAGAACTGTAAAAATTGGCCCGGGAGTTAACGTGCAAACCACCCTTGGTAGTGAAGGGGTTAAAGGGCCGGCACACCGAAATGAGTCTTAAAGGGCCGGCGTGCCAAATCGAAAGCTGAGTGACCCCAGGCTCCAATTCGGAGGTTGAGCCACCCCGGCCTCCAAATCGGAGGCTGAGCCACCCTGGCCTCCAAATTGGACCCAGCATGGCCCCGCTCAAAAAATCAGACCCTGAGTGGCCCCGCCCACCAAAACGGACCAAGAGTGGCACAGCCCACCAAATCGGACCCTGAGGGGCCCCGCCCACCAAATCTGACCCTGAGGGGCCCTGCCCACCAAATCGGACCCTGAGGGGCCCCGCCCACCAAATCGGACCCAGAGGGGAGGGGCTCCACCCACAAAATCAGACCCTATGGGGCCCCAACCACAAAATCGGACCCTGAAGGGCCCCGGCCACAAAATCGGACCCTGAGGGGCCCCAACCACAAAATCGAACCCTGAGGGACGCCAACCACAAAATCGGACCCTGAGGGGCCCCACCCACAAAATCAGACCCTGAAGGGCCACACCCACAAAATCAGACCCTGAGGGGCCACACCCACAAAATCGGACCCTGAGGGATCCCGGCCACCAATTTAAGCCCTGAGGAGCCCAGGCCACTGAATCGGATCCTGAGGGGCCCCACCCACCAAATCAGACCCTGAGGCCAAAGTGGCCCCTTACAGGCACCCACAGTTAAAACGGATCCTGAGTTGAAAGTCTTGCAGGGGCAGCAGGCAAGTCTCTCTTAAAGGGGCAGCCCGGGCACCATTTCAAAGCACTATCTGTACTTCCTTCAGGAAATACACATCTAGTTTATTTTGCTCACTTATGTAGCGCCATTAATTCCACAGCGACATTATCGGCACTGTCGCCATTGGGGCTCACAATCTAGATTCCCTATCATTATGTTTTGGTGTGTGGGGAGGAAACCATAGTACCCAGAGGAAACCCACGCAAACACGGGGAGAACATACAAACTCCTTGCAGATGTTGTACTTGAGGGGACTTAGACCCAGGACCCCAGCGCTGTAAACCTGCAATGCTAACCACTGAGCTACCATAACATCTAATCCTTTTGTTTTGAGCAGAGATAAGTCACTGCCAGAGGCTTCTGGAGCACCTGCCAGGGCTGTGGGAATACTCGGTACCGGGCCTGGTCAGTTCTTAAAGGGATGTGTCATGGCAGCAGTGACCCAGTCCGTGTCCCTGGGCGTCCAATAAAAATGATGGAAAGGGGAATTTATAGTTTATAAGGGATAATTCGTGATGCCACCTGTGGTATTCAGCAAGGGTAGCCGACACTGCAATGCAGATCCTCTGGGATGGTGTTAGGGCAGCAAAGATGGTTAAGTTCTCCACCGGTAGAGCTGTGTCCCAGGGCAGTTAGTATCTTGAAAGTGATGATTGTGGCTGTTGTGGCGAGTGTGGTGCAGGGCAGGTGATACATGAATGACTCAGATGACACAGCTGGGTGCAGTTTCCAATGCTTTACTCACAGTTCACTTGTGCACAGATACCCGTTTAGAGCTGTGTCCTCCAGGTGAGGGGTCCAGCAAACTCCCAGATAGATTGGGATACACCTTTCCAGGACTCCCTTCTGTGTGTTTCCCTCCTGTCCATCTCACTGTGCTGGTTTCCGCCCTCCAGTCCAGCACCTTCACAAACAGTGTCCCAAGCCAGCAGCCGCGGACCTTGTTGGGCGACGACCTCTGAGTCCCCTTGCTCCTATACTGTATATGGCTGCTTTTTTGGCAAATGAATGTGGTTGTGGATGAAGTACGTACAGCTACCCCAGCTTCCGGCTTGCTAGCTGAGCCTTATAGTCCTCCACTAGTCTTTGGGGCCAGCTCCCCCACTGCGACCTGGTCCCTCCACTTCTGGATACGGGCCCCATGGGTGGCCTCTGCACTTCTCGTGCCCCAAGGACCCCTTCTGTCCTCCCTGGAGCTTCCTTCAGGCTCCCCTCATAATTCTCTCTCCAGCACTTCCTACTGCACTCCTCCTTCTCTGTCTCCTCATGTTCTCTCCAACTCTCCTCAGACTCTGTCAGCCCTCACTCCTCTCACTCCCCTCTGACTGACTGACTGACTCTTTCCAGAACAATCTTCTTACCTCAGCACTAACTCCTCCCACTTGTTTCCAAGGCAACACCTCACTGGAAACTGTCTCTCTGCCTTCTAGTCTCCTGCATTTAACTCCTTCCTCCACCCACACCCTCTACTTAACTCCCCCCTGGCCAGAAGGGGACTAGTGTTGGGTGCGGGAGTGTGGGTCCTGGCAGTGCTCCTTAATTACCTGAGAGCAGAGTACCACACCACTGGATGAGGTGCAGTACCCTGTGGCGACTGAGACTGCTGGGCCACCACACTTCTTCCTTTCAAACATTCGGCCAACAGCTATCTCATGTGTAGCTTTACTCTCATAAGTGGTGAAATGTAAGACAATGCACACTGCATTATGTTTTGGACCTTTTTCAAAACTAATTGCAGAGTATGGAATAGCGATCGGCTGGTATGTCATGGCAATAAATGAAACCACGACCTCGGTCTTACCTCGAATTCTGACATGTGTGACTGAGCCATAGTTTCATTTACTCACCATGAGATATCTATAGCTCACATGGCAGTCAGTATTTGAAAAAGGTCCAATATGGACCAAAACCTCACACTGTGGATTACCTTTTTACATCTTTACTTGCTCACTGTTGCCCTTTGCTTCCAGTGCTCCTTGCATGGCAGGCTGTAGACCAAGTTCAGTAGTAGTTACATAGCAGAGAAGGGACCACATAGCAATGGTCAAAATTCCCTCAGCCACATTACTGTTTTGCCACCAAGGACAAAAGGGTCTGGTGTTTGTTACCTATTCCTATTTCCGAGACCCTTGAAGCATTTCACTTATTAACCACTTTGCTTGACAACAGTGTAGTTCCTCCGGAGAGGAGCCATCCTGCCCAAGTTCTCACAACTCAAGAAAAATGAAGGGACTAATCTAGTCTGGGCCCCACTCTCCAAGGGCACCATAAAGATCCTGTATGACGTGCATGCCATTGGTAGTTTTGCCCAATAGTGATTTCTCTATATTATTTAGTAATATTGTGTGATGATAGCTTTCATATAACATTTGAAAAATTGATTTTTCCTTCCACTTGAACACTTAGATAAGGTCACTCTCTCTACATCTGGTGGATAAGGGGGAAGAGTTCAAGAGTTAATGCAAGAAAATAGTTTATTGATTGAATAACATCAAGAACAAAGTCACATATAAAACAGTAAATTATTTTTACTTAGAATTTGTTAGCCTTAGCACTAAACTGAAGTCCACGGCGTCCTTCTCCTGGAGTTTGTTGTATGCTGTTAAAATGGATGTACATTGGTGTGGATAGAAGATGGAAATCAGGGCTATCTGCAAAGTTCCTTCAGTCAATATTGAAGCATTGGAGCCATCTAAAATAGCAAAACTAATGCTGCCTTCCCTATTGGAAAAATATCATTCCTGTAATTAGAACCAGGGACACAATAGCATGCATAGCAAAATTAAAAGATCAGAACATATATTAAAGAGGTTTTTCATTTGCTGCAGAAAACATTTTATACTATAATATAACATTAAATTGAGTGTGTGAAAATCTTAAATCGGGATAAATACAGTGTGCTCTTTTGTCCAGGTCCAATATTGCCTGCATACTCCTACAATGAGAGTAAGGAAAGTGGAAAATAGAGCAGCTGGTTGGGGTGAGTATTTGCACATACCAAATATGCTTATTTTTTTCATTTTTATTAATTCTTTATTTTTGGATGCAGAAAAAGGGGGGAGGGGTGATTCAAGTTCATACTTTATTGCTATACTTTATTTTTATTTATATTTATTTGTAGTGTGAAGCTCCCTATCCACATTACAATATGATAGGGTTTGACTGCATTTAGTCTATTCTAGGAACGACAGGTGAGGGATATGGTTGTTTATTATTTTTGCTTTTTTACAAGGGACTTGGGCTTCAATGGATTAAGTGTAAAGGTGCTATTTGCTGGTATAAATAAATTCAGGAAAAAAAATCTGTCTCAAAATGATGCCAGACGCGCCTGCGCAGTAGCATCTATCGG
Organism: Dendrobates tinctorius; assembly: GCF_039654945.1. Taxonomy (NCBI): domain Eukaryota; kingdom Metazoa; phylum Chordata; class Amphibia; order Anura; family Dendrobatidae; genus Dendrobates; species Dendrobates tinctorius. The sequence goes on along the minus strand of NW_027361689.1, from coordinate 18,104,610 downwards.
CGATCTGATAGATGCTACTGCGCAGGCGGCGCCATCTTGCTAGAGAAAAAAAAATTGTCTCCACCAAGATGGTGCCACCTGGGCAGTAGCATCTATCAGATCACTGATAGATGCTACTGCGCAGGCATGGCCGGTGCCGGCCGGTGCCATTTTGAGGCAGATTTTTTTTTCAAAATTTATTTATACCAGCAAATAAAAAAATTATATGCTCATTATACATGCAATCATGCTGCAGCCCAGGTGCCACCGCCTGCCTACTGAAGGTGCTGTTTTTTAATTTATATAATATTTGTTATGTAAACTTGGGGGCAGGTCAGTGAGGGATCAGTGACCTGTCAGCAGCCACACTGGTGAATACGTAATCAGAGCACAACATGAAGACCCCCCACAGGCCGCCCCTGAGCATGAGCATATCATTAACTCAAAACTGAAAATAAAGATTAAACAACCGCAAGAAGGATTTCATCACCAGGTATCATTGTAATCAGTATAACATGTCTGTAGGCTACTGTGCACAATCCTGCTGACAGGTTCCCTTTAAGAGTATAAAAATATTCATGATGAATGAATCCAGTTTATTATACTCCCAGTGACATTATAACTAATCATCATATCATCTAGCTAATGTTTATTATTGTTTTTGATTATCTGCCATTTATGAATAAAAACAGTTATATAAAATACCATTCTTCCCCAATAAATAGAATGAAAACATAAAAGCGTAGAAAAGTAGAAAAAATAATAAAATCTTAATGTCTGTGATTTATATAGTTTCTTGGACATTAAAATAGAGACAGTGGAGCTAATTAAGAATTTCTGCTCTGTTTATCTGATAGATGTGACCCTTTTTTTTCTTTGTAGTTTTCAGTCCTACCCTCAGGGAAGGATTTATCTTTCCCCACTAAAATCTCATCCAACAACTCTCATCGTTAATGATCTATGGTATGCCATACATTAAGCAGGGACGTATATGATTGCACAACCCGTTTACTCTTAGAGAATGTCAACCATTTATTTATGAGAGTAAAGTGATGTACTATCTTAGAATCAAATATTCTTATAAAATACGCTAAAGATTAAAAAACAATTGCAAGTAGTTTATGATTTATTTTGCAAAAATACTTAACTCTTTAACTGTGGTTCAAAGTCCAACTCTGGCCTCACTGAGATGTCTGTTTTCACGTAAGTTTTGTTCTATACATGTTCTTCATGGGCAGAACCCATGACAGGTCATGGCCCACTCCTTTCATTCCAAGCCTCAAACACCCCCCCCATAAATAATCGTACCCTACAAACATTTTCTCCAAAATACCACAAAAGAGACTTTTGCTTGGATTAATCTGGCCTCAGCAGCCATTTATTAACAAATATCAACAATGAGAAAATATAGCATCATATTGAGCGGGGAGGTCGTTGAAGCTACAAGATCTGGCACCCATCACAACTCAATTGCTAAAATACAAATACTTTACCCCCAGCCGTATCGACCAGCTCGAGGGCACCACACCACTGTACATGGTGACTAACCCAAACCGCAGTCTCCCAGGATCCACCCCGTCCAGAGCCCCACTAAAGGCCAGATCAGCCATTCCTAATTCCAACCAAAATAGAATCGTCAACTAGTTCTCCCTCCAACACCAATTTTTTTCCAACTCCATGGACCCCCGCCACCTCTTTGACCACCGTGACATAACAAAGTTAAACTTCTATCTACCCAAATCTTCTTACCCCATTTTTTAAAAAATTCTCTCTCTCTGTCTCTCTCTCTATACCTATATGCATTCCTATAAGGCCAGGTTCACATTGCGTGTAACCAGCCCGTTCAATGCACTGCGTTGACGGGCTGGTTAAACGGTATGGCATAACACGATCACGTTATGCTATACCCACTAGCGCTGATGCGTCGCGATGCGCCTGACAATGGAGGGCAATGGCAGCGTTAACGGTCTGTGTTACACTGTGTTATGCCGCGGTGTAATGCAGTCCATCTAACGGACTGCCTAAACGCAGGATGAACCCAGTGTAAGTAAGTCCATATACACAACAACCAGGCAGACAGGAAGGGTGGGTCTATTCACCTCCAGTAACACCCCAAAATGGAGCCCTTCTCCACTTTTTGCATTAAATACCCCCACCCCCAGTCCCTCCTCTCACTGCCCCGCCTTCTCCCAATAAACCGCTTGTCCCATTTCATTCTCTCTCCTGGCCAAACCCAGTCACCTGGACTCCAGCCCTTCCTTTATAGTCTATGGTACCATTCACATTTCTGTGCTTTTTTGTGAACAGTCTGTCTGCAAAAAAAAAATCATGGTGACTTCTCAGTTTTTGATCTGTGTCATGGATCAAAATCACACAAACAAATCTAATGATCCATGAAAATCACAGACCGCACAGGGATGCAATATGTGTCTAATTTTGTGCTCCATTTTTTGGTATTATAATCGGTAGGAGAAGTTCTGCCATTTTTTTTAGCATACCTGAAAATCAGTGATCATAAAACGGACACACTGACTGAAGAAAATCCAGTCTAGCACATTGGATCACTTTTTTCACATAAAATAAAAGAACAGTAATTGAAATGAAGCTTTAAGCAGATCACACAGCACAATACCTACACAGATTAATAGTGTCATTAAATTTTACTCTTCTATCCAGGAGCGTAACGATCGCGGTTTCAGGGGTCGGCCAGGCTGGTGCAGGTGATGGGCCCGCCGACACGAGCAAATGCTTCATCTGGATGTGCGTCACTGTATATATCTACCTATTATCTCCTGAAGGTTTAGGCTAGTTTCACACTAGCGTATGGAGGAGCTGCGGACCGCCTCCGTGAAGCTCCGCCCCATGCCATGCCTCCTCCATTCAGCTCCGCCTACCTCGGCATGTGGCCTGAGTACCCTATCTTTAGCATTGGGTATGCAGGCTATGCCGATGTATGCGGATGCCTCCGCATATGTAGTTTTGATGGTGCGGCGACCTGCGCCAAATGCAGTGTGTTGCATTTTGGTGCGGTCGCCGCACCGCCAAAACGACGCATGCGGAGGCATCCACATACATCAGCATGGCCTGCATACCCAATGCTAAAGATAGGTTACCCAGACCACATACCGACCTAGGTGGAGCTGAATGGAGGAGGCGCGGCGGGGGGAGCTTCACAGAGGAAGTCTGCATCCCTCCGCAGCTCCTCCATACGCTAGTGTGAAACCAGCCTAACATGCACATATTCACCATTGCTAAATAAACCAACAATCTCTTTGATCCAAATAGCTTTAAACATGAAGTTGACAAATGTTCTTCTGACTCTTAGGCTATGTGCACACATTGCGGATTTGCCTGTGGAATTTTCTGCGCAGATTCTTCCTCTCTTGGCCTAAAACGCAGTTAAAAATCCGTCCGTTTTTGATGCGGATTTTCGTGCGTTTTTTCATGCGGATTTATAAGCTAAGTAAAGATCTATTATTTAACAAAAAAGAAAGAATTGTGATGTAATTTCTTTGTCCAACCTCTTCTTTTACATACTCCATTGAATACCATATCATCACATACCATGTTCACATACAGTGGGGCAAAAAAGTATTTAGTCAGTCAGCAATAGTGCAAGTTCCACCACTTAAAAAGATGAGAGGCGTCTGTAATTTACATCATAGGTAGACCTCAACTATGGGAGACAAACTGAGAAAAAAAAATCTAGAAAATCACATTGTCTGTTTTTTTTTCCTTTTATTTGCTTATTATGGTGGAAAATAAGTATTTGGTCAGAAACAAAATTTCATCTCAATACTTTGTGATATATCCTTTGTTTGCAATGACAGAGGTCAAACGTTTTCTGTAAGTCTTCACAAGGTTGCCACACACTGTTGTTGGTATGTTGGTCCATTCCTCCATGCAGATCTCCTCTAGAGCAGTGATGTTTTTGGCTTTTCGCTTGGCAACACGGACTTTCAACTCCCTCCAAAGGTTTTCTATAGGGTTGAGATCTGGAGACTGGCTAGGCCACTCCAGGACCTTGAAATGCTTCTTACGAAGCCACTCCTTCGTTGCCCTGGCGGTGTGCATTGGATCATTGTCATGTTGAAAGACCCAGCCACATTTCATCATCAATGCCCTTGCTGATGGAAGGAGGTTTGCACTCAAAATCTCACGATACATGGCCCCATTCATTCTTTCATGTACCCGGATCAGTCGTCCTGGCCCCCTTGCAGAGAAACAGCCCCAAAGCATGATGTTTCCACCACCATGCTTTACAGTAGGTATGGTGTTTGATGGATGCAACTCAGTATTCTTTTTCCTCCAAACACGACAAGTTGTGTTTCTACCAAACAGTTCCAGTTTGGTTTCATCAGACCATAGGACATTCTCCCCAAACTCCTCTGGATCATCCAAATGCTCTCTAGCAAACTTCAGACGGGCCCGGACATGTACAGGCTTAAGCAGTTTGACACATCTGGCACTGCAGGATCTGAGTCCATGGTGGCGTAGTGTGTTACTTATGGTAGGCCTTGTTACATTGGTCCCAGCTCTCTGCAGTTCATTCACTAGGTCCCCCCGCGTGGTTCTGGGATTTTTGCTCACCGTTCTTGTGATCATTCTGACCCCACGGGGTGGGATTTTGCGTGGAGCACCAGATCGAGGGAGATTATCAGTGGTCTTGTATGTCTTCCATTTTCTAATTATTGCTCCCACAGTTGATTTCTTCACTCCAAGCTGGTTGGCTATTGCAGATTCAGTCTTCCCAGCCTGGTGCAGGGCTACAATTTTGTTTCTGGTGTCCTTTGACAGCTCTTTGGTCTTCACCATAGTGGAGTTTGGAGTCAGACTGTTTGAGGGTGTGCACAGGTGTCTTTTTATACTGATAACAAGTTTAAACAGGTGCCATTACTACAGGTAATGAGTGGAGGAAAGAGGAGACTCTTAAAGAAGAAGTTACAGGTCTGTGAGAGCCAGAAATCTTGATTGCTTGTTTCTGACCAAATACTTATTTTCCACCATAATATGCAAATAAAAAGAAAAAAAAACAGACAATGTGATTTTCTGGATTTTTTTTTCTCAGTTTGTCTCCCATAGTTGAGGTCTACCTATGATGTAAATTACAGACGCCTCTCATCTTTTTAAGTGGTGGAACTTGCACTATTGCTGACTGACTAGATACTTTTTTGCCCCACTGTATAATGTTTACACACACAAAACAAATATAAGTGAATATCTATAGATCGATAGATATATCTATAGATGGATAGATATATATATATATAGATGGATAGATAGATACAGTGCCTTGCGAAAGTATTCGGCCCCCTGGAACTTTTCAACCTTTTCCCACATATCATGCTTCAAACATAAAGATACCAAATGTAAATTTTTGGTGAATAATCAACAACAAGTGGGACACAATTGTGAAGTTGAATGAAATTTATTGGTTATTTTAAATTTTTTTGGAAATTCAAAAAACTGAAAAGTGGGGTGTGCAATATTATTCGGCCCCTTTAACTTAATACTTTGTTGCGCCACCTTTTGTTGTGATTACAGCTGCAAGTCGCTTGGGGTATGTCTCTATCAGTTTTGTACATCGAGAGACTGAAATTCTTGCCCATTCTTCCTTGGCAAACAGCTCGAGCTCAGTGAGGTTTGATGGAGATCGTTTGTGAACAGCAGTTTTCAGCTCTTACCACAGATTCTCGATTGGATTCCGGTCTGGACTTTGACTTGGCCATTCCAACACCTGGATACGTTTATTTGTGAACCATTCCATTGTAGATTTTGTTTTATGTTTGGGATCAATGTCTTGTTGGAAGACAAATCTCCGTCCCAGTCTCAAGTCTTTTGCAGACTCCAACAGGTTTTCTTTCAGAATGGTCCTGTATTTGGCTTCATACATCTTCCCATCAATTTTAACCATCTTTCCTGTCCCTGCTGAAGAAAATCAGGCCCAAACCATGATGCTGCCACCACCATGTTTGACAGAGGGGATGGTGTGTTCAGGTTGATGAACTGTGTTGCCTTTACGCCAAACATGTCGTTTGGCATTGTTGCCAAATTTTGGTCAATTTTGGTTTCATCTGACCAGAACACCTTCTTCCACATGTTTGGTGTGTCTCCCAGGTGGCTTGTTGCAAACTATAAAACACTTTTTATGGATATCTTTGAGAAATGGCTTGCTTCTTGCCACTTTTTCATAAAGGCCAGATTTGTGCAGTGTACAACTGATTGTTGTCCTATGGACAGACTGTCCGACCTCAGCTGTAGATCTCTTCAGTTCACCCAGAGTGATCATGGGTCTCTTGGCTGCATCTCTGATCAGTCTTTTCCTTGTTTGAGATGAAAGTTTAGAGGGACGGCCGCGTCTTGGTTGATTTGCAGTGGTATGATACTCCTTCCATTTCAATATGATCGCTTGCACAGTGCTCCTTGGGATGTTTATAGTTTTGGAAATCATTTTGTATTCAAATCTGGCTTTAAACTTCTCCACAACAGTATCACGGACCTGCCTGTTGTGTTCCTTGGTCTTCATGATGCTCTCTGTGCTTCAAACAGAACCCTGAGACTATCACAGAGCAGGTGCATTTATACAGAGACTTGATCACACACAGGTGGATTATATTTATCATCATTAGTCATTTAGGACAACATTGGATCATTCAGAGATCCACAATGAACTTCTGGAGTGAGTTTGCGGCACTGAAAGTAAAGGGGCCGAATAATATTGCACGCCCCACTTTTCAGTTTTTGCATTTCCACAAAAATTTAAAATAACCAATAAATTTTGTTCAACTTCACAATTGTGTCCCACTTGTTGATTCTTCACCAAAAATTTACATTTGGTATCTTTGTTTGAAGTATGATATGTAGGAAAAGGTTGAAAAGTTCCAGGGGGCCAAATACTTTCGCAAGGCACTGTAGATGCTCCTACTGTAGCATTCATGAGATCCAGGTGAAAGTTAGAGCTACAACACTAGCCATCCAAAAAGCAGTAAAACATATCTGTGGCAGTATGGCAGTATAACACTAGGCATGACCGGACTAAAGGCCAGATCATTCTAGAAGTATGGTACTGAACACATTATGAGCAAAGTAGTAGGGAAGAGATCCAACTCCAGACCAAACTTCTGAATTAAATAACACTCCAAACCGGACCCTCACATTATTTTGAACTCCATAACATTCCCCTAAGTTAATATAGACCCAAGACCAGATTATTACATTAATGTACAATCCAAATCAGACCAATAACTTAAAATAGATACCAGGCTAGACCCTTAATTTATTTAGACCCCAGACCAGACCATTAAATTAATGTAAACCCCAAACCAGACCCCTAAATGAATATACACTCCAGACAGGGCCCCTACATTAATCTAGATGCCAGACAAGACCCCTAAATTAATGTAGACTCCAGACAGGACTCCTAAATTAATGTAGACTCCAGACAGGACTCCTAAATTAATGTAGACTCCAGAAAAAAACAGTAAATTAATTTGGACCCAAGGCCAGACCCCTAAATTAATATAAATCCCAAACCAGATGCCTAAATTAGTACAGACCCCAGAGTAGACCCCATTACTCAGACACCACTGGTAAGCATCAGGAGCTTGTTTGCCACCCTCGGACCCTGGACCACTTTGACCTCGATATCTACCCCACAGTTTGTGTGTTCTAGTGGATAAGGATGAATGAGCTCAACTTTATCTACCAGAAGAGGTCCTCAGCAGAGAATCACAAATTTTAAAAATTACCTTTTTTTGTAGACTTTCCCTTTGATAGGGAAGTTTGTGGCTCATGGGGAACAAGTGGGACAACATATATTTATTAAGTTAAGGAATTCTCCTGTAATTTCACAGTAAACATTGTGAAGCAAATACCCAAGTCCATTAGTAAGTACTGAAGAAAATACTAAGCAGATGGCAGGATTCCTCTTGACAGATGTGACGTTTGCAGCTTCACCACGGGCGGCACAAATGGAGACATATAAAGCGGCTGCCACCTGTGTGTATATGGAGTCCTGAGGCTCTCTTATTATTCATAGGCTTTCAGCCTGTAACATTGAATCAGAGTCACACATTTCACTGGCTGTTAGGACATAATTCTATTAGAGGAGCAGATGCAACAAACCATTGAAAATAAGACAAAAATATGGTAAGTTCCAGGTACAGACTGGGGCTGAAATTCAGTCCTGGCATTTGAAATCACACAGGCCTATGAACCAGATGGGATATATTACCCTTGATGGAAGAAAGCAAGACTTACTACAAGACCTACATTTCTAATGATACCCGTGGCCTACTGGGGTAAGTGACGGAGTCAGCAACTTTGTGCTCCATCACAATTCTTAGCAGTATTGGTGTCTTGAGAACACCGATTCTGTTCTAATTCAGTCCGGGCCTGGTAAGTTCCTTCTACGGTTTCTTTTACACGAGCGGTAGATAACCTAAACTCTTGATGGTCAACCTATAATACTCTTGCCAAGCTATCAAAACCTTGTAAAAATCTTGAAAGGGGAATACACAAGGACTGGCCCTCCAGGGTTGCCAACATCTTAAATTTTTTACTAATACACACTATGCCCCATTTTATAGCTCGCAAGGCTGGATTCACTCATGCATTTTTTTAAGAAGTTTTTTAATACAAAGTCAAAAGTGAATTGAATCCCTTCGCATTAAAACCAATTTGGGCCTTTATTCTAGACTTTTTTATTTCTTCACTTTTCTATTCTCTCGTTCCATAACTTTGTTTTTGGCAGTATACTTATACTAGTTATTGCTTTTTTTCATGACGAGAGCCATAAGTTATACTATTTTCCATCAGTTGAGCTCTATGAAGGCTTATTTTTTGCATGGCAGACTGTAGTTTTTATTGGTACCATCTTGTGGCATATCCAACATTTTGGTCACTTCTTATTACACTCTTTTGGAGGCAAAATTAACAAAAAAATTACATTTCTGAATTTGTTTTATTTTTTTAAACCATTCAGTATAATTTTTATGTAATCTTTATTCTATGGGTTGGTATGATCACGCCAATATTAAATTTGTATAAGTCGGTTTATATTTTACAGGTTTTGTGCCAAAAAAAAATACTTTTAAAATATGCATATTTTTTTGGTCACAATATTCTAACACTCATTCCATCTTTGGGAAGATTCTGGCAGTCAAAACTTTTATCCTTCCCAAAATTTTATACATATTTAGGACTTTACCAGTTAGCTTTCCGCACCAAACCATTGATAGAGCTCAAGAGCTCATCTGACTATTTATTTGGAAAGGTAAAAAAGCAAGAATATCTGCAGACTTGATGTACAAAAATAAAAAACATGGGGGCGCAGGACTGCTCAACATATACGCTTATTATCAGGCCTTGCTCATCAAACAGAGCTGGCACTGGTTTACTGTAAACATGACGCATCCAGCTTGGTATGGCTTGGAGAGAGATGCCAGTGATAGAGGTTCCTTGCAAAAGCTTTTCTTTCACTTCCTTCTGCAAAAGCCCAGTGCGAACTCATCTCATCCTATATTCCGGCCGATAATCTCAGCCTGGAGGGATCTCATTAAGCCGACTAAAAATATCAAAAAAGCAAAGCAAATCTTAAAGTTGCCTCTATCTTCATTGGCACTGATGGATGATCTCCCGATACCGGAGGTTTGGGGGAAATCTGGAATTAAAAGGGTGGGGGATGTTTTTAGTGGAGTGGAGTTCCTGAAATTCGGTGAGATCAGGGTTAAATATAATTTACCATCATCTGAGCTAGTCTTTTACACCATGTTGAAAGACAGAATTTGGAAATTCATAAAAGGGAAGACTTTGAATTATGAAATGCTATCTTCACTATTGTCCAACCTTAAAAATAAAAACCTCTGGAGTTTGCGTAATTTGTGTAGATCTGTTGTCAAAGACCTAACGAGCCGCAAAAACATATACATGAAGAGATGGGAGTCCCATTTTGGTGCTGATATCCGTCTCGAGAACTGGAACGATGCCATCAAAAACACTTACAATTCCAACATATCAATGGGTCTTCATGAGAGAAATTTCAAATTGTTAAATAGGTGGTACTATACCCCGACGAGGTTATCGCATTTTAACACAGAGCTATCTTCCTTGTGCTGGAGAGATTGTGGACACCAAGGGAACCTCTACCATATTTTCTGGGGTTGTTCAAAAATCAGAAACCTCTGGCTTCAAGTCACACAGCACATTAGCCTCATGGCTAAGGACTTCACAATTACACCCGAAAGAGCACTTCTTTCATTAGACATGGAACAATTTGATGATTCGGTAAGACACATTATCATACACATCCTCTTAGTGACCAAGAGCATGTTAGCACAATGGTGGAAGAAAGCAGTTTTCAGACATACTTGACCAGATAGGCCAACACAGCGATTTAGAACGCAGACTTGCGATTAACAACAATCACATTCACAAATACTCAAAAAAATGGAAGACCTGGAACAACAAATTTCATATCAAATAGACTTAACAAGAGGCACTATATTTTGAAGTTTAAACCTGGGCGCTTTAGTACTGGGATGCTGTATCTCCTTCCAAGAATGTTACCCCATAATAAGGATTGTCAATTTTTTTTTTCTTTTATGTTGTTATTCGATATATGTTATTCTATGCCTATTTGTGGGTTCTCTAGGTTTTAACATTTTTTTCCGTACCTGTACAAGGTTGTTTATTCCCCACTCCCTTCCCTCCCTTCCTACCTTCCTTTCCCTACCCTGTTTATTTCTAAAAAAAACAATAAAATTATTTGAAAACAATATTCTAACACTCATAACTTTTTTATTTTTTTTACAGAGCTGAATGAGGGCTTGCTTTTTTTAGGAACGAGCCGTAGATTTTATTAGCCCCTCTTTGGGATACATTCAATTTTTTAAATCACTTTTTATTGCTTTCTTGTGAGGCTGCAGGAACAGAAACAACAGTTCTGGAACAGTTTTTCATGATGTTGGGATCAGTTGTGGGTTTCCTAACCCAAACTCATGTATGGATATCGGGCTGTTGAGTACAGGACAGAAGATCCAATGGATGGTCCATGCATCGTGGTCCGTATTCATACATTAAATACGTGCTAAAAAGGACTAAGCATCTCGGAGGTACATACTGTACATACGTATCTACATAAAGGCTTGTTACATTTAATAGATTACTTAGAATTTAATCACTAAAATCAATAGAAAAAAATGTTTTATGGGGGTATTTATCGTTAGAACTAATTACTGAAGTTTCAAAGGGATTTTCGTTGAGGTCTTTTGATATTGTTTATTACATATTCAGCCGGAGGGATGGCATATGCACCGGTTTTTAGAGGCTTTTAGCACATTGTACATTCAACTAGGGAGTTAAGTAACCAAATGGTTGCTATTCAGTGCTACATAAGTGGTGTTCAGGGAGTTGCATAATACAGAATAATAATATTAACGCTGCCCACGTAAAAGGGTGGAAGGTCACCCTAAGCATTTTTTGCATATGGGTTGTGTTTCTTAAATTAAAATATACTTTATGCCTGAAAGATGGTAATTATACTATATATTGCATATACTGTAATTGTAGTGCATGATCCCTTAGCAAGGCACTTTAAAGAGGTTTTGGCTGATCATTGTACTGTAGATACTTGTGGATTTATTTACACTCCAGAGAGGAAAAAAAGGTTAATTGCATGAAATGAGCATGTAGAAAGTTCCAGAAAAAGGAGACTGGTTTAGGTTACAAAGAGGCCCCAGTTTAGTCCGCCATAGTTGTGAGATGAACAGATAAACAGGTTTCATAGGGTTGTGGAAGTTTAATCTGAGAGTTTGGAGCACCGAATAGATTTGGTGCAGAAGCTGTTAAAGGAGGACAACTGGAAGAAGAGAGCAGAGGAGATGTCTGAGTGCCCTCTAGAGAGAGGAGGATCTGATGTATGAAAGGGTGGTGGGAACAAACTGGAAGATGAGAGTAGTGTAGATGTCTGAGTGCCCTCTAGAGAGGGGAGAAACTGATGTATGAAAGGCTGGAGGGAACAAACTGGAAGAAGAGAGCAGTGGAGATGTCTGAGTGCCCTCTAGAGAGGGGAGGAACTGATGTATGAAAGGCTGGAGGGAACAAACTGGAAGAAGAGAGCAGATAAGATGTCTGAGTGCCCTCTATAGAGGGGAGGAATTGATGCATGAAAGGCTGGTGGGAGCAAACTGGAAGATATGAAAGAGATATGAGAAACTGGAGAAGTGCTAGTTGGCTAGGGAAGATTTGTGAAAGTACCTAAGGATTGCCTAGCAGGGACACTAGGAAGAAGCTGCTGGACCAATACTTGTTTGTGCTGAGGAAGATGCTTGTGCCAAATGTTTTCATCCGTGTAGCTAAAGTGGCACTAAGTCATATAACACCATTTAAAACTTGAGCGTTTAGAGAAGAGTAGTTTGAGGATCCGGCGTTACCACCAACAAGCTTCTCCTAGTACTGAAAGAGGTGATTGTTTTGTCTCCTCCGTAGGGAGAGACCTGTCAATTACCTGGAGCGGCGCTGGGAAAGGCCGACTGGCACTATACTAGTCTCGTCTCTGAGCTCTTGTCAGATTTTCAAACTATATCTTCTTTGAAATACTGCGGCATATCAGAGATTATTATACTTGATAGTTGTGGTTTTTATTTAACAAATTTGCTCTCTCCATTTGATTTCAGAATAACAGCCACCAAAGTAGTATTTAATTGGTCTTGTGGCGGTAGCCACGAGCAAAGTACTCGCATCCCACACCCCGTCCTGCTACAGGAAAACAAGGTCTTGATTTGGTATGTGTGTAGCAAGGTGGCACGGGGTGGTAGTCGAGGGCGAGTTCACTAAGACACAGTCAGTGAGCACCCCGGCCCCTTGCACACAAACAGACGAGTGAAGTCCCAGTCCTGCGGTACAGTCAGTTACCTCCATCATACGTGTACTTCAGCCACTGGGGATGAGCGCTCAGGAAAACACGACAATACACAGTTCTGTTCCAATTGGAAAAGCTTACAAGAATAACACAATTTTTCCTGCTCTGTCCCTGCAACTTCGTGAGACGGCACAGTCTCAGCAGCTCCCATCCAGGCTGGGAACCACCAATAGTCCTTCTGGGGTCGGGCCACAACACTAGGACCTGTCCACACTGCCCGACAGTCCGTGGCAGCTTGTGTGCCCCTGACCGGGGTACCCTCTGCCCCTGGCAGTGAATACCGTCCTACCCAGGGAAAGCCTGCCCGGGCTCTGTTGCAGGAACAGGAAATTCCTTCCCTGTCAGCCTGTTGGGCCCCTTTTTTTTAATCTCCTTCTATCCCTGAACTCACTATATATATATATATATATATATATATATATATATACACATATATATATGTGTGGTTACATGTATACATATATATACAGCACATTAGCTCATTGCACATTACACATAAAGCAGTACTCAAGAAACATTACACATAAAACTTGAGGGAACCATTTCGGTGCCGCATGGGCTCAGTGTGTAGGAGAGAGAAGGCAACAGAGGTTCCCCGCCACCTCCTTATGTGCCTGACTATGTTTCTTATACCAACTCCTCCCAGTCCCGTTGGGCCACGCTTTGCATAGCGCATGTTCTCTTCAACCCCAAGATAAGGAAATCACACTAATTCGTGAAAACAGAGTTCTTTTTACTAACAATCTGTGTTCTGCCCATTCATGTGCAGCAAGACATTTCTTAAGTGCTGTTCCAGCTATGGCCATTAGATGTCATAGTTGCCCTTCTCTTTCCTCTTCATAGGTTTAGAATCCTCTGTCCCTTTAATTGTTATTCTGTTCAGAACCGCCCCTTCATTTTCCGGGCTGAAGCATGTAACCATTTTCCCTCAGATCCCTGAGCTAATCGCACGTGTCCAGCTTCCTGCAAAATCACTGATTATATCAAGCAGATTCCGGTGAGGTTTTAATGCAGTTATGTGTTTTTGCAAATGCATCTGTGTAAGCTAGCCTTAATGCAGCCCCTGATGATATTTGCTATGTATTTTCAGCTCCTTGTAATGCTCTTGCTCTGCATGTGGTTATATGCATTTCTGTTCATGGTAGTGCAATGTTAGCAGCCTAAGTTTGTTTAGATATCTTTTCACTGCATTGTGTGTTTTAGTATTCAGCCTCTGTAATGATGCCTGCTACTGGTATAACAGCACTTTGTATCATTGCTTTACTGTTATGATAGCACCTTGTATTATTGCTGTGATGTAATTTGCTAGCACTGACATACTGCACTGTCTGTTTCCTTATAGTTCATACCAGAAATCATCCACTTCGATATCTCAGATATCATCCACTATTGTGATCATCCGATTTCATACATACTGTGTTCACCAATCTCATCCATTATATTGTCCGTTATCATCTACCATTGTTGTTCACATCATCCTCCTAATAAATATAGACTAACACCCATACAGTCTTGTTACTGGGAGTGTATGAAGGGTTTAGCTGTATGCTGGAATCCACCCAGCGTCATGCGTGGAAGAAGGCAGAACAATCTGGCTTGCCTACAGAGAATAGCAGGAGCTACAGTTGTCATGTTCCTTTGTACAATTCAGTGGTACGTTTCCAATGGATACAAACAGTTGCACAGTTGGTGGAATAGAAACTATTGTAGTTCTGTGGCTCAAGTCTGGAACCTCCATCTTAGAGCATGCTTCTGGCCACCATCTTGAGCTGTTTAACTTCCGTCACCCTCTTGTCTGTGCCATGGGTCTTCTCCCCACGAAAATCATCCTGCCGACTACACCAAATGTAACGTGGCGTGGTACTCGTCTCTTATGCCCCGACATGTTAAATGAAAGTGGGTGTTCTGGCTGGGTGTGTAGACTTCTAAACGAGCAGGCCTCATGACGCCGGTGACTTTGGCTGGCCAAGACCGGGGGGACATCCAACTCATGTGGTGGCCCGCCCAGTGAAGCATATTGATGGAAAACTGGTGGAAATGGGATGATATACCTAAGAATACCCAACCCAGTGAAAGGTGGAGGAGTGATGTGGGACGCTGAGTGGTGAGAAGGCCGGCGCCAACGGCTCATTGGAGAATGGAAAGTAAATTGTGTGGTCCTGTGTCTGAGAACGGTTTGTGTATGATGGAGGAAGCCTGGAGGGATGGTGTCAAGGAATCTCTGATGTTACCTCTGTGCATAGCAGCTCCACCCGAATCGTTTACTGTCACCACGATAATATCAGAGTTTTCCTGCCACATTCCTCCATCATTCCCACTCCTCTGGGTGAGCTGAGGATGAACACACTGAACACAGTCCAAGGGTTTTTAAACCCTAAACCTAAAGTTTTATTTTTAACAAAACGGACCTGATATGTTTTAAAAATTACAATTTAGAAAACAAAAATCTAAAACTTTAACAATAAATCTCAGGACAAGCTATTTGATAAAAATGGCTGTAAATCTGCAATGTCAGCTTTCTAAGCGACTCTCCTTATGTCAATCATTCACACTTTCTACTCTGGGAAATTTCTGAAATGATTTAATTATCCGATAAACGAACACTGCGGTCTGCATGTAAATGGGGCTATTACTGGTTTATTCCAGACAGATATATATTATTACTAAACACATCTTCGCTGTGTTCGCTGCATATTTAACATCCTGTGGAAATATGGTTAGACTGAAAGGCCAATTTCGTCTGTTTTATGAGATTTCAGTTCAAACTCGTTCTCATTAAAAGTTAATTTCAATTATTTCAAGCAAATGCTTTCAAAGTTGGAACATATGAATAATGGATCGGTACTTAAAAATCTAAAAAATGAAAAACACTATGTTTGTCGGCATTATAGCACATCCCTTATAGGCACGCAGCGGAAAAACTTTGTGAAACATCAAGGGCACGACGGCTGCGGCTTTGATTAAATAATTAGGCCACCCATTTTTAATAGAGAAAATATGTGGCATTAATCACTTTATATGCTGTGAATGATGAATATTAAACGTGGGTGGCAATGTACATAGAAAGTCAAAGTCACATGCGCTGCGCAAAACCAGCAGTCTCATACCATACAGAGGAAAGTCCGTTGGCAACATATAAAGAAGTAAAGAAGCTGGATTTCAGACTTTGTGCTGGGGTCTAAGGAGTAACGTTTCTCCTTATGTAGAGTGAAAGCCAAACCTGGCATGTCAGAGTGAGGAGACTTCTGAGCCATGCATGCTCCTCTGGGAAATTAAATATGCAAATTGTGGCAACAATTTGTATATACATTTTGTGCTGGAAACTATGCTTTGCAAAGTCAACCCCTTCCCGCCATGAACAATTTTGTTTTATTTTTCTCCCCTTTCTCCAAGAGTCACAACTTTTTATTTATCCATCAGCATAGCCGGTATGTAGACTAATTTAATGCGGAACAAGTTGTCGTTTTTTTAAAAACACCATTCATTTTTCTATGTAATGTCCTTAATAGAGATGGGCGAACCCCTGGATGTTCGGGTCCGGCAGGTTCAGCCAAACAGTTACAAAAAGTTTGGGTTCGGGTACCAAAACAGTACCCGGACCCGAACCCGGACAAAATACACTTGAATGGGATTCCCAAACATCCAGTGTTTGCCACACTGTCATGTGCTTGACAACGTGGCAAACACCGCTTGTGATTGGTGGTGAAATCATCCCCGCCGGTCAGAGAGCTGTGGTTCCCACACTGTCAAAAGGCAACTTGGGCGCTCAGCTGTTATCGGAGTTATAAAGTTTACCAGTTACTGGTGTCAGCTGTTGGGACTACTGATCCCATCATCTGACACCTGCTGCCGCTAACAACAGTGAGAGCAGGAGCAGCGGATGGGAATGTTCATCAGCCACTCCTGCTCTGTAAATAAATAATTTTTTCAAAAAACCCAGCCAGGGTTCCCCTGTATTTTTGATAACCAGCCAGACAAAAGTCACAGCTGGGGGCTGCAACCCTCAGCTGTCAGCTTCAACAAGGCTGGTAATCACGAACAGAGGAGTCCTCATGCTGTTCTTTTTTCCATTATTTAAATAAATAATTAAAATAAACACTGTTTGTTCCCCCATTTTTGACAACCAGCCTTGCTACAGCAGACAGCTGGGGGCTGGTATTCTCAGGCTGGTAAGGGGCCATGGATATTGCTCCCACAGCCTAAAAATAGCAGCCCGCAGCTGCCTGGAAAAGGCACATCTATTAGATGTGCCAATTCTGGTGCTTTGCCCAGCTCTTCCCACTTGGTCTGTAGCGGTGGCAAGTAGGGTTCATATTTGTGGGGTTGGTTGGCTGTGTCTTAATTTAATATACAACTATAGGATTAGTAATGGATAGGTGTCTTATAGGGCTTGATGTCACTTGACAATACAAAGGTGACATCAACCCCACAAATATGAACCCCACTTGCTATTACTACAGGGCAATCCATGGCCCCTTACTGTGGCTCAACCCCTGAGCCTGCTCCATGCACCCATATCTAAATCATGTTCCTCACACTTTGTAAGGGTTTAAGCCCATTTGCTGGTATTTGGACTTCATGGCCAGAGCTCCCAGCTTGTCTCTGCAAAATAGTCACTGACTAGTGGAGTGAGCTATCAGGGAAATCACTATCTGGTATCAGAACCAGAAAAACACTAGGCAAAGACAAAATCAGAGACAAAGAGACAGTTCAGGAATAGCCGAGTAAGTGTGCAAGAGAGGCAAACAGAGAATAAAATCACACAATGGGTTACAAATTCTGAAGGCAAACCAGAATGGACATCCAATGTTTAGTCCGAAATAATAGCAGAACAAAAGAAGACAAAAGACCAGAGGACGCACCAGGGAGTAAAATACAATATTTAGCACTAGGCACACCAAAAAGAAAACTTAAGCATGACGCTGGGTCAACTGATTGGCCGATGAACCCATCCTCCATTGACTTGTCCCCTTGATTGTTTGACCACACTCTTGGTCGCATTATGTCTCCATTCTGAATTGGCTGCCATTGAGAACCATGAATCCTCTGCTGTACCTTGTTACAGCTTTGATTTCTGAGATTTTTTACAAAAAACAAAAAACAATTAAGGCATGTTTTTTAGGCTTCCATACATATGAAGGTATTCCATATTGTGCCCAATAAATCTTTTATTTTTCAGGGCACAAAGACTGTATGACAAAGAAACTACTCACCCTCGATGCACCGCTGTACAAACCCCGGGTATCATGCATGCGAGTGAGGCCCAGCGTGGGGGATCTATTAAAACTTTGGAAAAGTAAAATAGCAAATCAGCTCTAGTTTTTCTGTATCTCTCCAGACAATAAAGTGGTGTTCATATGTAAGGTAACTTTTAACCTTGGATTTGTGTTTTTTTCTGGAAAGTTGAGGTTTCCTCCTGGCTCCTCCCATGTGTAGCACGTGCAGGCTTTTTCTAATCGTAGACTCATGCATATTGATGTCTGTAGTGCTGAGAGTGAGTCCCATGATGATTTCTGGATTTCATAGAGATTTCTTTCGCCATCATTTATTCTGCCTTCAGACTGAATTTGCGGAGACATCAGTTGTTTGAAATCTTCTCTGATCTTCTAATCCACCTGAGAGCTCCTTGTATCTGGTCACGATTATACCATCGATTTTAACCAAACTTAATGTCTGAGGTGAAACCTAGAACTTCACATCATGTTTTAATTATTGCACAAATGCAGATCATGTAACCTCAATGCTTAATTTGGGGGAAAAAAGTAAAATATAATTTCCATCATTTGATTTATGACTGTTGTGGAATGAAAAGTCAAAGTGAAAACCCAACCGTAGGGAATGTGCACATGATGTCTTTTTCAGGAGGATTCCACTGCGGAAATTGCCTGAAAAAATATCACAAAATGTTCCATAGAATGAACATAAGCAGTTCTGTGTAATAGCAACTTGCTGTTCATATGTTCAGAATTTTGAGAATCTTTTAACCACTTCAGGTTTCTAATAACGCCAAGTGTTTAAAATAAGTGACAATCTTCACCTGAAATCCGCCTGAACAAGCGCAGCAAAAGCTGTCCAATAATGAGCGTAAGGCACAGCATTGTCAAAATGAGACTGCTGTGCTTATATCTGTTTTATGTCACTTCTTTTAACTGATTCAGGGTTCGGGAATCCTGAGTTGGTTAAAAGAAGTACCATGGACATTCTCTCTATACCACACAGTATAGAATAAAGCTGCCGATAGGGGAGCTACCGCAAAAACGACGGCAAAGTCGACAGTCAAGCCGCCTCTTTAAAACGCTGTGTGCACATAGCCTTCTGGGATTTTCCGCTAGAAGCCTGATTCTTTTGGATGTCTGTCTGACCGTAGCCTTACTGATTAGTTTTGCATGCTAAAGAAATAAATCGGATCTGAGTAAGACCTTCTCTGAGTCTCATGGATCCGTGAGTCTGTGCAAATACATCCAATGTACTCAATGGGTCCGAGTGCTGGCCGAGAAAAGAAAATCTGACCACATTCAGATGTTTCACACTGATACTGATATGTGAATGTAGCCTAAGTCCTTTGTTTACCTTTCCCTTTCATCTTGAATCTACTTTTTACTTCGGCTGAAATTGCTGTTTATCAATTGATCATATAAAAAAATGCTGCATCTTTGCAAAATCAAGATGAAAAAACAGTCTTGCAATAAAAAATAAAACCCAAGGCCCCGTTCATTGTTGCATTTGCGCCTTTTTTTGGCTAGTTTTTGGTAGTTTTCATTTGTGTCTTATTATGGTTTCCATATGTTTACGGTGAATTCATTATCTGAAGCTTTTCAAAAAGTCACACCATTTTTGCACAAATGAACCCTAGTTATTCCCCTCGAATTAATTTTATTTAAGCCAGAAATTTTCCAACATTTTAGAAGAACAAGCGACATTCTGAATTAAAAAGTTACAAAGTGTTAAAGAGTGACCAACATTTCATTTTTTTCCATAAAGCAATAGTGCATGTGAAAATAAGGAATTTTGTAATATATTTTATAATAGAAATCTTCTTTTTTCTCCTCCTTTACTGATCATTCATTTTCAAAATTCTCACTTCAAAAATCTGAAAACACAATTGAGAATTTTGAGAATGAATGATCAGTCCAGTAAAGAAAGTAGCAGATTTCTCCGAAAATATATATTACAAAGTTTCTTATTTTCAAGTGTTCTACTAAGTTATGAAATTAAAATCATAGCCTCTTTAAAAACAAACATTTTTGATTTTGTGAAAAATACATGAGCCACGTGCGCCATTTTGAAGAACTTGGCGCAAAAACATTAACATATATCACAAGACAAAATTCGAAAAGTGGCTTAAAAATCCCCCGGTAACTTGTGTTTTGCCCCAAATGCTGTAAATTCTGCGTATGCCACATACCCCATAACATAATATCTCCACATAAGTTAAAAATTATTGTACTCTCACATTATTATACAATTATATTGTGTAATTTTTTGAAAAAGAAAATTCAAAATGAAATAAATTACTAATGAAAATGTGGCGTTTTAGTAACACATCCCGGGGAGTGTGCTACAATAGGCTGTGAGGAATCCAGTTCCTTGTCATGTATACCATAATATACATTGCTGTCATGTAGAGTAACCACGTCCTTGTTCCTTCTGAGCCCTTCAGTCTCTTGTTTCGGCCTGGGGGTGTTATGCGTATTGTTCGCTAAAAGATCACAGGGAATTATTTGGCAACCTTTCATCTCTGTGGGCTACATGGATTATCGCGGAGGTAATATTATTTATGCATTGCAAAACAGCAACTGTGATAACAGCTTGTATATGGCCGGCTCTAAAAATACCTCGTTATTCGGATCTCGTGTATGCATTAAAATGTCTTTAACATAAGGCAGGCTGGTATTTTAATATATGACTATAGCCTATGACCTCTATTGTCTTCTCTGCTAGCTGAATTACTAGTGTTCTGTGTAGAGTAATGGACCTTTAGTCCAGAGAGCATTGGTGACTCCATTGCTAATATCAAGACAGACTCCCATTAGGGTACGCTCACATTGTCTTTCTCTATGGCATGCATACTTTTGATTCTTGCTCCTCATCATCCAATGTAGAGTCAGCCTTAGGTTAGATACTTACCAGTGTTATATCTTCTATTGTCCCTTCACCTATCCTTTTTGGTGTACAATGTAGTCCAAAAATGAGGTGGATCCACTAAGTCTTGGTGGGCACACTGATCACAGGCGTTGGAACAACAAGCAGGACAGGTTGTGGCAGGGCCAGACTGGCCATCTGGCAAGTGCCAAAAGGGCCTGTCTGGTCATAGGCCACCTTGTCTTCTACCTTGTTGTCAGAATCTGCATCCTCAAGATGCCTATACTGTTAACAGTTGTAATGGAGCACAAAGTAGCTGCCTCCGTCACTTACCCCAGCAGCCCATAGACTTCGTTTCTGTTTGCGACCAGCCAGAAGCCAGCACCAACAGGGGACATTGGCAGTGCAATGATGTCACTGCATCACGCCGTCTGCATCCACTGCAAGAATGGATAGAAGACGAGAAAGATGCTGAGGATGAGGTGTCTGGATTAGGTGAGTATGGGGATTTTTTTTAATTTTTGGGGGCTGATGGGGACAATATAGTGCGTTGTGAGGTGGACCATCATAGTATATAAGGGCTGTTTGGTGGACCACCATACTATATAATGTACTGTTGGGAGGACCATCATACTATATGGGAGACTGTGCTGTGGACCGTCATACTATATAGGGAGCTATGAAGTGAACCATCATGCTATATGGGGGGCTGTTAAAGGTACCATCATACTACATTACTACATAGGAGCTGTGGGTTGTACCATCATACGATATGGGGGGTACTGGAGGCGCTATCATACTGTATGGGGGGATGCTGTGATGTGGACTATAATACTATATAGGGGGCTGTGATGTGCACCATCATAATATATAGCGAGCTGTGAGGTGTACCATCATACTAAATGGGTGAGGTGTTGGGGGACCATCATACTATATAGGGGGCTGTTGGAGGGACAATCTTGCTATTAGGGGGCTGTGAGGTGGACCATAATATTATTTAGGGAGCTGTGGGGACCTGTCTTACAGTATTAGGGTCATGGGGGATCTTCATAGTGTATGGTGGACCTATCATACTGTGTAAGGTGGTTGTGATAGACATGTGGTAACTAGCAGGTACACAGGATGCAGTGACGAGCAGGAGGCAGAACAAGGGTTAAACACAAGTTTTATATATGAAAATATAGGTTAACCCCTTAACCCCCAAGGGTGGTTTGCACGTTCAGAACCGGGCCAATTTTTACTATTCTGACCACTGTCCCTTTATGAGGTAATAACTCTGAAACGCTTCCATGGATCCCGATGATTCTGACATTGTATTCTCGTGAATATTGAATTTCATGTTAGTGGTAAAATTTATTTCAAATAACTTGAGTTTATTTGTGAAAAAAAGCGGAAATTTGACGAAAATTTTGAAAATTTCGCAATTTTCCAACTTTGAATTTTTATGCCCTTAAATCACAGAGACATGGCACACAAAAAACTTAATAAATAACATTTCACATATGTTTACTTTACATCAGCACAATTTTGGAACCAAAAATTTTTTCTTAGGAAGTTATAAGGGTTAAAAGTTGACCAGCGATATTTCATTTTTACAACACCATTTTATTTTTACAGACCACATCACATTTGAATTCACTTTGAGGGGTCTATATGATAGAAAATACCCAAAAGTGACACCATTCTAAAAACCACAAAAAAATTAATTCAGGTCCAATTTTTTTTATTTTACCAAGGGTAACAGGAGAAATTGGACTGCAAAAGTTATTGTGCAATTTCTCCTGAGTACGCTGATACCTGATATGTGGGAGGGGGGAACACTGTTTTGGCTCATGGCAGAGCTCAGAAGGGAAGGAGCGCCGTTTGACTTTTTCAATGCAAAATTGGCTGGAATGCAGATCAGCAATGTCACGTTTGGAGAGCCCCTGATGTACCTAAACAGTGGAAACCCCCCACAAGTGACACCATTTTGGAAACTAGACCCCCCCAAGGAACTTATCTAGATGTGTGGTGAGAACTTTGAACCCCCAAGGGCTTCACAGAAGATTATAATGCCCGGGCGTGAAAATAAAAAAAATCATATTTTTTCCACAAGCATGATCTTTTAGTCCCCAATTTTTTTATTTTCCCAAGGGTAACAGGAGAAATTGGACCCCATAAGTTGTTGTCCAATTTGTCCTAAGTACGCTGATACCCCATATCTGGGAGAAAACTACCGTATGGGCACACGTCGGGGTTCGGAAGGGAAGTAGTAACGTTTTGGAATGCAGACTTTGATGGAATGGTCTGCGGGTGTCAAGTCGCATTTGGAGAGCCTCTGATGTGCCTAAACTGTTGAAACTCCCCACAAGTGGCCCCATTTTGGAAACTAGACCCCCCCACGGAACTTATCTAGATGTGTGATGAGCACTTTGAACTGCAAGTGCTTCACAGAAGTTTATAACACCCGGGCGTGAAAATAAGAAAATCATATTTTTTTCCACAAAAATGATGTCTTTGCCCCAAATTTTTTATTTTCCTAAGGGTAACAGGAGAAATTGGACCCCTAAAGTTGTTTTGCAATTTATCCTGAGTAGACTGATACCCCATATGTGGGAGTAAAACACTGTTTGGGCGCATAGCAGAGCTTGGAAGGGAAGGAGCACTGTTTGACTTTTTCAACGCAGAATTGGCTGGAATTGAGATCAGACACCATGTTGCGTTTGGAGAGAACCTGATGTGCCCAAACAGTGGAAACCCCCCAATTCTAACTCCAACCCTAACCCCAACACACCCCTAACCCTAATCTCAGCCCTAACCCTAACCCTAGCCCTAACTCTAGCCCTAACCCTAATGGGAAAATGAAAATAAATGCATTTTTTTAATTTTATTATTTTTCCCTAACTAAGGGGGTGATAAAGGGGGGTTTGATTTACTATTTGGCAGCTGTGACACGCTAAAAGACGCTTTTTATTATAAAAATAGTTTTTGCATCACCACATTTTGAGAGCTATAATTTTTCCATACTTTGACCCACTGAGTCATGTGAGGTCTTATTTTTTGTGGGATGAGTTGACATTTTTATTGGTACCATTTTCGGGCATGTGACATTTTTTGATCACTTTTTATTCCAATTTTTGGGACGCAGAATGAACAAAAACCAGCATTTCAAGAATTTCTTTTGGGGGGTGCGTTTACACATTCCGAGTGCAGTAAAATTGATAAGGTGGTTTTATTCTTCGGGTCAGTACGGTTACAGCGATACCCCATTTATGTCTTTTTTTATGTTTTGGCGCTTTTATGCAATGAAAACAATTTTATATAAAAAATAATTATTTTTGCATCGCTTTATTCTGCGAACTATAACTTTTTTATTTTTTCACTGATGATGCTATATGGTGGCTCCTTTTTTTTTTGACAAGATGACGTTTTCAGCGGTACCATGGTTATTTATATCCGTCTTTTTGATCGCGCGTTATTGCACTTTTTGTTTGGCGGTATGATAATAAAGCATTATTTTTTGCTTTGTTTTTTATTTTTATTGTTTAAGGGGTTCGCTAAAGGGGTTAACTAATGGGACAGTTTTATAGGGCGGGTCGTTACGGACGCAGCGATACTAAATATGTGTACTTTTATTGTTTTTTTTTATTTCCAAAAAATGAATTTATTAGGGAATTTTTTATAAATTATTTTGACTCTTTTTTTTTTAAACTTTATTATAATGTCCCAGGGGGGACATAACTGTCATGTGACAGATCGCTGATCTGTCACATCACAGATCGTTGTGACAGATCAGCGATCTGTCACAGGCAATGCTGCAGGCTTCCTCATGCCGGCGCTTTGCAGGCATGAGGAAGCCGCCTCCCTGCAGGCCCCCGAAGGTCCCCGCTGCCATTTTGGATCCGGGGACCTGCAGGGAAGGAGGCCCCCGCAGCAGTGCTGCACATTGCACTGCTGTGGGGGTCTCAGAGAAGCACGGAGGGAGCCCCCTCCCTGCCGATGCTTCCCTAAACCCCCAGTACACTGCGATCGTGTTTGATCGCAGTGTGCCAGGGGTTAATGTGTCGGGGGCGGTCCGTGACCGCCCCTGACACATAGTGCCGGGTGTCAGCTGTGATAATCAGAGCTGGTGGATGAGGAGTGTTCCAGCGCTGCCTCCTTCTACGTGTCTAGTCGAGGAAGCATTGCTGGAGCGTCTGGAAGCTCTTGCACTCTGGTACAGCGGGGTGTATATGGGCTCCGCGTAGCTCCCCTGAGACCGGGCCTTCCGCAGTGGGAAGCAGAGCAGAGGAGACCGTGGGTCCCAGTGAGAAGGCCGAAGCCATGGCGTGTAGCGGAGTAGAGGCGGCCGCGGGTCCCGATGTGGAGGCCACAGCCACTGTATGCAGCAGAGCAGAGGCGGCCGTGGGTCCCGATGTGGAGGCTGATGACGGAGGGCGGACTGCCCGTGGAGAAGAACTGCCTAATGCCCGGGAGGTACCGTGCCTGAGGGTGCACTGTGACCCGCGTTCTGTAGCGGCTCGGGGAGAGACTTCTCCTCCGGGCACGTAGTCAGTGCCCTCCACCTGGTCAGGTCGTGTCCTGTCTCCTTTCGCTCGGAAGTGCTGACTCACGCCTATCGGGAGAGGTCCCCTTAGCTCCTCCCTCCTATGCCTCATCTCTCTTCCCGCCCAGTCTCTCTTGTTTACCTGCACCACTTGTTTTATAGTGGACCCACCCCCTGTTTCCCTGGTCAAAGGTCGGTCCTGGCCTGCAATCATACCCCCTGGGAACACGGGTAACAGCCCCCTTAGTTCCGGCCCAGAAACACGGTTGGTCCTCTTTCCCTCTTTCTTGGACCCACTCACCTACAGAAATCATACTGTTTGGGGGTGGCTGTGATGAACATTATACTGTCTTGAGGTCTATAGGGTATATTAATAGGGTATATTATACTATGTTGGGGCTGTTGTGACCATCATACTGTATGGGGTGGATATGCAAACATCACACTGTATGGAGACTCTGGGGTCCTCATACTTTAGAGGTGTATTTGTTGGACATCACACTTTATATAGAGTCCTGTAGTGGATATCATACTGTGTGAGGGTCTGTGATGCCTCTCATACTGTATATTGGGGGATATGCTGGATACCATACTGTATGGGAAGCAGTGGTGACAATCTTACTGTGTGTGGTGTGCTGTAGTGCATCAGACTTTGTGTAAGGTTTGTGGGGTAATCAAACTGTGTGTGGTCATCATGCTCTTCGTGGTAATTCTTTGGCCCTGAGGAAGTGGCAGATTTACTACGAAACACGTCGGCACAATAAAGCTTTCAAGAATATTTCTGTCCTTGTGTGGTCAGCGCGGATATATTGAAAAACCCAGTCTTTTTGTTCCTCCTTTGTGACATATTTCTTCCTCCAGACAGCACAGCATGAGCACCTACGGGCCCCACAGGGGGAAGATGAGGAGAAAGGCTTGCTGCCTGGGTTTTATACTAGGAAGGGGCTGTACTAGCCCTCTCCACATTCCATTGACCCACCAATGCTATTACTGCCCCTTAATACAGGGGTGGGTGGTAAGGAAACAGGGCACACCATTAAACCACAGGGGAGGGGCACCGCAGTCAGAGGCACCTTCCTTATTTAGTACGGTGCCTGCCATTCCATGTAAGCATTTTATCTTTCACCAATCATCATCGGAATAAAAGGAGTACAGGATCCTATGTATAGGATTACAATCTAAATCTGGTTGGAGAAGTTATTCGATGCATTTATAGGAATTATTTTAGGGTGTATGGCAATTTTCTGTGTATGCAATATACAATATGTGTGTGATCAGTTGTGGTGTATGTCATTTAGTGATAAGTATGCGTCTCGGCTGCAGACCAAATAACTGTAAACTTAGAATTGCAGACAATTTTTGGATGTTTTCGCAGGACAGTCTGGGGACTGGTTACTCATCCTGTGTGGCCCAGCTGCTGAAGCAAAAGCTGACATTGAATAGATTAGACAGTGACCTGATTTTTCACTCTTACAGAAGTTTTATGAATCTTGTAGTGAAGAAGGAGGAAGCGTCAGCAGAGGTTTACATGATAACTGTATTGGGGACAGAGCACTTTCAGACACGTTGTTAAGATATGTGTCTAGCGATAAGAATTTAGTTAATGTATTTCCATAAATGATGACAGAACCATAAGATTTACTTTGTACACTGCATTTTGCAGTGTAGAAAGGATTTTAAATGATTTTTTTTTGTTGGCAGCGGAAACATCTCTGTACTGTTCAGCCGTTCAACAGTGAGTATATATTTATTCAGGAATAAAGATAACACAGCTTACAACTGGTATTTTGTATAGCTTAGGATCTTAGCACCTTGTCTATCAGTTTGCATAGTGAACGTAAAATTGTGCTTCACTTACACACACAGTGAACAGGAACTTCCAGTTATGTTTTTTCTTTTTTTAACAATGCTTTACTGGCAATATAACACTATTGCTGGAGACAGAAAACCATTCACTATTACACAGTAGTAAATAGTAGTTGTTGTAATATATATAATAACTAGCTGAAGAGCCCGGCGCTGCCTGGGCATAGTAACTAACTGTGGTTAGTTATAACAAATTATAATTATCCTCCATCCCATAGTCCTGTACCCATATACCCATCATACATATCCACGATCCCATAGGCCCGTGCCCATATACCCATCATACATATTCTCCATCCCATAGTCGAGTGCCCATATACCCATCACACATCCTTCATCTCATAGTCCAATGCCCATATACCCATCATACATATCCTCCATCCCATAGTCCCGTGCCCATATAACCATCATATATATCCTCCATCCCATAGTCCCGTGCCCATATACCCGTCATACATATCCTCCATCCCATAGTCCCGTGCCCATATACCCATCATACATATCCTCCATCCCATAGTGCAGTGCCGATATACCCATCACACATCCTCCATCTCATAGTCAACCATTATGACATCATAATGAGCGGCGGGGCTTGCAACCTATGATGACATCAGCGTCGCCATGGCAACCATTGGGCTTGATATGCACACACTGTTTCCCCATTATGTAGATAGGGGCATTATGACATCATGAGGGGCGGGGCTTGGCGCTCATACACTTTTTCCCCAGTATGTAGATAGGGGCAAAATTGTTTGGTGAATTGAAATGCGCAGGGTTAAAATTTCACCTCACAACATAGCTTAGGATGCTCTCGGGGTCCAGACGTGTGACTGTGCCAAATTTTGTGGCTGTAGTTGCGACGGTGCGGATGCCTATCCCAGACATACACACACACACACATACACACATACATACATACATACACACTTTGAGCTTTATATATTAGATAAGCATTATTCCAACACCCCCACTCCACAACTACTTATCCTGTTAGTCCCAAAGTGATGCTGAATTCACCAATTTGGACTCTTGTAAGTGGTTTTGTCATAACATCAGCTGTCATCTGGACAGTCTCGCAATAAATAAACTCAATTATGTCACGTTCTATCAAATCATGCAGGCGATGATGGTTCTTGCTTTGATATTCTCACTGCATGTAAATTGAATGCAGGCTTGGTTGTCTTCATAAATCACCGTCGGTGGAGGCTTATCAAGATCGCCTAATAAATGTATCAATCAAATGACCTGTTGACTTGCGTGAGCTGCAGACACATACTCTGCTTCTATAGATGACAAAGCTACAGACACCTATTCTCTGCTAGACCAAGAAATTAAACTTTCTCCAAGTTTGAACATATAGCCACTTGTCAATTTACCATCATCTAAGTCACCAGCCCGGTCTGCATCCACATAGACAGTGAGCTTTAGATCTCGTGTTGCAGATATCCTTAAATGGATGACTTGAATTTCTTTCACATATCAAAGAACTCTCTTAACAGTATTCCAGTCTTCTTGGTGTGGTTTTTCCAATTTTTTCAGCAAAATCTGGTTGAGTCATAGCTACAATGTATAGAAGTGCCCCCACTGCCTGTCTGTATTTCTCATCGTTAGTTAACAGATCTTCTCCTTCCAAATTTAAGTACAATGGGGTGGATACACCTTTTGTTTCTGACATTCTACACTGATGCAGAATTGAGTTAATTTTTAAACTTTGGTTCCATCTTCTCTTTGGACCTGGATTCCTACATACTGTAATACTGTATATCACATTTCCAAGATCTTTAGTTTCACAATGCTGATTCAGAATTTTGTCATCTTTGCAATTTCTGTTTCCTCTTGATGAGCCATAATCACAATGTCCACATATAACAGAATATACATCCACTATTTGTCTGTACATTTTGTGTATGAGCATAGATCTGCTTAACCTCTTTTAAATCCTTCTTCCAATAAAACTTTGATTAATTTTGATGTTCCACGCTATTGCCAATTGCTTAAGGCCATAGAGATATTATTCTTGTTTGAAAATGAGATTCTCTTCACCCTCTTTGATATAATCCTCAAGATAAGTCATGTACAAGCCCTCTTCAATGTCACCATTGAAAAAAGCAGTTGTGTTGTTCAAATGTCTGACAAACATCTTTTGCACAGATGTCCTGAATGTGGTCTGCTTACCAAATGAAGAAAATGTGGCATAATAATCTTCACCATATTACTGAAAAAATCCTTTTGCAACTAATCTTGCTTTAAATCTGTGAACCTTGCCTTCCGAGTAATACTTATTCGTAAAAACCCATTTACATTTGATTGCTTTCTTGCCTTGTGGTAGTTTGGTGAGTTTTCATGTTTGAAGTTGATGAAGGGACTCCATTTCCTCATTAGCAGCTTTAATCCACTTTAGATTTTCATGGACAGGTTGTTCTTGCATCTCATCCCATAACTATGGCTTTAACTCAAGTAGTGTTTTAACAAAGTAGGATTGATGCTTAGCTGGTACACCCTTGTTTGATCTCGATGGCATCAGGTTCACCTGATCTTTCTGTTGCTTCTTCAGTGTTTGAAGAACCTAACTAAACTTCTACATCCTTTTCCTTGTTATTTTGAAATTGTGACTGATATTGTTGTTGCTTAAGCTGGACTACTGGTATGATGTCATGAAACCTGACTAACACAAAGTTCTCATCAATCATTACATCTCTGCCAGGGGCGTAACTACTACGGTCGCAGGAGTTGCCACTGCCACCGGGCCCGGGGGGAGTCAGGGGCCCGGTAGGCATATCTCCCAATCGTCCCGATTCTCACGGGACAGTCTCATTTTTGACCCCCCCACCCACGTTCCACACTGTACTGAACCACCACGCTTCCCCATGCACCCCATCCTCGCCCTCCCGCAGAGACTCACCGCACTGACAGCAGCCCGTCTCTAGGCTGTTTTCTCCAATGTGCGCACAGGAAATGTGATGAGGTCACAGGAGGGGAGGAGTCAGGGGTCACATGATCAGGGGCCTCCGTGTCTGCAGGACTCTGCTGTGCTGGTTGTCATGGTGCTGGATGAGGTAAAGTTTATGTGTGGGGTCAGGAGGGGTTTACAATGTGGATGTAGCAGAGCTGTGTGTGTACGAGGTGAGTAGAGCCGTGTGTGTACGAGGTGTACGGAGAAGAGCCGTGTATGTATGAGGTGTACAGAGCATAGCCGTGTATGTACGAGGTGTACAGAGCAAAGCCGTGTGTACGAGGTGTACGGAGCGGAGCCGTGTGTGTACGAGGTGTACGGAGCAGAGCCGTGTGTGTACGAGGTGAATGGAGTGGAGCCGTGTGTGTACAAGGTGTACGGAGCAGAGCCGTGTGTGTACGAGGTGTATGGAGTGGAGCCGTGTGTGTACAAGGTGTACGGAGCAGAGCCGTGTGTGTACGAGGTGTATGGAGTGGAGCCGAGGTGTACGGAGCCGCTTGTGTACGAGGTGTACGGAGCGGAGCCGCGTGTGTACGAGGTGTACGGAGCGGAGCTGTGTGTGTGCGAGGTGTACGGAGCGGAGATGTGCGTGTATTTTGGCATGGGGGGGCCAATTTGAAAGTTCGCACCGGGGCCCATAACTTTGTAGTTACGCCACTGATCTCTGCTTATTGTGACTTTGCTCATTTCTGGGTGCAGGATACTATATCCTTTTTGGGTTTCACTGTAACCCACCAGATTGCCCTCTTTTGCATGAGATTTCTATTTGGTATATTTTTATTTGGGAATATGTACAAATACTTTACTTCCGAATATTCTTAGGAATTGAAGTTTAGGCTTCTTGCTGTTCTGTTGCTCAAATGGAGTTTTCTCAGTAACTTTACCAGGAAGTCTGGTTTGAAGAAAGCAAGCTGTCACCCTGTTACCCTAATATGTTGTTGGCAAATATGCGTTAAAAAGCATACTTCTTCCACTTTCACAAAATGTTCAGTTCCTACTTTTAGCAACACTATTTTGATCAGCGTTGTATGGTACAGTGGTACATAAAACACTTTGCCAAATTTCTGCATGCAGACACTGGAATATTCTCTCAAATTTTTCATATACATCAATGAGATATATATTTTAAGTTACTCTGGAATGTCATTTTTGCTGTGAATCAGATAGACAACTGTATATCTTGAATAATCATCTATAAATAGAAGATGAAGAGAAGATAGTATTCTGTTACAGATGCATCTGGATAAATTGGAAACTTGGGCCGAAAGGTGGCAAATGCGGTTTAACAATGATAAATGTAAGGTTATAAACATGGGAAGAAGGAATCAATATCACCATTACACACTGAATGGGAAACCACTAGGTAAATCTGACATGGAGCAGGACTTGGGGATCCTAGTTAATGATAAACTTACCTAGAGCAGCCCGTGCCAGGCAGCGGCTACCAAGGCAAACAGGATCATGGGGTACATTAAAACAGTTCTCAATACTCATGATGAGAGCATTATACTGCCTCTGTACAAATCCCTGGTTAGACTGCACATGGAGTACTGTGACCAGTTTCGTGCACCGCTGCTCAGGAAGGATATAATGGAACTAGAGCGAGTACAAAGGAGGGCAACAAAATTAATAAAGGGGATGGTGGAACTACAATACCCAGAGAAATTAACAAAATTAGGATTATTTAGTCTAGAAAAAAGATGACTGAGGGGAGAACTAATAACCGTATATAAGGGGACAATGCAAATATCTATCTGAGGATCTGTTTATACCAAGGAAGGTGGCGGTCACAAGGGGACATTCTCTGCTTCTGGAGGAGAGAGGGTTTTTCCACCAACATAGAAGACGATTCTTTACTGTTAGGGCAGTGAGAATCTGGAATTCCTTGCATGAGGAGGTGGTGATGGCGAACTCAGTCGAGGGGTTCAAGAGAGGCCTGGATTTCTTCCTGGAGCGTAACAATATTGCATCTTAAAGTTATTAGGTTCTTTAGAAGGACATAGATTTGGGGATTTATTCTGATGGAATATAGGCTGAACTGGATGGACAAATGTCTTTTTTCGGCCTTGCTAACTATGTTACTAATGTGAGAAAATATCTCTTCTTTCCAGGAGTTTGAGTACTCATTGGACCAAAAACATGTGTGTGCATTAAGTCCAGAAGTTATTTCGATTTTGTAGTACTATTCTCAGGAAAGGATTTTCTTGACATTTTCCCTTTAAGACAGGTAGTACATTTCATTGTCTGATTACACAAAATGATAATAATACCATCAGCAATTTTTTTTAACTAACTTTCTTATTGCTTCTGGGTGTCTGTGTGCAAGACACCTGTGCCATACATGGATACAATTTTTATATTGTTCATATTTAGCAGTGTATACACTATCCATGCATTTTAGCTGGTACAACTCATCTTTGATTTTTCCTTCTGCTAGTGTGTGACCATCTTTTGAGATGATACAGCTGTGATCTTTAAATGTAACTTCATTTCCTTGTCTTGAGTGTCTTCACAGATAACAGATTGCTTTTTAAAGCTAGTGATAGAGCACATCCTTAACTGGGATCTTTCTGCTTTGTTTTGGGGAGACTTGACAATTAATGTAACCATCCTCTATTTCCTCTGAATTCATATACTGACCATTAGCAAAGACCACTTTCTTTGACTTACTTTGGTCAAGGTTAGAGAAGAAACTTCTGTCATTAGTCATATGACTAGTTGCTCCGGAGTCTATACACCAACTTTGATGTACTTTATATCATGGCTTTGATGTACTTGCATTAACAGTAAATGCAGCTTCAGTATTTGAAGTGTAATATTTTTCAGTAATAGCACTTTTAACCCTTTGATGACTATTTTGCTTTTTCAGCTGATTCATTCTAGCTTTCCAGACTCTGCAGTCAGCCTTTAGGTGCTCTGATTTCTTGCAGACAAAACACTCACATTTTTCCTTCAAATTACTTTTATTTTTGCGTAGATTTGGGGTTTTAAAGTGGATTCTACTTTGAATACCCCAATGCTGCTTACACTTTCTGTCTTTCGCTTATACTCATCTACAAGCTTTCCTCTTACATACACCAATGTAAGCTCATAATCTGGGCATGCATTTAGTGCAGTTACAAGTGTGTCATTGTCTTCTGGTAGACTGCTTAATAGTAGTGCAGCAACACGGAAATCCTTTCGATCTTCCTCAATGCCCCACAGGCGCTTCACAATTTCTAGAGTATTTCTTATGTAATCCTGCATATCTTGGCCCTTATTTAGCTTAGACTCATACAGCTTTCTGATTAAATACAGATTATTACTGAGATTTATCCTTGCCTGCACTTTCTAAAACTGTTCCCACATTTCTTTTTCAGTTTCACATTTACATACATGCACAATCTGATCATCATCTATGCTGAGGAAGAGTGCTTTGTGCTTTTTGGTCCTTCTCTACCAAGTCTTCCACTAGTAGGTCAGGTCTAGACTCTTATGTGTATTTCCACATACCTTCTCTTATTCGTAGCATCGTTACTTTGATTTTCCAGGAATAGTAGTTCTGGTTAGTCAGATTTGGCACTGTGAACTTTTAGTATGTTGGTGTTTTCTATTATTTATAAACAGTAATTTAGTTCTGCCACCGGAGGTCAACTTTGAGTAACAGACAAAAAACGGATTAATCTCTGTACTGTCCAGCCATTCAACAGTGAATATATCTATAATAATAAATGCCCTAACCAGCTTCCGGTTGTAACAACTTCCGTCCAGTTGTAACCGGTGACGTCACCACACACACGCACATGTTAACCCTCAACACACCACACCGCCTCAACACACACTCCTCTCACCTTTCACCTCCACTCATGTCCACTCACTCTTTCACTCCACATACGTTCCTTTCTCTCACTCCGTTTCTCATACTCACACCGTCATCGTCGCTGCCCCGACATCTTCCTCCGCCGCCGCGATCCAGGATCCAGACGTTCTCCAGGCCGCCGACATGTTCTTGCAGGACGCCATCTTGGATTTCGTGAAATCCCGCGATATTCAAGATGGCATCGCCGCAACAACATGTCGCTGGCGTGGACGACATCGGGATCCAAAAAGATGGCGTCGGCGAAATCTCGCGAGATTACGCCGACGCCATTTTGGATCCCGATGTCGCCCATGCCAGCGACATGTCGTTGTGGCGACGCCATCTTGAATATCGCGGGACTTCACGAAATCCAAGATGGCGTCCCGCAAGAACATGTCGCTGGCGTGGGCGACATCGGGATCCAAAATGGCGTCGGCGTAATCTCGCGAGATTTCGCCGACGCCATCTTTTTGGATCCCGATGTCGTCCACGCCAGCGACATGTTGTTGCGGCGATGCCATCTTGAATATCGCGGGATTTCACGATGGCGTCCCGCAAGAACATGTCGGCGGCCTGGAGAACGTCTGGATCCTGGATCGCGGCGGCGGAGGAAGATGTCGGGGCAGCGACGATGACGGTGTGAGTATGAGAAACGGAGTGAGAGAAAGGAACGTATGTGGAGTGAAAGAGTGAGTGGACATGAGAGGAGGTGAAAGGTGAGAGGAGTGTGTGTTGAGACGGTGTGGTGTGTTGAGAGTTAACATGGCAAGAGGTGTTAACGACGTCGGCGAAATCTCGCGAGATTTCGCCGACGCCATCTTGCATTCGTGAAATTGCGTCATTTACCTCACGCCGACTTGCTGTGCGGACGCTTGGCATTGCCTGTACCACCATAACTACTGCTGCCTTGGTCCTATGCCTGTTTACTGCCGGTGTCTAATTACTGGACCAATTTGCCTGTACTGCCATAACTATTGCTACCTTGCTACTCTGCCGGTGTCTAATTACAGGACCAATTTGCCTCTACCGCCATAACTACTGCTGCATTGCTCCTCTGCCGGTGTCTAATTACAGGGCCAATTTGCCTATACCGCCATAACTACTGCCTTTGTCCTCTGCCGGTGTCTAATTACAGGGCCAATTTGCCTATACTGCCATAACTACTGCTGCCTTTGTCCTCTGCCAGTGTCTAATTACAGGGCCAATTTGCCTCTATCGCCATAACTACTGCTGCTTTGGTCATCTGCCTGTTTACTGCCGGTGTCTAATTACAAGGCCAATTTGCCTCTACCGCCATAACTACTGCTGCCTTGCTCCTCTGCTGGTGTCTAATTACAGGGCTAATTTGCCTCTACCGCCATAACTACTGCTGCCTTGCTCCTCTGCCGGTGTCTAATTACAGGGCTAATTTGCCTCTACCGCCATAACTACTGCTGCCTTGCTCCTCTGCCGGTGTCTAATTACAGGGCTAATTTGCCTCTACCGCCATAACTACTGCTGCATTGCTCCTCTGCCGGTGTCTAGTTACAGGGCCAATTTGCCTATACCGCCATAACTACTGCTGCCTTGCTCCTCTGCCGGTGTCTAATTACAGGGCCAATTTGCCTCTACCGCCATAACTACTGCTGCCTTGCTCCTCTGCCGGTGTCTAATTACAGGATCAATTTGCCTCTACCGCCATAACTACTGCTGCATTGCTCCTCTGCTGGTGTCTAATTACAGGGCCAATTTGCCTCTACCGCCATAACTACTGCTGCCTTGCTCCTCTGCCGGTGTCTAATTACAGGGCCAATTTGCCTCTACCGCCATAACTACTGCTGCATTTCTCCTCTGCCGGTGTCTAATTACAGGGCCAATTTGCCTATACCGCCATAACTACTGCTGCCTTGCTCCTCTGCCGGTGTCTAATTACAGGGCCAATTTGCCTCTACCGCCATAACTACTGCTGCCTTGCTCCTCTGCCGGTGTCTAATTACAGGATCAATTTGCCTCTACCGCCATAACTACTGCTGCATTGCTCCTCTGCTGGTGTCTAATTACAAGGCCAATTTGCCAATACCGCCATAACTACTGCTGCCTTGCTCCTCTGCCGGTGTCTAATTACAGGGCCAATTTGCCTCTACCGCCATAACTACTGCTGCCTTGCTCCTCTGCCGGTGTCTAATTACAGGGCCAATTTGCCTCTACCGCCATAACTACTGCTGCCTTGCTCCTCTGCCGGTGTCTAATTACAGGGTCAATTTGCCTCTACCGCCATAACTACTGCTGCCTTGCTCCTCTGCCGGTGTCTAATTACAGGGCCAATTTGCCTCTACCTCCATAACTACTGCTGCCTTGCTCCTCTGCCGGTGTCTAACTACAGGGCCAATTTGCCACTACCACTCCATAACTACTGCTGGGCAATTACAGGGTCAATTAGTATCTGTTTACTCTACAATACTCCAGGACGCCTTCTTCACTGCCAGATAACTGCCAAATAGACTCCTTTACCTGTGCCAACATGAGTCATAACAAAAAGTATGCCAATGCCAGTGAAAGGAAAGCAGCTTTAGCACTACGACAAAAACAACGCCGTGCTAATGAGACTCCTGAGGAAAAACACCATCGCCTTGAGAAGATTAAAAGGCTTATAAACGCCGTCGCCTCACACACGAATCCCCTAACTCTAAATCCATAAGATTGGCTGAAGAAGCCTCTGCACGCCGTCACCGCCGACAACAGACGGCCTCTTCCTCATCATTATTATTAGACTCACAACAGGATGCTTCCACATCAGCATGTGGAACAATTTACTGCTACACTTCATCCCATATGCCGTTCACTGACATAACTAATCAGCAATCTGTTTCTGCCCTATCAATACCTCCATTCAATACCGATGCACAGTATGCCAATGCCAGTGAAAGGAAAGCAGCTTTAGCACTACGGCAAAAACAACGCCGTGCTAATGAGACTCCTGAGGAAAAACAGCATCGACTTGACAAGATTAAGGCTTATAAACGCCGTCGTCTCACACACGAATCCCCTAACTCTAAATCTATTACATTGGCTGAAGAATCCTCTACACGCCATCACCGCCAACAACAGACGGCTTCTTCCTCATCATTATTAGTAGACTCACAACAGGATGCTTCCACATCAGCATATGGAACAAGTTACTACCACACTTCATCCTATATGCCGTTCACTGACATAACTAATCAGCAATCTGTTTCTGCCCTATCAATACCACCATTAGTCAATACCAACGCACAGTTTCTTCACATACAAGCTGCAGTTAGCCCGCAGAAAGTGCAACCAAGACAAATATACGTTGGTCTCAAAACTAGGCGCACCCCATCGGTTGGACATGCACTTCTACTACAACCTCACATTTTCACTAATGATGAAAATAGTATTACCGAACACAGCTGTGGTGACATGACCCATGTATGTGAGCATTGCGAAGCTTTGCATTTTGTAGCAGAGATACCTTCTGATAACAACTTTACGCTCTGCTGTCAGAAGGGTAAAGTCCATGTACCCATACTACAATATCCTGATGTCTTTACACGTTTGCTGAAAGGGCAAAGTGAATTTAGCAAAAATTTCATGGATAATATTCGAAGTATTAACAGTTCCTTTGCTTTTGTCTCCATGGGTGCAAATATTTCACCACCTCCTGGATATGGCCCATACTGTTTCCGCATACATGGCCAGATCTATCATAGAACTGAAACACTACATCCCTCAGATGACCAGCAACGCGCATTTGCCCAACTTTACATTCTCTATACCACTACCGCAAACGAACAACGCTTACGATGTAAAGAAAATCAAAAATGTCATCCTACATTGATGAACATTATTGCCCTTCAAATCCAAACTATTAATCCTTTTGTGGAAGCTTATCAAATGTTACGTGATGTGGAAGAACAAGAAAAAATTAAATCTCTACAAAACGGAACTGTCATGCCAAACATCACTATGGCTATTAAACAAGATCGTACTCAAGACCCTCGACGCTACAATAATCCCACTGTCAGTGAAGTAGCAGTCGTGTTTCAAAATGACAATGGTGAGCCACTAATGTCCACTCGCAGGATTTCAGAATACTCAAGATGGCATGGCCGCAAGAACATGTCGCCGGCGTGGACAATGTCGGGATCCAGGATGGCGCCGGCGGAAGAAGATGTCGGGGATCGTGGAGCAGCGACGATGACGGTGTGAGTATGAGAGACGGAGTGAGAGAAAGGGTCGTATGTGGAGTGAAAGAGTGAATGGACGTGAGAGGAGATGGTGAAAGGTGAGAGGAGTGTGTGTTGAGGCGGTGTGGTGTGTTGAGGAGGTGTGTGTGTATTGAGGGTTAACATGGCAAGAGGTGTGTCACTATCCTCTCGATGCGATAGCATCGGGCCTTAATCTACTATAATAAATGCGCTAAGCAGCTTCCGGGTTGTAACAACTTCCGTCCAGTTGTAACTGGTGACGTCACAGCACACCTCTTGCCATGTTAACCCTCAACACACCACTCCTCAACACACACTCCTCTCACCTTTCACTATCTCCACTAATGTCCACTCGCAGGATTTCAGAATACTCAAGATGGCATGGCCGCAAGAACATGTCGCCGGCGTGGACAACGTCGGGATCCAGGATGGCGCCGGCGGAAGAAGATGTCGGGGATCATGGAGCAGCGACGATGACAGTGTGAGTATGAGAGACGGAGTGAGAGAAAGGGTCGTATGTGGAGTGAAAGAGTGAGTGGATGTGAGTGGAGATGGTGAAAGGTGAGAGGAGTGTGTGTTGAGGAGGTGTGTGTGTATTGAGGGTTAACATGGCAAGAGGTGTGTCACTATCCTCTCGATGCGATAGCATCGGGCCTTAATCTAGTATATATATATTCAGGAACAAAGATAACGCAGCTTACAACTGATATTTCGTATAGCTTAGGGTCTTACATCTTGTCCGTCAGCTTGTAAAGTTCTAGAAAAATTGTGTTTTACTTATACAGAAAGTGAACAGGAACTTCCTGTTTTATTGTTGTTTTTAACAATGCTTTACTTGCAATATAACACTATTGCTGGAGACAGAAAATCATGCACTTTTAAAAAATAGTAAATAGTAGTTATTGCCCGAGTCTGACGGCGACGTGACAGTGTCATGGCATGCTCACAGCCGCTGCTCCCTATGTATTGAGTGGTGACTGAAGCCACACCTCTATTATTTAAAGTCGGAGGCTGCAGGGAGAAATAAAGTTAATTTTCTCCCAGGAGCAGGGCTTCCAGTGCAGCCACACAGCTTTAGAATGCGACAAAATTGCAGATTAACCCCATATCTGCAGATTAATAGTGTTTGAGGACATGACACGTTCCCTTAGGCCTGTTTCACACTTCCGTTTTTGTGTCCGCCAAACGGATCCGTTTCCGTTTTTTTGACGGAAACTGATGCAAACGGATCCGTTTTTAAAAAAACGGATCCGTTTTTTTGACGGATCCGCGGTAACCGTAATGGAAGTCTATGGGACAAAAAAAACGGATCCTGCAAAAAATGGCGGATCCGTTTTTTAACGGAAAACAACGGATTTTGACGGATTTGAAAAAACGGAAGTGTGAAACAGGCCTTAATGTTAAGTTCTGTGAAAAAGTTTGTCATGTGACTTGTTGCTTCTATCAATCTACCGTCCTCTAAATTCCAATTATTTGCACATGAATCATAGATTGTATATTTGACCTTTTCTTGAGCCTCTTTTGGAAATTTCTTCTGTTGTTCTGCTTTCTATATTGTAAAATGTGTCTATAAGTGTCTCAGTTTGTGGCATCTGAAACACGTTCTAGTTTACTTTTTGCATTCATCACGTGAAGAGAGATTCTACTGTTACCTTCTGTGGACTTCTTTCTTACCTGGTGTTCATCTACTAGTCTGGTCTTTACAAATTCTAGTGTCTGGACCATTTTAGGTTTTCTTTCTAGTAAATTAATCAAGGTACTGTATGTGACACTTGAACTAAATAGCAATATTTCTGCAACATGTCAGTCTTTTATATCCTCACCCACTGATCTCAGTTGTGTGATGACTTCCAGTATTACGTACATGTGCTTCTGCATATCCTTTTCATTGCTGATTCTCATGTTGCACAGTTTTATCAGCAGAAATAACCTGTTTAGACAGGATCTGTGACACAGCTTTTGCACTGCATCCCACATGTCTGTAGCAGTGTTCTCTAGAAAACATATTATTACAAATTCTGGTTAAAAGAAATAAAAGTTGCAATACTCGTCATCTCTGCAGCTCTTATTTCAGTGCTTACCCCAGTCTTAGGCCTGTTTCACACTTCCGTTTTTTCAAATCCGTCAAAATCCGTTGGTTTCCGTAAAAAAACGGATCCGCCATTTTTTTGCAGGATCCGTTTTTTTGTCCCATAGACTTCCATTAGTGGTTACCGCGGATCCGTCAAAAAAAACGGATCCGTTTTTTTAAAAACGGATCCGTTTGCATCAGTTTCCGTCAAAAAAACGGAAACGGATCCGTTTGGCGGACACAAAAACGGAAGTGTGAAACAGGCCTTAGCTGATTTTTAATTCCTGGCTTTTCTTGACAAATAGGAAATTCCCAAAATTGCCAACTCAGCCAGTCACTCTCTGTAGTGGTCACCACTTCAGTGTGTTGAAGCAATAACAAAGTAGAGGCCTGCCTCTATTTTTGGGTACCAATTTTCGGCTGTGGTGATTTTTGGAAAGTGGCAAAGTTCCTGCTACTCTTATACCGACAAGGTCGGCTTCTGACCAGTCCAACCAGCAAGGCGTTTCGAGGAGGTCCCTACATATCCAGGGTTCTCGTAGATTGCTGTAGTAATTGGGAAAGGCCTTCCTTTCCCTGGTCAATGTACTTTATAGTTTACCTCTCCCACCATTTCCACCACCCTTTAGGGCACCCTACTAGGTAAGGAACTTGTTCTCCCCTGTGGGCACTAACACAAGTACCCAATTCCCAGGCTTAAATTGTCTCATTACAGTTGACCAATTATATCCCTCTGGATTTTTCCTTTTGGGCCTTGAGGAGGCACTCTTACCTGTTCCTTCACTTTGTCCCTATGATACAACAAATCATTATGCCTGGCCCATTGCGGAAACTGACTAGCAGCTTATGGCTCCTGGGAACCAGGGTGCCAGGTTGAAGACAAAGCGTGCCATAATCTTCTCCTTCAACTTGTCGTACTCCCTTGGCATCCTGCAGGGCAAAGTTGTAGTACGCAATCTGCAGTTCCTACGTAAGATATGGAGCAACGACATATGTCCATCGCTCTAGGGGCAGTTTCTTTCACATCCAGTTTGGTCAGCTTCCATGAGCTGACTAAGGAGAACGGCTAGCCTAGTTATATGCAGGGCT
Organism: Dendrobates tinctorius; assembly: GCF_039654945.1. Lineage (NCBI taxonomy): Eukaryota > Metazoa > Chordata > Amphibia > Anura > Dendrobatidae > Dendrobates > Dendrobates tinctorius. The sequence continues at coordinate 18,063,080 of NW_027361689.1, read as the reverse complement.
AACAAAGTGATCTAATCTGAACCTGTAGAGCTAGGTTTTAACCTAAGCTTATCAGGCTTTGCTACACCCCTTTAAGTAAAATCTCACATTTTTCAATGAATAAAATTTTTAACATTTTTATTTATTCTGTCTAATATTAGATCAGCTCATAAAATGTAATCAATCTTGTTTCTTAAGACTCCTGGCGAAGTCGAATGTTACAAAAAGGAATGTTCTGTAAAATCTAAAATGTATTTTCCGATTCCCTAGCCTCCATCAAGAATTCAGCAGCTGCTGTTTTTTTTTTTCACAAGTGTCAAGCAGTTAAAAATGAAAACAGTTTTTTTGCTGGAACGCCAAACTATTTTAGACAGTTCTAGCTATCACGCACAAAGCTGCCTATTCCATTGTCAGCCTCGGTGGGTATTTAAATATCTGCTTCCATTAAAGTGCAGGAAAAAAATTCTGGCATCTGTCAGACAAACAATGTCGTATGAATATTGTACAAGACACGGACCAAAAAAAAAAGAAGTAATCGTGGCTTAGTATGTTCGGCACATCCAGAGACAAAATAGAAAATTAGAGGAATTTTAGCAGAAGTGAATGGATCAAGCTGTTCCCTGGAGGTGAATTCCATTCGTTGATTGGATGCGGCGCTGTGTCATTGACTAATCTGTGGGAATAAAGAACATTTTCTTCACTTGAACAAATGTCATTTTTAATAACACATTTTCTAATAAATGTTGATTTTTTTTTTTTGTATAATTGTCAGTTTTCCGCTGCATGAATGACAAATAGTTGCTCAAAAATAGAGCAGTTATCTGAGGCAACCTATCATTTATTTCAATTTGCAAGATGCAAATACAAAATGTAATTAACCATTTCTTTGGCAAAAGGGTTAATTATACACATCTTCAAATCCTTTGCTTTCTTGCACACAGCCATAGACTCCAAAGATAAAAGTCTATCTGCCTTAATTCACTTACCACCCCAACCAGTTTTGACCATCATGAAATGGAAATTTCTTTATTATTTTCACCACTATCTTCCCAGAACCATAATTTTCTTTCTGTTAATGTAGCCATATGAGGGCTTGTTTTTTGAGGGATGAATTGTATATATGCAGTGGCATTATTTCGGTGTACAAAAACTTATTAGTTAATTGTTATTAAATGGGTTCTCCTCTGTCCGGAAAGTGGACTCCAAATGCTCTAAAATATCCAAAATAACAAAAAAGAGCAGTGTGGAGACACTGGAGTCAGCGAGTGCTCTAGTCCACCGACTCGAGACCACATGGACCAAGGATCATGCCACTGAATGCCCCCTTTCCTTTAACCTTGGGCATAATATCACTCAGACAACACAGGGTGAGGGTAAAACAGTGTGGTAATACTGTATTGAGCCACAAAACAGGCAAATAACACATACAGGGTGGACCATTTATATGGATCCACCTAAATAAAATGGGAATGGTTGGTGATATCAACTTCCTGTTTGTGGCACTTTAATGTATGGGAGGGGGGAAACTTTTCATGATGGGTATTGACCATGGCGGCCAAGTTGAAGTCGGCCATTTTGGATCCAACTTTATTTTTTCCAAAGGGAAGAGGGTCATGTGACACATCAAATTTATTGAAAATTTCACAAGAAAAACAATGGTGTGCTTGGTTTTAATGTAACTTTATTCTTTCATGAGTTATTTACAAGTTTATGACCACTTATAAAATGTGTCCAAAGTGCTGCCCATTGTGTTGGATTGTCAATGCAACCCTCTTCTCCCACACTTGACACACTGATAGCAACACTGCAGAAGAAATGCTAGCACAGGCTTCCAGTATCCGTTCTTTCAGATGCTGCACATCTCGTATCTTCACAGCATAGACAATTGCCTTCAGATGACCACACAGATAAAAGTCTAAGGGGGTCAGATTCAACTGGCCCATGATGACCGATCCACTTTCCAGGAAGCTATTTGTGTAGGAATGCTTGGACTTGACACCCATAATTGATGGTATGGTGTGGTATATGGGGTACAAAGATAGTGGGGCCATTCTTCATCAATGGGAACCTCAATGCCACTGGATATCTGAAATTGCTACATGATGATGTGTTGCCCTCTTTATGCACTGAAGATGGCAAGTTCCCTGAGTTTTTCCAGTTAGATGGTGCACCACCACATTATGGGTGTCAGAACCGAACATTCCTACAAGGAATCTGACCCCCTTAGACTAGCATTTCTTCTGCGGTATTGCTTTCAGTGCCACAAACAGGAAGCTGATATCACCAACCATTCCCATTTTATTTATGTGTATCCATATCAATGGCCCACCCTGTAGAACAGTCGAATCAAATTACCCAAGATGGTGCAAAATTCCAGAGTCTCACCCTTCCGCTGACTTGCTGTGATTAAAACCAGGTTCGACTTCCAGGGCCGACTACCCACAGCCGGAAGCAAGCACAGAAATGGGGTAATGACAAGCTTATGAAGCTGACAGTCCATTGAGGTACAAGGCCAGGTGACTGGAGGGTCACAACCTGACTTCTTCAAACATCTCCATGGAGCTACATGACTGGTGGGTCCAAATCCTGACTTCGCCCAATGTATCAATGGGTTCAGTGATGGTCAATAGAGCAGATCTGTATGCTTTCAGAAGGGCCGCCGTCCCCTAAGCTGGCATACTGTAGAATGCCAAATCTGTGTCCCTTGTGATGGAACCATGGTGTTCTGGCAGCTGTCTTGTAGAGTGTTCCAGGGTGTCTGTCCTTTTGCAATGCAGTTATATAGTGCTGGACAGTCTGCCTCATCTAATAGTATTGACATCACTAATAGGCTGTAAGCCAGACTCTATACACGTATCTGTGTGAATGGCGCCCTATACAAGCTTTATTTATAATACTAGCTCAGGGCCAGATTTGGGGCAGGCAGACCAGGCAGCTGTCAAGGGTCTCCACTCCTCCAGGGGCCCCCAGCCAATGGTGTGTCACTAATATCGGCACACCAAGAGGCCGCTACGAGGCCGGTGAGTAAGAGGGGCCCGACGCCGCCCCCCGACCCCGCATTCAACTTATCAGCACCATAGACACTGATAAAGTTGAAAGCAGTGATGGAGGATTGAATATTAGATGACGCTCCCTCTCCCATCACTCCCCTTCTGCCTCTGACTCAGCATTTGCCAGCAGTGCAGCTGATGAGACGCTTTGCAGAAGCTAGAGCAACTGGGGAATGAGAAGGAGAAGTAAGTTTTGTGTGTGTGTATGCATTAAGGTGTGTGTGGACTGCATTACATTGTGTGTGGTGGGCTGCATTATACTGTGTGTGGGGGAACTGCACTATACTGTGCATGGGAGAACTGCACTATACTGTGTGTAAGGGGACTGCATTATACTGTGTGTGGGGGGACTGCAGTATACTGTGTATGTGGGAGGGGGCTGACTGCAACATACTGTGGGTTGGGGCTGCACTATACTCTATGTGGGGGCTGCATTATACTGTGTGGGAGGCTGCATTATACAGTGTATGTGGGGACTGCACTATACTGTGTATGTGAGGGGGCTGCACTATACTGTGTGTGAATGGGGGCTTCATTATACTGTGTGTGGGGACTGCACTATACTGTGTGTGGGGGCTGCAATATACTGTGTGTTAGGAGGGGCTACATTGTACTGTGTGTGTGTGGGTTGCATTATACTGTGTGTGGGGGTCTGCATTATGCTGTGTGTATGGGGGCTGCATTATACTGTGTGTGTGAGGGGGGCTGCATTACACTGTGTGGGGAGGCTGCATTACACTGTGGGGGGCAGCATTATACTGTGTGTGTGAAGGGGGCTGAATTATACAGTGCATGTGTGAGGGGGCTGCATTATACTGTGTGGGGGGCTGCATTATACTGAGTGTGGGGGAATGCATTATTTTGAGTGTGGTGGGAGGGCTGCATTATACTGTGTGTGTGCGGGGGCTGTATTTTACTGTGTGTGTGAGAGGGCTGCATTATACTGTGTGGGGCTGCATTATACTCTGAGGGGGCTGCATTATGCTCTATTAGGGGACTACATTATACTGTGAGTGGGGCTGAATTACACTATATGAGGGGACTGAATTATACTTAATAAGGGGGCTGCATTATACTGAGTGTATGTGTGGAGCTGCGTTATACTGTGAGGGGCTGCATTATACTCTATGAAGGGGGCAGTATTACACTCTATGATGTAAGCTACAGTATACTATATGAGGGAGACTGCAGTATACTCTATGAGGTGGGATGCATTATACTCTGAGGGGGCTGCAGTATACTCTATGAGGGGGGCTGCAGTATACTCTGAGGGGCTGCAATATACTCTGAAGGGGCTGCAGTATACACTATCAAGGGGAGTGCATTATACTATAAGTACTAAAAAGGTCGGGGAAAAAGCGTCGAACGACTTCAATATTGTCGATCACACTCATTTAATGGCCAAAACTCAGCGCAGGTAAATACAACAGAAATGTTTCTTTCAAATAATGCAATGTGTTAGCATTTGGAGCCCCACTTTAAACTTTTGCCCATGGTCCCACTTTGTCTAAAACCGGCCCTGACTAGGCTACAGCCCCATGTGTGCATGGTTGTTTGATCAGTATTTTTGCACTCATGCCTTCTACCTCCATCAAACCACTGAGCTATAATAAATATCTGATATGTAGCTGTTTCCCAAGTACTGGGTGGTGCTAAACGCAACCCTAGTTATCCCCTTGCATTCGAATACTATGAATGCTTTCCTGAATAAATAGGGAGATGGTCAATGGCCAGAAACAAGGAAAAAAATAGAAATATTAAATAATGCACAGGATAGAATGAACAAAGAAATGATTTTTTTTTTTTCATTTTGATGAAAATTTCAACAAAAACTATAAAATAATTTTACATACCCATATTGTTTTATGCCATATTATAGCAAGGACAGATAAGCGGTGGTAAAATGCATTATCCTAATATTCAGCAACATATTGATCACATTCAGTAGTTTGCCCAGAGCCGCATGAATGCAGTTAACTGCTCTTAGTTCGGAAAAATAAAATGTGCAAGTAATTTTTGATGTTCAATTCCCTGGCATTTTCAGAAGTGAAAAAAACATGTAAAATGACACATTCCTAAAGAAAAAGCAGTGTGAGCATTATGAAAATGGCTTTTAAGCTTCTTTTCAGCAGACTGCAATTTACCTACTTTGCACAAAATTTTAGATGTAATTGTTGTGGAGTGCTTATATTATCGGTACATGCAGCTCTCATGGAACAGTACATTGCAAAAGTAAATTATTTGCCATACAATGAAAATATATTAAATCAAATCAATCAATCAAATCAAATTTATTATCACCAAGTACAGAATACATATATACAAGGAATTCTTTGTGGCAAAGAGGCAACATAATATATAACAACAGATACAACAAGTAACATCTAACAAGACAGATACAGTATATAGTCTACACATGACGATTTAATTGTTGAACAGAGAGTGGATAGAAGCTGTTCATATGGCGGTTGGTGCTGCATTTGGGGACTCTGAAGCGATGTCCTGAAGGGAGTAGTTGGAATGAGGAGTGTCCCGGGTGAGAGGGATCGGATGAAATTTTCAATGCGTGGGATCGAATACTCTTATCATAAAGATCCTGGATTTTAGGCAGGGGGGAACCTATAATTCTCTCTGCTGTTCTGAAAGTCCTTTGTAAGCGGAGTTTGTCATGCGCAGTGGCTCCCCCATACCAGACTATCAGAGAGGAACAAATCACAGATCTGATGACAGCATTAAAGAATAAGATCAGCAGATTCTTAGACAAACCATATCTTTTCAGCTGATGCAGGAAGAACATCCTCTGTTGTGCTTTTCTTATAACAGCATCCACATTTTTCCCCCATTTAAGATCATGAGAGATGATAACACCAAGGAATTTGGTCTCTGTGACCCTAAGAACCACTTCGTCATGGATGTAGATTGGAAGTATCTCATGTTGATCTTTCCTAAAATCCACAACCATCTCAGCAGTTTTTTTAGTGTTGAGTACAAGATTATTGGCTTTACACCAGTCACATATTCTTTCCACCTCACTCCGATACAAGTCTTCAGCATTTCCCCTGATGAGACCAATCAGTGTCATATCATCGGCAAATTTCAAGATTTTTACTGAGTCTGCTGAAGAGATGCAATCATTCGTATAGAGAGAAAACAGTAACGGGGACAAAACACATCCCTGAGGTGCCCCGATGTTTGTGACCAAGGTGTCCGAAGTGAATGGTCCAACTTTTACACTCTGTATCCTGGCTGTCAGGAAGTTATAAATCCACAAGCATAAGTTAAGAGGGACTCCAAGAGCTACCATTTTCTTATGAAGTAAATTCGGATCAATGGTATTGAACGCTGAGCTAAAGTCCATGAAAAGAATCCGGACATATGAGTGCAGTTCATCTGTATGATCCAAAATGTACTTCAGTGCCAGATTGACAGTGTCGTTTGCCGAACGATTCTCATTATAGGCAAACTGAAGCGGGTCCCATAGCTTCTGCGTGAATTTTATCAGGTGGGACATCATAATTCTTTCGAAGACTTTCATAGCTACAGATGTGAGTGCTACTGGTCTATAGTCGTTCAACTCAGAGGATCCCACTTTCTTGGGGACAGGGATAATTGTGGAATTTTTCCAACGCTGAGGTACAACGCACTCTTTCAGTGACACATTGTATATATTTGTCAGTATAGGGGCAAGCTGGGTAGCACATACTTTCAGACACATTGGAGATACACCATCAGGGCCAGGTGCCTTTTTGACCTTAAGTCACTTCAGGATGTGTATCACCTCTGCCTCGGAGATCACTACTTGGGTGTTGCACAATGAATGATCTTTATATGAACAGACTGAGGAGCTTAGAGATGAATAGCCACTGTGTGTAGAGCTTGCCTCAAATCTGCAGTAGAATTCATTTAACTCTGCTGCCAGACTTCTGCTGGGGTTCACTATAGTGGGGTGGCTTTTATAATTGGTGACCTCTCTTAATCCTCTCCATGCAGATCTATTATCTTTTGATGAGAACCTTTCCTCCAGAATCTTTGCATACTCGTGTTTGGCTAACTTGATCTCTTTAGATAGCGAGTTCCTAAGTTTCTTGAATTCAGTAATATCGCCTGCTTTATAAGCCTCCTCTTTTCTCTTACGGATCAACCTGACTTTATTTGTAAACCACGGCTTGTTGTTTCCCCGAAAGTGGACAGATTTGGATGGAATAAACGTGTCTTCACAAAAACGGATATATGAGGACACTGCATCAACCCATTCGTCCAGACCCGAGCATGTTTCCTGGAATACCTCCCAGTCCGTGCATTCAAAGCATGCTTGTAGTTGCAATTTTGCCTCCTCAGACCATGTCTTCTTTGTATAAACTGTAGGTTTGGATGTTTTCAACCTTTGCCTGTAGGCTGGAATTAAATGAATTAGACAATGATCTGAAAAGCCCACTGCTGCTCTCCTCACTGCCCTGTAGGCCCCTTTTATGACTGTATAGCAGTGATCAAGCGTATTGTTCTCTCTCGTGAAGCAGTTTATATGTTGAGTAAATTTGGGGAGATCCAGGTTGAGTTTTCCTTTGTTAAAGTCCCCCATTACAATCACAAATGCTTCTGGAGATCCTTTCTCCCATTCTGATATTTTGCATGCTAATTCACCAATAGCAGCTTTAACAGATGCTTGGGGGGGAATATATACTGCAACCAGAACCATAGATGAAAACTCTCTTGGAGAGTAAAATGGTCTACAATTGAGTGCAAGGTACTCTAGATCTGGAGAGCAACCTTTTCCCAGTATGTTAACATCACAGCACCAGCTAGTGTTGATGTAGAGACATACCCCACCCCCCCTTTGTTTACCTGAAGCTACACAATCACGGTCAGCTCTGTAGATAACAAAACCAGGTAGATCCAGACTACAATCAGGGATGGTCTCATTCAACCAGGTCTCAATAAAACAAAGAGCAGCTGAATTGGCCATATCAGATCTCATGTTACAAAGTAAGTTCAGTTCCTCCATTTTGTTAGATAAGGAACGGACATTAGCCAAGTGGAGTGAAGGAAGAGCTGTTCTGAACCCTCTCCTCCGAAGGCGTGCCAGGACTCCTCCTCTCCTACCTCTCTTGCAGTACACCTCCACAGGTTTCACAGAAGTAATGGATTTTATGTGCTCAATTGTTGAATTAGCAATCATGCTCCAAGAAGGGGAGTCCATGAGAAATTGCGGATGATTCCAGAATAATAAATCGTCCCTTGAAATCACAGGTGAATTAACAGGTCACATTTATTATATTTATTGTGTTATATTTGTGATTTAAAGATGATGGACCAATCACATTAAATTAATTATTCCTTAGGCTGGTTTCACACTTGCGTTTTTTTTTTGCGGGATTTTAGCGCTAAAAAACGCATGCGATTTTTTTTCCTATACTTTGCATGGGATGCGCTTATGTGCGCATACACATGCGTTTGTATGCGTTTTTCCGCGCATGCGTTTTTTTGCGGTATGCGCTCGGGCGCACAAAATGCATCCTGTTGCATTTTTTGAGCGTCCGACTTGCCTCAAAAAAACGCATGCGCACGCAATGCGTTTTTTTTACAGCAAGACACCCATTATAAGTCTATGGGTGCGCATATGTGCGCATTGGCATGCTTATGTATGCGTTTTTTTGCGCATGCGTTTTTTTTTTTCCCATAGTTGGACAATGGAATTTAGGGGTTTGGGTTAGAGTTAGGGTTAGTTAAGGGGGTTTAGGGCTAGGGTTAGGGTTAGCTAGGGTTTAGGGTTAGGGTCAGGGTTAGGGTTAGGGTCAGGGTTAGGGTTAGGGTTAGGGTCAGGGTTAGGGTTAGGGTTAGGGTCAGGGTTAGGGTTAGGGTTAGGGTTAGGGTCAGGGTTAGGGTTAGGGTTAGGGTCAGGGTTAGGGTTAGGGTTAGGGTCAGGGTTAGGGTCAGGGTTAGGGTTAGGCTTAGGGTCAGGGTTAGGGTTAGTAAAGTCATGGTTTGGGTTAGTGTGAGGGGCCACCTAATGTTGGAAAAAAACGCAAACGCGGTAAAAACGCACTAAAAACGCATACAAACGCATAAAAACGCTGCGTTTTTTTCATGCATGCTCATAAAAATGCTTGAAAAAAACGCAGCATTTGTATGCGTTTGTATGCGTTTTTTCTATGCATTTTTTTGCACTAAAACCGCGCTGGAAAAAAAAGCAAGTGTGAAATTAGCCTTAAAGAGATGTCAATTTTAAATAAACAAATTAGACGAGTAATACTAAAACTGCATCTCTACTTATTGCAATAAAAACTAAGAAATAGAAAAGACTACTTTTTAATGGGATATACAATTTAAAAGGGTAGCCACTCTATATACAGCCTCATTCTGCAGTATAGTACTCCTCTCAGCCCCCCTACATGGCCGCATCCTGTAGTATATCACTCCTCTCAGTCCCTCTATACACTGCCCCATCCTGCAGTATAGCATTCCACCAATCCCCTCTATCGAAAGACCTATTCTACAGTATATCTTTCCTTTCAACACCATCTATACACAGCCCCATCCTGCAGTATATCAATCTTCTTAGCCCCTTTATACAAAGCCCCATCCTGAAGTATATCGATCCTCTTAGCCCCTTTATATACAGCCCCGTCCTGCAGAATATCACTCTTTTTCAGCCCCTCTATAAACAACCCTTTCTGTTATGAATGAGTCACCGAAGGAGGAAAAAACAAGAATACAAGCTAAGTCCAGAAAACCGGAGAGGTTGGTAGCTATCGGATTGCAGACCCCTGATCCTATCCACAACAACTAACAGTAGCCGTGGGGGGTTCCTATGATGCCCTAGACCCCTCGATCACAGCCGGAGAACTAAATAGGCCTAAAGAAAGAAAGGGGAAATCTAAACTGCCAAAGAGCAGACCCCAAAGCAATAGGCAGCCCACAACATATAATGACGGTGAAGCAAGATGAAAACACTAACACAGATAGAAAGATAGGCTGAGCAAACAATGGGACCCAAGCTAACTAAAAAGGACAGGATAGAAAAGCTGCTGTCTGCAATCCGTAAAATCCCTACCAAAAAAATGTCCCAACCGTCTGATAGGAAAAACAGGCCCTGAAGTCGCTAGGACTTCAGAAAGACTATATCAGCACTCAGGTAAATTCTGAAGACAGAGCAAAGAGACAAACTGATCAGAGACAAAAAATGGAACTCAGCACACCCCTGACCGGGGATGGCTGAACTCCAAAAAACAAGGTTAACCAAACAAAACTAATAAGTTCAATAGCAGAGCAAAAACTTATCTTTGGGAAGCAGAAATCAGACTGGTCTCCAAGAATCCAGCAGAGAAATCACCAGCGACTCAGAAGGGCATCGGCTGCCTTATATCCAGTCAGAATTTCCTGTTACCCAGTCATCATCTACCAAATCAGGTGTTTGGTAATCAGCCTCACTACCTTCCTTCACCAGAAGAGGGAGTTCATCAGACATCGACGGTGAAGGGGAAAATAAACTCACAACACCTTTCCTGTACAACAAGACTCATATTAGTTACCAGCACACAGGCACACTATTGCTTTCTGGTATGAATTCTGCATTGTGTTAAGGGAGGCCCCTTCCTATGACATTATTCATCACAGGACCATCTTTTTGCTCTATTCTCAACCTGGAGCTATGCATGCAGGAAGCCAGTTGAGAGAGACTGTACTGCGTATGATCAACCAGACGCAATGGAACTACAGCAGGGCAGTACCAGTAGCACCTGGAGAATAAAGAGAGCCTGGAAAGACAGCCCAAGCGTGGGTGATACATGCAAAACAGGGAAAAAATTAAACCTGACTTGCAATGGCACAAATGAATAAATACATGTGTACATTATTATAAGACCACATCGTGATTTTGGAAAGTCCCCTTCAATAGCCTGCTACCTGGGAGATTGCTTGCTACAGTCAACTATTTGCTAGCCAATGCTTGGCAACAAAACCAGGAAAGCTTCAGATGCAGCAATCCTAAGGCGAAACAGTGAGATCCACTACACTGATATTGTAGCACATCTATGCTATATGGCAGCCACTTATTTATGCCGTATGAGAGCGGCCATGCTATGCAATTAGCGTAGCAACCAAAAGTAACAAATTGTAAGTCTAATCCATTGAATAAAAGCACTCATACAGAATAGGTGAATAGTGGCTAAATCCTAAAATTTCAGCAAAAAATGGCAAACCATCAAATGCAAATGTATGTGTCCTGTATTTCTGCCAATAGAAGATGTCAGGGGATTGAAGGAACAGGCATGTAGGATTTCGACATGCCTAATCTTTAATTCTCACAGGTGATAAGCATCCACCAGAAATCTCTGACAGCCGCCTAGTTTTGCTTTCCCCATTGATAACACATGCACAAACATGATTTATATGGAGCGGCTGCATTTGAAGAATAGCTTTTGACTGAACAAATGCGAGGCAGATACAGTGCCTTGTGAAAGTATTCGGCCCCTGGAACTTTTCAACCTTTTCCCACATATCATGCTTCAAGCATAAATATACCAAATGTAAATTTTTGGTGAAGAATCAACACCAAGTGGAACACAATTGTGAAGTTGAATGAAATTTATTGGTTATTTTTAGAGTTGAGCGACTTTCGGTTTTTAGGGTCGCGTTTCGTTTCGTGAAACCCGACTTTTCCAAAAGTTGGGTCGAGCAAGATCGTCCGATTATAGTGAATAGTCGGGGTCGTCCAGAAACACGAAACCCAATGTAAGTCAATGGGGAATAAAAGTCGGCAGTGAGAGGAGGACAGGAAACACACCAACAGTGCCCATTTGAATGCCAAAAGCATCAATTCTTCTTACTTAAGCTTGTCAACCTTAATTAACTTCATAATACAAGTTACGCACTGAAAAATGGGGGTTATTTGGCTACAGACTGTGGGGGGGGAGGGCTGGCTCCAGGTTTTCATGTGCCCTGGGCGAAAGAGCGCCCCTTTAACACATACCACAACTCATCATGCTCCGATACGGCAGAGAAATAGCGGTATAGTACAATGAAAAATACCTCACTTTTTACATCTCATGACGAGGCCCATGTATTTCTCCATACAGAATCATTGGTCCCATATAATGTTTGAAACAGTATATGATGAGCTCCACATAATGCTACAGTATACAGTATGTTGGTCCCCATGGATGAAGCTCTACTGTCTTATGGGCACAAATAATGCTCCAAACATAATGGGCCCCATTTCTAATGCTCTAGTGTATAATGGGCCCTGTAAATGCTGCTCCAGTGTCTGATGTCCACCTTTGGAATGTTCCAGTGTATGGTGGGCCCCATCTATCATTCTCAGACGGTGTTAGGCCCAGTATGGATTGCACGTGATTGCACAAAGGTTAGAAAGGGTACAGTATCCCCAGATAACATGTATGGATAGCGTACACATTCAAAATATATGTCTCAGGAGGCAGGCTCAGACGGTGTTAGGCCCAGTATGGATTGCACGTGATTGCACAAAGGTTAGAAAGGGTACCGTATCCCCAGATAACATGTATGGATAGCGTACACATTCAAAATATATGTCTCAGGAGGCAGGCTCAGACGGTGTTAGGCCCAGTATGGACTGCACGTGATTGCACAAAGGTTAGAAAGGGTACCGTATCCCCAGATAACATGTATGGATAGCGTACACATTCAAAATATATGTCTATACATCAGGAGGCAGGCTCAGACGGTGTTAGGCCCAGTATGGATTGCACGTGATTGCACAAAGGTTAGAAAGGGTACCGTATCCCCGGATAACATGTATGGATAGCGTACACATTCAAAATATATGTCTCAGGAGGCAGTCTCAGACGGTGTTAGGCCCAGTATGGATTGCACGTGATTGCACAAAGGTTAGAAAGGGTACCGTATCCCCGGATAACATGTATGGATAGCGTACACATTCAAAATATATGTCTATACATCAGGAGGCAGGCTCAGACGGTGTCAGGCACAGTATGGATTTGACGGCCCAGATTACACAGTGGAGGAGCAGGGAGAGGTAAAGATTGCAAATGCTGGGGCCCTGCCCAAGCAAGGGGGGCCCACTCGTGGGCGTCGGTACTGGCACTGGGCCCCTCATAGTACAGCGGTGTGTCTGACGGCGGGTGTGCACCACCACCGTCAGAGACACTTGATTGCACTATGAGGGACCCTGTGCCAGTGCCCGCGCCCAAGAGTCGGCCTACCCACCTGTCCAGGGCAACGGCACTCGCACGGTGTCGTGCGCTAGGTGGTGACCCCGGCCATGGGGGGGGAGGCAGCACAGTTAGGGAGTTTTAGAAAGTGGCATATGTTGATGTTGGACATTCAGCTGATGCAAAAGGCGAAATAGGTGAAGTACCAGGAAGAGGTGGACCAAAGCAAGCCATTTTTCTGTCACCCTATGTGTCATCAGGGGAAGGTGGGACAAAATCCTTGGAAACCCATGCGTGGTTCATTTTAATGAAGGTTAGATCATCCACATTTTGGGTTGACAGACGGGTCCTTTTTTCTGTCAGGATTGATCCAGCTGCACTGAAGACTCTTTCCGATAGCACACTTGCAGCTGGGCAAGCGAGCTCCTGTAAGGCATATTGGGCCAATTCAGGCCAGGTGTCCAGTTTAGTGGCCCAATAGTCAAAGGGGAATGACCTGTGTGGGAGAACATTGATATGGGAGGAAAAGTAGTTTGTAACCATAGTTGACAACTGCTGTCTCCTGTCACTTTCCATCGATGCAGTATTACCAGTTGTGTGAGCGGTATTTGAAAAATCAGTCCACAACATTGTCATGAAACCCCTGTCTCCAACGCCACTTCTGCTGTGTGCACCACGAACACCTCTGCCAAGCTGCCCCCGGCCCGTACGGCTCGTGTGAGAACCATCACCGCTGCTGTGTGCTGGGAATGCCTCAAGCAACCGATTTACCAGAGTTGCTTGTTTATTAGCCAATATTAGGTTAAGGTTCTCCTGTGGCATGATGTTTTGTAATTTGCCTTTATAGCGTGGATCCAGGATGCTGGCCAACCAGTAGTCGTCATCGTTCATCATTTTGGCAATGCGGGGGTCCCTTTTTAGGATCCGCAAGGCATAATCTGACATGTGGGCCAATGTTCCCGGTGTCAATGATGCACTGCGAGTGCTGGGTGGAGGAGCACTTTCTGGCAAATCCACATCCCTCCAGTCACGCACAAACCCTGTACCAGACCTTGCCACGCCAACATTTTCACTTGCTCCACGAGATGCATCCACCTCCCCTAAGTAATCATCCCCATCATCATCCTCCTCCTCCTCCTCTTCTTCCTCCACCTCGTCCAGGAGAGGTCCCTGAGCAGACAATGGCTGAATGTCATCAAGGATTCCCTCCTCCTCTTCCTCCTCATCAACATTGGCTGCAGACGCCTGCTCCTTAAGGTGCGTCAAAGTTTGCATGAGCAGACGCATAAGTGGGATGCTCATGCTTAGGATGGCGTCGTCTGCGCTTACCAGCCGTGTGCATTCCTCAAAACACTGAAGGACTTTACAAAGGTCTTTCAGCTTCGACCACTGCACACCTGTCAACTCCATGTCTGCTCTCAAAGTGCCTGGCCGTGTATCCTCCCACAAATGCATTATGGCCTTCCTCTGCTCGCACAGCCGCTCCACCATGTGCAGGGTGGAGTTCCACCTTGTTGCAATGTCGATAATGAGGCGGTGGTTGGGAAGGTGGAGCAATCGCTGCAGCTTCTGCATACGAACGGAGTGTACAGGCGACCGGCGGATGTGCGCGCACAGTCTTCGCACCTTCTGGAGCAGGGCTGTTAACTCCGGAAAATTTTTGAGGAAGCACTGCACCACCAGGTTCAAGGTGTGAGCCAAGCAAGGTATGTGGCTGAGTTTTGAAAGGGCTATGGCTGCCACAAAATTACGGCCGTTATCACTAACTACCTTGCCTGCCTCAAGATGTACACTGCCCAGCCATGACTCAGTTTGTCGCTTCAAGTACTCGGCCAGCACCTCGGCGGTGTGTCTGTCGCCCAAACACATCATCTGCAACACAGCCTGCTGACGCTTTCCACTAGCTGCTCGATAGGGGGACACATCGTGTGCAACAGTGGCAGCTGCAGATGGAGTGCTCGTACGACTGCGCTCTGTGGACGAGCTTTCGCTTCTGGAGGAGGAGGAGGAGAAGGAGGAGGGTCGAACGCCTACAGCCAACTGTTTCCTATACCGTGGGCTAGGCAGCACTGTCCCACCACCGCTGTCCCCTGTGGACCCTGCATCCACCACATTAACCCAGTGCGCAGTGATGGACACGTAACGGCCCTGGCCATGCCGACTGGACCATGCATCAGTTGTGAGGTGCACCTTTCCGCTCACTGACTGCTTGAGTGCATGGACAATGCGGTCTTTCACATGATGGTGGAGGGCTGGGATGGCTTTGCGAGAGAAGAAGTGGCGACTGGGTAGGTCATAGCGTGGTACTGCATAGGCCATGAGTTCGCGGAAAGCTGTGCTTTCCACCAACCGAAAGGGCATCATCTCAAACGAGATTAGTTTGGCAATGTGGGTGTTCAAACCCAGTGTATGCGGATGAGAGACTGAGTACTTTCTTGACCTACTCATAGTGTCTGGGAGGGTGAGCTGGACTTGAGAGCTGCATATGGTGGAAGTAGCGGTGGACAGGGCGGACTGAGAGAGGGTTGATGATGGTGATGGAGTTGGTGTTCTTTCTGATGGCCTAGAATCAGTCTTTCGTTGATATAACAGTGGGATTCCCTGACTGCTGTGGTCTTGCAACGACACCTCAACATTTGCTGCTGTGCTAACCGGTGGGCTTACAGTGGGGGAAACAATGTAGCGTTGCTGACTACCTTCGTTGTGATCAGTTGCACATGTTGCACTTGAGGTTTGGTGTTGTGTCCACGCTTGCAAGTGCATGCTGGTTAAATGTCTAAGCATGCAACTGGTATTTTTCACATTTTTCCCTCGGCTAAAGGTCTTTGCGCACTTCTTACAGATAAACTTGGCCTGATCATGAGGATTTTGTTCAAAAAAGTGCCACACTGCACTCTTCCTACTTTGGCAGACATTTTGCGGCCTAGCACGCTGTGATCTTTTGACCCTCTGGACAAGCTGTCCAGCAACTCTTTTGATGTTTGGAACCTGTCTTTGGAGTGCTCCGGGCCTGCCAGATAACAGCTGTTGCGATGTCGATGTCTGCTGTGGATGCTCCTCATCTGAGCTATTGGAAGCAGCACCCTCTTCCCCCAATGGATGCCAATCTGGGTCAACAACTGGGTCATCCATCACCTCCTCTTCTATGTCATGTGCACCTTCCTCTGTGTCACCGTGTATGGTGGTATAGTGTGCGGGAAGGGGCACCTGAGTCTCATCAGGGTCAGAATCTGGCTCTGTACACTGCGAGGACAATGTAGTGCTCTGAGTGAATGTTCCAGCAGAATCATCCATCAGCGGCTGTGCATCAGTGCACTCCATGTCAGATTCATCTTGGCCTGGGTAATTCACCATTTCACTTGATAATCCAGGCATGGTATGTGAAAACAGCTCCATGGAGTAATCAGTAGTATGGCCTGCGTCATCCTTCAATCTTGGTTGGGGTGAAGGACACAAGGAAAGGTGTGGTTCATGAACATGAGCCTCCAATGACGACTCAGTGCTTTTACTTTTTACAACTGAAGAAGAGGAGGCGATAGAGCTGGAGGCTGAGTCAGCAATGTAAGACAAAACTTTTTCCTGATGCTCTGGCTTTAAAAGCGGTTTGCCAACTCCTAGAAAACTAAGCGTTCGAGGCCTTATGTAGCCAGACGATGACGCAGGGTCAGCACCTCCTGCATTCGGTCCTATTTTGCTCTTGCCACTACCATCAGATCCACCACCAACACCATCATTACCAGCTGCCAACCCCCGCCCAATTCCACGGCCTCTTCCACCAGCCTTCCTCATTTTTGGTCGAAATGTAGACAAAATCCAACAAACTATATAGTAATGTAAAACAAGGTACAAGGTGTCTATAGGACAGGGGAGATTTTGAATTTCTGCAGACAATTGTGGACACTGGACACTTTTGGATTGTGTGAGGCCCACTGATATCTGAGCGCTATGTGACAGGCTCGATGGCACAGCTGTGACCAAAGTGACTAGAGGATAAGGGAGATTTTGAATCTCTGCACACACTTTTGGACACTGGATGGACACTTTTGGATTGTGTGAGGCCCACTGATATCTGAGCGCTATGTGACAGGCTCGATGGCACAGCTGTGACCAAAGTGACTAGAGGATAAGGGAGATTTTGAATCTCTGCACACACTTTTGGACACTGGATGGACACTTTTGGATTGTGTGAGGCCCACTGATATCTGAGCGCTATGTGACAGGCTCGATGGCACAGCTGTGACCAAAGTGACTAGAGGATAAGGGAGATTTTGAATCTCTGCACACACTTTTGGACACTGGACACTTTTGGATTGTGTGAGGCCCACTGATATCTGAGCGCTATGTGACAGGCTCGATGGCACAGCTGTGACCAAAGTGACTAGAGGATAAGGGAGATTTTGAATCTCTGCACACACTTTTGGACACTGGATGGACAATTTTGGATTGTGTGAGGCCCACTGATATCTGAGCGCTATGTGACAGGCTCGATGGCACAGCTGTGACCAAAGTGACAAGAGGATAAGGGAGATTTTGAATCTCTGCACAAACTTTTGGACACTGGATGGACACTTTTGGATTGTGTGAGGCCCACTGATATCTGAGCGCTATGTGACAGGCTCGATGGCACAGCTGTGACCAAAGTGACTAGAGGATAAGGGAGATTTTGAATCTCTGCACACACTTTTGGACACTGGATGGACACTTTTGGATTGTGTGAGGCCCACTGATATCTGAGCGCTATGTGACAGGCTCGATGGCACAGCTGTGACCAAAGTGACTAGAGGATAAGGGAGATTTTGAATCTCTGCACACACTTTTGGACACTGGACACTTTTGGATTGTGTGAGGCCCAATGAATATCTGAGCACTATGTGACAGGCTCGATGGCACAGCTGTGACAAAAGTGACTAGAGGATAAGGGAGATTTTGAATCTCTGCACACACTTTTGGACACTGGATGGACACTTTTGGATTGTGTGAGGCCCACTGATATCTGAGCGCTATGTGACAGGCTCGATGGCACAGCTGTGACCAAAGTAACTAGAGGATAAGGGGGATTTTGAATCTCTGCACACACTTTTGGACACTGGATGGACACTTTTGGATTGTGTGAGGCCCACTGATATCTGAGCTCTATGTGACAGGCTCGATGGCACAGCTGTGACCAAAGTGACTAGAGGATAAGGGAGATTTTGAATCTGTGCACACACTTTTGGACACTGGACACTTTTGGATTGTGTGAGGCCCAATGAATATCTGAGCGCTATGTGACAGGCTCGATGGCACAGCTGTGACAAAAGTGACTAGAGGATAAGGGAGATTTTGAATTTCTGCACACACTTTTGGACACTGGATGGACACTTTTGGATTGTGTGAGGCCCACTGATATCTGAGCGCTATGTGACAGGCTCGATGGCACAGCTGTGACCAAAGTGACTAGAGGATAAGGGAGATTTTGAATCTCTGCACACACTTTTGGACACTGGATGGACACTTTTGGATTGTGTGAGGCCCACTGATATCTGAGCGCTATGTGACAGGCTCGATGGCACAGCTGTGACCAAAGTGACTAGAGGATAAGGGAGATTTTGAATCTCTGCACACACTTTTGGACACTGGACACTTTTGGATTGTGTGAGGCCCACTGATATCTGAGCGCTATGTGACAGGCTCGATGGCACAGCTGTGACCAAAGTGACTAGAGGATAAGGGAGATTTTGAATCTCTGCACACACTTTTGGACACTGGACACTTTTGGATTGTGTGAGGCCCAATGAATATCTGAGCGCTATGTGACAGGCTCGATGGCACAGCTGTGACAAAAGTGACTAGAGGATAAGGGAGATTGGATTGCTTTTAAAAAAGCAGTTTGCGGAGCAGTGGGTAAACAGCAATGCAGGAATGTCAGGAAGCCTTAGAAGGCAGCCCAACAACCAACACCACTAATACACCACTATATAGCCTCCCCTTGCACTGCACACACAGTGACTGGTGTGTTGTGCAGGCCAAATCGCTAGCAGCAGAAGCAGTTTTTTTGTCTTCTTCCCTGCCTAACGCTCTCCCTACAGAATCAGCAGCAACCTCTCCCTATACTAAGATCGGCAGAAGTAAGATGGCGGTCGGCGTGCACGCCCTTTTATACCCCCTGTGACGCCCACCAAAGCAAGCCAATCACTTGCATGCCCTTCTGAAAGATGGTGGTGACCCGTGCCTATGTCATCACGTTGCCCACAGTGTCCGTGGATCCTGATTGGCTGAAAAAGAGCGCAAAACAAACTTTTGAAACGCGACTTTGGCGCGTAAGTCGCCGACCTCGTGGCCGACCTCATCCTAGGGTCGGGTTTCGTTTCATGAAACCCGACTTTGCCAAAAGTCGGCGACTTTTGAATTTTTTCGACTCGTTTCGCTCAACTCTAGTTATTTTTAATTTTTGTAGAAAGTCAAAAACTGAAAAGTGGGGTGTGCAATATTATTCGGCCCCTTTACTTTCAGTGCAGCAAACTCACTCCAGAAGTTCATTGTGGATCTCTGAATGATCCAATGTTGTCCTAAATGACTAATGATGATAAATATAATCCACCTGTGTGTAATCAAGTGTCCGTATAAATGCACCTGCTCTGTGATAGTCTCAGGGTTCTGTTTGAAGCACAGAGAGCATCTGGAAGACCATGGAACACAACAGGCAGGTCCATGATACTGTTGTGGAGAAGTTTAAAGCTGGATTTGGATGCAAAATGATTTCCAAAACTTTAAACATCCCAAGGATGTTGCACTGTGCAAGCGATCATATTGAAATGGAAGGAGTATCATACCACTGCAAATCTACCAAGACCCGGCCGTCCCTCTAAACTTTCATCTCAAACAAGGAGAAGACCGATCAGAGATGCAGCCAAGAGGTCCATGATCACTCTGGATGAACTGCAGAGATCTACAGCTGAGGTGGGACAGTCTGTCCATAGGACAACAATCAGTCGTACACTGCACAAATCTGGCCTTTATTGAAGAGTGGCAAGAAGAAAGCCATTTCTCAAAGATATCCATAAAAAGTGTTGTTTAAAGTTTGCAACAAGCCACCTAGGAGACACACCAAACATATGGAAGAAGGTGGTCTGGTCAGATGAAACCAAAATCGAACTTTTTGTCAACAATGCCAAATGATATGTTTGGCGTAAAGGCAACACAGCTCATCACCCTGAACGCACCATCCCCACTGTCAAACATGGTGGTGGCAGCAACATGATTTGGGCCTGCTTTTCTTCAACAGGGACAGGGAAGATGGTTAAAATTGATGGGAAGATGGATGAAGCCAAATACAGGACCATTCTTGAAGAAAACCTGTTGGAATCTGCAAAAGACCTGAGGCTGGGACGGAGATTTGTCTTCCAACAAGACAATGATCCCAAACATAAAGTAAAATCTACAATGGAACGGTTCACAAATAAACATATCCAGGTGTTAGAATGGTCAAGTCAAAGTCCAGACCTGAATCCAATCGAAATCTGTGGAAAGCGCTGAAAACTGCTGTTCACAAACGATCTCCATCAAACCTCACTGAGCTCGAGCTGTTTGCCAAGGAAGAATGGGCAAGAATTTCAGTCTCTCGATGTACAAAACTGATAGAGACATACCGCAAGCAACTTGCAGCTGTAATCGCAGCAAAAGGCGGTGCAATAAAGTATTACGTTAAAGGGGCCGAATAATATTGCACGCCCGACTTTTCAGTTTTTGAATTTCCACAAAAATTTAAAATAACCAATAAATTTCATTCAATTTCACAATTGTGTCCCACTTGTTGATTCTTCACCAAAAATGTACATTTGATATGTTTATGTTTGAAGCATTATATGTGGGAAAAGGCTGAAAAGTTCCTAGGGGCCGAATACTTTTGCAAGGCTCTGTATCTTTCTAAGGCGTTTCACTATCTTTACAGGATATCCTGTTTAGACTGCAGGATTGCCGTGAAAGAACGTTCTAAGGAGTCGACAGTTCATGATCATCTTGCAATATCTATGGACCTTTAAGTCTTCTACATCACCGTGTGCGTATTTTAATTTGTGTTCTTGGGGTGACAGACACCCTTTAAAGGACACTTTATATAAAATATTTCTACAGCAGTTATTGGTGCCTATCTATAACTAAGGTACACAACTCACACGGTTTGCCACCAGGTTTTTGTTTTTTTGCAGCATGTGGAGAGCCCTCATCCGGTAGTTCAGACCCAATTTCTGCAGAACCCGTGTAACCCATATAACTGGAGTATTCCATGTGCTTCTATATAAAGTGCAAGAAACACAGAGATCCTATGTGGGACCATAGATTTCTAAAGAATAGATTTATCACGCTGCTTCCTATCTGCCGGCATTCCCGGTATCAGTTATGGCTAGCCGACCAAGTTGCGTTCCCGTGCGGTTGGCGAGCGCGTCAAAACGACGCATCCGCATACATCCTCATACATCCGCATGTCCTGCATACCCAATGTTAAAGATAGGTATGCAGGACGCATGCAGAAGTAGGCGGACCTAAATGGAAGAAGTGCGGAAGTGGAGAAGTACACAGCTGTCCGCAGAGCCCTGGTACGCAAGTGGGAGCTTAGCCTAAGACTACTTAGTGCAGTCGACAGGCGTTGACTGGTTCATGTCGACCATGAAAATTTTCTTTTGTATGCACTGTAATTACTTTTGAAAAATAAAAAGAAAAGGAAAATCCAGTCCGGTTGAGCCAGACTCCAATTTTTCTATTATCCTTGATGTGAGACCAGGACGAGGCTGGTGTCTGAGCCCCAAGTGGATGAGCATAGAGCAACTGGATGAGCTGGGTGAGTTGGAATTAAGTTTTAATTATCGGACGAGATGTCTGACATAGAAAGGGCTGCGAGGTTTCATCCATCCCCCTCTACTATATACACACGTGAACATCTAGAAGTACAGAGCAAAAAACCTACAAAACCTTGTGTGATGCATTCTGTGACAACAAATAAAGGTCATACACCACCACAGAGCTGATCAATGATTCCCGAAGTTCTGCCAAGTTTTAATTAATCTCCTGGGATGACATCTCAAAAACCCTAGAAGTTCTTCCTCTCTCCCAGGGGTAGAAGTTCTTTTTTTCCTGTAAGCATCAGAAGGGGTCTCTGAGGTGTGTCATGCTGAAAAGTGAAGATGACAAATAGTGTATTTCTTATACTTCGAGGATATATTTCCTGACCGGTTCTTTACTTTTTGTCTTTAACCTTTTAACTACCAGATTTGAGCCTGAACGATTATTTTTTTTTCGTTGTCGCATTTCAAGAAGCATAGCATTTTTTAATAATTCCATCACTGTAGGTGTATGATGGATTGTTTTATAAATGATGACTTGTATTATTCAGTGTAACTTACTAAATACCTTTTATTTTTGTAAGGAAAATAAAAAAAACAGCCATTTCACCATTTTCTTGTTTTATTTTGTTCAGTTTACCAAGCAGCAAAAGTAATGTCACTTTTTTTTGGGACTGGGGATCAGTACAATTACAGTGATACCAAATAGGTATCTTTGTTAAGCTTTATGGCTTTGCACAATAAAAGCATAATTTATCATTTGTTTGTGATTTTTTTTCTTTATGTTTCAACTAGCTGAAGAGCCCGGCGCTGCCCGGGCATAGTAACTAACTGTGGTTAGTTATAGTAATTAAGGTTGAAGGGAGACTTTAAGTCCATCTAGTTCAACCCATATCCTATCCTAACTTGCCCTAACATGTTGATCCAGAGGAAGGCAAAAAAACCCCATGTGGCAACAGTAAGCTTCACATTGGGGAAAAAAATTCCTTCCCGACTCCACATACGGCAATCAGACTAGCTCCCTGGATCAACGCAATATTAAGGAGACTAGTGTATATACCCTGTAATATTATACTTTTCAAGAAAGGCATCCAGTCCCTTCTTAAATTTTAGTAGTGAATCACTCATTACAACATCATATGGCAGAGAGTTCCATAGTCTCACTGCTCTTACAGTAAAGAATCCGCGTCTGTGAGTATGCTTAAACCTTCTTTCCTCCAGACGTAGAGGATGCCCCCTTGTCCCCGTCACAGGTCTAAGAGTAAAAAGATCATTAGAAAGGTCTTTGTATTGTCCCCACATATATTTATACATTGTAATAAGATCACCCCTAAGCCTTCGATTCTCCAAACTAAATAACCCCAAGTGTAATAACCTGTCTTGGTATTGCAGACCCCCTAGTTCCCTAATAACCTTGGTCGCTCTTCTCTGCACCCGCTCCAGTTCAGCTATGTCTTTCTTATACACCGGAGACCAGAACTGTACACAGTATTCTAAGTGTGGTCGCACTAGTGACTTATATAGAGGTAAAATTATGTTCTCCTCATGAGCATCTATGCCTCTTTTAATGCATCCCATTATTTTATTTGCCTTTGCAGCAGCTGCTTGACTCTGGCCACTAAATGTGAGTTTGTCGTCCACCCATACACCCAGGTCTTTTTCAGTGACTGTTTTGCCCAGTGTTTTACAATTAAGCACATAATTATACAACTTGTTCGTTCTACCCAAGTGCATGACCTTACATTTATCCCCATTAAAGCTCATTTGCCATTTATCAGCCCAAGCTTCTAGTTTACATAAATCCTCCTGTAATATAAAATTGTCCTCCTCTGTATTAATTACCCTGCAGAGTTTAGTGTCATCTGCAAATATTGAAATTCTACTCTCTATGCCCCCTACAAGGTCATTAATAAATATGTTAAAAAGAAGCGGGCCCAAAACTGACCCCTGTGGTACCCCACTGCTAACCGTGACCCAGTCCGAGTGTGCTCCATTAATAACCACCCTTTGTTTCCTATCCCTGAGCCAGCTCTTAACCCACCTACACATATTTTCCCCTATCCCCATTGTTCTCATTTTATGTATCAACCTTTTGTGTGGCACCGTATCAAAAGCTTTTGAAAAGTCCATGTACACCACGTCCACTGCATTCCCTTGGTCCAGTCCGGAACTTACCTCTTCATAAAAGCTTATCAGATTAGTCTGACAGGAACGGTCTCTTGTAAACCCATGTTGATATTGGGTCATAAGGTTATTCTTCTCCAGATATTCCAGTATAGTATCTCTTAGAAAACCCTCCAGGATTTTACCCACAGTTGAGGTTAAACTTACAGGCCTATAATTTCCAAGTTCAGTTTTTGTCCCCTTTTTGAATATTGGCACCACATTTGCTATACGCCAGTCCTGTGGTACAGACCCTGTTATTATGGAATCTTTAAAGATTAAAAATAGTGGTCTATCAATGACTGTGCTTAATTCCTGCAGTACTCGGGGGTGTATCCCATCCGGGCCCAGGGATTTGTCAATTTTAGTGATTTGTAGACGCCGCCGTACTTCCTGCTGGGTTAAGCAGGTGACATTTAATGGAGAATTTTTATTCCTGATCATGTTATCCATCATGGGATTTTCTTGTGTAAATACTGTTGAAAAAAAGTCATTTAGCATATTGGCTTTTTCCTCATCCTCATCCACCATTTCACCCAGACTATTTTTAAGGGGACCAACACTATCATTTTTTAGCTTCTTACTATTTATGTAGTTAAAGAATATTTTGGGATTATTTTTACTTTCTCTGGCAATGAGTCTCTCTGTCTCAATCTTTGCTGTCTTGATTTGCTTTTTACAGAATTTATTTAATCTTCTGTATTTATTTAATGCCTCATCACTACCTACTTGCTTTAATTCTCTAAATGCTTTATTTTTATCTCTTATTGTGCCCCTTACAGCTCTATTTAGCCATAGTGGTTTCCTCCTATTTCTCGCATGTTTATTCCCATACGGTATATATTGTGCACAGATCCTATTCAGGATGCTAATAAACGTCTCCCATTTTCTTTGGGTATTTTTATGTCTCAGGATATCGTCCCAGTTAATTGCACCAAGATCATCTCTCATCCATTGGAAATTTGCCTTCCTGAAGTTTAGTGTCCTTGTAACCCCTCTACTACACATCTTATTAAAGGATACATGAAAACTTATTAATTTGTGATCACTATTACCCAAGTGACCCCCAACCCTTACATTTGATATGCGGTCTGGCCTGTTGGATAATATTAGGTCTAGCAGTGCCCCCCCTCTTGTTGGGTCCTGAACCAGTTGTGAAAGGTAATGGTCTCTCATAGTAGTCAAAAACCTATTACCTTTGCTGGAACTGCAGGTTTCGGTTCCCCAATGTATTTCAGGGTAGTTGAAGTCCCCCATAATAATGACTTCTCCTTGAGTCGCTGCTTCATCTATTTACTTTATGAGGATATTCTCTGTAGCTTCCATTATTTTTGGAGATTTATAACAAACCCCTATCAGTAATTTATTATTTTTCCCCCCGTTATAGCAAATTATAATTATCCTCCATCCTATAGTCCCGTGCCCATATACCCATCATACATATCCACGATCCCATAGGCCCGTGCCCATATACCCATCATACATATCTTCCATCCCACAGTCGAGTGCCTATATACCCATCACACATCCTCCATCCCATAGTCCCATGCCCATATACCCGTCATACATATCCTCCATCCCATAGTCGAGTGCCCATATACCCATCACACATCCTCCATCCCATAGTCCCATGCCCATATACCCATCATACATATCCTCCATCCCATAGTCCCGTGCCCATATACCCATCATACATATCCTCCATCCCATAGTCCCGTGCCCATATACCCATCATACATCCTCCATCCCATAGTCCCGTGCCCATATACCCATCATACACATCCTCCATCCCATAGTCCCGGGCCCATATAGCCATCATACATATCTTCCATCCCATAGTCCCGTGCCCATATACCCATCATACATATCCAAGATCCCATAGGCCCGTACACACACTTGAGCTTTATATATTAGATTAACAGATTAGTCTTTCTTTTGTCCAGTTTGGGGGTAGATCAAACTTTTGATCCCTTTTTTCGATTTTTTTTTCTGAATCTTTCCTTGATTAAATTTGTTGGTAAAAGTAGAAAATGTATATATTTTACAGTCACCTTGACTGATCTCACTGCTGCCAACAATTTGTGAAAGGATAACACCAATCTATCAGGGAACTCCACAATAATAAAAGGAACTACTAGCTGACAATTTCAATTACAATGTTGTAAGGGTTCTCAAAGTCAAATCATACATATATATCCCTTAAAAATGGTACTTTATTGTTTAAAAAACCACAAATGTGGTATACACCAGAAAAAGCGTGACTAAAGATGAAAAACAAAAATTAAAGTGTTCAAACAAACAAGCCCATACTAAGGTGACACCTTGGAATCCCTCGTAAAGACTAAGCTGTATCCTGCCTGTCCGTGGAGGTTGGCACCCTAGGGGGGAACGTTGTGGCGCCCCCGCGCAACGATGGGTGTCCCTAGGGGCCCTGATAAGCCCTACCGCCACTAGTGGTCCCTTCTACCCGATGCAAGATATGGGAACCCCTATCTCTAGACAGAGACCAAGCTGCTCTAAAGAGGACCCTGTGTCCCAGAGCAAAGAGGTTAAAATTAAATAGAACACATATGGCAATCGGTGGTCAGATTAGAGCAAGAGACATCATAATAGAAAAAACAGTTTGTGAATAGTGCCTCAATCTCATGTAGAAGATCTCTTAATATATAGAAAAGGCACTGACTCTAATAAGTCATAACACACAGAACGGATAAAGGCTATATCTCATTGCTGTATAAATACAGAAAAAATGCAGGACTGCTACAGCGATACTCATCTGCATTTTCTGCCACCTGCCAACAACCAGTTAACGCCTCAACGCGTTTCGCCTTATTAGGCTCATCAGGAGGCCCGATGCTGCGATATCTTGTGTCCCATAAAGGTGCAAATAGCTTACCGATACTCAGTGCAATTCCCCTCTTTAAAGCCGCCGCGCAGAGCAACAGCTCCGCCCACTCACGTTGCATGGCGTCTCTGCGCGCCAATTGCCTCGACACCCATCCACTGTTGCTCCAATCAGCTAACCGGACTCTCCAGCAGCGTCATGGTGACCAATCCGATGTCCTCAGACAGAAAGTCTCCCAGCATTCACCAATCAGCAGAGCTGAAACTGTTTGCCACGTCTGACATACACGCAGCGTCACTGCTGGATCGCCAATCAAATGTCTGTGGATAAGCCATCTCACAGCGCTCTCAAAGCACTGCGGCTTAGAATCGCTGTCCACTCCGAAGTATATCACCCACATGTAAAATACACTCTCCAAATAAATCCACAGTAAAGCGCTAGGTATGGCATATAGACCGATGCTCAGTAGTCTTAATATGTTTTTCTTTTTTCGGCATGATGATTAGCACGCAGGTACGCAAATGTAAATCGCATCATAACCTTCAGCGGTGTGAACAGGAGTCTGTGGGCATGCCCCTCATTAAATGGATTGAACACTCTTTTACAATCAAAATATATATACCTATAGGAAAAAAGCATTATAGCACATATATATAGATCCTATAGTTGTTAATCCGATGTTAAATGATTTGCAAACATAGTTGGAGATAATAATAGATATGCATCAATATATATATACAGCATCCCTAGCACACACCTGTTAAAAAATTATTATGCCAATGGAGCTGAGATTAATAAGAGCTGCTCACATTCATTAGAGGGTGGATCTAGATACGGCAGTGAGGAGGGGAATTTTTTATATATATCCAATATTCCATGACAATGCATGGGGATCCCATTAAAAATGGGAAACACAAACAAAACCCAAAAGACCAATATCCTCAAAGCAGAACACATTATTCTACTGTGGCTCATAAGAAACAGGCAAACGACAGTTGCTCATTCAACCCCCTCGGCTCTAGGGACTCCATCCTGAATATCCATTCACATTCTCTCCTAAGAATCACCTTGTCCACATTACCTCCTCTTGGGTTAACATTAACAACCTCTATAGCACAAAATTTGATGTCACCGAGGTCGCCTTTATGGCACGTCCACATATGCATTGCAAGCGGGGTTTCTCTTTGATGCCTTATGTCCCCAAGATGTTCCCCCACTCTTCTTCTGAACTCTCTCCTAGTCTTACCTATGTAATTTTTAGGGCACGAACACGTGGCCATATAGATGACCCCTGTTGTCTTGCAGTTAGAGAAGTCACGATGATAGAAAATCTTGCCTGTACTCGCACTACAAAAGGACTTCCCTGGTCTCATATATTTACAAAAACTGCAATCCCCACACTTAAAAAAGCCGCAGGGTCTCCTATCTAGCCATGTCCCACCAACCCCTGGTCTCCTATAAAGGCTATGGACCAGCATGTCCTTGATTGATTTGCCCTTTCTAAAGGTAATATTGGGACGCTCACCAATGATATTTTTCAAATCCGGATCTCTTGAGGGGAACTGGGTGGTGGCTCTGCCAATGTAATAAACTATTTGTACTTGTCGGTTTCCGAAATATACTAGTGGAGACACCTCCCATTAGATCTTTTTTGATTTTGATATCTAAAAACGGTATTTCGGTTTTATGAATTTCTGAGGTAAATCTCAGGTTCACATTATTTTGATTCAGTTCTCTTACAAACTCTTCAAACTGATCTTTTTCCCCTGTCCATATCATAAAGACATCATCTATGAACCTGTACCACAGAGAAATCAGACCGTGCCACCACTTCTCTTCTCCTCCAAACACAATAGTCTCCTCCCACCAGCCCAGGAACAGGTTTGCATACGAAGGGGCACAGGGGCACCCCATCGCAGTGCCCCTGAGCTGGTGGTAGAATTTACCATCAAAACAGAATGCATTATGGGTCAATACATATCGCAACAGCGAGCACAAAAAAGTATTATGCCCTCTACACGCTATTGACCTCTGACTCAAATAGTGTCCCACACCTCTGATGCCTACGTCATGTGGTATATTGCTATAGAGGGCTTCTATATCAATAGAAGCCAACCAAGCATCCCCCTCCAGATGTACGCCCTCTAATTTTAGCAATAGGTCGGATGTATCCCTTAAGTAAGATGGCATAGAGACCACAAAGGGGCGTATTATCTGGTCGATATATAAACCGCTATTTTGTGTCAAAGAGTCCACACCTGATACAATCGGCCTCCCTTTGAGGGGATTGAGGCCCTTATGTATCTTTGGCAATGCATAAAAGGTGGCTACCATTGGAAACTTAGGAATAATGAAATCAAATTCAGTCTTTGAGATCAAGCCCTCCACTAGGCCCCTATCCACAATCAATTGCAACTCCCCTTTGAAGGTGACCATAGGATTTTCTTTTAAGACCTCATATGTCGAATTATCCTGCAGTATAGCCTGGCACATTTTACGGTACTCAGCGTGGTTCAAGATTACCATATTACCCCCTTTGTCGGAGGGTTTCACTACTATTTGGTCATTTTTCTTTAAGGCCTCAAGTGCTAGTCTCTCACTGGTCAACAAATTATCATTATTCTCCCATTCTGGTCCTGTTAATCTCTTAAGGTCCCTTTCTACCAAACTGGCAAAGATATCAATGTTTCCCATATCCCCCAGAGGTGGCATCTTTTCGCTTTTATTTCTTAAAGTAGTAACGGGACCTTTCCCAGCAATGGGGGCTCTTTTATTTTCATTTAGAAGTCCAATGAGCGCCTCGTATCCTTCAATGTCCTCCTCATTAAGGCCCTGTTGTCTACAGGCCTCACGACTATTGTGTCTAAAGAACTTTTTCCACTTGAGTTTCCTACAAAACAAATTCAGATCTTTTACCCACTCAAAACAATTGAACCTATTCAATGGCACAAAATTCAGGCCTCTTGAGAGGACACTCTGTTCATCCATAGTGAGGATGTGCGAGGATAGGTTTATAATCTGACCTTTTAATGGTTGAACCGAGTTCTTAATTGATAACCCGTCCTCGCACCTTGTTCCAAAAAAGAGGAAGAGGAGACAACTGGGGTAAAGGGCTGAGCAGAACCAGAACCTAAACCAGATACTAAATTGGAACCTGGAGAGGGAGTTGGCATTCGTATACCTCCCCTGTGCGACCCTCTTCCTTTTTTCACATATCTGCCCCTCCCACCTTGCCATCTCTGTCTCGACAACGTCTCTCTGTACTGATAAGTACCCCCCGATACCCTCTCTGTCCTTTCTGTATCAGAGGTATCAATATCAGATGAAGAAGCCTCAGACTGTCTTTCTTTTTGGTAACTAAAAACCTGATTGTCACTAAAGTCCTTAAGATCTCTATGAAACTGGAGGTGCTTTCGCTCTTTTAGTAGGGCCTGATATCTCTCAACGGAATTTTGTAGTACTCCCTCCCTTCTATTAAAGTCGGTATCCCCTTTAAATTTCAGGACTTGTTCAATCAGTTTATTTAATTCCCCAGTGAACCTCTCAAACACCTTCCTTTCTTCTACCAATAGGATTTGCATAAATCTGAGAGATGACTCAATGGATTCCTTCATCCACACATTCAAAAGGTCCGGTGAAGAGATTCTGGGGGAAGGATTGATGTTTATCCTCAAACCTCTTGGGATTATCCGATTTTTTATATAGTTCTCAAGTGTCCTGAGTTCCCACCAAGATTTCAAAAAGTTTTTATAACCTCCATAGACTTCATTAAACAAATTTTTGAGAGCCAACGGGCCAGTATTGCCCTCAACTGACCCTACTGTATTGAATGTCTGATTTGCATCTTCCAGCCACAAATCTGAATTAATGGGGCCTGCTAGAAAACCAGCCATCCCAGGTTCGAATATAAACAATTTCAATTACAATGTTGTAAGGGTTCTCAAAGTCAAATCATACATATATATCCCTTAAAAATGGTACTTTATTGTTTAAAAAACCACAAATGTGGTATACACCAGAAAAAGCGTGACTAAAGATGAAAAACAAAAATTAAAGTGTTCAAACAAACAAGCCCATACTAAGGTGACACCTTGGAATCCCTCGTAAAGACTAAGCTGTATCCTGCCTGTCCGCGGAGGTTGGCACCCTAGGGGGGAACGTTGTGGCGCCCCCGTGCAACGATGGGTGTCCCTAGGGGCCCTGATAAGCCCTACCGCCACTAGTGGTCCCTTCTACCCGATGCAAGATATGGGAACCCCTATCTCTAGACAGAGACCAAGCTGCTCTAAAGAGGACCCTGTGTCCCAGAGCAAAGAGGTTAAAATTAAATAGAACACATATGGCAATCGGTGGTCAGATTAGAGCAAGAGACATCATAATAGAAAAAACAGTTTGTGAATAGTGCCTCAATCTCATGTAGAAGATCTCTTAATATATAGAAAAGGCACTGACTCTAATAAGTCATAACACACAGAACGGATAAAGGCTATATCTCATTGCTGTATAAATACAGAAAAAATGCAGGACTGCCACAGCGATACTCATCTGCATTTTCTGCCACCTGCCAACAACCAGTTAACGCCTCAACGCGTTTCGCCTTATTAGGCTCATCAGGAGGCCCGATGCTGCGATATCTTGTGTCCCATAAAGGTGCAAATAGCTTACCGATACTCAGTGCAACTCCCCTCTTTAAAGCATTGACGCTGCGTATATGTCAGACGTGGCAAACAGTTTCAGCTCTGCTGATTGGTGAATGCTGGGAGACGTTCTGTCTGAGGACATCGGATTGGTCACCATGACGCTGCTGGAGAGTCCGGTTAGCTGATTGGAGCAACAGTGGATGGGTGTCGAGGCAATTGGCGCGCAGAGACGCCATGCAACGTGAGTGGGCGGAGCTGTTGCTCTGCGCGGCGGCTTTAAAGAGGGGAGTTGCACTGAGTATCGGTAAGCTATTTGCACCTTTATGGGACACAAGATATCGCAGCATCGGGCCTCCTGATGAGCCTAATAAGGCAAAACGCGTTGAGGCGTTAACTGGCTGTTGGCAGGTGGCAGAAAATGCAGATGAGTATCGCTGTGGCAGTCCTGCATTTTTTCTGTATTTATACAGCAATGAGATATAGCCTTTATCCGTTCTGTGTGTTATGACTTATTAGAGTCAGTGCCTTTTCTATATATTAAGAGATCTTCTACATGAGATTGAGGCACTATTCACAAACTGTTTTTTCTATTATGATGTCTCTTGCTCTAATCTGACCACCGATTGCCATATGTGTTCTATTTAATTTTAACCTCTTTGCTCTGGGACACAGGGTCCTCTTTAGAGCAGCTTGGTCTCTGTCTAGAGATAGGGGTTCCCATATCTTGCATCGTGTAGAAGGGACCACTAGTGGCGGTAGGGCTTATCAGGGCCCCTAGGGACACCCATCATTGAGCGGGGGCGCCACAACGTTCCCCCCTAGGGTGCCAACCTCCGCGGACAGGCAGGATACAGCTTAGTCTTTACGAGGGATTCCAAGGTGTCACCTTAGTATGGGCTTGTTTGTTTGAACACTTTAATTTTTGTTTTTCATCTTTAGTCACGCTTTTTCTGGTGTATACCACATTTGTGGTTTTTTAAACAATAAAGTACCATTTTTAAGGGATATATATGTATGATTTGACTTTGAGAACCCTTACAACATTGTAATTGAAATTGTTTATATTCGAACCTGGGATGGCTGGTTTCCTTGCAGGCCCCATTAATTCAGATTTGTGGCTGGAAGATGCAGATCAGGCATTCAATACAGTAGGGTCAGTTGAGGGCAATACTGGCCCGTTGGCTCTCAAAAATTTGTTTAATGAAGTCTATGGAGGTTATAAAAACTTTTTGAAATCTTGTTGGGAACTCAGGACACTTGAGAACTATATAAAAAATCGGATAATCCCAAGAGGTTTGAGGATAAACATCAATCCTTCCCCCAGAATCTCTTCACCGGACCTTTTGAATGTGTGGATGAAGGAATCCATTGAGTCATCTCTCAGATTTATGCAAATCCTATTGGTAGAAGAAAGGAAGGTGTTTGAGAGGGTCACTGGGGAATTAAATAAACTGATTG
Organism: Dendrobates tinctorius; assembly: GCF_039654945.1. Classification (NCBI taxonomy): domain Eukaryota; kingdom Metazoa; phylum Chordata; class Amphibia; order Anura; family Dendrobatidae; genus Dendrobates; species Dendrobates tinctorius. The sequence continues at coordinate 18,029,981 of NW_027361689.1, read as the reverse complement.
AACAAGTCCTGAAATTTAAAGGGGATACCGACTTTAATAGAAGGGAGGGAGTACTACAAAATTCCGTTGAGAGATATCAGGCCCTACTAAAAGAGCGAAAGCACCTCCAGTTTCATAGAGATCTTAAGGACTTTAGTGACAATCAGGTTTTTAGTTACCAAAAAGAAAGACAGTCTGAGGCTTCTTCATCTGATATTGATACCTCTGATACAGAAAGGACAGAGAGGGTATCGGGGGGTACTTATCAGTACAGAGAGACGTTGTCGTGACAGAGATGGCAAGGTGGGAGGGGCAGATATGTGAAAAAAGGAAGAGGGTCGCACAGGGGAGGTATACGAATGCCAACTCCCTCTCCCTCTCCAGGTTCCAATTTAGTATCTGGTTTAGGTTCTGGTTCTGCTCAGCCCTTTACCCCAGCTGTCTCCTCTTCCTCTTTTTTGGAACAAGGTGCGAGGACGGGTTATCAATTAAGAACTCGGTTCAACCATTAAAAGGTCAGATTATAAACCTATCCTCGCACATCCTCACTATGGATGAACAGAGTGTCCTCTCAAGAGGCCTGAATTTTGTGCCATTGAAAAGGTTCAATTGTTTTGAGTGGGTAAAAGATCTGAATTTGTTTTGTAGGAAACTCAAGTGGAAAAAGTTCTTTAGACACAATAGTCGTGTGGCCTGTAGACAACAGGGCCTTAATGAGGAGGACATTGAAGGATACGAGGCGCTCATTGGACTTCTAAATGAAAATAATAGAGCCCCCATTGCTGGGAAAGGTCCCTTTACTACTTTAAGAAATAAAAGCGAAAAGATGCCACCTCTGGGGGATATGGGAAACATTGATATCTTTGCCAGTTTGGTAGAAAGGGACCTTAAGAGATTAACAGGACCAGAATGGGAGAATAATGATAATTTGTTGACCAGTGAGAGACTAGCACTTGAGGCCTTAAAGAAAAATGACCAAATAGTAGTGAAACCCTCCGACAAAGGGGGTAATATGGTAATCTTGAACCACGCTGAGTACCGTAAAATGTGCCAGGCTATACTGCAGGATAATTCGACATATGAGGTCTTAAAAGAGAATCCTATGGTCACCTTCAAAGGGGAGTTGCAATTGATTGTGGATAGAGCCCTAGTGGAGGGCTTGATCTCAAAGACTGAATTTGATTTCATTATTCCTAAGTTTCCAATGGTAGCCACCTTTTATGCATTGCCAAAGATACATAAGGGCCTCAATCCCCTCAAAGGGAGGCCGATTGTATCAGGTGTGGACTCTTTGACACAAAATAGCGGTTTATATATCGACCAGATAATACGCCCCTTTGTGGTCTCTATGCCATCATACTTAAGGGATACATCCGACCTATTGCTAAAATTAGAGGGCGTACATCTGGAGGGGGATGCTTGGTTGGCTTCTATTGATATAGAAGCCCTCTATAGCAATATACCACATGACGTAGGCATCAGAGGTGTGGGACACTATTTGAGTCAGAGGTCAATAGCGTGTAGAGGGCATAATACTTTTTTGTGCTCGCTGTTGCGATATGTATTGACCCATAATGCATTCTGTTTTGATGGTAAATTCTACCACCAGCTCAGGGGCACTGCGATGGGGTGCCCCTGTGCCCCTTCATATGCAAACCTGTTCCTGGGCTGGTGGGAGGAGACTATTGTGTTTGGAGGAGAAGAGAAGTGGTGGCACGGTCTGATTTCTCTGTGGTACAGGTTCATAGATGATGTCTTTATGATATGGACAGGGGAAAAAGATCAGTTTGAAGAGTTTGTAAGAGAACTGAATCAAAATAATGTGAACCTGAGATTTACCTCAGAAATTCATAAACCCGAAATACCGTTTTTAGATATCAAAATCAAAAAAGATCTAATGGGAGGTGTCTCCACTAGTATATTTCGGAAACCGACAAGTACAAATAGTTTATTACATTGGCAGAGCCACCACCCAGTTCCCCTCAAGAGAGGCATCCCGAAGGGACAATTCCTACGATTGAGGAGGAATTGTTCCAGGAATGACCTGTTCCATAAACAGGCTGGTGACATGTTCTGTAGGTTTAAGGCAAAGGGATACCCACAACATGTTTTAAACACGGCGTATGACTTTGCAAGGAAAGCAGACAGGGGTAAATTGCTGCAGAAACGTGAGACTGGAGACTCGACAGAAGTAATAAGAGTCATCGGGACTTTTGATGTAAATCATCAGGAGGTTAGGAAGGTCCTGTCCAAGCACTGGGATGTCCTTAGGTTAGATCCGGATTTGAAAAATATCATTGGTGAGCGTCCCAATATTACCTTTAGAAAGGGCAAATCAATCAAGGACATGCTGGTCCATAGCCTTTATAGGAGACCAGGGGTTGGTGGGACATGGCTAGATAGGAGACCCTGCGGCTTTTTTAAGTGTGGGGATTGCAGTTTTTGTAAATATATGAGACCAGGGAAGTCCTTTTGTAGTGCGAGTACAGGCAAGATTTTCTATCATCGTGACTTCTCTAACTGCAAGACAACAGGGGTCATCTATATGGCCACGTGTTCGTGCCCTAAAAATTACATAGGTAAGACTAGGAGAGAGTTCAGAAGAAGAGTGGAGGAACATCTTGGGGACATAAGGCATCAAAGAGAAACCCCGCTTGCAATGCATATGTGGACGTGCCATAAAGGTGACCTCGGTGACATCAAATTTTGTGCTATAGAGGTTGTTAATGTTAACCCAAGAGGAGGTAATGTGGACAAGGTGATTCTTAGGAGAGAATGTGAATGGATATTCAGTATGGAGTCCCTAGAGCCGAGGGGGTTGAATGAGCAACTGTCGTTTGCCTGTTTCTTATGAGCCACAGTAGAATAATGTGTTCTGCTTTGAGGATATTGGTCTTTTGGGTTTTGTTTGTGTTTCCCATTTTTAATGGGATCCCCATGCATTGTCATGGAATATTGGATATATATAAAAAATTCCCCTCCTCACTGCCGTATCTAGATCCACCCTCTAATGAATGTGAGCAGCTCTTATTAATCTCAGCTCCATTGGCATAATAATTTTTTAACAGGTGTGTGCTAGGGATGCTGTATATATATATTGATGCATATCTATTATTATCTCCAACTATGTTTGCAAATCATTTAACATCGGATTAACAACTATAGGATCTATATATATGTGCTATAATGCTTTTTTCCTATAGGTATATATATTTTGATTGTAAAAGAGAGTTCAATCCATTTAATGAGGGGCATGCCCACTGACTCCTGTTCACACCGCTGAAGGTTATGATGCGATTTACATTTGCGTACCTGCATGCTAATCATCATGCCGAAAAAAGAAAAACATATTAAGACTACTGAGCATCGGTCTATATGCCATACCTAGCGCTTTACTGTGGATTTATTTGGAGAGTGTATTTTACATGTGGGTGATATACTTCGGAGTGGACAGCGATTCTAAGCCGCAGTGCTTTGAGAGCGCTGTGAGATGGCTTATCCACAGACATTTGATTGGCGATCCAGCATTGACGCTGCGTATATGTCAGACGTGGCAAACAGTTTCAGCTCTGCTGATTGGTGAATGCTGGGAGACTTTCTGTCTGAGGACATCGGATTGGTCACCATGACGCTGCTGGAGAGTCCGGTTAGCTGATTGGAGCAACAGTGGATGGGTGTCGAGGCAATTGGCGCGCAGAGACGCCATGCAACGTGAGTGGGCGGAGCTGTTGCTCTGCGCGGCGGCTTTAAAGAGGGGAATTGCACTGAGTATCGGTAAGCTATTTGCACCTTTATGGGACACAAGATATCGCAGCATCGGGCCTCCTGATGAGCCTAATAAGGCGAAACGCGTTGAGGCGTTAACTGGTTGTTGGCAGGTGGCAGAAAATGCAGATGAGTATCGCTGTAGCAGTCCTGCATTTTTTCTGTATTTATACAGCAATGAGATATAGCCTTTATCCGTTCTGTGTGTTATGACTTATTAGAGTCAGTGCCTTTTCTATATATTAAGAGATCTTCTACATGAGATTGAGGCACTATTCACAAACTGTTTTTTCTATTATGATGTCTCTTGCTCTAATCTGACCACCGATTGCCATATGTGTTCTATTTAATTTTAACCTCTTTGCTCTGGGACACAGGGTCCTCTTTAGAGCAGCTTGGTCTCTGTCTAGAGATAGGGGTTCCCATATCTTGCATCGGGTAGAAGGGACCACTAGTGGCGGTAGGGCTTATCAGGGCCCCTAGGGACACCCATCGTTGAGCGGGGGCGCCACAACGTTCCCCCCTAGGGTGCCAACCTCCGCGGACAGGCAGGATACAGCTTAGTCTTTACGAGGGATTCCAAGGTGTCACCTTAGTATGGGCTTGTTTGTTTGAACACTTTAATTTTTGTTTTTCATCTTTAGTCACGCTTTTTCTGGTGTATACACATTTGTGGTTTTTTAAACAATAAAGTACCATTTTTAAGGGATATATATGTATGATTTGAACTACTAGCTGACACCACCAATCGTTTATACAGGATAATTGGACATCCGTTATGGATATGGATATTTCTTTAGAGTTGTAGTTTACAGAGCAAGAGGAAAGAGGCTATTAAACTTGATATGTTTAATCCAAAATGTAGACAGTGTTTATAAAAGTATACAAACATGTTGCAAAATGGACAAAATGATACATAAACAATTACATAAAATAAAAAGGATAAACAGAAGAAATGTACTAATCCTGATGTCGTAGGGTTGGCTCTGGCTTTTCCTTTTTGGAAACGGACAGAACTACAGTGAACTGTATCTCCCAGGTCTGACAAAGATTACACTGGTCAACAGCATTTTTGGTGCCAAAGATATTTCATCGAATTTAGGGTATTTTTGGGGTGCTGATTCTGAATATGTCATCAGTTTTGCCAGATTGGCTCAAGTTTTTGAGATTTTTGGTATCTTATTTATAGCACTTGTTGGTAAATGCGACGCATCATCTCATTAATTTCTTTGGATTAGTACTTGAACTGAGCAGTTCTCAATATAGTTTTGTGTTAATTAGTGTTCTAAAAGTTTGTTCATAGCTTGATTTTTGCACTAACTTTATGTTGTTGTCTGTTTTCCAGTGAAAAGCATGAACTCATCATGAAGAAGTTGTCTTAACGATCCAGACTCATTCTGTTACATTTGTGGTGAATATACACTGCCAAAACATAGAAGAAACATAACACACTTCGTAAAAAAAGTGTATTTTGCCTATTTTGGGGTTATGCTTGGGGACCAAGACAAGTTTTGGGCACCACACATAGTGTGCAAAGCATGTATCGAATTATTACGAAAATGGAGCAAAGGACAAAGAAAAAGCTTCAAATTTGGTGTTCCAATGGTGTGGAGAGAGCCAAAAAATCATCATGATGACTGTTATTTATGGTAAACACAGGTACAGGCACATCTTCACAATGAGGGACAGGCCTTCTTGCAGATTCCATGTTACTCCCATTTTCGTTTCTTATGCTTATTGAATCCTTGCACTTGCACTGCACAGAAATAACAGTCATCATGATGATTTTTTGGCTCTCTCCACACCATTGGAACACCAAATTTGAAGCTTTTTCTTTGTCCTTTGCTCCATTTTCGTAATAATTCGATACATGCTTTGCACACTATGTGTGGTGCCCAAAACTTGTCTTGGTCCCCAAGCATAACCCCAAAATAGGCAAAATACACTTTTTTTACGAAGTGTGTTATGTTTCTTCTATGTTTTGGCAGTGTATATTCACCACAAATGTAACAGAATGAGTCTGGATCGTTAAGACAACTTCTTCATGATGAGTTCATGCTTTTCACTGGAAAACAGACAACAACATAAAGTTAGTGCAAAAATCAAGCTATGAACAAACTTTTAGAACACTAATTAACACAAAACTATATTGAGAACTGCTCAGTTCAAGTACTAATCCAAAGAAATTAATGAGATGATGCGTCGCATTTACCAACAAGTGCTATAAATAAGATACCAAAAATCTCAAAAACTTGAGCCAATCTGGCAAAACTGATGACATATTCAGAATCAGCACCCCAAAAATACCCCAAATTCATTAAAATATTTTGGACACCAGAAAAAAAAATTGTTTTCGTTGACCTGTGTTATAGTTTGGCATTTGCTTTCATTAATACAAGTCATGCCCAAATACCTCCCCTCTGGCTCAGTATTTAACTAATTATGGGATTCCCAATTTCCATGATATCTTTGCCCCTGGAAGTCCCGGGTGGGAGATATTACTGTCATTTTTTCCTATCACGATTTTATCTATCCATAGAGAGGAAACTTAGCATGGATAGCATCATCCACCTAACTGTTATCTAATTTGGAAGTTTTTTACTGTAACTGTCCAGTCACATAAGGCAATACGTTACATTTGCCACTTCATCATGACTCCAAAAATATGACTTTCATGACTGTAGGACCAAGGGTGTTCATAAAAAAAACTTATACTTGTAGTTTGGAAAGGGAACAAAACAATCTGTTTGCAGTTCAGTAAATAGGGAGTCTATGGAAATAGGGCATCTCCAAAGGTCATAAATCTGTTGTCTTCCACATTCCTTGGCAAGTTGAGGATGGAATTCCTGTCTGTTATGTATCAAATCCCAACTTCAATTACCTTTTGCAGAGGAGAGGGTTAGAGGGCCATATCAAGGTTAATGGAGTGCTAGCCTTGCTTCAATATTCACTATGATAACCATGAGGTGACTTATAGATTTGCAATTATTTCTATGACGCTGACTTTTGTGAACAGCCCCACACAGAAGAGCAAATCTGGATGTGAATAAATTGGTCTTGGGTGTGGAGAGATAAGTTAAGCGCTAAGCTACCAGTTGGCGGGGAAACTTGAAGATATACAGTGGCTTGCAAAAGTATTCATTCCTCTTGGCCTTTTACCTATTTTGTTACATTACAACCTGTGTTTAAATACTTTTGTAATCTGATTTGTGTGTCATACATCACCTCTATATAGATGGTGAAGGGAACTGAGAAAAATATACTCAAATTAAAGTTATGCAATCAAATAACTAAAAATTGCCCTGTGCATATGTATTCACCCCTTAAGTTATGAAACCCCTAAAAATTTCTGGTGCAAGCAATTACCTTCATAAGTCACATGCTTAGTGACAGGACATCTACCTGTGTGCGATCTTAGGCCTCTTTCACACATCAGGTTTTCTGCTTCAGGCGCGATCCGGCGCTTTTGACTAAAACCGGATCCGTCGAAATGCAATGCCGGATCCGGTTTCCCCCCCATTGACTTGCATTAGAGCCGGATCGAGCCGGATGGCCATGCGTTTCATCCGATTTTCGCCGGATCCGGCAATGTGACGCGATCCGGCGTCTGGAAAAAACGGTGACTGTAACGTTTTTTGTATCCGTCGAAAAAGCCGGACACGCCGGATCCGGCGTGTCCGGCTTTTTCATACAATGAAAGCCTATGAGCGCCGCAATGCGCCGGATCCGGCGACAGCCGGATCCAGCGGCCGGATCCGTTTTTTTTGGTCTGAGCATGCTCAGTAGCTCTGCCCACAGGACATATATAAAAGCAAGACAATGGGACCCTCAGCCACACCCAACATGCCACCCAAGCCAAGAAGGAGCAGGAGAAGGCAGCAGACATCTGCAGCAGCAGCACCATCAGCACCACCCCAAATGGAGCAGCATGCTGAACAACGGGAGGGGAGTCCAGCAGCAGATGAGAGACGGTAATTATCAAATCCCCCATTCCTCCAAACTAGGGCTATGGAATATCAAGATATTCATTGGCCCTTTGTTTGTCTTTATTCAACAGCCGCCCAATAGATGCAGCAGCATCAGCAGCAGCAGCAATGGCAGCAGCAGAAACACCACCCACAGCCATGGAGTCTGGCCATGAGGAAGACAGCACATCTTCTGGGAGCCCTCCCTCGCATCGTCAGCGTTTGACGGTAAGTTTTTATTTCCAAAATCCATCATCTCTGTAATATATGTGTATTCATTGCCTTTTATTTCAAAACAGGAATCACAAGATGAAGAGGAGCTCCCAGAAGAAGAAGGAAGGGGTGGACAGACACTTGGAGTGGGCTCACAATTGGTAAGTTTTTTGCATCAAACGCAGAAACACAACATCACACTACACACAACACATAGAAAACAATGTTCTGCAGACCACACACAGCAAACAAATGCCTACATCCAAAGACATAACATTTTTTGTTTTCTTCTCTAGTCTTCCCAATCTGGTGCTCGGCCAAGAGGTCCTCGCAGTGCCTCCCAGGGTCGTCGGCGACAGCAACGCGGCGGTCACCAGCGTGTAAGTATAAATATTTTTGCTTTGTTTTTTTTGCACTTTTTATTTCATTTCTTTTGTGGAGGCTAATTATGTTATTTTTGTCTTTTTCTTTAACAGCCTTCACAGCGTGCTCCCGACTCTGACGGTGAGGATGGAGGGATTGATATGGAGCGCCTCATCAATCTCGTCAGAGAAAGGGAGCCGCTCTGGAATATGGCTGACCGCCGCCACGCTGACCTTATCGTTACCCGACGACTCTGGGAGGAAATCTGTTCGCTCCTTGTGGACCGCTGGGAGGACCTCGAAGCTCGGGCCCAGATTAAAGAGCGTAAGTATATACAGTACCGGTTGCTTGATTTAAACCTGTGTTTCCCGAACTCCAGTCCTCGTGGTCCCCACGGATCATGTGTTCAGGATTTCTATTTACTTTGGAAATCCTGAAAACATGACCCCTGGGGACCATGAGGACTGGAGTTTGGGAAACACTGATGTTGTATACTAACCACTTTGTCCTTTCTCGTTTCAGGGGAGAGAATTGTGAAGCGGTGGCGGTCTGTGAGGGATCGTTTCAAGAAGGAGTTCAATAAAGAGATGCGGGCCCCGAGTGGATCTGGAGGACGCAGGAGCAAGTACAAGTACGCACGAGCCCTGTCGTTCCTCCGGGAGACAATGCTCACCAGAAGGTAAATATTACACACCACATGTGACAAAAAAATGTTTAGATGTAACTTTTTTTTTTCAGCCAGGGCCATACCATGTCACTATTTTAATTGTTTTTTTTTTCTCTTTATTCCACAGCACGGTGAGCAGCACTCGGGAGCCTGCACGATTGGACCCTTCTGAGGCGATCCCTGAGGAGACCGGCACCGAGGGAGACTTCGATCGCCCCGGTACATCTGCACCTTCCCAGCCTTCCCACACATTCGACCCATCAGTCCCATCCACCAGCACAGGAGCATCGTGGCCGCCTACATTACATGAAGCTGCTGGTGAGGAGATCGCTTTCCCTTTACCCCACCCTTCTGCCCCTGCCACCTCTAGTACACCTGCGGGTACTGGGCGGCAGCGGCAGAGGGGTCAGGAAAAGACTTATGCGCCTGAGTTCTTGCATCTGAATGCATCTTTCCAGAACTGTCTAAAAGTCTTGTCAGAGCAAATCTCCGCAGGCTATCAGCAGATCAACTCCAGCATTCTGGAGGTGAAGACACTTCTGCAAACCATGCATTCAGAAGCAAGATCTTCGCCAAACCACACCTTTTTCAGGTCTGTTGTGGAGCGCATGGAAACGCTCTCTCCTGCCCAGCAGATGCATGTAATGCATTCATGCCATGCTGCTCTCCAGCAAGTTACCTCCCAACCTCCTCCTCCCACCACAGTAGTTCCTCCACCTGCACCCCCTCCAGCCACTTTCCATCCTCCCCCTCCTATTACATCTACACCCCCTCCAGCCACTTTCCATCCTCCCCCTCCTATTACATCTACACCCCCTCCAGCCACTTTCCATCCTCCCCCTCCTATTACATACCATCCACCTCCCCAGCACCATCCACCTCCCCAGCACCATCCACCTCCCCAGCACCATCAACCTCCACAGCACCAGCAACCTCCCCAGTACCAGCAACCTCCCCAGTACCAGCAACCTCCCCAGTACCAGCAACCTCCCCAGTACCTGCAAACTCCCCAGTACCAGCAACCTCCCCAGTACCAGACATCTCCCCACTTCCAGCAACCTGCCCCGTACCAAACTCCTTCCCCATACAACTTGCCATCAACATCATCTGCTCCTACAGTCCCTGCCCAACCCTCCACTCCACCACCCACCACCTCTTCTGCTTCCCACATGTCCACCCATTCTGTAGTTTTTTCCACACCTTCACCTCTAACTGTTCCTTCCCCACCACGATCCCAGTCCTCTCTCCACACTCCCAGTGTCGAAGTGTCCCGCAGCCCCTACAGCAGTATTTCCACCACACACTACACAGATTTATAATGTGTGTATTTAAATAAAAATGACCAGTTTTATGGTTTCAGCTTTATAGTTTCAAAGCTTTATTAAACAAGTTTATTAAAATTTTAAAAAAGTTTACTAAAAAAACCATTTTTCAATAAAAGTTAAATTATTTTACACTGGTTGTCTGTCATTTCTTTCTGCGGCGAAAAAGGTTAAATACAGGGTATTTAAAAGGTGAAATGGTATTCAAAACTAGGTATATAACTGTGGGTAAATTTTAGCTTTTTGCCACAGTTGTGTTCCTGGTTGTGTTTGAAGCAAAGTATTTCACCTAAAAAGTTGTGTTTATTGTTGGTGATTTCCTAACAATGTACACAACTTTTGTTAAAAGGTGAAATACTTTGCATAAAACACAACCAGGTACACACCTGTGGCCTAAAGCTAAAAATAGAGACCATGACAAGATAGCCAACTTTGGTTGGCAAAGGTATATACTGTTGGTACAGAAGGTACACAAGTTTGATTGGGCACAAATCTTTCACACTCTGTCATCCTGCCAGTGTACTCTGCCTTGAGGTGACATACAGTATAGTGCAAAATTGTCCCTCATTACTGAAACCGTCACAGAACTTCTAGTGGTAATGTCATGGTAATCTTGCAAGGTGGTTTCTTCAGAGGTGTCCTCAATGGAAATGGGTTCCTTGCAGATAACAAAATTGTGGAGTACCACGCACGCTTTGATCACCTCGTCCACAGTTTCTGTCTTGAGGTTGATTGCAGTCAATAGGACCCGCCATTTGGCTGTCAGAATACCAAAGGTACATTCAACCATTCTTCTTGCTCTTGTGAGGCGGTAATTAAAAATGCGTTTTGGTCTTGTCAATCCTCTGCTAGAGTACGGTTTCAAAAGGTGTTCTGACAGCTGGAAGGCTTCATCCCCTACACAGACAAATGGCATAGGTGGACCAGATGTTTGCGGCAGCGGTCTAGGTGGTGGGAACTGGAAGGTGTTTCCATACAGTTTACGCCCCATGGCAGACAGTTTGAAAACTTGAGAGTCATTGGAGCGGCCATAGGCCCCAATATCAACCGCAATAAATTTGTATTCCGCATCAGCGATGGCCATGAGGACAATTGAAAAATATTTCTTGTAATTGAAATATTCCGATCCCGATCCAGCTGGCTTTACAATGCGGATATGTTTCCCGTCCACAGCGCCCAAGCAGTTGGGAAACTGACATATCTGTTGAAACTTGTCAGCAATTTCAATCCACCTCTCTGTTGTGGGCTCTGGTAAAAACTTTTCAGCTAAGGAGTCCCACAGTGCACGGCATGTGTACTTCACTATTCCAGATATGGTGGAAATCCCGAGTCTGTACTGGAAATGCAGTGACGAAAGGGATTCTCCAGTTGCAAGAAATCTGTGGGGAATTTTAAAACAATAAATTAGTTTTAAATCACAGCATTACATACCAAAACTGAGCTATAACACTTGGAGATACATACTACCACCAACAAGATTGCAGTGAAAGTGTGCTCTGATGCGATCACATCCAATACATGTGGCTTACCTTAAAGTCACCATCAGACGCTCTGCGGGTGAAACAGAGAAGCGGCAATAGGTGTCCGCTTTTCTTATGAGGTGTGCAATGCGCTCCACCAAGTAATCAAAATTCTCCATTTTCATCCTAACATATCCAAAAAATTTATCCGGGTTTCGTCGAAGGTCCATGCAGAGTGTAGAATAGACCCCACGCGTCATTCTCTTGGCTGTGATGGGGTGGATCCACAAACGTCGTCTACGATGCCTGATGCGCTGCTGTCTCGCTCTCTCCTTCTCCAGAACAATCACCCTCAAACGATTCGCCTCCGCTATAAAATCCGCCAAATTCTTCAAAATATTTCCAATGACAACATCCATCTTCGCCAATAACTTGCTCTTCTCTCCAACCTGCACTTTCTCCTCTACAACCTGTCAAAGAAGGGCTGTAGGAACATGCTATATATAGTTTTCCAGTAGCCAATCCCGTTCGGAAGGCCACAAGGGTCAATTTTAAAAACCGGATCCGGCGTAATGCGTCGAAAAACGGATAGAAAAACGGATGAACCGGATGAGACGGATCCGGTTTTGTCTGTCAAGAAAAAGACGGATCCGGCAGAAAACCGGATCCGTCACATCCGGTTTTACTAAACATTTGCCGGATCCGGCGTTCCGGCACGACGCCGGATCGCGCCTGACGCAGAAAACCTGAAGTGTGAAAGTAGCTTTAGTGTCACATGGTCTGTCAGTATATACTGGACGGTGCACATAGCAAGTGAGTAATTCTGCTACATACAGTACAGGCGATCTGATCATCGCCTGTATACAGGGCCTGTATGCATTTTGCAAGAGTAATTAGCTTGCAGAATTGCTAGCCTTTTCCAAGCGATCTGTAGCATCGCTTGGAGAACTGATTGACAGGTTGGTCACACTTGTCAAACATAGTGTTTGACTAGTGTGACCAAATTTTTACTATTGAGGCCGCCTATGCAGCATCAATAGTAAAAGATAGAATGTAAATAATAATAATGTTGTTCCTATCTTCAAAAAGGGGAAGAAGGTGGACCCAGGCAACTATAGGCCGGTGAGTCTGACTTCTATACCAGGAAAGATCTTTGAACAAATTATTAAACAACATGTATGTCAGTACCTGAATAAGAATGAAGTGATTAAACAGAGTCAGCATGGGTTTGTAACTAATAAGTCATGTCAAACTAACTTAATTTCCTTCTATGACGGTATCACTGATTGGGTGGATCAAGGAAATGCTGTAGATATAGTATATCTTGACTTCAGCAAAGCATTTGACAAAGTATCTCATACAATTCTTATTGAAAAAATGACTAAGTATGGAATGGACAAGGCAACTCTTAGGTGGATTCATAACTGGCTTAGTGATCGGACCCAAAGAGTGGTCGTAAATGACTGCACATCCAGTTGGAAGAATGTCTCAAGTGGGGTACCACAGGGCTCTGTCCTGGGCCCTGTATTGTTCAACATCTTTATCAACGATTTAGATGAAGGAATTGAGGGTAAACTGATTAAATTTGCTGATGACACAAAGCTAGGAGGGATAGCTAATACTAGAGAAGAGAGAGAGGATTCAAAAAGATATAAATAAACTGGTGAAGTGGGCTGCAACTAACAGAATGGTTTTTAACAGGGAAAAATGCAAAGTACTACACCTGGGCAATAAAAATGAAAAAAGCATATACAGAATGGGAGGAATAGGGCTAAGCAACAGCACATGTGAAAAAGACTTGGGTATACTAATAGATCACAGACTGAATATGAGTCAACAGTGTGATGCAGCAGCAAAAAAGGCAAATGCAATTCTAGGATGTATTAACTGAAGCATACAGTCTAGATCACGTGAAGTCATTATTTCCCTCTACTCCTCTTTGGTCAGACCTCATCTGGAATATTGTGTCCAGTTTTGGGCACCACATTTTAAAAAAGACATCAACAAACTGGAGCAAGTTCAGAAAAGAGCGACCAGAATGGTGACCGGTCTGCAAACCCTGTCTTATGAGGAAAGGTTGCAGGATTTGGGAATGTTTTGTTTGCAAAAGAGAAGACTGAGAGGAGACTTAATAGCTGTCTACAAATATCTAAAGGGTTGTCACATTGTAGAAGGATCAACTTTATTCTCATTTGCACAAGGAAAGACTAGAAGCAATGGGATGAAACTGAATGGGAGGAGACACAGATTAATTATTAGAAATGTTTTTTTGACAGTTAGAGTGATCAATGAGTGGAACAAGCTGCCACGAGAAGTGGTGAGTTCTCCTTCAATGGAAGTCTTCAAACTGAGGCTGGACAGACATCTGACTGGGATGATTTAGCGAATCCTGCATTGAGCAGGGGGTTGGACCAGATGGCCCAGGAGGTCCCTTCCAACTCTACGATTCTATGATAATAAAAAAAATATTGTTATTATCACCTTCCGACGTCCCGCGCAGCCTTCCTGCCTCTCTCCACGCTCCCGGTCCCAGTAATCCTTTGTGACAATTACCGCAATGACGTTTGTTCTCGTGGGATTGCGACGTCTCGCGGTCATTCGCGATGACGTCACGCGAATGACCGCGAGACTTCACGATCCCGCGAGAACGGACGTCATCGCTCGCAGTCTTACTGGGACCGGGAGCGTGGAGAGAGGCGGGAAGGCTGCGTGGGACGTCGGGAGGTGAGAATAACAATATTTTTTATTTTAAATTCTATTTTTTACAGGGATATGGTACCCAAAGCCCGGAGGTCAGTCTCGTCTCCTCCGGACCGTGGGTACCATCCGCAAATGTTCTGCTTACTTTTCGCATGGTGTGCACAGCCACATGCGGAAAGAAAGCAGAACAATGCATTCTTATGGGTGCGGGATCGCCGCGATTCCGCGAAATTAATGAGCATGCTGCGTTTTTTATCGCAAAGCAATTCCGCCTTGGTAAAAACCGCAACATTAGCACAGCATTGCGGAATCCCATAGGAATGCATGGGATGCTTTTTTCGCGGCAAAATCGCGCGGTTAAAACCACCACGGAAACGCTAAAAAAGCGCCACGTGTGAACTCAGCCTTAGGGGCAGGCATACCAGGCAGCTGCCTAGGGCCCCTGCTCCCCCAGGGGCCCCGAGCTAGCGGCACATCACGCAGCCGGTATGGGGCCCCTGTGAGGCCCGCCTGCCCCCAGTGCCGACTTCCCCCTGCTGCATTGAACTATACCGGCATCTGCTGGTACAGTTCAAAGCAATGATGGAGGAGAGAGTGTCAGCTGATGCTCCCTCTCCCATCATTCCCCGCTCTGCCTCTGACACACAGTGGGTGCGCGGTGATGTCATTGCGCACTCACTGTGTACCAGCCAGAACAGGAGACAGGAGCCAGCAGCAGCGCAGGCACGAGGAGAAGGTGAGGAGTGTGTTTGTTTTTTTTAATCAGTGTGAGTTCTGGACTGTGGGGCCATTCTCGGGGGGGCTATATACCATGGGGGGCTGTATACCATGGTGGGCTGTATACCATGGTGGATGTATACCAGCTGGGCTATATACCATGGTGGGCTGTATACCATGCTGGGCTATATACCATGGTGGGCTATAATGGTGGGCTGTATACCATGCTGGGCTATATACCATAGTGGGCTGTATACCATGCTGGGCTGGGCTGTATACCATGCTGGGCTGTATATAATGGTGGGCTGTATACCATGCTTGGCTGTATACCATGGTGGGCTGTATATCATGCTGGGCTGTTTACCATGCTGGGCTGGGTTGTATACAATGCTGGGCTGTATACCATGGTGGGCTGTAAACCTTGCTGGGCTATATAACATGCTGGGCTATATACCATGTGGTACTGTGCTATATACCATGTGGTGCTGTGCTATATACCGTGTGGTGCTGTGCTGTATACTGTGTGGTCCTGTGCTATATACCATGTGGGGCTGTGCTATATACCATGTGATGCTGGGCTTTATACCATGTGATGCTGGGCTATATACCATGCTGGGCTATATACCATATGGTGCTGTGCTATATACCATGGTGGGCTGTGCTATAAACCATGTGGTGCTTTGCTATATACTGTGTGGTACTTTGCTATATACCATGGTGGGCTGTGCTATATACCGTGTGGGGCTTGGCTTTAAACCATATGGAGGACTATGGGGTGTAAACTGTAGATGTGCTGCTGATAACATGATACTGTATGGTGATCTGTTAGTGATCCATTAGTGATCGTTCTGTCCCCATAATTCTTTCACAGACAGTAGAAAGAGACCGGGAACCAAGTGTTGAACGATTTCAGTACTGTCGATCACACTCATCTAGCGTCCTGAACTCAGCACATGTAAATACAACCGAAATTCTTTTGTGTGATGTGCAATATGTTAGCATTTGGGGCCCCATTTTAAACTTTGCCTAGGGCACCACTTTGCCTAAAACCGGCCCTGCCTGTATGTAGCAGAGGCGATCGGGTTATGGCAGCTTCTAGTCTCCCATGGAGACTATTGAAGAATGCAAAAAGTAAAACAAAGTTTTTAAAAATATAAAAATTTCTTTTAAAAATAAAGGTTCAAATCACACCCCTTTCGCCCCATTCAAATTAAAACAATAAAAAAAATCAAACATGCACATATTTGGTGTTGCCGCATTCAGAATTGCCCAATCTATCAATAAAAATCGGCGTAGCGAGAAAAAGAGTCAAAATGCCAAAATTACGTTTTTTTTGGTCGCCGCGACATTTCATTAAAATGCAATAACTGGCGATCAAAGATCGTATCTGCACAAAAATGGTATTATTAGAGTTAGTTGATCAAAAAATAAGGCCTCACCCAACCTGTGATCATGAAAAATGACGACGTTACGGGTATCGGAGCAAAAAATGAAAATGCAAACCCCAAAATACCTCTGGTCATTAATGGGTTAAACAGGTTACAAAGCTCTAGGGAGACTGCCCATTATTCCTGGAGGTTCCGGCACCATGTTTGATCTTGGAGAGTGGAAGTGGATCAGCAATTTTTTTACAATGAATTTTTTTCAGGTGCTAGATAAGTTTGGCATCTCTCAGGGACAATTTCAGTTTTCAGTAAGGTCTTGTGTACGGGAACCCTTATTTCAGTGCATGGAATGCGGAACTCCTAATGCATGCAGCTTTCCATTCTTCTTTCTGGAAGTCCCCAAATCTTTCTACTGCAGCTCTACCAATTCAGATTGGCTTCTTTGTATTAGCTCAAGCACAACATTTATAAATGTCAGGCAAGCAAACCATCAACTTAGAAAAATATTAAATGTATTTATTTTCTATGTAAGCTCCATTTGTATGTGGTGTACCTGTGTGTGTAGCTTCATAGATATTTTGCTCTTTTTTTTTATATTGGCTTCCATTTTTGAAAAAATCAATACAGTTCATCTAAAGAAAGAAAGTCCACTGACAATGGTAATGAATCAGCATCCACTATCTGTTTACAGAGTCTACACAGGATGAGTTCGAGATCTCATCTGTATTAAGTCCCTCACAACACCCACACAAACCAGTCAATGCATTACTGATCTGCTGGAGTCTAAGGACAATGCAGAGAGGGATGTAATGGCTACAGCCGATACCTCTCCCATCTATAGAACCAGTACACGGCAGGATGGAGGGAAGCATTCTGCTTGAGTGGCTCAGTCCGCATTGTGTTAAGTCTGGTGCTGTGTTCTTCATAGATAAGGAACATCTGGAGGGATATGATGTTATCTGCGGGAGCTGAGAGCGGGATACATTCTCCATTTTTATATCTCCTCTTATCCCTATGCTTTCAAAGTTTCCATCTAACAATATATTCACATGGCACTGATATCTCTTCTGGGTGCTTGGAAGAGAAGTAGCCGCAATATGGTATCTACACACAGGGAATTCCAGAATATTTATATTGTACCGGTAGATACATAAATTATATTTAGATATTTTTAAATGTGTGAAATGTGTGAATTTTAGTCATCAACATAAGCTCTAAGGGCATGTTTCCACGGTCCGGAAACATACAGGAATAGCTGCGGATTGAACGTTGCGTCCTGACGCAGCGTTTAATCCTCAGAGGCCAGATATTGCTGCATCTCCACTATGCATCCTAATACGCGGGTGACACACCCGCTAAACCGGACATGCGGCGGATCTTTTTAGACCACAGCATGTCGGTTTACCTTGCGGAGACGCTCAGTCTCCGCAAGGTAAACAGCCTACTCTATGGCTACGCTGCGGTGATTCCAGATGTGTTCAAAGAGCACATCCGGAATCACCGCACGTACAGAAGGGGCGGGGCTTTTGGGCGGAGCGGGTTTTCAGCTTCGCCCGAAGCGCTGCGATAATGGTAAGTGGAAACGTACCCTTAGATTTCGATTCTTTCATGTAGATTACATTTGTGTGATTTCTTATGTTCCAGGTGGCACGTTAGCTCAGTGGTTAGCACTGCAGCTCTGGGATCCTGGGCTCAAATCCCACGAAGGACAACATCTGCAAGGAGTTTGTATGTTCTCCCCGTGTTTGTGTGGGTTTCCTCCCACACTCCAAACACATACTGATAGGGAATTTAGATTGTGAGCCCCAATGGGGACAGTGCCAATAATGTCTGTAAAGTGCTGTGGAATTAATGGTGCTATCTAAAGAAGTAAAATAAATAAAAAAAATGTTCTGTTTGTAGTCAGTAATTCAGTTTTCAATTGTTTGTAATTGTGCTTTTAATTATCCAAATTAACGGAAAAAAAAAAACCTTGTTACCCATAGCGGTGTTATTTTCAGAGCAGCTTAAAAGGATTGTCCATCTTTTTTTTTCTTACTTAATTGCATGCATCTGCGTCTAAAAATAATTTTTGAAATTGATTTTAGGGGAAATGTTGCACCGTTTGCCTCATACAGCCTCTTTATTACACCGTCTATTACTGGCAGCAGAATGCGTTAACTGGTTCGTCCACATTATCTTTATTTTATCAGATACATTGGAGACATCATTTTGTGGTTCTTACTAGAGATGAGCGACTTTGCCTTTTTTAGAGTCGAGTCGGGTTTCATGAAACCCGACTTTCTCAAAAGTCGATTCGAACGAAATCGTCCGACTATCGGGAAAAGTCGTAGGTCCGACTGAAACACAAAACCCAATGCAAGTCAATGGGGAAGCAAAGTCGTCAGGGAGTGGAGGACAGTAAACACACCTACAGTGCCCATTTCAATGTCAACGACATCAATTCTTATTACTTAAGCTTGGCAACCTTAATTTACCTTATAATAATAGTTACGCATTGAAAACTGGGGGTTATTTGGCTAAAGTTGGGGGGGGTTGGGCTGGATCCAGGTTTTCGTGTGCCCCAGGCGAAAGAGTGTCAGTGGGCCCCATTAACACATACCACAATTCATGATGCTCCGATACGGCAGAGAAATATTGGTATAGTGCAATGACAAATACTTCACTGCTTACATGACATGACTGATATCTATTTTAAATTCTACAATAGCTCAAAAACCGGACAGTGTACTCCTCCATACAGTATTATGGCCACCACATAGTGCACCATACAGAATAATGAGCCCCATATATTTCTCCATACAGAATAATTGGTCCCATATAATGTTCCATACAGTATATGATGAGCTCCACATAATGCTACAGTATATGATGGTCCCCATATAATGTGCCATACAGTATAGGACGGTCCCCACAGAGTAGAATGAGCCCCACATTTTGCTCCTTACAGTATAATGAGTCGCATATCAAGCTCCATACAGTATATGATGGGCCCCATATATTGCTCCATACAGAATGGGCTCCATATAATGCTCCATACAGAATAGGCCCCATATGTGCTCCATATAATGCTCCATACCCAATATGATGCCCCATAAATAATGAACCCCATATGATGCTCCAGTATATGATGGGCCCCATGGATGATGCTCCATTGTATGATGGGCCTATATAATGCTCCATATATAATGGGCCCCATATGATGCTCTAGTATATGATGGGCCCCATATGATGCTCCAGTATATGATGGGCCCTATGGATGATGCTCCATTGTATGATGGGCCTATATAATGCTCCATATATAATGGGCCCCATATGATGCTCCAGTATATGATGGGCCCCATGGATGATGCTCCATTGTATAATGGGCCTATATTATGCTCCATATATAATGGGCCCCATATGATGCTGCTGTATAAGATGGGCACCATGGATGATGCTACAGTTTATGATGAGCCTATACACTGTGTGCAGAATTATAAGGCAAATGAGTATTTTGATCACATCATGCTTTTTATACATGTTGCCCTACTCCAAGGTGTATAGGCTTGAAAGCCAACTGCCAATTATGTAAATCAGGTGATTAGCATCTCTGTAATGAGGAGGGGTGTGGTCTAATGACATCAACACCCTATATAAGGTGTGCTTATTTATTAGGTAACTTCCTTTCCTTTGGCAAAATGGGTCAGAAGAGAGATTTGACGGACTCTGAAAAGTCAAAAATTGTGAGATGTCTTGCAGAGGGATGCAGCAGCCTTGAAATTGCCAAACTTTTGAAGCGTGATCACTGAACAATCAAGCGTTTCATGGCAAATAGCCAACAGGGTCGCAAGAAGCGTGTTGATAAAAAAGGCTCAAAATAACTGCCCATGAATTGAGGAAAATCAAGCGTGAAGCTGCCAAGATGCCATTTGCCACCAGTTTTGCCATATTTCAGAGCTGCAACTTTAGTGGAGTATCAAAAAGAACAAGGTGTGCCATACTCAGGGACATGGCCAAGGTAAGGGAGGCTGGAAAACGACCACCTTTGAACAAGAAACATAAGATAAAACATCAAGACTGGGCCAAGAAATATGTTAAGGCTGGTTTCACATTTGCGTTTTTTAGCGCTGGAAAAAACGCATATGTGCGCATGCGTTTTTCCCCTATATTTAACATGGGTGCGCATACCTGCGCGCTTGTAAGCGCATGTATGCGATTTTCATGCGCTGTGTTTTTTTGGGGTGTGCGTTTGTATTTTCCAGACGCAGCATGTTGCATTTTTTGGCCCTGCAAAAAAGCGCATGCGCACATATGCGCACGTTTTGCGCTAAAAATGGCCATTATAGCCTATGGATGCGCATATGTGCGCACTGGCATGCTCATGTATGCGTTTTTTTGCATATGCGTTTTTTTTTTGTAACCATGGAATTTAGGGGTTTGGGTTAGAGTTAGGGTTAGTTAAGGGGGTTTAGGGTTAGGGTTAGGGTCAGGGTCAGGGTTAGGGTTGGGGTTTGGGTCAGGGTTAGGGTTAAGTATGGTTTGGTTAAGGGTTAGGGTCAGGGTTAGGGTCAGGATTAGGGTTAAGTATGGTTTTGTTAAGGGTTAGGGTCAGGGTTAGGGTTAGGGTCAGGGTTAGGGTTAGGGTTAGGGTCAGGGTTAGGGTTAGGGTCAGGGTTAGGGTTAAGTATGGTTTTGTTAAGGATTAGGGTCAGGGTTAGGGTCAGGATTAGGGTTAAGTATGGTTTTGTTAAGGGTTAGGGTCAGGGTTAGGGTTAGGGTCAGGGTTAGGGTTAGGGTTAGGGTCAGGGTTAGGGTTAGGGTTAGGGTTAAGTATGGTTTTGTTAAGGATTAGGGTTAGGGTTAGGGTCAGGATTAGGGTTAAGTATGGTTTGGTTAAGGGTTAGGGTCAGGGTTAGGGTTAGGGTTAGGGTCAGGGTTAGGGTTAGGGTTAGGGTCAGGGTTAGGGTTAGGGTCAGGGTTAGGGTTAAGTATGGTTTTGTTAAGGGTTAGGGTCAGGGTTAGGGTCAGGATTAGGGTTAAGTATGGTTTTGTTAAGGGTTAGGGTCAGGGTTAGGGTTAGGGTCAGGGTTAGGGTCAGGATTAGGGTTAAGTATGGTTTGGTTAAGGGTTAGGGTCAGGGTTAGGGTTAGGGTTAGGGTCAGGGTTAGGGTTAAGTATGGTTTTGTTAAGGGTTAGGGTCAGGGTTAGGGTTAGGGTTAGGGTCAGGGTTAGGGTTAGGGTTAAGGTCAGGGTTAGGGTTAGTAAAGTCATGGTTTGGGTAGTGTGAGGGGCCACCTAAAAATGTTGGAAAAAAACGCAAACGCGGTAAAAACGCACTAAAAACGCATACAAACGCATAAAAACGCTGCGTTTTTTTCATGCATGCTCATAAAAATGCTTGAAAAAAACGCAGCAGTTGTATGCTTTTGTATGCGTTTTTTCAATGCGTTTTTTTGCGGGAAAAACGCGCTGCAAAAAAAAGCAAGTGTGAAACTAGCCTAAGACAGATTTTTGTAAGATTTTATGGACTGATGAAATGAGAGTGACTCTTGATGGGCCAGATGGATGGGCCCGAGGCTGGATCAGTAAAGGCCAGAGAGCTCCACTCTGACTCAGACGCCAGCAAGGCGGAGGTGGGGTACTGGTATGGGCTGGTATCATCAAAGATGAACCTGTGGGACCTTTTCGGGTTGAGGATGGAGTGAAGCTCAACTCCCAGACCTACTGCCAGTTTCTGGAAGACACCTTCTTCAAGCAGTGGTACAGGAAGAAGTCGGTATCGTTCAAGAAAAACATGATTTTCATGCAGGACAATGCTCCATCACATGCATCCAAATACTCCACAGCGTGGCTGCCCAGTAAAGGTCTAAAAGAAGAAAAAATAATGACATGGCCCCCTTGTTCACCTGATCTGAACCCCATAGAGAACCTGTGGTCCCTCATAAAATGTGAGATCTACAGGGAGTGAAAACATTACACCTCTTGGAACAGTGTCAGGGAGGCTGTGGTGGCTGCTGCACGCAATATTGATCGTAAACAGGTCAAGCAACTGACAGAATCGATGGATGGAAGGCTTTTGAGTGTCATCGCAAATAAAGGTGGCTATGTTGGTCACTTTTTTTTGGTTTTGAATGTCAGAAATGTTTATTTCTAAATTTTGTGTTGTTATATTGGTTTACCTGGTGAAAATAAACAAGATAGGTATATATTTGGTTTTTATTAAGTTGCCTAATAATTCTGCACAGTAATAGTTACCTGCACAAACAAATATCCTCCTAAGATAGCCAAATCTAAAAAAAACCCACTCCAACTTCCAAAAATATTAAGCTTTGATATTTATGAGTCTTTTCGGTTGATTGAGAATATAGTTGTTGTTCAATAATAAAAAGAATTCTCCTCTGAAATACAACTTGCCTAATAATAATTATGCAAACATTGTATAATCCTCCAGTGTATAATGGGCCCCATTTATAATGCTCCAGTGTATGATGGGCCCCATTTAGAATGCTCCAGTGTTTGATGGGCCCCATTTATAATGTGCAGGTGTATGATGGGCCCCATGGATGATGCTTCAGTTGATGATAGGCCCTATATATGATGCTCCAGTGTATGCTGGGCCCCATTTATAATGCTCCAGTGTATGATGGGCCCCATTTATAATGTGCAGGTGTATGATGGGCCCCATGGATGATGCTTCAGTTGATGATAGTCCCCATTTATAATGCTCCAGTGTATGGTGGGCCCATATAATGCTCCATATAAAATGGGCCCCATATGATGCTCCAGTGTATAATGGGCCCTATCTATGATGCTCAAGTGTATGATGGGCCCCATATATAATTCTCCATTGTATAATGCTCCCCATATATTGCTCCAAACATTAAAAAAATGAAATACCTCTTCTTGCTGGGCACTGCTCTACTCTAGACTCCTCAGCATCACCATCTTCCAGCTCTCTGCACTTGAACTGTTCAGCCAGAGGGCGAACAGATGTGACGTCATCGCGCTCTCTGACTTGAATGTCACTGTCTCGAAACGCGGAAGAGGTCACAGCGGTGGAGCAGGGAGAGGTAAGTATTGCAAGTGCTGGTGCACTGAGCAAGCAGGGGTGGCACTCGTGGGCGACGGCTCTGGCACAGGGCCACTCATAGTACGACGGTGTCTCTGACGGCGAGTGGGCCCCCCCACTGTCA
Source organism: Dendrobates tinctorius (assembly GCF_039654945.1). NCBI lineage: Eukaryota > Metazoa > Chordata > Amphibia > Anura > Dendrobatidae > Dendrobates > Dendrobates tinctorius. The sequence goes on along the minus strand of NW_027361689.1, from coordinate 18,006,270 downwards.
GAGACACTGGCGTACTGTGAGGGGCACTGTGCCAGTGCCGTCGCCCACAAGTGGGCCCCCCACCTGCTCAGGGCCCTGGCACTTGCCCAGGTGCGCCAGGTGCTGACCCCGGCCCTGCGGGGGGGTACAGCCCAGTTAGGGAGGTGGAAAAACTGGCATATGTTGAGGTGTAGGCTAGACGTTCAGCAGCTGCAAATGGAGGAATTGCACAAGTCGGAGGAAGAGGAGGACAAAGCGAGCCATTTTGCTGGCAACCTATGTGATATCAGGGGAAGGTGGTACAAAATCCTTTGAAACCCAGACATGGTTCATTTTAATGAAGGTGAGATCACCAACATTTTGGGTCGACAGCCGGGTCCTTCTTTCTGTCAGGATTGATCCAGCAGCACTGAAGACTCTTTCTGATAGCACACTACCAGCAGGGCAAGCAAGCTCCTGTAAGGCATATTGTGCCAATTCAGGCCAGGTGTCCAGTTTAGAGGCCCAGTAGTCAAAGGGGAATGAACTGTGAGGGAGAACATTGATAGGGGAGGAGAGGTAATTTTGAACCATAGTTGACAACTGCTGTCTCCTGTCTGTTGCAATCGATTCAGTATTAACAGTCGTGTGAGAGGTCCTCGAGAGATCAGTCCACAACATGGTTATGAAACCCCTGTCTCCAACGCCAGTTCAGCTGTGAGCATCACAAACGCCTCTTCCATTTGGCCCAGTACGGCTCGTGGTAGAATCTGCACCGCTGCTGTGTGCTGGGAATGCCTCTAACAAACGGTTTACCAGAGTTGCTTGTTTGTTCGCCAATATTAGCTCTAGGTTGTCCTGTGGCATGATGTTGTGTAATTTGCCTTTATAGCGTGGATCGAGGATGCTGGCTGTTACATGCGACAGAACCACTCAGCACCCAGAATATGTTGTGCAGTTATATGTATGTATAACGACCAAACCGCTGCATGACCAGCTCTACCCTCGCCTTCTGTATTCTCACCCATCCCTTGTAGATTGTGAGCCTTCGCGGGCAGGGTCCTCTCTCCTCCTGTAGCAGTTATGACTTGTATTGTTTAACATTATTGTACTTGTTTTATTATGTATACCTATCCTTACATGTAAAGCGCCATGGAATAAATGGCGCTATAAAAATAAATAATAATAATAATAGGTTCTATGTGAGATGCATGTCCCTAATGCATCAGCCCACAGGCTGCGCCCCTGGGCAGAGGGGACACAATATTCTCCTTTTGTCCGCCCTCCCCCCACCTTTGTAATTCCCACAGTAAACATTGGCAGGCTCCGGCCACCTGCGGCTTTTGTAATGTATGTCTGGCCTGCTGCTTTTCTATTGGCCTGCCCTCTGTATCTGTGTGATATATTCTGTGTCCTTTGAGTAAAGTGTTGTCAGACTGGAAATACGTGGAGAAGCAGTGATCTTTTATATGCTCCGAAAACACGGGGTGGTACTGAAAGAGGTACCCCAGCTTGGTAGACCCCGTTACACTGGTGGCAGCGGCGGGATTTGATATCCCTTCTACAGGAGGAAAGGAATGAATGGAAAATAACTACCAGAAGTTAAAGAGGACTACATTAAAAGATCTGGTGGAAGCCCGAGGGTTGATCACCAGCAACAAAACAAAAGCGGATTTGATAGCAGCCATCATGGAACACGACAGTGCAGCGTCCCCCAATGTGAATGTGGAGGATACCGAATTCCAGAGGGAGGTAAAGAACAGACTGACGTTCTATGGCCTAAACCCTGCAGTAGAGATCATATGAGAGGTGATGGCTGATGTGCGTACTGATCTGAAGGAAAACATGGCCGAGCAGACCAGGATAGAGCTAGCCAAGATGGAGATGGCAGAGCGGACCAAAGTGGAGTTACCCAAGATCGAGATGGCAGAGCGGAGAGAGGAGAGCCAGCGAGCAAGGGGAGCTCTGGCCTTCGACGAGGTACCTTCAACAGTAAGCCACAAAAAGATCCAGTATAATGCCTTCCGACAGTTGGGGGAGGCAGAGGAAGACATTGATGGCTTTCTGCAGGACTTTGAGCGGCAGTGTGCCCTTCATCAAGTGAAGCCGGAGGAACGGGTTCAGATTCTGGCCAGCAAGCTGACAGGCCGGGCAGCGGATACCTATCGCACGGTACCTGATGAGGACTGTATGGACTATGAGCAGATCAAAGAAGTGATCTTGGCCCGGTATGCGCTGACACCAGAGGCCTACCGCCAAAAGTTCCGCGGACTTATAAAACGCGTAACCGATACCCACGCTGAATGGGCCTGTACATTACGGTGGTCACTGCTACAGTGGGTACAAGGGAGCCAAGCAACCACTAAGGAGGACGTCCTCCAGCTCTTCCTGTTAGAATGATTCTTTAATGGACTAAACCCCGAGACACAGGAATGGCTTCGGGACAGGCGGCCAACAACTCTTGTGGAAGCCGCTCGTCTGGCCGATGAACATCATGATGCCAGGAGGCCGCAGTTGTCCGGATCAAAGGTGGTCACTAGGGGCCCGCCCATGGACCTGGAGGGCCCCAAACCACCGAAGATTGTAGGGGGACCAGCTAGAAACCCGGCCTACCACAGTCCCCCTGGGGCGCGATGCCACACCTGTCGTCAGCTGGGCCACCTGCAAAGACAATGTCCCAACCAGACTCAGCATACCCAGTGGCCAAAGGCGGGAACAGCTACCTTCAGCCGGGCTGCTGTACACTGCTACCAAGGCGAAGCTGACCCGGCATTGGGGGCTACGACTAACCAAGGGGTGGAAGAGATGGAGGAAGTGCTGCATGAAGTAGACCCCGTGCAGGCAGCCCGGGCAGATAATCGACAACAGCATCGACAGGTCGTGTGGGTTAATGGGAAGCTTATGCAGGGACTAAGAGATTCCGGGGCAACTTTGACCCTTGTGAAGCCTCATCTCGTCCTGGACCAAGAGAAGACGGACCGGACAGAGGCAGTCCGTGTAGCAGGGGGAGCTATACATCGACTACCCACTGCCAGGATTCACCTGAACTGGGGAGTCGGGGATGGCCTTGTTGAGGTCGGCTTGATGGAGGAATTGCCTGCAGACGTCTTGCGGGGAAATGACTTGGGGCCCATGTTGTCTGCATTCTCGGTGGCCCCTCTGGCTGAGACCTATCCTGTGACCACCCGGAGACAAGCTCGAGCTGCGGAGGCGGAATCACACTCAGAGGAGGCCCAGGTAAGACATCCCAGCCCTGCACCTATTCCCATAGCCAGACACATTTCTTGGGCCACCCCAGATGAATTTAAGAGGGAGTTACTTGAGGATCCTTCATTAGAGGGATATTGTGGGAAGGCACAGGAGGGGAGAGGAGTACTGGAGGGGGAACAGTTTGTATGGAAGCAGGGACTCCTCTACCAGATCACAGAGCAGCACCACACAGGGACGAGCCCCACTATAAAACAACAGCTGGTAGTTCCCAAGAAGTATAGGCAGGAGTTACTGCGAATCTCTCATGATATACCCTTGGCCGGGCACTTCGGCGTCAGTCGCACCAGGCATCATCTGACACAAAACTTCTTTTGGCCGGGGGGTAACCTATAATGTTCGTCAGTACTGCCAGACCTGTGACAGTTGTCAGCGCATTGGCAAGAGGGGGGATCGATGCAAGGCCAAATTACGACCCCTCCCAATTGTGGAGGAACCATTTGGCAGAGTAGCGGTCGATCTGATAGGGCCGTTAGCCAAACCAGTCCATCAGGGAAAAAGTATACATTGACAGTGGTAAATTATGCCACACGGTATCCAGAGATGGTTGCGTTACCTAACATACTGGCAGAGACGGTGGCGGCCGCCCTGCTCCAGGTTTTCTCACGGGTTGGATTTCCCCGGGAGATTATCTCGGACCAGGGTACCCAGTTTACAGCAGAGGTGACCAACCAACTGTGGAAGCTGTGCGACGTAAAGTCCATTAGAAGCGCCCCGTACCACCCGCAAACCAATGAGTTGTGTGAACGCTTTAACGGGACATTAAAACAGCTCATTGGGATTTTTACCAGGACCTACAGGGACTGGGAGAAATTCTTGCCACACCTCCTGTTTGCCTTTCGGGAGGTGCCCCAGGAATCCACGGGGTTCTCCCCGTTCGAGCTGGTATACGGGAGACGGGTAAGGGGACCCCTAGACTTAGTGCTGGAACACTTGGAAGGGGAGGGCCTCATAGAAGGGGTACCTATTGTACCCTATGTGCTGGAATTCTGAGACCGCCTACAGGAGCTGACCCAGGTTGTACGTGAGAACCTGCAGGTGACACAGCGGCGCCAGCGCGTATGGTACGATCGGAGGGCCAGAGAGCGCACTTTGGAAATAGGACAGAAGGTCCTGGAGTTAGAGCCCACTAAGCAGAATAAGTTTCAAGCTGCATGGCAGGGGCCCTACCAGGTAATGGGGAAAATAGCCGACACAACCTATAATGTCGCAGATTGTGACGACCCCAGGGTTATCCGCATGTTCCACGTGAATATGCTGAAGCCCTACCGGGAGAGCCCTGAAGAGGTAGTGGCCATCTGTGCACCTGAAGCAGAGGATTTAGCCAGACTTCCCTTGCCGGATGTCTTAGGGGAAAGGACTCAGTCTAAAACATGGGACCAGGTACACTTGGGTGAAGACCTAAGCCCCCGGGAGAGACAGCAGGCGGAGGCGTTGTTGAAGCAGCGACAGAGAGTGATTTCAGAGAGACCTGGGTACACTCGCCTGGCACAACACAAGGTTGAGACCCAGGATCAGACCCCCCCTGCGACAAAACCCCTTCCGCGTCCCTGAGTCTGTACGAGAGGGGATGCGACAAGAGATACAAGAGATGTTGCGTTTAGGGGTCATTGAAGAGTCAGATAGTCCCTGGGCATCCCCCGTAGTGTTAGTGCCTAAGAAGGATGGGACTACACGGTTTTGTGTAGACTATCGTAAGCTCAATGAGAAAACAGTGACGGATGCATACCCCATGCCGCGTGTGGATGAGTTGTTAGACCGGCTGGCGGGGGCAAAGTATTTGACCACCATCGATCTATGCAAAGGCTACTGGCAGATTCCCCTTAGTCCTGACGCTATTCCCAAGTCGGCATTTGTCACCCCGCTCGGCTTATTCCAGTTTCGAGTTATGCCATTCGGGATGCCCCGGCGACCTTCCAAAGGCTGGCTGACCGGCTTCTGGATGGTCTCCAGGACTATGCTTGTGCCTACCTGGACGACATCACCATCTACAGTGCGACATGGGAAGAGCATCTAAATCATCTAGAGACAGTATTGGACAGGATCCACCAGGCCGGAATCACCCTGAACCCAAACAAGTGTCACGCGGGCAAAGCAGAGGTTCAGTATTTAGGGCATTGGGTGGGAAGTGGGAAACAGCGACCAGAACCAGCCAAGATTGAGGCCATAGCCAAATGGCCCATCCCACGCACTAAAACCCAGGTCATGGCGTTTCTAGGGACTGAGGGGTATTACAGGAAATTCGTTCCCAATTACAGCAGCGTAGCCAAGCCCCTCACTGATTTGACCCGTAAGAACCAACCCCGCCAGGTAACCTGGACCTCAGAGTGTGAGGAAGCCTTCCAACAACTAAAGGACGCCCTCACCAATACCCCTGTATTGGCCGCACCCGATCCAACTAAACGTTTCCTTGTTCACACAGACGCTTCTATGTTTGGATTGGGGGCAGTACCGAGCCAAATCGGGCCGGACGGCCAAGAACACCCGGTAGCTTACCTGAGTCGGAAACTACTGCCCTGTGAAGTAAGCTATGCGGCCATCGAGAAGGAGTGCCTGGCGGTAGTATGGGCATTCAAGAAGTTGCAACCATATTTGTATGGACGACAGTTTTCCCTCCTAATGGACCATAATCCCCTAGTCTGGCTTAATCGGATCTCCGGAGACAACGCCAGATTGCTGCGGTGGAGTTTAGCCCTACAACCTCTGGACTTCACCATCCACCACACACCCGGCAAACAAAATGGTAACGCCGATGGACTAAGTCGACAAACGGAACTTGTACCAACCCCATAAACTTCGGTCATCCCCAAACCGATCCGTTGAGGATCAGACTGTGTATGCCGATCGCGTCGCTGAAAAGGGGAGCCGTGTTACGTGCTACAGAACCACTCAGCACCCAGAATATGTTGTGCAGTTATATGTATGTATAATAGAGGTTCTATGTGAGATGCATGTCCCTAGTGCATCAGCCCACAGGCTGCACCCCTGGGCAGAGGGGACACGATATTCTCCTTTTGTCCGCCCTCCCCCCACCTTTGTAATTCCCACAGTAAACATCGGCAGGCTCCGGCCACCTGCGGCTTTTGTAATGCATGTCTGGCCTGCCGCTTTTCTATTGGCCTGCCCTCTGTATCTGTGTGATATATTCTGTGTCCTGTTAGTAAAGTGTTGTCAGACTGGAAATACGTGGAGAAGCAGTGATCTTTTATATGCGCCCATGTAACCAAGGAATTGTAGCCAGCGTCATTCATTCAGACTCCAGCCAACGCAGAGCGGACCTCCGAAAACACGGGGTGGTACTGAAAGAGGTACCCCAGCTTGGTAGACCCCATTACACTGGCCAACCAGTAGTCTTCATTAGAGTTGAGCGACTTTTGTTTTTTTAGGGTCGCGTTTCGTTTCGTGAAACCCGACTTTTCCAAAAGTCGGGTCGAGCAAGATCGTCCGATTATAGGGAAAAGTCGGGGTCGTCCCGAAACACGAAACCCAATGTAAGTCAATGGGGAATAAAAGTCGGCAGTGAGAGGAGGACAGGAAACACACCTACAGTGCCCATTTGAATGCCAAAAGCATCAATTCTTCTTACTTAAGCTTGTCAACCTTAATTAACTTCATAATACAAGTTACGCACTGAAAAATGGGGGTTATTTGGCTAAAGTTGTGGGGGGGGGGCTGGCTCCAGGTTTTCATGTGCCCTGGGCGAAAGAGCGCCCCTTTAACACATACCAAAACTCATCATGCTCCGATACGGCAGAGAAATAGCGGTATAGTACAATGAAAAATACTTCACTTTTTACATCTCATGACGAGGCCCATCTATTTCTCCATACAGAATCATTGGTCCCATATAATGTTTGAAACAGTATATGATGAGCTCCACATAATGCTACAGTATATGTTGGTCCCCATGGATGAAGCTCCACTGTCTTATGGGCCCAAATAATGCTCCAAACATAATGGGCCCCATTTCTAATGCTCTAGTGTATAATGGGCCCTGTAAATGCTGCTCCAGTGTCTGATGTCCACCTTTGGTATGTTCCAGTGTATGGTGGGCCCCATCTATCATTCTCCAGAGTAACGTGCTCCCCAAAAAATGCTGTCCCAACATTGAAAACAATCAAATAAGTCTCCTCGCTAGGGAATCCCTGTACTAGTCTGGACTCCTCGTCGTCCCCATCTTCCATCTCACTGCACAGTATTTCAACCTTGCAAGTGCTGTGATCCTGAGCAAGCAGGGGGGGCCCGCTCGTTGGCGACGGCACTGGCACAGGGCCCCTGATAGTACGGTGGTGTGTCTGATGGCGGGTGGGCCGAACCTGCACTTTCATCTGCAGCTTCCTCTTTGTCACCGTGTAAGATGGAACTGTATATGGGAAGGGTAACCTGAGTTTCATCAGGGTCAGATTCAGGCCGTGTAGCGGGCGAGGGGAATGTAGTGGTCTGGGTCAATGTACCAGCAGATTCATCGAGCAGTGGCTGGGCATCAGTGCACTTGTGTCGCCCCCAGGGCGTTATTCCCACGAGTCATGACCCTCCAAACAGCGTTCATGAAGGCAAATTGTTTGTTTTACGTGGGCAGTATGGTTGCAAAGCTGAACCTTAAAGGAATGTCCAGAAGGGCACCACCAGGAGTGGAGCCTACGGTTAAATTCGACTCCACCTGGGAAACCTCAACCATGCCAGCTACAGAACAGATGCACACATTGCAAGCTTAATTCCGTTAACGAACGAGACTCCGTCATGCCCCGCGGTCCGAGTCCGGCTTACTAGAGGGACACGTGAGGATCTGGAACATGAGATTGGCCAATAACTGGTGTGTCATGCCCTTACATGTCCGTGGCTGCATGTGCGCTACACTGAAAAGGCCAGCGTTTGTCGCTTACAGGTGCAAATAACCCGCTGAACAACGTTAGTGATGGGGATCACTGATTACAATTATTACCCGCGAACAATGATTTCCCAGTAAGTGCAGGTCAACTGCAGTTCCGGAATTAGGCCTAACCGTCATTCCAGAAAAAATGAAAAACTTACGTGTGCAAACCACAGGTGCTGCAGCTTGCTTAACAGCTCGCCAGCCGTTCTCACGCCCAGTATGGATTACACGTGATTGCACAAAGGTTAGAAAGGGTACCGTATCCCCAGATAACATGTATGGATAGCGTACACATTCAAAATATATGTCTCAGGAGGCAGGCTCAGACGGTGTTAGGCCCAGTATGGATTGCACGTGATTGCACAAAGGTTAGAAAGGGTACCGTATCCCCGGATAACATGTATGGATAGCGTACACATTCAAAATATATGTCTCAGGAGGCAGGCTCAGATGGTGTTAGGCCCAGTATGGATTGCACGTGATTGCACAAAGGTTAGAAAGGGTACCGTATCCCCGGATAACATGTATGGATAGCGTACACATTCAAAATATATGTCTCAGGAGGCAGGCTCAGACGGTGTTAGGCCCAGTATGGATTACACGTGATTGCACAAAGTTTAGAAATGGTACTGTATCCCCGGATAACATGTATGGATAGCGTACACATTCAAAATATATGTCTCAGGAGGCAGGCTCAGACGGTGTTAGGCCCAGTATGGATTGCACGTGATTGCACAAAGGTTAGAAAGGGTACCGTATCCCCGGATAACATGTATGGATAGCGTAGTACTTCAAAATATATGTCTCAGGAGGCAGGCTCAGACGGTGTTAGGCCCAGTATGGATTGCACGTGATTGCACAAAGGTTAGAAAGGGTACCGTATCCCCGGATAACATGTATGGATAGCGTACACATTCAAAATATATGTCTCAGGAGGCAGGCTCAGACGGTGTTAGGCCCAGTATGGATTGCACGTGATTGCACAAAGGTTAGAAAGGGTACCGTATCCCCGGATAACATGTATGGATAGCGTAGTACTTCAAAATATATGTCTCAGGAGGCAGGCTCAGACGGTGTTAGGCCCAGTATGGATTGCACGTGATTGCACAAAGGTTAGAAAGGGTACCGTATCCCCGGATAACATGTATGGATAGCGTACACATTCAAAATATATGTCTCAGGAGGCAGGCTCAGACGGTGTTAGGCCCAGTATGGATTGCACGTGATTGCACAAAGGTTAGAAAGGGTACCGTATCCCCGGATAACATGTATGGATAGCGTACACATTCAAAATATATGTCTCAGGAGGCAGGCTCAGACGGTGTTAGGCCCAGTATGGATTGCACGTGATTGCACAAAGGTTAGAAAGGGTACCGTATCCCCGGATAACATGTATGGATAGCGTACACATTCAAAATATATGTCTCAGGAGGCAGGCTCAGACGGTGTTAGGCCCAGTATGGATTGCACGTGATTGCACAAAGGTTAGAAAGGGTACCGTATCCCCAGATAACATGTATGGATAGCGTACACATTCAAAATATATGTCTCAGGAGGCAGGCTCAGACGGTGTTAGGCCCAGTATGGATTGCACATGATTGCACAAAGGTTAGAAAGGGTACCGTATCCCCGGATAACATGTATGGATAGCGTACACATTCAAAATATATGTCTCAGGAGGCAGGCTCAGACGGTGTTAGGCCCAGTATGGATTGCATGTGATTGCAGAAAGGTTAGAAAGGGTACCGTATCCCCGGATAACATGTATGGATAGCGTACACATTCAAAATATATGTCTCAGGAGGCAGGCTCAGACGGTGTTAGGCCCAGTATGGATTGCACATGATTGCACAAAGGTTAGAAAGGGTACCGTATCCCCGGATAACATGTATGGATAGCGTACACATTCAAAATATATGTCTCAGGAGGCAGGCTCAGACGGTGTTAGGCCCAGTATGGATTGCACGTGATTGCACAAAGGTTAGAAAGGGTACCGTATCCCCGGATAACATGTATGGATAGCGTACACATTCAAAATATATGTCTCAGGAGGCAGGCTCAGACGGTGTTAGGCCCAGTATGGATTGCACGTGATTGCACAAAGGTTAGAAAGGGTACCGTATCCCCGGATAACATGTATGGATAGCGTACACATTCAAAATATATGTCTCAGGAGGCAGGCTCAGACGGTGTCAGGCACAGTATGGATTTGACGGCCCAGATTACACAGCGGAGGAGCAGGGAGAGGTAAAGATTGCAAATGCTGGGGCCCTGCCCAAGCAAGGGGGGCCCACTCGTGGGCGTCGGTACTGGCACTGGGCCCCTCATAGTACAGCGGTGTGTCTGACGGCGGGTGTGCACCACCACCGTCAGAGACACTTGATTGCACTATGAGGGACCCTGTGCCAGTGCCCGCGCCCAAGAGTCGGCCTACCCACCTGTCCAGGGCAACGGCACTCGCACGGTGTCGTGCGCTAGGTGGTGACCCCGGCCATGGGGGGGGGAGGCAGCACAGTTAGGGAGTTTTAGAAAGTGGCATATGTTGATGTTGGACATTCAGCTGATGCAAAAGGCGAAATAGGTCAAGTCCCAGAAAGAGGTGGACCAAAGCAAGCCATTTTTCTGTCACCCTATGTGTCATCAGGGGAAGGTGGGACAAAATCCTTGGAAACCCATGCATGGTTCATTTTAATGAAGGTTAGATCATCCACATTTTGGGTTGACAGACGGGTCCTTTTTTCTGTCAGGATTGATCCAGCTGCACTGAAGACTCTTTCCGATAGCACACTTGCAGCTGGGCAAGCGAGCTCCTGTAAGGCATATTGGGCCAATTCAGGCCAGGTGTCCAGTTTAGCGGCCCAATAGTCAAAGGGGAATGACCTGTGTGGGAGAACATCGATATGGGAGGAAAAGTAGTTTGTAACCATGGTTGACAACTGCTGTCTCCTGTCACTTTCCATCGATGCAGTATTACCAGTTGTGTGAGCGGTATTTGAAAAATCAGTCCACAACATTGTCATGAAACCCCTGTCTCCAACGCCACTTCTGCTGTGTGCACCATGAACACCTCTGCCAAGCTGCCCCTGGCCCGTATGGCTCGTGTGAGAACCATCACCGCTGCTGTGTGCGGGGAATGCCTCAAGCAACCGATTTACCAGAGTTGCTTGTTTATTAGCCAATATTAGGTCAAGGTTCTCCTGTGGCATGATGTTTTGTAATTTGCCTTTATAGCGTGGATCCAGGTTGCTGGCCAACCAGTAGTCGTCATCGTTCATCATTTTGGCAATGCGGGGGTCCCTTTTTAGGATCCGCAAGGCATAATCTGACATGTGGGCCAATGTTCCTGGTGTCAATGATGCACTGCGAGTGCTGGTTGGAGGAGCACTTTCTGGCAAATCCACATCCCTCCAGTCACGCACAAACCCTGTACCAGACCTTGCCACGCCAACATTTTCACTTGCCCCACGAGATGCATCCTCCTCCCCTAAGTAATCATCCCCATCATCATCCTCCTCCTCCTCTTCTTCCTCCACCTCGTCCAGGAGAGGTCCCTGAGCAGACAATGGCTGAATGTCATCAAGGATTCCCTCCTCCTCTTCCTCCTCATCAACATTGGCTGCAGACGCCTGCTCCTTAAGGTGAGTCAAAGTTTGCATGAGCAGACGCATAAGTGGGATGCTCATGCTTAGGATGGCGTCGTCTGCGCTTACCAGCCGTGTGCATTCCTCAAAACACTGAAGGACTTTACAGAGGTCTTTCAGCTTCGACCACTGCACACCTGTCAACTCCATGTCTGCTCTCAAAGTGCCTGGCCGTGTATCCTCCCACAAATGCATTATGGCCTGCCTCTGCTCGCACAGCCGCTCCACCATGTGCAGGGTGGAGTTCCACCTTGTTGCAATGTCGATAATGAGGCGGTGGTTGGGAAGGTGGAGCAATCGCTGCAGCTTCTGCATACGAACGGAGTGTACAGGCGACCGGCGGATGTGCGCGCACAGTCTTCGCACCTTCTGGAGCAGGGCTGTTAACTCCGGATAATTTTTGAGGAAGCACTGCACCACCAGGTTCAAGGTGTGAGCCAAGCAAGGTATGTGGCTGAGTTTTGAAAGGGCTATGGCTGCCACAAAATTACGGCCGTTATCACTAACTACCTTGCCTGCCTCAAGATGTACACTGCCCAGCCATGACTCAGTTTGTCGCTTCAAGTACTCGGCCAGCACCTCGGCGGTATGTCTGTCGCCCAAACACATCATCTGCAACACAGCCTGCTGACGCTTTCCACTAGCTGCTCGATAGGGGGACACATCGTGTGCAACAGTGGCAGCTGCAGATGGAGTGCTCGTACGACTGCGCTCTGTGGACGAGCTTTCGCTTCTGGAGGAGGAGGAGGAGGAGGGTGGAACGCCTACAGCCAACTGTTTCCTATACCGTGGGCTAGGCAGCACTGTCCCACCACTGCTGTCCCCTGTGGACCCTGCATCCACCACATTAACCCAGTGCGCAGTGATGGACACGTAACGGCCCTGGCCATGCCGACTGGACCATGCATCAGTAGTGAGGTGCACCTTTCCGCTCACTGACTGCTTGAGTGCATGGACAATGCGGTCTTTCACATGATGGTGGAGGGCTGGGATGGCTTTGCGAGAGAAGAAGTGGAGACTGGGTAGGTCATAGCGTGGTACTGCATAGGCCATGAGTTCGCGGAAAGCTGTGCTTTCCACCAACCGAAAGGGCATCATCTCAAACGAGATTAGTTTGGCAATGTGGGCGTTCAAACCCAGTGTACACGGATGAGAGACTGAGTACTTTCTTGACCTACTCATAGTGTCTGGGAGGGTGAGCTGGACTTGAGAGCTGCATATGGTGGAAGTAGTGGTGGACAGGGCGGACTGAGAGAGGGTTGATGATGGTGATGGAGTTGGTGTTCTTTATGATGGCCTAGAATCAGTCTTTCGTTGATATAACAGTGGGATTCCCTGACTGCTGTGGCCTTGCAACGACACCTCAACATTTGCTGCTGTGCTAACCGGTGGGCTTACAGTGGGGGAAACAATGTAGCGTTGCTGACTACCTTCGTTGTGATCAGTTGCACATGTGGCACTTGAGGTTTGGTGTTGTGTCCACGCTTGCAAGTGCATGCTGGTTAAATGTCTAAGCATGCAACTGGTATTCAAATTTTTCAGATTTTTCCCTCGGCTAAAGGTCTTTGCGCACTTCTTACAGATAACCTTGGCCTGATCATGAGGATTTTGTTCAAAAAAGTGCCACACTGCACTCTTCCTACTTTGGCAGACATTTTGCGGCCTAGCACGCTGTGATCTTTTGACCCTCTGGACAAGCTGTCCAGCAACTCTTTTGATGTTTGGAACCTGTCTTTGGAGTGCTCCGGGCCTGCCAGATAACAGCTGTTGCGATGTCGATGTCTGCTGTGGATGCTCCTCATCTGAGCTATTGGAAGCAGCACCCTCCTCCCCCAATGGATGCCAATCTGGGTCAACAACTGGGTCATCCATCACCTCCTCTTCTATGTCATGTGCACCTTCCTCTGTGTCACCGTGTATGGTGGTATAGTGTGCGGGAAGGGGCACCTGAGTCTCATCAGGGTCAGAATCTGGCTCTGTACACTGCGAGGACAATGTAGTGCTCTGAGTGAATGTACCAGCAGAATCATCCATCAGCGGCTGTGCATCAGTGCACTCCATGTCAGATTCATCTTGGCCTGGGTAATTCACCATTTCACTTGATAATCCAGGCATGGTATGTGAAAACAGCTCCATGGAGTAATCAGTAGTATGGCCTGCGTCATCCTTCAATCTTGGTTGGGGTGAAGGACACAAGGAAAGGTGTGGTTCATGAACATGAGCCTCCAATGACGACTCAGTGCTTTTACTTTTTACAACTGAAGAAGAGGAGGCGATAGAGCTGGAGGCTGAGTCAGCAATGTAAGACAAAACTTTTTCCTGATGCTCTGGCTTTAAAAGCGGTTTGCCAACTCCTAGAAAACTAAGCGTTCGAGGCCTTATGCAGCCAGACGATGACGCAGGCTCAACACCTCCTGCATTCGGTCCTATTTTGCTCTTGCCACTACCATCAGATCCACCACCAACACCATCATTACCAGCTGCCAACCCCCGCCCAATTCCACGGCCTCTTCCACCAGCCTTCCTCATTTTTGGTAGAAATGTAGACAAAATCCAACAAACTATATAGTATGTAAAACAAGGTACAAGGTGTCTATAGGACAGGGGAGATTTTGAATTTCTGCACACACTTTTGGACACTGGACACTTTTGGATTGTGTGAGGCCCAATGAATATCTGAGCGCTATGTGACAGGCTCGATGGCACAGCTGTGACCTAAGTGACTAGAGGATAAGGGAGATTTTGAATCTCTGCACACACTTTTGGACACTGGACACTTTTGGATTGTGTGAGGCCCAATGAATATCTGAGCACTATGAGACAGGCTCGATGGCACAGCTGTGACCTAAGTGACTAGAGGATAAGTGAGATTTTGAATCTCTGCACACACTTTTGGACACTGGACACTTTTGGATTGTGTGAGTCCCACTGATATCTGAGCGCTATGTGACAGGCTCGATGGCACAGCTGTGACCTAAGTGACTAGAGGATAAGTGAGATTTTGAATCTCTGCACACACTTTTGGACACTGGACACTTTTGGATTGTGTAAGGCCCACTGATATCTGAGCGCTATGTGACAGGCTCGATGGCACAGCTGTGACCTAAGTGACTAGAGGATAAGTGAGATTTTGAATCTCTGCACACACTTTTGGACACTGGACACTTTTGGATTGTGTGAGGCCCACTGATATCTGAGCGCTATGTGACAGGCTCGATGGCACAGCTGTGACCTAAGTGACTAGAGGATAAGGGAGATTTTGAATCTCTGCACACACTTTTGGACACTGGACACTTTTGGATTGTGTGAGGCCCACTGATATCTGAGCGCTATGTGACAGGCTCGATGGCACAGCTGTGACCTAAGTGACTAGAGGATAAGTGAGATTTTGAATCTCTGCACACACTTTTGGACACTGGACACTTTTGGATTGTGTGAGGCCCACTGATATCTGAGCGCTATGTGACAGGTTCGATGGCACAGCTGTGACCTAAGTGACTAGAGGATAAGTGAGATTTTGAATCTCTGCACACACTTTTGGACACTGGACACTTTTGGATTGTGTGAGGCCCACTGATATCTGAGCGCTATGTGACAGGCTCGATGGCACAGCTGTGACCTAAGTGACTAGAGGATAAGGGAGATTTTGAATCTCTGCACACACTTTTGGACACTGGACACTTTTGGATTGTGTGAGGCCCACTGATATCTGAGCGCTATGTGACAGGCTCGATGGCACAGCTGTGACCTAAGTGACTAGAGGATAAGGGAGATTTTGAATCTCTGCACACACTTTTGGACACTGGACACTTTTGGATTGTGTGAGGCCCACTGATATCTGAGCGCTATGTGACAGGCTCGATGGCACAGCTGTGACCTAAGTGACTAGAGGATAAGTGAGATTTTGAATCTCTGCACACACTTTTGGACACTGGACACTTTTGGATTGTGTGAGGCCCACTGATATCTGAGCGCTATGTGACAGGCTCGATGGCACAGCTGTGACCTAAGTGACTAGAGGATAAGTGAGATTTTGAATCTCTGCACACACTTTTGGACACTGGACACTTTTGGATTGTGTGAGGCCCACTGATATCTGAGCGCTATGTGACAGGCTCGATGGCACAGCTGTGACCTAAGTGACTAGAGGATAAGTGAGATTTTGAATCTCTGCACACACTTTTGGACACTGGACACTTTTGGATTGTGTGAGGCCCACTGATATCTGAGCGCTATGTGACAGGCTCGATGGCACAGCTGTGACCTAAGTGACTAGAGGATAAGTGAGATTTTGAATCTCTGCACACACTTTTGGACACTGGACACTTTTGGATTGTGTGAGGCCCACTGATATCTGAGCGCTATGTGACAGGCTCGATGGCACAGCTGTGACCTAAGTGACTAGAGGATAAGTGAGATTTTGAATCTCTGCACACACTTTTGGACACTGGACACTTTTGGATTGTGTGAGGCCCAATGAATATCGGAGCGCTAAGTGACAGGCTCGATGGCACAGCTGTGACCTAAGTGACTAGAGGATAAGGGAGATTTTGAATCTCTGCACACACTTTTGGACACTGGACACTTTTGGATTGTGTGAGGCCCAATGAATATCTGAGCACTATGAGACAGGCTCGATGGCACAGCTGTGACCTAAGTGACTAGAGGATAAGTGAGATTTTGAATCTCTGCACACACTTTTGGACACTGGACACTTTTGGATTGTGTGAGGCCCAATGAATATCTGAGCGCTATGTGACAGGCTCGATGGCACAGCTGTGACCTAAGTGACTAGAGGATAAGTGAGATTTTGAATCTCTGCACACACTTTTGGACACTGGACACTTTTGGATTGTGTGAGGCCCACTGATATCTGAGCGCTATGTGACAGGCTCGATGGCACAGCTGTGACCTAAGTGACTAGAGGATAAGTGAGATTTTGAATCTCTGCACACACTTTTGGACACTGGACACTTTTGGATTGTGTGAGGCCCACTGATATCTGAGCGCTATGTGACAGGCTCGATGGCACAGCTGTGACCTAAGTGACTAGAGGATAAGTGAGATTTTGAATCTCTGCACACACTTTTGGACACTGGACACTTTTGGATTGTGTGAGGCCCACTGATATCTGAGCGCTATTTGACAGGCTCGATGGCACAGCTGTGACCTAAGTGACTAGAGGATAAGTGAGATTTTGAATCTCTGCACACACTTTTGGACACTGGACACTTTTGGATTGTGTGAGGCCCAATGAATATCTGAGCGCTATGTGACAGGCTCGATGGCACAGCTGTGACCTAAGTGACTAGAGGATGAGGGAGATTTTGAATCTCTGCACACACTTTTGGACACTGGACACTTTTGGATTGTGTGAGGCCCAATGAATATCTGAGCACTATGAGACAGGCTCGATGGCACAGCTGTGACCTAAGTGACTAGAGGATAAGTGAGATTTTGAATCTCTGCACACACTTTTGGACACTGGACACTTTTGGATTGTGTGAGGCCCAATGAATATCTGAGCGCTATGTGACAGGCTCGATGGCACAGCTGTGACCTAAGTGACTAGAGGATAAGTGAGATTTTGAATCTCTGCACACACTTTTGGACACTGGACACTTTTGGATTGTGTGAGGCCCACTGATATCTGAGCGCTATGTGACAGGCTCGATGGCACAGCTGTGACCTAAGTGACTAGAGGATAAGTGAGATTTTGAATCTCTGCACACACTTTTGGACACTGGACACTTTTGGATTGTGTGAGGCCCACTGATATCTGAGCGCTATGTGACAGGCTCGATGGCACAGCTGTGACCTAAGTGACTAGAGGATAAGTGAGATTTTGAATCTCTGCACACACTTTTGGACACTGGACACTTTTGGATTGTGTGAGGCCCACTGATATCTGAGCGCTATGTGACAGGCTCGATGGCACAGCTGTGACCTAAGTGACTAGAGGATAAGTGAGATTTTGAATCTCTGCACACACTTTTGGACACTGGACACTTTTGGATTGTGTGAGGCCCACTGATATCTGAGCGCTATGTGACAGGCTCGATGGCACAGCTGTGACCTAAGTGACTAGAGGATAAGTGAGATTTTGAATCTCTGCACACACTTTTGGACACTGGACACTTTTGGATTGTGTGAGGCCCACTGATATCTGAGCGCTATGTGACAGGCTCGATGGCACAGCTGTGACCTAAGTGACTAGAGGATAAGTGAGATTTTGAATCTCTGCACACACTTTTGGACACTGGACACTTTTGGATTGTGTGAGGCCCACTGATATCTGAGCGCTATGTGACAGGCTCGATGGCACAGCTGTGACCTAAGTGACTAGAGGATAAGTGAGATTTTGAATCTCTGCACACACTTTTGGACACTGGACACTTTTGGATTGTGTGAGGCCCAATGAATATCTGAGCGCTAAGTGACAGGCTCGATGGCACAGCTGTGACCTAAGTGACTAGAGGATAAGGGAGATTTTGAATCTCTGCACACACTTTTGGACACTGGACACTTTTGGATTGTGTGAGGCCCAATGAATATCTGAGCACTATGAGACAGGCTCGATGGCACAGCTGTGACCTAAGTGACTAGAGGATAAGTGAGATTTTGAATCTCTGCACACACTTTTGGATACTGGACACTTTTGGATTGTGTGAGGCCCAATGAATATCTGAGCGCTATGTGACAGGCTCGATGGCACAGCTGTGACCTAAGTGACTAGAGGATAAGTGAGATTTTGAATCTCTGCACACACTTTTGGACACTGGACACTTTTGGATTGTGTGAGGCCCACTGATATCTGAGCGCTATGTGACAGGCTCGATGGCACAGCTGTGACCTAAGTGACTAGAGGATAAGTGAGATTTTGAATCTCTGCACACACTTTTGGACACTGGACACTTTTGGATTGTGTGAGGCCCACTGATATCTGAGCGCTATGTGACAGGCTCGATGGCACAGCTGTGACCTAAGTGACTAGAGGATAAGTGAGATTTTGAATCTCTGCACACACTTTTGGACACTGGACACTTTTGGATTGTGTGAGGCCCACTGATATCTGAGCGCTATGTGACAGGCTCGATGGCACAGCTGTGACCTAAGTGACTAGAGGATAAGTGAGATTTTGAATCTCTGCACACACTTTTGGACACTGGACACTTTTGGATTGTGTGAGGCCCAATGAATATCTGAGCGCTATGTGACAGGCTCGATGGCACAGCTGTGACCTAAGTGACTAGAGGATGAGGGAGATTTTGAATCTCTGCACACACTTTTGGACACTGGACACTTTTGGATTGTGTGAGGCCCAATGAATATCTGAGCACTATGAGACAGGCTCGATGGCACAGCTGTGACCTAAGTGACTAGAGGATAAGTGAGATTTTGAATCTCTGCACACACTTTTGGACACTGGACACTTTTGGATTGTGTGAGGCCCAATGAATATCTGAGCGCTATGTGACAGGCTCGATGGCACAGCTGTGACCTAAGTGACTAGAGGATAAGTGAGATTTTGAATCTCTGCACACACTTTTGGACACTGGACACTTTTGGATTGTGTGAGGCCCACTGATATCTGAGCGCTATGTGACAGGCTCGATGGCACAGCTGTGACCTAAGTGACTAGAGGATAAGTGAGATTTTGAATCTCTGCACACACTTTTGGACACTGGACACTTTTGGATTGTGTGAGGCCCACTGATATCTGAGCGCTATGTGACAGGCTCGATGGCACAGCTGTGACCTAAGTGACTAGAGGATAAGTGAGATTTTGAATCTCTGCACACACTTTTGGACACTGGACACTTTTGGATTGTGTGAGGCCCAATGAATATCTGAGCGCTATGTGACAGGCTCGATGGCACAGCTGTGACCTAAGTGACTAGAGGATAAGTGAGATTTTGAATCTCTGCACACACTTTTGGACAGTGGACACTTTTGGATTGTGTGAGGCCCAATGAATATCTGAGCGCTATGTGACAGGCTCGATGGCACAGCTGTGACCTAAGTGACTAGAGGATAAGGGAGATTTTGAATCTCTGCACACACTTTTGGACACTGGACACTTTTGGATTGTGTGAGGCCCAATGAATATCTGAGCGCTATGTGACAGGCTCGATGGCACAGCTGTGACCAAAGTGACTAGAGGAGAAGGGAGATTGGATTGCTTTTAAATAAGCAGTTTGCGGAGCAGTGGGTAAACAGCAATGCCAGCCTGTCAGGAAGCCTTAGAAGGCAGCCCAACAACCAACACCACTGATACACCACTATATAGCCTCCCCTTGCACTGCACACACAGTGACTGGTGTGTTGTGCAGGCCAAATCGCTAGCAGCAGAAGCAGTTTTTCTGTCTTATTCCCTGCCTAACGCTCTCCCTACAGAATCAGCAGCAACCTCTCCCTATGCTAAGATCGGCAGAAGTAAGATGGCGGTCGGCGTGCACGCCCTTTTATACCCCCCTGTGACGCCCTCCAAAGCAAGCCAATCACTTGCATGCCCTTCTGAAAGATGGTGGTGACCCGTGCCTATGTCATCACGTTGCCCACAGTGTCCGTGGATCCTGATTGGCTGAAAAAGAGTGCAAAACAAACTTTTGAAACACGACTTTGGCGCGTAAGTCGACGACCTCGTGGCCGACCTTATCCTAGGGTCGGGTTTCGTTTCATGAAACCCGACTTTGCCAAAAGTCGGCGACTTTTGAATTTTTTCGACCCGTTTCGCTCAACTCTAGTTGTCATCCTTCATAATTTTGACAATGCGAGGGTCCCTTTTTAGGATCCGCAAGAGATAATCACTAGAGTTGAGCGACTTTTGGTTTTTTAGGGTCGCGTTTCGTTTCGTGAAACCCGACTTTTCCAAAAGTCGGGTCGAGCAAGATCGTCCGATTATAGGGAAAAGTAGGGGTCGTCCCGAAACACGAAACCCAATGTAAGTCAATGGGGAATAAAAGTCGGCAGTGAGAGGACAGGAAACACACCTACAGTGCCCATTTGAATGCCAAAAGCATCAATTCTTCTTACTTAAGCTTGTCAACCTTAATTAACTTCATAATACAAGTTACGCACTGAAAAATGGGGGTTATTTGGCTAAAGTTGTGGGGGGGGCTGGCTCCAGGTTTTCATGTGCCCTGGGCGAAAGAGCGCCCCTTTTACACATACCAAAACTCATCATGCTCCGATACGGCAGAGAAATAGCGGTATAGTACAATGAAAAATACTTCACTTTTTACATCTCATGACGAGGCCCATCTATTTCTCCATACAGAATCATTGGTCCCATATAATGTTTGAAACAGTATATGATGAGCTCCACATAATGCTACAGTATATGTTGGTCCCCATGGATGAAGCTCCACTGTCTTATGGGCCCAAATAATGCTCCAAACATAATGGGCCCCATTTCTAATGCTCTAGTGTATAATGGGCCCTGTAAATGCTGCTCCAGTGTCTGATGTCCACCTTTGGTATGTTCCAGTGTATGGTGGGCCCCATCTATCATTCTCCAGAGTAACGTGCTCCCCAAAAATTGCTGTCCCAACATTGAAAACAATCAAATAAGTCTCCTCGCTAGGGAATCCCTGTACTAGTCTGGACTCCTCGTCGTCCCCATCTTCCATCTCACTGCACAGTATTTCAACCTTGCAAGTGCTGTGATCCTGAGCAAGCAGGGGGGGCCCACTCGTTGGCGACGGCACTGGCACAGGGCCCCTGATAGTACGGTGGTGTGTCTGATGGCGGGTGGGCCGAACCTGCACTTTCATCTGCAGCTTCCTCTTTGTCACCGTGTAAGATGGAACTGTATATGGGAAGGGTAACCTGAGTTTCATCAGGGTCAGATTCAGGCCGTGTAGCGTGCGAGGGGAATGTAGTAGTCTGGGTCAATGTACCAGCAGATTCATCGAGCAGTGGCTGGGCATCAGTGCACTTGTGTCGCCCCCAGGAGTACGGTCGCCACAGTGGCATTACCTTCCTCCTAGGGAGTGTGATGTCATGCTTGGGAGCAACGAAGGATCTCTCTAGCAGGTTAACTGATTGGGCGGCGTTATTCCCACGAGTCATGACCCTCCAAACAGCGTTCATGAAGGCAAATTGTTTGTTTTACGTGGGCAGTATGGTTGCAAAGCTGAACCTTAAAGGAATGTCCAGAAGGGCACCACCAGGAGTGGAGCCTACGGTTAAATTCGACTCCACCTGGGAAACCTCAACCATGCCAGCTACAGAACAGATGCACACATTGCAAGCTTAATTCCGTTAACGAACGAGACTCCGTCATGCCCCGCGGTCCGAGTCCGGCTTACTAGAGGGACACGTGAGGCTCTGGAACATGAGATTGGCCAATAACTGGTGTGTCATGCCCTTACATGTCCGTGGCTGCATGTGCGCTACACTGAAAAGGCCAGCGTTTGTCGCTTACAGGTGCAGATAACCCGCTGAACAACGTTAGTGATGGGGATCACTGATTACAATTATTACCCGCGAACAATGAATTCCCAGTAAGTGTAGGTCAACTGCAGTTCCGGAATTAGGCCTAACCGTCATTCCAGAAAAAATGAAAAACTTACGTGTGCAAACCACAGGTGCTGTAGCTTGCTTAACAGCTCGCCAGCCGTTCTCACGCCCAGTATGGATTACACGTGATTGCACAAAGGTTAGAAAGGGTACCGTATCCCCAGATAACATGTATGGATAGCGTACACATTCAAAATATATGTCTCAGGAGGCAGGCTCAGACGGTGTTAGGCCCAGTATGGATTGCACGTGATTGCACAAAGGTTAGAAAGGGTACCGTATCCCCGGATAACATGTATGGATAGCGTACACATTCAAAATATATGTCTCAGGAGGCAGGCTCAGACGGTGTTAGGCCCAGTATGGATTGCACGTGATTGCACAAAGGTTAGAAAGGGTACCGTATCCCCGGATAACATGTATGGATAGCGTACACATTCAAAATATATGTCTCAGGAGGCAGGCTCAGACGGTGTTAGGCCCAGTATGGATTGCACGTGATTGCACAAAGGTTAGAAAGGGTACCGTATCCCCGGATAACATGTATGGATAGCGTACACATTCAAAATATATGTCTCAGGAGGCAGGCTCAGACGGTGTTAGGCCCAGTATGGATTGCACGTGATTGCACAAAGGTTAGAAAGGGTACCGTATCCCCGGATAACATGTATGGATAGCGTACACATTCAAAATATATGTCTCAGGAGGCAGGCTCAGACGGTGTTAGGCCCAGTATGGATTGCACGTGATTGCACAAAGGTTAGAAAGGGTACCGTATCCCCAGATAACATGTATGGATAGCGTACACATTCAAAATATATGTCTCAGGAGGCAGGCTCAGACGGTGTTAGGCCCAGTATGGATTGCACGTGATTGCACAAAGGTTAGAAAGGGTACCGTATCCCCAGATAACATGTATGGATAGCGTACACATTCAAAATATATGTCTCAGGAGGCAGGCTCAGACGGTGTTAGGCCCAGTATGGATTGCACGTGATTGCACAAAGGTTAGAAAGGGTACCGTATCCCCGGATAACATGTTTGGATAGCGTACACATTCAAAATATATGTCTCAGGAGGCAGGCTCAGACGGTGTTAGGCCCAGTATGGATTGCACGTGATTGCACAAAGGTTAGAAAGGGTACCGTATCCCCAGATAACATGTATGGATAGCGTACACATTCAAAATATATGTCTCAGGAGGCAGGCTCAGACGGTGTTAGGCCCAGTATGGATTGCACGTGATTGCACAAAGGTTAGAAAGGGTACCGTATCCCCGGATAACATGTATGGATAGCGTACACATTCAAAATATATGTCTCAGGAGGCAGGCTCAGACGGTGTTAGGCCCAGTATGGATTGCACGTGATTGCACAAAGGTTAGAAAGGGTACCGTATCCCCGGATAACATGTATGGATAGCGTACACATTCAAAATATATGTCTCAGGAGGCAGGCTCAGACGGTGTCAGGCACAGTATGGATTTGACGGCCCAGATTACACAGCGGAGGAGCAGGGAGAGGTAAAGATTGCAAATGCTGGGGCCCTGCCCAAGCAAGGGGGGCCCACTCGTGGGCGTCGGTACTGGCACTGGGCCCCTCATAGTACAGCGGTGTGTCTGACAGCGGGTGTGCACCACCACCGTCAGAGACACTTGATTGCACTATGAGGGACCCTGTGCCAGTGCCCGCGCCCAAGAGTCGGCCTACCCACCTGTCCAGGGCAACGGCACTCGCACGGTGTCGTGCGCTAGGTGGTGACCCCAGCCATGGGGGGGAGGCAGCACAGTTAGGGAGTTTTAGAAAGTGGCATATGTTGATGTTGGACATTCAGCTGATGCAAAAGGCGAAATAGGTCAAGTCCCAGGAAGAGGTGGACCAAAGCAAGCCATTTTTCTGTCACCCTATGTGTCATCAGGGGAAGGTGGGACAAAATCCTTGGAAACCCATGCATGGTTCATTTTAATGAAGGTTAGATCATCCACATTTTGGGTTGACAGACGGGTCCTTTTTTCTGTCAGGATTGATCCAGCTGCACTGAAGACTCTTTCCGATAGCACACTTGCAGCTGGGCAAGCGAGCTCCTGTAAGGCATATTGGGCCAATTCAGGCCAGGTGTCCAGTTTAGCGGCCCAATAGTCAAAGGGGAATGACCTGTGTGGGAGAACATCGATATGGGAGGAAAAGTAGTTTGTAACCATGGTTGACAACTGCTGTCTCCTGTCACTTTCCATCGATGCAGTATTACCAGTTGTGTGAGCGGTATTTGAAAAATCAGTCCACAACATTGTCATGAAACCCCTGTCTCCAACGCCACTTCTGCTGTGTGCACCACGAACACCTCTGCCAAGCTGCCCCCGGCCCGTACGGCTCGTGTGAGAACCATCACCGCTGCTGTGTGCGGGGAATGCCTCAAGCAACCGATTTACCAGAGTTGCTTGTTTATTAGCCAATATTAGGTCAAGGTTCTCCTTTGGCATGATGTTTTGTAATTTGCCTTTATAGCGTGGATCCAGGATGCTGGCCAACCAGTAGTCGTCATCGTTCATCATTTTGGCAATGCGGGGGTCCCTTTTTAGGATCCGCAAGGCATAATCTGACATGTGGGCCAATGTTCCCGGTGTCAATGATGCACTGCGAGTGCTGGTTGGAGGAGCACTTTCTGGCAAATCCACATCCCTCCAGTCACGCACAAACCCTGTACCAGACCTTGCCACGCCAACATTTTCACTTGCCCCACGAGATGCATCCTCCTCCCCTAAGTAATCATCCCCATCATCATCCTCCTCCTCCTCTTCTTCCTCCACCTCGTCCAGGAGAGGTCCCTGAGCAGTCAATGGCTGAATGTCATCAAGGATTCCCTCCTCCTCTTCCTCCTCATCAACATTGGCTGCAGACGCCTGCTCCTTAAGGTGAGTCAAAGTTTGCATGAGCAGACGCATAAGTGGGATGCTCATGCTTAGGATGGCGTCGTCTGCGCTTACCAGCCGTGTGCATTCCTCAAAACACTGAAGGACTTTACAGAGGTCTTTCAGCTTCGACCACTGCACACCTGTCAACTCCATGTCTGCTCTCAAAGTGCCTGGCCGTGTATCCTCCCACAAATGCATTATGGCCTGCCTCTGCTCGCACAGCCGCTCCACCATGTGCAGGGTGGAGTTCCACCTTGTTGCAATGTCGATAATGAGGCGGTGGTTGGGAAGGTGGAGCAATCGCTGCAGCTTCTGCATACGAACGGAGTGTACAGGTGACCGGCGGATGTGCGCGCACAGTCTTCGCACCTTCTGGAGCAGGGCTGTTAACTCCGGATAATTTTTGAGGAAGCACTGCACCACAAGGTTCAAGGTGTGAGCCAAGCAAGGTATGTGGCTGAGTTTTGAAAGGGCTATGGCTGCCACAAAATTACGGCCGTTATCACTAACTACCTTGCCTGCCTCAAGATGTACACTGCCCAGCCATGACTCAGTTTGTCGCTTCAAGTACTTGGCCAGCACCTCGGCGGTATGTCTGTCGCCCAAACACATCATCTGCAACACAGCCTGCTGACGCTTTCCACTAGCTGCTCGATAGGGGGACACATCGTGTGCAACAGTGGCAGCTGCAGATGGAGTGCTCGTACGACTGCACTCTGTGGACGAGCTTTCGCTTCTGGAGGAGGAGGAGGAGGAGGAGGAGGAGGGTGGAACGCCTACAGCCAACTGTTTCCTATACCGTGGGCTAGGCAGCACTGTCCCACCACCGCTGTCCCCTGTGGACCCTGCATCCACCACATTAACCCAGTGCGCAGTGATGGACACGTAACGGCCCTGGCCATGCCGACTGGACCATGCATCAGTAGTGAGGTGCACCTTTCCGCTCACTGACTGCTTGAGTGCATGGACAATGCGGTCTTTCACATGATGGTGGAGGGCTGGGATGGATTTGCGAGAGAAGAAGTGGCTACTGGGTAGGTCATAGCGTGGTACTGCATAGGCCATGAGTTCGCGGAAAGCTGTGCTTTCCACCAACCGAAAGGGCATCATCTCAAACGAGATTAGTTTGGCAATGTTGGCGTTCAAACCCAGTGTATGCGGATGAGAGACTGAGTACTTTCTTGACCTACTCATAGTGTCTGGGAGGGTGAGCTGGACTTGAGAGCTGCATATGGTGGAAGTAGCGGTGGACAGGGCGGACTGAGAGAGGGTTGATGATGGTGATGGAGTTGGTGTTCTTTATGATGGCCTAGAATCAGTCTTTCGTTGATATAACAGTGGGATTCCCTGACTGCTGTGGCCTTGCAACGACACCTCAACATTTGCTGCTGTGCTAACCGGTGGGCTTACAGTGGGGGAAACAATGTAGCGTTGCTGACTACCTTCGTTGTGATCAGTTGCACATGTGGCACTTGAGGTTTGGTGTTGTGTCCACGCTTGCAAGTGCATGCTGGTTAAATGTCTAAGCATGCAACTGGTATTCAAATTTTTCAGATTTTTCCCTCGGCTAAAGGTCTTTGCGCACTTCTTACAGATAACCTTGGCCTGATCATGAGGATTTTGTTCAAAAAAGTGCCACACTGCACTCTTCCTACTTTGGCAGACATTTTGCGGCCTAGCACGCTGTGATCTTTTGACCCTCTGGACAAGCTGTCCAGCAACTCTTTTGATGTTTGGAACCTGTCTTTGGAGTGCTCCGGGCCTGCCAGATAACAGCTGTTGCGATGTCGATGTCTGCTGTGGATGCTCCTCATCTGAGCTATTGGAAGCAGCACCCTCTTCCCCCAATGGATGCCAATCTGGGTCAACAACTGGGTCATCCATCACCTCCGCTTCTATGTCATGTGCACCTTCCTCTGTGTCACCGTGTATGGTGGTATAGTGTGCGGGAAGGGGCACCTGAGTCTCATCAGGGTCAGAATCTGGCTCTGTACACTGCGAGGACAATGTAGTGCTCTGAGTGAATGTACCAGCAGAATCATCCATCAGCGGCTGTGCATCAGTGCACTCCATGTCAGATTCATCTTGGCCTGGGTAATTCACCATTTCACTTGATAATCCAGGCATGGTATGTGAAAACAGCTCCATGGAGTAATCAGTAGTATGGCCTGCGTCATCCTTCAATCTTGTTTGGGGTGAAGGACACAAGGAAAGGTGTGGTTCATGAACATGAGCCTCCAATGACGACTCAGTGCTTTTACTTTTTACAACTGAAGAAGAGGAGGCGATAGAGCTGGAGGCTGAGTCAGCAATGTAAGACAAAACTTTTTCCTGATGCTCTGGCTTTAAAAGCGGTTTGCCAACTCCTAGAAAACTAAGCGTTCGAGGCCTTATGTAGCCAGACGATGACGCAGGCTCAACACCTCCTGCATTCGGTCCTATTTTGCTCTTGCCACTACCATCAGATCCACCACCAACACCATCATTACCAGCTGCCAACCCCCGCCCAATTCCACGGCCTCTTCCACCAGCCTTCCTCATTTTTGGTAGAAATGTAGACAAAATCCAACAAACTATATAGCATGTAAAACAAGGTACAAGGTGTCTATAGGACAGGGGAGATTTTGAATTTCTGCACACACTTTTGGACACTGGACACTTTTGGATTGTGTGAGACCCAATGAATATCTGAGCGCTATGTGACAGGCTCGATGGCACAGCTGTGACCTAAGTGACTAGAGGATAAGGGAGATTTTGAATCTCTGCACACACTTTTGGACACTGGACAATTTTGGATTGTGTGAGGCCCAATGAATATCTGAGCACTATGAGACAGGCTTGATGGCACAGCTGTGACCTAAGTGACTAGAGGATAAGCGAGATTTTGAATCTCTGCACACACTTTTGGACACTGGACACTTTTGGATTGTGTGAGGCCCACTGATATCTGAGCGCTATGTGACAGGCTCGATGGCACAGCTGTGACCTAAGTGACTAGAGGATAAGTGAGATTTTGAATCTCTGCACACACTTTTGGACACTGGACACTTTTGGATTGTGTGAGGCCCACTGATATCTGAGCGCTATGTGACAGGCTCGATGGCACAGCTGTGACCTAAGTGACTAGAGGATAAGTGAGATTTTGAATCTCTGCACACACTTTTGGACACTGGACACTTTTGGATTGTGTGAGGCCCAATGAATATCTGAGCGCTATGTGACAGGCTCGATGGCACAGCTGTGACCTAATTGACTAGAGGATAAGGGAGATTTTGAATCTCTGCACACACTTTTGGACACTGGACACTTTTGGATTGTGTGAGGCCCAATGAATATCTGAGCACTTTGAGACAGGCTCGATGGCACAGCTGTGACCTAAGTGACTAGAGGATAAGTGAGATTTTGAATCTCTGCAAACACTTTTGGACACTGGACACTTTTGGATTGTGTGAGGCCCAATGAATATCTGAGCGCTATGTGACAGGCTCGATGGCACAGCTGTGACCTAAGTGACTAGAGGATAAGTGAGATTTTGAATCTCTGCACACACTTTTGGACACTGGACACTTTTGGATTGTGTGAGGCCCACTGATATCTGAGCGCTATGTGACAGGCTCGATGGCACAGCTGTGACCTAAGTGACTAGAGGATAAGTGAGATTTTGAATCTCTGCACACACTTTTGGACACTGGACACTTTTGGATTGTGTGAGGCCCACTGATATCTGAGCGCTATGTGACAGGCTCGATGGCACAGCTGTGACCTAAGTGACTAGAGGATAAGTGAGATTTTGAATCTCTGCACACACTTTTGGACACTGGACACTTTTGGATTGTGTGAGGCCCACTGATATCTGAGCGCTATGTGACAGGCTCGATGGCACAGCTGTGACCTAAGTGACTAGAGGATAAGTGAGATTTTGAATCTCTGCACACACTTTTGGACACTGGACACTTTTGGATTGTGTGAGGCCCAATGAATATCTGAGCGCTATGTGACAGGCTCGATGGCACAGCTGTGACCTAAGTGACTAGAGGATAAGTGAGATTTTGAATCTCTGCACACACTTTTGGACAGTGGACACTTTTGGATTGTGTGAGGCCCAATGAATATCTGAGCGCTATGTGACAGGCTCGATGGCACAGCTGTGACCTAAGTGACTAGAGGATAAGGGAGATTTTGAATCTCTGCACACACTTTTGGACAGTGGACACTTTTGGATTGTGTGAGGCCCAATGAATATCTGAGCGCTATGTGACAGGCTCGATGGCACAGCTGTGACCAAAGTGACTAGAGGATAAGGGAGATTGGATTGCTTTTAAAAAAGCAGTTTGCGGAGCAGTGGGTAAACAGCAATACCAGCCTGTCAGGAAGCCTTAAAAGGCAGCCCAACAACCAACACTACTGATACACCACAATATAGCCTCCCCTTGCACTGCACACACAGTGACTGGTGTGTTGTGCAGGCCAAATTGCTATCAGCAGCAGAAGCAGTTTTTTTTTCTTCTCAGCAGGACAAAAAAAAAAAATTGGGCTTGCTTTTAAAAAAGCAGTTTGAGGCCCAATGAATATCTGAGCGCTATGTGACAGGCTCGATGGCGCAGCTGTGACCAAAGTGACTAGAGGATAAGGGAGATTGGATTGCTTTTAAAAAAGCAGTTTCCACTGCACACACAGTGACTGGTGTGTTGTGCATGCCAAATCGCTAGCAGCAGAAGCAGTTTTTCTGTCTTCTTCCCTGCCTAACGCTCTCCCTACAGAATCAGCAGCAACCTCTCCCTATGCTAAGATCAGCAGAAGTAAGATGGCGGTCGGCGTGCACGCCCTTTTATACCCCCTGTGACGCCCACCAAAGCAAGCCAATCACTTGCATGCCCTTCTGAAAGATGGTGGTGACCCGTGCCTATGTCATCACGTTGCCCACAGTGTCCGTGGATCCTGATTGGCTGAAAAAGAGCGCAAAACAAACTTTTGAAACACGACTTTGGCGCGTAAGTCGCCGACCTCGTGGCCGACCTCATCCTAGGGTCGGGTTTCGTTTCATGAAACCCGACTTTGCCAAAAGTCGGCGACTTTTGAATTTTTTCGACCCGTTTCGCTCAACTCTAATAATCACACAAGTGGGCCAATGTTCCAGGTGTCAATGATGCACTGACAGTGGTGGGTGGAGGAGCACTTTCTGCCAAATCCACATCCCTACAGCCACGCACAAACCCTTTACCTGACCTTGGCAAGCCAACATTTTCTCTTGCCCCCCGAGAAGCATCCTCCTCCCCAAAATAATCATCCCCCTCATCCTCCTCCTCTTCCTCTTCCTCTTCTTCCTCCACCTCGTCCAGGACAGTTCCCTGAGCAGACAATGGCTGACTGTCATCAAGGCTTCCCTCCTCCTCCTCTTCCTCCTCCGCTGCAGACGCCTGATCCTTAATGTGCGTCAAAGTTTGCATGAGCAGACGCATAAGTGGAATGCACATGCTTATGATGGCGTCGTCTGCACTTACCAGCCGTGTGCATTCCTCAAAACACTGAAGTACTTTACAGAGGTCTTTCAGCTTTAACCACTGTACACCTGACAACTCCATGTCTGCCCTCAACCCGCCTGCCTGTGTATCCACCCACAAATGCACTACAGTCTTCTTCTGTTCGCATAGCCTCTCAACCATGTGCAGGGTGGAGTTCCACCTTGTTGCAACGTCTATGATTAGGTGGTGCTTGGGGAGGTGGAGCGATCGCTGCAGCCTCTGCATGCGACTGGAGTCTACGGGCGAGCTACGGATGTGCGAGCACAGTCTTCGCACCTTATGGAGCAGGGCTGTTAACTACGGATAATTATTTAGGAAGCACTGCACCACCAGGTTCAAGGTGTGAGCCAGGCAAGGTATGTGTCTGAGTTTTGCAAGGGCTATGGCCGCCACAAAATTACGGCCGTTATCACTGACTACCTTGCCTGGCTCAAGATGTAGACTGCCCTGCCATGACTCAATTTCTCGCTGCAAGTACTCGGCCAGTACCTCCGCGGTGTGTCTGTTGTCGCCCAAAGACATCATCTTTAAAATAGCCTGCTGATGCTTATCATTAGCTGTTCGATAGTGGGACACCTCGTGTGCAACACTGGCAGCTGCGGATGTAGTGCTCATGCGACTGCGCTATGTTGATGAGCTTTCGCTTCTGGAGGAGGAGGAGGAGGAGGGTCGAACGCCTACAGCCAACTGTTTCCTATACCATGGGCTAGGCAGCACTGTTCCACCGCCGCTGTTCCCTATGGAGCCTGCATCCACCACATTAACCCAGTGCGCAATAATTGACACGTAATGCCCCTTTCCATGCCTACTGGCCCATGTATCTGTTGTGAGGTGCACCTTTCCATTCACTGATTGTTTGAGTGCATGGACAATGCGGTCTTTCACATGCAGGTGGAGGGCAGGGATGGCTTTTCTAGAGAAGTGCCGACTGGGTAGGTCATAGCGTGGGACAGCTTAGGCCATGAGCTCTCGGAACGCATTACTTTCAACCAAATGGAAGGGCATCATCTCTAATGAGATCAGTTTGGCAATGTAGGCATTCAAAACCAGTGTACGCGGATGAGAGGATGAGTACTTTCTTGTCCTACTCAGAGTGTCTGGTAGGGTGAGCTGGACTTGAGAGCTGCATATGGGGGAACTAGCGGTGGACCTGACGGACTGAGAGGGGGTTGGTGATGGTGATGGTGGTGATGGCCTAGATTCAGTCTTTCGTTGGAAAAACATTGTGATTCCCTGACTGCTTTGGCCCTGCGACGACACCTCAACATTTCTTGCTGGTGCTGTGCTTACCGATGGGCTTACCGCGGGGGAAGCGAAGGAGCGTTGCTGGCTACCTTCAGTCGGAGCAGGTGCACATGTGGTACGTGAGGTTTGGTAGTCCGTCCACGCTTGCAAGTGCATGGTGGTTAAATGTCTAAGCATGCAACTGGTATTCAAATTTCTCAGATTTTTCCCTCGGCTAAAGGTCTTTGCGCACTTCTTACAGATAACTTTTGCCTGATCATTAGGATTTTGTTCTTCCTACTATGGAAGACATTTTGAGACCTTGCACGCTGTGCTAATTTGACTGTCTGGCCAAGCTGTCCTGCAACTCTTTTGGTTTTTGTAACACGTTTTTGAACTGCTATGGTCATGCCAGATAACAGCTGTTGCGATGTCGTTGCCTGCTGCGGATCCTCCTCTTCTGAGCTATTGGCAGCGGCACCCTCTTCCCCCAATGGATGCCAATCTGGGTCAACAACTGGGTCATCCATCACCTCCTCTTCAGTTTCATGTGCACCTTCCTCTGAGTCACCGTGTAAGGTGGTATAGTATGCGGGAAGGGGCACCTGAGTTTCATCAGGGTCTGATTCTGCTTCAGTACACTGCGAGGACAATGTAGTGCTCTGAGTGAATGTACCAGCAGAAAAATCAAGCAGTGGCTGTGCATCAGTGCACTCCATGTCAGATTCATCTTGGACTGGGGAATTCACGATTTGACTTGCTAACCCAGGCATGGTATGTGAAAAGAGCTCCACGGAGTAATCGGTAGTGTGGCCTGCCACCTGATGTTTTGTAGTCTGTCCATGCTTGCAAGTGCATGGTGATTAAATGTCTGAGCGTGCAACTGGTATTCAAATTTTGGAGATTTTTCCCTTGGCTAAAGGTCCTTCCGCACTTCTTACAGATAACCTTTGCCTCATCAATAGGATTTTGGTCAAAAAAGTGCCACACTGCACTCTTCCTACTATGGTATAAATTTTCAGGGCTTGCACGCTGTGCTAATTTGACCAATTTCGGCCAAGCTGTCTTGCATATCTTTTTGGTTTTTTTTACCACGTTTTTGGACAGCTACGGGCCTGCCAGATAACCGCTGCTGCGATGTCGATGCCTGCTGCGAATCCTTCTCCTCTTCTGAGCTATTGGCAGTGGCACCCTCTTCCCCCATGGATGCCAATCTGGGTCATCCATCACCTCCTCAATTTCATCTGCACCTTCCTCTGTGTCACCGTGTAAGGTGGTATAGTAGGCGGGAAGGGGCACCTGAGTTTCATCAGGGTCAGATTCTGGCTCAGTAGACTGCGAGGGCAATGCAGTGCTCTGGGTCAATGTACAAGCAGAATCATCTAGCAGTGGCTGTGCATCAGTGCACTCCATGTCAGATTCATCTTGGACTGGGGAATTCAGGATTTGACTTGATAACCCAGGCATGGTATGTGAAAAGAGCTCCATGGAGTAATCTGAAGTGTGGCCTGCCGCATCCTTCACTTTTGGTGGGGGTGAAGGACACAAGGAAAGGTGTTGTTCCTGACCGGAAGCCTGCACTGACGACTCAGAGCTTGCAGTTTTTGAAACTTCAGAAGAGGAGGCGATAGAGCTGGAGGCTGTTTTGGCAATGTAAGCCAAAACCTGTTCCTGATGCTCCAGCTATAAAAGCGGTTTTCCTACTCCCAGAAAAGGGAACCTTCCAGGCCTTTTTGAGCCAGACGATGACGCAGGCTCAACACCTCCTGCCTTAGCTGCTATTATGCTTTTTGCATAACCAGCAGATGCACAACCACCATCATCAGTACTAGCTGCCCCCCGCCCATGTCCGCAGCCTTTTCCACCATACTTCCTCCATACTTCCTCATGTTTGGGAAAATGTACCAAAATCACCAGCAGATATATGGTACTGTATGAAGAGCATACAGCTGTATAAGGTCTGCATTGAGTCTGCATTGTGATTCCTATAAGTGTGTTCTAGAAGTGTGAAGATTAATTTAAGAATTAAAACCAGAAGGATGTATACAGACTGTGCCCTGCTACCTGCCACCATCGCACTCTAACAAGCATCTCTATTCTTCCGACAGGTATGTCCATCCACCCAGCTCTCCTGCTCTCCTGCTGTCTGTCTATGAAGGACACACAGTGCATCACCCAGCTTTGCACATAGACTTGCCTCTGCACCTAGCATTCACATGGTATGTCCATCCACCCAGCTCTCCTGCTCTCCTGCTGTCTGTCTATGAAGGACACACAGTGCATCACCCAGCTTTGCACATAGACTTGCCTCTGCACCTAGCATTCACATGGTATGTCCATCCACCCAGCTCTCCTGCTCTCCTGCTGTCTGTCTATGAAGGACACACAGTGCATCACCCAGCTTTGCACATAGACTTGCCTCTGCACCTAGCATTCACATGGTATGTCCATCCACCCAGCTCTCCTGCTCTCCTGCTGTCTGTCTATGAAGGACACACAGTGCATCACCCAGCTTTGCACATAGACTTGCCTCTGCACCTAGCATTCACATGGTATGTCCATCCACCCAGCTCTCCTGCTCTCCTGCTGTCTGTCTATGAAGGACACACAGTGCATCACCCAGCTTTGCACATAGACTTGCCTCTGCACCTAGCATTCACATGGTATGTCCATCCACCCAGCTCTCCTGCTCTCCTGCTGTCTGTCTATGAAGGACACACAGTGCATCACCCAGCCTTGCACATAGACTTGCCTCTGCACCTAGCATTCACATGGTATGCCTTTCAGCTAACCCCAGCTTACCCCAGTGTTATTTATGACCTTGTTTACTCTGGCTTGATCATATACATCTGGTCCACTCTTAATTGTCTGACCAAGAAGAGCAGAGACCACTCCTCTCTGCTTCACACCTGACTGCACTTAGTAGTACATATATTGCAGAGCACAAGTCTGCATAGACTTCAGTCTGCATTGTGATTCCTATAAGTGTGTTCTAGAAGTGTGAAGATTAATTTAAGAATTAAAACCAGAATTGAACCAGAAGGGAACTGAAGGTAACTGGACACAGTCACTGTAAACAATGTTTCTGTTTGTTTTCACTTTCACCCCAATAATCCTTCACTTTCTGCTAATTCCCCTAATCCCTACTCCTAGTAAGGAACTGTTCATCTCTTCTTCAATCCTCCCCATCCACCTCACCTCCGCCTCAAAACTGTTCCTTAACATACAATCCTCTGTCTCCAAACACAGACAGCCCCCTCATGCCCTCTCCTGCTCCCACCTGCTAACACTTTCTCTGCTCCTTCTCACTGCTGGTGATATCTCTCCAAATCCTGGTCCTCCTCACCACATTCCCACAGTCATTTCTACCTCTCATCCACACTCTATCACAACCTTCCGTAACCTCTCCAACCTTATACCCATTCACCCAGCCCCCGCTTCCCCAGTCCCACTAACAGGAGCTCTGTGGAACGCTCGCTCTGTCTGCAACAAGCTTTCCTACATCCATGATCTTTTTGTTACTACCAAACTTTCCTTCCTCGCCATCACCGAAACCTGGCTCACCCCTTCTGACACAGCCTCTCCTGCTGCACTTTCGTATGGCGGCTTCCACCTTTCTCACACCCCCCGCCCCAGCAGCAAACATGGTGGAGGAGTTGGTTTTCTCCTGTCAGATACCTGCTCCTTCACCCCAATCCCACTGCCACCCTCTGTTACCCTCCCTTCCTTTGAGGTGCACTATGTGCGCATCTACTCCCCCTCCAACCTCCAACTGGCTGTCATCTACCGCCCCCCAGGGCCAGCCACCACCTTCTTTGACCACTTCACCACCTGGTTACTTCATTTCCTTTCCGCGGACATCCCTACTATCATCATGGGCGACTTCAACATCCCCATTGACACTTCCCTCTCAGCTGCCACTAAACTTCTATCTCTCACTTCCTCCTTCGGCCTCACTCAATGGTCTTCTACAGCCACCCACAAAGATGGCCACACACTGGACCTCATCTTCACCCGCCTCTGCTCCCTATCTAACCTCTCTAACTCACCTCTTCCTCTCTCTGACCACAACCTGCTCACATTCTCTTCCCTCTTCACTCCATGTCTACAATCCCCACCCCACAAACTTTCACACCCTCGCAGGAATCTTAAACACCTTGACCTACACTCATTCTCTGAATCCCTCCTCCCTCTTACAGATATAAGTTCCTTACACAATGCGGATGACGCTGCCGCTCTATATAACACCACAATAGCTGTAGCTTTGGAATCCGCTGCCCCACTTACACATACCAAAACTCGCAAAATCAACAGACAGCCCTGGCACACCAGCCTGACCAAAGAGCTGAGGCGAGCTTCCAGGGCTGCTGAGCGCAGATGGAAAAGATCCCACTCCAACGAGCACTTCATCGCATTCAAACAGTCCCTCACTACTTTCAAGACCACACTCGCCACAGCTAAACAAACCTACTTCTCATCTCTCATATCCTCCCTGTCTCACAACCCTAAACAGTTATTCAACACCTTCAATTCTCTCCTCCGCCCCCTAGCACCTCCTCCCTCCCCACTCATCTCAGCTGAAGACTTTGCCTCATTTTTCAAGCAGAAAATTGATAACATCAGGGACAGTTTTGGTCAACAACCCCCAGAGCCCTTACTCCCGACTTCCCAGCCCTCCACCTTCAAAACCAACTTCTCCACCATTACAGAAGATCGACTCTCCACTCTACTCTCAAGATCACATCTCACCACCTGTGCACTCGACCCGATCCCATCCCACTTCATCCCAAACCTCACCACAGTCTTCATCCCAACCCTAACCCATCTCTTCAACCTATCACTAACAACTGGTGTTTTCCCCTCAAGCTTTAAACATGCCTCCATCACACCTATCCTCAAAAAGCCCTCTCTTGACCCATCCTCTGTATCTAGCTATCGCCCTATATCACTTCTCCCATACGCCTCCAAGCTACTGGAACAACACGTCTACCTTGAACTGTCCTCCCATCTCTCTTCTTGCTCCCTCTTCGACCGCTTACAATCTGGCTTCCGGTCACACCACTCCACTGAAACTGCCCTTACTAAGGTCACCAATGACCTCTTAACTGCCAAGAGCAAGCGACACTACTCTGTCCTCCTCCTCCTGGACCTGTCGGCTGCCTTTGACACAGTGGACCATTCCCTATTATTACAGACCCTCTCATCCCTCGGCATCACAGACTTGGCCCTCTCCTGGATCTCATCATACCTAACAGACCGGACATTCAGCGTCTCCCACTCACACACCACCTCCTCACCTCGCCCCCTATCTGTCGGAGTCCCACAAGGTTCAGTCCTTGGGCCCCTGCTGTTCTCTATTTACACCTTTGGCCTGGGACAGCTCATAGAATCTCATGGCTTTCAGTATCATCTTTATGCTGATGACACACAGATCTACATCTCTGGACCAGATATCACCTCCCTACTAACCAGAATCCCTCAATGTCTGTCCACTATTTCATCCTTCTTCTCCACTAGATATCTGAAACTCAACATGGACAAAACAGAATTCATCATCTTTCCCCCATCTCACGTGACCCCCCCCTACGAACCTATCAATTACAGTAAATGACTGCCCACTCTCCCCAGTCCCACAAGCTCGCTGCCTCGGAGTAATCCTTGACGCTGATCTCTCCTTCAAACCACATATCCAAACCCTTTCCACTTCCTGCCGACTTCAACTCAAAAATATTTCACGCATCCGTTCATTCCTCACCCAAAAATCTGCAAAAACCCTAGTCCATGCCCTCATCATCTCTCGCCTTGACTACTGCAACCTCATGCTCTGTGGCCTCCCCTCAAACACTCTCGCAACCCTCCAATCTATTCTAAACTCTGCTGCCCGACTAATCCACCTGTCCCCCCGCTATTCCCCAGCTTCTCCCCTCTGTCAATCCCTTCACTGGCTCCCAATTGCCCAGAGACTCCATTACAAAACCCTAACCATGACATACAAAGCCATCCACAACTTGTCTCCTCCATACATCTGTGACCTCGTCTCCCGGTACTTTCCTGCACGCAACCTCCGATCCTCACAAGATCTCCTTCTCTACTCCCGTCTTATCTCCTCTTCCCACAATCGCATACAAGATTTCTCTCGCGCATCACCCCTACTCTGGAACTCTCTACCACAACATATCAGACTCTCACCTACCATCGAAACCTTCAAAAAGAGCCTGAAGACCCACCTCTTCCGACAAGCCTATAACCTGCAGTAACCACCGATCGACCAAACCGCTGCATGACCAGCTCTACCCTCGCCTACTGTATTTTCACCCATCCCTTGAAGATTGTGAGCCCTCGCGGGCAGGGTCCTCTCTCCTCCTGTACCAGTTATGACTTGTATTGTTTAAGATTATTGTACTTGTTTTTATGTATACCGCTCCTCACATGTAAAGCGCCATGGAATAAATGGCGCTAGAACAATAAATAATAATAATAATAATAAGGTGTAGGGAAAAATTTAAATCTCTGTATATATTTCCTTAGTCATACACAGACGCTCTCCCAGTATGGATTTGACTGTAATACAAACAGCAGATATACGGTACTGTATCAGAAACGTACAGCTGCATACGGTGTAGGGGAAAATTTAAATCTCCGTATTTTTTTCCGGAGTCACACACAGACGCTCTCCCAGTATGGATTTGACCGTGATACAAACAGCAGATATACGGTACTGTATCAGAAATGTACACCTGTATTTGGTGTAGGGAAAAATTTTAATCTCCGTATGTATTTCCTTAGTCACAAACAGACGCTCTCCCAGTATGGATTTGACCGTAATCCAAACATCAGATATACGGTACTGTATCAGAGACGTACAGCTGTGTACGGAAAAATTTAAATCTCCGTATATATTTCCTTTGTCAAACACAGACGCTCTCACAGTATGGATTTGACCGTAATGCAAACATCAGATATACGGTACTGTATCAGAAACGTACAGCTGTATACGGTGTAGTGGAAAATTTAAATCTCCGTATTTATTTCCGGAGTCACACACAGACGCTCTCCCAGTATGTATTTGACCGTAATCCAAACAGCAGATATACGGTACTGTATCAGAAACGTACAGATGTATACGGTGTAGGGAAAAATTTAAATCTCTGCATTTTTTTCCGGAGTCACACACAGACGCTCTCCCAGTATGGATTTGACTGTAATACAAACCGCAGATATACGGCACTGTATCAGAAACATACAGCTGTATACAGTGTAGGGGAAAATTTAAATCTCCGTATTTATTTCTGGAGTCACACACAGACGCTCTCCCAGTATGGATTTGACCGTATTCCAAACAGCACATATACGGTACTGTATCAGAAACGTACAGCTGTATACGGTGTAGGGGAAATTTAAATCTCCGCATTTTTTTCCAGAGTCAAACACAGACACTCTCCCAGTATGGATTTGACTGTAATACAAACAGCAGATATACGGTACTGTATCAGAAACGTACAGCTGTATACGCTGTAGGGAAAAATTTAAATATCCGCATTTATTTCCGGAGTTACACACAGATAGTCAGCATGTATTTGACCGTGATACCAGCCAGTACACGATAGTGTGTGAGGAGCATACAGCTCTATATGGTGTGGGAAAAAATGAGCGGTCGGGAACTGTGCAGAAAAAAAGAATAAAAGTATTAGTGCTGTGTAAAAAGCAGTCGGCACAGCAGTGTACACACAGCAATGCAGCTATCAGGCAGCCTAATAACCAGCGCTGCTGCACACAAGAAAATCCTCCCCTGTCACTGCACACTAACTGTACAGCACAATTGCTGTCAGCACAAGCACAGAATCACTTTTCTTTCCTGCCTAACTCTCTCCCTATTGAGATACAGCGGCAGCAACCTC
Source organism: Dendrobates tinctorius (assembly GCF_039654945.1). Taxonomy (NCBI): domain Eukaryota; kingdom Metazoa; phylum Chordata; class Amphibia; order Anura; family Dendrobatidae; genus Dendrobates; species Dendrobates tinctorius. The sequence goes on along the minus strand of NW_027361689.1, from coordinate 17,966,452 downwards.
TCCTTACGCTAAGATCGGCAGAAGTAAAATGGTGGTCGGTGGTCAGGGTTTTTATAGCCACTGTGACGCCACACAAAGCAAGCCAATCACTGCAATGCTCTTCTCTAAGATGGTGGTGGCCGCTGCCCAAGTCATCTTGTTGCCCACAGTGTGTGTCCTTGCTCATTGGCCGAGAAAAGGCGCCTGCAAGCATTATGGGAAACGCGACTTTGGAGTTTGGGTTGCCGACCGCATGGCCGACTTCACGCTATGGTCGGGTTTCGCTTGGCAAAACCCGACTGTGGCGAAAGTCGGCGATTTTTGAATCTGACCGACCTGTTTCGCTCAACTCTAGTTCTTACTATTATACAGGTATGACAGATTCTCCTCCTTCTCTTGTTAGTGAAGTTTCCTCACCGAATGCACAGCTCTCCAGTCCATACAATGGTGACTAGTGGAGGAACATGGGACCAGACCTGTCCGTCAGTCTCCTCCAATAGAAATAACAAATAAAGTTGCACCGTGTAGCACTATAGCATGCAAACATGAAATATCTGACTTATTAATTGCATTACTGCTCTAGAAAATAGAAAAAATGAGAATACATAGCGCATAAATTGGCCAATTCATATGTTCTATATTTTTTAAAGTTACCGTTACTTAGCAGCTTACTGTATTTTTTGGACTATAAGACACACTTTTTTACCTCCAAATATATGGTGTAAAATATCGTAAAATCGGATGTTGTAAAATTCCGCAAAATATCATAAAATATAGGGAGGAAAACGAGGGGTGCGTCTTATAGTCCGGATGTATTGGCTCTGGCTGTGGTGGGGAGGTGGGGAAGCGGCATTGGCGGAGCAGTGGGTCACAGAGGCAGGAGACGTCTGCTGCCGCTAACTCCTAAAGAGAAATGTATATTCACTGCATTCCATGCTCATGGACGTCCTGGTATGCATGGCCCCATCTTTATCCTGGTATGATTAGCCCGCACCCCCTTCCTGGTATGTATGTGGGTCGGCCTCGCACAGCCAGGGCAGCGGGGTACTCGGTACCGGGCCGGTGTCAAGGTGGGAATATGTCACAGCAGCGGTGACCCGGTCCGTGGCCCTGGGCGCCCAATATCAATGGCGGTGATGTTAATGGTGTTAAAGTTTATTAGAATAGTTTGTGACACCACCCGTGGTGTTTGGCAAGTAAGATGTTGAGCCAACGCTGCATGCAGATCTGCTGAGACTGATGGTGTGGTGCAGCAAAGATGGTGTAGCTCCCCACAGGTGGAGCTGTAGTCCCAGGGCAGTGTAGGTGCAATGGATGAGGAGAGGCGCAGAATGGTATGGAGGCTGATACCCAGGTATAGTGGTGCGGGAATAACTGGAGGACACCAGAGTATGCGGTTCCAAAGCTTTACTCACTGTTTGCAGTTCACTCAACTGCCTGCCTCCGTACCGTGTTCTCCAGGTCAGGGCTCCAGCCAACCTCCAGGCAGGATAGGATTCTCCCTTCCACACTCCGCCAACATGTACCTTACTGAACGACTCCTCCAATGCGCCTTTAGGTGTGAAGCACTCCAGTACTTAGTTACCCTGGAATGCCTCTCTCTAGGTGTTTCTAGTCTTTACTTGTATGACAGACAGCTGTAGCCTGCTTCGGGGACTCCTCACTGCGTCCCTGCTCTCTATTCAGTTGCTGTTGTGTCCCAAGTCTATGATGGGAGCAAGGCGTTAGCGGCTCACTTCTCCTCCTGTGTCTGTTGCCGGATATAAATATCCAATCAACCTCGGGGACCGGGCCCCGGCCTTTGCGCTCTCTGGACTGGAAGGGTTCTCTATCTTTCTTCACCAGCTTCCTACCATCCTATTCTCCTTTGTTCCGATCTGTTCTATCTCTCTTATGGAAGGTTAGGTTAACAATCTTATCAGTCTCTTTCACTGGCCTTTCTCGTGCCAGAAGCCCAGATCACTGGGACCTGCTGCAGTACGTCCCTCAGACACCCATCTTCTCTCTCCTCTAACCAACCAACAAAAAACCCCTAACTCTCACTCTTCCCACTCTTTTATATCATCTCTCTCCACCCGCCTCCCAGCACATCTCGTGTTATGAAGCAGGGTTCCACGAGGGGTGCTCTGCTCACCCCCAGCCTGAAGCTGTTAGGTGGCCCCACTGAACTATCCTGTGTGTGGAATGCAGGTGTGGAGCGTGGTCAGGAGTTCCCACCTTACCTGGATGGTGGGGCACTACACCTTAGGAGAAGGTGCAGGACCTCTGTGGCGACTGAAGCCTCAGGGGCGCCACATACCCCCCGTTAAACACAGCACGTCCGCAGGCTGTAAGACAACAAAAGGTACAATACAGGAACACACAAAAATTTTTAAATGCTGTTCAACAATAATTATCTAATCTTCCTAATGTAGGAGGTACATTTCTTAAACGTTACAAACAGGATAACTTCCTATCTTAGTATCAAAAATTTACTTAAGTGCAATTCCTAGTTCAAAGTGCAATTATTCTTTCTCTCTCTTTCTACTGGACGCAATACACTGATCATCTGTACTTGGCCTGTCACCTGTCACTTTCAATTCTTCAGTCTTTATTCAATTCTCACATTCTATCTCAAACTTTTCTAATTCCCTGTATCAAATATTCTATAAAAGACATTTACTTTTCACAAGACACAACATTATCAAATACGTTATCATAAAACATTCAAAGATTCTTGCAAAGTGCAGAACACTGCTCCCAGCCGGGCTTTCTTGCAGTATCCCTTGAGGTAGACATCATTCTTCGAAAAGTGTCCATGTTAAAACATTATCTTCGCAAAGTGTCTTTATATGTAAAACCAAGAAAGGGCACCTAAAGAGGTGAAACTATTTACAATAAAAGTTTTTGGATCAATCAGCGTCTATGATCTCCACAGTTCCATTTCAAAAACAATGCTGCCAATCAAAAACTGGGCAACATGATGATCAAAAAGGCAAAGGCGCAACTGGTGCAAACAAAACCCTCCTGGGTAACGAGATTTAGTAAATTATTTTAACGGCTACCAGATTCCAAGTAGTCATTAGCAATCCGCAGGTACCCCTCTTCCCACGGTGTCAAGCCAGAGATCTTTGGTTTGGGCTGCCAAACTGGAGGTGATGCATTAGCAGCCTGGTTCTTGGAAACAGGTACCTGAGCAGTCTGTGGGGTACCGGTGGATGGAGCATGGACTGATCTTGATGGCAGGTACCTCTCGATGAACTCTGCAGGGATACGTCGTACATTCAGGGCGTACCATCCCCTGAGTCCCTCATGCCGGGTAAAGGTCACATACTCCCCAGGCTGCAGGTCTCTTTTAGGGTGTCCTATAGGCAAGTGGGATTCAACGTCCCTCCAGTTAAAGAACAAGTCACTTATCCTCTCGGGGTCTGCAATAAATCCAAACCCCCATTCCTGATTGACATTAAGGACCTGCCCCCATCCTGTGGCATCCTGGGAACCATAATACCCAGCATGGGCCCTCTCTTTCCTGCTCAAATCCGGGCCCAGTACAGCCATTCTCCTCTGCTCCCTCTCCCGGTACTCTTCTGTCAGCTTTTTAATGGTGGCTCGGCAATAGGCATCATTCTGCTCCTCCCGGGACCTGCTTTGGCCTACCGGGGCCTGCAGTGCCACCGTTGGGGGTTCCGGTATCTCCCCCTGGGGACTGGCTTCCCGGTCCCAGACCAGGTCTAACACAACTTGGCCGGCCATTGCAACGGTGGGGCAACCCCGGGTCTTCTCAGGGGAAGGGGCACCGGACATACCTGAGGTCTCCCGACGGCGAGGCCTCGGCTCCGGTGCAGATGATAAAGGAGCAGTTGCGGGTTCTGGATCCGCAGGGGTCTCTGTGGGGACCGGCGCAGCCGCGCCAGGTCCAGGCGAGAGCTCTGCTTTCACTCCCGGGTCCTCCGGTAACTTCTCCGGGCCGGTGGTGCTCAACCGCACGGTCAAAGTAGATGTGTAGGTGAGCGCCGCCCGGGGACAGTCCAGTGCGGTAGCAGCGGGTACCGATGGAGAGGGTGGTACCGCTGGTGTAGGCCCCGCCGAGGAGCGCTGCCGTCTCAGCTTCTCCAAAGCTTCCTTCTTCTGCTGCAGACGGGTGGTCAGTTCCGTCATTTCCTCGGCTAATTGCCGTCAGTTCATTCCGGAATCAGGGTTGTAGCCGTCAGCCATGGTACCGGGGAGATTCAGTTCCCCGCGCTCCGCAGGCCTCCTTCCCTTGCTCTCCAAGATGGGGTTCTGGCATTCTTCCTCTTGCTCCACCCTTCTGCTCACCACTGGCTTTCTCTGCCCCTCCTTCCGGGGGCGGCATCTTCTTCCAGCACCTCCATACCAAGCCAGTAGATGAACCCCTCGGGGGGTGGGCCATGCATCGGTCGCATAGTTATTCAGGCAGGGACTGCCCAAGACTCTTTGCGGTCTTTTCTTAGGACCTCCCATCTCTTCATGCCCTTCTCCGCGCCAGCGGCCATTTCTAATGTCCATTTTACAGTCTATTAAATTTGGTCTTCTGCACATTTTCAAAAGTTGTAAATGCAAGGCACACAGAACCTGATGGCATCGGGTCTCGTCATCCTGTTCGTGACGCCAAAATTGGGTCGCCCTCGCACACCCAGGGCAGCGGGGTACTCGGTACCGGGCCGGTGTCAAGGTGGGAATGTGTTACAGCAGCGGTGACCCGGTCCGTGGCCCTGGGTGCCCAATATCAATGGCTGTGATGTTAATGGTGTTAAAGTTTATTAGAATAGTTCGTGACGCCACCTGTGGTGTTTGGCAAGTAAGATGTTGAGCCATCGCTGCATGCAGATCCACTGGGACTGATGGTGTGGTGCAGCAAAGATGGTGTAGCTCCCCACAGGTGGAGCTGTAGTCCCAGGGCAGTGTAGGTGCAATGGATGAGGAGAGGCGCAGAATGGTATGGAGGCTGGTACCCAGGTGTAGTGGTGCGGGAATAACTGGAGGACACCAGAGTATGCGGTTCCAAAGCTTTACTCACTGTTTGCAGTTCACTCAACTGCCTGCCTCCGTACCATGTTCTCCAGGTCAGGGCTCCAGCCAACCTCCAGGCAGGATAGGATTCTCCCTTCCACACTCCGCCAACATGTTCCTTACTGAACGACTCCTCCAATGCGCCTTTAGGTGCGAAGCACTCCAGTACTTAGTTACCCTGGAATGCCTCTCTCTAGGTGTTCCTAGTCTTTACTTGTATGACAGACAGCTGTAGCCTGCTTCGGGGACTCCTCACTGCATCCCGGCTCTCTATTCAGTTGCTGTTGTGTCCCAAGTCTGTGATGGGAGCAAGGCGTTAGCGGCTCACTACTCCTCCGATGTCTGTTGCCGGACATAAATATCCAATCAACCTCGGGGACCGGGCCCCGGCCTTTGCGCTCTCTGGACTGGAAGCGTTCTCTATCTTTCTTCAACCAGCTTCCCACCATACTTCTATTCTCCTTCGTTCCAACCTGTTCTATCTCTCTTATGGAAGGTTAGGTTATCAATCTTATCAGTCTCTTTCTCTGGTCTTTCTCGTGCCAGCAGCCCAGATCACTGGGACCTGCTGCAGCACGTCCCTCAGACACCCATCTTCTCTCTTCTCTCTCCTCTAACCAACCAACAAAAAACCCCTAACTCTCACTCTTCCCACTCTTTTATATCATCTCTCTCCACCCGCCTCCCAGCACATCTCGTGTTACGAAGCAGGGTTCCACGAAGGGTGCTCTGCTATCCTGTGTGTGGAATGCAGGTGTGGAGAGTGGTCAGGAGTTCCCACCTTACCTGGATGGTGGGGCACTACACGTTAGGAGAAGGTGCAGTACCTCTTAGTCGACTGAAGCCTCAGGGGCGCCACACATGGTCCCATCCGAAAACATTAAAAAAAAACACCAAACATTTCTCTTACATTACCAATGTAGGGATATAGACCGGGCTGGTGGTATCTCTCTCGAGTCAGGGTCAGAAGTGTCAGGACTATCACCAGTGTTGCCGGGTGAAAGACTTTCTGACTGTAAGAAACCTTTGCACCTGACTGTAGAGGGCGGGTCTGATATAAAAGGGATGGGGAGTGCGAGAACAGGGCCTTTGGCGGGCAGGCAGCGTGGGCTAGAGGAGAAGGTTGACTCCCTCTCTGCAGACCGATGCCAATGAGCAGGCTCAGTTTGCGCTCTTTCATCCCCTGCGCACACAGACTGTTTACATCCAGAGAACACTACTCCTCCTGTCGCTGACATGACTAAGACAAACTGTACTGTACCGCTGACTGCTGCGTGACTATGGTCTCCACTTCGGGTCTTCATTTATCAAAGTGCTGCAGTTACCCACCCGAGCAGTACCTTGTTTCAGGACCACAAGACTACGTGTGGGAAGGCCAGGATACGCCACCTCCGTTAAGAGACAGTGCTTCACCTTTCTCCGGAACCAGTTCGGGAACTTCACGTGTCGCCCACGGCGCCATCGTGGGATTTTCCAGCCTTCTCCGTCCGGGAACCACAGACTGATAAGTTAACCCCCTTATTTGTAATTCTACTATTGCTCTATTACTGCATACACCTTGTTCACCTATATTCCCTTAACCCCTCTCTTCCTGCATGGAGTATTCACTGTTATAACAACCCATAACCTCTTGCTCTGCCTCCTGCTCATCACAACAACCCATGTCCCTGCTAGAACCTTACACCAGCGCTCCTTCGCAGCATCTTGTCCCGATGCCAGCAGCTGCTTTATGCTTGTAATCAGCGCATGGCACGGACGTCATGCGTTGCTTGCAAGCAGGGGCGTAACTAGAACTGATTGGGCCCCATAGCAAACTTTTCAACGGGGCCCCCTCAAAGACAGACCCTCTCAAAGACACACCCCCTTCAAGACACACCCCCTTCAAGACACACCCCCTTCAAGACGCACCCTCTTACCGATAAAGCATATTAGAGTCAATTGTTAACAAACACCACTGCAGAAAAGACTGGGCTGGGCTGGCGCTGAAGAAAAACAATAAAATCCGAGGGCAAGGCAAGAAATCATCAGGCTGGCTGAGTGGCTGGCATTAACTAAGCTGAGACAGTGAGGGCTGCCTGCCTTCCTCCGCGCAACCGACCTCCAGGAACTACATTTCCCAGAGGTCCATGCGGCAGGCAGCTCTGCAGAGAGCTAATAGACAGTGAGGGCTCAGGGAAGGGGTGGGACTGAACTAGTCTGAAGCAATATACTGGCTGCAGGCAGGGAGGCGGGCCCAATATGTGCTTCGCTCTGCACAGTAGGCACAGAAATGCAGCATAGGCTGCAAAATCATTCATAGACAGTGTACATTTTTTCCGCCGGGGCCCCGGATCCCCTACACTACATGCACCGGGCCAGCGGGCCCCCAAGACAGCATTGGCCCCAGCACCTGCCGGAGCGCTGCAGACGCAGTAATGTACTTAATTGCCAGGGGCTGGCTGGCACATTTTAGCCTGGGGGGCAAGCACACAGCAGTGGCCCATGAATAGCGGCCCATCGTTAAAAAGGTTGTCCGATCTTAAGCTACAAGTCTAAAGTCACTAACTATATGTGAATCCTCACATCATGTGCGCTGTGAGGATTCTCTGGTGCTGGCAGTGGGAGCGGGCACTTATGTGATCAAGTATGTGATGTATATATTCCCGGCCTTATTACAACTAGACTGTTTCTGGCCTTGCTCAACAGAGGTGTAATACAGTACGTGGGGCCGAGCAAGGCGAGTTGTCATGTATGCAAATGTGTAACCCCCCAGGGCTGTGGGGTACTCGGTACCGGGCCGGTGTCAGAGGGATGTGTCACAGCGGCGGTGACCCGGTCCGTGGCCCTGGGCGCCCAAATCAATAGTGGTTTGTAGTTAATGAAATGGAATAGTTTGTGACGCCACCTGTGGTGTTTGGCAAGTAAGATGTTAAGCCAACGCTGCATGCAGATCCACTGGGACTGATGAGATGGTGTAGCAAAGATGGTGTAGCTACCCACAGGTGGAGCTATTGTCCCAGGGCAGTGTGGATGTAAGATTAGAGGAGAGGCACAAGCGGTGAGGGGATGGATACCCAGGTGTAGCGGTGTTGAAGATGTTAGTGCGCAAATGAATGGAGGAAACCAGGGCTTGCAACGCTTTACTCACAGTTCGTGGTACACACTGGTGTCCGCTTCCATGCCGTGTCCTCCGGGGCAGAGACTCAGTCAACCTCCCGGGCAAGTCAGGGCTCTCCTCTCCAACACTCCGCCAACATGTACATTTCCTGAACGACTCCACCAATGCACCTTTTAGTGTGAAGCTCTCCAGTACCGTGGTACTCTGGAGTTCCTCCTGTCAGATGTTCCTAGCAATTCTACTCGTATGGCAGACAGCTGTAGCCTCGGTCGGGGACCCCTTTCTCCGGAGTCCTGGCTCTCTATTCAGTTGCTGTTGTGCCCCGAGTCTAAGTTGGGAGTAGTGCATTTACAGCCAACTACCCCACCGGTGTCTGCTGCAGAACCATAAGCATCCATACAACCTCAGGGACCAGGCCCCGGCCTTGCACTGAGAACCTATAGGCAGGGTTCCTCTTACAACCCACCACTCCTCTCTGTTCTCTCTACTCCTTCATTCCGTACTTGTCTCTCTTTCCTATGGAAGCTTAGGTTGCAGTTCTACGTCTTTCTCTCTCTTGTTCCTTTCCCGTGCCAGCTGGCTCAGATCACTGAGGCAGCTGCAGCACTCCTTCTTCTCTCAGCCCCGTCCTCAGACTCTCCTGACTGACTGTCCAGACTCCCCTCAGGCTGACCTCTCAGACTGATCTGTAATTCTAAACCTTCCCAACCTTTTATATGGATCTCAACTCCACCCACCTCCCACCATATCAAGTGTTCCATGCAGGGAACCACCAAGGCACTCCTAATGTCTAGGCGGAGAGAGACACCTCACTGTGGATGTGCAGAACTACCCTGTTGTGTGGGATGCGAATGTTGGAGTGTGGAAAGGAGCTCCCAACTTACCTAGGTGGTGGGGCACCACACCTTAAGAGAAGGTGCAGTACCTCTGTGGCGACTGAGCCTCAGGGGCACCACATACCCCCCCGTTAAACACAGCACGTCCACGGACTGCAAGACAACAAAGTTGACAGTACAGGAACATACAAAATTTTTTTATAATGCTGCATAAACATTTCTTATACTAAACTTCCTAGTATAGGAGGTACTTATTCTTGAACGTTACAAACAATTCTTATTTAACTATCTAAATTTCAAGTCAAAAGTGCAATTTTTTTCTTCTAAGTGCTATTATCTGTGACTCACTATCACTTCAGTATTATTCAGATTTTCCTTCTCTAGTACACATTTATTTTTCTACTTTCACTGTCTCTTCTAGACGCAAGACGCTGACCGCAAGTACCTCGTCCGTCACCTGTCTACTTTCAATTCTTTATTCTTAATTCTGTATCAAAACATTTCTCAATTCTCTGTAAAAGCCATTTCTCAGTTACTAATACTCTTATAAAACACATTATCAACAATAAAACATTTCAAAGATTCTTGTAAGTGCTGGACACCGCTCCCAGCCGGGATTTCTTGCAGTGTCCTTTGAGGTAGACATCATCTTCGAAAAGTGTCCATGCAAAACATCATCTTCGCAAAGTGTCCTTATGTAAAACCAAGAGAAAGCACCTAAAGAGGCGCAAACTATTTACAAGAGAGTTTGTGATACACTCCAAGTTCATGATCATTGTAGTTCAAAATTGAAGAACGCTGCCACTACAAAAATTAAGCAACAAAAGTGCTACCAGAAAAAACATGATAACCAACAAAAATAGAAACAGGCACAACGGTGCAAACAAACCCTCCTGGGTAACGAGATTTACTGTAAATTTTTCTTAATTGTGGTGCCCTCCTGGGGTTCTGGAAGCCGATCTGGGACTGACACCATCCTGATTCTGGTTTCTGGCTAAAGGGCCTTGAAGCTGTGGCAAATGGAACCCATGATGTATCTCAATGCCCATCAACTGTTCCTCCTCGATAGGTGGTTCTGCTGTTCTGGTACGAGGTCTAGCTCCTAGGGCTTCTGCAGCTTGTCGGCTCTGATAAGCAACTACCTGGGGACTTGGCAGTGAAGGGATCCTGAGATCACCGTCCCAAAACGATCCAGACCCCCCTCTTCCCTGAAAACGTCGGATCGGGCGTGCCGGCTCCAACTGTACCCCTAGCAGCAGGGACCTCCTCCACCTCCCCATCAACCCATTAGGAGGGCCAGGGTATATACCTGGTGCCTCCTGGCAGTGTGGCCTCTGCTCCGGCGCAGGCATGATGGCAATGGGCGCTGCCCGGTATGACACCGGGGAGGGCGGTGGGGCCAATGGCAGCCCCTGCTCCGTGGGGGTCGCTGGCGGGACCTGCGCAGCCACGTCAGGTCTGGGCAGGGGCTTCTCTTCCTCCGCTTCAGCTCCCTGGGCTGTGTACAACTCCTCCGGTGGTAGCGGCAAAGAGGGGACAGAGTACGCTGCCGGTGACATGGCAGCGGCTCCAAACTCCATAGGGTCTGCCAGGGAAAGGTCCGGTGCAGCAGCGGCGGGTACCGGTGTCGCGGGTACCGCAGGTGTAGGCCCCTCCTGGGCGCGCTGCAGGTTCAATGTCCATAGCGCTTCTCGCCTCAGTCGCAGGCGGCGCGTCAGCTGGATAATCTCGTCCTCCAGCTGTTGGTGATTCATCCCTGAGATCGGGTCGGAGCCTTCAGTCATGGCGCCAGGGAGATCCTTTTCCCTGTGCTCCGCAGGCCTCCTTCCCTCACTCTCCAAAATGGCGTTCTGGCGTTCTTCCTGCCTCGGCCCCTTCCCCGCCACTGTCTTCTTCTGCCCCTCCTTCCGGGGGCGGCGTCTTCTTCCCGCGCCTCCATACCAAGCTAGTATACGAACCCCTCGGGGGGTGGGCCATGTCGCTGTCACATAGTAATTCAGGCAGGGAAGGCCCAATACTCTTCGCGGTCTTTTCCTAGGACCTCCCATCTCTTACGCCCTTCTTCTCTGCGCCAGCGGCCATTTCTAATGTCCATTTTACAGTCTATTAAATTAGGTCTTCTGCACATTTTCAAAAGTTCAAAGTCTCACAAATTTCAGGCGCACAGAACCCGATGGCATCGGGTCTCGTCATCCTGTTCGTGACGCCAAGTTGGGTCGCCCTCCCAGGGCTGTGGGGTACTCGGTACCGAGCCGGTGTCAGAGGGATGTGTCACAGCGGCGGTGACTCAGTCCATGGCCCTGGGCGCCCAAATCAATAGTGGTTTGCAATTAATGAAATGGAATAGTTCGTGACGCCACCTGTGGTGTTTGGCAAGTAAGATGTTAAGCCAACGCTGCATGCAGATCCACTGGGACTGATGAGATGGTGCAGCAAAGATGGTGTAGCTCCCCACAGGTGGAGCTGTTGTCCCAGGGCAGTGTGGATGTAAGATTAGAGGAGAGGCACAAGCGGTGAGGGGATGGGTACCCAGGTGTAGCGGTGTTGAAGATGTTAGTGCGCAAATGAATGGAGGACACCAGGGCTTGCAGTTTCAATGCTTTACTCACAGTTCGTGGTACACACTGGTGCCCACTTCCATGCCGTGTCCTCCGGGGCAGAAACTCAGTCAACCTCCCGGGCAAGTCAGGGCTCTCCTCTCCAACACTCCGCCAACATGTACCTTTCCTGAACGACTCCGCCAATGCGCCTTTTAGTGTGAAGCTCTCCAGTACCGTGGTACTCTGGAGTTCCTCCTGTCAGATGTTCCTAGCAATTCTACTCGTATGGCAGACAGCTGTAGCCTCGGTTGGGGACCTCTTTCTCCAGAGTCCTGACTCTCTATTCAGTTGCTGTTGTGCCCCGAGTCTAAGTTGGGAGTAGTGCATTTACAGCCAACTACCCCACCGGTGTCTGCTGCAGAACCATAAGCGTCCATACAACTTTGGGGACCGGGCCCCGGCCTTGCGCTGAGAACCTATAGGCAGGGTTCCTCTTACAACCCACAACTCCTCTCTGTTCTCTCTACTCCTTCGTGCCGTACTTGTCTCTCTTTACTATGGAAGCTTAGGTTGCAGTTCTACGTCTTTCTCTCTCTTGTTCCTTTCCCGTGCCAGCTGGCACAGATCACTGAGGCAGCTGCAGCACTCCTTTTTCTCTCGGACCCGTCCTCAGACTCTCCTGACTGACTGTCCAGACTCCCCTCAGGCTGACCTCTCAGACTGATCTGTAATTCTAAACCTTCCCAACCTTTTATATGGATCTCAACTCCACCCACCTCCCAGCACATCCAGTGTTCCATGCAGGGAATCACCAAGGCACTCCTAATGTATTGGAGGAGAGAGACACCTCACTGTGGATGTGCAGAACTAACCTGTCGTGTGGGATGCGAATGTTGGAGTGTGGAAAGGAGCTCCCAACTTACCTAGGTGGTGGGGCACCACACCTTAGGAGAAGGTGCAGTAACTCTGTGGCGACTGAGCCTCAGGGGCGCCACATAAATCACATACCTGCAGTCACACGCCCACCGAATCACGATAGCACTGCGAGCAATGTGAGGATTCACGAGTCTGCAGTCACAGAGTGACTTGTAACTTAAATCTGGACAACCCCTTTAACATGTTAACCTCTGGCTGCTTCATAGGCTATATGCCTACTACTGTATTACCAGAGAGAGCTGTTCAATGAAAAACCTGAAAGTACTGGGATCAGCTCAGATGAGCGTTTCTATTGATCAGACATATTATGCTCATGTATTATTAATTTTAAACTGGATATACATTTTCAGATATGTAGTAAAGCAAAGTATGCTATGCTTCTCATCATTACCTAGGATTTTTTTTTCCAATGCTCTATACTGGTCACACCTGGACCTGCCTACAGAACCTCAGATATCACATATGGAACCATATAAGTTTCAGTTTTAACATAGCCATGAAGCACATTATGGTTTGCTACATGTGTACATGATCAGAACCAGTAGTAGAATGAATTGACAGAACCGTCAGTAGATACATGCAGCACCAGAACCACGGACAAGTAGATAAATGTAGCACCAGAACCCCCATCAGTAGATGAATTCAAGGCCAGAACCACCATCAGTAGATGAATGCAGGGCCAGAACCACCATCAGTAGATGAATGCAGGGCCAGAACCACCATCAGTAGATGAATTCAAGGCCAGAACCACCATCAGTAGATGAATGCAGGGCCAGAACCACCATCAGTAGATGAATGCAGGGCCAGAACCACCATCAGTAGATGAATGCAGGGTCAGAACCACCATCAGTAGATGAATGCAGGGTCAGAACCATCATCAGTAAATGAACGCAGTAACAGAACCACCATCAGTAGATGAATGCAGGGACACAGCCACCATCAGTAGATGAATGCAGGGACACAGCCACCATCAGTAGATGAATGCAGGGACAGAACCACCATTAGTAGATGAATGCAGGGTCATGAATACCATCAGTAGATGAATGCAGCGACAGAACCACCATCAGTAGATGAATGTAACATTAGAACCACCGTCAGTAGATGAATGCAGCACCACGCTTATTACAGTGGTCGATTTCAGTGTTAGAGCAGAGTCCTGCAGTGCGCAGGCGACGGGAGAGGTCCAGCGCCTGCGCACTGCAGAATTCTGCTCTGCCCTCAACAGGGCAGAGCAATGCACTTGTGCCGCAGCCATTACAGGACGGGAGAAGAGGATGTCATCGCATGAAGAAGGGAGGCATCGGACCGGACCGCAACGCCCACCGGACCGCAACACCCACCCCGGTGAGTATAATATAACGTGTTTTTCTTATCTTTCAGGTTACATCGGAGGCTTATCTACAGCATTACAGAATGCTGTAGATAAGCCCCCGATGTCTATGCCAGCAGCTGCAAGCAGAAAAAAAGGGTGACAGATTCCCTTTAAGCTCTGTCACACCTCAGCAATGTTGCTTCACGCGTTTCGCCCTACACTATCATATTAGGGTACATCCATAATATACCCCCTACACCACCCCTCTCCAAAACATACCTCTCCATCCCATAATATCCCACCTACACCGTCCCTCTCCATAATGTTTGTCTCCATAATGTCCCCCCCATACTGCCCCTAGTCTCTATAATGTCCTCCCTCCACACTGCCCGTCTGAACACACACACACACACACACTCACTTACACATACTCATACACACACTCACTTACACATACTCATACACACACACACACTTACACATACTCATACACACACACTCACTTACACATACTCATACACATACACATACTGTTAGGAGTCGGATTCCTGCGTTTACTCAACAGGGATCCAGATCCTCACCTCTCATTGGTCCATCTCAGAGATCTGGAAGCGTGCAGAAGGTTCCGGCTACTATAAAAGGCGCGCATGGCTGTTCCGCCATACGCTAGTATAGTCATACTTGCTGCTGTGTGTATGAGGACGGATGTATGATTCTGGTGACTGACTCATTTGAAACCCCTTCCCTCTGATAGTACGCATGTGAATAGGGACTGAGTTAGTTTCAGCGCCAGCGCTCCTCTGCTTCAACTCGCACAGCTGCTAGCGTCCGACATTGCGCTTGCGCCTTGCCTTTGTCGTTTGGCTGCAGTGTCCACGCCGCGTTGCAGTAGCAGCCTCCTTTGCATTTGCAGTTGCAACACCGCGCACACGGTAGGTCTAGACAGACGTAGTTCCGCCGCTACTCCTGTGACCATATACCTTGTGTGCGTTTTTTACTGAGTTCTGTGACTACAACAGGCTCAGTTATTTGTGTTTGTACTTTTGGCAACTCCGTGAGTTTAACTGAGATTGCTCTGCACACCTGGGTGGAGTTTAACCCTGTGTGCAATTCTGCCATATTGCTCCTGCCACCACCTAGCAGCGGTTATTTCACCTACTGCACGGTGGACCCCGAGCGGCGAACACACTTTATTTATATTTTTGTTTAGTGCGTTCTGCCGTTCCAAACACACACTCACTTACACATGCTCATACGCACACTCACTTACACATACTCATACACACACACACTCACTTACACATACTCATACTCACACACTCATAAACACACTCACACAAACACACTCATACACACACACCACACTTACACACACTCATACACACACACTTTCATACACACAATGCTGTGCGGCTGCCCTTGTGGACTAACACGATGGATTCATTCCCCATACTTTATGCACAGCAAATGACAGTTCTCCAATCTTCAGCAGCTGAGCTCTGAGTCCGGCTCCTCATTGGAGCGCTGCTGCTCACCATTCTTCCCGCCGGCTGCCTTGTCCCCGCCTCTTCTGCTCTGCTCTGCGTCGCCAGCAGCAGTGTAAGGAGGTCGCAGCATGATGACCTCATCACTCTGCTGCACGCTAGGCCACGGAGCAGCAACAACGGTGATGCTCTGCTCTGCCACCCGGCCTAGCCCGCACTGTTAATTGCTCTACCGGGTAGCGCCGATCGGAGCCGGGGATCCGGGCCCCTATATGGGCACGCCAGTGCTTGCAAGTCGAAAGGCAGCTGCCGGAATACTCAATACTCTGCACGCCGGGATTGTGTGCACGCAGTCGGCAGCTGCAGGAAGGTTCCGACTGACACTGTGCTCGCGTACAAAGCATTAAGTAATCCGGCAGCTGCCCTTCGGCTTGCAAGCAGCGCATGATGTAACTGCCATGCGTTGCATACAAGCATAATGCATCTGCTGGCAAGCGAGTAGGACGCTGCGAGGAAACGCCGGGAAGGTAAGTGTAATGTTTTTTTTTTTTTAAATGTTTTCTAATGGGGCCATGCATACCAAGATGGGGGTGGGGGCCAATCATACCAGGTTAAGGATGGGGCCTTGCATTCCAAAATAGGGATGGGACCATGCGTACTAGGGCGAGATGGGAGCCCTGCATACCAGGCTAGGGATGAGATGGCCATGCCTACAAGGCTACAGATACAGGGGACATGCATACCAGGCTAGGAATGAGGAGGCATGTATTCCAGGAGTTGATGAGGGCCATGCAAACCAGGATAGGGATAAGGGGGCCATGCATACCAGGAGAGGGATGAGGGGGCCATGCATACCAGGGTATAGATAAATGGAGCTGTGCACACCAGGATAGGGATGAGGGGGCCATGCATACCAGAATAGGGATGAGTGGGCCGTGCATACCAGGATAGGGATGAGGGGGCCATGTGTATCAGGATGGGGATGAGGGGACCATATATACCAGGATAGGGGATATTAAGTATAGAATTGACATTTTTTGCTTCAGGTTTTTTTTTTTCTAATTTCCTCCTCTAAAACCTAGGTGTGTCTTATGGTCCGGTGCGTCTTAGAGTTCGAAAAATATGGTAGTTGCATTTTCCTGTATTGCCATTGTTATAACGCATATGCAGTTTTCATCTATAGAGCTTCCGCCTATCAAATCAAATGGATAAGATCTCCAAATATAATCCACATTTCCAGCAAAGAAATTGACATGCTGCTAATTTCTAAGATGCAAGTTGGTAGCTAGAGCATGGAGCAGGCTCACCAACCGACCCATACCTAGCAGATAATGGCTGTGACACACAACCAGGACCAGCCTCTAACAATGACGGGTGGAGCGGCTCTGGGGGAATGGAGGGGCACTGGGAAGCACTGAAATAAAAGAAATACCAGAGTAGTGCTTTAATACATCTTACCAATAGATATACCTGACATGTTATCTTTATTCAGACAGTACACTTGCAACACTAACAAATGTATATACTATGTTTATTATATTACACAAATGCCCCAATAAATATGAATAAGGATAAAATCAGGGGCGCGCACAGACTGTAGTGGGCCCCTGTGCAAGAAATTTTTCATCCCCCCACTACTAGCAGCAGATCCGGCAGACTTCCGCACCTCTGCCGCCTAACGGGCACCTTATGGCACCGATCCGGCAAGCCCCATTCATTCTCTATCGAGCTTGCGGCCGGCCGCAGCAAGTGCAGTTGTGCTAGATCCGCGTTACATGATGCCACTAAAATATACAGCGGATATGCTGCGTTTTTTTAGAGCGGGAAAATCTACACAATGTCAATTTTTGCTGCGGATTTTCCCACCGTAGATGTACTGTATATCTAATATTGAGGCTATGCAGGGCTGCATATAATATCTGTAGGGTGCTGCTGGGCTGTATTTATTATTTGCCAGTTGCAGCCTCCAAATAACATATATAGCCCACTAGCCCAGCATTGTCTCTAGTTGTTAATACAGTATATACAGCCCAGCACAGCCTCCAAATAAAATATGGTATACAGCCTAGCATAGCCTTCAGTTAAAATATACAGCCCAGCACAGCCTTCAGGTGATATACACAGCCAAGCACAGCCTCCAGTTAATATATAGAGCCCAGCACAGACTACAGTTAACATATACAGTACAGCAACAGCCAAGCATATCCCCCAGGGCCCCCCCATTCATGAGCAGCCAAGGCCATGCTTCTCCCCAGGCCAGGGGTCCCCTCATTCATGAACAGCCAGGCCATGCTTCTCCCCAGGCCAGGGCCCCCCCATTCGTGAGCAGCCAAGAATCTCCCCCAGGGCCCCCCATTCATGAGCAGCCATGCTTCTCCACAGGGGCCCCCCATTCATGAGCAGCAAAGGCCTACTTCTCCCCAGGCCAGGGCCCCCCATTCATGATCAGCCATGCTTTTCCCCAGGCCAGGGGCCCCCCATTCATGAGCAGCCATGCTTCTCCCCAGGGGCCCCCCATTCATGAGCAGCCAGGCCATCATGCTTTCAGTTCTCCCTAAGGATGGAGCCCCCAAAAATCATGCCTGCCATGCTTCAGTTTTCTCCCCCACGCAAGGAGCCCCCCAAAATCATGCCTGCCTCCTTGGTCCCAGTCCCTCAATCCTCCTTAGCTCCGGTACTCTTACCTTGTGCAGGCAGGCAGGGAAGGCCAGAGTCCAGACCAAGATGATCCACACTGTGTCCACTCCACTCTCCAGTCACAGTGTCTGCACTACGCACATTCTTCCTGACTGAGCTGCTGCTATGGGCAGGGGCACGGCCACACAGACTCAGACAGACACATGATGTCACACACTGACCTGCGGCTGAACTGCAGCCACCGTCTGGCCACATTTGCAAATTGCGTTGTGGCTGACCACTACTGTTGCCGTGCGCGCTGGGTTATGTTCGCCATTTTTGCTGTGTTCATTGTGATTGATCTAGGCTGCTGTGCACACACACAGCAGCCCCGCCCTGCCCCAGGCTTTATATAATTTGTGCACCTGTGTCTGAGCCTGCATCGCCCTTCATCTGTGTTTGCTGGTCGGGCAGTGTGTGGAGGTTTAACCTGAGATGTCTCTGTTCAGACCTGATTGGCCTTTATCTGCACTTGTTTCATCTGGCTTCACTGGAGCGATTCAGACATGTTTCAGGTACATTTGCAATAGATATGGTCTTGCTTTTAAATTCAGGAGGCCATAATGGCACAGTGAATAATAAAAATGTAGAGTAGGACCCCCCACATGAGATTGCCTTAGCACAGCGGGGTGGCTCAATTTATTGATCAATATTTTGCCAAATGTCTCATATTGAATACAGTTAGATGTTAATATGTGCATTGCACTTCATGTTATGCATTCTGACCACCAGCAGCGCTGGCTTCTCTCTTTTTATATAGGCAGTGTGAGTGACAGTCAGTCTGTCTTCCCTCCTCTCCTCCCCCACGGCACTGATGCTGCTGGCTGATCGCTGATGATCTCTCACCTCAGCCCTCAGGGCTGGCTCCTCTGCACTGGGCCGCGCTGGCAGGCAGCCTCAGGAGGAGTCAGACCCCTCCCGTTGCCTCCTGCAGGGGGGCTGCTCTCCTCTCCTCCTTGCTGGCTTTGCGGCGCTCGCGCTCCACAAGTCCACATGGCTAATTTGCATGAATAATTAGCCATGCGGTGCTGGAGGCTGGAGGGGCCCCCTCTCCCCCAGGGCCCCCGTGCAATGATCCGACTGAACGGGCGGTAGGTCCGCCCCTGGATAAAATTAACTCACATAATGGAAAAGTAATAACTCAAAACAAAAAAGAGCAAATACTAAAACAGTATTTCTTTGAATTGAATTATGGTAAAATACAAAAACAAATTAAAAGCAGAGACTACTGCGCAAAATGCGGGGAGCATGGAGACTGACCGACTAAAGTGCATAGTGCAGCTTGATTGATAATTCAGCTGTATAAAACTGCAGGAAAAACTCCTGGAAAAAGGAACAGGTAAGTACAAGAACATGAAGTCCACATAATAAATACACAAACTAAGCACTACTATGACCTAACACAAGGTGACTGGCTAAAAACAGGCACAAATGTGGCCGTCAGAAAAGGCCAGGGCGGATTTGGGAAATAAAGTACTTACAAACAAAAGTGTCAGTCTGAATGTTCTCCATTGTCCCAATGCACGTGTCGTTAAAATTTCATCAGGAGGCGTTTTTTAATTTGTTTTTGTATTTTAATTCCTTTCAAATAAATACTGTTTTGAGCTTGCTTGCTCTTTTTTGTTTTGAGTTACTATGTTTATTATGTACAATCTCATATTTTTTGTCACCGATTTCTGAGACTGATAACTTTTTTTTTGACAGGGTGGGGAATGGTATTGAGAAGCTGTAGTTGTGCTTAATTTTGGGTACATACTACTCATTGGTGCTAATTTTGGGTACATACCACTTCGGATATGTGCAAATTACATTTTTTGGGAGCAGACCCTGCCATGAAAACCACTATGAAAAATACTCAAATGAATCACTATATGCAGCTATATAAAAAAAAACAACTTGCTGTGCACATGCACAGGCCTTTTAGCATCTATTAACCACTTCAGGCTTCTAAAAACACCAAGTGGCTAAAAGAAGCGACTGGTTCATTCCTCTAGTGCAGGGGTGGCGAATCTTTTTCAATCCGAGGGCCATTTGGAAACTTCTACCATCATTTAAGGGCAACACAAAAATGATCACCTTGAAAATCACCCCAGTATATTTAGTCAAACAATTAATTACGGTAACTCACCCTTAATGTGACGGCTGGAGCTGCTTCTCCATCACTGGGGGCTAAATACACTCACTGGCCACTTTATTAGGTACACCATGCTAGTAACGGGTTGGACCCCCTTTTGCCTTCAGAACTGCCTCAATTCTTCGTGGCAGAGATTCAACAAGGTGCTGGAAGCATTCCTCAGAGATTTTGGACCATATTGACATGATGGCATCACACAGTTGGCGCAGATTTGTCGGCTGCACATCCCTGATGCGAATCTCCCGTTCCACCACATCCCAAAGATGCTCTATTGGATTGAGATCTGGTGACTGAGGAGGCCATTTGAGTACAGTGAACTCATTGTCATGTTCAAGAAACCAATCTGAGATGATTCGAGCTTTATGACATGGCGCATTATCCTGCTGAAAGTAGCCATCAGATGTTGGGTACATTGTGGTCATAAAGGGATGGACATGGTCAGCAACAATACTCAGGTAGGCTGTGGCGTTGCAACGATGCTCAATTGGTACCAAGGGGCCCAAAGAGTGCCAAGAAAAAATTCCCCACACCATGACACCACCACCACCAGCCTGAACCGTTGATACAAGGCAGGATGGATCCATGCTTTCATGTTGTTTACGCCAAATTCTGACCCTACCATCCGAATGTCGCAGCAGAAATCGAGACTCATCAGACCAGGCAACGTTTTTCCAATCTTCTACTGTCCAATTTCGATGAGCTTGTGCAAATTGTAGCCTCAGTTTCCTGTTCTTAGCTGAGAGGAGTGGTACCCGGTGTGGTCTTCTGCTGCTGTAGCCCATCTGCCTCAAAGTTCGACGCACTGTGCGTTCAGAGATGCTCTTCTGCCTACCTTGGTTGTAACAGGTGGCAATTTGAGTCACTGTTGCCTTTCTATCAGCTCGAACCAGTATGCCCATTCTCCTCTGACCTCTGGCATCAACAAGGCATTTCCGGCCACAGAACTGCCGCTCACTGGATTTTTTTTCTTTTTCGGACCATTCTCTGTAAACCCTAGAGATGGTTGTGCGTGAAAATCCCAGTAGATCAGCAGTTTCTGAAATACTCAGACCAGCCCTTCTGGCACCAACAATCTTGCCACGTTCAAAGGCACTCAAATCACCTTTCTTCCCCATACTGATGCTCGGTTTGAACTGCAGGAGATTGTCTTGACCATGTCTACATGCCTAAATGCACTGAGTTGCCGCCATGTGATTGGCTGATTAGAAATTAAGTCTTAACACACAGTTGGACAGGTGTACCTAATAAAGTGGCCAGTGAGTGTATATCACAGGTGGTAGGATATACAGTATTTGAGGGGATATACAGCACTTTCGGGGTAAGTGCAGCACTGGGAAATATACACAACACTTGGGGGGCACATACAGCTGTGGGGGATATATAGCACTGGGGGGGACAGGGATCGTCGGGGAGGCTCATAGATCACCGGGGGGGACAGATCGCACAGTGGTGCCACAAAGATCACAGGGGTGGGGCACAGAGATCACAGGGGTGCATATAGCTAGGGGGCACATAGCTTTTTGTGACAGATCACAGGGGGCACTTGGGAGCACAAACATCACAGGGGGTACATAGCAGGGGGGCACATAGATAACATGGGGCACAAAGCTGTGAGCCACAGATATCACTCTAGTAGGGGCCCAGATTGGGGGTGGTCCACTGCTTACCACGACCGGACGATGCAAAGACGAGACGGAGGCAGAATTCAGTTGTAACAGATCCAGGTTTATTGGCCGTCCTCCTGACGACATTAGCCATGCACTGCAGTTCCTTTACAGCTCTCCGTTTCCAGGCCCGGGTACCTTTCACCTTTCCTTTAGTCGTGATGACATCCCTCGTGGATCTTTCGCTGGGGCTGTCCTAGACCAATGTACCGCGAGCGCTTCACCTGCCTGAGGTTGTCTTCCTATCGGTACCCCGGGGCCTCGTCTGTCCTGCGGTACGTCATGTCAGGGCCACCCCCCTGACAGTCTTCTCCTGTCAGTCCCCTGGTCGAGCTCTTCACTGTTCTCCGTCTTCTGTCCTTGAGTCTTCCTCTGCTGAGCTCCTCCCTGGACTAGCCTAGCCTCTGGAACCCCAACCAGTCCTATTTATCTCCTCTCTCACTGGGAATTTCCCTCCTGGGTTCCTATCTCCCCGCCCCCAGCCCTAAGCTGCTGACAAGTCCTGTTTTCATGCTTCCCCCTGCCATCTTGTCGTCAAATCTAGGTACTGCACTCCTATTCCACTTTCCCCCAGCTGTTTCCCTTCTAATATTATAAACGTCCATCTACAGTGCACAAACCTTCCCTTCTCCCTTCAGTCAAGTTCGTCCGTCAAGTCACCTTTCCCACACTCCCCCTTCATTTGCCTATTGTCATCCCCGACAATCGTACTCCCAACCTACGTCATCCTGAAGCTTGCCCACTGTCTGTTGTCGGACCGGTTGTTGGGCCAAACTCGCCACACGCGGGGGCCGAACCAAACCGGGAGCACCATGCTCCGAGCAGCCTACTGCTACTCGCCGGCGCGTACAACACGTGACAACTTCTTTCAGGTTGGCGAGGTCCACCCGGACTACTCTACGGCGTGTACCTCCCACTACTCTCCCCTTCTGTTACCTTCAACTGTCCGGAACGCCATGACCGAGGCTTTTCGCCTACCAGGCCATCTTTAGCACCTGCCTATCCTTTTGGGGTGTCCGTGGTGTCAGGGACCTGACTGATGGACCACTGCCTGGTTCACTCTCTCGTCTGTTTGTCCATCAAATTAAAAAGAGTCATGGTCGGCGTTTTTATCCTACCCTGTACCTGGGACCTGTTACACATTTTTATACATACTACACATTAAATCAACTTGCTAGTATACCGTTACCTCTACTTTAATAACAGTATGAGTTACTCAACAGGAGTAACCCCTTTTTCTTGTTGTTTTTTTTTTTCCTTTCAACACAACATTTTAAAACAGAACAGGAATACTCCCCCTTCCTTTGACATTAGCACTTTCTCCCCCACATCCCCGCTAGGTCAGGAGAAAACAATAATCAACAAAAAACATAAAAACATTTTCCTTCACTGGAACACAAAACAGTCCTCTAGGCCTGCACAACAGAGCATCAAAATCCCGGTAGTCCGGGTCATCTCCTGATAGCCGGTGTTATGCCGATAGTAGGGGGCTCCACAGCCGTGGAGCTCCCGGGATGCTGGGAGTGTCTTTGAGGGTCCCTATTTTTTTTACGGGGGTGCGTGGCCTTCGGGTTCGACGATCACGGCTACCGCATAATAGCCGTGGGGACAGTACTCTTTATAGTATGACACCAAGTCCCCCTCCCGCAAAGCCCGGCCGTGATGGATAGAAGTCACGTTAAGATATACCTTTTGGCCGGTTGCAAGGTCTCGAATGAACCCGTATCCCTTCTCCAGGTTGGTATACATGAGCTGCCCGGTGGATCGGGAAGCCGCCATGCCAACCTCTCCTTTTTGATGGAGCAGGCTCCAGATCTCCTGTTCTCAGGCCTTCTTCTTCTCCATGACCTCCGCAACCCATACGGAGGGTCCGGTGTAGGCCGCGGAGTCCGGTGGGCGGGACGCGGCCGGGGTCGAGAACGGGGCAGGGGCTGCCACAGATTCCGGTGGCCCAGCAGCCGCTGGGGCCGGGCGATGGGCAGGAGCAGCCACGGGGCCCGGTGGGTAGGCCGCAGAGCCCGACAAGCAGGCCGCAGTTGACTCCGGGAGTGAAGTAGTAGCAACCGGAGTCACAGACGGGGCCGGAGTGGCAGCAGGCTTTGGTGGCTAGGCCACCGCCTCAAGATGGAATGTGGCAGGGATGGCCATAGGTGGGTTCCGCACCAGCAATACAGAACGTGGCGCCGCCGGGTGGGGTGTCTCGGGGATGCAGACAGAGGCGTCGCTCAGCCCGGCGGAGGCCACAAAGGCCGCAAAGGCCTCCGCAGCCGGGCTCGCTGGGAAGCAGGAGGCCGCGCAGGAAGGCCGCGTAGCGGGGGTCGGTCGCGGAGCCGCCGGCTGGGCCGGGGGACCTCTCACCTTCCCCGGCGCCGCGGCCTCCGGCAGGCCACCCCGCAGCTCCTCCCGCAACCTCCGATCTTCACCCCACCGTCCAACAGGGCTGGCCTCCAGGCTCATTGGTCCCGCAGGGAGGCTCCCAACCGATGTCTTCGGCGGCTGCTCCAGCAGGGCCCGCAGTCGCTCCTCTTCTCCAACCGATGTCTGGGGTGCTGTCAGTGGCTCCCAGGGGCAGGTCTCCCGATGAGATTTGACCTCTTGACGCCACCACCATTCCAGGCATCCGAGACCGCGGCAGCTGCAACGTCGCATCCCGTCCGGTGTACAGCAGTCGAATGGCACCAAACAGCCGTAGCCGGTCTTCCCACCTGGGCCACTCCCGTTCTTGGGTGGGGCGGTGGTCGGCTTCTCCACCCATCTTCCTGGTTCCAGCATGAGGGGGCAGATTTGATGTAACCCCAGATTGTCCAGTACAGCTGCAAACGCCTGTGCCTCTTCAAGACGCTGGAATATCACAGCCATTTTGTCCGGCTTTTGCACCGCCCCGGATCCTCTGATGACAGATTAGGAACAAAGTCTCAAATTTGTAATCCACAGGTGAGCAATTCAAGTCCTTTTAGGTACTTCTGCGGCAGGCCTGCCGCTGAAGGTCGAGTATTGGCGGCAGTGATCCTGCCGACTACGCCAGATGTAGTAGGGGCCCAGATTGGGGGGTGGTCTGCTGCTTACCACGACCGGACGATGCAAAGACGAGACGGAGGCAGAATTCAGTTGTAACAGATCCGGGTTTATTGGCCATCCTCCTGACGACCTTAGCCATGCACCGCAGTTCCTTTACAGCTCTCCGTTTCCAGGCTTGGGTACCTTTCACCTTTCCTTTATTCATGATGACGTCCCTCGCGGGTCTTTCGCTGGGGCTGTCCTAGACCAATCTACTGCCAGCGCTTCACGTGCCCGAGGTCGTCGTCCAATCGGTACCCCCGGGGCCTCGTCTGTCCTGCGGTATGTCGTGTCAGGGCCACCCCCTGACTGTCTTCTCCTGTCAGTCCCCTGGTCGAGCTCTTCACTGTTCTCCGTCTTCTGTCCTGAGTCTTCCTCTGCTGAGCTCCTCCCGGTACTATCCTAGCCTCTGGAACCCCAACCAGTCCTATTTATCCCCTCTCTCACTGGGACTTTCCCTCCTAGGTTCCTATCTCCCCGCCCCCCATGACTAAGCAGTTTCGGAGCCCTAAGCTGCTGACAAGTCCTGTTCTCACGCTCCCCCCTGCCATCTTATGGTCAAGTCTAGGTACTGCACTCCTATTCCACTTTCCCCCAGCTGTTTCCCTTCTATTATTATAAACGTCCATCTACAGTGCACAAACCATCCCTTCTCCCTTCAGTCAAGTTCGTCCGTCAAGTCACCTTTACCACATCACAGGGGTGCACATAGCTGGGGGCACAGAGATCACGGGGGGCATATAGCTAAGGGGCACAGATCACGGGAAAAAAATCACAGGGGGCACATAGATCACAGCTGACACAAAGCTGGGAGCCAAACATATCACAGGGGTGCACATAGCTGGGGGCATATAATAATAATAATTTTTATTTATATAGTGCCAACATATTCCGTAGCACTTTACAATTAAGCGGGGACACATACAGACAATAAATTCAAGTTAAGACAATTTAAACAGTGACATTAGGAATGAGGTCCCTGCTCGCAAGCTTACAATCTACAAGGAAATGGGGGGACACAGTTGGTGAAAAGTGCTTGTTATTTCAGGTCTGGCAATTATAATAAATAGGGATTTTCATATAAAGCTGCATGATCCAGTCATCAGCCCGTGTGTTTAAGTGCAATAGTCAAGTATCAAGTGCAGTTATCGTGTGCATGGAGGGTGTGGAGACAGATAAAAAGTAGGGTCCAGATTCAGAATAATATTTGGAAGGAGGGAACAGGGCAAAGTTAGTTTACTGAGTAGTTGATGTGGTAGGCTTGTTTGAAGAGATGGGTTTTCAAAGCGAGGTCGGGGCTAGGTATCAATCTGATCGTCTGGGGAAGTGCATTCCAGAGAGCTGGTGCAGCATGAGAGAAGTCTTGGAGACGGAGGTGCGAGGTTCGGATTACGGGGGATGTTAGTCTTAGGTCATTTGTAGAACGGAGGGCACGTGTAGGGCGATAGACAGAAATGAGAGAGGAGATATAAGGCGGTGCAGAACTGTGAAGAGCTTTGTGGATGTGAGAAATGAGTTTATACTGGACCCTGTAGCGAATAGATAGCCAGTGTAATGACTGGCACAAGATGGTGGCATCGGTGAAGCGGCAGGACAGAAATATGACCCTGGCTGCTGCATTCAAGATGGATTGGAGAGGAGAAAGTTTGGTAAGAGGGAGACCGATCAGAAGAGAGTTGCAGTAGTCCAGACGAGAATGAATAAGAGCGACGGTAAGAGTCTTAGCAGTTTCAAAGGTGAGAAAAGGTCGGATTCTGGAGATGTTTTTAAGATACAGGTGACAAGAGCGAGTGAGTGATCGGATATAGGGAGTACAGGAAAGTTCGGTGTCGAATATGATCCCAAGACAGCGGGCATGCTGCTTGGGAGTTATGGTTGAACCCTCCAGGGTTATTTTGATGTTAGGTAGAGTGAGGTTAGTAGAGGGGAGAAACACAAGAAGTTCAGTTTTGGAGAGATTTAGTTTCAGATAGAGGGAGGACATGATGTTAGAGACAGCAGACAGACAATCCTTGGTATTTTGAACTAGGGTAGGGGTGATATCAGAGGAAGAAGTGTATAATTGGGTGTCATCAGCATAGAGATGATACTGGAACCCAAATCTGCTGATTGTTTGTCCAATAGGGGCAGTGTATAGAGAGAAGAGAAGGGGGCCTAGGACTAAGCCCTGCGGGACCCTGATAGTAAGGGGACGAGGAGAGGAAGAAGAGTCGGCAAAAGATACAGTGAAGGAGCAGTCAGAGAGGTAGGAGGAGAACCAGGAGAGGGCTGTGTCCTTGAGGCCTATAGAGCGGAGCATAATGAGGAGGAGCTGGTGGTCCACAGTGTCAAATGCAGCAGAGATCCTGGAGAATCAGCAGGGAGCAATGACATTTCGATTTAGCTGTTATTAGTTCATTAGAGACTTTAGTGAGGGCAGTGGAGTGTAAATAGTGGAAACCAGATTGTAAGGGGTTGAGAAGAGAGTTATCCGAGAGATAGCGGATTAGACAGGAGTGGACCAAGCGTTCCAGGAGTTTAGAGATGAAGGAAAGGTTTGAGACAGGTCTGTAGTTAGCAGTGCAGTTCTGGTCCAGGGATGGCTTTTTAAGTAAAGGGGTTATGATGGCATGTTTAAATGAGGAGGGAAATATACCTGAGGAAAGAGAGAGGTTAAATATTTTAGTTAGGTGAGTGGTGACCACTGGTGAGAGAGACTGCAGGAGATGTGAAGGAATGGGGTCACTGTTGCAGGTTGTAGGCCGAGCAGAAGCGAGGAGCTTGGAAACTTCTTCTTCTGAAACAGACTCAAAGATGTCTAGTGAGCTTGAGCTGCGGCAGGGAAGGGGATCCAGGCACTGAGTATATTGGGCTGAGATATCCTGATGGATGTGGTTGATTTTTTCTAGAAAATAAGTGGCCAGATCCTCACCGCTGAGGTTGGTGATGGGGGCCTGTACTTTACGTTTCAGGTGGGAGTTTAAGGTTTCAAAAAGTCATTTTGGGTTGTTGGATAGTGAGGTGATGAGGGTGGTGAAGTAAGATTGTTTGGCCAGATGAAGGGCAGAGTTACAGGTTTTGAGCATGAACTTATAGTGGATGAAGTCTTCTGCTAAGAGAGATTTTCTCCACTGCTGCTCTGCACACCTTGACCAGTAATGAAGAAAGCGTGTTTGCATTGTGTGCCAGGGCTGCCGTTGTCTGTGTCGGGTCTTTCTGCGTGTAGAAGGTGCTGCATCATCTAGGGCATTCTTCAGTGTATTATTGAAGTGTGACACTGCTAAGTCTGGACAGGAGAGGGAGGAGATGGGGGCTAAAGATGTGTGGAGATTGTCTATAAGCGGCTGGGTATTAATGGTACGTGTATTCCAATAAGTGTGGTAAGTGGGGGTGTCCCGGGTGAGGAGACAATTCTTGACAGAGAAGGAAAGAAGGATGTGGTCCAAGAGCGGGAGAGAGGAGTTAGTAAAGTCGTGCAGCGAGCCGGGACGGGAGAAAACCAGGTCCAGAGTATACCTGTCCTCATGTGTAGGAGAATTAGTAAACTGTGAGAAGCCGAATGAAGAAGTTAGAGAAAGAAGATGAGAGACAGATTGGGAGAGTGGATCATTGATGGGGATGTTAAAGTCTCCCATGATGAGGGTGGGGATGTCACAGTATAGAAAATGAGTAAGTCAGGTGGCGAAGTGGTCTAGAAACTGGCGGGAGGAGCCTGGAGGGCGATAAACAACCGCCATTCGTAAGGAGAAGGGCTTAAAGAGTCTGACGGCGTGGACTTCATAGGAAGGAAATGTAAGTGAGGGAACTGGGGGGATGACCTGGAAAGCACATTGTAATGAAAGGAGCAAACCAACACCTCCACCCTGTCTGTTCTCAGGTCTGGCGGTATGTGAAAATTTCAGCCCACCAAACGAGAGAGCGGCAGCAGCGGTGGTGTCTGAATGCTGGATCCAGGTTTCTGTAATAGCCAGGAGGTTAAGGGAATTAGAGAGGAAAAAATCGTGAATGTAAGTTAGTTTGTTACACACAGACCGTGCATTCCAGAGCGCACATTGGAAAGCTGGAGGGCACAGATCACAGGGGGCATAGATATCACATGGGGAAACAGCTGAGGGGGCACATAGATGGAGGGCACAGAGATCACAGGGGGCATATTGCTGAGGTGGCACAGATCACAGGGGGGCACATAGCTGGTGGGCACAGATCACAGGGGTTATATAGGTGGGGGGCACAAATCACATGTGGAAACATAGCTGGGGGCACATAGATCACACGGGGCATATAGCTGGAGGGCACAGATCACAGGGGGCATAGATATCACATGGGGAAACAGCTGGAGGGGCACATAGATGGAGGGCACAGAGATCACAGGGGGGCATATAGCTAGGGTGGCACAGATCACAGGGGGTATATATAGGTGGGGGGCACAGATCACATGTGGAAACATAGTTGGGGGGCACAGATATCATGGGGGGCACATAGCTGCATAGCTGGGGAGCACAAAGCTGAGGGGCACAGATTACAAGTAGAAAAGCACACAGCTGCCAGCACAGAGAGCTGCGGGCACGCACAGAGATTGCTGTGGACTCTCTGGCAGCATCTCCTCTTCCGGGACAAGTGGATGGGAGAGCATTGGGCGCTAATCCCGCCCACCCAGACGCTAACCCCGCCCACCCAGATGACATCATCATTCATGTGCAGGGCAGGGAGCATTTTGTAATGAACGCTGCTTGCCATGCACTTGGGGGTTAAAGGGCCGGCAGCTGACAGGATACAGCTGCCGCCTGAGCATTGGAGACTCCAGGGACTTGCCCATGGGCTGCATGAAAAGCCACTGCAGGCCGCATGCGGCCCGTGGGCCAGAGGTTCCCCACCCCTGCTCTAGTGTTTTCCTCTTGGAAGATGCCCGAACATCTTTTGTTGTGTTTTACCATAGTTTTTACTTAAAAATACAAGCAGTTCCCTCATTATTTAATGGAGAGAAGAAAAACACAGAAAATGACAGTCAAGAAGATGTGACAAAAAGAACGGGAAAGCGCTAAGAAACCGACGGCTATAACCTTGAAAATACAATTGATTGCTATACTAAGTTTGGTGATGTAGTAATGTACTTATGGTGGCTCTGGTGATGCATTCATGTATTGATGGTGGTTCTGGTGATGTATTCATGTACTGAAGATGAGTCTAGTGTATTTATTTACTGATGGTTTTCAAATGCATTCATGTACTGATGGTAGTTCTGGTAACACATTAAATTACTAATATTCTAATGTACTGATAGTGGTTTAGGTGATGTATTCATGTACTGATGGTGCTCCTGGTGAAATATTTATATACTGATGGTGGTTCAAATGACCTATTATTTATTTACTGATTATGATTCTCGTGTCTTATTTATGTACTATTGATGGCTTTGGCTGTGTGCACACGCTGCGGAAAAGGTGCGGATTCATCCGCGCGGATTTTGTACAATCCGCAGGTAAAACCGCAGGTCAAAAGACCTGCGGTTTTACCTGCGGATTGCTCTGCGGTTTTGCCCTGCGGTTTTTCATCTCCTCAATGGAGGAGATGGCAAACCGCAGGAGAATCCGCAGAAAGAATTGACATGTCAATTCTTTCTGCGGATTGAAAACCGCAGATAATCCGCGCAGAAAATTCCGCACCGTCTGCACTGCGGTTTTTGATTCCCATAGGGAATCATTGTACTGTACACCGCAGCAGAAACTGCTGCGGGTCCGCAGCAGCCAAAACCGCTGCGGAACCGCAGCAAAATCCGCAGCGTGTGCACACAGCCTTTGGAGTTCTATTTATGTACTGATGATGATTTTGGTTTCATATTTATGTACTGAACCATTATCGCTATATGAATACACCACCAGAGCCTTGAGTGGTACATGAATACAGACCAGAGCCATGATTAGTACATGAATACAGCACCAGAACAACAATCCCTACATGAATGTCACCGGAAGCACCATCAGTACAGTACAGACCCCAGTTGTTATTTTTTACTTTTGCTGGTATTTGTGGGTGAAAAACAATTTTAGCGTAAGTAGTTGTTAGAGCTTGTTACCTGACCCATCATAGATGGAGGGGGTGCATTAGAGGTCTTGTTACCTTAGTCTCTTGTCAATTCCTTTGCTTGGTGGCTGAGGGTTGATCGGGTGGGGGTCACTAATGGCTTCATCTGCCTAGGGCACCAAAATACATTGTCTCTTCCCTGCATTATGTTATGTCTGTATACAGTATAAGCGACCAGACAATTGTAGGGCCACATCTCCTAAGGGGACTAATAAATGCAGTGGAAAGTAAAAAAAAAAGCAAAAAAAAAGCATAAAAACAAATTCAAATCACCTCCCCTTTTCCTCTATTGATAATTAAGATAATATAAAATATTAAAATTACCCATATGTGGTGTCGCCACACACATAAAAGACCAATCTGTCAAAGTATTAAAATAATTAACCTGATCAGTAAGCACTGTAAGCAAAATAAAATTAAAATTGCGTTGTTTTTTGTTGTCACAATAAAGTAAAAAATGCAGTAAGAAGCAAACAAAATATCATATCTATCCCAAACTGTTGTTTTGCCCCACAAAAAAAACAAAACAAAAAAAAGCTCTCAGAGGTCTATCGACTAAAGATTGATGAAAATGTATGGGTCGTATGGAAAATGGTAACACAATCAAAAAAAATATTTTTACAAATTTCAGATTTTTTTTCATCATTAAAATAATAAAAAAAATGGACAAATGAGGAGACACATATTGCATCATCATTTTTACCCCACAATGTACGCCGTAAAAAGTATTTCCAAAAAACAATGTCACAATTTTTTTTTCACAATTTTATTTGCACTTGGAATTTATTTTCTCATGTCCAGTACCCTATGTGGTAAAATGAATGGTGTCATTCAAAAGTACAAGTTGTCCCGCAAAACATCAAACCATCATACGTCTATATGGATAGGAAAATAGAAAAGTTATGGCTCTTGAAAGAAGGGGAGGAATAAACGAAAAGGAAAAAAATGGAAATTGACCATGTCGGAAAGGGGTTAAAGTGGATCTGTTACCAAATTTAATATTACAAAATCCATAAATTAATACACAGATCTCTTACCCACCAAACCTGATTAACAGCATCTGTTTCCCTCCTCCCTTCTGTGCTGAGATCTCACACTGTTCAGTGTAAGCTGCAGCACTTTTCGGTTAAAATCTCCACAAAATGGTTGCACGTAGTAAAATATCTCAGTCCAAGGACATACTTGCATCCAAGAAAGAAAAAGATCAACAGCGCTTCATCTTCATTAAAGAATTGTATTCATGCCTGAAGAATAAACACTACTTTTTTCTACTTTTTTCTTACAAGCTGCAGCTGTCAGGATGGGTTTACAGAGACTGAATTCCCTTGGACTCATGATGAGCCCTCTCTCACTCTTCTGCTAATTTTAATATCAGGATTATACAACCATTTTTAAATTATTTTTTTAACGTAAGTACACCAACTTCATCAGGTCTTAGATATCTATTTAATAACATATGCAGTTCGTATTGTGAAATCTTGTGACTAATCTACTTTAAAGGCTGTCTGGTTTGGCAAACTTCTAAAACTCCTATATGGGAATTCTGAGTTTGTAAAGTGGAGGTTTTTTATGTTTTTTTCGTTTAGCTAAAGTTAATATGTCTTTTTGTAGGGAGGGTTCAAATTAATTAATTAATTATGTATTAATCAGACAGCCCACTGATTTAAAGGGAATATGTCACCAGGTTTTTGCTACCTCATATGAGAGCAGCATGCTGTAGGGAAAAAGACCCTGATTCCAATGATGTTTCATTTAGATTACTGGGTGCAGCGGTTGTGATACAATCAGAGTTTTCTTTGCTGTAGAGGTAGCAGAGCTCATGAAGCTAACCCCACCCAAACCACAGCTTTTTGGATATTGACAGTAAGCTGCAGTGCTAGTCAGTGCTGGGGTTGTGGGTGGATCAGGAGGCCTAAGGCAACTAGTCCAGCAATGATAAAAACACTTTATCTGCTGCTTATAAAACACTGATTGTATTGAAACAACAGCACACAGACTCATAAGTGACACATTCCTGGAATCGGTGTCTCAGCCCCTAACTCATTCTGCCCTCAGATTACATAGAAAAAAAAACAGCTGACAGATTTCCTTTAATTAAAAACTGTGTAATACCTCATTTCTCCTGCGGGTGTGCTGCAGGGAGATCAAACAGTTGCTGCCAGGTTATTCCACAGACTGCACCCGAGAGCTAGGGATCCTGACAGCATGTCAAACTATGATTAGGTTTGTTTTTTTTTCTATAAGTATCTTCTAATAAAACAGAATAGTTGACTATTACCTACCTCCTCAGAAAATCTGCTCTTTTATTAATATTGGAGCCAGCACTATGAATCCTCCCAGCTTTTCTATCTAGAAAACATTTCTCTTTCTACTCTATTTAGATAAACGTTAATGTGACATTTCTAATGTGTCCAATTAAAGAACCAGAGACGATTCCTATTAAGTTGCTGTACGTTGAAGCGAATGCAGAAGTCGCTGATACTCTCAACGCCGCTTGTTCTTCCAGTGTACGAGGATGCATCTATTTATAATAATCTGGAGGAGGAAAATACCTGTGCCACTTTAAAGATACATTTGTGCTTGTCAGCTTTTCATTTTGTCCCCAATTATTGTGAAGCTGTATTGTTTCCTCCATGTAATCCCTCATAAATGCCGACCGTCTCTTAGTTATACACAATTTCTCACCGCCTTTCCCTTCATTTATTTCCCTTCCTTTGAGCGACTCGAATATTTACGTATATTACGCTTAACTATAATCTTAGGAAATTAGTTCTAAATCCCTTTCTTAGAAGTTCTCATATTCCCAGTGACTCATTTTACACCATTGTACCAGAACTATTAAGTAGGTGTTGTTAACACCGATGTTCTGTGATGTGTCCCCCGGCAGTTGTGCTTCACTTTTCTACTTAGTAACTCAAAGAAATTGTTTTCGGCAAATTATTTTTAAGCGTATAGCAGCAGATAAAGAAGTTGTGTCCAACGACCATCAGCAAACCTCACCGATTATAATAATTACACCAATAGTGTTGAGATGAAATTATAACTTTTAATATGAATATTAAAAAATAAAACACAATTACTATGACACTCAAGTAAGAAAAATAACAAACCACATAAACATAAAACAGTAACAAGCCCTTTATGGCGTTATGGAATGGGAAGACAGGAAAGGAATGGTGTTCCATATACCGTGCATCGAGCAGAGGTGTAGCTACAGGTCCAGCTCAGGGGGCTAAACATCTCAGTGGGTCTCTAACCAGGTAATGCTGACTACAACTGGCACACCCTAATTGTGGGTATAGGGGAACCTCAGAAGATGAGGGAGCTGTTACTGAAAACAAGTCTCTATACAAAGACCAACACTGATGTTACTGACATATAGTGACCATATAATGGTAGACAGTGCACCAGTGCTGCTGAACATGTTAGAGATTATAGTACAGTTATAGATGGTGACGTACAGCTGATATTCTTTCATTCACTTTTCCCACCTTTTCCATCTGGCCCAGACCAACAAGACAACTTCTCCAGCCAGGACTCGGGTGCAGTGATTACAAAATAGTCACATATGACTTTCCACATTTAAGCCCGTCCCTATCAATAGCCAACCTGTACAAACCCCTCATCCTGCTCATACCCCAATACTGAGCCGCCACTGCTGTTTTATGCGTCCATTTTATTGCAGCTGATTTTTTGCACAAAACAGGGATTCTTTAACAACCCCACATAATAATGCCCACTACTATGCTCCTTGCAAAATAAATTCCTCCTTTGTGCCCTTTAGATGGTAAAATTGCCCCTAAAATATATTAATGCCCTGTACAAGTGAACCACAAAGTGTCCACATTATTGCCCTAGAAAGTAACAATGCAACATGTGCACTTTTGTCGGTCACAATACTCTGAGTGCTTCAATAATTCTCATTAAAGGGAATCTGTCACCCCTTTTTTCAAATATGAGCTGCCGGTATCCACATCAGGGGTTTATCTACAGCATTCTGCAATGCTGTAGATAAGCCCCCGATGTAACCTGAAAGATAAGAAAAAAGTTTATTATACTCACCAGGGGGGACGGTCCGGTCCAATGGGTGTCGCGGTCCGGCGCCTTCCATCTTCATACGATGCCGTCCTCTTCTTTCCTTCCTGTCGTGGCTCCTGCGCAAGCGCACTGCTCTGCCCTGTTGAGAGCAGAGCAGAGTCCTGCAGTGCGCAGGCGCCGGAGAGGTCAGGCGCCTGCACACTGCAGTATTCTGCTCTGCCCTCAACAGGGCAGAGCAGTGCGCCGGAGCTACGACAGGCAGCAAAGAAGAGTATGCCACCGTTAGAAGAAGGTAGGCACCGGACCGCGACTCCCATCGGACCAGACCGCCCCCTGGTGAGTATAATCTAACTCTTTTTTCTTATCTTTCAGGTTACATCAGGGGCTTATCTACAGCATTACAGAATGCTATAGATAAACCCCTGATGTGGATACCGGCAGCTCATATACGAAAAAAGGGGTCACAGATTCCTTTTAAATGCCTATGTAACATTTAATAACGTCCCTTAAGTCCCTATATGTACAGCTCCCCTTATACATTATGATGGACCCACAGCTCCCTTATGATTGGTCCAAAGGTCCCATATACACAGTATCATGGGACCACAGCTCACCCATACTCAGTATGATGGACACACAGCTCCCCTATACACAGTGTGATATCCCCACTGCTCCCCTAGACACAGTATAGTGAACTCCACTGTAGTCCTCACACTGTATGATGTCGCCCAAAGTGTATAGTAGCCCCCACACTGTATAATGGCTCCCACAATTGCCCCCTCACTGCTTAATGGTTCCCACAGTAGCCACCACACTATATAATGACCCCCAAGTAGTCTCAACGCTTTATGAGGGTCCCCACACTGTATGAGGGCCTACCACAGTAGTCATGAATGGCCCCATATTAGCTCTCACACTGTATAATGGCCCTCCTTAGTAGTCCCAAACAGTATTATTTCCCCAGTATGTTTTACAATATATAATGGCACCCACAGCAGTCCAAACAACGTATGATGGCACTCACAGAAGTCCCCAAACTGTATAATGGCCGCTCATTAGGTCTCACAATGTATAATGGCTCCCACAGTAGCCCCACACTGTATGGTGGCCCCCAAAGT
This sequence comes from Dendrobates tinctorius, assembly GCF_039654945.1. Taxonomy (NCBI): domain Eukaryota; kingdom Metazoa; phylum Chordata; class Amphibia; order Anura; family Dendrobatidae; genus Dendrobates; species Dendrobates tinctorius. Next base: position 17,930,511 of record NW_027361689.1, on the reverse strand, counting down.
AGGCTTCAAACTTTATAATAGCCCCCACATTAGCTCCACACTGTTTTAGAGCTGTTATATCCTTGTGAACTACAAATACTCCCACTTTAACAAGGGCAGTACACAACCTATCATATATACAGCTTGGCCAAGGAGTTCTTAATGGCTTCCCGATGCATTTTCTCCAAAATTGATTTCAAAATTGATTTATAAGGGGAGTATACCAGGACAAAAATGCCTCAGTAGGTTGGGTCTATTCTGATAGTTGAGGAACTCAGCATGTGGTAAAGTCTAACTTCTTATAAGCATTATAGCAGTACTTATGATTTTCACTATTTTTGGATTCCTGCTTCCATTTTTTGTTTCTACTAACAAGGCTAGGCATATGTTTGGTAAGCTTTACACTCAGGCTGGAGTCACACTAACCAGCGCAAAATACGGTCCGTAGTTTACATGCGTAATACGGATGAATGACCCCTAAATAGTGCTCCGTAGGTCATCCGTAAGCCAGGTGCGGTCGCGTATTTTGCGCATGTCTGCCTCCGTATGCAATCCGTATGGCAAGATTTTCTCGCAGCCTTGCAAAATGGACATTTAACGGTTTTGAGGCTTACTAACTATTTAAATAATTATCCTGCACCCTATTTATACACTCAGAAACAGGTGGCTGCCTCCATTCTGTCCATTTGTGAGCTTGCTTTCACGAGGTGTGTTGGTGTTCTTTGTGCAACATGGCAGATGGTCTGAGATTCAATACAACTGAGCAGGTTCTCTTTAACTGGCTTTTGTCACGGCGCTTTGGGCAACCATACCCAGTGATAGTGGATCCGCGGAGGAGGAGACGCATGTGGGTCCATCCACTTTTGAGGCAACGACTCACAAGAGGTCATTTTCACCGCCTCTATTCTTCTCTGCGGGAGCATCCTGAGAAATTTTACCAGTACTGTCGCATGAGCATTTCCACATTTGATCGACTCTTGGAGACAGTGCGCCCTGGGATCACCTTTCAGGACACAAGGATGCGCAAAGCCATATCTGCAGAGGAGCGACTTCTACTCACAATACGGTATGTACTACACAACCACATTCTCTATGTTCATAATGTGTGTGCTAAAGTATGTTTGTTTGCCTTCTTTGACAAAGTTTTATGCCCTCATCTTACTCCAAATATGTTTCAACTTACACAGCAGAATGTTAGCTCTAATATGTACTGCATATCACTTAGTCATTGTGGAACCAAATATGTGTGTGTTATTCTATCTCAATTCCTCCCAAGTTTGGTCGGCATGTAACTGATGTTTTTGGACTTTAGGCATTCTAAACTTATCAATTTATGTTGTTCTACAGCTTCCTGTCCACTGGCCTGTCTTATGCCGCCCTCCACCATGAGTTTCTCATTGGAAGATCAACCATTTCAGGCATAGTGAGGTCTACATGTACAGAAATCTGGACAAGACTCCATCAAGTGGTCATGCCCGAGCCCAGGATGGAACACTGGTTGAGGATATCAAGGGACTTTGAGGAGGACTGCCAGTTTCAAAATTGTATTGGGGCCCTGGATGGCAAACATATCCGGGTGCGTAATCCGCCGAACTCTGGCTCCCAAATCTTCAATTCTAAACAATACTTTTCTGTTGTATTGTTGTCTCTGGTAGACCCTGAATACAAGTTTAGAATTGTTGTCATTGGGGCCTATGGAAGGACGGGAGACTCTAGAGTCTTCAAAACTTCCATAATGGCTCGGCAGCTACGCACCAACTAGTTGGATCTACCACCACCACGCCAGCCACCAGGCTCCCCTGAAGAATCAGTCCCTTATGCCCTTGTGGCAGATGAGGCCTTTCAGTTATGGCGCAATGTCATGAGACCATATCCCCGGCGCAACCTTGACCACAGGCGCTGAATTTGTAACTTGCGCCTATCACGTGCTACGCGACTGGTGGAGTGTTCCTTTGGGATTCTTTGTGCCAAATGGCGGATACTACAGTCTGCCATTCAGTTGAGTGAACAAAATGTGAATGAAGTTGTGAAAGCCTGTGTTGTTCTGCCTAACTTTACCAGGATACATGATTGTTCCTCCTGTGATGGTGTTGTGCGTAGGCCGGACAATGTGCGCAGGGTGAGACCACCTATGAACCCTCAACGTAGACCGCTCTCTGGCCTCAAAGTGCGTGATATTTTCACTCATTACTTTATCTCACCTGAGGGGGCAACTTCTTGGCAAGAGCATGCTGTGTCTATGTTATAATTTGTTTCTTTAAGTGTGTCTAAATATATATTACTCAACCCCTTATGATTCTATGACTGTTTCATTGCATTGGTTAGTGTATGTTAGTATGTTGTGAGGGTTTGTAAAAAATCACACAGAGATGTTAACTATAGTAGACAAATTTTTAGTTTTGCCTTTTTTTTTGTTTGCTTAAAGGCAAACATAATATTGCCATAAGAACATTTTGGCAATGGGCAAAATGACCCTTTTTGCCTTCTTTAACTTTTTTGAAAAGTAACATTACATAACATAACCCAAAAAAAGATTAGGCAATAACAACATTGCTGCATGAGAATATTAAACTAGAATTGAAAAAAATAGGTGAGATCCATCACCAAAATAAATGCTAAAAGATAACACTCACATTTCTTCATAATGTTTTCCAATCATAGAAAGATTCCACCATGACAGGCAAGGGTACCTCACGGCTTTCAGACAGATATTACCTGTCTGTAGAACAGAGAATATTTAACCATGCTATACTGGAAAGGATGAAAAAACAAAACTCACTTGTTAAGACATAGAGAGAGCGTGATATTCTGAAGGCTGGTCACCTTGATTTGTTTTACTAGAGATTGCTAGCAAAAAAGGTGACTACTTCACTAAGGCCAGCGTGAGGTAGCCTTGCCTGTCATGATGGATTCTTTCATATGATTGGAAAACATTGTGAAAAAATTAGAATGTTAAATTAGGTAAAAAAGTTTGGTGATGGAGAACACCTGTTTTTTCTTTTCTATTTGGAGCACCAGTTAAACCGCACTGGACATCTCCGGCCATCAGACTTATAAATCCTCATAGGTTGGGGAAGGGGAACGTGGAAGAGCAGCCTGTGGGTGCTGCTGGACACTGTGGCCAACATCGCCCTGTGTGGGGCCATACTGTTGCCCATGATGCTGGAATTGTCCTGCCTCCTGGGACTGTTGGGGATACTGGCCAGAGTAATGATGATGGTGAGGGGCATCTTGTTGGCTGTGGTATGCACGTGGCTCATACCCACCAAGATAGCCAGATCGTCCCCAACCAGGTTGGGACCAGCCTCCAACACTGGGTGGGTACAAGTGGCCATATTGGTGGGGTTGGCTAGAGGCTGACATTTGGGGATGCGGAATAGAAGGTTGGGTAGTGGGAGGAAGGGGTTGAGGTGTTGGCCCACGTATTAGGGGCTGTTCTGTGCATTAGATTTCGGGGGGAGAGCTGCCACCTCTCCAGATATTCGAAAACCTCATATGGGGTATTGGGGGGGTGCTTGCATCAAGCAGGATCTGAATACATCCCCTAATATGGAGCCTGTCCTCACGGGTAAGGGCACGGAGATAAAGGGTGAGGCTACGTGCGTAGGCCTCCTCCCCATCATCTGTAGTTACTCTAGAGAAATAATTGAGCACCCCTGTGTCCACATTGGTCCTGCTCTCTTGAATAGTGACCTGGCGCCTTCTTCGTGTTCGCCGTGATGTAAGAGCAGCCTGTGGGGAGGCCCTGATCTGGCCAGTTGGGCTGCTGCTCAAGTTGCCCGGCTCTTCGAGGATGGGTGATGGGGCAGCAGCCGACCTTCCTGGTGGTGTTGTGTGTTGGGCAGCCATTGGGTTGTCCTGTGATGCCTCATCTTCTGCCATCCTTCTTGTAGGGGGAGAAGATGGGCCAGCCACCTCATCCCCTACAGGATCTATTATGGGCTCTGCCTCTGAGGCCGTTCCTCGATCCGTAAGGTTGGATTGAGTTCTGTTATGAAATAGAACAGAGGCAAAAATACATCAATATTTTTGGCCCTGTAAAGTATTTGTGTAATGTGGTGTGAGGTATCTACTTACGGTCTCAGATCCAGAATTGGGGCGAGGAAGGACAGGCGGCCATAGTAGATGTACTTCCTTTTAACATATCCAGCATCCCCACTCCTGGACCGCTGCTGGCGTTCCCGGCGGTACTGGTCCCGGATGCTTCGCCAGCGTTTCATCACATCTTCCACTGCAATGTGACAGGAAATATTGTCAAATTCACATATTTGAGAGGTCACATTTTCTACCAGTAGTCTAGGCATGAGGCCTTCTGGGGTGTGCTTTCTACCCGTGGTGGCATATGTAATTGGGCAGATACACAGGGTCTCTTTAGCTACACTTAATAATTGTTTTGTCTAGGAGGATAAGGAGCTTGTGGCCTAACCCCAAATTATGGCTGTGTGAAGCCACGTGTCACATCCAAATGTAACGGCCTCATGAGGATAAAAATACATGCACAGGAAGGGGGGTGCTGATTCTATATTCCTTTTTTCTTTGACGCTAAGGTTACTGATGTTTTGCGTTGTACTTACGAATTTTATGCTGCTCCTCACGTGGTCGGTCACCAAAGCCATGGTACATCTGGCGACAGATGCGCCTCCATGACGCCTCCTTTCTTGCCCGGTTTGCATAATTTGCATCGCGTTGGTCCCAGATTTCGGTACGCTCCTGCACCAGGACAATGAGCATCTCAACATTTATGTACGTGGACGCCATGCTGCTGCTGTACTCTGTGGAGGCGTACTTCCTGGATGTCTGGAGCGCTTTTTAAGCTCATTTGCAAGTCTAGGCTTCCTGATGATGGATTAGCCCATTTCCTGTCGCCAGCCAAAAGACCTGCGTATTGCTCGCAGGTCACACGTCTGGTCCGTGTGTAATCCGTATTTTTTGCACGCCCATAGACTTGCATTGGCGTACTACGGGCGTAGTACGCTGACAATCGCAGCATGCAGCGATTGGCACGGAGCGTAGGATACGGATGAGAAATATACGCCTGGTGCGAGTGACCCCATAGAGAATCATTTGTCCGTGTCTAATGCGGGCTTTTAGCGCCTCTCACTCTGCCGTATTCCTCACCAGTGTGACCCCGGCCTTACATTTGCTCTCTATTTAGATTTATCTGGAGTTGCCTTTTTTGCTTTATATGTCTATATCTATCTATCTATTGTGGCGCCCCTGAGGGTTCAGTCGCCACAGAGGTACTGCACCTCCTCCTGAGGTGTGGTACCCCACTATCCAGGTAAGGTGAAGACACCTGACCACACTCCAACACTCACATCCCACACTCACACCAGTAGTGTAGCAGAGCAACCTTTGTGGCTCCCTGCTTGGAACACGAAGAGTGCTGGGAGGTGGGTAGAGCTTAGACTGCACAAGAGAGTGGGAGAATATTAGGAAAGGGTCAGTTGGTGAGAGAAGATCCCTAGAGAGGGATGGAGTGAAGGGAGGTGCTGCAGCAGACTTCCGTGACCTGGAGCTGCTGGCACGGGAAAGAGCAATAGAAAGCCTGATTCTTCAGAAGGAAGAAAGATTAGTGCGGAACGTAAGGAGAAGAGAACTAAGGACTAGGGTCAGAGCAGAGCCCTTCCTCAAGTTTGAAGCGTATGGCCAGAGTCCGGTCTCCGAGGTTGTATGGAAACTGATGTTCCTGCAGCAGAAACCGGAGGAATAGAAGTTGTCACCACTTTATTCCCATTTAAGACTCGGGGCACAATAGCAACGTGTGTGAGCCGGGACCCAAGAGTAGGAAGTCCCCGAAGCAGGCTACAGCTATCTGCCGTACCAATGGAGTTCCAAGTAACATCTAGAAGGAGGAACTTGAGTTTAATACACAACTACAAGTACTTCAGTTTAAGCGCTAGTGAGGAGACGTTCAGCGACGGCACAAGTTGGAGGAGTGCTGGAAGGGTGTACTTTACCTTGCCTGGGAGTTGGCTGAGCCCCTGACCTGGAGGACACAGCACCGAAGGGGGAATCTGTATGCGCAACAGACTTTGAGTAAAGCCTTGGAACTACAAGCCCTTGTGTCCTCCACTTATTTCTGCGCCACGTTCCCCGCACTGCTACATCCCTCGCTCTACACTACCTCACCATCTACCAACTCTCTTCATCTGCCCTGGGACTACAGCTCCACCTGTGGGGAGCTTCAACATCATTGCTGCACCACACCATCTGTCCCAGAGAAGCAACCCTGCAGCGCTGGTCAAACTGACCAGAAACCACAGGTAGCGTCACGAATCATCTCAATAACTTTATCCCCATCACTCTACCCCTTTTAAATTGAGGCCACGGACCGGCTCACCGCCACTGTGACATCTCCCATTGAAATCAACGGGCCCGGCACCGAGTACCCCACGGCCTCTGGGGGCGAGTCACTATCTATCTATCTAATCTATCTACCTATCTCTAATCTATTGATCTGTCCACCTATGTCAAGTTTTAAATAGTTCTGTGTAGAATAAAGTCTATAGAGTTTATTACATTTTGATGATATCCATTTTACCACAAAATTAAAAAATGCATTTGTGAAACTGTGAACGGATGACAAATCCATTATCAGAACTGCCTCTTACTTAATCTATTGCATTTTATTTGCACTTATCCTCTAATTGGAGCGTCAGTGTGAATTGGGTGGACAAATCTTCGTTAATGCAAGTGCTTCTCACTAAATTAGAATATAATCAAAAATGTATTTCAGTTCTTCAGTACAAAAATCGAAACTCACATTACATAGAGTCATTACAAACAGAGTTATCTATCTCAAGTGGTTATTTCTGTTAATGTTGATGATTATGGCTTACAGCCAATGAAAACCGAAAAGTCATTATATCAGTAAATTACAATAAGTAACAAAAAACACCTGCAAAGGCTTCCTAAGCGTTTAATAAGGTCCCTTAGTCTGTCTCAGTAGCTCCACAATCATGGGGAAGACTGCTGACTTGACAGATATCCAGAAGGCAGTCATTGACACACTCCACAAGGAGGTAAGCCACAAAAGGTCATTGCTAAAGACCAATACCAATAAACCAATAGACAATGCCAGAAGCGTCTTACCTGGGCTAAGGAGAAAAAGAACTGGACTGTTGCTCAGTGGTCCAAAGTATTGTTTTCAGATGATAGTAAATTTTGCATTTCATTTTGAAATCAAGGTCCCAGAGTCTGGAGGAAGAGTGGAGTGGCCACAATCCAAGCTGCTTGAGGTTTAGTGTGAAGTTTCCACAATCAGTCATGGTTTTTGGAGCCATGTCATCTGCTGTTGTAGGTCCACTGTGTTTTATCAAGACCAAAGTCAGCGCAGCCGTCTTCCAGGAAATTTTAGAGCACTTCATGCTTCCCTCCTTTCAAGCTTTTTGGAGATGGAAATTTCATTCTCCAGCAGGACATGGCCCCTGTCCACACTGCCAAAAGTACCAATACCTGGTGTAAAAACAACAGTATCACTGTGCTTGATTGGCCAGCAAACTTGCCTGACCTTAACCCCATAGAGAATCTATAGAGTATTGCCAAGAGAAAGATGAGAGACACCAGACCCAACAATGCAGACGAGCTGAAGGCTGCTGTCACGGGGTCCTTCTCTGGTATCACACAATCAACAGAGCAAGCGAAGAGTGAACAATTCCAAGACCTTTATTCAGGCAAAAATATGAAATGGTCCATATTCAGTCCACTACACAAAGGATAAGATAGTCCAGAATAAGAATGCAGTCCAGTATCAGGATAAAATGTCCAGGGAAACGAGATTCCAAAACACTCTAGCACCAGAGGATAAAATGGGTCCTTCTCTCTGAAATGCAGCCTTTTCACCATCTTGTCTCTACCGGAACTGACTTGTCCAGCTGCCGTTCTTCCCCCCACCCCCTTCCTTGTCCAGGGGTAGTCAAACAAGTTGCCTCCCAGAGGAGAGCAAAAGGCCTTAGGGATTAATGCACTACAGGGGGTCATCAAGAGACAGATACAGTGAGGCTGTAGACTTACAATATAATAAGAAAAACACTATGAAAATAACTGGAATTGTTAAAAATAGGAATATACAAAAAATGACATCCACATAACATATCACACCATCACAACCTCTCCCCCCCCCATAATAAGTGAGCATGCCATGAGGTCTACACAGACCTCTGGCCTGCTCACTTTAGTCCACATTGCTAAGTTATTTATAATTCCTTGTACAGTGGCAGGGGTAGGTCGGCCTGGGGAGCCTATGGTTCTTCTTGTCGAGACAGTCCATCGGCGTTCTGGTGTTGGCTTCCTCGCTTGTATTGGATGGAGAATCTGTAGGGTTGTTAGGACAAGCTCCACTGCAGCAATCTTCCATTGTCCCCTGATACGCAATTCAGCCATGTGAGGGGGTTGTGGTCTGTAACAATTGTAAAGTCTCTGCCATACAAGTAGGGCTGCAATTTTTTTAGCGCCCATACGATGGCACGGCACTCCTTTTCAATAGTGGCATAGGCAACTTCCCGATCCAGTAGTTGCTGACTGGCAAAAGCAATAGGATGTTCTTCTCCGGCGGCGTTCACTTGGCTAAGTACTGCCCCAATCCCAAAGGTGGATGCATCTGTCTGCACGAGGAACCTGCGTTTATAATCCGGGGAAGCCAAGACAGGAGCAGTGACGAGGGCAGTCTTTAACGCTGAAAAGGCATCCTCGCATGCCGTCGTCCACGTCACATTCCTAGGCATGTTCTTGCGGGTCAGGTCGGTTAGGGGCTTGGCCAAGGTGCTGAAATTAGAAACAAATTTGCGATAGTAACCAGCAGTTCCTAAAAACACAAGTACATGCTTTTTAGTCTGGGGTCTACACCAGTTGCTAATGGCTTCCACCTTGGCAGGCTCAGGCCTTAGTGTCCCACCCCCTACTCTATGCCCGAGGTACTGCACCTCAGCCATCCCTATTTGGCACTTATCAGGGCGAATGGTCAGTCCTGCAGTAAGGATACAGTCCAGCACTATGCCCAAGTGTTTAAGATGTTCCTCCCAGGTTGTGCTAAAAATGGCGATGTCATCTAAGTAAGCACAGGCAAAGTCCTGACATTGTTGTAACAGTCGATCCACCAGTCTCTGGAAAGTAGCGGGGGCAGTTTTCATCCCAAAGGGCATTCCCAGGAACTCATAAAGACCAAATGGAGTAATGAAGGCTGAGCGCTCCCGAGCGTCCTCCGTTAGGGGTATCTGCCAGTACCCCTTGCTCAAGTCTAACGTGGTCACAAATTGGGCACTGGCCAGATGATCCAATAGATCATCAATGCTGGGCATGGGATAAGCATCACTCTTGGTGGCATCATTTAGTCGTCTGTAATCAACGCAGAATCGTGTTGTACCATCCTTCTTGGGGACCAGGACGACAGGAGAGGCCCAAGAACTGTGAGATGGCTGAATAACTCCCAGTTGTTTCATCTCCTCCAGTTCGTTCTTTATCATGCCTTGAACAGCCTCTGGAACCCGGTAGGCAGCCTGCTGGATGGGGCGTTGTCCGGGGGTTTCCACATGGTGACTGGTGAGAGTAGTCTTCCCCGGCTTTGAGGAGAAAGCAGCAGCCCTCGGCCTTAGTACGGCGACTAGAGTTGAGTGACTTTTGGTTTTTTAGGGTCGCGTTTCGTTTCGTGAAATCCGACTTTTCCAAAAGTCGGGTCGAGCAAGATCGTCCGATTATAGGGAAAAGTCGGGGTCGTCCCGAAACACGAAACCCAATGTAAGTCAATGGGGAATAAAAGTCGGCAGTGAGAGGAGGACAGGAAACACACCAACAGTGCCCATTTGAATGCCAAAAGCATCAATTCTTCTTACTTAAGCTTGTCAACCTTAATTAACTTCATAATACAAGTTACGCACTGAAAAATGGGGGTTATTTGGCTACAGACTGTGGGGGGGGGGAGGGCTGGCTCCAGGTTTTCATGTGCCCTGGGCGAAAGAGCGCCCCTTTAACACATACCACAACTCATCATGCTCCGATACGGCAGAGAAATAGCGGTATAGTACAATGAAAAATACTTCACTTTTTACATCTCATGACGAGGCCCATCTATTTCTCCATACAGAATCATTGGTCCCATATAATGTTTGAAACAGTATATGATGAGCTCCACATAATGCTACAGTATATGTTGGTCCCCATGGATGAAGCTCCACTGTCTAATGGGCCCAAATAATGCTCCAAACATAATGGGCCCCATTTCTAATGCTCTAGTGTATAATGGGCCCTGTAAATGCTGCTCCAGTGTCTGATGTCCACCTTTGGAATGTTCCAGTGTATGGTGGGCCCCATCTATCATTCTCCAGAGTATAGTGCTCCCCAAAAATTGCTGTCCCAACATTGAAAACAATCAAATAAGTCTCCTCGCTAGGGAATCCCTGTACTTGTCTGGACTCCTCGTCGTCCCCATCTTCCATCTCACTGCACAGTATTTCAACTTTGCAAGTGCTGTGATCCTGAGCAAGCAGGGGGGGCCCACTCGTTGGCGACGGCACTGGCACAGGGCCCCTGATAGTACGGTGGTGTGTCTGATGGCGGGTGGGCCGAACCTGCACTTTCATCTGCAGCTTCCTCTTTGTCACCGTGTAAGATGGAACTGTATATGGGAAGGGTAACCTGAGTTTCATCAGGGTCAGATTCAGGCCGTGTAGCGTGCGAGGGGAATGTAGTGGTCTGGGTCAATGTACCAGCAGATTCATCGAGCAGTGGCTGGGCATCAGTGCACTTGTGTCGCCCCCAGGAGTACGGTCGCCACAGTGGCATTACCTTCTTCCTAGGGAGTGTGATGTCATGCTTGGGAGCAACGAACGATCTCTCTAGCAGGTTAACTGATTGGGCGGCGTTATTCCCACGAGTCATGACCCTCCAAACAGCGTTCATGAAGGCAAAGTGTTTGTTTTACGTGGGCAGTATGGTTGCAAAGCTGAACCTTAAAGGAATGTCCAGAAGGGCACCACCAGGAGTGGAGCCTACGGTTAAATTCGACTCCACCTGGGAAACCTCAACCATGCCAGCTACAGAACAGATGCACACATTGCAAGCTTAATTCCATTAACGAACGAGACTCCGTCATGCCCCGCGGTCCGAGTCCGACTTACTAGAGGGACACGTGAGGCTCTGGCACATGAGATTGGCCAATAACTGGTGTGTCATGCCCTTACATGTCCGTGGCTGCATGTGCGCTACACTGAAAAGGCCAGCGTTTGTCGCTTACAGGTGCAGATAACCCGCTGAACAACGTTAGTGATGGGGATCACTGATTACAATTATTACCCGCGAACAATGATTTCCCAGTAAGTGCAGGTCAACTGCAGTTCCAGAATTAGGCCTAACCGTCATTCCTGAAAAAATGAAAAACTTACGTGTGCAAACCACAGGTGCTGTAGCTTGCTTAACAGCTCGCCAGCCGTTCTCACGCCAAGTATGGATTACACGTGATTGCACAAAGGTGAGAAAGGGTACCGTATCCCCAGATAACATGAATGGATAGCGTACACATTCAAAATATATGTCTATACAACAGGAGGCAGGCTCAGACGGTGTTAGGCCCAGTATGGATTGCATGTGATTGCACAAAGGTTAGAAAGGGTACCGTATCCCCAGATAACATGTATGGATAGCGTACACATTCAAAATATATGTCTATACATCAGGAGGCAGGCTCAGACGGTGTTAGGCCCAGTATGGATTGCACGTGATTGCACAAAGGTTAGAAAGGGTACCGTATCCCCAGATAACATGTATGGATAGCGTACACATTCAAAATATATGTCTATACATCAGGAGGCAGGTTCAGACGGTGTTAGGCCCAGTATGGATTGCACGTGATTGCATAAAGGTTAGAAAGGGTACCGTATCCCCAGATAACATGTATGGATAGCGTACACATTCAAAATATATGTCTATACATCAGGAGGCAGGCTCAGACGGTGTTAGGCCCAGTATGGATTGCACGTGATTGCACAAAGGTGAGAACGGGTACCGTATCCCCAGATAACATGTATGGATAGCGTACACATTCAAAATATATGTCTATACATCAGGAGGCAGGCTCAGATGGTGTTAGGCCCAGTATGGATTGCACGTGATTGCACAAAGGTTAGAAAGGGTACCGTATCCCCAGATAACATGTATGGATAGCGTACACATTCAAAATATATGTCTATACATCAGGAGGCAGGCTCAGACGGTGTTAGGCCCAGTATGGATTGCACGTGATTGCACAAAGGTGAGAAAGGGTACCGTATCCCCAGATAACATGTATGGATAGCGTACACATTCAAAATATATGTCTATACATCAGGAGGCAGGCTCAGATGGTGTTAGGCCCAGTATGGATTGCACGTGATTGCACAAAGGTTAGAAAGGGTACCGTATCCCCAGATAACAAGTATGGATAGCGTACACATTCAAAATATATGTATATACATCAGGAGGCAGGCTCAGACGGTGTTAGGCCCAGTATGGATTGCACGTGATTGCACAAAGGTTAGAAAGGGTACCGTATCCCCAGATAACATGTATGGATAGCGTACACATTCAAAATATATGTCTATACATCAGGAGGCAGGCTCAGACGGTGTTAGGCCCAGTATGGATTGCACGTGATTGCACAAAGGTGAGAAAGGGTACCGTATCCCCAGATAACATGTATGGATAGCGTACACATTTAAAATATATGTCTATACATCAGGAGGCAGGCTCAGATGGTGTTAGGCCCAGTATGGATTGCACGTGATTGCACAAATGTGAGAAAGGGTACCGTATCCCCAGATAACATGTATGGATAGCATACACATTCAAAATATATGTCTATACATCAGGAGGCAGGCTCAGACGGTGTTAGGCCCAGAATGGATTGCACGTGATTGCACAAAGGTTAGAAAGGGTACAGTATCCCCAGATAACATGTATGGATAGCGTACACATTCAAAATATATGTCTATACATCAGGAGGCAGGCTCAGACGGTGTTAGGCCCAGTATGGATTGCACGTGATTGCACAAAGGTTAGAAAGGGTACCGTATCCCCAGATAACATGTATGGATAGCGTACACATTCAAAATATATGTCTATACATCAGGAGGCAGGCTCAAACGGTGTCAGGCACAGTATGGATTTGACGGCCCAGACTACACAGCGGAGGAGCAAGGAGAGGTAAAGATTGCAAATGCTGGGGCCCTGCCCAAGCAAGGGGGGCCCACTCGTGGGCGTCGGTACTGGCACTGGGCCCCTCATAGTACGGCGATGTGTCTGACGGCGGGTGTGCACCACCACCGTCAGAGACACTTGTTTGCACTATGAGGGACCCTGTGCCAGTGCTCACGCCCAAGAGTCGGCCTACCCACCTGTCCAGGGCAACGGCACTCGCACGGTGTCGTGCGCTAGGTGGTGACCCCGGCCATGGGGGGGGGAGGCAGCACAGTTAGGGAGTTTTAGAAAGTGGCATATGTTGATGTTGGACATTCAGCTGATGCAAAAGGTGAAATAGGTCAAGTCCCAGGAAGAGGTGGACCAAAGCAAGCCATTTTTCTGTCACCCTATGTGTCATCAGGGGAAGGTGGGACAAAATCCTTGGAAACCCATGCGTGGATCATTTTAATGAAGGTTAGATCATCCACATTTTGGGTTGACAAACGGGTCCTTTTTTCTGTCAGGATTGATCCAGCTGCACTGAAGACTCTTTCCGATAGCACACTTGCAGCTGGGCAAGCGAGCTCCTGTAAGGCATATTGTGCCAATTCAGGCCAGGTGTCCAGTTTAGCGGCCCAATAGTCAAAGGGGAATGACCTGTGTGGGAGAACATCGATATGGGAGGAAAAGTAGTTTGTAACCATAGTTGACAACTGCTGTCTCCTGTCACTTTCCATCGATGCAGTATTACCAGTTGTGTGAGCGGTACTTGAAAAATCAGTCCACAACATTGTCATGAAACCCCTGTCTCCAACGCCACTTCTGCTGTGTGCACCACGAACACCTCTGCCAAGCTGACCCCGGCCCGTACGGCTCGTGTGAGAACCATCACCGCTGCTGTGTGCTGGGAATGCCTCAAGCAACCGATTTACCAGAGTTGCTTGTTTATTAGCCAATATTAGGTCAAGGTTCTCCTGTGGCATGATGTTTTGTAATTTGCCTTTATAGCGTGGATCCAGGATGCTGGCCAACCAGTAGTTGTCATCGTTCATCATTTTGGCAATGCGGGGGTCCCTTTTTAGGATCTGCAAGGCATAATCTGACATGTGGGCCAATGTTCCCGGTGTCAATGATGCTCTGCGAGTGCTGGTTGGAGGAGCACTTTCTGGCAAATCCACATCCCTCCAGTCACGCACAAACCCTGTACCAGACCTTGCCACGCCAACATTTTCACTTGCCCCACGAGATGCATCCTCCTCCCCTAAGTAATCATCCCCATCATCCTCCTCCTCCTCCTCCTCTTCCTCCACCTCGTCCAGGAGAGGTCCCTGAGCAGACAATGGCTGAATGTCATCTAGGATTCCCTCCTCCTCTTCCTCCTCATCAACATTGGCTGCAGACGCCTGCTCCTTAAGGTGCGTCAAAGTTTGCATGAGCAGACGCATAAGTGGGATGCTCATGCTTACCAGCCATGTGCATTCCTCAAAACACTGAAGGACTTTACAGAGGTCTTTCAGCTTCGACCACTGCACACCTGTCAACTCCATGTCTGCTCTCAAAGTGCCTGGCCGTGTATCCTCCCACAAATGCATTATGGCCTGCCTCTGCTCGCACAGCTGCTCCACCATGTGCAGGGTGGAGTTCCACCTTGTTGCAATGTCGATAATGAGGCGGTGGTTGGGAAGGTGGAGCAATCGCTGCAGCTTCTGCAAACGAACGGAGTGTACAGGCGACCGGCGGATGTGCGCGCACAGTCTTCGCACCTTCTGGAGCAGGGCTGTTAACTCCGGATAATTTTTGAGGAAGCACTGCACCACCAGGTTCAAGGTGTGAGCCAAGCTAGGTATGTGGCTGAGTTTTGAAAGGGCTATGGCTGCCACAAAATTACGGCCGTTATCACTAACTACCTTGCCTGCCTCAAGATGTACACTGCCCAGCCATGACTCGCCCAAACACATCTTCTGCAACACAGCCTGCTGACGCTTTCCACTAGCTGCTCGATAGGGGGACACCTCGTGTGCAACAGTGGCAGCTGCAGATAGAGTGCTCGTACGACTGCGCTCTGTGGACGAGCTTTTGCTTCTGGAGGAGGAGGAGGAGGAGGGTCGAACGCCTACAGCCAACTGTTTCCTATACCGTGGGCTAGGCAGCACTGTCCCACCACCGCTGTCCCCTGTGGACCCTGCATCCACCACATTAACCCAGTGCGCAGTGATGGACACGTAACGGCCCTGGCCATGCCGACTGGACCATGCATCAGTTGTGAGGTGCACCTTTCCGCTCACTGACTGCTTGAGTGCATGGACAATGCGGTCTTTCACATGATGGTGGAGGGCTGGGATGGCTTTGCGAGAGAAGAAGTGGCGACTGGGTAGGTCATAGCGTGGTACTGCATAGGCCATGAGTTCGCGGAAAGCTGCGCTTTCCACCAACCGAAAGGGCATCATCTCAAACGAGATTAGTTTGGCAATGTGGGCGTTCAAACCCAGTGTACGCGGATGAGAGACTGAGTACTTTCTTGACCTACTCATAGTGTCTGGGAGGGTGAGCTGGACTTGAGAGCTGCATATGGTGGAAGTAGCGGTGGACAGGGCGGACTGAGAGAGGGTTGATGATGGTGATGGAGTTGGTGTTCTTTCTGATGGCCTAGAATCAGTCTTTCGTTGATATAACAGTGGGATTCCCTGACTGCTGTGGCCTTGCAACGACACCTCAACATTTGCTGCTGTGCTAACCGGTGGGCTTACAGTGGGGGAAACAATGTAGCGTTGCTGACTACCTTCGTTGTGATCAGTTGCACATGTGGCACTTGAGGTTTGGTGTTGTGTCTATGCTTGCAAGTGCATGCTGGTTAAATGTCTAAGCATGCAACTGGTATTCAAATTTTTCAGATTTTTCCATCGGCTAAAGGTCTTTGCGCTCTTCTTACAGATAACCTTGGCCTGATCATGAGGATTTTGTTAAAAAAAGTGCCACACTGCACTCTTCCTACTTTGGCAGACATTTTGCGGCCTAGCACGCTGTGATCTTTTGACCCTCTGGACAAGCTGTCCAGCAACTCTTTTGATTTTTGGAACCTGTCTTTGGAGTGCTCCGGGCCTGCCAGATAACAGCTGTTGCGATGTCGATGTCTGCTGTGAATGCTCCTCATCTGAGCTATTGGAAGCAGCACCCTCTTCCCCCAATGGATGCCAATCTGGGTCAACAACTGGGTCATCCATCACCTCCTCTTCAATGTCATGTGCACCTTCCTCTGTGTCACCGTGTATGGTGGTATAGTGTGCGGGAAGGGGCACCTGAGTCTCATCAGGGTCAGAATCTGGCTCTGTACACTGCGAGGACAATGTAGTGCTCTGAGTGAATGTACCAGCAGAATCATCCATCAGCGGCTGTGCATCAGTGCACTCCATGTCAGATTCATCTTGGCCTGGGTAATTCACCATTTGACTTGATAATCCAGGCATGGTATGTGAAAACAGCTCCATGGAGTAATCAGTAGTATGGCCTGCGTCATCCTTCAATCTTGGTTGGGGTGAAGGACACAAGGAAAGGTGTGGTTCATGAACATGAGCCTCCAATGACGACTCAGTGCTTTTACTTTTTACAACTGAAGAAGAGGAGGCGATAGAGCTGGAGGCTGAGTCAGCAATGTAAGACAAAACTTTTTCCTGATGCTCTGGCTTTAAAAGCGGTTTGCCAACTCCTAGAAAACTAAGCCTTCGAAGCCTTATGGAGCAAGACGATGACGCAGGCTCAACACCTCCTGCATTCGGTCCTATTTTGCTCTTGCCACTACCATCAGATCCACCACCAACACCATCATTACCAGCTGCCAACCCCCGCCCAATTCCACGGCCTCTTCCACCAGCCTTCCTCATTTTTGGTAGAAATGTAGACAAAATCCAACAAACTATATAGTAATGTAAAACAAGGTACAAGGTGTCTATAGGACAGGGGAGATTTTGAATTTCTGCTCACACTAGTGGACACTGGACACTTTTGGATTGTGTGAGGCACACTGAATATCTGAGCGCTATGTCACAGGCTCGATGGCACAGCTGTGACCAAAGTGACTAGAGGATAAGGGAGATTTTGAATTTCTGCAGACACTTGTGGACACTGGACACTTTTGGATTGTGTGAGGCCCACTGAATATCTGAGCGCTATGACACAGGCTCGATGGCACAGCTGTGACCAAAGTGACTAGAGGATAAGTGAGATTTTGAATTTCTGCAGACACTGGACACTTTTGGATTGTGTGAGGCCCACTGAATATCTGAGCACTATGTCACAGGCTCGATGGCACAGCTGTGACCAAAGTGACTAGAGGATAAGGGAGATTTTGAATTTCTGCAGACACTTGTGGACACTGGACACTTTTGGATTGTGTGAGGCCCACTGAATATCTGAGCGCTATGTCACAGGCTCGATGGCACAGCTGTGACCAAAGTGACTAGAGGATAAGTGAGATTTTGAATTTCTGCAGACACTGGACACTTTTGGATTGTGTGAGGCCCACTGAATATCTGAGCACTATGTCACAGGCTCGATGGCACAGCTGTGACCAAAGTGACTAGAGGATAAGGGAGATTTTGAATTTCTGCAGACACTTGTGGACACTGGACACTTTTGGATTGTGTGAGGCCCACTGAATATCTGAGCACTATGTCACAGGCTCGATGGCACAGCTGTGACCAAAGTGACTAGAGGATAAGTGAGATTTTGAATTTCTGCAGACACTTGTGGACACTGGACACTTTTGGATTGTGTGAGGCACACTGAATATCTGAGCGCTATGTCACAGGCTCGATGGCACAGCTGTGACCAAAGTGACTAGAGGATAAGTGAGATTTTGAATTTCTGCTCACACTAGTGGACACTGGACACTTTTGGATTGTGTGAGGCACACTGAATATCTGAGCGCTATGTCACAGGCTCGATGGCACAGCTGTGACCAAAGTGACTAGAGGATAAGTGAGATTTTGAATTTCTGCTCACACTAGTGGACACTGGACACTTTTGGATTGTGTGAGGCCCACTGAATATCTGAGCGCTATGTCACAGGCTCGATGGCACAGCTGTGACCAAAGTGACTAGAGGATAAGGGAGATTTTGAATTTCTGCAGACACTTGTGGACACTGGACACTTTTGGATTGTGTGAGGCCCACTGAATATCTGAGCGCTATGTCACAGGCTCAATGGCACAGCTGTGACCAAAGTGGCTAGAGGATAAGTGAGATTTTGAATTTCTGCTCACACTAGTGGACACTGGACACTTTTGGATTGTGTGAGGCTCACTGAATATCACAGCGCTATGTCACAGGCAGAAATTGGCTAGTGTATCACAAACTACAAGGTGTATGTAGAATTGGGCAGAGTAGGAATCTCCCTAGAGTGCAGGTCTGTAAGAACGGAACATGTCCTCGACTTATTCACAGATATATTCACTGTGGCTGTGATAACAGCCGTTACACGGTACTGTGTGAGGAGCGTACACCGCTGTATGGTGTGAAAAAATGCACGCTCAGTACCTCAGCAGGACAAAAAAAAAAAATTGGGATTGCTTTTAAAAAAGCAGTTTGCAGCTCAGTACCTCAGTAGGACAAAATAAAAAAATTGGGATTGCTTTTAAAAAAGCAGTTTGCAGAGCAGTGGGTAAACAGCAATGCAGCTGTCAGGAAGCCTTAGAAGGCAGCCCAACAACCAACACCACTGATACACCACAATATAGCCTCCCCTTGCACTGCACAGACAGTGACTGGTGTGTTGTACAGGCACAATCGCTAGCAGCAGAAGCAGTTTTATTTCTTCTTCCCTGCCTAACGCTCTCCCTACAGAATCAGCAGCAACCTCTCCCTATGCTAAGATCGGCAGAAGTAAGATGGCGGTCGGCGTGCACGCCCTTTTATACCCCCTGTGACGTCCACCAAAGCAAGCCAATCACTTGCATGCCCTTCTGAAAGATGGTGGTGACCCGTGCCTATGTCATCACGTTGCCCACAGTGTCCGTGGATCCTGATTGGCTGAAAAACAGCACAAAACAAACTTTTGAAACGCGACTTTGGCGCGTAAGTCGCCGACCTCGTGGCCGACCTCATCCTAGGGTCGGGTTTCGTTTCATGAAACCCGACTTTGCCAAAAGTCGGCGACTTTTGAAATTTTTCGACCCGTTTCGCTCAACTCTAACGGCGACAATATCATCCTTTTGTATATCCAATAAATGGGAGCCCAGGGGCACTTGTTCCAGTGATCCTCCCGCTTGGGCAACCTGGAGGAGATCTGGGAGATACTCGTCGTCGGCGGTATCACTAGGGGGGTGACAGACAGCTAGAACAGACAGAGATCGGTCGTGGTAGTCTTTCAGCATGTTAATGTGGACGGTTTTCTGTCGTCGACCACTAGAGTCCAGGGCAATAACATAGTTAGTGTCATTAATTTTCTTGACAACCTGATAAGGGCCTTCCCACACTGCTTGAAGCTTGTTGGCAGGGGAAGCAGTAATCATGAGCACTTGCTGTCCTTCCATAAATTCCCGGTTCCTGGCATTACGGTCATACCAGGTTTTTTGTCTGGACTGGGCCAATCACTGATGTTCTTTAGCGAAGGTAGCTAGCTGGGTGAGACGGTCTCTGAGCTCTAGAACATAGGTGTCACGGCACCGCCAGACTCAGGGCCTGCTGTCCCGGCCTCGGCCAGTAGGAGGCGCCGGACTATCACATCACCGTCAGACTCAGGGCCTGCTGTCCCGGCCTCGACCACTAGGAGGCGCCGGACTATCACATCACCGTCGGACTCAGGGCCTGCTGTCCCGGCCTCGACCACTAGGAGGCGCCGGACTGTCCTATCACCGTCTGACCCGTGGCCTGCAGTCTCGGCCTTGGTCTCTGGGAGGCGTTGTGCTTCAACCCCGAGTGATGGCGGCGATAGTCATGAGGCTCCTGCGCAGGCGTCCGCTGGACGCAGACTTCGCTCCTCGGTCAGTCATGAAGGGGCTGTTGCATTACCATCCAGCCTGGTCCTGGGGGCGGTCCGGATGACATCATCAGCCCACGGGCCTGTAAGGGATGACCTGATCCCTCAAATACCTTGGGACTGCTCTTGCAGGCCGCCGGATATATTCTTGGTTCCCCTGCGTGTTACTGTGTGAATTACTGTTGACTGACTCTGACTTTTGCCTGGACTTCTGACCCTTCTTCTGCCCAACGATTCTGTACCTCTGCGACTCTCCTGGTTTATGACACTGACTTCGGCCCGGATTCTGACTCTGCTTCTGTCTAACGATTCGGTACCTCTGCGACTCTCCTGGTTTATGACTCTGGCTTCGACCTGGTATCTGTCTTTGCTGCTGTCTACCGTTGTTATACCATTTCTGCCTGACTGGTTTAGTCTCGGATATCATTGCCTTTGTGTCCTGTGTTGGAACACCTTTCTGGCGACCGTCCTGCTCTGGTCATTGCTCCTATTCAGACAGCACCTCCTGGGCTCTGCTATAAATCCAGATCCCTGTATAGGGGTAAAGGGTATCAGTGTTTCTCGGGGTGTTGTCCGGCTGCAGCCCAGACCGCAGGCAGACGTCACAATAGGGAACGATGGGCATTCCGGTATCTGAGATGTCTCCCTCCAAATGTTCTTTCAGAAGAGTGAAAGGCCCACGAACCTTCCGGCTAAACAGTAGTTCAAAGGGAGAGAACCCTGTGGACTCTTGGGGAACCTCCCGATAGGTGAAGAGGAGATGTGGCAGGTACTTTTACCAGTCTTTTTCAACATCAACAAAATCCCTCAGCATATTTTTTAGGGTTCCATTAAAGCGTTCACATAGTCCGTTGGTCTGCGGGTGGTATGGGGTGGTGCGAATGGCTCGAACACCACAGGTATGCCATAGGGACTGGACCAGATCTGACATGAACTGAGTGCCTTGATCCGACAATATTTCACTAGGAAACCCTACCCGGGTAAAGATGGTAACAAGGGCCTCGGCTACCTTTACTGCTGTAATACTGGACAGGGCCACAGCTTCAGGATACCTAGTGGCATAATCCACCACGTTCAGGATATATTTTTTCCCTGACCTGCTGGGGTGGGCCAGAGGACCGATGATGTCGACGGCTACACGTTGAAATGGTTCCTCAATTATGGGCAGGGATTGCAGGGGTACCTTATGTCGAGCTCCTGGATGCCGCATTCGCTGGCACACATCACAGGTGCGGCAATAATGGGCTACCGACTGCGAGACGCCCGGCCAGTAAAAACTTTGGGTGAGTCTCTTTTCAGTCCTTTTTCTCCCTTGATGCCCAGCCAAGGGGATGTCATGGGCCAGTTGAAGTAGCTGTGCGCTGTACTTCTGAGGGACAATGAGTTGCCTGGTCGTTGCGTCAGGGTTGCCCTGGTCACTGCCCTTTGTTACACGATAATACAGTCCGTTTTCTCTAGTGAAGCCATACCCATTATCTCCCATGTGCCCAGTTTCTGCCTTTTGCCTAAGGGCTGCTAAGGTAGTGTCACCCTCTATTTCTCTCCTAAACTCCTCTCTGTCCCAAGACTCTCCCAATGTAGTAGCAGCGAAAGTATTGCTTACCGACTCTGATGCGGTTCGTGGTGGTTGCTCCCCGGTGGGGTCCAGATGACGTAGTGCTTGAAGGGCCTGTAGTCAGGTGACTGCTCCCACAAATTGGCACTGTAACTCCCCAATGTTGTTCCCAAGGAGGATATCTGCAGGAAGTCCTCCCATAACTCCAATCCAACACAGTTTTTCTCCACAACCATAATCCAAACGCACAGAAGCTCGCTGTATATATTTGCGGGCACCCCCCGCCAGGACAATGGGAATTCCCGGACCCTGGTAAATTGCCTCGGGTCGAACCACACGGGGGTCAGCGATAGGCAAGAATGCCCCCGTGTCTCTAAATCCTGACACTTTGTATCCATCAATAAAGACATCCTGCAGGTGGCGTTGCCGTTGCTCTGAGTAGCTAAAGGACAAAGGCCGGGGTCCGTACACTCCAGGAGGGGTATCTATGGTGCCGTGGTCGGTGGTCCACTCTGGTGGGGGTGGTGGTAGCTCTTCCTCAGGTGTGGTGGAATGTACAAGATGCACTTGACGAGGTGGGGCTGCGTGGGGCTCCCTCCGAATCCTGGAGGGACAGCCAGACTGCAAATGTCCAGGTTGCCCACACCCATAACACCTCCTCTCTGTGATACCCCCAGGTCGTGGTCGGAACTGTTCGGGTCTAGGATTGAGAGGCGTGATTGTCATCGGCTTGCGACTAGGTGGAAGGGCAGATATAATTGGAGGGGGACGGGGCGCGGGAGCAGGCCGTGGTTTATTGTCCAGAAACCTCCTCCATTGCGGCCGGATAGTAAGGGCTTCATCGGCCAGGGCTGCAGCTCTATCCACGGTACACGGCGTGCGCTCCTGGACCCATTCCCGTACCTCTGCAGGGCACTTGGCAAGAAATTGTTCTATAAGGAACGCCTGTATAACATCTTCCACAGTAAAGGCGTTTTCTGCTTCCAGCCATCTCCGACATGCCTCGGACATCTTATGTGCATACATCCTGATCCCCCCGTGGTGCATGGGAGGTCTCGGAACTTGGCCCTATATGAGTCTGGGGTGATAGCATGGTAATCCAGGATAGTCCGCTTTACAATGTTATAATCCCGATTCCGCAGTGCATCAATGGTTCGGTAACCTCCGCCAAGCTTCCGTTCAGGAGCCCCACTAACAAACGCATCCAGCTAGAGTGGGGCACCTCCATCACAGCACACTGCTGCTCAAAGTCTTTGAAGAACCTCTCCACATCTCCAGAAGCCTCATCAAATGGCTTAAACTCTGTCCGGGTGATCCGTACAGGCTCCCGGATTGTTGGGGTTACACTCCACATTGCGTTACTCCATTTTTCAAGCTCCATTACTTCCTGTCTCCGCTGTGCCCGGCGGGCAGCCTCC
This sequence comes from Dendrobates tinctorius, assembly GCF_039654945.1. NCBI lineage: Eukaryota > Metazoa > Chordata > Amphibia > Anura > Dendrobatidae > Dendrobates > Dendrobates tinctorius. The sequence goes on along the minus strand of NW_027361689.1, from coordinate 17,907,437 downwards.
TCCTTGTACTCCTGAGAGACGCCGGGGCCCAGAACCGCCATCTCTTCTTCATACCACACCAACCACTGGCTTTTCTGGATGGGGATCCCTGTCTCCAGTGCTCGTCCTTCAGACATCTGGGAGGAGGTGGCCGGGCTAGTGTCAACCAGTACATCGATTAAGGCCTCTTTAATCAGTCCCTGGTAGTTCAGGCCCAGGTCTCTGGCTCTCTCCTGTAAACTGCATACAGTCCAATTTCTGTACTCACTCTGTGGGTGGTTCTCCATTGGGTGACGCTCTGTTGATCCCACCGCTGCCACCAGTTGTCTCGGGGTCCTTCTCTGGTATCACACAATCAACAGAGCAAGCGAAGAGTGAACAATTCCAAGACCTTTATTCAGGCAAAAATATGAAAAGGTCCATATTCAGTCCACCACACAAAGGATAAGATAGTCCAGAATAAGAATGCAGTCCAGTATCAGGATAAAATGTCCAGGGAAATGAGATTCCAAAACACTCTAGCACCAGAGGATAAAAATGGGTCCTTCTCTCTGAAATTCTTTGAAAATTCTTGGAGAACAGGAGAAGTGCCAGAAGACTGGAGAAGAGCAAATGTTGTTCCTATCTTCAAAAAGGGGAAGAAGGTGGACCCAGGTAACTATAGGCCGGTGAGTCTGACTTCTATACAGGAAAGATCTTTGAACAAATTATTAAACAACATGTATGTCAATACCTGGATAAGAATGAAGTGATTAAACAGAGTCAGCATGGGTTTGTAACTAATAAGTCATGTCAGACTAACTTTATTTCCTTCTATGACGGTATCACTGATTGGGTGGATCAAGGAAATGTTGTAGATATAGTATATCTTGACTTCAGCAAAGCATTTGACAAAGTCTCTCATACAATCCTTATTGAAAAAATGACTAAGTATGGAATGGACAAGGCAACTGTTAGGTGGATTCATAACTGGCTTAGTGATCGGACCCAAAGAGTGGTCGTAAATGGCTGCACATCCAGTTGGAAGAATGTCTCAAGTGGGGTACCACAGGGCTCTGTCCTGGGCCCTGTATTGTTCAACATCTTTATCAACGATTTAGATGATGGAATTCAGGGTAAACTGATTAAATTTGCTGATGACACAAAGCTAGGAGGGATAGCTAATACTAGAGAAGAGAGAGAGAGGATTCAAAAAGATTTAAATAAACTGGAGAAGTGGGCAGCAACTAACAGAATGGTTTTTAACAGGGAGAAATGCAATGTACTACATCTGGGCAATAAAAATGAAAAAAGCATATATAGAATGGGAGGAATAGGGCTAAGTGACAGCACATGTGAAAAAGACTTGGGTATACTAATAGATCACAGACTGAATATGAGTCAACAGTGTGATGCAGCAGCAAAAAAGGCAAATGCAATTCTAGGATGTATTAACAGAAGCATACAGTCTAGATCACGTGAAGTCATTATTTCCCTCTACTCCTCTTTGGTCAGACCTCATCTGGAATATTGTGTCCAGTTTTGGGCACCACATTTTAAAAAAGACATCAACAAACTGGAGCAAGTTCAGAAAAGAGCGACCAGAATGGTGACCGGTCTGCAAACCCTGTCTTATGAGGAAAGGTTGCAGGATTTGGGAATGTTTAGTTTGCAAAAGAGAAGACTGAGAGGAGACTTAATAGCTGTCTACAAATATCTAAAGGGCTGTCACATTGTAGAAGGATCAACTTTATTCTCATTTGCACAAGGAAAGACTAGAAGCAATGGGATGAAATTGAATGGGAGGAGACACAGATTAGATATTAGAAAAAACTTTCCGACAGTTAGAGTGATCAATGAGTGGAACAGGCTGCCACGAGAAGTTGTGAGTTCTCCTTCAATGGAAGTCTTCAAACAGAGGCTGGACAGACATCTGACTGGGATGATTTAGCAAATCCTGCTTTGAGCAGGGGGTTGGACCAGATGGCCCAGGAGGTCCCTTCCAACTCTACGATTCTATGATTCTATGATTCTATGAAATGCAGCCTTTTCACCATCTTGTCTCTACCGGAACTGACTTGTCCAGCTGCCGTTCTTCCCCCCACCCCCTTCCTTGTCCAGGGGTAGTCAAACAAGTTGCCTCCCAGAGGAGAACAAAAGGCCTTAGGGATTAATGCACTACAGGGGGTCATCAACGAGACAGATACAGTGAGGCTGTAGACTTACAATGTAATAAGAAAAACACTATGAAAATAACTGGAATTGTTAAAAATAGGAATATACAAAAAATGACATCCACATAACATATCACAGCTGCTATCAAAGCAATCTGGGCTTCCATAACACCTCAGCAGTGCCACAGGCTGATCACCTCCATGCCAAGCCGCATTGATGCAGTAATTGATACAAAAGGAGCCCCAAGTATTGAGTGCATTTACTAAACATGCATTTCAGTAGGCCAAAATTTTGGATTTTAAAATCATTTTTCCAAGCTGGTATTATAAAGTATTCTAATTTACTGAGATAATGACTTTTGGCTTTTCTTTGGCTGTAAGTCCTAATCATCAACATTATCAGAAATAAACACTTGAAATAGATCACTCTGTGTGTAATGACGCTATATAATTAATGTTGAGCATTCCGATACTGCAATATCGGGTATCGGCCGATATTCGCTGTATCTTAGTTCCGATACTGAGTTCCGCTACTTTTAGAATATATAGGTATAGAAAGTGAAAAGAGGGAAAAGTGTCAGCAACCTCAATACCACAAATATGTGGAAACATGTGCAGACCAAGCACGTGGTGGAGTTACAAAGACACACTGAAGACCTAGGCCAACCTACAGCGCCACCTACCACCTCTTCAGCTCATGTTGTAGCCTCTTCCTCCAGCTCACACACAGCTGGTTCGGCTTCCTCACAGGATCGCCATGGAAGAACCTCTGGCACTGTTGTACAGAGACACAGTGTCATTCCACCCACAGCACCACGTTCCCTGTCATCCTCACACTCCCAGGCCAGTCTACAGCCATCGGTAGCACAGGCATGGGAGAAAAGGCGGCCATACTCGGCAAACCACCCCCGAGCACAGGCTCTGAATGCTGGCATTGCAAAACTACTGTCCCTTGAAATGCTCTCATTCAGGCTGGTGGAGACTGACACCGTCCATAACTTCATGGCATTGGCAGTCCCACAATACGTGCCCGGCCGCTTTTATTTCAGCAGGCAAGCTGTCCCTGCCCTGCAAAAGCATGTGGAGGGAAAAATTAAACATGCGCTACTAAACGCCATCAGTAGCAAGGTCCACCTGACCACCGATGCGTTGGCCAGTAACCATAGACAGGGACGATATCTTTCCCTCACTGCCCATTGGGTAAATGTTGTGGAGAGTGGCGCTGTACATGTTCTGCCAACTCCAAGGATTGCAGGAATCCAGTCTGTACTCATTGATTCCTCCTCATACTCCAGTTACTCTGAATCAGCGCTGCAGGAGCCATCACAGTCTACCTCCACATGGACCCGAGAACGCTTACCTGTTACGACCGATATGAGCACAGCCATGGCCAAATATCAAGAGGCTGTATTGAAATTAATTTCTTTGGGGAATCGAAGCCACACAGCACATGAGCTCTGGAATGCCATCAAGCAGGAGAGCGACGTGTGGTTTGTGCCAGCGAATCTCCAGCCAGGCATGGTAGTGTGTGACAATGGCTGAAATCTGGTGGCAGCTCTGGGCCTAGGCAACCTCACTCACATCCCATGTCTGGCACATGTGCTCAACTTGGTCGTGCAGAGTTTTTTGAGGGACTATCCAGATCTTGATGCACTCCTGCACAAGGTCCGCAAAGAGTGCGCTCACTTGCGGTGTTCCAGCATGGCAAGATCGCGCATTGCAGCTCTGCAGCGCCGATTCCGCCTTCCGGAACATCGCATCATATGTGACCTACCCACCAGGTGGAATTCAACGTTACATATGTTGGAGAGGTTGTGTGAGCAGCAGGCAGTAGTAATGGAGTACCAGCTGCATCAGGCGCAAACAAGTCGCACTGCGCGCCGTTCACACTTCATCACCACTGAGTGGGCCTCTATGAAGGACATCTGCCACGTTTTGTGTGCCTTCGATGATTCCACACGGATGGCGAGTGCAGATGATGCACTAGTCAGCATGACTATCCCTCTTATCTGCCTGCTTGAAAAAACACAGCAAGCACTAAGGGAGTAGGTTGTGGAAGAGGTGGAGGATGAGGAGTCACAAATGCCATCTGTTTCTGAACAGTCTGCGCAACGTGGTTCCTCACAAAGGCCTAGGCAGGGGACACTTTGTGAGGAGGATGAGGAGGAGTCAATGGAGGAGGAAGACATCTGTTCAGAGTAGGGAGGTACACAATGCACTAGTAGTCAGTATGTAGAGTGAGGGTGGGGTGATGCAGAGCAGGCAGAGATGACGCCTCAAGCAGGGGACAGCGTTTCTTGGCCAGTTGGCAGTCTGCAGCACATGGTTGATTTCATGCTGCAGTGCCTGAGAAACGACCGCCGCATTGCCCACATTCTCAACACGGCTGATTATTGGGTGTACACCCTCCTAGATCCTCGCTACAGGGACAACTTACAAAGCCTCATAACACCGTTGAACCGGGATCGTAAGATGCGGGAGTACCAAGACACACTGGTGCATTCCATCATGTTCTCCATTCCACCCAGGAGCAGTGCTGCTAGTGCTTTACAAAGCAGCTCAGTGCGTCAAGGCAGTGGAGGAAGCTCTGCACAAAGAGGGAGCAGAAGCAGCGCCTCAGCACAAGGCAAGACCAGTATGGCCCAAATGTGGCAAAGTTTTGTGTCCCTGCCACAAATGTCTACACCATCACAGACGGCTCCAGTCAACAGGAGGCAACGTTTCCGTCAGATGGTGACAGACTACATGTCTTGCCCTCTCAGTGTTCTCCCACACGGCTCTTCCCCCTTCAAATTTTGGGTCTCTAAGCTGGATACATGGCCAGAGCTTAGCCAGTATGCATTAGAGGTGCTGGCTTGCCCTGCTGCTAGTGTATTATCGGAACACGTCTTTAGTGCCGCAGGTGGTGTACTAACAGACCGTCGCATGCGACTATCCTCCGATAACGTTGACCGGCTTACTTTTCTGAAAATAAACAAGGCCTGGATCTCGCAGGAATTTGCCAGTCCTCTTCCAGGTTAAATAATTGGTTGGCAACAGTATCCAGGTCTCCTGTTGTGTTCATGTTTCTACCACCTGAACTGTAATCCCTGGGCTCCAACACCGCCAGTTGCTGCTCAGAAGTGCCGTCTGCACAGTCAACACTTGCTCCTGTGTTATTGGGGTTCAGTAACGTCAGCTGATCCCCTGCTGTGTGTCCAGAAATTTTGCTTGCTCTGTGCACATTCACACTACTACTACAGATATTAAACTTGCTCCAATTAGGCCTCTGGCTACACTCTGTTTCTACTGTAATCCCTGGGCTCCAACACTGCCAGTTGCTGCTCAGAAGTGTCTTTGGCACGGGTAATCCCTCCTGCCCAGCCTGGTTCCAGCACGCCAGCTGTTTCCGGGTAGTGTCAACGTCACTTTGCCTCCAATACGTTGTCCTGTCGTGTTGCGGTTGGGTTAGCCGATTCTATGGTGCCTGCAGTTTAGGTGCTTCCTATGTGGGTTGCGGGATCTGGCAATGAAGGCTGGTTCCATAGTCCCAATAGGACAAGCTCCCCCTGTAGGATTGTTGGTTTCGGTAACTCCGGCCGGCTCGCGGCCTTGCAAATTTTTTTTTCATGTGTACCTTCTGCTGCCTATCTGAGTTCCAGTACCATTAGCTGGTTCTTTGGAAGTCAATCTTGAATATGTCCCCCTGGGTTCCAGTAACGTCAGCTGGTTCCAGGCAGAGCCTTTGGCTTAGGTGCCTCCTTCTCGGTATCCGAGTTCCACCAACGTCTGCTGGTCCTTGGTAGTGCTTTCTGGCACAGGTACCTCCTGCTTAGTAACTGGGTTCCAGTACCATCAGCTGGTCCTCGGTAGTTCCATTGGCTCTTGTACCTTCGGCTTCCCTGTACCATCAGCTTGTTTTCAGCAGTTCCTCAGCCTTCTTGTACCTTTTGCTACATTTCCAAGTTCAAGCTTTTTGAAATGGTTTTTGGTAATCACTCTGGATCTCCCTGACGACGACCCTAAAGGCGACGACCCTGAAGACCACCCCGAAGGAGACGACGACCCCGAAAATGACGACCCTGGAGACAACGACCCTGAAGATCACCCCGAAGAATTAAAAAAATTTAAAAAAAAAATTAATTCCTGCTATTCCATTTGATTTGGCTAAACCTCTATGCCTTTAACCCCTTCGCACCCGAACCTGTTTTTGCCTTCGTGACCGGGCCAATTTTTTCAATTCTGACCAGTGTCACTTTATGAGGTCATAACTCTAGAACGCTTCAACGGATCCTACTAATTCTGACATTGTTTTCTCATGACATATTGTACTTCATGATGGTGGTAAAATTTTTTAGATATGATCTGCGCTTATTTGATAAAAAAATCAAAATTTGGCGAAAATTTAGAAAATTTTGCAATTTTCAAACTTTTAATTTTTATGCCCTTAAATCAGAGAGTGATATCGCACAAAATAGTTAATAAATAACATTTCCCACATGTCTACTTTACATCTGCACAATTTTGGAAACATAATTTTTTTTTTTAGGAAGTTATAAGGGTTAAAAGTTGACCAGCGATTTCTCATTTTTACAACAAAATTTGCAACTCCATTTTTTTTAGGGACCACCTCACATTTGAAGTGAGTTTGGGGGGTCAATATGACAGAAAATACCCAAAAGTGACACCATTCTAAAAACTGCACCTCTCCATGTACTTAAAACCACATTCAAGAAGTTTATTAACCCTTCAGGTGCTTCACATGAATGAATGGAATATGGAAGGAAAAAATAAACATTTAACTTTTTTTCACAAACATTTTACTTCAAAACCATTTTTTTTTATTTTCACAAGTGTAAAAAGAGAAAATGAACCACAAAATTTTTTGTGCAATTTCTCCCGAATACGCCAATACCCCGTATGTGGGGCTAAACTACTGTTTGAGCACACGGCAGAGCTCAGAACGGAAGGAGTGCCGTTTGACTTTTTCAATGCAGAATTGGCTGGAATTGAGATCGGATGCCATGTCGCATTCGGAGAGCCCCTGATGTACCTAAACAGTGGAAACCCCCCACAAGTGACCCCATTTTGGAAATTAGACCCCCCAAGGGACTTATCTAGATGTGTGGTGAGCACTTTGAACCCCCAAGTGTTTCACTAAAGTTTATAATGTAGAGCCGTGAAAATAAAAAAAAACATTTTTTTTCCACAAAAATGATCTTTTAGCCTCCAATTTTTATTTTCCTAAGGGTAACAGGAGAAATTGGACCCCAAAAGTTGTTGTCCAATTTGTCCTGAGTACGTTGGTACCCTATATGTGGGAGAAAACTACTGTTTGGGCACACGGTGGTGCTCGGAAGGAAAGTAGTGACGTTCCGAAATGCAGACTTTGATGGAATGGTCTGCGGGTGTCATGTCGCGTTTGCAGAGCCCCTGATGTACCTAAACAGTGGAAACCCCCCACAAGTGACCACATTTTGGAAACTAGACCCCCCAAGGAACTTATCTAGATGTGTGGTGAGCACTTTGAACCCCCAAGTGTTTCAGTAACGTTTATAATGTAGAGGCGTGAAAATAAAAAAATCATTTTTTTTCCACAAAAATGATCTTTCAGCCCCCAATTTTTATTTTCACAAGGGTAACAGGAGAAATTGGACCCTAAGAGTTGTTGTCCAATTTGTCCTGAGTATGCTGGTACCCCATATGTGGGAGAAAACTACTGTTTGGGCACACGGTGGGGCTCGGAAGGGAAGTAGTGACGTTCTGGAATGCAGACTTTGACGGAATGGTCTGCGGGCGTCATATTGCATTTACAGAGCCCCTGATGTACCTAAACAGTGGAAACCCCCAATTCTAATTCCAACCCTAACCCCAACACACCCCTAACCCTAATCTCAGCCCTAACCATAACCCTAACCAAAAACCTAACACCAACACACCCATAACCTTAATCCCAGCCCTAGCTCTAACCCTAGCCCTAACCCTAACCCTAGCCCTAGCCCTTACCCTTGCCCTAGCCCTAGCCCTAACCTGTGTACCTGCTTTTGTTTTTCTTTACTTTTTTTTATTTTTGTGACAAGATTGCTGCCCTGCGATCTGACTCATAGTAACGCCACTTCTCCTCTGATCTCACACTGACAGATGATCAGAGGTGAAGCAGCGTTACTATGTGACAAAATCGCTGCCTGGCACATAATAACGCGACTTCTCGTCTGATCTCACAATGACAGATGATCAGAGGAGAAGCAGCGTTACTGTGTGACAAGATCGCTGCCTGGCTGTGCCAGGCAGCGATCTAGTCACACAGTAACGCTGCTTCACCTCTGATCATCTGTCAGTGTTAGATCAGAGGAGAAGCCGCGTTACAATGAGTGAGATCGCCGGGAAACAAGCAGCTTTCCCAGCGATCGCTCCCATTGGCTGCTGTGACGCTGATGTCATCAGGACCTGAACCAATCAGGTCTCAATGACGTCGGGGGTCCCAGCATGCATTGTGCACTGGGATCCCCGCGTTGTAAGGTATGTGGGGGTCCCGGGGGGCACAAAACCGCCGACAGTAGATAAACGTCTGCGCTGCACAAAGCCCAGCAAGCGCCAACGTTTATCTACTGTGGGCGGTCGGGAAGAGGTTAATGTCTCCTCCACCTCCCCCAATACATTCTACATTATTCTTAGTTGTTTTCCTTCATGTAGAATTAACCTACAAGGAAAGTAAGGGTTTTTTTTCATTCAAATATTTGTGTCCCATTGACTTGCATTGGTTTCCGCTATCGGAATCGGCGATATCCGATATTTTTGGGGTATCGGTCCGATCCAATCCGATCCGATATTTCCTGATATCGGAAGGTATCGCTCAACACTATATATAATATATGAAATTCACTTTTTGTATTGAAGAACTGAAATTAACTTTTTGATGATATTCTAATTTAGTGAGAATCATTTGTATATCACCACTGTACAGAGAACACTGAGCACTACTTATCTGGGCACTCTGGGGTTATTCTGCCTCAATAACTGGGCTGCAAGTGTGGGGCTCTTTAAACAGCCATTTTATGGATGCCTCTATTGAGCCAGTACTCACACCAAGAACTTTATCAGATAGCTTGACTCGACTGCAGAGTCACTTATGAAGATTCTATAAGAAGTTTATTCTCAGACTTGTATTATGCACAATAGTAATAGCAGCAGCGGCAATAGGTGAGAATATAATTCTGGACCAGGGATGTAGAGATGAAGCATGAATGATGGCTCACATACACTAAATGAGGAATGAGGAAGAAGGGAGGGGTTAGTTACATCAGAGCTGAACTACAGAGAGACAGAGAACTTAAAAAGGCAATCCTGATTACATAGCGGGATAACAACAATACAATGGCAATGCAATACTGTATGATTCCCAAGTTGTGGGACATAACGGAGGTACTATATATTTGCTGCACACATACATTTAGCTGACATTGTATGGCAACATTTGTATAAGTGTTGTGTGACAATATTCATTTTGAAACAGTACTGCTCATTATTAGGCTACATTCTCATGTCCACACTCGGTAAAAAAATAAAATGGACATGTTGAAAAACAGATGCAAAATGATGCCAAGCAGAACCCAAATATCCATTTTTAAACAGATCTGCCAAATGGATCTGGGTCGCCCTCCCAGGGCTGTGGGGTACTTGGTACCTGGCCTGTCTCTCAGAGGGAGGTGTCACAGCAGCGGTGACCCGGTCCGTGGCCCTGGGCACCCATGTAAAAGGGGGTTGAGTGGTGGAATAAAGTTTATGAGTGATTCGTGACGTCACCTGTGGTGTTCGGCAAAGGAGGTGTTAAGCCGACGCTGCAGACAGTTCCTCTGGGACAGATGGTGGGATACAGCAGTGATGTTATAGCCCTCCACAGGCAGGGCTGTAGTCCCAGGGCAGAGTAGATGAAGAGAATAGGTGTGGAGGAAGAGGGTGCAGTGTCTGGCACAGAGTTGTAGCAGTGCTGAAGAAGTTGCAGAAAGAAGGCAAGGACACAGCGGAATGTAGTTTCTGTACCTTTACTTTGTAAGTGCAGTCCAGGGTCCAGATTACAGATGGCACAGGAGATGATTAGCCTGGAAGCAACTTAGGAATCTCTCTCTCAGATGGGTTGTGTAGTCTCCTCTCTAGTGCTTACTTGAGGAATATGCAGTACTGTGTTACACTGAAGTTCCTCCTTCTGCCCTTTTGGATCTACCTCGTATGGCAGACAGCTGTAGCCCTCTATTTTTCTTGGCTCACCCGTCACTGTTATGCCTCCGAGTCTTAGGTGGGAATAGAGCATTTACAGCTTCCTATTCCTCTGGTTTCTGTTGCAGGACCTTCAGTATCCATATAACCGTGGAGACCAGGCTACAGATCATGCGCTCTCACTGGGAGGGAGCTCTCTTTCCTCAGCTCAACCTCCAGTTTCTCTCCACATGTCTACACTCGTTGCCCTCCTCACACTAACTAACAACTTTCCCCTCCTGGCCCCCAGAGAGAAGCTCTTCCACTTAGTATTGGTTCAGAGCTCCCTCTGCTGGCCTGGAGTGGGAACCGTGTTGCATGACATGGTTAACTGCTAGAGAGACCCTTCATTGCTTCCAAGCCTGACATCACACTCCCTAGGAGGAAGGTAATGCCATTGTGGTGACCATACTCCTGGGGGCGCCACATTCCCCCTAGTGCAATTCAGTACTCCTGGACTGATAAAAAACAACAGAAACACATACAAACAAATAAACAAAGATAAAGGTACAAAATTTAGAAAAATGAAAAATCACAAAAACCAAAGGCTCCAAAAATAGTCCTGTGTTGGTAAGTCCATGCGTCCATTCCTGGGCAAATGGTGAACTATGTGCAAAGTTAGTGACCACACACAGTCCTGTGGCCTAAATGTTCATCAAAACAAAACAGGAATATTCAAAAAGGAGATTTCTTACAGAGTATCTGTAGGCACAAAACTTGAACAGTTACATACTGTATATACATGTTAACACTTACTGTTGTGAGTTCATTCTCTGGTTCACCAGTTGTGAGTTCTCCTTCCAGACTCCCTCTGGTCGTAACAGGAGGTAGTGAGGCTGATTTGATCGGTGGAGATCTGCAACCTGAGAATAAGGATGACGTTTGGACCTCAGGGGTCTCAGATTGGATTTAAGACAGCCGACACCCTATTCAGTTGCTGGTGATTCCTTCTGGCTTGTCAGCTCTTGGTTTTCAGCTCTGTTCCAGTCATCTAATGCTAAGTTTTTCTGCTAATGTTCACACTTGATTTTGTTGGTCTATTCAGTTTTTTGTGTGGTCAGCCAGCCCTGGCTGGGGGCTGTGCTGAATTTCCACTCTTATTTATCAGTATTTTGCCAATTTGCTTTTTGTCCCTTACTAGTTTGGCCTCTTTTTGCTCTGTCTCAGAATATTTCAGAGTGCTGATATAGTAGGAGAAGTCTAGTGACTTCAGGGTTAATTTTGCTATCAGAAGTGTTGGACATTATTTTTGTAGGGTTTTTTGCAGGTTGCAGACAGTGTCTTTCCTTTCCTTTCCTTTCTAGCTAGTTTGGGCCCCATCGTTTGCTCAGCCTATTTTCCTGCCTGTGTTTGTGCTTTCATCTTGTTTCACTGTCAATACATGTGTGGGGGCTATCTATTCCTTTGGAGTCTGCTCTGGGGCAGTTAGTTTTCCCCTTTTCATGCTTCAGGCTTATTTAGTCCTCCGGCTGTGATGAAGCGTCTAGGAACATCGTAGGTACGCTCCACGGCTGCTGCTAGTTGTGTGGTAGGATCAGGGATCTGCAATCTGCATAGTTACCAACCTCTCTGGTTTTCTGTGACTTAGCTTGTTTTTAGAGTTGAGCGACTTTTGGTTTTTTAGGGTCGCGTTTCGTTTCGTGAAACCCGACTTTTCCAAAAGTCGGGTCGAGCAAGATCGTCCGATTATAAGGAAAAGTCGGGGTCGTCCCGAAACACGAAACCCAATGTAAGTCAATGGGGAATAAAAGTCGGCAGTGAGAGGAGGACAGGAAACACACCTACAGTGCCCATTTGAATGCCAAAAGCATCAATTCTTCTTACTTAAGCTTGTCAACCTTAATTAACTTCATAATACAAGTTACGCACTGAAAAATGGGGGTTATTTGGCTAAAGTTGTGGGGGGGGAGGGCTGGCTGCAGGTTTTCATGTGCCCTGGGCGAAAGAGCGCCCCTTTAACACATACCACAACTCATCATGCTCCGATACGGCAGAGAAATAGTGGTATAGTACAATGAAAAATACCTCACTTTTTACATCTCATGACGAGGCCCATCTATTTCTCCATACAGAATCATTGGTCCCATATAATGTTTGAAACAGTATATGATGAGCTCCACATAATGCTACAGTATATGTTGGTCCCCATGGATGAAGCTCCACTGTCTTATGGGCCCAAATAATGCTCCAAACATAATGGGCCCCATTTCTAATGCTCTAGTGTATAATGGGCCCTGTAAATGCTGCTCGAGTGTCTGATGTCCACCTTTGGAATGTTCCAGTGTATGGTGGGCCCCATCTATCATTCTCCAGAGTATAGTGCTCCCCAAAAATTGCTGTCCCAACATTGAAAACAATCAAATAAGTCTCCTCGCTAGGGAATCCCTGTACTTGTCTGGATTCCTCGTCGTCCCCATCTTCCATCTCACTGCACAGTATTTCAACTTTGCAAGTGCTGTGATCCTGAGCAAGCAGGGGGGGCCCACTCGTTGGCGACTGCACTGGCACAGGGCCCCTGATAGTAAGGTGGTGTGTCTGATGGCGGGTGGGCCGAACCTGCACTTTCATCTGCAGCTTCCTCTTTGTCACCGTGTAAGATGGAACTGTATATGGGAAGGGTAACCTGAGTTTCATCAGGGTCAGATTCAGGTCGTGTAGCGTGCGAGGGGAATGTAGTGGTCTGGGTCAATGTACCAGCAGATTCATCGAGCAGTGGCTGGGCATCAGTGCACTTGTGTCGCCCCCAGCAGTACGGTCGCCACAGTGGCATTACCTTCTTCCTAGGGAGTGTGATGTCATGCTTGGGAGCAACGAACGATCTCTCTAGCAGGTTAACTGATTGGGCGGCGTTATTCCCACGAGTCATGACCCTCCAAACAGCGTTCATGAAGGCAAAGTGTTTGTTTTACGTGGGCAGTATGGTTGCAAAGCTGAACCTTAAAGGAATGTCCAGAAGGGCACCACCAGGAGTGGAGCCTACGGTTAAATTCGACTCCACCTGGGAAACCTCAACCATGCCAGCTACAGAACAGATGCACACATTGCAAGCTTAATTCCGTTAATGAACGAGACTCCGTCATGCCCCGCAGTCCGAGTCCGGCTTACTAGAGGGACACGTGAGGCTCTGGCACATGAGATTGGCCAATAACTGGTGTGTCATGCCCTTACATGTCCGTGGCTGCATGTGCGCTACACTGAAAAGGCCAGCGTTTGTCGCTTACAGGTGCAGATAACCCGCTGAACAACGTTAGTGATGGGGATCACTGATTACAATTATTACCCGCGAACAATGATTTCCCAGTAAGTGCAGGTCAACCGCAGTTCCGGAATTAGGCCTAACCGTCATTCCTGAAAAAATGAAAAACTTACGTGTGCAAACCACAGGTGCTGTAGCTTGCTTAACAGCTCGCCAGCCGTTCTCACGCCCAGTATGGATTACACGTGATTGCACAAAGGTGAGAAAGGGTACCGTATCCCCAGATAACATGTATGGATGGCGTACACATTCAAAATATATGTCTATACATCAGGAGGCAGGCTCAGACGGTGTTAGGCCCAGTATGGATTGCACGTGATTGCACAAAGGTGAGAAAGGGTACCGTATCCCCAGATAACATGTATGGATAGCGTACACATTCAAAATATATGTCTCAGGAGGCAGGCTCAGACGGTGTTAGGCCCAGTATGGATTGCACGTGATTGCACAAAGGTTAGAAAGGGTACCGTATCCCCGGATAACATGTATGGATAGCGTACACATTCAAAATATATGTCTCAGGAGGCAGGCTCAGACGGTGTTAGGCCCAGTATGGATTGCATGTGATTGCACAAAGGTTAGAAAGGGTACCGTTTCCCCGGATAACATGTATGGATAGCGTACACATTCAAAATATATGTCTCAGGAGGCAGGCTCAGACGGTGTTAGGCCCAGTATGGATTGCACGTGATTGCACAAAGGTTAGAAAGGGTACCGTTTCCCCGGATAACATGCAAGGATAGCGTACACATTCAAAATATATGTCTCAGGAGGCAGGCTCAGACGGTGTTAGGCCCAGTATGGATTGCACGTGATTGCACAAAGGTTAGAAAGGGTACCGTATCCCCGGATAACATGTATGGATAGCGTACACATTCAAAATATATGTCTATACATCAGGAGGCAGGCTCAGACGGTGTCAGGCACAGTATGGATTTGACGGCCCAGACTACACAGCGGAGGAGTAGGGAGAGGTAAAGATTGCAAATGCTGGGGCCCTGCCCAAGCAAGGGGGGCCCACTCGTGGGCGTCGGTACTGGCACTGGGCCCCTCATAGTACGGCGGTGTGTCTGACGGCGGGTGTGCACCACCACCGTCAGAGACACTTGATTGCACTATGAAGGACCCTGTACCAGTGCCCGCTCCCAAGAGTCGGCCTACCCACCTGTTCAGGGCAACGGCACTCGCACGGTGTCGTGCGCTAGGTGGTGACCCCGGCCATGGGGGGGGGAGGCAGCACAGTTAGGGAGTTTTAGAAAGTGGCATATGTTGATGTTGGAAAAATTCAGCTGATGCAAAAGGTGAAATAGGTCAAGTCCCAGGAAGAGGTGGACCAAAGCAAGCCATTTTTCTGTCACCCTATGTGTCATCAGAGGAAGGTGGGACAAAATCCTTGGAAACCCATGCGTGGTTCATTTTAATGAAGGTTAGATCATCCACATTTTGGGTTGACAGACGGGCCCTTTTTTCTGTCAGGATTGATCCAGCTGCACTGAAGACTCTTTCCGATAGCACACTTGCAGCTGGGCAAGCGAGCTCCTGTAAGGCATATTGTGCCAATTCAGGCCAGGTGTCCATTTTAGCAGCCCAATAGTCAAAAGGGAATGACCTGTGTGGGAGAACATCGATATGGGAGGAAAAGTAGTTTGTAACCATAGTTGACAACTGCTGTCTCCTGTCACTTTCCATCGATGCAGTATTACCAGTTGTGTGAGCGGTACTTGAAAAATCAGTCCACAACATTGTCATGAAACCCCTGTCTCCAACGCCACTTCTGCTGTGTGCACCACGAACACCTCTGCCAAGCTGCCCCCGGCCCGTACGGCTCGTGTGAGAACCATCACCGCTGCTGTGTGCTGGGAATGCCTCAAGCAACCGATTTACCAGAGTTGCTTGTTTATTAGCCAATATTAGGTCAAGGTTCTCCTGTGGCATGATGTTTTGTAATTTGCCTTTATAGCGTGGATCCAGGATGCTGGCCAACCAGTAGTCATCATCGTTCATCATTTTGGCAATGCGTGGGTCCCTTTTTAGGATCTGCAAGGCATAATCTGACATGTGGGCCAATGTTCCCGGTGTCAATGATGCACTGCGAGTGCTGGTTGGAGGAGCACTTTCTGGCAAATCCACATCCCTCCAGTCACGCACAAACCCTGTACCAGACCTTGCCACGCCAACATTTTCACTTGCCCCACGAGATGCATCCTCCTCCCCTAAGTAATCATCCCCATCATCCTCCTCCTCCTCCTCTTCTTCCTCCACCTCGTCCAGGAGAGGTCCCTGAGCAGACAATGGCTGAATGTCATCAAGGATTCCCTCCTCCTCTTCCTCCTCATCAACATTGGCTGCAGACGCCTGCTCCTTAAGGTGCGTCAAAGTTTGCATGAGCAGACGCATAAGTGGGATGCTCATGCTTAGGATGGCGCCGTCTGCGCTTACCAGCCGTGTGCATTCCTCAAAACACTGAAGGACTTTACAGAGGTCTTTCAGCTTCGACCACTGCACACCTGTCAACTCCATGTCTGCTCTCAAAGTGCCTGGCCGTGTATCCTCCCACAAATGCATTATGGCCTGCCTCTGCTCGCACAGCCGCTCCACCATGTGCAGGGTGGAGTTCCACCTTGTTGCAATGTCGATAATGAGGCGGTGGTTGGGAAGGTGGAGCAATCGCTGCAGCTTCTGCATTCGAACGGAGTGTACAGGCGACCGGCGGATGTGCGCGCACAGTCTTCGCACCTTCTGGAGCAGGGCTGTTAACTCCGGATAATTTTTGAGGAAGCACTGCACCACCAGGTTCAAGGTGTGAGCCAAGCAAGGAATATGGCTGAGTTTTGAAAGGGCTATGGCTGCCACAAAATTACGGCCGTTATCACTAATTACCTTGCCTGCCTCAAGATGTACACTGCCCAGCCATGACTCAGTTTTTCGCTTCAAGTACTCGGCCAGCACCTCAGCGGTGTGTCTGTTGCCCAAACACATCATCTGCAACACAGCCTGCTGACGCTTTCCACTAGCTGCTCGATAGGGGGACACATCGTGTGCAACAGTGGCAGCTGCAGATGGAGTGCTCGTACGACTGCGCTCTGTGGACGAGCTTTCGCTTCTGGAGGAGGAGGAGGAGGAGGGTCGAACGCCTACAGCCAACTGTTTCCTATACCATGGGCTAGGCAGCACTGTCCCACCACCACTGTCCCCTGTGGACCCTGCATCCACCACATTAACCCAGTGCGCAGTGATGGACACGTAACGGCCCTGGCCATGCCGACTGGACCATGCATCAGTTGTGAGGTGCACCTTTCCGCTCACTGACTGCTTGAGTGCATGGACAATGCGGTCTTTCACATGATGGTGGAGGGCTGGGATGGCTTTGCGAGAGAAGAAGTGGCGACTGGGTAGGTCATAGCGTGGTACTGCATAGGCCATGAGTTCGCGGAAAGCTGTGCTTTCCACCAACCGAAAGGGCATCATCTCAAACGAGATTAGTTTGGCAATGTGGGCGTTCAAACCCAGTGTACGCGGATGAGAGACTGAGTACTTTCTTGACCTACTCATAGTGTCTGGGAGGGTGAGCTGGACTTGAGAGCTGCATATGGTGGAAGTAGCGGTGGACAGGGCGGACTGAGAGAGGGTTGATGATGGTGATGGAGTTGGTGTTCTTTATGATGGCCTAGAATCAGTCTTTCGTTGATATAACAGTGGGATTCCCTGACTGCTGTGGCCTTGCAACAACACCTCAACATTTGCTGCTGTGCTAACCGGTGGGCTTACAGTGGGGGAAACAATGTAGCGTTGCTGACTACCTTCGTTGTGATCAGTTGCACATGTGGCACTTGAGGTTTGGTGTTGTGTCCACGCTTGCAAGTGCATGCTGGTTAAATGTCTAAGCATGCAACTGGTATTCAAATTTTTCAGATTTTTCCCTCGGCTAAAGGTCTTTGCGCACTTCTTACAGATAACCTTGGCCTGATCATGAGGATTTTGTTCAAAAAAGTGCCACACTGCACTCTTCCTACTTTGGCAGACATTTTGCGGCCTAGCACGCTGTGATCTTTTGACCCTCTGGACAAGCTGTCCAGCAACTCTTTTGATGTTTGGAACCTGTCTTTGGAGTGCTCCGGGCCTGCCAGATAACAGCTGTTGCGATGTCGATGTCTGCTGTGGATGCTCCTCATCTGAGCTATTGGAAGCAGCACCCTCTTCCCCCAATGGATGCCAATCTGGGTCAACAACTGGGTCATCCATCACCTCCTCTTCTATGTCATGTGCACCTTCCTCTGTGTCACCGTGTATGGTGGTATAGTGTGCGGGAAGGGGCACCTGAGTCTCATCAGGGTCAGAATCTGGCTCTGTACACTGCGAGGACAATGTAGTGCTCTGAGTGAATGTACCAGCAGAATCATCCATCAGCGGCTGTGCATCAGTGCACTCCATGTCAGATTCATCTTGGCCTGGGTAATTCACCATTTGACTTGATAATCCAGGCATGGTATGTGAAAACAGCTCCATGGAGTAATCAGTAGTATGGCCTGCGTCATCCTTCAATCTTGGTTGGGGTGAAGGACACAAGGAAAGGTGTGGTTCATGAACATGAGCCTCCAATGACGACTCAGTGCTTTTACTTTTTACAACTGAAGAAGAGGAGGCGATAGAGCTGGAGGCTGAGTCAGCAATGTAAGACAAAACTTTTTCCTGATGCTCTGGCTTTAAAAGCGGTTTGCCAACTCCTAGAAAACTAAGCGTTCGAGGCCTTATGTAGCCAGACGATGACGCAGGCTCAGCACCTCCTGCATTCGGTCCTATTTTGCTCTTGCCACTACCATCAGATCCACCACCAACACCATCATTACCAGCTGCCAACCCCCGCCCAATTCCACGGCCTCTTCCATCAGCCTTCCTCATTTTTGGTAGAAATGTAGACAAAATCCAACAAACTATATAGTAATGTAAAACAAGGTACAAGGTGTCTATAGGACAGGGGAGATTTTGAATTTCTGCAGACACTTTTGGACACTGGACACTTTTGGATTGTGTGAGGCCCACTGATATCTGAGCGCTATGTCACAGGCTCGATGGCACAGCTGTGACCAAAGTGACTAGAGGATAAGGGAGATTTTGAATCTCTGCACACACTTTTGGACACTGGACACTTTTGGATTGTGTGAGGCCCAATGAATATCTGAGCGCTATGTGACAGGCTCGATGGCACAGCTGTGACCAAAGTGACTAGAGGATAAGGAAGATTTTGAATCTCTGCACACACTTTTGGACACTGGACACTTTTGGATTGTGTGAGGCCCACTGAATATCTGAGCGCTATGTGACAGGCTCGATGGCACAGCTGTGACCAAAGTGACTAGAGGATAAGGGAGATTTTGAATCTCTGCACACACTTTTGGACACTGGACACTTTTGGATTGTGTGAGGCCCAATGAATATCTGAGCGCTATGTGACAGGCTCGATGGCACAGCTGTGACCAAAGTGACTAGAGGATAAGGGAGATTTTGAATCTCTGCACACACTTTTGGACACTGGACACTTTTGGATTGTGTGAGGCCCAATGAATATCTGAGCGCTATGTGACAGGCTCGATGGCACAGCTGTGACCAAAGTGACTAGAGGATAAGGGAGATTTTGAATCTCTGCATACACTTTTGGACACTGGACACTTTTGGATTGTGCGAGGCCCAATGAATATCTGAGCGCTATGTGACAGGCTCGATGGCACAGCTGTGACCAAAGTGACTAGAGGATAAGGGAGATTTTGAATTTCTGCACACACTTTTGGACACTGGACACTTTTGGATTGTGTGAGGCCCAATGAATATCTGAGCGCTATGTGACAGGCTCGATGGCACAGCTGTGACCAAAGTGACTAGAGGATAAGGGAGATTTTGAATTTCTGCAGACACTTGTGGACACTGGACACTTTTGGATTGTGTGAGGCCCAATGAATATCTGAGCGCTATGTGACAGGCTCGATGGCACAGCTGTGACAAAAGTGACTAGAGGATAAGGGAGATTGGATTGCTTTTAAAAAAGCAGTTTGCAGAGCAGTGGGTAAACAGCAATGCCAGCCTGTCAGGAAGCCTTAAAAGGCAGCCCAACAACCAACACCACTGGTACACCACAATATAGCCTCCCCTTTCACTGCACACACAGTGACTGGTGTGTTGTGCAGGCCAAATTGCTAGCAGCAGAAGCAGTTTTTTTTTCTTCTCAGCAGGACAAAAAAAAAAAATTGGGATTGCTTTTAAAAAAGCAGTTTGCAGAGCAGTGGGTAAACAGCAATGCAGGAATGTCAGGAAGCCTTAGAAGGCAGCCCAACAACCAACACCACTGATACACCACTATATAGCCTCCCCTTGCACTGCACACACAGTGACTGGTGTGTTGTGCAGGCCAAATCGCTAGCAGCAGAAGCAGTTTTTTTGTCTTCTTCCCTGCCTAACGCTCTCCCTACAGAATCAGCAGCAACCTCTCCCTATACTGAGATCGGCAGAAGTAAGATGGCGGTCGGCGTGCACGCCCTTTTATACCCCTTGTGACGCCCACCAAAGCAAGCTAATCACTTGCATGCCCTTCTGAAAGATGGTGGTGACCCCTGCCTATGTCATCACGTTGCCCACAGTGTCCGTGGATCCTGATTGGCTGAAAAAGAGCGCAAAACAAACTTTTGAAACGCGACTTTGGCGCGTAAGTCGCCGACCTCGTGGCCGACCTCATCCTAGGGTCGGGTTTCGTTTCATGAAACCCGACTTTGCCAAAAGTCGGCGACTTTTGAAATTTTTCGACACATTTCGCTCAACTCTACTTGTTTTGCTTTTTTCTCCTCGGTGACCCATTCTTAACAGAATCACCTGCCATACCGCAGATTCTAGTGTACCCGAACATGATGCTATGCGATCCTATATTAAGGAGTCATTGGAGGAGGGTCATATTAGACCATCCTCGTCACCTTTAGGTGCTGGGGTTTTTTTTGCGGCCAAGAAAGATGGTTCATTAAGACCGTGTATTGATTATCGTTCCCTTAACAAGATGACAGTTAAATATCAGTACCCGTTACCTCTGATATCTGATTTATTCTCCAGAGTTAAGAGTGCCTGCTGGTTTACTAAGCTTGACCTCAGGGGGCGTATAATCTTATTCGCATCAAGCACGGGGATAAATGGAAGACGGCGTTTAATACTCCGGAGGGACATTTTGAGTACCTGGTGATGCCTTTTGGGCTCACTAATGCCCCTTCTGTCTTCCAGTCCTTTATGAATTATATTTACCGTGACTTTGTGGATAAGTTTCTGATCATCTATCTGGATGATATTTTGATCTTTTCTAGTGATTGGGATTCTCATGTGGAACACGTCCGGACTGTGTTTCGGATTTTGAGGGAGAATTCCCTGTTTGTTAAGGGATCGAAATGCCTTTTTGGTGAACAGAGGATTTCATTTTTGGGATTTATCTTATCTCCATCGACTATTGAAATGGACCCGGCCAAGGTACAGGCCATTTATGATTGGGTTCAGCCTACTTCTTGAAGGCCCTCCAGAAGTTTTTGGGTTTTGCTAATTTCTATCGTAAATTTATAAGTAATTTTTCTGGTATTGTCAAACCACTGACTGATCTGACCAAGAAGGGCGCTGATGTGCTGAATTGGTCTCCTGAGGCTATCTCAGCATTTCAGGAGCTTATGCAGAGATTTACTTCAGCTCCAGTTTTACGGCAACCTGATGTCTCACTTCCATTTCAGGTGGAGGTAGATGCTTCTGAGATTGGTGCTGGAGCTGTTTTGCCCCAAAAAGACCCTGTGACTTCTAAGATGAATCCCTGTGCCTTCTTTTCTCGAAAGTTCTCCCCATCTGAACGCAACTATGACGTGGGGAATCAGGAATTGTTGGCCATGAAGTGGGCATTTGAGGAGTGGAGACATTGGTTGGAGGGAGCTAGACATCAAGTTGTGGTCCTCACCGATCACAAGAATTTGATTTATCTGGATTCAGCCAAACGCTTGAATCCTAGACAGGCTAGATGGGCCTTGCTTTTCACGCGTTTTAATTTTGTGGTCTCTTTTCTTCCGGGCACTAGGAATGTTAACGCAGACGCCCTTTCTAGGAGTTTCTTTACCGATTCTCTTAGTGTGACCGAGCCTACCACCATCCTAGGTGAAGGGGTAGTTCTTTCTGCCATTTCGCCCTATTTGAGACGCGCCCTGGAGGAATTTCAGGATGATAAACCTGAGCGTTGCCCTATGGGAAAATTGTATGTTCCTGACCAGTGGAGAGAGTGATGTCTGAAATTCATTGCTCCGCATTGGCTGGTCATCCAGGTATTTTTGGTACCAGAGATTGGGTGAATCGGTCCTTTTGGTGGCCTGCCTAATCTCGTGATGTCAGGAATTTTGTACAGTTGTACTTGTTCTCGGTCTAAACCCTATTCTCGTTCTAGTGGGTTGCTGATGCCCTTGCCGGTGCCCAAGAGGCCATGGACCCATATCTCAATGGATTTTTTTTCTGATCTTCCTGTCTCTCAGAGAATGACTGTTATCTGGGTGATTTGTGATAGATTTTCGAAGATGGTCCATCTTGTACCACTCCCAAAGTTGCCATCTTCCGCTGAGTTGGTGCCCTTGTTTTTACAACAGGTGGTTCAGTTACATGGGATTCCTGAGAACATTGTGTCCGACAGAGGAGTCCAGTTTGTTTCCAGATTCTGGAAAGCCTTTTGTTCCAATCTGGGAATTCAGTTATCCTTCTCCTCCGCGTTTCATCCCCAGACCAATGGACAGACTGAGAGAACAAACCAGACCTTGGAGTCTTATTTGAGATGTTATATAGCTGCTGATCAGGTTGATTGGGTCTCATTTTTGCCCTTGGACGAATTCGCACTGAACAATAGACCTAGTTCTGCCACTTTGATGTCATCCTTTTTCTGTAATTTTGGGTTCATCCTCGATTCTCTTCAGGGCAAGTGGAATCTTCGTCCTGCCCAGGTGTGGACACTGTGGTTAAGAGAATGCAGCAGATATGGGACCAAGTGGTGGATAAGTTGTCACTCACTCAGGAAAAGGCCCAGCAATTTTCCAACCGGCATAGGACCATTGGTCCCTGGTTTAAAGAGGGTGATATGGTTTGGTTGTCGTCTAAGAATGTTCCTATGAAGGTTGCATCTCCTAAATTTAAGCCAAGATTTATTGGTCCTTATAAGATTTTGGAAATTCTTAATCCTGTTTCGTTTCGATTAGCTCTTCCAGTTACTTTCAAGATCCATAACGTATTTCACAAATCTCTGTTGAAAAGGATTGTTGAGCCAGTGGTTCCTATGGCAGCACCTCCTGACCCTGTGTTGGTTGAAGGCAATATGGAATATGAGGTAGAGAAAATATTGGATTCTCGTTTGGCTAGACGGACACTCCAGTATTTGGTCAAATGGAAGGGTTATGGTCAGGAGGATAATTCTTGGGTCTCTGCCTCTGATATTCATGCCAATAGATTGGTTCGTGCTTTTCACCGGGCCCATCCTGATCGGCCTGGTGGCGTGGATGAGGGTTCGGTGACCCCTCCTCAAGGGGGGTACTGTTGTGAGTTCATTCTCTGGTTCACAAGTTGTGAGTTCTCCTTCCAGACTCCCTCTGATGGTAGCAGGAGGTAGTGAGGCTGATTTGATCGGTGGAGATCTGCCACCTGAGAATGAGGATGACGATTGGACCTCAGGGGTCTCAGATTGGATTTAAGACAGCCGAAACCCTATTCAGTTGCTGGTGATTCCTTCTGGCTTGTCAGCTCTTGGTTTTCAGCTCTGTTCCAGTCATCTAAAGCTAAGTTTTTCTGCTAATGTTCACACTTGATTTTGTTGGTCTATTCAGTTTTTTGTGTGGTCAGCCAGCCCTGGCTGGGGGCTGTGCTGAATTTCCACTTTTATTTATCAGTATTTTGCCAATTTGCTTTTTGTCCCTTACTAGTTTGGCCTCTTTTTGCTCTGTCTCAGAATATTTCAGAGTGCTGATATAGTGGGAGAAGTCTAGTGACTTCAGGGTTAATTTTGCTATCAGAAGTGTTGGACATTATTTTTGTAGGGTTTTTTGCAGGTTGCAGACAGTGTATTTCCTTTCATTTCTAGTTAGTTTGGGCCCCATCGTTTGCTCAGCCTATTTTCCTGCCTGTGTTTGTGCTTTCATCTTGTTTCACCGTCAATACATGTGTGGGGGCTATCTATTCCTTTGGGGTCTGCTCTGGGGCAGTTAGTTTCCCCTTTTCATGCTTCAGGCTTATTTAGTCCTCCGGCTGTGACGAAGCGTCTAGGAACATCGTAGGTACGCTCCACGGCTGCTGCTAGTTGTGTGGTAGGATCAGGGACCTGCAATCTGCATAGTTACCAACCTCTCTGGTTTTCTGTGACTTAGCTTGTTTTGCTTTATTCTCCTCGGTGACCCATTCATAACAACTTATATTACTTTAACTTAGTTATATGCGGAATCTGATGGGTGGTATACCTTGGGTAGTACGGGTAGATCTACGTAACTCTGGTGTAGGTAAACTAGGTAGTATCCTTCTATGAGCTCCTAGACTCACCATGGGTATGACAGATTCACCACTGGCAGGGCGAGGATTCTCTGGCTCCACTGCTAGAGTGGCTTCCACTCTTTGAACTTCCTGTTTCTCAAAGTTCTCATGAGTCACTTCTTCTTGTATTACCAGTTGGGGAAATGGCAACACTGGCACCACTATGGCATCATTTACTTTCGTCCAATTGGCAGGGAATTCTCCAAGTATAGTTCTGACCTTTTCTTCTTCTATGGGTTGGATGTTATTTTGTTCTTCCATTCTTTCCTTTAGCTGGTCAGGGCATAATTTCAAATGATCCCTCGATATTGCTGCTGAGGTTTCTCCTCCATCTTTACTAATAAGGCACACCTTGGTATTGTCAAAGTTTGAGGGTAGAATGGTGTAGGGTTCAGCTTCACATTGGTCATCCAATTTATGCATCCTTCTTTTCCTCTTTAAGACTTGTTCTCCTGGTGACAAGGGAACTGCGGGTGCATGTTGATTGTAGTGCTTTCCTTGTTTTTGTCTTGCTTGAGCTAAACTCTTTTCCATACACTCTTGTACGCTTCTGTGCTACTGCTGCCATTCCGTATCCCAGTCAGCATACGGTGATGTTACCTCAGGTGTAAGGACTCCCATATTCAAATCAATAGGCAACTTGCCAGGCCTCGCTCTCATTAGATAGGCTGGAGTGCAGTTGGTGGAATTCACAGAAATGTGATTGTAGCGGTCAACCAGATCTGGCAACTTATCTGGCCACATATTCCTCTCTTCCAAAGGCAAGGTCTTCAGTAGATCGATCACCACCAGATTCATCTTTTCACACATGCCATTGGTCTGTAGATGGTACGGTGTTGTCCTGATCTTCTTGCAACCGTACAAGTTACAGAATTCCTGGAACACTTCTGCCTCAAAGGCTGGACCTTGATCTGTAAGCACTCGCTCGGGATATCCGTGTGGTCTACAAAAGTGGTGTTGGAATGCTCTGGCTGCTGTCCTGGCTGTTTGATCCTTGACAGGCACAACTACCAAGAATCTTGAGTAGTGGTCAACGATGGTAAGAGCATAAATGTAGCCTGAACGGCTTGGGACCAGCTTCACATGGTCCAGGGTAACCAACTCGAGTGGCTATTTGGTTATTATTGGCTGCAAAGGAGCTTGCAGGCTGTTACGATCCTTTCTGCGCAGGTTGCATTGTCCACACTCCCGGGACCAATTTTCAATAGCTTTCCTCATACCAGCCCAGTAAGATCTCTCCCGGAGCAAGGCTTCCAACTTCTTCCATCCGAAGTGTCCAGCTCCATTGTGGTATGCTTCCAAGATCATTGATGCCTCTCTCTTTGGGACTACCACCTGCCAGACCAGCTCATGAGTGCGAGCATTGATACTCCTCCGGCACAGCTTTCCTTCATAGATGAACAGCCGGCCTCATTCCTTCCACAACTGCTGGGTTTCTTCAGGAGCATCCGACTCTGGGCGTGAGTCAGCTTGTGACAGTTGCTCCTTCACCAGGCAGACTGCGGGGTGCTATCCTGCGTTTCTGCCCAGTCATGATGAGGCAATGGATTTAGGGTGGCCTCTTTCAAGCCAGACCGTCTGTTTCTCACTCCTTGGGCACGTTGGGCCGCAATTGGCCGGTGGAAGGCAGGTAACTCGATTTATTCAAGTGCCTCAGGGTCTTCTCCTGCATCTGCCAGATTAGGCATTCTGGACAGTGCATCAGCATTGGCGTTCTTGTGCCCCGCTCGGTACTTGATGGTGAATTCATAGTTAGACAGCCGAGCCATCCATCGCTGCTTCAGTGCACCTAGTTTTTCAGTTTCCAAGTGAGTCAACGGGTTGTTGTCCGTGAAGATGGTACACTTGGCTGAAGCTAGGTAATGCTTGAATCGTTCAGTCACAGCCCAGATTATGGCAAGGAATTCCAGCTTGAAGGAACTGTAGTTGTCAGGGTTCCTTTCAGTGGGACGAAGCTTCCTGCTGGCGTAGGAGATCACTATTTCTTTGCCATTCTGTACCTGTGACAGTACTGCTCCCAGTCCCACGTTGCTGGCATCAGTATACAACACAAAGGGTTAGTCATAATATGGGTAGGCCAGAACTTCATCTCCTGTGAGAGCCATCTTCAGTTGCGTGAAGGACCTGTCCAGCTCTTCATTCCATTCGAATGTAGGACTCTGCTTTCTGGCTTTCTTGGGCTGTCCCACCAGAAGATTTTGCATAGGAGTGGCTATCTCAGTGAAGCCTTTGATGAACCTTCGGTAGTAGCCTACCAGCCCGAGGAATTGACGTACTTCATGGAGGTTGCTGGGCTTCTGACAGTCCCGGATGACTGTAACTTTGTCAGGATCCGGTGCCACACCTTCTGCACTCACTACATGACCGAGGTACTGTACCTTGGGCTTCAGGAGGTGGCATTTGGAAGGCTTCACCTTCAGACCAAAGTTGGACAAGGCTTCAAACACCTCAGCCAGGTGCTTCAGATGGTCTTCATAAGTTTTGGAGAAAACAATGACATCATCCAGGTACAACAGGACTGTCTCGAAGTTCTTGAGTCCCAGACAGCACTCCATCAGCCGTTGGAATGTCCCAGGAGTGGTGCAGAGCCCAAATGGCATGTAGTTGAACTCGCAGAGTCCCATTGGGGTGGTGAAGGCCATTTTCTCCTTGTCTGCCTCTGCCATGGGAACCTGCCAATACCCACTAGTGAGATCCAGGGTGGAAAAATAGTTAGCAGTTTTAAGTGTAGCTAATGACTCCCCAATTCTGGGTAATGGTAGGCATCCTTATGTGTAATGCTGTTAATTTTCCTGTAATCAACACGCATTCTCATGGTACCATCTTTCTTTTTCACAAAGACTATTGGGGCTGCCCAAGGGCTACAACTGTCTCTGATCACCCCACCCTCCTTCATTTCCCGCAACATACTTTTGGCACATTGATATTGCGTTGGCGGTATAGGCCGGTACCTTTCTTTGATGGGTGGATGATCTCCAGTGGGGATATGGTGTTGAACCCCTTTTGCCTTCCCAATGTCTAGGGGGTGTTTACTGAATACCCGCTCATACTCCTGGGTCACTCTGTAAACCCCATTCTTTTGGTATGAAGCGGTGGAGTCAGTTCCCACCTGCAGTTGCTGACACCAGTCCTCCAGCTGCTTTACAGAGCCATTGTCCTCCACGTGGTCAGATGAGACTATGGGCTCTGCTGCCCATATTGCATTGTTACTGACAGTAAGCAGCTTAGCTACTGTGGCATACCGAAGTACTATGGCCTCCTCCTCCCCACAATTCAAGAGGTGTACAGGTACTTTCCTTTTACGGACATCAACTACCCCTCTGGCTGTCAGGACAGTGGGCCTGCTATCAGAGTACACTGGTTCTACCATTGCCTGGTAATCTTTTCCTCTGAGGCCTATGGCTGCCCGACACCAAATCAACATTTCACATCTGGGGGGTATTGCAATGGGGAAAGAATCACTCACTCTGACGCTGCCAATTTCTCTGCCAGAGAGTTGTACCTGCTGTTTATGCATCAGGGCCTTGATCTCCTTCTGCAGGACTCGTTGTTCACTGGAACCAGCAGTCTCAGACACCTGTTGCAACAAGACAATAACCTCGGAAAGACAATTTTCAATCACATTGGTACCAAGAGTCTTCATTGGGTTACATTCTCGTCGATCAGTGTTTACAACTATCAGACCTTGAGACTTTAACTCCACTCTACCCACTTTAACAGTAATTTATTTACATCCCACTTGCGGTAAAGACTGACCATTATTGGCAACTACTGTGAGTTCATCACTTGGGCTGCGAGTAAGTTCAGAATCAGCCCAATACCGCTTGTAAAGGATACAGGGCATAGTTGTCACCTGGGAGCCAATGTCCATCAAAGCGTTCATGGGGATGCTGTCCATAACCACTGGGAGGACTGGTCTCCCTCCAACATACTTGGCTCACCAGTTCTTTGGGCCTTGTGGTCCTACTCCTGGGGGTTGGCCCTCTGCCCCAGGGGTTGCTCGTTTAAATGACAGAATCTTGCGATGTGGCCTGCCTTGTGGCAGTGACGACAGATGGGACGTCCGTCCTGGTCATAGCGATCGTTGTTTCTCCCTCGGAGTGGCGGGATCCTCTTCTTCTTTAGCCATGGGACATCCTCTGGACTGGAGGTGACCTGGATCTTCTCCTTGGAGGATACCTGCAGGGACTGCACGGTTTTAGCAAGTGCAGCCATACCCTTGGTCAACTCCTGGACCTGAAGACGCAGTTCTGCAGATGGATCTTTGTCCAGAGTCTGTGCATCAGCCTCCACAGGGATGGAAGGGAAAGATGTTGCTTCCTGGTGGTATATAATCGCTGGGGCCTAGGGGCCCTGGACGGCTGACATTTGGTTCATGCAGCACCCGGATAGCCCTGTCTTTGAAATCAGCAAAGTCTAGATCAGGGTTTTGTAGGGCTATGATGCGCAGCTGTGCTCTGTGGGTACTGGATAGGAGTCCTTCAATAAATTGCTCCTTTAGTAGTCCGTCTCCATCTTTCACACTGTCTAGGTCAATCTGCTTGACGACTCACAGCGCTTCCTGCAGGTTAAGAGCATAGTCCTGTATACTGTCCTGCGCTTTCTGCTTACACCCAAAGAATCTCATCTTGATTTCAGCGGCAGAGCGGGTGTCAAAGGTGCTTCTGAGCTTAGCCAGAATCTTTTTAACAGTCTCTTTATCAGTGTCCTGCCAGGCTTTTACTTCCCTCTGTGCTGCACCTGTTAGCTGCCCAATAAGGATGTTCACTTTCTGGCTTTCAGACAGAGGATACACTTCAATCAAACTGCACAGTCTCTCTTTGAAGTCACTCAGGGTAAGTGACTTCCCTGAATACTGCGGTAGCCATGCTGCTCCCGGTATGTAAGGCATAGACAGCGGCATTATGGGGACCGCTGCGGTGGGTGCTATTGGAGCCGCAGCCGCGTTGGGCCCTGAGGGGCTGGTGGGGGCATCCGCCGCTGCATCGGCACGTGCCTGTGACATTCTCTCCCCCCCCCAGTTAACGTTAGCCAGGCCCCGGGGTTGAGCAGGATTACCGGCTGCAGGTCTCAGCTCCTCACGCGCTGTCCTCTTCCCGTGCGATCCTTCACTGTTTCGCGCTCCTCGGCAGGCTCCGCCCACGACGACCCGCCTCTTTGGTTTCCCGTGCGCGCCAAGCAGCGGGGTAATGGTGGCAGTTTCACAAACAGTCTATAGCACAACACAGTCTCTGGCACACAGGACCCGGGGACACCGGTCTCCGTAAATCCTGTTTGTGATGCCAAAATGGGCCGCCCTGCCAGGGCTGTGGGATACTCGGTACCGGGCCGGTCTCTCAGAGGGAGGTGTCACAGCAGCGGTGACCCGGTCCGTGGCCCTGGGCGCCCATGTAAAAGGGGGTTGAGTGGTGGAATAAAGTTTATGAGTGATTCGTGACGCCACCTGTGGTGTTCGGCAAAGGAGGTGTTAAGCCGACGCTGCAGACAGATCCTCTGGGACAGATGGTGGGGTGCAGCAGTGATGTTATAGCCCTCCACAGGCAGGGTTGTAGTCCCAGGGCAGAGTAGATGAACAGAATAGGTGTGGAGGAAGAGGGTGCAGTGTCTGGCACAGAGTTGTAGCAGTGCTGAAGAAGTTGCAGAAAGAAGGCAAGGACACAGCGGAATGTAGTTTCTTTAGGA
The DNA here is from genome assembly GCF_039654945.1 of Dendrobates tinctorius. Lineage (NCBI taxonomy): Eukaryota > Metazoa > Chordata > Amphibia > Anura > Dendrobatidae > Dendrobates > Dendrobates tinctorius. The sequence goes on along the minus strand of NW_027361689.1, from coordinate 17,877,581 downwards.
AGGGAAATGAGGAGTTAGTGTGAGGAGGACAACGCGTGTAGACGTGTGGAGAGAAGCTGGAGGTTAAGCTGAGGATAGAGAGCTCCCTCCCAGTGAAAGCGCATGATCTGGAGCCTGGTCTCCATGGTTGTATGGATACTGAAGGTCCTGCAACAGAAACCAGAGGAATAGGAAGCTGTAAATGCTCTATTCCCAAGGTACAACAGCGACGGGTGAGCCAAGTGAGATAGAGGGCTACAGCTGTTTGCCATACGAGGTAGTTCTAAGAGAAGATAAGAAGGAGGAACTTCAGTGTAACACAGTACTGGATGTACCTCAAGCTAGCGATAGGAAGGAGACTACACAACCCATCTGATAGAGAGATCCCTGAGTTGCTTCCAGGCTAGCTTGCTCCTGTGCCATCTGTAATCGGGACTCTGGACTGTGTTTGCCAAGTAAAGGTAAAGAAACTGCACCCTGTTGTGTCCTTGCCTCCTTCCTGCAACATCCTCAGCACTGCTACATCTCTGTGCCAAACACTGCACCCTCTTCCTAAACATTCCGCTACACTGCCCTGGGACCAACAGCCCTACCTGTGGAGGGCTACAACATCATTGCTGCACTACACCATCTGTCCCAGAGGATCTGCTTGCAGCGTCGGCTTAACACCTCCCTTGCCGAACACCACAGGTGGCGTCAGGAATCATTTATAAATTTTACTCCCAACTCAACCCCTTTTACATGGGCCCCCAGGGCCACAGACCGGGTCACCGCTGCTGTGACAATCCCCTCTGAGAGACCGGCCCGGTACCGAGTACCCCACAGCCCTGGGAGGGCGACCCATCATCAATTTATCAGGGCTGTATTTACAGCTCACAGTGCTATTCACACTAAGAATGAATATGCTAGCGATGAGCATATCAATCCGCAGAGGATGGAATCCATGTAGAATTTTATAAAATTTGCGATTCCAGTCACATTTGAAGGCTTTGTGATTCAATTTGCGATTTGCAAAAATAAGCAAAATTCCCCATCTTTCATTTTGATGAAATGAGAAATAAATGATAAAAATACCCCGAATACTCAACTTAACCGCTCACTTTTCTGATCGCCCTACTACTTGTTGCCTATCATCCTCTTCTTTCCACCATTGGGAGTCACATCTCCTGCCTATTCCCTCTAAGTCACAACTTCAAGCTACAATCAGGACTTGGGGGTTACTGCACATCGCAAGGTTGCAACATCGAGGCGTCAAGACATGTTCCACAGTTTACAATGTTTCAGCAGTTCTGTCCGGCTTTGAAATGTGATTAAACTCCTGCCTACCCAGCCGTCAGTTCATGGTAAAAGCTTGAAAATAAAGCTATCATTGTCTATCTGGGTGGATGAGTTTCCATAGCATCAATATTGGTTGATTTTAACCTAAAAACCAGTAAACCTTGCATTTGAAATTGTATTTAATAGCGAGCCATCTGAGAGCCAAAAAATTGGTCCCTTTTAGGTGAGCTGAGCCAAATGGTCCAGTAGACCAAAAAGAGCCCATCACTATCTGACCAAATTTAGGCAGGAGCTGACATCTGATGCCATTGGGAAAGCCTTACCTAACACTGATTGCATCCTGATGACGTGCCTGCAAATTTGTAGAAATTTGTTGTTTGACATTGTCAGAGAGGAGCATTAGGACCCAATAGAAGCATTTTCTGACCAAACCTTGTGGACAATCGATGTGTGTAATAAAGGGCTGACATGGTGTGGAAACCAGTGTTCACATCCATGGTTGTGCTGGAGCAGCGCTCTCATAGGTAAAGAAAGAAGCTGTCTGGAAAATTTGAAGTATTCTTGTAGCATGGCTCCTGACTAAAAGGTACCCTCTAAGCCCACACACAATCAGCACCACTGAGGAAGCAGCACAGAGGAAACACAACCTTAATTGCAGAGCCAGTGATGAGGTGGTGTGTCCTTAGTATGTGCATGCGTGCAACAGACAGGAACACTAGTTCCAGTCCAATCAGAAGAAGAAATAGGAAGATTTCCTTCTCTGCCTTACAGCCCCTACCATAAATAATAATAATAATACATTTTAATAATAAATTTTATTTCTATAGCGCCAACATATTCCGCAGCACTTTACATTTCAGAGGAGACTTGTGCAGATAATAGACATTACAGCATAACAATAATCACATAGGTCATAACAGATACCAAGAGGAATGAGGGCCCTGGTAAATCCACCTTCACCAAAAATTCCCCAGTTTTGATAGTAAAATGAGTTGTAAGACAAATTTATATATGTGTGATGCTTATTAGACACTGCCCCCCCATAAGATACTGACCTATGCACTGGACTTCCAGTGTCTAGAGGCAAATACAGAGTGGGCCATTTATATGGATACACCTAAATAAAATGGGAATGGTTGGTGATATCAACTTACTGTTTGTGGCATATTAGTATATGTAAGGGGGAAAACTTTTTAAGATGGGTGGTGACCATGGTGGCCATTTTGAAGTCGGTCATTTTGGATCCAACTTTATAAATGGCCCACTGTTATGAATGAGTCACCGTAGGAGGCAAAACCAGAAATACTAGCTAAGTCCAGAAAACCAGAGAAGTTGGCAGCTATCGGATTGCAGACCCCTGAACCTAACAACAAAAACTAGCAGTAGCTGTGGGGGGTTCCTACGGTGCCCTAGACCCCTCGATCACAGCCGGAGAACTACATAGCCTAAAGACAGAAAGGGAAATCTAAACTGCCCCAGAGCAGACCCCAAAGCAATAGGCAGCCCCCAACATATAATGACGGTGAAGCAAGATGAAAAAACACTCACACAGATAGAAAGATAGGCTGAGTAAATGATGGGGCCCAAGCTAACTAAATAGGACAGAATAGAAAAGCTGCTGTCTGCAATCCGCCAAAACCCTCTCAAAAACAAGAGCCAACAGACTGATAGGGAATAAAGCCCTGAAGACACTAGGCTTCAAAAAGACTATATCAGTACTCAGGTATTATCTGAAGACAGAGCAAAAAGGAATTCAGCTCACCCAGCAGGGAAAGGCAGAAATCCAGAAAAACAAGGAAGAACAAAACCAAAACACAAATGCAAAAAGTAGAGCAGAAAACTTAGCTTTTGAGGAGCAGGAATCAGACTGGTCTCCAAGAATCCCTCAGAGTAGTCACCCGCAAGGCAGAAGGGCGTCAGCTGCCTTATATCCAGTCAGCAATCCCAGTCACCCAGTCATCATCATTCAGCTCAGGTGCTTTGTAATCAGCCTCACTACCTTCCTTCACCAGAAGAGGGAGTTCATCAGACCTCAATGGTGAAGGGGAAAATGAACTCACAACAGCCCACCCAGGTGTATCCATATAAATGGCCCAACCTGTATAGCACTGTTCACTATAATGTATTTCTTATAGAATTTAATGTTTAAAAAATTAATAGCAGGGATACAAAATGTTGACATTTTATGAAAAATAAAATCCATTCAAACAAATGGTTCCTGTAAGTGAATGCATCATAAAAATGGTTTTGTGAACACAGTCTAACCTGAGTATTCATCAATGTATGCACTACATATCTGAGCATTGACTAGCTAAATTTCTATACTATACTGTATAGTGGCTTGCAAAAGTATTCTCCCCTCCACTTTGGCTTTTTACCTATTTTGTTACACAATAACCTGTGTTTAAATAATTTTGTAATCCAATTTGTGTGTGATGCATCAGCGCTAAATAGTGCATAAATTAAATTTATGGGATCAAATAACAAAAAATTGGCATGCGCATATGTGTTCACCACTTTTGCTATGAAGCCCTTAAATATTTTTGGTGCAAACAATTACCTTCATAAGTCACAGGCTAAGTGTAAGGATGTCCACCTGTGTGCAACCTAAGTGTCACACGTCTGTCAGTATATCCACTTCACCTTTTCTGATAGGCCACAGAGGCTGCAACACAATTAACCCCTTAACCCCCAAGGGTGGTTTGCACTTTCATGACCGGGCCAATTTTTACAATTCTGACCACTGTCCCTTTATGAGGTAATAACTCTGAAACGCTTCAATGGATCCCGGTGATTCTGACACTGTTGTCTCGTGACATATTGTACTTCATGTTAGTGGTAAAATTTCATTCATATAACTTGCGTTTATTTGTGAAAAAAACATAAATTTGGCAAAAATTTTGAAAATTTCGCAATTTTCCAATTTTGAATTTTTATGCCCTTAAATCACAGAAATACGGCACACAAAATACTTAATAAGTAACATTTCCCACATGTTTACTTTACATCAGCACAATTTTGGAACCAAAAATTTTTTTGGTAGGAAGTTATAAGGGTTAAAAGTTGACCAGCGATTTCTCATTTTTGCAACACCATTTTATTTTTACAGACCACATCACATTTGAAGCCACTTTGAGGGGTCTATATGATAGAAAATACCCAAAAGTGACACCATTCTAAAAACTGAACCCCCTAAGGTGCTCAAAACCACATTCAAGAAGTTTATTAACCCTTCAGGTGCTTCACAGGAATTTTTTGAATATTTAAAAAAAAATGAACATTTAACTTTTTTTCACAAAAAAATAATTCAGGTTCAATTTTTTTTATTTTACCAAGGGTAACAGGAGAAATTGGACTGAAAAAGTTATTGTGAAATTTGTCCTGAGTACGCTGATACCTGATATGTGGGGGGTTCGGCGCATGACAGAGCTCAGAAGGGAAGGAGCGCCGTTTGACTTTTTCAATGCAAAATTGGCTGGAATTCAGATCGGATGCAATGTCACGTTTGGAGAGCCCCTGATGTATCTAAACAGTGGAAATCCCACACAAGTGACCCCATTTTGGAAACTAGACCCCCCAAGGAACTTATCTAGATATGTGGTGAGAACTTTGAACCCACAAAGGCTTCACAGAAGTTTATAATGTACAGCAGTACAATTAAAAAAATCATATTTTTTCCACAAAAATGATCTTTTCACCCCCAATTTTTATTTTCCCAAGGGTAACAGGACCCTAAAAGTTATTGTGCAATTTTTCTTGAGTATGCTGATACCCCATATGTGGGTGTAAACGACTATTTGGGCGCATGGCAGAACTCGGAAGGGAAGCAGCGCCATTTGACATTTTTTGGCTGGAATTGAGATTGGACACCATGTCGTGTTTGGAAAGCCCCTGATGTACCAAAACAGTGGAAACCCCCCACAAATGACACCATTTTGGAAACTAGACCCCCCAAGGAACTTATCTAGATGTGTGGTGAGAACTTTGAACCCCCAAGGGCTTCACAGAAGTTTATAACGTACAGCCATACAATTAAAAAATCACATTTTTTCTACAAAAATGATCTTTTCACACTCAATTATTACTTTTCTAAGGGTAATAGGACCCTAAAAGTTACTGTGCAATTTGTCCCGAGTACACTGATACCCCATATGTGGGTGTAAATGACTATTTGGGCGCATGGCAGAGCTCGGAAGGGAAGCAGTGCCATTTGACGTTTTTGGCTGGAATTGAGATCGGACACCATGTCGCATTTGGAAAGCCCCTGATGTACCTAAACAGTGGAATCCCCCCACAAGTGACACCATTTTGGAAACTAGACCCCCTAAGGAACTTATCTAGATGTGTGGTGACCACTTTGAACCCCCCAGTGCTTCGCAGAAGTTTATAACGCCCGGGCGTGAAAATAAAAAAATCGTATTTTTTCCACAAACATGATCATTTAGTCCCCAATTTTTTTATTTTCCCAAGGGTACCAGGAGAAAATGGACCCCAAATGTTGTTGTACAATTTGTCCTGAGTACACCGATACCCCATATGTGGGAGAAAACTACTGTATGGGCACACGTCGGGGCTCGGAAGGGATGTAGTGACATTTTGGAATGCAGACTTTGATGGAATGGTCTGCGGGTGTCATGCTGCCTTTGGAGAGCCCCTGATGTACCTAAACAGTGGAAACCCCCCACAAATGACACCATTTTGGAAACTAGACCCCCTAAGTAACTTATCTAGATGTGTGGTGAGCACTTTGAACCCCCAAGTGCTTCACAGAAGTTTATAACGCCCAGGCGTGAAAATAAAAAAATCATTTTTTTTTTCCACAAAAATGATATTTTTGCCCCCAATTTTTATTTTCCTAAGGGCAACAGGAGAAATTGGACCCCAAAAGTTGATTTGCAATTTGTCCTGAGTAGGCTGATACCCCATATGTGGGGGTAAAACACTGTTTGGGCGCATGGCAGAGCTTGGAAGGGAAGGAGCACCATTTGACTTTTTCAACGCAGAATTGGCTGGAATTGAGATCAGACGCCATGTTGCGTTTGGAGAGCCCCTGATGTACCCAAACAGTGGAAACCCTCCAATTCTAACTCCAACCCTAACCCCAACACACCCCTAACCCTAATCTCAGCCCTAACCCTAGCCGTAACCCTAGCCCTAACGGGAAAATGGAAATAAATACATTTTTTAAATTTTATTATTTTTCCCTAACTAAGGGGGTGATAACAGGGGGTTTGATTTACTATTTATGGCGGTTTTTATGTTTGGCAGCTGTCACATGCTAAAAGACGCTTTTTATTGTAAAAATAGTTTTTGCATCACCACATACTGAGAGCTATAATTTTTCCATATTTTGACCCACCGAGTCATGTGAAGTCTTATTTTTTGCGGGACGAGTTGACATTTTTATTGGTACCATTTTCGGGCACGTGACATTTTTTGATCGCTTTTTATTCCAATTTGTGGGACGCAGAATGAACAAAAACCAGCGTTTCATGAATTTCTTTTGGGGGGGTGCGTTTACACCGTTCCGCGTGCGGTAAAATTGATAATGCAGTTTTATTCTTCGGGTCAGTAAGGTTACAGCGATACCTCATTTATGTCATTTTTTTATGTTTTGGCGATTTTATGCAGTAAAAACAATTTTATATAAAAAATAATTATTTTTGCATTGCTTTATTCTGCGAGCTATAACTTTTTTATTTTTTCTGTGATGATGCTGTGTCATGGCTCGTTTTTTGCGGAACAAGATGACGTTTTCAGTGGTACCATGGATATTTATATGCCTCTTTTTGATCGCACGTTATTGCACTTTTTGTTCGGCAGTATGCTAAAACATTATTTTTTGTTTCATTTTTTATTTTTATTTTTTAAGAGGTTTGCTAAAGGGGTTAACTAATGGGACAGTTTTATAGGGCAGGTCGTTTCTGACGCAGTGATACCAAATATGTGTACTTTTATTGTTTTTTTTTCTTTTATTTCCAAAAAATGAATTTATTAGGGAATATATATATTTTTTTAATTTATTTAGCGATTTTTTTAAAAATTATTTTTACACTTTTCTTTTTTTTAAAAACTTTTTTAGGTTGTCCCAGGGGGGACATCACTGTCCTGTGACAGACTGTGACAGATCAGCGATCTGTCACAGGCATTGAAGCAGACTTCCTCTTGCCTGTGCTTTGCAGGCACTGAGGAAGCCAGCTCCCTGCAGGCCCCCGAAGGTCCCCGTCGCCATTTTGGATCCGGGGACCAGCAGGGAATGAGCCTGCCGCAGCAGCGCTGCACATTGCACTGCTGTGGGGGGCTCAGGGAAGCACGGAGGGAGCCCCCTCCCTGCCAATGCTTCCCTTTATCCCCCGGTACACCGCGATCGTGTTTGATCGCGGTGTGCAAGGGGTTAACATGTTGAGGCGATCCGTGACCGCCCCTGACACATTGTGCCTGGTGTCAGCTGTGATAATCAGCTGACACCCGGCTTCGATCAGCGGCGCTCAGCACGTGGGCGCCGCTGATCGCTGTGACGTACTATCCCGTCCCTGGGAATTAAGTCCCTAGGCACATGGATGGGATAGTACGTCACATGGCAGAAAGGGGTTAAGCAAAAGACACCATTAGCCAAACACTATGAAGACCAAGGAGATCTCCAAACAAGTCAGGGACAAAGTTGTTGAGAAGCATAAGTCAGGGTTGGGTTCTAAAAAATACCAATCTCTGATGATCCCCGAAGAACCATCAAATCCATTATCATCAAATGGAAAGAACATGGTACCACAACAAACCTGCCAAGAGAGGGCCGTCCACCAAGCCTCTCAGCCCAGTGTCAAGCAGTGAAGGTAATCATATACGAGGGTCGTTACCTGTCCCCCAGAATGTGCACAGAAACATACTGAACCCACTGGAGAACATTGCAATTGCAGCCACAGTTGTGGCTACAATGCAAAGTAAAAGAGAGTATGAAATTCATCAAGCTATTTGACTTAGGCCTGTTTCACACATCATTTTTTTTGGTCAGTCAAAATCCGCCAAAATGGTGGATAGCGGATCCGTTCCTGTACTGGGCACAACGTTTGTCACCGGACCGCTATTTTAACGGATCCGTCAAAGGACGAATTTTAAAGGAACCGCTACCTGGGGAAGGAGAGAGAGAGAGAGAAAGAGAAAGAGAGAGAGATTTTTCAGCCGCCAGAACAGAGTTTAGGGTTAAATTTCCGGCTGAGTGAAGTCTTTCGGGCATGTGCAGTGAGAAGTGCGGATCCTGCCACCCGAAAAACCGTTGCATGGTCTGTTCGGGCACGTCAGCGCACGTCAAAATTTTGGCGGATCCGCAAAAAAACGGATCCAACGGATGGCCATCCATCAAGATCCGCCGGTAATGCAACTCAATGGGAAAAAAATGGTGGATTTTGACTGATGGACACAAACGCATGTGTGAAACAGGCCTAAGTCAGATTTAGGAAAACCTACATAGGCTTTTATTTTTGGAGAGATCTGTAGGATGGTAGTGGGCTGGATCTCTCCCTCCATTCCAGGTCTTGGGAGTGACCAATGCCCATAATTATCATTTAAACCTTCAGGTAAGGGTTGGGTGTGACAATATTTGGTTTTGCAAGCAGCAGAGCCAGTGTAAGACTGAACACAGGTCAGAGCCAGAGCGAGCAAAGCCATTGCTGCACGCACGAGTTACAAAGTTGTGCAGTCGCCAACGGCAATGGATTGATATGGACTGTTACAGATGATCCGGCTGCGAACCGGAGGATAATTGTTGAGTGTATTTTGGTAAGTTGCCAAAATAAAGACATTTGAGTTGAAGTATCTTGATTCACTGTCTTATTACCTCATTGTCGTGAAAACTGCTACATTACTCCTTCAAGGTGGACATTAATCAGAGAGGCAGTTCAGAGACCAAAGGTAACCCTGAAGGAGCTGCAGAGTTTCCAAACAGATACTGGAGTATCTGTCCATACAACCACAATAAGCCGTACACTCCATAGAGGTGGCCTTTATGGAAGAGTGGGCCGAAAAAAGCCTTTACTTACAAAAATTGAAAGGCTCATTTTGAATTTGCCAAAAGACTTGTGGGAGACTCCCCCAAATGTATGGAGGAATGTGCTCTGGTCAGATGAGACCAAAATTGAGCTTTTGTGCCACCAAGTTAAATACTATGTCTGGCGCTAAACCAATACAGCTCATAACCCCAAGAACACCATCCCCACAGTGAAGCATGGTGAATGTTGTATCATGCTGTGGGGATATTTTTTGGCAGCAGGGATAGAGAAAATGGTCTGAGATGGATGGTGAAAAATAAATGGATATTCTTGAGCAAATCCTGTTTCAGTCTGTCAGTGATTTGAGACTGGGATGGAGGTTTACTTTTCAACAAGACAAAGATGCAAAGCATTCAGCTAAAGCAACATTCAAGTGGTTTAAGGGGAAACGTCAAAGCTCAGACCTTAATCCAATTGAGAATCTGTGGTCAGACTTGAAGATTTCTGTTCATCAGAGGAAACCATCTAATGTGTAGGAGCTGGAGCAGTTTCACCTTGAGGAATGGACAAAGATCCCAGTGGCAAGATGTGGAAAGCTTATAGAGACTTATCCAAAGTGATTTGCAACTGTAATTGCCACAATAAGAGGCTCTACAAAGTACTGACTTTAGGTGGAGTGAATAGTTATACACACTGAAGGTTACAGTGATAATTTCCTATTTGTTTGATTCACAATAAATAGGAAACCAAATGTTCAAAGTTGTAGGCATATTCTTTACATGAACTGAGGCAAACCCTCAAAAAAACCCAGTAAAAGTCCAGGTTATGAGGTAGCAAAACACGAAAACATAAAAAAATGCCAACGGGGGATACTTTTGCAAGCCGCTAAACCACTGTACATAACTACAGCAAAATATATATATATATATGTTTATATATATACATATATATACAGTATATACTGTATACTGTATATACTGTATATATATTAGAACTAAAGAAAAATTTGGCAGCACTACCACACAGGGGTCCTCAACCACCGGTCTGTGGACCAGGACCGGGCCGTTGGGTTTTTTTTGCCGGTCCGCGCCGCTGCAGCAGACCAACACTACACTGTGTGCAGAATTATTAGGCAAATGAGTATTTTGATCACATCATCCTTTTTATACATGTTGTCCTACTTCAAGCTGTATAGACTTGAAAGCCAACTGCCAATTATGTAAATCAGGTGATTTGCATCTCTGTAATGAGGAGGGGTGTGGTCTAATGACATCAAAACCCTATATAAGGAGTGCTTAATTATTAGGCAACTTCCTTTCCTTTGGCAAAATGGGTCAGACGAGAGATTTGACGGACTCTGAAAAGTCAAAAATTGTGAGATGTCTTGCAGAGGGATGCAGCAGTCTTGAAATTGCCAAACTTTTGAAGCGTGATCACCGAACAATCAAGTGTTTCATTGCAAATATCCAACAGGGTCGCAAGAAGCGTGTTGATAAAAAAGGCGCAAAATAACTGCCCATGAATTGAGAAAAATCAAGCTGGAAGCTGCCAAGATACCATTCACCCTAGTTTTGCCATATTTCAGAGCTGCAACTTTACTGGAGTATCAAAAAGCTCAAGGTGTGCCATACTCAGGGACATGGCCAAGGTAAGGAAGGCTGATAAACGACCACCTTTTAACAAGAAACATAAGATAAAACGTCAAGACTGGGCCAAGAAATATCTTAAGACTGATTTTTCTAAGGTTTTATGGACTGATGAAATGAGAGTGACTCTTGATGGGCCAGATGGATGAGCCCGAGGCTGGATCAGTAAAGGGCAGAGAGCTTCACTCCGACTCAGACGCCAGCAAGGTGAAGGTGGGGTACTGGTATGGGCTGGTATCAAAGATGAACTTGTGGGACCTTTTCAGGTTGAGGATGGAGTGAAGCTCAACTCCCAGACCTACTGCCAGTTTCTGGAAGACACCTTCTTCAAGCAGTGGTACAGGAAGAAGTCGGTATCGTTCAAGAAAAACATGATTTTCATGCAGGACAATGCTCCGTCACATGCATCCAAATAGAATCATAGAATCATAGAATCATAGAATCGTAGAGTTGGAAGGGACCTCCTGGGCCATCTGGTCCAACCCCCTGCTCAAAGCAGGATTCGCTAAATCATCCCAGTCAGATGTCTGTCCAGCCTCTGTTTGAAGACTTCCATTGAAGGAGAACTCACCACTTCTCGTGGCAGCCTGTTCCACTCATTGATCACTCTAACTGTCAAAAAGTTTTTTCTAATATCTAATCTGTGTCTCCTCCCATTCCACAGCGTGGCTGCCCAGTAAAGGTCTAAAAGAAGAAAAAATAATGACATGGCCCCCTTGTTCACCTGATCTGAACCCCATAGAGAACCTGTGGTCCCTCATAAAATGTGATATCTACAGGGAGGGAAAACATTACACCTCTCTGAACAGTGTCTGGGAGGCTGTGGTGGCTGCTGCACGCAATGTTGATCGTAAACAGATCAAGCAACTGACAGAATCTATGGATAGAAGGCTTTTGAGTGTCATCGTAAAGAATGGTGGCTATATTCGACACTGATTTTTTTTGTTTTGTTTTTGAATGTCAGAAATGTTTATTTCTACATTTTGTGTTGTTATATTGGTTGACTGAGAACATAGTTGTTATTCAATTATAAAAAGAATCCTCTCAAATACAACTTGCCTAATAATTCTGCACATGGTGGTAAGCACTGACTGTGTGATCTGCGGTGGCTGCCGGCCCCTTTAATTTTCCGTGTGCCGGAGAACGAGTTTGCACTTGGAAGGTCCTCCGTGTAGTGGGAGTGTCAGCTGCAGCCGCTCATTGGCTGTGCAGCTCCGTGCTTTGATTGGCTGCCAGGCTGCAATCGGCCTGACGCTGATTGGTGCATCAGGGCAGCGTGGGGCAGGATTCGAAGAGGGAAGGTGCGCATTCCAGGACGCACTTAATGAGTACGGAGTCGTGCGCCTGTGATAGCTGCTGTATGCTGTAGGCGCGCATTCCCAACCTGAGCTACTTGAGCTATATACTGTAACCAGAGCTGTGCAGGTGAGCATCCCTGACCTAAGCTATATACTGTGAACAGAGCTGTGTAGGTGAGCATCCCCATCCTGAGCTATATACTGTTAACAGAGCTGTATATTGTGTAGGTGAGCATCCCTGAGCTAAGCTATATACTGTAACCAGAGCTGTATAGGTGAGCTTCCCTGTCCTGAGCTATATACTGTGAACAGAGCTATATACTGTAACCAGTGCTGTATATTGTGTAGGTGAGCACCCCTGAGCTAAGATATATACTTTATATATGTGTGGGGCCATCATACTTTATATTGGGGGATTACAGGTGTGGAGCCATCATACTTTATATTGGGAGATTACAGGTGTGGAGCCATCATATTAAATATGGGGGATTACAGGTGTGGGGCCATCATATTATATATACCCTGCCCTCATATGACCAAAGCCCCGCCCCTGCCCCACCCCCACTGGGCCATGTAAAAATGGTCTTGCTTGAAGCCGGTCCCTGGTGCAAAAAAGGTTGGGAACCACTGATATCACAAGAGGCCGGATGCAATAAAACATGCTAAGGTGATGTCCAAACCTCCAAAATAGAAAATCAGAAAATAACAGGCAGTACTCCAAAAATTAAAGTGAAAAACTGCGGCTTTACTGATCCATTAGCAGCAACGTTTCGGCAGATTTCTCTGCCTTTCTCAAGGAGTGGACAGACATCAAATGAAAATTTAAATAGTGTTTCCATAGTATAACATCCATCAATTATGTAAAACAACATCCATCAATTATGTAAAACAGTATTAATTAATACATCAGGTGCTCATACCAGCACATTCAGTGACATGTGTGAACAAGTCACCCAGTTGATATATATCTGTTTCTAAAGTGCAGGGCAACAGTGTAATAAAGTACCAATGAGCTCATAAAAACATGGGCGGGCATACCACCTGTGCAGCCTGTGCGGCTGCACCGGGTCCCAGAGGCTCCAGAGGGCCCCTGCAGGCAGCTAATGAGGACAAGCTGGCCTGTTTCTCCAGGCCCGAGGCTCCGGGGGGCCCTTGGCCACATTGCCCTCATGTGCGACGGGCAGGGAGCGATCCCAGCTCCACTGCTTACAAGAGAAAATAGCAGCAGAGCTGCAGGGATCCGTCCTGCTTCCCGCCCGGTGCCCATGCTTCCTGTCTCTGAAACAGAGAGCAGTGCCGCTGGATGATGTCGCTGGATGACATCATCAGTCAGCGGTCAGCTGCGCCAGAGAGAGGAAGCAGCCGGAGGCGGTGATGCTGCAGCCGCGGGAGAGCGTGCAGACAGGTGCTGTGTGTGTGTGTTCTTTTATGTGTTGTGTGTGTGTGGAGATGAGTGATGGCGTGTGTGTGTGCATATATAGCGCTGCGGGGGAATGTGCAGAGAGGTGAATGGTGCTGTGTGTGTCTGTGTGCGTAGGTGGAGGAGAAGGAAATGATGGGGGTGATGGGGAGAAGGCAATGATGGGGGTGATGGGGAGAAGGCAATAATGAGGGTGATGGGGAGAAGGCAATAATGCGGGTGATGGGGATAAGGTAGTAATGGGAGTGATGGAGAAGGCAATGATGGGGTGATGGAGAAGGCAATGATGGGATGATGGAGAAGGCAATGATGGGGGTGATGGGGAGAAGGCAATGATGGGGAGAAGGCAATGATGGGGTGATGGGGAGAAGGCAATAATGGGGGTGTTGGGGAGAAGGCAATGATCGGGGTGATGGGGTGAAGGCAATGATGGGGATGTGGTGGAGGAGGAAATGATGGGGATATGGGGGAGGGGGAAATGATGGAGGTGGTGGAAAGGGCAATGATGGGGTGGGGAGAAGGCAATGATGGAGATGGGGAGAAGGGAATGATGGTGGTAGTGGAAAACACAATGATGGGAGTGGTGGGGAAGGAGGCAATGATGGGGGTGGTGGAGGAGAAGGCAATGATGGAGGTGGTGGAAAGGGAAATGATGGGGGTGATGGAGAGGGCAATGATGGGGTGGTAGGGGAGAAGGCAATGATGGAGGTGGTGGAAAGGGAAATGATGAGGTGGTGGGAAAAAGCAATGATGATGGGTTGGTGGGGGAGAATGCAATGATGGAGGTGGTGGAAAGGGCAATGATGGGGAAAAAGCAATGATGAGGTGGGGGGAGAATGCAATGATGGTGGTGGTGGAAAGGGCAGTAATGGGGATGGTGGGGAGGAGGAAATGATGGAGGTGGTGGAATGGGCAATGATGGGGTGGCAGGGGAGAAAGCAATGATAGTGGTGGGGAGAAGGCAATGATGGAGGTGTACGAATATAGTGTACGTACTTATTATGTATAACACAGTCCCTTAGTATATAGTGTACATACTTATTATGTACAACACAGTCCCTTAGTATATATTGTACTCAATAATTCTGCATAACACCATCCTTAGTCACACAGTTTCCTCTTTTATTATGTATAATACCATCCCTTATTAAGTACCATCCTCTCTAGTTATATATGGTGCTGTCCCTTCTTCTGCTGTTATGTACAGTGCTTTCTCTTACATAGTGTATTCTTGTTAATTTTGTTATTCACAGTGCCCACTTTTATTACATAGTCCCCTCTCTTTTTAGTTAACATGACTGCTGATGGAGCAGTCCATCAGCTCCTCCATTAGAAAGGAAGCTTTCCCATGCTCCATCAGCCATCATTGCATTATACAGCTAACATGACAGGACGGTATGTAATATAAAACAGGGCTCTATATAATCCAATATGTAAGGGACGGTACTGTACATAATGAGAGGGCACTGTATAATGGATAGCAATATACTTGATAAAGGAGACTGTGTAATATATATACATGTATGTGTGTGTGTATATATATATATATATATATATATACCGTATTTTTCCGACCATAAGACGCACTTTTTTCCCCAAAAATTGTGGGGGGAAAGTGGGGGGTGCGTCTTATGGTCGCAATATACTAACCTCCGGGGCTCTGCGGTGCGGTGGTGGCAGCGGGCGGGGCTCTGTGGTGTGGTAGTGGCAGCGGGCAGGGCTCTGTGGTGCGGTGATGGCGGCGGGCTGTGCTCCGGTGCAGGGGCGGCGGCTCTGCCGGCATTTCCTCGCAGTCTGGAGGCCCCCGCACATCCCTTGCTGGCCGCCGCCATGTTGCGGTGGCCTCCGGGAACATGGACGCCGGGAAGATGGCTGCTGGTCCGGGCACGGCGCATGCGCAGGTTCAGATCTCGTCCCGAGATCTCGGGGGAGATCTCGTCCCCCGAGATCTTGGGACGAGATCTGAACCTGCGCATGCGCCGTCCCCGGACCGGCGGCCATCTTCCCGGCGTCCATGTTCCCGGAGGCCACCGCAACATGGCGGCGGCCAGCAAGGGATGTGCGGGGGCCTCCGGGCTACGAGGAAATGCCGGTGGAGCTGTCGCCCCTGCACCGGAGCACAGCCCGCCGCCACCCTCACCCCGCAGAGCCCACCTGCCCCAGCTCAGCAGAGCCCACCTGCCCCAGCACAGCTGCCCCAGCCCCAGCACAGCTGCCCCAGCCCCAGCACAGCTGCCCCAGCCCAGCACAGCTGCCCCAGCCCAGCACAGCTGCCCCAGCAAAGCTGCCCCAGCACAGCTGCCCCAGCATAGCTGCCCCTGCCCCAGCACAGCTGCCCCAGCACAGCTGCCCCAGCAGAGCCCACCTGCCCCAGCCCCAGCGCAGCTGCCCCAGCACAACCAACCTGCCCCAGCACAGAGCCGCCACCGCATGAGCCTGGACCACTGATTGACCCCTGTGACTACTCCTCCACCTGTGCCGGATCCCTTCCCAGGTAAGCTGAATTCGGACTGTAAGATGGACCCCCATTTGACACATTAATTTTTTCCCTATTTTCCTTCTGAAAATTGGGGTGCGTCTTATAGTCCGAAAAATACGGTATATACAGTGCCTTGCGAAAGTATTCAGCCCCCTGGGACTTTTCAACCTTTTCCCACATATCATGCTTCAAACAATAAAGATACCAAATGTAAATTTTTGGTGAAGAATCAACAAGTGGAACACAATTGTGAAGTTGAACAAAATTTATTGGTTATTTTAATTTTTTGTGGAAAGTCAAAAACTGAAAAGTGGGGCGTGCAATATTATTCGGCCCCTTTACTTTCAGTGCAGCAAACTCACTCCAGAAGTTCATTGTGGATCTCTGAATGATCCAATGTTGTCCTAAATGACTGATGATAAATATAATCCACCTGTGTGCAATCAAGTCTCCATATAAATGCACCTGCTCTGTGATAGTCTCAGGGTTCTGTTTGAAGCACAGAGAGCATCATGAAGACTAAGGAACACAACAGGCAGGTCCGTGATACTGTTGTGGAGAAGTTTAAAGCTGGATTTGGATACAAAATGATTTCCAAAGCTTTAAACATCCCAAGGAGCACTGTGCAAGCGATCATATTGAAATGGAAGGAGTATCATACCACTGCAAATCTACCAAGACCTGGCCGTCCCTCTAAACTTTCATCTCCAACAAGGAGAAGAATGATCAGAGATGCAGCCAAGAGACCCATGATCACTCTGGATGAACTGCAGAGATCTACAGCTGAGGTGGGACAGTCTGTCCATAGGACAACAATCAGTCGTACACTACACAAATCTGGCCTTTATGGAAGAGTGGCAAGAAGAAAGCCATTTCTCAAAGATATCCATAAAAAGTGTTGTTTAAAGTTTGCAACATGCCAGCTGGTAGACACACCAAACATCTGGAAGAAGGTGCTCTGGTCAGATGAAACCAAAATCGAACTTTTTGGAAAAAATTCCAAACGATATGTTTGGCGTAAAGGCAACACAGCTCATCACCCTGAACACACCATCCCCACTGTCAAACATGGTGGTGGCAGCAACATGGTTTGGGCCTGCTTTTCTTCAGCAGGGACAGGGAAGATGGTTTAAAATTGATGGGAAGATGGATGGTGCCAAATATAGGACCATTCTTGAAGACAACATGTTGGGGTCTGCAAAAGACCTGAGGCTGGGACAGACATTTGTCTTCCAACAAGACAATGATCCCAAACATAAAGCAAAATCTACAATGGAATGGATCACAAATAAACGTATCCAGGTGTTAGAATGGCCAATTCAAAGTCCAGACCTGAATCCAATCGAGAATCTGTGGAAAGAGCTGAAAACTGCTGTTCACAAACGATCTCCATCAAACCTCACTGAGCTCGAGCTGTTTGCCAAGGAAGAATGGGCAAGAATTTCAGTCTCTCGATGTACAAAACTGATAGAGACAAACCCCAAGCGACTTGCAGCTGTAATCACAGCAAAAGGTGGGGCAACAAAGTACTAAGTTAAAGGGGCGGAATAATATTGCACGCCCCACTTTTCAGTTTTTGACTTTCCACAAAAATTTAAAATAACCAATAAATTTCATTCAGCTTCACAATTGTGTCCCACTTGTTGTTGATTCTTCAGCAAAAATTTACATTTGCTATCTTTATGTTTGAAGCATGATATGTGGGAAAAGGTTGAAAAGTTCCAGGAGGCCGAATAATTTTGCAAGGCACACGGGATGCATTATAGTTAGCACTGGGCAGCCCCCCTATATGGTGTGACTAAGAGGCTGTGAACCATATGCTCTGCATTCCCTGTGTGAACATTGCCACATATGGATTATTTTTTTGCACTGGTGTGCCACACGGCCAATCCCTGATTGTAGGCTGGCTGTTTCATTAGGTATTATTGCACTTGTGCAGTTGCCATTTTACTTGGGTCCGCTGCACCCTGTTAGTGCATTTGTATTGAGGCCTGTTTATACAAGTAAGCATCTCTGCCTGTTTTGGGTTTTTCTCAAATATTGGAGGATTCTTTCTTCTTTTTGTGGTTTGCATTGTATATATATGTAGCTTTGTCGTCATAAAGGGAAGGGGGCCCAGACACATTTCTTGCACGGGGCCCCAAGCTGTCAGTGTCCACCCCTGCATATAAAGAAGGATACCATATTCATATGGGGGTACTAAAAACAGTCACATTACTGTACATCTATATTAAAGACACCTCCGTCACCCACGCTGTATTCAGCTTATTCACTGCCACACTGAGCATGTCTTTGACATCTCCTCGGAACCAACCAATCGGTACAGTGTGCGTCCTTTCTTTTTTTTCTGAATATACTGCATATATATATTGTAAGACAGCGCTTACTGCATGTGTTGGAGGACACTCACTTGGCAACGGGATTAAAGCACACAGGACAGGTTTTCTCACACAAACAGTCTATCCGGTTTATTCAGACATCATAAACCACACCGTAGGCCATGTTACACTTCACAGACCTCACATAGTCCATAGCACTTCATAATGTACCTCGCAGTCACGAAACATGCCAGACTTCTCACTTCGTCCCGTTACCGTGAGTGACCGCACGCCGAACAGTTCATTACATATATTAACGGACCATAATAAACACCGACAGTCTGTTCCAATGGCAGATAATTCTCTGCCGTTATTATAAGCCCCTTTCTGGAGTTACCTTCCTGGAGCTCCTGCTCCACACAATGACCTCCTGTTAGTCCTGGTTCCAAGGGAAGCTCCAGAACTGGGATCACAGTCCCGGACAATGCCTTGCTCACCAGGTCACCTGACAGTTTCAGACCCTTAGACGGACGGTAGCTTGCCCAATGCAGTGCCGTCACAGACTCTGCCTGTCCATGGTCTCACCCTGTGCTCTTCAGGAAGTCCATCCCCTCCTTTGACCTTCCAACACATAGACATCTCAGGACCTTAGAACAACGAACTATTCAGGTCCATACACTCTGAACATTTGACCCAAACCCTGGTCACATTATGTAGCTATAACCACCACTATAGGTGGGCGGTGTGTGTGGTTAGTAGGTCCCGCCCAGCTCTTCGACTAACCTAGTAAGCCCCCTTATAAGTAACCAAACACTTGTGGAACTAAAAGTCCCAGAGCAACATCATTTCGGGCTTACAGCGCAGAGGATCTCCTCTGTGACACATACCGGCCATTTACAATAATGCTGGTCACTGTCTCACCATCACAGTTACTCCTCCATGTGCATCCTGAGGAGCACATACAGCGCCCTCTAGCTGTAACAGGGGTCACTGCCTCACAACACACATATATATATACTGTATCTAATATATAAAGCTCAATGTGTGTGTGTATGTATGTGTGTATATCCGGGATTGGCATCTGCACCGTCGCAGCTACAGCCATAAAATTTTGCACAGTCACACGTCTGGACCCCGAGAGTGTCATAGGCTATGTTGTGAGGTAAAATTTTAACCCTGCGCATTCCAATTCACCAAACAATTTTGCCTATTATTCTTATCATTTCTATGGTGTTATTGTCCTTCTGTAAAGCTGGAAATAACACAATTTATTACCGTGCCAACACAGACCACCCTCTGACACAGACTGCAGGGGGAGCCCAGTATCACACAGGATAGGATTAGATACACGGCTCAGCAGTTAGTATCACACAGGATAGGATTAGATACACAGCTCAGCAGTCAGTATCACACAGGAGAGGATTAGACACATGGCTCAGTAGTCAGTATCACACAGGATAGGATTAGATACACAGCTCAACAGTCAGCATCACACAGGATAGGATTAGATACACAGCTCAGCAGTCAGTATCACACAGAATAGGAATAGATACACGGCTCAGCAGACAGTATCACACAGGATAGGATTAGATACACGGCTCTACAATGAGTATCACACAAGATAGGATTAGATACACGGCTCAGCAGTCAGTATCACACAGGATAGGATTAGATACACGGCTGAGCAGTCAGTTTAGATACACGGCTGAGCAGTCAGTAACGCACATGATAGGATTAGGTACATGGCTCAGCAGTCAGTATCACACAGGATAGGGTTAGATACACGGCTCAGCAGACGGTATCACACAGGATAGGATTAGATACACTGCTCAGCAGTCAGTATCACACAGGAGAGGATTAGATACATGGCTCAGCAGTCAGTATCACACAGGATAGGATTAGATACACAGCTCAGCAGTCAGTATCACACAGGATAGGAATAGATACACGGCTCAGCAGACAGTATCACATAGGATAGGATTAGATACACGGCTCAGCAGTCAGTATCACACAGGATAGGATTAGGTACACGGCTCAGCAGTCAGTATCACACACGATAGGATGAGATACACGGCTCAGCACGCAGTATCACAGAATAGTATTAGATGCACGGCTCAGCAGACAGTATCACACAGAATAGGATTAGATACACGGCTCTGCAGTCAGTATCACACAGGATAGGAGTAGGTACACGGCTCAGCAATCAGTATCACACAGGATAGGATGAGATACACGGCTGAGCAGTCAGTAACACACGTGATAGATAGGATTAGGTACACGGCTCAGCAGTCAGTATCATACAGGATATGGTTAGATACACAGCTCAGCAGACGGTATCACACAGGATAGGATTAGATACACAGCTCAGCAGTCAGTATCACACAGGATAAGATTAGATACACAGCTCAGCAGTCAGTATCACCCAGGATAGGACTAGATACACAGCTCAGCACACAGTATCACACAGAATAGGATTAGATACACAGCTCTGCAGTCAGTATCACACAGGATAGGATGAGATACACGGCTCAGCAGACAGGATAGGATTAGACACACGGCTGAGCAGTCAGTAACACACGATAGGATTACATACACAGCTCAGCAGAAAGTATCACACAGGAGATTAGGTACACAGCTCAGCAGACATTATCACACAGGATAGGGTTAGATACACAGATACATATGTTGTTTATCAAAAAGCTCTTGAATGAGTTGAAAATAAAATACTATCAATACTTGGGTAATCGTTTAGTTAATTTGTGTTGAAAATCTGTAGTGTTGATTATATGATGTGAAATGTTTTTATGTGCAATATACCGTAATCATTATAATTTGTTATAACTAATCACAGTTGGTTACTATGTCCAGGCAACGCCGGGCTCTTCAGCTAGTAGATATTTATATATATATGTATATTTCTATCAAAGTTTTGTATTCTACCATTTATCTGTTCCCAATGGCACTCTATAGCAATATTTCATGGCCACATGTATAACTTTTAAAGTGCATTCCAATCTCCACCTGATTGACAGCTTCTCAGTGTCCCTCCTCCTACTGAAATCTCACATGGCTCAGTACAAGCTGTCGCTGTCAATCAGACTGAAGACCAAATACACTTGGACTGAAAGTTCTCTCACTCTATAGCTAGAGTCATAGCATGTTCATTTCACGATCAGAATTATACAGCCATTGTGAAATAGATTTTCAGAGTAAGCACACGAACCTCATTAGGTCTTTAAGTTTTATTTAATTATTTTTGCAGTTTTCATTGCAAAATCTGGTGACAGATCCATTTTAATATGTATAGTGGATGAAACAAATCAGATTCATTATTGTTATCGGTAATGGCCCAACCAAGGTCGTTTGCTTGGTCTACGGTTTGTCTGCTGCCGTATTGTGCGTTCGACATACAGATAATTGTTATAAGTACTAGTACTTGCAATACTTCTATTGTAAGTGCAAGCAGAGATCTCAGTTCCTGATAACTGTTCCAATTTTGCTTTGTGCCAGCTTTTATAGAACGTCTTTCATTTATGCTACAATGTTGCCTTCACAATTGGAGTTTTGATTTTGGAATCTAGGTCAGACTAAGGCTACTTTCACACTTGCGTTATGAGACGCAGCGCACGGTCACCGCTAAGCTCTGCCCCCTGCCGCGCCCCCTCCGGTCAGCTCCTCCTATGGGTGCATGACGCTGCATGCAACCTGCGTACCCTATATTTAGTGTTGGGTAAGCAGGCCATGCGCTGGTATGCTTTTGCACCGTGTTGCATTTTGGTGCGCTCAGCGCAGCGCCAAAAGGGCACATGCGCCAGCAAAAGCATACCAGCGTGTGGCCTGCATGCCCAACGCTAAATATAGGGGACGTAGGCCGCATGCAGTGTCATGCGC
The DNA here is from genome assembly GCF_039654945.1 of Dendrobates tinctorius. Classification (NCBI taxonomy): domain Eukaryota; kingdom Metazoa; phylum Chordata; class Amphibia; order Anura; family Dendrobatidae; genus Dendrobates; species Dendrobates tinctorius. The sequence continues at coordinate 17,855,290 of NW_027361689.1, read as the reverse complement.
CCATAGGAGGAGCTGACCGGAGGAGGCATGGCAGGGGCGGAGCTTAGCGGCGGCCGTGCTCAGCTCCAGGAAACGCTAGTGTGAAACTAGCCTAACAACATGCCTTTTATTTACTTCAGTGCCGGATGTTGCAGTTTTAATTCTTTCAGAAAATATCATGTTTCAAAAATATGTTCCCCATATGTGCTCGATTTTCAACAAAATGACGGAATGACTTCGCAAAGTCACTTTTTATTTAACTTTTCGAAATAGAACAGAACGGTGGCGCCCATCAGTCATCTGAAAGAAAAGGTCAATCTAATGAGCAGAAAAGGCGTCTCCATACTGGATGCCCCATTGGTCGCCAAATCGCACGTCACTAAGACAACTGCACGAAAGCAATGGATGAATTGCAATTTACATTAATTGCCATCCTTTGCAAACACGTTCATTAAACCCTAAGGTAAAGCCTCCGTGTCACCGAACACTTAATAAATCCTCTGATAGATATTTTGGATTGATACTTAAAAAATGACCTCAATTAAAACCATAACCTTAAACTCATGGAAAGATAAGCCAGCTGAAAAGTATTATTGGATCTGCAGATAAATCGTATGGTGGGTCATATAGTGATGCCGCAGGTCAGGGCTGTCAATGGCTATTCTATCTGCGGTGGTTGTCTTCTCGGGTCACAAGGTGAGATTTTCTCACTTTTACTCAAAAGGAAATATCCAAGTTATCTACAAATAGTCATCTGTGCTTTTTCCAGGGCGCAGATGAGTCCGGGCGAGTTCACATGGAGCTTTTAATTTGTAGATAGCTTGTTAAAGGGCCAATATAGGATTCTCTCATCTGCGTGATTCACTGATAATTGTACGGAGGGGAATTCTTCTCTGCTCAGCACCTTATATAAAAAATCAGACCTCCGCTTATTATAATAGAGGGATCCGCTGACTTTTACCCTATTAGTGTAGGAAGAAATGGGAAGAGTAATATTGGGGGGAACCACCGGGGGCTTTGGTAAGGGAAGAATGCCTGTGCAATACTGCATGTAAGAATACTCCCAAATTCAACTCACAAAATGCACAGATCTGGTCTGGATCTGGGTCTAATCTGGGGTGTAAATAATTCTGCAGTCTGAGGTCTCATTAATTCAGGGATATGATTTCGGTCCACGCACATAGTATCCTTCCACTGTAGTCTGCTCCAGGGCTGGCATAGCATAATGTTTCACCCTGCTTCATCACAGGCTAGCTTGTCCCAACAGTCCTGATCAGAAAGTCTCTCTACCTTCTCAGCGGTTCCGCGTCCTATCACCATGGACTGTCTGGATTTATCATTCGGGACCACCCACTAGTCCCCACAAACTCAATCTAGTTTAGGTTCGTTACCTTTGGTGTTTAGCAAACTCAGGGTTTATTTAGACTGTGAGCCCCATTGGAAACAGTGATGATAATGTGTGCAAATTGTAAATATGTTAGCGCTATATAAAAATAAAGATTATTATCGTGACATGTTGTCCTATCCAATGACTCCTTTAAGGTGGAGGGCCACTCTGTCTTTTGTGTCAGTTCCAGATTGCGCTACTTACTTGTCTCTGTCTCCTTTGCTGTAGTTCAGCCAATCAGCAGAACTTCTCACAGATCCATCATACTGCGTCTTGAACTAGTCCCTCTCTGACTAACCATCAGGAAGCAGTCACTTGCCCTAACATTGAGCCTGTGGGCTAGTCCCAACATTAACTCTCTTTGACCCTGCAGTCTGTTGCTGGGCAGACAGAATCTTTCACCTACATTCTATGCAAACACTACAGCAACTATCTCTATCATGTATTGCATCTCTATAAATTATAATACCTCACATCCTAAATTATATATTACAAACAATACCTATAACAATGATATACACTATTGATTACATTACACTATCAATACTTATCATACTCTCTATGTATTGTGAGGCAGTGACCCCTGTTACAGCTAGGGGGCACTGTATGTTCTCCCCAGGAGGTGCATGGAGGCGTACGAAGACCTTAGGTGTGCATGGCAGTCACGGGTGTAGCAGTGACTGCAATGCAGACAGGAAATGATAGAAATAATTGTAATCTTGGACATGCTATTGTCCAAGACAGATTTAGGGGAAACCTGCTCTGGATGTTGTGTATGAAACAGATTGCAGTATGACAGTGTTGCAGTCTGTTCCATTCCGGACTCAGGTTTTTCATGTGGCTGAAAGCCATAGGTTTCTGTGATAAAAACCCTGCAGGAAAGGGTTAGTAGGTCTGAGTGAGTGCTTAGTGAGTCTCAAGTGTGTCAGGGCCAGAGTGAGTTAGTGCTTGTGGCTGTGCAGAGCAATTGGTGTGCAGAGCACAGGACAGAGAGGAGCCAATAGGCCTGGCACCCACAGCGTATTTAATGACTGCAACCCGGAGGATATCAAGGACTGTGTACGGCTGTGAGTAGAGACTGTGATACAGCGGTGCAGGACACCCACGGCAACTAGTCAGTGGAGGACTAGCGTGTGTAGTGACTGCAATCAGGCTTCCACTGGCCCATAAGGTAACAGGGGAATCGCCCGGTGGGCCCCTGTGCAGATCTGAGCCCCAAACCCCACTGTATGAGAAGCACTTGGCATAATTCAATTGATTCTCTATAGAAAAAGGCAGCATCTCATCATTCATTAATCAAACTACCCAGTTTCTTATTATATAGACATATAGGTAAATTTGTGAAGGAGGGTAATGTAATATTTGTATGCATGTGGGCCCCCAAAGTCAGTGTTACTGGTGGGCCCTTGGCACCCCAGTCCGACACTGACTGCAATCTAAAGGGTGCCGGGTACTATATATTTCTGTGTGAAGATAACACATTAAAGAGACTTTTATGTTTGAACTTTGTGGGTCACTGCCTCATCACTGTGTACAGTGCTACCGCTGCACTACAGTATATACAGTATATACAGGTGCTTCTCACAAAATTAGAATATCATCAAAAAGTTAATTTATTTCAGTTCTTCAATGCAAAAAGTGAAACTCATATACAGCTCTGGCAAAAATAAATTGACCACTTTCAAATGTTCAGCTTGCTTGATTTTTCTCTTTATAGGTATATTTTTGAGTAAAATGTAAATTGTTCTTGTAGTCTATAAACTTCTGACAACATGTCTCCAATTTCCAATTTTTTTCTGAAAAGGAGAAATGGTCAAATTTCTTTTAAAACCCCCCAGTGCTTTCAGACCTCAAATAATGCAAAGAAAACAAGTTCATAATCATTTAGAAACAACAATACTAAAGTTTTAACTTAGGAAGAGTTCAGAAATCAATATTTTGTGGAATAACCATGATTTTTAATCACAGCTTTCATGTGTCTTGGCATGCTTGCCACCAGTCTTTCACACTGCTTCTTGCTCAAAAATGTAAGCAGTTCTTCTTTGATAGCTTGTGACTATCCATCATCCTCTTGATTATATCTAAGGGGGTGGCGTTGCTATGGACAGCAGAGATGCTGCCACTTTAAGAGACAGCACCCCCTTGGCTGATGCTATGGTACATTCTGTTCTCTCCCCTGCAGTAAAGACTGTGGTTTCTTCTACCAGCATTGGACAGGGGAGGGGCTGCTGTTATGTGTGTGAGTTCGATTTCTGCAGGAAGCTGACGTGAAAAAAAAAAAAAGGAAGCTAACGTGCCAGGAGCTGTGAGGAAAATACTTTGTAAACTCTTCTGGTGATAATAAGGTGGCTTTCCTGTGTTGCCATGAGGAGCCATGAAGAAACACAGGGAAGGAATCCACAGGAGGGAATCCACTGTTTCTTGGAGCATCACTGGACCTGCACACAAGGAGAAGACCATGTTGCACAGAGCTTCCAGGAAGACGTGTGAACCAACTTGCAAAGCTGCAGGGGTCCCCGGGATTGGACTGAGATACCAACGCTACTGTGAGTGTTAATCCCTTCTGTGCACATGCTAGGGTTTAGGATAGGCTGCAATAGATAGAGCACAGCAGCTGTGTGGCCTGGTTAGCAAAGTCTAGATAGCCTATAGTTAGTGTAGCATCATACTTTACTTTACTGTGTTGTCTTGCCTGTTGGATAAATACACTGAGCTGTGATAGCACAGGGATGTGAGAACCACATAAATTACGACCAATAGATCCAAATATCAAAAAATAGTACATACTTTATTCAAGAATTTACACAGAACGGGAAATGGGGAACATGTGTATAGAAATAACAAAGTGCTGCAGTGCAAAAAGACACGTCACCTAGCCCTGGCCATATATATCTCTGTATACATATTAGTCTATGACTCAAAATAGCATCAATACCAGCTCCACTGTAGGCATAAATAGCCCGACAGCCTCAAAATATCAAGGGATAGACACACAATCCCTTAATATTTATGTATGTCCATACAAATGGCTAAAAGGTGAATAAAGGCCCTCTCCATAGCTGGAAGAGCAAACCAAAACCAGTCTTATTGCAGGGAGAGCCGAATGTCCCATTGCTCTAGCCAAGGGGGTTCTGTCTCTTAAAATGGCAGTTTGTCTCTACTGTCCATAACAATGCCACCCCCTTACAGATTCACAAAGAGAGGACTGCTGCTGGAGTCATTGCTCCAAGAGCCACCACACACAGACGTATCCAGGACATGGACTACAAGGGTCGCATTCCTTGTGTCAAGCCACTCATAACCAATAGACAATGCCAGAAGCGTCTTACCTGGGCCCAGGAGAAAAAGACCTGCACTGTTGATCAGTAACCCTAGGTGTTGTTTTCAGATGAAAGTAAATTTTGCATTTCATTTGGAAATCAAGGTCCCAGAGTCTGGAGGAAGAGTGGAGAGGCCACAATCCAAGCTGCTTGAGGTCTAGTGTGAAGTTTCCACAATCAGGGATGGTATGGAGAGCCATGTCATCTGCTGGTGTAGGTCCACTGTGTTTTATCAAGACCAAAGTCCGGGCAGCTGTCTACGAAGCAATTTTAGAGCACTTCATATTTCCCTCTACCGACAAGCTTTTTGGAGATGGAAATTTCATCCTCCAGCAGGACTTGGCACCTGTCCACACTACCAAAAGTACCAACACCTCGTGTAAAAAACAACAGTATCACTGTGCTTGATTGGCCAGCAAACTCGCCTGACCTTAACCCCATAGAGAATCTATGAGGTATTGTCAAGAGGAAGATGAGAGACACCAGACCTAACAATGCCGACGAGCTGAAGGCTGCTATCAAAGCAACCTGGGCTTCCATAACCCCTCAGCAGTGCCACAGGCTGATCGCCTCCATGCCACGCCGCATTGATGCAGTAATTGAACCAAAAGGAGCCCTGACCAAGTGCATTTACTGAAAATACATTTCAGTAGGCCAACATTTTGGATATTGAAATCATTTTTCAAGCTGATGTTATCAAGTATTCTAATTTACTGAGATAATGACTTTTGGGTTTTCATTGGCTGTAAGCCATAATCATCAACATTAACAGAAATAAACACTTGAAATAGATCACTCTGTGTGTAGTGACTCTATATAATATGGGTTTCACTTTTTATATTGAAGAACTGAAATAAATTAACTTTTTGATGATATTCTAATTTTGTGAGAAGCACCTATACACACTCACTGATTCCAAGATTGTAGACATCTGTAGACACCTGTGATGCTAATTAGTGGACACACCTTGATTTAACATGTCGCTTTTGTCACATTATTTTCAGGAGTACCATCATTTCTGTCCAGGCCTATTTGATAGGTTTTATTTTTTAAAAAATTTTGTGGAAGCATGGTTGAAAAGCAATGTCTGACTTTCATTTGTTTATTTTCATAGATTTTTGATTCATCATTCATTTTTTCAGATTCAAGTTATTTCTGTAACCATTTGTGGGTTTTTTCTGTCATTAAATGAGGGGTACCAACAATTTTGACCATGTGTGTGTATATATATATATCACATTATATGTAAAAGACGCATAACACGTATTCACATTACGTGATTGGTGTCTTCAGGGATAGGAACGCGAGAGTCATTGTCTACTGTACACTGCTCTGCTAGACCTATAGACCATGAATAGAGTGGAGGGGATCACTTTTTTTTTTTGAAGGGAGGTGGATTGAATAACTCTTTCACATGTTGGGGAGTGAATCTTCTGTAAATGTTTTATCCATTGTCTTTCTCTCACATAGTGGAGTTTTTAATTTTCATCTTAGGCCTCTTTCACACTTCCGTTTTTGACCATCAGTCAAAATCCGCCAGGTTTTGAAAAAAAAGGATCCGCCATTTTTTTGGCGGATCCGTTTTTTTCCCTATTGAGTTGCATTAGTGGCGGATCTTGACGGATGGCCATCCGTTGGATCCGTTTTTGTGAGGATCCGCCAAATTTTTTGCGTCCGCCGGCATGCATGGACAGACCTTGCAAGGTTTTTTTTGTTGTTGGATCCGCATTTTCCATTGCGCATACCCGGAGAAAGGAAGTCAGGGAGAAAATTAACCCTGAAATCCTTTCTGGCGGATGAAAAAAAATCTCTCTCTCTCTCTCTCTCTCCTTCCCAGCCAGCGGTTCCTTTAAAATTCTTCATTCTGCGGATCCGTCACAAAACGGATCCTGTGGCATCCGTTCACATCAGTTAGGAATGGATCCGCTTTTCCGCCTTTTTGGCGGATTTTAACTGACACAAAAAACTGAAGTGTGAAAGACGCCTTACACAAGCGTCCTGTAGGGCTTGGTTCACATTAACGTTTCTGTGTGCAGCGTATCATCTGCATGCAAACGCAGCGTTTTTATCCGCATCATCTTACACATGACGTCTGCATGCGTTTTGTTAGAAATTTCCAATGTTTTGCAGAAGCTTTTCCGTGACATCAGACACCCAGTAGTAGGCATGTCTCATGGGATTTCTATATATATGGACACACCGCACTAAGGAAATCCTCGTCTTTGGCTGCTAACAGCTAACATCCTGTAACCTAAGTTTTATATTTCTAACTCTGAAATGTAAAAAGTTATTTTCTCTCCTTTGGAAATGTCACCGATTCTTTCTGGTAATTGCTTTCCTGTGCTTGTGTGTGCCAATATGGCCGTGTGTGCCTATACATACTAACTTCTCATCATAAATGGAACCTATTCTCAAGTCTCAGGAACTTTGCTGCAATCAGAGTTGTATCATTCATCCGCCACGGGGATGGAATACTTCAAATATCAGGGTTCAGAGGGAAATGGTCGTCCAGCGATGCTGATAAAATGGTAAGGAGAAGAAATCTGTGCCTTCATCTGAAGCCTTGTGCTGGATAATGAGAGAAAATGTGGACGTAGCGGGGCGTAATATCAGTGCTGAAATAGATGTAATAAATTCAGACACCGCAGACGATATTTTCCTAGATGCAATCAGGAATAATGTTCCCGCTTACAGCTTCCATTTCTTTTGACATTTGTATTTGAATTACAAGTAAATTGCATTTTTGACTCCATAGCTCAGGTGCAATTAGGTAGAAAAAAAAAGAAAATGACACATCCAAAAAAGAAACGTGGCTTCAGATTTTTAGTAAGGATTGATGGCTTGGTATCAGATTTTACATTTATTTTTGAACGGTAAAAGTAATGGTAAATTGTTATAGGAAAACTTCCCTCAAGACAAGAGTTATAAATGTGTTCTATAAAGGGCGTAATCAGGCAGCCGTATAAATCAGACCGAGATCGGATCGCAGTGCACGAACTGGCCGCAGCTCTCCAGACCCAAGGCTAGTTTCACACTAGCGTATTTTCCACGCAGCGCTCGGCGCCGCTAAGTCCCGCCCCCTGCCCGCCCCATCCGGTCATCGCCGCCTATTATCACACACGACTGAATGCAATCTGCGCACCCTATCTTTAGCATAGGGTGCGCAGACCGTGCACTAGTAGGATTTTAGCGTGCGCTGCGCACTTTTGAAGGTGCACCGAGCGCACCAAAATGCAACATGGTGCGTTCGGCGCACACCGGCGCACCTTCAAAAGTGCGCTGCGCACGCTAAAATCCTACTAGCGCACGGTCTGCGCACCCTATGCTAAAGATAGGGTGCGCAGATCGCATGCAGCCGTGTGCGATAGTAGGCGGCGATGACGGGATGGGGCGGGCAGGGAGCCGGCAGGGGGCGGGGCTTAGCGGCGCAGAGTGCTGTGTGGAAAATATGCTAGTGTGAAACTAGCCTAAGTGTGACAACTTCCTGTATTTCTATGTACCTGCCAGGCTCAGGTCAGGACCATCCCTAATTTATAGGAGGTTGCCTTAACAATAAAATGTTCAGTAATGTTATTAGCTATAATCTGTAGGAATCTCTATCAGGAAGTGTTCAATTTCCCTGCAGTGCCTCCACAGGAGTAAAGAAGCATTAAATCGTGCCCATTAGAATAAATGGATATCTGTTTATTACACAACAGGGCAGGCACTAGTGTTCTGCCCTCATACACGTTGACACGGTGTGCAATTCAGCATTCAGCATAAACCACTGTTCTGTGTTCCAAATAAGCAGACTGTTCTCTGTAGTCTAACTTGTTTATTGGTGAACAGTATAGAACATGCACGGTAAAACTATAAGGAATACAAACGGCATGGGGAAGTATTGGGAAAGTGTACAGTGATGCAAACATTACATGAGAATACATGAATCTCTGATTACATTCACTGTGAACTGGCAGCTAAATAGTTAATGACATCTCCTGGCTGCTAGACAGTAAATAACACCTCTGTAAATCACTGCATTGCAAGAAAACACTGATCCTTACCAGATATGCTTTACCCAGATAGCGACTCAAATAGAGAAGTCACAGGAAAACAAAGATAAACAGGAGTTCAAAAATCACATGTGCATCCTATGAGATACACAAAAGGAAATGGCATCTCCCTCATCCCAGATGCACTGCTTCGTTACCGCAATGCATTGCTTCAATCACAAAGTGCATTGCTTCTGTTAAAGGCACAGGCTGTGAATGCTGTTTAAGACGCAGCTATAAATTCAGCCACCACTAGATGGTGCTATAACTAACCCAGCACCTAACACAAACATATTGCTTTATTCAGAGCACATAACACAACAGACTGCCTTATAATAGAGGGCAGATCAACTAGAGAGAGACTAGAGTTGAGAGGATCTTTTGGAATTCGAATGGCAGATAAAATCAGCGGGCAGGTGAGTGAGAGATCAGTGACTTGTCATAGGCCATACTGATGAATATGTAAGCAGAGCACCACATGAAGACCCCCCACAGGGCGCCCTGGAGCATGAGCATATCATTAACTGAAAACTACAAATAATGATTAAACAACAACCACAACACGGATGTCATCAACCAAGGTAGAGCAGCACGGTGGCTCAGTGGTTAGCACTAAAGCTTAGCAGTGCTGGGGTCGTGGGTTCAAATCCCACCAAGGACAACATCTGCAAGGAGTTTGTATGTTCCTCTGTTTGCGTGGGTTTCCTCTGGGCTCTCCAGTTTCCTCCCACATTCCAAAGACAGACTGATAGGGAATCTAGATTGTGAGCCCCAATGGGGACAGTCATGATAATGTCTGTAAAGTGCTGTGGAATAAGATAGCGCTATATAAGCAAAAGCATAATAAATAAGGTATCATGTTAATTGATTTAAAGTAGCTGACCGGACACTGTCTGTAGGTTCCTAAGAAAGGCAGCTGTGTCCATCACTGGCTGAGTCAGGAGTTTGCTGATTGGACATTCACCAGCATTTCCTGTGTCAAGAAGGGACCAGTACGTTGAGACCCGTATGGAGCTGGTAAGTTTTGGAATGAGAGTGGCTTGGGTGAGGTTAGTTTTCCTGGACATCCCCTTTAAATGGAAATTCTCTTCTGATTTATTCTTCTAGAACTATGGGCAGCAAGAATCAGAGTTTAGCTGCGTTATTGCAGTCAACTATATTTTGCTCTAAATTGCTGCAGATTTTCAGAGAAAACATACTTTGAAAAGTCGGCTGGGGACCATGTGTCTGAGATGACTGAAGCAGATCAGCGACTTCTCCTTCAGTGCTCACCTAGATTGACCAATTTCTCTGTATGTGTATTTCTAGGGAGAGACCTGTCGGTCAAGGTGAGCAGGGCAGGGAATATTTCAGAGGAATTGCCTTGGGCTAGTTAGGTGACACACATGGTTCTGGCTTTTCAAAGTATGTTTTCTCTGAAATGCCGGCAAGTAAAACATACACGGTTGTAATAACACAGCCATCATCTGGTTCCTGCTACTTCTAGTTCAGGAAGAATGAATCAGATGACAGGTTCTGTTTAATATTAATCATGATTCATTTTGTCTTTTTATATTTTATATGCAGCATTTTTAGGCCTCATTTTTTTCGTGTTGAACCCACAAGAACTTGAAACTTTTGTCTATTCCTTTATTTGTAACTTTATACATTGGAGAGCACTGTTTGGTTGAAAGTTCATAAGGTCATAAAAACCCTTAACCCCTTAACGTCCAAGGTCAGACACAGTCCGCCATGGCAGGATGTCAGTTCCCGCATCATGACGGACTGTGTCCGTCCTGCATTTAAACTATCACTGCGTGTAAACACACAGTGACAGTACCGTGCCGACAACTGTCACACACAGCTGAGAGGCGTGGCAAATAGTATTAATGAATGCGCCATCTTGTCCCGCAATACAGTTTCATCAGCGGAAAAATAAAAAAGTTATAGCTCTCAGAATAAAGTGATGCAAAAATAATTATTTTTTCTATAAAAGTTTTCATTGTGTAAAAATGACAAAACATAAAAAAACCTATATAAATGAGGTATTGCTGTGATTGTAGTGATACGAAGAATAGAGCTGCCTTATCAATTTTACCACACGCGGAACGGAGAAAAAAAAATTCCTTAATTGCTGGTTTTTGTTGATTCTGCCTCCACAAAAATCGAAATAGCGATAAAAATAGCGATAAAAAAACGTCATGTGCCTGAAAATGGTACCAATAAAAATGACTCTGCCGGCCAAAATATGGAAAAATTATAGCTCTCAAAATACGGCGATGAAAAAACTTCTTACAAAAAATTCTTACAAAAAAAGCGTCTTTTAGTGTGTGACAAAATCTAAACATGAAAAAAGGATATGAAAAAGTTGCCTAATCACTAATACCCACGAAGAACGGCATAAAAAAATAAAACCAATTCTTCACCTTTTGTGGATTTGTTCATTCTGCCTCCCAAAGATCGCAGTAAGGCGATCACAGTGGTTTTCCCCCACATATGGGGTATCAGCGTACTCAGGACAAATTTCACAACAACTTTTGGGGTCCTATTTCTCCTGTTACCCTTGTGAAAATCAAAATTTGGGAGCAAAAAGATCATTTTTGTGGAAAAAAATATGATTTTTTTATTTTCACAGCTCTACGTTATAAACTTCTGTAAAGCACTTGGGGGTTCAAAGTGCTCACCACACATCTAGATAAGCTCCTTGGGGGGTCTAGTTTCCAAAATTGGGTCAATTGGGGGTTTCTACTGTTTAGGCACATTAAGGGCTCTGCAAATGCAACATGATGCCCGCAGACCATTCCATGCAAAGTCTGTTTTCCAAAACGGCACTCGTTCCATTCCAAGCTCTGCCATGCACCTAAACAGTGGTTCCACCCCACATATGGGGTATCAGCGTACTCAGGACAAATTGCACAACAACTTTTGGGGTCCTATTTATCCTGTTACCCTTGTGAAAATCAAAATTTGGGGGCAAAAAGATTATTTTCGTGTAAAAAAAAATATGATTTTTTTATTTCACGGCTTTACGTTATAAACTTCTGTGAAGCCCTTGGAGATTCAAAGTGCTCACCACACATCTATATAAGTTCCTTGGGGGGTCAAGTTTCCAAAATGGTGTCACTTGTTGGGGGTTTCCACTGTTTAGGCACATCAGGGGCTCTGCAAACGCAACATGGCGTACGATCTCAATTCCAGCCAATTTAGCGTTGAAAAAGTCAAACGGCGCTCCTTCCTTTCCGAGCTCTGCCATGAACCCAAACAGTGGTTTACCCCCACATATGGGTTATCAGCGTACTCAGGACAAATTGCACTATAACTTTTGGGGTCCTGTTACCCTTGGGAAAATAAAAATTGGAGCTGAAAAGATCACTTTGTGGAAAAAATATGATTTTTTAATTTTACGGCTCTACGTTATAAACTTCTGTGAAGCCCTTGGGGGTTCAAAGTGCTCACCACACATTTAGATAAGTTCCTTGGGGGGGTCTAGTTTCCAAAATGGGGTCACTTATTGGGGCTTTTCACTGTTTAGGTACATCAGGGGCTCTCCAAACGCGACATGGCGTCAGCTCTCGATTCCAGCCAATTTGACATTCAAAACCTCAAATGATGCTCCTTCCCTCCTGAGCACTGTCGTGCACCTAAAGATTGGTCTTCCTCCACACATGGGGTATCGTTGTACTCAGAAGAAATTGCACAACGAATATTGTGGTTCATTTTCTCCTGATACCCTTGACAAAATAAAAAAATTGTGTCCGAAGTAAAAATTTTTGGGAAAACAGTTAAATGTTCATTTTTTCCTTCCAAATTGCTTCAATTCTTGTGAAGTACCTAAAGGGTTAATAAACTTTCTAAATGTGGTTTTGAGCACCTTGAGGGGTGCAGTTTTTAGAATGGTGTCACTTTTGGGTATTTTCTGTTATATTGACCCCCAAACTCACTTCAAATGTGATGTAGTCCCTAAAAAAATGGTTTTGTAAATTTTGTTGGAATCATGAGAAATCGCTGGTCAACTTTTAACCCTTTTAACATCCTAACAAAAAAAACATGATGTTTCCAAAATTGTGCTGATGTAAAGTTGACATGTGGGAAATGTTATTTATTAACTATTTTGTGTTACATCACTCTCTGATTTAAGGGCACAAAAATTAAAAGTTTGGAAATTGCTAAATTTTCAACATTTTCAACAAATGTTGGTTATTTTCATAAATAAAGTCATATCGAAGAAATTTTACCACTAACAAGAAGTACAATATGTCACGAAAAAACAACCTCAGAATTAGCGGGATCCGTTGAAGCTTTCCAAAGTTATAACCACATAAAGTGACAGTGGTCGGATTTCAAAATTAAGGCCTGGTCATTAACCTGCAAAGTGGCTTGGTCCTTAAGGGGTTAAATTAAAAATGCACAACAAAAATATCCAACAAAAATACGCATCATTCAGTAATACTGACTGAAGGAAACAAAGAATTGTTCCTATAGAATCCAGCGTACAAATGTAATTTTGCTTGTGCAGCTTTGTATAGTCAAGAGGATATCTGAAGGGTTTATAAGCTTATCATATAACAGCACACACACACATCGCTTGTTATTATTATATGTTTCTATTAAAGTGCATAATTTTCTAATAAAAATGTTCTCATTGTAACTCAGTGTAAGAGACATTTGAGTACCATTACCATGATTAGTCAGTTGTCCTTCTGTAGGGGAGTGGGTCCAGGAAAGAGGACCAACCGTGTTTCCGGGCCAGAACTAGGGGGGCTGTCGCCCGTGTTCCCGGGGGGTATGATTACAGGCCAGGACCGACCTTTGACTGGGCAAACAGGGGGCGGTGTTATGAATGGGTCACCGAGAAGGAAAAAACAAAACAAGCTAAGTCACAGAAAACCAGAGAGGTTGGTAACTATGCAGATTGCAGATCCCTGATCCTAACCACACAACTAGCAGCAGCCGTGGAGTGTTCCTACGATGAACCTAGACGCTTCGTCACAGCCGGAGGACTAAATAAGCTTAAAGCTAGAAAAGGGGAAAACTATCTGCCCCAGAGCAGACCCCAAAGGAAAGACAGCCCCCACACATGTATTGACGGTGAAACAAGATGAAAACACAAACACAGGCAGGAAAATAGGCTGCGCAAACGATGGGGCCCAAACTAACTAGAAAGGATAGGAAAGGAAAGACACTGTCTGCAATCTGCCAAAAACCCTACAAAAATAATGTCCAACACTTCTGATAACAAAATTAACCCAGAAGTCACTAGACTTCTCCCACTACATCAGCACTCTGAAATATTCAGAGACAGAGCAAAAAGAGGCCAATCTAATAAGGGACAAAAAGCAAATTGGCAAATACAGATAAATAAGAGTGGAAATTCAGCACAGCCCCAGCCGGGGCTGGCTGACAACAAAAAACTGAATAGACCAACAAAATCAAGTGAGAAAATTAGCAGAAAAACTTAGCTTGAGCTGACTGGAACAGAGCTGAGAACCAAGACCTGACAAACCAGAAGGAATCACCAGCACCAGAATAGGGCGTCGGCTGTCTTAAATCCAGTCTGAGATTCCTGAGGTCCAATCGTCATCCTCCTTATCAGGTGGCAGATCTCCACTGATTAAATCAGCCTCACTACCTCCTGTTACCACCAGAGGAAGCCTGGAAGGAGAACTCACAACTGGTAGACCAGAAAATGAACTCACAACAGGGCGGGTCCACTATAAAACGAGCAGTGCAGGTAAACAAGAGAGACTGGGTGGGAAAAGAGATGAGGCATAGGAGGGAGGAGCTAAGGAGATCTCTCCCGACAGGCCTGAGTCAGCACTTGAGAGCGAGAGGAGACTAGACCCGACCTGACCAAGCAGAGGGCCTTGACAGCATGCCTGGAGCAGAAACATCTCCCCGAACCACTACAGAACGCAGGCCACGGGGCACTCTCAGGCACGGTGTCCCTTGTGCACCAGGCGGCTGTTCTCCACGAGCAGTCCGCCCATCCAGCTTCCACTCCGGGACTTGCGGCCGCCTCTACTCCACCACACCCCGAGGCTGCGGCCTGCTCACCGGGACCCACGGCCTCCTCTGCTCCGCTCCCCACTGCAGAAGGCCCAGTGTCAGGGGAGCTACGAGGGGCCCGTGTACACCCCGTGGTACCGGAGCACAAGGACTTCCAGACGCTCCGGCAACACTTCCTCGAATGGACACGTTGTCTGATGCACCGTCGGAACATTCCTCATCCACCAGCTCTGCAGGACGACAGAGACCGATAAGTGACTCTCTGCTGTTCGTTCCCCGTTCAAGCCCCCAAGGGTCCTTAGTTGCCCAGTTCGTGCCCGCCTAACGGTCACTTCTCGCCCCGTATTGTTTATTCTGTTTGCGATTGTGTATTTGTGTTTTGCTTCCCTGCGTGGAAAACCCGTTGTCAGCCCTATATTTATTTATTATTTATGTATAAAACTTGCGTTTAACCCTTGTTCTGCCTCCTGCTCGTCACTGCATCCTGCGTACCTGATAGTTACAAGATTTTATTGGAAGTCTTCAATTTTTATAAGGGTTGAAACTCCACGTTTCATTTGTGGAGCTCTAGATTCTGAATATACATAGTGCCCTAAAAGTTTAAAGGTACAAATCTTTTTCCCTGCAGTTACCACTAGGGGAAGAAAACTGGGCACAGATTTATACAGCCCACCCTGAACTCAATAATAAATGTGTGTACAGTAAACTCTACGGCTCCACCTAGTGGTGACTGCTTATAAAAGAAAATGAAAGCTGGAGATTGGAAGCTACGTTTCAGAAAAACATGATGCCAATCAGAACGTTATCAGTAGTCATCTCCACATAGACAGCTGCCTACTGGAGACTACCACCCCATGATGGCTCTATGTAACAAAGACAAATAATTTCCAGAAGTTAGGACCCCAATATACACAGGATAGTCTATTAGATGTCACACCTTTCATGAGGAAATGTCCTGGTCATTAATTATTAATGCTAAGGCGACAATAGCGATTGTTCTACAACATGGGGTTTGGGTATTCTCTGTCTCCTAACATCAGCCTGGCAACAGAAATCACTAGTAGAGATTAAAGATTTTGCTAAAATCCGAATTCGGCAGAGTCACTAAAATTTGGCCAGGAAATTAAATCTGAATCTAATTTATTCGATGTAAATTGATTGTTGTTAAAGAAAGCCATTAGTGATGAGCGAGCATGTTCACCATTACTTGGTACTCGCCTGAGTATCGCTGTACTCACGGTACTCGACGAGCACCGAGCATTTCCGGGATTATTCGGTGGGAGCTCAGGTTTCCGCCCTGCAGGTTTGGCTTTTGTGAATTCGCTTTCTGGCCTACCTCTGGTTACTAGTGAAGGTAGTGGAGCTGGTCATATTGACAGAGGGGTCACGAGTTCTCTTTCTGGGCTCCCTCTGGTGGTTACTGGAGGTAATGGAACTGATCTGATTAACAGAGGCTTGCCACCTGATAATGAGGAGGATGATTGGAGATCTGGAGTCTCTGACTGGATTTAAGACAGCCGACTCCCTCTATCCTTGCTGGGGATTTTTTCCTGCCTCCTGAGGTCTTGATTTCCAGCTCGGCCCCTACATGCTCAGCTAGGTGTTCTTTTGCTGTTGTTCACATTTGATCTGGTTTTGTCTATTTCGGTTTTGTGTGGTCAGCCAGCTCCGGCTGGGGCTGTGCTGAATCTCTATCCATATATTACTGCTTGTGCCAGTTTGTTTTTGTCCCTTGTTGGGTTAGCCTCTTTTTGCTCTGTTTTCAGTGTGTACCAGGGTGCTGATATAGTGGGCGAAGTCGTGCGACTTCAGTATTTTTCTATCAGACGTGTTGGACATTTTTTGCAGGGTTTTTTGCGTGATTGCAGACAGTGTCTTTCCTTTTCTGTCCTGTCTAGTTAGTGTGGGCCCCATTGTTTGCTCAGTCTACTTTCCTACCTGCATTTGTGTTTTCATCTTGTCTCACCGACAATATATGTTTGGGGGCTAGCTATTCCTTTGGGCTCTGCTCTGGGGCAGTTTAGATTTCTCCTTTATTGCTTTAGGTTTATTTAGCTCTCCGGCTGGGTCGAGGCATCTAGGATCATCGTTAGGTACTCTCCACGGCTACTGCTACTTGTGTGGATGGGATCGGGGGTCTGCAATCCGCTTAGTTACCAACCTCTCTGGTTTTCTGTGGCTTAGCTTGGTCTTGCTCTCCTCGGTGACCCAATCATAACATTTGGCGCTCTTTAGAGTGCTAATAAACATGCAGGGATTGTCTGCCACGCACTGTAAGGCCGCAGCCATCTTTGTTGTGGCATTACAGTGAATGGCTGGCCGCACAGCATCATCAGGTCTAAATCAGACCTGGCACCACCATGCTTGGTCCAGTCTCCTCTGGAATCAGACAGTATAGGGAGAGCTGCTGCTGAGATAGGGAGAGATTTGTGCTTTTATTAGTTAGTGTGGGTATACCATCGTTGAATCCACATATCCAGTTAAACCAACAGTCCTTCTAAGGACTAATTATTGGGTATATAGATTGCAGTGCTAGGTAGGCAGGGAGTGTATGTGGCTATATACACATCAGTGCAAGGCATGCAGGCAATGTTTGTGTGGGTATATAGATATCATTGTATACATCAAGAGGGTCCATTCCAAAACTGTCAGCTGCTGCTACCTATTACACCGCACTTCATGTCCTCAGAACTACCAACCCTTATCCTGGGAGACTTCAACATCCCCATTAACAGCCCCACTTCCACATCTGCATCCCAGCTTCTATCTCTAACCACTTCTCTAGGCTTCTCTCAGCTCTCAACCTCTGAAACACACAAAGACGGTAACACCCTGGACCTGGTTTTCGCCCGGCTCTGCTCAATCTCCTACCTAGATAACTCACCGCTTCCCCTCTCTGACCACAACATTCTCTCCTTTACACTCACAAATCCTCGCTCACCCCAGCACCCTCCTACCTACCATTCAGTCAGAAATCTACAAGCCATTAACCCTCATACACTTTCAGACTCCCTACACTCATCATTGTCCCCAATCTCTTCTTTGTCCTGTCCTGATCTGGCTGTACATCACTTCAATGACACTCTTAGAAGCACCCTTGACCAAGTAGCTCCCCTCACCCTCAGAACCTCCAAACACAGAGTGAAACAGCCCTGGCTCACATCGCAAACCCGATTTCTCCAGCGATGCTCTAGGTGTGCTGAACGCTTATGGAGGAAAACACACACACCAGAAGACTTCATACACTTCAAATTTATGTTAAGGACATATAACTCTGCCCTTCACCTCGCCAAACAGACCTACTTCACCACCCTGATCTCCTCACTATCCAACAACCCCAAGAAACTTTTTGACACCTTTCACTCCCTCCTCAGGCCAAAAGCACAAGCCCCTATCACAGACATTTGCGCTGATGACCTGGCCTCCCACTTTATAGAGAAAATAGACAATATCCGTCAGGAAATCCGCTCCCAATCACCAAGTTCAGTGACTCCCATCCCTCCCTGCATTTCCCCTGGCTCACTCTCCACATTTGCTCCCATCACAGAAGAAGAAGTCTCCAGGCTCCTCTCCTCTTCTCGTCCAACTACATGCACAACCGACCCCATTCCCTCACATCTCCTCCAGTCTCTCTCCCCAGTCGTCACAACTCACCTAACTACAATCTTTAATCTCTCCCTCTCCTCTGGCATTTTCCCCTCCTCCTTCAAACACTCTATCATTACTCCATTACTAAAGAAACCCACCCTTGACCCATCCTGCACAAACAACTACAGACCAGTCTCCAATCTCCCCTTCATCTCTAAACTCTTGGAGCGCCTGATATACTCACGCCTTACCCGTTACCTCTCCACTCACTCCCTCCTAGACCCTTCACAGTCCGGTTTCCGCCCCCTACATTCGACAGAAACTGCACTCATCAAAGTGACCAATGACCTTCTGACAGCAAAACGTAATGGTGACCATTCTCTGCTCATTCTTCTCGACCTTTCTGCAGCTTTCGACACTGTTGACCATCCTCTCCTACTCTCTAGGCTCCAGTCACTAGGCATTAAGGACACTGCTCTTTCCTGGTTCTCCTCCTATCTTTCCGACCGCTCCTTCAGTGTTCTGTTTTCTGGCTCCACTTCATCTCCTCTTCCTCTCACTGTTGGGGTACCTCAGGGCTCAGTCCTTGGCCCCCTTCTCTTCTCTCTCTATACAGCCCCAATTGGACAGACCATCAGCAGATTTGGCTTTCAGTACCATCTTTATGCTGATGACACACAACTGTACACATCATCCCCTGACCTTACCTCCGCTGTACTACAGAACGCCACTGACTGTCTGTCTGCAGTCTCCAACATCATGTCTGCTCTCTATCTGAAACTCAACCTCTCCAAAACTGAACTTCTTCTGCTCCCACCATCTACTAACCTCCCTAAATCTGACATTTCCCTCTCTGTGGGTGGCACCATAATAACACCCCGACAGCAGGTGCGCTGTCTGGGTGTTATGTTCGACTCCGATCTCTCCTTCACCTCCCATATACAATCTCTTGCCCGCTCATGCCGCTTACACCTAAAGAACATCTCTAGAATCCGCCCTTTTCTCACCATGGAAACAACAAAAACTCTCACTGTCGCCCTGATCCACTCCCGCCTAGACTACTGTAATGCTCTATTAATTGGCCTCCCTCTCACTCGACTCTCCCCTCTCCAGTCTATCCTTAATGCAGCAGCCAGGGTTGTCCATCTGGCTAATCGTTTCTCAGACGCGTCCGCTCTTCGCCAGTCGTTACACTGGCTGCCAATTCATTACAGGGTACAATTCAAAGTACTTGTTCTCACCCACAAAGCTCTCCACAGTGCGGCACCCCCTTACATCTCCTCCCTCATTTCTGTCTATCGGCCTAACCGACCGCTGCGCTCTGCAAATGACTTTCGACTAACCTCTGCCCTAATCCGTACCTCCCACTCCCGACTCCAAGACTTCTCCCGTGCTGCGCCAATCCTCTGGAATGCTCTACCCCAAAATATTAGGACCATCCACAATTTGCATAGTTTTAGGCGCTCGCTCAAAACACATTTGTTCAGAGCGGCCTATCACATTCAGTAATCAAAGTCATGTTTGTGTGTGTGTAGCCCATTCACTATCTCCATCTAACCCCCACCCCCTGAAGATGGCTGGACCGTCATTGTAAATACATCATTGTAAATACAAACCTGTGCTTTGTATCCCCCCCACCTCATTGTAGATTGTAAGCTCCACGAGCAGGGTCGTCTTATTTCGCTTTAATTATTGTATTGTTAACGTTGTTACTTATGACTGTTGTGTTTGAAACTGTTCAACTGTAAAGCGCTGCGGAATATGTTGGCGCTATATAAATAAAGATTATTATTATTATTATTACATATAGTGACCATATATATAGCCCCTGGTATCAATCAGTGGGCAGGAATAATTTTTTTGTCATCTTAATCCTGATTATTTTACTCCAAAGCAATCCAGAGCTCCCTTTTTTTACTCCATTTGCTTGTTGACACAGCAGAATACAGCCAGAGCCTTTTCATAGTACAGCATGAAAATCCAGCTATTTTAAACGTGGTTGCCCATCCCAGCCATCACATTTGAGTGCGCAGAAATTTCTGACATTTTTGTGGTACTTTTAAATTTTTTTGGAGTGTCTTATAGAATTTCTTGACATCAATTTGCTGCCCAAAAAAGACTTAGCTGCCAAAAAAAAATTTAGCTACAGGGCAGATATGGGTCACCCTCCCAGGGCTGTGGGGTACTCGGTACCAGGCCGGTATCAGTGGGATGTGTCACAGTGGCGGTGACCCGGACCGTGGCCCTGGGCGCCCAAGTAATAGGAAAATGTAAATGGTGTAATGTAGTTAATAGAATAGTTCGTGACGCCACCTGTGGTGTTCGGCAAGGGAGGTGTTAAGCCGACGCTGCATGCAGATCCTCCGGCACAGATGGTGTGGTGCAGCAATGATGGTATAGCCCTCCACAGGCAGGGCTGTTGTCCCAGGGCAGTGTAGATGTGGAGACACTTAGGTGATGTAGTGTCTGGCGCAGGGGATGTAGCAGTGCTAGGCGGACGGACGCAGGAAGGAATGGAGGACACCAGGGCATGTAGTTCCAAAGCTTTACTCACAGTCTGTAGTGCCCGCTTCTGTGCCGTGTCCTCCGGGTCAAGGACTCAGTCAACCTCCAGGCAAGATGGGATGCTCCTTTCCACACTCCGGCAACTTATGTGCCTTTCCTGAACGTCTCCTCTATAGTGCCTTTAAGTGTGAAGATCTCCTAGTACCGTGTTACACTGGAGTTCCTCCTAACAGATGTTCCCAAGAACTCTACTTGCACGGCAGACAGCTGTAGCCTGCTTCGGGGACTCTCTACTCCTAGTCCCGGCTCTCTATCCGTGTTGCTGTTGTGCCCTCAAGTCTTAGATGGGAGTAGTGCATTTACAGCCCACTACTCCACCGGTGTCTGCTGCAGAACCATTAGTGTTCATACAACCTCGGGGACCGGGACCCGGCCTTGCGCTTAGAACTTCTAGGCAGGGTTCTTCCTCTAACCCACGTCCTCTGTGTTCCCTTTTACTCCTGCGTTCCGTGCTTGTCCTTTCCCTTCTATGGAAGCTCAGGCTTCAGGTCAATGTCCTTCTCCTTCTTTCCTTTCCCGTGCCAGCTGGCTCAGGTCACTGAGGCAGCTGCAGCACTCCTTCCTCCATCCCTTCTTCCAGGGATCCCAACTCCTCCCGAGTGGCTTCCTTCCTCGCTGACCTCCTGTCAGACTGACCTGTCATCCTAAACCATCCCGCTCATGTATATATTCTGAACTCCACCCACCTGCCAGCACGTCTAGTGTTCCAAGCAGGGAACCACCAAAGGTGCTCTGCTTCTCTCTAAGCAAAGAGCCACAATGTGGTTGTGCTGAACTACTCTATTGTGTAGGGTGCGAGTGTTGGAGCGTGGTTAGGAGCCCCCAACTTACCTGGATGGTGGAGCACCACACCTTAGGAGAAGGTGCAGTACCTCTGTGGCGACTGAGCCTCAGGGGCGCCACAGATATTTTACATCATGTTTTGTCTGCCACATGGATCGCATATCATTGCGCTCAAAATTGTGCCATTTCAGGCCTCCAAAGAATTTTTTTTTGTTGTGTCTTATCTTAGCCTACTTGTTGATACAATTTAGCTGGGCAAAAAAATAAAAAAATACAAGCCACATATTGGACAGTGTGGTATCTCCATCAGATGCCTGATCTATCTGTGGGCTACAAATTATAGCATTTCAGGCCTTCATTTTCCTTTTTTGACTGTGTCATACCATAATTCAATACAGTATTTATCTGTATAAAAACAAACATACAGGCCACATGTTGACCAGTGTAGTATCTCCACCAGATGCCTGATCTATCTGTGGGCTACAAATTGTGGCATGTCAGGCCTCCATTCTACTGTATTTGCTGTCTGTTACCATAGGTCTATATATTATTTTGGGGTAAAAAATAAATAAATACAGGCCACATATTGAACACTGTGGTATCTCCGTCAGATGCCTGATCTATCTGCGGGCTACAAATTGTGGCATTTCAGGCCTACATTCTACTGTTTTTGCTGTGTCTTACCATAGTTATTGACACCAGTTTGATAATCAAAAATAGAATTTTACCTACAGTCTAGATATTTTAAAGTGTGACTTTCCCGCACACGGATCAAATACAAGTTCGCTACCAATTCAGTCATTTGTAGTGAATGTGGAAAATATTGTAGTCCATTTAAAATGGGCAAGGCACGTGGCAAGGGACAGGGAAGTGAACGCAATGGTGATGGTGAGTGCAGACGCCGAGGCCGTGGGCAAGCTGAAATTGTGCCACAACAAACACCCAAATCTTCTCGCCCGACCTTCAAGACCCAATTACTAGGGGCCTGCAGCAGGACATCACTATTGAAACCAGAGCAGTGTGAAATGGTTGTTGGTTGGTTAGCGGATAATGCTTCCGGTCAGTTTGCCACTACCACCACTACCACCCTGTTTTCCATACGGTCAAGTCTGAGTAGCTGTGAGTCTGGACCACATATTCCTCACCCTGATCCTCCTTCCTCCCACCATGCCAAGTGCCCTGAGACAACTGATCCCACACTTGGACACTCCGAAGAGCTGTTCATTTTTCCATTTATAGATTCGGGCCTCTTGCCCGGTCCACTTGAAGCGGGGCAAGATGAGATTGCATGTAGCGATACCCAAATATTTGAGAAGCCACGGTCTCACGAAGGTGACGGTGGGAACGTGTCACAAGAGGTGGACGATGATGAGACACAATTGCCAGCAAGTCAGGATGAGGACCAGGGTGTGGAAGTGGAAACCGAGGTGGTGGATGATAGAGTAACTGACCCAGCCTGGCAGGAGGACATGCAGAATGAGGACAACAGCACACAGTGGGAGGGAGGCATAGCATCCCAACAGGCAGTAAGAAGCAGTGTGGTGGCCACAGACAGAAGGCGGGCAACCGTTACTCGTAACATCAACACGACGGAAGTTGGCATTATAACTGTTAGGTCTTCCCGCGTCTGGTTGTTTTTTAAAGACTCTGCTGATAACCCCAAAAAGGCCATTTGCACCACCTGCCAAGCCCGCATCAGCAGGGGTAGCACAGCAACAGCCTGACCACCACCACCAGCATGATCAGGCTGAACCTCAGGCTCCAGGAACAGTGTCTGTTGGTGAAAACACTGCTTCTTCCACTGTTATGCGTGCAGGCCAATCCCCTGTCCATGGTGCATGCGAAGATGCCTCCTATCCTGCACCTGTCATTGCCCACACTCAACTACCACCATCATCAAACACATGCACGTCCTTGTCCCAGTGCAGCCTTCAGTTATCCATACCCCAGTCATTGGAACGCAAGCGTAAATATGCAGAAAATGCCCCACAGGCCACAGTACTAAATTCACACATTTCTCGTCAGCTTGCGGTCAGAATGTTGCCTTTTAGGCTTGTGGAGATGGAAGCTTTCCGCAACCTGATGGCGGCAGCCATCCCAAGATACTCGGTCCCCAGCCGCCACTATTTCTCCCGGTGTGCTGTCCCAGTATTACACAAGCACGTGTCCCTCAACATTACCCGTACCACGTTGACAAGTGCTTGTGGGCAGGGACGCTACATCTCGCTGACGGCACACTGGGTTAAGAAAGTGGAAGCAGGGATCCAGGCGGACCTTGGAGTGCCCCCACAGTCTACAGCTGCTGCACCTCATCCTTCTCTTCCTCTTCAGCTTCCATCGCCGAAATGACCACAACAGTCACAACCTGGAAGCACTGCCTCAGCTAAGCGTCAACAGGCTGTACTGAAGGTAATATGCTTAGGTGATAAACTGCACAGTGCTGAAGATTTGTGGACACTGGACAGCTCTGAAATAGCAGATGTGTGGCTGCCACCGCTGAACCTACAGCCAGGCATGATCGTGTTTGACAATGGCCGTAACCTGGTGGCGGCTCTGAGGTGAGACAAGCTCACACACGTACCATGCCTGACCCATGTGCTTAACCTCGTTGTTCAACAGTTTCTCAAAAGCTACCCTGAGCTGCCGGATCTGCTTGTCAAAGGATGCCATTTTAGAAAGTCAGCTACAGCTTTGGAACTTAACACTGCACATTTTAGAAAGGATTTGTGAGCAGAAGAGGGCAGTTGTTGACTACCAGCATCAACAAGGCCGTCGGTATTCAGTTCAGAATCTACACATAAGACCTCAGGAGTTGACATGGATGTCAGACCTATGTACCATCCTAGAAAACTGTGTGGAGTCCACCAAGATGGTGAGCGGCGATGACGCCATAACTAGCGTCACCATCCTGCTTCTCTGTCTTCTGAAATGCTCTCTGCTCACAATCAAAGAGGTGGCATTGCAGGCTGAGCATGATGAGATGGAACAAGGAAGCATACAGGGTGATTACACACAGCCCAGCCTCATGTCATCCCAATGTGGATTGGTTGACAATGAGGAAGAGAAGGAAGAGGAAGACCAGGAGCTACTTTCATGCGCTACAGATGGTACTACAAGCACAACTGTCATACCGTCTGTTCACTGTGAATGGCCTGAGGAAAGGGAGGAAGAGGGGGAGGAGAGCATGGTCAGTCATCCTCTTGGTGAGGACATGGAAGTCTTGCCTGTTAGCAGTCTGCCTCGCACGGGTGACTTTATGCTGTGCTTCCTTTTCCGTGACCCTCGTATAGTCAAAATTTTGGCTGACAGTCATTACTGGTTGGTGACACTTACACTACAAGGAGAGCTTTCAATCTCTTCTTCCAGAGGCAGACAGGGGTACTAAAATGGTGCAGTACCAGAAAGCCCTTGGTGCAGAAATATTAAAAAAAATTCCCATCTGAAAACGCTGGCGGCAGAGGTCACAGTTCGTTGGACAAACAAGGAGTACAGGCAAGAGAGACACAACTCCAATCCAGCAGAGGCTGGGGAACACTGACAACATTCTCGGAGAGTTTAATCAGACCCTCCCATCGCAGTGGCCATGATGCGCAGCGTACTCTCACTAGGAGTGCAAACTTTTGGAAGATGGTGAGGGAGTACCTTTCTGACCGTACCAACATCCTCCAAGATTCCCTGTGCCTTTTAATTATTGGGTCTCAAAGCTGGATACGTGGCATGAACTGGCTCTCTACACCTTGGAGATCTTGATAAAGACTTTTCATAAGTCAAAACGCGTTGATCTGTCATCAATGTGGGTTAAACCAGACAATTTATGCCTGTTTTCATGTTTTATTGCAAATGGAATTAAAGTTATTTTTTAACTGCTTCTAACTTTGCTGGATCCTCCTTCCTGCTTTGCTATTAGTGCTTGATATATTCAATTTGTAAATCCTAGAGACATTTCGGAACTATCCAGAAATAAAAAACAGGTAATTTTAGACTCTGGTTTAATATGATGTCACTCAGGTATCACTTAGTATCTTACTGCGCTTCATGAAATAATAAACTGTTCATTCTGTAAAAAACATCCATTCTATTAATAGAGGCGCTGCTTGTTGTGTGCATGGAGGCTCGGAGTCACGTTGGACTGTTCTATTGTTTGAAGTGATCATCAAAGTCATGAAAGGAGAGGAAGTGATTTCACTTTAGATTCCCCTATTAATCTTTTTATGAGACATATTTACTGAATATAATCAGAACATGAAAGTGAAATTAACAGCTGAGGAAACAAAACACGAGCACAAGCTGAAAGGTGCGCTCTTTTGATGAAGGTTTGATGTTGCTCCCATGGTAGTTGGAATTGTGGTCATCGCTGCTTTTGCAGAATTTTTAGGGAGGATTCCATGCAGTCAATATTTCTTCAATTCATTATGTAACATAATGTCAGGCTCCCTATTGTTTTGACCAGTGGCGTTGAACCTATGGCACGCTTGCCAGAGGGGGCATGCAGAGCCCTCCCGGTGGGCACGTGTACCATCTCCTCAGGACTAGTGCTGCCACCACTCTTCTCAGTCCCCTCGCCAGCTCCCTCATTACTAGCACTCTGGCCACTCTCCTTTGCACGCATGTCGTCCCATCAGGTCACGCATCCTCCCATCAGTCTGCACACGGGCTGTGGAGAGTGGTGGTGCTAGTGCCCACTGGTAGGATTGTGATATATGAAGAGACCAGATCAGTGTTGGAATGGGCAGAAGTGAGTAGTTACCTTATATACTCATGTATAAGCCAAGTTTTTCAGCACATTTATTTGTGCTGAAAACTCCCCACTCGGCTTATACACAAGTCGTTGTCCCAGAAGCCGTCAGGGGAGGGGGAGCGTCGGAGCAGCAGGTCACAGGAGGCAGGAGCCGGCAGCTGTGGCTAAAGCCTGTGCCCGCTGCTAAAGAGAAATTAATATTCACTCCTATGGCAATGCATATTTGTTTCTCTTATAGCACGCACAGTGTCAGCAGCAGTCGCCGGCTTCCAGCAGCTGCCGGGCTATCACGGGTGCCCGCTCATTAAGGTAATGAATATTCACATCTCTCCACTCCCATAGGCATGGAGTAGAGTGAATATTCATTCCCTTAATAAGCGGGGACACGTGATTGCCTGGCCACAGATGCTGCTGGCACAGGAGCAAGATGCTGCGAGGGCGCGCTGGGAATGTACAGTAAGTAGGATGTTTTTTGTTTACGCTTTTCTCATGGGAGCCATACATACAAGGATAAGGATGAGGAACCATGCATACAAGGAAGGGGATAAGGAGCCATGCATATAAGGAAGGGGATAAGGAGCCATGCATACAAGGAAGGGGATAAGGAGCCATGCATTCAAGGAAGGGGATAAGGAGCCATGCATACAAGGATGGCGATAAGGAGCCATGCATATGTGGCGCCCCCAGGGGTATGGTCGCCACACTGGCATTGCCTTCCTCCAGGGAGGGTGATGTCAGGCTTGGGAGCAATGAAGGGTCTCTCTAGCAGTTAACCATAACATGCAACACAGTTCCCACTCCAGGCCAGCAGAGGGAGCTCTGAACCAATACTAAGGGGAAGAGCTTCTCTCTGGGGGCCAGGAGGGGAAATTTAGTCAGTTAGTGTGAGGAGGGCAACGAGTGTAGACGTGTGGAGAGAAGCTGGAGTTCGAGCTGAGGATAGAGAGCTCCCTCCTAGTGATATCGCATGATCTGGAGCCTGGTCTCCACAGTTGTATGGATACTGAAGGTCCTGCAACAGAAACCAGAGGAATAGGAAGCTGTAAATGCTCTATTCCCACCTAAGACTCGGAGGCACAACAGCGACGGGTGAGCCAAGAGAAATAGAGGGCTACAGCTGTCTGCCATGCGAGGTAGATCCAAAAGGGAAGAAGGAGCAACGTCAGTGTAACACAGTACTGCATGTACCTCAAGTCAGCGCTAGAGAGGAGACAACACAACCCATCTGACAGAGAGATTCCTAAGTTGCTTCCAGGCTAATCATCTCCTGTGCCATCTGTAATCTGGACCCTGGACTGCACTTACACTACAAGTAAAGGTAAAGAATCTACATTCCGCTGTGTCCTTGCCTTCTTCCTGCAACTTCTTCAGCACTGCTACATCTCTGTGCCAGACACTGCACCCTCTTCCCCAACACCTATCCACACCGCCCTGGGACCAACAGCCCTACCTGTGGAGGGCTATACCATCACTGCTGCACCCCACCATCTGTCCCAGAGGATCTGTCTGCAGCGTCAGCTTAACACCTCCCTTGCCGAACACCACAGGTGGCGTCACGAATCACTCATAAACTTTATTTCATCACTCAAATCCCCTTTTACATGGGCGCCCAGGGCCATGGACTGGGTCACCGCTGCTGTGACAATCCCCTCTGAGAGACCAGCCCGGTAACGAGTACCCCACAGCCCTGGAAGGGCGACCCAGATTGGCGTCACGAACAGGATTATGGAGCCCGGTATCCCCGGGTCCTGTGTGCCAGAGACTGTTGTGTGCTATAGACTGTGAAATTGCCAACATTACCCCGCTGCTTGGCACACGCGGGAAACAAAAGAGGCCTGCCGAAGAACGCGAAGAAGTGAAGTGCCGCGCGGGAAGAGGACAGCATGCGGGAAGTGGGAGGAGCTGAGGCCTGCAGCCGGTAAGCCTCCTTACTCCCTGGGCCTGGCTAACGTTAACTGGGGGGAAGAGAATGTCGGAGGCACGCGCCGATGCAGCGGCGGACGCCCCCGCAAACCCCTCAGCGCCGCAAGAAGCAGTGCCCACCGCAGCGGTCCCCATAATGCCGCTGTCTATGCCTTACATACCGGGAGCAGCATGGCTACCGCAGTATTCAGGGGAGTCACATACGCTGAGTGACTTCAAAGAGAGACTGTGCAGTTTGTTTGAGGTGTATCCTCTGTCAGAAAGCCAGAAGGTGAACATCCTTATTGGGAAGCTAACAGGTGCAGCACAGAGGGAAGTAAATGCCTGGCAGGACACTGATAAAGAGACTGTTACAAAGATTCTGGCTAAGCTAAGAAGCACCTTTGACACCCGCACTGCCGCTGAAATCAAAATGAGACTCTTTGGATGTAAACAGAAAGCGCAGGACAGTATACGGAACTATGCTCTTAACCTGCAGGAGGCGCTGCGAGCCGTCAAGCAGATTGATCCAGACAGTGTGAAAGATGGAGACAGACTGCTAAAGGAGCAATTTATTGAAGGACTCTTATCCAGCACCCACAAAGCATAGCTGCGCATCATAGCCCTACAGAACCCTGATCTAGACTTTGCTGATTTCAAAGACAGGGCTATCCAGGTGCTGCATGAACCAAATGTCAGCCGTCCAGCGCCCCCTAGGCGCCCAGCGATTACATACCACCAGGAAGCAACATCTTTCCCTCCCATCCCTGTGGAGGCTGATGCACATACTCTGGACAAAGATCCATCTGCAGAACTGCGTCTTCAGGTCCAGGAGTTGACCAAGGGTATGGCTGCACTTGCTGAAACCGTGCAGTCCCTGCAGGTATCCTCCAAGTAGAAGATCCAGCTCGCCTCCAGTCCAGAGGATGTCCCGTGGCTAAAGAAGAAGAGGATCCCGCCACTCCAAGGAAGGAACAACGATCGCTATGACCAGGACGGACGTCCCATCTGTCGTCACTGCCACAAGGCAGGCCACATTGCAAGTTTCTGTTATTTAAACGAGCAACCCCTGGGGCAGAGGGTCAACCCCCTGGAGTAGGACCACAAGGCCCAAAGAACTGGTTAGCCAAGTATGTTGGAGGGAGACCAGTCCTCCCAGAGGTGATTGACGGTATCCCCATGAATGCTTTGCTGGACACTGGCTTCCAGGTGACAACTATGCCCTATATCCTTTACAAGCGGTATTGGGCTGATTCTGAACTTACCCGTGGCCTAAGTGATGAACTCACAGTAGTTGCCAGTAATGGTCAGTCTTTATCGCAAGTGGGATGTAAAGAAATTACTGTTAAAGTGTAGAGTAGAGTTAACATCTCAAGGTCTGTGGGGAGGAGGAAGCCATAGTACCTCGGTATGCTACAGTTGCCAAGCTGCTTACTGTCAGCAACAACGCAAAACGGGCAGCAGAGCCCTTGGTCTCGTTCGACCAGGTGGAGGACAATGGCTCTGTAAAGCAGCTGGAGGAATGGTGTCAGCAACTGCAGGTGGGGACTGACTCCACCCCTTCATACCAAAAGAATGGGGTTTACCGAGTGAACCAGGAGTATGAGCGGGTATTCAGCAAACACCCTCTAGATTTTGGGAAGGCAAAAGAGGTTCAACATCATATCCCCACTGGAGATCATCCACCCATTAAAGAAAGGCACTGGCCTATACCCCCAACACAATATCAATGTGTCAAAAGTATGTTGCGGGAAATGAAGGAAGCTGGGGTGATCAGAGACAGTTGTAGCCCCTGGGCAGCTCCAATAGTTTTTGTAAAGAAAAAGGATGGTACAATGAGAATGTGTGTTGATTACAGAAAAATTAACAGCATTACATATAAAGATGCCTACTCGTTACCCAGAATTGAGGAATCATTAGCTGCACTTAAAACTGCTAACTATTTTTCCACCCTGGATCTCACTAGTGGGTATTGGCAAAATCCCGTGGCAGAGGCAGACAAGGAGAAAACATCATTTACCACCCCAATGGGTCTCTATGAGTTCAACTATATGCCATTTGGGCTCTGCACCGCCCCAGGACCATTTCAACGGCTGATGGAGTGCTGCCTGGGACACAAGAACTTCGAGACGGTCCTGTTGTACCTTGATGATGTCATTGTTTTCTCCAAGACTTATGAAGACCATCTGAAGCACCTAGCTGAGGTGTTTGAAGCCTTGTCCAACTTTGGCCTGAAGGTGAAGCCTTCCAAATGCCACCTCCTGAAGCCCAAGGTTCAGTACATCGGTCATGTACTGAGTGCAGAAGGTGTGGCACCGGATCCTGACAAAGTCACAGTCATCCGGGACTGGCAGAAGCCCAGCAACCTCCATGAAGTACGTCAATTCCTCGGGCTGGTAGGCTACTACCGAAGGTTCATCAAATGCTTCACTGAGATAGCCACTCCTATGCAAAATCTTCTGGTGGGTCAGCCCAAGAAGACCAGAAAGCAGAGTCCTACATTCGAAAGGAATGAGGAGCTGGAGAGGTCCTTCACTCGACTGAAGATGGCTCTCACAGGAGATGAAGTTCTGGCCTACCCAGATAATGACCAACCATTTGTTCTGTATGCTGATGCCAGCAACGTGGGACTGGGAGCAGTACTGTCACATGTACAGAATGGCAAAGAAAGAGTGATCTCCTACGCCAGCAGGAAGCTTCGTCCCACTGAAAGGAACCCTAACAACTACAGTCCCTTCAAGCTGGAGTTCCTCGCCATAGTCTGGGCTGTGACTGAACGATTCAAGCATTACTTAGCTTCAGCCAAGTTTACCATCTTCACGGATAACAACCCGTTGACTCACATGGAAACTGCCAAACTAGGTGCACTGGAGCAGCGATGGATGGCTCGGCTGTCTAACTATGAATTCACCATCAAGTATAGAGCGGGGCACAAGAACGCCAATGCTGATGCACTGTCCAGAATGCCTAATCTGCCAGATGCAGGAGAAGACCCTGAGGCACTTGAAGAAATCGAGTTACCTGCCTTCCACCGGCCAATTGCGGCCCAACGTGCCCAAGGAATGAGAAACAGACGGTCTGGCTTGAAAGAGGCCACCCTAAATCCATTGCCTCATCATGACTGGGCAGAAATGCAGGATAGCGACCCCGCAGACCGCCTGGTGAAGGAGCTACTGTCACAAGCTGACTCACGCCCAGAGTCGAATGCTCCTGAAGAAACCCAACAGTTGTGGAAGGAAAGAGGTCGGCTGTTCATCTATGAAGGAAAGCTGTGCCGGAGGAGTATCAATGCCCGCACTCATGAGCTGGTCTGGCAGGTGGTAGCCCCAAAGAGAGAAGCATCAATGATCTTGGAAGCATACCATAATGGAGCTGGACCCTTCAGATGGAAGAAGTTGGAAGCCTTGATCCGGGAGAGATTTTACTGGGCTGGTATGTGGAAAGCCATTGAAAATTGGTGCCGGGAGTGTGGACAATGCAACCTGCGCAGAAAGGACCGTAACAGCCAGTGAGCTCCTTTGCAGCCAATAATAACCAAACAGCCACTTGAGTTGGTCGCCCTGGACCATGTGAAGCTGGTCCCAAGCCGTTCAGGCTACATTTATGCTCTTACCATCATTGACCACTACTCAAGATTCTTGGTAGTTGTGCCTGTCAAGGATCAAACAACCAGGACAGCAGCCAGAGCCTTCCAACAGCACTTTTGTCGACCACACGGATACCCCAAGTGAGTGCTTACAGATCAAGGTCCAGCCTTTGAGGCGGAAGTGTTCCAGGAATTCTGTAACTTGTACGGTTGCAAGAAGATCAGGACAACACCGTACCATCCACAGACCAATGGCATGTGTGAAAAGATGAACCAGGTGTTGACCCACCTACTGAAGACCTTGCCTTTGGAAGAGAGGAATCTGTGGCCAGAGAAGTTGCCAGATCTGATAGACCTCTACAACCACATTCCTGTGAATTCCACCAACTGCACTCCAGCCTACCTAATGAGAGCGAGGCGTGGTAAGCTGCCTATTGACTAGGATATGGGAGTCCTTACACCTGAGGTGACGTCACCAGATGCTGACTGGGACACAGAGAGACAGCAACAGTACCATAGAGTACAAGAGTGTGTAGAAAAGAAACCAGACAGGTCTAAATGCAGCTGCACTAATACAGGGTGCAGCGGACCCAAGTAAAATGGCAGCTGCACAGGTGCATAAATACCAGATGAAACAGCCAGCCTACAATCAGGGATTGGCCGTGTGGTACACCAGTGCAGAGAAAATAATCCGCATGTGGCAGTGTTCACACAGGGAATGTAGGGCTTCTGGTTCACAACCTCTTAGTAACACCATATAGGGGGGCTGCCCAGTGCCAACTAGATTGCATCCCATGTGAACAGAGGCCGCAAGTTTGCAGAACAATTTGGGCCCAACTGCACCCTGAAAGAAATATAAAAAGTGCACAAAAAACATATCAATATATGTAAGGTATTGGTTGATTTTAAGGCCTTAATATGGAAGCTGGCAAACTAATGTCAAAGCTCCTTACACTTGCCAGTCCTACTCTAACATGAAAACCTCAAAAAGAGGAAAAAATCCTGCAGTTGGGCCCCATCACTGGCCATCACACAGTCTGTTCTCACTGCTGCCAGCAGCCTGGGACAGTGAGGGAAGGAATTACTGATAATGAGTTATATATTGCAATCTTGGAGTAGCCCAGAATACAGGACGATTTTCCCTCCTCACTACTTTCACTTTCCATAGATCACTGTTCAGAGTGTGTCTGGGGGAGGAGCAGCTGCTCTCTGCACTGAGGCTGATGGAGGGGGAGGATTTGTTACTGTGTGATGAGGGCTTCTTCATGTGGAAGGGGAGGGCCTGTAGCTATGGAGGGTGGCGTTGTTGCTATAGAGGGCATGTTTGGAGTAGAGTAGGAGGTTATGACTAGTTCTCATTTCAATGCCATAACACCTCCCCCCTTGGACGTTCTGTTCAGAATATCTAGAAAACCGTGCAAACTAGTGACAGAAAGTAAATTACTTATTGTCATAATTCTGCAGCCCAGATATGTACTGAGATTATGTGAAAAGCCCGGACAACCCCTTTAAACTAAATGACTTGGGTCAAATGTTTGGGATATCCTGCCACAAGCTTCTCATAATAGTTGATCGGAATTTGGGTGCATTCCTCCTGACAAAACTGGGGTAACTGATCCAGGTTTGTAGGTCGCATTGCTCGCACCAGCCTTTTCAGCTTTGCACCTGGCTTCAAATGTTTATATATACAGTCATGGCCGAAAGTGTTGGCACCCTTGAAATTGTTTTAGAAAACAAAGTAATTCTCCCAGATAATTATTGCAACTACACAATTTGTTATACACACATTTAATTCCTTTGTGTGTATTGGAACAAAATAACAACACAAAAAGACGGAGAAAAAAGGCAAATAGAACATGATTTCACACAAAATCCCAAAAGTAGTCAAGACAAAAATGTTGGCACCCTCAACTTAATATTTGGTTGAAAACCCTTTGGAAATCAATCGCTTCATATAACAATCAACAAGCTTCTTACACCTCTCGACTGGAATTTTCTACCGCTCTTCTTTTGCAAACTGCTCAAGGTCGCTCACATTTGAAGGGTCTTTCTCCCAACAGGTTCTTTCCACAGATGTTCAATGGGATTTAGATTCAGACTCATTGCTGTCCCTTTCAGATCTTTCCAGCACTTTCTTTACATCCATTTCTGGGTGCTTCTTGAACTATATTTGGGGTCATTGTCCTGCTGGAAGATCCATGACCTAGGACGCAAAGCCTGCCTTCTGACACTGGGCACTACATTGCGACCCAAATCCTATGGTAATCTAATTTTCAGATTTCATGATGCCTTGCACACAGTCAAGGAACCCAGTGCCAGAGGCAGCAAAACAACCACAAAACATCTATGAGCCTCCACCAGAATGATGTGTTTTACCACAAAGCTCCAGAAGGAATTTGTTTTACTCATGCACATTTTGTCAAACTGCAGACTAACTTTTTTATGGCTCTGTGTCAGCAGTGGGTTCCTCCTGGGTCTCCTGTCATACCGTTTCGTTTAATTGAAATGTCAACAGATAGTTTGCGCTGATACTTATGTACTCCTGAGCCTGCAGGACAGCTTGAATTTCTTTGGAACTTGATTTGGGCAGCTTACCCACAATCCGATTATTCTGCGTTGAAACCTTTCATTGATTTTTCTCTCCCATCCACGTCCATGGAGATAAGCTTCAATGCCATGAGATGTAAACTTCTTGATTAGGTTGCACACCATGAATAAAGGAACGTCAAGATCTCTGGAGATGGACTCGTAACCTTGAGATTGTTGATATTTTTCAACAATTTTCTTCTCCTCTTTCTGTTCTCCATGGTTAATTTCCTTATACACAGTATGATGTCACCACAACCCCTTTTACACAGTATGAGGTTTTCTTAGCTCATTTATTGACATTATGTAGGCCCCACAGCTCCCCAAATAAAGCCTGTTGGCCACCACATCACCATATACACAGTATGATGTCCCCACCCCTCCTTATAACAGTATAATGGCCCACAGCCCCTTATACAAAGAATTCTGGCCATCACAGCTCCCTATACAGTATGATGTCCCCATAGTCCCTTATACACAGTATGATGTTCTCATAGCCCATTTAAACACAATATAAATGACTCACAGCTCCCTATATACAGTATCAATGCCCCCTCAGCCCTCTATACTATATACCCTCTATAATGGCCCATAGCCTGCTATATACAAATTTGTGTCATCATTGCTCACTATACACAGTAGGAT
Organism: Dendrobates tinctorius; assembly: GCF_039654945.1. NCBI lineage: Eukaryota > Metazoa > Chordata > Amphibia > Anura > Dendrobatidae > Dendrobates > Dendrobates tinctorius. Next base: position 17,820,195 of record NW_027361689.1, on the reverse strand, counting down.
GTCACCACAGCCGTTCTAAATACAGTATCAGGGTCCACAGTTGCCTATACACATTATGATGTCTCTAAAGTCCCTTATATACAGTATGATGTCTTCATAGCTCCCTTTATATTGTAGTATGGTCCCTAGATCTCTCTATAAAGCATATGATGGCCCATACGATATGATACGATACGAAACACTTTATTGATGCCTAGGGAAATTGTATTTTTACAGCAGCACAACATAAACAAGAACATGAATTACTTAATAAAAACAGAACAGTAGAATTGATAGAAGAATGTCATACATTACTATTATTCCAGACAGGTTATACACCGGTCATATATGATTATCCACAGGTTATACACACTTGGTACCCAATAAAACAACAATTCATTTCAAGGCTTTTCCACTTTGCCAGCGGGATATGATACCCCTTCTACAGGAGGAAAGGAATGAATGGAAAACAACTACCAGAAGTTAAAGAGGACTACATTAAAAGATCTGGTGGAAGCCTGAGGGTTGATCGCCAGCAACAAAACAAAAGTGGATTTGATAGCAGCCATCATGGAACACGACAGTGCAGCGCCCCCCAATATGAACGTGGAGGAGACTGAATTCCAGAGGGAGGTAAAGAACAGACTGGCGTTCTATGGCCCAAACCATGCAGTAGAGATCATAAGAGAGGTGATGGCTGATGTGCGTACTGATCTGAAGGAAAAGATTGCTGAGCGGACCAGGATAGAGCTAGCCAAGATGGAGATGGCAGAGCAGACCAAAGTGGAGCTGGCCAAGATGGAGATGGCAGAGCGGAGAGAGGAGAGTCAGCAAGCAGGGGGAGCTCTGGCCTTCGACCAGGTACCTTCAACAGTAAGCCACCAAAAAGATCCAGTATAATGCCTTCCGACAGTTGGGGGAGGCAGAGGAAGACATTGATGGCTTTCTGCAGGACTTTGAGCGGCAGTGTGCCCTTCATCAAGTAAAGTCGGAGGAACGGGTTCAGATTCTGGCCAGCAAGCTGACAGGCTGGGCAGCGGACGCCTATCGCACGGTACCTGATGAGGACTGTATGGACTATGAGCGGATCAAAGAAGTGATCTTGGCCTGGTATGCACTGACACCAGAGGCATACCGCCAAAAGTTCCGTGGACTTATAAAACGCGTAACCGATACCCACGCTGGATGGGCCTGTAAATTACGGCGGTCACTGCTACAGTGGGTACAAGGGAGCCAAGCAACCACTAAGGAGGACGTCCTCCAGCTCTTCTTGTTAGAACGATTCTTTAATGGACTAACCCCCGAGACACAGGAATGGCTTCGGGACAGGCGGCCAACGACTCTGGAGGAAGCCGCTCGTCTGGCCGATGAACATCATGATGCCAGGAGGCCTCAGTTGTCCGGATCAAAGATGGTTACAAGGGGCCCGCCCATGGACCTGGAGGGCCCCAAACCACAGAAGATTGTAGGGGGACCAGCTAGAAACCAGGCCTACCACAGTCCCCCTGGGGCGAGATGCCACACCTGCCGTCAGCTGGGCCACCTGCAAAGACAATGTCCCAACCGGACTCAGCATACCCTGTGGCCGAAGGCGGAACAAGCTACCTTCAACAGGGCTGCTGTACACTGCTACCAAGGCGAAGCTGACCCGGCATTGGGGGCTATGACTAACCAAGGGGTGGAAGAGATGGAGGAAGTGCTGCATGAAGTAGACCCCGTGCAGGCAGCCCGGGCAGATAATCGACAACAGCATCGACAGGTCGTGTGGGTTAATGAGAAACGTATGCAGGGACTAAGAGATTCCGGGGCAACTTTGACCCTTGTGAAGCCTCATCTCATCCGGGACCAAGAGACGATGGACCGGACAGTGGCAGTCCGTGTAGCAGGGAGAGCTATACATCGACTGCCCACTGCCAGGATTCACCTGAACTGGGGAGTCCGGGATGGCCTTGTTGAGGTCGGCTTGATGGAGGATTTGCCTGCAGACTTCTTGCTGGGAAACGACTTGGGGCGCATGTTGTCTGCATTCTCGGTTGCCCCTCTGGCTGAGACATACAGTATCCTGTGACCACCCGGAGACAAGCTCGAGCTGCGGAGGTGGAATCACACTAATAGGAGGCCCAGGTAAGACATCCCAGCCCTAAACGTATTCCCATAGCTAGACACATTTCTTGGGCCACCCCAGATGAATTTAAGAGGGAGTTACTTGAGGATCCTTCATTGGAGGGATACCGTGGGAAGGCACAGAAGGGGAGAGGGGTACTGGAAGGGGAACAGTTTGCATGGAAGCAGGGACTCCTCTACCGGATCACAGAGCAGCACCACACAGGGACGAGCCCCACTATAAAACGACAGCTGGTAGTTCCCAAGAAGTATAGGCAGGAGTTACTGCGAATCTCTCATGACATACCCTTGGCCGGGCACTTCGGCGTCAGTCGCACCAGTCATCATCTGACACAAAACTTCTTTTGGCAAGGGGTAACCTATGATGTTCGTCAGTACTGCCAGACCTGTGAGAGTTGCCAGCGAATTGGCAAGAGGGGGATCGATGCAAGGCCAAATTACGCCCCCTCCCCATTGTGGAGGAACCAATTAGCCGAGTAGCGGTCGATCTGATAGGGCCGTTAGCCAAACCCAGTCTATCAGGGAAAAGGTATATATATACAGTGGTAGATTATGCCACACGGTATCCCGAGGCGGTTGCGTTACCTAACATACTGGCAGAGACGGTGGCAGTCACCATGCTCCAGGTTTTCTCACGGGTTGGATTTCCCCTGGAGATTATCTCGGACCAGGGTACCCAGTTTACAGCAGAGGTGACCAACCAACTGTGGAAGCTGTGCGGCGTAAAGTCCATTAGACGCACCCCGTACCACCCGCAAACCAATGGGTTGTGTGAACGCTTTAACGGGACATTAAAACAACTCATTGGGACTGTTACCAGGACCTACAGGGACTAGGAGAAATTCTTGCCACACCTCCTGTTTGCCTATCGGGAGGTGCCCCAAGAATCCACGGGGTTCTCTCTGTTCGAGCTAGTATACGGGAGACGGGTAAGGGGACCCCTAGACTTAGTGCTAGAACACTGGGAAGGGGAGGGCCTCATAGAAGGGGTATCTATTGTACCCTATGTGCTGGAATTCCAGGACCGCCTACAGGAGCTGACCCAGGCTGTACATGAGAACATGCAGGCGACCCAGCGGCACCAGCACGTATGGTACGATCGGAGGGCCAGAGAGCGCACCTTGGAAATAGGACAGAAGGTCCTGGTGTTAGAGCCCACTAAGCAGAACAAGTTCCAAGCTGCATGGCAGGGGCCCTACCAGGTAGTGGGGAAAATAGCCGACACAACCTATAATGTCGCCGATTGTGACGACCCCAGGGTTATCCGCATGTTCCACGTGAATATGCTGAAGCCCTACCGGGAGCGCCCTGAAGAGGTAGTGGCCATCTGTGCACCTGAAGAAGAGGATTTAGCCGGACTTCCCTTGCCGGATGTCTTAGGGGAAAGGACTCAATCTAAAACATGGGACCAGGCACACTTGGGTGAAGACTTAGGCCCCCGGGACAGACAGCAGGCGGAGGAGTTGTTGAGGCAGGGACAGAGGATGTTTTCGGGGAAACCAGGGTACACTCGCCTGGCACAACACAAGGTTGAGACCCAGGATCAGACCCCCCTGCGACAAAACCCCTTCCGCGTCCCTGAGTCTGTACGAGAGGGGATGCGACAAGAGATACAAGAGATGCTGCGTTTATGGGTCATTAAAGAGTCAGATAGTCCCTGGGCAACCCCCGTAGTGTTAGTGCCCAAGAAGGATGGGACTACATGGTTTTGTGTAGACTATCGTAAGCGCAATGAGAAAACAGTGACGGATGTATATCCCATGCCGCGTGTGGATGAGTTGTTAGACCGGCTGGCGGGGGCAAAGTATTTGACCACCATCGATCTATACAAAGGCTACTGGCAGATTCCCCTTAGTCCTGACGCTATTCCCAAGTCGGCATTTGTCACCCCGTTCGGCTTATTCCAGTTTCGAGTTATGCCATTCGGGATGAAGAATGCCCCGGCGACCTTCCAAAGGCTGGCTGACCGGCTTCTGGATGGTCTCCAAGACTATGCTTGTGCCTACCTGGACGACATCGCCATCTACAGTGCGACATGGGAAGAACATCTAAATCACCTAGAGACAGTATTGGACAGGATCCACCAGGCCAGAATCACCCTGAACCCAAACAAGTGTCACGTGGGCAAAGCAGAGGTTCAGTATTTAGGGCATTGGATGGGAAGTGGGAAACAGCGACCAGAACCAGCCAAGATTGAGGCCATAGCCAAATGGCCCACCCCAGGCACTAAAACCCAGGTCATGGCATATCTAGGGACAGCGGGGTATTACAGGAAATTTGTTCCCAATTACAGCAGCGTAGCCAAGCCCCTCACTGATCTGACCCGTTAGAACCTCCCCCGCCAGGTAACCTGGACCCCAGAGTGTGAGGAAGCCTTCCGCCAACTAAAGGATGCCCTCACCAATACCCCTGTATTGGCCGCACCCGATCAAACTAAACGTTTCCTGGTTAACACAGACGCTTCTATGTTTGGATTGGGGGCAGTGCTGAGCCAAGTCGGGCCGGACGGCCAAGAACACCCGGTAGCTTACCTGAGTCGGAAACTACTATCCCGTGAAGTAAGCTATTCGGCCATCGAAAAGGAGTGCCTGGCAGTAGTATGGTCACTCAAAAAGTTGCAACCATATTTGTATGGACGACAGTTTTCCCTCCTAATGGACCATAATCCCCTAGTCTGGCTTAATCGGGTCTCCAGAGACAACGCCAGATTGCTGCGGTGGAGTTTAGCCCTACAACCTCTGGACTTCACCATCCACTACAGACCTGGCAAACAAAACGGTAACGTTGATGGACTAAGTCGACAAATGGAACTTGTACCAACCCCATAAACTGCGGTCATCCCCAAACCGATCCGCTAAGGATCAGACTGTGTATGCCGATCGCGTCGCTGAAAAGGGGAGCCGTGTTACGTGTTACGGAACCACTCAGCACCCAGAATATGTTGTGCAGTTATATGTATGTATAATAGGTTCCATGGGAGATGCATGTCCCTAATGCATCAGCCCACAGGCTGCGCCCAGCCGCCCCCTCTCACCTTTGTAATTCCCACAGTAAATATCGGCAGGCTCCAGGCCACCTGCGGCTATTGTAATGTATGTCTGGGCTGCTGCTTTACTATTGGCCTGCCCTCTGTATCTGTGTGAAATATTCTGTGTCCTGTGAGTAAAGTGTTGTCAGACTGGAAATACGTGGAGAAGCAGTGATCTTTTATATGCGCCCATGTAACCAAGGAATTCCAGCCAGTGTCCTTCATTCAGACTCCAGCTAAAGCAGAGTGGACCTCCGGAAACACGGGGTGGTACTGAAAGAGGTTATGGAACCACTCAGCACCCAGAATATGTTGTGCAGTTATATGTATGTATAATGGCTATTGTAATGTATGTCTGGCCTGCCGCTTTTCTATTGGCCTGCCTTCTGTATCCATGTGATATACTGTATTCTGTGTCCTGTGAGTAAAGTGTTGTCAGACTGGAAATACGTGGAGAAGCAGTTATCTTTTATATGCGCCCATGTAACCAAGGAATTTCAGCCAGCGTCCTTCATCCAGACTCCAGCCAAAGCAGAGTGGACCTCCGGAAACGGGGTGGTACTGAAAGAGGTACCCGAGATTGGAATACCCCGTTACACCTTATATACAGTATGATGTCTTCATAGCTCCCTTTACATTGTAGTATGGTCCCTAGATCTCTCTATAAAGCGTATGATGGCCCATACGATATGATACGATACGAAACACTTTATTGATGCTTAGGGAAATTGTAGTATTACAGCAGCACAACATAAACAAGAACATGAATTACTTAATAAAAACAGAACAGTAGAATTGATAGAAGAATGTCATACATTACTATTATTCCAGACAGGTTATACACCGGTCATATACGATTATCCACAGGTTATACACACTTGGTACCCAATAAAACAACAATTCAATTCAAGGCTTTTCCACTTTGGTAATTGTTATACATTTCCATACAGGTAGGCACAAATAATTTCCTGTTTCTTTCTTTCTTACACCTTAGTACGAAGCTCCATAATACCCAGTATGATGGTCCCCACAGCACTCTATATACAGTATGATGTCTCCACAGCCCCTATATACTCATTACAGTGCCATCATATTTTCACCTTACTCCTGGGCAACATAGTAAAAATAAGAAATAATCACCTAATCATAGTTCTCCACCTTCTGCAGCCTCCATCTCCTCTTCTATCTTGTCTAGCATTGCCTGGTGCCTGACGTCCCCTGCACATGTCCAGCCTCCGACAGGCCGCATATTCCGACAGGCCGCATATTGGAAGTATTCTGCGACCCGCGACACTAAGTGGCAGACCAGGGAGCTGATGGCTGTGCGCTCTGCCACGGCAGTTGACAGTATCAGTGTTCCCAGGATGCCGACATTGTTAACAGTTTTACAGGTTGATGTTGTCAACGGCCAGACAGGCCCTGCTCCTGGGGGGCAGTAAAATGCCCACGTACGCAGAAAATTTCTACATGAAAACCGGACTCCTTCCCAGAAAACGCGCGTTTTCTTTTACCGAGCGTTTTTTGCGCATTTTCCGCACAAAAAAAGCGTGTTTTTTATGTGTTTTTTCCGCGTATCCCCAGTCTCATAGAAAATAGCTAGAAACGCGGAGTTGTCCACAAAATTTATGAGCATGCAGCGTTTTTACCGCGATACTTTTTTTCGCGGAAAAAAATCAATATGCACAAAAAGTGCAGAATGCATTAAAATGAAAGGGATGCTTCTTTTAAGCGATTTTTAAGCGTTTTTGCAGGTAAAAACACTTAAAAAAACACAAAAAAAATGCTTACGTGTGCACACAGCCTGAGAGTCACCTCAGACCACTGCCTGAGGAAACATTCTCATCCCGTCTCATGGCAGAAGCAGGCCGGCAATACATACTGCTTCTTGCTGTATTTTTCAAAATTTTCCCCCAGATTTTTTTCTCCTGTTCTTTTAGAAACATTCTCCTTTTACGGCTATGTCTTCAGCGCTGATGATTGGTTTAAGTATATATTAAAGTACAGCTCTACTTTTATCAAATTTTTTTGCAGTTAAAAAAGCACATCGTAATCTAGCGCCCTGCAAATGCTGTCTCTATCTTGCATTGATGTAGAGTAACATCGTGACTTATCTAATCAGAGGCAACACTGCATTTTAGGCTGTGTTCACACACAGCGTTTTTTTAGCATTATTTTTAGCGTTTTTTCCAATAAAACCGCTAAAAAATAAGCTTCCCATTCATTTCTATGCATTTTGTACTTTTTGTGCATATTGATGCGTTTTTTACCGCGAAAAAAACTGCATCTCGGTAAAAAACGCAGCATGCTCATTAATTTTGCGGATTTTTCCACGTTTCTGGCTATTTCTATGCGTTTTGAAAACGCGTGGAAAAAAACGCATAAAAACCGCGCGTTTTCTGCGCAAGAAACGTGGTTTCTGGGAAGGGAGTCAGGTTTTTCAGCAGAAATTTTCTGCTACGTGTGCACATAGCCTAAAAGCTTCATGTTTTTTTTTTTTTAAATTTACTTCAAATTATTGTACCTCACATTTTCCTACAGTTGTCGCAGCAAAATCACAGGGAATGGAAGCCCTCCCCTTGAGAGAATACAAGGGGGGTCTCATGAGAACACAGACCCTATAACGGAATGGGTTATTTATTATGGGTTTTTTTCTGTTCTTAACAGTTATGCTGAAAGGGTTAAGAAATTTTGAGCAAGCTATGCTACTGCATGAGCAGGTTCAAACTGTTTTATCCTTTTTTTTTTTTTCCTGGCCTCTGATTGGCAGTTCATGAAAAGTGCGGGAAAAAATTGTGTATAAATTTCAGCTGTTTCTAAGGGTTAGGATCATCTGTTGAGAAGAAGAAAAGAAGATCCCTCCCACCCTCCCTATTTACTGGTGTTACTTTCTCCGTTGTGTCATTTATTTTGAGGGAAAATCGCACGTTTTTTCCGGGTGGATCGGATATGTTGGTTATGATGAATTTTAGTTTATGTACTTTATATTAATCTATTCTATTATTTCTAAACACTGTTTTTCGGTGATTCCTTTGTATCCCCGTTCATACTGCACCCACATACACAAATGATACACCAATTGAAAGGTAAGCCTGCCCCTTCAGCAGGAAAATAGCCAAACAAACCACACGTCCACAATTTGATCACAAAATACAGTTTAAACATTAATTTTCATAAACCTGCAGTAAGGAAAAATGACCTGCAGGTGGCACCACAGTACCCCAAAGCACACTACCAACACATTTGTATACATGCACTGCTTTTTCGCTGATTATTTCGCCCCAAACACACGCACGATACACCATTTGAAAGGTAAACTTGCTCCCTTCAGTATGAAAACAGCCAAAGAAAAAACACAGTCATGATTTTATCACTAAATACAGTTTAAACTTTAATTTCCATAAACCTGCAAAAAGACACAATGACCTGCAGGTGGCGCCTCAACCGGAAAACATTTCTGGGCCTCTACTTAGCAAAATAATTTATTGTATTACCAATCTACATATATAAATACCTGTCTGTGTTCATCAGCTCATGAAACACATTTACATTTGACCAGCTTACTTTTTCTGAAATTGCCTGTGCCTCCGATGACCAATGTACAAAAATTTTGCATGGGCCAAGCAAGTTTTTTACTTATGAGAGAATAAAATTATTTTCAAGGTAACCAAAAAATAAACGTACGCCACGACCATTTTATTCCATAAAATTTAGTGTTGTGTATTTATTTAGTATAAGTGGGTCTTGTGTTACCATGTAAAATGCAGCTGCCTTTTAGACCTCCATCAAGTTTTGTCATATATATCAATAGATTTCCCTGTCTGAACAATTAAGCAAGAATTAGGGATCCAAAGAGTTTTAGCAAAATTAGTAAATTTTATTACACAAAAATTAAAAACAGAGCATCGTTGCTAATGCAGGCAGTCATAAGCATAATAGACACAAACTAACACCCAAATAAATAACTCAATGTATACAGTCAATATTGAGGAATTTTAGTCACACATAGTGCTTAGTAATACTTCATACCCGTTAATTGAATTAATTTTCAAGGTGCTGCGCTAATCGCATTTGCATAATTTAGATGGTACAAATAGTAGCAGGAATTGACCCACTGCTATTCATCTAAAAGTGACAATTATATCAGCAGCTACTTCTGTATACTATACAACAGCTAGCTATCCCTTGCTCTGTTGGTAACAATAGCGGGATTATCCCTGCTGGTAGCTGTTTGGACAATCTTTACCCTTAGATCAATAGCAGCGGGCTAATACCTGCTACTATGTGCATTATCTGAAAAAGTTAAGAAAAGCCTTTATTTAATCCATAATTAAAAAATGCAATTCCAGTGATGATAAAAGCATGTGTAGGCTTACGCGTTTCGGATCATATTTGACCCTTAATCATAGTGATTAAGGGTCAAATATGATCCGAAACGCGTAAGCCTACACATGCTTTTATCATCACTGGAATTGCATTTTTTAATTATGGATTAAATAAAGGCTTTTCTTAACTTTTTCACATCGTGTGCTGGAACTATAAAAAACTTTTTTTCATTGAGCATTTCTCCCAGATGGGGATGGATCCACTCCGTGCACCGAGATTATGGAAAGGAGGACTGGGCAGGCTGAACCAGGTGAGCTGAAGATCTATCCTACGTTGTTTTATGTGCATTATCTACCTATGCAAATGTGACTAGCAGAGCACCTGGTAAATTAATCCAATTAACGGGGCGACAGGGAGCGGCAGCACTTTTGTCACTCCTTGTAAGAGAATCTCAGCACCTTTGGATTACTCAAGGTTGCTGGATTTCTTCATATAGTGAAAACTGTTTATGACATTTACGTCTTTATGTATACTATATAATAATGGGCTGACCCTTGCTCTGATGGTTGCAGTGGCGGGCTAATCACTGCTGGTAGCTGCTGATATAATTGTCACTTTTAGATGAATAGCAGTGGGTCAATTCCTGCTACTATTTGTACCATCTAAATTATGCAAATGCGATTAGCCCTGCACCTTGAAAATTAATTCAATTAACGGGTATGAAGTATTACTAAGCACTATGTGTGACTAAAATTCCTCAATATTGACTGTATACATTGAGTTATTTATTTGGGTGTTAGTTTGTGTCTATTATGCTCAGGCCCGGATTGGCAATATAACCAACCGGGCATTTTCCCGCTGGGCCGCTGTCACCTGGGCCGCGGGCGGCAGCGCCCGATCATCTGGCCGCTTGCCAGCTGCTGCGGCCACTGTTGCTCCTGCCGCCGGCCCTCTGCGGGCACGGCGGTGATAGTTTCCAAGTTCCTCCCGCACTGCAGGGAGATAAGCCGCCACACCCACCCACGCACCCCATCCTCGCCTTAGCATGAGACCCCCTCCCCCCCGCAGCCACTCACAGCGTCGCACTCGCTTGCCTGCTCGCTCTGTTCGCAGGACCTGTGATGAGGTCACAGGAGGGGAGGAGTCAGGGGTCACATGATCAGGAGCCTTTGTCCAGACCCCCGATCATGTCACCCCTGACTCCGCCCCTCCTGTGACCTCATCACAGGTCCTGTACGCTCAGCCTTGCCTCTACCGTCTGCGACTGCAAGACTCTGCTTTGCTGTTGTCATGGTGCTGGTTGAGGTAAGTATGTGTGGGGTCAGGATTTACAGTGTGGATGTAGCAGAGCTGTGTGTGTATGAGGTGTACGGAGCGGAGCCGTGTGTACGAGGTGTACGGAGCGGAGCCGTGTGTGTACGAGGAGTACGGAGCGGAGCCGTGTGTGTACGAGGTGTACGGAGCGGAGCCGCGTGTGTGCGAGGTGTACGGAGCAGAGCCGTGTGTGTATGAGGTGTATGGAGCGGTGCCGTGTGTGTACAAGGTGTACGGAGCGGAGCCGTGTGTACAAGGTGTACGGAGCGGAGCCGTGTGTACAAGGTGTACGGAGCGGAGCCGTGTGTGTACGAGGTGTACGGAGTGGAGCCGTGTGTGTAGGAGGTGTACGGAGCGGAGCCGTGTGTACGAGGTGTACGGAGCGGAGCCGTGTGTACGAGGTGTGCGGAGCGGAGCCGTGTGTGTACGAGGTGTACGGAGCGGAGCCGTGTGTGTACAAGGTGTACGGAGCGGAGCCGTGTGTGTACGAGGTGTACAGAGCTGAGCCGTGTGTGTACGAGGTGTACAGAGCGGAGCCGTGTGTGTACGAGGTGTACAGAGCGGAGCCGTGTGTGTACGAGGTGTACAGAGCAGAGCCGTGGGTGTACGAGGTGTACGGAGCGGAGCCGTGCGTGTACGAGGTGTACGGAGAGGAGCCGCGCGTGTACGAAGTGTACGGAGCGGAGCCGCGTGTACGAGGTGTATGGAGCGGAGCCGTGTGTGTACGAGGTGTACGGAGCGGAGCCGTGTGTGTACGAGGTGTACGGAGAGGAGCCGCAGGTGTACGAGGTGTACGGAGAGGAGCCGCAGGTGTACGGAGAGGAGCCGCGCGTGTACGAAGTGTACGGAGAGGAGCCGCGCGTGTACGAGGTGTATGGAGAGGAGCCGCGCGTGTACGAGGTGTACGGAGAGGAGCCGCGCATGTACGAGGTGTACGGAGAGGAGCCGCGCGTGTACGAGGTGTACGGAGAGGAGCCGCGTGTGTATGAGGTGTACGGAGCGGAGCCGGATGTGTACGAGATGTACGGAGAGGAGCCACGCGTGTACGAGGTGGACAGAGTGGAGCCGTGTGTGTATGAGGTGTACGGAGCGGAGCCATATGTGTACGGGATGTACGGAGCGGAGCCAAGTGTGTACAAAGCATACAAAGCGTGCTTTTCCCACGGACACAGGAGTATACGGCGGAGCCCCGAGGAGCATTTTAAAACTCACACATGATGTTCCACCTGAAGTGATGTGCTGGAAGCTGACCGGAAATGAGATAATTTCTTGAGGAGAGTGTGACGGAACCAGGAATGCTTCAGATCCATCACCGTGTCCTCCTCCGACAGCGCAGACAGCAGGATCGCCTTGGAATCGGGGATGCCGGCCATGTGAGCGGATCATGATAGGTCCTGCATCGGGAGGCTCAGGTGGGCACTACAATGGGAGCCGGGCTGCTATAGTATCTTTGTAGAATCTTTCTTTCTCTCTTTTTCTTTCTCTCTCTGTTCTTTCTTTCTCTCTCTGTTCTTTCTTCCCCTCTTTCTTTCTTTTTCTTTCCTCTCTTTCTCTCTGTTCTTTCTTTCTTTTCTTTACTTCTTTCTTTCTCTCCCTGTTCTTTCTCTGTCTCTCTGTTCTTTCTTTCTTTCCCCTCTTTCTCTGTCTCTCACTGTTCTTTCTTTGTCTCTCACTGTTCTTTCTTTCTTTCCCCTTTCTTTCTCGCTCTCTCTGTTTTCTTTTTTCTCTCTCTCTCTGTTTTCTCTCTTCCTTAGTGCCAGCCACTGTGCCCTCAGTACCAGTCAGTGTGATCAGCAGTGCTAAATGGGTGCGATTAGGTGTGGACATGGGTGTGACTATTTGTGACATGGGTGTGGCTGGGCGTGGCCAAAATTTGCAGCGGCGCGCTATGCTAGTAGGGGATATTCTTGCATTTAAAGTTTTGTCATATGTCTGAAGTGAGGAGTACAGCAGGATTTCAATAGTCCTCCAAATTATTCATACATTCATGTAACTCTTTCCAACACAACTCCAAATAGTCCAGAAGTCTGTTTAGATGGTCAGTCCATCCCATCATTACTGAGAAATTAGTGTTTTAACCCCTTAACGACCGCCGATACACCTTTTAACGGCCGTAGTTAAGGGTACTTAAACCACAGCACCGTGAATTCACGGCACTGTGGAAAAAGTGTATAGCGACCCCCAGAGTCGGATTTTCTTTGGGGTCTCGGCTGTCAGGGTAGCTGAGACCCCAGAGAACATGATTTGAGTCTTTTTTATGGACCCTGCTTTTGCGATCACCATTGCTAACCGTATAACGGTGACCGCAAAAAAAAGTCTGATGTGCCATTTAATTTCTCCTCTGAGGTGATTGCACTTCAGAGGAGAGAGAAATAGAGTCCCCAATCCACCCCGGTACCTACCGGTGGTCCTCGGCCCACATACTTCCCCTCCATGGGTGCCGCCATCTTATTCTGGGAAGAAAATGGCAGGCGCATGTGCAGTGCGCCCTCCAAGCTCTGCCGGCCGGCACCCGGCAGCATATCAAGATTTTTCCTATTGGTTCACTTTGGTCACTGTGATAGACCCTATCACAGTGATCAAAATAAAAAAAGTGTAAATGAAACCCGCCTTTATCACCCCCATAGGTAGGGAAAAATAATGCAATAAAGAAAATATATTTATTTTCATTTTTACATTAGGGTTAGGGTTATAATTAGGGTTAGGGTTGAAGTTAGGGTTGGAATTAGGGTTAGGATTACGATTAGGCATTAGGATTGGGGTTAGGTTTGGGATTAGGCTTAGGGTTGGGATTAGGATTACGGGTGTGTTAGGATTAGGGTTAGGGTTGTGGTTAGGATTACGGTTGTGGTTAGGCTTATGGTTAGGGTTGAGATTAGGGTTAGAGGTGTGTTGGGGTTAGGGTTGTGGTTAGGGTTAGGGTTGGGATTAGGGTTAGGGGTGTGTTGGGGTTAGGTTTGTGGTTAAAGTTATGGTTAGGGTTGGGATTAGGGTTAGGGTGTGTTGGGGTTAGGGTTAGAGTTAGAATTGAGGGGTTTCCACTATTTAGACACATCAAGGGTTCTCCAAACGCAACATGGCGCCACCATTGATTCCAGCCAATTTTGCACTCCAAAAGTCAAATGGTGCTCCCTCCCTTCCAAGCCCCAACGTGTGCCCAAACAGTAGTTTACCCCAACATATCGGGCATCAGCGTACTCAGGACAAATTGCACACCAACTTTGGGGGTCTAATTTTTCCTGTTACCCTTGGGAAAATAAAAATTTGGGGGCAAAAAAGATCGTTTTTGTGGAAAAAAATGATTTTTTTTATTTTCACGGGTCTGCGTTATAAACTTCTGTGAAGCACTTGGGGGTTCAAAGTGCTCACCACACATCTAGATAAGCTCCTTGGGGGGTCTAGTTTCCAAAATGGGGTCACTTGTGGGGGGTTTCTACTGTTTAGGCACATCAGGGGCTCTGCAAATGCAACATGACGCCCGCAGAACATTCAATCAAAGTCTGCATTCTAAAATGGTGCTCCTTCCCTTCCGAGCTCTCCCATGCACCCAAACAGTGGTTCCCCCCACATATGGGGTGTCAGCGTACTAAGGACAAATTGCACAACAACTTTTGTGGTCCAATTTCTCCTGTTAGCCTTGTGAAAATAAAAAAATAGCAGGCAAAAAATACTTTTTGTGGAAAAAATATGATTTTTTATTTTCACGGCTCTACATTATAAACTTCTGTGAAGCACTTGGAGGTTCAAAGTGCTTACCACACATCTAGATAAGTTCCTTAAGGGGTGTAGTTTCTAAAATGGTCTCACTTGTTGGGAGTTTCCACTGTTAAGGCACATCAGGGGCTCTCCAAACGCGACATGGCGTCCGATCTCAATCCCAGCCAATTCTGCATTGAAAAAGTCACACGGCGCTCCTTCAATTCTGAGCTCTGTCGTGCACCCAAACAGTGGTTTACCCCCACATATGGGGTATCGGCATATTCAGGAGAAATTGCACAACAAATTTGGTGGTTCATTTTCTCTTTTTACACTTGTGAAGATAAAAAAAATTGGTTCTGAAGTAAAATGTTTGTAAAAAAAAGGTTAAATGTTAATTTTTTACTTCCACATTGCTTCAGTTCCTGTGAAACATGTAAAGGGTTAATAAACTTCTTGAATGTGGTTTTGAGCACCTTGTGGGGTGCAGTTTTTAGAATGGTGTCACTTTTGGGCATTTTCTGTCATATTGACCCCTCAAAGTGACTTCAAATGTGATGTGGTCCCTAAAAAAATGGTTTGGTAAGTTTTGTTGTAAGAATGAGAAATCGCTGGTCAACTTTTAACCCTTATAAGTTCCTAACAAAAAAAAAATTTTGATTCCAAAAATGTGCTGATGTAAAGGAGACATGTGTGAAATGTTATTTATTAAGTATTTTGTGTGACATATCTCTCTGATTTAAGGGCATAAAAATTAACAGTTTGAAAATTGCAAAATTTTAAATTTTTTTGCAATATTTCCATTTTTTTCTTAAATAAACGCAAGTCATATAGAAGAAATTTTGCCACTAACATGAAGTAAAATATGTAATGAAAAAACAAGTTCAGAATCAGCAGGATATGTTAAAGAGTTCCAGAGTTATAACCTCATAAAGTGACAGTGGTCAGAATTGTAAAAATTGGCCTGGTCATTAAGCTGCAAATTGGCTGTCACTAAGGGGTTGAATTAAAAGCAAATGAGGCTGAAGGCTTTGTCCCTAGATCTGGTTCTAGACCCATTTGACCTCCGCCGACAGCTTGGTGTAAGAAATAGCTGAGACCCAGTAGTCACTGCCTGAAGTGGTGTCCGCACCGCCCCGGGCCATTTAACCCCCTAAATTCTGCGATCGATAACAAAGTGTGCCTAAACTGCAGCTAGCATTTCGGTAGCGATGAGAGCCCACCTAATTTACGGGGTGAGTGTCTGCAGAAGCACAAGCTGGGCATAATGTACTGGGCAATATAATGTACTGGTGACTACAACGGCAGGTTTGCAATTTTCACTCAGCAACATCCATTGCGGCTTGTTTCTGGAAAACACCCCTGGAGTCCAATCATCACTACACCTACAGATAAATTCCAAGAGAGGTGCAATATCCAGAATGGGGTCACGTTCTGCTTTTCTGACATTTCGGGGTTCTGTATATGGAGTCTGCAAAATATTCTACAAAATTTTGTTCACCAAGAGTCAATTCTGACAAATTATGGTGCCATTTTTACCCATTTCACCATGAGAAAATGTAAAATCTTTGGCTCAAACAACATTTTTGTCTTAAAATATACAGTGCTCTGCAAATTAATTGGGACAAAGCATTTTTTAAAGTAAAATCATAAGTTGGTTACCAGTCAGTGGCTCAAACCAGTTTTAACTGCTTTGAACAGACACTCACACCTGTTCAAAAGCAGTTAAAACTGGTTTGAATCACTGACTGGTAACCAACTTATGATTTTACTTAAAAAAATGCTTTGTCCCAATTAATTTGCAGAGCACTGTAATTCTTTCTTCTTCACTGCCCAATGGTATAAAATTCTATGACCCCCCATGGTATCAATATGGTCACTGCACCATTAGATTAATTAATTGAGAGGTGTAGTTTGTAAGATGGGGTAATTTTGGGGGGTTCTGCTGTTCTGGCACCTCAGGGGCTCTGCCAATATAACATGGCACTCGCAAACCATAACAACAAAATTTGTCCTACAATATGGCACTCCTTCCAATCTGAGCTTTCCACTGTGCCTGAAAAGTATTTCCCAATTACATGTAGGGTATTGATGCAATCAGGAGAAATTGCACAACAAAATGAGAATTCCATTTTTTTCCTATTAGCCCTTATAAAAATGAACAACTTGGGGCTCAAACAACATTTTAATGGTAAAAACGGAATTATTCTTTCTTCACCGCCCAATGATATAAAATTATGTGAGGCTAATGTGCTGTCAACATGCTCACTGTTTAGGCACATCAGCGGCTCTGAAAACATGAGGTCCGCTATCTATTCTGGCCAATTTTGCGCTCCAAAAGACAAATGGCGCCCCTTCCCTTCCAAGCCCTGCCGTGCGCCCAAAACAATAGCTTTCCACTACAAATGGGGTGTCTGTTTACTCAGGAGAAATGGTACAACAAATTAGATCATCTATTTTCATCTGTTACCCTTATGAAAATGAAAAATTTGGGGCAACTTCTTTGTGGAAAAAATTTAATTTTTTTATGTCACGGCTCAACGTTATAAAACTCTGTGAAGCACCTGCAGGTTCAAGGTGCTCATCACGCAGCTAGATAAATTCCTTAAGGGGAGTAGTATCCAAGATGGAGTATATTGTGGGGGGTTTCCACTATTTAGGCACATCAGGAGCTCTGTAAATATGACATACTGTCCGCTATCTATTCTAGCCAATTTTATGTTCCAAAAGTGAAATGATGCCAAACTATGGTTTTCAACCACATCTGGCATGTCGGCGCTCTGAAGAGAAATTGCACAACAAATTGTATGGTAAATTTTCTCCTGTTACCCTTGTGAAAATGCAACCCTGTGAAACATCTGAAGGGTTAATAAACTTCTTCCATGTGGTTTCAAGCACTTTTTGGGGTCCTTTTTTTAGAATGTTGTCACTTTAGGGTGTTTTCTTTCACATATGCTCCCCAAAGTCACTTTAAATGGCATGTGAACCCTAAAAAAATTGATTTTCTAAATTTTGGTGGAAAAATTAAAAATTGCTGATCAGTTTTAACCTTTCTAACTTCCTAACAAAAACAAATTGTTTTTAAAATGATGCTGATGTAAAGTAGACATGTGGTAAATGTTATTTTTTTATTTCGTGTGATATTACTATCTAGTTTAAGGGCCAAAAATTAATAGTTTGAAAATAGCTACATTTTTGCCAAGATTCCAATATTTTTAAAAATAAACACAAAAAATATCAACATAAATTTACCACTAACGTAAAGTGCAATGTGTCACAAAAAATTACTGACATTTGTTGAAGCGTTTCAAAGTTATTACCACATAAATTGACGTTGGTCATAATTGTAAAATATGGCCTGGTCATGAAGGTGCAAACAGGCTGGGAGGGGTGAACGGATTTTATATATATAAACATAAAAATAATTTTTGCTTTATAGGATGCTAGCTTGTAAGGGCTCGTTCATTTGTGCATAATAGGCTTAGATGAGCTTTCCATGTTTAAATTATGTATCACGCTAGCCAATGTCATTCAGTAGAGCTGTTCAGATGAGAAGTTTTTTTATTATGCAAAAAAACAACCCTCTGACCCAGCATGAATGACAACTGCAACTTGTATTTAGCAAGATTTTAAAAGGTAGAAGGGAAATTGAGGAGCTGTCAGTTTGTCTAGATGGCTAGAACTTGAATTAAACTTTCACAAAGAATTTACTGCCATGCTGATGTAAAGTGACCACAGGTGGTAGCCATGGTCGAGCTGCTGCTCCATTGCACATTGGTACTTTACAGGAAAATCATGCTCCACTCAGGGCCAGTATTAGGGGCAGGCAGAACAGGCAGCTGCCTAGGGCCCCCACTCCCCCAGGGGCCCCCAGCAAGTGGCGTGGCGCTAATAGCAGCACAACACGCAGCCGTTATAGAGCCTGTGAGTAAGAGGGGCCCAGCACCGCACCCCCCTGCATCGCGCATTCAACCTATCGGCATCATGGATGCCAATACAGTTGAAAGCAGTGATGGAGGAGGGAGCATCAGATGACATTCCCTCTCCTATCACTCCCCTCCTGCCTCTAACTCAGAAGCGTGTGTCAGTCGTGGAGCTGATGAGACACACTGCAGAAGCTAGAGCAGCGGGGGAACAAGGAGGAGAGGTAAGGATTGTATGTGTGTGTGTTTGTGCATTATAGTGTGAGTGTATGTGTGTGTGTGGGGGGGCTGCATTATACTGTGTGTGGGCTGCATTATTACAAGGCACACTTCTGGCCAAGGTTACAAAAGAATTTCTGCAGTACTCAAGGTTCCTAACAGCACAGTGGCCTCCATAATCCTTAATGCAAGAGATTTGGAACCACCAGAATTCTTCCTAGACCTGGCCGTCAAGCCAAATTGAGCAATTGTGGGAGAAGAGCCTTGGTGAGAGATGTAAAGAAGAACCTCTTCATCATTGTGGCTGAGCTCCAGAGATGCAGTAGAGAGATGGGAGAAAGTTCCACAAAGTAAGGCCTTGTGCACACATTGCGGATTCTGCTGCGGATCCGCAGCGTTTCAGGCTCTGGAGGTCCGCAGCAGATTTAGGTGTGTTGTACAGTACCATTGTTTTCAATGGTAAACTGAAAAACGCTGTGCACATGCTGTGGATTTTTCTGTGCGGATTTGCTGTGGGTTCAAATCTGCAGCATGTCAATTATTTGTGCGGAATCCGCAGCGGTTTCACACCTTCTCCATTGTAGAGGTGTGAAACCGCAGGGCTAAACTGCAGGCTATTCCGCGTGGAAAAATCTGCAGCACCTAAAACTACGCGTGCACATAGCCTATACTATCACTGCATCACGCGTGCCTGTTCGCCCTTATCTAAACTAAGATGCAGTCTTGTATCGCATCTTGTCATGGAACTTTCGGTCTGTTCTGTTTAAGTCCAGGTCGTGAGTTCCTCTGTTGTTGTTATTGGCTCCTGAGCTCCTGCATGTCTACTGTTGGACTCCCTGCTGCTGCTGCTACTCGTTACTCTGCCTCTCCACGTTTTGCTGCCTACTGTCCTAGGTGTGTCACCCTGATGCTGTCTGTGCTTAACTACTGTCTGGATTTCTAGCGTGGAACTATTTGCCTTTGGATCTGCTGTGGCCTGTAAACAATCCTGACATCAACATCTCTTCTAGGCCTGTGTTTGTTGGGCTGCGGTGCTGTAGTTATGCAAGACTTTCAGCCCAAAAAAGGTACATATAGTGACCGTCTCCTGTTAATGCCACTCCCATACAATGCTGGTCTTCTACATTTAAGTGCCGTGTGCATTTCCACCCATATGATTGCTGGACTTCTACACTTTAGTGCTGTGTGCGTGCTCATTCATAATATAGCTGGACTTCCTTATTAAATGCGGTGTGCTTAATCTCATACTTAATGCTGGACTGCCACGTTTAGTGCCTTGTGCACACTGGCTTCATATTACTGTTGGACTGGTTCAACTTAGTGGATGCGCCCCGCTCTTCAGTTACACTAGACATTTCCATATTGTGCTGTGCATTCATTACTGTTGCAGGAAGTGCACTGTTAGTTTTGTTTCACGTGCATTATTCTATATTGTGCTGTGTTTTCGTTACTGTTGCAGGAAATGCTCTGTGAGTTTTGTTTCTCTTGTTAATATACTCATTTGCATCAACTTTGGTCTCAGTTTCGTATTATCCCATGCAATCAGATTCCGTAGTACCCATATAATTGTTACAGATATCCTGGATGAAAACCTCTTCCAGAGTGGTCTGGACCTCAGATTTGGCCGAAGGTTCACCTTCCAACAAGACAATGACCCTAAGCACACAGCTAAAATAACAAAGGAGTGACTTCAGAACAACTCTGTGACCATTCTAGACTGGCCCAGCCAGAGCCCTGACCTAAACCCAATTGAGCATCTCTGGAGAGACCTGAAAATGGCTGTTCACCAACATTCACTGTCCAACCTGATGGAACTGAAGAGGATCTGCAAGGAAGAATGGCAGAGGATCCCCAAATCCAGGTGTGAAAAACTTGTTGTATCATTCCCAAGAAGACTCATGGCTGTACTAGCTCAAAAGGTGCTTCTACTCACTACTGAGCAAAGGGTCTGAATCAGTAGCATAGCTACTTGGGGGGAAGAGGGGGCCATTGCCCCAGGCCCAGTCACACGCAGGGGCCAACTGGGAGACATGGCCAGTATCTCTGAGGTGTCAGGGAGAGAACAGCACAATGCCGGCTCCCCTGTCTGACAGATTCTGCGGCACAGTGGCAGGTTGCAGAGCCTGTCTGTGCAGTGTACAGTGCTGCTGATTCACCCCAGGAGCAGCTTCCTGGCCAGCAGCAGCTGCAGTTTCTGCCGTGCAGGCTCTGATTGTCTCAGGCACACTGGGTCCTAGTGCCCTCTGTGTGCATTAAACTGGACACTTCCTGGTCCTTGCCTCAGTAACTGCCTGCAAACTTCATGGTAATTGAGGGTGGAATTTATTAAATTCATTCAGCATATGCATGTCATGGTCACTGTGGGGTGAATGTGAGAGGATGGGGATATTGTGGGGGAGGGGATACAGGGTACTGGGGTTGAATGTGAGAGGATGGGGATATTGTGGGGGCTGAAGTGGGGGAGGGGCAACAGGGCACTGGGGTGAATGTGAGAGGATGGGGGTATTGTGGGTGTTGAGGTGTGGGAGGGGGACAGGGCACTGGGGGGTGAATGTGAGAGGTTGGGGGTATTGTGAGCCAGGGAGGACAGGACACAGGGTGAATGTGAGGATGGGGGTATTGTGAGTGAGGGGGAACAGGTCACTGGGGGTGAATGTGAGTAGATGGGGGTATTGTGAGGCAGGGTTGACAGGGCACGGGGTTGAATGTAAGATGATGAGAGTATTGTGAGGCAGGGAGGACAGGACACGGGGGTGAATGTGAGGATGGGGGTATTGTGAGTGAGGGGGAACAGGTCACTGGGGGTGAATGTGAGTAGATGGGGGTATTGTGAGGCAGGGTTGACAGGGCACGGAGGATGAATGTGAGAGGATGGGGTACTGTGTGGCAGCGGGGACATTGTACAGGGGTGAATTTGAGAGGATGGGGGTGCTGTGAGGCAGGGGGAGCAGGGCACAGGGGGTGAATGTGAGAGGATGGGGGTATTGTGAGGCAGGGGGGAGAGGGAATGGGATGAATGTGAGAGGATGGGGGTATTGTGTGGCAGCGGAGACAGGCTACAGGGGTTAATGTGAGAGGATGGGGGTAATGTGAGGCAGGGGGAACAGGGCACAGGGGGTGAATGTGAGAGGATGGGGGTATTGTGAGATGGGGGGACAGGGAACGGGGGTGAATGTGAGAGGATGGGGGATCGTGGGGGAGTGGAGACAGGACACTGGGGGTATTGTGGGGGAGGGGGGACAGAGCACTGTGGGTGAATGTGAGAGGATGGGAGTATTGTGGGGAGGGGGACAGGTCACTGGCAGGGCCAGTTTTAGGCAAAGTGGGGCCCTAGGCAAAGTTTAAAATATATTAAAATACACTGCTCAGTCCTCCATATAGTATAATACACTACTCAGTCCTCCATATAATACACTCCTCATAGTCCTCAATATATTAAAATACACTGCTCAGTCCTCCATATAGTATAATACACTCCTCATAGTGCTCCATAAAGAATAATACACCGCCAGTCATCAATGTAGTACAATTCACTTCCCATAGTATAATGCATCCCATAGTTCTTCATATAGTACAGTAAAATGTATTCCCCATAGTCCTTGGTACAGTATAATGCAGCCCACATATAGTATAATGCAGCCACTCCATAGAGCATAATTAAGCCACCCCACAGAGTATAATGCAGCCCTGTTATACAATATAATGTAACCCCCCATAGAATATAATGCAGCCCCCCCTTACAGTATAATGCAGCCACCCCTTAAAGCATAATGCAGCCACTATCAGGATCCTGTCAGCGCCGGCGGGCTGTCGCGGCTGAACAGGGTAACTCACCCAGACTACAGGAGGACCCGGGGTCCGATACTGCAGGGAAAGTTCAGACAACAGGACCTGCGACACTGAAAGTAGTTTAGCAGTACAAGGACCTACGATCATGTGACCACAGGGGGCGTGGCTTAGCATCCTGCTGCAGGATAGGGTTCTATTACAGGAATCCTGGAGCAAAGGCTAGGGAAACTCAGGTCAGACAAGCGGGGGTCATACACGGGGAGGACAGCGTGGTACCAGAGGGACAAGCAGAGAATAGTCAAAATGTAAGCAATGAATCATACATAGAGATAGCAACGCAGTACAAGAGGGGAAATCAGAGCGTAGTCAGGTCCAAGGCAAAAGAGTCATACACGGGAATAGCAGAGCAGTACAAAAGGAACAGGCAGAACTTGTAACAGGGACAGAACCGGATCAAAACCTGTCCACCACTACCCAAATTACAGTATTACCACGGGAAGGTGGAAGATTGGTGATGAAGTCCATGGGCAACTGTGTCCATGGCCTTCCTGGGACTGGCAAAGGCACCAATTCCCCGGCCGGCCGGCAACTAGAGCTCTTAGAATGGGCACAAATCCCACATGCTGCGACATATTTCTTTATATCTAAAGCCATTAAAGGCCACCAAAAGACCCTTGCCATTGCTTCTCTTGTGGCGGTTATATCAGGATGTGCACCCAACTTTGAATCATGGAACTCCTCCAGGAGTTTGTTGCGCAAATGCTGCAGGACAAACAACTTGTCTACGGGTTTGGAGCTTGGAGCCACAGATTGAGCCCCCACAATCTCTCGCTCCAATTCCGACGAGACCTCGGCAACCACGAGACTGGGTTGAAGAATGGGGGATGGCGGATCAGGGGCGGATAATGGCTCAAAACTACGTGATAAGGCATCTGCTTTTACATTCTTAGACCCTGGCCGAAAGGTAATCGAAAACTGAAATCTGGAAAAAAGAAAGTGACCAGCAGGCCTGCCTGGGAGCCAGTCTTTTAGCCAATTTGATGTACTCTAAATTTTTATGGTCAGTGATAACCGTAATAGGGTGAGCTGCCCCCTCCAAAAAATGCCTCCATTCTTAGAACGCCAATTTAATAGCCAAGAGCTCCCTATTGCCTACGTCATAATTTTTCTCTGCGGGAGAAAATTTCTTAGAAAAATAGGCACAAGGCCTGAGATTGGTTAGGGAAGCTGGTCCCTGTGACAACACTGCCCCCACCCCCACCTCAGAAGCATCAACCTCGACCACAAATGGCATCGAAGGGTTGGGTTGAACCAGGATAGGAGCAGATGTGAAACAGTTCTTTAACATTAGAAATGACTGTTTAGCTAACGGGGACAAGTTCCTGACATCTGCCCCTTTACAAGTGAGATCCGTGAGGGGTTTAGTTATCTGTGAGAACCCTTTAATAAACTTGCAATAATAATTCGCAAATCCCAAGAAGCGCTGGAGTCCCTTAAGGTCCCGAGGCTGGACCCACTCCACAATAGCTTGCACCTTCTTGGGATCCATGCGAAACCCCTCAGGTGAGATTATGAGACCTAAAAATGACAATTCTTGAACAAAGAATGAACATTTCTCGAGTTTGGCGAACAATTGATTTTCTCGGAGCCTCTGGAGTACAGTTTTAACATGTAACAAATGTGACTGTTCATCGGTAGAATATATCAGGATATCATCCAGGTATACAGTTACAAAGCGGCCGATGAGGTCCAAGAACACAAAATTGATAAAATTTTGGAAAATCGCTGGTGCATTGGTGAGACCAAATGGCATTACCAAGTTCTCAAATAGCCCCTCCGAAGTAAGAAAGGCAGTTTTCCACTCATCTCCTTCCCGTATCCTTATCAGATTATAGGCCCCTCTGAGATCCAGTTTAGAGAACCATCTGGATCCCGAGAGCTGATTACAGAGGTCGGGAATCAAAGGCAGGGGATATGTGGTCCTGACCGTGATTTTATTTAATTCCCGAAAGTCGAGGCAGGGACATAGGCCGCCATCTTTTTTCTTAACAAAGAAAAATCCAGCTGCTACTGGGGAAACTGAAGGTCTTATGTGCCCCTTATGGAGACTCTCAGCAATATATTGTTTCATACCTAGGCGCTCCAGACCTGACAAATTAAACAAACGAGCTTTGGGCAATTTGGCTCCTGGAACAAGATCAATGGCACAATCAAATGGCCTATGGGGTGGTAACGCCTCTGCCTCACTTTCTGAAAAAATGTCTTCAAAGTCCTTTAGGTACTCCGGAATACCCTCCGGACTCACAGAAGACACAGTGACAGGTTTTAAAATTTTCACACAAGAAACAGATTTAAGGTCACAGTCAACACACTTGGACCCCCACCTGACAATTTCCCCCAATTCCCAGTCAATCACTGGATTGTGGCGTCGAAGCCACAGCATGCCCAAAACCAAACCTGCGGGCAATTTGTCCATCACAAAACATTCGATTTCTTCCATGTTTGAAGAACCAATTTTCAACACAAATTTTTCAGACATAGAAAGAATCCCCGTTCGGGTGAGAGGAGACGAGTCGATGGCCACGACTTTAAGTGGGGTATTAAGCCTGACTGTCCCTATCTGGTGTTGGGAAACGATATCAGTGCTGACCAGGTTGAGTGATGAACCACTGTCCACCAGTGCTGTAGAGAAAAAGCGATAATTGTCTACCAACAGTTCAACCTTAAGAAAAACCTTAGCACGTGAGGAAGAAAGTACATGAAGGTCTGGGCAGCCTCCTCGATTGCTACCCAGACCTAGTCGTTTCCTGTCGCCTTGGAGGATGACGGACATAAGGGACACTCCTTTTTCCAGTGACTGGACTCTCCACAGGAAAAACAGCTGTTTCTCCCGGCGACGTTTTCTCTCTTTATCTCTGACGGAGGTGGCGCCAACTTCTATAGACTCAGGAGTGGCAGGTGCGATACCAGTATCTTTGCTGCCAAAGAATAGAGATGTCTCGGACTGCATGATGCCCCTAGCCCGAAGCCTGCGGTCCAAACGCTCTGCTTGCGTAACGGCCTCCTCCAACGTGTCTGGTGGAGGGTGAAGGGCTAGTGCATCCTGGAGGCGTTCGGACAGGCCTCTGCGGAACAGACCCTGAAGGGCCGCATCATCCCATGAGATCTCCGCTGCCCAGAGGCGGAACTCAGCACCAAACCACTCAGCTGAGCGTTTACCCTGACGCACACTCATGACCATATCTTCAGCCACACGTACCCTGTCAGGTTCATCATATATGCGGCCCAGGGCATCAAAGAAGGCATCCACTGTCATTCTCTCGGGGGCAATGGGAGACAGAGAGAAAGCCCATGCTTGGGGGGCACCCCGCAGAAGAGAAATAACAACCCCCTACCCTCTGAAATTTGTCCCCAGAGGAACGGGGCCTTAAAGAAAAAAAAGCTTACATCCTTCCCTGAAGCACCTAAATTCCTTTTTATCCCCTGAAAAGGAGTCGGGCAATTTGACCGGAGATTCAGGGGATACCATAGATATGTCCCTATTCTCGGGAGCAGGAGACCCTGCTGCCACAGCCCCTTGCACAGTGCCCACCAACTGCTGCTGTGTATGGGCCATCATGCGCTGTTCCATATTGAGCCTTTGGAACATCTGGGTTAGACTCTTGACCTGATCGGCCAAAGCCTGCAGGGGATCCATAGTGCTAATTTACACAGAGAATAAACACAACTTTCCCAAACCCTAAAAAATGTGCGGTCGCTTATAATATCAGGATCCTGTCAGCGCCGGCGGGCTGCCGCGGCTGAACAGGGTAACTCCCCCAGATTACGGGAGGACCCACAGTCCGATACTGCAGGGAAAGTTCAGACAACAGGACCTGTGACACTGAAAGTAGTTTAGCAGTACAAGGTCCTACGATCATGTGACCACAGGGGGCGTGGCTTAGCGTCCTGCTGCAGGATAGGGTTCTATTACAGGAATCCTGGAGCAAAGGCTAGGGAAACTCAGGTCAGACATGGGGAGGACAGCGCGGTACGAGAGGTACAAGCAGAGAATAGTCAAAACGTAAGCAATGAATCATACACAGAGATAGCAACGCAGTACAAGAGGGGAAATCAGAGCGTAGTCAGGTCCAAGGCAAAAGAGTCATACACGGGAAGAGCAGAGCAGTACAAAAGGAACAGGCAGAACTTGTAACAGGGACAGAA
The DNA here is from genome assembly GCF_039654945.1 of Dendrobates tinctorius. Classification (NCBI taxonomy): domain Eukaryota; kingdom Metazoa; phylum Chordata; class Amphibia; order Anura; family Dendrobatidae; genus Dendrobates; species Dendrobates tinctorius. The sequence continues at coordinate 17,793,594 of NW_027361689.1, read as the reverse complement.
CCGGATCAAAACCAAGCAAGCATAAAGTATCACAGTCACAAAGCACACCAGGGTCACACACTCAGCCAAGGGTCTGAGTATAAGCGACAAGGAATGAGCCCACAATGAGGCTATAAAAAGCCTCCCAGAATCTCAGAGTAAGGCTGTCAGATTAACCTCTAAACTACCTGATCCCACGAACTCAGCAGATCATGACACCACCCCACAGAATATAAGGTAACCCCCATAGAATATAATGCAGCCCCCCTCATATAGTATAATGCACCCCCATAGTGGTATAATGCACCCCCATACCAGTATAATGCACCCATATAGTGCAGCTTTACAAAAAAAGTTTCTCATTACCTGGCAGAGGTCCAGAGGTGTCCTCTGTTCGATTCAGCTGAGGTGCGGACTGGTGTATGACGTCACTGATGTGCGTGCTGACGTCAGCTCCCGGCCTATGATTGGCTGGCGGCTGTTACCAGGGGTGGGATTCGGCCTCTTCTCCCCGGTTCGATTGAACCGCCTGTTAAAAAAGCAGCCGGTTCCCTGAACCGGGAAGATTCAGGGCCGCGATCCGGTAGTACCACTAACAGGGGTGGGCTGAGCCGGGTGGCAGAGAGACAAATGCCCCCACTGCTTAGGAGCAGCTATAAGGTAAGTATGGAAAACTTTTTTTTTCTTCATAAAATGAATTCAGTGGGTGAGGGGGCAGCACATGACGGAGGGGGTGAATGGGCCTGTGCATGATGGAGGGGGGTGAATGGGGCTGTACATGATGGAGGGGGTGAATGGGCTGTACATGATGGAGGGGGGTGAATGGGGCTGTACATGATGGAGGGGGTGAATGGGGCTGTACATGAAGGAGGGGGTGAATGGGGCTGTACATGAAGGAGGGGGGTAAGTGGGGCTGTACATGATGGGGGGGTGAGTGAAGCTGTTTATGATGGAGTGGGGGGAGTTGGTCTGCACATGATGAAGGGAGGTGAGTGGGGCTGTACATGATGGAGGGGGGTGAGTGGGGCTCTACATGATGGAGTGGGGGGTGTGGGGCTGCACATGATGAAGGGGGAGTGGGGCTGTACATGATAAAGGGGGGAGTGGGACTGCAAATGATGAATTGGGGGTAAGGGGAACTGCACATGGTGAATTGGGGGTTAAGGGGGACTGCACAGGGTGAATTGGGGGGTAAGTGGGACTCTACAGGATGAATTGGGGGTAAGGTGAACTGCACATGATGAATTAGGGGGTAAGGGGGACTGCACATGATGATGTGGGGGTAAGAGTGACTGCATATAATGACGGGGGAGTGGGGCTGCACATGACGTGGGGGGTAAGGGGGGCTGCACATGATGAAATGGGGGTAAGGGTGACTGCACATGATGAAGTGGGGAGAAGGTGACTGCACATGATGAAGTGTGTCTGAGGAGGGACTGCACATGATGAAATGGGGGATAGCTGGCTGCAAATGATGAAGGGGCACTGCAGATAAAGTTAGGAGTGATAGGGGACTGCAATGGATGAAGTAAGGGGACTTCAAATTAAAGTGGGGGGACTGCTAATTATGAAGTGGGGAGAGGACGGGGACTGTAAATGATGAATTCAGTGTGAGTGACGGGGCACAGCAATTTAATTGAAGGTGGGGGTGAGGAGAGAAAATGATGAATTGAAGATGGGGGCTGGGAAGAGCAAATGATCTATCTGGAGAACAAATAAAGAATTTTGAGTGTGGGGTGATGTATTGAATGTGGTGTAGAGCAGTTGATAATGAATATAGGGTGGGAGAGAAAGGCATGATAATGAACTGAGGAGGGAGGGACATGTAAATATAATGAATCGGGGTTAGGGTTAGAGCGGGAGGTACATAGTGGGGGGCGTTGAGGATGAAGTGCCTGGTAATGAATTGGGGGAAAGAGTACAGGTGCTAATTAATTTATATGTTAAATGGGGAAGTGGCATTTATAGTTAGTGGGTGCACAGTGGTGGATTATAATTTATATTTGGAATGGTGGGTTGCATAGTAACCAATTATATATTGATTGTGTGTGCACCTCTGTATTCAGATGTGTAGTGTAGAAGAAAGGGAAAAAGTGGAAAATGTGCTCTGGAAGTGGTGCTCTAGGTAACTGTGTTATATTATGCAGACAAGTCCTATCTGGATGAAGTGATGGCAGTCTGTGCTGGATGAAAAAGAAAAGCAAAGATGAAGGAATTCAGCTAGAGACGTCACTGGTGAGTTAGTGTGTTACTTGTACACTGACACTATACACTGTATACTATATGCAGAGCTCCTGTGTATAATATCATTGGCAGTGGTGATCACTGTTTTACCTGTACACTGACATTATATACAGAGCTCCTGTGTACATTATCTTCGGTGATCACTGTATTACCTGTACACTGATACTATACACTGTATACTATATACAGCAGTCCTGTGCATAATGTCACAGGTGATTGCTGTATTACCTGTACACTGACATTATATACAGAGCTCCTGTGTATAATGTCACTTGTGATCCCTTTATTACCCGTACACTGACAGTAAATACAGAGTTCCTGTATACAATGGCACTTAGTATTGTGGGTTTTTTTAAATTAATGATTAGTATTATAGTATTCAGTCACTATGTGGTGATAATATGTGGTCTGGTCATGGTGTGGTGCTATTTGTTCCTTGTATGTATTATTTTTCAGTCACTATGTGATGGTAATATGTGGTCTGGTCATGGTGTGGCGCTATTTGTTCCTTGTATGTGATATAAATGGTTGTTTAAAAAAAATGTAAGTGTATGTGACTCATTCCCTTGTTTTGCTCCCATATCTTGGTAGTAAGCTCGGTTCATCTCCCATATTTCTGTAGTAAGCTCGGTTCTGCTCCCATATCTCTGGAGTAAGCTCCGTTCTGCTCCCAAATCTCTGGAGTAAGCTCCGTTCTGCTCCCAAATCTCTGGAGTAAGCTCTGTTCTGCTCCTATATCTCTGGAGTAAGCTCGGTTCTGCTCCATATTTCTGTAGTAAGCTCGGTTCTGCTCCCATATCTCTGGAGTAAGCTCCGTTCTGCTCCCAAATCTCTGGAGTAAGCTCCGTTCTGCTCCCAAATCTCTGGAGTAAGCTCTGTTCTGCTCCTATATCTCTGGATTAAGCTCGGTTTTGCTTCATATTTCTGTAGTAAGCTTGGTTCTGCTCCCATATCTCTGGAGTAAGCTCCGTTCTGCTCCCAAATCTCTGGAGAAAGCTCCGTTCTGCTCACAAATCTTTGGAGTAAGCTCTATTCTGCTCCAATATCTCTGGAGTAAGCTCTGTTCTACTCCTATAGCTTTGTAGTAAGCTCGTTTCTGCCCCATATTTCTGTAGTAAGCTCGGTACTACTCCCATATCTCTGGAGTAAGCTCAATTCTGCTCCCAAATCTCTGGAGTAAGCTCTGTTGTGCTCCCATATCTATGGAGTAAGCTCTGTTCTGCTCCCATATTTCTGTAGTAAGCTCGGTTCTGCTCCCATATCTCTGGAGTAAGCTCCGTTCTGCTCCCAAATCTCTGGAGTAAGCTCCGTTCTGCTCCCAAATCTCTGGAGTAAGCTCTGTTCTGCTCCTATATCTCTGGATTAAGCTCGGTTTTGCTTCATATTTCTGTAGTAAACTCGGTTCTGCTCCCATATCTCTGGAGTAAGCTCCGTTCTGCTCCCAAATCTCTGGAGAAAGCTCCGTTCTGCTCACAAATCTTTGGAGTAAGCTCTATTCTGCTCCAATATCTCTGGAGTAAGCTCTGTTCTACTCCTATAGCTTTGTAGTAAGCTCGTTTCTGCCCCATATTTCTGTAGTAAGCTCGGTACTACTCCCATATCTCTGGAGTAAGCTCAATTCTGCTCCCAAATCTCTGGAGTAAGCTCTGTTGTGCTCCCATATCTATGGAGTAAGCTCTGTTCTGCTCCCATATTTCTGTAGTAAGCTCGGTTCTGCTCCCATATCTCTGGAGTAAGCTCCGTTCTGCTCCCAAATCTCTGGAGTAAGCTCCGTTCTGCTCCCAAATCTCTGGAGTAAGCTCTGTTCTGCTCCTATATCTCTGGATTAAGCTCGGTTTTGCTTCATATTTCTGTAGTAAACTCGGTTCTGCTCCCATATCTCTGGAGTAAGCTCCGTTCTGCTCCCAAATCTCTGGAGAAAGCTCCGTTCTGCTCACAAATCTTTGGAGTAAGCTCTATTCTGCTCCAATATCTCTGGAGTAAGCTCTGTTCTACTCCTATAGCTTTGTAGTAAGCTCGTTTCTGCCCCCATATTTCTGTAGTAAGCTCGGTAATGCTCCCATATCTCTGGAGTAAGCTCAATTCTGCTCCCAAATCTCTGGAGTAAGCTCTGTTGTGCTCCCATATCTATGGAGTAAGCTCTGTTGTGCTCCCATATTTCTGTAGTAAGCTCGGTTCTGCTCCCTTATCTCTGGAGAAAGCTCGGTTCTGCTCCTATATCTATGCAGCAAGCTCCTTACTGTTCCCATATATACGTACCAGCCTATTTTTAAAGCCTGTTATCTCTGCTGCTTTAATGCAATGGCCAGAAATAAGCAGGGAAAAGGAGGGCCACCGCAACTCGAGGGCTACTGCCTTGTGATTGCCCCTCAGGCTGAAAAGTGCCAGCCAGCCCCTGTTTGCAGTCCTGTACATTTGGTATGGCAGGACGGTTTGGCTGCATAATGTGTCAGGTGTCACCAGGCAAATTAGGGAGTACTGGAACTGCTGCCTGTGAGTAGCTCTGCTGGACCTCAGCACTCCTCCATATCATTGCGTGCTGACAACTGACAACCTATGCAGTCCTGTATATAGGGTATGGCAGGACAGTAACATTTGTGTATATAATTGTCTAATGTGGATTTTTATCCGCATGTTCTGTTGATTATAAACTATCTAATCAGTAAATTGCATGTTATTTTTTAACTAGCAAATTAGTATTTAGTTCAAACCCCTTAATCTTTCACACCACACCACACAGTTCAGTATTTATTTTGACATTACTATAGTTATGGAAATATAACAATTTAACTCTGCAATTAAATTCATTATTGTTTGACATAGAGTAACACCAGTTTGCAGGAAGGGTATGGTGATTTTTACTTTTAATTACCATTAGGACGCAGACAGACTGTCATATGAATCAGAATGTAGTGCACAGCCTGACCAGCCGGTCAGTCAAGTGAGACAGCTGCATAGAAATATATGCAGCTGTCACACTCGGGTCAGGAGAGCCGCTGGCCAGAATGTGCACTGTTCTGATCTCATTCCAGTTTTTTTTCAACTGTTTGACTGCGCCCCTACTTGTATTGTCGAGGGACCCTTCACGGTTGACCAAGTGGTTTCCAAATTAATCCACAGGGCGTTGCTAGCAACTGAGAATGACCAGACAGAGACGTGTGTCTCTGTATGGGAGGATCAAGGCAGATCGCTAACCCCATTTATTATGTCACCTTTTTATAGTATTCTGCTTAGTTATGCAAAGTACACAGCTACCAATAGCATCGTTGTAACAGATTTACTTTATAAACCAATAGTGTTGCAAGAAAATCGGAATATTTCCCTAGCTACATGACGTAGAGAATAGAACAATAGCACATTCATCAGGGTCTCATATCTTATATCTTGTTCGGACTGTAACAGTCTGGTTTTATTACAACCGTGAGCTTTCCCCTAGTTACAAAATTTATCTGGTAAACAACAAAATGGCGTCGCTAGCACAAAAATGGGAGTCTTTAAGACCAAGATGTCCCGTACATCTGAATACTGTACTTCACAGTATATGTTTGAGGAAAATGTGTGCGTAAATGGGTGTGGCTTAAAAAATGGGTGTGGTTTTCCTACACACAAACACAGAACCTGTTGTTAAAAATTTGAATCCCACCCCTGGCTGTTACCTATTTCCGAACAGGAGGAATCTCCTGCACGGCAACAGATTTTTAACTGAATGTGTGTCTGAGACGCATGTTCAGTTACTGAAGCGGCAGAATCCTACCGTTGGGGCCGAGTCTGCAGAAGAGAGGGGTCCGCTGCAGGTCCCATATGCCAGTAAGTTTTTGCATTCTCTGTGGAAAATCAGTTGTGTCTGAAAGCCCGCTCCCTACCCCTGCAGCTGCACAATCTCCTGCAAGCTTCTTACTTTGAGTTGACATTTTAAAATGTCAGTGCAAAGTAAAATGTGGACTGGCCATAGGTATAAAGTCTATGGCCAGTCTGGAGCTGATTAATGAAAACCGTGATGTGAAAAACAAAATTGCCAACATAAAAAATACATGTAACATTAAAACCTTTTTTAACCAATAGGGCATTTTTTTTAAAACACATTTGCTTTAAGAAGATTTGACTACAGAATCCAAAGACAACAAATCCTGATAAAGTGTTGCTAATTGTTTTTGCAAGACATTTTGAAAACTATATTAACTAATATAATCAGTTTTGATGACTACTTTAATGTAAAAAAATGCAATTTTGCAAATAGTTATGTTTAAAAATATATACACTTTGTGTATACAGCTCCTACGCAGATCTATGTGTCAACCTTACATGTATTCTTATTCCGCACTATCTGCCCCCATTTGTTGCTAATTAGCAGTCTGTACAGTCATGGTAGGACATATGTTCTTAATCATTTTTATTATCTGTTTAGTCTTTTATTATTATTATTATTATTATTATTATTATTATTATTTATTGTTATAGCGCCATTTATTCCATGGCGCTTTACATGTGAGGGGGGTATACATAAAAACAAGTACAATAATCTTAAACAATACAAGTCATAACTGGTACAGGAGGAGAGAGGACCCTGCCCGCGAGGGCTCACAATCTTCAAGGGATGGGTGATAATACAGTAGGCGAGGGTAGAGCTGGTCGTGCAGCGGTTTGGTCGATCGGTGGTTATTAAACCAACATCTTCAGGCTTTTCACCTCATTATGATTGATTCTATATCATTAAGGTCTCTGACATTGATTGACCTACAGACTATGGGCTCGGATGTCTAATTACCTAAATTATTGCTGGGTAAGTGATTACAAGGAAATCAAGAATGTCCATGAGGTCACTCAGCAGAAAAAGTTTCATGCCATTATTATTGGCTGCTGGACAGAGAATGTCGCTGCCTGTCATACTGTACTGCTAGCCCTGACACTTTTCAACACTTGGTGCCTGGACAGCTATGACAAGTATGTAAATGATGCCATCTATTTGCGGAAAGATGAACTATGTGTGGGTGTTCTCGCATCTCCTCAGCGTGCCACACTCCGGTATTTTGGCCACAGTGTCGAATGCTCCATTTAATATTGTACTTTTTAGAATACTTATCTCCTAGCAACCAGCTCTTCACTTTATTCTCAGGGTTGGTTGAAAGTGTTTTCCTGCAATTTTCTTGTCACAGCTCTATATGCTCATTTTTCACTATTATTTTTTTTATTCCTATGTACTGCTCTAGCTACAGTTCTGTTTAGTAAAAAATGTAGCAGAGCTGATTTATTTAAAGGCAACCTGTCTCCAGGTCAAAAGTGTCTACTTTTTGCTTTATTTTTCTTGCCTGAGTATTATGGTTTTTGATTTTTTAAAATTCGCTATACGGTTCAAAAGATATGGGATTTTTTATTTAGTGCTAATTTTTATGTCTTTTACAAAAGGGGAGTGGCTCACAGGGTAATAACGTAGAGCAGCATAAAGACACGCCCTCAGAGAATCCTGTTAGCCACTCCCACATTGCAAAGACCATAAAAAATAGCACTAAATTAAAATGGCCTATATCTCTGGAATCATATGGCGGATTTTGAAAAAACACAATACTCAATTGGAACAGCAAGAGTAAAAGAAGAGCAAAAACTTCTCACTTTTTACCTATGACAGATCTTCTTTGAAGTGTCTTTTAAAAAAAAAAAAAACTATAGAAAAGCATGGTCTTGCTGTCATCATTCTCACAACAAGTTAAAAGGGGCTGGCTACTTTATATTTTCTTTCTACAAATGTGTTGGGGACATTATTTTGTGACACTTAGTAATATATATACGTTTTAAAGTTCTTTCTTTGCACTTGTTAGCACAGCCTCCCACAAAATTCCCCTGTCCAAAAAATGAACCCTGATGGAGGAAAATGCGGCCAGAGCTGTCAATCAGCTTCCTGCAGTTGAATAATAGATTTTTTTATCTGCAGTATTTTACAATTGGAGGATGATGGACAGGTGTAGTCACAAATTCCTATGCCTGTAATACTTAGAGTTCAGTAAGTGCCACAAAATCAAGTCCAAAACTCATCTGTTAAAATAAAGATAAAGAAGAGAACCCCTTTTAGGCTATGTGCCCACGTAGCGTTTTTTTAAACGCTCAGGAAACGGGTTCTCCTTCCTAGAAAACGCACGTTTTCTCAGCGCGTTTTTTTCTGTGATTTTTGCGCAAAAAACGTGCGTTTTTGATGCGTTTATTTCCGCGCGTCTTTTGGACTATAGGAAATAGCCAAAAACGCGGACCTAAGTGGAAATTAATGAACATGCTGCGTTTTTTACTGATAAGCGTTTCCTTAGCGGTAAAAAACGCATCCATTGGCACAAAAAGGCCAAAATGCATTTAAATGAATGGGATGCTTCTTTTAAGTGTTTTTGATGCTGTTTGACCCCGAAAAACGCATCAAAAATGCTTAAAAAAACGCTATGTGGGCACACAGCCTTAAACTGCTGTTACTCCACATGCCAGGCTAATACGTCCAGGAACTGTCCTGATTCCCATATTCTGTACCTATTTACTCACTGGGCAGCTGCTCTTCTGCAGTGCTCTGCAGCCAAAGTTACTAGAGCTTCTTTTCTCCTACTTTCTGGCATTCATTGTTCCTGCTATTGTCCAATGGTTTACATACCCAAAACTGAACACTTGCTTCTATTTGATGTCTGTATACAGTTTTACAGACAGGAGAACAGGAGCAGAGAGATACAGCCCTGTCCCTACTTCCGGTAATCTGTCTCAGCAGTGAGGGACACAGACAGAAGAGGATCCTTGTACAAGAACAATGTATTTGCAGCCCAATAGCTCATTATAATGCAAAATTCTACTTGCTTTGGAGGTGGAAATGAACCCCTTACCTCAAGGGTCCCCGTTCAACTGCATCAATGATATGTCTGCCCCTGCATCTCAGCGTCTTTGCTCCTATATGTGAATTGCATGTGACAACAGAAAAGGCTACATAATTTTTAAATAAAGCGATTTGCAGATTTTTCAGATTTGCAGATTTTATATTTATCATATAATCTATCAAATCAACCTCTCTGGAAGTATAAGGGACTTTCTCATGTACAGTATTTCCCTTAAAGGCATGACATAGTAGCTGCATACCATGACTTATCTGTGTGTGTACTGCTTATTTAGGACTCCAATAGTACAACAGAGCTAGTAGAACAGAGACTAGTTATTTAGTGATAATGAGATCACTCTGTTGATTCTGTCCCAATCTACACAGCAAAGCTGAATGGCATTTGCAGAAAGAAAAGGAAATGTATAGGATTTTATGTGATTTATTTCCACTACATTGATATCATCACTTTAAACCATCACAATTGATTTTGTCATGAAAATCTGCACTTAGCTGATGGAGGAGGCTACGCTGGAGTGACTGGTGGGATTAAAAAGTCCCAGTGCAGTTTGCAATACAGCTCTTCAACCTGAAAGTGACAATTCCTTTTGAAAGTTTATTCCTCTTCTATAGCAAGTGAAGCTGCTTGTCATTCACATTACGAGCTGGAGCCATTTCCCATCAGTAGAGACAAGCCTTGCAGCGTCATTCCATCAATACCCCAGCATCTGTCCTGAAGTATAACATAATGTTGAGAGATGGTTCTTTCATCCACCTCTTGCTGTCTCTCCAGAGTGTCACTTTTTCATGCGTTAACATAAGCCAACGTCCCAACGCAAACCTATCAACAGCAAGTGATTGGATAATTACACCTGTCAGTGCAGAGAGGAAAGCCCCGGAAATGTTGGCATCAAGTAAACAAGCTGCCAGTGTCTTTATTTTGGAAGGTGTGAATTCTCTTTAGAGCAATGATCACCCTTGATGCTTTAGGATGCGTATTCAGTGCTTCGCAAGATACAGACAAGATCAAAGAAACGTTGAAGCTTCTAATTTTACACTAGAATTATGATTAGGGTTTTTTTCTTAATTTTATATGATGGATTTTGGCCATACATAGTGGTGCACATAGGATAATGGCTTGCAGAAAGATGTTGAAGGGGTGTTCCATTATTACATTTATGGTTTTTAGACTGGATATTGCCATCAACGTATCATGAGAATGAGGATCCCTTGCTTCTCAGGGCTCATTCAGATATCCGTGTTTTGCTTATGTGGGCTGAGTTTTTTTACAGATAGCACTTGTGACTATGATAGTGAAGAGGTCATTCACATGTCCATGATTTTTCCAGTCAGTCCATGCAATATCATGGACAGGGGGTAGAAGATATGGTATTCAGAAATGGAGCTCCACATAATGTATGAGACATCTATGGCACATTCTGATAAAAAGCTAAATTACATTTTTTTAGCTGAAAAAAATGCATTAAAAACTGTATTTGTGAACCTAGAATTACAGGTTTTATAGGGGATAATCAAAACAGTTTGAGGACTTTATAATAATTACTATAAAGTTGACTGCACCCTGTATTTAAGCATTATGTCATGAGTGGACAGGTCACTTAAGCTGGCCATAGACATTAGACTAATGTCAGCTGAACATGCCAATATTGATGGGTTTGGCCGACTCTCTAATGTGTATGGGGGTGCCAGCCAATTGGTCATTGAGAGAGATGTCGATTGCAAAGTTTTCCTGGACATAGCCCACCAGCTGATGTGTCAGTCGGTGGCTTTCTCATTCAGAACATAGGAGAGCTTGGCCGATTGAGCGTTCCTGAGTATGTGAGAGTCGACTGAGATGACTGTCGACCGAAAGATTGGCCAAAGCATTGTTCTGCCGACAGCCGTCTAATCTATATTAAGGCTTAAAGGGGGTTTTACACTAAGCGATATCGCTAGCAATATCGCCAAAACGTCACTGGTTTTGTGACGTTATAGCGATATTGCTAGCGATATCGCTATGTGTGATACTTACCAGCGACCGGCTCCCCCGCTGTCCATCGCTGATCGCGCGAGAATGTCCGGCTCCATTTCTCGTCGGGCGCTTCCTGCTGAGACTTCCTGCTGTGACGACGAGCGACGCGTGGAGGCGGGCGGGAGGACGTCTGGATCGCTGTGTGTGAATGGTAAGTATCGTGCGCTGCGTCGCTGCTGCATCGCTGTGAGATCTTTCTGTATGAAAGCTCACTAGCGATCATTTAGCGATGCACCAGCGATCCTGACCGGGTGGGATCGCTGGTCGGATCGCTGGTGCATCGCTAAATGTAAAAGGGCCTTAACTCCCAAGATTTTGGTAAACATGGGACCAAAGAATCTGACTTCTTTGCACCCTGTGAAAAAATCCCTCAAAGAAAATGCATTCAAATGGCCACCATGTCATCCAACATTCAGCTTATTAAAAAAAAAATCTCAAGGACAGAGTTATAGGAATCATTTAATTTTTTTTTTAGCAATTTAGCGTCTCAATGTACGACTGGTCCCATGATAATTTATGAAATGCACCAAGCCCAGAATCATTCAGGCAAGTGGCTTTACAATAAAATAACGCAGCTCTAAATATAGTGTTGAGGTAGGAGGAGTGTCGCTGTCACACACTGATCTCCGCTGCTTTCTGCAGCTGTCAAGGTAGAAGATCGTTCATATATTACCGCCTCTCCATGAAATAATGCAGTCATCAGTGTAATATGGAGCATATGTTCCTTCTGTGCCATACTCTCCGGGAGTCCGGGACACGCGTACAATCGCTTTGTTCTTGCGGATATTTGTAGCTGCACATTGGGTTGTGATGCGGAATAATTCTACTAGGACGTGCAAATTTTGATATTTGATTAAATAACTTTATGAATGGGGAAAGAAAAAAATGTAGAGCCTGGAAATCAATCAATACCAAATGACGGCTATTGATCTGAAAATCCTTGAATTCTTCACCTGCCCGTCTACTTTATCTGAATGACTGGGGCTTTCTAAATAATGAACACTTTGCGTTACCCATTAAACACACTGCAATGTTATTGGCACTGACGTGATGTCGGTATTGATAGAGAAACTTTAATACGGATATTCTTCCATTTCTTCCCCCATTTCATCAGTGTAAATCTAGCCCATTAACGTTCTCATGTTGTAACTGCTGATACTCATCCATTTGGTGTTGATGGAGGCCATTATCTTCTCACTCTGGTGGTGGCAATAAAATGGGACATTTCTTTTACTGAAGTTATACCTGGTCAGAATTAACCCCTCACTTACATTCCCCCCAAAAAAGAAAAAAAAATGCTCCATCCCTATCCATGGGTTGTGTCTGGTATGGTAGATCAATTGCCATATTCGTAGAACACCAGACACAGCTCGTAGACAAAAGTAGAGCTGTATGTAAAAAGTGTAGGGCCCTTTTCCGTAAAACTGGACAACCCATTTATCACTTTCCATTATTATAGCTGTTCTTTTGTGTTTAGGTTTTAGCTATGCACCACTCAAGCTATGGTGTCCAGGGTTTTCCATAGAGAGGACCTTTCAGCATCTTTTACATGCTAACTGGGCAACATTGTGATAATGTAGCTGAGGAGGACCTTAATAAAATATATTTTTTTACTTTTTATATTTCTCATCTCCTTTGAGGAGATATTGGCTTATAAAGTTAATATGCTAATCCATGTGGGTGTTAAAAGAATTTTTCACTGAGGGTATTCACTTTTAATCCTGTATGACATTGCCCAATCATAAGTAGGCGGCATTAAACAAGAGCAAAAAAAAAAAATAATAGAAAATGCCCTCAGAGAAGCTTAGAACCAGTTTTGAATGTTCAATATGGTAAGACTGGTGTGTTTAATTTGGACACACAGAGCTGCATCTATCCCAGACATCAGGGAATACTGCATTTACCAATACCAGGGATAGATGCACAGTGGTGTATGTACTGACACACAGCTCTGCTCTTCTCCTCCTCCCAGCATTTGTAATTACAGTAAGTGCAGGCAGTCAGATCAGTGCTACCTGGTTAGACACATCTGTATTTCCATATTTCATGGAGAAAGGTTCTTTGCTTCTCTGGGGGCATTTTTAATTTTTTTTCCTGTATGGTGCTGCCTTCTTATAATTGGAAAACTGATAAGAAAAGAACCAAATAAATGGTGAGGACATAAAATATTATCTATTAAAATACCTTTATCTAATATATAAAGCTCAAAGTGTTTATGTGTGTGTGTGTGTGTATGTGTGTGTGTGCGTGTGTGTGTGTATGTGTGTGTGTGTGTGTATGTATGTATGTGTGTATGTCCGGGATTGGCATCCGCACCGTCGCAGCTACAGCCACAAAATTTGGCACAGTAACACGTCTGGACCCCGAGAGCGTCCTAAGCTATGCTGTGAGGCGAAATTTTAACCCCGCGCATTCCAATTCACCAAACAATTTTGCCCCTATCTACATACTGGGGAAAAAGTGTGTGCGCGTCAAGCCCCGCCCCTCATTATGATGTCATAATGCCCCAATTTGCATAATGGGGAAACTGTGTGTGCATCAAGCCCCGCCCCTCATTGTGATGTCACAATGGTTGCCATGGCGACGCTGATGTCATCATAGGTTGCAAGCCCTGCCGCTCATTATGATGTCATAATGGTTGACTATGGGATGGAGGATATCTTTGACGGGTATATGGGCATGGGACTATGGGATGGCGGATATGTATATGGGCACAGGACTATGGGATGGAGGATGTGTGATGGGTATATGGGCACTTGACTATGGGATGGAGGATATGTAAGATGAGTATATGGGCATGGGACTATGGGATCGTGGATATGTATGATGGGTATATGGGCATGGGACTATGGGATGGAGGATAATTATAATTTGCTATAACTAACCACAGTTAGTTACTATGCTCGGGCAGCGCCGGGCTCTTCAGCTAGTTATAAATAAAGTGGGTATGTGCTGGCAAAGAGAAAGTGCGAACACACAAGCATAATAAAAATACTAAGCACAATAAAATAATATATACAATGCAATGCTGCTAATGGACCAACAAACAAGAAAAAAATAGCTAGAATAGTACAATAATCTGTATAATACCCAGCAAATATACTCTTACATTTATGAAGTGCAGATGTGCCAAAATAACATGATATACTGTAAATATATACACTAAAATGAGTAAGTAACCTTTTATTGGGAGAGGCTAATTACATAATACAGATTGTTAAATATTAATGTATAAAAACTTGATGTTAGTGATTGCACAAGCCCGTAGTACTCATATTGCACAGACCCTTTATACAGATACATAGTATAAACCATGTGACTAATGGTGTTATATTAAATACTGGGATAAAGTAGTAAAGTGTATCGAAAACAAGGTTGAACCTGTACATGATACAGCAGAGAGTGTGGGACTCACCCCGACGCGCATTTCGGTATGTACCTTCATCAGGAATACGTTGAATGGTGAATTACCATTTACAGTCTAAGGAGATGAGAAATAAAAACTAGGTTTTATTCATAACTCCAGCTATTTGATCTTGATAAGACCTATTTAGCATGTAAAAATGGTGAAAAGTCTTCTTTAAGGATTATTACAGTAATAGGAATGAAAGTTTACTAATTCTACAAGGTACAACCTTTTTGTTAGGTTTAAATGGAGTTTTTCAAGCTGACATATCCTCCTTTTTTGGGGAGTTTTTGTTTTCCTGAAGCAGTTTTGAAAAGTTCTAGAAAAGTTTTTTCTGCAATCATTTTCCTTTTTTTGCAGCCTTTTGATTGCACAGTGCCTACTTTAGAGCATATTCCATCATAATCCCTTCAAATAAGTTACATGTACCTTTTTTTTTTATTTCTACCAAGCATTTTTCAGAATCTTTTCAGGGAAAAAAACAGCGGATTTCTCATAGAAATAAAGAGGATGAGTTGTCCAAGCATTTTGAAGCAGTTTTTTTGACATTCATCCACTCAATGCCGACTTTTATTCCCCATTGACTTGCATTGGGGTCGGGTTTCGGACGAAACTCTGACTTTTTTTTGCCCTAGTCGGACCAGTTTCATCTGAAACAAATTTTGCTTCATGAAACCCGATCTGACCAAAGTTGCTCAACTCTAGTGTAGAGGGATCATGCTTATTCTCATTTGCACATGGAAACACAAGAAGCCATGGAATGAAACTGAAAAGGAGAAGATACACATTAGATATTAGAAAACACTTTCTGACAGTGAGGGTGATCAATGATTGGAACAGGCTGCCACGACAGGTGGCGAGTTCTCTTCCAATGGAAGTCTTCAAACAGAGACTGGACAGACATCTGTCTGAGATAGTTTAGTGAATCCAGCATTGAACTGCATTGGACACGATGGTTCCTTTCCAATAATATGGATCTCAGAAAATAACAACAAAAGCAAAGGGTTTTTTTAACAATTTTCCGAACTTTTTTTTCACCACTTAAATAAAAAACTATACATGTTTTGTATCTGCATAATCTTACTAACCTGGAAGATGATATTGCCAGGTCAGTTTTACCATGTAGTGAACATGGTAAATACAAAACCCCAAAAACAATTGTGGAATCAACTTTTTACTATTTATCCCAACAAGGGATTTGGTTTTTGGCTTCCAGTACACTATATGGTAAAATGAATATTGACTAGGGATGGGTGAATGTTAACTGGAATGTTCAGGATTGGTACGGGACACATGAGCCAATACATGCTGCAGTGTCTGGGGAAAGACTGCCGAGTTGCCCGAATTGTTAACAGTGCAGATTACTGGGTGGTCACCATGATGAATCCCCATTACAAGGACAATGTACCATCATTACTTCCGCCACTGGAGAAGGATTACAAAATGCGTGAATACAAGAACACACTGGTAGAAAAACTACTAATGGCTTTCCCACCTGGCACAAGGGCTCAGTGGAACAACACGGCGGAGGCTGAGGAGGAAGTTGTCAATGTATCTAGGGCACCACCAGCACCTCTGAAATCAGGGTTAGCATGACAGAAATGTGGCAAAACTTTAAGAGCACACCACAACAACCGGCACCACCATTTGTGCAAGATGGCTCTTTATGTGCATATCACACAAGAGGGGGGTGGGAATCTCCCAAACCTTGCATAAGCAAGAGACTAATAGATTAAAAATACATGTGACATGCACAAAAGTGAACAGGTCGTTTGGACAGTGTTCACACCACCCAAAGACTGAAACACAAATTTATTAGTGTCTTGCTTATGCAAGGTTTGGGAGATTCCCGCTCCTCTCTTGTGTGACATGCACAGAAAGAGCCGTCTTACACAGCGTGCCCACATCAGGAAGCGCCTTTCTGAATCCTGCTCATATAGGTACTGTTCACATGATCAGGTTTTAAATACATTAGATAGGACTGTTCCGAGATGGGTATACCATGACGTTGGTGAGGTGGCTTAGTATACATTTTTTGCAAAAAACGTATCAGCCAAATACCCTGTTTTTGCTAACATCTTTTTGCTAGCACTTGCTGTCTACTGTTATATATTTTTTACAACAGAATATTTTTGCACGTTTGCCATACTGTGTTTTTTCTCTGTGTTTCAGTCTTTGGGTGGTGTGAACACTGTCCAATCGACCTGTTCACTTTTGTGCATGACACATGTGTTTTTAATCTTAAGTTTATCATTAACTAGTGTTAGGGACGGCGGAACGCACTAAATATAAATAATAGGAAGTGCGTTCGCCACTCGGGGTCCACCGTGCAGTAGGTGTAACAACCGCTGCTGAGTAATGGTGGATCGCTATATGGCGGTATACTGCGCTCAGGTTAAACGTCACCCGGGATGCGCAGAGCGGACTCTGTTAACCTCACAGAGGCCCTAAAGCATAAACGCCGAGCCTGTTAGCTTTACAGGTCTCAGCTGGCGTGCACACACGGTATCAGGTCACAGGACACGGCCCAAGACAGAGGTCGGTGTCCGTCTTGACCTACTGTGCTTGCGGCGTCGCTACCGCGGCCGCCGGTAAGTGCTGCTAACTGCAGCGCGGCGGTAACTACTGCCGATATACGATAGTGCCGTCAGGTGTGACACCATTGGATGCTAGTGAAGAGGTGCGGTATGCACTGTGGCCTATAGCTTGCCACTGACTGGCGCTGACTATCTCTCTAGTTCCCTATCCACATGCGTAGTATCAGAGGGAAGGGGTTTCAAATGAGTCAGTCACCAGAATCATACATCCCTCACCATTCACACATAGCAAGTATAGTCTATACTAGCGCATGGGCGAGCGGCCATGCGGGCCTTTTATAGCCATGCGCTTCCGGATCTTCCAGACCTCTGAGATGGGCCAATCAGATCAAGACAAGGACCTGAGCACGTGACCCCCGATCTCCACTGGGAGATCATCTCGTGGGCAAGCCCAGTAGCGAGGCAAGAGGACTTACAGTTGTGGCCAAAAGTATTGACATCCCTGCAATTCTGTCAGAAAATACTCAGTTTCTTTCTGAAAATGATTGCAAACACAAATTCTTTGGTATTATTATCTTCATTTAATTTGTCTTAAATGAAAAAGCACAAAAAAGAATTGTCCTAAAGCCAAATTGGATATAATTCTACACCAAACATAAAAAAGAGGGTGGACAAAAGTATTGGCACAGTTCGAAAAATCATGTGATGCTTCTCTAATTTGTGTAATTAACAGCACCTGTAACTTACCTGTGGCACCTAACAGGTGCTGGCAATAACTAAATCACACTTGCAGCCAGTTGAGATGGATTAAAGTTGACTCAACCTCTGTCCTGTGTCCTTGTGTGTACCACATTGAGCATGGAGAAAAGAAAGAAGACCAAAGAACTGTCTGAGGACTTGAGAAACCAAATTGTGAGGAAGCATGAGCAATCTCAAGGCTACAAATCCATCTCCAAAGACCAGAATGTTCCTGCGTCTACCGTGCGCAGTGTCATCAAGAAGTTTAAAGCCCATTGCACTGTGGCTAACCTCCCTAGATGTGGATGGAAAAGAAAAATTGACAAGAGATTTCAACGCAAGATTGTGCGGATGTTGGATAAAGAACCTTGACTAACATCCAAACAAGTTCAAGCTGCCCTGCAGTCCGAGGGTACAACAGTGTCAACCCGTACTATCCGTCGGCGTCTGAATGAAAAGGGACTGTATGGTAGGAGACCCAGGAAGACCCCACTTCTTAACCCGAGACATAAAAAAGCCAGGCTGGAGTTTGCCAAAACTTACATGAAAAAGCCTAAAACGTTTTGGAAGAATGTTCTCTGGTCAGATGAGACAAAAGTAGAGCTTTTTGGGCAAAGGCATCAACATAGAATTTACAGGAGAAAAAAAGAGGCATTGAAAGAAAAGAACACGGTCCCTACAGTCAAATATGGCAGAAGTTCCTGATGTTTTGGGGTTGCTTTGCTGCCTCTGGCACTGGACTGCTTGACCGTGTGCATGGCATTATGAAGTCTGAAGACTACCAACAAATTTTGCAGCATAATGTCGGGCCCAGAGTGAGAAAGCTGGGTCTCCCTCAGAGGTCATGGGTCTTCCAGCAGGACAATGACCCAAAACACACTTCAAAAAGCACTAGAAAATGGTTTGAGAGAAAGCACCGGAGACTTCTAAGGTGGCCAGCAATGAGTCCAGACCTGAATCCCATAGAACACCTGTGGAGAGATCTAAAAATGGCAGTTTGGAGAAGGCACCCTTCAAATATCAGGGACCTGGAGCAGTTTGCCAAAGAAGAATGGTCTAAAATTCCAGCAGAGCATTGTAAGAAACTCATTGATGGTTACCGGAAGCGGTTGGTCGCAGTTATTTTGACTAAAGGTTGTGCAACCAAGTATTAGGCTGAGGGTGCCAATACTTTTGTCTGGCCCGTTTTTAGAGTTTTGTGTGAAATGATCAATGTTTTGCTTTTTGCTTCATTCTCTGTTTTTTCATTTAAGACAAATTAAATGAAGATAATAATACCAAAGAATTTGTGTTTGCAATCATTTTCAGGAAGAAACTGAGTATTATCTGACAGAATTGTAGGGGTGTTAATACTTTTGTCCACAACTGTAGCCTCTGGAATGGTTTCCTGCAAAGCAGGTTGCGTTACCATTGCTGGTCCAGAGGTGGCAGCAACATCCAGACCCAGAGAGCTGGTCTGAGCAGGGTGCCTGGATCGCTGAGATTGCTGTGCAGGTCCCTGAGCGGTTGGAAAGGAATGGGAGACTGTTGGATGTATGGCGCTGGATTCCTTCTGTGCAGCTGCAGGAATCTGATGCCTAACATTACCCCCCTCCTAGGGCCCCCACCTCTGAGCCTTGCTACGCTCAAAGGCTGTGATCAGGAGCAGAGCGTGGATGTTCTCCACAGGCTCACAGGTCTGGGCCTCTGGACCATGACCCTTCCAGTCCACCAAATAAATCTTTTTGCCACGCACAATCCTGCATCCCACAATGGTGTTAACCTCAAACTCATCCAAGTCTGATGACAAGGCAGATGACTCAGAGAACCGGACCATGTGAACAGGTTTGAGAAGGGACACATGGAAAATGTCAGAAATGACTAAATGTGGAGGAAGAGCCAGACGGTAGACCACCGAGCTGATTCGCTCGAGAACCTTAAAAGGTCCGATGTATCGCGGCACGAACTTGGAGGACTCGGCCCGCAGCTTTATGTTTCGAGCAGAGAGCCACACCAAGTCGCCGGGGGAAAAGGTTGGAGCGGGTCGCCGATGTGTGTTGGCGGATGCCCTCATTCTTTCTTTAGAGGCACGAATAGCATCCTGAGTGCGATCCCAAATGTCGCGAGCCTCCACTGCCCAGTCTGCCACCCTGGAATTAGTGGAGGACACTGGCATCGGGACAGGGACGCGCGGATGCTGGCCGTAATTTAGAAGGAATGGTGTCTGACCAGTGGAATCAGCCACTGCATTATTCAGGGCAAATTCAGCCCATGGTAGCAGGGATGCCCAGTCATCCTGCCTGGCAGAGACGAAATGCCGCAGGTATGTGAACAAGGTTTGGTTGGCTCTCTCAACCAAGCCGTTCGTCTCAGGATGGTAAGCGGAGGACAGGTTTAGCTCAATGCTGAGTAGGCTGCAGAGCTCCCTTCAAAACCGGGACGTGAACTGGGGACCTCGAACACTGATAATTTTGTCCGGCATGCCATGCAGACGGAATACATGTTTTATGAACACTTTGGCAAGACCACGAGCGGAAGGCAACCGTGCGAGTGGCACCAGATGCACCATTTTAGAAAAATGATCGGTGACCACCCAGATGACCGTACTGCCACCAGACTTGGGCAGGCCAACCAAAAAATCCATGCCAACCATCTCCCAAGGTCTATCCGCCACCGGCAAAGGGTACAATAACCCAGCCGGCCTCTGTCTAGAGGACCTGTTCCGTGCACACGAGACGCATGCTTGTATGTATTCCTTAGTGTCTCGAGCCGTGTGCGGCCACCAATACGACCTTGCCAGGAGTTCTGTGGTCCGCTTATTGCCAAAGTGACCACCCACTCTGGACGCGTGCGCCCAGGCGAGAACCTCCGGCCGTAGCTGAGGAGGCACGAAGGTCTTGCCCGGTGGCACTGACTTGAGAGCAATTGGAGCCACAGTCGTAAAGCCCTCCGGAGGGAGAATTAACCATGGCTCAGCCTCCCCTTCCTCCACTGAGACGACTCGAGAGCAATTGGAGCCACAGTCGTAAAGCCCTCCGGAGGGAGAATTAACCATGGCTCAGCCTCCCCTTCCTCCACTGAGACCACCGAGCGTGAGAGAGCATCCACACGGACGTTCTTCTCTCCAGAGAGGTAGTGCAAGGTGAAGCGGAAGCGGGAGAAGAAGAGCGACCACCTAGCTTGACGACAGTTCAAGCGCTGGGCCGTTTGTAAATAGACCAGATTTTTATGGTCCGTATACACCTGGAAGGGAAACCGGGCTCCCTCCAGCAGATGTCTCCACTCGGAAAAGGCCAACTTCATTGCTAGCAGCTCCCTGTCCCCGATGGAGTAATTCTTCTCCACCGGTGAGAAGGTCTTAGAGAAGAAGTAGCAGGGATGCTTTCGACCTTGAGCATCCTTCTGGAAAAGAACTGCTCCTGCACCGACGGAAGAGGCATCCACCTCCAGGATAAACGGTTTATCCACATCGGGACGGTGTAAGATGGGAGCGCCTGCAAAATGGGATTTTAGAGATGAGAAGGCCTTGGAGACCTGTTCAGACCAAGCGTTAGGATTAGCTCCTTTCTTTGTGAGAGCAACCAAAGGAGCTACCAGTGTGGAGAAGTGAGGTATGAACTGGCGGTAATAGTTGACAAACCCTAGAATGCGCTGCACCGCTTTGAGTGAGTGTGGCTCCTGCCAGTCCATTACCGCTTGCCGTTTGGCCGGATCCATAGCCAACCCCTGGGCCGAGATGATGTAGCCCAGGAATGGCAAGGACTCCTGCTCAAACTGGCACTTCTCCAGCTTGGCGAAAAGAGAGTTTGCCCGCAGACGGTCGAAGACCCTGCAGACGTCTCTCCGGTGGGAGGTCAAATCTGGCGAGAAGATGAGGATGTCATCCAGATAGACCACCACCGAGGTGAAGAGCATATCGCGGAAGACGTCATTGACAAAATCCTGGAAGACAGCAGGCGCATTACAAAGGCCGAAGGGCATGACCAGATATTCATAGTGGCCATCCCTGGTATTAAAGGCTGTCTTCCACTCGCCTCCTTCGCGAATGCGGATCAGGTTGTACGCCCCCCGTAGATCTAATTTCGTAAAGATCCGGGCCCCTCGCAACCTGTCAAATAGCTGAGAGATCAACGGGATAGGGTATTTGCTTTTAACTGTAATGGCGTTGAGACCTCTGTAGTCAATGCAGGGACCTAACTCTCCTCTCTTCCTCTGCACGAAGAAGAACCCTGCACCAGCCGGCAACACCGACTTTCTGATAAAACCTCTAGCCAGGTTCTCCCGGATATATTGAGACATAGCCTCTGTCTCAGGGAGAGACAGTGGATACACACAGCCTCTAGGAGTTTCCATGCCTGGCAGAAGATCTATCGGGCAATCGTAAGGACGGTGCGGCGGGAGCATCTGTGCAGATTTTTTAGAGAAAACGTCCGCGTACTGGTGGTATGGTTTAGGAAGCGCGGAGAGATCCGCGGGCACTTCAGTGGAAGCTACCTGAACACTGCCCTTCAGGCACCTTCCCTCACAGTCCTTGCTCCAACCCAGTATATTCCCTGAAGCCCAATCAATATGAGGGGAGTGACAACGGAGCCAGGGAACTCCGAGAAGCACCTGGTCGATGCCATCTGGCAAAATGAACAAGGACAGAATCTCACGATGAGAGGGTGAGATTGAGAGCCTGAGTGAGGCTGTCTGGTGGGTCACCTGAGACGGTAAAGGTGCACCATTAACCACCCTGATGGTCAGAGGTTGAGGTAGTAACATCAGTGGAATAGCGTGTTTCCGGGCGAAGGTCGAGGACATAAAGTTCCCCTCAGCCCCGGAATCCACGGTAACCTCTACCTCCCAGGTGGAGGCCCCACTATCTAATGTCCC
The DNA here is from genome assembly GCF_039654945.1 of Dendrobates tinctorius. Classification (NCBI taxonomy): domain Eukaryota; kingdom Metazoa; phylum Chordata; class Amphibia; order Anura; family Dendrobatidae; genus Dendrobates; species Dendrobates tinctorius. Next base: position 17,770,972 of record NW_027361689.1, on the reverse strand, counting down.
TCGGAATACCGGTTTGGGAGAAAAGGGTTTCATATTTGTCTGACCACCACCTACGACCACTGGACATGATCATTTTTCTGACCGCAGAGGACACGTGCTAGCCGAGTGACCAAACTGCCAGCACTGGTAACAACGTGCGAAGCTTCGCACCGGACATGGCTTGGAGCCGGCGCGAGACACTTCCATCGGTTCGGAGGATGTAAGCTCCTGAGTGGAAGATCTTAGCGGCTCGGTGAAGGTGGAAGCCAAGTTAACCCTTCGTCTTGATTGCGCACTTTCCAGCCCGCGCTCCGTAAACCGGAGATCAATGCGGGAGGAGATGGCAATCACTTCCTCCAGACTTGTGGGGACCTCTCTGGTTGCTAGAGCATCTTTGACATGCTCAGCTAACCCTCTCCACAATACAGGGATGAGTGCTTTATCGGGCCACTCTAGTTCGGAAGCCAATGTCCGGAATCGGACGGCATAATGGCTGACCGAGAGAGACCCCTGTGTTAGGGCCAATAATTGGAGAGAGGTGTCGTGCGTGATCCGTGGTCCCAAAAATACCTGCTTCAGAGCCGAGAGGAACTGAGCAGCACCCTGAACCACGGGATCATCACGCTCCCACAATGGCGTAGCCCACTCCAATGCCCTGCCAGATAAAAGAGAAACAATAAACCCCACCTTAGCCCGCTCTGTAGGGAACCGTGCAGCCAGTAACTCAAGCTGGATAGAGCACTGATTCACGAATCCCCTACAGGTGGCGCTGTCACCCGAAAACTTGTCGGGGAGCGGGAGGCGAGATATTGTCGGCATAGGCGTGAGTGTGGGCACGCGTGAGACAGCCTCTGCAACTGCCTGAGCAGCGGCTACCATAGCATTCGCAGCTGAGGTGGAGCTCTCGATAGCCGCCAACCTGCTCTCCAGCTGCCGAATGTACTGCTGCAGCTGCTGCAGGTCCGCCATTACTAGCCAGACCCTGGCACTAGTATAATGTTAGGGACGACGGAACGCACTAAATATAAATAAAAGGAAGTGCGCTTGCCGCCCGGGGTCCACCGTGCAGTAGGTGTAACAACCGCTGCTGAGTAATGGCGGACTCGCTTTATGGCGGTATACTGCGCTCGGGTTAAACGTCACCCGGGGTGCGCAGAGCGGACTCTGTTAACCTCACAGAGGCCCTAAAGCATAAACGCCGAGCCTGTTAGCTTCACAGGTCTCAGCTGGCGTGCACACACGGTGTCTGGTCACAGGACAGAGGTCGGTGTCCGTCTTGACCTACCGTGCATGCGGCGTCACTACCGCGGACGCCGGTAAGTGCTGCTAACTGCAGCGCGGCGGTAACTACTGCCGCTATACGATAGTGCCGTCAGGTGTGACACCATCGGACGCTAGGGCAGAGAAGCGGTATGCACTGTGGCCTATAGCTTGCCACTGACTGGCGCTGACTATCTCTCTAGTTCCCTATCCACATGCGTAGTATCAGAGGGAAGGGGTTTCAAATGAGTCAGTCACCAGAATCATACATCCGTCACCATTCGCACATACAAAGTATAGTCTATACTAGCGCATGGGCGAGCGGCCATGCGGGCCTTTTATAGCCATGCGCTTCCGGGACCTTCCAGACCTCTGAGATGGGCCAATCAGATCAGGACAAGGACCTGAGCATGTGACCCCCGATCTCCACTGGGAGATCGTCTCCTGGGCATGCCCAGTAGCGCGGCGAGAGGACTTTGCCTCTGGAGTGGTTTCCTGCAAAGCAGGTTGCGCTACCATTGCTGGTCCAGAGGTGGCAGCAACATCCAGACCCAGAGATCTGGGCTGAGCAGGGCACCTGGATCGCCGAGATTGCTGTGCAGGTCCCTGAGTGGTCAGAAAGGAATGGGAGACCACTGGATGTATGGCTCTGGATTCCTGCTGTGCAGGTGCAGGAATCTAACAACTAGGATCCTCAAGTCCTTCTCCATGTCAGATTTACCCAGTGGTTCCTGTTCAGTATGTAATGGTGATATTGATTCATTCTTCCCATGTGTAAAACCTTACATTTATCATTTTTAAACCGCATCTGCCACCTTTTGGCCCAAGTTTCCAACTTATCCAGATCCATCTATAGTAGAATACTATCTTCTCTTGCATTGACTGCTTTACATAGTTTTGTATCATCTGCAAATATCAATATTTTACTCTGTAACCCTTCTACCAGATAATTAATTAATATGTTGAAGAGAATAGGTCCCAACACCGACCCCTGCTGTACCCCACTGGTTACAGCGACCCAGTTAGAGAACATACCATTTATAACCACCGTCTACTATCTATCACTAAGCCAGTTACTTACCCATTTACACACATTTTCCTCCAGACTCAGCATTGTCATTTTGTGTACCAACCTCTTGTGTGGCACGGTATCAAACACTTTGGAAAAATCAAGATATACTACGTTGAATTACTCACCTTGGTCCAGTCTATAGCTTACCTCTTCATAGAAACTGATTAGATTGGTTTGACAGGAGCGATTCCTCATAAATCCATGCTGATATGGAGTTAAACAGTTATTCTCATTGAGATAATCCAGAGTAACATCCCTCAGAAACCCTTTAAATATTTTACCAACAATAAAGGTTAGACTTACTGGCCTATAATTGCGAGGTTCACTTTTAGAGCCCTTTTTGAATGTTGGTACCCCATTTGCTATGCGCCAGTCCTGTGGAACAGCCCCCATCGCTATAGAGTCCCTAAATATAAGAAATAATGGTTTGTGTATTACATTACTTCGTTCTCTTAGTACTCGTGGGTGTATACCATCCGGACAGGGAGATTTATCTATTTTAATCTTATTTAGCCGGTTTCGCACCTCTTCATGGGTTAGATTGGTGACCCTTAATATAGAGTTTTCTTTGTGTCTCGACATTTCACCTAGCATTTTATTTTCCACCATAAATACCGTGGAGAAGAAGGAGTTTAATATATTAGCTTTTTCCTCATCATCTACAACCATTCTTTCCTCACAATTTTTTAAGGTGGCTACACTTTCAACTTTGATTCTTTTACTATTGAAGAACAGTTTGGGATTAGTTTTACTCTCCTTAGCAATGTGCTTCTCTGTTTCCTTTTTGGCAGCTTTAATTAGTTTTTTAGATAAAGTACTTTTCTCCCTATAGTTTTTAGAGCTTCAACGGTGCCATCCTGCTTTAGTAGTTTAAATGCTTTCTTTTTACTGTTAATTGCCCCTCTTACTTCTTTGTTTAGCCACATTGGGTTTTTCCTATTTCTTGTCCTTTTATTCCCACAAGATATAAACCGCTTACAGTGCCTATGTAAGATGTTCTTAAACATTTCCCATTTATTATCTGTATTCTTATTTCTGAGGACATTGTACCAGTCAACCAGATTAAGGGCATCTCTAAGCTGGTCAAACTTTGTCTTCCTAAAGTTCAGTGTTTTTGTGACTCCTTGACAAGTCCCCGTAGCGAAAGACAAGTGAAATTATACAATATTTCCTAGATGCCCGACGACCTGCAAATTTGTTATTCTGTCAGGTCTATTAGAGAGTATTAGGTGTAAAAGTGCTGCTCCTCCGGTTGGATTCTGCACCAATTGTGAAAGATTTTTCTTGGTTATTAGCAGAAACCTGTTGCCTTTATGGGTTTCGCAGTTAATATCCAGGCAGTTAAAGTCCCCCATAACAAGGACCTCATTATGGATTGCAGCTTCATCTATCTGCCTTAGTAGTAGGCTTTACATGATTTCTGTTAGATTTGGGGATATGTAACATACCCCAATGAGAATTTTGTTACTATTTTTCCCTCCATATATTTCGACCCATATGGACTTGACATCCTCATTACTTCGCTAATATCCTCCTTTAAAGTGGACTTTAGGCAAGACTTTACATAAAGACAAACCCCTCCTCCTCTCTGACTTTTACAATCCTTTCTAAACAGACTGTAACCCAGTAAGTTACTTGCCCAGTCACAGTGTAGGGAGGAGGGCCCCTGCAGAGTGTCCGGGCCGGAACCAAAGGGACCGCCATCTAGGTTCCTAAGGGAACTGTACCCGGGGAACGGAGGAAGAGAGTGGACTGTGGGGAGTAACAGGACAGCAAGGGGAGGGGCGAGTATAAAAGGGACAGGGAGAGTGCAGGGGAGTCAGTTGGTGAAACGGCAGACACGAAGCAAGAGACTGTGGGAGTTTGAGAGGGCCAGAGTGACAGACGGTGACCAGAGAGGAGACCAGCGGCACAGGGGAGATTTGCAGTGGCCTGCGGAGAGAAAGCGCCGAACTTACCGACAAGAGACTGCCGCTTCACTCCTATCCTGGGTCACGACCTGCCCGCGGTCGTGTGCAGCCGTTGCCGCTGTGCTCCAGCCCATTGCGGCCTGTCCACCACCTCTCGTGGCCGCTGCCGCTTCACTCCAACCCATGGCTGTGGCCTGCCCACTGCCGCCCCGCTTCAGCCCACAGCTGCGGCCTGTTCATCATCGCCCGCAGCTGACATCACCCCGCTGCAGTCACCAGCTGGAGCCTACTCCTTGCCAACCGCCACTCCTGGTAACTGCGACACAACCCTGCTTGGGGACTGGAGTTGAACTCGCTAACTAGCGGAACCCTGCTGTTTCTACAGGGGGTTACCTCATCAAGGGACTCCCTCAGGGCCTGTTCTGCCCCAACTCCTCCTGGGCCCAGCGGCTGCAACGCCAAAGCAGCTTCATCAGAGACGCCGAGGGACGTCAGGACGGATAAGTGACACTATAGGAAATAAGAACCTGTAGTTGGCCATATCGTGGCGCTATAGTAACCGGCCTTTGCCGGGTTAGTCGTGTTCTCTTTAAAAGTGTTTGTTTGTGCTGAGTCCCTGCGAGGACAATAGCTGTTACTTTGTTTTGTTTGCTTAGTATAGCCCTAGCGGCTTAAATTTATAAAAGTTTCTCCCCAAAGTACAACTCAGTCTCGCGTCTCGTCACTGCATCCTGCATACCTGCTATTACCTACATTTGGCTTAGTCGGCAGGATGCAGTCACTGAGCACGGACAACGACGCCCCAGACCAGGGCAGGGCCGTGAACTCGACAGATAACGAGGGCCCCCGTTCCAGCATTTCGTTGGGGGCTATGCTGAGCAACCTGCCTTGGTTTTCCGGCTCTAATACCATGCTATGGAGCTGGACAGAACGGATGCGGGGGCTCTTTCGGATGCACCCGATGACTCCTGACCTGGAAGCTGAAGTAGCTCTCATGGCGTTAGACGGGGAGGCTCGGAATTCAGTAATGTTGAGGCCCCCGGGACACCGCAACACCTTTGATAAAGTTCTACAGATTTTATAACAGGCCCATGGGGACCCAACCAATGTGGGAGAGTTAAGACCCGGTTGTTCAGTCGGCTGCAGGGGGAGGGGGAGACCATCACCCAGTATATGAATGTCCTCCAAGAGTTGCACACGGCCATCGAAAGGAAGGATGGTGTAGGGGTAGGACCTATTGACATTACACTACACGACCTGTTGGTGACTGGACTGCGGGACCCGTTAATAAAGCAGGCTTTATGGGAGTAGGTCAGAATGAATCCACTTATGGACTTTTCAGAGGTGGGAAGTCAAGCACGCGCTCGAGAGCAGGAGCAGTGGATGGCGGTCCCCGTGGGGAAGGTCTGGAGTGTGGAGGCTTCTGTGAACGCAGTTGAGGAGCCTCAATGGGTGGAGGAGACGAAACAAGAATTGAAGAACATCAAGGACGAGTTGGCCGATGTGAAAAGAAGGACTGAGTCCGGGACTGGACAGCCTAGTTTCAATCCTGGCCCCTGGGGGCCCCGCTCCACCCGGGGCGGTCAGTCTTCGCAGACCCGGTGCTATGAGTGCGGGGAGCCAGGCCACTTCGCCCGAGAGTGTCCGCGGCGTGGGAGATACCCACCTCGGCAGCCATTAAACTTGAGGGTTCCGGGCTGGGGGGACGCCGCTCGGAGCCAGAAACCACGATTAGGGGTGGTGGAAGTCTCGAAGATTTGGTCTCAAAATGTCCAGTGGTATGGGCAGAAGTAGAGGGCCTTGCTGTCCGTTGTCTAGTGGACACGGGGTCACAAGTGACAACTATGCCTGCAACTTATTTCCGGCAGAATTTTCCCGAGGCAGCGAGACCCCAATGGGGACCCATGATCAGACTGGTAGCCGCCAATCAAGTACCGGTCCCTGTTGCTGGGGTGGTATGGGTACAGGTGACGCTGTGTGGTAAATCCCTCGGCCACAGAGGAGTGGTTCTGACCCAAGGGGAAACTGATAAGCAGCATCCAATCATTCTGGGCATGAACATACTACGGGAGTTCGGCAATCTGCTCCTCAATGATCCCACGCACGAGATCCTGAAGCAGTGGGGTTCCCGCACGGCCCAAGGACAGGTAATCCAGCAGTTGGTGCGGGAAACGCGAGTACATCAGTACTGCCGGGAGGGCTAGGCTCTGGGCAAGGTCATCGCGCCAGCGGCTCCCCTGCTTGTACTGCCTCCTGGGCAGACGGTGATGGTCCTGCCAATTCGAGCCTCGATACCCTTGGAGGGTGTAGAGATGCAGGTGGAGCCATGCTACTCTGAGCGCTTGCCTCCTGGCATACTGGTGGCCCGCTCCCTGACCACAGTGCAAAAGGGGACCATCCTAGTGCGCTACCTCAACCTTGAAGACCAAGACATCATCCTGAAGCCCCGGACCGAACTGGCCAAGCTAGTAAGGCCTTTGGAAAAAGTGCTGCCGGCCCCTGCGGTTCAATTGAGAGTGCAGTCCGAGGACCCTTGGGCAGTAACTATCCAGACTCTACAGGCTGCTGAGATCTCAACTCAGGAGAAGGGTCGAGACATCCTGGAACAAATGCAGGCCCAGCTCTCTGGACTAACTTCAGCTCAGCTTTCCCAGATAATAACACTGCTCGGACAGAACCACGAGGTATTTGCTAGTCATGAGGAAGATTTTTTATGTACCACTGCCATCACCCATGGAATTCCCATGGCAGGAGCGGCCCCCATCCACGAACGATATCGACAGATTCCTCCACAGCTCTACCAAGAGGTGAAAACTTTGCTGGCACAAATGCTACGGAAGGGAGTTATCCGAGAAAGCTAACGCCCCTGGGCGGCTCCCATTGTGTTGGTCCGCAAAAAGGATGGCACCCTACGGTTCTGCGTGGACTATCGAAAGCTGAATGCTTGTACCATCAAAGACTCGTATCCACTACCACGTATAGAAGAATCCTTGTCCGCCTTGGGGAAGGCGACGTATTTTTTGACTTTGGACCTGGCCAGTGGGTACTGGCAGGTGCCCATGTCAGAAGAAGACAGGGCTAAGACGGCGTTCCTGCTTCCCATGGGACTATTTGAGTTCAATCAGATGCCATTCGGACTGGCCAATGCCCCGGGGACCTTTCAGCGGTTGATGGAGCGGTGTCTGGGAGATCTCAACTTCGAGGCCACGTTAATATACCTAGACGATATCATCATCTATGCTGCCACATTTGAGGACCACCTGAGGCGGTTGGGGCAGGTACTCAGCCAGTTGCAAAAGTACGGGTTGAAGGTAAAACTCCAAAAATGACACCTATTCCGCACCCAGATCGAATATCTGGGCCATATCGTCTCGGCGGAGGGCGTAAGGCCATCCCAGGAAAAGGTTGCTGCCATCCACGGATGGCCTACCCCCCGAGATGATAAAAGACGTGCAGGCCTTCCTGGGGTTGGCCGGATACTACCGTCGTGTCATAAAGAATTTTGCATGTCGAGCTCGAGCCCTGCATGACCTGCTGAAAAGGGCTCCCACTGGGGCAATTGGACGGAAAATCCAGTGGCTACAACCCCAAGAAGAGGCCTTCCAAGACCTTAAGGCTGCACTCTCGGGTGCCCCAGTGTTAGCTTATGCGGATTTCTCGCAACCGTTCATCCTGCACACTGACGGGAGTCTTCACGGGCTAGGGGTTGTGTTGTCACAAGTTCAAGACAGCCGGGAGAGAGTGATCGCGTATGGAAGCCACTCACTTCATGATTCTGAGCGCAGCCCTGACAATTACAGCTCCTTTAAGCTCAAGCTCCTCGCAGTAGTGTGGGCCATGACGGAGCAGTTTGCAGAGTACCTGGTGGGCTCCGAAGTAGTGGTGCGGACCGACAATAACCCGCTGGCTCATTTGGAGAACACCAAACTGGGGGCTCTGGAACAAAGGTGGGTGGCCCGGATATCGAAATTCAACTATAAGATCATCTATAAAAGAGGGGCCGAGAATGTACATGCTGACACCCTCTCCAGGATCCGACATACGACCCAGGGAAGAGTCGAGACGATGAACTGGAAGGGGAAGAGATACCATTCGCCCTCACCGCTGCCGTGCTCACAGCTGCCACCCAGAAAGTACTCCCCTCGGAGACCCTAAGGGGCATGCTAGAGCAATCCCGTGATAAAAGGATCCAACAGCAGCAAGAAAACGAAGAAATTGGGCTTCTCTGGAAATGGGTAGCCGCTGGCAAACTGCCCACTGACTCCCAAAGACAGACTTTGACTCAAGACATGTCACTGATGTTACGACAATGGGAGAGGCTGGTTATCAGAAAGGGACTATTGTATCGTAAAATGACATCAAGGACAACATCTATGACGATTTGGCAGATAGTTGCACCCGGAGCCCAACTTAACAAACTGTCTCGAGAAGCCCACGAAAGGGGGGCTCATTTCGGAGCTCAAAAGACCTTGCAATGATTGCAACAGATAATTTACCATCCACGCTTGCATGCTGTTTTGGATTAGACTTGCCGGACCTGCCGCCTATGCGAATTAGCCAAACCGCCCGCACAGCAAGCCTCAGTACAAACAATAGTGACCTCAGCACCCCTCGAGCGTCTAACGGTCCCACATTCCAGAGGTACGAACACTGCCTCGTCATGGTAAACCATTTCACTAAGTTCGCTGTGGTCACTCCCACTCAAGACCAGACCACGAAGTCGGCCGCCTTCGCAATTTGTAGAAACTTCATACAAGTATACAGCTGCCCTCAACGTTTACATTCCGACCTAGGAGCATGTTTTTTGGGAAAAATTATGGAGGAACTACACCGTCTCTATGGTATTGACAAATCCCGGACCATGCCATACCACCCGCAGGGAAATGGGGCCTGCAAACAATTTAATCGGACATTAATCCAAATGTTGCATACTCTGGAGAGTGACAAGATGGCCCATTGGCCCGAATATGTCCCTGAACTAGTATGGGTTTATAACAACCGGGTGCACCGAGTTACCGGCTATACCCCCTACTCCCTGCTATTCGGATGAGAAGGTAAAGGGATCACGGAGGTAGAGTTGGACCCAGAGGAACCCCAGCCCTGGACCGGGGTATCATCATGGGTGCGAAATCACCGGCACCGACTACAAACTCTCCATCGAATTGTACATACCAAACTCCAAGACTTAGAACACCCAGGAAAGAATCTATCCCAACCTCCAAATCGGAGACTGAGTACTCGTACTAGACCAATGCCCCCAAAACAAATTAGAGCCACACTGGGAAGAGAGTCCCTATCGAGTCCCACGCCGTATAAACCCTGAAGGACCTGTGTACGAAATACCAGCCGAGAAAGACGGAACGCTGCCCACTCGCATTGTGCACCGTAATATGTTACACCCATGTACTTCCACCGACCCGGTACAACCTGAACCTACTCCTCAGGTCTCTGAACCCTTGCCAGTGTTCTGGGACCCGGACAACGAAGAAGACTTCCCCACAATATTCAGGGGCTCTCCACTCAATGACAACCCACCTGACACAATTAACCTGCCCGAACCAGCTAGCCCACCACCGTCCACCACCCCAGAAGACTCCACCCTAGTCGAACTAAGACGCTCCGAGCAAACCCTCCGAACGATACGAACAGGACCAGTTCATATGGCAACAAAAACTGACATCTCCGCAGACCAACCCAAGTATACTGAGGGCCTCGCCCGAGGACTGGCGAGCATACAGGATGGGGGAGTGTAGGGAGGAGGGACCCCGCAGAGTGTCCGGGCCGGAACCAAAGGGACCGCCATCTGGATTCCTAACGGAACTGTACCTGGGGAACGGAGGAGGAGAGTGGACTGCTGGGAGTGACAGGACAGCAAGAGGAGGGACGAGTATAAAAGGGACAGGGAGCACGCAGGGAGTCAGTTGGCGGAACGGCAGACACGAAGTAAGAGACTGTGGGAGTGTGAAAGGGCCAGAGTGACAGACGGTGACCAGAGAGGAGGCCAGCTTCAGAGGGGAGATTTACAGTGGCCTGTGGAGAGGAAGCGCCGAACTTACCGACAAGAGACTGCCGCTTCACTCCAATCCGGGGTCACGACCTGCCTGCGGTCGTCCGCAGCCATTGCCGCTGTACTCCAGCCCATTGCGGCCTGTCCGCCGCCTCTCGCGGCCGCTGCCGCTTCACTCCAGCCCGCGGCCACCCCGCTTCAGCCCACGGCTGCGGCCTGTTCATCATCGCCCGCAGCTGACATCACCCCGCTGCAGTCGGCGGTTGGGGCCTACTCCTTGCCTACGGAGAAACTCTTTGCCCAGGCCCAGGCCGTGCACATGGCCTGCCAACCGCCACTCCTAGTAACTGCGACACTACCCTGCTTGGGGACTGGAGTCTGATTGAACTCGCTAACTAGCGGAACCCCGCTGTTTCTACAGGGGGTTACCTCATCAAAGGACTCCCTCAGGGCCTGTCGCGCCCCAACTCCTCCTGGGCGCTGGGGCACCCGAAGACTACGACAGATCTTCAGCAACTGGGCCCAGCGGCTGCGACGCCAAAGTAGCTCCATCAGAGACGCCGAGGGACGTCAGGACGGATAAGTGACACTATAGGAAATAAGGACCCGTAGTCGGCCATATCGTGGCCTTATAGTAGCCTTTTCCGGGTTAGTCGTGTACTCTTTAAAAGTGTTTGTTTGTGCTGAGTCCCTGCGAGGACAATGTTACTTTGTTTTGGTTGCTTAGTATAGCCCTAGCGGCTTAAATTTATAAAAGTTTCTCCCCAAAGTACAACTCAGTCTTGCGTCTCGTCACTGAATCATGCATACCTGCTATTACCTACAATAGCTTTCATCTAACCATGTCTCGGTTATTCCCACTACGTCATAGTTACCTGTAGATATTTCTGCTTCTAGTTCTATCTTGTTTGTCAGGCTTCTGGCGTTTGCGAGCATGCAGTTTAGAGGATTTTGTTTTGTTCCAATCAACACCCTGTGGATTGTTTTAGAAATGTTCTTACCTCCCTTCCGAGTATGTTGTAGTGAGAGACAGTATTAGGTTTTGCATGTGCGCAGTTTTACAAAAACACTCTGTGTACTCTGCACCCGTGTTTGTGATAGTACCGTGTACAACCAAAAGTTTTTATAATTCTCAACTGTGTCGGTGGGAGTGATGTGTGTGTGAGCATATTTTTCTGCTCTTAGGTAACCATGTTTTTGATAGTACTATGCCAAAAGTATTATTTAACCCATATCTATGGGAGTACTTTGCCAAAAATGGCTGTGTGTATTCTTTACCCATTTCTGTGGGAGTACTTTGTCAAAAGCCACTCGCTGTGCCTTTAATCTGCAACTCTGCCTGTGAGGGGTAGTTTGGGCTGTTGTCTGGGTGTGAAACTTGTCATGAGCATCTGTGACGGAAATGTGGAAACATGCTCTGTGAGTGAAATTTTTAACTGGAATGCCAGTAGCAAGTCTAGTTGCGGATCACCAGCTCGATCCAAGATTATACCACAAACTATTCAATGGCGACATTTGTAACGTATCCTACTGGAGCAGAAATTTTGGAGCTGTGGTGGTTCTATGACCCATGCTCTAAGGGTGAAATTTGTTAATTGGTTCTTTGGGATAAATGTGGAAACATGCTCTGTGGGTAAAATTTGTTATTAGCTTCTGTAGGGGTACTGTGCCGAAAAGCCTCTGTTTACTCTGTACGAGTACTGTGCCTAAAAAATAAATTTATTCCACCTTTGTTGCCAGGCATAAAGCTCATTAAAATATTTACTTACCGTATATACTCGAATATAAGTCGAGATTTTCAGCCCAAAAAATTGGGCTGAAAGTCCCCCTCTCGTCTTATATTCGAGTCATATACAAAGGGGGTCAGAGGGGGAGGGGAGGCGGGGGTGTCAGGTCATACTTACCCATCCTGACGCTGTGTCTTGAGCCCGCAGCTTCTCCCCGTGCTCTCTCTTCCTGCCTTCAGCGGTCACGTGGTGCCGCTCATTAAAACTCATGAATATGCGCATATTCATGAGTTTTAATGAGCGGTACCACATGACCGCTGAAGGTAGGAAGAGAGAGAGTGGAAAAGCTGGGGGCTCAAGACACAGCGTCAGGATGGGTAAGTATAGTAGCGATACTCACCTGTCCTGCGTCCATGGCTGCTTGCTGCTGTCTGTCATCGGTCAGTGACTTCAGACAGCAGAGGGCGCGGTGACGTGGTTAGTGCGCGCCGCGCCCCCTGCAGTCTGAACGTCACTGACTGATGACGTGGCAGATAGCGGTGAGCAGCCATGGACGCAGGACACGTGAGTATCTCAGGTGCCAGCAGTGACACCGGCACCTGACACCCAGCGACGGAGAGGTGAGTATGTAATTTTTTTTATTTTTACATGCAGCAGCAGCATGGGGGCAGCATATGGGGGAACAATCTATGGAGCTATTTATGGGGGCAGCATATGAGGGAACAATCTATGGAGCTATTTATGGGGGCAGCATATGAGGGAACAATCTATGGAGCTTCTTGTGGGGGCAGCATATGGGGGAACAATCTATGGAGCTTCTTATGGGGGCAGCATATGGGGGAATAATCTATGGAGCTTCTTCTGAGGACACCATATGGGGGAATAATCTATGGAGCATTTCCCACCCTAGACTTATACTCGAGTCAATAAGTTCTCCCAGTTTTTTGTGGCAAAATTAGGGGGGTCGACTTATACTCGGATCGACTTATACTCGAGTATATACGGTACTCATTCCAACTACAGAGCCTCTAAATTGTCATGGATGGCTATTCTGTCTTGCAATATCAGATGCTGACTCAGTTGAGAAGTGTTAATTTGCTTTACTGCTGCCTTGTTTGGATGTGGTGAACATTTATCAGGCTGCTTCCCCGGAATACAAACCTGATTCAATGTTAAACTTGTGTACTCTGCAACCCCACCTGTGAGTCGTTTGAGATTGGATGGCTGAGAGTGCCTCCAGTTCCATCACTTTGCATTCCACAGGGTCCCCTCTTAATCATCGCCCCAGTTCGAACAAACAAAAAATTAAAAAACGGAGTATGATTCCATTATTCCTGGATAAAGTATTCTTGCTTGGTTGCATGCTTTGAGCAATACTTTTTTGAAAATAAACTCTTTGGACCAATGGGACCCTAGGTCAAAAGCATTGGAAAGGTGTCCCAAGGCAAAGTGGGTGGTACTGGCGGTCACAAGCCTTGCTGTGAACTACTGCCTGTATACAGGATCAAACTACGAGCTTTTTATCTGTGGCTGCTCTAATGTACGCTACTGAAGATAAACGTTTGGCTCTCTTGGTGAAATTTGTAAGTTGATAATGTAGGTATACTGTGCCCCTTGCTCTGTGGGTGAAATTTGTAAGCTGCTTCTGTGGAGGTACTGTGCCCCATGATCTGTGGGTGAAATTTGCAAGCTATTTCTTAGGGGTTACTCCGCCTCATGCTCTGTGGGTGAAATTTGTAAACTGCTTCTGAGTGGGTACTCTGCCCCATAATCTGTGGTTAAAATATCTAAGCTGCTTCTGAGTGGGTACTCTATGTTAAGCGTCAGGTTTCTACGTCTGCTTTGCAGGAATCCAGAGCCTCACATTCTGCGGTCTCCTGCTGTCTTTCTACTGCAGAGGAGATTACTTTGCAGCAGACCACTCCAGAGACTAAGTCCTTCTGTGCTCCTACTGGACATGCTCACGAGACGATCTCCCATTGGAGATCGGGAGTCATGTGCCCAGGTCCTGTTCCAGATCTCATTGGTCCATCTCGGAGATCTGGAAGGTCCCGCACGGCTATAAAAAGTGTGCATGGCCGTTCCGCCATACGCTAGTATAGACTATACTTGCTATGTGTGAATGGTGACGGATGTATGATTCTGACAGACTCATAATGTTGACTGACTCATTATAAAACTCCTTCCCTCTGATATTACGTATGTGGATAGGGAATTAGTTTAGCAGTCAGCACCAGTCAGTGGCAAGCCTTAGGCCACTGTGCACACCGCACCTCTGCTCTAGCGTCCGACATTGCATGTGCTTTCTAGCTTTGTCGTCGAGCGTCAGTGTCCTATGCCGCGCTGCAGTTGCAGCCCTTCTTGGCGCTCACAGCAGCGACGCCACACACATGGTAGGTCTAGATGGACGCAGCTCCTCTGTCTTAGGTCCTGCTCCTGTGACCAGATACTGTGTGTGCATTTTCCTGAGGCCTGTGACACTAACAGGGTCAGCGTTTTTGTATGTTTATGTTGCGGCACCTCTGTGTGTGAACAGTGCCTACTCTGCGCACTTCGGGTGAAGTTGAACCCGTGCGCGTTATACCGCCATATTGCTCCTCTGTCATTACCTAGCAGCGGTGTAACACCTATTGCACGGTGGACCCCGAGCAGCGAGCGCACTTTATTATTTATTTTTATTTAGTGCGTTCCGCCGTTCATAACATTATACTAGCGCCAGGGTCTGGCTAGTAATGGCAGATCAGCAGCAACTCCTACAGTGCATTCGCCAGCTAGAGGGCCGGTTGGCTACTCTTGAGAGTGTTATCTCAGCGGCAAAGTCTTCGGAGGCTGCTGTCCAGGCGATCGCAGAGGCGGTTTCACATATGTCCTCGTCCTCCCACGCGCCGACAGTTACCGCCTCCCGTTGCTCGATAAATTTTCTGGCGATGGCGCCTCCTGTAGGGGTTTCATCAGCCAGTGCTCTATCCAGCTGGAGATACTGGCTGCGAGATTCCCTACGGAACGGGCCAAGGTGGGGTTTATTGTTTCCCTTCTGTCGGGCAAGGCGTTGGAGTGGGCTACGCCACTATGGGAACGTGGTGACCCAGAGGTTCGGACCGCTGCTCAGTTTTTAACAGCTATTAAGCAGGTCTTCCTGGGACCACGGGTCACACACACGACACCTCTCTACAGCTACTTGCTTTGACTCAGGGATCCCTCTTGGTTAGTCAGTATGCTGTTCGTTTTCGGACACTGGCTTCCGAGCTGGAGTGGTCTGACAAAGCCCTCATCCCTTTGTTTTGGAGAGGTTTAGCTGAGCATGTTAAGGATGCTCTTTCTACCAGAGAGGTTCCTGCAAGTCTGGAGGAGCTGATTGCCATTGCCACCCGTATTGATCTCCTTTTCGTGCTCAATCAAGAAGGAAGGTTACTCCGGCTCCCGACCTCTTTGAACCTCTGGAATCACCCGAGCCAGAGTGTTCACTAGGGTGACCGATCTCATATGGGGGGGGGGAAATGTCAGAATCTTGTTCGTCTGGACCCCACAAAACGATTCCCCTTTCCAGATATTGAGAGAGCCAAAATTTGAGCTCGATCAAACGACGTTAACCCGTGCCGCTCGTCGCTCAAAGTTTGAAAAAATCCAAATTGAGGTATTTTAAGATTTAGGTATTTTGCATAGTCTGTTAGACTATAAAGAATGTGACAACAACATTGCAGAAATAGCCCTGACCAAATTTTCGAACCATTTGTGGTATTTGAATGCAGAGTTGGTGGGATTATCGTTTTTTGATCCCACCATTACAGACAATGAAAAGTTGTTAATGGCTAATAAATTGCTCAGTAGCACAGATGAACCATCAGAGCACGCTAACCTACATGAGTTGATAATTTTACATAGTTATCTAATCTATTCTAGAGCTTTTGTTAAAGTAGTTTTTGAAACGTCAAAATATAATGCTCGGCATTTGCTTACAACTTGCAGGACATATTGCTTTTGTTCTTCATCTTTTGTCAGAAGGTCGTTAAAGTCGGTTACTTCCTACCTCTTTTAATTTTTCTTTCCTAACTTTTGGATTTACAACCCTAGCGTGCTCTGATGGTTCATCTGTGCTACTGAGCAATTTATTAGCCATTAACAACTTTTCATTGTCTGTAATGGTGGGATCAAAAAACGATAATCCCACCAACTCTGCATTCAAATACCACAAATGGTTCGAAAATTTGGTCAGGGCTATTTCTGCAATGTTGTTGTCACATTCTTTATAGTCTAACAGACTATGCAAAATACCTAAATCTTAAAATACCTCAATTTGGATTTTTTCAAACTTTGAGCGACGAGCGGCACGGGTTAACGTCGTTTGATCGAGCTCAAATTTTGGCTATCTCAATATCTGGAAAGGGGAATCGTTTTGTGGGGTCCAGACGGACAAAATTCCGACATCGATTTTTTGCGGTCACCCTAGTGTTCACTCCCAGAGCCCATGGAGTTGTCTCGAGGCGCGTCCGGCACTAAGCTCCTCTTGTGGCTGCCACTGTCAGCCCTCTGTTTACCAGGATAACGGGGCCCCACAATGGCCAAACTCTGTGCCGCCGGGCAAGACCTTTGTCCCCCCCTCGCCTTCGGCCGAAGGTTCTCGCGTGAGCACACGCGTCCAGGGCGGGTGGTCACTGTGGCTACATGCAGACCACAAAACTCCTGGCAGGGTTGTATTGGTGGCCGCACAGGGCTCGGGACATTAAAAAATATATTCAGGCATGCGCCTCGTGTGCTCGGGTAAGCTTCCTTAAACAAAGAGTGGAGACGTCCGCCGACACACCGCGGCGTCCCACTTCAACTTATGCTCCGGGCGGTTTTTCCGCTCCCGTGGTCTCTCACGTGTCCCTTCTTAAACCTGGCGATCTTGCCACCTCTGATACCTTCCACGTGTCCCGGTTTTCCGTGTCACCTACCGGGACACCAGACTTGCCTTCGGACGAGTCTGAGGCCTATGCCTCTGATGGGCACAGGGTGGTGGATTGGAAGGCTCAGAGAGGAGGGGGCCCTAGGAGGGGGGGTAATGTTAGGCGTCAGGTTTCTGCGTCTGCTCTGCAGGAATCCAGAGCCTCACATTCTGCGGTCTCCTGCTGTCTTTCTACTGCAGAGGAGATTACTTTGCAGCAGACCGCTCCAGAGACAAAGTCCTTCTGTGCTCCTACTGGGCATGCTCACGAGACGATCTCCCATTGGAGATCGGGAGACATGTGCCCAGGTCCTGTTCCAGATCTCATTGGTCCATCTTGGAGATCTGGAAGGTCCCGCACGGCTATAAAAAGCGCGCATGGCCGTTCCGCCATGAGCTAGTATAGACTATACTTGCTATGTGTGAATGGTGATGGATGTATGATTCTGGTGACTGACTCATTATAAAACCCCTTCCCTCTGATATTACGTATGTGGATAGGGAATTAGTTTAGCAGTCAGCGCCAGTCAGTGGCAAGCCTTAGGCCACTGTGCACACCGCACCTCTGCTCTAGTGTCCGACATTGCACGTGCTTTCTAGCTTTGTTGTCGAGCGGCAGTGTCCTACGCCGTGCTGCAGTTGCAGCCCTTCTTGGCACTCACAGCAGCGACGCCGCACACACGGTAGGTCTAGATGGACGCAGCTCCTCTGTCTTAGGCTGGTTTCACACTAGCATTCGATCGCGCAGCGCATCGTGCACTATCGGGCGCATGCGCAATGTCCCCCTATCTTTAACATGGTGATCGCAGGGTCTTGCGAATGTATGCGCTCTTCAGCGTTTAGCGTGCACTGGGCATTTTACAGGTGTGTGCCCAGACTCGCCGTACGCTACATGTTCCTTTTTTTTTCCGGCGGCATCGCTAAAAAAAAAATCGCGCACACACGTGTGCACTCGGTGTGCGCCCAAAAATAGCATTACAGTCTATGTGGTCGCTGACGAGCGCTTGGCACCGCGCACGTCAGCACCTTGTGCGTGCACGCGATTTGAGTAAACAATGTCTAGACATTTGTCTAGAACTCCCCCTAAACAAGCAACATTGTTTTGGAGGAGTGTACATAAAAGAAGGTGTCTTCAGGGTCAGACAATTACTCTACATACAGCCTTGCAGAGACCAGACAAGCATTCTACAAGAGCCTTCTACCTGTGGATTCAAGCTTCAGGAGCCAAAATGTGAGTATTCTTAAAAATAATGTCTGTGTGTCCTGTACAATTTATTATGTGCTAATGTATTTTTTGTTTTCTTTTCAGCATGTCTTCTTCCGGATCGGTCTATTCACCATCTCGGCAAGAACTGGCCCAGGCTGATCATGAGGTGAGAATCTTGCTGCCTTTTGGTAAGTATAGCTGCCTCTAGAAATGTGTTTTAATTTTTTCTTTCTTTACAGACATCGGACACGGGCAGTGAAGATGGAGTGCGGGAGCGGTCTGAGCGGGAGCAGTCGGAGCGGTCTAAGCGGGAGCCATCTGAGCGGGAGCAGCGTAGTCAAGTCATGGCGAGGAGATGCAATGTGAGTATATATATATATATTTTTTTTTTCCTGTCTTTCTTTCTCTTGCTTCTTTTCTGTTTCTTTTGGTATCTTTTCCAAACTTCTAAACATCCTTTTTTTTTTTCTAGGTTCCACAGCGGGATGACGAAGAAGTCTACATAGACAGCGAGCACCTCATCCGCCTCGTTGAGGAGCGCATCCCATTGTGGGACAGCCGTGACCAGCAGCACAAAGACACAGTGGTGACCCGGCAGCTCTGGAATGAGGTAGCCGCAGCAATGATGGATGGCTGGGACAGCGCCTCTGCAGCTACAAAAAGGGCGTTCAGTAAGTATAAAGATACTCTGTGATACAGCATTTATTTTTGGACCTGATGGTGCTGATGTGTTTTTTGCAAGATATATTCTTGCATTAAACACACCAATGCCTGGTGGAAAACTGTGATTGATTTGTGTCTTGAACTGCTGCATTGGTGTTTTTTGCAAGATATATTCTTGCATTAAACACACCAATGCCTTGGTGAGAACTGTGATTGATTTGTGTCTTCAACTGCTGCATTGTTTTTTGGACCTGACGGTGGTGGTGGTGTTTTTTTTGGCAAGATATATTCTTGCATGAAAAGCACCAATGCCTTGTTTAAAACTGATTGAATTGTGTCTTCAACTGCTGCATTGTTTTTTGGACCTTACCTTGGTGGTGATTTTTTGGCAAGATATATTCTTGCATGAAAAGCACCAATGCCTTGTTGAAAACTGTGATTGATTTGTGTCTTCAACTGCTGCATTGATTTATGATCCTGATGGTGCTGGTGTTTTTTTGGCAAGATATATTCTTGCATGAAAAGCACCAATGCCTTGTTGAGAACTGTGATTGATTTTTCAACTGCTGTCTTGATCCTGTTTTCACTCTTGTTCCTGATGATACTGTTTTCGCTGATACATATATTGTAGCAGGAAACATAACAGTGTCCTCCGTCTCAACAGTTACTGCATTGTGTCTAGAATTTTATTGGTGCTGCAGCAGTGACTGTTTTCAAAGTTCAATCAGGTGTGTGTGATGAGAATGACGTTAAACTAGTGCATTTTTAATTTTTCTTTTTTTTTTTACCAACAGTGAAAAAAATCCGCTCACGTTGGCGCTCGATGAAGGACTGCTTCAACACTGATGTTTGTGCTGAGGGACAGGTTCGGAGTGGTTCTGCGGCAAGGCGCAGAGGAAAGTACCGCTACCATCGCGAGTTGGCTTTCCTGAGACCGGTCCTTGCCAGCAGAGCATAAGTTTTTTTTTTTTCCGTTTCTTCTTAATATGTGCTTTTCTATTCCACAGCTGATGCTTCTTGTAAATGCATGATACTAATGTTTTCCCTTTCTTTCCACAGCACTTCGAGCAGCACCCTGCAACCTCACCCTGCCCCGGGAGCGGTTCTTCATCGATCGACCTCGGACCCGTCCCAGCCATCTGACAGCCAGGAAGCATCTTGCAGGTCAGCAACACAGACAGCTGGTGACCAGGAAGCAGGTCCATCAGGTGTTCCCCTGTCCCAGGTCTGTCACTGGTTATGCTGGCACTACCCACCAGCGGCAGAGGGACTTGGACAGGAATGTCATGCCCGAGTTCATGCACTTGAGCGAGGCCTTTAAGGCCAGCCTCAAGGTGCTGGCCGCTAGAACGGAAAGCGTTTTTTCCCTGATGGAGCATGGTTTTAACCACATGGAACACAGCTTCCACTCTGTCGACCAGCGCCTTGACCGTCTGGAGGCCGACCTCAACAGACCAGCGCACCATTTTTTCAGTAAAATTGAACAGGGCATGGCGGAACACCTTAGTCCTGAGCAACAGCTGAGTGTGTTACAGGCCTGCAACACTGCTTACTTGCAGGCTATACAGCAGAATCGGTATGTTCAGCAGTCAGTGGTGTCATTTCCAACAGTTCCACCGCTGACTCGCTTAACCACACTACCGACTTTGCTGCATACCACTGCACGGCCACCTGCATTCCCAGCGAAGCCGGACATCACTACACCACCTCAAGTCTGAGTGCTGCTGGACACTCCTCCACCACCACTATGGCAAGCGCTGCTCCTGTATGGAGCACCACCATCGCCACAGCACCACCAGCTTGGAGCCAAACCACCACAGAACCTGCTTGGGCCACCGACACCAGCACTCCTCATCAAAGGAGCACCGCCAGCACTCCTCATCAAAGGAGCACCGCCAGCACTCCTCATCAAAGGAGCACCGCCAGCACTCCTCATCAAAGGAGCGCCGCCAGCACTCCTCATCAAAGGAGCACCGCCAGCACTCCTCATCAAAGGAGCGCCGCCAGCACTCCTCATCAAAGGAGCGCCGCCAGCACTCCTCATCAAAAGAGCGCCGCCAGCACTCCTCATCAAAGGAGCACCGCCAGCACTCCTCCTCCTCGTAGTCCCCCAAGAACTTTGGCTGAGATACCTGATAAGCAGCCTCCTTCACGTAGCACCGACCCAACATGCTCCCCTTCTAGGAGCACCGCCACTGCCACTTTGAGCAGCACCGCCACCACCACCACAGAGCAGCAAAGGGGTGATCCGCATTCCCTATTTTACAGGGCAATGCCACAGTCACCAGGCGGTCTACAAAAGAAAGGCGGTCACAGGCTGCAAGTAGGTCGGGGCAGGTTATGCCTGTGCCAAAAAAGAAAAAAAAAAATTTTGTTTGTCCATCCACTGTCTCCTCCTAATGTGTCTCAAACTGCCTCAATGTCCATTCCAGAGCTCCCTTCCCCAAGTACTTTTGTCGCCCCTTCTCCTAGAACCCCTTCCTCTAAATCCAGTCGTTCCTCGTCTCTCCACACACCCAAAGTATCCCAATCTTCCCCCAAACGTCATTCATAATAACATTTTTCTTGTCTATTTTTGGTTTCAAAATAAATGTGCACTTGTGCTTTCAAAAAATTGGTATTGGTTTACTGTGTCTATCGCCGACTACACACACTGCGCCGTACACACACTGCGCCATACACTCAGGGTTTTTGCAAAAACATATATCTCCATTACTATTTCTTGTGTGAGACTTGTTTCTTGTGTCAGTCTTGGAGATTTGTGTTGTAAACAAACCAAATCTACATGACTTTCCTTTTCCAGAACAGTCTCTACATTCTAGGAATATTGCACAGAGTGCATCCAGCAGAGTTTCCCAACTCCAGTCCTCAAGGTCCAACAAAAGATCATGTTGTATGGAATCCTCTGTTTGAAAATTTTTAAGCAACTGAAGCTATGGATTTCATTACAACATGATCTGTTGTTGAACCTTGTGGAGTTGGTGAAGATGGAGATTGGTTTCGATGACAAAACATATCTTCAAGACTGACACAAGAAACGTCAGTAATCGAGATATCTGGTGTATTGCAAACTGAATAGAGTTGGTTTCCCTAAATACAGTGTTCAAACCAAACCAACATAACATGTTTTTAGTAATTACATTGGAGTTAAAAAAAAAAAAATTTAAACATGATATGTTGGTTGACATTAGGAGTAAATTTTTAAAACCCTTGCTATAGAGGATGGTGTTGAGTGCAAAGTATATCTATTGTTCTCATTTAAAAAATGCAAGGAACTATAGATATATCTTGTAAATAACCACATAATCTATATAGTCACCAATTCAGGAGTATTAGTGAATTCTTGATGCACAAAACACAGCATCATAAATTCACTGATACACACGGCTACTTGGTAATGGTATTGGGAGTGGAAAAACAGAGAATGCACTCAGTACAGGTATCAAAACGTTTTTTTTATTCACATACGAACAACATGCAAGACAAATTTTTTTAAACCATTTGCTCTTGCCATTCCACCCATCCTACATCTGAGTTGAAGTATGCCGTAAATTGGTCCCTCATTTGGCCAACTTCAACAGATGACCTGAGAGGGTGCTGTGTAATTCAGGCAATGGATTAGGATCAACATCATCAAGATCAAAGTTCGGGTGCTCTCGAGAAAGTACAAAGTTATGTAGAACAACACAGGCCTTGACCACTTCATCCACTGTTTCCAGTTTCAGATTAATAGCTGTGCCAAGAATGCGCCATCTAGATACAAGTATACCAAAGGCACACTCTACTGTTCTCCTGGCCCTGGTCAGCCTGTAATTGAAAATTCTTTTCTGTAGGTCCTAGTCCCGGCTGGAGTAGGGTTTCAGGAGGTGTTGGCACATCTGGAACGCTTCATCACCAACCATTACAAATGGCTGTGGCGGACCTTCGGTGTTGGGAAGAGGCCGTGGCATGGGGAAATTGAAGTTGTTGCCATACAACCTCCTGCCCATGTCCGATGTCTTAAAAGCCTGGGAGTCATTACCACGGCCAAATGCCCCAATGTCCACTGCAATAAACATACAGTCTGCATCTGCAATGGCCATCAGTACAGTAGAAAAGTACTTTTTGTAGTTAAAGAACTCAGAGCCAGTTCCTTTGGGCTTGATAATCCTGATGTGTTTCCCATCCAACGCTCCCAGTTAGGGAAATTGCAGACAGTCCAGAATCTTTCAGCGATGTCCAACCACTTTTCTGCGGTTGGCATGGGAATGAATTCGGGACAAAGAACGTTCCAGAGAGCCCGGCAGGTGTCCGCTACAATTCCAGACAACGTGGAGATTCCAATCCGGTACTGGAAGTGCAGTGACGAGAGGGTCTCTCCAGTAGCCAGGAATCTGTGACACAAAGAAAACAACAAAAATTAATATTTGTGTTTATGTAATTTTTTTACACACGTTACATTAAAAAAAAAAAATAAAATTCTGCAGCCTTTGTTTCAATACATGCCATCCAAAAATTAACGCAGCTTGTAGTTACCGACATGGCAGAACTGTAATTCTATACACGCTGTCTCTGTATAGATTTGACTGCCATACAAACAGCAGATCTACAATACGATTTGATAAGTGGACAGCTCTATAAGGTGTATGTATGGAAAGATGAAAATCTCTGTCTATCTTTTTACGGAGTCACACACATATAGCATGTATTTGTCCGTGATACCAGCCCGTACACGGTAGTGTGTGAGGAGCGTACACCTCTATACGGTGTGTGAAAAAATGAACGCTCGCTAACTGTGCAGAAAAAAGGAATAAAAGTATTTTTGCTTTGAAAAAAGCAGTCTGCACAGGAGTGTGCACACAGCAATGCAGCTATCAGGGAGCCTTATAAGGCAGCCTAATAACCACCAGAGCTGCTGCACACAAAAATATCCTCCCCTGTCACTGCACACTAACTGTTGTGTTGTACAGTGAAAATCGCTATCAGCAGAAGCACAGTTTTTTTTTTCCTGCCTAAACACTCTCCCTATTGAGAATCAGCAGCAGCAACCTCTCCCTATGCTAAGATCGGCAGAAGTAAGATGGCGGTCGGCGGTCACGGCCTTTTATAGCCACTGTGATGCCACACAAAGCCAGCCAATCACTGCAATGCCCTTCTATAAGATGGTGATGGCCGCTGCCTATGTCATCGCATTGCCCACAGTGTGCGTCCTTGATCATTGGCTGAGAAAAGGTGCTGGAAGCATTATGGGAAACGCGACTTTGGAGCTTGAGTCGGTGACCGCATGGCCGACCTCACACTGTGGTCGTGTTTCGATTGGCGAATCCCGACTTTAGCGAAAGTCGGCGACTTTTGAATTTGACCGACCCGTTTCGGTCAACTCTAGTCACTTGCTGACCCGAAGATCTGCAGCAGCTGATATCTCCATTAAGATCTATATGCCATACTAATAGATCTATCAGGTTAGTATAATCTGAATGTATCAATTTTTTATCCATCGGATAAGACCCTATGTGCGCTGCTCTCTCCTACAGTTTCTTCCTTGTCTTTGAAGTCAGAAACAATACACATAAAGTTCAAAGTTGCACGTTTTGGGCTCCTTCTGATAAATGGTTGTATCATGGGCATGGAGGTTCAGACAGGAGACATCCCAAATATGTGGCTGAGATGTGATGTGAACATAACCAAAATATAAAATGATGTGATGGAAATGTGGAAACAAAATAACTGCAAATTAATGTTTCTACATTGACGTCAGGATAACTCGATGATAGATCTAGAAATTAATTTTAATTTGCACTCAAGGGTAAATTTCCAATTTACTTTAAAATTTGAAGCTAAATCAGTTTTGGAATCCATTAAAAGCTCACATTTTTCAAAGTTGAACTTTATATGTGACCTAGCAAATGAATTATCAAAACTTCTCACCAATTGTCTATTAATAGTATTCATAAAATAGAAGTACCTGCTCAGACATAATGCCGAGCAGCTGTGTGGACAGGATATAAGAAAAATGCTGAACAGTTTGTTCTTAACTAAAATTTGTCAAAAACAATATTTATTTCTATCGCCTAACTGTACTTTATTGGTAAATGCATTTTAGATTGAAAACAGTTGTCACAAGACCAGCTTCAAAAACATACAGCAGTGAGTTGCTATAGCCAGGGGAACTGCATGGTGCCATCAGATGTAGTATTTCATGCCTGCCAATCTTCTGAATATGAGTCACCATGTAATATATGAAAGGGCCATATCAGCCAGAACACCACCATGGCATGCAATACATAGCAAGGGACAAAAGTATAACTAAACTTCTGATTGGTGGCGTGTCAGCAACAGGGTTATTGTAGGTTGGTGACAATCCTTAAGAGGTGAGTTTTCTGGTTGTGATTGAAGGATTCCAAGGTCCAGGAGAGTCTGATCATTTAGGGTAATAAATTCCAGAATACGGAGGAGGCACAGGAGAAATCTTGGAGATGGTTGTGTGAGGAGCAGAAAAAAGCAGGAGAGCAAAGGAGATTATGTGTCAAGAAATATTGTTATTATAGGTAGGAGATGTCGGAGTAGACCGGTTATGGACAGTTTTGTAAGTCATTGGTGGTAGTTATATGGACATTTGCGCTCCTAGCATAGATTCTGTCTTCACAGTTGATTTGAATTAAAATGAAGAAATGTATTTAGAACAAAAGTTACAATTAAAAAGAGATATATAAAGATAAGAGATTATAGATAAAAAAGAAAGAAATCTTACCTATTACATGTTAAGGCTCACAAGGTGAGGTGGATCCTCTAAACCCCTGGTCCGGGTTGGCACACGAACCCCGGACTTGGACAACGAGGACTGTAAAGGATTATCAGGAATCCGATATTGCAGTTGATCCCAGCAGGAACAAATTCAAGGACAGACACAAAACATAAACAGCACAAATGGTGGAGCACACCAAACATAGATCTAGGAGTCTTAGAAACTCAATCCCAAGATGAAAGTGTGTGTCAATGGGCTTTCAGATAGGTCATTGATCCATGCTGGGCAACTTGCTAAACTCGACGTGGACCAAAAGAGAGGGCAGTGGCCCCAGGGGAAGGAAGCCATGGAGTCTCTACACAATTCCAAACCAAAGAATGCTGAACATCAACAATAGTAAAACAATGCCTAAGCAAAATATAAATAATCATTAGGTTTCAAGGACTGCTTTCATCGGAGTTTCAAAGACGTCAAGATGTCTGGTTTCTGCCAGTTCATCTTATCTAGAATGCTTTATCCTACAGAACATTCCAATGAAGTTTGCCGGTCTAACTTTGGTTTATTTAATATAATTTTATAAAGCTGGTATATAGCTGGCAAATAATAAGTAGCATATTATACAGTGGCTTGTGAAAGTATTCACCCTCCTTGGCATTTTTTTTTGTGGCTTGCTACATCACAACCTGGAATTTCAGTTTTTTTGGATGGTTTACATCAGTTCATGTAAAAAAACATGCCTAAAACTGTGAACATTTGGCTTTCTTTTTTTGTGACGCAAACAACAAACAAGACAAAATAACTGAAAATTTCAGTGTGCATAACTATTCACCCTTCTAAGTACCTTGTAGAGCCTCCTTTTGCAGCTATTATAGCTGCCAGTCGCTTTGAATAAATCTCAATGAGCTTTCCACATCTTGCCACTGGGAATTTTGCCTATTCCTTCTCCAGCTTATTCAAGTTAAATCACTTCCTCTGTTGAACCGTAATATTCAAGTGTAAACTATTAATTGGCTTAAGGTCTGTGCTTTGACTAGGCCACTCCAAAATATTTACATGTTTCCTCTTAAACCACTCCAGTGTCGTTTTAGCAGTATGCTTTGGGTCATTGTCGTGTTGGAAGGTGAACCTCATTCCCAGTCTCAAATCACTGACAGACTGAAACAGGTTTTGCTCAAGAATATCCCTGTATTTTGCACCATCCATCTTCCCCTCGACTCAGATAATTTTCCCTGTTCCTGTTGTCGAAAAACATCCCCACAGCATGATGCTGCCACCTCCATTTTTCACTGTGGGTATGGCGTTCGTGACGTGATTAGCTGTGTTATTTTGGCACCAGATAGAGCATTTACCTTGGTGGCCAAAAAGTTAAATTTTTGTCTTATCTGACCACAACACTTTAATACATTTGGAGAGTTTCCCACATGTCTTTTGGCAAACTCAAAATGATACTTACTATTTTTGTGTGTTAGTAAAGGCTGGCTTCTGCCCACTCTTCCGTAAAGGCCACCTCTATGGCCACCTCTATATAGTGTACGGCTTATTGTCGTCCTATGGACAGAATTCTGCAGCTCCTTCAGGGTTACCTTTGGTCTCTTTCCTGCCTCTCTGATTAATGCCCTCAATGCCGGGGCTGAGAGTTTTGGTGGGCAGCCCTCTCTTGGCAGGTTTGTTGTGGTACCATATTGTTTCCATTTGATGATAATAGATTTGATGGTGCTCTGGGGGATCATCAGAGATTGGGATTTTTTTTTCATAACCCAACCCTGACTTGTACTCCTCAACAACTTTGTCTCTAACTTGTTTGGAGATCTCCTTGGTCTACATGGTGTTGGGTTAGTGTTGCCTCTTGTTAATGGTGTTGCAGCCTCTGTGGCCTTTCAGAAAAGGAAAAGAGCATATACTGACAGACGTGACACTTAGATCGCACACACTGGAACGTCCTGTCACTAAGCATGTGACTTATGAAGGTAATTGCTTGTGTAGGAAGATGGATCGGGCTAGTAGTATCTCTCTCATGTCAGGGCCAGAACTGTTGGGACTGTCACCATTGTTGCCGGGCGTAGCACATTTTGACTGGAAGAGACCGTTGCACCTGACTGTAGGGGGTGGGTCTGAGATAAAAGGGACGGGGTGCGCCAGAACGGGGCGTGCCAGAATGTGGCCTTTGACAGGAAGACAGCGTGAATTACAGGAGAAGGTTGACTCCCTCTCCGCAAACCGACGTCAAAGAGCAGGCCCGCTTTGCACTCTCCTATCCCCCGCACATACATTCATTCATTTCTCAAGCTGGTGTTATAAAGTATTGTAATTTACTGAGATAATTAATTTTGGGTTTTCATTGGCTGTAAGCCATAATCATCAACATTAACAGAAATAAACACGTGAAATAGATCACTCTGTAATGACTCTATATAATATATTAGCTTCACTATTTGTATTGAAGAACTGAAATAAATTAACTTCTTGATATTCTAATTTTGTGAGATGCACCTGTAAGTACAGCATTCATCCCCAACAACACACACCACCCTGCGCTGCTGGAAAAAAAAATTATCTGCTTACCTAGTATATACTGTATAAGTACTGTACTCTGTATCTCTGTGCTAATGTAACCTGCACAGCTGCAATAACCTACAGAATCAACAGGCAACCACTTATGGGCTGTGACCACAAAGAAAATGCAGATTTATAGGCAAAATCAGACACTGATTAACAAAATAAGGCAGAAAATGTCTAGTTGCTATCCGCAAAATTAAATTGATCCTGCGGGCATAGCGTGAGAACTCTTCTGCCAGATTGCTTTCTGATCAGCGATGTGTGCATGGGATGTATCTATAGTATTATTAATGACATTATAAAGAGCATGTGTAGTATTTCTGTGATGAAAACAGCGTGTCACCTAACTCATTGGGTACACAGACTCGGACTGGCCCATAGAAAACAGGTGAAACCTCCGATGGGCCACAGTGCACGAGTTGGCATCCCACCTGAGCAGTGCTTGGCGCAGTACACATAATGCATTATTTACAAGCTAAAGCAGCATCTCATCAATCATTTAACACCCTACCCAGTTTATTTTATAGAATAGGCGAGTTTTTGAATGAAGATCAGTTAATTTTACATGTAGGTAAGCAGTGACCCCCCAGGATCAATGCTACTTTTGGGCCCCTGTCACCCCAGTCTGACACTGCGTGTACTTGATTATGCAATACGCAACAGTACATTCATCTATAGCACTACTATTACGTTGACACCTGATGTTAGAACACAACGCAAAGGCAAAATCAGCAGCATGAAATAGCCGGCTAACTGTAAACTAGTGTCTTTTACATGACATTACCAATTACCTCTGGCACCCCAAATCTGCCAAAAACTTCAGACAGTAACTTCATGCACTCGCTTGTGATGAACAGCTGACATGTGCCTGCAATAGGCGTGAGTGGAATTGCCGTCCGCCCGCGCCTATTAACTAGTTAAATCTGACAGCGGGCCTTTAAATAGAACTTCCGACCACCGGGCTGGAAATGAGCTCATCACCGACCGCGTCACGTGATCGGGGGTCGGCGAAGCGTTGCCTGGACAATCACAGGTCTCGTAGAGACCTCTATGGTTGTTCCAGGCAGATGGCTTTGAGCGCCGCCCGGTGGTCGGCGCTCAAAGCACAGCAGTAAATCTGCTACATATGGGCGATCTGCTCATCGCCCATATGTAGCAGAGCCGATCGGGTTGTGCATGCTTCTAGCCTGCTATGGAGGCTATTGAAGCATGCCAAAAGTTAAAAAAAAAAATGTTTAAAAATAAAAAAAAGTTCAAATCACCCCCCTTTCGCCCAAATCAAAATAAAACAATAAAAAAAATCCCACATACACATATTAGGTATCACCGCGTTCAGAATCGCCCGATCTATCAATAAAAAAAACATTAACCCGATCGCTAAACGGTGTAGCGAGAGAAACATTCAAAACGCCAGAATTATGTTTCTTTGGTCGCCACGACATTGCATTAAAATGCAATAACGGGCGATCAAAACAACTTATTTGCACAAACGTGGTATCATTATAAACGTCAGCCCGGCACGCAAAAAATAAGCCATCACCCAACCCGAGATCACAAAAAATGGAGACGCTACGGGTCTCAGAAAATTGTGCAATTTTTTTTTTTTTTAGCAAACTTTGGAATTTTTTTCACCACTTAGATAAAAAAGGAAATAGCCATGTTTGGTGTCTATGAACTCATAATGACCTGGAGAATCATAATGGCAGGTTAGATTTAGCATCTAGTGAACTTAGCAAAAAAAGCCAAGCAAAAAACAAGTGTGGGATTGCACTTTTTTTGCAATTTCTCGGCACTTGGAATTTTTTCCCGTTTTCAAGTACACAACCTGGTAAAACCAATGGTGTCGTTCAAATGTAAAACTCGTCCTGCAAAAAATAAGCCCTCACATGGCCATATTGAAGGAAAAATATAAAAGTTATGGCTCTGGAAAGAAGGGGAGCGAAAAACGAAAATGAAAAATCGAAAAAAGCTCTGGGAGTGAAGGGGTTAAAAAATTTTTTTGTGACTTTTGGCATTTTCACACCAGTTTTACGCACTTCTGCCAAAATGCCTAAAGCTGGGGAGGGACTGGGGCGGAACGTGGGAGTGACTCTAACTCGTCTACCTCATAGCTTATTAGACGACACTATGGTTTTCGAATTCAAAGATGGAAAGGATTTAAAAAAAAGGTCAAATTTGCACGTTTTGGGCTCATTTCTGATAAATGAAGTCTATGACTCTGTCATGGGCATGTCCAAATCCTTTCTTTTGGAGAGTCATACAAGAGGGATTCAAATGTGTGGCTGAGATGTGATGTGAATATAGCCAAAAATATAAAATGATGTACTGGAAATAGTGAAACTTTCCGTGTGAAGACGGAATAACTGCAGCTTAATGTTTCCATGCTGATGTTGGAGTAACTCGATGAAACATCTAGAAATTAATTTTGATTTGAGTTTTAGGGTAAATTTCCAATTTATTTTATGATTTGAAGCTAAATCACTTTTGGAATCTATTAAAAGCTCACATTTTCCAAAGGTGAACTTTATATGTGACCTAGCAAATGAATTGTCAAAATTTCTCATCAATTGTCTATTCATCATAACAGAAAATAGAAGTACCCGCTCAGACATAATGCCAAGCAGCTCAATGGGCAGGATATAAGAAAAATGCTGAACAGTCTGTTCTTAACCTTAATTTGTCAAAAAAATATTTATTTCTATTTGCTGACTTACTGTACTTTACTGATAAATGCATTTTAGATTGAAAACAGTTGTCACAAGACCAACGTCCAAAACATACAGCAGTGAGTTGCTATAGCCAGGGGAACTGCATGGTGCCATCAGATGTAGTATTACATGCCTGCCAATCTTCTGAATATGAGTCACCATGTAATATATGAAAGGGCCAGATCTGCCAGAACAAGAGCTGTTATTTGTTCTCAGCATGCCACCATGACATGCAACACATTGGAAGCAACAAAAGTATAACTAAACTTCTGATTGGTGGTGTGGCAGCAACAGGGTTATTGTAGATTGATGGCAGTATTGAAGAGATTGGTTTTTAGGTTGTGTTTGAGGGATTCCAAGGTCCAGGAGAGTCTGACCGTTTAGTTTAATAAATTCCAGAATACAGAAGAGGAACTGGAGAAATCTTGGAGATGGTTGGGTGAGGAGCAGAAAAGGAGAGGAAAGAAAGAGATTACATGTCCCAAAATATTGGTGGATAAGGTAGGAGATGTTGGAGTGGACAGCTTATGGACCGTCTTGTAAGTCACTGTTAGTAGTGACATGGTCATTTCACTCCTAGTTTATATTCTGTCTTCAGATGTTATTTGACTTGAAAAAAATAAATCTACGGTATTTGGAATAAAAGTTGCAATTAAAAAGAGATGAATAAAGATAAGAGATGACAGAACATAGGCATGCATAGAGATATGGAGATCCCTATGATTTGTGAGACATGTCAAGGCTCACCAGGTGAGGTGGATCCCTAAGCTCCAGGTCTGGGTGGGTGCTCAATGCAGGGAAGCAGGAATGCTTGAAGGCATTGTGGACTGTAAAGAATTGCCAGGAAGACATGATCAGGGCGGCAGATGCGGTTGAAAGCAGCAGGAATTAATGCAAACACAAACACAAAGCATAAACAGCACAAATGGTGGAGCACACCAAACATAGATCTAGGAGATAAAAATCGGTCTAGAGACATGATGACAATGATCTTGCAAAACCCAATGTGGACTACAACAGAGGGCAGCGGACCTAAGGGAAGGGTGCGGAGCCCGGGATACCCGGCACTGTTATGTAACACTGCAAAAGTATATAGTATTTAAGTCAAAATTCTATCTCACAGCCATAGAGTCTCTGCACAAGTCCAAACCAAAGAATGTTGCACATCAACAATAGCAAAACAATATATCAGCAAAATATAAATAATCATTAGCTTTCAAGGACCGCTTTCATCTGAGTTTCAAAGATGTCAATATGTCTAGTTTCAACTTATCTAGAAAACTTCATGCTACAGAACATTCGAGCAATGTCTGCAGGTCTAACTTTGGGTTCTTTGATATGATTTTATAAAGCTGGTATATAGCTGGCAAATAACACGTAACATCTTATATTTTCCAATATAGGACTAAGATAAAAACAAAAATTGCAACAAATAGTTTGAGGAATGAACCGAAGAACTCACTCAACCAAGTTTTTATGGAGCCCATCCATGAGAACAGATCCATTTTCCACGTGTTGAATTTTAACGCTTGGAACTCTTATTTTCTTGAGATTCCCTGACACAAGGTTAGAGCTATCAGAGAATAGAGATGTAAGTACAGCATTCACACAATACCCTGCACTGTTAGTTAGAAAAAAAAATCTGCTTACCTAGTATATATAAGTACTCTGTATATCCATGTTAATTAGAGATGAGCGAGCGCTAAAATGCTCGGATGCTTGTTACTCGATCTAAGCAATTCCTAATACTCGCATGCTCGTTTCGAGTAACAAGTATCATGGGAGCCAGCAGGAAATCCGAGCATTTTTACGACAGACCCTATAAGGAGGTCTGGGGTGCAGTGAAAATGTTGAAATGGATGGAAAAAGTGCTGAATGGAAGGATAACAGCGTGGGGAAGACATCTGAAAGCATCTCTGACTTCCAAATCGCTGCTGAGAACAATGGTGTCACACTTTTACTTCACTTTAAGGACTGACAATAAAACATTTAAAATCAATGAAGAAATTGGAGTTTACAGGAAAAAAAATGTCAAGAAAATTTTTTTTCCTGTATAATGACTTGTACTATATAAGGCAAATTTTTCTTAAAAGATTTAAAAAATATATAGTTTAAGTAAACCAAAATTGAATTTTTTATTAAAAAACTGTAAATTTCAGTGTAAATTTATGAAGGAAGCAAGTGCCAAAAATTAGGGGCTGAGATACATCCTGTATTACACATAAATGAGGGTCTTATGCACATTCTGTTCAAATTGTCATGTATTGGTACTCCTAGACTCATAAAGGCTATGCAGTAAGTGGCTATCCTGTCAAAAATTACAAACAGGGTCATCCATACAACCTTGAAGGGACAACTGTAGTGCCTCATTCAAATATTGTGAGCAAAGCCTGTCAATAATTACAGGCAAGATCATCCGTACACCTTTGAAGGCACCAACTGAAATGCCTCACAAAATAAATGAAGGACGTGTAGTTGTGGTACTACTACACTCATAACAAGCCTAAACGGCAACATTTTCAAAGCAAGCAACCTGGAAATTTGCCCGCTTAACCTTTGGCCCTGTGGGTAGGTGGCTGAAAACTTTTTATTTTGTTCCAAGGTTGGGAAGGGACAGCTGAACGCTGTGCTGGGACGTTTTGGAAGTGACTGATGATGGTGCATCAGAATGTGCAAGGACAGATGCAGGGCGGGAGGCACCTGCGTCAGTGTCATTAACAGGGGACAGGAAAGCACCTAGGACAGTGGAAGAGGCAATGGTGTCACCCACTGGCAGTGATGGCATCAGTTGTGGACCCAGGCATTTGGCCCACCGAGTCGGGTGCTTAGATGACATGTAAAAACCAAAGACAGAAACATAATGATTAAATACCCTGCAGTAAATAAATAAATAGCATAGTGCATGAAGACAATATATGGTACTTAGTTAACATGTTTCTTGAGCCTCTGATGGTGAGGTTAGACTTGGCGCCCGATGAACGCCAGGTACCACTCCAGGGCAGACCAACGGTCGCGCAGCAGCTGGACTCGGAGAACAGACTGGATGAAGCAGTTGGCAGAGCTTGAATCAGAGTGCAGCAGACAGATTTGGTGTCAGAGACAGAGTTTGTGTCAGAGTGCAGCAGGCAGGATTTGCTTCAGAGTGCAGCAAGCAGGATTTGCTTCACAGTGCAGCAAGTAGGATTTGCACTTGGAGTACAACAGGCAGGATTTGTATTTACAGTACAGCAGGCAGAACCTATACTGGTATACAACCTTACACAACAAAGATCGAAACAGGAAGGTTGCTCAGGCCGCTCCCCAGTCAGGAGGAAGCAATATATACATAATGCTTCAAAACTATTGGCTGGGGAGGAAATAGCAAGTGCACATGCTGGCCCTTTAAGAGGGTGGTAGTGCGTGTGTGCCCTTAGAACATGGCCAGAGGCCCGGCTGGAAGTGCTGCTGGGAACATGCAGAGCATGAGGGGGAGAGGGACCAACTGCAGTGCAGATGAGTGAATTGACAAGCCGATAAGCCGGCGTGGTGCTAACCCATCCCAGCATCATGCACAAGAAACCTTCCCATAGCACCGTTTTCTGTGGTTTCAAGTAGAGGGTCAGCAACCACAAATCTGGGCAAGTGCCAAGATCCACGGCACTTGGGGTTCACCCTCTGGAATTTGTGACATCCACAGTTCATACATGGTGGATGTGCACTATGCATGTATGGATCTGAGGTGGCTCCATATGTGAGCAGGTTGTGGGATGCAGGGACAGACAGAAGGCAGAGCTAGAGTTAATAACTTTACTTTAACAGGGGAATACTCCATGCAGGGAGGCAAATGGTTAACAGGGGACATAATCAGTTCAAAGTGTAAATTGTATGCAGAGTTAAAGAACAGCAGAGAAGGTATTGACAGTTCTTGTTGGGTCAACTTATCCTGTCTGACGTTTCTCAGGCTGGGATGAATCACAGAGTAGGTGACGATGCCAACAACGGCTGGCGCGGCACTTGTATGATTGGGGTCCTGAAGATAACGAGGATCCGTCTTCTGGCGGCAGCGTTTGGTCACCGGTACCTTCCGCTGAGTCCCTAGTCCATATACTGATGTAGTCGGGGGAGTGCAGGACACCACACTGTCTGCGCCAACCATGGTCCAGCGGATATACACTGGGGAATCAGATGATGGTCCTGCACTCTTAGGCGGCACGAGCATAGCACTCACGGGCCCGGAGCATTTTGCACCTCGCTTCGTGGCGACCAATGTCTCTCCTCACAGTCTCTGCCAGCAGCGGCCGAGATGCTCGGGTGCGGGCCTTTGCTGTATGGATGCTCCAAGGCCGAATCACTCACTGGTCCCTGCTGCGCGCTGTCTGTTCCCGCCAAGTCTGCCTGTTTCCGCGCACGCTGAAGCTGTACACACTTAACCACGTCCCCTGCTTCTGCATGCAAGGATTGGTCCGGTCTCTTAAGTTTCCCCTGGACAACAGAGGAGGCAGCCCCAACAGTTCCGGAACCGGCACAGAACAGGTACCCTCGGCACGGTCCTTCTTCTTATACATACAGTGCGGGTGTCTTCTGTGTTATACCATAGTCTAACTACTCCAGTCACTGTAGATAAACCTTTTAGACACTCTGATAAATTGTGACAGTGGCATTTAAGAGAGTGGAAATGAGGGTAGGTGTCTCTTATGATGCCCATCAGTCAACTACAACATGGCAGACAAGAACCTAGTAAAGGTCTCTGTCTCTGGTATGTTAGTACATTTACATATTTGGTATCGCCACATACATAACTGTCCAAAATAATAAAATATGATATTAATCCTATATAGTAAACAACAAATTGAAAAAAAATGGCAAAATTGTTTTTTTATGCTTTGCATTCCCAAAAATGTAATAAAAAGAGATTATGCGGACACTGAAAAGATACTAATAAAAACTACAGTAAAGCAATGACATGACTAGGCAAGGTGATAAAATCAAGAAAGCGAACACAGGGACTCTGTTACCCAAGCTCCACATAAACCTGGAGCCAGCTCTGATGGGGAGGCTTTTGTGTCTTCAGAGATTTGCCACTTCTTCAATGGTCCGGTATGTTTGCCCTCTTTCCAGGAGCCAGCGAGAAGTTCTCGCTAGTCGCCAAGCATGAGCAACATGCCTGGAAGATTTTTGCTGTAAAAGAATATGTGCATTGTGCACTCAGAGTTTTTGGAGGAAACAGAGTGGACACTCTCTAAATTCTCCTCAAAAACTTAAAACCTTAGAGGTTCAGCTCAGCTTCTGCTTTGAAAGCATAAAGCCTACATGTGGATGTGGCGCCCCTGAGGGTTCAGTCGCCACAGAGGTACTGCGCCTCAGCCAGAGGTGTGGTATCCCACTATCAAGGTAAGGTGGAGGCACCTGACCGCACTCTTACATCTGCAACCAACTCACACTCTAGAGTAGCAGGACACCTTAGATAACCCCTGCTGGGTTATAAAGGGTGTTGGGAGGTGGGTGGAGCTTGAGGTTCAGTACGGAAGAATAGAGAGGAAGTGAGGACAGTCTTCCCTTAGGGGAAGAGGTGGAAGGACGTATGTGGAGCAGCTCCCCTTTAATTGGACGCCCAGGGCCGCGGGCGCTCCATGGACATATCCTAAAAAGGAAGAGGGACAGAAAACTTGAGATCTCTGATTTGGCAGTACATACAGCACCAATATTTAGCTGCGGCTGCCTGTGAGGTTGTTCACACATTGCATTTTGCCACAGAGAAAAAAACGCAGCAGTTTATAGTACCAGCAAAGTGATTGAGATTTCTGAAATCTCCTGCACGCGCTGCTTATTCTTTCCTTGCGGTTTTGAACCATCAAAGTATTTTTTTGAATCTGCAGTATGTCAATTCTTTCAGCGTTTTTCAGTCATGCAAATGAACGGGAAAAAAAACAAGCAAAAATGCATAAAAAATATGCGTATTTTACGTCGCGTTTTTCCTACTAACGCTAGAGCATTTGCAACCGATTTTTCAGTAGCAAAAGTCAAACTTGTGCACGTAACCTAAATCTTGATTAGAACTTTTGTTCCTGTAACTGATTTATGAGAAGTGATTTCCATTATCAAAGGTTTTTTTTTTTTAAATACCTATTAGTATTCAGAAAGAACAGCTCTACAAAATTTATATTATTTTCTATCTAATTATTGTTTCAGCACAATGACTCTGTAATTAACCAATCACTTTATTTTAATTACATAGGGTGCAGCTAAAATACCCATACAAGTTTTTTTGGAATATTCCATAGAACGGTTTGCTTAGTGAGTTTTGGAAAAGAAGTGAAATCCTTGAAGCAAAGCGAGCGCGCAGTATTGTGGAATAATAACAGAGGTGTTACTGAGCACAGCGGCAGTGCACATTTCTGGAAGGAAACAATGTCATGTAATTATTTCTTAAGAGTCCAGCTCTGCCAGAACTCTCGGCTGATGAAGCCGCAAGTTATTATGGAATTATCTGGGCCACATACCAATGCGCCAGAGTTTATTCAAATGGAAATTGTGTTCTCTATGAATACAAATGTTAAAAGGGAGGTAAACTAAGACTATGAACATAGGATTCCCTCCAGAACACAACTTCTATGCTTATACAATGAGATTTTGATTAGTATAAAGGCATATAATTAGTATTTTATAGGGTTTTAAAGAATCTAATATTTCTTCATCCAAATTCTACTGTTCTATTGTTTTTTTTGGAATCATGTTTTTAACATAGCGGACTTAATGGACTATGTAGCATATACCCACACATTTCAGTCTCTGCCTCATCCCATTCTTCTTTTGCTGCACTTAGAAGCCTTAGAAGTATGAAACAATATGAGCCAGTGCTCTAGGAATAGGAAATATAAGAAAAGACCCTTTATGCTACAAGCAGGTAACATTTTAACCCCTTCTGAACTAGGACATAAATACACCATCGTACAGTGTTGGAGCTGTGGTCACACCATCACCAGACGTTGCCCACTCACAGCTGTTTAGCCCCTTAGAGGGATTATCACACAATTTTTTTTAACTCCCTGTAACCTAATAACTTATCTACAGTAACTCATCCATGCCTTCGAGTACTCACTGGCTAATTTGTTACTCCTTATTCTGGCCCTAGCTCCTCCATAAGGCCTCATTCACATGTCAGTATTTTTGATCAGTATTTCATCAGTATTTGTATGCCAAGACCAGGAGTGTCTCCAAAACAGAGAACAAGTGTCAGTCTTTCAGTTATAGTTTTTTCTGTAAGTTCCACTCCTGGTTTTGGCATACAAACACTGATGCAAAAATACTGACGTGTGAATGAGGCCTCATTGTGTATAATATCTTTCCTCAGTGTGAATTGCTTCAGTGCTACCTGTGACATCCGAGTCATTGCCTGTCCCCTCTACTCCTGTATCGCCCATCGGCCAATGCAGAGTGACTGTTAAGTAACCCTGCTTTATTCCTGGGACTTGTCGCTCTGGCCAGTCCAGAAGTTATAGGCTTAACTTCTGTTAGGTTGAGTTTCTTCCTGCTGTCAGCATTGGGTAGGGTTGCTCACTATTTAAACTCCTGAGAATCAGTTCCCACTGCCGGTCAATTGTTGTGCTTACCTGGCCTATGGGTACCGTTACACTTATCGATGCACCAGCGATCCCAACAATGATATGGATCGCTGGTGCATCGCTAAGTGGTCGCTAGTGAGCTGCCACACAGGCAGATCTCACCAGCGACATCGCTGGGGTCGGGGGTCGCTACTTACCTGTCAGACGCGGCGATCCTGACGTCCTCCCACCCGTGTCCACGCGTCGCTCGTCGGCG
Source organism: Dendrobates tinctorius (assembly GCF_039654945.1). Lineage (NCBI taxonomy): Eukaryota > Metazoa > Chordata > Amphibia > Anura > Dendrobatidae > Dendrobates > Dendrobates tinctorius. Next base: position 17,732,438 of record NW_027361689.1, on the reverse strand, counting down.
CCACAGGAAGCCCAGCAGGAAGCGCCCGACGAGAAATGATCCAGGACCTTCTCGCGCAACCAGCGATAATCAGTGGGGGAGCCGGTCGGAGGTAAGTATCACATGTAGCGATATCGCTAGCAATATCGCTGCTTTGTCACAAAATCGGTGACTTTACAGCGATATTGCTAGCGATATCGCAGTGTGTAACGGGGGCTTATATCTTTGTATTGTGCCTCTGTTGTTTCATGCTGATTTATCCCATTCTCTGACCTTGGCTCGTTTATTGAGGTGACAATTTTGTACTTCATGGTTCTAACCCAGCTACCTGACTATTATTCTTGCCAGCTTACACCACTGAACATCAGCTGATTCCAATGTCTAGTTTAGATTGTGTTAGTCCAGATAGGTCCAGAGATAAAGGGTGAAGGCCAGGGCAACCCTTTGGTATCTGGAAAACAGAGTAGCTAACTCCAAGGCTGGTTGTAATGGTCACTTTTGAGCTGTCAGGTGACCACGAATAGTGGCATTGTGATATGTGACTACTGATTGATGTTCCCATTAAACAATAATATTCAAGTCCTACCTGCAGTCTGCACAAACTGTCCCCACCTCAACAGCTTCTGTTAGCACTAGGGACTAACTGTCTGGCAACTCAGCTTTCCTGGGGTCCGCCACCATTTCCTCTTGCTTTTCCCTGACTGGCCTCTTACTCTTAGGAGAGAATGACATGCTGACTCTAATGCCTTCTCTGGGCCATAGGCCCCGGACTGTCCAAGGATCTACGCTAGACTCTCGGTGCGCCGTCCTGCTGTTTGGAAGCCTGGTACTGTTAGGACCCATCACAGCTTGTACTTGAACTGACTTTGACCCTGGCACTAACATTGTCTCAGACTCTCACTGCCATTTAGGAAATGCTTCCCTTTCTTGCTTGCTATAACACCTCCCAGTATGTGGGCTATTTCCAAACCATTTAAGTGTATCTTACCACTGTATAAATAACTATATCCCTACAGAGCTACAATGGTACACCTATTGGACAACCCTCCCCAATCCTTGGGAACGGCCTTAAGGTTAAACCTCCAGGACACCGAACAAACACAAACCGGCCATGAGGATAAAATACATTTTTGTATATAAATAACATATTATTACTTATTTATATAGCGCCATTAATTCCATGGTGCTGTACATGAGAATGGGGGTTATATACAAAGTTATAGATATCGTTAATAATAAACAAATTTACAATGACAGACTGGTACAGAGAGGAGGGGACCCTGTCCTTGCGGACTTACATTCTACGGGATAGTGGGGAAGAGACAGAAGGTCGGGGGTGCAGCAGCTCTGGTGGTGATGAGGCGGCAGCTCAGGTGGTGGTGAGGCGGCAGAATGGTCATTGCAGGCTGTAAGCTTTCCTGAAAAGATGGGTTTTCAGGTTCCGTTTTTATAATTATAGTTGCATAGAAAAGAGAAAAAAAAAAAGTAAAGAAAACTTGATTTTGAATGAGACATTTTTGAAAGCAGTGATCTTATTGGCTGCCTTGGGAGACCACTCCACATTTATCAATATTTTTTAATACAGAAGGCCTATAGTGTTCTGTACTACAAGTCCCAGACCACAGTTGTCCAGTGTTCCTGTCCTGGCTTATCTCCTGATGATCTGGGCGGACGCCAGCTTGTCGTGTCTGCGTCTTCAGCAGTTTTAAGTCTTTTTTTATGCATATAAAAGTGAAACATATGAAAAACAAAGAACATTTTCATCAAATTTAACCCACTTTCCGCGTCGTCTTCTTGGGCACTGCTCACCCTCTTACACTGTGTCTCACCAGTAGTCATGTAGCGTTGAGCACACAGCAACCCTACCCCCCGGCTTCCTGCTTTCTGAGGATCGATGCTCCCTGAAAATTGACCATTTGGGTCAGCGATATGGCTGTGCTGCTGACCTGACTGGTCACGCTCTAGCATTACCTCTACAGCATAGGAGGAGCACAGTGATCCAACCACTTACAGAGCAGCACTTGCAAGCTATATAGCAAACAGCTTGCATGTGCGTGCTCTTTGCCTAACAGAACTAAAAATCTAACGATTCTAGAGAATGTAGAGAGTATGTAATAAGCAGTAAACACAAATGCTGTATGCATTTTCAAGAGGACCTTAAATAAATGGGTTAAATTAGAAAATTATAAAGGAAAAAAAGCCTATGCACAACTTCAGAAGGTGCTCAAGTAGGGCCCCACACCATACATGAATAATAAAGAAAACTTGGCACTCAACTTCTAGAATATTTTTTGGGGTTTTTTAATGCAGTCAGAAAATATAGACGTTTCGGCCTCACTGGTCTTCATCAGTAACTATAAGTGAAAAAAATATATACAGCATATAATTGACAATGAGAATATATCAATGAAGATTACAGCAAAAACAAATAAAATGAAGTATATACAGGATTGGGCAATCTAGAATGACAAGGTAATATCTAGACATAAGGTCATGTCAGAATTGAACAGTCAGATTCGCTTAATGTGGCATGAAACTACCATTACATTACACACACAAAAAAAGAGACATACCAGACTGCAGTATAGTAGTTAATCGCATTCAGTGTGATAATAGAAGTGATACCATAGTCTAAAAAGGTAAATAAGCGGAGTTAAGGACACCAGACTAAATATACATAAATTGGAGGGCATAGTGAAAAAGATGAAAAAGGAGGCCTACCACTTTAAATGTGCCTGGTCATGCACTCGGCGCTGGGCGTGGAGCCTGAATCAAATAGTACCTAGTGAAGGAAATAACTAGCTATAAAAATTGGTCCAAAGCAATGAAAGTACAGATTCCGGTATGAAAGGCGTTACAGGCTCCCCTGGGTGGGTGGGGGTGCCATGCAGACATCAGCGACCCAGAATCCACTGTGGGTCAGCTGTGAGTGAACATGTGGGGAGCTCTGTATAAGTGAGGAAGGGGCGGGACTAACAATTTGCTAGGACCAATGGCAGTCAGTAGGAAGTGAGGGCAGTGAGAGCGTGTGTTCCTCATGCGTTCCAGCTGCCATATTGGAGCCCAATAATGAATAAGAGGAGGATTTCCTGTATTCAAAGTGAGGTCTGGGAGGCAGAATGTGTTCCAGCGGCCATCTTAGAAGTGCAGAAGTATTCTGAGGCTCATTACCGCGATCCATTAGAGTAGGATAGGTGGTGGCTACTACTCACTATTCAGTGTGGAGAATGGTGATAAATGAAGAGGAGAGTCAGAGGACCAGGATCCAGACGGAACAGATAGTCAATATAGGCGGCTCTGAAAAATGATAAGAGACAATTAGTAATCGGCATGCAATAGAGTAAAACCAGGAAAATATGCAAAATCAGGAAAATATATGGAAAGCAGGTAATTGATTAACAGTATGCATTAGACAAATGCTAGTAAATCATAATCGCGGTTTAATCCGCGTGGTGTTAATGTGCCCAACGTGTGAATCCAATGCGCTTCACGCATTTTGAGGGTTTTTATGCGGTCACCCCCTCTCCTAGGTGGTGCTACCTGTTCAATTACCTGGAAACGAAGTTGGGAAATTCTGTGATTATGGGTAATGAAGTGATAAGGAATGGGTAACAACACGTTTCTGCATCTGATTGTGGACTTGTGCTTAGAAATTCGATCTTTCACAGGTTGGGTGGTTTCACCTACATAAGCAAGTCCACATGGACATTTGATCAAATAAACAACATGTGAGGTATCGCAGGCTGAGAAATCCCTGATTTTGAAGGTTTTGCCTGAGTGTGGGTGGTGAATTACGTTACCCTTAATAACACTACTACATTGGTTGCAGTTGAGGCATGGGAAGGTACCAGATTTTGGTTTATGTAAGAACCGTTGGGTAGATGGAGTCGAATTCCTGTGTATGTCTGCTTTAACCAATTTATCCCATAAGTTGGCCGCCCTTTTAAAACAAGGGAGAAAAGGTTGGTTAAATTCGGCAATATTTGGGTGCGCCTCTTTGAGTAAATGCCAATGTTGACGGATGGAACGGTGTAGTTTGTATGCAAAGGGGTGATACGTATGTACAAATGGTATACGTTTACAGGAAGTATTATGAGTTCTGGGAGTTTCTTGGTTGGATTTGGTCAATACATGCTCAGGATAGCCCCTCTCACTGAATTTGATATGCATTTCACTGAGACGTGTTGATTGTAAAGTTTCAGATGTTACTATCCTTTTGATCTTCTGGAATTGTGATCTAGGGATTGAATTTATGAAAGCAGGTGGATGTAGACTATTGTAGTGGAGCAGACTGTTGCGGTCGGTTTTTTTAGTGTATAGATCCGTGCTAAGATGACCATTGTCATCCTTGATGACCAATATATCCAAAAAACTGATCTGATTGAGGTCATATGTGACTGTAAAACTAAGACCGGGCCATGAGGAATTAAGTAGGGTGAGAAAATCGCTCAAGGAATCAGCTGAGCCCCCCATATGCAAAAAATATCATCAATATAACGTTTCCAGATAAGAACATTCTCTAGAAAAAGAATATTCTTGTAGATGATAGTGGCCTCAAAATCGGCCATATAGCAATTTGCATACGGGGGGCTACATTCAAGTCCATTGCTGTGCCACATTGCTGTAGAAATTTTTTTTTTTCAAACATAAAAAAACTAGAAGTGATGATTAAGGTTAAAAGGTCAATACAGAGGTTGGTATGTTCAATGGGCATGTCAGATGTTAAAAGGAGTATCCTGATAGAGTCAATACCCTCTTTATGAGGAATAGAAGTATAGAGGTCATTGACATCAAATTATACTAGGTAGGATGCCCTGGGAATAGGACCTAGATGTTTAATGGCTTCAAGAAAAGCTCCAGTGTCAAGTAAGTAAGATGGTGTCAGCTGAATCAAAGGTGTGAGGATCTTCTCAAGAAAGATGGATAGTGGTGATAAAATGGATTGTGTTGAGGCTACAATTGGTCTCCCTGGTGGTTGTTCTAAATTCTTATGAATTTAGGGTAAAATATAGAAGACCGGAACAATAGGATGGCTATTGGTTAAGAATTCACAGGTCTTGCTATCTAAAACACCCAAAAGTGAATACTTAGATAGGATATCAGATATAGCTTGGTGGACAGTGGAAGTGGGATCTCTCTGGAGTTCAGCATACACTGAGGTATCACTAAGTTGCCGATTTATTTCAAAGACATAATAGGTAGTGTCCATGACTACAATTGCTCCCCCTTTGTCAGCCGGTTTAATAGTCAGGGTCTGATCCTCCTGTAAGGAGTGTAAAGCCTGTCTATCAACTGCTGAGAGATTAGGGGGGTAATGTAGACGGCCCAGGTCAATGTCTTTACATAAACTCATAAAAAAATTATTAATGAAGCCAATAAAGGTTTCCAGGGCATGAGAGCCATGTGGTGGCCTAAAATGGCTCTTGTTTTTGAGGCCTAAGCTTGCTGCTGTCAGAAGTAGGGTATCTGAAACTGATGTGTTAGGACCACTCGGGGGGATGGGTTTTGAAAAATGGACTTTGAGTCTGAGAAAGCGATAAAATCTCCGTAGATCCATCTCAAGGTCAAAGGTCCTACAACGATAGGAGGGGCAATAAGAGAGACCTTTCTGTAAAATATTACATTCGGCAATGCCCAAGGTTTTTGATGAAATATTTACCACCTGTGGCCAGGTACCTGGGATCGTGTCATACGAGATTGATCCATGGTTCTGTCTGTGTCCATGTCCACGTCTCGTCCTCTTCTTCGGGGCAGGCGTCTTCTCGGTCCTAAAAAGTGGGAAGTCGATGGCAAGTCTCGTTTCTCTTGTTCCGAACCAGAAGAGGTGAGGTCGGTAGAAGATCTGAAGCCGGGTCTGGTAGAAGGCTGACAAGAGGCAAATTTGTTGCGCCATCGGTAAACTCTGTCCCACTCGTAATCTTCGGTGTCCGTAATGAATTTACCGTATATATTCAAGTATAAGCCGACCCGAGTATAAGCCAACCCCCCTAATTTTGCCACAAAAAACTGGGAAAACTTATTGACTCGAGTATAAGCCTAGGGTGGGAAATGCTCCATAGATTATTCCCCCATATGGTGTCCCCAGAAGCTCCATAGATTATTCCCCCATATGCTGACCCCATAAGAAGCTCCTTAGATTATTCTCCCATGTGCTGACCCCATAAGAAGCTCCTTAGATTATTCCCCCATATGCTGGCCCCATAAGAAGCTCCTTAGCATATGGGGGAATAATCTGACCCCATAAGAAGCTCCTTAGATTATTCCCCCATATGCTGACCCCATAAGAAGCTCCTTAGATTATTCCCCCATATGCTGACCCCATAAGAAGCTCCTTAGATTATTCCCCCATATGCTGACCCCATAAGAAGCTCCTTAGATTATTCCCCCTTATGCTGACCCCATAAGAAGCTCCTTAGATTATTCCCCCATGTGCTGCCGCTGCTGCTGCATGTAAAAATAAAAAAATGACATACTCACCTCTCCTTCGCTGGGTGTCAGATACTCACCTGTCCTGCGTCCATGGCTGCTCACCGCTATCTGCCACGTCATCGGTCAGTGACGTTCAGACTGCAGGGGGCGCGGTGCGCACTAATCACGTCACCGCGCCCTCTGCTGTCTGAAGTCACTGACGGATGACAGACAGCAGCAAGCAGCCATGGACGCAGGACAGGTGAGTATCGCTATACTTACCCATCCTGACGCTGTCTCTTGAGCCCCCAGCTTCTCTGCGCTCTCTCTTCCTGCGTTCAGCGGTCATGTGATTCCGCTCATTAAAACTCATGAATATGCGCATATTCATGAGTTTTAATGAGCGGTACCATGTGACCGCTGAAGGCAGGAAGAGAGAGCGCGGAGAAGCTGGGGGCTCAAGAGACAGTGTCAGGATGGTAAGTATGACCTGACACCCCCGCCCCCCCTCCCCCTCTGACCCCCCCCGGTGTATATGACTCAAATATAAGCCGAGAGGGGGACTTTCAGCCCCAAAAAATGGGCTGAAAATCTCGGCTTATATTCGAGTATATACGGTAAACCTTTTCTTTTGTTCGGACTCCCTTTTATGTTGATCGATTTTGGTTTGGATTTGAGACTTGAGAGCATTCAGTTTTTCTATGGAACTCGCTGCTGAGAGCTGAGACTATATTTTGAATCCGTTTCGTGCAGGACTGGATGGCTTTGTGCAGGTGCTCTATAGTCAGAGTGTTCAAATCAAAAGATCATTTGTTTAATATTTGTTCAAACTTGGAACAGTACTCAGATGAATCACCAAAGAGGGTGGGGCATAGCGGGACTCTAAGTCCCCTAGGAATTCTTTTTACTTTAAGGTATTCAGTTAAGGTTGCACAATGTAATTCTATATTTACGTGATGGCGCAGTTCGCGTTCCAAATCTCGTCCACGAGTTTCTTTTGGAGGTGCCTTCAGAAACTCACTAGAAACGGTAGTTTGTACAATAATATTGGAGGTTTCCTCTGCGTTATAAGAAAATGTGAGAGAGGACATGACCAGAAGAAGTGTGCTATACGTAAGGGCAATACGAGTAAAGGAAAAACAGCATATGCACAACTTCAGAAGGTGCTCAAGTAGGGCCCCACACCATACATGAATAATAAAGAAAACTTGGCACTCAACTTCTAGAATATTTTTTGGGATTTTTTAATGCAGCCAGAAAATAATAGACGTTTCGGCCTCACTGGCCTTCATCAGTAACTATAAGTGAAAAAAATATATACAGCATATAATTGACAATGAGAATATATCAATGAAAATTACCGTAAAAACAAATAAAATGAAGTATATACAGGATTGGGCAATCTAGAATGACAAGGTAATATCTAGACATATGGTCATGTCAGAATTGAACAGTCAGATACGCTTAATGTGGCATGAAACTACTAGAGTTGAGCGAAACGGGTCGAAAAATTTCAAAAGTCGCCGACTTTTGGCAAAGTCAGGTTTCATGAAACGAAACCCGACCCTAGGATGAGGTCGGCCACGAGGTCGGCGACTTACGCGCCAAAGTCGCGTTTCAAAAGTTTGTTTTGCGCTCTTTTTCAGCCAATCAGGATCCACGGACACTGTGGGCAACGTGATGACATAGGCAGGGGTCACCACCATCTTTCAGAAGGGCATGCAAGTGATTGGCTTGCTTTGGTGGGCGTCACAGGTGGTATAAAAGGGCGTGCACGCCGACCGCCATCTTACTTCTGCCGATCTCAGTATAGGGAGAGGTTGCTGCTGATTCTGTAGGGAGAGCGTTAGGCAGGGAAGAAGACAAAAAAACTGCTTCTGCTGCTAGTGATTTGGCCTGCACAACACACCAGTCACTGTGTGTGCAGTGCAAGGGGAGGCTATTTAGTGGTGTATCAGTGGTGTTGGTTGTTGGGCTGCCTTCTAAGGCTTCCTGACATTCCTGCATTGCTGTTTACCCACTGCTCCGCAAACTGCTTTTTTAACAGCAATCCCAATTTTTTTTTTTTGTCCTGCTGAGAAGAAAAAAAAACTGCTTCTGCTGCTAGCAATTTGGCCTGCACAACACACCAGTCACTGTGTGTGCAGTGCAAGGGGAGGCTATATTGTGGTGTATCAGTGGTGTTGGTTGTTGGGCTGCCTTTTAAGGCTTCCTGACAGGCTGGCATTGCTGTTTACCCACTGCTCCACAAACTGCTTTTTTAAAAGCAATCCAATCTCCCTTATCCTCTAGTCACTTTTGTCACAGCTGTGCCATCGAGCCTGTGACATAGCGCTCAGATATCAGTGGGCCTCACACAATCCAAAAGTGTCCAGTGTCCAAAAGTGTGTGCAGAGATTCAAAATCTCCCTTATCCTCTAGTCACTTTGGTCACAGCTGTGCCATCGAGCCTGTCACATAGCGCTCAGATATTCATTGGGCCTCACACAATCCAAAAGTGTCCAGTGTCCAAAAGTGTGTGCAGAGATTCAAAATCTCCCTTATCCTCTAGTCACTTTGGTCACAGCTGTGCCATCGAGCCTGTCACATAGCGCTCAGATATTCATTGGGCCTCACACAATCCAAAAGTGTCCAGTGTCCAAAAGTGTGTGCAGAGATTCAAAATCTCCCTTATCCTCTAGTCACTTTGGTCACAGCTGTGCCATCGAGCCTGTCACATAGCGCTCAGATATTCATTGGGCCTCACACAATCCAAAAGTGTCCAGTGTCCAAAAGTGTGTGCAGAGATTCAAAATCTCCCTTATCCTCTAGTCACTTTGGTCACAGCTGTGCCATCGAGCCTGTCACATAGCGCTCAGATATTCATTGGGCCTCACACAATCCAAAAGTGTCTAGTGTCCAAAAGTGTGTGCAGAGATTCAAAATCTCCCTTATCCTCTAGTCACTTTGGTCACAGCTGTGCCATCGAGCCTGTCACATAGCGCTCAGATATTCATTGGGCCTCACACAATCCAAAAGTGTCCAGTGTCTAAAAGTGTGTGCAGAGATTCAAAATCTCCCTTATCCTCTAGTCACTTTGGTCACAGCTGTGCCATCGAGCCTGTGACATATCGCTCAGATATCAGTGGGCCTCACACAATCCCAAAGTGTCCAGTGTCCAAAAGTGTGTGCAGAGATTCAAAATCTCCCTTATCCTCTAGTCACTTTGGTCACAGCTGTGCCATCGAGCCTGTCACATAGCGCTCAGATATTCATTGGGCCTCACACAATCCAAAAGTGTCCAGTGTCCAAAAGTGTGTGCAGAGATTCAAAATCTCCCTTATCCTCTAGTCACTTTGGTCACAGCTGTGCCATCGAGCCTGTGACATAGCGCTCAGATATCAGTGGGCCTCACACAATCCAAAAGTGTCCAGTGTCCAAAAGTGTGTGCAGAGACTCAAAATCTCCCTTATCCTCTAGTCACTTTGGTCACAGCTGTGCCATCGAGCCTGTGACATAGCGCTCAGATATCAGTGGGCCTCACACAATCCAAAAGTGTCCAGTGTCCAAAAGTGTGCGCAGAGATTCAAAATCTCCCTTATCCTCTAGTCACTTTGGTCACAGCTGTGCCATCGAGCCTGTCACATAGCGCTCAGATATCAGTGGGCCTCACACAATCCAAAAGTGTCCAGTGTCCACAAGTGTCTGCAGAAATTCAAAATCTCCCCTGTCCTATAGACACCTTGTACCTTGTTTTACATTACTATATAGTTTGTTGGATTTTGTCTACATTTCTACCAAAAATGAGGAAGGCTGGTGGAAGAGGCCGTGGAATTGGGCGGGGGTTGGCAGCTGGTAATGATGGTGTTGGTGGTGGATCTGATGGTAGTGGCAAGAGCAAAATAGGACCGAATGCAGGAGGTGTTGAGCCTGCGTCATCTTCTGGCTACATAAGGCCTCGAACGCTTAGTTTTCTAGGAGTTGGCAAACCGCTTTTAAAGCCAGAGCATCAGGAAAAAGTTTTGTCTTACATTGCTGACTCAGCCTCCAGCTCTATCGCCTCCTCTTCTTCAGTTGTAAAAAGTAAAAGCACTGAGTCGTCATTGGAGGCTCATGTTCATGAACCACACCTTTCCTTGTGTCCTTCACCCCAACCAAGATTGAAGGATGACGCAGGCCATACTACTGATTACTCCATGGAGCTGTTTTCACATACCATGCCTGGATTATCAAGTGAAATGGTGAATTAACCAGGCCAAGATGAATCTGACATGGAGTGCACTGATGCACAGCCGCTGATGGATGATTCTGCTGGTACATTCACTCAGAGCACTACATTGTCCTCGCAGTGTACAGAGCCAGATTCTGACCCTGATGAGACTCAAGTGCCCCTTCCCGCACACTATACCACCATACACGGTGACACAGAGGAAGGTGCGCATGACATAGAAGAGGAGGTGATGGATGACCCAGTTGTTGACCCAGATTGGCATCCATTGGGGGAAGAGGGTGCTGATTCCAATAGCTCAGATGAGGAGCATCCACAGCAGACATCGACATCGCAACAGCTGTTATCTGGCAGGCCCGTAGCACTCCAAAGACAGGTTCCAAACATCAAAAGAGTTGCTGGACAGCTTGTCCAGAGGGTCACAAGATCACAGCGTGCTAGGCCGCAAAATGTCTGCCAAAGTAGGAAGAGTGCAGTGTGGCACTTTTTTGAACAAAATCCTCATGATCAGGCCAAGGTTATCTGTAAGAAGTGCGCAAAGACCTTTAGCCGAGGGAAAAATCTGAAAAATTTGAATACCAGTTGCATGCTTAGACATTTAACCAGCATGCACTTGCAAGCGTGGACACAACACCAAACCTCAAGTGCCACATGTGCAACTGATCACAACGAAGGTAGTCAGCAACGCTACATTGTTTCCCCCACTGTAAGCCCACCGGTTAGCACAGCAGCAAATGTTGAGGTGTCGTTGCAAGGCCACAGCAGTCAGGGAATCCCACTGTTATATCAACGAAAGACTGATTCTAGGCCATCAGAAAGAACACCAACTCCATCACCATCATCAACCCTCTCTCAGTCCGCCCTGTCCACCGCTACTTCCACCATATGCAGCTCTCAAGTCCAGCTCACCCTCCCAGACACTATGAGTAGGCCAAGAAAGTACTCAGTCTCTCATCCGCGTACACTGGGTTTGAACGCCCACATTGCCACACTAATCTCGTTTGAGATGATGCCCTTTCGGTTGGTGGAAAGCACAGCTTTCCGCGAACTCATGGCCTATGCAGTACCACGCTATGACCTACCCAGTCGCCACTTCTTCTCTCGCAAAGCCATCCCAGCCCTCCACCATCATGTGAAAGACCGCATTGTCCATGCACTCAAGCAGTCAGTGAGCGGAAAGGTGCACCTCACAACTGATGCATGGTCCAGTCGGCATGGCCAGGGCCGTTACGTGTCCATCACTGTGCACTGGGTTAATGTGGTGGATGCAGGGTCCACAGGGGACAGCGGTGGTGGGACAGTGCTGCCTAGCCCACGGTATAGGAAACAGTTGGCTGTAGGCGTTCGACCCTCCTCCTCCTCCTCCTCCTCCAGAAGCGAAAGCTCGTCCACAGAGCGCAGTCGTACGAGCACTCCATCTGCAGCTGCCACTGTTGCACACGATGTGTCCCCCTATCGAGCAGCTAGTGGAAAGCGTCAGCAGGCTGTGTTGCAGATGATGTGCTTGGGCGACAGACACACCGCCGAGGTGCTGGCCGAGTACATGAAGCGACAAACTGAGTCATGGCTGGGCAGTGTACATCTTGAGGCAGGCAAGGTAGTTAGTGATAACGGCCGTAATTTTGTGGCAGCCATAGCCCTTTCAAAACTCAGCCACATACCTTGCTTGGCTCACACCTTGAACCTGGTGGTGCAGTGCTTCCTCAAAAATTATCCGGAGTTAACAGCCCTGCTCCAGAAGGTGCGAAGACTGTGCGCGCACATCCGCCGGTCGCCTGTACACTCCGTTCGTATGCAGAAGCTGCAGCGATTGCTCCACCTTCCCAACCACCGCCTCATTATCGACATTGCAACAAGGTGGAACTCCACCCTGCACATGGTGGAGCGGCTGTGCGAGCAGAGGCAGGCCATAATGCATTTGTGGGAGGATACACGGCCAGGCACTTTGAGAGCAGACATGGAGTTGACAGGTGTGCAGTGGTCGAAGCTGAAAGACCTCTGTAAAGTCCTTCAGTGTTTTGAGGAATGCACACGGCTGGTAAGCACAGACGACGCCATCCTAAGCATGAGCATCCCACTTATGCGTCTGCTCATGCAAACTTTGACGCACATTAAGGAGCAGGCGTCTGCAGCCAATGTTGATGAGGAGGAAGAGGAGGAGGGAATCCTTGATGACATTCAGCCATTGTCTGCTCAGGGACCTCTCCTGGACGAGGTGGAGGAAGAAGAGGAGGAGGAGGATGATGATGGGGATGATTACTTAGGGGAGGAGGATGCATCTCGTGGGGCAAGTGAAAATGTTGGCATGGCAAGGTCTGGTACAGGGTTTGTGCATGACTGGAGGGATGTGGATTTGCCAGAAAGTGCTCCTCCAACCAGCACTCGCAGTGCATCATTGACACCAGGAACATTGGCCCACATGTCAGATTATGCCTTGCAGATCCTAAAAAGGGACCCCCGCATTGCCAAAATGATGAACGATGACGACTACTGGTTGGCCAGCATCCTGGATCCACACTATAAAGGCAAATTACAAAACATCATGCCACAGGAGAACCTTGACCTAATATTGGCTAATAAACAAGCAACTCTGGTAAATCGATTGCTTGAGGCATTCCCAGCACACAGCAGCGGTGATGGTTCTCACACGAGCCGTACGGGCCGGGGGCAGCTTGGCAGAGGTGTTCGTGGTGCACACAGCAGAAGTGGCGTTGGAGACAGGGGTTTCATGACAATGTTGTGGACTGATTTTTCAAATACCGCTCACACAACTGGTAATACTGCATCGATGGAAAGTGACAGGAGACAGCAGTTGTCAACTATGGTTACAAACTACTTTTCCTCCCATATCGATGTTCTCCCACACAGGTCATTCCCCTTTGACTATTGGGCCGCTAAACTGGACACCTGGCCTGAATTGGCCCAATATGCCTTACAGGAGCTCGCTTGCCCAGCTGCAAGTGTGCTATCGGAAAGAGTCTTCAGTGCAGCTGGATCAATCCTGACAGAAAAAAGGACCCGTCTGTCAACCCAAAATGTGGATGATCTAACCTTCATTAAAATGAACCATGCATGGGTTTCCAAGGATTTTGTCCCACCTTCCCCTGATGACACATAGGGTGACAGAAAAATGGCTTGCTTTGGTCCACCTCTTCCTGGGACTTCACCTATTTCGCCTTTTGCATCAGCTGAATGTCCAACATCAACATATGCCACTTTCTAAAACTCCCTAACTGTGCTGCCTCCCCCCCCATGGCCGGGGTCACCACCTAGCGCACGACACCGTGCGAGTGCCGTTGCCCTGGACAGGTGGGTAGGCCGACTCTTGGGCGCGGGCACTGGCACAGGGTCCCTCATAGTGCAATCAAGTGTCTGACGGTGGTAGTGCACACCCGCCGTCAGACACACCGCTGTACTATGAGGGGCCCAGTGCCAGTACCGACGCCCACGAGTGGGCCCCCCTTGCTTGGGCAGGGCCCCAGCATTTGCAATCTTTACCTCTCCCTGCTCCTCCGCTGTGTAATCTGGGCCGTCAAATCCATACTGTGCCTGACACCGTCTGAGCCTGCCTCCTGATGTATAGACATATATTTTGAATGTGTACGCTATCCATACATGTTATCTGGGGATACGGTACCCTTTCTAACCTTTGTGCAATCACGTGCAATCCATACTGGGCCTAACACCGTCTGAGCCTGCCTCCTGAGACATATATTTTGAATGTGTACGCTATCCATACATGTTATCCGGGGAAATGGTACCCTTTCTAACCTTTGTGCAATCACGTGCAATCCATACTGGGCCTAACACCGTCTGAGCCTGCCTCCTGAGACATATATTTTGAATGTGTACGCTATCCATACATGTTATCTGGGGATACGGTACCCTTTCTAACCTTTGTGCATTCACGTGCAATCCATACTGGGCCTAACACCGTCTGAGCCTGCCTCCTGAGACATATATTTTGAATGTGTACGCTATCCATACATGTTATCCGGGGAAATGGTACCCTTTCTAACCTTTGTGCAATCACGTGCAATCCATACTGGGCCTAACACCGTCTGAGCCTGCCTCCTGAGACATATATTGTGAATGTGTACGCTATCCATACATGTTATCCGGGGATACGGTACCCTTTCTAACCTTTGTGCAATCACGTGCAATCCATACTGGGCCTAACACCGTCTGAGCCTGCCTCCTGAGACATATATTTTGAATGTGTACGCTATCCATACATGTTATCCGGGGATACGGTACCCTTTCTAACCTTTGTGCAATCACGTGCAATCCATACTGGGCCTAACACCGTCTGAGCCTGCCTCCTGAGACATATATTTTGAATGTGTACGCTATCCATACATGTTATCCGGGGAAACGGTACCCTTTCTCACCTTTGTGCAATCACGTGCAATCCATACTGGGCCTAACACCGTCTGAGCCTGCCTCCTGAGACATATATTTTGAATGTGTACGCTATCCATACATGTTATCTGGGGATACGGTACCCTTTCTAACCTTTGTGCAATCACGTGCAATCCATACTGGGCCTAACACCGTCTGAGCCTGCCTCCTGAGACATATATTTTGAATGTGTACGCTATCCATACATGTTATCCGGGGATACTTTACCCTTTCTAACCTTTGTGCAATCACGTGCAATCCATACTGGGCCTAACACCGTCTGAGCCTGCCGCCTGATGTATAGACATATATTTTGAATGTGTACGCTATCCATACATGTTATCCGGGGATACGGTACCCTTTCTAACCTTTGTGCAATCACGTGCAATCCATACTGGGCCTAACACCGTCTGAGCCTGCCTCCTGAGACATATATTTTGAATGTGTACGCTATCCATACATGTTATCCGGGGATACGGTACCCTTTCTCACCTTTGTGCAATCACGTGTAATCCATACTGGGCGTGAGAATGGCTGGCGAGCTGTTAAGCAAGCTACAGCACCTGTGGTTTGCACACGTAAGTTTTTCATTTTTTCAGGAATGACGGTTAGGCCTGATTCTGGAACTGCGGTTGACCTGCACTTACTGGGAAATCATTGTTCGCGGGTAATAATTGTAATCAGTGATCCCCATCACTAACGTTGTTCAGCGGGTTATCTGCACCTGTAAGCGACAAACGCTGGCCTTTTCAGTGTAGCGCACATGCAGCCACGGACATGTAAGGGCATGACACACCAGTTATTGGCCAATCTCATGTGCCAGAGCCTCACGTGTCCCTCTAGTAAGCCGGACTCGGACCGTGGGGCATGACGGAGTCTCGTTCGTTAACGGAATTAAGTTTGCAATGTGTGCATCTGTTCTGTAGCTGGCATGGTTGAGGTTTCCCAGGTGGAGTCGAATTTAACCGTAGGCTCCACTCCTGGTGGTCCCCTTCTGGACATTCCTTTAAGGTTCAGCTTTGCAACCATACTGCCCACGTAAAACAAACACTTTGCCTTCATGAGCGCTGTTTGGAGGGTCATGACTCATGGGAATAACGCCACCCAATCAGTTAACCTGCTAGAGAGATCCTTCGTTGCTCCCAAGCATGACATCACACTCCCTAGGAAGAAGGTAATGCCACTGTGGCGACCGTACTCCTGGGGGCGACACAAGTGCACTGATGACCAGCCACTGCTCGATGAATCTGCTGGTACATTGACCCAGACCACTACATTCCCCTCGCACGCTACCCGGCCTGAATCTGACCCTGATGAAACTCAGGTTACCCTTCCCATATACAGTTCCATCTTACACGGTGACAAAGAGTAAGCTGCAGATGAAAGTGCAGGTTCGGCCCACCCGCCATCAGACACACCACCGTACTATCAGGGGCCCTGTGCCAGTGCCGTCGCCAACGAGTGGGCCCCCCCTGCTTGCCCAGGATCACAGCACTTGCAAAGTTGAAATACTGTGCAGTGAGATGGAAGATGGGGACGACGAGGAGTCTAGACTAGTACAGGGATTCCCTAGCGAGGAGACTTATTTGATTGTTTTCAATGTTGGGACAGCAATTTTTGGGGAGCACTATACTCTGCAGAATGATAGATGGGGCCCACCATACACTGGAACATTCCAAAGGTGGACATCAGACACTGGAGCAGCATTTACAGGGCCCATTATACACTAGAGCATTAGAAATGGGGCCCATTATGTTTGGAGCATTATTTGGGCCCATAAGACAGTGGAGCTTCATCCATGGGGACCAACATATACTGTAGCATTATGTGGAGCTCATCATATACTGTTTCAAACATTATATGGGACCAATGATTCTGTATGGAGAAATAGATGGGCCTCGTCATGAGATGTAAAAAGTGAGGTATTTTTCATTGTACTATACCGCTATTTCTCTGCCGTATCGGAGCATGATGAGTTGTGGTATGTGCTAAAGGGGGCGCTCTTTCGCCCATGGCACATGAAAACCTGCAGCCAGCCCCCCCCCCACAACTTTAGCCAAATAACCCCCATTTTTCAGTGCGTAACTTGTATTATGAAGTTAATTAAGGTTGACAAGCTTAAGTAAGAAGAATTGATGCTTTTGGCATTCAAATGGGCACTGTAGGTGTGTTTCCTGTCCTCCTCTCACTGCCGACTTTTATTCCCCATTGGCTTACATTGGGTTTCGTGTTTCGGGACGACCCCGACTTTTCCCTATAATCGGACGATCTTTCTCGACCCGACTTTTGGAAAAGTCGGGTTTCACGAAACGAAACGCGACCCTAAAAAACCAAAAGTCGCTCAACTCTAGAAACTACCATTACATTGCACAAAAAAAAAAAAGAGACATACCAGACTGCAGTATAGTAGTTAATCGCATTCAGTGCGATAATAGAAGTTACACCATAGTTTAAAAAGATAAATAAGGGGAGTTAAGGACACCAGACTAAATATACATAAATTGGAGGGTGTAGTGAAAGAGATGAAAAAGGAGCCCCACCACTTTAAATGTGCCTGGTCAGATTTTTTATGTTTGAAAACAAATTTTTTCTACAGCAACGTGGCACAGCAATGGGCTCGAATGTAGCCCCCCGTATGCAAATTGCTATATGGCCGATTTTGAGGCCACTATCATCTACAAGAATATTTTTTTTCTAGAGAATGTTCTTATCTGGAAACGTTATATTGATGATATTTTCTGCATACGGGGGGCTCAGCTGATTCCATGAGCGATTTTCTCACCCTACTTAATTCCTCATGGCCCGGTCTTAGTTTTACAGTCACATATGACCTCAATCAGATCAGTTTTTTGGATACATTGGTCATTAAGGATGACAATGGTCATCTTAGCACGGATCTATACACTAAAAAAACGACCGCTACAGTCTGCTCCACTACAATAGTCTACATCCACCTGCTATGAAAAATTCAATCCCTAGATCACAATTCCAGTGGATCAAAAGGATTGTAACAGATGAAACTTTACAATCAACACGTCTCAGTGAAATGCACGTCAAATTCAGTGAGAGGTGAGAGGGGCTATCCTGAGCATGTATTGACCAAATCCAACCAAGAAACCCCCAGAACTCATAATACTTCCAGTAAACGTATACCATTTGTACATACGTATCACCCCTTTGCATACAAACTACACCGTTCCATCTGTCAACATTGGCATTTACTCAAAGAGGCGCACCCAGATATTGCCGAATTTAACCAACCTTTTCTCCCTTGTTTTAAAAGGGCGGCCAACCTACGGGATAAATTGGTTAAAGCAAGCATACACAGGAATTCGACTCCATCTACCCAACGGTTCTTGCATAAACCAAAATCTGGTACCTTCCCATGCCTCAACTGCAACCAATGTAGTAGTGTTATTAAGGGTGACGTAATTCACCACCCACACTCAGGCAAAACCTTCAAAATCAGGGATTTCTCAGCCTGCGATACCTCACATGTTGTTTATTTGATCAAATGTCCATGTGGACTTGGTTATGTAGGTGAAACCACCCAACCTGTGAAAGATCGAATTTCTAAGCACAAGTCCACAATCAGATGCAGAAACTTGTTGTTACCCATTCCTTATCACTTCATTACCCATAGTCACAAAATTTCCCAACTTCGTTTCCAGGTAATTGAACAGGTAGCACCACCTAGGAGAGGGGGGACCGCATAAAAACCCCCAAAATGCGTGAAGCGTATTGGATTCACACGTTGGGTACATTAACACCACGCGGATTAAACCGCGATTATGATTTATTAGCATTTGTCTAATGCATACTGTTAATCAATTACCTGTTTTCCATATATTTTCCTGATTTTGCATATTTTCCTGGTATTACTCTATTGCATGCCGATTACTAATTGTCTCATCACTTTTCAGAGCCGCCTATATTGACTATCTGTTCCGTTTGGATCCTGGTCCTCTGACTCTCCTCTTCATTTATCACCATTCTCCACACTGAATAGTGAGTAGTAGCCTCCACCTATCCTACTCTAATGGATCGCTGTAATGAGCCTCAGAATACTTCTGCACTTCTAAGATGGCCGCTGGAACACATTCTGCCTCCCAGACCTCACTTTGCATACAGGAAATCCTCCTCTTATTCATTATTGGGCTCCAATATGGCTGCAGGAACGCATGAGGAACACAAGCTCTCACTGACCTCACTTCCTACTGACTGCCATTGGTCCTAGCTAATTGTTAGTACCGCCCCTTCCTCACTTATACAGAGCTCCCCACATGTTCACACACAGCTGACCCACAGTGGATTCTGGGTCGCTGATGTCTGCATGGCACCCCCACCCACACAGGTGAGCCTGTAACCCCTTCCATACCGGAATCTGTACTTTCATTGCTTTGGACCAATTTGTATGGCTAGTTATTTCCTTCACTAGGTACTATTTGATTCAGGCTCCATGCCCAGCGCCTAGTGCATGACCAGGCACATTTAAAGTGGTAGGCCTCCTTTTTCATCTTTTTCACTATGCCCTCCAATTTATGTATATTTAGTCTGATGTCCTTAACTCCGCTTATTTACCTTTTTAGACTATGGTGTCACTTCTATTATCGCACTGAATACAATTAACTACTATACTGCAGTCTGGTATGTCTCTTTTTTGTGCAATGTAATGGTAGTTTCATGCCATATTAAGCGTATCTGACTGTTCAATTCTGACATGACCTTATGTCTAGATATTACCTTGTCATTCTAGATTGCCCAATCCTGTATATACTTCAGTTTATTGGTTTTTGCTTTAATTTTCATTGATATATTCTCATTGTCAATTATATGCTGTATATATTTTTTTCACTGATGAAGGCCAGTGAGGCCGAAACGTCTATTTTCTGCCTGCATTAAAAAATCCAAAAAAATATTCTAGAAGTTGAAAATTATGTGAAATCTCTGCTTTCAGTCCAACTGGGGATAACTCTCAGTATTCTCTGTGGTCATGCGCTTTTACTCCTCCTCCCTTACAGATTCTACCACACACTTCCAGGGTGCCAAAAGTTCAGTATGGCAGTCAGGGGCCTTTTGGAGACTGAACTTCATAGGATACAGTGAAATTTATTATATCCTGTAATACTGAAGTGAAGTGAAACCAACAATCAACCAGTTCAAGTTCTCCATGGGGATGAAAAATGAAAGTGAAATGCAATTTAATAAAAAAGTTTTAAAAAATCTAAACAAAAATAAAGGTTTGAATAACCTTCCTTTTCCAAATCCAAAAAAAAAGAAAAACAAATTAAGCAAATTAAAAAAGTTCAATCAACCAAAATATAAAGCTTTCTAAGTTGACCACAATCAATACTGCACAATATGATAGTGCTGTAGAGGCAACAGGAAGTTAAGTCTTTTTTATACTTTGATAATAATAATAATTTTATTTATATGACGGCAACATATTCCGCAGCACTTTATAATTGAATACCTAATGCCAGTACTCCAACAGTTTTTACTTGTGTTTTAGGTGGCATTTTCACTTCGACTTTACGGATCTTCACAGATTTTTCTGGGAGCCATTTTCGAGATCAATCATCTTATCTCTGGTCCCTTTTCTGTTTTCTCCATGTGCCAAAGACTTTAGAACTTGAAAGACTACATTGCTCCTGCATACGGAATGTTCCGCACATGCCCCCGGCTTCTGGTATTGTTGTGTCCTGGATTCACATGAATGATAATCTTCCCTGTGATTGTATTGCAGCACATGGGAATAGTAATGCCTATGAACGTGCTATATTTTCAGCTGCGTGTGTCACTAGGAAGACTTCCTTGACATGTGATACTGAACCCCTTTGATTTAGGATTTTTGGAGTGGTTTTGCAAAGAGCTCTGGAGATCCGAGACACAAAATGTTCGTTGGGAATCGGTGGAGTTTCTGCTAATTATTTCTCATGTACTGTGGTGCTAAATAACAGCGTTGTGTTCCAGCTTATTATATGGTAATTATAGGGGTGTCACAGTGGTGTGTGGGTGACGTTAGGAAACTTTCTTTGCTTTACTTCTGTATATTTTATGTTCCTAGATTTTAACAAAAAATCATGGAATTTTACAGCTTCAAATACAACATTAAAGTCAGCCAATAGTTATATGTTTTGCATAAAGTAGTAGAACATGTGGATGCATAAAAATGAGTAATATAGCTTATCAGGATGACATTGCCCTTTTCTTCCAGCTGACAATATTTCACCTTTCAATGCCTACAGGTTGTAAGTAAATCACAAAACTCCTCAGTCTCCCAATGTATATGTCTAATGTAAAACAGTAAGAAGAAAACAAGAACTGTATTCTTCAGACTATAAGATGCACTTTTTCCCAAAAAAAAATTTGGAAGAAAATGGGAGTGCATCTTATTGTCCAGATGTACTTACCTGGAGTGTAGCGAGAGCAGGAGTCGGGCGATTCTGTGGGCCCTGGGCTGGGAAGTGGGGGTGTTCAGTGGTCTGACACTGTGGGGCGATGATCTTACTCCCATCCCAAGCTGGTGCAGCCGGTTCGCCGGTGCTCGGTACTGCGGGTATCTCAATCCCAACTTTCCCGGAGGCCACTGCATTGCAGCAATGGATGTGCGGTTCTCCGGGCTTTCACAAAATGTCGGAAAAGCTCCCGCACCACCGAACCTGCCACACCAGCCTGGGATAGGGGTCAGATCATCGCCGGACCACTGAACACCTTCTGTGACCCTGCTCCACCAGCGCTGCCGATCCCCACACCCCACGGTAAGCTGAATTCGGACTGTAAGATGGACCCCCCACTTGACACACTAATTTTTTCCCTATTTTCCTTCTGATAGTTTGGGGTGCGTCTTATGTTCTGGTGCATCTTATAGCCTGAACAATACGGTAGTAGGGAGGCAGAGGGAGATGCAGCTGCTGATTCTCAGTAAAAGGACACTGAAATTGTAAAGCCCCATGGGTTACAAATTATGGACTGCTCATGTATGCTTTAAATGGAAGCTATAATCAGAAATTGCCCAATTGTTTCAATCACTTTCTTTGTTAAATGCATTTAATAAAAAAAGAAAATTGTTAATGCCTTTTTTTAATTAAAAAACCTGATTTAAACAGTAGCTCATTTTCTGAGCATAGTTTACCTGTTGTATAATCTTTTAAGGATTTGAGTCCAATGAGAGACTGCTCAAGAGTTTATCTAATCAACATGTTGACAATACTATGCTTTGATTTGCTGGTCTGACAGGAGCACAAGCCACAGTGTCCCTATTTGCATAGTGCTATAACTGGATGAAGGAATGAGATGTTTTCAGGGGACAATCATAGGGGGATTGTAAAGGGGTCAAGTTAAAAATGTTCATTGTTGTATTTATTGCTTTTTGCTAACTGGTGTTGCTACATGTTTACATGTACTACCGCATATATGATATGGTACTGCTACCCCTTCTGGGTATTACCATTGTTTTGTCTTCACTTTTGTTGTATTATTGCTTTTACTTGCATATAGTTGTGATGTTTACTGCATTTCATGTACAGTATAGGGAAAGCGTAGTGCTCTTGTTTAGACACTAGAGGGGGCACTCTAGTATACAGAAAACTCAGTAGGTAGTATAGGGTTAAGTTTAGGAGGGGCTGCCGGGAGTTATGGTTAGAGCAGAAGGAAGTTAGTCAGACAGGGCCAGGGTGCCGAAGTGTCCACATGGGCTACAGGCCCAGGATGGCTCGGCAGCCACACAACGTTAAGCAGCGACAGCCCACGTTATCCACAGCCACTGGACATCAATACAGTGGACCAGTACAGTAGAGAGAGAAGATGTGGTGACTCATAGCCTGGGCAGATGCCTTTAGGACGGGAGTCAGTTGGAATGAGGAACAGAAGGAAGTTGAAGCTTTTCAGGGAACGGTACAGAAGGGTCGGATGCTTTTCCAGAGGCAGCCAAACCGGGTGGCGGATGATTTCGAGTCTGGGGCAAAAGAGGCAAAAGGAATTTTCATCATGGCGAGGTTAGGCCAGGAAGAAACAGTCTAAAATGGTCCGGTCCGGACGTGTGCCGTACAGAAGCATCAGCAAAGTAGGGAGAGCTGAGGAAGCAAGTGAATTTGAATGTGTATCTAATGATGTGCCAACTGTGGATATAATGTGTGAAGTTATAAATAAAGAAAACTTTCAAGTTACTCTGGACTGCTCCTCTCCATAATGAAGTAATGCACACCAGCTAGCGCCGATTTTCTTTTTATTCTCTTCACAGCTCCACATGAATGCCTTTTTGTTTCCTGCTACTCTGGCCCACCAGGTCATTTATCAGCTTTAACAAGATTATTTTCATGTCTGAAGAAGGTCCATTGTAAGGACCGAAACGTCACATTAAGAGTACATGTCTTGTGGAAAACTAAGCTGTGAATAAAACGAATTTTCTTCTCTCTGCATATGGGAGTGCCGGTTTTTTGATTTTCATGTGTCTCAATTACTGGGAGTCACCTTGGAGAAGTGCCAATGCCACTTGGGAAGTGCCCAGGGGGACCCGAACCTGGAGACGCAGTTACGCTGAACAGTGAAATGCAATTCTCTGTGAGGGAAGGCCGGGACACAGATGCTTTAGTGTCTCTGGCCACGACTATAGTCCTGGCCTCCCCTTACAGGATTATGGAATACCAATTTGGTCCAGGACAGTGGCATAACTTGAAACTCATGGGCCCCAATACAAAAGCTCCAAAGGGTCCCCAATTATTGCAAATCTTTAATAGTATTGGTGTTTTCATATAAGCCAAATGGACTTATTAGACCCCTAGGCTACAAGGTCTGGGTCAATTGCAACCAAAGCACAAATTGTTGTTACGCCCTTGGTCTAGGATGGGCCAGGTGCTAGTTGGGGGACAGAGCTGATGCAATGCCACACTACACAGTGGTGGAAGGAGATATGGCAACATTGTGGATGTGCGCAGTTCACAGCATAAAGTGTTAGACCAGTGTACATTTGGCAGTGATAGACTGAGACAACCTGGAGAAGTCAGCCAGTCCCTTTGAAGCTTTGAAGTGATGCTGGATTACTGGAGGGTTTAGAGGTGGTGAACCTGAAGCTGTGGACAGG
This sequence comes from Dendrobates tinctorius, assembly GCF_039654945.1. Taxonomy (NCBI): domain Eukaryota; kingdom Metazoa; phylum Chordata; class Amphibia; order Anura; family Dendrobatidae; genus Dendrobates; species Dendrobates tinctorius. Next base: position 17,708,361 of record NW_027361689.1, on the reverse strand, counting down.
ACTTGCCTCACCATCGAGCTTCTCCACACCATCCCATGTAAGCGTTTAGCTCTCCATCCCTCAAACTCTCAAGAGAAAGAGGAAACACCCACCCACGAGCCATGCTCCTGAATGACAGCATTTCCATATTACTGACCTTTGATGCTGCCATTCTGGCTGGTGGAGACAGACATTTTTAAAAAAAAAAAAAGACTGATGGCGACTACCACCACCAAGGATTGCTGGACATTCCTCTGTACAGGTTGCCTCTTCCTCCTCTGCTTCCTCCACCACCTCCTCATCCGGTCACAGTAAGTTCTGCACCACCAACTTCAGCACAGCCATGGGAAATGACAGCAGGCTGATCTGAAACTCATTAGTTTGGGGGAAAAATCCCCTACTGCGCAGGAGCTGTGAACAGACACCAAGCTGCAGACAGATGAGTGGTTTGTGTTGGTGAGCCTCAAGCCTGGCATGGTGGTGTGCGATAATGGGCAAAATCTCGTAGTAGCTCTGTGCCTACCCAGTTTGATGCAATTCTCTTGCCTGGTGCATATACTGAATTTGGTGGTGCAGAGAATCCTTAAAAGTTACCTACATACAGTATGTCCAAGCTGCTGCTGAAAATGCAGGCAGTATATGCACATTTCCGGTGTTCTCACCCTGCTACTGCTCGCCTGTCTGTTCTGCAGCATCACTTTTGCCTTCCCACTCACCAGCTGATATGTGACGTACCAACAAGGTGGAACTCCACCTTGCATATTCTGGAGATACTGTGTGAGCAGCTGCAGGCAACAATAAAGTCTCAGTTGTAGCTGAGTTACTCTGCAGAACACCACCACTTCACCACCAATAAGTTTGCCTCTAGAACGTGTGAGCCGTGTTGCGCTGCTTCAAATACTCCAGCAACATGGCCAGCGCTGATGACACCTTCATGAGCCTTATTATAGCACTTCTATTCCTGCTGGAAAAAAAACTTCAGGCGATGATGGATGAGGTGGTGGCAGAGGAAGAGGAGCAAGAGGAACACAGATCATTCACAACTTTATCAGGCCTGTCATCCACACATCGCTTGAAGGGTGGGTTCCTGTACCAACAGTGGCCAGGTGTCCAGCTAGGGGACAGTTTTGAAAGATGAGGATGAGGAACCATGTTCACAGCAAGGTTGTACTCAAATCAGCTCACGAGCATCACCAGAGCATGGCTGGGGGTTACAGAGAACCTAGGCCATACACCTCCCATGAGGACAGTTTGCTATTGCCTCTGGGCAGCCTGACACAGATGAGCCAATGCTTGATACTGTGCTTGCGCAATGACTGCCGAGTTGCCCGAATTGTTACCACTGCTGATTATTGGGTGGCCCCCCTGCTGCATGCCCGCTACAAGGACAACATACCATCTTTACTTCCGTAGCTGGGGCGTGATCGCTAAATGTGTGAATACACGCGCACTTTGGTAGAGGCACTAGTGACGGCGTTCTCACCTGACAGCAGGGGCTCACTCACTGGAAGAACAAGACACAGGAGGAGGAAGTCACCAACACACCACCTCAGAAGGAGGGGTTAGCATGGCCGAAATGTGAAAAAAACTCTCAGCATGCCACATCTGGCACAACCGTGTGATACTGTTGCATTAGAAGGAGGCAGCTTTGCAACATGGTGGAAGAGTACCTGTTCACACGTCTCCACGTACTAACTGATGGGTCTGCCCCATTTAACTTCTGAGTGTCCAACTTGGACACATGGCCTGAGCTTGCCTTTTACACCTTGGAGGTGCTGGTCTGCCCTGTGGCAAGGGTACTTTCAGAATGTGTGTTTAAAACATTGCAGAGGGTGTGATCACAGACACCGCCATGGTGTTTTTATTTTTGCTCTCATTACATTATTTAGCGATTTGATTAACTTAAAGTACTTTAAATTTTAATAGATCGGACTTTTGCAGTACCAAATATTTGTGTTTTTATTTTTTTTGTGTCATTTTTAATGGTGCAAAAGGATGGTGATTTTAACTTTTGTGTTTTTATTTTTTTCCGATTTTTAAAACTTTTTTCACTTGATACTGTTTTTATTAGTCCTGTTAGGGGAAAATCACAATCTTCTCTGGACGCCGGCCACGGGCTGGCTTTCACAGGAGGATCGTATTGACAAACAAGGGATCTTCAGCAGACCCGCCGGCCGTTATGGCAACCCATCGGACCCCCATGATCACATCACTGGCGTGTCGATGGGAGGGTGGAACGACGCTCACCCTTGCCGTTGCATGTTAAATCCTGATGTCAATCTCTGATAGCAGCATTTACCAGGTTAACAGGTTAGTGTGCGCATCTCCAGCTGTTAAAAGCACATGATGGCTGATTAAATCAGTAATCATTTGCCGGTAAAGAAGCTGTCTCGCCGTGCGAGCCCACATCATAGGCAGGGGGATATGACATATTACGTTATATGTCGTGAAGTTATTAATGGTATCATTTTGGATTACATAAGTTTTAGCCAGTATTTACATAGGTGCTTCATAGTATAGTGGTGCTGTGGAGGGAACATGCTGTATGTTGCTTTAAATTAGGCACAGTATAGAATGGTTGGCATGATCTTGTATGTGGGTACCCTATATGACAAGGGCATTATTTATTATGCTTTGCTTATATGGTGACATTAATTTCACAGCGCTTTACAGTTATTATTGTTACTGTCCCCATTGAGGCTCACAATCAAAATTCCCCATCAATATTTGTCTTGAGAGTGTGGGAGGAAACCCACGCAAATGGAGGAAGAACATACAAACTTGTTGGTAGTGGATTATTCAGGATACTCTCCAAGCGTGTGACAAAAGAGCTTCTTTATTCAGGAACAAACAGGAACAATATATGATAAGCTTAATAGATCAGGAATAAATCATTTGTGTGTCTCTATCTGTGCAGTATCTACAGCAGGCTGCTTATCTCATACACACAGGAAAAACAGGAACTACAGTCACATGCTCTCCCTGTGTGAGCCTCTGGGAGTTTTTTTTTCTAACTTTATGAACAGCATACAAATCTTGCAACTGAACACTCATGGACAGGAATGGAGTTGTTGCACCAAACATATTCCAACAAAACTCCTTGCAGATGTTGTCCTTTTTTGTGATTTGAGCCCAGGTCCCCACCACGGTAAAGCACCAGTGCTAGTCACTGAGCCACCATGCTTGCCCATAGTCTATTATTACACAAGACCCAAAAAATGTATTGCAACGCAGCTTTCCCAAACTCACAAAATCTAAATTTTCTTGGATATACATACATTCCCTAATAAACTTATATTTACTTTAGATTTTTTCATATTAGGAGGATATTCTTTTTAAGCTGCTTTTATATTCTGGTCGAGTTGATAATAATTCATAGAATATAACTCCTAAGCAGTTAGCTATTTCACTAAAATATCTCAGAAATAAAGAGTCTCATTTTCAGTATCCATTTACTTGCTCGGTATAAAATGTTCCTCCAGATCTCATTGTTTTCATGCCTTAATATTCCAATAGCACCAATTTCCATAACAATAGGCCGCACTTTATGTGGCGCTCACGCTGCATTAGTGAAATGGTACTTTCCATATTCATTATCTGATAAAATATCGTTGTGCCTCACTTTGTACCTTGCTAATTCATACATCAGATAGAAAATGGAGGTTACAAAAAGGATCTGCTCCTTCCATGGCGGCTGTTCGGGGGATGAAAGAAACAATAAATATTTTCTACTGAATAGGTAATACAAAAAATCCTTTTGTCTTCTCTTAGATTTTGGGAGACCATTCATCAAGCCCAAGATTTTGCTTAAAAGGGTATTCACATCTCCAAGATTCTATTCCAACATGTAGTAAGTGTAATATTCATAATATTAGCAGATACCTCCAATTAGAAATGTAGTATAGTTCTTCTGATTCATTATTTCACTTACCTTATGTGCAGGGCATTGCAGTAGCTTAGGTATCCATGGTTACCACCATTCATATAGTGGCAGTTAGTTGTTAGTGGTTGTAACCATGGATATCTAAGCTACTGCAATCCCCTGCACATGGGGTGACATAGTGAATTAGAAGAACTATACTACATTTCTAATTGGAGGTATTTGCAAATAATATTATTATAGCTACTACATGTTGTGATAGAATCCTGGAGATGGGAATACCTTTTTAATTTTATGTTTGGCTCTATGTTTCACATTCACCATTGTCACTAGTAGCTTACTCAAACTGAGTGCAGTTTCTCATTTAGTACTTGATCAGTATTCTGCTTGTGACACAAGCTGCTTTAGATGTGCAACCTTTCATCCTGGGCCCCGATGTGGCTGTACATGTTTCACTAACGGTATGTCCGTTTCCCGATTTGATGGCTATGAATAGTGAACTAAAAGAAAAAACTTAGGACCTCATAAAAAAAAAATTAAAATCAGCTCCACCACCAACTGAGCCAACCAATAGTCCTGACAGTCTAAATATGCATCAGGTTTAGCCAAGCAAACGATAAATAATAAATTTGGCAAATGTGTAGTCAAAGTTTACACTTTTTAAAAACTAGGATTAGTTCATCTCTCCCATTCTGCTGTAAGGTAAACTCCATTTCCATGGGTTTTTTTAATCAGGTAGTCCATTGATGATTATTTTAGTCACCTACCTAGTAACAAGACTCTCATCAAATGTTAACAAATTGGATCTTCATACCCCTGTAGAGGTGATTACCTCCTGGGCCGTTGAAGTTCTTTTGAAGACAAACTGATCCTAAGATTGGAATGGAGAAAATTAGGCAAGTGATGTAATCGTTTAGGCAGGGTGCCCAATAGGAGACAACATCACCCTGGATTTTGCTTGTTTGTGTTTTTTAAAAAATGGTTACCGGACATTTTAGGTTACTTATTATTTATTCATAGACTGAATGAGAAAAGAGAAGAATTAGCTGGGTAGAAGGACAAAATGAGTAATTGTCAGTACACAGTGCTTTAGAATATGATGATTGCATATTAAGAGGATAAAATGGAAGTGCTTCTTTACTCACTTTAAATGGTTGTTAGATAAAAGTGTTTGATCACAACATCTGCTGCTGCACCTAAGGGTCCCGTTACATTTAGCAAAGCATCAGTGATCCCGACCACGATACGACCCGGTCAGGATCGCTGGTGCATCACTAAATGGTCGCTAGTGAGCTGCCAAATTGGCAGATCTCACCAGCGACGCAGCAGCGATAAGCGATCCGTCGGCGGTCGCTCTTACCTGTCACATGGCAGCGATGATGACGACTTCCGCCTGCTTCCATGCTTTGCTAGTCGGCGCCAGCAGGACGCCAGTGGGACGCCAACAAGGAAGAAACGGGTCAGGACGTTCCAGCGCGATCAGCGATATCCAGTGGGGGGGGCGGTCGTAGGTACGATAGGTACTGTTGTGTCACAAAATCGGTGACGCTTTAGCGATATCGCTAGAGATCTCGCTATGTGAGAAGGGGGCTTTAGGCAAGCGTTTTCAAAACAGCGGAGCCTGTAGGAATAAGCAAATCCAAACAGATGGAAGGAACAATCTCTCTACACAGACATGTTACCTGCTATGATTTTTGTAAGCTGTAAAAAATCAAGAATTGGTAGGCAATTAAGGATTGACCAGCTCAAATAATTCCATCATATAGTAACCAAATAGTGGACTCATACATAAAATGATCTAATAACTGCAATATGCAATGCCTACAGGGAACCGCTATTCAATAAATGTTATGATTGTTGTTGGATGAAAGCCTCATGTGTGGCAGACCACCTTTGACAGCGTCTGTACACTTTGCCTTCCCTGATAAAGCTGACTTTAACCAGTGATGCGGGTGATTTCTCCACTGACATTCCTCTTGACTGCTTTAGATTCCATATTCTAAGTTTTATATGTTGAATACTATAGCATTAGTCACCCCCTTTATATACACTGCTCAAAGAATAAAGGGAACACTAAAATACAGTACTACATCCTAGTTATCACTGAATGATATATTCCAGTTGCATATCTTTATTCATTACATAGTGGAGTGCTGTGAGAACAAAAAAAAAACATTAAAATGATAAATGTAAATCACAATTAATATCCCAGGTCTCGATTTGGAATGATACTCAAAATCAAAGTTGAAAATCAAATTATAGGCTGATCTAACATCAGTGGAAATGCCTCAAGACAAGGACATTATTCTCAGTAGTGTGTGTGGCCTCCACGTGGCTTTATGACCTCTCTACAACAAATCCAAAAAAACAACCAATGGTCATAATAAAATTGCTTTATTTAAGTGGTAAGGCAAGGAACAAATACAACATGCTTCATAGCTAAGAACTCATTACCAGCGGATAGGGACACAGTAGACCATGTTGCCAACGGTGCTAGAGCATATTATGATAATAAATAGATGGCAAGTGCCACATGAAGCCATATATAGCACGGGCCTAATCAGGAAATGTATCACAATAGAGTACCTATAGAGCAATTGCTAAAAAAGACTGATAGGCAGCAAATCCAGTAAATGAAAAAAATATATTAACATACAAGTATTGCATATTACCTGGAAGACGCAATGATAGGCAGACAGCGGGTCCCTGTGTCCACCCCAACGCGCGTTTCGGAACACCTTCGTCAGGTTTGTTTTTTTGGATTCGCCCTCCCTCCTGTTCTATGTGTAATATTGCAACCGGTCAATTATAGTCCTCGGTAGCTCATTTTGGTGGAATGTTGATAACAATTGGACTTGATAGGTCTATTAGATATTTCCACATGATATTTATACCGGTTTTCACTACCCTTTCTGTTTATGACCTCTCTACAACGCCTGGGCATGCTCCTGATAAGGCGGCGGATGTTCTTCTGAGGAATCTATTCCCAGACCTGGATTAAAGAATCCGTCATCTCCTGAACAGTCTGTGGTGCAATGTGACGTTGGTGGATGGAACGAGACATGACGTCCCAGATGTGCTCTATTGGATTCAGGTCTGGAGAACGGGCAGGCCAGTCCATAGCATCAATGCCTTCATCAGGCGGGAACTGCTGACACACTTCAGCCACATGAGGCCTAGCATTGTCATGTATCAGAAGGATCCCAGGGCCAGTGCACATGCATATACAGTTAGGTCCATATATATTTGGACACAGACAACATTTTTCTAATTTTGGTTCTAGACATTACCACAATGAATTTTAAACAAAACAATTCAGATGCAGTTGAAGTTCAGACTTTCAGCTTTCATTTGAGGGTATCCACATTAAAATAGGATGAAGGGTTTAGGAGTTTCAGCTCCTTAACATGTGCAACCCTGTTTTTAAAGGGACCAAAAGTATTTTGACAATTGACTCCAAGGCTATTTCATGGACAGGTGTGGGCAATCCCTTCGTTAAGTCATTCTCAATTAATCAGATAAAAGGCCTTGAGTTGATTTGAGGTGTGGTGCTTGCATTTGGAACTTTTTGCTGTGAAGGAAACATTTGGTCAAAGGAGCTCTCCATGCAAGTGAAACAAGCCATCCTTAAGCTGCAAAAACAGAAAAAAACCTATCCGAGAAATTGCTACAACATTAGGAGTGGCAAAATCTACAGTTTGGTACATCCTGAGAAAGAAAGAAAGCACTGGTGAACTCATCAATGCAAAAAGACCTGGGCGCCCACGGAAGACAACAGTGGTGGATGATCGCAGAATAATCTACATGGTGAAGAGAAACCCCTTCACAACAGCCAACCAAGTGAACAACACTGTCCAGGAGGTAGGCGTATCAATATCCAAATCTACCATAAAGAGAAGACTGCATGAAAGTAAATACAGAGGGTTCACTGCACGGTGCAAGCCACTCATAAGAATCAAGAATCAAAAGGCTAGACTGGACTTTGCTAAAAAACATCTAAAAAAGCCAGCACAGTTCTGGAAGAACATTCTTTGGACAGATGAAACTAAGATCAACCTCTACCAGAATGATGGAAAGAGAAAAGTATGGCAAAGGCGTGGTACAGCTCATGATCCAAAGCATACCACATCATCTGTTAAACATGGCAGAGGCAGTGTGATGGCTTGGGCTTGCATGGCTGCCAGTGGCACTGGGTCACTAGTGTTTATTGATGATGTGACACAGGACAGAAGCAGCCGAATGAATTCTGAGGTATTCAGAGCCATACTGTGTGCTCAGATCCAGCCATATGCAGCCAAACTGATTGGCTTTGTTTTGGGTCATTGTCCATCTGTAGTATGAAACGACGACCAAAGTAACCCAGGAGTTTATTAAAGCAAAGAAGTGGAATATTTTTGAATGGCCAAGTCAGTTACCTGATCTCAACCCAATTGAGCATGCATTTCACTTGATAAAGACTAAACTTCAGACAGAAAGGCCCACAAACAAACAGCAACTGAAAACCACCGCAGTGAAGGCCTGGCAGAGCATCAAAAAGGAGGAAACACAGTGTCTGGTGATGTCCATGTTAGGAACGGCGGAACGCACTAAATAAAAATAAATAATAAAGTGCGTTCGCCGCTCGGGGTCCACCGTGCAGTAGATGTTACATCGCTGCTAGGTAATGACAGACAAGCAATATGGCGGTATAATGCGCACAGGTTAGACTTCACCCGAAGTGCGCAAAGCGGGCTCTGTTCACACACAGAGATGCCACAAAATAAACATACAAAAACACTGAGCCTGTTAATATCACAGGCCTCAGGTAAATGCACACACGGTATCAGGTCACAGGAGCAGGACCTAAGACAGAGGAGTTGCGTCCGTCTAGACATACCGTGTGTGCGGGGTCTCTACTGCGAGCGCCAAGAAGGGCTGCAACTGCAGCGTGGCATAGGATACTGCCGCAGGACAACACAGCTACAAAGCAGGCGCAATGTCGGACGCTAGCGCAAAGGTGCGGTGTGCACAGTGGCCTAAGGCTTGCCACTGACTGGTGCTGACTGCTCAACTAATTCCCTATCCACATGCGTAATATCAGAGGGAAGGGGTTTCTTAATAAGTCAGTCACCAGAATCATACATCAGTCACCATTCACACATAGCAATATAGTCTATACTAGCGCATGGCCGAACAGTCTTGCGCACCTTTTATAGCCGTGCGGGACCTTTCAGATCTCCGAGATGGACCAATGAGATCTGGAGCAGGACCTGGGCACATGACTCCCGATCTCCAATGGGAGATTGTCTCATGAGCAAGCCCAGTATGAGCACAGAGGAACTTAGTCTCTGGAGCGGTCTGCTGCAAAGTAATCTTCTCTGCAGTAGATAGACAGCAGGAGACCGCAGAATGTGAGGCTCTGGATTCCTGCGGAGCAGACGCAGAAACCTGACACCTAACATTACCCCCCCTCCTAGGGCCCCCTCCCTTCTGAGCCTTCCAATCCACCACCTTGTGCCCATCAGAGGCATAGGCCTCAGACTCGTCCGAAGGCAAGTCTGATGTCCCGGTAGGTGACACGGAAAACCGGGACACGTGGAAGGTATCAGAGGCGGCAAGATCGCCAGGTTTAAGAAGGGACACGTGGGAGACAACGGAGCGGCAAAACCTCCCGGAGCATAAGTTGAAGTGGAACGCCGTGGTGTATCGGCGGATTTCTCCACTCTCTGTTTAAGGAGGCTAACCCGAGCACATGAGACACAGGCCTGAACATATTTTTTAATGTCCTGAGCCCTGTGCGGCCACCAATAAGACCCTGCCAGGAGTTTTGTGGTCTGCATGTAGCCACAGTGACCACCCTCCCTGGACGCGTGTGCCCACGTGAGAACCTTCGGCCGAAGGCGAGGGGAGACAAAGGTCTTGCCCGGCGGCACAGAGTTTGGCCACTGCGGGGCCCCGTTATCCTGGGGAACAGCGTGTTGACAATTGTAACCGCAAATGGAGTTTTGTCCGGACGCGCCTCGAGAACGGCACGAGACACCTCCATGGGCTCTGGGAGTGGAGTCTCTGGCTCGGGTGGTTTCAGAGGCTCAAACAAGTTGGGAGCCGAGGTAACCTTCCGTTTGGATTGAGCATGCTCCAGGCCGCGCTCCGAAAAACGGAGATCAATGCTGGTGGAAATGGCAATCAGCTCTTCCAAACTTGCAGGAACCTCTCTGGTAGAGAGAGCATCCTTAACATGCTCCAACAAACCTCTCCAAAACACAGGGATGAGAGATTTGTTAGACCACTCCAGCTCAGAAGCCAGTGTGCGAAAACGAACGGCATACTGACTAACCAAGAGGGATCTCTGAATCAAAGCAAGTAGCTGAAGAGAGGTGTCGTGCGTGACCCGTGGTCCCAGGAAGACCTGCTTAATAGCTGTTAAAAACTGAGCAGCGGTCTGAACCTCTGGGTCACCATGCTCCCATAGTGGCGTAGCCCACTTCAATGCCTTGCCCGACAGAAGGGAAACAATAAACCCCACCTTAGCCCGTTCCATAGGGAATCACGCAGCCAATAACTCCAGCTGGATAGTGCACTGGCTGACGAAACCCCTACAGGAGGCGCCATCGCCAGAAAATTTATCGGTCAACGGGAGGCGGGTAACTGTCTGCGCGTGGGAGAACCTGGACATACGTGAAACCGCGTCTGAGATTGCCTGTACAGCAGCTTCAGTGGATTTCGCAGCTGAGATAGCACTCTCAAGAGTAGCCAACCGGCCCTCTAGCTGCCGAATATACAGTAAGAGTTGCTGCTGTTCTGCCATCACTAGCCAGACCCTGGCGCTAGTAAAATGTTAGGAACGGCGGAACGCACTAAATAAAAATAAATAATAAAGTGCGTTCGCTGCTCGGGGTCCACCATGCAGTAGATGTTACACCGCTGCTAGGTAATGACAGACAAGCAATATGGCGGTATAATGCGCACGGGTTAGACTTCACCCGAAGTGCGCAAAGCAGGCTCTGTTCACACACAGAGGCGCAGCAACATAAACATACAAAAACACTGAGCCTGTTAGTATCACTGGCCTCAGGTAAATGCACACACGGTATCAGGTCACAGGACCTAAGACAGAGGAGCTGCGTCCGTCTAGACCTACCATGTGTGCGGCGTCACTACTGCGAGCGCCAAGAAGGGCTGCAACTGCAGCGCGGCGTAGGACACTGCCGCAGGACGACACAGCTAGAAAGCAGGCGCAATGTCGGACGCTAGCGCAGAGGTGCAGTGTGCACAGTGGCCTAAGGCTTGCCACTGACTGGCGCTGACTGCTGAACTAATTCCCTATCCACATGTGTAATATCAGAGGGAAGGGGTTTCTTAATAAGTCAGTCACCAGAATCATACATCCGTCACCATTCACACATAGCAAGTATAGTCTATACTAGCGCATGGCCAAACGGTCATGCACACTTTTTATAGCCTTGCGGGACCTTTCAGATCTCCAAGATGGACCAATGAGATCTGGAGCAGGACCTGGGCACATGACTCCCGATCTCCAATGGGAGATCGTCTCATGAGCATGCCCAGTATGAGCACAGAGGAACTTAGTCTCTGGAGTGGTCTGCTGCAAAGTAATCTTCTCTGCAGTAGATAGACAGCAGGAGACCGCAGAATGTGAGGCTCTGGATTCCTGCAGAGCAGACGCAGAAACCTGACGCCTAACAGTCCTTGAGTTCAAGACTTCAGGTAGTCATTGCCAACAAAGGGTTTTCAACCAAGTACTAAAAATTAACATTTTATTTACAATTATTTAATCTGTCCAATTACTTTTGGTCCCTTTAAAAACAGGGTGGCACATGTTAAGGAGCTGAAACTCCTGAACCCTTCATCCAATTTTAATGTGGATACCCTCAAATGAAAGCTGAAAGTCTGAACTTCAACTGCATCTGAATTGTTTTGTTTAAAATTAATTGTGGTAATGTCTAGAACCAAAATAAGAAAAATGTTGTCTATGTCAAAATATATATGGACCTAATTGTAGTTTCACAATGGGTCTGAGGATCTCATCCCAGTACCTAATGGCAGTCAGAGTACCTCTGGCTAGCACATGGAGGGCTGTGAACTGGCCTGTCTCGTGGTATGTGATCCATACTCTGGACACTGTGCTGACGAACACAGCTACCCTTGTTGCCACAGTTCACATTAATGTGCCATCCTGGATGAGCTGCACTACCTGAGCAATTTCTGTGGGTTGTAGACACCGCCTCATGCTACTGTACCTCTCGGGTGAGAGCAATGACAAAATGCAAAACTGACAAAAACAACAGTAAAAAAGGATGACAACAGAGAAATGGTCTGTTGTCACCCCGTACAGTACCCTTCCTTTTTGGAGTTATCTTGCTAATTGCCTATCATTTCTACCTGTTGTCTGTTCCAGTTGCACAACAGCAGGAGAAATTGATTCACAATCGGTGTTGCTTCATAACTGGACAGGTTAACCTCACAGAAGAGTGATTGAATTGGACTTAACGCCCCGTCTCACATAACGAGATCGTTAGCAAAATCGCTGTAACATCACCGATTTTGTGACGCAACAGCGATCTCGCCAGCGATCTCACTACGTGTGACACATAGCGGCGACCGGGCACCCGCTGCGATGTTGCTGATCGTGCTCGAATGTCCTGGGCCATTTTTTGATAGCTGGTGTTCCGTTGGCCAGCATGCATCGCTGTGTTTGACGCCAACGAGCGACCTCGTTGGCGACTCAGAACTCAGCGACGCAGGTGGGAGTCGTCTGAACAGCTGCTGTGTGACAAGGTCCCAACGGCCGCCGGGGTCGTTATACGGATCGCCGGATCTTTGCTGCGTCGTTGAGTAGATCTGCCTGTTTGACAGCTTACTAGCGATCATGTAGTGACGCTCCAGCGATCCTTACCAGGTCGTATCCTTGTCGGGATAGCTGGTGCGTCGCTTAGTGTAACGGTACCCTTACTTTACTTTTGATTAAGTTTTCCCTTTATTTTTTGAGCAATGTATTATATAGCTGCCTAAGTTTATCTCTAACCATTATATCATATTTCTTTATTTATGGGCTATATATTGTGTCAACAAAGCTGTATGAAGGCTTGTTTTGGCGGGACTGGTTGTACTTTTGAATGGGAAAAAAATCCAAGTGCATTCAAATTGCAAAAAAAAAATGCAATTTAACAAAAGTTATTTTGGTTCTTTATTTACCATGTTCATTATAAAGCAAAGTTGATCCCACAATATGATTCTCCAGGTCAGTATGAGTACGCAAATACAAAGCATATATAGTTTTTTTTATTTAAGTGGTGAAAAATAAATTGTATATTTGTAAAAAAAAAAGAAAATTTTGATCGTTGCCATTTTCTGAAACCTGTAATGTTTCCTTTTTTTGAGATCTGGTGCTGTGGGAGGGCTTATTTTTTGCATCCTGAGCCGAAGCTGTTTTCTGATTAGATTAATTGATTTTATATTTTTATAGATTGGACTTTTATGAAAGCAGCTATACCAAATATGTGTATTTTTTACTTTTCTATTGTCTTATATTAATGGGGCAAAAATATGTGATTTAAACATGTGTTTTTTAACCTTTTTTTCACTTTTACTGTATTTAATAGTCTTCTTATGGGACTTGAAGCTGCAATCATCCTCTTGTTTGAAATATACAGAGCAGTGTATCAGTACAGCTATGTATAGCTAAAATCACCACACTGTCTCTCCAATGAACACCAGCTATGGGTTGGCTTTCACAGGAGTATCGACGGGCATGGGGGTCTTCAGCAGGGCCCCGACAGTCATGACAACTCATTGGTGCCTAGTGATGACGTCATGGGAGTGCCGATAGGAACGTGGAATGACGCGTCCTCCTGCTGGTGTGTGTTAAATACAGCTGTCAGAGATTGACAGAGGGATTTAAAAGGTTTACAGCCACAAGATCCACTCTACACACACCTATTAAAGACACATGATAGCTGATTAGATCAGCCGTCATGTGATGGGAAAGATGCAGGCTCGGCGTGTGAGCCTGCATTGACGACAAGGACACGATACCTGACGTAATTTTACATCACATGTCATGAAAGGCTTAGTATCCTGCATATTTCTCATACACTTAGGGATTTATTCCTGAATATATTGTCACCCATATTTGTATATGAGATTTATTTACTTTTTTGTAAATATTGTACATGCATATTTATGGTCAATGGTGTGGATTTTTTTTATTTTAATTGTTTTAATGGAGTATTGATTTTCTGGTTTTCAATAAAAAAATATTTCATATTATATACAGTACAGGTGTGCACATCGATATTGAATTGCTTTCTTCTCCTTTTAGTGCGCTCTGTGCAAGTGCATAGATTGTACGCCCCTAATGCTACAGTTTCCTGAGTATAAGGTTTTCAAATGAAAGTGGACAATAAACCTAAAATCTACAAAAATGTAGATTATATTCAAAATAACTGGTAATCTACTTCTGGCTAGAATTCTGCCACAACTGGAGTTGTTGAAAAAGGCTCTAGGTTACCAACTTATCTCCATGTTCTTGGTGCCCGATGGAAAAATGAATATCATCTCATAAAAAAAAAAATCATAATATAACAGTGGGGAGGAAGAACACAGATCATAAAGGAGAGATTAAGGTACAGTGATTAGATACAAATACGTAATAAAACCTTACTATAACGAGTGACAAAGAATCAAACTTGTTCACTGAGCTACTATTTTACTCTGCCATTCTTTTGTATATATAAGTAATATTTATTTCCAAGAGTATCTCTAGCAGAAGTCATTTTTGCGGTTTTCCATGGTCCTGTATTTCATAGGGAGCTAGTTGTTGGGAGGTCTCCGAACTAGAGAAATTGAGTGTAAGTACAACTCCACAGTATTCATAATAAATATTTCTATTATTAGTGTTGTGATGTATGATGCTCGGTCTGTCTGGAGTGAGGCACCATCTAAGCCTTATACAAATATGGGTGACAATATATTCTAAGGCCTGGTTCACACATATGCAGTACTCTAATGCTGAGCAGCCTGACAGGGTTTCCATTAGAAGCCACCCACTCCCTCCACCCCAAAGAAAGGATTTTGATAGAAACACATGTAAGGGAGTGAAGAGAAGGAGGACCTTAAATGGGGTTACCTCTCCTGCTCGGTGTCCAGAGCCACCTGGGCAGGTAGCAGTGTTTCCTGGGGAAGGTTATTGGACCTGGACCGACCTTTCCATGTGACAGCAGGGGGCGGTGACCTGTTGAAAGGGGCTGCACACAGGAAGCCGAGCAGAGTCAGGGCGGAAAAGTAGCGCACGCAGGAGAGAGAGTTGTCAGCTGCGCCGCATTCCCAAAGTGTGAGGGCCCTCCGACTGAGGACTGAGACTGACAGGCAGTACGTTGTGAGCGCCCTTTGATTGAAAGTGGACCTGTCAGCCTCCGTGACCGGAGTAGACTCCCCTGACAGGACAGAGACAGTCGCTAGGGTGTGCAGGCGTGGCGTACGCAGTTACAGGCCTGAGCTCCTGAGAGAAGTAGCTGGACTGACCAAGGGGCACAGCATCGTTCCTGCAGTAACACGTTCTGAGTGTAACTTGTGGCTAAGAGTGGTGAGAGCAGGACCTCCTCTCACCGCCCAGCATCGTGTTGTTTTCCCCTGAGGCTATTTCTTCATCATGGACAGAGACTTGAGAGTCTGCACGTACCGCTGTTGATGGTGCCAACATTGGAGAATTAGACCCTTCAATCAAGCCTTCTACAGACTGATAAGTTTATTCCTGTCTTCATTTATGTCCTTAAATACCGTATTACTGTTTACTTGTTGCACTTGTTGCAATTATCCCCCTTGTTGCTCCTTCCTGCGAGGAGTGAATATCCCTGTAAATAAACCTTTAACTCTTGATCTGCCTCAGATCCATGGCCACATCTTCCGCACCTGCAGGTTATTACAAGTGGCTTAGTGGGCAGGATGTCGCACAACAGTGTGCAGAGGGCAGACCAAGCAGTCTAGCATCTCCCTGGGCGCCATGCTAAATAATTTGCCAAAATTCTCTGGGAACAATGTTATGTTGTAGAGTTGGACAGAGCAGAACAGATGCATTCCCATGATGTCGGCCCTGGAAGCAGAAATAGCAGTGATGGCCCTAGAAGGGGAGGCATGGGACTCCATTATACTTAGACCCCCCAGGCGAGAGATACCCTGGACAAAGTTCTACTTATACTCGAGGAGACGCATGGGGACCCCACTGACGTAGGGGAGCTGCGCATGCGACTGTTCCACTGGGTTCAAAGAGAGGGGGAGATGGTGACACAGTTTATGAATACCCTGCAGGAACTCCATACTGCCATTACTCGGAAGGATGGCATAGGCGTAGGGCCGATTGATGTTATTCTGCGAGACAAGCTGGTGACGGGTTTGCATGACAAGATGATGAAGCAGGCCCTGTGAGATCGCATGCGGGTAAAGCCAGGCATGACTTTCTCTGAGGTCGGGAGTGAGGCGCACACGCGCAAGCAGGAGCAGGGAGTGCCGGGGGGAAGGTTTGGAGCGGGGAGGTAGCTGCCAACACAGCCGCTTCCCCTCAATGGGTGGAAGACTTGAGAAAGGAGATAAAACAGATCAGTGAAGAATTGGCTGAATCCAAGAAAACCCCTGTTGTAGAGTCCAGAGAAACCATTCCTCAACGTGAGACTAGTGTCACCCGGCGAAGAGGACCTCCCACGTGTTACAACTGTGGAGAACCAAGCCATATAGCTCGGTGGTGCCCCCGGCGAAACTGACCTTTCCAGCGCCATCTGTTAAACTAGACGGGTCCGAGCTCGTGGGGCGTCACCCGGAGACTAATAATTTGAGAAGGAGTAATGAAAGTCCCACCAACCTCGTTTCCACGTGTCCCTTGGACTGGGCCAAGATAAACGGACGAGCAGTACGTTGCCTAGTAGACACAGGCTCTCAGGTTACCACCATGCCTGAGGGATATTTCTGCCGACACTTCACGGAGACAATGCGGCCAGAATGGGGGCTGGTGATTAAGCTCACGGCAGCTAACCACTTACCCATCTCGGTCGCAAGGGTGGTATGGATGAACATAGTGGTTTGCGGTAAAGATGTAGGGAGAAGAGGAGTAGTGCTGGTAGATGGAGAGGCGGCCAAATATCATACCGTAACCTTGGGCATGAATGTGCTTAAAGACTTCGGGAGCCTTCTCATCAATGAGTCCTCAGACCAGTTCCTGTGACAGTGGAGCATCCATACCCCTCAAAGGAGGATCTTCCAGCAATTGATATGGACAGCACAGGCCCAGGAAACATGCGGTGATTGGAAGTCGCTCGGCAAAATAATTGTGCCACGCACAGTAACATCAATTCCGGTGACGTAATTCCGGTTGCGGCGGGAACACTAAGCACGCCCCCGGACTATAATTCACTAGCGTTCCCCACATTTGCCGCCTGCAAACCAGTGGTGGACACCGCGTTTCACACTGGCAAATGACCTCACCACCAACGTTAAGACACACTGTTTAGTTCTCTAATACTGGGACGGCCTTTCCATACACTCCATTAAGGTTACCAATTTGTTTCATATAGGTAACCTGTCATACCTTTCAGCTCCAGTGACAGTGTCAGTTGGTCACCATTCACCAGCGGTAGGTGCCCCTATCTGTGCACACACATTGGATGACCTGTCCAATACCTGTTGTATTTCAGTATACCATTTTTATCCCTGTAGGCTTGTCCAACACTCTACCTCACTTTGAAGACATACTCACCTGTGGAAACAGGTTTTTTACCACTGGTTTCACATTGACAAGTCTGAGTTATTGTCCTTCTTATTAAAGCAACACATACAATTCTATGTTTTTAAACCATTATTTAAGATATCTCATTGTAAATTTAAGGGCATGATGCAATACAATACCAACATACGGTGACCTGACGACACATAGGACTGGCTGTCATCTTACTCACATCAGTTCAGGAGTAACTCTCCATAAGTTTCCCCAAAGTGAGTTTAAATAATATTATAATTAATTGTAGGGATGCTCTAACCAATTATACAATTGATACTATTATAGGTCATACTGGTCCCAACACGGACACTACAGGAGCAGTCTGGTACGTTCCCCTTCCCTTCTATCTTTTCTTCACCACAAGTTGCACTAATGGTTTAATTATGATGTGTTATTATGTCTTTTCATACGATTGTACATAAATTATTTGTGGCTGTCTTCTAGTTTGTTGCAATCTTTGTATATTTGATCATTGCAGTGTATTGATAAAGGTCGATCCACGAACAAAACGTCTACCTTGACTGCAATAAAAATGTCATCATATTTCAGATGTTGAGTGCCAAATTTTATTTATGATTGTTCTGGTGTGGGGACCTATTTGAACACCAACACAGCTGTGCCACGATATAATTATTACATTCCCACAAAAAAATTGGCATAGGGTCCCCCTATAAAATCTAACCAGCAAAGACTAAGCAGACAACTGCAGGCTGATATTAATAGCCTAGGATGGGGCCAAGGGTATTGGCCCCTTCCAGACTAAAAACATCAGCTCTCAGTCGCCCCAGAAAAGGCGCATCTATAAGATGCGCCAAATCTGGCGCTTAGCCTCACTCTTCCCACTTGCCCTATAGCGGTGGCAAGTGGGGTTCATATTTGAGGGGTTGATGTCACCTTTGTCACCTATTAGTAACCCCATAGTCATATTGTATAAAAACACAGACACCCAGAATAATGTCCTTCATTTGAAATAATGACAGATACCTTTAATGAATCTTAATTAAACCATACTTACTGAATGCCTAATCCACTGACGCCATCTCTTGCAAGAAAAATAAAATAATAAACCACAATATTCATCACCTGTCCACAGAGAAGATAATCCATAATGTCCCATGATGATCCTGATCACTTTCAGAGCAGTCACTGATGTGACTGCTCTCAAAGACCGCCGGCGACACACTGACAGGAGCTAAACGCTCCTGTAGTGTATCACTGAGCTGCCGTGAGAAAGTTCCCATGTAGGGGTGCCATAAGTGAGAGCACCAAAGCTGATGAACTCCAGTGAACTCTCTCAGTGATATACTGCGGGAGAGATTACCTCCTGTCAGTGTATCGCCGGCAGCCAGGTAGAGCGGTCACATCTCCTGATGTGACTGTTCTACACGTGAAATCGCCATGGGACACTCAAGATTATTTGGACTATTACGGAAAGGTGAGTAAATGGTAGTTTATTATTTTTTATTATTTCTAGGAGATGAAGGTGTCGGGGATTTGGCATTAGGTGAGTATAATGGGTTTTTATTTTTATGCGAATGTGTATATAACTATTTTACTTTTTTTTTTCAACTGTGAACACAGGCGCCGGCAGATATACAGTATATAATTATCATTGTATGGATTTCCTCTGGGGTCTCCAGTTTCCTCCCACATTCCAAAGACATACTGATAGGGATTCTAGATTGTGTAGATTGTGAGCCCCAATGGGGACAGTGATGATAATGTCTGTAAAGCACTGTGGAATTAATGGTGCTATATAAATGTGTAAAATAAATAAATAAATGTAACTACAGTATAGGTAATGTATACAGTAGTATCAACAATGGCACCCTGGAAACTTTTTAACTATAAATGTGGCTGCAAGTCAATGACGTATTCACAAATGATAGCCATGAACAAAATTATAGAAGTACAGTATATCTTTATTACTTGTACAAGAGGAGTACTCTGGATTGTTGTTCGTGGAAAAAAAAATAGGACACCCTCTGAAAATAAGCCCTAACCCATCACTCTGAGCAAAATTAATATTAGACCCTGTCTAATTTTCAAGGAAATACACAGTAGTCAAACAAATAGATAAGCCATCAGTGTGCAACAAAACCTTGTTCAGGGAACATAACTACAAGAACATATCCGCTTGTCCTAAATACAAAATATACCATATGTATCTCAGATACTCCATCAATGTACCTGTGTGTGTGTGTAGACAGGAGATAGATAAATATGTAATAGATAGACAGACAGCCAAAAGAAAGACAAAAAGCAGCACAAAAAAAGATTGTTGGCTTCAAAAGCCTCCCAGGCATGTTCCAAACCTTGGAAATAAATCCAATAAAGTGAAGGCAGCGCACTATGTGGGCCATTAAGCTGCAACTGAATTTTTACCTACTGGTGTGCTGCCTTCAATTTTTTGAATTTAGGAAATAGATAGATGGATGGATAGATATAGGATGGATGGATGGATAGATATAGGATGGATGGATGGATGGAAAAAAAATCAGGCAGCACTCCAGTTCAAGGAAAAATTGTGGACTTTAATCCAGCACCAAGTGGTGCAACGTTTCGACCTCACAGCACGGTCTTGGTGCTTGACAAAGACCGTGCTGTGAGGTCGAAACGTTGCACCCTTGGTGCTGGATTAAAGTCCATAATTTTTCCTTGAACTGGAGTGCTGCCTGATTTTTTTCCATTTATATTTTGCATTGGAAAATTGCATTATTCAGGAAGTATTGCACCCAAAATCTGCGAGAGAGATATGAGAGAGATATGAGAGAGATATGAGAGAGATATGAGAGAGATAAATAGATAACAGACAGACAGATAGATAGATAGATAAATATGGGATAGATAAGAGATACATAGATAGATGGATATGGGATAGATAGATAGATAGATAGATAGATAGATAGATAGATAGATAGATAGATAGATAGATAGATAGATATCATCTTTCCTCCATCTCACAGATCTTTCTTACCGACCTAGCTATAACAATTAATGACATCACACTTTCCCCAGTATCAGAAGTCCGCTGCCTCGGAGTAACCTTTGACTCTGCCCTGTCCTTCAAACCGCACATCCAAGCTCTTTCTACCTCCTGTCGCCTCCAGCTCAAAAATATTTCCAGAATCCGTCCCTTCCTCAACCCTCAATCTACTAAAATGCTTGTGCATGCCCTCATCATCTCCCGCCTAGACTATTGCAACATCCTTTTCTGTAGTCTCCCTGCTAACACCCTCGCACCTCTCCAGTCCATCCTTAACTCTGCCGCCCGACTAATTCATCTCTCTCCTCGCTACTCCTCCGTTTCTCCCCTCTGCAAATCTCTTCACTGGCTCCCATTCCTCAGCGTATCCAGTTCAAATTACTAATACTGACCTACAAGGCCATCTATAACCTGTCTCCCCCATATGACTCTGAACTAATCTCCCGATACCTTCCCTCACGTAATCTCCGGTCCTCCCAAGACCTCCTTCTCTCCTCCCCACTTATTCGCTCCTCACCCAACCGCCTCCAAGACTTCTCCCGAATAGCCCCTATTCTCTGGAATTCTTTGACCCAACAAGTCCGACTATCAACCACATTTGGATCCTTCAGACGGAGCCTGAAAACCCACCTCTTCAAGAAAGCCAACAGCTTGCAATGACCCTGCTACCTCCTTCTCTCTCACCACTACCGGTGATATCACCTCAACCAACATGGAACTGCTGCAACCCACCAACCTACTGTCTCCTTCCCCACCATCCTGTAGCATGTAAGCCCGAAAGGGCAGGGTCCTCTCCCCTCTGTATCAGTCTGTGATTGTAAGTTTGTTTACTGTAAGTGATATCTGTAATTTGTATGTAACACCTTCTCATGTACAGCACCATGGAATCAATGGAGATAGATAGATAGATAGATAGAGGAAAAAATGAAGACAGCACTCCAAAGGCTTGAGAAAGGCTCAGTGTGAGCCGAAATGTTGCCACAACATGTGGGTTTGAAATAAACCACATTTTTTTTTCACTTGAATTTTGGAATGCTGTCTTCATTTTTTCCTTTGTCTGGATTGGGGCAAGTATTGGATACTTTGTTGAGGAGACGTGTACCCACCTATTGGTATTGTGCTGTTCCATTTTTTGTATAGATGGATAGATAGATGATAGATAGATAGATAGATACTAGATAGATAGACAGACAGACAGACAGATAGATATGGGATAGATAGATATGAGATAGATAGATAGATATGGAATAGATATGGGATAGATAGATATGGGATAGATAGATATGAGATAGATAGATAGATATGGAATAGATAGACAGATAGATATGGAATAGATATATAGATATGAGATAGATAGACAGATAGATAATGAATAGACAGATAGATAGACAGACAGACAGACAGATAGATAGATGTTTCTCAGACATGCATTATAGTGAGAGAATGTTTTTTGGTGTATGAAAACCATCACTATTAGGTTACCTTTCCCTAACTTTTAAGCACCTGCGAAAATGCTACTGGAAATTTTCTGCCTATGATTCACAATGACCAAAATTCTCACATGTCATCTCTACCAGAAGATTCTTTTTTATTTTGGTTTTATGCAAATTGCGGAGTTACTGAATACCCATCATATGTAAAGATGTAGAATTAAGACACACATGTCCCACCAAAAGAGGAAAAACATTTTTTATAGATCGGTAGATGTAACAGAGCTGCATCTATCCTTATAGATTATGACATTATTGGTGATTTACATGGGGCTGCTTGTAAGATGCTTTTATCCCATAGATCTATACTGGACTCCAGCACAAGGTTGTATCATGGCACATTTTATTATACATGGTACATACCACAGGACGGCCACACATGGAGATGTCAAACAGTTGACTTGATTTTTAGTTTATCTTTCTGATAGATCTATATGTCCCCTTTGTAACATGACCTGTACAGATGAGGAGTTTGCTCCTTGCACCAATGTCCTTATATTGTGTCCTGAACTCCAGTCCTCTCCAATTATTTGCAGCTCTGCAGTCTTGTCCTGTGATGTTTTTCCTTAGACAATGCTGGAATAAAAGTGTCACTATGGGAGACTTTGAGGTGACTCCACAACTTCACATCCTCAGACCTGCTTGTGTCACTTCTGAAGCCTCTGAGATCTCCTCCAGAAGAATGAAGTTCCATCAATTCCAGTTCATGTTTGGTAGCAGTTTCCAAAACCCTCTGTTTGTTGTAATACTTCACAAAGTTGTTGATAATGGGGTGAATGGGGAGAGCAATGGCTATCACCCCACAGAGGAAACTTGTAGCTGCATTCAATTTCCCCAGAGTGGTTTTAGGGTAGATGTCCCCATACCCAACAGTTGTCATAGTAATGATAGCCCACCAGAATGACTGAGGGATGCTTTTGAACAAAGTTTCTGGATGGCTTTGCTCCATTGTGTAACCAAGGGCTGAGAAGACAAAGATGCCAACAGCAAGATACATTAAGAGGAGCCCTAACTCCTTAAAACTGCTTTTCAAGGCATAGGTTAAAGTCTGGAGGCCAGAAGAATGTCGGGCAAGCTTGAAAATCCTAGCAATCCTCATAATTCTCAATGCCTGGACTGCTTGCTGGACATTAGTCAGCTCCATCATTCTTGCTCCAAGGTGTGTCAGGATTAGGCTGACATAAAAAGGCAAGATGGCCAACACATCTATAATATTCATAAAGGATAGGGCAAAGTGTAACTTGTTAGGTGATGACACGAGTCTTAGGACATACTCCATGGTGAACCAGATGATACATGCAGTCTCTATGTTGTCTAGAGTAGGGTGCTCTACATGGTTCCCCTCAGAGTCCTCCACCTGAAGATCTGGGATAGTTCCCAAACACATGACAATGGAGGAGATCAGGATGAAGAGAAATGACAGAACTGCTGTGACTCTGGCTGGGAAGGAGGACTCTGGTTTCTCCATGAACTTCCAGACATACTTCTGAAACCTTCTCCATCTACTCTCTGTTGTGTCAACCCCCAGGTCATCGAGGATGGTCTGTACCCTCCTGGCTATCTCCTCCAATTCCTCCTTTTTCTCACTTAGGTGGCTTTTACAGCATTCATCCAAAAAACATAAGTCTACTTTCCAGAACTCCATTTCATTCTGAAAACAAATAGGACATATCCCCTTCTTCATATGCACCTCTCCATAATAGTATACCTCCATAATACACTTGAAAGCATCAGGGTCCCTATCAAAGTAAAATTCCCTTTGCCCTGGGTCATAATCATCGCACAGTGAGAAGATGGCATCATACCCCCCAGCTATACAGTTCATTAGCTCTGCCAGTCTGGTTTCTGGATACCTGCTTAAGATATCACCATAAAGGATTTGCCTGATACCCCCAACATTGACAATAATCTCTACCTCCTCGCTGCAGTCTGATCCACTCCCATTCAGATCTTCAGAGCTGGAACTTCCAATCATTTTGATTTGAAACTGGTCAATTTTGGTCCAAACAAAAAGTTTGCACAGTATTAGAGTATTTCTCCAAATCCTACAAACCAGGGAAGGATGTGAGAAAGCATCAATGTTGATTCTCTGGTCTTCAAAAGGCATGCCATGCAGGAAAGTTCTATGAGCAAAGCATAGGAGCTACAACATGTAGGTTTCCTTATTCAGTAGGTGCCCATCGTTCCCTTGAGGCTGCTCTGCTCTTTAGTGAATCCATAAATCTCCAGATAGAGCAGCTTTCCCAGTCTTTGTGCTGATTGATGCAAGAAAAGAATAACAAATGAGCAACAAGGTGGTCCCTGCAGAAGGAAGACCCTGATTCACCAAAGCACAGCCATCAGCTGAAAAAAACACTGAAGCTTTCAGGAGCAGAGTCTCCAGGCTGATGTGAAGGCTCCACCTGGCACAAGCGGACACTGTGCTGTGGGAAGTTGCACTGGTTTTTCCAAGGCTGGCAGGAGAAGAAGACAGGAATCCCAGCGTGACGTCACGACCCTTTAAACAGGCTTCCCCCTCCTGGGGAGAGAGTGTGGCAGCTGCACACACTTGTCACTGTGCATGCCAATTAATGGGTGATATTACGGATAATGCAAGAAGAAAATGCACTAGAAAGGTATAGGGCAGCTGAGGAATGTGAACAGCGACAACGAGGGGTAGAGAATAGGGGAACGGAGGGATGAGGCGGAGAAGAGGGAAGGAGACTTGGGAAGATGATAAAAGGGTAAATGTCCGTAAAGCCAGAGACGTGGCCACCATCGATGTGAAGGGGAATGTCAATCACAGCTTAAAAAAATAAAATTCAGATTTAACTATCGCATTGTCAGGGCAGAAATAGGTTTCTGTTGGTTCGAACTACTCAAATTATTTTTTATCATAGATGAAATGCTTGTGACTAACACAATCATGTAAGGTTGTATGGCATTGATGTGTTGTTAATCTGTTTATTATAGCTGTCCCTGACCCCGGAGGGGGGCTCACAATCTACGGTAAATTCCTTCTTTTCGGCTCGTTCAGATGAACGTACTAAACGTCCATTTGCAAAATGGGAAGCACGCAGACAGCGCAAGGACCATTGTACGTCTAGATGGTAGTTCACATGAACATTTTTACACACGGACCGATGGTCTGAGTGTAAAAAAAAAACTCGTAGATCCACAGCTTTGATCCATATTCCAGATGAGACTCTCCCAATGCGTGCGTAAAAAATGGATTGCGTGCGGGTCACCGTATGCATGTCATAAGTTTTTTACTGATATATTACAATTATAAAGATACAGTAGTTAAAAGTATTCACCCACCTATTTTGTTACATTGCAACCTGTGTTTAAATATTTTTGTAATCCGATTTGTGTGTGAGGCATCAGCACTAAATAGTCTAAGTTGGCGATGTGAGAAAATATAAGAATAAATTAAATTTGTGTGGTCAAATAACTAAAAATTGACATGTGCATATGTATTCACTCCTTTTGCTATGTAGCCCCTAAAAATTTCTGGTGCAAGCAATTCCCTTTATAAGTCACATGGTTAGTGACAGGACGTCCCCCTGTGTGCAATTTAAGTGTCACATGTCTGTCAGTATATACACTATGGGGTAAAAGTTTAGGGTCACTTAGAAATTTTCTTATTTTTGAAAGAAAGCAGTTTTTTCCAATGAAGCCAACATTAAATGATTCAGAAATACACTCTATACATTGCTAATGTGGTAAATGACTATTCTAGCTGCCAACGTCTGGTTTGTAATGCAATATGTTCATAGGTGTATAGAGGCCCATTTCCAACAACCATCACTCCAGTGTTCTTATGGTAGTTTGTGTTTGCTAAATGTGTAAGAAGGCTAATGGATGGTTAGAATACCATTGAAAACCCTTGTGCAAGTATGTTAGCACAGCTGAAAACAGTTTGGCTGATTAGAGAAGCTATAAACCTGACCTTCCTTTTAGCTAGTTGAGAGTCTAGAGCTTTACATTTGTTGGTTCCATTAAACTCTCAAAATGGCCAGAAAAGAAGAACTTTCACGTGAAACTCGACAGTCTATTCTTTTTCTTAGAAATGAAGGCAATTCAATGCGAGAAATTGCCAAGAAACTGAAGATTTCCTACAACGGTGGGTACTACTCCCTTCAGGGGAGCACAAGCAGGCTTTAACCAGAGTAGAAAGAGAAATGGGAGGCCCCGCTGCACAGCTGAGCAACAAGACAAGTACATTAGAGTCTGTAGTTTGAGAAATCACACGTCCTCAACTGGCAGCTTCATTAAATAGTACACGCAAAACGCCAGTGTCAACATCTACAGTGAAGAGGCGACTCCGGGATGCTGGCCTTCAGGGCAGAGTGGCAAAGAAAAAGCCATATCTGAGACTGGCTAATAAAAGGAAAAGATTAATATGGGTACAAGAACACAGACATTGGACAGAGGAAGATTGGAAATAAGTGTTATGGACAGACCAATCCAAGTTTGAGCAGTGTTTGGATCACACAGAAGAACATTTGTGACGCGCAGAACAACTGAAAAGATGCTGGAAGAGTGCCTGACACCATCTGTCAAGCATGATGGAGGTAATGTGATGGTCTGGGGTTGCTTTGATGCTGGTAAAGTGGGAGATTTGTACAAGGTAAAAGGGATTTTGAATAAGGAAGGCTATCACTCCATTTTGCAACGCCATGCCATACCATGTGGACAGCGCTTGATTGGAGCCAATTTCATCCTACAACAGGACAATGACCCAAAGCACACCTCCAAATTATGTAAGAACTATTTAGGGAAGAAGGAGGCAGCTGGTATTCTATCTGTAATGGAGTGGCCAGCGCAGTCACCAGATCTCAACCCCATTGAGCTGTTGAGGGAGCAGCTTGACCATATGGTATGCAAAAAGTGCCCATCAAGCCAAACCAAATTGTGGGAGGGGCTTCTGGAAGCATGGGGTGAAATTTCTCCAGATTACCTCAGAAAATTAACTGCTAGAATGCCAAAGGTCTGTAATGCTGCAATTGCAAAGGGAGCATTCTTCGACAAAAGCAAAGTTTGAAGGAGAAAATTATTATTTCAAATAAAATTATTTTTTTCGATCCTTGTCAATGTCTGGACTAGATTTTAAATTCATTTGGCAACTTTGATTAATAAAAGTATGAGTTTTCATGGAAAACACAAAATTGTCTGGGTGACCCAAAATTTGGAATGGTAGTGTACACTTTACCTTTCCTGAAAGACCACAGAGGCTGCAACACCAATAAGCAAGAGGCTCCACTAGCCAAACACCATGAAGATCATGGAGATCTCCAAACAACACCATGAAGACCAAGGAGATCTCCAAACAAGTCAGGGACACAGTTGTTGAGAAGTACAAGTCAGGGTTGTGTTATAAAAAAAATCTCCCAATCTCTGATGATCCCCCTGAGCATCATCAAATCCATTATCATCAAATGAAAAGAATATGGTACCACAACAAACCTGCCAAGAGAGGGCCGTCCACCAAAACTCTCAGCCAGGGCAAGGAGGGCATTAATCAGAGAGGCAGCACAGAGACCAAAAGGTAACCCTGAAGGAGCTGCAGAGTTCCCAAGCAGAGACTGGAGTATCTGTCAATACAGCCACAATAAGTCATACACCCCATAGAGGTGGCCTTCATGTAAGAGTAGGCAGAAAAAAGCCTTTACTTACATACAAAAATTGCAAAACTCATTTTGAGTTTTCCAAAAGCCATATGGGAAACTCCCCAAATGTATGGAGGAAGGTGCTGTGGTCAGATGAGACCAAAATTGAACTTTTTGTCCACCAAGGCCACAAATGCTAGTGAAGCATGGAGGTGGCAGCATCATGCTGTGGGGATGTTTTTCAGCAGCAGGGACAGGGAAAATGGTCCGAGTCGAGGGGAAGATGGATGGTGCAAAATACAGGCATATGCTTGAGCAAAACCTGTTTCAGTCTGTCAGTGATTTGAGCTTAGACAATGGCCCAAAGCATGCTGCTAAGGCAACACTCGAGTGGTTTAAAGGGAATCTGTCACCTCATTTTGGCGCGGTATTTAAATGACCTGGGTCCGGTCCGATGGGCGGTGTTTCGAGTCCTTTCCTCCACCCCTCCTTGGCCAATGCCCGCAATATTTCTGTGAATTTACGTACTTGGCCTCCATATTACGCGCATGCGCATTGCAATCTGGACTCGCGCACGCTCGGTATGCTTTGCCCAACTGCGGGCAAAGCCAAAAAGGATTAGTGCGCATGCATCAGTCAACTGTGTCCTGGAACACAGTGAAATACTTCTGGGACATAGTTCACGGCGCATGCACACTAATGCTTTTTGGCTTTGCCCACAGTTGGGCAAAGCATACTGTGCATGCGCAAGACCAGATTGCAATGCGCACGCGCATAATATGGAGGCTAAGTACGGAAATTCACAGAAATATTGCGGACAGCGGCCAAGGAGGGGTGGAGGAAAGGACTTGAAACACCGCCCATCGGACCGGACCCAGGTCATTTAAATACCGCGCCAAAATGAGGTGACGGGGAGACATGTAAACTTTTGGAGTTTCCTTGTCAAAGCTCAGACTTTAATAAAATTGAGAATCTGTGGTCAGACTTGAAGAATGGTGCTCATCAGAGGAAACCATCTAACTTGAAGGAGCGGGAAGCAGTTTTATCTTAAGGAATGGGCAAAAATCTCAGTGTCAAATGTGGAAAGCTCACAAAGACTTATCCAAAGCGACTTGCAGCTGTAATTGCCACAAAAGGAGGCTCTGCAAAGTACTGACTTTGGGGCGAGGAGGGGGTGAATAGTTCTGCACACTGAAATTTTCAGTTTTGTCCTATTAGTTGTTTGCATCACAAAAAAAAGAAAACCAAATGTTCACAGTGGGAGGCATGTTCTTTCCAAGAACTGATGCGAACCCTTAAAACAACAGTGAAATTCCAAGTTGTGAGGTAGCAAAACACAAAAAATGCCAAGAGGATGAATACTTTTGCAAACTACTGCAGGAAACTGGATTTCTCCTTTATTTTCTATTTAAATTGTTCATGTAAAAAATGGATACCGTAAGGATGTACAAAATAGACATAGAGATGTAAAACATGCACACACTGATGGCTAATGGATGAAAATAAGGAGAATATGAAGAATCGTTAGAATGGAAGATTTTGCATACGCTGGTGTGCACCAATCCTTAGGTATGAATAATGGTATGCGTTTCACCCAGAATATTCAGAATTTCATCAGATTTTCATCCGTGTCATCTGTTGTCAGTATTTTTTACATCCGTGTTACATTTGTGTGCCATCCGTATGACCATTATTTTACATCCAAGCTGCATCCGTGTGCAATCTATTTTAATACATCTACGTTCAAAAAACACATTATCATATACACTTTCCTAGATCCTTAAAAGAAATGTATCCGTATAAATACGATGCCACGCAGATGTTCCTATATTTTTGTGCACACGTAGACCTAAATGGGTCAGTCTCATCTGAGACTCGGTAGAGTAGTAGCACGCAGCAATTTTTTTCTCACAGTCAGGCTAAGGTCACACATTCTCTCCATCCGAGAAAATCGGTTTGATTACACCTATCAGATTCTGATCAGAGCTTGATCACAGTGGGATCTGATTTTCTTGGAGATGGAGAGAAAAAAAAATAGTTTCTCCACCTTCTGTATTATGTCAGTCCTCAGATGTCATTCGAGTGTGGTCCGATTTTTTTCATGGACCCACAGACTTTAATTGGCGAGTACCATCCGATTCTAGGAGTCAAATTGTGCATATGGGGATTTTTTTTTTCCCTCAAACTAATTGGTCCAAGGAAAAAAATCGGACATGTACATGGCCCCATAGAATAACATGGGTACAAGTGCCGTCAAAACCACAGTTAGCACTAGTTCGATTTATACGCTCATCTGCCCGAGCCCTTACACATACTGGGGTGCATTCCCCTATTGGCATGTTTTTTGGAGTGTAAAAACAAACCAGATTACATGGAAGAAAAGGACAAAAATACAGGAAGATGATTAAAAATACATATTTATTAATCTGCTGCGTGTCGCCAGGAACATTGCATTAATATGTCGCAACTGTCGATAAATACAGTGCTTCTGATTTGCAACCATGACAGATTTTACCAAATGACACACTGCTGCAGGTGGCTTATCATGTAGCAATGTGCATTCTTCCAGCAAACAATTACTGGGTTGAAAAGGGATAATCAGATTTCAAAAAGTGATTTTATTTTTCAAGGACCTGAGCCCCCTCCAGCCAGTGATTCAGTACTACAGATTCCCTGCACAGCAGCGCCCCAGTCGCCCGCCGTACAGTGGAAATTCAGCACACGTCTATTCTGGTACATAACTGTCCAGTTCTTCCCAGCGGAGTGTAGCTGTAAGTGCTGCCGTGTGGAAAGAAACGGTAAAGGGCACACAATTCTGAAAATGCTCCAAAATACTCCAGCCCCTTCATTCTAAGGGTGCTTTCACATTGTGTTGTGTCCCCGTCGGGGCATACGTCCAAAATCCAGGGGAAAACGGGGTCTGGACCCATGTGCCTAAGGGGCCAGTAGACTGCATTAGTGACAGCAGAGCGAACATGACCTCTGCCATACACTTTTACTTTTTCTAGAGTGTACACCTACATGAGGCGGACACTCAGACGTAGTAGACTGTGACGTATCTGTTTTCTTAGATAAGAAGAAGATGGGAAAATGTTTCTCCATCTTCTCCATTCTGTCAGTCCATGCAAATCCTATGTGATCCAAGTCTGATGTTTTCCACAGGATCATTGACTTGCATAGCCGAGTGTGACTCAATAATTGAATCCAACTCGAGCATGCTGCGATTTCTTTCTAGGAGCGGCTTGGTCCAAGTAAAAAAAATCAGACTTATGAACGGTCCTATAGAAAAATGGGTCGCCCTCCCAGGGCTGTGGGGTACTCGGTACCGGGCCGGTCTCTCAGAGGGGATTGTCACAGCAGCGGTGGGCCGGTCCGTGGCCCTGGGCGCCCATGTAAAAGGGTTTAGTTGTTAATAAAGTTTATAAGTGATTCGTGACGCCACCTGTGGTGTTCGGCAAGGGAGGTGTTAAGCCGACGCTGCAGACAGATCCTCTGGGACAGATGGTGTAGTGCAGCAATGATGTTGTAGCCCTCCACAGGTAGGGCTGTTGGTCCCAGGGCAGTGTAGCGGAATGTTTAGGAAGAGGTTGCAGTGTTTGGCACAGAGATGTAGCAGTGCTGAGGATGTTGCAGGAAGGAGGCAAGGACACAACAGGGTGCAGTTTCTTTACCTTTACTTGGCAAACACAGTCCAGGGTCCTGGTTACAGATGGCACAGGAGCAGGCTAGCCTGGAAGCAACCCAGGAATCTCTCTATCAGATGGGTAGTGTAGTCTCCTTCCTAGCGCAGGCTTGAGGTACATGCAGTACTGTGTTACACTGAAGTTCCTCCTTCTTATTGTCTCTTAGAACTACCTCGTATGGCAGACAGCTGTAGCCCTCTATCTCTCTTGGCTCATCACTGGGAGGGAGCTCTCTTTCCTCAGCTCAACCACCAGCTTCTCTCCACACGTCTACACACGTGGCCCTCCTCACACTAACTGACTATTTCCCCTCCTGGCCCTCAGAGCGTGCTCCTCCCCCAATCCTGGTTCAGAGCTCCCTCTGCTGGCCTGGAATGGGAACTGTGTTGCATGTAAATGATTAACTATCAGAGAGACCCTTCCTTGCTTCCAAGCATGACATCACCCTCCCTGGAGGAAGGCAATGCCACTGTGGCGACCATACTCCTGGGGGCGCCACAATAACATTGGTCAGAGCGCGGTCCGATGTTTTGTCAGATCACACTTTAAGGGCTCATAGCCACTTGCCAGAGACTCGCACGATTCTCGTGAAAGTCTCTCACATGAAAACCTGGCACTGCCACTGGCACTGGGACCGTAGCGTGCGGCTGCATAGAAACACATGTAGTCACACGCTCTGGTCTGAGTGCTGGTGGCAGTGTCGGGTTTTCATGCGAGAGACTCGCACGAGAATTGTTTGAGTCTCTCGCAAGTGAGTATGAGCCGTAACTGAAAATACAGCCATATGCACGAGATCTAACATAGAATCATAGAATCGTAGAGTTGGAAGGGACCTCCTGGGCCATCTGGTCCAACCCACTGCTCAAAGCAGGATTCGCTAAATCATCCCAGTCAGATGGCTGTCCAGCCTCTGTTTGAAGACTTCCATTGAAGGAGAACTCACCACTTCTCGTGGCAGCCTGTTCCACTCATTGATCACTCTAACTGTCAAAAGGTTTTTCCTAATATCTAATCTGTGTCTCCTCCCATTCAGTTTCATCCCATTGCTTCTAGTCTTTCCTTGTGCAAATGAGAATAAAGATGATCCTTCTACAATGTGACAGCCCTTTAGATATTTGTAGACAGCTATTAAGTCTCCTCTCAGTCTTCTCTTTTGCAAACTAAACATTCCCAAATCCTGCAACCTTTCCTCATAAGACAGGGTTTCCAGACCGGTCACCATTCTGGCCGCTCTTTTCTGAACTTGCTCCAGTTTGTTGATGTCTTTTTTAAAATGTGGTGCCCAAAACTGGACACAATATTCCAGATGAGGTCTGACCAAAGAGGAGTAGAGGGCAATAATGACTTCACGTGATCTAGACTGTATGCTTCTGTTAATACATCCTAGAATTGCATTTGCGTTTTTTGCTGCTGCATCACACAGTTGACTCATATTCAGTCTGTGATCTATTAGTATACCCAAGTCTTTTTCACATGTGCTGTTGCTTAGCCCTATTCCTCCCATTCTGTATATGCTTTTTTTCATTTTTATTGCCCAGATGTAGTACTTTGCATTTCTCCCTGTTAAAAACCATTCTGTTAGTTGCTGCCCACTGCTCCAGTTTCTTTATATCTTTTTGAATCCTCTCTCTCTCTTCTCTAGTATTAGCTATCCCTCCTAGCTTTGTGTCATCAGCAAATTTAATCAGTTCACCCTCAATTCCTTCATCTAAATCGTTGATAAAGATGTTAATGGTAAATAACTGGCAATGGTAAAGATAAATTAGGGATTTACACAGAAGCGCTCATTGGCCACTGAACCAGTCCTCTTGCTAGTACGCCAACTGGCCACTGTGATTTACTGAATAGTGACAAGCCCTGTCATCTATGTTGGCTGGACAGTGCACATGTGAGGAGTCTGCAGGCAGGTAGAATGCAGTAACGGACTGTACACAGACTAAGGGTGAAAGGAGTTTATTATACAGTAGAAACTCCACACAGGGATAAAACAGAGGGATAATATTCCCTAATACAGCTAAAGGCTAATGGGGATAACTTAACCCCTTTACCCCCAATGGTGGTTTGCACGTTAATGCCCGGGCCAATTTTAACAATTCTGACCAATGTCCCTTTATGAGGTCATAACTCTGGAAGGCTTCCATGGATCCTAGTGATTCTGACAATGTTTTTCTCGTGACATATTGTACTTCATGTTAGTGGTAAAAGTTCATTCATATAACTTGCGCTTATTTGTGAAAAAACTGAAATTTGGCAAAAATTTTGCAATTTTCCAACTTTGAATTTTTTTGCTCTTAAATCACAGAGCTATGGCACATAAAAAACTTAAGTAACATTTCCCACATTTCCCACATGTTTACTTTACATCAGCACAATTTTAGAACCAAAAATTTGTCCTGAGTACACTGATACCCCATATGTGGGGGTAAACCACTGTTTGGGCACATGGCAGAGCTCAGAAGGGAATGAGCGCTGTTTGACCTTTTCAACGCAGAATTGGCTTGACTCCATATCACATTTGGAGTGCCTCTGATGTGCCTAAACAGTGGAAACCCCCCACAAAAGACACTATTTTGGAAACTAGAACCCCCAAGGAACTTATCTAGATGTGTGGTGAGCACTTTGAACCCCGAAGTGTTTCACAGACGTTTATAACGCCCGGGTCTGAAAATAAAAAAAAATCATATTTTTTCTACAAACATGATCTTTTAGTCCCCAAATTTTTTATTTTCCCAAGGGTAACATGAGAAATTGGACCCCAAATGTGGTTGTCCAATTTGTCCCGAGTACGCTGATACCCCATATATGGGAGAAAACTACTGTATGGGCACATGTTGGGGCTCGGAAGGGAAGTAGTGATGTTTTGGAATGCAGACTTTGATGGAATGATCTGCAGGTGTCATGTCACATTTGGAGAGCCCCTGATGTGCCTAAACAGTGGAAACCCCCACAAATTACACCATTTTGGAAACTAGACCCCCCAAGGAATTTATCTAGATATGTGATGACCACTTTGAACCCCCACGTGCTTTGCAGAAGTTTATAACATAGAGCCATAAAAATAAAAAAAATCATATTTTTTTTCCACAAAAATGATATTTTTGCCCCCAATTTTTTTATTTTCCCAAGGGTAGCAGGAGAAATTGGACACTAAAAGCTGTTGTGCAATTTGTCCTGAGTACGCTGATGTTCCATATGTGGGGGTAAAACACTGTTTGGGCGCATAGCAGAGCTTGGAAGGGAAGGAGCACCGTTTGACTTTTTCAATGCAGAATTGGCTGGAATTGAGGTCAGACGCCATGTTGCATTTGTAAAGCCCCTGATGTGCCTAAGCAGTG
This sequence comes from Dendrobates tinctorius, assembly GCF_039654945.1. Lineage (NCBI taxonomy): Eukaryota > Metazoa > Chordata > Amphibia > Anura > Dendrobatidae > Dendrobates > Dendrobates tinctorius. The sequence goes on along the minus strand of NW_027361689.1, from coordinate 17,673,652 downwards.
GAAACCCCCCAGTTCTAACTCCATCCCTAACCCCAACACACGCCTAACCCTAATCTCAACACTAAACCTAACGGGAAAATGGAAATAAATATTTTTTTTTAATTTCATTATTTTTCCCTAACTAAGGGGGTGATAAAGGGGGGTTTGATTTACTATTTATGGCGGGCTTTAATGTTTGGCAGCTGTCGCACGCTAAAAGACGCTTTTTATTGTAAAAATAGTTTTTGCATCACCACATATTGAGAGCTATAATTTTTCCATATTTTGACTCAGAGTCATGTGGAGTCTTATTTTTTGCGGGACGAGTTGACGTTTTTATGGGTACCATTTTCGGGCACGTGACATTTTTTGATCGCTCTTTATTCTGATTTTTGGGACGCAGAATGAACAAAAACCAGCGTTTCATTAATTTCTTTCGGAGGGGACGTTTACACCGTTCCATGTGCGGTAAAATTGATAAAGCGGTTTTATTCTCCGGGTCAGTATGATTACAGCGATACTTCATTTATATTTTTTTATGTTTTGGCGCTTTTATGCAATAAAAACAATTTTATAGAAAAAATAATTATTTTTGCATCGCTTTATTCTGCGAGCTATAACTTTTTTATTTTTTCGTTGATGGCACTGTATCATAGCTCGTTTTTTGCGGGACAAGATGACGTTTTCAGCGGTACCATGTTTATTTATATGCGTCTTTTTGATCGCGTGTTATTGCACTTTTTGTTCGGCGGTATGATGATAAAGAATTGCTTTTTGCTTTCTTTTTTTTTGAAGGGGTTCACTAAAGGGGTTAACTAGTGGGACAGTTTTATAGGGCGGGTCATTACGGACACGGCGATACTAAATATGTGTATTTTTATAGTTTTGTTTTTTTATTTACAAAAAAAAATTTATTGGGGGAATTTTTTTTTTTTACTTATTTAGGGGTTTTTTATTAATAATTTTTACATTTCTTGTTTTTTTTCTTTATTATATTGTCCCGGGGGGACATTACAATAAAGTGTCAGATCGTACAGCACTGTGTCAGACCAGCGATCTGACAGGCGCTGCAGAGTCTCTCAGTGCCTGCTGTCAGCAGGCACTGAGAAAGACGCCCCCTGCAGGACCCCGAAGGCCCCCGTGGCAATATTAGATCTGAAGGCCTGCAGGGAGGAGGCCCTCTGAACAGCGCAATCACATCGTGCTGCTCCGGGGGTCTTAGGGAAGCATGCAGGGAGCCCCCTCCCTGCACGCTTCTTCACTATGCCCCTGGTACACTGCGATCATGTTTAATTGCAGTGTGTGAGGGGTTAATGTGCCGGGGGCGATCCGTGACTGTGCCTGGTGTCAGTTATGATAATCAACTGACACCAGGCCGTGATCAGCGGCGCTCCGGATGGGAGCGGTGCTGATCTCGCATGACATACTATTCCATCTATGGGACTTAGGTCCCAGGTCACATGGATGGAATAGTACGTCCAATGTAGGGAAGGGGTTGAAGAACAGGGACAAGTAAAGCCGACAATACCATAAAATCTAACTTATCACTCAGGCGCCAGTCACGGTTGAACTTCTGTCTGTGACTGATGCTGCCTAGATTGCGTCGTTGTGGGAGTCTGTCACAATCCTGAGGTAAATGATGTAGCATCTTTTGACATTGACTGTGTCTTCCCGTGGTCCTGACGATGGCGGCGAATCCTTGGGATCCTGATGCGGGTCTTGGGTCCAGCAGATGAGGTGATGAAGAGGGATACGTCCTTATCAGCGGTGAGTGTCCCAACACTACGGAGTTTTGCAGCACTGCCCAAACACAGTTTACAATGGGCAGCCCTGTTCGCTGTGCCGAATCGACACACGCCTAAAGGCCCCTTTACATTTAGCGATGCACCAGCGATCCCGACCACGATACGACCCGGTCAGGATCGCTGATGCATCACTAAATGGTCGCTAGTGAGCTGCCACACAGGCAGATCTCACCAGCAATGCAGCGACGCAGCAGCGGTCGATACTTACCTGTCAGACGCGGCGATGATGACGTCCTCCGCCCGCGTCCACGCGTCGCTCGTCGGCGCCAGCAGGAAGCCCAGCAGGAAGCCGCCGACGAGAAATGGACCTGGACGATCTCGCGCGATCAGCGATAACCAGCAGGGGGAGCCGGTCGGAGGTAAGTGTCACATGTAGTGATATCGCTAGCAATAACGCTGCTGCGTCATAAAATCGGTGACGCTTTAGCAATATTGCTAGCGATATCGATATGTGTAAAGCCCTCTTAAGTCACGTTCACAGACCTTGTCTCTCATGGTCAGTACTGTCAGCGAGGCAACTGTAGCAGCGTTGTCGGCTGTGTCAGCAGTCTCAGTGAGGGCAGTGATGTCGGCTGGGACAGCTGTGTCTGAGCGGTACTCAGTCGACGATCTCCTGTCAAAGCGCTCTGCCGTCCCAGGCTCTGCTCTGCCCAGACACCTCTCAGCTGATTTTACCTCACAGGCGTCCTGCACACCCGAAGTTCCCGCCCAAGCTGTCTGGTCACTCGTGCGCTGCAGCTCTGTCCACTTAGGCATTCCCCCCCTTTTCTCAAACACAGAGTACGGTCTGGAGTCTCAAGCTTTCTACCCCGCAATATAGGTGACAGCCTCGACGATTCCGGATCCTTCATGGTGGAGACATGCCTAGTTAGTTCCTTCCCCTTACACACAAGCCACCCATCATGACAGCTAATACTGCCCACTTCACCATTAGTGCCGCTACTAGGAGCAGAGCGCCATCATCTGGCAGCAATGCTTAGCACCTGATGGGAGACAAGTATGTGTCACAGTTCTAGGATAGATGTCCTGGTAAATAGAGGTTCAGGTATTTCAATATATTTCTAGGTGATAAAATAAAGCGCACATCGCAGTGTTGTGGTCGCTCTCGGCTGCAGAAGTCACACATCTAATCTCTAGCATTTACTGGTGAAGGAGAAAGGAAGGAGAAAGCTGCAGGAATTTCCACAGTGGCAATGAATGCTGATCTGTATGTGTGAGCGCAGCGAGAATCTGTCGCTCTCCATTAATCCACAAAACTAGCGAACTAGAAAACATCTCTCTGGCATCTCTGCCATTCAGAAAAGCAGCAAGCAGTAAATGATATGCATAGCTCCAGTATATGAGGGTGATCATGTGAAGAACAGCCTCCACATGCTCCAACATCAAATCTGCCTGCAAAAAAGGAATAGAACTATCCTCACCTCTTACTAGAATGATTTTGACAGGCACTCATTTTTTTTTTTTATTCCATGGAACTAGGTGTAACTAGGTAATCATCTCATCAGAACCAAGGAACTATGTCTAATGAAAACACTTAAGGAGCATTTACCAAACCAAACACCCCATACACACAGTAATTTAAAACCTTACAATATCAATTGGAGTTTACAAAAAACAAAAGGATACAGAAGCCTCTGTTACCACTAAGATATAAGCAGACTAAATATATTTTATATATATATATATATATATATATATATATATATATATAGGAAACAGCACAGTACTTAGCTCCGGGTGCACAGTCCCTGGCAAAAAGTCCTATTTTCAGCCACAATTTCAATATTCATTCCAAAAAAAGGCAGCACTCCATAGTAACTTTTTTCAAAGTGGTAGGTGAGTTTTATTGGGCTGAATAAAACTCACCTACCACTTTGAAAAAAGTTACTATGGAGTGCTGCCTTTTTATGGAATGTATATATACAGCTCTGGCAAAAATTAAGAGACCACTGCACAGTTTTATAAAAATCAGTTTTTCTCCATGTCTAACAGCCATTCCATTCCAGTGTCAGTTGAATTCCAACCAGAGGACACCTCATTCTACTTAATGTGCTTCTAGATTAGGTGATCACCTGAACCAAATCTTATTTAATGAGGGAAAGTATAAAAAACCCTGCTGTGGTGTTCACAATCCTCTTACGATAGGACAAGCTGGATGGCAAAACAAGTGCTAGTAATATCCCAAAAGTAATATCAATGAAAAAATAACTTTTAACCATGGCAAAGGAGTTGAAAAGAAAAGTCTTGAGTGAGGAAAAGAAGGGCTCAATTCTGGCTTTACTAGCAGAGGGATACAGTGAGCGTCATGTTGCCTCCATCCTTAAAATTTCTAAGATGGCAGTCCATTACAACAGGGTCAAGCAGCAGACATTGGGGACAACAAAGCTACAGAATGGCAGAGGGCGAAAACGACTCTCCACTGACAGGGATGACCTTCATTTTAATCGAATGTCACTCAGCAGGATGACATAAAGTGACCTATAAAAGCAATGGCAGCTGGGTGAAGTGCATGGCAAGAACAGTTCATAACAGGATCCTGGAGGCAGGGCTCAAGTCATGTAAAGCTAGAAAAAAACCTTTCATCATTGAGAAGCAAAGGAGAGCCAGTCTGAAATTTGCCAAAGACCATAAGGATTGGACCATAGAGGACTGGAGTAAGGTAATCTTCTCTGATAAGTCTAATTTTCTGCTTTGCCCAACACCTTGTCATCTAATAGTTAGACAGAGACCTGGAGAGGTGTACAAGCCACAGTGTCTTGCACCCACTGTGAAACTTGGTGGAGGATCGGTGATGATCTGAGGATGCTTCAGCAAGGCTGGAATTGGGCAGGTTAATCTTTGCGAAGGACAAATGAATCAAGCCGCATACAAGGTAATCCTGGAAAAGCAGTTGATTCCTTCTGCTCAGGCAATGTTCCCCAACTCTGAGGACTGTTTTTTCCAGCAGGACAATGCGCCATGCCACACAGCCAGCTCAATCAATGTGTGGATGAAGGAGCACCACATCAAATCCCTGTTATGGCCAGCCCAATCTCCAGACTGGAACCCTATTTTTAAACCTCTGGAATGTAATCAAGAGGAAGATGGATAATCACAAGCCACCAAGCAAAGAAGAACTGCTTAAAGTTTTGTACCAGGAGTGGCTTAAGGTCACCCAAAGGCAGTGTGAAAGACTGGTGGAAAGCTGCCAAAACGCATGAAATCTGTGATTAAAAATCATGGTTATTCCACAAAATATTGATTTCTGAACTCTTCCTGAGTTAAAACATTAGTATTGTTGTTTCTAAATGATTATGAGGTCTGCAAGCACTGCATTTTTTTGTTATTTTGACGATTTCTCATTTTCTAAAAAAAATAAATGTCTTTTTCTAAAAAAAATTTAGTGCTTGGAAATTCGAAGACGTTTTCAGTAGCTTATAGAATAAATGAGCAATTTACATTTTACTCAAAAATATACCTATAAAGATAAAAATTAGACAAACTGAAAATTTTGCAGTTTATAGCTTTGGCAAATATTAAGACACCACTGCAAAATTTCACACAGATTTTTTACAAAGTTTTACATTCCTATTACATAGAACATACTTATAAATTGAAGATAATTAACACAAATTATAATGGCCACTTCCTGGATGAAGGGGCCATTATACTGTATGGCGGACTATGTGGGGCCATTATACTATATGGAAGACTATGTGGAGCCCATTATTCTTTATACAGGCTATGCAGGGCCATTATTTTGTATGGGGGACGATGTAGAGTCCATTATTCTGTACAGTGCCATGTATAAGATTGTGCACCTCTGTTCAAAATTACTGTTATATTGAACAGTTAAGCAAGTTGAAGATGAAATCATCTCTAAAGGCACACTGCATGGTTAGTACCTAGTAGCGCCCCCTTTTGAAAGTATCACAGCTTATAAACGTTATTTTGCGGCCACAAATTGTCTTTCAATTCCTGTTTGAGCGATTTTTATCCATTCTTCCTTGGAAAATTCTTCCAGTTTTCTGGGTTGTCTTGCATGCACTGCTATTTTGAGGTGTAGCCACAGATCAGGGGACTGTGAGGGCCATTGTAAAACCTTCAGTTTGCTCCATTTGAAGTAATCTATTGTGGATTGTGACGTGTGTTTAGGATCATTCATTATCCATTTATAGAAGCCATCCTCTTTTCAACTTCATCTTTTTTACAGATGGTGTTATGTTTGCTTCAAGAATTTGTTGAAATTTCATTGAATTCAATCTTCCCTCTACCTGTGAATGTTTCCCGTGCCATTGGCTGCAACACAACCCCAAAGCATTGTTGATCCACCCTATGTTTGATGGCTGGTGAGATGTTCTTTTCCTGAAATTCTGTGCTCTTTTTTCTCCTCAATGGTCTACAGGACTTGTTTCCAAAATGCATCAGGCTTGTTTAGATGTTCTATTCTTCTGACATTGCATTTTATGGTGAGGACGCAGGAGCATTTTTTTTTCTGATGACTCTTCCATGAAGGCCATGTTTGTGCAGGTGTCTCTGAACAGTGGAACAATGTACCACAACTCCAGAGTCTGCTAAATCTTTCCAAAAGTCTTTTGCAGTCAAGCGGGGGTTCTGATTTGCCTCCCTAGCAATCCTAAGAGCAGCTCTCACTGACATTTTGTTTGGTCTTCCAGACCTTATTGTGACCTCCACTGTTCCTGTTAACTGCCATGTCTTAATTACATTTCACACAGAGGAAAGGGCAACTTGAAAACACTTTGCTGCCTTCTTATAGACTTCTCCTGCTGTGGACCTCCACCATTTTCATACTCAGAGTGCTAGGCAGCTGCTCAGAACGCAAGGTTATTGTTCTATATATCTATTGTTCTATTGTTCTTGTTATATATACACACACACAGTTTATATATATATATATATGTAAATGTGTCATCTTTAAACTTTAGGCAATTTAGGGATCATTTCATCTTTATCTTGCTTAACTGTTCACAGTAACCGTACTTTTGAACAGGGGTGCCCAAGCTTTTACATGCCACTGTATGGACGACAATGTGAGGCCCATTATTCTGCATAGAGACCTATGTAGGGCCATTATGCTGTATGGTGGACTATGTGGGCCCATTTTTCTGTATGGATGACTATGTGGGATACATTATACTGTATAAAGGACTATGTATGGCCCATTATACTGCACAGTTGGGACATAATACTGTGTTGGGGGTCACCAAATTTTGCTGAGGGGGTATACTAGGTATATCATACAATGGGTTTGGAGGAATTCACTGTGGGGCTATAATACTGTGCTTGCTGGTACTTTTATTGACATCATACTTTATCTGGATTAATTATTAATTCAAGGATTTTTATCCTTTGTTATTACATATTTAAATTAGGCATTTGGGCCATATGCTCTTTACTGTCTTGTAATGAGCCAAAAAAGCAAAGGAAGAAAAAAAACACTTTTCATGTTATATGTCACTAACTGTTTAGTAAAACATATATTGTAACTTATAATAATGGAGATGACGGTATAGTGGTTATTATAGCAAATCAACTATTACTTTACTATAAAGAAAAAAGTAGAGTAAGGACAATCATTCATCATGAACAGAGTATTTCCAGTGTATATTGGCAATTCTTTATTTATGTCTGGATATTGAGGGGGACCTACTGTAGATAAGCCATTGCTGCGGGGTCACCTGTGTCTCTGGCTCTGATGTTGGGATGATGGGTGGGTAAACGGGTTTTCACAGGCACAAAGAGTATGTTGGGGCCAGTATACATCACTTTACCTTTTGGATGCTGGGGGGGTCTATGGATATTGGCAGTAAATAATATCCATAGCGCCAATGTAAATAGGGGGGGCTTATTAATCAGCCTTGTCGCTACATGTATTAAGAATCTGCTTCCTAAATAATGGATAGAATTATCCTCTTGTCATTCATTTCACCAGACTATGGTCGCTCAACTCTACATGTAACCATGTAATCTAGAGTTGAGCGACTTTGGTCGGATCGGGTTTCATGAAACAAAATTTGTTTCAGATGAAACTGGTCCGACTAGGGCAAAAAAAGTCGGAGGTTCGTCCGAAACCCGACCCCAATGCAAGTCAATGGGAAATAAAAGTCGGCATTGAGTGGATGAATGTCATCCGCTCAATGCCGACTTTTATTCCCATTGACTTGCATTGGCGTCGGGTTTCGGACGAAACTCCGACTTTTTTTGCCCTAGTCGGACCAGTTTCATATGAAACAAATTTTGTTTCATGAACCCCGATCCGACTAAAGTCGCTCAACTCTAATGTAATCATTTCAGCAGAACCAAGTGAAAACACTTAAAAAGTGTTGTTCAGAGAACACAAGTTATCACCTATCCTTGGGATAGGTGATAACTTATTGATCGATGGGGGACCCGCAATGATTCGCAAAATAGGGCACTTTTTTCCCATTCTGCAGGCTGGACGCCCGACTACCACTCCGTTCATTCCCTAACAGGCTGCCAGAAGAAGTCAAGCACAACATTTTTCAGCTTCCTTTTCACTCTTGTATAGAATGTAGGTGAAAGATGAAGTCTGCCCAGCAACACGGCTGGGACAGACAGCAGGCACAGAGACAGTGTGAGAGTTAATTGTAAAGCCAGTCCATAGTTGGAAACTGAGGCTTGGAATGTCACATTTGCCAAAGTGAGTCAACCAATAAGGGTGTAAAGCTCAAGAAAAGTGTCTGAACATCGAGCAAATTTAACTTCTAACATGATCTACTGGGCTAAATTTGACAGTCCGTCAGCCTCCTTTGATTGAGAAACAAACAATGTGAGAGCTGTGCAGTATGTTTGGAAGGATTCATTAACTTTTACAAGAGGACAATCTGTTAAAATAAAGACAAAGTGGAAACCCCCTTTAATAAAAGGAGCTGGGTTTCTTGGCTCATGATAAATACGTGTAAGGGCAGCCATGTGTCACTTACTTTCTTGTTTGCTGCCATTTTAATTAAAAACTGTTTTCTCTGCTGCAGATCTACCTGTTCTCTGAAGGCTCACCTCTGTATATCCCCCAAACCAGTGATTTGCTGCTTTCTGTTTATACTATGCAGAGGCAGAAAGCAGCCAATCAGTTATGTTGGTGTGGTCGCACTACCTGATGGCAGGTTAACTAGTCCTCTAGTGATAATCTCCTGCACAAAGAACAGTGATTTTATATCAACTACAGCAAGCAGCCCAGTAAGTGACACATCACTGGAATCAGTTTTTCTGTCTCTACATTATGCTACTCTCAGATTAGGTAAAGGATAAACAGCGTATGCACAACTTCAGAAGGTGCTCAAGTAGGGCCCCACACCATACATGAATAATAAAGAAAACTTGGCACTCAACTTCTAGAATATTTTTTTGGATTTTTTAATGCAGCCAGAAAATAGTCGTTTCAGCCTCACTGGCCTTCATCAGTAACTATAAGTGAAAAAAATATATACAGCATATAATTGACAATGAGAATATATCAATGAAAATTACAGCAAAAGCAAATAAACTGAAGTATATACAGGATTGGGCAATCTAGAATGACAAGGTAATATCTAGACATAAGGTCATGTCAGAATTGAACAGTCAGATACGCTTAATGTGGCATGAAACTACCATTACATTGCACAAAAAAAGAGACATACCAGACTGCAGTATAGTAGTTAATCGCATTCAGTGCAATAATAGAAGTGACACCATAGTCTAAAAAGGTAAATAAGTGGAGTGCCATGCAGACATCAGCGAGCCAGAATCCACTGTGGGTCAGCTGTGAGTGAACATGTGGGGAGCTCTGTATAAGTGAGGAAGGGGCGGGACTAACAATTTGCTAGGACCAATGGCAGTCAGTAGGAAGTGAGGGCAGTGAGAGCGTGTGTTCCTCATGCGTTCCAGCAGCCATATTGGAGCCCAATAATGAATAAGAGGAGGATTTCCTGTAATCAGAGTGAGGTCTGGGAGGCAGAATGTGTTCCAGCGGCCAGCTTAGAAGTGCAGAAGTATTCTGAGGCTCATTACCGCGATCCATTAGAGTAGGATAGGTGGTGGCTACTATTCAGTGTGGAGAATGGTGATAAATGAAGAGGAGAGTCAGAGGACAAGTATCCAGATGGAACAGATAGTCAATATAGGCGGCTCTGAAAAGTGATAAGAGACAATTAGTAATCGGCATGCAATAGAGTAAAACCAGGAAAATATGCAAAATCAGGAAAATATATGGAAAACAGGTAATTGATTAACAGTATGCATTAGACAAATGCTAGTAAATCATAATCGCGGTTTAATCCGCGTGGTGTTAATGTGCCCAACGTGTGAATCCAATGCGCTTCACGCATTTTGAGGGTTTTTATGCGGTCACCCCCTCAAGGTGCTACCTGTTCAATTACCTGGAAACGAAGTTGGGAAATTCTGTGACTATGGGTAATGAAGTGATAAGGAATGGGTAACAACAAGTTTCTGCATCTGTTTGTGGACTTGTGCTTAGAAATTCGATCTTTCACAGGTTGGGTGGTTTCACATACATAAGCAAGTCCACATGGACATTTGATCAAATAAACAACATGTGAGGTATCGTAAGTTGAGAAATCCCTGATTTTGAAGGTTTTGCCTGAGTGTGGGTGGTGAATTACGTCACCCTTAATAACACTACTACATTGGTTGCAGTTGAGGCATAGGAAGGTACCAGATTTTGGTTTATGTAAGAACCGTTGGGTAGATGGAGTCGAATTCCTGTGTATGTCTGCTTTTAACCAATTTATCCCATAAGTTGGCCGCCCTTTTAAAACAAGGGAGAAAAGGTTGGTTAAATTCAGCAATATTTGGGTGCGCCTCTTTGAGTAAATGCCAATGTTGACGGATGGAACGGTGTAGTTTGTATGCAAAGGGGTGATACGTATGTACAAATGGTATACGTTTACAGGAAGTATTATGAGTTCTGGGTGTTACTTGGTTGGATTTGGTCAATACATGCTCAGGATAGCCCCTCTCACTGAATTTGATACGCATTTCACTGAGACGTGTTGATTGTAAAGTTTCATCTGTTACAATCCTTTTGATCCTCTGGAATTGTGATCTAGGGATTGAATTTTTCATAGCAGGTGGATGTAGACTATTGTAGTGGGGCAGACTGTTGCGGTCGGTTTTTTTAGTGTATAGATCCGTGCTAAGATGACTATTGTCATCCTTAATGACCAATGTATCCAAAAAACATCTTATTGAGGTCATATGTGACTGTAAAACTAAGACCGGGCCATGAGGAATTAAGTAGGGTGAGAAAATCACTCAAGGAATCAGCTGAGCCCCCCAATATGCAAAAAATATCATCAATATAACGTTTCCAGATAAGAACATTCTCTAGAAAAAGAGTATTCTTGTAAATGATAGTGGCCTCAAAATCAGCCATATATCAATTTGCATACGGGGGGGGCTACATTCGAGCCTATTGCTGTGCTACATTGCTGTAGAAAAAAATTTGTTTTCAAACATAAAAAAATTAGAAGTGAGGACCAAGGTTAAAAGGTCAATACAGAGGTTGGTATGTTCAATGGGCATGTCAGATGTTAAAAGGAGTTTCCTGATAGAGTCAATACCCTCTTTATGAGGAATAGAAGTTTAGAGGTCTTTGACATCAAATGATACTAGGTAGGATGCCCTGGGATTATGACCTAGATGTTTAATGGCTTCAAGAAAAGCTCCAGTGTCAAGTAAGTAAGATGGTGTCAGCTGAATAGAAGGTGTGAGGATCTTCTCAAGAAAAATGGATAGTGGTGATAAAATGGATTGTGTTGAGGCCACGATTGGTCTCCCTGGTGGTTGTTCCAAATTCTTATGAATTTTGAGTAAAATATAGAAGACCGGAACAATAGGATGGCTATTGGGTAAAAATTCACAGGTCTTGCTATCTAGAACACCCAAAAGTGAATACTTAGATAGGATATCAGAGATGGCTTGGTGGACAGTGGAAGTGGGATCTCTCTGGAGTTCAGTATACACTGAGGTATCACTAAGTTGCTGATTTATTTCAAAGACATAATAGGTAGTGTCCATGACTACAATTGCTCCCCCTTTGTCAGCCGGTTTAATAGTCAGGGTCTGATCCTCCTGTAAGGAGCGTAAAGCCTGTCTATCAACTGCTGGGAGATTAGGGGGGTAATGTAGACGGCCCAGGTCAATGTCTTTACATAAACTCATAAAAGAATTATTAATGAAGCCAATAAAGGTTTCCAGGGCATGAGAGCCATGTGGTGGCCTAAAATGGCTCTTGTTTTTGAGGCCTAAGCTTGCTGCTGTCAGAAGTAGGGTATCTGAAACTGATGTGTTAGGACCACTGAGGGGGGGGACGGGTTTTGAAAAATGGACTTTGAGTCTGAGAAGGCGATAAAATCTCAGTAGATCCATCTAAAGGTCAAAGGTCCTACAACGATAGGAGGGGCAATAAGAGAGACCTTTCTGTAAAATATTACATTCAGCAATGCCTAAGGTTTTTGATTAAATATTTACCACCAGTGGCCAGGTACCTGGGATCGTGTCATACTGTTGAGGTAGGGCTAAATTAACCCTTCACGGTTGATCCAGTGATTTCCAAATTAGTTCACAGGATGTTGCTAGCAACTGAGAATGACCACACAGAGATGTGTCTCTGTATGGGAGGATCAAAGCAGACCACTAACCCCATTTATTGAATCTCAGATTACATAGCATTCTGCTTAATTATGCAAAGTATACAGCTACCAATAGAATCGTAATACATTTAAGCCAATAGTATTGCAAGAAAATCGGAATATGTCCCTAGCTGCGCGACGTAGAAAATAGAACAATAGCGCATTCTTTTAGGGTCTCATCTCATATCTTGTACAAGCTGGAACAGTCTGGTTTCATAACAACCGTGAACTTTCATCTAGTTAAGTTATAAAATTTAACTCGTAAGCAACAAAATGGCGTCGCAAGCACAAAAATGGATCCCGGAGAACAAGATGTCCCGTACATCTGAATACTGTACTTCACAATTCCCCCCTAGATAAACTTTGTTAACACATATGCAGCATCAGAGGTGCTATCCCAAGCTAACAGCTTGAGGGGTACTGGCCTTCACATGACTGATACCGTGTTACCAGTCATGGCTGTCGCGGCGCACCCATCCCCCCTGTATACTGCAATTCACGAATAACAACTTTTGATGACGGTGGTGGAGATCTTTTGTAGGTAGCCATGTGCTTGGCTTCAACATCTTCATCAAGAAGCCTTTTGAGATCGGTGTAGAGTAGAGCAGGGGTGACGACACCTTTGGTACCATCATTAGCTGTCTTAGTGCAGAATTTCCTAATACATACAGAAATACACCAAAAAACAAGTTTTAGTATCACATATACAACAAGGATACAGGCAGCAATGTGTAACAAGCTTTGTAAGATCCCAGCTATCCAGCCCCCAATTCCCTTAAACCAATTGGCTGGATTGAGAAAGGAGAAGGTGTCTGACCATCAACTGTCCTTATTACGATCATTGTCTTTATTGTATTGATCTCTGAGTCTTTGAATGTCTTCTAACTTTAACTTCAACTTCATAGTACTGTTAGGATCTATATAATGACAGCAAGCGGGTCTAATAACCTGACACATACCGCCTTGTGCTGCTGTTAAGTAGTCCAGCACTATAGTATGTTGATTAGTGACTATAATAAATTGATTTTGGACAGCAACAGTAGTATTAAGTATGTCCAATATATCCCAAATTTGATCATCTAGATAGTCTGTGGCTCTAACCAATTTATCCCACATTTGTGTAGTCATTGGGTAAATGACAATAGAACTGACAATTTTATTGGCCACACTCATCTGTACTATATGTGGTCTCCCTGAAGGGTGGGGTGAATTGTCCGCAGCTCTTTTGTATAATGTATGTTTGGGTATAGCCTGTGTATCCAACTGTTTGTTCGGAATAACAAAGGTGGCCGGGGTCAAGCGACCCAGAGTACAAGTACCTCTTACCCCTACTGACAACCATTTATAAGCATTGTCTCCACATACCCAGAACATATCATCAGGTAAATCCCATAGGGCTGAATGTTGCAGTACCAATCTATGAGCTAAGTCTATGAATGCAGATGCATTCTGAAGCATGCACCAAGTAGGAGATTGTCCTAAAGGACTACAATAACCTACATCAGGATTTCCACAAGTTGGGGTTTCTGGTACATATTCAGAGGACTCATTACAAGATATATTGCCAGGAATTCTGGCACAGGTTTCGTTAGAACCCTGGGGAAACAAATTAGAAAATTCCCATGACGTATTATGTAACCTTCTTTTTGACAACATTGGTTTGAAGGCATCAGTAGAGTGTGAAGTTACATTGAAACTGACTTGTAAACCATACGTTGGAACTTGCCCCAGATTGATTAAACTAGTCTTATTCTTAGGGACCCAAGCCCCTCCTTTGTAGGCCAAATATTGAAGTTGTGTATTGCTTCCTGAAAGGTTACCTTGCCACCAGGGGTATCCCACCCATCCCACAATAGGTATACCAACAGTTAAATTCCATAACTTAGCATTATCTGTGGCATTATTAGCGAGTGTGTCAGAACAGTCAATCCAAGCAAATAACTCCTCGGGTGGAACAGGGATAGCCAAAAAGGGGATGCTTGTGGCTGACACTGGTGAATACATGCAAATCCAACAGTCTGTCAGAGACTGGGAATTGTCCAACAAATCTCTCAGTAATTTTTCATGATGTTGTATAAACTTATTATTCAAGGACGTTGGAAAATTTAGGCTGTCCCATGCGGTTACCAATAGTAATATGGAAAATGCGAAAGACCAAAACATATGCCCCCTTATTTGCTATTGGCTTGTTTAACCAGCTTGCAGTGCGATGCGTGAATGCAAGTCGGTCTTCCTTCTAGTTTCACTGATGTAGGGGTGAAGAGGAGGACTTGATAGGGACCGTCTTACAAAGGTTCTAGTCCGTGTTTTCTGACATGCCTTTTCACGACTACCAAATCACCAGGCTTCAGGTTATGACAGGTGTTGGTTTCTGCTGAATCTGGAAGAGAAGAAGAAACTAGAGCATGAGTGTTAGCAAGATTTTTACTTAGCTGAATAACATATTGAACAGCACGGTCAGTTTCTTCTGATAACTGCTGAGGCTGGAAGTTTGCAACTGGGGGCCTAGTACCAAACAATATCTCATATGGGGACAGGCCATGTATTGCAATAGGGGTAGTACGAATGTGGTATAGTACAATGGGTAGGAGCTCTGGCCATGGAGTCGTAGTCTCCTGCATCATTTTGGTCAATTGTCCCTTCAGTGTGCCGTTCAGCCTCTCAACTTTCCCACTGGATTGTGGGTGGTATGGAGTATGGAGGGCTACAGTGGATCCAAGCATTGTCAGAACTTCCTGGTACACATGAGAAGAAAAGGCCGGACCTTGATCACTTTCAACAACTTCTGGAACCCCATATCTGCATATGACTTCCATCACCAGTTTCTTCGCTGTGGTTTTTGCCGTCATGTTGGTAACTGGAAATGCTTCCAGCCAACTGGAGAACATGTCAACAACAACCAAACAGTATTCATACCTTCCAGACCTAGGCAACATGATATGGTCCACCTGGAGCCTTTGGAAAGGATAATCGGGCTTAGCAAGATGCTTCGGGGGTACACGTTGAAGTTGACTGGGATTATGAGTCTGACAGATATTACCAGCACGGTTGAGCGCTGTCAAAACTGTGGAAATTCCCGGGGCCCAGTAGAATTTTTGCACCAGTGCGAGGGCCTGATTCTTTCCTCGATGTGTAGGTCCATGTGCCCATGTGGCAATAGCAGGGTACATCCGCTTAGGGAGACACACGAGTTGGTCCTTTTTCCAGAGACCATTTTCCATACGTGCCCCATCAGTCTTCCATTGCTTCACCTCTTCCTTTGGAGACATTCTCTGCATCGTCATTAAGCGGTCTCACGGGGTCCGACAGAAAACTTCAGTCTGTTGTAGATCGTCAGGTTTTTTTAGGGTCAGTGCTTCTTGTACCTGTTTACGCTGAGAGCGTGTGGTCACCATAGTTGGTATGGTTAGTTCAACGGGTAAAAGAGCTGCGGGTTTTGCTTGCATATCCGCAAATGTGTTGCCAACAGTCTGTGGACTGTTCCTAGGACCGTGCGCCCTAACTTTGATAATGGCCACCTGAGTAGGTAATTTGATCGAGTCCATGAGGGTTTTAACAGTGTCAGCATTTTTCACTGGGGTTCCGACAGTAGTAATAAACCCTCGATTGGCCCATAGAGCCCCAAAATCGTGAGCAATACCAAATGCATACCGTGAGTCCGTGTATATATTAGCCCATCTGTTCTTGGCCAAAGTACATGCAGTAGACAGAGCCTGGAGTTCTGCTTCTTGCGCTGACTGTGAGGGCGGGAGTGCAGCTGTGTGCACTACAGTGTCCTCTGTGGTAACAGCATATCCCATGTGGAATCTACCAAACTCATCAGCATATCTTGAACCATCCGTGTATAACACCAGATCAAGATTTGGGAGTGGATTCTCACTGACATTTGGCAGAGTAGCTGTATCTTCAGTCAAAAGTTGGGAATAATCATGTTGGAGAAAATCCTCATCACTGCCATCTTTCTTGGGGACCGGCAGTAAGGTAGCAGGGTTGATTGTTGTACAGCGATGCAACTTGACATAATCAGGCAAAAGGAGTGAACACTGCAGTCATAAGTGTCGTTGCACAGTCAAATGTCTTGGTTGCTGCAGTGTCAGTATTGCTGCAATATCATGCAGGGCAAAAATGTGTGTTTCATGTCCAAGAATTATGTCTGCAGTCTTGTCAAGCAACGAGTGAGTGGCGTGAACTGCCCTCATGCAACTTGGTGATGCTCGGGCCACTGGGTCGAGGCAGGCCGAATAATAGCCCACAGGTCGTTGCCTATTGACATGTGATTGTGTAAGTACCCCTGCTGCGTGTCCTTCATTCTCAGACACATACAAATGGAACAGTCGAGTATAGTCCGGGATGCCCAAGGCAGGAGCGGAAGCCATAAGCCACTTTAACTCAGAGAAGGCATGATAAAGGCTTTCCATGCAAACTGGTGATCTTTCCTTGTAGCTCATTATGCCGTCTTTCAAGGCGTTGTAAAGAGGCTGCATTATGCGGGATGCATCCGGTATCCACTGACGACAGTAGGTACATAGTCCAAGAAAACGCTGGAGTTCAGTTTCATCTTTTGGGAAAGGAAGGGAGCTGACAGCTATTTTTCTTTCTTCTGTGAGGTGTCTGACACCCTGAAGGAGACAGTGACCCAAGAATATCACTTGACCAAGGCAGAACTGAAGTTTCGAGGCCGAAACCCGACAGTTCAGTGCTGCCAGATGCTGAGGAGGCTAACAGTGGCAGAAATGGCTTCCTGCGCCGTCCGTGCACACAACAAAAGATCATCCACATACTGCAGAAGCGTAACCTGGGGGTGATCTAACTGCCAGGGCAAGAGACACTCGCTCATGTTTTTAGCAAACTGGTTGGGACTGTTTTGGGCCCCTTGTGGCATAACTGTCCATGTTACCTGTCGTCCCTGATAAGTGAATGCAAATAGAAACTGGCAATCTGGGTGTAACGGAATGCTAAAGAAGGCGTTGGAAAAGTCGATGACTGTAAACCAAGCAGCATCCTGGGGTATTTGGGACAAAAGAGTATGTGGATTATGCACCACTGGAGTTTCCAGAACAGTAGCTGCATTAACTGCCCGTAGATCTTGTACCAGCCGGTACACAGACGGCTGGCCAGGTGGGGTCTTTTTCTTAACGGGAAACAAGGGCATATTACACAGAGAAACACAGGGTACGAGAGCACCGTTATCAAGTAACGATTGTATTTGTTCCTGAAGGCCCCGTTCCTGATCATGTTTCAAAGGATATTGATGGACTTTGGGAAAAGGGGTACCAGGTTTGAGAAGCACTTTTACTGGTTCTACGGGCATTTTCCATATATCATTTGGCCCTTTTGACCAAAGTTTAGATGGTATCTCTGAGAGGTATGGAGTGAGGCGTTGATCCTCAGGCAATATTGGGGGTGGATCTGGGCCTATCAGGGCCATCATGACTGTGGGAAGGGCATGCAAAATACAGATTTCCTCACTGTCTTCATCTGCATAGGGGTTATGTAACGTAAGAACCATCCGACCATCATCTTGGAATTGTATTCTGGAGCGGAACTGTGATAATAAATCTGCCCCCAGTAAATTTACTGGACATGTGGGAGAGATTACGAACTGAGCAGTAACCTCGGGGAAGGGTCCTACAGGGATGGGTTTTGTAAGAGTATGTTTATTTGGTCTGCCATCTACTCCCATTAAAACAAGCTCTTGATCTGAGAATTGAATAAGGATATCCGTAGGTACATCTGATGATTTGATTATAGAATTGGCCGCCCCAGTGTCTACCATGAACCTAACAAGGGTGTCCCCTACAGGGAGCGTGACGGATGAGCATGCCTCAGGTTTGGTGGAGGACATTGTGATAGTAGACTCTGGTTGGCCACCCCTTCAGTATTTTCAATTACCAGGATTTTGGGCCTGTCCGCAACTGAGGTACCCTCTAGAGTTCCCAGTATTTAGGTTACGATTGGAAAAGGAAACTTGAGGGTAGCATCTATCAGCAGGAGTGTGACAGTCTCTCTGAAAGTGACCGAGTCGGCCACATCGCCAGCATTGTAAACGATAATTGGCATGGCGGATCTGGGGAGTAAAGTTCCCAGTCATAGGATCAGGAGAGTAGGGAGCTGAAGTCTGAGGGGGGGCCAGAGTTTGTTGTGTGGGCCATTGATAAGGTATGAGTTATGTGCTCGCAGCTGCGGTGGGAGTTGGAGGCTGCTGTGGGAGCTGAAGGGCACACTGATAAGGGACAAGCTGTGTGCTGGCAGCTGTTGGGGCTGTTATTGGAGGACCTGGAGCTGCTACAGCTGCAGCTGCTGGCTTGTTCTTTGCTTTTCCTCCTGATATAGAATGGGTTAAATTCTTTTGAAATCTTTTTATTACTTTCAATGCCTCATTCGCAGTGGAATTCTCGACGTCAGGTCTAACTGACATTATTGCCTCTTGCAATTCGGGTCTGAGGCCGGACATCAAAGCCACCACAAAAAGGTTTGTATGGGTTTTATTATACAATGAGAATCCCAGATCTCTAAATACTACCATGAGACGCCCATAGAACTTCTCAGCAGTCTCCCCCTTGTCCTGTGTGACATCTGTGAGATAGGTAGCTTGATCCGCTAATTAGAGTTGAGCGAAACGGGTTGAAAAAATTCAAAAGTCGCCGACTTTTGGCAAAGTCGGGTTTCATGAAACGAAACCAGACCCTAGGATGAGGTCGGCCACGAGGTCGGCGACTTACGCGCCAAAGTGGCGTTTCAAAAGTTTGTTTTGCGCTCTTTTTCAGCCAATCAGGATCCACGGACACTGTGGGCAACGTGATAACCTAGGCACGGGTCACCACCATCTTTCAGAAGGGCATGCAAGTGATTGGCTTGCTTTGGTGGGCGTCACAGGGGGTATAAAAGGGTGTGCACGCCGACCGCCATCTTACTTCTGCCGATCTTAGTATAGGGAGAGGTTGCTGCTGATTCTGTAGGGAGAGCGTTAGGCAGGGAAGAAGACAAAAAAACTGCTTCTGCTGCTAGCGATTTGACCTGCACAACACACAAGTCACTGTGTGTGCAGTGCAAGGGGAGGTTATACAGTGGTGTATCAGTGGTGTTGGTTGTTGGGCTGCCTTCTAAGGCTTCCTGACACGCTGGCATTGCTGTTTACCCACTGCTCCGCAAACTGCTTTTTTAAAAGCAATCCAATCTCCCTTATCCTCTAGTCACTTTTGTCACAGCTGTGCCATCGAGCCTGTCACATAGTGCTCAGATATCAGTGGGCCTCACACAATCCACAAGTGTCCAGTGTCCAAAAGTGTGCGCAGAGATTCAAAATCTCCATTATCCTCTCGTCACTTTTGTCACAGGCAGCTGTGCCATCGAGCCTGTCACATAGCGCTCAGATATCAGTGGGCCTCACACAATCCACAAGTGTCCAGTGTCCAAAAGTGTGCGCAGAGATTCAAAATCTCCATTATCCTCTCGTCACTTTTGTCACAGGCAGCTGTGCCATCGAGCCTGTTACATAGCGCTCAGATATCAGTGGGCCTCACACAATCCACAAGTGTCCAGTGTCCAAAAGTGTGCGCAGAGATTCAAAATCTCCATTATCCTCTCGTCACTTTTGTCACAGGCAGCTGTGCCATCGAGCCTGTCACATAGCGCTCAGATATAAGTGGGCCTCACACAATCCACAAGTGTCCAGTGTCCAAAAGTGTGCGCAGAGATTCAAAATCTCCATTATCCTCTCGTCACTTTTGTCACAGGCAGCTGTGCCATCGAGCCTGTCACATAGCGCTCAGATATCAGTGGGCCTCACACAATCCACAAGTGTCCAGTGTCCAAAAGTGTGCGCAGAGATTCAAAATCTCCATTATCCTCTCGTCACTTTTGTCACAGGCAGCTGTGCCATCGAGCCTGTCAAATAGCGCTCAGATATCAGTGGGCCTCACACAATCCACAAGTGTCCAGTGTCCAAAAGTGTGCGCAGAGATTCAAAATCTCCATTATCCTCTCGTCACTTTTGTCACAGGCAGCTGTGCCATCGAGCCTGTCACATAGCGCTCAGATATCAGTGGGCCTCACACAATCCACAAGTGTCCAGTGTCCAAAAGTGTGCGCAGAGATTCAAAATCTCCATTATCCTCTCGTCACTTTTGTCACAGGCAGCTGTGCCATCGAGCCTGTCACATAGCGCTCAGATATCAGTGGGCCTCACACAATCCACAAGTGTCCAGTGTCCAAAAGTGTGCGCAGAGATTCAAAATCTCCATTATCCTCTCGTCACTTTTGTCACAGGCAGCTGTGCCATCGAGCCTGTCACATAGCGCTCAGATATCAGTGGGCCTCACACAATCCACAAGTGTCCAGTGTCCAAAAGTGTGCGCAGAGATTCAAAATCTCCATTATCCTCTCGTCACTTTTGTCACAGGCAGCTGTGCCATCGAGCCTGTCACATAGCGCTCAGATATCAGTGGGCCTCACACAATCCACAAGTGTCCAGTGTCCAAAAGTGTGCGCAGAGATTCAAAATCTCCATTATCCTCTCGTCACTTTTGTCACAGGCAGCTGTGCCATCGAGCCTGTCACATAGCGCTCAGATATCAGTGGGCCTCACACAATCCACAAGTGTCCAGTGTCCAAAAGTGTGCGCAGAGATTCAAAATCTCCATTATCCTCTCGTCACTTTTGTCACAGGCAGCTGTGCCATCGAGCCTGTCACATAGCGCTCAGATAACAGTGGGCCTCACACAATCCACAAGTGTCCAGTGTCCAAAAGTGTGCGCAGAGATTCAAAATCTCCATTATCCTCTCGTCACTTTTGTCACAGGCAGCTGTGCCATCGAGCCTGTCACATAGCGCTCAGATATCAGTGGGCCTCACACAATCTACAAGTGTCCAGTGTCCAAAAGTGTGCGCAGAGATTCAAAATCTCCATTATCCTCTCGTCACTTTTGTCACAGGCAGCTGTGCCATCGAGCCTGTCACATAGCGCTCAGATATCAGTGGGCCTCACACAATCCAAAAGTGTCCACTGTTCACAAGTGTGTGCAGAAATTCTAAATCTCCCCTGTCCTATAGACACCTTGTACCTTGTTTTACATTACTATATAGTTTGTTGGATTTTGTCTACATTTCTACCAAAAATGAGGAAGGCTGGTGGAAGAGGCCGTGGAATTGGGCGGGGGTTGGCAGCTGGTAATGATGGTGTTGGTGGTGGATCTGATGGTAGTGGCAAGAGCAAAATAGGACCGAATGCAGGAGGTGCTGACCCTGCGTCATCGTCTGGCTACATAAGGCCTCGAACGCTTAGTTTTCTAGGAGTTGGCAAACCGCTTTTAAAGCCAGAGCATCAGGAAAAAGTTTGGTCTTACATTGCTGACTCAGCCTCCAGCTCTATCGCCTCCTCTTCTTCAGTTGTAAAAAGTAAAAGCACTGAGTCGTCATTGGAGGCTCATGTTCATGAACCACACCTTTCCTTGTGTCCTTCACCCCAACCAAGATTGAAGGATGACGCAGGCCATACTACTGATTACTCCATGGAGCTGTTTTCACATACCATGCCTGGATTATCAAGTGAAATGGTGAATTACCCAGGCCAAGATGAATCTGACATGGAGTGCACTGATGCACAGCCGCTGATGGATGATTCTGCTGGTACATTCACTCAGAGCACTACATTGTCCTCGCAGTGTACAGAGCCAGATTCTGACCCTGATGAGACTCAGGTGCCCCTTCCCGCACACTATACCACCATACACGGTGACACAGAGGAAGGTGCACATGACATAGAAGAGGAGGTGATGGATGACCCAGTTGTTGACCCAGATTGGCATCCATTGGGGGAAGAGGGTGCTGCTTCCAATAGCTCAGATGAGGAGCATCCACAGCAGACATCGACATCGCAACAGCTGTTATCTGGCAGGCCCGGAGCACTCCAAAGACAGGTTCCAAACATCAAAAGAGTTGCTGGACAGCTTGTCCAGAGGGTCAAAAGATCACAGCGTGCTAGGCCGCAAAATGTCTGCCAAAGTAGGAAGAGTGCAGTGTGGCACTTTTTTGAACAAAATCCTCATGATCAGGCCAAGGTTATCTGTAAGAAGTGCGCAAAGACCTTTAGCCGAGGGAAAAATCTGAAAAATTTGAATACCAGTTGCATGCTTAGACATTTAACCAGCATGCACTTGCAAGCGTGGACACAACACCAAACCTCAAGTGCCACATGTGCAACTGATCACAACGAAGGTAGTCAGCAACGCTACATTGTTTCCCCCACTGTAAGCCCACCGGTTAGCACAGCAGCAAATGTTGAGGTGTCGTTGCAAGACCACAGCAGTCAGGGAATCCCACTGTTATATCAACGAAAGACTGATTCTAGGCCATCAGAAAGAACACCAACTCCATCACCATCATCAACCCTCTCTCAGTCCGCCCTGTCCACCGCTACTTCCACCATATGCAGCTCTCAAGTCCAGCTCACCCTCCCAGACACTATGAGTAGGTCAAGAAAGTACTCAGTCTCTCATCCGCGTACACTGGGTTTGAACGCCCACATTGCCAAACTAATCTCGTTTGAGATGATGCCCTTTCGGTTGGTGGAAAGCACAGCTTTCCGCGAACTCATGGCCTATGCAGTACCACGCTATGACCTACCCAGTCACCACTTCTTCTCTCGCAAAGCCATCCCAGCCCTCCACCATCATGTGAAAGACCGCATTGTCCATGCACTCAAGCAGTCAGTGAGCGGAAAGGTGCACCTCACAACTGATGCATGGTCCAGTCGGCATGGCCAGGGCCGTTACGTGTCCATCACTGCGCACTGGGTTAATGTGGTGGATGCAGGGTCCACAGGGGACAGCGGTGGTGGGACAGTGCTGCCTAGCCCACGGTATAGGAAACAGTTGGCTGTAGGCGTTCGACCCTCCTCCTCCTCCAGAAGCGAAAGCTCGTCCAGAGCGCAGTCGTACGAGCACTCCATCTGCAGCTGCCACTGTTGCACACGATGTGTCCCCCTATCGAGCAGCTAGTGGAAAGCGTCAGCAGGCTGTGTTGCAGATGATGTGTTTGGGGGCGACAGACACACCGCCGAGGTGCTGGCTGAGTACTTGAAGCGACAAACTGAGTCATGGCTGGGCAGTGTACATCTTGAGGCAGGCAAGGTAGTTAGTGATAACGGCCGTAATTTTGTGGCAGCCATAGCCCTTTCAAAACTCAGCCACATACCTTGCTTGGCTCACACCTTGAACCTGGTGGTGCAGTGCTTCCTCAAAAATTATCCGGAGTTAACAGCCCTGCTCCAGAAGGTGCGAAGACTGTGCGCGCACATCCGCCGGTCGCCTGTACACTCCGTTCGTATGCAGAAGCTGCAGCGATTGCTCCACCTTCCCAACCACCGCCTCATTATCGACATTGCAACAAGGTGGAACTCCACCCTGCACATGGTGGAGCGGCTGTGCGAGCAGAGGCAGGCCATAATGCATTTGTGGGAGGATACACGGCCAGGCACTTTGAGAGCAGACATGGAGTTGACAGGCGTGCAGTGGTCGAAGCCGAAAGACCTTTGTAAAGTCCTTCAGTGTTTTGAGGAATGCACACGGCTGGTAAGCGCAGACGACGCAATCCTAAGCATGAGCATCCCACTTATGCGTCTGCTCATGCAAACTTTGACGCACCTTAAGGAGCAGGCGTCTGCAGCCAATGTTGATGAGGAGGAAGAGGAGGAGGGAATACTTGATGACATTCAGCCATTGTCTGCTCAGGGACCTCTCCTGGACGAGGTGGAGGAAGAAGAGGAGGAGGATGATGGGGATGATTACTTAGGGGAGGAGGATGCATCTCGTGGGGCAAGTGAAAATGTTGGCGTGGCAAGGTCTGGTACAGGGTTTGTGCGTGACTGGAGGGATGTGGATTTGCCAGAAAGTGCTCCTCCACCCAGCACTCGCAGTGCATCATTGACACCGGGAACATTGGCCCACATGTCAGATTATGCCTTGCGGATCCTAAAAAGGGACCCCCGCATTGCCAAAATGATGAACGATGACGACTACTGGTTGGCCAGCATCCTGGATCCACGCTATAAAGGCAAATTACAAAACATCATGCCACAGGAGAACCTTGACCTAATATTGGCTAATAAACAAGCAACTCTGGTAAATCGGTTGCTTGATGCATTCCCAGCACACAGCAGCGGTGATGGTTCTCATACGAGCCGTACGGGCCGGGGGCAGCTTGGCAGAGGTGTTCGTGGTGCACACAGCAGAAGTGGCGTTGGAGACAGGGGTTTCATGACAATGTTGTGGACTGATTTTTCAAATACCGCTCACACAACTGGTAATACTGCATCGATGGAAAGTGACAGGAGACAGCAGTTGTCAACTATGGTTACAAACAACTTTTCCTCCCATATCGATGTTCTCCCACACAGGTCATTCCCCTTTGACTATTGGGCCGCTAAACTGGACACCTGGCCTGAATTGGCCCAATATGCCTTACAGGAGCTCGCTTGCCCAGCTGCAAGTGTGCTATCGGAAAGAGTCTTCAGTGCAGCTGGATCAATCCTGACAGAAAAAAGGACCCGTCTGTCAACCCAAAATGTGGATGATCTAACCTTCATTAAAATGAACCACGCATGGGTTTCCAAGGATTTTGTCCCACCTTCCCCTGATGACACATAGGGTGACAGAAAAATGGCTTGCTTTGGTCCACCTCTTCCTGGTACTTCACTTATTTCGCCTTTTGCATCAGCTGAATGTCCAACATCAACATATGCCATTTTCTAAAACTCCCTAACTGTGCTGCCTCCCCCCCCCATGGCCGGGGTCAACACCTAGCGCATGACACCGTGCGAGTGCCGTTTCCCTGGACAGGTGGGTAGGCCGACTCTTGGGCGCGGGCACTGGCACAGGGTCCCTCATAGTGCAATCAAGTGTCTCTGACGGTGGTGGTGCACACCCGCCGTCAGACACACCGCTGTACTATGAGGGGCCCAGTGCCAGTACCGACACCCACGAGTGGGCCCCCCTTGCTTGGGCAGGGCCCCAGCATTTGCAATCTTTACCTCTCCCTGCTCCTCCGCTGTGTAATCTGGGCCGTCAAATCCATACTGGGCCTAACACCGTCTGAGCCTGCCTCCTGAGACATATATGTTGAATGTGTACGCTATCCATACATGTTATCCAGGGATACGGTACCCTTTCTAACCTTTGTGCAATCACGTGCAATCCATACTGGGCCTAACACCGTCTGAGCCTGCCTCATGCTGTATAGACATATATTTTGAATGTGTACGCTATCCATACATGTTATCCAGGGATACGGTACCCTTTCTAACCTTTGTGCAATCACGTGCAATCCATACTGGGCCTAACACCGTCTGAGCCTGCCTCCTGAGACATATATTTTGAATGTGTACGCTATCCATACATGTTATCCAGGGATACGGTACCCTTTCTAACCTTTGTGCAATCACGTGCAATCCATACTGGGCCTAACACCGTCTGAGCCTGCCTCATGCTGTATAGACATATATTTTGAATGTGTACGCTATCCATACATGTTATCCAGGGATACGGTACCCTTTCTAACCTTTGTGCAATCACGTGCAATCCATACTGGGCCTAACACCGTCTGAGCCTGCCTCCTGAGACATATATTTTGAATGTGTACGCTATCCATACATGTTATCCAGGGATACGGTACCCTTTCTAACCTTTGTGCAATCACGTGCAATCCATACTGGGCCTAACACCGTCTGAGCCTGCCTCATGCTGTATTGACATATATTTTGAATGTGTACGCTATCCATACATGTTATCCAGGGATACGGTACCCTTTCTAACCTTTGTGCAATCACGTGCAATCCATACTGGGCCTAACACCGTCTGAGCCTGCCTCATGCTGTATTGACATATATTTTGAATGTGTACGCTATCCATACATGTTATCCAGGGATACGGTACCCTTTCTAACCTTTGTGCAATCACGTGCAATCCATACTGGGCCTAACACCGTCTGAGCCTGCCTCCTGAGACATATATTTTGAATGTGTACGCTATCCATACATGTTATCCAGGGATACGGTACCCTTTCTAACCTTTGTGCAATCACGTGCAATCCATACTGGGCCTAACACCGTCTGAGCCTGCCTCATGCTGTATAGACATATATTTTGAATGTGTACGCTATCCATAAATGTTATCCAGGGATACGGTACCCTTTCTAACGTTTGTGCAATCACGTGCAATCCATACTGGGCCTAACACCGTCTGAGCCTGCCTCCTGAGACATATATTTTGAATGTGTACGCTATCCATACATGTTATCCAGGGATACGGTACCCTTTCTAACCTTTGTGCAATCACGTGCAATCCATACTGGGCGTGAGAACGGCTGGCGAGCTGTTAAGCAAGCTACAGCACCTGTCCAGACAAGTACAGGGATTCCCTAGCGAGGAGACTTATTTGATTGTTTTCAATGTTGGGACAGCAAATTTTGGGGAGCACTATACTCTGGAGAATGATAGATGGGGCCCACCATACACTGGAACATTCCAAAGGTGGACATCAGACACTGGAGCAGCATTTACAGGGCCCATTATACACTAGAGCATTAGAAATGGGGCCCATTATGTTTGGAGCATTATTTGGGCCCATAAGACAGTGGAGCTTCATCCATGGGGACCAACATATACTGTAGCATTATGTGGAGCTCATCATATACTGTTTCAAACATTATATGGGACCAATGATTCTGTATGAAGAAATAGATGGGCCTCGTCATGAGATGTAAAAAGTGAGGTATTTTTCATTGTACTATACCGCTATTTATCTGCCGTATCGGAGCATGATGAGTTGTGGTATGTGTTAAAGGGGCGCTCTTTCGCCCAGGGCACATGAAAACCTGCAGCCAGCCCTCCCCCCCCCACAACTTTAGCCAAATAACCCCCATTTTTCAGTGCATAACTTGTATTATGAAGTTAATTAAGGTTGACAAGCTTAAGTAAGAAGAATTGATGCTTTTGGCATTCAAATGGGCACTGTAGGTGTGTTTCCTGTCCTCCTCTCACTGCCGACTTTTATTCCCCATTGACTTACATTGGGTTTCGTGTTTCGGGACGACCCCGACTTTTCCCTATAATCGGACGATCTTGCTCGACCCGACTTTTGGAAAAGTCGGGTTTCACGAAACGAAACGCGACCCTAAAAAACCAAAAGTCGCTCAACTCTACCGCTAATCTATCCTGTGCCCAGACCTTTAAAGCATTGCAGAAATCAACACCACTCTCATGGGTTCCCCCATCCTGGTTCACATTATACATTATGCCACCCTCAAGAATTGGAATATACCCCTCCCCAGATTTTACTCGAAGTATGTGTAATAGATCTCTTCGGGGAGTGGAATAAATCACACGATTTGCTGCCATTTGCCTGTAGAAAGCCATGGGGGAAGTCTCTGGATCAAGTTATTGATTGCAAAGAGTGTCTATTTGTGATGGGGTGAAGGGAGTATACTTTGGCCTGTCAGGAGTGGTTTCCACATTATCTTCTTCAAATTTGGATATTACTGACAACTCGGGGGGAGGAGGTGGCGGTAGTACGGGCACAAGAGGCATCTGCTGTGGGAGCGGGGAAGGAGGCTCTATTACAGTTAGAGAATGTATTGCCTGATGGGCCGTTAGGCGGCTGTCGAGAACAAATCGGACCTCTTCCAATTTTATGGGGTTTTCCTGTATACACCGCTCTATTGCTGATACTATGACCATGGCGGCATCCTTCATATTCTTCAGTATTGAAAAATACCGGCAGAGATTAATGGTATAGCCACTGTGCGTTGAGGCATAGTACCGGGGGGGGGACAGAGGAGGCATACAGGATTACGTTCTGAACAGCCTCAGTAAGCAATTGTTGGGACCTAAGAATATTGATAGGGTCATATCGTGATCCCACTGCATGTATTACATATTGACACGGCAGCTGTTCTGCTCTGGTTGCTGGGACCTGTCCTGTTTCTACCTGGCCATACATTTGTATATACGAATCAGATTCTTCCTGTATCATGGGTCCGCCTTTTTGTGAAATTGTTGCGGCCAGTCCTCCAGCATGGCGGAGTTGATTATTCGCGGCATCTACTATGGCCCCAACGTGCTGCTTCGTGAGATCCCCTGTCCCTATCCTAAAGAGCACATCATAACAGTGGGGTCCAGGAATAATATTGGAATACATTTCCTGGAAATCTTCTATCTCCTCTGAGTATCCTGTCTCAGACCTGGTAACTAAAGTGGGAGGGGGTGGATATTCATAACCACTAGCAATATTAGGCATAACAGGGACTGAGGCTGCCGGCGGATGATAATAGGTACCGTCAGCATTCAACAAAGGAAAAATGGTGCTGTTATTCCCGGTCTCCTTGTACCACAATTATAACAGACCTCTCTCCACTGAGGATTAGTAACTCCGCACACAGCACAGATCCACCCGACAGGATCATAGGGTGGAGGCGTACTGAGTTTTGGTAGTCCAGGATATATCGGTGCCTTAGGGTTAAGGGGCACAGAGCTTACAGTCGGGAGGAGAGACTTGATTTCCTTGGGAGGGACCTTATCATCTAGCAGGGAAACTTCTAGTTTCAATCTTAACTATTTGTCTACTTGTTTCATTCTTAACTATTTGTCTGCCTGACATATTAGTCTCGATCTCGGTATCTTCTTTAATCACATTCTCAATTCCTTCTTGTACCACAAAACTGCCAGTCTTTTTCACAGTGGTAGACAATTTTCCTTTTTCAACATAGCAATAAAAATCAGAATTCACTTGCTCTTCGTGCCAAGCCACGGAATTCTTCAGCGTCTTTAAGTATTCCACCATCAGTCAACCTCCCTTTATTCTTTTTAACTCCTTCGTCCCATAGCGTAGGCTGTAGCCTCCCGCCCTTAGGAAATCCCAGAATCGAAAATATTTTTTCTGCATTCCTGAGAGATTTCTTTCCTCGTCTTTGAATCATAAGACTAACAGTATCCGATCCTTCACACAATTCCAAACTTTTCTTTTTCTTCCACGGAAACATAATTCTCTCCTTTAGAGCTAAATATCCTTACTTCAGTTGTGCACAATACTGGAGCGGCTGTCTCAGTTTGTTCCACCGGGTCAACCTCCTCTGGGAAGCCCAAAATTCGCGGTACTCAGTGAAAGGAGGAGGGCGTCTCAGACTATCCCTCCGGACACCTCTGGTTATATATATATATATATATCTATATATACCTGAGTTACGTATCCTACCCAGTCTTCGATCACTTCACCACGCCTGACTCTAATAGTGAATTCAGGACTTCAGGATATTTTGACTATAAAGAGAGTCACAATCACTAGTCAATCCGGGGTGTCCGTCCCTTATGAGGTATGGTTCGAGCACTGGGCCCCCAATGGGAGGTTTCCTCTGCATTATAAGAAAATGTGAGAGAGGACATGACCGGAAGAAGTGTGCTATACATAAGGGCAATACGAGTAAAGGATAAACAGGGAAACCTCCAATATTATTGCACAAACTACCGTTTCTAGTGAGTTTCTGAATGCACCTCCAAAAGAAACTCGAGGGCGAGATTTGGAAAGCGAACTGTGCCATCACATAAATATAGAATTACATTGTGCAACCTTGACTGAATACCTTAAATAAAAAGAATTCCTAATAACAAATATTTAACAAATATTAAACAAATGCTCTTTTGATTTGATCACTCTGACTATAGAGCACCTGCACAAAGCCATCCAGTCCAGCACGGAACGGATCCAAAATATAGAGTCTCCGCTCTCAGCAGAGAGCTCCTTAGAAGAACTGAATGCTCTCAAGTCTCAAATCCAAACCAAAATCGATCAACATAAAAGGGAGACCGAACAAAAGAAAAGGTTTAAATTCATTAGGGACACCGAAGATTACGAGTTGGATAGAGTTTACCGATGGCGCGATAAATTTGCCTCTCGTCAGCCTTCTACCAGACCCGGCTTCAGATCTTCTACCGACCTCACCTCTTCTGGTTCGGAACAAGAGAAACGAAACTTGCCATCCACTTCCCATTTTTTTAGGATAGAGAAGATGCCAGCCCCGAAGAAGAGGACGAGGCGCGGACATGGACACAGACAGAAACATGGACCAATCTCGTATGACACGATCCCAGGTACCTGGCCACTGGTGGTAAATATTTCATCAAAAACCTTGGGCATTGCAGAATGTAATATTTTACAGAAAGTTCTCTCTTATTGCCCCTCCTATCGTTGTAGGACCTTTGACCTTGAGATGGATCTACAGCGATTTTATCGCCTTCTCAGACTCAAAGTCCATTTTTCAAAACCCGTCCCCCCCCTCAGTGGTCCTAACACATCAGTTTCAAATACCCTACTTCTGACAGCAGCAAACTTAGGCCTCAAAAACAAGAGCCATTTTAGGCCACCACATGGCTCTCATGCCCTGGAAACCTTTATTGGCTTCATTAATAATTCTTTTATGAGTTTATGTAAAGACATTGACCTGGGCCGTCTACATTACCCCCTAATCTCTCAGCAGTTGATAGACAGGCTTTACGCTCCTTACAGGAGGATCAGACCCTGACTATTAAACCGGCTGACAAAGGGGGAGCAATTGTAGTCATGGACACTACCTATTATGTCTCTGAAATAAATCGGCAACTTAGTGATACCTCAGTGTATACTGAACTCCAGAGAGATCCCACTTACACTGTCCGCCAAGCCATCTCTGATATCCTATCTAAGTATTCACTTTTGGGTGTTCTAGATAGCAAGACCTGTGAATTCTTAACCAATAGCCATCCTATTGGTCCGGTCTTATATATTTTACCCAAAATTCAAAAGAATTTGGAACAACCACCAGGGAGACCAATCGTGGCCTCAACACAATCCATTTTATCACCACTATCCATTTTTCCACTATCCTCACACCTTTGATTCAGCTGACACGATCTTACTTACTTGACACTGGAGCTTTTCTTGAAGCCATTAAACATCTAGGTCCTATCCCAGGGCATCCTACCTAGCATCATTTGATGTCAAAGACCTCTATACTTCTATTCCTCATAAAGAGGGAATTGACTCTCTCAGGAAACTCCTTTTAACATCTGACATGCCCATTGAACATACCAACCTCTGTATTGACCTTTTAACCTTGGTCCTCACTTCTAATTTTTTTATGTTTGAAAACAAATTTTTTCTACAGCAACGTGGCACAGCAATGGGCTCGAATGTAGCCCCCGTATGCAAATTGCTATATGGCTGATTTTGAGGCCACTATCATCTACAAGAATACTCTTTTTCTAGAGAATGTTCTTATCTGGAAACGTTATATTGATGATATTTTTTGCATATTGGAGGGCTCAGCTGTTTCCTTGAGTGATTTTCTCACCCTTCTTAATTCCTCATGGCCTGGTCTTAGTTTTACAGTCACATATGACCTCAATCAGATCAGTTTTTTGGATACATTGGTCATTAAGGATGACAATGGTCATCTTAGCATGGATCTATACACTAGAAAAACCGACCGCACCAGTCTGCTCCACTACAATAGTCTACATCCACCTGCTATGAAAAATTCAATCCCTAGATCACAATTCCAGAGGATCAAAAGGATTGTAACAGATGAAACCTTACAATCAACACGTCTCAGTGAAATGCGTATCAAATTCAGTGAGAGGGGCTATCCTGAGCATGTATTAACCAAATCCAACCAAGAAACACCCAGAACTCATAATACTTCCAGTAAACATATACTATTTGTACATATGTATCACCCCTTTGCATACAAACTACACCGTTCCATCCGTCAACATTG
Organism: Dendrobates tinctorius; assembly: GCF_039654945.1. NCBI lineage: Eukaryota > Metazoa > Chordata > Amphibia > Anura > Dendrobatidae > Dendrobates > Dendrobates tinctorius. The sequence goes on along the minus strand of NW_027361689.1, from coordinate 17,641,416 downwards.
GCATTTACTCAAAGAGGCGCACTCAGATATTGCCGAATTTAACCAACCTTTTCTCCCTTGTTTTAAAAGGGCGGCCAACTAACGGGATAAAATGGTTAAAGCAGACATACACAGGAATTCGACTCCATCTACCCAACGGTTCTTACATAAACCAAAATCTGGTACCTTCCCATGCCTCAACTGAAACCAATGTCGTAGAGTTATTAAGGGTGACGTAATTCACCACCCACACTCAGGCAAAACCTTCAAAATCAGGGATTTCTCAACCTACCATACCTCACATGTTGTTTATTTGATCAAATGTCCATGTGGACTTGCTTATGTATGTGAAACCACCCAACCTGTGAAAGATCGAATTTCTAAGCACAAGTCCACAATCAGATGCAGAAACTTGTTGTTACCCATTCCTTATCACTTCATTACCCATAATCACAAAATTTCCCAACTTCGTTTCCAGGTAATTGAACAGGTAGCACCACCTAGGAGAGGGGGTGACTGCATAAAAACCCTCAAAATGCGTGAAGCGTATTGGATTCACACGTTGGGCACATTAACACCACGCGGATTAAACCGCGATTATGATTTACTAGCATTTGTCTAATGCATACTGTTAATCAATTACCTGCTTTCCATATATTTTCCTGATTTTGTATATTTTCCTGGTTTTACTCTATTGCATGCCGATTACTAATTGTCTCATCATTTTTCAGAGCCGCCTATATTGACTATCTGTTCCGTCTGGATACTTGTCCTCTGACTCTCCTCTTCATTTATCACCATTCTCCACACTGAGTAGTGAGTAGTAGCCACCACCTATCCTACTCTAATGGATCGCTGTAATGAGCCTCAGAATACTTCTGCACTTCTAAGATGGCCGCTGGAACACATTCTGCCTCCCAGACCTCACTCTGATTACAGGAAATCCTCCTCTTATTCATTATATGGCTCCAATATGGCTGCAGGAACGCATGAGGAACACAAGCTCTCACTGACCTCACTTCCTACTGACTGCCATTGGTCCTAGCTAATTGTTAGTACCGCCCCTTCCTCACTTATACAGAGCTCCACACATGTTCACACACAGCTGACCCACAGTGGATTCTGGGTCGCTGATGTCTGCATGGCACCCCCACCCACACAGGTGAGCCTGTAACCCCTTCCATACCGGAATCTGTACTTTCATTGCTTTGGACCAATTTGTATGGCTAGTTATTTCCTTCACTAGGTACTATTTGATTCAGGCTCCACGCCCAGCGCCTAGTGCATGACCAGGCACATTTAAAGTGGTAGGCCTCCTTTTTCATCTTTTTCACTATGCCCTCCAATTTCTGTATATTTAGTCTGGTGTCATTAACTCCGCTTATTTACATTTTTAGACTATGGTATCACTTCTATTATCGCACTGAATGCGATTAACTACTATACTGCAGTCTGGTATGTCTCTTTTTTTTGTGCAATGTAATGGTAGTTTCATGCCACATTAAGCGTATCTGACTGTTCAATTCTGACATGACCTTATGTCTAGATATGAGGCCGGTTTCACACTAGCGCATTTTCAACGCGCGCACGGCCGGGGGTAGCTCCGCCCCCGATCCGGCTCTCTGCCCGGCGTGCCCGCCCCTTCCTTGTAGCGCCGCCTCCTAGCGGACAGCGGCGCCTGCGATCGGCGCACCCTATCTTTAGCATAGGGTGCGCCGATCGTGCGCAGGCCGTGCGCTAGTTGCGCTTTGACCTGCGCTGCGCACTTTTGACGGTGCGCCGTGCGCGCCAAAATCAAACTTTTCGGATTTTGGCGCGCACGGCGCACCGTCAAAAGTGCGCAGCGCAGGTCAAAGCGCAACTAGCGCACGGCCTGCGCACGATCGGCGCACCCTATGCTAAAGATAGGGTGCGCCGATCGCAGGCGCCGCTGTCCGCTAGGAGGCGGCGCTACAAGGAAGGGGCGGGCACGCCGGGCAGAGAGCCGGATCAGGGGCGGAGCTACCCCCGGCCGTGCGCGCGTTGAAAATGCGCTAGTGTGAAACCGGCCTTACCTTGTCATTCTAGATTGCCCAATCCTGTATATACTTCATTTTATTTGTTTTTGCTGTAATTTTCATTGATATATTCTCATTGTCAATTATATGCTGTATATATTTTTTTCACTTATAGTTACTGATGAAGACCAGTGAGGCCGAAATGTCTATTATTTTCTGTCTGCATTAAAAATCCCAAAAAAATATTCTAGAAGTTGAGTGCCAAGTTTTCTGTATTACTCTCAGATTAGGTGGCAAAAACCTGGTGACAGATTCCCTTTAAGTATTGCTTCTAATTGCCAGTATAGTGCCCCATCATAAAGTGTACCATCATAGTCCTGACACTCTGTTGAGAGTATGCATCTAAAACTCTGTACTGTTTCATTTCATAACATTGTAAATGCTTAAAGGGAATCTGTCACCCCATTTTTGCACAACAGGCAGCCCTAAAAAAGATATCATAGACCATAATTAAAGTACATAACCGTCCATATAGTCATAGGGCCAATATATCAAAACCGGCATAAGAGAGCTTTTCAGTGACATAACATGAAGACAATGATAGACCAAGCGCGGGACCTCTCTCTGACCTTTCCCGGTGCCTGCGCACTGCAGTACTTTACTCTGCCGTCAACAGGGAAGATAAAGTATGCCTGCGCAGGAGCCGAGGGAGAAGCAAGGAGGAGGACATCATCGTATGAAGATGAGAGGCGCCGCACCGGACGCCAGGGTGAGTATAATCTAAAGGTACTGTCACACTTAGTGATGCACCAGCGATCCCAACCAGCGATATGACGCGGTCAGGATCGCTGGTGCATCGCTAAGTGGTCGCTAGTGAGCTGCCACACAGGCAGATCTCACCAGCGACATAGCAGGGGTCGGGGGTCGCTACTTACCTGTCAGACGAGGCGATCCTGACATCCTCCCACCCGCGTCCACGCGTCGCTCGTCTCCACAGCCGGAAGCCCAGCAGGAAGCTGACGACGAGAAACGGCCCAGGCCGTTCTTGCGCCATCAGCGATAACCAGCAGGGGAGCCGGTCGGAGGTTAGTATCAGACATAGTGATATCGCTCGTAATATCGCTGCTACGTCACAAAACCAGTTACGTTACAGCGATATTGCTAGCGATATCGCTTAGTGTGACAGGCCCTTAACTCTTTTTTCTTATCTTTCAGATTACATCGGGCGCTTCTCTACAGCATTACAGAATGCTGTAGATAAGCCCCTGATGGTGGTGGCCACATCTTATAGGCCGAAAATGGGGTGACAGATTCCCTTTAAATGGCTGGTCAAGTCCTTCATTTCCCTTGACACAAACGAAAAATTAATACTTAAAAGGGGTATTCCTATCTCCAAGATCTTAAACCAATATATACAGTAGTGTTCAAAATACTAGCAGTCCAATATGACTAATCAGATTAATCACTGTATTTGGTATAATTATATTACCACATGTCAAACAATTTACCAGTTGGTGCAGTAGATTTTAAGAAACCACCAGACTCCACATTCATGATCTGCGGGTTTTTGAGTCTGTGTATTAGACTAAGTAACTGAAAGAGTGTGAGTTCACAATAATAGCAGTGTCTAAGGGCCACCAAGAGTTCGTCAGATGACCCCAAACTCTGCATTCAGCCACTGTACACCCTGCAGACAGTGAGGCATGGCGGTGCAAGTGTGGCGCCCCCAGGAGTAAGGTCGCCACAGTGGCTTTGCCTTCCTCCAGGGGAGGGTAATGCCACGCTTGGAGGCAAGGATGGATCTCTCTCACAGTCAATCCATACATGCATGCAACACAGTTCCACTCCAGGCCAGCAGGGGGAACTCTGAACCAGGATTAAGGGGAGGAGTGCTCTCTGAGGGCCAAGAGGAAGGAGTAGTCAGTGTCACGGTCACGCGTCTGTCTGGACGCACCGACTACTGCAAGGCGAACCCATGACACGCGTGACCCTGGAAACACCGCCTCCAGTAGGGCGAATTTAAATAATAAAACGTGTAGCTGGATACGCCGCCTCCAACTGGCGAATTTAGGTAATACATGTTATAAATACAGTAGTCTGGAAACCCCGCCTCCAGTAAGGCGGATTTAAATAAAGGCAAACCTGGGTATCATTAACAATGGGGGCCCTGCAATAGGGAATGGGAAAGTGGAGACCTCCTGAACTCCCCTGAGCCAGAGTCCCTGCACTCCTAACGTTCCCTATGCCGGTTCCGCCCTGGGCGACGCACGCGTACCTTAAAACCCTGACTCGCCCTGCACCTAAACCCTCACTAGGGAATTGGTCGGTGCGGAAATTAATCCCACCACTGCACTAAACACACATAAGGGAAAATGACAATACAGGGGAAACACCACTTAGCTTTGCTCTGTTGCTTATGCTCCCAGCAACAGAGCCCACCACCTGTGCATCTTCTCCTCCAACAGGATCCATCACCATAACTGGATCCATCACCATAGTGCAGCCTTGGAGCAGAGTCCACCACCAGTTGCAGCTGCCCAGTAAACAGAGTCCCAAAGATGAGTCCAGCTTCTGCCAAAAAATCCAGCATGCTTGAGTCCAACTTTTCTGCCAGGAAGTCAAGCATGCTTGAGTCCACTCTCAGCAACCAAGTCCAGCATGGCGAGTGCAACTCTACACCATAGTCGCCACTCCACCAAACCATGCGAGCACTTCCTGCCGACACCAAAACTGCGATTCCACCATGCCATGCAAGCCCTTCTTGCAGACCCCAACGATGAACTCCACAATCCATGCCAGCACTCCTTGCAGACTCCATAGCTGACTCAACCCCTCTGGCTGGGCTGCCCAGGACTCTCATTTAGCTCCTTCATCACCCAGGCTTGCTTCCCAAATGACGAATTCACAATATCACCAACGGTGACCAAACACTCCTGACACTCTTTTATAGAGCCTCACACCTGATTGGTAATTACGTGCACATTAAACCAAAGAAACTAAAATGCACTACCGCTCACCACCACCGGGGCAACTTAGAACAAACGACACCACAGTGCAATAATTCTAATGGCCACCGGGGGCAATCACACCACTTTGGCTCACAGCCAAAGGAAAAAAGTTCATTTTGTACATTTAACCTGTCAGATCCAGGCAGGATGATGACAGTCAGTTAGTCTGCGGAGGGTGAAGTGTGCAGACGTGGAGAGAGAAGCTGGAGTTTGAGCTAGGAAGGAGAGCTCCCTCAGCTTGAGAGCGCATGAACTGGAGCCTGGTCTCCATGGTTGTACGGATACTAAAGGTCCTGCAACAGATACCAGAGGGGTAGGAGGCTGTAAATGCCCTACTCCCATCTAAGACTTGAGGCATAACAGCAGCTTGGATAGAGAGCCAGGACTCAGGAGTGAGGAGTCCCCGAGATCGGCAGACAGCTGTAGCCTTGCAAGTAAGGTTCTTGAGAACATCTGACAGGAGGAACTCTAGAGTAACTAAGTACTGGAGTGCTTCACACCACAAGGCACTAGGAAGGAGACTGCACGGCCCATCTGTGAGAGAGAATCCCTGAGTTACTTCCAGGCTAACCTGCTCCATTACCATCTGTAATCAGGGCCCTGGACTGCAGGTACCAAGTAAAGGTACAGAAATTGCACCCCGCTGTGTCTTGTCTGCTTCCTACCCTGTCGGCACTGCTACATCCATGGCCAACCACATCTACACTGCCCTGGGGCTACAGCTTCACCTGTGGGGAGCTACACCATCTAGGCTGCGGCACACCACCAGCCCCAGGGGATCTGCATGCAGCGTCGGTTTCACATCTTACTTGCCGAACACCACAGGTGGCGTCACGAACTATTCCATTAACTAAATTCCCCATTGCTTGGGCGCCCAGAGCCACGGACTGAGTCACCACTGCTGTGACATCCCCCTGACACTGGCCCGGTACCGAGTACCCCACAGCCCTGGGAGGGCGACCCAACTTGGCATCACGAACAGGATTACAGAGGCCGGTACCCCCCCAGGTCCTGTGTGCCATAGACTGTATTTAAAGACTGTGTGTGAAATAGGCACCAGAAACCGCCATTGCTGCGCTGCTTGGCGCGCATGGGAAGAAAGAGGCGGGCCTTCGTGGGCGGAGACTGCCACAGAGCGCGAAGCAGTGAAGTGCCACGCAGGAAGAGAGGACAGAGCGCGAGAAGAGGAGAAGCTGAGGCCTACAGCCCGGAGCGTCGGGCCTGCGAAGCGGCCGCCGGTGAGCTCCCATAACCCCCGGCCCTGGCTAACGTTAACTAGGGGGGGGAGAGAGAATGTCCGCGCCACAAGGCGATGCAGCGGCGGACGCCGCCGCCAACCCCACAGCACTGCAAGGAGGAGCGCCTGCAGCAGCGGTCTCCATAATGCCGCTGTCCATGCCCTACGTACCAGGAGCGGCCTTGCTACCGCAGTACTCGGGTGAGTCGCATACCCTGAGTGAATTTAAAGAATTTAAAGAGACTGTGCAGTTTGTTTAAAGTTTACCCTCTGTCTGAAAGCCAGAAAGTGAATATCCTGATTGGACAGCTAACGGGTGCAGCGCATAGAGAAGTGAAAGCCTGGCAGGACACTGATAAAGAGACTGTTGCAAAGATCCTGGCCAAGCTGAGAAGCACCTTTGACACCCGCACTGCAGCTGAAATCAAGATGAGGTTCTTTGGCTGTAAACAGAAGGCGCAGGACAGTATCAGGGACTATGCCCTCAACCTGCAGGAGGCGCTGCGAGCAGTTAAACAAGTTGATCCTGACAGTGTAAAGGAGGAAGATAAACTGTTAAAGGAGCAGTTCATAGAGGGACTCCTGTCCAGTACCCACCGAGGACAGTTGCGTATCATAACCATGCAAAACCCTGATCTGAACTTTGCTGATTTTAAGGACAGGGCTATTCGGGTACTGCAGGAATCCATTGACAGCCGTCCAACAGTCCCTAGGCGCCCAGCGATCACCTACCATCAGGAAGCAACATCTTTTCCTTCCATCCCTGTGGAGGCTGATGCCCAGACTGGATAAAGATCCAACTGAGGAGCTGCGTCTTCAGGTCCAGGAGTTGACCAAAGGAATGGCTGCACTTACTAAAACCGTGCAGTCCCTGCAGGTGTCCTCCAAAGAAAAGATCCAGCTTGCTTCCAGTCCAGAGGATGTCCCGTGGCCCCGGAGAAGGAACAACGATCGCTATGACCAGGACGGACGTCCCATCTGTCGGCGCTGCTACAAGGCAGGTCATCTTGCAAGGTACTGTCCTTTAAACTGTCCTTTAAATGAGCAACCCCAAGCCCACGGAGTAGGATCCCCAGGCCCAAGGAACTGGCGAGCCAAGTATGTGGGAGGGAGGCCGATCCTTCCTGTGGTGATTGATGGCATCCCCATGAACGCTTTGCTGGACACTGGCTCCCAGGTGACCACTATGCTGTGTATTTTGTATAAAAGATATTGGGCTGATTCTGAACTCACCCGTGGCCCAACTGATGATCTAACAGTAGTTGCCAGTAACGGTCAGACTTTGCCACAGATTGGATGTAAAGAGGTTACTGTCAAAGAGGGGCGGGTAGAGCTGAAATCTCAGGGCCTGATAGTTGATATTGATCAACCTTCATACCAGAGAAATGGGGTTTACAGAGTGACACAAGAGTATGAACGGGTATTCAGCAAACACCCACTAGATTTTGGGCAGGCAAAAGGGGTCCAACATCATACCCCCACTGGAGACCACCCACCCATAAAGGAGAGGTACAGACCTATATCCCCAACACAGTATCAGTGTGCTAAGAGTATGTTGAGGGAGATGAAGGAGGCTGGGGTTATCAGAGACAGTTGTAGCCCCTGGGCAGCTCCAATAGTTTTTGTAAAGAAAAAGGATGTTACCATGAGAATGTGTGTTGATTACAGGAAAATTAACAGCATTACACATAAAGATGCCTACCCATTACCTAGGATTGAGGAATCCTTAGCTGCACTTAAAACTGCTAATTACTTTTCCACCTTGGATCTCACCAGTGGGTATTGGCAGGTTCCCGTGGCAGAGGCAGATAAGGAGAAAACCGCATTTACCACTCCAATTCGTCTCTGTGAGTTCAATTATATGCCATTTGGGCTCTGTACTGCCCCAGGAACATTTCAACGGCTGATGGAGTGCTGCCTGGGACACATGAACTTTGAGACGGTCCTTTTGTACCTGGATGATGTCATTATTTTCTCCAAAATCTATGAAGACCATCTGGAACACCTGGCTGAAGTGTTTGAAGCTTTGTCCAATTTTGGCCTGAAGGTGAAGCCTTCCAAATGCCACCTCCTGAAGCTCAAGGTACAGTACCTCGGTCATGTGGTAAGTGCAGAAGGAGTGGCACCAGATCCTGACAAGGTCAGTCATCCGGGACTGGACGAAGCCCAGCAACCTCCATGAAGTACGCCAATTCCTTGGACTGGTAGGCTACTACCGAAGATTCATCAAAGGCTTTACTGAAATAGCCACCCCTATGCAAAATCTTCTGGTGGGTCAGTCCAAGAGGAACAAACAGACAAATTCCACCTTTGAATGGACTGAGGAGTTGGAAAGGTCCTTCACCAGATTGAAAGATGGCTCTCACAGGTGACGAAGTTCTGGCCTACCCAGACTATGAGAAACCCTTTGTGCTGTACACAGATGCCAGTAATGTGGGACTAGGAGCGGTACTGTCACAGGTACAGAATGGAAAAGAAAGAGTGATCTCCTACGCCAGCAGGAAGCTGCGCCCCACTGAAAGGAACCCTGACAACTACAGTTCTTTCTAGCTGGAGTTCCTTGCCATAGTCTGGGCTGTCACCGAAAGGTTTAAGCATTACCTAGCCTCTGCCAAGTTTACTATCTTCACGGACAACAATCCGTTGACCCACTTGGACACTGCAAAGCTAGGTGCACTGGAGCAGTGATGGATGGCTCGACTGTCTAATTACGAGTTCACTATCAAGTACCGAGCAGGGCACAAGAATGCCAACGCTGATGCGCTGTCCAGGATGCCTAACCTACCAGATACCGGAGAAGACCCTGAGGCTCTTGAAGAAATCGAGCTACCTCCCTTCCACAGGCCACTGGCGGCCCAACGTGCTCAAGGAGTGAGGAACCGGCGGTTTGGCTTGAAGGAGGTCACCCTGAACCCATTGCCCCATCATGACTGGGCAGAAACGCAAGATAGTGACCCTGCAGTCCGCCTGGTGAAGGCGCTGCTGACACACGCTGACTCACGCCCAGAGTCGGATGCTCCTGAAGAAACTCAGCAGTTGTGGAAGGAGAGAGGCCAGCTGTTCATTTATGAAGGGAAGCTGTGTTGGAAGAGTATCAATGCCCGCACTCATTAGCTGGTTTGGCAGGCGATAGTCCCGAAGAGAGAGGCATCAATGATCAATGGTCCTGGAAGCATACCACAATGGAGCTGGACACTTCGGATGGAAGAAGTTGGACGTATTGCTCCGGGAGAGGTTCTACTGGGCTGGTATGAGGAAAGCCATAGAGAAATGGTGCCGGGAGTGGGGACAGTGTAACCTGCGCAGAAAGGATCGAGACAGCCAGAGAGCTCCTCTGCAGCCAATCATCACCAAACAGCCATTTGAGTTGGTAGCCCTGGACCATGTGAAGCTGGTTCCAAGCCGGTCAGGCTACATCTACGCTCTTACCATTGTGGACCACTACTCAAGATTCCTGGTAGTTGTGCCTGCCAAAGATCTAACTGCCAGGACAGCAGCCAGAGCATTCCAACAACATTTTTGTAGACCACATGGGTATCCTGAAAGAGTGCTCACAGATCAAGGTCCAGCTTTTGAGGCAGAAGTGTTCCATGAATTCTGCAACATGTATGGTTGTAAGAAGATCTGGACAACACCGTACCACCCACAGACCAATGGCATGTGTGAGAAGATGAACCAGGTAGTGATTGACCTCCTGAAGACTTTGCCCTTGGAGGAGAGGAATCTGTGGCCAGAGAATTTACCCGACCTGGTAGACCTCTACAACCATATTCCAGTGAACTCTACCAATTGTACTCCAGCATACCTGATGAGGGCAAGGCCAGGTAGACTGCCGGTGGATCTGGACATGGGAGTCCTGACGCCTGAAGTAATGTCGCCAGATGCTGACTGGGACACGGAGAGGCAGCAGCAGTACAGGAGAGTTCAAGAATGTGTGGAGAAGAGTTTAGCCCAGGCAAGACAAAAGCAGGAGAAGCTGTACAATCAAAATGCACCTGCCGTTCCTTTGTCGCCGGGAGAGCAAGTCTTGAAAAGAAAGAGAAGATTGCACAAGCTGGATGATCAATGGGAGGCTGAACCTTTTACCATTCTGCCCTTGAACTTTGATAATACTAAAGTATGCCTTGTTAGTAAAGATGGAGGAGAGACCTCAGCAGCGGTATCCAGGGATCATTTGAAGTTCTGCCCTCACCAGTTGAAAGAAAGAGCGGAAGAATCAGATAACATCCAACCCATAGTGGAAGAAGCAAAGGTCAGCACAGTGCTTGGGGAATTCCCTGCGAATTGGACTAAAGTGAACGATGCCATAGTGGTGTCAGTGCTGATATTTCCCCAAGTGGAAGCACAGGAAGAAGTGACTCAAGAGGATCAGGAAAATCAGGTAGCAGAAGCCACACCAGCAGTGGAGCCAGAGAACCCTCGCCCTGCCAGTGGTGAACCTGTTGTGCCCCTGGTGAGTCCAAGAATTCCTAGACGATATAGTATCCCTGTGTTACGTAGTGTATCCAGAGCATTACCCACTACACCGGTAGTTAGAACCAGACAGTCAGTAAGGGCCACTACAGCATCAGTGTTGCGCAGATCCACTCGTATCACCCAAGGCATACTACCAGTTAGGTTCCGCATATAGTTAAGTCAATGTAAATGTTGAAACTGTTGAAATGTAAATATGTAACTGTTTTTCAAGCTTTTGGCCTACAGGTAACCTGTAAGAGTTCCCTTTTAACTTTTATGGACACTGAACCACAGGACTTGTGTGTGGTCAAAAACTTTATTTGTATATAATTTACCATTTGCCCGGGAATGGACCATGGACATTGATGCTGGACTTATCATCATAGGACCATTTTTGGGAACACTTGGTTTTTGTAAATTTTTCCTTTTGAATCTTGTACAAATTATTGTTGTTTAAGTATTTGTGTGTTATTTATGTTTTCTTTTGTTCAGCCCAGTAATGCTGACTTCCACTAGGGGGGAATGTGGCACCCCCAGGAGTAAGGTCGCCACAGTGGCTTTGCCTTCCTCCAGGGGAGGGTAATGCCAGGCTTGGAGGCAAGGGTGGATCTCTCTCACAGTCAATCCATACATGCAACACAGTTCCACTCCAGGCCAGCAGGGGGAACTCTGAACCAGGATTAAGGGGAGGAGTGCTCTCTGAGGGCCAAGAGGAAGGAGTAGTCAGTTAGTCTGCGGAGGGTGAAGTGTGCAGACGTGGAGAGAGAAGCTGGAGGTTGAGCTAGGAAGGAGAGCTCCCTTAGCTTGAGAGCGCATGAACTGGAGCCTGGTCTCCATGGTTGTACGGATACTAATGGTCCTGCAACAGATACCAGAGGGGTAGGAGGCTTTAAATGCCCTACTCCCATCTAAGACTTGAGGCACAACAGCAGCTTGGATAGAGAGCCAGGACTCAGGAGTGAGGAGTCACCGAGATAGGCTACAGCTGTCTGCCGTGCAAGTAAGGTTCTTGAGAACATCTGACAGGAGGAACTCTAGAGTAACTAAGTACTGGAGTGCTTCACACCACAAGGTGCTAGGAAGTAGACTGCACAGCCCGTCTGTGAGAGAGAATCCCTGAGTTGCTTCCAGGCTAACCTGCTCCGTTACCATCTGTAATCAGGGCCCTGGACTGCAGTTACCAAGTAAGGCTATGTGCACACGCTGCGGTTTTGCTGCGGTTCCGCTGCGGTTTTGACCTCAGCAGAACTGCAGCAGTTCTGCAGACAGTGTACAGTAGCATGTTATCCTATGGGATTTACATTCTGCTGTGCACATGCTGTGGATTTTTAACTGCAGAAAAGCTGCGGTTTTGAAACCGCAGAAACAATTGACATGTCAATTATTTCTGCGGATTCTGCTGCGGTTTGCCACCTATTCCATTGTCCAGGTGGCAAACCGCAGGTAAAACCGCATGTAATTTACCTGCGGTTCTGCAGATAAAAATCCGCAAGTGAATCTGCAGTGTGTGCACATAGCCTTAAGGTACAGAAATTGCACCCCGCTGTGTCTTGTCTGCTTCCTACCCTGTCGGCACTGCTACATCCATTGCCAACCACATCTACACTGCCCTGGGGCTACAGCTTCACCTGTGGGGAGCTACACCATCTAGGCTGCGGAACACCACCAGCCCCAGGGGATCTGCATGCAGCGTCGGCTTCACATCTCACTTGCCGAACACCACAGGTGGCGTCACAAACTATTCCATTAACTACATTCCCCATTGCTTGGGCACCCAGGGCCACGGACCTGGTCACCGTTGCTGTGACACATCCCCCTGACACCGGCCCGGTACCGAGTACCCCACAGCCCTGGGAGGGCGACCCACAAGCATCATGATATGGACATGTTTCTCTTACTATGGTGCTAGACCTGTTTACCGCACACCAGGGATCATGGACCAGTTTGTATATATTAAAATACTTGAAGAGGCCATGTTGCCTTACGCTGAAGAGGATATACCCTTGAAATGGGTGTTTCACCAAGACAGCGACCCTAAACACACCAGTAAACAAGCAAAATCTTGGTTCCAGTCCTACAAAATTGAGGTTATGGAGTTTCTGATTCGCTATGACTCTTTATATTGATTATATTGCCTTTAACATGACTAAAGTGTTTTTCATTTCTGCTTTGCTATTTGGGAGATTACCTGTCAAGTACGATATGGAGAGAGCAACAAATAACAGCTGTTTAATTCATTATCCACCATGAGCTGCTGAGAGAAGTATAAACATTTGTTTCCACTTTGACACAAATAGCATTTCATTAATAGGACATGTATCAGGTTTCCTAGGTATTCACCCTTTACAGTCCGCCAAGCCTGTATGTTTTAGCAATGAATTTATGAGGGACTTCCACAGGGAGACATCAATGTCCCTACTTGATTGCTCCACTGTGGCCCCCTGTATAAGGGCAAAGACAGAAAGTAACTAATGAGAGGCTTACACATAATGTCATTGCTCCAGAGCAGCGCCCATCTGGCATACACTTTGACACTGCAGTACAAGAGCATGTGAAGTGTATCCCTATGACGCCCCGGAACATAAAGTCAACAAGGAAGACAGATCCCGTGTGTGATATCCTGAGTGCCCCAAATAATAGAGACATCCAAAGTGTTAACAGCACCATCTACAGTGTCCATATCGGCAGTGGGTTCCAGAGATCGCCTTATAATTAGCACCATCTACAGAACTAGAAATAATTTCTCCCTTAACTTCACCTTTCAGAGCGACCCCATTTGTAGCAACATTTACTGAGTCCACAGCAGTATCCAGAAAGCCCCTACTAAAATAAAAAGGCAAAAAAACATAAAACAAAAAGCACACTCGCCCTGTAATTCTGTGTCCTTTAGGAAATGGATGTTTGAATTTAAGTACTTTCTTTATACAGTGCAGCATATTTCAGATCTGCAAAGGGTTCCTTTTCTTCTGTGTGACATAAGCTCTATGCTCTCTAGGTGAATAAGTGTTACTTCCTCACTCCCACTTAGCAGGCAACCTCGCTGCAGCTCTATACAAGTCTAGCATCATGACTGCTGACCTCTACTTCTCCACCTCTTCAGCTGCTGCCTCCAGATCCCAGATAAAAGCTACACAACATTTTACTGTCACATCATTCTTTCTTTGCAAACACACAGGTAGTTTCTTGAAGGTAATCTTTTGTCTGCCGCCTGCCCTGATCTTCTGCCTTTAACCAGTGTTGCAAGCAGATTCTAGTGGCTAGAATTTATCACACTGGCACTTCTAGATTCAAGGAACATTTTATGGACACGCCCATATGTAAAAGTATGTCAGGGATAAGCATCCTCTTTATTCCTTCCCAATAAAACAGGTACACATTTTGATATGATGTGAATAATGCTGCATATCACATATATTAATTTTGTGGATGACTCATGTCATGTGTACTTTGATAACAATTACATAAATGTATTTCTATAAGTGTTGTGTATATCTGTTAAAGGGAACCTGTCACCTATTTTTTCAACTATCAGCTGCCGGCACTGCCATCAGGGGCTTATCTACAGCATTCTGTAATGCTGTAGATAAGCTCCTGATGTAACCTGAAAGAGAAGAAAAGCGAGTTATATCATACTCACCCAGGGGTGATCGCGGTCCAGTCCGGTGCCTCCCATCTTCTAGCGGTGATGGCCTCTTCTTTGCTTCCCGTCGCGGCTCCGGCTTCGGTGCATTGCTCTGCCCTGTTGAGGGCAGAGCAGAGTACTGCAGTGCGCAGGCGCCCGGGAAAGGTCAGAGAGGTCCAGCGCCTGCACACTGCAGGACTCTGCTCTGACCTCAACAGGGCAGAGCAGTGCGCCTGCGCAGGAGTCGCGTCAGGAAGCAAAAAAGAGAACGTCATCATTAGAAGATGAGAGGCGCCGGACGGGACCGCGACACCCATGGGACCAAGACCGGACACGGACCGCCCCTGGGTGAGTATAATATTACTCGTTTTTCTTCTCTTTCAGATTACATCGGGGGCTTATCTACTGCATTACAGAATGACTAGGGAAATTATTAGGGTTAGAAATTAGGGAGGGCACAGTAGAATCAGGAAGTAGATATAGCAAGGTAACAGATAACATAGATATGAACAGCCCCAGTTAGGGAGTGGCACAGGTAATTAAGGGGAAGTATTTCCTGATTTTATATAGAGTTGGAGATAGGGTTGATGTTATCAGATGAGAGATTGGAACAGAATTTCAGGGCTAAAGGGCTGAAAGAAAATGTTGATACTGACAAAAAGAGAGCAGCATGAGGATGGCCACAGCAAACTTCAGTGGTTCATCCTGTAAAGTCAGAGGCCAATGGCCTGAAAAAGGTACAGAGGAGCCTGCCTTACTTTCATCCCCAAAAGGGAAAATTGAAGGGAATTCACAGACAGGAATCAGGTCGGGAATCTGGAAAGCTGCGGAGCAGGGTGGAAAATACCTGAGGGGCAAGGAGTGCCAGCAAGAGAAGGGATAGCGGCGGCCAGTGGAATAATAATAATAATCTCTTTATTTATATAGCACCAACATATTCTGCAGAACTTTACAGTTTTTACACACATTATCATCGCTGTCCCCAATGGGGCTCATAATCTAAATTCCCTATCAGTACATCTTTGGAACTGTTACCACTTTGACATATTGTGCTGTGTCTGTGACGAAGACTGAACTTGATCTGCTGCTGAGTAAAGTTGAACTGTTGAAAAAGGATAAAAAGTCTGTTTGACCGTATGGTCGGTGCGGAATTGTGAAACATGTGGAGTCTTGAGGACCAAAAGTGAGTTTTATCCACTTTACACAGACCACAACGATAGACGGGACATTATTTACTTGCGGGGTTAGGCTGAGTTCACACGGTGCGTTTTTGATGCATTTTCACGGGGGGGGGGGGGGGTTCCGCATGGCAATGGGCCAAAAACGCTATGGAATCCTTATACAAGCTAATTCATTGACAATCCTGAAGTGTTTTGCCCATGATCAGTAATTTTCCCTGAGTATTTGCAGTGTGTTTATTTCTGCAGCATGTCAATTACCTCAGAGTATCTCTGAGCTGCCGTGAGAGAGTACACCAGAGTTCATCAGCTGATCAGCTCCAGTGCTCTCACTTACGGCAGGAAGTTCTCACGCAGCGGTGGTGCCGTAACGGAGATCACCAGAGCTGATCATCTGATGAACTCCGGTGAACTCTCATGGCAGCTCAGTGCTATACACTGCAGGAGCGATTACCTCCTGTCAGTTTATAGCCAACTGTCTTTGACAGCAGTCACATCATTGATTACTCTCAAAGTCATCACGATCGTCGTGAGACATTATGGATTATCTTTTCTGTGGACAGGTGAGGAATATTGTTGTTTATTATTTTATTTTTGTTGCAGGAGATGGCGTCAGTTGATTAGGTGTTTGGTAAGTATGATATTTAAATAAGATTCAATAAAGGAGTCTGTGTCATTATTTCAAATAAAGGACTTTATACAATATCACTATGAGGCTAGTAATGAATAGGTGTCTTATAGATGCCTCTCCATTACTAACTTGTGGGCGCTTGATGTATTGTCAGGTGACAAAGGTGACATCAACCCTAAAAATATGAACGCCACTTGCCACCCGCTACAGGACATGTTGGAAGAGCAAGGCTAAGCGCCAGATTTGGCACATGTTATAGATGTGCCTTTTTTGGGGCAGCTGAGAGCTGATGTTTTAAGTCTTGGAGGGGGCCAATATCTACGGCACCTTCCTAGGTTATTAAAATCAGCCAGCAGCTGTCTGTCTAGCCTTTGCTGGTTAGATTTTCTAGGGAACCTCATGTCAATTTTTTACTGGGGTTGCCCTGTAAACTAGCCAGTAAAGGCAAAGCAAACAACTGGGAGCTGGTATTAATAGCCTGGGAACCTTTATAGCTATTGGCTCCTTCCCAAAATACTAACATTAGCCCTTAGCCGTCAGATTTCCATTTGCTGGTTATTAAAATTACATGGGAGCCCACTAAATTTTTTTTATTTTTCTTTCTTTAAAATAGAGTTGCTGTTTGGTTGCAGCCTATGTTCTCTCCTGTGATATCCCCACCCTCATCATGGAAGACTTTAACATCCGCATTGCTTTTTCCCTCTCCCTATCTGCTACTCACTTTTTATCTCTAACCTCCTCCTTTGGCCTTTCGCTAACTCTCCAATGCATGAAGATAGAAACTCCCTTGACCTGGTCTTCTCCCAGCTTTGTTCAGTGTATGATTTTACCAAATACTCTCTCCCGCTCTCTGACCACAACCTTCTTTCATTCTCTGGCAAGAACTGCCAACCTGCTCAAGACACCCCCACTTTCCACAGTAATAGAAATATACGGCTCAATAACACCCAGAAAGTTATGAAGAATTTGTCGTCATCACTGGCCCCAATCTCCCCCCTCTCATGTCCTTACTCTGCACTGACGCATTATATTGAAACACTGCAAAGTGCCCTGGATGAAGCTTCACCTCCTATATATAGAACAATTCAGCACAGACAGCGACAACACTGTAACACGCTGCAAACATGTTTCTTACAGCGGTGCTCCAGGTGCGCTGAACGTCTGCGGAGAAAATCCAATCTGCCCAAAGATTTCATCCATTATAAGTTTATGCTTAAAACATACAACACTGCTCTTAACCTCTCCAAACAAACCTATTTCAACACTCTCATCACCTCTCTAACCAATAATCCTAAACGTCTCTTTGACACTTTTCAATCCCTACTCAACCCAAGAGTGCAGACCTCAACCAATGATCTCCGCGCTGACGATCTGGCCAATTATTTCAAAGAAAAAATTGACTATATCCGAGAGGAAATTTTCTTCCAATCCCCTCATACCATGCACTGTCCTCCCTCCCTCACTGCATCTAGTTCACTCTCTGACTTTGAACCAGTCAAAGAAGAAATGATCAGGCTCCTTGCATCTTCTTGCCGTACTACTTGCACCAGAGACCCTATTCCGTCACATCTCCTCCAGTCCCTTTCCCCTGCTGTCACCACTCACCTAACAAAAATATTTAACCTCTCTCTCTTCCGGTATTTTTCCCTCCTCAGTTGAGCATGCCATCATACATCCATTACTTAAAAAAAACCATCCCTCGACCAAAACTGTGCCGCTAACTATAGACCTGTCTCTAATCTTCCCTTCATCTCTAAACTCCTGGAACACGTTGTACACTCCCGATTTATCCACTGTCTCTCAGATAACTCTCCTCTCAACCCTCTTCAATCCGGTTTCCGCTCTTTGAACTCTACTGAAACTGCCTTCACTAAAGTCTCTAATGATCTACTAACAGTTAAATCTAATGGTCACTACTCTATAATTCTACTGGATCTCTCTGCAGCATTCGACACTGTGGATCATCAGCTCCTCCTCACTAAGCTCCGCTCCATCGGCCTCAAGGACATCGTTCTCATGTGTTCTCCACCTACCTCTCTGACTGTTGCTTCACTGTATCTTTTGCTGACTCCGACTCCTCATCTTCCCCTTACTGTTGGGGCTCCTCAAGGATTAATCCTAGGCTCCCTCCTCTTCCTGTACACTTCCCATATTTGACAAACAATCAGTAGATTTGGTTTCCATTACCATCTCTATGCTGATGACACCCAATTATACACCTCTACTCCTGACATCACGCCTGTATTATTATGAAACACCAGTGATTGTTTTTCCGCTGCCTCCAACATCATGTCCTCCCTCTATCTGAAACTGAAAATATCAAAAAATGAATTCCTTGTGTTTCCTTCCTCTACTAACCTACCTATGCCCAATATTGCCATTTCCGTGTGTGATTCTACCATTACTCCCCAGCAACATGCCTGCAGTCTTGGGGTTATACTTGATTCAGAGCTTTCGTTTACCCCCCACATCTGATCACTGGCTCGGTCTTGTTATCTGCACCTCAAAAACATTTCTAGAATTCTACCTTTTCTTACTTTCGACTCTGCAAAAACTCTTACTGTTGCTCTAATTCATTCTCATCTGGACTATTGTATCTCTCTATTAATTGGTCTCCCTCTTACCAAACTCACCCCTCTCCAATCTGTCTTGAATGCTGCAGCCAGGATCATATTGTCACGATGTGACTGGCCCTGCGTGACGCGACCCGACGATCGGTCGGTCACAAACCAACAAAGACAAACAAGGGGACACCGGGGAAACAATTACAACGGTGGGCCCTGCAATAGGGAACAGGGAAATGGACACCTCCTGCACTCTCCTAAGGAAGTTCCCTGAACTCTCCTGACATTCCCTATACAGGTTCTTTCAACCTGTCGTCGAACAGGATACCCGAGTCCCTCACTTGCCCTGCACCTATCCCTTACTAGGGAACTGGCAAGTGTGGACACTGGTCCCACCGCTGTACTAATAAAACACCAAGGAAAACAACAGACAGGGAAAAACAAACACTTAGCTTGCTCTGCTGTCCTGCACCGGACTGCAGAGTAAGGCACCCGAACACAGCTTCCAGCAGAATAACCACTGCTCCAGATAAGCTGCAAACACCACTGCTCAATATAGCTCCTCTCTTCAGCACAGTTGGTCTCCAAAAGGCAGTGTATCACCAACAGTGAGCTGCAGCACAAGGTGGCCTTAAAAAGGGAGGTGGGAGTGGCACCCACCTGCATAGATAATTAATCACAATGCAGTAATACCAGCGGCCACTGGGGGAAAAACCCACCAGCAGACTAACTGAACTTGTTGTAACACCAGCGGCCACCGGGGACAAAAACTAACATTAACCCCCGATGGCCTGAAAGGAAAAAGTTTATATAAGAGAATCCAGAATCTGACAGATCCAAAAATGGATCGTGACACATATTACTCACCAACTGTTATACTGATGCCTCTACCTTGTGCCAGTCATTGCACTGGTTACCCATTCACTCCAGAATTCAATATAAACTTATCACTCTCACCCACAAAGCACTCCATGGTTCAGCACCATCCTACATCTCCTCCCTCGTCTCAGTCTACCATCCTACCCGTGCCCTCCGTTCTGTTAATGACCTGAGGTTAACATCCTCAATAATCAGAACCTCCCACTCCCGTCTCCAAGACTTCTCACATTCTGCTCCAATTATTGGAATGCACTACCCAGGATATTTAGATTAATCCCCAATACCCACAGTTTTAAGAGTGCTCTAAAAATGCATTTCTTTAGACTGACCTACCGCCACACATTTTTTTTTAACTATCCCTGTGTTGCCTATTCAAAATTGGCACCATAACCAGGCTCCTCGTATATAGGGATGAGCGGGCATACTCGTGAGGATTCGGTACTCGGTGAGTAATGCAGTACTCGCGGTACTCGAATCCTTGCGAGTATTTCTCTACTCACCTCGCAATATTCGCAACAGCCCCCACAGTCCCTGCACAGTCCCCGCACAGCTCTGCACAGTCCTGCACAGCATGGCACAGTCCCCGCACAGCCCAGCAAGGCCCACCACAGTCCCACATAGCCCAGCACGGTCCCGCACAGTACCTGCAAAGTCCTGCACAGTCCCGCACAGCACAGTCCCCGCACAGCCCAGCACGGCCCACCACAGTCCCACACAGCACCTTCAAAGCCCTGCACAGTCCCACACAGCACCGCACATTCTTCGCACAGGACAGCACAGTCCCGCACAGCCCGGCACAGTCCCCGCACAGGCCAGCACAGTCCTGCACAGTCTTCGCACAGGCCAGCACATTCCCGCATAGCCTGGCACAGGCCAGCACATTCCCGCATAGCCTGGCACAGTCCCCGCACAGGCCAGCACAGTCCCGCATAGCCTGGCACAGTCCATCACAGTCCCCGCCCATTAATCGCATTTCCCATAGACTTACATTGGACTCAGTACTCGTTACGAGTACCAGAGTATTAGGCGGTACTCGTAACGAGTACGGCAAATCCGAATACTACAGTACTCGATCATCCCTAGTCACACACTTTACGCATTTAATAGCCATCTGTGTCTGTACTTATGCATATACTGGCTGATAACCGGTTCATGCAGCATTACATGAACACCGGATTTATTAGAATATGGCTGGTCAGAACAATGAAAGCAATTGTTACCATCCACCTTTCGTGTCTCTCTTTTTCCTCATAAATTGTAAGCTTGCGAGCAGGGCCCTCATTCCTCTTGCTATATGTTATGATCTATGTTTATTGCTATGCTGTAATGTCTACTGTCTGTAGTCCCCTCTGAAATGTAAAGTGCTGCGGAATATGTTGGCGCTATAGAAATAAAACACCAAAAATCGCGGCAAAAAAGCTTATTTTTGCCACAGCGTTTTTGCTGCCAAGAGATGCAGAAAATTCTGCAAGCAAATACTCAACGTGTGCACATAGCCTTACAGGGTGTGGGAGACCAGCAGCTCCTCGCCCATGACTACCGCCCTGAGCTCCTTACACATACATGCCCCATAAACTTCACCCAATATGGTTAAAGAGTTAGAACCTGTTAATTACTTCCACTGCCATCAATTTCTTTTTTCTTTTTTAATTGAATTATCCCTTGAAGAAACTGATCATTAACATTGCAGCTCCTGGTGTAGATTTTCACTGCGAAAATGTGGATAGAATGGTTTTAGAAATTCACAAAGTAGAAGACCTCACCTCTTTTGGTCAGTGAGACTAATGGTTGAGTACCTAAGCTTTTCACAAATTAATTATAGACAGGATCTGCGAATCAAGTCTAACTTTCTATTGTTTTCCAAGGTTAAATATCTGACTTGATGATTAAATTGGCGTGAATATTTCAGGAGTAGATTAATACATCAGTCATTCGCTTTCTAGAACGCCTGTCCTCCCTTCACTGTCAATTATCATTTCATCTGCCTCGCTAATGGATTAAACCAATCATTTCGGTAGACGCATCCTGATCATGAAGTCAACCTTATATTAAAAGTTTTTTCTCCAAAGGTAGACAAGTAAGTGAGCATGGACTCATGAACACAAGCAACAGGGATTTCAGTGAATAAAATACAAGTTTTATTTAAACTTTTCCCACAAAAGTGTCTATCAATCTGATCAGGTCCACCTGCTCAATAATATCCTGCCAGCAGTTGCGGTACCATTTTCAATATGACAGGTTCCCTTTAAAGGATAGAAATTTGACCCCTGTGATACACAAATAAGATTATATTGTGACAATTTTGGAAAAAACAAACCACAATGTAAAAAAAAACACTGTACTGTGTAGTGTCTAAAAAAACTGCACCAGAATGAAGTAATGTGTAAGTAATAATGTCATAAAGTTCCCTCATAAGGATATGGGCACACAACATTTTTTTCAGGAAGATTACTATAGAATCAGCCTGAAAAGCATCGCAAAAGCACCCATAAAATGTACATAATGCACAGCAATGTCAAAATGATATTGTGCACATGTTCCATCTTATGTTATGTCTTTTGCCCCCTTTAGGGTTCGGAAATCCTGAAGCAGTTAAAAGAAGTGACCTGTCCATTCTTCAGCCGGCTTCCACTAGAGTTTCCAAAACCTAAAGTCGTCCAAATACGTAATAAAAGACGGAAAAATGTGCACAGTAATAACCGCTTCAGGAAAATGACCGCTGTTTTCCTGAAGAGGCTTAAACTGAAAAACTTGATAGGTGCACAAGGGTCTCAAAGTCGCCATGTGCACATACCCTACTACAGCCATGTGCACATACCCTACTACCGCCATGTGCACATACCCCATTACCGCCATGTGCACATACCCTACTACCGCCATGTGCACATACCCTACTACCGCCATGTGCACATACCCTACTACCGCCATGTGCACACACCCCATTACCGCCATATGCACATACCCCATTACCGCCATGTGCACATACCCTACTACCGCCATGTGCACATACCCTACTACCGCCATGTGCACATACCCTACTACCGCCATGTGCACACACCCCATTACCGCCATGTGCACATACCCCATTACCGCCATGTGCACATACCCCACTACCGCCATGTGCACATACCCTACTACAGCCATGTGCACATACCCTACTACCGCCATGTGCACATACACCATTACCGCCATGTGCACATACCCTACTACCGCCATGTGCACATACCCTACTACCGCCATGTGCACATACCCTACTACCGCCATGTGCACACACCCCATTACCGCCATGTGCACATACCCCATTACCGCCATGTGCACATACCCCATTACTGCCATGTGCACATACCCCATTACCGCCATGTGCACATACCCTACTACCGCCATGTGCACATACCCTACTACCGCCATGTGCACATACCCTACTACCGCCATGTGCACATACCCCATTACCGCCATGTGCACATACCCCATTACCACCATGTGCACATACCCCATTACCACCATATGCACATACCCTACTACCGCCATGTGCACATACCCCACTAATGCCATATGCACATACCCCACTACCGCCATGTGCACATACCCATTACACATAAATCCACCACATGGTAAGTATATTAAATCTCCTTACATGTATTCAGTAGCCTAGACTATGTGTCATTTGGGGGGTTAACACGCACCTATGTCACATTATATCTGCATGAAAAGCCATCACTCTTCATAGGTAAATAAAGTGCCTAGTACATCAGGAAGTATTCTCATGGATGAATAAAAAAGGAATATTCAGTGGTGTGATGTGGCCGGAAGAATGGTCCGGTAGCCAGGTTAGAACCAGGAGGTCAATGCAGGGACAAAATTGTAAGGCACAAGAGTGGTCAAAAAGCAAGCTGAGGTCAAAATCAGGAACGTCAACTGGAAAGCAAAGCAGAACACTGGAGCTTGTCAAATTATATCTGGCAGTGACTGAGAGCAGGCTTTCAGGAGCTTCAATAGTTTGCAGCCCCAATTAGGTCAAACAGGAGGAAGCAAACACTGTCAAAACTTAGCTCTTGATCTCCCAGTACAAACAGAACTACTCGTACAAGTCCTAGATGACACAGAACTAGAATTATTGCCTTTAACAAGAGTGCAGGGCACCCAGCGACAGAAGCAGAGGCAGGAAGGGCAGGCACAGATACAGATGTCACTCACACACCTGTTTTATTCTGGCTATTACCGGTCAGCACCTGGGCCCACCGGAAGATCCTTTAATGCTGTGGGTGGCCTGTCCAATACTGAATGCATTCCTTGTTAATTTCTGTTTCAGCATGGTCAGCACAGTCTGCGATGGCACAATATTACCCATCATTAGAATATGTGAGTGGGGGGGACGTTTCGGAGATGGCTCATTACACCGACATTGTCCCTGTGTTGTGAGCAGCATGTCTGTGGGATTGTGGAGGTTGAACACACAAACATCAAGAAGGAAACTCAAAAATAAACAAGAACAGATTGTGAGGGAACCACCAACACATATTTAACCATAAGAGAACAGATGCGTTATATCACAGCTCCTTCAGACACAGCATTTGGCATATGGGGCCCTATTTCTTTTAACACAATCATGTTACAGGTTTTGTTTTATCAGTAAATCTACAGCTTTATTTTTTTGAGATTCATGCATTTTTTCAAGAGCCCTGTAGAAATTAGATGGCACGCTGGACGAACAATCATTTGACCACTAACCCACGGGAACATTTGGGCTCGGCTCAGCTGTATGCCCATGAGTTTTCAAAGAGAAGAGCAGAGAAAGCCATCTCATCTTGATAAAAAAAATGGGTTAAGCGTTAAAATTGACACTTCCAACACTCCTCCAACAGACCAAGTCAGGGGAGGGTTAGGAAGCCCCTATACACATTAGATTGCTGATATTGGTGTCCAACCCTTTTCATGTATACTTTTTAGCAATTTAAAGAAGATCTGTGACCAGTTCAAAAGTTGCCAGGTTTACTCTGCTTGACATTGGGGCTTCTGCACACTGTCGGGCACAGTTGCGAGACAGTGATTTGAAAACCAGCTAAACCTGTGCACAATACTCTCTGGGCATCAGACAGATATAGATTAAATAGATGTATATCACTGTAGTGTTGCGGGTTGGTGAAGTTAGACAGACCGGCAGTGACCCAGGAAAAGTTCAAAACAATGTCTCTTTTAATGGCCAGCGTTCTCACATACAGAAAGCAAAATAGTGTCCTCCGGATCGCAGCCGGGAAACCAGACAGCCCACAACCGAGACCCATTTCTGTGGGCAACTGCACCGCCGTGTACACTGAGGGGTGCCAGTTTTTTTTACTCCACTTGGCTCTGTGTTGCTTCACACAGGCTGAGCTTTGCAGAACCTCCTGCGCTGCACACTTGCAAACCAAACTGACACACCCAACCCTCTGCTGCACAGGTTTTAACAAGGAACCTGTGGCCGTAGGCAACTTGGAAGACCTGGCCAGGAATGAAGCAGACCGCCCTGCCACCATCCTGCAGTCCGCTTCAAAAATAAAAGACCACGGCAGATTTTCTTATATCTGCTTTGGACAAATAGCTTGCCCAAGACCAACACTTACTTTTATTTTGCACTGCAATCACAGCTACGCCTGTGACTTCAATGCACTCCTGCGGCCTCAATGCGCTTCTGTACGCATCGTGGGGGACACATAGCGACCCTCGAATATAACGCCGGTCACGACCTCACAATCACATATACTACTGCAGGTAAAACATGCACTGCGTTTCAAATTATTATGCAACTGCTATTTTCTCTGATTTTCTTAAATGGTCAATGCAAATGAGTCTGTATAATGTTCACGTCATATAAACCGTAGAGGATAAATCACATTTTATAGGACAAACCTCCCAATGATAATAGTATTTTTTTTCAAAACTAAAAAAAAACTTCAAAATGCACTGTTCCAAATTATTTTGCACAACAGAGTTTCCAGACATTTTATACATTGTAAAGAACTGATAATGAATTTGCAACATTAACCTCTTCACGACCTATGACGCATAGGTCATGAAGGAGTTTCATGCGGGCTCCGGCGCTGAGCCTGCATCTTTTCAGACACATGATAGCTAATTTGATCAGCTTTCATGTGCCCCTTACAGCCACAAGTGGAATTGTGATCCACTAGGAGCTGTTAACTAGACCTCACATTGCCATATTGGCTGAAAAATAATAAAGTTATGCCTCTGATAGGAAGGGGAGCAAAAAACGATGGCGCAGAAATGAAAAAAAATCTCAAGGTCGTGAATGGGTTTAAAGAGGCTGCCTGGTCTAAAACAAATGTTTTTTGAGTCTGTGGTTATTGGACGCATCAGTACACTTGAATGGGCATCCGATAGCAGAGTAAAATCACAGCATGCTGCAAATTTTTTTCATTGACAAATTGTGTCCGTTGAAGAAAAAATCGGTCATTAGCTGTTCTCCATTGAATAACATTTGTCTGAGTCCTATCCAATAAAAAAAATTTTAAAAAAATCTGATATCACCTGTCCGATGTATACACTGGTGTGAGCGAGCTTTTAAGTAGGTTTCCTTTAATTGGGATCACCTGGCAAACTAATCACTGTTGTATGAGATTGATGTCAGTGATTCAATGAGCCCCGAGACACAAACCATCCAAGAGTTTATTTGAAAAAACAAAAATGACATCTTTTTGACACTTTTCCAAATTGCATAATAATTCGGAACGCGGCGTAATATGACATGCCAGGTAATATTTCTTACCATGAGCCGTATGACCTTGAAGTTTACACTTCGTTCATGTAAATTACATTGGTCGAAAATCAAACATAGACAATCCCACTATTAATTACTTGCTGTAATCAAAGCTGAGGATGAGGCAGTGATTTAACGTCCCCTTCATCACAGTGATGAATGTCTGCCATCAATGAAATATTTTCCTTCAAAAGAACAAAGCGCGAGTCCTGCCTTACATCAGATGATGAAGAAATCTCGGGACTTGGAAGAAATTGTCATAAATAGGAAACCACAAAAAGAAGAATCCCATGACAGATTGTAGTATGTCTATCTGTCTATATAGTATTATCTATATCTGTTGTCACCAGGATGCTGCGCCCACCATATCTGGGATTGTCATCTAACTTCCTATGTTGTATTATATTGAGACATTAGGAATTACAGACAGACTACTACAAACCCCTTCATCAAGGGGCAATTTTTCATTTTGTGCTTTAGTTTTTTTCCTACCCTTCTCACAAATGTCGAAACTTTTTATCAGCCTAGACACAGTTTGAGAGTTTTTTTTAAATGTTTTTAATGACACCACTCACTTAATCATATACTTTTACTGAAAGCAAAAGCAAATTCCAAGTGCGGAAGAATGGTAAAACAAACTGGAATATTTTTTGATGCGGTGAGATTTTTCCCATCACAGAAATAGAACCTAGTACAGAGGAAAAAGTGGAATTAAATGGCCTGTAAACATTCAGCTACTGAATCATCAGCATTATTGCTGGCTCAGTGGGCAATGATTTCTCTTTTGATTACACAAAGAAAAGCTATATGAAAAAGAAGAAAATTATATAGATTTTTATTTTTTAAAACATAGGTTTTTATTGAAATTGCTCAACCAGGTGACAAGTCCGTTTTCAATAAAGTCCTCACCTACGCGCTCAGGGGTGGTAGTTGCCCAATTCTCAGGATAGGAGGAGATGATTATCCGTCTGGGTTTGCTCGTAGTCACTGCTCTTGATTTTAAACTAAAAAAGCACTAACTATCTTTCCAGGCAGCGGCCATTAGGCCGGGGTCACACTAACCAACGCAAAATACGGTCAGTATTTTCCATGCGTAATACGGATGAATGGCCCCTAAACAGTGCTCCGTATGTCATCCGTAATCAAGGTGTGGTCGCGTATTTTGCGCATGTAAGCATCCGTATGTAATCCGTATGGCGAGATTTTCTCGCAGGCTTGCAAAATGGACATATAATGGAGCCCTATGACAGGGTTTCTAACAGAAGCCAGAGAATAGATATAGACACATAGAATGCATATATATATATGTATTCTATGTGTCTATATCTATTCTTTCGTTTCTTTATTAAACCTGTCAGTGTGAGTTTACTGTATAGCGCACTGAATTGCCGGCTTTGCTAAAAGACACCGGGTGCGTATTTCTCGCAAGTCACATGTGTGGTCCGTGTGTAATCCGTATTTTTTGCGCACCCATAGACTTGCATTGGCGTACTACGGGCGTAGTACGCTGACAGTCGCAGCATGCTGTGATTGGCACGGACCGTAGAATATGGATGAGAAATATACGGCTGTTGGGAGCAAACCCATAGAGAATCATTGGTCCGTGTCTAATGCGTGCTTTTAACGCCTCTCACTTGGCCGTATTCCTCGCCAGTGTGACCCCGGCCTTATAGACTGCTTCCCTTTTGTGGGTTGCTCTCATGTTTGCCTCATTCACATGTCAGTATTTTTCATGATAGCAAAATGGTACTGGCGTCATCAGGTTTTTTTTAGGTCTGTTTTATAGGTGTTTGGTCAGTGTGTCCGTTTTTACCAACAGAGTTTCATCGAAGTTTTTCATGGATGGATAAATAAATTAAAAAGCTGCTCTTAGGCCATGTTCACAGTAGTCTCCCTACAAAATAGTTCTACTCTGCAGCCATCTCTTTTCTATTCCTGTGTTTAAAAAATAATTGTAGTCTGCGGAAGTTTTTTTTGCAAGTAGTGTGACAAAAAAAACATTCTACTCTGGTGGGGGTATTTTCCAATAGTGTGTCAAAAAATAATTCTTATCTGCAGCTGTCCCTTTCCCATTTGTAGGCCAAAAAAATAATTATACTCTTCCACTGTGTCTGTATGAGCTGTGTCCTGGCGTAATAAATAATTACGGTATACTCTTCAGCCGTCTGTGTGCGAGTAGTTTGCATAATAAATAATTATACTTTACCGCTGCGTGTGTATGAGTTGTGGCCGGGCCTAATAAATAATTATACTCTACCGCTGAGTCTGTACTAGTTGTGAGCCTTAAAAATAGTTATACTCTGCAGTCGTGTGTGTGAGTAGTGTGTCTAAAAACTACTTTAAAAAATGAGTGTACCATCAATAAGGGGTTGATGAGGTGGCTGTGGTTGTGGTGGACCTGCTGCAGGGAGAGGACATGATCGTTCTGTTCCTAATTCATGCCCAAAAACAACACCTTCCTCTGGTGCACGTCTGGCGCCCCTGAGGGTTCAGGCCCCACAGAGGTACTGCACCTCCTCCTGAGGTGTGGTACCCCACCATCCAGGTAAGGTGGAGACACCTGACCACGCTCCAACACCTGCATCCCACACAACATAGTAGTGTAGCAAAGCACCCTTTGGTGGCTCCCTGCTTGGAACACGAAGCGTGCTGGGAGGCGGGTGGAGTTTAGTTTGCACTAAAAGAGTGGGAAGAGGATAGGATTTAGTTAGTTAGTCACAGGAGTCTGTCGAGGTCAGTCTGTGAAAGGAGATCCCCTGAGTGGGATGGATGAAGGAAGTGCTGCAGCCGACCTCAGTGATCTGGGTCCGCTGGCACAAGAAAGGAACATTGATAGAAAGCCTGACTCTCCATAAAAAAGAAAGGATTAGTACGGAACGTGAGGAGAATAAGAGAACCAAGGACCAGGGTTAGAGGAGAACCCTTCCCAAGTTCTAAGCGCAAGGCCGGGGTCCGGTCCCCAAGGTTGTATGGATACTAATGGTCCTGCAGCAGACACCGGAGGAATAGAAGTAGTGACCACTTTATTTCCACACCAGACTGTGGGGCACAACAGCAACGTGTGTGAGCTGGGACTAGGTAGAAGGAGTCCCCGAAGTAGGCTACAGCTGCCTGCCGTACAAGTAGAGTTCATAGGAACATCTGACAGGAGGAACTCCAGTGTAACTCAGTACTGTGAGTACTTCATTCAAAGGCGCTAAGAGGGAGACATTCAGAAAAGGCACATATGTTGGCGGAGTGTTGGAAAGGAGTACTTCATCTTG
Source organism: Dendrobates tinctorius (assembly GCF_039654945.1). Taxonomy (NCBI): domain Eukaryota; kingdom Metazoa; phylum Chordata; class Amphibia; order Anura; family Dendrobatidae; genus Dendrobates; species Dendrobates tinctorius. Next base: position 17,611,849 of record NW_027361689.1, on the reverse strand, counting down.
CCTGGAAGTTGGGTGAGCTCCTGGCCCGGAGGACACGGCACAGATGCGGGCACCTGTACCACAACAGACAGTGAGTAAAGCTTTGGAACTACATGTCCTCCACTTATTCCTGCGCCAGCCTGCCCGACACCGCTACATCTCTCCTGCGCCCGACACTACACCATCTAAGTGTCACTTCACCTACGCTGCCCTGGGACTACAGCCCTGCCTGTGGAGGGCTATAACATTATTGCTGCACTACACCATCTGTCCCAGAGGATCTGTCTGCAGCGTCGGCTTAACATTTGCCAAACACCACAGGTGGCGTCACAAATCACTTATAAACTTTCACCACCATAAGCACACCGAAACAACCCCTTTTGCAATGGAGCCCAAGGACCATGGACCGGGTTACTGCTGCCGTGACAACTCCCGTTGATCAACCGGCCCGGTACCGAGTACCTCACGGCCCTGGCGAGCGAGGGCGCTCCACACGCAGGTGACAGGACGTTATGCGTCATTTCGTAGGGCCGAAAAATGCTCAACGAATGGTAAGGCCACAATATGTTGAGGTGGTGTTACATTGGATAGCTGAAAGTGGCTCCAGTTCCTTCACATTATCTTCCACTCAGTCCACTGCAGACAGTGCAGAGTTGGCAAATGCGGACCATGGTCATCCATGTTCCACCTCACCCCCTTGCAAGTCAGGCGAGCAGTCTGATACCCAAGTCATGCAGCAGTCACTTCTTTTTGATGACTCCTCTGGCTGTGGTTCCTTGGGCCATCCACCTGGCCCTGCCCCATAAGTGGAAGAGACTGAGTGTACTGATGCCCAACCACTTGTTGGAGGATGTGTATGTGGGAGGGCTAGTGTCCACGTTCAGTGGACCACCACAGGACATCTCAGAGGATGATGAAACCTAGCTGCCAACTGCAGCGTCTTTGTGCAGACTGGCAAGGAGGGAAGGGTTGAGGACTGGGTGGAAGTTGATGTGGGAGATGATGAGTTCCTAAACTCCACATGTAGCGAAGGCCACCCGAGTGATATGGCTCCTCCTTCTGCTGTGGTCTTGACCTCTTCCTCACGCTCACGATCAACAGGGCCACCTGCCTCCTCGCAAAGAGAGAATGTGACAGCACTACCATAACCACCAGAGTCACCAAGGATTTCCACACCATCCCATGGAAATGTTCAGCTCTCCATCCCCCAAACACTCCGGAGAAAGAGGAAATATCCCCCAACCCACTAACAAGCCATGATCCTGTGAGAGCAAACAGTAGGAACGTGGGATGCAGTGACAAGCAGGAGGCAGACCATGGGTTAACGGGTGTTTATTACAGGTGTTACTCCTCTCAGGGAGATAAAAAGGGTGAAAGAGGGAGTTTGGGATTCAACACAGGAGTAAATATTCAACAAAAAGATAAACTTAATAGTCTGATATTTTCAGAGAGTGGAGGCTTGAAGATTCCACGGTGACGCCGCAGATGACGCGTGATGTCTCTTGCCTGGTAATGGAGGAGCGTGAGGCACTGTCTCCTGACAGCCGCGATGTGTCCTGACTCTCCAATACGTATCTTCGCAGTCCCGGAACAAGGTGTCGGTAGAGAAGGAGACTGCGGGGCCGCTTTGGATGGATAAAGTTCAGCGGCGGAAGTCGGGGGTATACTGACCAACTCCGCGTGGTCCCCCTGGTCAGGCCTGCAGCTCGCTCTGTATATGTCTTTTTGTGTAAGAGCATGTCATGTATTATATTAAAGTTTGACTATGTAATGGATGGTTGGGGACGACCATTGTTAAGGAGAGGGAGAGTGTAGGGGTATGTAATAAATCTGCCCCTTTAAGCCCCCATGCTGCTATTGTACATGTATGTAGATAGTATGTTGCTGATTAATCTATGCATAATATGCTGTATCACCATGTACATAATAGGGACAGTGTAGTTAGTGTTATGGCCACTAGATGGGGGCATAGAGTTTGTTACACTGTAGGTGGAAATATAGGGGTTAACAAAAGGAGAAGTTAGCTGTATAGGAATAGAGGGGGACTTCCTAGTTAGAGTCAGTTAGGGCAGGGTTGTTCAATCCCTGTGGATGGGCTTAGTTGCCCAGGGTGAAAAACCCTCTCTTCACTCAAGCTTAAAGGCTCAGGACCCTGCACAGTTTTCTTGCAGCGTTCAAGTTAAGTGCCCAGCTGTCCAGGAAAAAGAGAGAGGAACATGTACAGCAGCAAGGTCAGGGGGATAGAGTTCCCCCAGTGAAAGGATTGAGAGAAGAGGGCAGACAGACGGGCGAGTGTCTCAGTATGTGGGGTCTCGCAGCCTGGGCGCATTCTCTAGGAGCCAGGGCGAAACAGCAGAGGGAAGCACCAATGATAGTGAGTACGAACAGAAAGGACACCGGTAATACGTTCAAGTGCATACGACCCAACCTCGATCTGCGAAGGAGGGAGAGTAAAGAAGGGAGAGCTGCTATGGAGTGTAATGAAGATTCTATTGTCAATAATGATTGTAATCTGGATGAGCTGCGAAGAGACGTCAGTAAAGTTCTACAATGTGAGTTAAGCTTGGACTTTGTCTTTAATTGTATGCAAGTGACCCAAGAGAACACTGAAAAACTGAGAGAGGACATTGCCAATACTGTGAGTACTGATCATGCCATGCAGAATATGCAGCATCATTTTTTTGTGACGGGAGTCACGGGCACAACTGTTCCAGAGAGTTCGGCCATGACTACGGCCCGGTGCTTCCCTCACACCTGAATTACTGGTGTTTGAAATGCTTCCATTCCAGCTAGTGGAGACTGACAGTGTAAAAAAACTGATGGCGGTGGCTATCCCGAAGTACGTTGTTCCCAGACGCCACTACCTTTCCAGGTGGGCCATACCTGCTCTGCACACACATGGTGTGGACCAAATCAAGTGTACACTGCATAACGCCATCAGTGGCAAGATCCACAGTAAAATCTGCACTAAAAGCTTCAGCACATCCAGTGGGAAACAACAGCAGGCTGTTTTGAAACTTATCTGTTTGGAGGACAAATCCCACAATGCGCAGGAGCTATGGAAGATGATCAAACAGCAGATAGATGAGTGACCACTGAACCTCAAGCCTGGCCTGGTGGTGTACAATAACAGGCGAAATCTCGTAGCAGCTCTGTACCTAGCCTGTTTGATGCCCATCACTTGCCTTGAACATGGTGGTGCAAAACTTCCTGAAAAACTACCCACACATGTCAAAGCTGCTGCTGAAAGTGCAGGCAGTGTGTGCCACTTTCTGTATTCTCACAATGCTGCTGCTCGCCTGTCTGCACTGCAGCACCACTTCTGCCTTCCCGCTCACCAGCTGATATGCAAAATATCAACAGGATGGATCTCTACCTTACATATGCTGGAGAGACTCTATGAGCAGCAGTAGGCAATAGTCGAGTTTCAGCAGCAGCCTGCACAGCTGAGTCGCACTGTGGAACAATGCCATTTCACCATCAAAGAGTGGGCCAACATGTGGGACATGTGTGCTGTGTTGCATTGCTTTGAACACTACACTAATATGGCCAGTGCTGATGATGCCATCATCAGCATTACTATACCAATTATGCTATACCACTTCTATAGCATTACTATAACACTGATATGCCTGCTTGGAAAAATAATTCAGGTCATGTTGGATGAGGTGGTAGAGGAGAAGGAAGAAGAGGATCAGGAAGAGCAGGGTCAATTAACACCGTTATCAGGCCTGTCATCCACACATGGCTCGGAGGAGGAGTTACTATCCCAACAGTGGCCAGGTACCCAACTCTATAGACAGGGGAAAGTTTTGGAGGAAAAGGACCATGCTGCAACTCCACTGCAAGGACAACAAAAACACACTGGTAGAGAAACTAATGATGGCTTTCAATTTCCACCTGACAGCGGGGGCTCAGTGGTAGAACAAGGCAGAGCAGGAAGTCGCCAACACAGCTGGGGCACTGCCACCACCTCAGAAACCAGGGTTAGCATGGCCAAAATGCGGCAAAACTTTCTCAGGACGCCACATCAGACACCACCATTTGAAATAGTACGTATACGCAGGAGGCAGGGTTAAAACAACATGGTAAAAGAGTACGTGTCCACACATCTCCACATAGTAACTGATGGGTCTGCCTCATTGAACTTCTTGATGTCCAAACTGGACACATGGCCTGAGCTTGCTCTTTATGCCTTGGAGGTGCTGGCCTGCCCTGTGGCAAATGTACTGTCAGAATGTATGTCTAGCATGGCAGGGAGTGTGATCACAGACAGGCATATCTGCCTGTCCACATCCAATGTGAGGAAGCTAATGTGGCGCCCCTGAGGGTCCAGTCGCCACAGAGGTACTTCACCTCAACCAAAGGTGTAGTATCCCACCATTCAGGTAAGATGGAGACACGTGATCTGACTCTGACACAACACTGCTTCACCATCCCTGCTGGCTAGGAAAGGGTGTAGAAGGTGGGTGGGGTCTGGAGGGTTAGAGCAGGAAAATAGAACGGAAGTTAAGAAAGTATTCCCGTAGGGGAAGAAGTGGAAAGACATGCATAGGCAACCTTCCCATAGGGGAAGAAGGGAAAAGACAGAATTGTACAGCAGACCCCTGGTCTGAGGGGCTGCTGGTACGGACTGAAGGAAGTTCTTTGAAGTGGGAAAGGGATTCCCAGAGGCACGGGTGAGCAAGTGCTACCCGTGGGGCTCGTTCCACGCTCACAGACGTCAGGTGGGGGAAAATCCAGGTCGCAGAAGGGTCTCGGCCCCTTAGCCTAGTGGAGTGGATCACAGGACTCAGCTAGCAAGCCTGCAGCTGTGGCAACTTTAGGGGCCACAGCCAACTACCACAGTTATCTTCTCCGGAAAGGCAGCCAGAAAGAATTAAGGAAATGCATTGGGCACGTTATCCGACAGGGTTCGCGGTTGCTGGCCTGGGACACTGACTGTGAGGTGCTGAGAAGAAAGAAAAGTGGAAATCAGCACTGTGAGACAGCCAGGGAAGGCATACACTGAAGGGAGTTCTGGAAAGGTGTTCTTTATCTGTCTGGAGGTTGGCTCGATCCCTCACCTGGAGGACACAGCACCAAGTGGGCATCTGTGTGCCCCAGAACTGTGAGTAAAGCCTTGGAACTGCATTCAACTGTATCTTCTGCATTCTTCCTGCATCACCTACTCAGCACTGCTACATCCCTTGCTTCACACTACATCACCATCTACTTCAACGTCTTTCATCTGCCCTGGGACTCAGCTCTTCCTGTGGAGAGCTATTCCAACTCTGCTGCATCCCACCATCTGTCCCAGAGGAGCTGCACTGCAGCGCTGGTCGCCTCTGACCAGATATCACAGGTGGAGTCACAAACACTTATTACAAAAACTATGCTATTTCCTCTGCAAATATACTCCTTTTATTGGATGCCCAGGGCCACCAACCAGGTCACCGCCATTGTGACACTGACCCTTTAAGAAGCGACCCGGTACCGAGTACCCCACTGCCCTGGCGGGCGCTCCACTAACATTCCTTAAAATGAACCAGGCATGGATCGCATGGATCCATACCTTTGAATGACTAAACAACTATACCAGCCACACCCAGCCAGTATTCAACTCTAATTGCTATTTGTTTCAATTGGATGAATCCTCCCCAAATAAAAAACCTAAACAACTGTGTTAGCTACCTCCTCTGCCTACTCTACCTACACTGTTACTCTTTCGCACATCTCCTCCTCCCCTTGGTTGTACCTTCTTTATTTTGGGTTCATTCTATGTCAGTTCCCTAAAAAAAAACAAAAAAAAACAGTGTTGGATTACTCCTCTCTTGCCTCTTCCTTCTACACCACTTTCTGCACTTGAACCTACGCCTCTAGGTTCTCGATTGCTATTTTTAGTTTTGTTAATTCTAGGTCAGTTCCATGAAAATAAAAAAAAAATAAAAAAGCAAAAATAAATGTTGGATTACTCTTGCCTCTTCCACCTACACTGTCATGTACACCTCCTCCATTTGGACATGTTCCTCCTGGTTCAAGATTATTTTTTATTTCTGCTCTGCTTAGCGTAGGGACAGGACGCAGCTGTAGTGAGGGACAGTATTGGGTTTTGGGTGTGCACAGTTTTCCAAAAACACTCTCTATGTGTACTCTGCACCCGTGTCTGTGATAGTACTGTACGTACCCAAGTTTTTCGAACATGCAACCGTTTCGGTGGGAGCCATGTGCATCAAAATAAATGTTTCTACTGTTATGCACCTATGTCTGATACTACTCTAGATGAAAACAATTTTTTCTAATTTTATGCACACCGGTCTGTAATAGTACTGTGCCAAAAATCTGCTGTGTGTACTCTGCACATATATTTGTGGGAGTACTGTAGCAAAAAGCCGCCGTGTGTACTCTGCAACCCCGCATGTGGGAGTACTATGTATTTGAGCTTCTGTGTGTACTCTGCACCTCTGACTGTGGGAGTACTGTTCCAAAAAGCCTCTGTGTACTCTGCAGCTATCTCTTTTCCATTTGTGGGCTCAGTAGAGTGTCTAAAAACTTAGTCTACCGTGCAGCCATCATTTTGTGAGTAGTGTGTCAAAACAATACTTCAACTCCGTATCTGTAAGAATAGTGGCTGTGCCTAAAAAGAAACCTGTGCCTTTAAACCTCTGTGTGGACTCTACAATCCTGTCTCTGGGAGTATTATATGAAAAAGCATTCATAGTAACATAGTTATTAAGGTTGAAGGGAGACTTTAAGTCCATCTAGTTCAATCCATATCCTGTCCTAACCTGCCCTAACATGTTGATCCAGAGGAAGGCAAAAAAAACCCAAGTGGCAAACAGTAAGCTTCACATTGGAGAAAAAAATTCCTTCCCGACTCCACATACGGCAATCAGACTAGCTCCCTGGATCAACGCAATATTAAGGAAACTAGTGTATATACCCTGTAATATTATACTTTTCAAGAAAGGCATCCAGTCCCCTCTTAAATTTTAGTAGGGAATCACTCATTACAACATCATATGGCACAGAGTTCCATAGTATCACTGCTCTTACAGTAAAGAATCCGCATCTGTGAGTATGCTTAAACCTTCTTTCCTCCAGACGTAGAGGATGCCCCCTTGTCTCTGTCACAGGTCTAAGAGTAAAAAGATCATTAGAAAGGTCTTTGTACTGTCCCTGCATATATTTATACATTGTAATAAGATCACCCCTAAGCCTTCGATTCTCCAAACTAAATAACCCCAAGTGTAATAACCTGTCTTGGTATTGCAGACCCCCTAGTTCCCTAATAACCTTGGTCGCTCTTCTCTGGACCCACTCTAGTTCAGCTATGTCTTTCTTATACACCGGAGACCAGAACTGTACACAGTATTCTAAGTGTGGTCGCACTAGTGACTTATACAGTCATGGCCAAAAGTATTGACACCCCTGCAATTCTGTCAGATAATACTCAGTTTCTTCCTGAAAATGATTGCAAACACAAATTCTTTGGTATTATTATCTTCATTTAATTTGTCTTAAATGAAAAAACACAAAAAGAATTGTCCTAAAGCCAAATTGGATATAATTCCACACCAAACATAAAAAAGAGGGTGGACAAAAGTATTGGCACTGTTCGAAAAATCATGTGATGCTTCTCTAATTTGTGTAATTAACAGCACCTATAACTTACCTGTGGCACCTAACAGGTGTTGGCAATAACTAAATCACACTTGCAGCCAGTTGACATGGATTAAAGTTGACTCAACCTCTGTCCTGTGTCCTTGTGTGTACCACATTGAGCATGGAGAAAAGAAAGAAGACCAAAGAACTGTTTGAGGACTTGAGAAACCAAATTGTGAGGAAGCATGAGCAATATCAAGGCTACAAGTCCATCTCCAAAGACCTGAATGTTCCTGTGTCTACCGTGCTCAGTGTCATCAAGAAGTTTAAAGCCCATGGCACTGTGGCTAACCTCTCTAGATGTGGCCAGAAAAGAAAAAATTGACAAGAGATTTCAATGCAAGATTGTGCGGATGTTGGATAAAGAACCTCCACTAACATCCAAACAAGTTCAAGCTGCCCTGCAGTCCGAGGGTACAACGGTGTCAACCCATACTATCCGTCGGCATCTGAATGAAAAGGGACTGTATGGTAGGAGACCCAGGAAGACTCCACTTCTTACCCCGAGACATAAAAAAGCCAGGCTGGAGTTTGCCAAAACTTACCTGAAAAAGCCTAAAACATTTTGGAAGAATGTTCTCTGGTCAGATGAGACAAAAGTAGAGCTTTTAGGGCAAAAGCATCAACAATAGAGTTTACAGGAGAAAAAAGAGGCATTCAAAGAAAAGTACACGGTCCCTACAGTCAAACATGGCGGAGGTTCCCTGATGTTTTGGGGTTGCTTTGCTGCCTCTGGCACTGGACTGCTTGACCGTGTGCATGGCATTATGAAGTCAGAAGACTACCAACAAATTTTGCAGCATAATTTGGGGCCCAGTGTGAGAAAGCTGGGTCTACCTCAGAGGTCATGGGTCTTCCAGCAGGACAATAACCCAAAACACACTTCAAAAAGCACTAGAAAATGGTTTGAGAGAAAGCACTGGAGACTTCTAAGGTGGCCAGCAATGAGTCCAGACCTGAATCCCATAGAACACCTGTGGAGAGATCTAAAAATGGCAGTTTGGAGAAGGCACCCTTCAAATATCAGGGACCTGGAGTAGTTTGCCAAAGAAGAATGGTCTAAAATTCCAGCAGAGCATTGTAATAAACTCATTGATGGTTACCGGAAGCAGTTGGTCGCAGTTATTTTGGCTAAAGGTTGTGCAACCAAGTATTAGGCTGAGGGTGCCAATACTTTTGTCCGGCCTATTTTTGGAGTTTTGTGTGAAATGATCAATGTTTTGCTTTTTGCTTCATTCTCTTTTGTGTTTTTTCATTTAAGACAAATTAAATGAAGATAATAATACCAAAGAATTTGTGTTTGCAATCATTTTCAGGAAGAAACTGAATATTATCTGACAGAATTGCAGGGGTGTCAATACTTTTGGCCATGACTGTATAGAGGTAAAATTATGTTCTCCTCATGAGCATCTATGCCTCTTTTAATGCATCCCATTATTTTATTTGCCTTTGCAGCAGCTGCCTGACACTGGCCACTAAATGTGAGTTTGTCGTCCACCCATACACCCAGGTCATTTTCAGGTCATTTTCAGTGACAGTTTTGCCCAGTGTTTTACAATTAAGCACATAATTATACATCTTATTCGTTCTACCCAAGTGCATGACCTTACATTTATCCCCATTAAAGCTAATTTGCCATTTATCAGCACAAGCTTCTAGTTTACATAAATCCTCCTGCAATATAAAATTGTCCTCCTCTGTATTGATTACCCCTTTGTAAATACTGTGCCAAAAATCCTCCATGTCTACTGTGCCAAAAAGCCTTTGTGAATACTGGGCAAAAAAGCTTCCATGTCCACTATGCCAAAAGTCTTTGTGTGTACTGTGCCAAAAAACCTCTGGAAGCACTGTGCAAAAAAGCCTCTGTGTACTCTGCAGCTGTGTTTGTACGAGTAGTGGGCCTAAAAAATAATTATGCTTTTCCACTGTGTCTGTATGAGTTGTTGGTCTAAAAAAAGAGTTATACTTTGCACCCATGTCTATGAGGGTACTGTGCATAAAAACAAACTTTTCTACTCTACAGCCGCATCTGTTTGAATACTATGCCAAAAAAACTTTGTGTGCTCTGCATGCGTGTCTATGGGTGTAATCTTAAAAAGGCATCTGAGGTGGTACTCTGCAAAACAGCCTCTGTGGGGTTACTCTGCAAAACAGCCTTTGTGGGTGTACTCTGGAAAACAGCCTCTTTTCTAAAAAAAAAACTATTTTGGTAGGCCCCAAAACATTGTGAATGGAAAATAGAATAAACAAATTGTGATGGAGTCTAACAATGGCTGGGTGTGTCTGGTATACTTGTCTATTCAGCCAAAGGTATGACCAAATCCTGTGGTATCCATGCCTGGTTCATTTAAATGGTGGTGATTGATGTTGCAATGTGCTGAGTAAAGTTTCCCACATTTCTGCTATGCTAACCCTCCTGTCCGAGACGACTTCCTCCTCCTCTGCCTTGTGTTTCCACTGAGACCCCGCTGTCAGGAGCGGATACTGTCAGTATTGCGTCTACCACATGCGCTTGTATTCTCGCATTTTCTGATCACTAACCAGTGTCGAAAGTGAGTGGAGCATTATGCTTGTATCCAACTTGCTTGGAACATGGTTCCTCATCCTCAAAAAATATCCCCTGGCTGGACAGTTGTGTACCTGGCCACTTTTGCTACAGGAACCCATCCTGCGAGCCAAGAGGAGCAGGCAACATGGACAGAGAAAAAGCTAGGTGCCTGCCGCAGAGCACAGTAGCAGCACACTTAATAGTTAGAGTCCGGCCTCTGTGCTTAAAAAGCAACTGACTTAATGCCTAGAGGCCGGCTGTTGTGCACAGTAGTAGTCAAGTTATTTGCTAGGGGCTGGCCTCGGAGCTTAAACAGCAGCTGATTTAATGGCTAGGAGCCGGGTGTGGTGTATAGTACCAGCCAAGTTAATGTTAAGGGGCCGCCCGCTGTGCTTTTTTACCCTGCTCTCTCTTTTGTTGTACAGCTGGGGAAGAGTGACCGCCACCTCTTCCTCCAAACTGCCCACGTCACTCAGATGGCTTTGACTCCATGTGGGGTCAAGGACCTCATCATCCAGATTTTCCCCTCTGAAAATCCCATCATTATCTCCCAATTCCATAATGTATCCACTTCAACCTAGTAACACTAACCTACAAAGCCGTCCATAATCTGTCTCCCCCATATATCTCTAAACTAATCTCTCGATATCTCCCACCACATAATCTCTCGCCCTCCCAAGATCTCCTTCTCTCCACAATTGTGCGTTCCACATCCAATCGCATGCAAGACTTCTGCCAAGTATCCCCAATCCTGTAGAATTCTGTGGACAAGACATCCAATTATCCCCTACATACAGAACTTTCAAGCGGATCTTGAAAACCAATGTCTTCAGCTGACAGCCTCCAATGACCCTGCTGCCATCTCCTGCAACATCAGATCTGCTGCAACCACCAAACCTACTGTCTTCTTCCCCAGTATCCTGAAGACTGTAAGGCCACTAAAATAGGGTCATCTCACCTCTGTACCTGTCACGATTAGTTTGTTAATTGTAATTTCTATTTTTATTTTGTATATAACCTTTCCTCAGGTACAGCAGCACAGAATCAATGGTGCTCTAAAAATAAATAATAACATTAATCCCCCTCATGATGTTCCACCAGTCTTCATCCTTGCAGTTGGCACCTGTGTTTCAGCATCAGCATCAGAGATGTTCGTCAATGGTCCACTGACCATGTGCCCTAGCACTCCCATGTTCTCATCCTCAAACTGGTTGGGTATCAGTGCACTCAGTCTCTTCCAATTGTTGGACAGGGCAAGGTGGATGGCCCATGGAACCACAGCCAGCAGAGTCATCAAAAATCAGAAGTGATTGCCTGATTTGCAAGGGGTTGGGGTGGAAGACAGATGCCCATGGGACTCAGGTGCAAAATCTGCGCTTCCACTCGGGGACCGAGTGGAAGGAAAAGCAATGGAACTGAAGACACTCTTAGCCAACCAATCTAAAGCCACCTCTATTTGTTCTGGCCTCACCATTCATCCAGCGGTACTCGGGCCTATGAAATTACACAAAACGGCTTGTCGCCTGGTGCACCAGAAGAGGGTGCTTCATTTGGGTGCATAGCAGACGCATATCGACCATGCCCTCTCTCTTCCTGCAGCAGCTGCACCACTGTTGGAGGATGGACTAACATGTGGACCTGTCTTATGAAGAAGGAACATGTAAAATATGTTGTGTACACTGTTTGACGAGAATTCGTATACATGTCTAAGGAAACAGCTAGAATTAGTAAGAGACGGTGTAGTACCGGGTTTTGGCCACTAGATAGAGACATAGGGGTAGTGAGAAGAGGAACCTAACAGCAGCTGAAGCTAGGATACGCCAAGTCATGGTGGGCAGAGTTACGGGGACTAAGAAGGGGAATTCCCAGAATAGGGGATAAAAGGAAGGAGAGACCCAGGATCGGGGAGAACACCCAGGGGGAGACAGAGGAGAGAAGAGCTGGGGAGAAGATGGAGGAAGGAAGAGCTCAGGAGGAGAAAGAGGAGGGAGAGATGGATAGTTGGGGGTGGCCCTGACAGGACAGCTGCAGACCAACGGACGCTAACTAAAGGACGCCTGGGGTACCAGACGGCTGGACACCGAAGGGGCAGTAAGTGTCGCAGTGGGTGGACTTGACTGGGGAAAGTGCTGTGGCCGTGGGCCTAACAGCAGCCACAGTGAAAGAACCCAGGAGGAGGTGATAGGTACCTGGACCAAGGTGCAGAAGTGTCATATTGCTATGGATGTCCAAGAAGTTACCCAATAAAGTGGACCTGATTGAACATGCTTCTGCGTCTGTCGTCAGTCGGTCTCGCGACCAAAAGGGACCACCCCCAGTCGGCATACGTACTACACCACCACAACTAGCAGCAACATGGCCAAATCTCCTATTTGATGCTCTTCTCATTGTTTCAACCAACAAATATTGCAGGGTATTACACAGCCTGTATACAAATAGAGAGTGGCCAGCAGATTATTACCCTTCCTGTTTTCAGAATACTCCCAAAAAATCAATAAAAACAAAACCCCAAAACAAGGTTGGCTACCTCCTCCTCCTAAACTTCTTCCACCTACACCGCCATATCTTGCTCCTCCTCAAACATCTGCTCCACTTGGACCTAAACCTCATGGTTCAAGATTATAATTTTTCTTTTTTTTATCTATGCTATTTTAAGTAGTTTCCCTATCCACCTTTATTTGCAGGGCACTCATTCTGCTCTTATTCCCATTTAGCTTCCTTTTGCAGCCCCTTATCGCTTATTAAGACCATGTTACAGTCATTTTAAAGCATCAAACTTCGTGTTTGTGAAGAATGGGGGGATTTAATGGCAGCTCATTCAGCTTTAATGGCAATTCTCCTTTAGCATGTGTAGTTGTAACAGGACACCTGACTCATCAGGTGGTCCAGCTACACCATCTAGTATCCAAGTTCTTACAATGTGACCTCCTGCAGAGCCCAATGCTTTGTCCAATCAGAAGGTAATTTCATAATGAGATTTTAGGAGAATATGGAGCTATCTTATGTGCTAGCCACACAATGGTTACATTTTTGAGATCTCTGGAATGGGCTGATGCTTTCCAGGGTCTTAATCCATTCTAGCACCTCAGGGTGAGGAGTTACGCAGAGTAGCTAGTAGAAGCCAGGTAGAAAAGCTGTGTTTGGTCTCCAAAACAGGGGGTGCCAGAACTGCCACCCTTTGACCTATCTGATTCTTCAATCCTTCAATAGTTTTGGGAGTTTTAGCTTCAAACACCCAGGTGAGGGGAGTAAGGCACCTCCCGGGGTCAAAAATGCATGAAAAATCAAGGGGATAAATGCTTGTGCTGCCCCTTGCTCTCTCTCTTTGTCATGGCTACGTAGTGTAATGTGCTGGAAGGAACTGGATCAACTGGCCGCCCAGCACACATGGTCGAACATCAAACCAGTAAACCATGATTCATCTGCTTATGACTTTTGTAATTCACCCGTATTTGCATATCTGACCATTGTATATATTGTGCATTGTCTAGTGTGCCCTTGTAACAAGGTGGCATGGCAAGGTAGCATGGGTGGTCGAGGGTGAATTCACTAAGCAACAATCAGTGAGCACCCCGGCACCTTGCACATGAAATGACAGGTGAAGTCCCAGTTGGTTATCTCTGTTACTCCCGCTTCTGGTTCCCAGGTTCCTTGAAACATCACAAAGTCACAGTTCTTTTCCAACAATTGAACTTAACTAAACCGCCAAGGCATCCATCACATCAGCAGCACAGTTCACATAGCGCAACGTTTCCTCTGTCATCTGGACAGTCCATGTCACATCTGTACCTTCAGCGTCACCAGCTCCCTGTCAGCCCCTTGTCCGGGAAAAGTGCCGGGAACGCCATCTCAGCTGCTCCCGCCACGTTCTTAGAACCTGAATCCTTCCTGGGGATGATCCTGTTGAGCTGGTGCCCCTTTACACTATTCTTTTTCCAGGAGGCCCCTTACTGTCATCTGCATACTTATCCCCCACAGCCTGTAACTGTCTCACTGTATGCGTTCTGCCCTTGGGAAGACTGCACGGGCGTCTGCCAGAACCAGTAAGTGTTTATTTATTTATTTTATTCATTTATATAACACCATTGATTCCACAGCGCTTTACAGACATTTTTGGAGTACCTGGAGGAAACCTACGCAAACACGGGGAGAACTTACAAACTCCTTGCAGATGTTGTCCTTGGTGGGATTTGACCCCAGGACCCCAGGGCTGCAAGGTTGCAGTGCTAACCACTGAGCCACCGTGCCGCCCCATCTGTCCTATATCTCCCTGCTCTGTACTGTTCTGCTCTGTGCCCCTCCTATCTACTTAACTCATATGCTGACTATACTTTACTACTCTTACATCTATCCTATGCTCTATCTCTATTGTGCACAATACATCACCTTACAGTACATGACAAATACATTACAGTGTACACAATAGCAAAACATTGATAAAACATCAGGGTGACACAGGTGAACAGCTTTAAGGAGAGATAAATCACATGATGGTCTCCGATACCCCCTTACACTCCTCCCTCCTAAATTATGGTCAATGTCAATGTAAAACTGTTAGAAAACTTATTTTTTAAAATATATTTACAATATAAAACAGTCTCTATCTGATGAACTTGTTGGGTCAACCGTGTCCCTGCAAGAAAAAGTTCAAGTTCCTTTGACATGGGTTTGACTGACCCCAGTCCCTTTGCTCCTGGGACCTGTGCATAAAAACAACAGTTTAGGCCCATGGGCCAGTCCTTTGATGCCAGGGTAGCCAAACACAGGAAGTCACTTTTAATACATGGCCCAGTGGCCAACTCAGCATCAGTCCATCTAGTCCCAACCCGGCTCACTCCTCGGGTCCTCCTGAACCGACCTGTTACACCTCCCTCCTTTTAGTAGATCACAGACTCTTAAACACACATGTGTGGTTTTATCAAGGAACAGTTCAAGTAGAGATGAGCGACTTTGCCTTTTTTCGGGTCGAGTCGGGTTTCACGAAACCCGACTTTCACAAAAGTCGGGTCAAACGAAATCGGCCAATTATCGTGAAAAGTCGAAGGCAGACTGAAACACGAAACCTAATGTAAGTCAATGGGGAAGAAAAGTCGGCAGTGAGTGGAGGACAGGAAACACACCTATAGTGCCCATTTTAATGCCAAAAACACCAATTCTTATTCCTTAAGCTTGTCAACCTTAATTTACTTTATAATAATAGTTAGGCATTGAAAACTGGGGGTTATTTGGGTAAAGTTGTGGGGGGGGTAGTGCTGGCTCCAGATTTTCGTGGGCCCAGGACCAAAGAGTGTCACTGGGCTCCTTTAACACATGACACAATTCATGATCCTTTGATACGGCAGAGAAATAGCGGTACAGTACAATGAAAAATACTTCAATTCTTACATCACAAGACTGATAACCATTTTAAATTCTCCAATAGCTCCAAAAACAGACAGTATATTCCTCCATACAGTATTATGCCCACCGCATAGTGCGTCATACAGAGTAATGAGGCCCATATATTTCTCCATACAGAATCATTGATCCCATATAATGTTCGATACAGTATATGATGAGCTCCAATTAATGCTACAGTATATGTTGTTTACCATGGATGAAGCTCCAGTGTCTTATGGGCCCAAATAATGCTCCATATATAATGGGCCCCATTTCTAATGCTCCAGTGTATAATGGGCCCTGTAAATGCTGCTCCAGTGACTGATGTCCACCTTTGGAATGCTCCAGTGTATGGTGGGCCCCAGATATCATTCTCCAGAGTATCGTGCTCCCCAAAAATTGCTCCCAACCTTTAAAACAATTAAATAAGTCTCCTCACTAGGGAATCCCTGTACTAGTCTGGACTCCTCGTCATCCCCATCTTGGTGGGACAATACACATGATTGGAATACAAGACTAGAAGGATACAACTTATTTGCAAGAAACAGACTTGATAAACGAGGAGGAGATGTCGCATTGTATGTTAGAAACGCGTATATCTGCACAGAGATTGAAGCTTCAGAGACTGGGAGTTCTGTGGAAACTGTTTGGGTAAGAATACAAGGACAGAACAATAGAAAGGACACCATTGTAGGCATTTACTACAGGCAGCCTGTGCAAGCTGAAGATATGGATGAACTCTTTATGCATCAAATGGCCAAGTTCTCCAAAAAATATGACATAGTTGTCATGGGAGATTTCAACTATCCAGACATTTGTTGGGAATCTCTCTCAGGCAAAACTAACAGGTCAAGGAAATTCTTATCCTCTCTTGCTGACAACTTTATCTTCCAAAAGGTAGGGGAGAAAACAAGGGGAACTGCTACCTTGGATCTAATCCTTATAAACAGGGAGGAAATGGTTGAGGAGGTAAAAGTGGCTGGGACCCTAGGAGGTAGCGACCATGCTATTTTAGAATTTTGGATAACTAGAGGAGGAAGACCTGTGAAGACTCAGACGTCAAGGTTAGATTTGAGAAAGGCAGATTTTAAGGGATTCAGAAAGAGAATTGGAGGGATCCAATGGCTGGATATCATTAAAGACAAAAATGTCCAGGAAGGATGGGAAATCTTGAAAAATGAAATTCTCAAAGCACAATTGTTAACAATTCCAAAAAGAGGGAAGAATAGGAAGCATTTAAGGAAGCCAGGATGGATGAACACAGAACTTAAGAGAAGAGCAAATGTTGTTCCTATCTTCAAAAAGGGGAAGAAGGTGGACCCAGGCAACTATAGGCCGGTGAGTCTGACTTCTATACCAGGAAAGATCTTTGAACAAATTATTAAGCAACATGTATGTGAGTGCCTGGATAAGAATGAAGTGATTAAACAGAGTCAGCATGGGTGTGTAACTAATAAGTCATGTCAGACTAACTTAATTTCCTTCTATGACGGAATCACTGATTGGGTGGATCAAGGAAATGCTGCAGATATAGTATATCTTGACTTCAGCAAAGCATTTGACAAAGTATCTCATATAATCCTTATTGAAAAAATGACTAAGTATGGAATGGACAAGGCAACTGTTAGGTGGATTCATAACTGGCTTAGTGATCGGACCCAAAGAGTGGTTGTAAATGGCTGCACATCCAGTTGGAAGAATGTCTCAAGTGGGGTACCACAGGGTTCTGTCCTGGGCCCTGTATTGTTCGACATCTTTATCAACGATTTAGATGAAGGAATTGAGGGTAAACTGATTAAATTTGCTGATGACACAAAGCTAGGAGGGATAGCTAATACTAGAGAAGAGAGAGAGAGGATTCAAAAAGATATAAATAAACTGGAGAAGTGGGCAGCAACTAACAGAATGGTTTTTAACAGGGAAAAATGCAAAGTACTACATCTGGGCAATAAAACTGAAAAAAGCATATACAGAATGGGAGGAATAGGGCTAAGCAACAGCACATGTGAAAAAGACTTGGGTATACGAATAGATCACAGACTGAATATGAGTCAACAGTGTGATGCAGCAGCAAAAAAGGCAAATGCAATTCTAGGATGTATTAACAGAAGCATACAGTCTAGATCACGTGAAGTCATTATTTCCCTCTACTCCTCTTTGGTCTGACCTCATCTGGAATATTGTGTCCAGTTTTGGGCACCACATTTTAAAAAAGACATCAACAAACTGGAGCAAGTTCAGAAAAGAGCGACCAGAATGGTGACCGGTCTGCAAACCCTGTCTTATGAGGAAAGGTTGCAGGATTTGGGAATGTTTAGTTTGCAAAAGAGAAGACTGAGAGGAGACTTAATAGCTGTCTACAAATATCTAAAGGGCTGCCACATTGTAGAAGGATCAACTTTATTCTTATTTGCACAAGGAAAGACTAGAAGCAATGGGATGAAACTGAATGGGAGGAGACAAAGATTAGATATTAGAAAAAACTTTTTGACAGTTAGAGTGATCAATGAGTGGAACAAGCTGCCACGAGAAGTGGTGAGTTCTCCTTCAATGGAAGTCTTCAAACAGAGGCTGGACAGACATCTGACTGGGATGATTTAGCGAATCCTGCTTTGAGCAGGGGGTTGGACCAGATGGCCCAGGAGGTCCCTTCCAACTCTACGATTCTATGATTCTATGATTCCATCTCTCTGCACTTGGACTGTTTAGGCAGAGGGCATACAGACGTGATGTCATCGCGCTCTTTGACCAGAATGTCACTGTCAGGAAAAGTGTTTGGTTTCCGGGGGCAGCATGGTTGCAAAGCTGAACCTTAAAGGAATGTCCAGAAGGGCACCACCAGGAGTGGAGCCTGCGGCTTAATTGGACTCAACACGGGCAACCTCAACCATGCCATACACAAAAAAGCTGCACAGATTGCAAGCTTAATTCCGTTGACGAACGAGACTCCGGCATGCCCCCACGGTCCGCATCCAGCTTACTAGAGGGACACGCGAAGCTCTGGCACACGAGATCGGCCAATAACAGGTCTGTCATGCCCTTACATGTCCGGGGCTGCACGCGTGCTACAATGAAAGGACCAGCATGTATCGCTTACAGGTGCAGATAACACGCTGAACCCCGTTAGTGATGAGGATCTGGGATTACAATTCTTCCCCGCGAACAAGTATTTCTCAATAAGTGCAGGTCAACCGTAATTCCGGAATTAGGCCTAAACAGCATTCCAGAAAGAATGTGAAAAAATTAAGTGTCCAAACCACAGGTGCTGTAGCTTGCTTAACAGCTGGGCTCCTCTGCTGAGTAGCACACAGTTCGTACATAAACAGGCGGCATAGCTTGGTTCACAGGTGGCCAACTCTGCTGAGTAGCATACACAGTTACTAGGCCCAAAGTATTAAGTGGTGTAAATGCAGTCAAAAACTGGTTCTTTCATAAACAGGCGGCATAGCTCAGTTCACGGGTGGGCTCCTTTTCTGAGTAGCAGACACAGTTACTAGGCCCAAAAGGATTTTCAGGACAATATGCGGTAAAAAATTATTAGAAACACATACGGTGTAGCTCCTTCACAGGTGTACTACACCGCTGGCTACCAGACACCGCTACTATGCCCTAAAACTGTCTATTATCATTGAAAACCATTATTGATGTGAAAAAAAGATACGCTTTTGTTTAACGAAAAGTTCTTGAACTGAAACTCGAACAGCCGAATTTTAATCAAAGTGTTGTAGTTCGACGAATGGATCTACCACCGCCCAAAACAGCTAGAATTTGAACTTGGCCAACAGTTCCACTCAAACACCATTCATCTGTAATCAGGAGGCAGACTCAGATGGTCTCAGGCACAGTATGGATTCGACAAGATTGCAGAAAGTTGAGAAAGGGTACAGTATCACTGGATAACAGGTATATATAGCATAGTTTAAACATTTAAAATCTCCGTGTTTATTTCCAGAGTCCGACAAAGACACTCACAGCCTCAGTATGGATTAGACAACAATCTAAAAAGTAGAAAAAAGGAAATGTTTTTAAAGCGTACACCAGTATACACTGTTGGGGTATTTTTAAATCTTCATATATATTTCTGTCTCAGTAAGACAGTCCAGACTCTCCGCAAGAGGAAACGAGATGGATAAAAGTACAGACATAAAGTCGAGTGACTGCAGAAATTTAGGAATTACGAATCAGGGGAAAAACTCCTGGGAGAATTCTCAGAGGCGATGCTGACCCTCAATTACTTTGTGTGTCGAGACAGCGAAAACAGTTCTTTGTGAAGAAAGGGTTGCTGTAACGCAGTACCGTTGATCCCATCAACGTTACTCATCTCCATCAAATTTTGATCACAGGGAGAGATGTAGACATGGTCCTCACTGCCTATCATGATCTGTCAGGTAACTTTGGAGTGCAAAAGACACAAGCCACAGGCTGTAGGCGATTCTATTGGATTGGCATGAGAGGTCACATTTAAAAATGTGGGCAGGAATGTCACACGTCTGTGAGTAGGAAAACTGTGAAAGCTGATGATAAACCACCACTGCATCTCATTGTGAGTCGACATCCATAAGAAATGGAAGCCATTGATCATCTGAAGCTAGAGCTCGGCCAGCATGACAGGGCATAGCTACGTCTTAACCATCACCTATCAGTTCACCAAATTTGTAGTGGCAGTCCCAGGGAAGGATTTGACAGTCCAGACTACACAGCGGAGGAGCAGGGAGAGGTAAATTTTGCAAATGCTGGGGCCCTGCCCAAGCAAGGGGGGCCCACTCGTGGGCGTCGGTACTGGCACTGGGCCCCTCATAGTACGCCGGTGTGTCTGATGGTGGGTGTGCAACCCCACCGTCAGAGACACTTGATTGCACGATGAGGGACCCTGTGCCAGTGCCAGTGCCAGCGCCCAAGAGTCGGCCCATCCACCTGTCCGGGGCAATGGCACTCGCACAGTTGCATGCGCTAGGTGGTGACCCCGACCATGGGGGGGAGGCAGCCCAGTTAGGGAGGTTTAAAAAATGGCATATTTTGATGTTGGACATTCAGCAGCTGCAAATGGAGGAATTGGAGAAGTCCAAGGAAGAGGAGGACAAAAGTGAGCCATTTTTCTGGCAACCTATGTGTCATCAGGGGAACGTGGGACAAAATCCTTTGAAACCCATGCATGGTTCATTTTAATGAAGGTTAGATCATCAACATTTTGGGTTGACAGACGGGTCCTTTTTGTTGTCAGGATTGAGCCAGCAGCACTGAAGACTCTTTCCGATAGCACACTAGCAGCAGGGTAAGCGAGCTCCTGTAAGGCATATTGTGCCAATTCAGGCCAGGCGTCCAGTTTAGAGGCCCAATAGTCAAAGGGGATTGACCTGTGAGGGAGAACATCGATATGGGATGAGAAGTAGTTTGTAACCATAGTTGACAACTGCTGTCTCCTATCACTTTCAATCGATGCAGTATTACCAGTCGTGTAAGCGGGACTTGAAAAATCTGTCCACAATATGGTCATGAAACTCCTGTCTCCAACGCCACTTCTGATGTGTGCACCATGAACACCTCTTCCATGTTGCCCCCTATGGCTCGTTGGAGAACCATCACCGCTGCTGTGTGCTGGGAATGCCTCAAGCAAACGGTTTACCAGACTTGCTTGTTTGTTAGCCAATATTAGGTCAAGGTTCTCCTCTGGCCTGATGTTTTGGAATTGGCCTTCATAGCGTGGATCCAGGATGCTGGCCAACCAGTAGTCGTCATCGTTCATCATTTTGGCAATGCGGGGGTCCCTTTTTTGGATCTCCAAGGCATAATCTGACATGTGGGCCAATGTTCCAGGTGTCAATGATGCACTGCGAGTGCAGGGTGGAGGAGCACTTTCTGGCAACTCCACATCCTTCCAGTCACGCACAAACCCTGTACCAGACCTTGCCACACCAACATTTTCTCTTGCCCCACGAGAAGCATCCTCCTCCCCTAAATAATCATCCCCATCATCATCCTCCTCCTCGTCTTCCTCTTCTTCCTCCACCTTGTCCAGGAGAGGTCCCGGAGCAGACAATGGCTGACTGTCATCAAGGCTTCCCTCCTCCTCTTCCTCATCCTCCTGTGCGTCAAAGTTTGCATGAGCAGACGCATAAGTGGGATGCTCATGCTTATGATGGCGTCATCTGCGCTTACCAGTCGTGTGCATTCCTCAAAACACTGAAGGACTTTAGAGAGGTCTTTCAGCTTCGACCACTGCACACCCGACAACTCCATGTCTGCCCTCAAAGTGCCTGGCCGTGTATCCTCCCACAAATACATTACAGCCTGCCTCTGTTCGCACAGCCTCTCAACCATGTGCAGGCTGGAGTTCCACCTTGTTGCAACGTCGATAATTAGGCGGTGCTTGGGAAGTTGGAGCAATCACTGCAGCTTCTGCATACGACTGGAGTGTACAGGCGACCGGCGGATGTGCGAGCACAGTCTTCGGACCTTCTGGAGCAGGCCTGTTAACTCCGGATAATTATTGAAGAAGCACTGCACCCCCAGGTTCAAGGTGTGAGCCAGGCAAGGTATGTGTCGGAGTTTTGAAAGGGCTATGGCTGCCACAAAATTCTGTCCGTTATCACTAACTACCTTGCCTGCCTCAAGATGTAGACTGCCCAGCCATGACTCAGTTTGTCGCTGCAAGTAGTCGGCCAGTACCTCCGCGGTGTGTCTGTCGCCCAAACACATCTTCAACACAGCCTGCTGACGCTTACCACTAGTTGTCATTAGTGGGACACCTCGTGTGCAACACTGGCAGCTGCGGATGGAGTGTTCGTGTGACTGCGCTTTGTGGACGAGCTTTCGCTTCTGGAGGAGGAGGAGGAGGGTTGAACGCCTACAGCCAACTGTTTCCTATAATGTGGGCTAGGCAGCACTGTCCCATCGCCGCTGTCCCCTGTGGACCCTGCATCCATCACATTAGCCCAGTGCGCAGTGATGGACACATAACGGCCCTGGCCATGCCTACTGGACCATGCATCTGTTGTGAGGTGCACCTTTCCACTCACTGATTGCTTGAGTGCATGGACAATGCGGCCTTTCACATGAAGGTGGAGGGCTGGGATGGCTTTGCGAGAAAAGAAGTGCCGACTGGGTAGGTCATAGCGTGATACTGCATAGGCCATGAGTTCGCGGAAAGCTTCACTTTCAACCAACCAGTAGGGCACCATCTCCAACGAGATAAGTTTGGCAATGTGGGCATTCAAACCCAGTGTACGCGGATGAGAGGATGAGTACTTTCTTGTCCTACTCATAGTCTCTGGTAGGGTGAGGTGGATATGGTGGAACTAGCGGTGGACATGGCGGACTGAGAGAGGGTTGATGATGGTGATGGAGTTGGTGTTCTTTCTGATGGCCTAGATTCAGTCTTTCGTAGCAATAAGATTGTGATTCCCTGACTGCTTTGGCCTTGCGACGACACCTCAACATTTGCTGCTGGTTGTGTGCTAACCGGTGGGTTTACAGTGGGGGAAATGATGTAGCGTTGCGGACTACCTTCATTGGGAGCAGTTGCACATGTGGTACGTGAGGTTTGGTAGTCCGTCCACGCTTGCAAGTGCATGGTGATTAAATGTCTAAGCATGCAACTGGTATTCAAATTTCTCAGATTTTTCCCTCGGCTAAAGGTCTTTGCGCACTTCTAACAGATAACCTTTGCCTGATCATTAGGATTTTGTTCAAAAAAGTGGCACACTGCACTCTTCCTACTATGGAAGACATTTTGAGGCCTTGCACGCTGTGCTAATTTGACCGTCTGGCCTAGCTGTCCTGCTACTCTTTTGGCTTTTGTAACCCGTTTTTGGACTGCTCCGGCCTGCCAGATAACAGCTGTTGCGATGTCGATGCCTGCTGCGGATGCTCCTTCTCCTCTTCTGAGCTATTGGCAGCGGCACCCTCTTCCCCCAATGGATGCCAATCTGGGTCAACAACTGGGTCATCCATCACCTCCTCTTCAATGCCATGTGCACCTTCCTCTGTGTCACCATGTAAGGTGGTATAGTATGCGGGAAGGGGCACCTGAGTTTCATCAGGGTCAGATTCTGGCTCAGTACACTGCGAGGACAATGTAGTGCTCTGAGTGAATGTACCAGCAGATAAATCTAGCAGTGGCTGTGCATCAGTGCACTCCATGTCATATTCTTCTTGGACTGGGTAATTCATGATTTGACTAGATAACCCAGGCATGGTATGTGAAAAGAGCTCCATGGAGTAATCTGTAGTGTGGCCTGCCGCATCCTTTACTTTTGGTAGGGGTGAAGGACACAAGGAAAGGTGTGGTTCCTGACCTTGAGCCTCCAATGATGACTCAGTGCTTTTATTTTTTGAAAGTTCAGAAGAGGAGGCGATAGAGCTGGAGGCTGTTTCAGCAATGTAAGCCAAAACTTGTTCCTCAAGCTCCGGCTTTAAAAGCGGTTTACCTACTCCCAGAAAAGGGAGCCTTCGAGGCCTTGTGGAGCCAGACGATGACGCAGGCTCAACACCTCCTGCATTAGGTGCTATTGTGCTTTTGCCACTACCAGCAGATCCACCACCACCACCAACACCATCATTACCAGCTGGCAACCCCCGCCCACTTCCACGGCCTCTTCCAACACACTTCCTCATTTTTGGGAAAATATACCCAAAATACCACCAGCTATATGGTACTGTAAAACAAGGTACAAGGTGTATATAGTATTGGGGAGAATTTAAATCTCCCTACAGACTTGAGGACACTGAACTATTATCTCAGGCCCAGTGTAGATTACACCTCAATATAACAGGCTGAAATTGGATGGTGTAAAAAATGTCTATATAGGACTGGGGAGAATTTGAATCTCCCTAGAGATTTTAGCAAGCTGACAATGATGCTCTCAGTCCCAATTATGGCGACAGGCAGCCTAATAAGCAGGACTGCTGCACACAAAAGTGTGGAAAAATGAACGCTTGGTAACTAGGCAAAAAAGAGAATGTAAAGTATTTTTGCTTTTAAAAAAGCAGTTTGCACAGCAGTGTGAAAACAGCAATGCAGCTATCAGGGAGCCTTATAAGGCAGCCTAATAACCAACAGAGCTGATGCACCAAAATATAGCCTCCCCTTACACTGCACACTAACTGGTGTGTTGTACAGGCAAAATCGCTAGCAGCAGAAGCAGTTTTTTGTATCTTCTTCCCTGCCTAACGCTCTCCCTACAGAATCAGCAGCAGCAGCTCTCCCTATTCTGAGATCAGCAGAAGTAAGATGGCGGTTGTTGTGCACGCCATTTTATAGCCCCTGTGATGCCACACAAAGCAAGCCAATCACTTGCATGCCCTTCTCAAACATGGTGGTGGCCGCTGCCTATGTCATCGCATTGCCCACAGTGTGCGTCCTCCATCATTGGCTGAAAACGGGCGCTGGAAGCATCTTTTGAAACGCGACTTTGGCGCTCTGGTCGCCGACCTCGTGGCCGACTTCACGCCATGGTCGGGTTTCGTTTCATGAAACCCGACTTTTGCGAAAGCGGGCTACTTTTGAAATTGACCGACCCGTTTCGCTCAACTCTACGTTCAAGGTTAAGACAGGTAAAATTCGGGGCAAATGCAGGTAAGATGTAGTGTTAAAACAACATAGTCCTTGGAAAGCATTTCAACCTTACTCCCTGCATTTCCCTGCTTTCATCAAATTTGGACGAAATAGATCATTCACTGAGACCTATTTTCAATCATATATGTCTCGTCACGAAGAACACCATAGCATACCATTGGAAATCCAATTTTTTGCCTAGTTCTAAAGACATAATTAATCTGATCAATCAACATAGATCACATGAGCTACAATTCGCTCTTCATAATGATCACTTCAACAAATTCTTCAAGAAATGGTCTGTATGGGACCATGTCTTCCCTCCCCCGTTAGAATGAGTTTGGTAGGATTTTTATTTAACAAAGTGGTCCCTCAACTTGATTTGTGACATACCGTTTATTGTACTTTATCCATTACTTCGATCGCTATGTTTGCGCTTGCACTTGATTTTGTATGATCTAACGTCTGTTGCGTCAATTAATGACTCGATGTTATTGTCTTGTTTTGTTTTGAAAAAGAATAAAACTTTGGAAAAGAAAACAACATAGTCCTTAAAGCAACCGCACACACAGTCCATAGTGATTAACCCTTTCAGGGTTCCAGTCCCGTAATCTAGCAGGGGCTGCGCAAACGTGAGCAAATAAAACTTAGATGCGGAAGGGGGAAAACAAAAACAACAGTCCTTTATTCGTCACCATTCCGGTCACCCCCGACACTCAGTCCTGATGCCTTCTAGGGCTCACTGCCCTTCCACAGATGCGGAACAGCCTCTCACTTGATGCAACCAGCACAACTCTCCCTTCTTAAAGGGGTCCTCCCTACTCCATACAGGGCCGCTGACCAGGATAGTGAGCCGCATTCTGGCCCTGAAAAATGATAAAGGTGTGGCCCGAAGACCCACTGGAGGACTTCTCATCACTGTTCCTCTGGCTTCTTTACTCCGGCAATGGCCGACTCAGCATACTTGGAGCCTCCCGCTCCTGTGACCCAACTGTGGCCACCGATTTCTTTAAGGGCACCTCTGCCCTCTGGCTTTCTGTAGGGGCCACGTGTCATCCGACCGGACATGCTTCCTTCGCCAGGGCGCTGCAACTCCTTTAAAATTCGGCACTCCCGCCGCTTCTTATCCTCAATAACCTTCCTCACCCACCAAGCCTCTCTCGCTGTAGGGACCCGAGTCTTGTCTGGGTACCCGCCATGGAGAGATGTGGGGACCGGAGAAGGTGTCTGGTCTGTAACAGGCGCGGGGACTGGGGTGAGGGCCGGTGTTACACTCCCCGAGGTTGCAGCCATCTGCGACGGTCCTCCACTGCGGCCATGCGAACTAGGAATCACAGCCGTGATGGTCCCTCTTGCCACAATTTCCAGTTTCTCTATCTCTTCTTCCGGTTCCAGCCTCTCCGTGTCTGCAATGTACTTGATCTCGGCGATCTTCATCTGCACAGGTATCTCACTTGGCAATGGCATCTCTCTTCTGAGCACGCCTTCTTGCTCTTCTGGGCTCCACGTGGGTGGAGTTACTTCCGACTGCCCCACCCCTTCAGATTATGCTGCAGGAGTCGGGGCTTCTTCTGCTGCACCCATCTCAGGCGGGCACCAGTCACTATGGGACGTGGCCTCGGCTCAGGACACTGCTTCTTCCATCTTCACACCCTTTTCTTCTTAGGATGCCCACAGTGGGTGGCACCGCTCTCAACTTTTGCACCTCTGACCGCCATCTTCTCAACAGTGTTTGGCGCCATTTTGGACCACAGCGCATTCACCGTTCCACAAGTCCTGGGAATCTTTTCCACCAGCTCTGCAGGGCTTCTGGATTCGATCCTGCCCACTACACCAAATGTAACAAGGTGGCATGGGGTGGTAGTCGTGGGCGAGTTCACTAAGCAACAGTCAGTGAGCACCCCGGCACCTTGCACAAGAAATGACAGGTGAAGTCCCAGTGCTGCTATACAGTTGGTTACCTCTGTTACTTCAGCTACTGGTTCCAAGGTTCCTTGAAACACCACAAAGTCACAATTCTTTTCCAACTGTTGAACTTTACTAAACTGCAAGGTATCCATCACATCAGCAGCACAGTTCACACAGAGCAATGTTTCCTCTACTTTCCCTTCCTCTGCCATCTGGGTAGTCCCTTTGGACAGTCCATGTCCCTTCTGTACCTTCAGCGTCACCAGCTCCCTGTCAGCCCCTTGTCCGCTTCTAATAGGGAAAGGTGCGGGAACACCATCTCTGCTGCTCCCGCCCTGGTCTTAGACCTCGAATCCTTCCTGGGGATGATCCTGTTGAGCTGTTGCCCATTTACACTGTTCTTCAGCCAGGAGGCTCCTTACTGCCATCAGCAGACTTATCCCCCACAGCCTGTAACTGTGTTAATGTATGCGTTCTGCCCTTGGGCAGACTGCCCCGGCGTTTGTCCTATATCTCCCCACTCTGTGCTGTTCTGCTCTGTGCCCCTCCCATCTACTTACCTCATATTTCCGCCACGGAAATGCACTAAAAGCACATGTGTGTTTTTTGCCTGCAGATTTTCCGCATGTCATGCAAGTCTATGGGGAAAATCTGCACAGAAAACTTAGCGTACCCGCAAGAAAAATTGACATGTTGTGGGTTTGAAACACGCAACGCAGTTCACATTACTCTGATTACAAAAATAGCACAGTGGGCACGAGATTTCTATAAATCTCATCCACTTTGGGAACTATGAGACACTGCAAAAATATGCAGCGTCAAAAATGCATCAAAAGGTCATTGTGAGCACGTAGCCTTAAGCAATTGTGAGTGTAAAGTCCCCGCAGTAATAGTACTGTCACATCTTTGAGGACTTATCTCCATGTAATCAATAGTTAGAATGTGTTTTTCCTACTTACGCGTCCATCATCCCCATTCAGACTGAGTTTCTGACTGTTACATAAATGTAACATCTGTATTCTGGCAATTGTGTATACTGCATAATTTTGTTAAAAGCATCTATTCCTGGAGGCAAGTGCGTCACTTCAGAAAAAACAGCTTTACAACCTCAATCATTGCATGTATGGAAATACCTGATATTTGCCCTAGAAATTCACTTTATACAGGGACGTAGAAAGGAAAAAGATTTTCTTTTTTCACCTTCTGAAGTCCTGACATACAACTATATTTTACATCTTTGAAACCAACTGCGGTATGATTAACGTTCTGAATAGGGATGAGTGAACCCAAACTGTAAAGTTTGAAGTTTGTACCAGACGCCTAGTGTCCAGTGGTGAACTCCAAACATGGAGTTCTCCCAGAAATTCGTAAGTAGTCCATCTTACTGTTCGAAGTTTGGATGCTGCTTATTTAAGCTTGTTGAAAGGTTGCTTTGCCACCTGTCAACAAGCTTTTAGGCTGTGGGCACTTCTACAGCCATGCCAATACTTGGCTGTTATTCGCCGGCTCAACACATGACCCAGCCTGTATAAACGCCGGATCACCGGTGGCGATGCCATTGTGCTCTGACTAGCATAAGGACAGTGTAAAATAAATATGGTAACAGAAAAAAAGGATGTGGGATGACAATAACCAGTCAAGGGAAACCAGACAGCTGTGAGATGGTCTTATTATGCTGGTAAGGGGCCATTATCCATGGACCTTCCCAGCCTATTAATATCAGCTCCAGCTCTCTGCTTTGCCTTAGCTGGTTATTAACAATAGGGGGAGGATCCAAGAAACATGAAGTGAGTTCACCGTTATTTTTAATAACCATCTAAGGCAAATCGGACAGCTGTGGGCTGATATTAATAGGTTGAGAAGGTTCATGGATATTGACCCCTTCCAAACCTATTAAGACTGGCCCTCAGCTGCCTCAGAAATGGTGCATCCAATAGATGCATCAATTCTGGCGTTTAACATCAGCTCTTCCCGAGTTCCTGGGTGCGGTAACAATTGGGGTAATAGTTTTTAGGGTTGATGTCAGCTGTGTAATGTCAGCTGGCATCAAGTCTAGGGTTTAGTAATGAAGAGGTGTCTTTCAGACACCCAATTACTAACCCACTAAGTTAAAAGGAAAAAAACACACATACAGGAAAAAAAGAAGTTTATTTAAATAATAACTCCCACACATTCCCTGGTTTACCCATTTATTATTAAAAAAATAATCCCAGGAGTGCCGACACAATCCTTGGTGTTCCCACGACATCCATAAATTCTCTAGGTTCTCTCACTAACGTCATCGCCCATGACACATGACCACAAATTACTTATGCGGCCTTGTACAATGAGTGACCTATACAGCAATGAGCGACTCTCAAGATTTTCTCACTGGTGATGATATCAGTAACATCATCGCCTGTGAGACATGACCGCGAGTGACTTATGCAGCCTCAAGAACGATCCTGCATAGGTGATTCGCAGTCATGTCTCATGGGTGATGATTTTAAAGAGGTCATCACCAGTGAGAAAATCTGAGTCGCTCACGGCTGCATGCTTCACAGTACGAGGCTGCATAGGTCACTTGTGGTTATGTCTCTTTATTGTTGTCATCGCCCATGAGATATTCTAGAGAAATGCTGGACATCGTGGGAACCCCAAGGATTGCGTCGGAATTGCTGGGATTAGATTTTAATAATATATGGGCTATTATAATGCTGGTCATTATAAGTATGGGAGACACTAAGTCAGTTTTTTCATTTATTTATTAACA
Organism: Dendrobates tinctorius; assembly: GCF_039654945.1. NCBI lineage: Eukaryota > Metazoa > Chordata > Amphibia > Anura > Dendrobatidae > Dendrobates > Dendrobates tinctorius. Next base: position 17,582,086 of record NW_027361689.1, on the reverse strand, counting down.
AGTAGAGTAAAATTCACACGCAAGGCACTACTCTAATCCTCCACTTGGACCTCTGTCTCCTGGTTCAAGATTATTTTTTTATTATATACTAGCTGAAGAGCACGGCGCTGCCTGGGTGTAGTAACTAACTACGGTTAGTTATAACAAATTATAATGATTGTATCTAAATATATATAAAGCAGAGTGTATAGCCCTGCCCACTCCCCATAGCCACATTCACTATAATATCCCACATCATGCCGTCAGCCAGAGCTGCCAGACTACTACCCCTAATATCCCACATCGTCCCGTCAGCCAGAGCCACCGGACTACTACCCCTAATATCCCACATCATCCCGTCAAAGCCACCGGACTACTACCCCTAAAATAACACATCATCCCATCAGCCAGAGCCACCGGACTACTCCCCCTAATATCCCACATCTTCCCATCAGCCAGAGCCATTGGACTACTACCCCTAATATTCCACATCATCCCGTCAGCCAGAGCCACCGGACTTCTACCACTAATATCCCAAATCATCCCGTCAGCCTGGGGTCAGAACCAAAGCGCAGAGTGGATTTGTCCTCACTTCCATACCGTGGATCCCTTTAAGAGGGTCCTGGGGTCAGAACCAGAGCAATGAGTGGAATTGCCCTAACTTCTATACCAATGATCCCTTTAAGAGAGACTTGGGTCAGAACCAGCGCACTGAGTGGAATTGCCCTAAATTCTATACCGGGGATCCCTTTAAGAGAGCCTGGGATCAGAACCTGAGTGGATTTGCCCTGACTTGCATACCAATGACCCCTTTAATAGAATCCTGGGATCAGAATCAGAGCGCTCAGGGATTTGCCCTAACTTCCATACAGGAGATCCCTTTAAGAGAGCCTGGAGTCAGTACCAGAGCATTTGAAGGCAATTGCCCTGACTTCCATTCCGGGGATCCCTTTAAGAGAGGCCTGGGGTCAGAACCAAAGTGCTGGATGGATTTGTCCTGACTTCCATACCGGAAATCCCTTTAAGAAAGGCCTTGGGTCAGAACCAAAGCGCAGAGTGGATTTGCCCTAACTTCCATACCAATGATCCCTTTAAGAGACCCTGGGGTCAGAACCACAGAGCTGAGTGGAACGGTCCTAACTTCCATACTGGGGATCCCTTTAAGAGAGGCATGGGGTCAAAACCAAAGCTCTGGATGGATTTGCCCTGACTTCATACCAATGATCCCTTTAATAGAAGTCTGGGGTCAGAATCAGAGAGCTGAGGGATTTGCCCTAACTTCCATACCGAAGATCCCTGTAAGAGGGAAGATGTGCCTATAGGATGGAGGATGTGTGATGGGTATATGGGCAGGGAGGGGGGATTCATTTCTGTCATGTGCTCTCTGCTCCTTTCAGGGGGGCAGACAATGGCTGGGAGCTTATGTTCCCAGGGATGCTAGATTTCTCCCACTGCTGAGGTGTTGTCGTAAAGTGGGAAAACTGTTGCTCATAGCAACAAATCACAGCTCAGCTTCTTTTAACCAGCTCTGGTGAAATGAAAGATGCTTAGTGATTGGTTGCAAGGAAAACTGTTGCTCATGGCAACCAATCACAGCTCAGCTACTTTTGAACAGCTCTGGTGAAATGAAAGCTGCTTCGTGACTGGTTGGTGATACACACATACATACAGTACATTCATTTTTATACATAGAGATTATTTTAAGCAATTTTCCTATCCACATTTGTTTGCAGGGCAATTATCTTTCTCTTATCGCCATTTTGTTTCCTTTTTCATTCCACTAGCCCTGACTTTGACCATTTTACAGCACCAAAGTTTGGGTCCTCATTAACTTATATGGAGCTTGGGTCCAGGGTAAAGTTCTAGTCAAAGTGTTGGTACCCAAACCGAACTTTGGAGAACCCGACGAATCGGAACTTCCACAGGTCTGCTCTTCCTTCGTGCTGAATAAATGTCAGACCATTTTGATTTATTGCTTGAGCTGCTCAAGTTCAGATAGAGCCACTTCCACTCAATTTTAATATTGGCGTTGATAAAGTAGAGAACTCTGCACAAACCCTAATATTTATGAGCTCTTTTACTGCTTACAAAATAACTCATAGTTTTGGGACATACAGTGGGGAAAATAGGCATTTAATACACTGCTGCTTTTGCAGGTTTTCCCACCTACACAGAATATAGAGGTCCGTAATTTTAACCGTAGGTACACTTCAACTGTGAGAGACAGAATCTAAAATAAAAACTAGAAAATCACATTGTATGATTTTTACATATTTAAATTGCATTTTATTGCATGAAATAAGTATTTGATCATCAACCAACCAGCAAGAATTTCATCTCTCACAGACCTTTTAGTTTTTATTTAAGAAGCCCTCCTACTCTGCCCTCATCATGTGTATTAATTGCACCTGTTTGAACTCGTTATCCTTAGCTGCCTGCGAAAGTGTGCCTTCTCACCAAGCTGCTTGCCTATAGTCCTGTAGTCCATCCCAGCCTTGTTCAGGTCCACAATTTTGCCCCTGGTGTCCTTAGACAGCTCTTTGGTCTTGGCCATGGTGGAGAGATTGGAGTGTGATTGATTGATTGTGAGGATAGGTGATCAAATACTTATTTCATGCAATATAATGCAAACTAATTATGTAAAAATCATAAAATGTGATTTTCTGTATTTTTTTCAAGATTCTCCTTTCACAGTTCAAGTGTACCTATGATAAAAATTACAGACCTCTACCTTCTTTTTAGGTGGGAAAACTTGCAAAATTGGCAGTGTATCAAATACTTATTTTCCCCATTGTATGCTAGAGCAAAATTTTTATCGCATTTAATGCTAACTCATCAGCAACATTCTAGAGTTAGCTGGATAAGATGCTCATTAGAATATCAGGTGGGAAAACATTCAAAACATATTATGCAGTCATTCTTGTGTAAGGTAACAAGCAGGAACGTGGGATGCAGTGATGATACGCAGGCAGCACAGCAAGGGTTAACAGGTTTATTTACAGGGGAAATACTCCACGCAGGGCGGTAAAGCGTTAAACAGTATTAAAGACATAGTACAATACAACGGTTCAAACATTAGCAATCGTATTAGGAAGTCAATACTGCAGCTCCTGCTGCAAACTCAATGGTGCCGGCAACAGCCGACGCAAAGTCCTCATTAATGGGGTCAAGCAGACCACAATACCCAAGTCTTCTGGTGACAGTGGTTGGTCTCTGATACCTTCCACTGCCTCTAGTCCATATACTGTAGTTTCCTAAAAAGGTAAGGGCCACGACTACTGTCTAAGCTCGACGAGACTCCTGCACAACTCTCCTCACGTCAATCAGCGAGGTAAGACGGTGATCAGCAGCCGGGAGAAGGGATAGATGCCTCATCAAGGACGTCTATCAGACTGGACCAGCAGGATTTACAAAAAGTGCAGGAGAATTTCAAAAGCTTTTTGGGTGTATACAGGAGCAGTCAGGGGTTTATATACCCCTTTATGGAATGAAGCACAAGTGCTGATTTAGATGTTAGTCTTAGTTCAGACATGAAAAAATTGTGACAGGCTCCCTTTAAATCTGTCTCCTTGCCTGCTGCTTGTAAGAGGTGACCCCAGGAAACGTATTACCAGCAGGAGGCAGAGGAGACTAGCAAAAGCTTTATAGAATACACCAGTCGTGGACATAGACAGAAGAGAGCCTCTGTGCAAGAACAATATATGGACTTTTTGCAGCCCAATACCTCATCGAAATGCACAATTCCACCTGCTTTGGAGGTGGAAATGGGCCTCCTTATCTCTTGGGCCCCTGTGCAGCTGCACATTTTGCACTAATAGTACATTCGCCCCTGTGAAACTCTATAGTGTTAGTAAGGGGACAACATTCCTATTGCACTAATTTATAATTGCTATAAAGACAGAGGAATTATGGGATTTTTTTTCTACTTTAGGTAAACTATATCAGAAGGTAAGGCAGTAGGAAATGAGCTGACCGATCGGCAAAGGATCGAGTTTGAGTCGAATTTCTTGACATTCCCGGTTTCACACGAATTCAAATACTTTGAGGTTTGATTTGCGATTCAGCAAAAAAAGTAAGAACTTGCCCAGTAACATTTCCCACACTGCTGAAGCATCAGAGATCAGGCTAATGTAATTTTGCATTGCTGCAAGGGCCTCCCCATAATGCCCTGCAGCTATGACATCTTACGGATTATCACACATTGTATAGTCATAGTCCGTACAGCAGTCATCAGAAATCGGCAGTTCCTAGAAGAGCACAATTTTTACTGGATCTTCTCTCTATCTCTATCCTGTAGAGCAGGGTTCCCCAACGCCAGTCCTCAAGGCCCACTAACAGATCGTGTTTTCAGGATTTCCTTAGTAATGCTCAGGTGATAATTGCATCACCTGTGCAATACAAAGGAAATCCTGAAAACATGATCTGTTGGTGGGCCTTGAGGACTGGAGTTGGGGAACCCTGCTGTAGAGTATAAGCTTTTATGGTCAGCAAGGTCCTCTCTTTATCTCCTTTAAAGTGTAATCTCTTATCATCATGAGAGCCAGAGATAAAAAGTGCAGAGACACTAAAGCCCCCTTCACACATAGCGAGATCGCTAGCGATATCGCTAAAGCGTCACCGATTTTCTGACGCAACAGCGATATCGCTAGCGATCTCACTACATGTGACACTTACCTCCGACCCGGCTCCCCACTGGACATCGCTGATCGCGCGAGATTGTCCTGGTACATTTCTCATTGCCGGCTTCCTGCTGGCGCCAACGAGCGACTCCATGGACGCGGGCGGAAGGCGTCACCCTCGCTGCGTGTGACAGGTAAGTGACGACTGCCGACCGCTGCTGCATCGCTGGTGAGATCTGCCTGTTTGGCAGCTCACTAGCGACCATTTAATGATGCACCAGCGATCCTGACCAGGTCGTATCGTTGTCGAGATCGCTGGTGCATCGCTAAATGTAACGGGACCTTAACCTATAGCTTGTATGGGGATCGCGCCATCTGTGGTGAGAAGTGTGTGCATTGGTGGCAGTGTGGGTTAAACATCCCAATGCCGCGCGGGTGCCGGAAGTTGTAGGAGGTGTGTAGGAGAAGGAGGCTTGGAAGGCGGGCGCGTGCGCACTAGCTGATACCAAGGCTCTCACCACTTTAACCATAATTCTCCCATTATCTGAGAAACTTTACTTCATCTCCACAGCCCCAGCTGGGACTTCTGTTTTCTATGCCTTTGATGCAGCCTCTTGGTTATATTCTCTATTATTCAAGGTCAATGTCTATCTGCTTCCAGCATGTGCTCACCTCACCCCCTTCACCAGAATGGCTTAATATTGCTTTATACTGATTGTTAATATTGATCGTTCTCCTGGACATATCTGTTGCAATTATGAACCTTGCTCTATTTCTTTGTCACCCATGCCCCAATAGCCACTATTTTTGGGGACTGTTATTTTAATATATTTTGTTATCCATCTCTATTTAATTTTGTATATTTGTTATACCTACATGTAAATATGTGTACAGCATTCCAATTTGTATATGTGTATTCCTATATACCTTGCGTGTTAATATTGTGTGCTTATTTTGGTTTATTTCTGCATCTTTTGCAGTGAGGTTTGATAAAGATCTGGAGCAGAGTCGAAACATTACCTCTTTATCTTGCCACTTCTCTTTTCTCGTGGTGAACTTTGAATAAATTTAAGCACTGTTTTGCTTCTCTTTGTTATGTTATCTGGACCTGGTCCAGGTTCAGCCTGCACCTAACATTCTAACAGAGTGCGCATCATTCATTTTTTAATTTTAGCTCTTATCAGCAGGGTCCTCTCTCTCTCTCCTATAGAGTGTAAGCTCTTATGGTCAGAGGGGTCCTCTCTCTCTCCTATAGTCTCCTATAGAGTGTGAGCTCTTATGGTCAGTGGGGTCCTCTCTCTCATGTAGAGTGTAAGCTCTTATGGTCTGCGGGGTCCTCTCTCTCATGTAGAGTGTAAGCTCTTATGGTCTGCGGGGTCCTCTCTCTCATGTAGAGTGTAAGCTCTTATGGTCAGTGGGGTCCTCTCTCTCTTTCCTGTAAAGAGTAAGATCTTATGGTCAGCGGGGTCCTTTCACTGCCTCTCTCCTGTAAAGAGTAATTTCTCATGGTCAGCGGGGTCCTCTCTCTGTCTCTCCTGTAGAGTGTAAGCTCTTATGGTGAGTGGGGTCCTTTCTCTCTCTCCTATAGATTGTAATCTCTCATGCTCAGCAGGGTCCTCTCTCTCTCCTGTAGAGAGTAAGCTCTTTTGGTCAGCAGTGTCCTCTCTCTGTCTCTCCTGTAGAGTGTAAGCTCTTATGGTCAGCGGGGTCCTCTCTCTATCGTGTAGAATGCAAGCTCTTGTAATCAGCGTGGTCTTCTTTCTCTCTGTAAACCACTACAATCATGTTAATACCAGTTGTAGATATGGTCATGTTGAAATATATAATCCTGTGGCAGCTGTGACTAATCCGCAGTCCACTGGTGGTCTCCTTCCACCGATCACATTGCCACCAAGATTCTCCTCTTCCTGGAACTTCGGGGTGATGCCTCCAGAATGTGAGGAACCTGATAAAGAGGCTTAATGAGGCTCAATGGATGTGTAAATGTAGCCTTAGACATCTGTTTTTCTCATAGTTCTATCTGTTGTTTTCACAAATAGCGCACGTACGTCGGACTTTCATTCTAAGGGTTGCCTCAAAATCAACAATGCAAGTCTATGGGTCCATGAAAAATCAGACCGCACTCAGATGACATTCATGTGCTTTCCAATTTTCATGGACGATCACAGAGGAGAAGGTGGAGAAATGTATTTTCTTTACCGACATACAAAAAAAATTAATGACACTGGGAGCGCACTCTGATCAAACGCTGATCAAAATCATCTGCCCGTTTTTCTCGGACATGAGAAAAATAAATGTCTGAATGAGGCCTTAGGAGCAGCCTGCTATGACCTGCATCTGGAAATTATGTAGTAATTTGTTTTTTACTTTAGACACTTTTTTTTCATTTAGCCCAAGCCATCACACTTTCAATCTACCTGTGTTAGCATAGTGTAGATGCATCAAATAAATATGAAGTACATCTGTTAACTAGATGAGTATTTCCTGAAGGAAGTACAGATAGTGGTTTGAAATGGTGCCCGGGCTGCCCCTTTAAGAGAGACTTGCCTGCTGCCCCTGCAAGACTTTCAACTCAGGATCCGTTTTAACTGTGAGTGCCTCTCAGGGGCCACTTTGGCCTTAGGGTCTGATTTGGTGGGTGGGGCCCCTCAGGATCCGATTCCTTGGACTGGGCTCCTCAGGGCTTGAATTGTTAGCGGGGATCCCTCAGGCTCCGATTTTGTGGGTGGGGCCCCTCAGGGTCCGATTTTGTGGGTGGGGCCCCTTAGGGTCTGATTTGGTGGGTGGGGCCCCTCAGGATCCGATTCCTTGGCCTGGGTTCCTCAGGGCTTGAATTGTTAGCGGGGATCCCTCAGGCTCCGATTTTGTGGGCGGGGCCCCTCAGGGTCCGATTTTGTGGGTGGGGCCCCTTAGGGTCCGATTTTGTGGGTGGGGCCCCTCAGGGTCCGATTTTGTGGGTGGGGCCCCTCAGGGTCCGATTTTGTGGGTGGGGCCCCTCAGGGTCTGATTTTGTGGCCGGATCCCCTCAGGGTCTGATTTTGTGGGTGGGGCCCCTCAGGGTCCGATTTTGTGGCCGGGGCCCCTCAGGGTCCAATTTTGTGGGTGGGGCCACTCTGGATCCGATTTTGTGGGTGGGGCCACTCTGGGTCCGATTTTGTGGGTGGAGCCACTCTGGGTCTGTTTTGTTGGGCAGGGCTACTCAGGGTCCAATTTGGTGGGCGGGGCCCCTCAGGGTCCGATTTGGCGGGCGGGTCCCCTCAGGGTCCAATTTGATGGGCGTGGCCCCTCTGGGTCCAATTTGGTGGGCAGGGTCCCTCAGGGTCTGATTTGGTGGGCGGGGCCCCTCAGGGTCCGATTTTCTGGCCGAGGCCTCTCAGGGTCCGATTTTGTTGGGGCCCCTCAGGGTCTGATTTTGTGGCAGGGGCCCCTCAGGGTCCGATTTTGTGGGTGGGGCCCCTTATGGTCTGATTTGGTGGGCGGGACCACTCTGGGTCCGATTTGGTGGGCGGGACCACTCTGGGTCTAATTTGGTGGGCGGGACCTCTCAGGGGCCGATTTGGTGGGCGGGGCTACTCTGGGTCCGATTTGCTGGGCGGGGTCACTCTGGGTCTGATTTGGTGAGCGGAGCCCCTCTGGGTCCGATTTCTTGAGCGGGTCCACGCTGGGTCCGATTTGGAGGCCAGGGTCAATCAGCCTCCAATTTGGAGGCCGGGGTGGCTAAGCCTCCGATTTGGAGCCTGGGGTCACTCAGTTTTCGATTTGGCGTGCTGGCCCTTTAAGAATCACTTTGGCGCGTCGGCCGTTTTAGAGACAGGGTGGCTCACTGGGCTTCTAAATCCACTTTGGCGCACATTCTCTCTCAGGGGCATGTGTCATGTGATGAGGCTAGATTTGCATTTGTGCTGTGGGTTTCGCTTTAAGACCTGATATTATGTGCTAAAAGCTCTGTCCTGGGGGCGTCATGTGACGTTCGTAGCCGTTGGCATAGTAAATGGGTGTGCCTGCGCATATCAATGAGCTTTACTGCCATTTGAATTGCCTCAGGGCACGTTTTAAGTTGCCAATTGAAAAGCATTGAGACACGCATTCCAATGACGGGAAAAAAAATTTTCAAACGCAAATTGCGCAAAAACTACAAATCCGATCGACACGAAAAATACTTAGCACACCTCTCGTGGACGCTGGCTTCGAAACAACACCTCAACGGAGTCTGTGCGTGTAGCGGTTCGAGCCGCATTAATTGCGGAAATCAACTGAATAAAAAGAAAAAGTTAGCAGCGTTCGGATTACAACATTAATATGTGTATGTGTGTATGTGTGTATGTGTAATGTGTATTTCCTGAAGGAAGTACAGATAGTGGTTTGAAATGGTGCCCGGGCTGCCCCTTTAAGAGAGACTTGCCTGCTGCCCCTGCAAGACTTTCAACTCAGGATTCGTTTTAACTGTGGGTGCCTCTCAGCGGCCACTTTGGCCTCAGGGTCTGATTTTGTGGGTGGGGCCCATCAGGGCCTGATTTTGTGGGTGGGGCCCCACAGGGTCCGATTTTGTGGCCGGGGCCCCTCAGGGTCCGATTTGGTGGCAGGGGCCCCTCAGGGTCTGATTTGGTGGCCGGGGCCCCTCAGGGTTGGATTTGGTGGGTGGGGCCCCTCAGGGTCTGATTTTGTGGCTGGGGCCCCTCAGGGTCCGATTTGGTGGTTGGGGCCCCTCAGGGTCCGATTTTGTGGCCGGGGCCCCTCAGGATCCGATTTTTGTGGCTGGAACCCCTCAGGGTCCAATTTTGTGGGTGGGGCCCCTCAGGGTCCGATTTTGTGGCTGGGGCCCCTCAGGGTCTGATTTTGTGGGTGGGGCCTCTCAGGGTCCGATTTGGTGGGTGGGGCCCCTCAGGGTCCGATTTGGTGGGTGGGGCCTCTCAGGGTCCGAAGTGGTGGGAGGGCCCCGCAGGGTCCGATTTGGTGGCCGTGGCCCCTCAGGGTCCAATTTTGTGGTCGGGGCCCCTCAGGGTCCGATTTGGTGGCCGTGGCCCCTCAGGGTCCAATTTTTTGGATGGGGCCCCTCAGGGTCTAATTTGGTGGCCGGGGCCCCTCAGGGTCTAATTTGGTGGGTGGGGCCATCTGGGTCTGATTTGGTGGGCGGGGCCACTCTGGGTCCAATTTGGTGGGGGCCCCTCAGGGTCCAAGTTGGTGGGCGGGGCCCCTCAGGGTCTGATTTGGCGGGCGGGGCCCCTCAGGGTCCGATTTGGTGGGTGGGGCTCCACAGGGTCCGATTTGGTGGGCGGGATCCCTCAGGGTCCGATTTGGTGGGCGGGGCCCCTCAGGGTTTGATTTGGTGGGCGGGGCCCCTCAGGGTCTGATTTGGTGGGCGGGGCCCTTCAGGGTCTGATTTGGTGGGTGGGGCCCCTCAGGGTCTGATTTGGTGGGCAGAGCCCCTCAGGGTTCGATTTGGTGGGAGGGGCCCCTCAGGATCTGATTTGGTGGGCGGGGCCCCTCAGGGTCCGATTTGGTGAGCGGGGCCCCTCAGAGCTCAATTTGGTGAGAAGGGCCCCTCAGGGTCCGATTTGGTGAGCGGGGCCCCTCAGGGTCTGATTTGGTGGGCGGGATCTCTCAGTGTCCGATTTGGTGGGCGGGGCCCCTCAGGGTCCGATTTGGTGGGCGGGGGCGCACTTTGGCGCACATTCTCTCTCAGGGGCATGCGTCATGTGATGAAGGTAGATTTGCATTTGTGCTGTGGGTTTCGCTTTAAGAGCTGATATTATGTGGCAGAAGCTCTGTCCTGGGGGCGTCATGTGACGTTCGTAGGCGTTGGCATAGTAACTGGGTGTGCCTGCGCATATCAATGAGCTTTACTGCCATTTTTATCACCTCAGGGCAAGTTTTGCCATTTCCCATTGAAAAGCATTGGAGACAGTGCATTCCATTGACGGGAAAAAACAATTTGAAATGCAAATTGCGCAAAAACTACAAATCCGATCGACACGAAAAATACTTAGCACACCTCTCGTGGACGCTTGCTTCAAAACGACACCTCAACGGAGTCTGTGCGTGTAGCGGTTCGGGCCGCATTAATTGCGGAAATCAACTGAATAACTTGTGATTGGCGCATTATAATTGTAATACTAGATGTGTATTTCCTGAAGGAAGTACAGATAGTGGTTTGAAATGGTGCCCGGGCTGCCCCTTTAAGAGAGACTTGCCTGCTGCCCCTGCAAGACTTTCAACTCAGGATCCGTTTTAACTGTGGGTGCCTCTCAGGGGCCACTTTGGCCTCAGGGTCCGATTTTGTGGGTGGGACCCCTCAGGGTCCGATTTTGTGGCCGGGGCACCTCAGGGTCCGATTTTGTGGGTGGGGCCCCTTAGGGTCCGATTTGGTGGACGGGGCCACTCAGGGTCCGATTTGGTGGGTGGGGCCCCTCAGGGTCCGATTTTGTGGTTGGGGCCTTTCAGAATCCGATTTAGTGGGCGGGGCCCCTCCGGGTCTGAATTGGTGGGCGGGGCCCCTCAGGGTCCGATTTGGTGGGCGGGGCCCCTCAGGGTCCAATTTGGTGGGTTGGGCCCCTCAGGGTCCGATTTTGTGGGTTGGACCCCTCAGGGTCCGATTTTGTGTCCGGGGCCCCTAAGGGTCCGATTTTGTGGCCAGTGCCTCTCAGGGTCCGATTTTGTGGTAGGGGCCCCTCAGGGTCCGATTTTGTGTCCGGAGCCTCTCAGGGTCCGATTTTGTGGGTGGGGCCCCTCAGGGTCCGATTTTGTGGCCGGGGCACCTCATGGTCCGATTTTGTGGGTGGGGCCCCTTAGGGTCCGATTTGGTGGACGGGGCCACTCAGGGTCCGATTTGGTGGGTGGGGCCCCTCAGAGTTCAATTTGGTCAGCGGGGCCCCTCAAGGTCCGATTTTGTGGGTGGGGCCCCTCAGGGTCCGATTTTGTGGTTGGGGCCTTTCAGAATCCGATTTAGTGGGCGGGGCCCCTCCGGGTCTGAATTGGTGGGCGGGGCCCCTCAGGGTCCGATTTGGTGGGCGGGGCCCCTCAGGGTCCGATTTGGTGGGTTGGGCCCCTCAGGGTCCGATTTGGTGGGTTGGGCCCCTCAGGGTCCGATTTTGTGGGTTGGACCCCTCAGGTTCCGATTTTGTGAGTGGGGCCCCTCAGGGTCCGATTTTGTGACCGGATCCCCTCAGGGTCCGATTTTGTGGGTGGGGCCCCTCAGGGTCCGATTTTGTGGGTGGGGCCCCTTAGGGTCTGATTTGGTGGGTGGGGCCCCTCAGGATCCGATTCCTTGGCCTGGGTTCCTCAGGGCTTGAATTGTTAGCGGGGATCCCTCAGGCTCCGATTTTGTGGGCGGGGCCCCTCAGGGTCCGATTTTGTGGGTGGGGCCCCTTAGGGTCCGATTTTGTGGGTGGGGCCCCTCAGGGTCCGATTTTGTGGGTGGGGCCCCTCAGGGTCCGATTTTGTGGGTGGGGCCCCTCAGGGTCTGATTTTGTGGCCGGATCCCCTCAGGGTCTGATTTTGTGGGTGGGGCCCCTCAGGGTCCGATTTTGTGGCCGGGGCCCCTCAGGGTCCAATTTTGTGGGTGGGGCCACTCTGGATCCGATTTTGTGGGTGGGGCCACTCTGGGTCCGATTTTGTGGGTGGAGCCACTCTGGGTCTGTTTTGTTGGGCAGGGCTACTCAGGGTCCAATTTGGTGGGCGGGGCCCCTCAGGGTCCGATTTGGCGGGCGGGTCCCCTCAGGGTCCAATTTGATGGGCGTGGCCCCTCTGGGTCCAATTTGGTGGGCAGGGACCCTCAGGGTCTGATTTGGTGGGCGGGGCCCCTCAGGGTCCGATTTTCTGGCCGAGGCCTCTCAGGGTCCGATTTTGTTGGGGCCCCTCAGGGTCTGATTTTGTGGCAGGGGCCCCTCAGGGTCCGATTTTGTGGGTGGGGCCCCTTATGGTCTGATTTGGTGGGCGGGACCACTCTGGGTCCGATTTGGTGGGCGGGACCACTCTGGGTCTAATTTGGTGGGCGGGACCTCTCAGGGGCCGATTTGGTGGGCGGGGCTACTCTGGGTCCGATTTGCTGGGCGGGGTCACTCTGGGTCTGATTTGGTGAGCGGAGCCCCTCTGGGTCCGATTTCTTGAGCGGGTCCACGCTGGGTCCGATTTGGAGGCCAGGGTCAATCAGCCTCCAATTTGGAGGCCGGGGTGGCTAAGCCTCCGATTTGGAGCCTGGGGTCACTCAGTTTTCGATTTGGCGTGCTGGCCCTTTAAGAATCACTTTGGCGCGTCGGCCGTTTTAGAGACAGGGTGGCTCACTGGGCTTCTAAATCCACTTTGGCGCACATTCTCTCTCAGGGGCATGTGTCATGTGATGAGGCTAGATTTGCATTTGTGCTGTGGGTTTCGCTTTAAGACCTGATATTATGTGCTAAAAGCTCTGTCCTGGGGGCGTCATGTGACGTTCGTAGCCGTTGGCATAGTAAATGGGTGTGCCTGCGCATATCAATGAGCTTTACTGCCATTTGAATTGCCTCAGGGCACGTTTTAAGTTGCCAATTGAAAAGCATTGAGACACGCATTCCAATGACGGGAAAAAAAATTTTCAAACGCAAATTGCGCAAAAACTACAAATCCGATCGACACGAAAAATACTTAGCACACCTCTCGTGGACGCTGGCTTCGAAACAACACCTCAACGGAGTCTGTGCGTGTAGCGGTTCGAGCCGCATTAATTGCGGAAATCAACTGAATAAAAAGAAAAAGTTAGCAGCATTCGGATTACAACATTAATATGTGTATGTGTGTATGTGTAATGTGTATTTCCTGAAGGAAGTACAGATAGTGGTTTGAAATGGTGCCCGGGCTGCCCCTTTAAGAGAGACTTGCCTGCTGCCCCTGCAAGACTTTCAACTCAGGATTCGTTTTAACTGTGGGTGCCTCTCAGCGGCCACTTTGGCCTCAGGGTCTGATTTTGTGTGTGGGGCCCATCAGGGCCTGATTTTGTGGGTGGGGCCCCTCAGGGTCCGATTTTGTGGCCGGGGCCCCTCAGGGTCCGATTTGGTGGCAGGGGCCCCTCAGGGTCTGATTTGGTGGCCGGGGCCCCTCAGGGTTGGATTTGGTGGGTGGGGCCCCTCAGGGTCTGATTTTGTGGCTGGGGCCCCTCAGGGTCCGATTTGGTGGTTGGGGCCCCTCAGGGTCCGATTTTGTGGCCGGGGCCCCTCAGGATCCGATTTTTGTGGCTGGAACCCCTCAGGGTCCAATTTTGTGGGTGGGGCCCCTCAGGGTCCGATTTTGTGGCTGGGGCCCCTCAGGGTCTGATTTTGTGGGTGGGGCCTCTCAGGGTCCGATTTGGTGGGTGGGGCCCCTCAGGGTCCGATTTGGTGGGTGGGGCCTCTCAGGGTCCGAAGTGGTGGGAGGGCCCCGCAGGGTCCGATTTGGTGGCCGTGGCCCCTCAGGGTCCAATTTTGTGGTCGGGGCCCCTCAGGGTCCGATTTGGTGGCCGTGGCCCCTCAGGGTCCAATTTTTTGGATGGGGCCCCTCAGGGTCTAATTTGGTGGCCAGGGCCCCTCAGGGTCTAATTTGGTGGGTGGGGCCATCTGGGTCTGATTTGGTGGGCGGGGCCACTCTGGGTCCAATTTGGTGGGGGCCCCTCAGGGTCCAAGTTGGTGGGCGGGGCCCCTCAGGGTCTGATTTGGCGGGCGGGGCCCCTCAGGGTCCGATTTGGTGGGTGGGGCTCCACAGGGTCCGATTTGGTGGGCGGGATCCCTCAGGGTCCGATTTGGTGGGCGGGGCCCCTCAGGGTTTGATTTGGTGGGCGGGGCCCCTCAGGGTCTGATTTGGTGGGCGGGGCCCCTCAGGGTCTGATTTGGTGGGTGGGGCCCCTCAGGGTCTGATTTGGTGGGCAGAGCCCCTCAGGGTTCGATTTGGTGGGAGGGGCCCCTCAGGATCTGATTTGGTGGGCGGGGCCCCTCAGGGTCCGATTTGGTGAGCGGGGCCCCTCAGAGCTCAATTTGGTGAGAAGGGCCCCTCAGGGTCCGATTTGGTGAGCGGGGCCCCTCAGGGTCTGATTTGGTGGGCGGGATCTCTCAGTGTCCGATTTGGTGGGCGGGGCCCCTCAGGGTCCGATTTGGTGGGCGGGGGCGCACTTTGGCGCACATTCTCTCTCAGGGGCATGCGTCATGTGATGAAGGTAGATTTGCATTTGTGCTGTGGGTTTCGCTTTAAGAGCTGATATTATGTGGCAGAAGCTCTGTCCTGGTGGCATCATGTGACGTTCGTAGGCGTTGGCATAGTAACTGGGTGTGCCTGCGCATATCAATGAGCTTTACTGCCATTTTTATCACCTCAGGGCACGTTTTGCCATTTCCCATTGAAAAGCATTGGAGACAGTGCATTCCATTGACGGGAAAAAACAATTTGAAATGCAAATTGCGCAAAAACTACAAATCCGATCGACACGAAAAATACTTAGCACACCTCTCGTGGACGCTTGCTTCAAAACGACACCTCAACGGAGTCTGTGCGTGTAGCGGTTCGGGCCGCATTAATTGCGGAAATCAACTGAATAACTTGTGATTGGCGCATTATAATTGTAATACTAGATGTGTATTTCCTGAAGGAAGTACAGATAGTGGTTTGAAATGGTGCCCGGGCTGCCCCTTTAAGAGAGACTTGCCTGCTGCCCCTGCAAGACTTTCAACTCAGGATCCGTTTTAACTGTGGGTGCCTCTCAGGGGCCACTTTGGCCTCAGGGTCCGATTTTGTGGGTGGGACCCCTCAGGGTCCGATTTTGTGGCCGGGGCACCTCAGGGTCCGATTTTGTGGGTGGGGCCCCTTAGGGTCCGATTTGGTGGACGGGGCCACTCAGGGTCCGATTTGGTGGGTGGGGCCCCTCAGGGTCCGATTTTGTGGTTGGGGCCTTTCAGAATCCGATTTAGTGGGCGGGGCCCCTCCGGGTCTGAATTGGTGGGCGGGGCCCCTCAGGGTCCGATTTGGTGGGCGGGGCCCCTCAGGGTCCAATTTGGTGGGTTGGGCCCCTCAGGGTCCGATTTTGTGGGTTGGACCCCTCAGGGTCCGATTTTGTGTCCGGGGCCCCTAAGGGTCCGATTTTGTGGCCAGTGCCTCTCAGGGTCCGATTTTGTGGTAGGGGCCCCTCAGGGTCCGATTTTGTGTCCGGAGCCTCTCAGGGTCCGATTTTGTGGGTGGGGCCCCTCAGGGTCCGATTTTGTGGCCGGGGCACCTCAGGGTCCGATTTTGTGGGTGGGGCCCCTTAGGGTCCGATTTGGTGGACGGGGCCACTCAGGGTCCGATTTGGTGGGTGGGGCCCCTCAGAGTTCAATTTGGTCAGCGGGGCCCCTCAAGGTCCGATTTTGTGGGTGGGGCCCCTCAGGGTCCGATTTTGTGGTTGGGGCCTTTCAGAATCCGATTTAGTGGGCGGGGCCCCTCCGGGTCTGAATTGGTGGGCGGGGCCCCTCAGGGTCCGATTTGGTGGGCGGGGCCCCTCAGGGTCCGATTTGGTGGGTTGGGCCCCTCAGGGTCCGATTTTGTGGGTTGGACCCCTCAGGGTCCGATTTTGTGAGTGGGGCCCCTCAGGGTCCGATTTTGTGACCGGATCCCCTCAGGGTCCGATTTTGTGGGTGGGGCCCCTCAGGGTCCAATTTTGTGGGTGGGGCCCCTCAGGGTCCGATTTTGTGGTTGGGGCCCCTCAGGGTCCGATTTTGTGGTTGGGCCCCTCAGGATCCATATTTGTTGGTGGGGCCCCTCAGGGTCCGATATTGTGGGTGGGGCCCCTCAGGATCCGATTTTGTGGGTGGGGCCCCTCAGGATCTGATTTTGTGGTTGGGGCCCCTCAGGGTTCAATTTTGTAGGTGGGGCCCCTCAGGGTCCAATTTTGTGGCCGGGGCCCCTCAGGGTCCGATTTTGTGGCCGGGGCCCGTGAGGGTCCGATTTTGTGGCCGGGGCCCCTCAGGGTCCGATTTTGTGGTTGGGGCCCCTCAGGGTCCGATTTTGTGGTTGGGGCCCCTCAGGGTCCGATTTTGTGGTTGGGGCCCCTCAGGGTCCGATTTTGTGAGTGGGGCCCCTCAGGGTCCGATGTTGTGGCCGGGGCCCCTCAGGGTCTGATTTTGTGGCCGGATCCCCTCAGGGTCCGATTTTATGGTTGGGGCCCCTCAGGGTCCGATTTTGTGGCCGGGGCCCCTCAGAATCTGATTTTGTGGTTGGGGCCCCTCAGGGTTCAATTTTGTAGGCGGGGCCCCTCAGGGTCCGATTTTGTGGCCGGGGCCCTTCAGGGTCCGATTTTGTGGCCGGGGTAAATGAGGGTCCGATTTTGTGGCCGGGGCCCCTCAGGGTCCGATTTTGTGGTTGGGGCCCCTCAGGGTCCGATTTTGTAGTTGGGGCCCCTCAGGGTCCGATTTTGTGAGTGGGGCCCCTCAGGGTCCGATGTTGTGGCCGGGGCCCCTCAGGGTCTGATTTTGTGGCCGGATCCCCTCAGGGTCCGATTTTGTGGGTGGGGCCCCTCAGGGTCCGATTTTGTGGCCGGGGCCCCTCAGGGTCCGATTTTGTGGGTGGGGCCCCTTAGGGTCCGATTTTGTGGGTGGGGCCCCTCAGGGTCCAATTTGGTGGGCGGGGCCACTCTGGGTCTGATTTGGTGGGCGGGGCCACTCTGGGTCCGATTTGGTGGGCGGGGCCACTCTGGGTCCAATTTGGATGCCAGGGTGGCTCAGCCTCCTTTTTGTAGGCCAGGGTCTATCAGCCTCCGATTTGGAGCCCTGGGTCACTCAGCTTTCGATTTGGCGCGCCGGCCCTTTAAGACTCATTTTGGTGCGCCGGCTCTTTAAGAATCACTTTGGCGCGTCGGCCCTTTAAGAGCCAGGGTGGCTCACTGGGCTTCTAAATCCACTTTGGCGCACATTCTCTCTCAGGGGCATGCGTCATGTGATGAAGCTAGATTTGCATTTGTGCTGTGGGTTTGGCGTTGGCATAGTAACTGGGTCTGCCTGCGCATATCAATGAGCTCAACTGCCATTTCAATCGCCTCAGGGCATGTTTTGCCATTTCCCATTCAAATGCATTGAGACAGTGCATTCCAATGACGGGAAAAAAAATTTTCAAACGCAAATTGCGCAAAAACTACAAATCCGATCGACACGAAAAATACTTAGCACACCTCTCATGGACGCTGGCTTCGAAAACGACACCTCAACGGAGTCTGCGCGTGAAGCGGTTCGGGCCGCATTAATTGCGGAAATCAACTTAATAATAATAATAAGAAGAAGAAGAAGAATAAGTTAGCAGCGTTCGGATTACAATATAGTGGTTTTTTCAAACCACTATAACTAGATGTGTATTTCCTGAAGGAAGTACAGATAGTGGTTTGAAATGGTGCCCGGACTGCCCCTTTAAGAGAGACTTGCCTGCTGCCCCTGCAAGACTTTCAACTCAGGATCCGTTTTAAGTGTGGGTGCCTCTCAGGGGCCACTTTGGCCTCAGGGTCTGATTTTGTGGGTGGGGCCCCTCAGGGTCCGATTTTGTGACCGGGGCCCCTCAGGGTCTGATTTTGTGGTTGGGGCCCCTCAGGGTCCGATTTTGTGGGTGGGGCCCCTCAGGGTCCAATTTTGTGGCTGGGGCCCCTCAGGGTCTGATTTTGTGGCTGGGGCCCCTCAGCGTCCGATTTTGAGAGTGGGGCCCCTCAGGGTCTAATTTTGTGGGCGGGGCCCATCAGGGTCTGATTTTGTGGGCGGGGCCACTCAGGGTCCGATTTTGTGGGTGGGCCCCTCAGGGTTCGATTTTGTGGCTGGGGCCCCTCAGGGTCTGATTTTGTGGCTGGGGCCCCTCAGGGTCCGATTTTGTGACCGGGGACCCTCAAGGTCTGATTTTGTGGTTGGGGCCCCTCAGGGTCCGATTTTGTGGCCGGGGTCTCTCAGGGTCTGATTTTGTGGCCGGGGCCCCCTCAGGGTCCAGATTTGTGGATTGTCCCCTCAGGGTCCGATTTTGTGGTTGGGGCCCCTCAGGGTCCGATTTTGTGGCTGGGGTCCCTCAGGGTCTGATTTTGTGGGTGGGGCCCCTCACGGTCCGATTTTGTGACTGGGGCCCCTTAGGGTCTGATTTTGTGACTGGGGCCCCTCTGGGTTCGATTTTGTGGCCGGGGTCTCTCAGGGTCTGATTTTGTGGCTGGGGCCCCTCAGGGTCTGATTTTGTGGTTGGGGCCCCTCAGGGTCTGATTTTGTGGGTGGGGCCCCTCAGGGTCTGATTTTGTGGGTGGGGCCCCTCAAGGTCTGATTTTGTGACCGGGGACCCTCAAGGTCTGATTTTGTGACCGGGGCCACTCTGGGTCCAATTTTGTGGCTGGGGCCCCTCAGGGTCTGATTTTGTGGGTGGGGCCCCTCAGGGTCTGATTTTGTGGGTGGGGCCCCTCAGGGTCCGATTTTTTGGGTGGGGCCCCTCAGGGTCTGATTTTGTGGGTGGGGCCCCTCAGGGTCCTATTTCGTGACCTGGGCCCCTTAGGGTATGATTTTGTGACTGGGGCCCCTCTGGGTTCGATTTTGTGACCGGAACCACTCAGGGTCCGATTTGGTGGGTGGGGCCCCTCAGGGTCCGATTTGGTGGGTGGAGCTCCTCAGGGTCCGATTTGGTGGGCGGGGCCACTCTTAGTCTGATTTAGTGGGTGGGGCCCTCAGGGTCCGATTTTGTGACTGGGGCCCCTCTGGGTTCAATTTTGTGGCCGGGGCCCCTCAGGGTCCGATTTTGTGGTTGGGGCCCCTCAGGGTCCTATTTTGTGGTTGGGGCCCCTCAGGGTCCGGTTTTGTGGTTGGGGCCCTCAGGGTCCGATTTTGTGGCCGGGGCCCTTGAGGGTCTGATTTTGTGGTTGGGGCCCCTCAGGGTCTGATTTTGTCGCCGGCGCCCCTCTGGGTTCAATTTTGTGGCCGGGGTCTCTCAGGGTCCAATTTTGTGGTTGGAGCCCCTCAGGGTCCGATTTTGTGGCCGGGGCCCATCAGGGTCCGGTTTGGTGGGCGGGGCCCTTCAGGGTCCGATTTTGTGGGCGGGGCCCCTCATAGTCTGATTTTGTGGGCGAGGCCCCTCAGGGTCCGATTTCGTGGGCGGGGCCCCTCAGGGTTGGATTTCGTGGGCGGGGCCCCTCATGGTTCGCTTTTGTGGCCGGGGCCCCTCAGGGTCCGATTTTGTGGGTGGAGCCCCTCAGGGTCCGATTTTGTGGGTTGGGGCTCAGAGTCCGATTTTGTGACTGGGGTCCCTCTGGGTTCGATTTTGTGGCCGGGGTCTCTCAGGGTCCGATTTTGTGGTCGAGGCCCCTCAGGGTCCGAGTTAGTGTTTGGGGCCCCTCAGGGTCCGATTTTGTGGTTGGGGCCCCTCAGGGTCCGATTTTGTGGCCGGGGCCCCTCAGGGTCTGATTTAGTGGTTGGGGCCCCTCAGGGTCTGATTTGGTGGGCGGGGCCCCACATGGTCCGATTTGGTGGGTGGGGCCCCTCAGGGTCCGATTTCTTGGGGCGGGGCCCCTCAGGGTCCGATTTGGTGAGTGGGGCCCCTCAGGGTCCGATTTGGTGGGCGGGGCCCCTCAGGGTCTGATTTGGTGAGCACAGCCCCTCAGAGGTCGGTTTGGTGGGCGGGGCCCCTCAGGGTCCAATTTGGTGGGTGGGGCCCCTCAGGGTCCAATTTGGTGGGCGGGGCCCCTCAGAAACCGATTTGCTGGGCGGGGCCCCTCAGAACCCGATTTGGTGAGCGGGGCCCCTCAGAGTTCAATTTGGTGTGCGGGGCCCCTCAGGGTCCGATTTGGTGAGCGGGGCCCCTCAGGATCCGATTTGGTGGGTGGGGCCCCTCAGAGTCCGATTTTGTGGCTGGGGCCCCTCAGGGTCTCATTTTGTGGGTGGGGACCCTCAGGGTCCGATTTTGTGTCCGGGGCCCCTCAGGGTCCGATTTTGTGGTTGAGGCCCTTCAGAATCCGATTTGGTGGGCGGGGCCCCTCAGCGTCCGATTTGGTGAGCGGGGTCCCTCTGAGTTCGATTTTGTGAGCACGGCCCCTCAGGGTCCGATTTGGTGGGCTGGGCCCCTCAGGGTCCGATTTGGTGGGCGGGGCCCCTCATGGTTTGATTTGGTGGGCGGGGGCCACTCTGGGTCTGATTTGGTGAGCGGGCCCCCTCTGCGTCCGATTTTGTGGTTGGGGTCCCTCAGGGTCTGATTTCGTGGGTCGGGACCCTCAGGGTCCGATTTCGTGTCCGGGGCCCCTCAGGGTCCGATTTTGTTGTTGGGGCCCCCTCAGAATCCGATTTGGTGGGCGGGGCCCCTCAGGGTCCGATTTGGTGAGCGGAGTCCCTCAGAGCTCGATTTGGTGAGCGGGGCCTCTCAGGGTCCAATTTGGTGGGTGGAGCCCCTCAGGGTCCGATTTGGTGAGCGGGGCCCCTCAGGATCCGATTTGGTGGGTGGGGCCCCTCAGAGTCCGATTTTGTGGCTGGGGCCCCTCAGGGTCTCATTTTGTGGGTGGGGCCCCTCAGGGTCCGATTTTGTGTCCGGGGCCCCTCAGGGTCCGATTTTGTGGTTGAGGCCCTTCAGAATCCGATTTGGTGGGCGGGGCCCCTCAGCGTCCGATTTGGTGAGCGGGGTCCCTCTGAGTTCGATTTTGTGAGCACGGCCCCTCAGGGTCCGATTTGGTGGGCTGGGCCCCTCAGGGTCCGATTTGGTGGGCGGGGCCCCTCATGGTTTGATTTGGAGGGCGGGGGCCACTCTGGGTCTGATTTGGTGAGCGGGCCCCCTCTGGGTCCGATTTTGTGGTTGGGGTCCATCAGGGTCTGATTTTGTGGGTCGGGACCCTCAGGGTCCGATTTTGTGTCCGGGGCCCCTTAGGGTCGGATTTTGTTGTTGGGGCCCCCTCAGAATCCGATTTGGTGGGCGGGGCCCCTCAGGGTCCGATTTGGTGAGCGGAGTCCCTCAGAGCTCGATTTGGTGAGCGGGGCCTCTCAGGGTCCGATTTGGTGGGTGGAGCCCCTCAGGGTCCGATTTGGTGGGCGGGGCCCCTCAGGGTCCGATTTGGTGGGTGGGGCCCCTTAGGGTCCGATTTGTTGGGTGGGGCCCCTTAGGGTCCGAATTGGTGGGTGGGGCTCCTCAGGGTCCGAATTTGTGGTTGGAGCCCCTCAGGGTCTGATTTTGTGGGTGGGGCCCGTCATGGTCTGATTTTGTGTCAGGGACCCCTCGGGGTCCAATTTTGTGGTTGGGGCCCTTCAGAATCCGATTCGGTTGTCGGGGTCCCTCAGGGTCCGATTTGGTGGGCAGGGTCCCTCAGGGTCTGATTTTGTGGGAGGAGCCACTCAGGGTCCGATTTGGTGAGCGGGGCCTCTCAGAGTTCAATTTGGTGAGCGGGGCCCCTCAGGGTCCGATTTGGTGAGCGGTGCCCCTCAGGGTCCGATTTGGTGGGTGGGGCCCCTCAGGGTCTGATTTGCCGGGCGGGGACCATTCAGGGTCCGATTTTGTGGGTGGGGCCCCTCAGGGTCCGATTTTGTGGGTGGGGCCCCTCAGGGTCTGAGATGGTGGGCTGGGCCACTCTGGGTTCGATTTTGTGGTTGGGGCCCCTCAGGGTCCGATTTTGTGGGTGGGGCCCCTCTGGGTCTGAGATGGTGGGCTGGGCCACTCTGGGCTTGATTTTGTGGTTGGGGCCCCTCAGGGTCCGATTTTGTGGGTGGGGCCCCTCAGGGTCCGATTTTGTGGTTGGGGCCGCTCAGGGTCCGATTCAGTGGGCGGGGGCGCACTTTGGCGCACATTCTCTCTCAGGGGCATGCGTCATGTGATCAAGCTAGATTTGCATTTGTGCTGTGGGTTTCGCTTTGTGTTGATATTATGTGGCAGAAGCTCTGTCATGGGGGTGTCATGTGATGTTCGTAGGCGTTGGCATTGTAAATGGGTGTGCCTGCGCATATCAATGAGCTTAACTGCCATTTCAATCGCCTCAGGGCACGTTTTAAGTTTCCCATTCAAATGCATTGAGACAATGCATTCCAATGACGGGAAAAAAAATTTTCAAACGCAAATTGCGCAAAAACTACAAATCCGATCAAAACGAAAAATACTTAGCACACCTCTCGTGGACGCTGGCTTTGAAACGACACCTCAACGGAGTCTGTGCGTGTAGCGGTTCGGGCCGCATTAATTGCGGAAATCAACTGAATAATAAGAATGTTAGCAGCGTTTGGATTACAACATTAATACTAGATGTGTATTTCCTGAAGGAAGTACAGATAGTGGTTTGAAATGGTGCCCGGGCTGCCCCTTTAAGAGAGACTTGCCTGCTGCCCCTGCAAGACTTTCAACTCAGGATCCGTTTTAACTGTGGGTGCCTCTCAGGGGACACTTTGACCTCAGGGTCTGATTTTGTGGGTGGGGCCCGTCAGGGTCCGATTTTGTGGGTGGGGCCCCTCAGTGTCCGATTTTGTGGGTGGGGCCCCTCAGGGTCCGAGATGGTGGGCTGGGCCACCCTGGGTTCGATTTTGTGGTTGGGGCCCCTCAGGGTCTGATTTTGTGGGTGGGGCCCCTCAGGGTCCGATTTAGTGGTTGGGGCCGCTCAGGGTCCGATTTGGTGGGCGGGGGCACACTTTGGCGCACATTCTCTCTCAGGGGCATGCGTCATGTTATCAAGCTAGATTTGCATTTGTGCTGTGGGTTTCGCTTTAAGAGCTGATATTATGTGGCAGAAGCTCTGTCCTGGTGGTGTCATGTGACGTTCGTAGGCATTGGCATAGTAACTGGGTATGCTTGTGCATATCAATGAGCTTTACTGCCATTTCAATCGCCTCAGGGCACGTTTTAAGTTTCCCATTCAAATGCATTGAGACAGTGCATTCCAATGATAGGAAAAAAAATTTTCAAACGCAAATTGCACAAAAACTACAAATCCGATCGATACGAAAAATACTTAGCACACCTCTCGTGGACGCTGGCTTTGAAACGACACCTGAACGGAGTCGGTGCGTGTAGCGGTTCGGGCCGCATTAATTGCGGAAATCAACTGAAAAATAAGAATAAGTTAGCAGCGTTCGGATTACAACATTAATACTAGATGTGTATTTCCTGAAGGAAGTACAGATAGTGGTTTGAAATGGTGCCCGGGCTGCCCCTTTAAGAGAGACTTGCCTGCTGCCCCTGCAAGACTTTCAACTCAGGATTCGTTTTAAGTGTGGGTGCCTCTCAGGGGACACTTTTGGCCTCAGGGTCTGATTTGGTGGGTGGGGCCCTCAGGGTCCGATTTTGTGGCCGGGGCCCCTCAGGGTCCGATTTGGTGGGTGGGGCCCCTCAGGGTCCGATTTGGTGAGCGGGGCCCCTCAGGGTCCGATTTGGTGAGCGGGGCCCCTCCTTGTCCGATTTGGTGAGCGGGGCCCCTCAGGGTCTGATTTGGTGGGCGGATCTATCAGAGTCCGATTTGGTGGGCGGGGCCCCTCAGGGTCCAATTTGGTGGGCGGGGACCCTCGGGGTCCGATTTGGTGGGCGGGATCCCTCGGGGTCCGATTTGGTGGGCGGGGCCCCTCTGGGTCCGATTTGGTGGGCGGGGACCCTCGGGGTCTGATTTGGTGGGTGGGGCCCCTCGGGGTCCGATTTGGTGAGCGGGGCCACTCTAGGTCTGATTTGGTAAGCGGGCCACTCTGGGTCCGATTTGGTGGGCGGGGCCCCTCAGAGTTCAATTTGGTCAGCGGGGCCCCTCAGGGTCCGATTTTGTGGTTGGGGCCTTTCAGAATCCGATTTAGTGGGCGGGGCCCCTCAGGGTCCGATTTGGTGGGCTGGGCCCCTCAGGGTCCGATTTTGAGGGTGGGGCCCCTTAGGGTCTAATTTGGTGGGCGGGGCCCCTCAGAGTCTGGATTTGTGGGTGGCGCCCCTCAGGATCCGATTTTGTGGGTGGGGCCCCTCAGAGTCCGATTTTGTGGCTGGGGCCCCTCAGGGTCTGATTTTGTGGCTGGGGCCCCTCAGGGTCCGATTTTGAGGGTGGGGCCCCTTAGGGTCTAATTTGGTGGGCGGGGCCCCTCAGGGTCTGATTTTGTGGGTTGGGCCCCTCAGGGTCTGATTTTGTGGCCGGGGCCCCTCAGGGTCCGATTTTGTGTCCGGGGCCCTTCAGGGTCCGATTTTGTGGCCGGTGCCTCTCAGGGTCCGATTTTGTGGTTGGGGCCCCTCAGGGTCCGATTTTGCGGCCGGAGCCTCTCAGGGTCCGATTTTGTGGTTGGGGACCCTCAGGATCTGATTTTGTGGCCGGGGTCCCTCAGGGTCCGATTTTGTGGCCGGGGCCCCTGAGGGTCCAATTTTGTGGGTGGGACCCCTCAGGGTCTGATTTTGTGGGTGGGGCCCCTCAGGATCCGATTTTGTGGTTGGGGCCCCTCAGGGTTCAATTTTGTAGGTGGGGTCCCTCAGGGTCCGAATTTGTGGCCGGGGTCCCTCAGGGTCCGATTTTGTGGCCGGGGCCCGTTAGGGTCCGATTTTGTGGTTGGGGCCCCTCAGGGTCCGATTTTGTGGGTAGGGCCCCTCAGGGTCCGATTTTGTGGGTAGGGCCCCTCAGGGTCCGATTTTGTGAGTGGGGCCACTCAGGGTCCGATGTTGTGGCCGGATCCCCTCAGGGTCCGATTTTGTGGGTGGGGCCCCTTAGGGTCCAATTTTGTGGCCGGGGCCCCTCAGGGTCCAATTTTGCGGGTGGGGCCCCTTAGGGTCCGATTTTGTGGGTGGGGCCCCTCAGGGTACAATTTGGTGGGCGGGGCCACTCTTGGTCCGATTTGATGGGCGGGGCCACTCTGGGTCCGATTTGGTGAGCTGGGCCCCTCAGGGTCTGATTTGGTGGGCGGGATCTATCAGAGTCCGATTTGGTGGGCGGGGCCCATCAGGGTCCAATTTGGTTGGCGGGGACCCTCGGGGTCCGATTTGGTGGGCGGGATCCCTCGGGGTCCGATTTGGTGGGCGGGGCCCCTCGGGGTCCGATTTGGTGGCGGGGCCCCTCGGGGTCCGATTTGGTGGGTGGGGCCCCTCGGGGTCCGATTTGGTGAGCCGGGCCACTCTAGGTCTGATTTGGTGGGCGGGCCACTCTAGGTCTGATTTGGTGGGCGGGCCACTCTGGGTCCGATTTGGTGGGCGGGGCCCCTCAGAGTTCAATTTGGTCAGCGGGGACCCTCAGGGTCTAATTTTGTGGGTGGGGCCCCTCAGGGTCCGATTTTGTGGGTGGGGCCCCTCAGGGTCCGATTTTGTGGCCGGGGCCCCTCAGGGTCCGATTTTGTGGGTGGGGCCCCTCAGGGTCCAATTTGGTGGGTGGGGCCACTCTGGGTCTGATTTGGTGGGCTGGGCCACTCTGGGTCCGATTTGGTGGGCGGGGCCACCCTGGGTCCAATTTGGATGCCAGGGTGGCTCAGCCTCCTTTTTGTAGGCCAGGGTCTATCAGCCTCTGATTTGTAGCCTTGGGTCACTCAGCTTTCAATTTGGCGCGCCGGCCCTTTAATACTCATTTTGGTGCGCCGGCTCTTTAAGAATCACTTTGGCGCGTCGGCCTTTTAAGAGCCAGGGTGACTCACTGGGCTTCTAAATCCACTTTGGAGCACATTCTCTCTCAGGGGCATACGTCATGTGATGAAGCTAGATTTGCATTTGTGCTGTGGGTTTTGCTTTAAGAGCTGATATTATGTGGCAGAAGCTCTGTCTTGGAGAGGTCATGTGACGTTCGTAGGCGTTGGCATAGTAACTGGGTCTGCCTGCGCATATCAATGAGCTCAACTGCCATTTCAATCGCCTCAGGGCATGTTTTGTCTATAGCAAAATTTCCCCATTCAAATGCATTGAGACAGTGCATTCCAATGACGGGAAAAAAAATTTTCAAACGCAAATTGCGCAACAACTACAAATCCGATCGACACGAAAAATACTTAGCACACCTCTCATGGACACTGGCTTCGAAACAACACCTCAACGGAGTCTGTGCGTGTAGCGGTTCGGGCTGTATTAATTGTGGAAATCAACTTAATAATAATAAGAAGAAGAAGAAGAAGAATAAGTTAGCAGCGTTCGGATTACAATATAGTGGTTTTTTCAAACCACTATAACTAGATGTGTATTTCCTGAAGGAAGTACAGATAGTGGTTTGAAATGGTGCCCGGGCTGCCCCTTTAAGAGAGACTTGCCTGCTGCCCCTGCAAGACTTTCAACTCAGGATCCGTTTTAACTGTGGGTGCCTCTCAGGGGACACTTTGACCTCAGGGTCTGATTTTGTGGGTGGGGCCCGTCAGGGTCCGATTTTGTGGGTGGGGCCCCTCAGTGTCCGATTTTGTGGGTGGGGCCCCTCAGGGTCCGAGATGGTGGGCTGGGCCACTCTGGGTTCGATTTTGTGGTTGGGGCCCCTCAGGGTCTGATTTTGTGGGTGGGGCCCCTCAGGGTCCGATTTAGTGGTTGGGGCCGCTCAGGGTCCGATTTGGTGGGCGGGGGCACACTTTGGCGCACATTCTCTCTCAGGGGCATGCGTCATGTTATCAAGCTAGATTTGCATTTGTGCTGTGGGTTTCGCTTTAAGAGCTGATATTATGTGGCAGAAGCTCTGTCCTGGGGGTGTCATGTGACGTTCGTAGGCAGTGGCATAGTAACTGGGTATGCTTGTGCATATCAATGAGCTTTACTGCCATTTCAATCGCCTCAGGGCACGTTTTAAGTTTCCCATTCAAATGCATTGAGACAGTGCATTCCAATGATAGGAAAAAAAATTTTCAAACGCAAATTGCACAAAAACTACAAATCCGATCGATACGAAAAATACTTAGCACACCTCTCGTTGACGCTGGCTTTGAAACGACACCTGAACGGAGTCGGTGCGTGTAACGGTTCGGGCCGCATTAATTGCGGAAATCAACTGAAAAATAAGAATAAGTTAGCAGCGTTCGGATTACAACATTAATACTAGATGTGTATTTCCTGAAGGAAGTACAGATAGTGGTTTGAAATGGTGCCCGGGCTGCCCCTTTAAGAGAGACTTGCCTGCTGCCCCTGCAAGACTTTCAACTCAGGATCCGTTTTAGAATCACTGCGTTGAGAAACACGTGATGGTGTCTCCGCAGTGTCGGATGTTGATCTCCATGAGTTCATTCATCCTCCTCTTCATAGTCTTTTTACTAGGCATTGCTCCTACCAGCCAGTTTCCTACTCCACACTGATGAGGGGCAATACCCCGAAACAGCTGTATGTGGATGGATACCATGTTTTGGCATAGGTGGTTTCCTTCATTGGAGACTGCCCTTCCCGTGGTTGTTCCTTCCCGGACAAAGACCTGGCTGGTCATTGCTTGCGTTGAGAAACACGTGATGGTGTCTCCGCGGCTTCTGTTTTGCATGTTTTGCATATTTCCCATAAGGGATGGGGGCAGTGCTCTAGAATCACTGCGTTGAGAAACACGTGATGGTGTCTCCGCAGTGTCGGATGTTGATCTCCATGAGTTCATTCATCCTCCTCTTCATAGTCTTTTTACTAGGCATTGCTCCTACCAGCCAGTTTCCTACTCCACACTGATGAGGGGCAATACCCCAAAAACAGCTGTATGTGGATGGATACCATGTTTTGGCATAGGTGGTTTCCTTCATTGGAGACTGCCCTTCCCGTGGTTGTTCCTTCCCGGACAAAGACCTGGCTGGTCATTGCTTGCGTTGAGAAACACGTGATGGTGTCTCCGCGGCTTCTGTTTTGCCCCTTTAAGAGAGACTTGCCTGCTGCCACTGCAAGACTTTCAACTCAGGATCTGTTTTAACTGTGGGTGCCTCTCAGAGGCCACTTTGGCCTCAGTGTCTGATTTGGTGGGTGGGGCCCCTAAGAATCCGATTCAGTGGCCTGGGCTCCTCATGGCTTGAATTGGTGGCCGGGATCCCTCAGGGTCTGATTTGGTGGGTGTGGCCCCTCAGGGTCTGATTTTGTGGGTGGGGCCCCTCAGGGTCCGATTTTGTGCTTGGGGCCCCTCAAAGCTGATTTTGTGGGTGGGGCCCCTCACGGTCCGATTTTGTGGCCGGGGCCCCTAAGGGTCTAACTTTGTGGGTGGGGCCCCTCAAGGTCCGATTTTGTGGCCGGGGCCCCTCAGGGTCCGATTTTGTGGCCGGGGCCCCTCAGGGTCCAATTTTGTGGCCGGGGCCCCTCAGGGTCCAATTTTGTTGGTGGAGCCCCTCAGGGTCCAATTTGGTGGGCGGGCCCCTCAGGGTCTCATTTGGTGAGCAGGGCCCCTCAGAGTCCGATTTGGTGGGCCGGGCCCCTCAGGGTCCGATTTGGTGGGGCGGGGCCTCTCAGGGTCCGATTTTGTGGGTGGGGCCCCTCAAGGTCCGATTTGGTGGGGCGGGGCCCCTCAGGGTGCGATTTGGGGGAGGTGCCACTCAGGGTCCGATTTGGTGGGCGGGGCCCCTCAGGGTCCGATTTGGTGAGAGGGGCCCCTCAGGTCCGATTTGGTGGGCAGGGCCCTTCAGGGTCCGATTTGGTGGGCGGGGCCCCTCAGGGTCCGATTTGGTGGGCGGGGTCCCCCAGAGTCTGATTTGGTGGGAGGGGCCCCTCAGGGTCCGATTTGGTGGGCGAGCGCGCACTTTGGCGCCCATTCTCTCTCAGGGGCATGCGTCATGTGATGAAGCTAGATTTGCATTAGTGCTGTGGGTTTCGCTTTAAGAGCTGATATTATGTGCTGTCCTGGGGGCGTCATGTGACGTTCGTAGGCGTTGGCATAGTAACTGGGTGTGCCTGTGCATATCAATGAGCTTTACTGCCATTTCAATCGCCTCAGGGCACGTTTTAAGTTTCCCATTCAAATGCATTAAGACAGTGCATTCCAATGACGGGAAAAAAAAATTTCAAACGCAAATTGCGCAAAAACTACAAATCCGATCGACACGAAAAATACTTAGCACACCTCTCATGGACGCTGGCTTCGAAACGACACCTCAACGGAGTCTGTGCATGTAGCGGTTCGGGCCGTATTAATTGCGGAAATCAACTGAATAGTAATAATAATACTAGATGTGTATTTCCTGAAGGAAGTACAGATAGTGGTTTGAAATGCTGCCCGGGCTGCCCCTTAAAGAGAGACTTGCCTGCTGCACCTGCAAGACTTTCAACTCAGGATCCGTTTTAACTGTGGGTGCCTCTCAGGGGCCACTTTGGCCTCAGGGCCCGATTTTGTGGGTGGGGCCCCTCAGGGTCTGATTTTGTGGCCGGGGCCCCTCATGGTCTGATTTGGTGGCCGGGGCCCCTCAGGGTCCAATCTTGTGGCCGGGGCCCCTCAGGGTCCAATCTTGTGGCCGGGGCCCCTCAGGGTCCGATTTTGTGGGTGGGGCCCCTCAGGGTCCAATCTTGTGGCCGGGGCCCCTCAGGGTCCGATTTTGTGGGTGGGGCCCCTCAGGGTCCGATTTTGTGGGTGGGGCCCCTTAGGGTCTGATTTTGTGGGTGGAGCCCCCTGGGTCCATTTTTGTGGCCGGGGCCCCTCAGGGTCTGATTTGGTGGCTGGGGCCCCTCAGGGTCCAATCTTGTGGCCGGGGCCCCTCAGGGTCCAATCTTGTGGCCGGGGCCCCTCAGGGTCCGATTTTGTGGGTGGGGCCCCTCAGGGTCCGATTTTCTGGGTGTGGCCCCTCAGGGTCTGATTTGGTGGCTGGGGCCCCTCACGGTCTGATTTGGTGGGTGGGGCCCCTCAGGGTTTGATTTGGTGGGTGGGGCCCCTCAGGGTCCGATTTGGTGGCCGGAGCCCCTCAGGGTCCGATTTGGTGGTTGGGACCCCTTAGTGTCCGATTTTGTGACCGGGGCCCCTCAGGGTCCGATTTGGTGGTTGGGGCCCCTCAGGGTCCGATTTTGTGGGCGGAACCCTCAGGGTCCGATTTTGTGGGTGGGGCCCCTCAGGGTCCAATTTTGTGGCCGGGACCCCTCAGGGTCCGATTTGGTGGGTGGGGCCCCTCAGGGTCCGATTTTGTGGCGGGTCCCCTCAGGGTCCGATTTTGTGGGTGGGGCCCCTCAGGGTCCGATTTGGTGGCCGGGCCCCCTCAGGGTCTGATTTGGTGGGCGGGGCCCCTCAGGGTCCAATTTGGTGGATGGAGGCCATTCAAACGCAAATTGCACAGAAACTACAAATCCGATCGACACGAAAAATACTTAGCACACCTCTCGTGGACGCTGGCTTCGAAACGACACCTCAACGGAGTCTGTGCGTGTAGCGGTTCGGGCTGTATTAATTGCGGAAATCAACTGAATAACTTGTGATTGGCGCATTATAATTGTAATACTAGATGTGTATTTCCTGAAGGAAGTACAGATAGTGGTTTGAAATGGTGCCTGGGCTGCCCATTTAATAGAAACTTGCCTGCTGCTCCTGCAAGACTTTCAACTCAGGATCCGTTTTAACTGTTGGTGCCTCTCAGGGGCCACTTTGGTCTCAGGGTCCGATTTTATGGGTGGGGCCCCTCAGGGCCCGATTTTGTGGGTGGGGCCCCTCAGGGTCTGATTTTGTGGCCGGGGTCTCTCAGGGTTCGATTTTGTGGCCGGGGTCTCTCACGGTTCGATTTTGTGGCTGGGGCCTCGCAGGGTCTGATTTTGTGGGAGGGGCCCCTCAGGGTCTGATTTTGTGGGTGGGGCCCCTCAGGGTCTGATTTTGTGGCTGGGGCCCCTCAGGGTCTGATTTTGTGGCTGGGGCCCCTCAGGGTCTGATTTTGTGGGTGGGGCCCCTCAGGGTCCGATTTTGTGGCCGGGGCCCATCAGGGTCCGATTTTGTGACTGGGGCCCATCAGGGTCCGATTTTGTGGCAGAGGCCCCTCAGGGTCTGATTTTGTTGGGGCCCCTCAGGGTCTGATTTTGTGGGCGGAGCCCATCTGGGTCCGATATGGTGGGCGGGACCACTCTGGGTCCAATTTGGTGGGCGGGGCCACTCGGGGGCCGATTTGGTGGGTGGGGCCACTCGGGGGTGGATTTGGTGGGCGGCGCCACTCGGGGGTGGATTTGGTGGGCGGGGCCACTCGGGGCCCAATTTGGTGGGCGGGGCCACTCGGGGGCCGATTTGGTGGGCGGGGCCACTCGGGGGCCGATTTGGTGGGCGGGGCCACTCGGGGGCCGATTTGGTGGGCGGGGCCCCTCAGGGTCCAATCTGGTGGGCGGGGCTACTCTGGGTCTGATTTGATGAGCGGAGCCCCTCTGGGTCCGATTTCTTGAGCGGGGCCACGCTGGGTTCGATTTGGAGGCCAGGGTCGATCAGCCTCCAATTTGGAGGCTGGGGTGGCTAAGCCTCCGATTTGGAGCCTGGGGTCACTCAGTTTTCGATTTGGCGCGCTGGCCCTTTAAGAATCACTTTGGCGCGTCGGCCGTTTTAGAGACAGGGTGGCTCACTGGGCTTCTAAATCCACTTTGGCGCACATTCTCTCTCAGGGGCATGCTTCATGTGATGAGGCTAGATTTGCATTTGTGCTGTGGGTTTCGCTTTAAGAGCTGATATTATGTGCCAAAAGCTCTGTCCTGGGGGCGTCATGTGACGTTCGTAGGCGTTCGCATAGTAAATGGGTGTGCCTGCGCATATCAATGAGCTTTACTGCCATTTGAATTGCCTCAGGGGACGTTTTAAGTTGCCCATTGAAAAGCATTGGAGACAGTACATTCCAATAACGGGGAAAAAAATTTTCAAACGCAAATTGCGCAAAAACTACAAATCCGATCGACACGAAAAATACTTAGCACACCTCTCATGGATGCTGGCTTCGAAACAACACCTCAACGGCGTCTGTGCGTGTAGCGGTTCGGGCCGCATTAATTGCGGAAATCAACTGAATAAAAAGAAAAAGTTAGCAGCGTTCGGATTACAACATTAATACTAGATGTGTATTTCCTGAAGGAAGTACAGATAGTGGTTTGAAATGGTGCCCGGGCTGCCCCTTTAAGAGAGACTTGCCTGCTGCCCCTGCAAGACTTTCAACTCAGGATACGATTTAACTGTGGGTGCCTCTCAGGGGCCACTTTGGCCTCATGGTCTGATTTTGTGGGTGGGGCCCCTCAGGGCCTGATTTTGTGGGTGGGGCCCCTCAGGGTCCGATTTTGTGGTTGGGTCCCCTCAGGGTCCGATTTTGTGGTTGGGTCCCCTCAGGGTCCGATTTTGTGGCCGCGGCCCCTCAGGGTCCGATTTTGTGGCCGGGGCCCCTCTGGGTCCGATTTTGTGGCAGGGGCCCCTCTGGGTCCGATTTTGTGGGTGGGGCTCCTCTGGGTCCAATTTCGTGGGCGGGACCACTCTGGGTCCAATTTGGTGGGCGGGGCCTCTCAGGGTCTGATTTTGTGGTTGGGTCCCCTCAGGGTCCGATTTTGTGGTTGGGGCCCCTCAGGATCCGATTTTGTGGCCGGGGCCTATCAGGGTCCAATTTTGTGACTGGGGCCCATCAGGGTCCGATTTTGTGGCCGCGGCCCCTCAGGGTCTGATTTTGTGGCAGGGGCCCCTCAGGGTCTGATTTTGTGGCAGGGGCCCCTCTGGGTCTGATTTTGTGGGCGGAGCCCCTCTGGGTCCAATTTGGTGGGCGGGACCACTCTGTGTCCAATTTGGTGGGCGGGACCACTCTGGGTCCGATTTGGTGGGCGGGGCCTCTCAGGGTCCGATTTGGTGGGCGGGGCAACTCTGGGTAAGATTTGGAGGCTGGGGTCACTCAGCCTTCAATTTGGAGGCCGGGGTCGTTGAGCTTCCGATTTGGAGGCCGAGGTCAAAGAGCCTCTGATTTGGAAGCCGGGGTCGATGAACTTCCGATTTGGAGGCCGGGGTCGATCAGCCTCCGATTTGGAGGCCGGGGTGGCTCAGCCTCTGATTTGGAGGCCGGGGTGGCTCAGCCTCCGATTTGGAGGCCGGGGTGGCTCAGCCTCCGATTTGGAGGCCGGGGTGGCTCAGCCTCCGATTTGGAGGCCGGGGTGGCTCAGCCTCCGATTTGGAGGCCGGGGTGGCTCAGCCTCCGATTTGGAGGCCGGGGTGGCTCAGCCTCCGATTTGGAGGCCGGGGTGGCTCAGCCTCCGATTTGGAGGCCGGGGTGGCTCAGCCTCCGATTTGGAGGCCGGAGTGGCTCAGCCTCCGATTTGGAGGCCTGGGTCGATCAGCCTCCGATTTGGAGGCCGGGGTGGCTCAGCCTCCGATTTGGAGGCCGGGGTGGATCAGCCTCCGATTTGGAGGCCGGGGTCGATCAGCCTCCGATTTGGAGGCCGGGGTGGCTCAGCCTCCGATTTGGAGGCCGGGGTGGATCAGCCTCCGATTTGGAGGCCGGGGTCGATCAGCCTCCGATTTGGAGGCCGGGGTGGCTCAGCCTCCGATTTGGAGGCCGGGGTGGATCAGCCTCCGATTTGGAGGCCGGTGTGGATCAGCCTCCGATTTGGAGGCCGGTGTGGATCAGCCTCCGATTTGGAGGCCGGGGTGGCTCAGCCTCCGATTTGGAGGCCGGGGTGGCTCAGCCTCCGATTTGGAGGCCGGGGTGGCTCAGCCTCCGATTTGGAGGCCGGGGTGGCTCAGCCTCCGATTTGGAGGCCTGGGTCGATCAGCCTCCGATTTGGAGGCCGGGGTGGCTCAGCCTCCGATTTGGAGGCCGGGGTGGCTCAGCCTCCGATTTGGAGGCCGGGGTGGATCAGCCTCCGATTTGGAGGCCGGGGTGGATCAGCCTCCGATTTGGAGGCCGGGGTGGCTCAGCCTCCGATTTGGAGGCCGGGGTGGCTCAGCCTCCGATTTGGAGGCCGGGGTGGCTCAGCCTCTGATTTGGAGGCCGGGGTGGCTCAGCCTCCGATTTGGAGGCCGGGGTGGCTCAGCCTCCGATTTGGAGGCCGGGGTGGCTCAGCCTCCGATTTGGAGGCCGGGGTGGCTCAGCCTCCGATTTGGAGGCCGGGGTGGCTCAGCCTCCGATTTGGAGGCCAGGGTGGCTTAGCCTCCGATTTGGAGGCCGGGGTGGCTCAGCCTCTGATTTGGAGGCCTGGGTCGATCAGCCTCCGATTTGGAGGTCGGGGTGGATCAGGCTCTGATTTGGAGGCCGGGGTGGATCAGCCTCCGATTTGGAGGCCGGGGTGGCTCATTGTCCGATTTGGAGGCCGGGGTGGCTCAGCCTCCGATTTGGAGGCCGGGGTGGCTCAGCCTCCGATTTGGAGGCCGGGGTGGCTCAGTCTCCGATTTGGTGTGTCGGCCCTTTAAGACTCATTTGGGTGCGCTGGCCCTTTAACAATCACTTTGGCGCGTTGGCCCTTTAAGAGCTAGTTTGGCTCACTGGGCTTCTTTTAAATCCACTTTGGCGCACACATTCTCTCTCAGGGGCATGTGTCATGTGATGAAGCTAGATTTGCATTTGTGCTGTGGGTTTCGCTTTAAGAGCTGATATTATGTGGCAGAGGCTCTGTGCTGGGGTTCAAGTGAAGTTCGTAGGCGTTGGCATAGTAACTGGGTCTGCCTGCGCATATCAATGAGCTCAACTGTCATTTCAATCGCCTCAGGGCACGTTTTGCCATTTCCTATTGAAAAGCATTGGAGACAGTGCATTCCAATGACGGGAAAAAAAATTTTCAAACGCAAATTGCGCAAAAACTACAAATCCGATCGACACGAAAAATACTTAGCACACCTCTCATGGACGCTGGCTTCGAAACGACACCTCAACGGAGTCTGTGCGTGTAGCGGTTCGGGCCGCATTAATTGCGGAAATCAACTTAATAATAATAATAAGAAGAAGAAGAAGAAGAATAAGTTAGCAGCGTTCGGATTACAATATAGTGGTTTTTTCAAACCACTATAACTAGATATGTATTTCCTGAAGGAAGTACAGATAGTGGTTTGAAATGGTCCCTGGGCTGCCCCTGCAAGACTTTCAAGTCAGGATCCATTTTAACTGTGGGTGCCTCTCATGGGCCACTTTGGCCTCAGGGTCTGATTTGGTGGGCGGGTCCCCTCAGGGTCCGAATTGGTGGGCGGAGCCCCTCAGGGTCTGAATTGGTGGGCGGGGCCCCTCAGGGTCCAATTTGGTGGGCAGGGCCACTCTGGGTCTGATTTGGTGGGCGGAGCCCTTCAGGGTCCGATTTGGTGGGCAGGGCCACTCTGGGTCTGATTTGGTGGGTGGGGCTCCTCAGGGTCCGATTTGGTGGGCGGGGCACCTCAGGGTACGATTTGGTGGGCGGGGCCACTCTGGGTCCGATTTGGAGGCCAGGGTGGCTCAGTCTCTGTTTTGTAGGCCAGGGTCGATCAGCCTCCGATTTGTAGGCCAGGGTCAATTAGCCTCCGATTTGGAGCCTGGGGTCACTCAGCTTTCGATTTGGCGCGCCGGCCCTTTAAGACTCATTTTGGTGCGCCGGACCTTTAAGAATCACTTAGTCGCGTCGGCCGTTTAAGAGCCAATTTGGCGCACATTCTCTCTTAGGGGCATGCGTCATGTGTTGAAGCTAGATTTGCATTTGTGCTCTGGGTTTCGCTTTAAGAGCTGATATTATCTGCCAGAAACTGTCTTGGAGGGGTCATGAAAAGTTTGTAGGCGTTGGCATGGTAACTGGGTGTGCCTGCGCATATCAATGAGCTTAACTGCTATTTGAATTGCCTCACGACTGCCCCATGTTTTCCCTATGGCAAAATTTTCCATTTGAAATGCATTGAGACAGTGCATTCCAAAGACAGGAAAATGTTTTTTCAAACGCAAATTGCGCAAAAACTATAAATTTGATCAACATGAAAAATACTTAGCACACCTCTCGTGGACGCTGGCTTCGAAACAACACCTCAACGGAGTCTGTGCGTGTAGCGGTTCGTGCCGCATTAATTGCGGAAATCAACTGAATAGTAATAATAATACTGGATATGTATTTCCTGAAGGAAGTACAGATAGTGGTTTGAAATGGTGCCCGGGCTGCCCCTTTAAGAGAGACTTGCCTGCTGCCCCTGCAAGACTTTCAACTCAGGATCCGTTTTAACTGTGGGTGCCTCTCAGGGGCCACTTTGGCCTCAGGGTCCGATTTGGTGGGCGGGGTCACTCTGGGTCCGATTTGGTGGGCGGGGTCACTCTGGGTCCGATTTTGTGGGCGGGGTCACTCTGGGTCCGATTTTGTGGTTGGGGCCACTCTGGGTCCGATTTTGTGGGCGGGGCTACTCTGGGTCCGATTTGGTGGGCGGGGTCACTGGTCCGATTTTGTGGCCGGGGCCCCTCTGGGTCCGATTTTGTGGTTGGGGCCACTCAGGGTCTGATTTTGTGGGCGGGGCTACTCTGGGTCCGATTTGGTGGGCGGGGTCACTCTGGGTCCGATTTGGTGGGCGGAGCTCCTCAGGGTCTGATTTGATGGGCGGGGACCCTCTGGGTCCGATTTGGTGGGCGGTGCCCCTCTGGGTCCGATTTGGTGGGCGGGGCCCTTCAGGGTCCGATTTGGTGGGTGGGGTCACTCTGGGTCCGATTTGGTGGGCGGGGTCACTCTGGGTCCGATTTGGTGGGCGGGGACACTTTGGGTCCGATTTGGTGGGCGGGGTCACTCAGGGTCCGATTTGGTGGGCGGGGTCCCTCAGGGTCCGATTTGGTGGGCGGGGCTCCTCAGGGTCCGATTTGGTGGGCGGGGCTCCTCAGGGTCCGATTTGGTGGGCGGGGCTCCTCAGGGTCCGATTTGGTGGGCGGGGCCACTCGGAGTCTGATTTGGTGGGCGGGGCCCCTCAGGATCCGATTTGGTGGGCTGTGCCACTCTGGGTTTGATTTTTTTAGCGGGGCCACACTGGGTCCGATTTGGAGGCCATGGTGGCTCAGCCTCCGATTTGGAGGCCGGGGTGGCTCAGCCTCCGATTTGGAGCCTGGGGTCACTCAGCTTTTGATTTGGCACGCCGGCCCTTTAAGACTCATTTCGGTGCGCCGGCCCTTTAAGAATCACTTTGGCGCGTCGGCCCTTTAAGAGCCAGTTTGGCTCACTGGGCTTCTAAATCCACTTTGGCGCACATTCTCTCTCAGGGGCATGCGTCATGTGAGGAAGCTAGATTTGCATTTGTGCTGTGGGTTTCGCTTTAAGAGCTGAAATTATCTGCCAGAAACTCTGTCCTGGAGAGATCATGTGAAGTTCGTAGGCGTTGGCATAGTAACTGGGTGAGCCTGCGCATATCAATGAGCTTAACTGCCACCTCACGACTGTCCCATGTTTTCCCTATGGCAACATTTTCCTTTGAAATGCATTGAGGAAAATGTTTTTTCAAACGCAATTTGCGCAAAAACTACAAATCCGATCGACACGAGAAATACTTAGCACACCACTCGTTGACGCTGGCTTCGAAATGAGGCCTCAACGGAGTCTGTGTGTGTAGCGGTTCCGGCCGCATTAAATGCGGAAATCAACTGAATAGTAATAATAACACTAGATGTGTATTTCCTGAAGGAAGTACAGATAGTGGTTTGAAATGCTGCCCGGGCTGCCCCTTTAAGAGAGACTTGCCTGCTTCACCTGCAAGACTTTCAACTCAGGATCCGTTTTAACTGTGGGTGCCTTTCAGGGGCCACTTTGGCCTCAGGGTCCGATTTTGTGGGTGGGGCCCTCAGGGTCCGATTTTGTGGCCGGGGCACCTCAGGGTTCGATTTGGTGGGTGGGGCCCCTCAGGGTCCGATTTGGTGGCCGGGTACCCTCAGGGGCTGATTTGGTGGGTGGGGCCCCTCAGGGTCCGATTTGGTGAGCGGGGCCCCTCAGGGTCCAATCTTGTGGCCGGGGCCCCTCAGGGTCCGATTTGGTGGGTGGGGCCCCTCAGGGTCCGATTTGGTGGGTGGGGCCCCTCAGGGTCCGATTTGGTGGCCGGGGCCCCTCAGGGTCTGATTTGGTGAGCGGGGCCCCTCAGGGTCCGATTTGGTGGGTGGGGCCCCTCAGGGTCCGATTTGGTGGGCGAGGCCACTCTGGGTCCGATTTGGTGGGCGGGGCCACTGAGTCAGATTTTGTGGGTTGGGCCCCTCAGGGTCCGATTTTGTGTCCGTGGCCCCTCAGGGTCCGATTTTGTGGCCGGTCGGTGCCTCTCAGGGTCCGATTTTGTGGTTGGGGCCCCTCAGGGTCCGATTTTGCGGCCTGAGCCTCTCAGGGTCCGATTTTGTGGTTGGGGCCCCTCAGGATCTGATTTTGTGGCTGGGGTCCCTCAGGGTCCGATTTTGTGGCCGGGGCCCCTGAGGGTCCAATTTTGTGGGTGGGGCCCCTCAGGGTCCGATTTTGTGGGTGGGGCCCCTCAGGATCCGATTTTGTGGGTGGGGCCCCTCAGGATCCGATTTTGTGGTTGGGGCCCCTCAGGGTCCGATTTTGTGAGTGGGGCTCCTCAGGGTCCGATGTTGTGGCCGGGGCCCCTCAGGGTCTGATTTGGTGGGCGGGGCTCCTCACGGTCCGATTTGGTGGGCATGGCATCTCTCGGTCCGATTTAGTGGGCAGTGCCCCTCAGGGTCCGATTTGGTGGGCGGGGCCCCTCTGCTTCCGATTTGGTGGGCGGGGCCGTTCATTATCCGATTTGGTGGACGGGGTCACTCTGGGTCCGATTTGGTGGACGGAGCTCCTCAGGGTCCGATTTGGTGGGCAGGGCCCCTCTGGGTCCGATTTGGTGGGCGGGGCCCTTCAGGGTCCGATTTGGTGGGTGGGGCAACTCTGAGTCTGATTTGGTGGGCGGGGGCCCTCAGTGTCCGATTTGGTGGGCTGTGCCACTCTGGGTCCGTTTTTGGTGGGCGGGGCCACTCTGGGTCCGATTTGGAGGCCAGGGTGGCTCAGCCTCTGATTTTAAGGCCGGGGTGGCTCAGCCTCCGATTTGGAGCCTGGGGTCACTCAGCTTTCGATTTGGCGCGTCGGCCCTTTAATACTCATTTCGGTGCGGCGGCCCTTTAAGAATCACTTTGGCGCTTCGGCCCTTTAAGAGCCAGTTTGGCTCACTGAGCTTCTAAATACACTTTGGCGCACATTCTCTCTCAGGGGCATGCGTCATGTGATGAAGGTAGATTTTCATTTGTGCTGTGGGTTTCGCTTTAAGAGCTGATATTGTGTGGCAGAAGCTCTGTCCTGGTGGCATCATGTGACGTTCGTAGGCGTTGGCATAGTAACTGGGTGTGCCTGCGCATATCAATGAGCTTTACTGCCATTTCAAGCGCCTCAGGGCACTTTTTAAGTTTCCCATTGAAAAGCATTGAGACAGTGCATTCCAATGACGGGAAAAAAAATTTTCAAACACAAATTGCACAAAAACTACAAATCCGATCGACACAAAAAATACTTAGCACTCCTCTCGTGGACGCTGGCTTCGAAACGACACCTCAACGGAGTCTGTGCGTGTAGCGGTTCGGGCCGCATTAATTGCGGAAATCAACTGAATAACTTGTGATTGACGCATTATAATTGTAATACTAGATGTGTATTTCCTGAAGGAAGTACAGATAGTGGTTTGAAATGGTGCCCGGGCTGCCCCTTTAAGAGAGACTTGCCGGCTGCCCCTGCACGACTTTCAACTCAGTATCCGTTTTACCTGTGGGTGCCTCTCAGGGGCCACTTGGCCTGTGGGGCCCCTCAGGGTCTGATTTGGTGGGTGGGGCCCCTCAGGATCCGATTCAGTGGACTGGGCTCCTCAGGGCTTGAATTGGTGGGCCGATTTGGTGGGCGAGGCCCATCAGGGTCCGGTTTGGTGGGCACGGCCCCTCCGGGTCTGATTTGGCGGGTGGGACCCCTCTGGGTCCGATTTGGTGGGCGGGTCCCCTCAGAGTTCGATTTGGTGGGTGGGGCACCACAGGGTCCGATTTGATGGGCGGGGCCCCACAGGGTCTGATTTGGTCTGAGGGGCCACTCTGGGTCCAATTTGGTGGGTGGGGCCCCACAAGGTCCGATTTGTTGAGTGGGGCCCCACATGTCCAATTTCATGGGCGGGGCTCCTCTGGTTCCGATTTGGTAGATGGGGCCTCTCAGGGTCCGATTTGGTGGGCGGGGCTCTTCAGGGTATGATTTGGCAGGCGGGGCCCATGAGGGTCTGATTTGGTGGGCGGCGCCCCTCATGGCCTGATTTGGTGGGCGGGGCCACTCTGGGTCTGATTAGGTGGGCGGGGCCCCTTAGTGTCAGATTTGGTGGGTGGGACCCCTCAGGGTCTGATTTGGTGGGCGGGGCCACTCTGGGTCTGATTTGGTGAGCGGGGCCCCTCAGGGTCCAATTTGGTGGGCGGGGCCTCTCTGGGTCCGATTTGGTGGGTGGGTCCACTCCGGGGCAGATTTGTTGGCCTGGGTGGCTCAGCCTCCGATTTGTAGGCCAGGGTTGATCAGCCTCCGATTTGGAGCCTGGGGTCACTCAGCATTCGATTTGGCGCGCCGGCCCTTTAAGGCTCATTTTGGTGCGCTGGCCCTTTAAGATTCACTTAGGCGCGTCGGCTGTTTAAGAGCTAGTTTGGCGCACTGGGCTTCTAAATTCACTTTGGCGTACATTCTCTCTCAGGGGCACGCGTCATGTGATGCAGCTAGATTTGCATTTGTGCTGTGGGTTTCGCTTTAAGAGCTGAAATTATTGCCAGAAACTGTGTCCTGAGGGCGTCATGTGAAGTTCTTTGGCGTTGGCATAGTAAATGGGTCTGCCTGCGCATATCAATGAGCTGAACTGCCATTTGAATCGCCTCAGGGCATATTTTCTCTAAGGCAAAATTTCCCCATTGAAAAGCATTGAGACAATACATTCAAATGACGGGAAAAAAAATTTCTAATGCAAATTGCGCAAAAACTACAAATCCAATCAACACGAAAATTACTTAGCACACCTCTCGTGGACGCTGGCTTCGAAACGACACCTCAACAGAGTCTGTGCGTGTAGCGGTTCGGGCCGCATTAATTGCGGAAATCAACTGAATAATAAGAATAAGTTAGCAGCGGTCGGATTACAACATTAATACTAGATGTGTATTTCCTGAAGGAAGTACAGATAGTGGTTTGAAATGGTGCCCGGGCTGCCCCTTTAAGAGAGACTTGCCTGCTGCCCCTGCAAGACTTTCAACTCAGGATCAGTTTTAACTGTGGGTGCCTCTCAGGGGCCACTTTGGCCTCAGGGTCCGATTTTGTGGGTGGGACCCCTCAGGGCCCGATTTTGTGGGTGGGACCCCTCAGGGCCCGATTTTGTGGCCGGGGCACCTCAGGGTCCGATTTTGTGGGTGGTGCCCCTTAGGGTCCGATTTGGTGGACGGGGCCACTCAGGGTCCGATTTGGTGGGCGGGGCCACCCAGGGTCCAATTTGGTGGGTGGGGCCACTCAGGGTCTGATTTGGTGAGTGGGGCCCCTCAGAGTTCAATTTGGTCAGCGGGGCCCCTCAGGGTCCGATTTTGTGGGTGGGGCCCCTCAGGGTCCGATTTTGTGGTTGGGGCCACTCTGGGTCTGATTTGGTGGGCGGGGCCACTCTGGGTCCGATTTGGTGGGCGGGGCACTTCAGGGTCCAATTTGGTGGGTGGGGACACTGAATCTGATTTTGCGGGTTGGGCCCCTCAGGGTCCGATTTTGTGGCCGGGGCCCCTCGGGTCCAATTTTGTGGGTGGGGCCCCTCAGGGTCCAATTTTGTGGGTGGGGCCCCTCAGGGTCCAATTTTGTGGGTGGGGCCCCTCAGGTTCCGATTTTGTGTTTGGGGCCCCTCAGGATCCAATTTTGTGACAGGGGCCCTCAGGGTCTGATTTTGTGGCTGGGGCCCCTCAGGGTCCGATATTGTGGTTGGCGCCCCTCAGGATCCGATTTTGTGGGTGGGGCCCCTCAGGATCCGATTTTGTGGTTGGGGCCCCTCAGGGTTCAATTTTGTAGGCGGGGCCCCATCAGGGTCCGATTTTGTGGCCGGGGCCCGTGAGGGTCCGATTTTTTGGCCGGGGCCCGTGAGGGTCCGATTTTGTGGCCGGATCCCCTCAGGGTCTGATTTTGTGGGTGGGGCCCCTCAGGGTCCGATTTTGTGGGTGGGGCCCCTCAGGGTCCGATTTTGTGGGTGGGGCCCCTCAGGGTCCGATTTTGTGGCCGGGGCCCCTCAGGGTCCGATTTTGTGGCCGGGGCCCCTCAGGGTCCGATTTTGCAGATGGGGCCCCTCAGGGTCCGATTTTGTGGCCGGGGCCCCTCAGGGTCCGATTTTGCGGGTGGGGACCCTTAGGGTCCGATTTTTGGCCGGGGCCCCTCAGGGACCGATTTTGAGGGTGGGGCCCCTCAGGGTCTAATTTGGTGGGCGGGGCCCCTCAGGGTCCGATTTTGTGGGTGAGGCCCCTCAGGGTCCTATTTTGTGGCTGGGGCCCCTCAGGGTCCGATTTTGTGGCTGGGGCCCCTCAGGGTCTGATTTTGTGGCTGGGGTCCCTCAGGGTCTGATTTTGTGGGTGGGGCCCCTCAGGGTCCGATTTTGTGGCCGGGGTCTCTCAGGGTTTGATTTTGTGGCTGGGGCCCCTCAGGGTCTGAATTTGTGGGTGGGGCCCATCCGGGTCAGATTTTGTGGGTGGGGCCCCTCAGGGTCCGATTTTGTGGCTGGGGCCCCTCATGGTCTGATTTTGTGGCTGTGGCCTCTCAGGGTCTGATTTTGAGGGTGGGGCCCCTCAGGGTCTAATTTGGTGGGCGGGGCCCCTCAGGGTCCGATTTTGTGGGTGGGGCACCTCAGGGTCTGATTTTGTGGCGGGGCCCCTCAGGGTCTGATTTTGTGGTTGGGGGCCCTCAGGGTCCGATTTTGTGGCCGGCGCCCCTCAGGGTCTGATTTCGTGGCTGGGGCCCCTCAGGGTCCGATTTTGTGGTTGGGGCCCCTCAGTGTCCGATTTTGTGGCCGGGGCCCCTCAGGGTCCGATTTTGTGGTTGGGGTCGCTCAGGGTCTGATTTTGTGACTGGGGCCCCTCAGGGTCTGATTTTGTGGTTGGGACCCCTCAGGGTCTGATTTTGTGGCCGGCACCCCGCAGGGTCCGATTTTGTGGCCGGGGCCCCTCAGGGTCCGATTTTGTGGCCGGGGCCTCTCAAGGTCCGATTTTGTGGCCGGGGCCCCTCAGGGTCCGATTTTGTGGCCGGGGCCCCTCAGGGTCCGATTTTGTGGCCGGGGCCTCTCAAGGTCCGATTTTGTGGCCGGGGCCCCTCAGGGTCCGATTTTGTGGCCGGGGTCTCTCAGGGTCCGATTTTGTGGTTGGGGCCCCTCAGGGTCCGATTTTGTGGTTGGGGGCCCTCACGGTCCGATTTTGAGTCCGGGGCCCCTCAGGGTCTGATTTCGTGGTTGGGACCCCTCAGGGTCCGATTTTGTGGCCGGGGCCCCTCAGGTTTCAATTTTGTGGCCGGGGCCCCTCAGGGTCCGATTTTGTTGGTTGGGCCCCTCAGGATCCGATTTTGAGGGTGGGGCCCCTCAGGGTTTGATTTTGTGGTTGGGACCCCTCAGGGTCCGATTTTGTGGGTGGGGCCCCTCAGTGTCTGATTTTGTGGCCGGGTCTACTCAGGGTCCGATTTTGAGGGTGGGGACCCTTAGGGTCCTATTTTGTGGTTGGGGGCCCTCAGGGTCTGATTTTGTGGGTGGGGCCCTTTAGAGTCCGATTTGGTTGGCGGAGCCCCTCAGGGTCTGATTTGGTGGGCGGGGCCTCTCAGGGTCCGATTTTTGAGGGAGGGGCAGCTCAGGGTCCGATTTTGAGGGCGGGGCCCCTGAGGGTCCGATTTTGTGGCCGGGGCCCCTCAGGGTCCGATTTTGGGGTTGGGGCCCCTCAGGGTCCGATTTTGTGGTTGGGGGCGCTCAGGGTCCAATTTTGTGGGTGGGGCCCCTCTGGGTTCGATTTTGTGGCCGGGGTCTCTCAGGGTCCGATTTTGTGGCCGGGGCCCCTCAGGGTCCGATTTTGTGGGTGGGGCCCCTCAGGGTCCGATTTTGTGGGTGGGGCCTTCACGGTCCGATTTTGTGGGTGGGGCTCCTCAGGGTCCAATTTGGTGGGCGGGGCCACTCTGGGTCTGATTTGGTGGTCGAGGCCACTCTGGGTCCGATTTCATGGGCGGGGCCACTCTGGGTCCGATTTGGATGCCAGGGTTGCTCAGCCTCCTTTTTGTAGGCCAGGGTCTATCAGCCTCCGATTTGGAGCCTTGGGTCACTCAGCTTTCGATTTGGCACGCCGGCCCTTTAAGACTCATTTTGGTGCGCCGGCTCTTTAAGAATCACTTTGGCGCGTCGGCCCTTTAAGAGCCAGGGTGGCTCACTGGGCTTCTAAATCCACTTTGGCGCACACATTCTCTCTCAGGGGCATGCGTCATGTGATGAAGCTAGATTTGCATTTGTGCCGTGGGTTTAGCTTTAAGAGCTGATATTATGTGGCAAAAGCTCTGTTCTGGAGATGTCATGTGACGTTCGTAGGCGTTGGCATAGTAACTGGGTCTGCCTG
This sequence comes from Dendrobates tinctorius, assembly GCF_039654945.1. Lineage (NCBI taxonomy): Eukaryota > Metazoa > Chordata > Amphibia > Anura > Dendrobatidae > Dendrobates > Dendrobates tinctorius. The sequence continues at coordinate 17,537,256 of NW_027361689.1, read as the reverse complement.
CGCATATCAATGAGCTCAACTGCCATTTCAATCGCCTCAGGGCACGTTTTAAGCTTCCCATTGAAAAGCATTGACACAGTGCATTCCAATGACGGGAAAAAAAATTTTCAAACGCAAATTGCGCAAAAACTACAAATCCGATCGACACGAAAAATACTTAGCACACCTCTCATGGACGCTGGCTTCGAAACGACACCTCAACGGAGTCTGTGCGTGTAGCGGTTCGGGCCGCATTAATTGCGGAAATCAACTTAATAATAATAAGAAGAAGAAGAAGAAGAAGTTAGCAGCGTTCGGATTACAATATAGTGGTTTTTTCAAACCACTATAACTAGATGTGTATTTCCTGAAGGAAGTACAGATAGTGGTTTGAAATGGTGCCCGGGCTGCCCCTTTAAGAGAAACTTGGCTGCTTCCCCTGCAAGACTTTCAACTCAGGATCCGTTTTAACTGTGGGTGCCTCTCAGGGGCCACTTTGGCCTCAGGGTCCGATTTTGTGGGTGGGACCCCTCAGGGCCCGATTTTGTGGGTGGGGCCCCTCTGGGTCCGATTTTGTGGCCGGGGCACCTCAGGGTCCGATTTTGTGGGCGGGGCCTCTCAGGGTCCCATTTGGTGGGCGGGGCCACTCAGGGTCCGATTTGGTGAGTGGGGCCCCTCAGAGTTCAATTTGGTCAGCGGGGCCCCTCAGGGTCCGATTTTGTGGGTGGGGCCCCTCAGGGTCCGATTTTGTGGTTGGGGCCTTTCAGAATCTGATTTAGTGGGCGGGGCCCCTCCGGGTCTGAATTGGTGGGCGGGGCCCCTCAGGGTCCGATTTGGTGGGCGGGGCCCCTCAGGGTCCGATTTGGTGGGTTGGGCCCCTAAGGGTCCGATTTTGTGGGTTGGGCCACTCAGGGTCCGATTTTGTGTCTGGGGCCCCTCAGGGTCCGATTTTGTGGCTGGTGCCTCTCAGGGTCCGATTTTGTGGTTGGGGCCCCTCAGGGTCCGATTTTGTGGTTGGGGCCCCTCAGGATCCGATTTTGTGGCCGGGGTCCCTCAGGGTCCGATTTTGTGGCCGGGGCCCCCCAGTGTCCAATTTTGTGGGTGGGGCCCCTCAGGGTCCAATTTTTTGGCCGGGGCCCCTCAGGGTCCGATTTTGTGGTTGGGGCCCCTCAGGGTCCGATTTTGTGGTTGGGGCCCCTCAGGGTCCGATTTTGTGAGTGGGGACCCTCAGGGTCCGATGTTGTGGCCGGGGCCCCTCAGGGTCTGATTTTGTGGCCGGATCCCCGAAGGGTCCGATTTTGTGGGTGGGTCCCCTCAGGGTCTGATTTTGTGGCCGGGGTCCCTCAGGGTCCGATTTTGTGGCCGGGGCCCCTCAGGGTCCAATTTTTTGGCCGGGGCCCCTCAGGGTCCAATTTTGTGGGTGGGGCCCCTCAGGGTCCAATTTTGTCTGTGGGGCCCCTCAGGGTCCGATATTGTGGTTGGGGCTCCTCAGGGATCGATTTTGTGGTTGGGGCCCCTCAGGATCCAATTTTGTGACCGGGGCCCTCAGGGTCTGATTTTGTGGGTGGGGCCCCTCAGGGTCCGATATTGTGGGTGGGGCCCCTCAGGATCCGATTTTGTGGGTGGGGCCCCTCAGGATCCAATATTGTGGGTGGGGCCCCTCAGGGTCCGATTTTGTGGCCGGGGCCCCTCAGGGTCCGATTTTGTGGCCGGGGCCCGTGAGGGTCCGATTTTGTGGCCGGGGCCCCTCAGGGTCCGATTTTGTGGCCGGGGCCCCTCAGGGTCCGATTTTGTGGTTGGGGCCCTTCAGGGTCCAATTTTGTGGTTGGGGCCCCTCAGGGTCCGATTTTCTGGTTGGGGCCCCTCAGGGTCCGATTTTGTGAGTGGGGCCCCTCAGGGTCCGATGTTGTGGCCGGGGCCCCTCAGGGTCTGATTTTGTGGCCGGATCCCCTCAGGGTCCAATTTTGTGGGTGGGGCCCCTCAGGGTCCGATTTTGTGGCCGGGGTCCGTCAGGGTCCGATTTTGTGGCCGGGGCCCCTCAGGGTCCAATTTTGTGGGTGGGGCCCCTCAGGGTCCAATTTTTTGGCCGGGGCCCCTCAGGGTCCAATTTTGTGGGTGGGGCCCCTCAGGGTCCAATTTTGTGGGTGGGGCCCCTCAGGGTCCAATTTTGTCGGTGGGGCCCCTCAGGGTCCGATTTTGTGGTTGGGGCCCCTCAGGGATCGATTTTGTGGTTGGGGCCCCTCAGGATCCAATTTTGTGACCGGGGCCCTCAGGGTCTGATTTTGTGGGTGGGGCCCCTCAGGGTCCGATATTGTGGGTGGGGCCCCTCAGGATCCGATTTTGTGGGTGGGGCCCCTCAGGATCCGATTTTGTGGTTGGGGCACCTCAGGGTTCAATTTTGTAGGCGGGGCCCCTCAGGGTCCGATTTTGTGGCCGGGGCCCCTCAGGGTCCGATTTTGTGGCCGGGGCCCGTGAGGGTCCGATTTTGTGGCCGGGGCCCCTCAGGGTCCGATTTTGTGGCCGGGACCCCTCAGGGTCCGATTTTGTGGTTGGGGCCCCTCAGGGTCCGATTTTGTGGTTGGGGCCCCTCAGGGTCCGATTTTGTGAGTGGGGCCCCCCAGGGTCCGATGTTGTGGCCGGGGCCCCTCAGGGTCTGATTTTGTGGTCGGATCCCCTCAGGGTCCGATTTTGTGGGAGGGGCCCCTCAGGGTCCGATTTTGTGGCCGGGGTCCCTCAGGGTCCGATTTTGTGGCCGGGGCCCCTCAGGGTCCAATTTTGTGGGTGGGGCCCCTCAGGGTCCAATTTTTTGGCCGGGGCCCCTCAGGGTCCAATTTTGTGGGTGGGGCCCCTCAAGGTCCAGTTTTGTGGGTGGGGCCCCTCAGGGTCCGATTTTGTGGTTGGGGCCCCTCAGGGATCAATTTTGTGGTTGGGGCCCCTCAGGATCCAATTTTGTGACCGGGGCCCTCAGGGTCTGATTTTGTGGGTGGGGCCCCTCAGGGTCCGATATTGTGGGTGGGGCCCCTCAGGATCCGATTTTGTGGGTGGGGCCCCTCAGGATCTGATTTTGTGGTTGGGTCCCCTCAGGGTTCAATTTTGTAGGCGGGGCCCCTCAGGGTCCGATTTTGTGGCCGTGGCCCCTCAGGGTCCGATTTTGTGGTTGGGGCCCCTCAGGGTCCGATTTTGTGGTTGGGGCCCCTCAGGGTCCGATTTTGTGAGTGGGGCCTCTCAGGGTCCGATGTTGTGGCCGGGGCCCCTCAGGGTCTGATTTTGTGGCCCGATCCCCTCAGGGTCCGATTTTGTGGGTGGGGTCCCTCAGGGTCTGATTTTGTGGCCGGGGTCCCTCAGGGTCTGATTTTGTGGCCGGGGCCCCTCAGGGTCCAATTTTGTTTGTGGGGCCCCTCAGGGTCCAATTTTTTGGCCGGGGCCCCTCAGGGTCCAATTTTGTGGGTGGGGCCCCTCAGGGTCCAATTTTGTGGGTGGGGCCCCTCAGGGTCCAATTTTGTGGGTGGGGCCCCTTAGGGTCCGATTTTGTGGTTGGGGCCCCTCATGGATCGATTTTGTGGTTGAGGCCCCTCAGGATCCAATTTTGTGACCGGGCCCTCAGGGTCTGATTTTGTGGGTGAGCCCCCTCAGGGTCCGATATTGTGGGTGGGGCCCCTCAGGATCCGATTTTGTGGGTGGGGCCCCTCAGGATCTGATTTTGTGGTTGGGGCCCCTCAGGGTTCAATTTTATAGGCGGGGCCCCTCAGGGTCCGATTTTGTGGACGGGGCCCCTCAGGGTCCGATTTTGTGGGTGGGGCCCCTCAGGGTCCAATTTGGTGGGTGGGGCCACTCTGGGTCTGATTTGGTGGGCGGGGCCACTCTGGGTCCGATTTGGTGGGAGGGGCCACTCTGGGTCCGATTTGGATGCCAGGGTGGCTCAGCCTCCTTTTTGTAGGCCAGGGTCTATCAGCCTCCGATTTGGAGCCTTGGGTCACTCAGCTTTCGATTTGGCGCGCCGGCCCTTTAAGACTCATTTTGGTGCGCCGGCTCTTTAAGAATCACTTTGGCGCGTCGGCCCTTTAAGAGCCAGGGTGGCTCACTGGGCTTCTAAATCCACTTTGGCACACATTCTCTCTCAGGGGCAAGTGTCATGTGATGAAGCTAGATTTGCATTTGTGGTGTGGGTTTTGCTTTAAGAGCTGATATTATGTGTCAAGAAGCTCTGTCTTGGAGAGGTCATGTGAAGTTCGTAGGCGTTGGCATAGTAACTGGGTCTGCCTGCGCATATCAATGAGCTCAACTGCCATTTCAATCGCCTCAGGGCATGTTTTGCCACTCATTTGAGTGCGCTGGCCCTTTAACAATCACTTTGGCGCGTTGGCCCTTTAAGAGCTAGTTTGGCTCACTGGGCTTCTTTTAAATCCACTTTGGCGCACACATTCTCTCTCAGGGGCATGTGTCATGTGATGAAGCTAGATTTGCATTTGTGCTGTGGGTTTCGCTTTAAGAGCTGATATTATGTGGCAGAGGCTCTGTGCTGGGGTTCAAGTGAAGTTCGTAGGCGTTGGCATAGTAACTGGGTCTGCCTGCGCATATCAATGAGCTCAACCGTCATTTCAATCGCCTCAGGGCACGTTTTGCCATTTCCTATTGAAAAGCATTGGAGACAGTGCATTCCAATGACGGGAAAAAAAATTTTCAAACGCAAATTGCGCAATAACTACAAATCCGATCGACGCGAAAAATACTTAGCACACCTCTCATGGACGCTGGCTTCGAAACGACACCTCAACGGAGTCTGTGCGTGTAGCGGTTCGGGCCGCATTAATTGCGGAAATCAACTTAATAAGAAGAAGAAGAAGAAGAAGAAGAAGAAGTTAGCAGCGTTCGGATTACAATATAGTGGTTTTTTCAAACCACTATAACTAGATGTGTATTTCCTGAAGGAAGTACAGATAGTGGTTTGAAATGGTGCCCGGTCTGCCCCTTTAAGAGAGACTTGCCTGCTGCCCCTGCAAGACTTTCAACTCAGGATCCGTTTTAAATGTGGGTGCCTCTCAGGGGCCACTTTGGCCTCAGGGTCTGATTTGGTGGGTGGGGCCCCTGAGGATCCGATTCGGTGGCCTGGGCTCCTCAGGATTTGAATTAGTTGCCGGGATTCCTCAGGGTCCAATTTTGTGGGTGTGGCCCCTCAGGGTCGGATTTTGTGGGTGATTGCCCCTCAGGGTCCGATTTTGTGGGTGGGTCCCCTCAGGGTCCGATTTTATGGGTGGGGACCCTCAGGGTCCGATTTTGTGGGTGGGGCCCCTCATGGTCTGATTTTGTGGGTGGGGCCCCTCAGGGTATGATTTTGTGTCCGGGGCCTCTCAGGGTCCGATTTTATGGCCGGGGCCCCTCAGGGTCTGATTTTATGGCCGGGGCCCCTCAGGGTCTGATTTTGCGGGTGGGGCCTCTCAGGGTCTGATTTGGTGGGTGGGGCCCCTGAGGATCCGATTCGGTGGCCTGGGCTCCTCAGGATTTGAATTAGTTGCCGGGATTCCTCAGGGTCCAATTTTGTGGGTGTGGCCCCTCAGGGTCGGATTTTGTGGGTGTTTGCCCCTCAGGGTCCGATTTTGTGGGTGGGTCCCCTCAGGGTCCGATTTTATGGGTGGGGACCCTCAGGGTCCGATTTTGTGGGTGGGGCCCCTCATGGTCTGATTTTGTGGGTGGGGCCCCTCAGGGTATGATTTTGTGTCCGGGGCCCCTCAGGGTCCGATTTTATGGCCGGGGCCCCTCAGGGTCTGATTTTATGGCCGGGGCCCCTCAGGGTCTGATTTTGCGGGTGGGGCCTCTCAGGGTCCGATTTTGTGGGTGGGGCCCCTCAGGGTCCGATTTTGTGGCTGGGGCCCCTTAGGGTCCGATTTTGTTGATTGGGCCCCTCAGGGTCCGATTTTGAGGGTGGGGCCCCTCAGGGCTTGAATTGTTGGCCGGGATCCCTCAGGCTCCTATTTTGTGGGTGTGGCCTCTCTGGGTCTGATTTGGTGGGTGGGGCCACTCTGGGTAAGATTTGGAGGCTGGGGTCGCTCAGCCTCCAATTTGGAGGCCGGGGTCGTTGAGCTTCCGATTTGGAGGCCGAGGTCAAAGAGCCTCCGATTTGGAGGCCGGGGTCGATGAGCTTCCGATTTGGAGGCCGGGGTGGCTCAGCCTCCGATTTGGAGGCCGGGGTGGCTCAGCCTCCGATTTGGAGGCCGGGTTGGCTCAGCCTCCGATTTGGAGGCCGGGTTGGCTCAGCCTCCGATTTGGAGGCCGGGGTGGCTCAGCCTCCGATTTGGAGGCCGGGGTGGCTCAGCCTCCGATTTGAAGGCCGGGGTGGCTCAGCCTCCGATTTGGAGGCCGGGGTGGCTCAGCCTCCGATTTAGAGGCCGGGGTGGCTCAGCCTCCGATTTGGAGGCCGAGGTCAAAGAGCCTCCGATTTGGAGGCCGGGGTCGATGAGCTTCCGATTTGGAAGCCGGGGTGGCTCAGCCTCCGATTTGGAGGCCGGGTTGGCTCAGCCTCCGATTTGGAGGCCGGGTTGGCTCAGCCTCCGATTTGGAGGCCGGGGTGGCTCAGCCTCCGATTTGGAGGCCGGGGTGGCTCAGCCTCCGATTTGGAGGCCGGGGTGGCTCAGCCTCCGATTTGAAGGCCGGGGTCGATCAGCCTCCGATTTGAAGGCCGGGGTCGATCAGCCTCCGATTTGGAGGCCGGGGTCGATCAGCCTCCGATTTGGATTCCGGGGTGGCTCAGCCTCCTATTTGGAGGCCGGGGTGGCTCAGCCTCCTATTTGGAGGCCGGGGTGGCTCAGCCTCCTATTTGGAGGCCGGGGTGGCTCAGCCTCCTATTTGGAGGCCGGGGTGGCTCAGCCTCCGAATTGGAGGCCGGGGTGGCTCAGCCTCCTATTTGGAGGCCTGGGTGGATCAGCCTCCGATTTGGAGGCTGGGGTGGATCAGCCTCCAATTTGGAGGCCGGGGTGGATCAGCCTCCGATTTGGAGGGCGGGGTGGATCAGCCTCCGATTTGGAGGCCGGGGTGGCTCAGCCTCCGATTTGGAGGCCGGGGTGGCTCAGCCTCCGATTTGGAGGCCGGGGTGGCTCAGCCTCCGATTTGGAGGCCGGGGTGGCTCAGCCTCCGATTTGGAGGCCGGGGTGGCTCAGCCTCCGATTTGGAAGCCGGGGTGGCTCAGCCTCCGAATTGGAGGCCAGGGTGGCTCAGCCTCCGATTTGGAGGCCGGGGTGGATCAGCCTCCGATTTGGAGGGCGGGGTGGATCAGCCTCCGATTTGGAGGGCGGGGTGGATCAGCCTCCGATTTGGAGGCCGGGGTGGCTCAGCCTCCGATTTGGAGGCCGGGGTGGCTCAGCCTCCGATTTGGAGGCCGGGGTGGCTCAGCCTCCGATTTGGAGGGCGGGGTGGATCAGCCTCCGATTTGGAGGCCGGGGTGGATCAGCCTCCGATTTGGAGGCCGGGGTGGCTCAGCCTCCGATTTGGAGGCCGGGGTGGCTCAGTCTCCGATTTGGTGTGTCGGCCCTTTAAGACTCATTTGAGTGCGCTGGCCCTTTAACAATCACTTTGGCGCGTTGGCCCTTTAAGAGCTAGTTTGGCTCACTGGGCTTCTTTTAAATCCACTTTGGCGCACACATTCTCTCTCAGGGGCATGTGTCATGTGATGAAGCTAGATTTGCATTTGTGCTGTGGGTTTCGCTTTAAGAGCTGATATTATGTGGCAGAGGCTCTGTGCTGGGGTTCAAGTGAAGTTCGTAGGCGTTGGCATAGTAACTGGGTCTGCCTGCGCATATCAATGAGCTCAACCGTCATTTCAATCGCATCAGGGCACGTTTTGCCATTTCCTATTGAAAAGCATTGGAGACAGTGCATTCCAATGACGGGAAAAAAAAATTTCAAACGCAAATTGCGCAATAACTACAAATCCGATCGACACGAAACATACTTAGCACACCTCTCATGGACGCTGGCTTCGAAACGACACCTCAACGGAGTCTGTGCGTGTAGCGGTTCGGGCCGCATTAATTGCGGAAATCAACTTAATAATAATAAGAAGAAGAATAAGTTAGCAGCGTTCGGATTACAATATAGTGGTTTTTTCAAACCACTATAACTAGATGTTTATTTCCTGAAGGAAGTACAGATAGTGGTTTGAAATGGTGCCCGGGCTGCCCCTTTAAGAGAGACTTGCCTGCTGCCCCTGCAAGACTTTCAACTCAGGATACGATTTAACTGTGGGTGCCTCTCAGGGGCCACTTTGGCCTCATGGTCTGATTTTGTGGGTGGGGCCCCTCAGGGTCCGATTTTGTGGTTGGGTCCCCTCAGGGTCCGATTTTGTGGTTGGGTCCCCTCAGGGTCCGATTTTGTGGCCAGGGCCCCTCTGGGTCCGATTTTGTGGCAGGGGCCCCTCTGGGTCCGATTTTGTGGGTGGGGCCCCTCTGGGTCCAATTTGGTGGGCGGGACCACTCTGGGTCCAATTTGGTGGGCGGGGCCTCTCAGGGTCCGATTTTGTGGTTGGGTCCCCTCAGGGTCCGATTTTGTGGTTGGGGCCCCTCAGGGTCCGATTTTGTGGCCGGGGTCTATCAGGGTCCAATTTTGTGACTGGGGCCCATCAGGGTCCGATTTTGTGGCCGCTGCCCCTCAGGGTCTAATTTTGTGGCAATGGCCCCTCTGGGTCTGATTTTGTGGGCGGAGCCCCTCTGGGTCCAATTTGGTGGGCGGGACCACTCTGGGTCCAATTTGGTGGGCGGGACCACTCTGGGTCCGATTTGGTGGGCGGGGCCTCTCAGGGTCCGATTTGGTGGGCGGGGCCCCACAGGGTCCGATTTGGTGGGCGGGGCCACTCTGGGTAAGATTTGGAGGCTGGGGTCGCTCAGCCTCCAATTTGGAGGCCGGGGTCGTTGAGCTTCCGATTTGGAGGCCGAGGTCAAAGAGCCTCTGATTTGGAGGCCGGGGTCGATGAACTTCCGATTTGGAGGCCGGGGTCGATGAGCCTCCGATTTGTAGGCCGGGGTGGCTCAGCCTCCGATTTGGAGGCCGGGGTGGCTCAGCCTCCGATTTGGAGGCCGGGGTGGCTCAGCCTCCGATTTGGAGGCCGGGGTGGATCAGCCCCCTATTTGGAGGCCGGGGTGGCTCAGCCTCCGATTTGGAGGCCGGGGTGGCTCAGCCTCCGATTTGGAGGCCGGGGTGGCTCAGCCTCCGATTTGGAGGCCGGGGTGGCTCAGCCTCCGATTTGGAGGCCGGGGTCGCTCAGCCTCCGATTTGGAGGCCGGGGTGGCTCAGCCTCCGATTTGGAGGCCGGGGTGGATCAGCCTCCGATTTGGAGGCCGGGGTGGCTCAGCCTCCGATTTGGAGGCCGGGGTGGATCAGCCTCCGATTTGGAGGCCGGGGTGGATCAGCCTCCGATTTGGAGGCCGGGGTGGCTCAGCCTCCGATTTGGAGGCCGGGGTGGCTCAGCCTCCGATTTGGAGGCCGGGGTGGCTTAGCCTCCGATTTGGAGGCCAGGGTGGCTCAGCCTCTGATTTGGAGGCCTGGGTCGATCAGCCTCCGATTTGGAGGCCGGGGTGGATCAGGCTCTGATTTGGAGGCCGGGGTGGATCAGCCTCCGATTTGGAGGCCGGGGTGGCTCAGTCTCCGATTTGGTGTGTCGGCCCTTTAAGACTCATTTGGGTGCGCTGGCCCTTTAACAATCACTTTGGCGCGTTGGCCCTTTAAGAGCTAGTTTGGCTGACTGGGCTTCTTTTAAATCCACTTTGGCGCACACATTCTCTCTCAGGGGCATGTGTCATGTGATGAAGCTAGATTTGCATTTGTGCTGTGGGTTTTGCTTTAAGAGCTGATATTATGTGGCAGAGGCTCTGTGCTGGGGTTCAAGTGAAGTTCGTAGGCGTTGGCATAGTAACTGGGTCTGCCTGCGCATATCAATGAGCTCAACTGTCATTTCAATCGCCTCAGGGCACGTTTTGCCATTTCCTATTGAAAAGCATTGGAGACAGTGCATTCCAATGACGGGAAAAAAAATTTTCAAACGCAAATTGCGCAAAAACTACAAATCCGATCGACACGAAAAATACTTAGCACACCTCTCATGGACGCTGGCTTCGAAACGACACCTCAACGGAGTCTGTGCGTGTAGCGGTTCGGGCCGCATTAATTGCGGAAATCAACTTAATAACTAGATATGTATTTCCTGAAGGAAGTACAGATAGTGGTTTGAAATGGTGCCCGGGCTGCCCCTTTAAGAGAGACTTGCGTGCTGCCCCTGCAAGACTTTCAAGTCAGGATCCGTTTTAACTGTGGGTGACTCTCAGGGGCCACTTTGGCCTCAGGGCTTGAATTGGTGGCCGGGATCCCTCAGGGTTTGATTTTGTGGGTGTGTCCCCTCAGGGTCAGATTTTGTGGGTGTGGCCCCTCAGCGTCCGATTTTGTGGGTGGGGCCCCTCAGTGTCCGATTTTGCGGGTGGGGCCCCTAAGGGTCTGATTTGGTGCCCCGAGCCTCTCAAGGTCCAATTTTGTGACCGGGGCCCCTCAGGGTCCGATATTGTGGCTGGGGCCCCTCAGGGTCCGATTTTGTGGTTGGGGCCCCACAGGGGGGCCTCTCAGGGTCTGATTTGGTGGGCGGGGCCACTCTGGGTCTGATTTGGTGGGCGGGGCCACTCTGGGTCTGATTTTGTGGGCGGAGCCCCTCAGCGTCCGATTTAGTGGGCGGGGCCACTCTGGGTCTGATTTGGAGGCCAGGGTGGCTCAGTCTCCGTTTTGTAGGCCAGGGTCGATCAGCCTCCGATTTGTAGGCCAGGGTCAATCAGCCTCCGATTTGGAGCCTGGGGTCACTCAGCTTTCGATTTGACGCGCCGGCCATTTAAGACTCATTTTGGTGCGCCGGCCCTTTAAGAATCACTTAGGCGCGTCGGCCGTTTAAGAGCCAGTTTGGCGCACTGGGCTTCTAAATCCACTTTGGCGCATATTCTCTCTCAGGCGCATGCGTCATGTGATGAAGCTAGATTTGCATTTGTGCTCTGGGTTTCGCTTTAAGAGCTGATATTATCTGCCAGAAACTCTGTCCTGGAGGGGTCATGAAAAGTTTGTAGGCTTTGGCATAGTAACTGGGTGTGCCTGCGCATATCAATGAGCTTAACTGCTATTTGAATCGCCTCACGACTGCCCCATGTTTTCCCTATGGCAAAATTTTCCAATTGAAATGCATTGAGACAGGAAAATGTTTTTTCAAACTCAAATTGTGGAAAAACTATAAATCTGATCGACATGAAAAACACTTAGCACACCTCTCGTGAATGCTGGCTTCAAAACGAAACCTCAACGGAGTCTGTTCGTGTAGCGGTTCAGGCTGCATTAATTGCGGAAATCAACTGAATAGTAATAGTAATACTAGATGTGTATTTCCTGAAGGAAGTACAGATAGTGGTTTGAAATGGTGCCCGGGCTGCCCCTTTAAGAGAGACTTGCCTGCTGCCCCTGCAAGACTTTCAACTCAGGATCCGTTTTAACTGTGGGTGCCTCTCAGGGGCCACTTTGGCCTCAGGGTCCGATTTTGTGGGTGGGACGCCTCAGGGCCCGATTTTGTGGGTGGGGCCCCTCTGGGTCCGATTTTGTGGCCGGGGAACCTCAGGGTCCAATTTTGTGGGTGGGGCCCATAGGGTCCGATTTGGTGGACGGGGCCACTCAGGGTCCGACTTGGTGGGCGGGGCCACTCAGGGTACGATTTGGTGAGTGGGGCCCCTCAGAGTTCAATTTGGTCAGCGGGGCCCCTCAGGGTCCGATTTTGTGGTTGGGGCCTTTCAGAATCTGATTTAGTGGGCAGGGCCCCTCCGGGTCTGAATTGGTGGGCGGTGCCCCTCAGTGTCCGATTTGGTGGGCGGGGCCCCTCAGGGTCCGATTTGGTGGGTTGGGCCCCTCAGGGTTCGATTTTGTGGGTTGGTCCCCTCAGGGTCCGATTTTGTGTCCGGGGCCCCTCAGGGTCCGATTTTGTGGCCGGTGCCTCTCAGGGTCCGATAATGTGGTTGGGGCCCCTCAGGGTCCGATTTTGTGTCCGGAGCCTCTCAGGGTCCGATTTTGTGGTTGGGGCCCCTCAGGATCCGATTTTGTGGCCGGGGTCCCTCAGGGTCCGATTTTGTGGCCGGGGCCCCTCAGGGTCCGATTTTGTGGGTGGGGCCCCTCAGGGTCCAATTTTTTGGCCGGGGCGCCTCAGGGTCCAATTTTGTGGGTGGGGCCCCTCAGGGTCCAATTTTGTGGGTGGGGCCCCGCAGGGTCCAATTTTGTGGGTGGGGCCCCTCAGGGTCCGATTTTGTGGTTGGGGCCCCTCAGGGATCGATTTTGTGGTTGGGGCCCCTCAGGATCCAATTTTGTGACCGGGCCCCTCAGGGTCTGATTTTGTGGGTGGGGCCCCTCAGGGTCCGATATTGTGGGTGGGGCCCCTCAGGATCCGATTTTGTGGGTGGGCCCCCTCAGGATTTGATTTTGTGGTTGGGGCCCCTCAGGGTTGAATTTTGTAGGCGGGGCCCCTCAGGGTCTGATTTTGTGGCCGGGGCCCCTCATGGTCCGATTTTGTGGGTGGGGCCCCTTAGGGTCCGATTTGGTGGACGGGGCCACTCAGGGTCCGATTTGGTGGGCGGGGCCACTCAGGGTCCGATTTGGTGAGTGGGGCCCCTCAGAGTTCAATTTGGTCAGCGGGGCCCCTCAGGGTCTGATTTTGTGGGTGGGGCCCCTCAGCGTCCGATTTTGTGGTTGGGGCCTTTCAGAATCTGATTTAGTGGGTGGGGCCCCTCCGGGTCTGAATTGGTGGGCGGGGCCCCTCAGTGTCCGATTTGGTGGGCGGGGCCCCTCAGGGTCCGATTTGGTGGGTTGGGACCCTCAGGGTCCGATTTTGTGGGTTGGGCCCCTCAGGGTCCGATTTTGTGTCCGGGGCCCCTCAGGGTCCGATTTTGTGGCCGGTGCCTCTCAGGGTCCGATTTTGTTGTTGGGCCCCCTCAGGGTCCGATTTTGTGTCCGGAGCCTCTCAGGGTCTGATTTTGTGGTTGGGGCCCCTCAAGATCCGATTTTGTGGCCGGGGTCCGTCAGGGTCCGATTTTGTGGCCGAGGCCCCTCAGGGTCCAATTTTGTGGGTGGGGCCCCTCAGGGTCCAATTTTTTGGCCGGGGCCCATCAGGGTCCAATTTTGTGGGTGGGGCACCTCAGGGTCCAATTTTGTGGGTGGGGCCCCTCAGGGTCCAATTTTGTGGGTGGGGCCCCTCAGGGTCCAATTTTGTGGTTGGGGCCCCTCAGGGATCGATTTTGTGGTTGGGGCCCCTCAGGATCCAATTTTGTGACCGGGGCCCTCAGGGTCTGATTTTGTGGGTGGGGCCCCTCAGGGTCCGATATTGTGGGTGGGGCCCCTCAGGATCCGATTTTGTGGGTGGGCCCCCTCAGGATCTGATTTTGTGGTTGGGGCCCCTCAGGGTTCAATTTTGTAGGCGGGGCCCCGCAGGGTCTGATTTTGTGGTTGGGGCCCCTCAAGATCCGATTTTGTGGCCGGGGTCCCTCAGGGTCCGATTTTTTGGCCGGGTCCCCTCAGGGTCCAATTTTGTGGGTGGGGCCCCTCAGGGTCCAATTTTTTGGCCGGGGCCCCTCAGTGTCCAATTTTGTGGGTGGGGCCCCTCAGGGTCCAATTTTGTGGGTGGGGCCCCTCAGGGTCCAATTTTGTGGGTGGGGCCCCTCAGGGTCCAATTTTGTGGTTGGGGCCCCTCAGGGATCGATTTTGTGGTTGGGGCCCCTCAGGATCCAATTTTGTGACCGGGGCCCTCAGGGTCTGATTTTGTTGGTGGGGCCCCTCAGGGTCCGATATTGTGGGTGGGGCCCCTCAGGATCCGATTTTGTGGGTGGGCCCCCTCAGGATCTGATTTTGTGGTTGGGGCCCCTCAGGGTTCAATTTTGTAGGCGGGGCCCCGCAGGGTCTGATTTTGTGGCCGGGGCCCCTCAGGGTCCGATTTTGTGGGTGGGGCCCCTTAGGGTCCGATTTGGTGGACGGGGCCACTCAGGGTCCGATTTGGTGGGCGGGGCCACTCAGGGTCCGATTTGGTGAGTGGGGCCCCTCAAAGTTCAATTTGGTCAGCGGGGCCCCTCAGGGTCCGATTTTGTGGGTGGGGCCCCTCAGGGTCCGATTTTGTGGTTGGGGCCTTTCAGAATCTGATTTAGTGGGCGGGGCCCCTCTGGGACTGAATTGGTGGGCGGGGCCCCTCAGTGTCCGATTTGGTGGGCGGGGCCCCTCAGGGTCCGATTTGGTGGGTTGGGCCCCTCAGGGTCCGATTTTGTGGGTTGGGCCCCTCAGGGTCCGATTTTGTGTCCGGGGCCCCTCAGGGTCCGATTTTGTGGCCGGTGCCTCTCAGGATCCGATTTTGTGGTTGGGCCCCCTCAGGGTCCGATTTTGTGGCCGGGGCCCCTCAGGGTCCAATTTTGTGGGTGGGGCCCCTCAGGGTCCAATTTTTTGGCCGGGGCCCCTCAGGGTCCAATTTTGTGGGTGGGGCCCCTCAGGGTCCAATTTTGTGGTTGGGGCCCCTCAGGGATCGATTTTGTGGTTGGGGCCCCTCAGGATCCAATTTTGTGACCGGGGCCCTCAGGGTCTGATTTTGTGGGTGGGGCCCCTCAGGGTCCGATATTGTGGGTGGGGCCCCTCAGGATCCCATTTTGTGGGTGGGGCCCTTCAGGATCTGATTTTGTGGTTGGGGCCCCTCAGGGTTCAATTTTGTAGGCTGGGCCCCTCAGGGTCCGATTTTGTGGCAGGGGCCCCTCAGGGTCCGATTTTGTGGCCGGGGCCCGTGAGGGTCCGATTTTGTGGCCGGGGCCCCTCAGGGTCCGATTTTGTGGTTGGGGCCCCTCAGTGTCCGATTTTGTGATTGGGGCCCCTCAGGGTCTGATTTTGTGAGTGGGGCCCCTCAGGGTCCGATGTTGTGGCCGGGGCCCCTCAGGGTCTGATTTTGTGGCCGGATCCCCTCAGGGTCCGATTTTGTGGGTGGGTCCCCTCAGGGTCTGATTTTGTGGCCGGGGTCCCTCAGGGTCCGATTTTGTGGCCGGGGCCCCTCAGGGTCCAATTTTGTGGGTGGGGCCCCTCAGGGTTCAATTTTTTGGCCGGGGCCCCTCAGGTTCCAATTTTGTGGGTGGGGCCCCTCAGGGTCCAATTTTGTGGGTGGGGCCCCTCAAGGTCCAATTTTGTCGGTGGGGCCCCTCAGGGTACGATTTTGTGATTGGGGCTCCTCAGGGATCGATTTTGTGGTTGGGACCCCTCAGGATCCAATTTTGTGACCGGGGCCCTCAGGGTCTGATTTTGTGGGTGGGGCCCCTCAGGGTCCGATATTGTGGGTGGGGCCCCTCAGGATCCGATTTTGTGGGTGGGGCCCCTCAGGATCCGATATTGTGGGTGGGGCCCCTCAGGGTCCGATTTTGTGGCCGGGGCCCCTCAGGGTCCGATTTTGTGGCCGGGGCCCGTGAGGGTCCGATTTTGTGGCCGGGGCCCCTCAGGGTCCGATTTTGTGGCCGGGGCCCCTCAGGGTCCGATTTTGTGGTTGGGGCCCCTCAGTGTCCGATTTGGTGGGCGGGGCCCCTCAGGGTCCGATTTGGTGGGTTGGGCCCCTCAGGGTTCGATTTTGTGGGTTGGGCCCCTCAGGGTCCGATTTTGTGTCCGGGGCCCCTCAGGGTCCGATTTTGTGGCCGGTGCCTCTCAGGGTCCGATAATGTGGTTGGGGCCCCTCAGGGTCCGATTTTGTGTCCGGAGCCTCTCAGGGTCCGATTTTGTGGTTGGGGCCCCTCAGGATCCGATTTTGTGGCCGGGGTCCCTCAGGGTCCGATTTTGTGGCCGGGGCCCCTCAGGGTCCGATTTTGTGGGTGTGGCCCCTCAGGGTCCAATTTTTTGGCCGGGGCGCCTCAGGGTCCAATTTTGTGGGTGGGGCCCCTCAGGGTCCAATTTTGTGGGTGGGGCCCCGCAGGGTCCATTTTTGTGGGTGGGGCCCCTCAGGGTCCGATTTTGTGGTTGGGGCCCCTCAGGGATCGATTTTGTGGTTGGGGCCCCTCAGGATCCAATTTTGTGACCGGGCCCCTCAGGGTCTGATTTTGTGGGTGGGGCCCCTCAGGGTCCGATATTGTGGGTGGGGCCCCTCAGGATCCGATTTTGTGGGTGGGCCCCCTCAGGATCTGATTTTGTGGTTGGGGCCCCTCAGGGTTCAATTTTGTAGGCGGGGCCCCTCAGGGTCTGATTTTGTGGCCGGGGCCCCTCATGGTCCGATTTTGTGGGTGGGGCCCCTTAGGGTCCGATTTGGTGGACGGGGCCACTCAGGGTCCGATTTGGTGGGCGGGGCCACTCAGGGTCCGATTTGGTGAGTGGGGCCCCTCAGAGTTCAATTTGGTCAGCGGGGCCCCTCAGGGTCCGATTTTGTGGGTGGGGCCCCTCAGGGTCCGATTTTGTGGTTGGGGCCTTTCAGAATCTGATTTAGTGGGTGGGGCCCCTCCGGGTCTGAATTGGTGGGCGGGGCCCCTCAATGTCCGATTTGGTGGGCGGGGCCCCTCAGGGTCCGATTTGGTGGGCTGGGACCCTCAGGGTCCGATTTTGTGGGTTGGGCCCCTCAGGGTCCGATTTTGTGTCCGGGGCCCCTCAGGGTCCGATTTTGTGGCCGGTGCCTCTCAGGGTCCGATTTTGTTGTTGGGCCCCCTCAGGGTCCGATTTTGTGTCCGGAGCCTCTCAGGGTCTGATTTTGTGGTTGGGGCCCCTCAAGATCCGATTTTGTGGCCGGGGTCCGTCAGGGTCCGATTTTGTGGCCGAGGCCCCTCAGGGTCCAATTTTGTGGGTGGGGCCCCTCAGGGTCCAATTTTTTAGCCGGGGCCCATCAGGGTCCAATTTTGTGGGTGGGGCACCTCAGGGTCCAATTTTGTGGGTGGGGCCCCTCAGGGTCCAATTTTGTGGGTGGGGCCCCTCAGGGTCCAATTTTGTGGTTGGGGCCCCTCAGGGATCGATTTTGTGGTTGGGGCCCCTCAGGATCCAATTTTGTGACCGGGGCCCTCAGGGTCTGATTTTGTGGGTGGGGCCCCTCAGGGTCCGATATTGTGGGTGGGGCCCCTCAGGATCCGATTTTGTGGGTGGGCCCCCTCAGGATCTGATTTTGTGGTTGGGGCCCCTCAGGGTTCAATTTTGTAGGCGGGGCCCCGCAGGGTCTGATTTTGTGGTTGGGGCCCCTCAAGATCCGATTTTGTGGCCGGGGTCCCTCAGGGTCCGATTTTGTGGCCGGGGCCCCTCAGGGTCCAATTTTGTGGGTGGGGCCCCTCAGGGTCCAATTTTGTTGGTGGGGCCCCGCAGGGTCCAATTTTGTGGGTGGGGCCCCTCAGGGTCCGATTTTGTGGTTGGGGCCCCTCAGGGATCGATTTTGTGGTTGGGGCCCCTCAGGATCCAATTTTGTGACCGGGCCCCTCAGGGTCTGATTTTGTGGGTGGGGCCCCTCAGGGTCCGATATTGTGGGTGGGGCCCCTCAGGATCCGATTTTGTGGGTGGGGCCCCTCAGGATTTGATTTTGTGGTTGGGGCCCCTCAGGGTTCAATTTTGTAGGCGGGGCCCCTCAGGGTCCGATTTTGTGGGTGGGGCCCCTCAGGGTCCGATTTTGTGGTTGGGGCCTTTCAGAATCTGATTTAGTGGGTGGGGCCCCTCCGGGTCTGAATTGGTGGGCGGGGCCCCTCAATGTCCGATTTGGTGGGCGGGGCCCCTCAGGGTCCGATTTGGTGGGCTGGGACCCTCAGGGTCCGATTTTGTGGGTTGGGCCCCTCAGGGTCCGATTTTGTGTCCGGGGCCCCTCAGGGTCCGATTTTGTGGCCGGTGCCTCTCAGGGTCCGATTTTGTTGTTGGGCCCCCTCAGGGTCCGATTTTGTGTCCGGAGCCTCTCAGGGTCTGATTTTGTGGTTGGGGCCCCTCAAGATCCGATTTTGTGGCCGGGGTCCGTCAGGGTCCGATTTTGTGGCCGAGGCCCCTCAGGGTCCAATTTTGTGGGTGGGGCCCCTCAGGGTCCAATTTTTTAGCCGGGGCCCATCAGGGTCCAATTTTGTGGGTGGGGCACCTCAGGGTCCAATTTTGTGGGTGGGGCCCCTCAGGGTCCAATTTTGTGGGTGGGGCCCCTCAGGGTCCAATTTTGTGGTTGGGGCCCCTCAGGGATCGATTTTGTGGTTGGGGCCCCTCAGGATCCAATTTTGTGACCGGGGCCCTCAGGGTCTGATTTTGTGGGTGGGGCCCCTCAGGGTCCGATATTGTGGGTGGGGCCCCTCAGGATCCAATTTTGTGGGTGGGCCCCCTCAGGATCTGATTTTGTGGTTGGGGCCCCTCAGGGTTCAATTTTGTAGGCGGGGCCCCGCAGGGTCTGATTTTGTGGTTGGGGCCCCTCAAGATCCGATTTTGTGGCCGGGGTCCCTCAGGGTCCGATTTTGTGGCCGGGGCCCCTCAGGGTCCAATTTTGTGGGTGGGGCCCCTCAGGGTCCAATTTTTTGGCCGGGGCCCCTCAGTGTCCAATTTTGTGGGTGGGGCCCCTCAGGGTCCAATTTTGTGGGTGGGGCCCCTCAGGGTCCAATTTTGTGGGTGGGGCCCCTCAGGGTCCAATTTTGTGGTTGGGGCCCCTCAGGGATCGATTTTGTGGTTGGGGCCCCTCAGGATCCAATTTTGTGACCGGGGCCCTCAGGGTCTGATTTTGTTGGTGGGGCCCCTCAGGGTCCGATATTGTGGGTGGGGCCCCTCAGGATCCGATTTTGTGGGTGGGCCCCCTCAGGATCTGATTTTGTGGTTGGGGCCCCTCAGGGTTCAATTTTGTAGGCGGGGCCCCGCAGGGTCTGATTTTGTGGCCGGGGCCCCTCAGGGTCCGATTTTGTGGGTGGGGCCCCTTAGGGTCCGATTTGGTGGACGGGGCCACTCAGGGTCCGATTTGGTGGGCGGGGCCACTCAGGGTCCGATTTGGTGAGTGGGGCCCCTCAGAGTTCAATTTGGTCAGCGGGGCCCCTCAGGGTCCGATTTTGTGGGTGGGGCCCCTCAGGGTCCGATTTTGTGGTTGGGGCCTTTCAGAATCTGATTTAGTGGGCGGGGCCCCTCTGGGACTGAATTGGTGGGCGGGGCCCCTCAGTGTCCGATTTGGTGGGCGGGGCCCCTCAGGGTCCGATTTGGTGGGTTGGGCCCCTCAGGGTCCGATTTTGTGGGTTGGGCCCCTCAGGGTCCGATTTTGTGTCCGGGGCCCCTCAGGGTCCGATTTTGTGGCCGGTGCCTCTCAGGATCCGATTTTGTGGTTGGGCCCCCTCAGGGTCCGATTTTGTGGCCGGGGCCCCTCAGGGTCCAATTTTGTGGGTGGGGCCCCTCAGGGTCCAATTTTTTGGCCGGGGCCCCTCAGGGTCCAATTTTGTGGGTGGGGCCCCTCAGGGTCCACTTTTGTGGGTGGGGCCCCTCAGGGTCCAATTTTGTGGTTGGGGCCCCTCAGGGATCGATTTTGTGGTTGGGGCCCCTCACGATCCAATTTTGTGACCGGGGCCCTCAGGGTCTGATTTTGTGGGTGGGGCACCTCAGGGTCCGATATTGTGGGTGGGGCCCCTCAGGATCCCATTTTGTGGGTGGGGCCCTTCAGGATCTGATTTTGTGGTTGGGGCCCCTCAGGGTTCAATTTTGTAGGCTGGGCCCCTCAGGGTCCGATTTTGTGGCAGGGGCCCCTCAGGGTCCGATTTTGTGGCCGGGGCCCGTGAGGGTCCGATTTTGTGGCCGAGGCCCCTCAGGGTCCGATTTTGTGGTTGGGGCCCCTCAGTGTCCGATTTTGTGATTGGGGCCCCTCAGGGTCTGATTTTGTGAGTGGGGCCCCTCAGGGTCCGATGTTGTGGCCGGGGCCCCTCAGGGTCTGATTTTGTGGCCGGATCCCCTCAGGGTCCGATTTTGTGGGTGGGTCCCCTCAGGGTCTGATTTTGTGGCCGGGGTCCCTCAGGGTCCGATTTTGTGGCCGGGGCCCCTCAGGGTCCAATTTTGTGGGTGGGGCCCCTCAGGGTTCAATTTTTTGGCCGGGGCCCCTCAGGGTCCAATTTTGTGGGTGGGGCCCCTCAGGGTCCAATTTTGTGGGTGGGGCCCCTCAAGGTCCAATTTTGTCGGTGGGGCCCCTGAGGGTACGATTTTGTGATTGGGGCTCCTCAGGGATCGATTTTGTGGTTGGGGCCCCTCAGGATCCAATTTTGTGACCGGGGCCCTCAGGGTCTGATTTTGTGGGTGGGGCCCCTCAGGGTCCGATATTGTGGGTGGGGCCCCTCAGGATCCGATTTTGTGGGTGGGGCCCCTCAGGATCCGATATTGTGGGTGGGGCCCCTCAGGGTCCGATTTTGTGGCCGGGGCCCCTCAGGGTCCGATTTTGTGGCCGGGGCCCGTGAGGGTCCGATTTTGTGGCCGGGGCCCCTCAGGGTCCGATTTTGTGGCCGGGGCCCCTCAGGGTCCGATTTTGTGGTTGGGGCCCCTCAGGGTCCAATTTTGTGGTTGGGGCCCCTCAGGGTCCGATTTTGTGAGTGGGGCCTATCAGGGTCTGATGTTGTGGCCGGGGCCCCTCAGGGTCTTATTTTGTGGCCGGATCCCCTCAGGGTCCGATTTTGTGGGTGGGGCCCCTCAGGGTCCGATTTTGTGGCCGGGGTCCCTCAGGGTCCGATTTTGTGGCCGGGGCCCCTCAGGGTCCAATTTTGTGGGTGGGGCCCCTCAGGGTCCAATTTTTTGGCCGGGGCCCCTCAGGGTCCAACTCTGTGGGTGGGGCCCCTCAGGGTCCAATTTTGTGGGTGGGGCCCCTCAGGGTCCAATTTTGTCGGTGGGGCCCGTCAGGGTCCGATTTTGTGGTTGGGGCCCCTCAGGGATCGATTTTGTGGTTGGGTCCCCTCAGGATCCAATTTTGTGACCGGGGCCCTCAGGGTCCGATTTTGTGGGTGGGGCCCCTCAGGGTCCGATATTGTGGGTGGGGCCCCTCAGGATCCGATTTTGTGGGTGGGGCCCCTCAGGATCCGATTTTGTGGTTGGGGCCCCTCAGGGTTCAATTTTGTAGGCGGGGCCCCTCAGGGTCCGATTTTGTGGCCGGGGCCCCTCAGGGTCCGATTTTGTGGCCGGAGCCCGTGAGGGTCCGATTTTGTGGCCGGGGCCCCTCAGGGTCCGATTTTGTGGCCGGGGCCCCTCAGTGTCCGATTTTGTGGTTGGGGCCCCTCAGGGTCCGATTTTGTGGTTGGGGCCCTCAGGGTCCGATTTTGTGAGTGGGGCCCCTCAGGGTCCGATGTTGTGGCCGGGGCCCCTCATGGTCTGATTTTGTGGCCGGATCCCCTCAGGGTCCGATTTTGTGGGAGGGGCCCCTCAGGGTCCGATTTTGTGGCCGGGGTCCCTCAGGGTCTCATTTTGTGGCCGGGGCCCCTCAGGGTCCAATTTTGTGGGTGGGGCCCCTCAGGGTCCAATTTTTTGGCCAGGGCCCCTCAGGGTCCAATTTTGTGGGTGGGGCCCCTCAGGGTCCGATTTTGTGGGTGGGGCCCCTCAGGGTCCGATTTTGTGGTTGGGGCCTTTCAGAATCTGATTTAGTGGGTGGGGCCCCTCCGGGTCTGAATTGGTGGGCGGGGCCCCTCAATGTCCGATTTGGTGGGCGGGGCCCCTCAGGGTCCGATTTGGTGGGCTGGGACCCTCAGGGTCCGATTTTGTGGGTTGGGCCCCTCAGGGTCCGATTTTGTGTCCGGGGCCCCTCAGGGTCCGATTTTGTGGCCGGTGCCTCTCAGGGTCCGATTTTGTTGTTGGGCCCCCTCAGGGTCCGATTTTGTGTCCGGAGCCTCTCAGGGTCTGATTTTGTGGTTGGGGCCCCTCAAGATCCGATTTTGTGGCCGGGGTCCGTCAGGGTCCGATTTTGTGGCCGAGGCCCCTCAGGGTCCAATTTTGTGGGTGGGGCCCCTCAGGGTCCAATTTTTTAGCCGGGGCCCATCAGGGTCCAATTTTGTGGGTGGGGCACCTCAGGGTCCAATTTTGTGGGTGGGGCCCCTCAGGGTCCAATTTTGTGGGTGGGGCCCCTCAGGGTCCAATTTTGTGGTTGGGGCCCCTCAGGGATCGATTTTGTGGTTGGGGCCCCTCAGGATCCAATTTTGTGACCGGGGCCCTCAGGGTCTGATTTTGTGGGTGGGGCCCCTCAGGGTCCGATATTGTGGGTGGGGCCCCTCAGGATCCAATTTTGTGGGTGGGCCCCCTCAGGATCTGATTTTGTGGTTGGGGCCCCTCAGGGTTCAATTTTGTAGGCGGGGCCCCGCAGGGTCTGATTTTGTGGTTGGGGCCCCTCAAGATCCGATTTTGTGGCCGGGGTCCCTCAGGGTCCGATTTTGTGGCCGGGGCCCCTCAGGGTCCAATTTTGTGGGTGGGGCCCCTCAGGGTCCAATTTTTTGGCCGGGGCCCCTCAGTGTCCAATTTTGTGGGTGGGGCCCCTCAGGGTCCAATTTTGTGGGTGGGGCCCCTCAGGGTCCAATTTTGTGGTTGGGGCCCCTCAGGGATCGATTTTGTGGTTGGGGCCCCTCAGGATCCAATTTTGTGACCGGGGCCCTCAGGGTCTGATTTTGTTGGTGGGGCCCCTCAGGGTCCGATATTGTGGGTGGGGCCCCTCAGGATCCGATTTTGTGGGTGGGCCCCCTCAGGATCTGATTTTGTGGTTGGGGCCCCTCAGGGTTCAATTTTGTAGGCGGGGCCCCGCAGGGTCTGATTTTGTGGCCGGGGCCCCTCAGGGTCCGATTTTGTGGGTGGGGCCCCTTAGGGTCCGATTTGGTGGACGGGGCCACTCAGGGTCCGATTTGGTGGGCGGGGCCACTCAGGGTCCGATTTGGTGAGTGGGGCCCCTCAGAGTTCAATTTGGTCAGCGGGGCCCCTCAGGGTCCGATTTTGTGGGTGGGGCCCCTCAGGGTCCGATTTTGTGGTTGGGGCCTTTCAGAATCTGATTTAGTGGGCGGGGCCCCTCTGGGACTGAATTGGTGGGCGGGGCCCCTCAGTGTCCGATTTGGTGGGCGGGGCCCCTCAGGGTCCGATTTGGTGGGTTGGGCCCCTCAGGGTCCGATTTTGTGGGTTGGGCCCCTCAGGGTCCGATTTTGTGTCCGGGGCCCCTCAGGGTCCGATTTTGTGGCCGGTGCCTCTCAGGATCCGATTTTGTGGTTGGGCCCCCTCAGGGTCCGATTTTGTGGCCGGGGCCCCTCAGGGTCCAATTTTGTGGGTGGGGCCCCTCAGGGTCCAATTTTTTGGCCGGGGCCCCTCAGGGTCCAATTTTGTGGGTGGGGCCCCTCAGGGTCCACTTTTGTGGGTGGGGCCCCTCAGGGTCCAATTTTGTGGTTGGGGCCCCTCAGGGATCGATTTTGTGGTTGGGGCCCCTCACGATCCAATTTTGTGACCGGGGCCCTCAGGGTCTGATTTTGTGGGTGGGGCACCTCAGGGTCCGATATTGTGGGTGGGGCCCCTCAGGATCCCATTTTGTGGGTGGGGCCCTTCAGGATCTGATTTTGTGGTTGGGGCCCCTCAGGGTTCAATTTTGTAGGCTGGGCCCCTCAGGGTCCGATTTTGTGGCAGGGGCCCCTCAGGGTCCGATTTTGTGGCCGGGGCCCGTGAGGGTCCGATTTTGTGGCCGAGGCCCCTCAGGGTCCGATTTTGTGGTTGGGGCCCCTCAGTGTCCGATTTTGTGATTGGGGCCCCTCAGGGTCTGATTTTGTGAGTGGGGCCCCTCAGGGTCCGATGTTGTGGCCGGGGCCCCTCAGGGTCTGATTTTGTGGCCGGATCCCCTCAGGGTCCGATTTTGTGGGTGGGTCCCCTCAGGGTCTGATTTTGTGGCCGGGGTCCCTCAGGGTCCGATTTTGTGGCCGGGGCCCCTCAGGGTCCAATTTTGTGGGTGGGGCCCCTCAGGGTTCAATTTTTTGGCCGGGGCCCCTCAGGGTCCAATTTTGTGGGTGGGGCCCCTCAGGGTCCAATTTTGTGGGTGGGGCCCCTCAAGGTCCAATTTTGTCGGTGGGGCCCCTGAGGGTACGATTTTGTGATTGGGGCTCCTCAGGGATCGATTTTGTGGTTGGGGCCCCTCAGGATCCAATTTTGTGACCGGGGCCCTCAGGGTCTGATTTTGTGGGTGGGGCCCCTCAGGGTCCGATATTGTGGGTGGGGCCCCTCAGGATCCGATTTTGTGGGTGGGGCCCCTCAGGATCCGATATTGTGGGTGGGGCCCCTCAGGGTCCGATTTTGTGGCCGGGGCCCCTCAGGGTCCGATTTTGTGGCCGGGGCCCGTGAGGGTCCGATTTTGTGGCCGGGGCCCCTCAGGGTCCGATTTTGTGGCCGGGGCCCCTCAGGGTCCGATTTTGTGGTTGGGGCCCCTCAGGGTCCAATTTTGTGGTTGGGGCCCCTCAGGGTCCGATTTTGTGAGTGGGGCCTATCAGGGTCTGATGTTGTGGCCGGGGCCCCTCAGGGTCTTATTTTGTGGCCGGATCCCCTCAGGGTCCGATTTTGTGGGTGGGGCCCCTCAGGGTCCGATTTTGTGGCCGGGGTCCCTCAGGGTCCGATTTTGTGGCCGGGGCCCCTCAGGGTCCAATTTTGTGGGTGGGGCCCCTCAGGGTCCAATTTTTTGGCCGGGGCCCCTCAGGGTCCAACTCTGTGGGTGGGGCCCCTCAGGGTCCAATTTTGTGGGTGGGGCCCCTCAGGGTCCAATTTTGTCGGTGGGGCCCGTCAGGGTCCGATTTTGTGGTTGGGGCCCCTCAGGGATCGATTTTGTGGTTGGGTCCCCTCAGGATCCAATTTTGTGACCGGGGCCCTCAGGGTCCGATTTTGTGGGTGGGGCCCCTCAGGGTCCGATATTGTGGGTGGGGCCCCTCAGGATCCGATTTTGTGGGTGGGGCCCCTCAGGATCCGATTTTGTGGTTGGGGCCCCTCAGGGTTCAATTTTGTAGGCGGGGCCCCTCAGGGTCCGATTTTGTGGCCGGGGCCCCTCAGGGTCCGATTTTGTGGCCGGAGCCCGTGAGGGTCCGATTTTGTGGCCGGGGCCCCTCAGGGTCCGATTTTGTGGCCGGGGCCCCTCAGTGTCCGATTTTGTGGTTGGGGCCCCTCAGGGTCCGATTTTGTGGTTGGGGCCCTCAGGGTCCGATTTTGTGAGTGGGGCCCCTCAGGGTCCGATGTTGTGGCCGGGGCCCCTCATGGTCTGATTTTGTGGCCGGATCCCCTCAGGGTCCGATTTTGTGGGAGGGGCCCCTCAGGGTCCGATTTTGTGGCCGGGGTCCCTCAGGGTCTCATTTTGTGGCCGGGGCCCCTCAGGGTCCAATTTTGTGGGTGGGGCCCCTCAGGGTCCAATTTTTTGGCCAGGGCCCCTCAGGGTCCAATTTTGTGGGTGGGGCCCCTCAGGGTCCAGTTTTGTGTGTCGGGCCCCTCAGGGTCCGATTTTGTGGTTGGGGCCCCTCAGGGATCGATTTTGTGGTTGGAGCCCCTCAGGATCCAATTTTGTGACCGGGGCCCTCAGGGTCTGATTTTGTGGGTGGGGACCCTCAGGGTCCGATATTGTGGGTGGGGCCCCTCAGGATCCGATTTTTTAGGTGGGGCCCCTCAGTATCTGATTTTGTGGTTGGGTCCCCTCAGGGTTCAATTTTGTAGGCGGGGCCCCTCAGGGTCCGATTTTGTGGCCGGGGCCCCTCAGGGTCCGATTTTGTGGTTGGGGCTCCTCAGGGTCCGATATTGTGGTTGGGGCCCCTCAGGGTCCGATTTTGTGAGTGGGGCCTCTCAGGGTCCGATGTTGTGGCCGGGTCCCCTCAGGGTCTGATTTTGTGGCCGGATCCCCTCAGGGTCCGATTTTGTGGGTGGGGTCCCTCAGGGTCCGATTTTGTGGCCGGGGTCCCTCAGGGTCTGATTTTGTGGCCGGGGCCCCTCAGGGTCCAATTTTGTGGGTGGGGCCCCTCAGGGTCCAATTTTTTGGCCGGGGCCCCTCAGGGTCCAATTTTGTGGGTGGGGCCCCTCAGGGTCCGATTTTGTGGTTGGGGCCCCTCATGGATCGATTTTGTGGTTGGGGCCCCTCAGGATCCAATTTTGTGACCGGGCCCTCAGGGTCTGATTTTGTGGGTGGGCCCCCTCAGGGTCCGATATTGTGGGTGGGGCCCCTCAGGATCCGATTTTGTGGGTGGGGCCCCTCAGGATCTGATTTTGTGGTTGGGGCCCCTCAGGGTTCAATTTTGTAGGCGGGGCCCCTCAGGGTCCAATTTTGTGGGTGGGGCCCCTCAGGGTCCGATTTTGTGGTTGGGGCCCCTCATGGATCGATTTTGTGGTTGGGGCCCCTCAGAATCCAATTTTGTGACCGGGCCCTCACGGTCTGATTTTGTGGGTGGGCCCCCTCAGGGTCCGATATTGTGGGTGGGGCCCCTCAGGATCCGATTTTGTGGGTGGGGCCCCTCAGGATCTGATTTTGTGGTTGGGGCCCCTCAGGGTTCAATTTTGTAGGCGGGGCCCCTCAGGGTCCGATTTTGTGGCCGGGGACCCTCAGGGTCCGATTTTGTGGGTGGGGCCTCTCAGGGTCCAATTTGGTGGGTGGGGCCACTCTGGGTCTGATTTGGTGGGAGGGGCCACTCTGGGTCCAATTTGGATGCCAGGGTGGCTCAGCCTCCTTTTTGTAGGCCAGGGTCTATCAGCCTCCGATTTGGAGCCTTGGGTCACTCAGCTTTCGATTTAGCGCGCCGGCCCTTTAAGACTCATTTTGGTGCGCCGGCTCTTTAAGAATCACTTTGGCGCGTCGGCCCTTTAAGAGCCAGGGTGGCTCACTGGGCTTCTAAATCCACTTTGGCACACATTCTCTCTCAGGGGCAAGTGTCATGTGATGAAGCTAGATTTGCATTTGTGGTGTGGGTTTTGCTTTAAGAGCTGATATTATGTGTCAGAAGCTCTGTCTTGGAGAGGTCATGTGACGTTCGTAGGCGTTGGCATAGTAACTGGGTCTGCCTGCGCATATCAATGAGCTCAACTGCCACTTTTCCAATGACGGGAAAAAAAATTTTCAAACGCAAATTGCGCAAAAACTACAAATCCGATCGACACGAAAAATACTTAGCACACCTCTCATGGACGCTGGCTTCGAAACGACACCTCAACGGAGTCTGTGCGTGTAGCGGTTCGGGCCGTATTAATTGCGGAAATCAACTTAATAATAAGAAGAAGAAGAATAAGTTAGCAGCGTTCGGATTACAATATAGTGGTTTTTTCAAACCACTATAACTAGATGTGTATTTCCTGAAGGAAGTACAGATAGTGGTTTGAAATGGTGCCCGGGCTGCCCCTTTAAGAGAGACTTGCCTGCTGCCCCTGCAAGACTTTCAACTCAGGATACGATTTAACTGTGGGTGCCTCTCATTGGGCCACTTTGGCCTCATGGTCTGATTTTGTGGGTGGGGCCCCTCAGGGCCTGATTTTGTGGGTGGGGCCCCTCAGGGTCCGATTTTTTTGGGAGGGGCCTCTCAGGGTCCGTTTTTGTGGCCGGGGCCACTCAGGGTCCGATTTGGTGGCCGGGGCCCCTCAGGGTCCGATTTGGTGGCCAGGGCCCCTCAAGGTCTGATTTGGTGGGTGGGGCCCCTCAAGGTCCGATTTTGTGGCTGGGGCCCCTCAGGGTCCGATTTTGTGGCCGGGGCCAATCAGGATCCGATTTTTGTGGCCGGAACCCCTCAGGGTCCAATTTTGCAGGTGGGGCCCCTCAGGGTCCGATTTTGTGGCCGGGGCCCGTCAGGGTCTGATTTTGTGGGTGGGACCTCTCAGGGTCCGATTTGGTGGGCGGGGCCCCTCAGGGTCCAATTTGGTGGGCAGGTCCCCTCAGGGTCCGATTTTGTGGGTTGGGCCCCTCAGGGTCCGATTTTGTGGCCGGGGCCCCTCAGGGTCTGATTTTGTGTCAGGGGCCCCTCAGGGTCCGATTTTGTGGTTGGGTCCCCTCAGGGTCCGATTTTGTGGTTGGGGCCCCTCAGGGTCCGATTTTGTGGCCGCGGCCCCTCAGGGTCTGATTTTGTGGCCACGGCCCCTCAGGGTCCGATTTTGTGGCAGGGGCCCCTCTGGGTCCGATTTTGTGGGTGGGGCCCCTCTGGGTCCAATTTGGTGGGCGGGACCACTCTGGGTCCAATTTGGTGGGCGGGGCCTCTCAGGGTCCGATTTTGTGGTTGGGTCCCCTCAGGGTCCGATTTTGTGGTTGGGGCCCCTCAGGGTCCGATTTTGTGGCCGGGGCCTATCAGGGTCCAATTTTGTGACTGGGGCCCATCAGGGTCCGATTTTGTGGCCGCGGCCCCTCAGGGTCTGATTTTGTGGCGGGGCCCCTCTGGGTCTGATTTTGTGGGCGGAGCCCCTCTGGGTCCAATTTGGTGGGCGGGACCACTCTGGGTCCAATTTGGTGGGCGGGACCACTCTGGGTCCAATTTGGTGGGCGGGGCCTCTCAGGGTCCGATTTGGTGGGCGGGGCCCCACAGGGTCCGATTTGGTGGGCGGGGCCACTCTGGGTAAGATTTGGAGGCTGGGGTCGCTCAGCCTCCAATTTGGAGGCCGGGGTCTTTGAGCTTCCGATTTGGAGGCCGAGGTCAAAAAGCCTCTGATTTGGAGGCCGGGGTCGATGAGACTCCGATTTGGAGGCCGGGGTGGCTCAGCCTCCGATTTGGAGGCTGGGGTGGCTCAGCCTCCGATTTGGAGGCCGGGGTGGCTCATCCTCCGATTTGGAGGCCGGGGTGGCTCAGCCTCCGATTTGGAGGCCGGGGTGGCTCAGCCTCCTATTTGGAGGCCGGGGTGGCTCAGCCTCCTATTTGGAGGCCGGGGTGGCTCAGCCTCCTATTTGGAGGCCGGGGTGGCTCAGCCTCCGATTTGAAGGCCTGGGTCGATCAGCCTCCGATTTGGAGGCCGGGGTGGATCAGCCTCCGATTTGGAGGCCGGGGTGGATCAGCCTCCGATTTGGAGGCCGGGGTGGATCAGCCTCCCATTTGGAGGCCGGGGTGGATCAGCCTCCCATTTGGTGGCCGGGGTGGCTCAGCCTCCGATTTGGAGGCCGGGGTGGATCAGCCTCCCATTTGGAGGCCGGGGTGGCTCAGCCTCCGATTTGGAGGCCGGGGTGGATCAGCCTCCCATTTGGAGGCCGGGGTGGCTCAGCCTCCGATTTGGAGGCCGGGGTGGATCAGCCTCCGATTTGGAGGCCGGGGTGGATCAGCCTCCGATTTGGAGGCCGGGGTGGATCAGCCTCCGATTTGGAGGCCGGGGTGGATCAGCCTCCTATTTGGAGGCCGGGGTGGATCAGCCTCCGATTTGGAGGCCTGGGTCGATCAGCCTCCGATTTGGAGGCCGGGGTGGATCAGGCTCCGATTTGGAGGCCGGGGTGGATCAGGCTCCGATTTGGAGGCCGGGGTGGATCAGGCTCCGATTTGGAGGCCGGGGTGGATCAGCCTCCCATTTGGAGGCCGGGGTGGATCAGCCTCCCATTTGGAGGCCGGGGTGGCTCATTGTCCGATTTGGAGGCCGGGGTGGCTCAGCCTCCGATTTGGAGGCCGGGGTGGCTCAGTCTCCGATTTGGTGTGTCGGCCCTTTAAGACTCATTTGGGTGCGCTGGCCCTTTAACAATCACTTAGGCGCGTTGGCCCTTTAAGAGCTAGTTTGGCTGACTGGGCTTCTTTTAAATCCACTTTGGCGCACACATTCTCTCTCAGGGGCATGTGTCATGTGATGAAGCTAGATTTGCATTTGTGCTGTGGGTTTCGCTTTAAGAGCTGATATTATGTGGCAGAGGCTCTGTGCTGGGGTTCAAGTGAAGTTTGTAGGCGTTGGCATAGTAACTGGGTGTGCCTGCGCATATCAATGAGCTCAACTGTCATTTCAATCGCCTCAGGGCATGTTTTGCCATTTCCTATTGAAAAGCATTGGAGACAGTGCATTCCAATGACGGGAAAAAAAATTTTCAAACGCAAATTGCGCAAAAACTACAAATCCGATCGACACGAAAAATACTTAGCACACCTCTCATGGATGCTGGCTTCGAAACGACACCTCAACGGAGTCTGTGCGTGTAGCGGTTCGGGCCGCATTAATTGCGGAAATCAACTTAATAATAAGAAGAAGAAGAATAAGTTAGCAGCGTTCGGATTACAATATAGTGGTTTTTTCAAACCACTATAACTAGATGTGTATTTCCTGAAGGAAGTACAGATAGTGGTTTGAAATGGTGCCCGGTCTGCCCCTTTAAGAGAGACTTGCCTGCTGCCCCTGCAAGACTTTCAACTCAGGATCCGTTTTAAATGTGGGTGCCTCTCAGGGGCCACTTTGGCCTCAGGGTCTGATTTGGTGGGTGGGGCCCCTCAGGATCCGATTCGGTGGCCTGGGCTCCTCAGGATTTGAATTAGTTGCCGGGATTCCTCAGGGTCCAATTTTGTGGGTGTGGCCCCTCAGGGTCGGATTTTGTGGGTGTTTGCCCCTCAGGGTCCGATTTTGTGGGTGGGTCCCCTCAGGGTCCGATTTCATGGGTGGGGACCCTCAGGGTCCGATTTTGTGGGTGGGGCCCCTCATGGTCTGATTTTGTGGGTGGGGCCCCTCAGGGTATGATTTTGTGTCCGGGGCCCCTCAGGGTCCGATTTTATGGCCGGGGCCCCTCAGGGTCTGATTTTATGGCCGGGGACCCTCAGGGTCTGATTTTGCGGGTGGGGCCTCTCAGGGTCCGATTTTGTGGGTGGGGCCCCTCAGGGTTCGATTTTGTGGCTGGGGCCCCTCAGGGTCCGATTTTGTTGATTGGGCCCCTCAGGGTCCGATTTTGAGGGTGGGGCCCCTCAGGGCTTGAATTGTTGGCCGGGATCCCTCAGGCTCCTATTTTGTGGGTGTGGCCTCTCTGGGTCTGATTTGGTGGGTGGGGCCACTCTGGGTAAGATTTGGAGGCTGGGGTCGCACAGCCTCCAATTTGGAGGCCGGGGTCGTTGAGCTTCCGATTTGGAGGCCGAGGTCAAAGAGCCTCCGATTTGGAGGCCGGGGTCGATGAGCTTCTGATTTGGAGGCCGGGGTGGCTCAGCCTCCGATTTGGAGGCCGGGGTGGCTCAGCCTCCGATTTGGAGGCCGGGGTGGCTCAGCCTTCGATTTGGAGGCCGGGGTGGCTCAGCCTCCGATTTGGAGGCCGGGGTCGATCAGCCTCCGATTTGGAGGCCGGGGTGGCTCAGCCTCCGATTTGGAGGCCGGGGTGGCTCAGCCTCCGATTTGGAGGCCGGGGTGGCTCAGCCTCCGATTTGGAGGCCGGGGTGGCTCAGCCTCCGATTTGGAGGCCGGGGTGGCTCAGCCTCCGATTTGGAGGCCGGGGTCGATCAGCCTCCGATTTGGAGGCCGGGGTCGATCAGCCTCCGATTTGGAGGCCGGGGTCGATCAGCCTCCGATTTGGAGGCCGGGGTGGCTCAGCCTCCGATTTGGAGGCCGGGGTGGCTCAGCCTCCGATTTGGAGGCCGGGGTGGCTCAGCCTCCTATTTGGAGGCCGGGGTGGCTCAGCCTCCTATTTGGAGGCCGGGGTGGCTCAGCCTCTGATTTGGAGGCCTGGGTCGATCAGCCTCCGATTTGGAGGCCGGGGTGGATCAGCCTCCGATTTGGAGGCCGGGGTGGATCAGCCTCCGATTTGGAGGCCGGGGTGGCTCAGCCTCCGATTTGGAGGCCGGGGTGGCTCAGCCTCCGATTTGGAGGCCGGGGTGGCTCAGCCTCCTATTTGGAGGCCGGGGTGGCTCAGCCTCCTATTTGGAGGCCGGGGTGGCTCAGCCTCCTATTTGGAGGCCGGGGTGGCTCAGCCTCCGATTTGGAGGCCTGGGTCGATCAGCCTCCGATTTGGAGGCCGGGGTGGATCAGCCTCCGATTTGGAGGCCGGGGTGGATCAGCCTCCGATTTGGAGGCCGGGGTGGATCAGCCTCCGATTTGGAGGCCGGGGTGGATCAGCCTCCGATTTGGAGGCCGGGGTGGATCAGCCTCCGATTTGGAGGCCGGGGTGGCTCAGTCTCCGATATGGTGTGTCGGCCCTTTAAGACTCATTTGAGTGCGCTGGCCCTTTAACAATCACTTTGGCGCGTTGGCCCTTTAAGAGCTAGTTTGGCTCACTGGGCTTCTTTTAAATCCACTTTGGCGCACACATTCTCTCTCAGGGGCATGTGTCATGTGATGAAGCTAGATTTGCATTTGTGCTGTGGGTTTCGCTTTAAGAGCTGATATTATGTGGCAGAGGCTCTGTGCTGGGGTTCAAGTGAAGTTCGTAGGCGTTGGCATAGTAACTGGGTCTGCCTGCGCATATCAATGAGCTCAACTGCTATTTCAATCGCCTCAGGGCACGTTTTGCCATTTCCTATTGAAAAGCATTGGAGACAGTGCATTCCAATGACGGGAAAAAAAATTTTCAAACGCAAATTGCGCAAAAACTACAAATCCGATCGACACGAAAAATACTTAGCACACCTCTCATGGACGCTGGCTTCGAAACGACACCTCAACGGAGTCTGTGCGTGTAGCGGTTCGGGCCGCATTAATTGCGGAAATCAACTTAATAATAATAAGAAGAAGAAGAAGAATAAGTTAGCAGCGTTCGGATTACAATATAGTGGTTTTTTCAAACCACTATAATTACAATCTGGTCCATCATATTTAAGATCTATGGAGATGTTGGATGGTATTTCACTAGAGAAGGCAAACAGCCCAAAAACATCCAATGTGGAGTCTGCAAATGCCCAGTTCGGAACAGATTTCCCTTCAAAAATGATTTAATCATACCAACAATATCTTACCAATAGAAATAACAATATAATTAGGATCATTGTTGACCACGTGGTCATAGTGATCGTTATCAGCGTCATGCCAGGTAGTCAATGATTTCCATAATCCCCGGATTATTCCTTGGTGGGGAACATGACATATACTTTAGCCGTGGGATTTATATCTATCTTTTCTGTTTCTCCTAAGCAAATAGATATGAATGCTTTCTCTTGTAAATCTTGATTTTACAGCTTAAGGCATGTAATTAATTTTGAAAGGCTAAAATGCACTGGTATTATTACGTTGCGGCAGAATACAGGATGTGAACGAGAAAAGCCGAGAAATCTCACAAAAGAACAAATAAATCTATCTGATATAATGCCCTTGTAGAGATCATGGCTCAATACAAGCGCCTTGCAACCTGATCTGTAATTAAACTTTCACAGACTTCTCCTGAACTCACTTGTTAAATGGTAATGAGATTTCTATTTAATTATTTTTGGAAAATTGAAAACAACATTTGTTAGGATTTTGCAATCCTGCATATCCTCTACATTGTGCCACCATATGGTGTCAACATGAGAACCTGTAAGGCTGAGTTCACACGTAGCGTTTTTTTCGCGTTTCCGCGGCGGTTTTAAACGCGCAATTTTGTCACGAAAACGCAAAAAATAAGCATCCCATGCATTCCTATGGGATTCCGCAATGCTGTGCTAATGCTGTGGTTCTTTCCACGGCGGAATCGCTTCGCGGTAAAAAACGCAGCATGCTCATTAATTTAGCGGAATCGCGGCAATCCCGCACCCATAGGAATGCATTGTTCCGCTTACTTCCCGCATGTGCCTGTGCCCACCATGCGAAAAGTAAGCAGAACATTTGCGGATGGTACCCACGGTCCGGAGGAGTGGAGACTGTCCTCCTGGCTCTGGATACCATATCCCTGTAAAAAATAGAATTTAAAATAAAAAATATTGTTATTCTTACCTTCCGGCGTCCCGCGCAGCCTTCCCGCCGTTCTCCACGCTCCCAGTCCCAGTAATCCTTTGCGAGAATGACCGCGATGGCATCCGTTCTCGCGGGATCACGACGTCTCGCTGTCATACGCGATGACGTGGGAGCGCGACGTCATCGCGAATGACCGCGAGACGTCGCGATCCCGCGAGAACAGACGCCATCACGGTTATTCTCGCAAAGGATTACTGGGACCGGGAGCGTGGAGAGAGGCGGGAAGGCTGCGCGGGACGCCGGAAGGTAAGGCTAGTTTCACACTAGCGCTTTTGAGCGCAGCGACGGCCTGCGCATGGCCGCCGCTAAGCCCCGCCCCCTGCCGTGCCTCTGCCGGTAGCTCCGCCTACCGGCGCATGACGCTGCATGCGCCCTGCGTCCCCTATCTTTATCACTGGGGGCGCAGGCCATGTGCAGTATGCGTTTGGCGGCGCAGGTCGGCGCACCGTCAAAAGGACGCATGCGCCGCCAAACGCATACTGCGCACGGCCTGCGCCCCCAGTGATAAAGATAGGGGACGCAGGGCGCATGCAGCGTCATGCGCCGGTAGGCGGAGCTACTGGCGGAGACGCGGCAGGGGGCGGGGCTTAGCGGCGGCCGTGCGCAGGCCGTCGCTGCGCTCAAAAGCGCTAGTGTGAAACTAGCCTTACCTTCCGGCGTCCCGCGCAGCCTTCCCGCCTCTCTCCACGCTCCCGGTCCCAGTAATCCTTTACGAGAATAACCGCGATGGCGTCTGTTCGTCGCTGCGCTCAAAAGCGCTAGTGTGAAATTAGCCTAAGAATAACAATATTTTTTATTTTTTTATTATTTTTTACATCCTATCTTTTACTACTGATGCTGCATAGGCAGCACCAGTAGTAAAAGTTGGTCACACTCGTCAAACACTATGTTTGACGAGTGTGACCAACCTGTCAATCAGTTCTCCAAGCGATGCTACAGATCGCTTGGAAAGCGCTAGCATTCTGCAAGCTAATTACGCTTGCAAAACGCTAGTTTTTCCGCAGGAAAATCGCGGTAATTTAAAATGCGATTTTCCCGCGGAATGGAATCCGGAATTCTCGCGGTAATTTCCGCGAGAGTTCCGCTACGTGTGAACGTAGCCTAAAGCTTTGCTTCTGGAGAATATCTGTATGCTACAGTATGTGATGGAGCATGTCATCAATTTTTGCTCGAGACATATGGAGGTCCAGAATTCAGGTTCCATATTAAAAGATGGTTCCCAAATATGGCCATGTGACTAAGGTCCTAGTTAAAGGGTTTGGCTCACTAAGTCCTATTAGGGCATGAGGACATCATAAAAATATTCAGACTCCTCAAATATACACAGTCGATATAACTGGTCCTAACTTCCCAATGTTTGCAGGACCAGTCAACCATATGACGAGCATGGAGGTCTCCCAACTTTTCCTCAACAGAGGATTTTGGGGGAAATACGGTGTCACCCGGTTGGATCATGGACCCAGTGCGCCATGGGCCAGGCTTACCCTGGAGGGGCGTGGCTAAGTGACTACCTGGTTTTCACTAGAGCCCTGATGGTGAAGTTAGGCTTGAGCTGCAGGTTGCTACCAGGTACTACTCCAGGGCAGTCCCTGGTACTGCAGCAGTTGACCCCAAGGGTCAGGAACGCAGACATAGACTAGGAGTCATGGGCAGTACAGGGTTCAGGATCACAAGTAGAATGGATATCGGAATCGGCTCAGGGTTTAGAGGAAACAGGTAGGATCAGTAATTGGGATCACATTCTGGCAGGAAGAGCTTAGGAACAGGAACAGGGACCTGACAACAGACCAGTGGGTACAAACACTAACTAGAAACTAATGTTGCTCAAGCATCTCCCTGCAGGGGAGGTTGCCTTAAATACCTGATGACTCACAGCTATTGGCTGGAGACATTTGCGGAGTGCGTGTGCTGCCCCTAAAAGAAGCGGGGAGAGCGAGCGCACACTCCCTGAGAGCATTGATGGTAGACATGCGCAGCATGCACAGTCCCTGGGAGTAGTAAGCCAGGGCAGGGACCAGAGCAACAGAGCTGCCGTGGCAGTAAACATGTTAGCGTATATGCCAAGAGAAGGAAGGGGGATCATGCAGGGATGGCTGCGTTACTTACGGATTGGGCAGTTTGACTATAAACAGTTAATCCTTTTTCTATTTCCTCTCTTATTATATCTCTTTTTATATTCCCTTCTCTCCCCACTGAAAACACAAAACTTGATGGAGCCAAGGGTTGTTTTATATGCGGAAGTCATGAGAGATAGCTGTTCGGTAAAGAATGATATAAGATTTATTGGCAACTTAAAACACTCTGAACAAGCTGTTATGCATGTACTATTTCTAGGCATTATATTACTTTATGCATTTTTCACTAGTATCCTCTCATGTAGGCTCAATCTATAATTTTCAGTTGTTTCTCAGCTAGTGGGTGGAGACTTTACGACTTTACGCAGCACACAGAAACATGAAGGACTTCTGCTCTCCTGTCTCTTCTGTAACACATTTCTAAAAGCAGCTGCAGCAGCATGAAGGACATTACATAGCCATCATATTGAGCAGTGTATCTGTGAATTCAGCACTGGAGTAAGCTAAAAATGAGCTAGCTATAGTATGATCTGTCTCTCTGCTTTTCTCTCTCCTTTTTTCTCTAATATGATATATTACAGGGTTTTTTCTATTCCCTTGCACTATTAATTTATGCAGCATTTGCGTAAACAACAATGGTTAGTAAAGTCCTTATCCATATGTTTTCCGTGTAGTATGTAATGGTTACATGCATTTTCTCTCTCCAAGTACACAACCTTACATTTATGTGTATTAAAGGTAATCTGCCAGTAGGATCAACCCTCCAAAGCCGTTTATATGGACACGCAGGTCATAGGAAGCTAAATAAAATGATACCTTGAAATCTGCGATCTGATGTCTTATTCCACATTTTTCTTGATTTGTAAATGAGCTGTTAAGATCTATAGGCTGGACATAGATCTCCCTGAGAATCTGCCTCCGGAGCTTATATTAAATGAAAAGGGGTGTTACCAGTGTTAGACATGTAATGAGTGACAGTCTGCTCTCCTGATAATGCCTCTTTTCATTTAAAAGCTCTGGAGGCAGATTCTTAGGGAGAGCTATGTCTGGCCCATAGATCTTAACAGCTCATTTACATATTAAGAAAAACGAGGTTTTCTCTGGAATAAGACATCGGATCGCAGACATAAAGGTATCATTTTATTCAGTTTCCTATGACCTGCATGTCCATATAGACTTGTTAGGAGTATTGATCCTACTGATAGATGTCCTATAAACTTCATCTGAAGCTTCTCAAGATCCCAAAGTTGCCATTTACACATATTCCTTAGATAAAAAAAAGTTGTTTGCATAATATTAAGAGTTAAAGCATGAAGTACACATGACATATATGAAGCTCTTGAGCTAAAATCA
Organism: Dendrobates tinctorius; assembly: GCF_039654945.1. Classification (NCBI taxonomy): domain Eukaryota; kingdom Metazoa; phylum Chordata; class Amphibia; order Anura; family Dendrobatidae; genus Dendrobates; species Dendrobates tinctorius. The sequence goes on along the minus strand of NW_027361689.1, from coordinate 17,500,120 downwards.
AACCTTAACATAAGAATTTCGCTTTTCTCTGAAATTATGACTCACACGCTATAACTACAACTTCAGCATCTCCAGCTATGATGAGTGCGGTATAAGGACCAATTATCTCAGCTTTTTTCTTTTGTTTGCGACCCCCCCCCACACTCCTTTTAGTTTTCTTACCTAGATGATCAGCCTTTCACTGTTTAACAATGCAATTTGTAATTCATTATTTCTCACTTCTTAGTACTAAATACCTAAACTTTCATGCACATTTTACGGGGATGAATAAATTCAACAAAAGCGCATATCACTTCTATTTAAAGGGGTTTTCCAGAAATATTTTTTATATCCCAACATGCTTGGATCATGCATTGCTTATTCTCTGCTTGGAGATGAGCAGAACAGGCAAAATTTTAATTTGCCTGTTTGCGCGGTTTCCCCAGGAAATTCAATTTGCAGAAAAGTAATTTTCCACAAATCTAATGTCACTTCTTATGCTCTAGAGTCTCTCCAGGCTCCGGACCATAATAGACATAATATGTAAAAATAAGAAAAAATGCTTATACTCACCTTACCGCTCCCATTTTCATGCCCCTCCTCACCTCAACATCACCAGTTCGGGCTTTGCTGCATCTAAACGGAAACCGAAACGTCATGCATGTTCACTGTGGATTGCAAATAAGTCATCTTTTTTCTACATCACTTGAGTGACAAGTTCTTCATAGAGATTAGGCCTCTCAGACTAGGCTGGGACTTCTGGTTTTGATGGAGCCTTAGAGTGTCTTACACATGCGCGTGTAAGGTCAAGATACATGCTGTGACATTGGATCGCCCACCAGGGCAGTGGGGATACTCGGTACCGGGCCACTTCTTAAAGGGGAAGTGTCACAGCAGCAGTGACGCGGTCCGTGGCCCTGGGCATCCAATAAAAGGGATAGCGAAAAGGGAATAATAAAGTTTGTAATAAAGTGTTCATGACGCCACCCGTGGTATTCAGTCAGGCGACCGACGCTGCAATGTAGATCCTCTGGGGTGATGATAGGGCAGAAAAGAGGGTTAAGCTCTCCACGGGTAGAGCTGTGTCCCAGGGCAGTTTGGATGATAAAGGTGTTGGTGGTGGTGAGTGTGATGTAGGGCAGGTGATGCAGGATTGATTCAGAAGACACAGCAGGGTGCAGTTTCCTTTTACTGAGCAGTGCAGGTACAGTCCGGGGCTCAGGTTACAGATGGTTCTGGAGCCGGTCAGCCTGGGATCAATTTGGGAATTTCCTTAGTCAGGTGGGTTGTGAGGCCTCCTTTCTAGCGCTATTCTCTGAGGTACTTGCTGCTGTAAACTCTATTCAAGTCCCTCTTTCTGTCTCATGCTTAGGTAGAACTCCACTCGCATGACAGACAGCTGGAGCCTGCTTCAGGAGTTGCTCCTGTCTGGCATCTCTGGCTCATATGTGCTGCTTTGTCATTGAGTATCAGTAGGGGACAGAGGATCTGCGGTCTTCTGCCCTCCGGATTTTGCTGCCGGGGCTTTAGTACCTACACAGCCTCAGTTTTCGGTGCCTGGTCATTGGCGCTCAAGCCTGGGGTGGGCTCAGATGGAGCTTCTATCCCCAGCTCCTCTCCACACATCCTCTCTCAACCTTGTTCAGGCTGTAAATCTCTCCACTAACTTCCTCCTCCTGACCAGAGAGAGCAGCTCCCCTGAAGTCGGGTTTAGAGCTCCCCTTGCTGGCCTGGAGCAGGAACTGTGCTGTATGCTGGAACTACCTGGAAAGGGGATTCCTTTTTTTGCTTCCAGGCATTACATCACTCCCCCCTGGAGGGAGGCAAGGCCATTTTGGCAACCGAACTCCTGGGGTGCCACATCATCATGATGCCATGACCTTTCCATGCTTGTGCAGAATCCTTCTGGGCACTTATAAAAGCCAGAAGTCCTAGTCCAGGGTGAGAAGTCTGGGGATTGCAGCATGATTGGAGGCAACCTGAAGATGTAGCGATGACCGGATAGGTGATGCAAAGAGACCAAAGGGGTGAATATAAGGATTGTTTTTAACATTTTGATGGTCTTTAATTGTTCAGAAAAATGCTGTTGGGGAGCTACTATTTTCTTAATCTGCACAGAAGCGAATTACAAAAAGAACATATTTGGTGAGTGTGGATTTTTGCAAAATTCAAGTAAAATTCAATTCCACTTTAACTTACTCGCTCATCTCTAACTCTGCTGCTCTAACAATCATCCTGGCAGTATGAAGCTCTTGTACTTGGCACAAAGATACTGAACCCAATGACTAGCTGCAGCAATCACGTGCCCTGTAGTGGTGACATCGCCACGGCAGCATGTTAACAAAGACTGGTGACAGCAGCAGAGAGGCAGTGCTGGCCAAGAGAAGAGTGAGTAAATCTAGGTACACATTGCTCTTGTGCCCACTAAGCAAATGTGGCAGATTTTGAATTACCATACACAAATAGTAGATGTGTGTATATCTCTTCTGGAAGCATGTGACACACTATTTCCAATATAGTGGTATACTCCATAAATTGTACGTGGTATACAAGATAACGGACTTAGAGTATATAAAGGGTATAGGTTGCAGTGTGTGTCGATGTATTATTCCTTTCCTGACTTTGTATATGACCTGAACACAATGGAGGTGTGAATACAAAATGCACTTTATAAAGACAAGTTCATTACTCCTGACAAAGCCATTTTACATGATTGTACACATCTACCGTACTATTACAAGATGAGTACCCACTGGCCAGTAATATGCATAATGCACATATACTCTATGATCGCAGTTCAGAAACCGGCAAATCACTACAGCACACAGTGCATGCTCTGGATTGTTTGCTGCGAAGGATCTGGAAGATGAAAACCTGGAGCCAGTGGAGGTATATGGGCCATCAGTAATAAGTGTGATGCACCCCAGACATAGCAGCACACTGGAACTGAGACACGATTTGCCTGTAGGGTGCCAGAGTGTGCAGAAGCAGCAGCTTGCCCATGACTACCTCACTCTGACACCTTACATTTGGCATAATCAGCAAGATGCGCATTCATCACACAGAAAGTGGAGTAAGGAAGACCCATTGCACCAATGGAAAAGCGCCGCAATATGTGCTGCTCAGGATGGTGGCCAGAAAAATGGATTCAACAATGGCGACAGCGGCAGGGAAGAGAAATAGAAGACCTCAAAGATTGCCAGCATGGGAGCAACACTCCCTGAAGATGGCGAACACACCCCAGCATGGCTGGTTCCCATTCCAGTCCCAGCCAGGAAAGTCCCTGAGGAGGTGAGACAGTCCCCCTGACTACCAACAGATGTGCTTGACCTAACGTCCCCCTGAGAAGGACAACTTGTTGGCCCATAGGAAGTGGACCGATGTTTACCAGAGGTGGTGGCTGGAGGAGTCTAACAGTGCCCGAAAGAAGGCAGTGAAAAATGCCCATACCAAAGGTCGAGTGATAGAGTTCAACATCAAGAGGGGGTTCGGGTTCCTGGAAGAGGCATAAACTTGGGACAAGTTTTATTTGAGCCACAATGTGATGAAAAAAAAAAGTCTGCCCTCTCGGCTCCACAGTCTGTACCCGAGCGAGATTGTGGAGTTTGTTAAGTGTGTGTGCAGGAGAGGCTGGTATGCAGCAGCCCAGATACGTACTTATACCTATGTGTAATTGGGGAGGGGAACTGAGAATTAGTGCCAAGTTCAGAAAGTGTCCAGTTCAGTTAGAGAAAGTGTGGTGAAGTGACAGCAGTGGTCATAGGCAGTAGGCTACTAGGGACAACGAGAGCCTGTTACTTGGGGCAGTGGATTGCCATAGAACTCCTCCGTGTTTATCCATCTGCCAGCCTGGGAATTTCAAGATGGATGTCGGGTCCCTTGGGAGCACTAAGGCTATGAAGCTGCAAGGAAAGATTAACTCAAACTCTCAGAGGCGGGAGGTGATGGAATCCAGGTGCACTGCTTGTGGTGGAGAAGAATTCCTAGTGCTAGAGGAGTTAGCAAGAGAGATGCTCTACCCACATCAAGAACTACGACTCAAGTTATATCTGATACCTGTGGGAAAGACTGTAACCCGTTGGTTTCTATCTTATATGCTTCATTGTAATGACTGTAAGCCGTCAAGTAAAACTTTGACTGTTTTGAAGAGTTTAGTGTCCCCTGGACGGTTTGCTTCAAAGATTCTGGAAGATGAAAGCCTGGAGCCAGGTGAGGCCTATGGGCCACAAATAAGTGTGATGCACTCCACACATAGCATCACTCTAGGACTGAAAAACAATTTTCTTGTAGGGTGCCACAGCGTACAGAAGCAGCAACTCGCTCACAACCACCTCACTCTGACATCTTACAGGGGCACCAAAAGGCAGGTTTGCACAGAGCACCTTTCAGCCTAAGGCCGACCCGAATAAAAGTGAGGACATTTGTAAGCATTGTAAAGAGTAATTGCGGAGTAGTAACAAAGACAGGAGGTGTGGTTAGTTTTAGGAGTTGCTGTTACCTTCTATTAACTTCCGGTATATTTCTGGTTAATTTCAAATATGCATGTAACACGCTCCTCAAAAGGGACAAGATATAAGGAGTCAGGTCAGAGAACCAAAGGAAGGCAAGTGCTAAGTGAAAGGAGTTACTAGAGGCAGTTTGCTAGTTTACACTGCAAGGAAGGGGATCGAAACGCATACACCAGGAAGATAGACAGAGGTGTGAATATGGATCATGATAATTACGGGACGCTGGGGTCAGTGGTGCCGATCAAAATGCACATTCCTGTGCATGAGAGACATGGATGATTGGATCAGAAGGTAGTGACGGTAGAAAGGATGAATGTAGGCCATGAGATTACATTTCAGGCACATTTGTGGTATATTTCCAATGTGCACTTAATGGAGCTGCACGCCTAGAGCCCGGCAGCATAGACCTATATAAATGCCTTACTTCTCTTACTGCTGATTCTTCTTCCTTGAAGAATACACCTCCAGAGATGAGCGTTTGCTTTCCACCCCAGCTCACACACAGGCCTGAATGAGAAGTGACAGCCCCAGACCATTTTGTTTAAATATTTAATATATTTCCCGTAGAATTACCCGTCCTAGCCTGCCATGTTTTATCCTTGCAGACTAGCACTGAACATCGCCGGTTACTTATTTATAGCTTATTTTTCCTCCTAGAAAGAGCATGCATATTGTCAATTTCTTACTAATGGACTTTACTTTTCCTGTCGGTTTTTGGCCATATAATTCCAAAGCAGATATAAAGATAAAAATGTCATAAAACCAACATTTACAGAAAAGCTTGATAAAAAAAAAATCTGTCTACAATTTCTATGCATCCCTATGAGTCGCCATGGTTACAAAGAATAAAAATAATGATCATGTCTGTAAAGCGCTGTGGAATATGATGTTGATACATAAGTGCGGTAAGTAAAATAAATAAACGAATTAATAATATACCGTATATAATTCTGATCCCACAATTATGTATTATTTCATCTGATAACCTACTGTGCAGGTAAATTATTCAGAGCATTGAAAATAGGTTTTAACCCTTGTAGCCCAAAGTCTGCTTTCACCTTTTTGACAGGGCCAATTTTTTCAATTCTGAGCAGTGTCACTTTAAGGCTGGGGTCACAATTGCGAGAAACTCGCACAAGTCTCGTATCTCAATACCCGGCACTGACGCCGACACTCAGGAGCAGAGCGTGCAGCCGCATAGCAATACATGCAGCCGCACATTCTGGTCCCGAGTGCCGGCGGCAGTGCCGGGTTTTGAGATGCGAGACTTGTGCGAGTTTCTCCCAAGTGTGACCCTGGCCTCAGAGGTAATAACTCTGGAACGCTTCAACAAATCCCACTGATTCTAAGAATGTTTTTTCATGGCATATTGTACTTCATGCTAGTGGTAACATTTATTTGATGTGACTTGCATTTATTTGCGAAAAAATCAGAAATTTTGCGAAAATTTTGAAAATTTTGCAATTTTAAGGGTCTGTGCACACGGTGCAGATTCTACTGTGGATCCGAAGCAGAACTGCAGGTGATGTACAGTACCATTATAGCCTATGTAAAAAAAAAAACCGCTGTGCACATGCTGCGGATTTTTCTGCGCGGATTTTGTGCGGAAAAAAAAGCAGCATGTCACTTCTTTTGTGCGGTTTTGCTTCAGTTGTCCACCTGCTCCATTCTACAAATCCGCAGGTGGAAAAGTGGAAAACCGCACAAAAACAGCAGTGAAACCGCACAAAAAATGCACTAAATCCGCAGTAAAAATGCAGGTCATTTGACCTGCGGATTTAGTAAAATCTGCGCGGAAAAATCCGCGGGAGGATCCGCACCGTGTGCACATAGCCTTAAACTTTTAATTTGTATGCCCTTCAATCAGAGAGTTATGTCACACAACATAGTTAATAAATAACATTTCCCACATGTCTACGTTACATCAGCACAATTATTGAAACATAATATTTTTTTCTTAGGATTTTTTTTATAGGAAGTTATAAGGGTTAAAAATTGACCAGCGATTTCTCATTTTTCCAACAAAATTTACAAAACCATTTTTTTCACCGACCACATTATATTTGAAGTCACTTTTGGGGGGCCTATATGACAGACGATACCAAAAAGTGACACAAGTAGCGTAGCTACCGGGGGGCAGAGGGGGCGGTGGCCCCAGGCCCTGCGCTCTGAGCGGTTCACCCGGCCATTCGTTATTGTAACTGAATGGGCGTGCGCAGCTCGCCGATACAATTACATTCTGTGGCAGAGCAGGGAGAATCGATCTCCCCGTTCTGCCGCCCGGCCGCTATGGGCCCCTGAGCAGGTGGTGGGGGGCCCTGTGCTGGCAGTGGGCCCCCCGCCCATCATCGCAGGTTCAGCTGTGTCGACTACATGCCGACACAGCTGACCGCATTGATGAGAGAAGGAGCGAGCGCTCCTTCTCCCATCATCCCCCTGTCAGCGTCTGACGTCACCGACGCCGACACTGACAGTGGGCGCGATGACGTCAGTACTCGGCACCTGCAGTCGGAGATGAGCGTGACCAGCGCAAGAACCAGGAGGAAGAGAGGTGAGAATTTATTGGGGAGGGGTGCATTATCCTACATAGGGTGGCTTTGGGGGTGCATTATCCTACAGAGGCTGGCTATGGGGGTGCATTATCCTACAGAGGGTGGCTATGGGGGTGCATTATACTACAGAGGGTGGCTATGGGGGTGCATTATACTACAGAGGGTGGCTATGGGGGTGCATTATACTACAGAGGGTGGCTATGGGGGTGCATTATACTACAGAGGGTGGCTATGGGGGTGCATTATACTACAGAGGGTGGCTATGGGGTTCATTATCCTACAGAGGGTGGCTATGGGGTTCATTATCCTACAGAGGGTGGCTATAGGGGGTTCATTACATTATAGAGGATTCCTATGGGGGTGCATTACACCACAGAGGCTGCCTATGGGGGAGCATTACACTACAGAGCCTGCCTATAGGGATGCATTACACTACAGGGGCTGCTTATAGGAGTGCATTACGCTATAGAGTTTGCCTATGTGGAGTTCATTATACTATAGAGTCTGGCTATGGGGAGTGCATTATATACAGTATAGAGTCTGCCTATGGGGAGTGCTTTTTACAATATAGAGTCTGCCTATGGAGAGTGCATTATACTATATGGAGACCTATGGGGAGTGCATTATACTATATGGATCCCTATGGGGAGTGCATTATACTATATGGAGGACTATGGGGAGTGCATTATACTATATGGAGACGGTGGACCTATGGGGAGTGCATTATACTATGTGGAGGGCCCATGGGGAGTACATTATACTATATGGAGACCTATGGAGAGTGCATTATACTATATTGAGAACCATCTGGTGTATTACGCTATATGGAGGCTATCTAGGGGCCCATAATACAGTGTGGTGATTATAATGATGGGGCCATCATACAGTGTGGGAAATAAAGTGATGGGGCTATCATACAGTGTTGGAGCCATTAAATAGTTTGGGGGATATTAAGGGGTCAGTATATATACAGTGAGGGGGCATTATACTGTGTATAAGAGAGGATCATACTGTGTTTAGGGGACCTGTGCAGGGGGGAGACTCGGGAGATTATTAAATGTAAAGTGGGCACTTATTGTTATAGGGGGACTCGGGTTTCTGTGCCTGTCAAATGGGCACACAGAGGACATTATTACATTCTATGGGACAAAATGTGGGCACTGTTTTCTATGGCACTTGCACCTGGCATTACTATTTTCTAGAGGGTTACTTTAGAATTTAGAGGTCACACAAGGCCACACAGCAGGTGCATTAATAGGGTCACATATGGCAGCAACGGCTCAGCATTGGGGTATCAGCAGGATGAGGAGTATGTGCAGGTTGGGAATAGTCCCGCTTTGGACAGTACTGAAAATGTGAGAAGTGAAACGTGTCTTTGTTGTATTCTCTGCAGCCGAGTCCTGGCTGGAGGAGTTGTCATGTCGGTCTGGGCCAGATAGAAAAGGCTTGAAAAGTGAACGGTTCCTTCAGAAAGAACGTCAGCTGTAAGTCATTATCTGTAGCTGTGCTGTGATCTCTTATATAGTATGTTCTGTAGGACTGGTATCTACCACTGACCATATGTCGGTAATATCAATGTTGGTATTTATAGAGCAATTATTTTCAGTAACAGCGCGGTCCTCAGCTGAGGTGGTCCTCAGCTGAGGTTCTCCTCCACTATTAAGGTGCGTCACCCAGTTATAATCAAGGTTACCTGTTAGAGGCCACTCAGAAGTTTCGCCGCCCCTGAACCAAAACCCTAGCTATGCATCTGAGTGACACCATTCTAAAACTGCACTTCAAGGTTCTCAAAACCACATTTAAGACATTTATTACCCTTCAGGTGCTTCACAGGACCTGAAGCTATTTTTTTGTCAGAGAAATGTTACTTTAGACCCAATTTTTTAACTCCACAAGGATAGCAGGAGAAAATGGACCGAAAAATTTGTTGTGCAATTTCTCCTGAGTACTCCGAATTGGCTGCAATCAACAGCAGACACCATGTCACGTTTTGAGAACCCCTGAACAGTTCAAACTCCCCACAAGTGACCCCATTTTGGAAACTAGACCCCTTAAGCAATTTATCTGTATGTGTGGTGAGCACCAGGAGTCCCCAGATGCTTCACAGAAGTTTATAACGTAAAGCCGTGAAACTAAAAAAAAATTACATTTTTCCATAAAAATTATCTCTTAGCCCCAATTTTTTATTTTTACAAGGGTAACAGGAGAAAATGGACCTCAAATTTGTTGTGCAATTTCTCCTGAGTATGCTGATACCCCCATATCTGGGGGAAAACTACAGTTTGGGCGCTCGGCAGATCTTGGAAGGAAAGGAGTGATGGTTTGGAGCGCAGACTTTGATGGAATAATCTGAGTCAACATTTCACGTTGACCTGGGACGATATGGGCACTATCATTTTCAGAAGTACTGGGACCCTCACCTTCCTGAGCCTAACATTAGGGCTTTGATGACTACCTCCGGAAACTGAAGAAAGGTCCCCGTATTGCCAGCAGATTGAAACAGCACAAAAGCATTGTACAGTGCAATCTGTACAATGTGCACGGTCAATTTTTTGTGCCACACTTTAGTTTTTCGCATGGCACTGTATGGTTTGATGACCTGACCTGAGAGATCTACATCCCCCATGTACTTATTATTTAATCCACGATACAATCTGGCTTTGGGACTTGTGTTGTGGTACCTCAGAGAGCAACAAGGGAGCTGTTCTCATGGTGTATGCCGGTCAAGATAAGGACATCCCTTTTGTCACCAGCACGTTGTCGCTCAATTGGTCTCTGCTTTTGCCTTTTCTCAGCAGTTGCCTAATTAGTAGCTTACGGAGGCCTCTCTGATTTTTTTGCACTGCCATATGCAACTGTACCTCTGAGGGTCTTAGAAAGTGAAATGCTGATGTAAAAGTTATCTATGTAGAGATGATAACCCTTATCCAGCAGTGGATGGTGCAATTCCCACACAATTTCCCCACTCACCCCCAGAACGGGGGACATTCAGGGGGGTCAATCTGTGTGCCCTTCCCTTAGTAGACCCTAATTCTGTTGGTGTACCCTGAGCTACTCTCACACAGCTTTTACAGTTTAATTATATACCTGGCCCTCTTACTGGGCAGGTAATGTCGGAATTTTAGCCTTCCTTTGAAATGAACAAGAGATTAATCTATGCAGATGTCCCTTTGTGGGTTGTATGTCTCAGCAAATGTTCTGCTGAAGTGGTCAATTGCTGGCCGAATTTAATATGGACGATCAAAGTTAGAATGGTCTCGGAGAGGACACTGTGCATTACTGCTAAAATGCTAATGGAGCGCCCAGCCAGAGCAGTGGGGTACTCGGTACCGGGCTGCTTCTTAAAGGGGCAGTGTCACAGCGGCAGTGACCCAGTCCGTGGCCCTGGGCATCCAATAAAAGGGGTGTATTTACAAGGGAATGTGTTACAACCAGTCCCTGTCCTGGCTCTGCACCTCGGTCTGCCGCTGCCCCCCATTCAGTGCACTCACCTCGTGCCTTGCACGCTGTCCCTGTGCAGCAGCTGGCTCCCTGTGTGTCCCATCCTGCTTCTCAGCATTCAGTTCTCTCCCCTTCCCCCACCTCCTGGCATCCCGTCGGCAGGTCTTCAGCCAAGGCTATTAGGGCACGCACGCGCGCTCCCCTGGCTTCTTAAAGGGACAGCGTGCATTTTTCAAAATGGGTAATTATCCAATGGCAGCGCACTGGCTGCTATTCCTGGCCTCTCCTCCACAGGGAGAGCGCTGGAGCAACGAGTATCAATCATTGCTACATCCGATTCTGTTGCTAACCTGTCTGCGCTGCGTTAGCAGTCTCTGTGCATTTTCTCATGCTATCTGTCTCCACAGAAATGTCCATATCGTGATAACCCTGGTTATATCTGCAACCATCTGAGCGAAAGATATCCCGTTCCACCAACAGCCATCTGAGTCTGAGGACTGTGTCAAGTTTACTGGATCCAGCTATTTACCAACTACCCGGATCCAGGACCCATCTCATTACGGACTCTGCTGTCATTTCTGTTATCCCTTTTGGTCCCGCTGGGACAGCTGCCACGTGTCCAGGGTCTAACTGGAGGTAGAACCTGTGTCCTCCGGGTAGTCCATTCTGGTCCTGTCTGAGGGACTTTACTACGGGTACCCGGGGCTCACTAGTTACGCCCCCTTCGGAGCCTCCCGGACCGTGGTCCCGAGGTTCCACTTTAAAAATAAAAAAAAAATGTGAACTCACCATCTCTGCCTCCGCTTACATTCATTACAGAATGAGAAATAAAGAGTTTTTGTAATGAGTTCATGATGCCACCTGTGGTATCTGGGCAGAGGCGACCAGCGCTGCAATACAGATAGAATCATAGAATCATAGAATTGTAGAGTTGGAAGGGACCTCCTGGGCCATCTGGTCCAACCCCCTGCTCAAAGCAGGATTCGCTAAATCATCCCAGTCAGATGCCTGTCCAGCCTCTGTTTGATGACTTCCATTGAAGGAGAACTCACTACTTCTCGTGGCAGCCTGTTCCACTCATTGATCACTCTAACTGTCAAAAAGTTTTTTCTAATATCTAATCTGTGTCTCCTCCCATTCAGTTTCATCCCATTGCTTCTAGTCTTTCCTTGTGCAAATGAGAATAAAGTTGATCCTTCTACAATGTGACAGCCCTTTAGATATTTGTAGACAGCTATTAAGTCTCCTCTCAGTCTTCTCTGTTGCAAACTAAACAATCCCAAATCCTGCAACCTTTCCTCATAAGACAGGGTTTGCAGACCGGTCACCATTTGGTTGCTCTTTTCTGAACTTGCTCCAGTTTGTTGATGTCTTTTTTAAAATGTGGTGCCCAAAACTGGACACAATATTCCAGATGAGGTCTGACCAAAGAGGAGTAGAGGGAAATAATGACTTCACGTGATCTAGACTGTATGCTTCTGTTAATACATCCTAGAATTGCATTTGCCTTTTTTGCTGCTGCATCACATTGTTGACTCATATTCAGTCTGTGATCTATTAGTATACCCAAGTCTTTTTCACATGTGCTGTCACTAAGCCCTATTCCTCCCATTCTGTATATGCTTTTTTCATTTTTATTGCCCAGATGTAGTATTTTGCATTTCTCCCTGTTAAAAACCATTCTGTTAGTTGCTGCCCACTTCTCCAGTTTATTTAAATCTTTTTGAATCCTCTCTCTCTCTTCTCTAGTATTAGCTATCCCTCCCAGCTTTGTGTCATCAGCAAATTTAATCAGTTTACCCTCAATTCCTTCATCTAAATCGTTGATAAAGATGTTGAACAATACAGGGCCCAGGACAGAGCCCTGTGGTACCCCACTTGAGACATTCTTCCAACTGGATGTGCAGCCATTTACGACCACTCTCTGGGTCCGATCACCAAGCCAGTTATGAATCCACCTAACAGTTGCCTTGTCCATTCCATACTTAGTCATTTTTTCAATAAGGATTGTATGAGAGACTTTGTCAAATGCTTTGCTGAAGTCAAGATATACTATATCTGCAGCATTTCCTTGATCCACCCAATCAGTGATACCGTCATAGAAGGAAATTAAGTTAGTCTGACATGACTTATTAGTTACAAACCCATGCTGACTCTGTTTAATCACTTCATTCTTATCCAGGTATTGACATACATGTTGTTTAATAATTTGTTCAAAGATCTTTCCTGGTATAGAAGTCAGACTCACCGGCCTATAGTTGCCTGGGTCCACCTTCTTCCCCTTTTTGAAGATAGTAACAACATTTGCTCTTCTCCAGTCTTCTGGCACTTCTCCTGTTCTCCAAGAATTTTCAAAGATTATGGAGAGGGGTTCAAAAATTTCTTCTGCTATCTCCTTCAGTACTCTGGGGTGTAATTCATCTGGACCTGGAGACTTGATTTCATTTAGGTTAGCTAAGTGTTTCCTCACTATCTTTCTGTATATAGATATCCTGGATTCTTCTATTCCCTTAATAGGACAGTGAAGAACAGCTGATGTTACATTTCCTTTCTGAGAGAAAACAGATGCAAAATAGGAATTTAAAAGTTCAGCCTTCTCAACATCCTGTCTTACCATTTCATCATTTTCATCCTGTAAAAATACTATAGCATCTTTGACTTTTCTTTTACTTTTGACATATCCCCAAAATCCTTTATTATTGCTTTTGACATCTCTTGCAAGCCTCAATTCATTTTCAGCTTTAGCTAATCTAATTTGTGCCCTGCAGGTTCTGCAGACAGCATTATATTCTTCTTTAGATATGCCTCCCTCTTTCCATTTTATAAACATTTTTTTCTTCCTTTTTAGCATGTGCTTAAGTTCTGTGTTCATCCATCCTGGTTTCCTTAAATGCTTCCTATTCTTCCCTCTTTTCGGAATTGTTAACAACTGTGCTTTGAGAATTTCATTTTTCAAGATTTCCCATCCTTCCTGGACATTTTTGTCTTTAAGGATATCCAGCCATTGGATCCCTCCAATTCTCTTTCTGAATCCCTTAAAATCTGCCTTTCTGAAATCTAACCTTGATGTCTGAGTCTTCACATGTCTTCCGCCTCTAGTTATCCAAAATTCTAAAATAGCATGGTCGCTACCTCCTAGGGTCCCAGCCACTTTTACCTCCTCAACCATTTCCTCCCTGTTTATAAGGATTAGATCCAAGGTAGCAGTTCCCCTTGTTTTCTCCCCTACCTTTTGGAAGATAAAGTTGTCAGCAAGAGAGGATAAGAATTTCCTTGACCTGTTAGTTTTGCCTGAGAGAGATTCCCAACAAATGTCTGGATAGTTGAAATCTCCCATGACAACTATGTCATATTTTTTGGAGAACTTGGCCATTTGATGCATAAAGAGTTCATCCATATCTTCAGCTTGCACAGGCGGCCTGTAGTAAATTCCTACAATGGTGTCCTTTCCATTGTTCTGTCCTTGTATTCTTACCCAAACAGTTTCCACAGAACTCCCAGTCTCTGAAGCTTCAATCTCTGTGCAGATATACGCGTTTCTAACATACAATGCGACACCCCCTCCTCGTTTATCAAGTCTGTTTCTTGCAAATAAGTTGTATCCTTCTAGTCTTGTATTCCAATCATGTGTATTGTCCCACCAAGTTTCAGTGATTCCAATGACATCATATTTCTTTTCCTGTGTTAGTAGTTTCACATCTCCTTGTTTGTTGCCCATGCTTTGTGCATTAGTATAGAAACATTTTAGTTTGTGATTGGTTTCTCTTTCTCCAATATTTTTATTAATTAGATTCTTTTGTCTTTGTTCTTCCTTTCCACTTCTAATAGCAGAGTTCTCAATAGCATTTGTCAGGTGTATGGCTATTTCTGGTCTTTTGCTTCCCTTCCCATGTTGTTCTAGTTTAAAGCTCTCCTTACAAATGTAGCAAGGCGACTTCCAAATACATGCTTTCCAGTGTTCGTAAGGTGCACCCCATCTCTAGCAAGTAGTCCATCGTATAAGTAATTCACTCCGTGATCCAGAAATCCAAATCGTTGCTGTCGGCACCATCGACGTAGCCAGTTGTTCACCTGCAGAATCTTATTCCACCTCCTTGTTCCATGGCCATCCACTGGGAGGATGGAAGAGAAGACCACCTGCGCTCCCAGGTCTTTCACTTTCTTGCCTAAGTCTTCAAAGTCTCTGCAGATGGTTTCCAGGTCATTTCTTGCGGTGTCATTTGTCCCCACATATTCTGACTATGGATATGTAGAACGTATGGTGCCTGGATAGACCTCTGTTTCTGGGCCCTTTCCGTATCGACCTGTACTCACGTTCATACCGATTAATCAGACAGCTTAACTCAGCCACGATCTCATGTAAGAAGACTCCAGGAAAAGAGGGATGCTTTAACTGAAATTCTTGTATTATGATGAAAGCAGCAGGTAAAAAGTAATATTCTTCAGAGGACATGTAAGAAGATGCATACAGATGGAGGGACGATCACAAAATGGAGAATAAGGGAGGGAACAAACATACATCACAGGACTACAGGGAGAGAGTTGGGACAAAATACAGGGAAAGGCAAACTTCTGCCTAGCAACAAGGATACAACACAAGTAATGCAAATATTAAATGATTTCCCAAGTCGTGGGACATGACACTCCCCGTCTGAAATCCTTGGATTTCACGATGTCCTTAATTCTTCGAAGTCGTTCGAACCTGAAAAACAAGAGAAAAGAAAAACATGCATGCAATAATAAACAACAAACATTTTTAAAGTCCAACTCGTTGTTGACCCGTAGATCACACCGGAAGATAAGTCCAAGTCTATTAAACCCATCTTCGGATTGGGGAAGCCGCAAACATGCCAACTCTTCCACCAACCCAGCAATCCAATGGCAATGTTCAAAGTTCAATCCAATGGAAAATGTCAATGTACAATAAAACTGGCGGATGAGGAGATATGCTCCCCGCCATGAGCAACGTCCAGGAGCAATGTTCAGTTCATGTGACGTCCTCCTTTGGTAGAAGCAGCACGAGATCAGTGACCGGACGGAAGAAGGTTCGGGTAGAGCCCCCTTTTGTCACCTTAACTTCTGTCTTACGAGTCTTTCCGTCCTCGCTGGGCATGACCTTGGTGATAAGACCCATTGGCCAGTCGTTACGATGTGCCTCTTTGTCTTTTAAGAGAACAAGGTCTCCTTCTTGGAGATTGGGACTGGGTGTCTGCCATTTGTGACGGTTTTGAAGCAGGTGCAAGTATTCGGTCTTCCAACAGTGCCAAAACACGTTAGCTATGTGTTGTACTTGCTTCCACTGACGTTTGTAAATGTCCTTGTTATCGAAATTCCCGGGAGGAACTGTAGCAGCTCCAATCTTCTGTGTAAGAAGTGTAGCTGGGGTAAGGATTATTGGAGCATCAGGGTCAGATGATACTGGGACCAAAGGTCTAGCATTTATTATGGCTGACACTTCTGCGAGGAAAGTGACCAGAACTTCATGAGTAAGGGGAAGTTTATGGTCCAGCAACATGGAGTCAAGGATCCTTCGTGCAACTCCAATCATGCGTTCCCAGGATCCACCCATGTGTGAAGAGTGTGGAGGGTTGAATACCCAAGTGCATCCATTTTCGGACAAGAAATTGTCAAACTGCAATTCCTTGCAGGCTCCTACAAAGTTGGTGCCGCAGTCGGACCGGAGTTGCTTTAAGAACTTCAAGGATTTCTTCCATGTCTCCCACCTTTGCTGTTTCTGAGTCGGCAGCGGGGTGTCCCAATCAGTGTTCTCGGCAGTGAGCTGTCTTAACAGTATCTTGCCTTGAATAGTGATGGGTGCTACAAACCCGAGAGGATCGTAGATGCTGTTTATGACAGATAGGACTCCTCGTTTGGTAAAGGGTTTGTCACAGGGCGACACTTGGAAGGTGAAGGTGTCCTGTTTGATATCCCACAGTAGACCAAGGGTGCGCTGTGTGGGAGGAACATCAGAACCTAGGTTGAGGTCCTTTAGGTTCGTGGCATGGCCCTCAGATGGAAACGCGCTCATTACCTCTTGACTGTTAGAGATGATCTTGTGGAGTCTGAGGTTTGATGTGGATAGCATTTCCTGTGTCCTGGAGAGTAGGTCAATTGCCTCTTCACTTGTGGGCAAGGACTTGAGCCCGTCATCTACGTAGAAGTTCTTCTCTACGAATTGACGAGCATCGGATCTGTACTCTCTCTTACCTTCCTGGGCTGTCCGTCTCAGTCCGTAGATCGCCACAGCAGGTGAAGGACTGTTGCCGAAGACATGGACCTTCATCCGGTAGTCTATGACTTTATTGTTGACATTGTTGTCTTTGTGCCATAGGAACCTAAGATAGTTTCTGCTGTCTTCCTTCATGATGAAGCAATGAAACATCTGCTGAATGTCGGCCATTATAGCAACAGGTTCTTGTCTGAAGCGGATCAATACTCCAAGGAGGCTGTTGTTCAGGTCGGGTCCAGTTAGTAGCAGGTTGTTGAGAGAGAGGCCTTCATACTGAGCACTGGAGTAAAACACCACTCTGATCTGGTTAGGCTTGTGAGGGTGATAGACACCAAAGGATGGAAAGTACCAACATTCTTCTCCTTCCTTCAGTGGTGGCGCAGGTTCAGCATGATCTCTGTCAAAGATGTTCTGCATAAGGTCAATGAAATGCTTCTCCATCTCTTGTTTCCTCTTTAGGGTACGCTTTAAGGATGAGAACCTTGCAGTTGCTTGCTGCAGGTTGTTCGGCAACCTCGCTCTTGGGAAACGAAAGGGTAAAGGAGCTACCCAACTGTTGGAGTCATCTTGAACAAATTCTTTGTCCATAACCTTTATGAATTCTTTATCTTCCCTTGTGGGTGCTAACTTGTTGTCTTCATTTGTGGAATCGAACACTGTTGACCCGAGGTTTTCGTCCCAGGGTTGGAGCATGTTCATGTTGTTGAAGGATTCCTGTTGCCTCTTGGTGTTGCTCACTTTCTCTTTCACCCAGTAATGATGTGGGCATGGCTGAAAATGAGTGCTGCGACCATTTGGCAAGATGTGTGTTTTGTAAGAGGAGATGTTATTAGGTCTCTTCATCTTGAGTATGCAAACATTGCCTATAATTACCCAGCCTAGATCAAAGCGTTGGGCAAATGGTGCGTCGTGTGGTCCGTTAATTTGCTGACGTACCTTGTGCAGCCGGAGAATGTCTCTGCCAAGCAAAATCAGGATATCTGCGCTGTTGTTGAGGGCTGGTATCTTGTTTGCTATCCTCTTGAGATGTGGGTGATGAAGAGCAGCCTCTGGCGTTGGGATCTCTTTTTGATTGGATGGAATCTGGTTGCACTCGACAAGTGTAGGTAAGGGTATCTCTACGGTGTTGTCGAGGAATGTCGCTATAAGACCACTGGCTCTTCTCCCAGAGACCTCTGTAACACCGCTGCAGGTACTTCAGGTGTAAGGGTAAGCATTTCCCTTTAAGTTAAACATATCAAAGAGTTCTGACCTTGCAAGTGATCGGTTGCTCTGATCATCCAAGAGGACGTACACCTTCACGGCTTTCTCTGGGTGACCGTTGGGATATACGTTCACCAGACAAATCTTCACACAGGACTTGTCCCAGAGACCTTCTCCGCAGACTTCTGTGCATGAAGAAGATATTGTGGTATGACTTGCAGTTTGAGCTGCGTCCTCCCCGCCATGGCTCGTGGTGGGGGGAAGGAGTACTGTACGTGTAGAGTCAGGACGGTATGGGTGGAGTGCTTGTACGTCATCCTCACTGTCACACTCCATACACTTAATTGTAGTTTTACAGTCTTTAGCAAGGTGTTCAGTAGAAGCACAACATCTGTAGCATACCCCGAACTTCTTTAGAAGTTCCTTGCGTTCTTGGAGCGGTTTCTTCCTGAAGCCGATGCACTTTTTTAAGGGATGTGGCTTCTTGTGGATGGGACACTCACGATTTGGGTTCTCTATCTTTTCACCCTTGTTGCTCTTGCCTGGGGCTGATGTTGGTAAGGGAAGAATATCCGTCTTCTTCACTGACACTGGACCCCTGCGGTTTCTGTCATTCGAGCGTGTGCTCACATATTTAGAAGGAGGTGAAGCTGGGCCACTGGATTCTCCGTAGGAAAAGCTTGGGTCGTTCTTACGCTCTGCAATGTCTTTTATAAACTCACAGAAGTAGGAGAACGGAGGAAATGACACTTGATGGTCTTTCTTGTATTTTGACCCTATTGCAGTCCACTTCTCTTGTACATTGTATGGTAGCTTGGAGATAATGGGGTTTACTCCACGAGCAGAGTCCAGGTAGCTGAGGCCAGGTAGGTGGGTGTCTGCCTTGGCCAGTTGGAGCTCTAACAGCAGGTCACTGAGCTCTAGGAACTTTGAACTGTCCTTGCTGGATATCTTTGGAAAACTCTGTAGTCGCCTGAACAGTGCATCCTCTTTGGCTTCTGGACTGCCAAAGTTTCTCTCTAGTCTTTCCCATGCAGCCATGAGACCAGCCGTTGGATTACTGATATGTACAGACCTGAGTCTCTTGACACGCTCTGTGGATTGTGGTCCTAACCATCTGATCAGCAGGTCCAGCTCTTCCGCAGCAGTGATGCCGAGGTCACTAGTTACGGTTCTAAAGGCACTTTTCCAACCTCTGTAATTTTCAGGTTGGTCGTCGAACCTTGTGAGACCGGTTTTAGTAAGTTCACGGCGAATCATGTACCTTGCGAAGTCGGACATGTCTGTTCTTTCTGACTTAGGATGCACAGGCTGACTTAGGATGTTGTAGGCTGAGCGGTGTTGTACATAGGGGTGGAGACGTCTTGGCCTTGAAACGTGGGGAAGTATGGAGTGGCATATGCATTTAGTCCAGCAACTGGTTTGGTGGGTATAGTTTCTGCTACCTGCGGAGGTGGCACTGTGTGGTTGTCGAGGGTATAATGACCTGCCGGCATATTGGGTTGCATGTAGGTATTAGCCTGTGGAGTTTGGAGAGATGCAGGGTTTTGGCGCATACTGGAATATGAAGGAAGTTCAAGTTTGGGAGCATTGTACTGACCTTGAATGCAGGATTCTGTAAGTGGATCGGCATCCTGGTACTCTGGAGAAGCGTCAACACCATCAGGAGTGTTGGTGATGATCTGCGGTTCGCCATCTTGGCTTAGCACGTAGTCTCTTGTGCGTTCAATAGGGTCTTCTGCCTCCATTTCACACAAACTGACGCTGTCTCTTTGACTCCCACTGATAGCCTGCTCGAGTACCTTTAATTCTGCCATGGCTGTTGCATGCTCACATTCCTTCTCTAGAGCTTCCATGCGTTCCGCTTCAGCATCCATTTCTGCTCTCTTTTGTGCAGCAGCTGCATCCATTTCTGCTCTCTTTTGTGCAGCAGCTGCATCCATTTCTGCTCTCTTTTGTGCAAAGGGAGCTTGTACCTTAGTAGTTTCAGCCTTAGCACGTGCTCTTATAAGCTGCTCAGTGAGAGTAGAATATTTTGATGAACTTGACCTAGATGAACGTTTTGAGTGCTTACACGATTTGGATGAGCGAGTTGATGCATCTGGTGTTCGTGCGATTCTAGCCTCTATCTTGGCTTTAATGCCACGTACAGTGCAGTCTATTTCAGAATTAAGCTGCTGGAAACCTTGCAATTCGTTTAAAGTCTCTGGGAGATTCAGTTTCTTCAGGAGAATAATATATTGGTCACTCTTCTGCATGTACATTTGGTATGCTGTGCATAATTGTTCTAGAACTCCCTCTGGTGGTAACTCATGAGAAGCAGGCAGCGTCGGACTGGAACACCTTGGGCCCACCAGAGAAAATCATTCTTGGGGCCCACTATGTAGCTGCATAGAGTTAAATACCAGACCACCAATTATGCGGTAAAACACGCTAATATCCGGGTATAATATAAGGTTGTACATGTCTTAATTATGTAGCAGGAGTTGGGGTAGCCCCCTCATAGAATATAAAGCAGCCCCTTCACATAGTATAATGCAGCCATCTCATAGAATATAATGCAGCCATCTCATAGAATATAATACTGCCCCCCTCATAGGGTATAATACTGCCCCCCTCATAGGGAATAATGCACCCCCTCATAGGGAATAATGCACCCCCTCATAGGGTATAATGCACCCCCTCATAGGGTATAATACTGCCCCCCTCATAGGGTATAATGCTGCCCCCTCATAGGGTATAATGCTGCCCCCCTCATAGGGAATAATGCACCCCCTCATAGGGAATAATGCACCCCCTCATAGGGTATAATGCTGCCCCCTCATAGGGTATAATGCTGCCCCCCTCATAGGGTATAATACTGCCCCCCTCATAGGGAATAATGCACCCCCTCATAGGGTATAATGCTGCCCCCTCATAGGGTATAATACTGCCCCCCTCATAGGGTATAATACTGCCCCCCTCATAGGGTATAATACTGCCCCCCTCATAGTGTATACTACTGCCCCCCTCATAGGGAATAATGCAGCCCCCCCCTCATAGGGAATAATGCTGCCCTCCTCATAGGGTATAATGCTGCCTCCTCATAGGGTATAATGCTGCCTCCTCATAGGGTATAATGCTGCCCCCTCATAGGGTATAATACTGCCCCCCTCATAGGGAATAATGCACCCCCTCATAGGGTATAATGCTATATAGATATATAGATATAGAGTTAGATAGATATAGATAGAAAGATAGATGTAGAAATAGATAGATATAGAGATAGATAGTAGATAATGGATAGAAAGTAGATAATGGATAGATATAGATAGAAAGATTCATAGAGATAGATAGAGATAGATATAAAGATAGATATAGAAAGAAATATAGATAGATAGATAGATCGATAGGTAGATAGATATAGAGATAGATAGAAAATAGATAATGGATAGATAGATATAGAGATAGATAGCTATAGATAGATATATAGATAGAGATAGATAATAGATAGAGATAGATAATAGATAGAGATATACAGATATAATAATATAATAATAATAATAATAATAATAATAATAATATAGACATATATAGATAGATATAGAGATAAATATATATAGATAGATGGCTATAAATAAAAATAGATATCGAGATATATATAGAGATAGATATAGGAGATAATAGATATAGAGATAGATAGATATAGAGATAGATATAGAGACAGATAGATATAGAAAGATAGATATAGAGATAGATATAGAGATAATAGCTAGATATAGAGATATGTATAGAGATAGATAGATATAGAGTTAGAAAGATAGATAGATATAGAGAGAGAGATAGAGATAGAGATAGCTAGATAGATAGATGGATAGATAGATATAGATAATAGAGATAATAGATAGATATAATAGATATAGAGATAGATATAGAGATAGATTAATAGATAGATAGATAAAGAGAGATATAGAGATAGAGATAGATAGATAATGAGATATAGAGATAGATATAGAGATAGATAGAAAGAAAGATAGATATAGAGATAGATAGATATAGATAGATAGATATAGAGATAGATAGATAGATAGATAGATATAGAGATAATATATAGATAGATATAGAGATAATATATAGATAGCTATAGAGATATAGAGATAGATATAGAGAGAAACAGATATAGATATAGAGATAGATATAGAGATAGATAGGTAGATAGATATAGAGATAATAGATAGATATAGAGATAGATAGATATAGATATAAAGATAGATAGAGATAGAGAGAGCGGTAGATGGAGAGAGAGATAGATATAGAGAGAGATAGATACAGAGATCGATAAATAGATAGAGAGATAGATACAGTATAGATAATAGATAGAGATAGATAATAAATATAGAGATAACAGATATAGAGATAGAGTAAGATAGAAAGATATAGAGATAGGTAGATATAGATAATAGAGATAGCTAGATAGATAGACATAATAGATAGATATAGATAGATATAGAGATAGATAGAAAGATATAGAGATAGATGTAGAGATAGAAAGATAGATATAGAGATAGAGCGATAGATAGATAGAGATAGATATAGATAATAGAGATAGATAGAGAAAGATAGATAGATATAGAGCTAGATATAGAGATAGAAAGATAGATATACAGAGAGATAGATATAGAGATAGAGATAAATAGATAGATATAGAGAGAGATATAGAGAGAAATATATATAGATATAGAGATAATAGATATAGAGATAGATAGATATAGAGAGAGATAGATACAGAGAAAAGATATAGAGATAAATAGATAGAGAAAGATAGATAGATATATAGATATAGAGATAGAGCGATAGATAGATATACAGAGAGATAGATATAGAGATAGATAGAGATATATAGATAGCTATAGAGAGAGATATAGAGATAGATATAGAGAGAAATAGATATAGAGATAGAGATAGATATATAGATATAGATATAAAGATAGATATAGAGAGATATAGATATAGAGATAGAGCGATAGATAGCGAGAGATATAGATATAGAGATAGATAGATAGATAGATACAGAGAAAAGATATAGAGATAGATAACGGATAGATAAATAGATAGGTATAGAGATAGATAGATATAGATATTAGATAGAGATCTATATATAGATAAAGATAGATATATATAGATGGTAGCTAGATAGATAATAAATATAGAGATAATAGATATAGAGATAGATAGAGTAAGATAGATAGATATAGAGATAGATAGACATAATAGATAGATATAGACATATATATAGAAAGATATAGAGATAGATAGATAGATATAGAGATAGATGTAGAGGTAGAAAGATAGATATAAAGATAGAGCGATAGATAGAGATAGATATAGAAATAGATAGATATAGATAATAGATAGAGATAGATATAGAGATAGATAGATATAGATAATAGATAGAGATAGAAAGATAGATAGATATAAGAGAGATAGAGAGAGAGATATATATAGATAGATAGTTATAGAGAGACAGCTAGAGAGAGCGAGAGAGATATAAAAAACAAAACAAAACACGATACTCACCTCTCCTCCTCGCTCCCACGCTGATCCCGGCTTCAGTGTCAGGAGCTGCTCCCTCTGCCAGACACACAGCGGGTGCGCGATGTAGTGACGTCATCGCGCACTGGCTGTGAGCCAGGAGCAGAGAGGACTGAGGGCGGCGCCCGCCCTGATCTACAGCTGTAGTCTGCAGAGCGGCTTACTGGGCTGGGGGCGGGGCCTCTGGGGGTGGAGACTGTGAAATGATATTCACTGCTTCGCAGTGAATATTCATTTCTCTTTAGCAGCGGGGACAGGGGCTCCTGCCTCCTGACACCCGCTGCTGCTCCACTGGCAGGGGCCCCCATAGCAGCTGCATGGTGTGCGACACACCACTGGCTCGGGGCCCCTGGAGCAGCGGGGGCCCTAGGCAACTGCTGGCCCTGTATGCCAGCAGGTGCCAGGGCCCACCAGATGCCAGGGCCCACCGGAGAATCCTCCGGTTCTCCGGTGGGCCAGTCCGACGCTGGAAGCAGGCCTTGATGCAGTGTCTATATGACTCAGCACTTTCTTCCATACTGAAGACACATCACTATATAATTCACATTTTGCAGTCTCTAAATTCTCCATGACTTTCCATGTGGGTTTGACTGTACGTTTTCCCCTTTCACTAGATGGTGGATGGGGGTCTGGGTCTCTTTCCTGTGCTTGTAAGTCTGGTAGGGACATTGTATTCCTTGCTTCAGACATGAT
Organism: Dendrobates tinctorius; assembly: GCF_039654945.1. NCBI lineage: Eukaryota > Metazoa > Chordata > Amphibia > Anura > Dendrobatidae > Dendrobates > Dendrobates tinctorius. The sequence goes on along the minus strand of NW_027361689.1, from coordinate 17,475,944 downwards.
TAGATTGCAGGCAGGAAGAGTGGATGATGGGGGTTATACTTCTCACTGTTCAGCAACAGGAAATACACAGACTCTGCACAGAGTTGATACTTTGTATCTAATGCTGGAGCAGCTCTGCAGGGTCTTGCTAATGATGGGAGTTATATTCCTCTCTGTTCAGCTGCAGTGTGTGGCTTCTATGCACGCTGGGGTCTGGCTGGAACTGGGTTACAGTCTATCTGGAAAATGTCCTTTTCCACTGAGATTCAGCACAGACCTTGAGTTACTGTCTCTGAAGGCAGGTTATTCCTTTTTACTATTCTGACTCATGGATATGTAGAAAGTATGGTGCCTGGATAGACCTCTCTTTCTGGGCCCTTTCCGTATCGACCTGTACTCACGTTCATACCGATTAATCAGACAGCTTAACTCAGCCACGATCTCATGTAAGAAGACTCCAGGAAAGAGGGATGCTTTAACTGAAATTCTTGTATTATGATGAAAGCAGCAGGTAAAAAGGAATATTCTTCAGAGGACATGTAAGAAGATGCATACAGATGGAGGGACGATCACAAAATGGAGAATAAGGGAGGGAACAAACATACATCACAGGACTACAGGGAGAGAGTTGGGACAAAATACAGGGAAAGGCAAACTTCTGCCTAGCAACAAGGATACAACACAAGTAATGCAAATATTAAATGATTTCCCAAGTCGTGGGACATGACACCATATGTAGTAGCAGGAATGGGTAGTCATCTGTAGGTCTGAAGAGTCCTGATATCCTGTCAGACACATCTTTAATTTTTGCACCTGGAAGACAGCACATTTCTCTTGAAGTTATATCCGGTCTGCAGATAGCGGCCTCTGTTCCTCTCAACGGGGAATCCCCCATGACCACCACTCTCCGTTTCTTCTTCACAACATTTTTCTTTCTCCATCCAGGAGGACTCTGAAGGCGTACAAGGTTGCTGTTTGTTGGCAAAGTCTTATCCTGATGTATTTCTTCATCGTTTTCCTGCGTGAGAGCCTGGTACTGGTTACTGAGAAGTATGGGTGCTGACTGCCTCCTGATCCTCCTGCTTCTCTGGGTCACATGTCTCCATTCCTCTGTTTCTTCAGGTGCACTTCGAATTTCTTCTCTTTCTGTAACATGAAGAGATAATTGTGCTCTGTCCAAGAACTCTTCATCTTCCTTAATGATCTTCAACGTAGCTAACCTCTCTTCGAGATTTTGCAACTTTTCCTCCAACAGGGACACAAGCTTGCATTTGTGGCATGTGAAGTTTGGCTTTTCCACTGGTAAATCTGTGAACATGTAGCAAGAAATGCAGCTCACCAAATGGCTCCTGGCCTCTTCCATCTTGAAATTTCTTAAAAACGATGAAAGATGAGCTAAAATTTGCGCGCCTATCGGCGCGCGGTTTTCCGATTTCCTCTTTTCAGCTGCAACGGCCAAAACCCAGTGATCGTTGAGCTCGCGGAGACTCTTCACCTATCCCAGAAGGCACTGGGAATATGCAAATGATCTCCTCAAGACTCTTCCTCTGGTTTTCCGATTTCCTCTTTTCAGCTGCAACGGCCAAAACCCAGTGATCGTTGAGCTCGCGGAGACTCTTCACCTATCCCAGAAGGCACTGGGAATATGCAAATGATCTCCTCAAGACTCTTCCCCCGGTTTTCTGATTTCCTCTTTTCAGCTGCAACGGCCAAAACCCAGTGATCGTTGAGCTCGCGGAGACTCTTCACCTATCCCAGAAGGCACTGGGAATATGCAAATGATCTCCTCAAGACTCTTCCCCTGGGACTGATGGTGTGATGCAGCAGAGTTGAAGTAGCTCTCCACAGTTAGAGCTGTTGTCTCAGGGCAGATGAAAGAGATTGTGAGAGATAGATGGTGATGTGGAGAGGAGCTAGGGATGTAGCAGTGCTGAGAAGTTAACGCAGGAAGAAGGCAGAGATAAAGATGAATGCAGTTCCAAAGCTTTACTCACAGTTCTGGTGCACACAGATGCCCGCTTGGTACTATGTCCTCCGGATGAGGAATCCAGCCAACTTTCAGATAGATAGAGAGCACCTTTTCCAGAACTCCCTGTCAGTGTGTGCCTTCCCTGACCATCTCCACATTGCTGATTCCCACTTTCCTTCCCTTCTAGCACCTCACAGTCAGTGTCCCAGGCCAGCTGCCTCAGATCCTGTTAGATAACCCAAATCTGATCCTATCTGGCTGCCTTTCCGGAGAAGATAACTGTGGTAGTTGGCTGTGACCTCTAAAGCTGCCACAGCTTTCGGCTTGCTAGCTGAGTCCTGTTGTACACTCCACTAGGCTAGGGGCCGAGACCCTTCTGCGACCAGGAACGAGCCCCACGGGGAGCACACTCTCCACCCGTGCCTCTGGGAAATCCCTTTCCCCTTCAGGCAGCATCCTTCAGTCTGTACCAGCAGCCCCTCAGACCAGGGGTCTGCTGCACAATCATATATCTTCCCTCCTTCCCCTATGGGAAGGTTGCCTATGCACATCTTTCCCCTTATTCCCCTACGGGAAGACTGATCCTAACTTCCCTTCTATTCTCCCACTCTAACCCTCAAACTTCACCCACCTTCTAACACCCTTTTCTGTCAGCAGTTAGCAGCACCTGCTGTCCTAGTGTATGGTGGATGCAGTGATGTCAGAGCCAGGTCAGGTGTCTCCATCTTACCTGAAAGGTGGGATACCACACCTCTGGGTGAGGTGCAGTACCTCTGTGGTGACTGGACCCTCAGGGATGCCACATACCCCCCCGTTAAACGCAGTACGTCCGCGGGCTGAAATAGAGTAAATAGATGTTACAGGAACATACAAATAATTTTTATAATACTGCCAGCAGTTAACAGTATATACTACTATAAAACATCTTCTCCTTGGAGAGGCATCTTTACTCCATGGCCAGTTTCTGCCTCTGCCGCTCCTTTTCCCGTTCGAACTTCAGAATCTGCCTGTGGCAGAATTCCTCTGTGGAAATGGGGAATCCCAGGACGTCGGCTCCTTCTTCCTCCCATCTGAGGATCTCTGGCCTGCTACATGATGTGGGAGATAACCACGGTATGGGGACAGGTTCCAGGATCCCTCTAGTGGGCACAACTTTCCGGTCCCAGGCTACAGCCATGACAACCTGGCCGGACTTTGGGGTCGGTGGTAAACCTAGAAGGACATCCCATGTCCCAGGGGCGGTGACTGTACCTGTTCCTCCAGGGCCGCGATCATCCTTTTCAGGCTCAAGTGATGGGGAGACTTTTTTGGCAGGTACTGGCGGATTTGGTACCTGGGAACTGACGGTGGGTACCGGTGGTAGTGGTATCTGAGGACTGGAAGTGGGTACCGATGGCGTTGGTACCAATCTGGCGTACACCTCCTGGGCAGCCTGTCTCTTCAGTGCAAGCAGGGCCTGCCACTGATGCAGACTCCTGTTCAGCTCCTCTATTTCTTGCTCCAGCTGCAACAGGTTGAGGTCTTCCAAGGGGCCGGAGCCTGATTCCTTAGAGCCGGGAGAAGTTTGCATCTCTCCTTTGCACTCCACAGGTCTCCTTCTGCTTTCCATCATGGCCTCCTGCTGTACTGGCTTCTTCTCTACTCTCTTTCCCACCACGGAGCTTCTCTCCACCCCCTGGGGGCGGTGCCTCTTTCCTTTGCCGCCATACCAGGCCAGGACCCGGAGCTCTCGCTGTCAGCCATGACGCGGTTGCATAGAAGTACAGGCAGGGAAGGTTCACGCTGCTTCATGCTCTTTCTGGGGTACCGCCCACGACGGCACGCCTCACTGCACACCTCGTTGGACCACCATAGCAGCCATTTTTACAGTCACAATCATAGTTCAATAAGTCTTCCTTTGCACATTTTGGTTTTGTCATTTATCAGTTCAGTCAAATCTAAGGCACACAGGACCCGGTGACACTGGGTTTTGATATCCTGTTTGTGACGCCATGTTGGAGCACCCAGGCAGGGCAGTGGGGTACTCTGTACTGGACCGCTTCTTAAAAGGGCTGTGTCACAGCGGCAGTGACCCGGTCCGTGGCCCTGGGCATCCAATAAAAGGGGTGTATTTACAAGGGAATGAGAAATAGAGTTTTTGTAATGAGTTTGTGACGCTACCTGTGGTATCTGATCAGAGGCGACCAGCGCTGCAATGCAGATCCTCTGGGACTGATGGTGTGATGCAGAAGAGTTTAAGTAGCTCTCCACAGGCAGAGCTGTTGTCCCAGGGTAGATGAAAGAGGTTGAGAGAGATAGATGGTGATGTAGTGTTGAGCAACGGATGTAGCAGTGCTGAGAAGTTGACACAGGAAGAAGGCAGAGACACAGCTGAATGTAGTTCCAAAGCTTTACTCACAATTCTGGTGCACACAGATGCCCTACGCTCTCTGGGTGAGGAATCCAGCCAACTTCCAGATAGATATAGAGCACCTTTTCCAGAAGTCCCTGTCAGTATGTGCCTTCCTTGGCTATCTCCACAATGCTGATTTCTACTTTCCTTCCCTTCCAGCACCTCACAGTCAGTGTCCCAGGCCAGCTGCCACGGATCCTGTCAGATAACGGACCCAAAACGTTTCCTTGATCTTATCTGGCTGCCTTTCCGGAGAAGATAACTTTGGTAGTTGGCTGTGACCTCTAAAGCTGTCACAGATGTCGGCTTGCTAGCTGAGTCCTGTTGTACACTCCACTAGGCTAGGGGCTGAGACCCTTCTGCGACCTGGATTTTCCCCCAACTGATTTCCGTCAGCGTGGAACGAGCCCCACGGGGAGAACACTCTCCACCCGTGCCTCTGGGAAATCCCTTTCCCCTTCAGTGAGCTTCCTTCAGTTCTTCAGTCCATACCAGCAGCCCCTCAGACCAGGGGTCTGCTGCACAATCATATCTCTTCCCACCTTCCCCTATGGGAAGATTGCCTATGCACATCTTTCCCCTTATTCCCCTACGGGAAGACTGATCCTAACTTCCCTTCTATTCTCCCGCTCTAACCCTCAAACTCCACCCACCTTCTAACACCCTTTCCTGTCAGCAGTTAGGAGAACCTGCTGTCCTAGTGTATGGTGAATGCAGTGATGTCAGAGCCAGGTCAAGTTTCACCATCTTACCTGAAAGGTGCAGTACCTCTGTGGCGACTGGACCCTCAGGGGCGCCACACTAACATTTTTGGATTGCTTCAAATCATTTCCTTGCCATGGCCATAAAGGAATACCAGTGTGCTGTAGAGTAAATCTTTGCTCCAGTATTGCCGAAGCTCTTTTTCTGATTATGCCCATATGCAGCACAGTGCCCTAAATGTCATAATTTATGCTGCTTTTACAGGGACCCATCTGGCATATGATGACATGGGATTTTAGGCGAAAAATTGATGGGTATACAAATTTGTCTGGGCCACCATAAGATTTATTATTTAATTGGTGAAAAACAATTTTAAAAAATCCATTTCAGTGAGGCATGTAACATCAAATTAGATTTCTGACCTTACCATAAAATTCAGAATAACAGGCTGATAATTTTCGGAGGGTGGAGTCCATATGTGATTGATAGCTGCAGGATTTGCGTGGGTCCTAGGGCGCCTTGCTGGGGGTCTCTCCTCACCAGATAAGTAGGAGGAGAAGGAAGAGGAATAAAGGAATGTGGGCTCTTCCTTAATGGCCAAATCCATGTCAGAGACAAGGAAAGCGTATGCCTCCTCTGGTGAATAATGTCTTCTTGACAAATGGGCCATTTTTATTTTATTCTTCAAAACACTGGGGATGTGTGTAAGGCTAGTTTCACACTAGCGCTTTTGAGCGCGGTGACGGCCTGCGCATGGCTGCCGCTAAGCCCCGCCCCCTACCACGCCTCCGCCAGTAGCTCCGCCTACCGGCGCATGACGCTGCATGCGCCCTGCGTCCCCTATCTTTATCACTGGGGGCGCAGGCCGTGCGCAGTATGCGTTTGGCGGCGCATGCGTCCTTTTCACGGTGCGCCGACCTGTGCCAAACGCAACCTGCTGCAGTTTGGTTGCGCCGGCTCACCGTCAAAAAGGCGCATGCGCCGCCAAACGCATACTGCGCACGGCCTGTGCCCCCAGTGATAAAGATAGGGGACGCAGGGTGCATGCAGCGTCATGCGCCGGTAGGCGGAGATACCGGCGGAGGCGCGACAGGGGGCGGGGCTTAGCGGCGGCCGTGCGCAGGCCGTCGCTGCGCTCAAAAACGCTAGTGTGAAACTAGCCTCAGTGGTGCTTTTCCACTTGTGTGGGGCTTGTGTAAAGGGTACTCTTTATTATAGAATTAGTGAAAAAAGAAGTCGAGAAAAAGGGAAAAATGTAGAAGAAACAGAACCAAAAAAATGAAAAGAAAAATCAGTAGATGTAAAAAGAAAAAAGTTTATGTAATAAAATATTACAGTGACGTTCACTACACTAATGCCTTTCCTATAAAGTTAATCAATGCTATTTATTTTTTTTGCAAAAGAAAAACAGATGTCACTAAAAATGCGACGTACGCTCCCCTAATGCACTAGCAATAAATTTTCTAGGCACAAACAATTTCTTTTTTTTTTCTCTATATTAACTACTATTTTTTTTCAAAAAGTAAATCGGAATTCACTAAGAATGTGATGTCCGCTACTCTAATACGCTACTTCGCTATGAAACTACTCTGTGCTAACTACCATTTTGGGGAACTGGCTGCTGCTGCATTTGTAAGGGGAGGCCAGGACTATGGTCGTGGCCAGAGACACTGAAGCATCTGTGTCCTTCCCTCACAGAAAACTGTAATCCACTGCCCAGCATACCTGCATCTTCATGTTCGGGTCCCCCTGGGCGCTTCCCAAGTGGCGATGGCCCTTCTCTGGGGTGACCCCCAGTAATGGAGACAGAGTCTAGAGTAACTTGAACATTCTCTTTACTTATGACTTCACACATTATATCCACAGTTGGCACAACATGGGATATACTCTACATTCAGCTTCACTTGTTTCCTCAGCTCTCCCTACTGTGCTGACGCCTCTGTACAGCACACACCTGGACCAGACCATCTTAGACTGCTTCCCAGTTTCTTCATGACCTAACCTTGCCATGATGACAATTCCTTCTGCCTGTTTCGCCCCAGACTTGAAATCATCCTCCACCCGGTTAGTTGCCTCTGGAAAAGCATCCGGCCCATCCGTACCATTCCCTGCAAAGCTTCAACTTCCTTCTCTTCCTCACTCCAACCGACTCGCGCCCTAAAGGGTCCGCCCAGGCTATGAGTCGATACATCTTCTCTTTCTACTGTACTGGCCCACTGCAATGATGCCCAGTGGCCATGGATAAGGTGGGCTGTCGCTGCTTAACGTTGCGTGGCTGCCGATCCATCCTGGGCCTGTAGCCCATGTGGACACTTCGGACACCCTGGCCCCATCTGACTAACTTTCCTTCTGCTCTAACCTTAACTCTTGGCAGCCCCTCCTACACTTAACCCTATACTACCTACTGACTGTTCTGTATATTAGAGTGCCTCCTCTAGTGTCCAACCCAGTGCACTACGCTTTCCCTATGCTACAAGTGACAAACATTGAAATGCAGTAAACATTATCACAACTATGTGCAAGTAAAAGCAATAATACAGTAAAACATAAAGATAAAACAATGGTAATACCCAGAAGGGGTAGCAGTATTATATCATGCATGCGGTAGTACATGTAAATATGCAGCAATACCAGTTAGCAAAAAGTAACAAATACAACAATGAACATTTTTAACTTGACCCCTTTACACAGTGATCACAGATCAGTCACACAGCAGCCAGCGCACAGCACAGCACAGATTACAGCACAGGATATTGCAGGAGCAGGAGACACAGATTGCTGCAGGATTGCACTGGCCGCCAATTAACTTTTCTCTCAGGGAAGCACAGGGGGGCTCTGAACGCCAACTCTGCACGCCAAATCTGAGGTAAAGATGTAGTGCAGAGCATTGATCACTATTTCATATTAACCCCTTTGGCGCTGATTGGTCAGTAACTATTGTTCAGCCAATCAGCACCAAAGGGTTTAATCAGGCAAGGTGACATTACAATCACTCCACCCATTGTGACTGCACCCATCTTAACTCGGTTGGAGCGCGATGGAGTGTGGTGACCAGAAATACACATGTGCATCTCACAAAGTTAGAATATCATCAAAAAGTTAATTTATTTCAGTTCTTCAATTAAAAAAGTGAAACTCATATTATATAGAGTTATTACAGAGTGATCTGTTAATGTTGATGATTATGGCTTACAGCCAATGAAAACCCAAAAGTCATTATCTCAGTAAATTAGAATATAACACCAGCTTGAAAAATGATTTTAAAATCTGAATGGCCTACTGAAATGGTCAGGGCTCCTTTTGCATCAATTATGCATTAATGCGGCATGGCATGGAGGTGATCAGCCTGTGGCACTGCTGAGGGGTTATGGAAGCCCAGGTTGCTTTGATAGCAGCCTTCAGCTCGTCTGCATTGTTGGGTCTGGTGTTTCTCATCTTCCTCTTGACAATACCCCATACTATGGGGTAAGGGTAGGCGAGTTTGCTGGCCAATCAAGCACAGTGATACACAGTGTTTTTAAATCAGGTATTGATACTTTTGGCAGTGTGGACAGGTGCCAAGTCCTGCTGGAGAATGAAATTTCCATCTCCAAAAAGCTTGTTGGCAGAGGGAAGCATGAAGTGCTCTAAAATTTCCTGGTAAGCGGCTGTGCTGACTTTGGTCTTGATAAAACACAGAGGACCTATACCAGCAGATGACATGGCTCCCCAAACCATCACTGATTGTGGAAACTTCACACTATGCATAATGCATAAAATGCATAAAAATTCCGCCAAAAACAACTGGTCAGAACTGGAATCAACCTGCTCGTGGCTCGCACAGGTTACTGAACTGACCTTCTGACCCTGGCCTGACAGCCATAAATACCAAGAATCTATGAAAACACCATGACCAAAATTGATTATTTAGAGTCTCTGTTACCATGAGACCCCCTCCCCCTATATTTTATTTTCGGGGAGGACTGCATTATATATATTATAAAAAATATATACATATATATATCTTATCAGAGAAATCTTATTCTTTCTCTGACAAAATTGATCAGCTCTGCCTCTAGCTCCTCCCACCTACATAGAAGAGCGCCCCCGCAGACAAAGTCCATGCACCCGACCATTACCCCCATTTTCATGAAGCGTGACGAGGCGTGGAAGTGCAGATATAGACCATGACAAAAAAAAAAAAATATATATATATATATATACACACAGTATATATATAAAATTACACATTAATAATAAAAGATAAAAATAAGCTGAACCAAAATAACAGGGCACGTAACAAAATGGGAATGGTAGTGGTGATAATAGTTCCAAAAGAAATTATACAATGAGATCAAAATAAATGCTAAGGGTAATCAAAGTCAATTTGCATAATAGTACATAGTTATACATGGAATGTTATAAATCAACAACCTGATAGCACAAAGCAACTAGCATATGGTACAGATGTGGTAGAAACACCAAATACAGATATACATATACTGTATATAGTGACCGTGCAAAGCACAGAGTATATGGAGTTACTGAACCACAACTGAGAATAAATTGCAAATGCCATGATGTAGATGACTTGAAATAATCAATCAAATATACTCATAAGATGCATTTTGGCTGGATACATGATATTAAGTAAAGTGCAAAGAGGAGATAATGAGAATGTAAAGTCTATTTGCCCAAAGTGTGAGCATGCTGCCGGGTCCCCTAACTGCGTTTCGGCGCTTGCCTTCATCCCGGGGCGTGCTATATAATGCAGTACACTAAACGTTAGATCAATGAAATGCAGGTGAGGTGAGGATGCAAAAAAAATAAATTAAGGCCACGTTCAGTATTTTACATCAGTATTTGTAAGCCAAAACCAGGAGTGGGTTAGAAATCCAGAAGTGGTGGTGACGTGTTTCTATTATACTTTTCCTCTGATTGTTTCACTCTTGGTTTTGGCTTACAAATACTAATGTAAAAAACTGACCAAATACTGAACATGTGAACGTGGCCTAAAAGTGAAAAGATTATTTATATTTGTATGTTTGAACCACTCTCTTTTTTCCAGTTCAAAATTAATGGAAAAAAATACACATATTTGGTTTTGCTGCATTTATAAAAGTCCTATCCATGAAAAATATAACGTTAATTCACCAGCCGTAAAGTTAAAAAAAAAAAAAGAGATCCAGAATTGCCATTTTTCCATAGCAGCATCTCTCCCTACCCGTACAAAAAATGCAGTAATAAGTAGAGTTGAGCGACTTTTGCTTTTTTAGGGTCGCGTTTCGTTTCGTGAAACCCGACTTTTCCAAAAGTCGGGTCGAGCAAGATCGTCCGATTATAGGGAAAAGTCGGGGTCGTCCCGAAACACGAAACCCAATGTAAGTCAATGGGGAATAAAAGTCGGCAGTGAGAGGAGGACAGGAAACACACCTACAGTGCCCATTTGAATGCCAAAAGCATCAATTCTTCTTACTTAAGCTTGTCAACCTTAATTAACTTCATAATACAAGTTACGCACTGAAAAATGGGGGTTATTTGGCTAAATTTGTGGGGGGGGAGGGCTGGCTGCAGGTTTTCATGTGCCCTGGGCGAAAGAGCGCCCCTTTAACACATACCACAACTCATCATGCTCCGATACGGCAGAGAAATAGCGGTATAGTACAATGAAAAATACCTCACTTTTTACATCTCATGACGAGGCCCATCTATTTCTCCATACAAAATCATTGGTCCCATATAATGTTTGAAACAGTATATGATGAGCTCCACATAATGCTACAGTATATGTTGGTCCCCATGGATAAAGCTCCACTGTCTTATGGGCCCAAATAATGCTCCAAACATAATGGGCCCCATTTCTAATTCTCTAGTGTATAATGGGCCCTGTAAATGCTGCTCCAGTGTCTGATGTCCACCTTTGGAATGTTCCAGTGTATGGTGGGCCCCATCTATCATTCTCCAGAGTATAGTGCTCCCCAAAAATTGCTGTCCCAACATAGAAAACAATCAAATAAGTCTCCTCGCTAGGGAATCCTTGCTTAACAGCTCGCCAGCCGTTCTCACGCCCAGTATGGATTGCACGTGATTGCACAAAGGTTAGAAAGGGTACCGTATCCCTGGATAACATGTATGGATAGCGTACACATTCAAAATATATGTCTATACAGCATGAGGCAGGCTCAGACGGTGTTAGGCCCAGTATGGATTGCACGTGATTGCACAAAGGTTAGAAAGGGTACCGTATCCCTGGATAACATGTATGGATAGCGTACACATTCAAAATATATGTCTATACAGCATGAGGCAGGCTCAGACGGTGTTAGGCCCAGTATGGATTGCACGTCATTGCACAAAGTTTAGAAGGGGTAACGTATCCCCGGATAACATGTATGGATAGCGTACACATTCAAAATATATGTCTATACAGCATGAGGCAGGCTCAGACCGTGTTAGGCCCAGTATGGATTGCACGTCATTGCACAAAGGTTAGAAAGGGCACCGTATCCCCGGATAACATGTATGGATAGCGTACACATTCAAAATATATGTCTATACAGCATGAGGCAGGCTCAGACGGTGTTAGGCCCAGTATGGATTGCACGTCATTGCACAAAGTTTAGAAGGGGTAACGTATCCCCGGATAACATGTATGGATAGCGTACACATTCAAAATATATGTCTATACAGCATGAGGCAGGCTCAGACGGTGTTAGGCCCAGTATGGATTGCACGTCATTGCACAAAGGTTAGAAAGGGTACCGTATCCCCGGATAACATGTATGGATAGCGTACACATTCAAAATATATGTCTATACAGCATGAGACAGGCTCAGACGGTGTTAGGCCCAGTATGGATTGCACGTCATTGCACAAAGGTTAGAAGGGGTACCGTATCCCCGGATAACATGTATGGATAGCGTACACATTCAAAATATATGTCTATACAGCATGAGGCAGGCTCAGACGGTGTTAGGCCCAGTATGGATTGCACGTCATTGCACAAAGGTTAGAAAGGGTACCGTATCCCCGGATAACATGTATGGATAGCGTACACATTCAAAATATATGTCTATACAGCATGAGGCAGGCTCAGACGGTGTTAGGCCCAGTATGGATTGCACGTCATTGCACAAAGTTTAGAAGGGGTAACGTATCCCCGGATAACATGTATGGATAGCGTACACATTCAAAATATATGTCTATAGAGCATGAGGCAGGCTCAGACGGTGTTAGGCCCAGTATGGATTGCACGTCATTGCACAAAGGTTAGAAAGGGTACCGTATCCCCGGATAACATGTATGGATAGCGTACACATTCAAAATATATGTCTATACAGCATGAGGCAGGCTCAGACGGTGTTAGGCCCAGTATGGATTGCACGTCATTGCACAAAGGTTAGAAGGGGTACCGTATCCCCGGATAACATGTATGGATAGCGTACACATTCAAAATATATGTCTATACAGCATGAGGCAGGCTCAGACGGTGTTAGGCCCAGTATGGATTGCACGTCATTGCACAAAGGTTAGAAAGGGTACCGTATCCCCGGATAACATGTATGGATAGCGTACACATTCAAAATATATGTCTATACAGCATGAGGCAGGCTCAGACGGTGTTAGGCCCAGTATGGATTGCACGTCATTGCACAAAGTTTAGAAGGGGTAACGTATCCCCGGATAACATGTATGGATAGCGTACACATTCAAAATATATGTCTATACAGCATGAGGCAGGCTCAGACGGTGTTAGGCCCAGTATGGATTGCACGTCATTGCACAAAGGTTAGAAGGGGTACCGTATCCCCGGATAACATGTATGGATAGCGTACACATTCAAAATATATGTCTATACAGCATGAGGCAGGCTCAGACGGTGTTAGGCCCAGTATGGATTGCACGTCATTGCACAAAGGTTAGAAGGGGTACCGTATCCCCGGATAACATGTATGGATAGCGTACACATTCAAAATATATGTCTATACATCAGGAGGCAGGCTCAGACGGTGTCAGGCACAGTATGGATTTGACGGCCCAGATTACACAGCGGAGGAGCAGGGAGAGGTAAAGATTGCAAATGCTGGGGCCCTGGCCAAGCAAGGGGGGCCCACTCGTGGGCGTCGGTACTGGCACTGGGCCCCTCATAGTACAGCGGTGTGTCTGACGGCGGGTGTGCACCACCCCCGTCAGAGACACTTGATTGCACTATGAGGGACCCTGTGCCAGTGCCCGCGCCCAAGAGTCGGCCTACCCACCTGTCCAGGGCAACGGCACTCGCACGGTGTCGTGCGCTAGGTGGTGACCCCGGCCATGGGGGGGGAGGCAGCACAGTTAGGGAGTTTTAGAAAGTGGCATATGTTGATGTTGGACATTCAACTGATGCAAAAGGCGAAATAGGTGAAGTACCAGGAAGAGGTGGACCAAAGCAAGCCATTTTTCTGTCACCCTATGTGTCATCAGGGGAAGGTGGGACAAAATCCTTGGAAACCCATGCGTGGTTCATTTTAATGAAGGTTAGATCATCCACATTTTGGGTTGACAGACGGGTCCTTTTTTCTGTCAGGATTGATCCAGCTGCACTGAAGACTCTTTCCGATAGCACACTTGCAGCTGGGCAAGCGAGCTCCTGTAAGGCATATTGGGCCAATTCAGGCCAGGTGTCCAGTTTAGCGGCCCAATAGTCAAAGGGGAATGACCTGTGTGGGAGAACATCGATATGGGAGGAAAAGTAGTTTGTAACCATAGTTGACAACTGCTGTCTCCTGTCACTTTCCATCGATGCAGTATTACCAGTTGTGTGAGCGGTATTTGAAAAATCAGTCCACAACATTGTCATGAAACCCCTGTCTCCAACGCCACTTCTGCTGTGTGCACCACGAACACCTCTGCCAAGCTGCCCCCGGCCCGTACGGCTCGTGTGAGAACCATCACCGCTGCTGTGTGCTGGGAATGCATCAAGCAACCGATTTACCAGAGTTGCTTGTTTATTAGCCAATATTAGGTCAAGGTTCTCCTGTGGCATGATGTTTTGTAATTTGCCTTTATAGCGTGGATCCAGGATGCTGGCCAACCAGTAGTCGTCATCGTTCATCATTTTGGCAATGCGGGGGTCCCTTTTTAGGATCCGCAAGGCATAATCTGACATGTGGGCCAATGTTCCCGGTGTCAATGATGCACTGCGAGTGCTGGGTGGAGGAGCACTTTCTGGCAAATCCACATCCCTCCAGTCACGCACAAACCCTGTACCAGACCTTGCCACGCCAACATTTTCACTTGCACCACGAGATGCATCCTCCTCCCCTAAGTAATCATCCCCATCATCCTCCTCCTCCTCCTCCTCTTCTTCCTCCACCTCGTCCAGGAGAGGTCCCTGAGCAGACAATGGCTGAATGTCATCAAGGATTCCCTCCTCCTCTTCCTCCTCATCAACATTGGCTGCAGACGCCTGCTCCTTAAGGTGCGTCAAAGTTTGCATGAGCAGACGCATAAGTGGGATGCTCATGCTTAGGATGGCGTCGTCTGCGCTTACCAGCCGTGTGCATTCCTCAAAACACTGAAGGACTTTACAAAGGTCTTTCAGCTTCGACCACTGCACGCCTGTCAACTCCATGTCTGCTCTCAAAGTGCCTGGCCGTGTATCCTCCCACAAATGCATTATGGCCTGCCTCTGCTCGCACAGCCGCTCCACCATGTGCAGGGTGGAGTTCCACCTTGTTGCAATGTCGATAATGAGGCGGTGGTTGGGAAGGTGGAGCAATCGCTGCAGCTTCTGCATACGAACGGAGTGTACAGGCGACCGGCGGATGTGCACGCACAGTCTTCGCACCTTCTGGAGCAGGGCTGTTAACTCCGGATAATTTTTGAGGAAGCACTGCATCACCAGGTTCAAGGTGTGAGCCAAGCAAGGTATGTGGCTGAGTTTTGAAAGGGCTATGGCTGCCACAAAATTTCGGCCGTTATCACTAACTACCTTGCCTGCCTCAAGATGTACACTGCCCAGCCATGACTCAGTTTGTCGCTTCAAGTACTCGGCCAGCACCTCGGCGGTGTGTCTGTCGCCCAAACACATCATCTGCAACACAGCCTGCTGACGCTTTCCACTAGCTGCTCGATAGGGGGACACATCGTGTGCAACAGTGGCAGCTGCAGATGGAGTGCTCGTACGACTGCGCTCTGTGGACGAGCTGTCGCTTCTGGAGGAGGAGGAGGAGGGTCGAACGCTTACAGCCAACTGTTTCCTAGACCGTGGGCTAGGCAGCACTGTCCCACCACCGCTGTCCCCTGTGGACCCTGCATCCACCACATTAACCCAGTGCGCAGTGATGGACACGTAACGGCCCTGGCCATGCCGACCTGACCATGCATCAGTTGTGAGGTGCACCTTTCCGCTCACTGACTGCTTGAGTGCATGGACAATGCGGTCTTTCACATGATGGTGGAGGGCTGGGATGGCTTTGCGAGAGAAGAAGTGGCGACTGGGTAGGTCATAGCGTGGTACTGCATAGGCCATGAGTTTGCGGAAAGCTGTGCTTTCCACCAACCGAAAGGGCATCATCTCAAACGAGATTAGTTTGGCAATGTGGGCGTTCAAACCCAGTGTACGCGGATGAGAGACTGAGTACTTTCTTGACCTACTCATAGTGTCTGGGAAGGTGAGCTGGACTTGAGAGCTGCATATGGTGGAAGTAGCGGTGGACAGGGCGGACTGAGAGAGGGTTGATGATGGTGATGGAGTTGGTGTTCTTTCTGATGGCCTAGAATCAGTCTTTCGTTGATATAACAGTGGGATTCCCTGACTGCTGTGGCCTTGCAACGACACCTCAACATTTGCTGCTGTGCTAACCGGTGTGCTTACAGTGGGGGAAACAATGTAGCGTTGCTGACTACCTTCGTTGTGATCAGTTGCACATGTGGCACTTGAGGTTTGGTGTTGTGTCCACGCTTGCAAGTGCATGCTGGTTAAATGTCTAAGCATGCAACTGGTATTCAAATTTTTCAGATTTTTCCCTCGGCTAAAGGTCTTTGCGCACTTCTTACAGATAACCTTGGCCTGATCATGAGGATTTTGTTCAAAAAAGTGCCACACTGCACTCTTCCTACTTTGGCAGACATTTTGCGGCCTAGCACGCTGTGATCTTTTGACCCTCTGGACAAGCTGTCCAGCAACTCTTTTGATGTTTGGAACCTGTCTTTGGAGTGCTCCGGGCCTGCCAGATAACAGCTGTTGCGATGTCGATGTCTGCTGTGGATGCTCCTCATCTGAGCTATTGGAAGCAGCACCCTCTGCCCCCAATGGATGCCAATCTGGGTCAACAACTGGGTCATCCATCACCTCCTCTTCTATGTCATGTGCACCTTTCTCTGTGTCACCGTGTATGGTGGTATAGTGTGCGGGAAGGGGCACCTGAGTCTCATCAGGGTCAAAATCTGGCTCTGTACACTGCGAGGACAATGTAGTGCTCTGAGTGAATGTACCAGCAGAATCATCCATCAGCGGCTGTGCATCAGTGCACTCCATGTCAGATTCATCTTGGCCTGGGTAATTCACCATTTGACTTGATAATCCAGGCATGGTATGTGAAAACAGCTCCATGGAGTAATCAGTAGTATGGCCTGCGTCATCCTTCAATCTTGGTTGGGGTGAAGGACACAAGGAAAGGTGTGGTTCATGAACATGAGCCTCCAATGACGACTCAGTGCTTTTACTTTTTACAACTGAAGAAGAGGAGGCGATAGAGCTGGAGGCTGAGTCAGCAATGTAAGACAAAACTTTTTCCTGATACTCTGCCTTTAAAAGCGGTTTGCCAACTCCTAGAAAACTAAGCGTTCGAGGCCTTATGTAGCCAGACGATGACGCAGGGTCAGCACCTCCTGCATTCGGTCCTATTTTGCTCTTGCCACTACCATCAGATCCACCACCAACACCATCATTACCAGCTGCCAACCCCCGCCCAATTCCACGGCCTCTTCCACCAGCCTTCCTCATTTTTGGTAGAAATGTAGACAAAATCCAACAAACTATATAGTAATGTAAAACAAGGTAAAAGGTGTCTGTAGGACAGGGGAGATTTAGAATTTCTGCACACACTTGTGGACAGTGGACACTTTTGGATTGTGTGAGGCCCACTGATATCTGAGCGCTATGTGACACGCTCGATGGCACAGCTGCCTGTGACCAAAGTGACGAGAGGATAATGGAGATTTTGAATCTCTGCGTACACTTTTGGACACTGGACACTTGTGGATTGTGTGAGGCCCACTGATATCTGAGCGCTATGTGACACGCTCAATGGCACAGCTGCCTGTGACCAAAGTGACGAGAGGATAATGGAGATTTTGAATCTCTGCGTACACTTTTGGACACTGGACACTTGTGGATTGTGTGAGGCCCACTGATATCTGAGCGCTATGTGACACGCTCGATGGCACAGCTGCCTGTGACCAAAGTGACGAGAGGATAATGGAGATTTTGAATCTCTGCGTACACTTTTGGACACTGGACACTTGTGGATTGTGTGAGGCCCACTGATATCTGAGCGCTATGTGACACGCTCGATGGCACAGCTGCCTGTGACCAAAGTGACGAGAGGATAATGGAGATTTTGAATCTCTGCGTACACTTTTGGACACTGGACACTTGTGGATTGTGTGAGGCCCACTGATATCTGAGTGCTATGTGACACGCTCGATGGCACAGCTGACTGTGACCAAAGTGACGAGAGGATAATGGAGATTTTGAATCTCTGCGTACACTTTTGGACACTGGACACTTGTGGATTGTGTGAGGCCCACTGATATCTGAGCGCTATGTGACACGCTCGATGGCACAGCTGCCTGTGACCAAAGTGACGAGAGGATAATGGAGATTTTGAATCTCTGCGTACACTTTTGGACACTGGACACTTGTGGATTGTGTGAGGCCCACTGATATCTGAGCGCTATGTGACACGCTCGATGGCACAGCTGCCTGTGACCAAAGTGACGAGAGGATAATGGAGATTTTGAATCTCTGCATACACTTTTGGACACTGGACACTTGTAGATTGTGTGAGGCCCACTGATATCTGAGCGCTATGTGACACGCTCGATGGCACAGCTGCCTGTGACCAAAGTGACGAGAGGATAATGGAGATTTTGAATCTCTCCGTACACTTTTGGACACTGGACACTTGTAGATTGTGTGAGGCCCACTGATATCTGAGCGCTATGTGACACGCTCGATGGCACAGCTGCCTGTGACCAAAGTGACGAGAGGATAATGGAGATTTTGAATCTCTGCGTACACTTTTGGACACTGGACACTTGTAGATTGTGTGAGGCCCACTGATATCTGAGCGCTATGTGACACGCTCAATGGCACAGCTGCCTGTGACCAAAGTGACGAGAGGATAATGGAGATTTTGAATCTCTGCGTACACTTTTGGACACTGGACACTTGTGGATTGTGTGAGGCCCACTGATATCTGAGCGCTATGTGACACGCTCGATGGCACAGCTGTGACCAAAGTGACTAGAGGATAAGGGAGATTGGATTGCTTTTAAAAAAGCAGTTTGCGGAGCAGTGGGTAAACAGCAATGCCAGCGTGTCAGGAAGCCTTAGAAGGCAGCCCAACAACCAACACCACTGATACACCACAATATAGCCTCCCCTTGCACTGCACACACAGTGACTTGTGTGTTGTGCAGGCCAAATCGCTAGCAGCAGAAGCAGTTCTTTTGTCTTCTTCCCTGCCTAACGCTCTCCCTACAGAATCAGCAGCAACCTCTCCCTATACTAAGATCGGCAGAAGTAAGATGGCGGTCGGCGTGCACGCCCTTTTATACCCCCTGTGACGCCCACCAAAGCAAGCCAATCACTTGCATGCCCTTCTGAAAGATGGTGGTGACCCGTGCCTAGGTCATCACGTTGCCCACAGTGTCCGTGGATCCTGATTGGCTGAAAAAGAGCGCAAAACAAACTTTTGAAATGCGACTTTGGCGCGTAAGTCGCCGACCTCATGGCCGACCTCATCCTAGGGTCGGGTTTCGTTTCATGAAACCCGACTTTGCCAAAAGTCGGCGACTTTTGAATTTTTTCGACCCGTTTCGCTCAACTCTAGTAATAAGTGATCAAAACATATTGTTCTGCCTTCATACACTTTGACACGGTGTGCACTCTAGCATACAGCATAAACCACCTTCTATCTTCCAAAATAAGCAGACTGTTCTCTGTAGTCTAGCTTGTTTATTGGTGAAGAGTATAGAACATGCGGTAAAACTATAAAAATACAAACGACATGGGTAAGTATTGGGCAGATGATCACACAGCTAACACAATTACAGGAAGTATACAGTGTGATGCAAACTTTACATTGAACACACAGGTGTCTAATTACATCTGCTGAGCTCTGGCTGCCATACAGTTAATAACCTCTCTGAACAATACTGCATTGCAAGAAAAGATGTTAATCTTACCAGATATGCTTTACCCAGATAACGAACTCAAGTAGGGGAGTTACAGGAGGATAAATAAACACATGCGTCCCGTGAGATACACAGAAGAAAATGGCGTCTTCCTTATCCCAGATACATTGCTTCAATCCCACAATGCAACACTCTGTTAAAGACACAGGCTGTAAATGCTATTAAAGACACAGCTATAAATTCAGCCACCACTAGATGGTGCTATAACTAAACCAGCACATAATATAACATATTTGCACTATATTCAGAGGGCAGAACACATATATACCCCAAAACTGTAACAATAAAAACATCAGCTCGCAAAGTAAAAAGCCCTCGTTAAGCTCCATCAATGGAAAAATAAAAAAGTTAAGAAAAAGATGACACCAGTAAATTTTTGAAATTTTTTTTCTACGCCAAAGGGAAAAAAAATTTGGTATTTGGTACTGTCAGGACTCAAATGTCAGGACCCTGCCAGCGTCAGCAAACTGCCACGCAGAGCAGGGGGACTTACCCACACTATGGGAGAGCACGGGTCCAATACTGTAGTGATGGTTCAAGCAGACAGAACCTGCGGCACTGAAAATAGTAAGGAGTCCCAGGACCTACGATCATGTGAATGCAGGGGGCGGGGCTTAGCATCCTACTGCTACAGATGATGTAATGTACCTACTACAGGGCAACTGTTGTAGAGGAGAGGAAAACGCAGGTCAGACAAGCGAGGGTCGTAAACGGAGAGGGCTGTGCGGTACCAAAGGGACGAGCAGAGAATAGTCAAGTCATAGGCAGAGGGTCATACACAGAGAGGTAGTGCAGTACAAGAGGGACAGGCAGAACTCGTAACAGGGACAGAACCGGATCAAAACCAAACAAGCAACAAGTAATCAGGCACAAGACACACGTACGCATGAGGTCAACTAACTCAGCCGAGGGCAGGAGTATAACTGACACCGGACCTAGGTCAAGTGAGCATTAAATAGCCGCCCTCTGCCAGAGAGAGGCAGAAACAATTAACCCCTGTCTGACCAGGATGGGCCAAAGACAAACCCCATCCTGGATCATGACAGGTACTATCTGTCATGATCCAGTGTTGGATCTGGCGGTATTAAAAGCACAAAGTGAACTTTTTTTACTTTGGTTGAGTTCAAAGGTGTTTTGACTGTCCCCGGTGGTGGTTAGCGGTATCGCACCATAGGTTTAGGTTTTTGTGCACTTAATTAGGGATCAGGTGTTACACCCTATAAAGGTGTGCTAGAGGTGTGCAATCACTGCCTGTGATATTGTGAGTTTGTGTCCACTCTGTTTTTGGAGAGCCTGGATGAAGGATGGAGCTGGTGAGGAGTCCTGCGCAGCTTAGCCAGGGGGGACGTGTTGCAGCTATGGTGTCTGGACGAAGGGCTGGCATGGCGTGGTGGGGTCGCAGTGATGGTGTCAGCGGGAAGTGTCTGCATGGGCTTGTGGAGTGGCGACTATGGAGAGTGGCACTCACCATGTGGGACTTGGCCGCTGAGCTGGACTCAAGCATGCTCGACTTCGTGTCAGCAGCTGAACTCGTCCTTGGGACTCTGGTTCTAAGCAGCTGCAACTGGTGTTGGACTCTGCTCCAAGGTTGCACTAAGGTGAAGGATCCTGTTATGGTGATGGATCCGGGTGGAGGAGAAGATGCACTCAGGTGGAGGGCTCTGTTGCTAGGAGCGCACGCAACAGAGCAAAGCTAAGTGGTGTTTCCCCTGTATTGTCTCTTTCCTCATGTGTGTTATTAGTGCAGTGGTGGGATTAGTCTCCGCACCGACCCATTCCCTAGTGAGGGTTTAGGGTCAGGGTGAGCAAGGGCGTTAAGGTACGCGTGCGGCGCCCGGTGCGAAACCGGCATAGGGAATGTTAGGAGTGCAGGGACACTGGCTCAGGGGAGCTCAGGAGGTCTCCAATTCCCTTTTCCCTATAGCAGGGCCCACCATTGTTGATGTTTCCCAGGTCCCCCTTATTATTTAAATTCGCCATACTGGAGGCGGGGTTTCCAGAATGTTTATTAACGTGTAATACCTAAATTCGCCAGGTGGAGGCGGCGTATCCACCTGCACGTATTATTATTTAAATGCGCCCCACTGGAGGCGGTGTATCCAGGGTCACGTGTGTCACATGGGTTCGCCTTGCGGAAACATCTGCGTCCTGACACACGTGACCATGACACTATCTGAACTCAAGAACCATGTTGTCGGTTTATTTTTTACCAAACTAAGAACCTCATAAAAACAAATCCCCAAAAATGGCAAAATGCATTATTTTTCTGCATGTCACAGCACTTGGAATTTTTTTCTGTTTTTCAGTACATTGTACGGTAGAATGGGTAATGTCATTCAAAGCTTCAACTCATCCCATAAAAAGACAATACGGCTGTGGTGACAGAAAAATAAAATAATTATGGCTCTCGGAAGAAGATTAGTGCAAAAACAATAATAAGCCTCAATGGGGAGGATTGTGCAAAAAAAAAAATCTGAGTCTCTCGCATGAACTTTTCAAAAAGTTGTCAAATATGATCCATTTCAAATCGAGTGAGTAGGGATGAAATTGCAAATATCAGACAACACATGAATTTTTCTATTTTTCTACCTCTGGACAACACAATTTGTAATATAAAATCCCATTTCTCCGCACAGATAATCAATTTGGGCCATAGTATAGAGCAGCATTGCAAAAGGTTGTCAGAGCGTTGCATTACCATGTTCCTCACCAGCCTATGGGCTCAGTGACATTTTTCGGGATGCCATGTCATTGTAGTTGTATGACACGCTTTCACGCTCTGCTAAGTGAAAACTTGCTCTTTCTACCTTGTAATGTGTCTGCTCCCTGCTCTCCATTATTAATGTTTGTTGAGAGTATTTGTAATCACTCTAGTTTACAGTGACATTGGCTGGAGGCTTATCTAACATCCACATTCGGCTGATGTTGGAGGAGAGGGTCGGGCTTACGCTCTCTGTTCTAATTCATTCCAAAAGTGTTGGATGGGTTGAGGTCAGAGCTCTGTGTGACCAGTCAGACCAAAATTCTTCAACCATGTCTTTATGGACCTTGCTTTGAGCATTGGGGCACAGTCATGCTTAAAGCTGTATTCTCAAGTTATTAAACTTCTTTAATTTGTTAGACAGCATAAAAATAAGCAAGTTTGCAATTGATTTGCTTTTTTTCCTATCTGCTGTCAATCTCCCGCAGTGAGAGTTTTAATCTTTCAAAGTGTACAGTTCATTTCTATGGAGCTTTACCATTAGTGTCTGCGAAGACATTCCAGGACAGGGGTTAAAGGAAATCTGTCACCAGGTTTTTGCTACCTCATCTGAGAGCAGAATGATGTAGGCAAAGAGACCCTGAATCCAAAGACGTATGGACTTAGTTTACTGGTTGAAGTTGTCCTGACACAATCAGAGTTTTAGATTTAGCAATGAAGCAGAGCTGAGAAACCTAACCCCGCCCACATCACAGCTAACTAGAGTTGAGCAAAATGGGTCGGTCATATTCAAAAGTCGCCGACTTTCGCTGAAGTCGGGTTTCATGAAACGAAACCCGACCATAGCGTGAGGTCGGCCACGAGGTCGGCGACCAGAGCGCCAAAGTCGCGTTTCGTGTGGGCAACGCGATGACATGGGCATCGGTCACCACCATCTTTGAGAAGGGCATGCGAGTGATTGGCTGGCTTTGTGTGGCATCACAGGGGCTATAAAAGGGCATGAACTCCGACCGCCATCTTACTTATGGCGATTTTAGCATAGGGAGAGCTGCTGCTGCTGCTGATTCTGTAGGGAGAACATTAGGCAGGGAAGAAGAACCAAAAAACTGCTTCTGCTGTTAGCGATTTCCACTTACAACACAACACTTTGTGTGCAGTGACAGGGGAGGATATATTTTTGTGCATCAGCTCTGTTGGTTATTAGGCTGCCTTATAAGGCTCCCTGATGGCTGCATTGCTGTTTGCACACTGCTGTGCAAACTGCTTTTTTAAAAGCAAAAATACTTTTCTTCCTCTTTTCTGCACAGTTACCAAGGGTTCATTTGTCCACCCTTTTGTGTGTGCACTGTGCAGCAGTCCTGCTTATTAGGCTGCCTGCGTCCATACTTGGACTGAGAGCATCATTGTCAGCGTCCTCAAATCTCTAGTGAGATCCAAAATCTCACCAATCCTATAGACACCATCCACCTTGTCATACACCATCCAATTTCAGCCTGTTACATTGAGGTGTAATCTCTCCTGGGCCAGAGATAATAGTTCTGCGTCCTCAAATCTATAGTGAGATCCAAATTCTCACCAATCCTATAGACACCCTCCACCTTGTCATTCACCTTCCAATTTCAGCCTGTTACATTGAGGTGTAATCTCTACTGGGCCAGAGACAATAGTTCTGCGTCCTCAAATCTATAGTGAGATTCAAAATCTCACCAATCCTATAGACACCCTCCACCTTGTCATACACCATCCAATTTCAGTCTGTTACATTGAGGTGTAATCTCTACTGGGCCTGAGACAATAGTTCTGCATCCTCAAATCTATAGTGAGATTCAAATTCTCACCAATAGTAGATACACCTTCTACCTTGTTTTACAGTACCATATAGCTGGTGGTATTTTGGGTACATTTTCACAAAAATGAGCAAGTATGGTGGAAGACGCCATGGAAGTGGGCGGGGGTTGCCAGCTGGTCCCGATAGTTGTGGTGGTGCTGTTGCATTTGTTGGTAGTGGCAAAAGCACAATAGCACCTAAGGAAGGAGGTGTCGAGCCTGCGTCATCGTCTGGCTCCACAAGGCCTCGAAGGCTCTCTTTTCTGGGAGTAGGTAAGCCACTTTTAAAGCCGGAGCTTCAGGAACAAGTTTTGGCTTACATTGCTGACACAGCCTCCAGCTCTCTCGCCTCCTCTTCTGAAGTTTCAAAAAATAAAAGCACTGAGTCGTCAGTGGAGGCTCCTGGTCAGGAACAACACCTTTCCTTGTGTCCTTCACCCCTACCAAAAGTGAAGGATCTGGCAGGCCACACTACCGATAACTCCATGGAGCTCTTTTCACATACCATGCCTGGGTTAGCAAGTCAAATCGTGAATTCCCCAGTCCAAGATGAATCTGACATGGAGTGCACTGATGCACAGCCACTGCTAGATTTTTCTGCTGGTACATTCACTCAGAGCACTACATTGTCCTCGCAGTGTACTGAGTCAGAATCAGACCCTGATGAAATTCAGGTGCCCCTTCCCGCATACTATACCACCTTACACAGTGACACAGAGGAAGGTACACATGAAATTGAAGAGGAGGTGATGGATGACTCAGTTGTTGACCCAGATTGGCATCCATTGGGGGAAGAGGGTGCCGCTGCCAATAGCTCAGAAGAGGAGGAGGAGGATCCGCAGCAGGCAACGACATCGCAACAGCTGTTATCTGGCAGGACCGTAGCAGTCCAAAGAAGTGTTACAAAAAAAAAAGAGTTGCAGGACAGCTTGGCCAGACGGTCAAATTAGCACAGCGTGCAAGGTCTCAAAATGTCTTCCATAGTAGGAAGAGTGCAATGTGGCACGTTTTTGAACAAAATCATGTCCATGCACTGATCAGGCAAAAGTTATCTGTAAGAAGTGCGCAAAGACCTTTAGCCGAGGGAAAAATCTGAGAAATTTGAATACCAGTTGCATGCTTAGACATTTAACCACCATGCACTTGCAAGCGTGGACGGACTACCAAACCTCACATACCACATGTGCACCTGCTCCGAATGAAGGTAGTCAGCAACGCTACATCGCTTCCCCCACTGTAAGGCCACCGGTTAGCACACCACCAGCAGCAAATGTCGAGGTGTCGTCACAAGGCCAAAGCAGTCAGGGAATCACACTGTTATTGCTACGAAAGACTGAATCTAAGCCATCAGCAACACCACCAACACCATCACCATCACCAACCCTCTCTCAGTCTGCCATGTCCACCGCTAGTTCCACCATATGCAGCTCTCAAGTCCAGCTCACCCTACCAGAGACTCTGAGTAGGACAAGAAAGTACTCATCCTCTCATCCGTGTACACTGACTTTGAACGCCCACATTGCCAAACTAATCTCGTTAGAGATGATGCCCTACCGGTTGGTTGAAAGCAAAGCTTTCCGCAAGCTCATGGCCTACGCAGTACCATGCTATGACCTACCCAGTCAGCACTTCTTTTCGCGAAAAGCCATCCCAGCACTCCACGTGCATGTGAAAGACCGCATTGTCCATGCACTCAAGCAATCAGTGAGTGGAAAGGTGCACCTCACAACAGATGCATGGTCCAGTAGGCATGGCCAGGGCAATTACGTGTCCATCACTGCACACTGGGTTAATGTGGTGGATGCAGGGTCCACAGGGGACAGCGGCGGTGGGACAGTGCTGCCTAGCCCACGGTATAGGAAACAGTTGGCTGTAGGCGTTCGACCCTCCTCCTCCTCCAGAAGCGAAAGCTCGTCCACAGAGCGCAGTCGCACGAGCACTCCATCCGCAGCTGCCAGTGTTGCACACGAGATGTCCCACTATCGAACAGCTAGTGGTAAGCGTCAGCAGGCTGTGTTGAAGATGATGTGTTTGGGAGACAACAGACACTCCGCGGAGGTACTGGCCGACTACTTGCAGCGACAAACTGAGTCATGGCTGGGCAGTCTACATCTTGAGGCAGGCAAGGTAGTTAGTGATAACAGCCGGAATTTTGTGGCAGCCATAGCCCTTTCAAAACTCAGACACATACCTTGCCTGGCTCACACCTTGAACCTGGTGGTGCAGTGCTTCCTCAATAATTATCCAGAGTTAACACCCCTGCTCCATAAGGTGCGAAGACTGTGCTCGCACATCCGCCGGTCGCCCGTACACTCTAGTCATATGCAGAAGCTGCAGCGATTACTCCACCTTCCCAAGCACAGCCTAATTATCGACGTTGCAACAAGGTGGAACTCCACCCTGCACATGGTTCAGAGGCTGTGCGAACAGAGGCAGGCTGTAATTCATTTGTGGGAGGATACACGGGCAGGCAGTTTGCAGGCAGACATGGAGATGTCTGGTGTGCAGTGGTCGAAGCTGAAAAACCTCTGTAAAGTCCTTCAGTGTTTTGAGGAATGCACACGGCTGGTAAGCGCAGACGACGCCATCATAAGCATGAGCATCCCACTTATGCGTCTGCCCATGCAAATTTTGACGCACATTAAGGAGCAGGCATCTGCAGCCGAGGAGGAAGAGGAGGAGGGAAGCCTTGATGACAGTCAGCCATTTTCTGGTCAGGGAAGTCTCGTGGACGAGGTGGAGGAAGAAGAGGAAGAGGAGGAGGATGATGGGGATGATTATTTTGGGGAGGCGGATGCTTCTCAGGGGCAAGAAAAAATGTTGGCATGGCAAGGTCAGGTACAGGGTTTGTGCGTGACTGGAGGGATGTGGATTTGCCACAAAGTGCTCCTCCACCCAGCACTCGCAGTGCATCATTGACACCTGGAACATTGGCCCACATGTCTGATTATGCCTTGCAGATCCTAAAAAGGGACCCCCACATTGCCAAAATGATGAACGATGATGACTACTGGTTGGCCAGCATCCTGGATCCACGCTATAAAGGCAAATTCCAAAACATCATGCCACAGGAGAACCTAGAGCTAATAATGGCTAACAAACAAGCAACTCTGGTAAACCGTTTGCTTGAGGCATTCCCAGCACACAGCGGCAGTGATGTTTTCCCAACAAGCCGTATGTGGCAACATGAAAGAGGTGTTCGTGGTGCACACAGCCGAAGTGGCGTTGGACACAGGGGTTTCATGACCATGTTGTGGACTGATCTTTCAAGTACCGCTCACACGACTGGTAATACTGCATCGATCGAAAGTGACAGGAGACAGCAGTTGTCAACTATGGTTACAAACTACTTCTCCCATATCGATATTCTCCCTCACCGGTCATTCCCCTTTGACTATTGGGCCAGTAAACTGGACACTTGGCCTGAATGGGCATAATATGCCTTACAGGAGCTCACTTGCCCTGCGACTAGTGTGTTATCTGAACAAGTCTTCAGTGCTGCTGGATCAATCCTGACAGAAAAAAGGACCCGTCTGTCGACCCAAAATGTTGATGATCTAACCTTCACTAAAATGAACCATGCATGGGTTTCAAAGGATTTTGTCCCACCCTCCCCTGCTGACACGTAGGTTGCCAGAAAAGTGGCTTGCTTTTGTCCTCCTCTTCCGCGGACTTCTCCAATTACTCCATTTGCAGCTGCTGAATGTCCAACATCAACATATGCCAATTTTTCCACCTCCCTAACTGGGCTGCCTCCCCCCACAGGGCCGGGGTCATCACCTGGAGCATGCACCCGTGTGAGTGCCGTTGCCCTGGACATGTGGGTGGGCACACTATTTGGCAAAGGCACTGGCACAAGGTCCCTCATAGTAGAATCAAGTGTCTCTGACGGTGGGGGTGCACAAACGCCGTCAGACACACCGGTGTACTATAAGGGGCCCTGTGCCAGTGCCGTCGCCAATGAATGGGCCCCCCTGCTTGCTCAGGATCACAGCACTTGCAAAGTTGAAATACTTACCTCTCCCTGCTCCACCGCCGTGACGTCTTCCGTAATTCCTGACAGTGACATTCTGGTCAGAGAGCGCGATGACATCACGTCTGTACGCCCTCTGCCTAAACAGTCCAAGTGCAGTGAGATGGAAGATGGGGACGACGAGGAGTCCAGACTAGTACAGGGATTCCCTAGAGAGGAGACTTATTTAATTGTTTTCAATGTTGGGACAGCTATTTTTGGGGAGCACTATACTCTGGAGAATGATATATGAGGCCCACCATACACTGGAGCATTCCAAAGGTGGACATCAGACACTGGAGCAGCATTTACAGGGCCCATTATGCACTGGAGCATTAGAAATGGGGCCCATTATATATGGAGCATTATTTGGGCCCATAACACAGTGGAGCTTCATCCATGGGGACCAACATATACTGTAGCATTATGTGGAGCTCATCATATACTGTTTCAAACATTATATGGGACCAATGATTCTGTATGGAGAAATATATGGGCCTCATTACTCTGTATAGTGCACTATGCGGTGGCCATAATACTGAATGGAGTAATATACAGTCCGTTTTTGGAGCTATTGGAGAATTTACCTACCCCCCCACAACTTTAGCCAAATAACCCCCAGTTTTCAATGCCTAACTATTATTATAAAGTAAATTAAGGTTGACAAGCTTAAGTAATAAGAATTGATGTTTTTGGCATTAAAATGGGCACTGTAGGTGTGTTTCCTGTCCTCCACTCACTGCCGACTTTTCTTCCCCATTGACTTGCATTGGGTTTCGTGTTTCAGTTGGCCTTCAACTTTTCACGATAATCGGCCGATTTCGTTCGACCCGACTTTTGAGAAAGTCGGGTTTCATGAAACCCGACTCAGTCCGAAAAAAGGCAAAGTCGCTCATCACTACAGCTAACCTCACCCACATCACAGCTAACCCCGCCTACACCAGGCTCTCAGTGTACACTGCTACAAACCCTTAAATGCTTATCACAGGAGGGGCTGTGTTAGACTACCAGGCACCTGCTGCTGTGTCCCAGCAATGATGAGCTCCTGGTGCAAAAGCAATCATTACAGGTAACCAACAGCACATAGCCTGATAAGAGAGGCATCAGTGAAATCTGTGTTTTAACCCCTACAGCATGTTGTCTGCATATTACATAGCAAGACAAATTTCCTTTAATTCTTAACTTACCAGTCACCTCTCTTCAGTCCACTGATTTCATCAGTCAGTTGCTCCCTTTCCCATCCCTCTCAACTCCTGACAAGCTGTTGTTATCAATCTTGTGTAAAATCACAACCCCCCCCATGCCCTGCATCTTGGCTCACACTGTCTGGAGCTGTGCGATTGTTCAAATGTCCCATTATTTCTATGTATAAATACAGTGATAGCAGTGTAGACTCAGCACAAACCACTAATAGCTAAATGTGTCACAGCAGAACTTTTGCTGAGCTTTATAGTTCTGCTAATACTACAGCTCTGTTGCTCACCAGAACTGTCACCCATGGTGGACAGCCCACCGTTTTTGAAATCAGGAAGTGAGGAGTCTGCAAAATTGTGAGTTTCTCAAGAGATACCTTTCACAATAGCCCATTAAACAGGAAATGGCCATTCCAACTTTTTCCACACAGTTGAGAGTAACAATTGTGCAAAATGTCTTGTATGGTCAAGCATTAAAGGGATGCATTAATAATTATTAATTATATAAACATTTAATTTAAAAACAATATAATTTTTTTTTTTTGCAGACACTGGGGACTGCCATCTATATACAGGATACAGGAGACTGCAGTCAGTATCCAACCGCATCCCCTTGCTGGGAACTTGGCATGCCCACTGGGATGTCCTGTTCACATCTGTGGGTTGAGCAAAATTACCATTTTTATGTAGCCCAAAGTTGTGCTCTGAGCTACAATTTCCCCCCGTCACTGCTCACAGAGTTCAGTGGTGAGTGATGACAAGAGGTGCTGGGCAGCAGTGAGTGGAGCATCAGGGCAGCGAGCGGTGATCACAGACCGGCAGCCTCACATTGTACTACAAATAACAGGCTACTAACCTGTTGTCACAGCTGGAAGAAGTCTTCACCATAGCCCAGCTCTGAGCGGTGAGAACAGGACTGTGGAGTTGACTTCTTTCATGGGTGAGAACAGGTCGGTAGCCTGTTATTAGTAGTACAATGTCAGGCTGCCGAACTGCACTCACCACCATTGTCACCATAGTGTTCAGAGCATAGTAGTGTAATCATCACACTGCTGTGCTCTGAACACTGACTCAGGTCTGTTCAGGTGAGGCTCTTCACTGACTGCATATAATGTCTGATGCAACTATATACTGTATCTGAACACATCATATGTGATGAAGCTGTATATCTAAGCCCATCATGCATGATACAGTCCACTGAGTTGTGTATTTAAGTCCATCATGCATGATACAGTCTACTGAGCCATGTTTCTAAGCCCATCATGCATGATGCAGTCCGCTGAGTTGTGTACCTAAGCCTGTCATGTGTAATTAATTCCGCTGACCCATGTATCTAAGCCCTTCATGAGTAATGCAGTCTTGCAAGCTGTGTATGTTATCTTATCATCTATAATCTAACGGTCACTACTCCATGCTAATTCTTTTGGATCTCTCTGCAGCATTCGACACGGTGGATCATCAGCTCCTCCTCACTATGCTCCGCTCCATCGGCATCAAGGACACCGTTCTCTCCTGGTTTTCCTCCTATCTCTCTGACCGCTCCTTTACTGTATCTTTTGCTGGCTCCTCCTTCTCTCATCTTCCCCTTACTGTTGGGGTTCCTCAAGGATCGGTTCTAGGCCCCATCCTCCTCTTCTCTTTGTACACTGCCCCTATTGGTAAAACAATCAGTAGATTTGGTTTCCAGTACCATCTCTATGCTGACGACACCCAATTATACGCTTCTTCTCCTGACATCACGCCTGCCTTTCTAGAAAACACCGGCGATTGTCTAAACGCTGTGTCTAACATCATGTCCTCACTATATCTGAAATTGAACCTGTCAAAACTGAACTCCTTGTGTTTCCTCCCGCTACTAATGTACCTATACCCGACACTGCCATTTCCGTGTGTGGTTCCACTATTACTCCCCAGCAACATGCCCGCTGTCTTGGGGTCATGTGAAGGGCTAATACTAAAATCAGAGCTGAAGTTTCACTTCTCCATTTTTCCTGAAGGTTTCATTTCTCCGTTTTTGTTGCTGTAAGATAAATTTTGTAATTAGGTAAAAGTTCAAACTGTCATGAAACCAGACTATTCCCATCAGGTGCAAGATAAGGGAGGCGGGGGTGTAAAACTCTGAAGAATATGCCATTATACTACCTTCTATTTGGATACGGACATATATGTAGTTTCCGGTTTTCTTGCAATATTATTGGCTTATAATGTGAAATGATGTTATTGGTAGTTGAGAACTTTGCATAATTAAGCAAAATGTTATAAAAGAAGTGACTAAAATAAAGGGGCTTAGTGATCTGTCTCGATCCTTGCGAGCAGGGCCCTCATTCCTCTTGGTATTTGTTATAATCTATGTGATTATTGTTATGCTGTAATGTCTATCGTCTGTACAAGTCCCCTCTGAAATGTAAAGTGTTGCAGAATATGTCGGCGCTATAGAAATAAAATGTATTATTATTTATTATTATTATCATCTGTGACACAGGCTGCGTATCTAATCCTATCATGTGTGATACAGTGAGCTACACAGTGCCACCTAACAGAATTAGCGCTGCTATCCGTTCTTGGTGACACTCTGCACATGTCAGTATCACCTTGTAGTCACCAACAAAATGTCCCTGGACTGTGATCTTAAACTTCATCCTCCCCTTTCTTTTTGAAGACACCCAGAAGGGGAGGGGAGGAGATGTCACACACATGTGATGAGATTCCGCCCACATTTACTGCAGTCGTAAAGCGAGCTGGCAGCACACTAGTTTCTTAAGTCAAATTTCAGCAGCAGCTCCAACGTGTTTAAAAGTTGATACTATCAAAATGTTTTTAATTATTTTTCATATTTTACACCATTAAAAAATAATATAAAAAAACAAACATTAATACTTTACATTTTATCAATTGTTAACATTTTTTTTGTTTATGACACATTCCCTTTAAGATTTTCCTTCACTGGAACTAAGGCGTCAAGCAAAACCCTATGTAAAACAGCCCCGTAGTGTTATCCCTCCACCACCAAACATTACAGTGGGCACAATGCTGTCAGGCAGGTGGCGTTCTCTTGGCATTCACCTAACCCAGACTCAACTGTCAAAATATATTTTTTAGAATCTATCAGTGCACATCCAGAGTCCAGTGACAGCTGCCTGATACCACTCCCTCCAACGCTCCGCATTGTGCTTGGTGATGTAAGGCTGCTTGCTATGAAGCTCCCGTCTGTAGCGCAGTATTTGTGTTGATGTTAATACCAGAAGAGGTCAGGACTCTGCAGTTATGGGGTCAGCAGAGCAGTAGTGACTTTTCTGCCCCCACTCCTCAACACTCGTTAACCCCGCTCTGTAACATTTTTTTACTATTGCCAGCACCTGGGGGGCATCATACTGTGTCTCTGTGGAGCAGTGACATCATACTGTGTGTGAGGGACTTCATACTGTGTGGGGTGCTGTGGGGAACATCATATTGTCTCCTGGGGGACATTATACTGTGTACCATCTGCTTGAGGGCACTGTTGGGTCATCGTGCCATGTATAGGGTGACTGTGGGGGCAATTATACTGTGTATAGGGGACTGTGGGGGCCATCATACTTTGAGTGGTACATTTTAGGGGCATCATCCTGTGGGAAGAATTATACTGTGTTGGGTAGCTATGGCAACATCATAAGGGGAATAGCGGGAGCAACTAGGACTTTTTCTATGGGACCCTGTGATTTCTATGTATGCCACTGAATAAAGCAATGCAAAAAAATTGGTTGTGAGGTGGACATATTGCATTATTCATGTACAGATGTTTCCTTGCTTACCTTTAATCTTGATTTTACTCTGTTGGAATATGTCCACTGTTGTTGTAACGTGCTGATGCAGTGCAGTGCAACCTCCACCAGGTGGTGATAGTGAGGGAAGAGAGGTTGCACACACTCACAGGATAGTAACACAGAGCAACAGCACAGGTGTCACAGGTAATGAAAGAGTGGTCAGACTAGCCGAAGTCAGCAACTGTCAGGAGCAGAAGTACCAAGAGAGACAGCAAAGGCGTAGTCAGGGATGAGCGAGAAGTCAGGACCTACCAGGAACGTGGTATCAGAAACGTAAGACATAAGCCATTGTCAGGGTACAAGCCAGAGGGTCAAAAGCCAGTCGGAAAGTGTGGTATCAGAAACGGAAAAACCAGAAGCAGAGTCCAGAGATCAAGCCGAGTCATACTCAAGTCCAGGTAATCAGGGGCAGAAGGAACAATAAAGGAATACAGGTCAGAGGCACTAGCTTGGAAGCTTGCAGTATAGCGGACGCTGGCCCGCAGGCTGCAGAGGACTCAAATAGCCCAGCCAGCTCCAGAACAGGCAGAGGGGATTAACCCCCGCATGACCAGTCCAAAGAGAAGACAGCAGAAAACAAATTCTGGACTGGATCATGACAGTTGTGATTTGAATTGCAGCTTGGCAAGTGTTCTGCATGTATGTAGCAATAATATATTGAATTTTGTATAAGGAAAAATTGCAAAAGACAAAAAATTTGCCCCAACAGCTAAATTTCAGGGATGGATTAAACCAATAGCAAGAATAATGTAGAAACCAAGTACCGTATATACTTGAGTATAAGTCGATCCGAGTATAAGTCGACCCCCCTAATTTTGCCACAAAAAACTGGGAGAACTTATTGACTCGAGTATAAGTCTAGGGTGGGAAATGCTCCATAGATTATTCCCCCATGTGGTGTCCTCAGAAGAAGCTCCATAGATTGTTCCCCCATATGCTGCCCCACAAGAAGCTCCATAGATTGTTCCCTCATATGCTGCCCCACAAGAAGCTCCATAGATTGTTCCCTCATATGCTGCCCCCATAAATAGCTCCATAGATTGTTCCCTTATATGCTGCCCCCATAAATAGCTCCATAGATTATTCCCTCATATGCTGCCCCCATAAATAGCTCCATAGATTGTTCCCTCATATGCTGCCCCCATGCTGCTGCATGTAAAAATAAAAAATGACATACTCACCTCTCCGTCGCTGGGTGTCAGATTCTCACCTGTCCTGCGTCCATGGCTGCTCACCGCTATCTGCACGTCATCAGTCAGTGACGTTCAGACTGCAGGGGGCGCGGCGCGCACTAATCACGTCACCGCGCCCTCTGCTGTCTGAAGTGACTGACCGATGACAGACAGCAGCAAGCAGCCATGGACGCAGCACAGGTGAGTATCGCTATACTTACCCGTCCTGACGCTGTCGCTTGAGTCCCCAGCTTCTCCGCGCGCTCTCTTCCTGCATTCAGCGGTCTTGTGATACCGCTCATTAATATGCGCATATTCATGAGTTTTAATGAGCGGCACCATGTGACCGCTGAAGGCAGGAAGAGAGAGCACGGGGAGAAGCTGGGGGCTCAAGAGACAGCGTCAGGGCGGGTAAGTATGACCTGACACCCCCGCCCCCCCTCCCCCTCTGACCCCCTTTGTATATGACTCGAATATAAGACGAGAGGGGGACTTTCAGCCCAATTTTTTGGGCTGAAAATCTCGACTTATATTCGAGTATATACGGTAATTATTTTTATTTTTAATGAAATGCTCATGATGCAATCTATTATGCGGTGTCATAAAATTGTCTTTCTTACATTTCTGGGACAAAAAAATTCAGTAACATAAAATATAAAGCTTAAAAAAACAATGACAAGTTTTCTTAAATAGTGAAATGATTCTTTCGCTTACAATATTTCCTTTTTTTGAGATTTATGGCAATGGATTTGTACATTATCTTTCAGAGCAGAAGCATTCATCACAATTACACAATGCCAAGGTAATGTTTGCTGTGGTCGTCCTGAGCAGTGGTCGTGTCATACATGGGCAATCTCACATGTTTTTGCAAAGGATTTAAGAAACTTTTTCTGAAATCATTGGTTTAATAAATATTCTGGTTTTCTCCATTTTACCATTTTTTTTCAGTGAAGACTTTCATTCTTCAAAGCCATGGTTCATCTAGTGGTGGCAAGTTGGAATCACCCGGACATGTTTAGAAATTCTGAAGATGTTTCATACTTAACCCCTTCACCCCCAAGGGTGGTTTCCACGTTCATGACCGGGCCAATTTTTACAATTCTGACCACTGTACCTTTATGAGGTCATAACTCTGGAACGCTTCCATGGATCCCGGTGATTCTGACATTGTTTTCTCGTGACATATTGTACTTCATGTTAGTGGTAAAATTTAATTCAAATAACTTGCGTTTATTTGTGAAAAAAATGGAAATTTGGCAAAAATTTTGAAAATTTCGCAATTTTCCAACTTTGAATTTTTATGCCCTTAAATCACAGAGATACGGCACACAAAAAACTTGATAAGTAACATTTCCCACATGTTTACTTTACATCAGCGCAATTTTGGAACCAAAATTTTTTTTTGTTAGGAAGTTATAAGGGTTAAAAGTTGACCAGCGATTTCTCATTTTTACAACACCATTTTATTTTTAGGACCACATCACATTTGAAGCCACTTTGAGGGGTCTATATGATAGAAAATACCCAAAAGTGACACCATTCTAAAAACTGAACCCCTTAAGGTGCTCAAAACCACATTCAAGAAGTTTATTAACCCATTAGGTGCGTCACAGGAATTTTTTTGAATATTTAAAAAGAAATGAACATCTAACTTTTTTTCACAAAAAAAATACTTCAGGTTCAATTTTTTTTATTTTACCAAGGGTAACAGGAGAAATTGGACTGCAAAAGTTATTGTGCAATTTGTCCTGAGTACGCTGATACCTGATTTGTGGGGGGAAACGACTGTTTCGGCGCATGGCAGAGCTCAGAATGGAAGGAGCGCCGTTTGACTTTTTCAATGCAAAATTGGCTGGAATTCAGATCGGACGCCATGTCACGTTTGGAGAGTCCCTGATGTACCTAAACAGTGGAAACCCCCTACAAGTGACCCTATTTTGGAAACTAGACCCCCCAAGGAACTTATCTAGATATGTGGTGAGAACTTTGAACCCACAAGGGCTTTACAGAAGTTTATAACGTACAGCGGTACAATTAAAAAATCATATTTTTTCCACAAAAATGATCTTTTCACCCCAATTTTTATTTTCCCAAGGGTAACAGGACCCTAAAAGTTATTGTGCAATTTGTCCTGAGTATGCTGATACCCCACATGTGGGGGTAAACCACTATTTGGGCGCATGGCAGAGCTCGGAAGGGAAGCAGCGCCATTTGACGTTTTTGGCTGGAATTGAGATCGGACATCATGTCGCGATTGGAAAACCCCTGATGTACCAAAACAGTGGAAACCCCCCACAAATGACACCATTTTGGAAACTAGACCCCCTAAGGAACTTATCTAGATGTGTGGTGAGAACTTTGAACCCCCAAGGGCTTCACAGAAGTTTATAACATAAAGCCGTACAATTAAAAAATCATATTTTTTCCACAAAAATGATCTTTTCACCCTCAATTCTTATTTTTCCAAGGGTAACAGCACCCTAAAAGTTATTGTGCAATTTGTCCTGAGTACGCTGATACCCCACATGTGGGGGTAAACCACTATTTGGGTGCATGGCAGAGCTCGGAAGGGAAGCAGCGCCATTTGACGTTTTTGGCTGGAATTGAGATCGGACACCATGTCGCGATTGGAAAACCCCTGATGTACCTAAACAGTGGAAACCCCCCACAAATGACACCATTTTGTAAACTAGACCCCCCAAGGAATTTATCTAGATGTGTGGTGAGCACTTTGAACCCCCCAGTGCTTCACAGAAGTTTATAACGCCCGGGCGTGAAAATAAAAAATTCGTATTTTTTCCACAAACATGATCTTTTAGTCACCATTTTTTTATTTTCCCAAGGGTAACAGGAGAAATTGAACCCCAAAAGTTGTTGTCCAATTTGTCCTGAGTACGCTGACACCCCATATGTGGGAGAAAACTACTGTATGGACACACGTCAGGGCTCGGAAGGGAAGTAGTGACGTTTTGGAATGCAGACATTGATGGAATGGTCTGCGGGTGTCATGTTGCCTTTGGAGAGCCCCTAATGTACCTAAACAGTGGAAACCCCCCACAAATGACCCCATTTTGGAAACTAGACCCCCTAAGGAACTTATCTAGATGTGAGGTGAGCACTTTGAACCCCCAAGGGCTTCACAGAAGTTTATAATGCCCGGGCATGAAAATAAAAAAATCGTATTTTTTCGACAAACATGATCAATTAGTCCCCAATTTTTTCATTTTCCCAAGGGTAACAGGAGAAATTGGACCCCAAAAGTTGTTGTCCAATTTGTCATGAGTACGCTGACACCCCATATGTGGGAGAAAACTACTGTATGGACACACGTCAGGGCTTGGAAGGGAAGTAGTGACGTTTTGGAATGCAGACTTTGATGGAATGGTCTGCGGGTGTCATGTTGCCTTTGGAGAGCCCCTAATGTACCTAAACAGTGGAAACACCCCACAAATGACCCCATTTTGGAAACTAGACTCCCTAAGGAACTTATCCAGATGTGAGGTGAGCACTTTGAACCCCCAAGGGCTTCACAGAAGTTTATAATGCCCGGGCATGAAAATAAAAAAATCGTATTTTTTCCACAAACATGATCAATTAGTCCCCAATTTTTTCATTTTCCCAAGGGTAACAGGAGAAATTGGACCCCAAAAGTTGTTGTCCAATTTGTCATGAGTACGCTGACACCCCATATGTGGGAGAAAACTACTGTATGGACACACGTCGGGGCTCGGAAGGGAAGCAGTGACGTTTTGGAATGCAGACTTTGATGGAATGGTCTGCGGGTGTCATGTGCGTTTGGAGAGCCCCTGATGTACCTAAACTATTGAAACTCCCCACAAGTGACCCCATTTTGGACACTAGACCCCCTCACGGAACTTATCTAGATGTGTGGTGAGCACTTTGAACCCCCAAGTGCTTCACAGAAGTTTATAACGCTCGGACGTGAAAATAAAAAAATCATTTTTTTCCACAAAAATGATATTTTTGCCCCCAAATTTTTATTTTCCTAAGGGTAACAGGAGAAATTGGACCCCAAAAATTGTTTTGCAATTTGTCCTGAGTAGGCTGATACCCTACATGTGGGGGTAAAACACTGTTTGGGCGCATGGCAGAGCTTGGAAGGGAAGGAGCACCATATGACTTTTCAACTCAGAATTGGCTGAAATTGAGATCAGACGCAATGTTGCATTTGGAGAGCCCCTGATGTGCCCAAACAGTGGAAACCCCCAATTCTAACTCCAACCCGAACCCCAACACACCCCTAACCCTAATCTCAGCCCTAACCCTAACCCTAGCCCTAACCCTAACCCTAGCCCTAACCCTAACCCTAACCCTAGCCCTAAACCTAGCCCTAACCCTAACCCTAGCCCTAATGGAAAAATGGAAATAAATACATTTTTTTTTATTTTATTATTTTTCCCTAACTAAGGGGGTGATAACGGGGGGTTTGATTTACTATTTATGGCGGTTTTTATATTTGGCAGCTGTCACACGCTAAAAGACGCTTTTTATTGTAAAAATAGTTTTTGCATCACCACATATTGAGAGCTATAATTTTTCCGTATTTTGACCCACCGAGTCATGTGAGGTCTTATTTTTTGCGAGACGAGTTGACGTTTTTATCGGTACCATTTTCGGGCACGTGACATTTTTTGATCGCTTTTTATTCCGATTTTTGGGACGCAGAATGAACAAAAACCAGCGTTTCATGAATTTCTTTTGGGGGGGTGCGC
Source organism: Dendrobates tinctorius (assembly GCF_039654945.1). Classification (NCBI taxonomy): domain Eukaryota; kingdom Metazoa; phylum Chordata; class Amphibia; order Anura; family Dendrobatidae; genus Dendrobates; species Dendrobates tinctorius. Next base: position 17,437,016 of record NW_027361689.1, on the reverse strand, counting down.
TTACACCGTTCCGCGTGCGGTAAAATTGATAAAGCGGTTTTATTCTTTGGGTCAGTACGGTTACAGCGATACCTCATTTAGGTCGTTTTTTTATGTTTTGTCGGTTTTATGCAATGAAAACTATTTTATATAAAAAATAATTATTTTTGCATCGCTTTATTCTGCGAGCTATAACTTTTTTATTTTTTCGCTGATGATGCTGTGTGGCAGCTCGTTTTTTGCGGGACAAGATGACGTTTTCAGCGGTTCCATGAATATTTATATGCGCCTTTTTGATCGCGCGTTATTACACTTTTTGTTTGGTGGTATGATAATAAATCATTATTTTCTGCTTTGTTTTTTATTTTTTAAGGGGTTCGCTAAAGGGGTTAACTAATGGGACAGTTTTATAGGGCAGGTCGTTACGGACGCGGTGATACCTAATATGTGTACTTTTATTGTTTTGGTTTTTTTTATTATTTTCAAAAAATGAATTTATTGGGGAATATTTTTTTTTTTTTTTTACTAATTTATTTGGCGATTTTTTTAAATTTATTTTTACATTTTTTTTTAATTTTTTTTTTACTTTATTACATAGTCCCAGGTGGGACATCACTGTCCTGTGACAGATCGCTGATCTGTCACATCACAGATCACTGTGACAGATCAGCGATCTGTCACAGGCAGTGCCGAAGGCTTCCTCATGCCTGCGCTTTGCAGGCACTGAGGAAGCCAGCTTCCTCAGGTCCCCAAAGGCCCCCGTCGCCATCTTGGATTTGGGGGCCTGGAGGATAGGAGCCCCCCGCAGCAACGCTGCACATTGCGCTGCCGTGGGGGGCTCAGGGAAGCACGGAGGAACCCCCCTCCCTGCCGATGCTTCCCTTTAACTCCCGGTACACCGCGATCATGTTTGATCGCGGTGTGCAAGGGGTTAACGTGTCGGGGGCGGTCCGTGACCGCCCCTGACACATTGTGCCGGGTGTCAGCTGTGATAATCAGCTGACACCCGGCCGCGATCAGCGGCGCTCACCACGTGGGCGCCGCTGATCGCGGTAGACGTACTATCCCGTCCACGGTCATACGGGCCCGGGTACCGTGGACGGGATAGTACGTCGGATGTCAGGAAGGGGTTAATCAGGTGGTTCAACTAAGTAGTATGACATTTTCCTTGTCTCTTACATCCCTCTAAGTAATTATGTGATATTAAGCATTGCATGGCTGTTTCCATAACTCCTATAAGCTTTATTGCCACTGGCTCCTTTGGCATGCATTACATTGATAAAATGAGTCTATACACTACTAATGTACAGTGAAAAAAATAGAATTTCAAGACTGAAGGTGTCATCATTAACGAAGAAGACTCAACATTATATACAGTCATATGTAAAAGTTTGGGCACCCCTATTAATGTTAACCTTTTTTCTTTATAACAGTTTTGGTTTTTGCAACAGCTATTTCAGTTTCATATATCTAATAACTGATGGACTCAGTTATATTTCTGGATTCAAATGAGGTTTATTGTACTAACAGAAAATGTGCAATCTGCATTTAAACAAAATTTGACCGGTGCAAAAGTATGGGCACCCTTATCATTTTCTTGATTTGAACACTCCTAACTACTTTTTACTGACTTCCTGAAGCACTAAATTGGTTTTGTAACCTCATTGAGCTTTGAACTTCATAGCCAGGTGTATCAAATCATGAGAAAAGGTATTTAAGGTGGCCACTTGCAAGTAGTTCTCCTATTTGATTCTCCTATGAAGAGTGGCATCATGGGCTCCTCAAAACAACTCTCAAATGATCTGAAAACAAAGATTATTAAACATAGCTTTTCAGGGGAAGGATACAAAAAGTTGTCTCAGAGATTTAACCTGTCAGTTTCCACTGTGAGGAACATAGTAAGGAAATGGAAGAACACAGGTACAGTTCTTGTTAAGCTCAGAAGTGGCAGGCCAAGAAAAATATCAGAAAGGCAGAGAAGAAGAATGGTGAGAACAGTCAAGGACAATCCACAGACCACCTCCAAAGACCTGCAGCATCATCTTGCTGCAGATGGTGTCACTGTGCATCGGTCAACAATACAGCGCATGCATAACGCCTTTTTGTATGACCAAACAACTCAATCTTTGTTTCATCAGTCCACAGGACCTTCTTCCAAAATGTAACTGGCTTGTCCAAATGTGCTTTTGCATACCTCAGGCGACTCTGTTTGTGGTGTGCTTGCAGAAACGGCTTCTTTCGCATCACTCTCCCATACAGCTTCTCCTTGTGCAAAGTGCGCTGTATTGTTGACCGATGCACAGTGACACCATCTGCAGCAAGATGATGCTGCAGGTCTTTGGAGGTGGTCTGTGGATTGTCCTTGACTGTTCTCACCATTCTTCTTCTCTGCCTTTCTGATATTTTTCTTGGCCTGCCACTTCTGGGCTTAACAAGAACTGTACCTGTGTTCTTCCATTTCCTTACTATGTTCCTCACAGTGGAAACTGACAGGTTAAATCTCTGAGACAACTTTTTGTATCCTTCCCCTGAAAAGCTATGTTGAATAATCTTTGTTTTCAGATCATTTGAGAGTTGTTTTGAGGAGCCCATGATGCCACTCTTCATAGGAGAATCAAATAGGAGAACTACTTGCAAGTGGCCACCTTAAATACCTTTTCTCATGATTTGATACACCTGGCTATGAAGTTCAAAGCTCAATGAGGTTACAAAACCAATTTAGTGCTTCAGGAAGTCAGTAAAAAGTAGTTAGGAGTGTTCAAATCAAGAAAATGATAAGGGTGCCCATACTTTTGCACCGGTCAAATTTTGTTTAAATGCAGATTGCACATTTTCTGTTAGTACAATAAACCTCATTTGAATCCAGAAATATAACTGAGTCCATCAGTTATTAGATATATGAAACTGAAATACCTGTTGCAAAAACCAAAACTGTTATAAAGAAAAAAGGTTAACATTAATAGGGGTGCCCAAACTTTTACATATGACTGTATATATATATATATATATATATATATATATATACGTATATCCTACTAAAGACCAAATGAGTCAATATTTCTCCTAAAGTTTTTTTTACAGAAATATATGATTTTATTAGATCAAATATATATACACACAATACTAAAAAAAGAGCCATGCTATAAGTACTGGCATATCAGGAAACAGTTTTCCATTTATATAGATCAATTGAGGTTAATAGGATGAGCTCAAAGAAAGGTGGTTAAATAGAGCGTGGGTACATGGAATATTCTGTATTCAGAATATATGTCGCTGGCATTTGCAGTTAAATGCCTGTGTGTAGCCGCAACTATACAAGGTATGAGATAAGTAAGTATAATAGTTATGTGAATGTGACTAATACACAAGGCAATGATTGCACATGGTTAAATTTGCTCATGACGTGTAACTGCGTGCCACAAGGAGTATAATGGGAGTCAATGGGAAATCAAAGAGGTTCTGCTTAGTAGTGGCCAGAACAATTATTCCACGCTACTGGAGAGCGACAAGAGTTCCGTCTGCGGTGGAGTGGGTGTCCGAGATGGATAGAGTGAACCGAATGGAGTCACTGATGGCTCAAGATGACGAATCTGTGACTGAGCGGGGACAAATGTGGTTCCTCTGGGAGACATTCAAGGAGAGTTCGGAGTTTCCGGCCTGGTTAACTGAGTTTCCATAATTTTCGTAGGGTAGCTGGGACCGAGGTTGGTTTATTTTCCCCTCCCCTTCCCCCATTTCTCACTCGCTTTCTCTCTTCTCTTCTCTTTCCCTCTTCTTGACTTTATTTCTCTATATCTGCCTTTTTCCTACACAATCTCAGAATTATTAGTCCAAACGTTACTAAAATGTGAATGGACATGACGTGTCTGATTTGAGATGTCTAGGATTACAAGCTTGTTTTGTCCCTCACAATATTGTATCTTACCTGTCTGTATATTCTGCTGTATTCATATGTATATCATCTTTCTGGATTGTTGTACCTTATTTTGAAAAGTTTAATAAACAAATTTATGGAAAAAAAATGCGAAATCAAAGCTTTTTTCTGCCAGACCCTACAAAGAGGTCTATTTCAAACCAACGAAATTTCACACAAAGCAATTTCTACAGCATATATGACAATAGTGAATTTTTTGACCAAAAATATTTTGTGAACTGTGCCAGGCCAAGCGGTTTTTAATAATTTTACCCCACCGTTGTTTTACACAAAGCCTGTTTAACTGTATGGATAAATCATTGAATCCATAAAAAAAGTTTAAGCTTTTTTTAGTTTAATATACCAGCAATATGTAACAAGAAATACTTTACAGTGTATGGATGAATCATTGAATCCATAAAAACTTTTGTAATTTTTTTCATGAATTTAATATACCAACGAAATGTAACAATAACCACATTATAGTGTATGAATGAATTCTTGAATCCATAAAATGTTTGGGGGGACTCCCTCCACCTGCTTCCTAGAGCCCGATTCCCAGATACCTGGGCTGTAAGTAACCTGGCTTATGGTAGTGCCAAAGCCTTAGACATATAAAAATGGGCAACAACCCCCTGTGTCACCTGCACCATTGGCTGCTCCCGCATAGGAGGTAGGTGGGGTGGTAGTTGTAACAAGGTGGCACGGGGTGGTAGTTATGGCCGAGTCACTTAAAGCTACAGTCCACAAAAAGAGAGAAGAGCCAGCACTGCCAGTGGTCAGAACGCATAACATGAGGTGCATATGCACATATCTTACTGCATTCAAAATGAGTCATTTAGCAAAATATTGATCAATATATTGAGCCACCCCGCCACGCCAAGGCAATCTCATATGGGGGGTCCTACTCTACATTTTTATTTATTCACTGTGCCATTGCGGCCTCCTAAATGTTTTAAAAGCAAGACCATATCAAATGCAATCCATACCTGAAGCATATCTGCATCACTCCCGTGCAGCCAGATGGAGCAGGTGCAGATGAAGGCCAACCAGGTCTGAACACAGACATCTCAGGTTTGACCTCCACACACTGCCTGACCAGCAAACACAGATGAAGGGCAATGCAGGCTCAGACATGGATGCAAAAATAAATAAAGCTTGGGGCAGGGCGGGGCTGCCGTGAGTGTGCACAGCAGCCTAGATCAATCACAATAAACACAGAAAAGAGGGCGAACGGCAGCCCCGCCCTGCCCCAGGCTTTATTTATTTTTGCATCCATGTCTGAGCCTGCATTGCCCTTCATCTGTGTTTGCTGGTCAGGCAGTGTGTGGAGGTCAAACCTGAGATGTCTGTGTTCAGACCTGGTTGGCCTTCATCTGCACCTGCTCCATCTGGCTGCACGGGAGTGATGCAGATATGCTTCAGGTATGGATTGCATTTGATATGGTCTTGCTTTTAAAACATTTAGGAGGCCGCAATGGCACAGTGAATAAATAAAAATGTAGAGTAGGACCCCCCATATGAGATTGCCTTGGCGTGGCGGGGTGGCTCAATATATTGATCAATATTTTGCTAAATGTCTCATTTTGAATGCAGTAAGATATGTGCATATGCACCTCATGTTATGCGTTCTGACCACTGGCAGTGCTGGCTCTTCTCTTTTTTTAGTCCACAAAAAGAGTCCACTGAGCAAATGGTCAGCGCCCCTTGTACATAAAAATGGACAGGACAGATGTAACTTCAGACAATTTACTTCTTCTCCTCAGTCGCTGCAGTGCAGGCAATCAGGGTCCAGAGTTACAGTTATGATCCAACTGGGATAACTATTTATTGATGGATAAAGGAGGTAGCAAAAGGTAGAAAAAGGAAGAAAATTATAGTAGAAACAAGTCAAATAACCTTCCTGCTTTCTCCCTGAGTACTTGTGCTGCTAAACCAGCAGCAGCAGTGGCAGCTGCGATCACAGGCACAGTCCTTTAGCTGATTCCTGGACGCTTAAAGCGCTTGGTGAAGCACCACACAGTCCTGGTGCCTGCTTCACTGCCCATGGGTAGTGATATACATAGTAAAACATTACAGTACAAAATAACATAGGGATAAAATGGTAAACCATTAATACACAGGGCATATGAAATACAGATCTTACAAAACAGGTATACCGTCCGAGTACCACATAAAATGCACGGGCCCAGCACACGGGAGAGAAGGGGAAAATGAGGTTCCCCACCACCTCCTTACACCCCTCCCTCCTAAAATATGGCCGTCCCTGGCCATGACTACTCCTGCAAAATTAGTAGCAGCACATACAATACAGTCATGGCCAAAAGTATTGACACCCCTGCAATTCTGTCAGATAATATTCAGTTTCTTCCTGAAAATGATTGCAAACACAAATTCTTTGGTATTATTATCTTCATTTAATTTGTCTTAAATGAAAAAACACGAAAGAGAATGAAGCAAAAAGCAAAACATTGATCATTTCACACAAAACTCCAAAAATGGGCCAGACAAAAGTATTGGCACCCTCAGCCTAATACTTGATTGCACAACCTTTAGCCAAAATAACTGCGACCAACCGCTTCCGGTAACCATCAATGAGTTTCTTACAATGCTCTGCTGGAATTTTAGACCATTCTTTTTTGGCAAACTACTCCAGGTCCCTGATATTTGAAGGGTGCCTTCTCCAAACTGCCATTTTTAGATCTCTCCACAGGTGTTCTATGGGATTCAGGTCTGGACTCATTGCTGGCCACCTTAGAAGTCTCCAGTGCTTTCTCTCAAACCATTTTCTAGTGCTTTTTGAAGTGTGTTTTGGGTTATTGTCATGCTGGAAGACCTATGACCTCTGAGGTAGACCCAGCTTTCTCACACTGGGCCCTAAATTATGCTGCAAAATTTGTTGGTAGTCTTCTGACTTCATAATGCCATGCACACGGTCAAGCAGTCCAGTGCCAGAGGCAGCAAAGCAACCCCAAAACATCAGGGAACCTCCGCCATGTTTGACTGTAGGGACCGTGTACTTTTCTTTGAATGCCTCTTTTTTCTCCTGTAAACTCTATGTTGATGCTTTTGCCCTAAAAGCTCTACTTTTGTCTCATCTGACCAAAGAACATTCTTCCAAAATGTTTTAGGCTTTTTCAGGTAAGTTTTGGCAAACTCCAGCCTGGCTTTTTTATGTCTCGGGGTAAGAAGTGGAGTCTTCCTAGGTCTCCTACCATACAGTCCCTTTTCATTCAGACGCCGACGGATAGTACGGGTTGACACTGTTGTACCCTCGGACTGCAGGGCAGCTTGAACTTGTTTGGATGTTAGTGGAGGTTCTTTATCCAACATCCGCACAATCTTGTGTTGAAATCTCTTGTCAATTTTTCTTTTCCGGCCACATCTAGTGAGGTTAGCCACAGTGCCATGGGCTTTAAACTTCTTGATGACTCTGCGCATGGTAGACACAGGAACATTCAGGTCTTTGGAGATGGACTTGTAGCCTTGAGATTGCTCATGCTTCCTCACAATTTGGTTTCTCAAGTCCTCAGACAGTTCTTTGGTCTTCTTTCTTTTCTCCATGCTCAATGTGGTACACACAAGGACACAGGACAGAGGTTGAGTCAACTTTAATCCATGTCAACTGGCTGCAAGTGTGATTTAGTTATTGCCAACACCTGTTAGGTGCCACAGGTAAGGTACAGGTGCTGTTAATTACACAAATTAGAGAAGCATCACATGATTTTTCGCACAGTGCCAATACTTTTGTCCACCCTCTTTTTTATGTTTGGTGTGGAATTATATCCAATTTGGCTTTAGGACAATTCTTTTTGTGTTTTTTCATTTAAGACAAATTAAATGAAGATAATAATAACAAAGAATTTGTGTTTGCAATCATTTTCAGGAAGAAACTGAGTATTATCTGACAGAATTGCAGGGGTGTCAATACTTTTGGCCATGACTGTATATAAAAACACCAGTGCAGCAAATTTCAAGTAACATCAACGGAAGAGTCCCAGTCTTTCTCAACACAGGTCCATGAGACCCAGGTCCCATTGCTCCAGGGACTGTTAAAACCAATATCCTGGCCCAATGGCCATCTTATTACACAGTTTTTAACCCGGCTCGGTCTTCGGGTCCTCCTGATAGCACTCTCCCCCTGCATATAACATAGGGCTAGTCCAGGGGCAGAAATGTGGCAAAGTCCAGGGGCAACACAGTTCAGTTCTGCAGCCACACACAGAGCCCACCGCAATTAACCCTCATAGGGTTACAGGCCTGTGATCCAGCAGGGGAGGTGCAACAAGCGCAATGAAAAAAACAAACAGGGAGGAAGGGAGAGTTGACTTTGGTCCATTGTCACTGCTTTGGCCACCACTGACGCTTCAGTCATCTGATGCCATACAGGGCTCCTTGCCTTCTCAGGAGTGCGGAACAGTCCCTGGTCCTTAGCACAGGTGCAACCGGCACCACTTAACAGTCCTTATAGGGGCCACATTGATCTATGCCCAGCCGCTGGTTATTGTAATGGGCCGCATGAGGTCCCTGCACAACTATGTATGTGTGGGACATGGATCCACTGGAAGTGGAGGAGTCCCCAGCGGTCCTACTGTTCGTGGAACCTCTGCTCCGCTGTCACACCTGCAGACAGGAAAACAATATATTATAGGGCAGAGATGAAGAGAGTCTTGAAACTAATAATCTCTATATAAATTCCCAAACGGTATCTTATAAGGCATACAGATAATCAAAAATTAACAACCAGAATCATTATTAGTACTACACCATGTCACATGCCATTTGATAGAAGGCTATTAAATATTGCAGGTCCAAACAAAGCATTTGGTTAGACAGTCTACATAGTTGACTTAAAATTGAGGGAGAATCATATACACCCCAAGATGGCAACCAAAGTCCTTCATGCTGAGCCTGCTGCGTTGGGCTTGCCTCCCAGTCAGAGGCCATCTGTACGACCACCGTATATGGCCCTTGGGGCCCCTGTTCCTTAACAAAGGCAACGCGGTCCCCCTCCTGCAGAGGACCACGGAATTTCAGGGATCCTGCATTTACATATACCTTCACGCCGGTTTCAACCTCCTGGATAAGGCCGTATCCTCTAACACGGTCAAGATGCCGGACCGCACTGTTGGTCATCCAGCCAGCAGCAGCTCCCCCGCCGGGGCACTATAATTCTCTGACAATCCGGCGCTCTCGCCGCTTCTTTTCTCAGATCACACCCACTGGGCCTGATCTGCAATGGCCATCCGGGGCTCCTTCACATGCGCACTGCTGGTGCCGGACAGGACTGGGAGGAAACAGGTGCCAGTAACACTGGGGACAATGGTGGAGTCAGGAGACGGGGTGCAACCGGGGATGACGGCAGGGCCACAGGGGGTGCAGGGGCAGCAGCCGGGGCTGTAGGTCATTCGGACGGAAACTTCCTACTCACCGCCGCTGCGTCTGATGACAGTCCTCTTGCGTGGCCACGGGAACCAGTGATGGCGGCTGCAACGATCCTCCTCAGTGCAGCATCTAATGTCCTCTGGGCACCTTCTGGCTCCGGCTTCTGCAGTTCCGCGGGTTCCTCGCTCTTCACCGGCCGCTTGTCCGACCGCCGAAAGGGATGCCACTCCACAAACTCATCTGACCACCAGGCTTCGACGTGTAGGCCCGTCTCTGCCTGGATCACGGATTTTCTCCAATCCTGGCAGCCGAAGCCGCTATAAGATGCGGCTACAGCCTTTTGGGGCTTATCTACAGCATTCTACAATGCTGTAGATAAGCCCCCGGTCCGACCTGAAAGAGAAGAAAAACAAGTTTTATTATACTCACCCGGGGGCAGTCCGGTCCAATGGGTGTCGCAGGTCCCGGGTCTGGCGCCTCCCATCTTCACCATCTTTTTTTTTGCAGCATTTTCCAAGCAAAAAACGTCAGAAAAAGACGCAGCGTGAACATACCCTTACATTTTTTTAAATCATTTTCAAGATCAGAAAACTCCTTTTGTTTTATACAGTCGATCACTGCAGATTATTGTGGCAGTAAAAGGAAAATTCACTGATATCATAGAAACAAGAGGCAACTAAAAATTTTCATTGTCCGATTTGAATTCGGGAGGTCAAAATCACTAAGAAATGGTTCATTTCATAATCAAACCTGACAACTTTTGAAAATATTATTCCCATTGTCCTTTAGTGACAGCGGCCAAAGTCACTTCAGTTTAAAAATACACATAATCAATTATGGAAGGAGCCATAAGAGATATGATGTGAAAGAAAGAAGGTAATAAGTTAAAAAATGATAATTTTATTTGACAATATTAAAACAATAAAGGACAGAGATAAAAAAAACAGGACAAGAATGGACCTCCAAAAAAGGGGAGGGGAGATAGAAACCAGCAAAATCATCAATAGAATAAGCAATGAAATAATTCATAAATAATGATCAGTAAATAAGTGCAAAGTTGCATTAGAATTCACATTAAATAATTAAATTTATGAGTAAATAATTGCCTAAAACCACAGATAATATGTATAAATATAAGGTGCACTGAAGTTGTTAGTCTTACAAAACAGAGAGGGAAAAAAATGACCCTTGCTAAAATGCCAAGGCTGAGGTGCAAAAAAACAAAAAGCATATACTAGACAAGTAAAGTGCAATGATAGCAGAGTATTGCTGAAATAATGGTGCTAAATTATCCACAGAGGGCAAAGGTACAAATTACGCATATGACCCAAAGTAAATGGCATGGCATGTAAGAGGCATAGTAAAAGGCACAATGATGATAATTACCTTAATACAGTGCCTTGCGAAAGTATTCGGCCCCCTGGAACTTTTCAACCTTTTCCCACATATCATGCTTCAAACATGAAGATACCAAATGTAAATTTTTGATGAAGAATCAGCAACAAGTGGGACACAATTGTGAAGTTGATCGAAATTTATTGGTTATTTTAAATTTTTGTGGAAATTCAAAAACTGAAAAGTGGGGCGTGCAATATTATGATATAGTATGATATGTGGGAAAAGGTTGAAAAGTTCCAGGGGGCTGAATACTTTTGCAAGGCACTGTATAACAGAGGCAGTACACACAAGTAAATGCTGGAAGGCTCCCCACCGCCGAGCACCGTTTCGCAAATTGCTTCTTTCTGGGGCATGTACAGGTAAAGAGATGTTGGGAGGATTATTTATACAAAGTGCCGATGGTCTAATGAATGTAAGGTGCTGGAACAGGAGCGGTGATTGGATCATAGTGACCGCCAGGCCCGGATTGGCAATATAACCAACCGGGCATTTTCCCGCTGGGCCGCTGTCACGTGGGCCGCGGGCGGCAGCGCCCGATCATCTGGCCGCTTGCCAGCTGCTGCGGCCACTGTTGCTCCTGCCGCCGGCTCTCTGCGGGCATGGCGGTGATAGTTTCAAGTTCCTCCCGCACTGCAGGGAGATAAGCCACCACGCCCCCCCTCGCACCCCATCCTCGCTGTAGCATGAGACCTCCTCCCCCCCCCCACAGCCACTCACAGCGACGCACTCGCTTGCCTGCTCGCTCTGTTCGCAGGACCTGTGATGAGGTCACAGGAGGGGAGGAGTCAGGGGGTCACATGATCAGGAGCCTTTGTCCAGACCCCCGACATGTCACCCCTGACTCCGCCCCTCCTGTGACCTCATCACAGGTCCTGTGCGCTCAGCCTTGCCTCTACCGTCTGCAAGACTCTGCTTTGCTGTTATCATGGTGCTGGTTGAGGTAAGTATGTGTGGGGTCAGGATTTACAGTGTGGATGTAGCATAGCTGTGTGTGTACGAGGTGTACGGAGCGGAGCCGCGCGTGTACGAGGTGTACGGAGAGGAGCCGCGCGTGTACGAGGTGTACGGAGAGGAGCCGCGCGTGTACGAGGTGTACGGAGAGGAGCTGCGCGTGTACGAGGTGCACGGAGAGGAGCCACGCGTGTACGAGGTGTACGGAGCAGAGCCGTGTGTGTACGAGGTGTACGGAGAGGAGCCACGCGTGTACGAGGTGCACGGAGAGGAGCCGCGCGTGTACGAGGTGCACGGAGAGGAGCCACGCGTGTACGAGGTGTACGGAGCAGAGCCGTGTGTGTACGAGGTGTACGGAGAGGAGCCACGCGTGTACGAGGTGTACGGAGAGGAGCCACGCGTGTACGAGGTGTACGGAGAGGAGCCACGCGTGTACGAGGTGTACGGAGAGGAGCCACGCGTGTACGAGGTGTACGGAGAGGAGCCGCGCGTCTACGAGGCGTACGGAGAGGAGCCGCGCGTGTACGAGGTGTACGGAGAGGAGCCGCGCGTGTACGAGGCGTACGGAGAGGAGCCGCGCGTGTACGAGGTGTACGGAGCAGAGCCGTGCGTGTACGAGGTGTACGGAGAGGAGCCACGCGTGTACGAGGTGTACGGAGAGGAGCCATGTGTATGAGGTGTACGGAGCGGAGCCACGCGTGTACGAGGTGTACGGAGAGGAGCCGTGTGTATGAGGTGTACGGAGCGGAGCCACGCGTGTACGAGGTGGACGGAGAGGAGCAACGCGTGTACGAGGTGTACGGAGAGGAGCCGCGCGTGTACGAGGTGTACGGAGAGGAGCCGCGCGTGTACGAGGTGTACGGAGAGGAGCCGCGTGTGTACGAGGTGTACGGAGAGGAGCAACGCGTGTACGAGGTGTACGGAGAGGAGCCACGCGTGTACGAGGTGTACGGAGCAGAGCCGTGTGTGTACGAGGTGTACGGAGTGGAGCTGTGTGTGTACGAGGTGTACGGAGCGGAGCCGCGTGTGTATGGGGTATGCGGAGCCGTGTGTGTACGGAGTGGAGCCATATGTGTACGGGATGTACGGAGCGAAGCCAAGTGTGTACGAAGCATACAAAGCGGGCTTTTCCCATGGACACAGGAGTACACGGCGGAGCCACGAGGAGCATTTTAAAACACACACATGACGTTCCACCTGAAGTGATGTGCTGGAAGCTGACCGGAAATGAGATAATTTCTTGAGGAGATTGTGGCGGAACCAGGAATGCTTCAGATCCATCACCGTGTCCTCCTCCGACAGCGCAGACAGCAGGATCACCTTGGAATCGGGGATGCCGGCCATGCGAGCGGATCATGATATGTCCTGCACCGGGAGGCTCAGGTGGGCACTACAATGGGAGCCGGGCTGCTATAGTATCTTTGTAGAATCTTTCTTTATTTCTTTCTCTCTTTTTCTTTCTTTCTCTGTTCTTTCATTCTCTCTCTAATCTTTCTTTTTTCTCTCTCTGTTCTTTCTTCCCCTCTTTCTTTTTCTTTCCTCTCTTTCTCTCTGTTCTTTCTTTCTTTTCTTTACTTCTTTCTTTCTCTCTCTGTTCTTTCTCTGTCTCTCTCTGTTCTTTCTTTCTTTCCCCTCTTTCTTTCTCTCTCTGTTCTTTCTCTGTCTCTCACTGTTCTTTCTTTCTTTCCCCTTTCTTTCTCGCTCTCTCTGTTTTCTTTTTTCTCTCTCTCTCTGTTTTCTCTCTTCCTTAGTGCCAGTCAGTGTGCCCATAATGCCAGCCACTGTGCCCTCAGTACCAGTCAGTGTGATCAGCAGTGCTAAATGGGTGCGATTAGGTGTGGACATGGGTGTGACTAGTTGTGAAATGGGTGTGGTTGGGCGTGGCCAAAATTTGCAGCGGCGCGCTGCACGCACCGCAGTCTTTGTCCATCTTTCCCTTCTTCAAAAGTTGGGAGGTATGATAGGGGCGGCTATGACCAGGGGGTCTGGTTGCCCAATGGATAGCAGTTCTGCCAGGAATTCTGTAATCGTGCATACAAAAGGGGACAGAGATTTGGGAGGAGTACTGTACCTAAAAGCAATAAATAGGACTGAGCTGAAATACTGGGCACAGCTGTGACTACATGTTATATCGTCGTGTTAATCTCCTCTCACTTCTTGTAAACTACAAGTGTACAAAGATATTATATAGTCACCATGTGACTAGTGGGCCTGTGTAACTTCAAATGCCAGGGCTGAATTTTAGTCCCAGTCCAGCCCTGGTGACCGCACTCCATCAGGTACCGCCCCCTGCAGCTAATGGGACTTCCGGAAATGCGCTCCGTGACACGCAGTGTAACGCACTGTGGTCACGTGAAAGAGCGCTTCTAGAAGTCAGAGTGCACGGACCCGGCGCGTGCGCATCGATCCTAAAGTGTTGTAGCTACTGTTGTTAACGGGAAGAATGGGGATGGACCAGCTACAGGGGAAGGATCAAAACGTATATAAGGGGAGGTATAGCAGAAATGACAGGGGGAAAAAAGAGAAAAAAGAGGGGAGGAAAAAGAGCAGGGAAAGGGGAGTCACGATATATAAAGAAGTGAAGGACGGGAAAGGAAACTGAACAAAAGCGAACAACAAAGTGAAGGGGGAAATGGGAGTGAAGACATAAACAGATGTGAAGGAAAAGCTAAAAGGAGAATGAACGGAAAATATGTGAATAGAGTGGAATCATATATAATATGGGTGATGAATAAACCATAGTGAAATTATTATTATATGTATAATAAGGGGGAGATGAAAGATAGGTGCTGGGGAGATGAATACTAATGAAGAATAAGTTAGCTTCCAGAAATATAATTAAATATAAATAAATTAATATAATGGGTGAAAGTGAAAAATTAAAAAGGGGCTTAAGGATCCCAATTCAAAACATAAATAGGAAAACTTTTAAAAATATGTAGAACAGTGTTATTAATTAAAAAAAATTAAAAAATAAGAAACCAACTTCTTATTTCCTCCGCATTATCAATAAGAAGCTAATGGCAACCCCCGGGCAGACATTTTCTATGAATAAATCTGTGATTAGAGCCATCTGTTGCCTAGTAACAATTGTAAGGTTGTGTGGGAAATAAACTTTCAGAATCATTAAGTTATTCACTGAGACAGCATTAATATGTTCAAATTAGATAACGTCCGGATTTTACCGTAAATGGAAAAAGTTTTGAGGAATTAAAAGTTTTTCTGAAAGTGTAATGACATATTGTACCCAAAGTGAATAATGTGATTAATAAGAGCTACACCAAAGTTATTAACGGGTACACTTCTAGGAACGCACGGTCATTTTTTAAATTTGAAAAGGACAAAGTTGCTGAAAAATACCCGCGTTTGGCACAAAGTCTGCATTTTATGTCAAGAACTGGCATTGTGTTATAAGCGGAAGGATTACCTAACCTTATGCTTATGTTAGGAGTAGAATAATGGATTTGAAACTGCTGGGAAACCACAAGATGCACTGCAATTTGTTAGGAGTTTTAACATTAAAGGGGTTGTCCAAGCTTGGGGCTCAGGAGTGCAATCACTCTGTGTGACTGCAGAGATTAGCAAAATTAGGATTATTTAGTCTAGAAAAAAGACGACTGAGGGGCGATCTAATAACCGTGTATACGTATATAAGGGGACAATACAAATATCTCTCCGAGGATCTGTTTATACCAAGGAAGGTGGCGGTCATAAGGGGGCATTCTCTGCGTATGGAGGAGAGAAGGTTTTTCAACCAACATAGAAGAGGATTCTTTACTGTTAGGGCAGTGAGAATCTGGAATTCCCTGCCTGAGGAGGTGGTGATGGCGAACTCAGTCGAAGGGTTCAAGAGAGGCCTGGATGTCTTCCTGGAGCGTAACAATATTGTATCTTACTGTTATTAGGTTCTTTAGAAGGACGTAGATCTGGGGATCTATTCTGACGGAATATAGGCTGAACTGGATGGACAAAATGTCTTTTTTCGGCCTTGCTAGCTATGTTACTACGTTACTATGTTACTTGCGAATCATCACAGCATGCAGTGCACATTGCACACTGTGAGGATTCTCCTGAGCTGGCGTTTTGCATACATGTGGTCACATGCCGACTAGAAGTGAGAAGCTGGACTGGTCTAGTCGGAATGTGGCTGGAAATGTGCAAATCCCATACTTGGAGTCACATGACCGCATGCTGCCAACATCGGCACCAGAGAATCCTGACAGCAAGCTGTGTGCATGCTGTGAGTATCCACCAATCTGCAGTCACATAGAGTGACTGCAGACTTTAGCCCTAAGTCTGGACAACCCCTTTAAAGCCTATGTATACCTTCCCACAATTCTTTTATTTTTATTGTTCATTTTCTTCCGAAGTCCCAAGTAAAGTAACTTTTTAAGTGGTCTTCACTAAATGTTCTATCATTTTGATTCTGCAGTGAGTCTGTAAGTTCTTTATCTAGCTCTGGGCTTTGTAACAAAAGTGTTACAAATCTGTCAGAGCTCTTATTCCTATTTCTGACTGCTCTCTTTTCACCCTCCTCTCAGTGTTAAAGATAGCAGCAGAGAGGAACAGGGGGTTATAAGTAAATCTGCAATGGAGAGAGGATCAACTTTCTCAGGAAGAGTTAAAAAAAAATGCAACAAATGAGGAAATAAACACTAAGCATAGGATAGAAGCTGTGCATATATATAAGCAGCACCCTAGCTACACACAGAACTCACATCCAGTCTATATTACAGGGAGAGACACTCCCATGAAAATCTGCAATGGAAAGGGGATGCATTGTTGATAGTTTTGAAACAGAGATTATTCAGAAAAAGAAGAAAAAGTTTTTCCGTGACAAGAGTGATTTTGAAAATAAACAAGTTTTCCAATGGACTCATCATGGAAATCGGAGATTTGTTAGACCAAAAAACTTTAGAGCTGGGAATCAAAATTCTATGGTCTCCAATTCGGGGGCGGGCACTGGTGAATCCTCTATGAGCGATTTTTTATCATCAGGAACAAGCGACCCAGAAAGCGTACCAGAAGGGGCCAGCGGAAATGTCCAAAACTTCAGAAAGAGGGGACGTCGACATCAGGTCTGGTCACCGACATACAAGAGGCAGCTGAGGCAGCCCAAGCAGAAATAGGAACATTTACAGATGTTGCAAGTATGGATCTTGTGTGCCGTAAGGTGGGTACTGCGAATACGACTAATACAGATGACAATTTACAGATAATTAATTTATCTAGTTATGTTTTGTCGGATATAGAGATATCTGTCTTATCAAAAGGTCTTTCCTTTGCCCCTATGGGAGCTTTGGATAAGTTTATTTTAACTAAGGACTTGTATCTTTTTTGCAGACAGCTTTCATTTAAAATGCTGTATCATCAACCGTCCATACTTGATTCTTTGCCGCAGGACGAGAGACAAGCCTTCAATGACCTTTTAGATCTGCTACAAGAAAATGAGAATCCAAAAAAAGTGTCTGATAAATTGTGGCATCTACCTTCACAAGCTACGCCGTCTTTTGCCTTGTTTCCCACTATTCAAATTTTTTATAATCTTGTCAGTAAGGACATTGCCAAGCTGAATACTACTAGCTTACAAGGTGAGAATTTGGGAAGAAAGGAAAGATTAGCGGTTAATAAGCTTAAAAATAATCCCTCTTTTATAATCAAGGAAGCGGATAAAGGTGGGAACATAGTGTTATGGCCTATGGATATGTATTTGAAGGAGGCCAAACGCCAGCTTAATAACATCTCTTGTTACCAGGTCCAACCCTCTGACCCTACGGGTGTCTTCAAGAAAAAGCTTGACCGGTTTCTTCTGTCTGCCAGACATAATGATATTTTGAGTAAAAAGGAACATACTTTTTTAACCACGCATCATCCCGTTGTCCCTACGCTATACCTCCTGCCCAAGGTGCACAAATCCACCTTAGAGCCACCAGGTAGGCCCATTGTGGCTGGTATTGGCAGCCTGTTTGAGCGTCCTTGCATTTATTTAGATCATTTTTTGCAACCATTTGTATTCTCTTTAGGTTCTTTTGTGCAGGATTCCTCTCATTTAATTCGACAACTTCAGGATTTATCAGTGCCACAGAATACTATTCTTGTGACAATGGATGTGGAATCCCTTTACACCTGTATTGGGCATACCTTGGGGATTGAAGCAGTTGCATATTTCTTCAATCAGCACTTTACAGGTGATCGCCGCCATCATTCCTTTTTATTGGATTTATTGCACTTTGTGCTTTCCAATAATTATTTCATCTTTGATCGTGTTTTTTATAAACAGATTTCTGGTACTGCCATGGGGGCACGCTGTGCACCCTCTTACGCCAACCTCTTTCTGGGGTGGTGGGAGGAGACACGGGTGCGCCCCATGGCAGGTTTCCAGAATCATGTTTTTCATTGGTTCAGATATATTGATGACATCCTGATCCTTTGGACTGGCTCAAGGACTGAGTGCCTATCCTTTGTGGATTCTCTTAATACTAACTCTCTCAATATATCTTTAACAGCTTTTATGTCGGAGGTATCAGTCGAGTTTCTGGATTTGGAAATTATGAAAGTCGGTACTGAAATAAGGACCAAGCTTTTTCGTAAATCAACTGCGGCGAATAGTCTCCTTCATTTTTCAAGTTTTCATCCCTGGCACTTAAAGAAGAATATACCAAAGGGACAATTCTTACGGGTAAGGCGTAACTGTAGTAGTGACCAAGATTTTCGCAAGGAGTCTAGGGAATTGTCTCGTCGCTTTAAAGATAGGGGGTACCCACGAAGGGTCATTTCCAAAGCCTTCCAGGACTCACTTGGGGGGGATAGGCTTTCTCTCTTACAACCCAAATCTCGGGGTACGGACAGGACCGTCAATTTGATTACGGCGTATAATAATCAATGGTATGAGATCCATAATGTGCTAGCTAAACATTGGGGGATTTTACTCAATGAACCCAAATTAAAACCATTCCTGTCTGACAAACCGAAAATGGTGGCTAGGAGAGCAAAAAATCTCAAGGACTTCCTTACTACTAGCCATTTTAAGAGACCTACTTCCAGAATTGGCACAGGCCACCGATTAAGTGGCTCTTACCCTTGTGGGAATTGTACTATCTGCCCATTTATGATTGCCTCAGACTCAGTGACTTTTTCTGTTTTTCCTGGGGAAATCAGGTTGAAACATTATTCTAATTGTAAATCCAAGAATGTGATCTATGTTCTCATTTGTCCTTGTCCTAAGATCTATGTGGGTCAGACAGGCCAGGAATTGAGACGCAGAGTACAGCAGCATGTGTCCAACATCAGTAAAGCCAAGACAGATCGTGAAAAGGGTAAGCCAATTTCCTCGGTGACGAACCATTTCCTTGACTGTCATGCTAGCAGATGCTCCAATCTGAAAGTTTTAGTGGTGGATCAGGTTTTGGGTAACATACGTGGTGGTAATCTCACCAAGGAACTACTCCGAAGAGAGGCACGATGGATTTATAATTTGAGGAGTTCAGCTCCAGAAGGCCTCAATGAGGAACTTCTCTTTACTGGGTTTTATGGTTAATCTATTTTGTTTTCCCTTGCCTTTAGGGTTATTTCAATCGCCGATCATCATGTTGCCTTCTTTGGGATTTCGGTTCTGCGTCGTGATGATGATTCTTCCAGTTAAGGATTTCTTCATTGGGATACTGAACCTGGACACTTCCTCTTTGGCCATTCGTTAACCTTCTACCTATGAATTTGGCAGATTCTACCAGTGGATAGCTACAACCTTGGGCTTGCTTGTTCCTGTTAAATTCATGTTGAACATCGACCAGCCCCTTTGGAATCGTGGGGCTTCTATGGACTTCACTTTTGAGTTTTTGTTCCAATTTTGAATTAAGACTCGATTTTCTTCATCTTGAGTTGTTTCTCCTTGCCGAGAATTTTAGGATATTTATTGCTCATGTCTTATTAGGTTCTGAATCCGTGCCTACATTTGGCACGGTACTCAGCATTTGTGAGTGTCATCTCTTATATATATATAGATTTTTTGAGATTGGCATATTTATGGCTATTTTTGGTTTTCCATTATTCACAGCACCATGCCCTCTTAGAAAGGAACGTTAATGCTGGATCTGCATCTGTTATCTGCTTGTACTTTTTTATTGGTAGTATAATGATACATCTGAAACTAAATTCTTCTCACTAATAATGTGTTTGGACTATTTGTACCATGTCTATATTACATTTTTCCCTTGTCTTTAGTCCTTACTTGTGCACTTGGTGTACAATTAATGGTAGTGTCTATTTTTGTAGTTGTCCAGGTGGGTGACTGACATTTTGTACTTTCACAATTGTTTTACAATCCACGCTTTTTAGCCTCTATATGGGCCAGTCTTGATACCATCATATGTGGGCAGTTACAATTCTTGCTGCCCATTTGGGCATACACAGGATGGCTGACTGCCACACGTTGCATGCGTATAAATGCTTTAAACATTGTTCACAATGTGCATATTGGCTCTGATGGGGGACATGTATCTAAACTACAAAGGCCATATGACACGTGGGCATCTGTCTGTATTCTTATAACAACTTATCCGTCTCTAGTCCCTTTTTGCATGTTGATTAATGGGCTAAATGTCAGATTGCGCATGCGCTTTAAGTTATGGTGCTTTCATCATTGTTTGGGGGACTTTTGAAACTACTTTGAACTTTATACTGTGAGGAATGTGGAGAACCACAGAAGAAAATGCGACCATAGATCCATAATATTGAAGTAAAAAACGTCTTTATTAGATAATGGACAGAAAAGGACAACTGGAGGACATGTGCAAATAGCAACCAAAGTGCAAATAGTGCAAAAAAGCAAAACGAGCAGTCAAGCCACAAACTCTATTACAGAAATGCATACCTAAAAGGATTTTATCAATGATAGGGGGTAAAAATAGGCTGTCCTATATAATGGACTGGCTGCGCATGTTGAATCTATATATACTAATAACCATAATGGAAAAAATAGTGCCCGTGCTCTATAAATCAAGTCATCAGATCCCATTCACATACTGCCACAAGGCAGAATCAGCTTTATTACTAGAGCACACCATGGGAACAGAGAAAAGGTTACCGGCACTATTAAACATGCTCCCAACCTACCCTGAAAGGGTTACTTCCCCATAATGGTATTACCTCACTGACAAATTCAGGATGACCGGGCGGGCTGCTCGTCTCCCCGACGCGCGTTTCGGAGCTCTAGGGCTCCTTCCTCAGGGGGCGTGATTGGTACATGCATAATGCACATTTTTATATGCGCCAACCGGAAGTGCCGCGGACACGCCGCCCGCCGCTACACTGCAGAGGAACCTCCCACCGAATGACGCGGCCGGAAATACGCGGGCCCACGTGGTCCGGCACTCGACACTGGCTGGGCACATCACACAGGAGCAGCGGGTGCGCATGCGCGGCACTTATAAACCCCGGCGGCCATATTACAAAAGGGCAAGTCACCAGAACACCCACAACAGGGCAGATACACCCAAACAAAACCACAAAAAGAATAAAATAAGATAAAATAGGGAAGGGAATAGAGGGGATCCAGATAAAAAGGGGGGGCACAGATAAAGTTAAACTGCTCCGAGCATAAATTTATACATATCCTGAAAAATACAAATTTGTTATGACTCTCTCATCATAGGATTAATGATATTTCTACAGATAATCCTCATTCAGAGAATCTTCCTAATATTACCCTCATGTGGGACCAGGGAAGGGGAAGGGAGGGAAGGAGAGGGAAGGGGGAGGAAAAGGAAAAAGGAAAAGACACAATTAAAGTTATGATACTCTAAACATACCAATATATGATTAATATATAAACTGGGGAATATTAATTGATCATAACTCTCTCCTCGTATATTAATAATATTTCTACAAATGATCCTCAATAAGAGGATCTTCTTGGTATTACCCAAATACGAGGAGGAGAAAAGGACAGGGGGGGAGGGGGGAAAAAAAAAAGGAAGGCATAAAGAGAACCCGGTGTTACATAAATAAATATCTTGTGTCGCCATGTATAATGTAATGACAGGCCATAATTATAATTATTAATATATATTCATATTACCGAGTACACAATACCACAAAAAAGGCCAAAATTGAATCACCTAATGGACTCAATATGTTCCTCTTGTGTATACATGTGGCAAATAGCCACAAGAACAAAACCTGAGGAAAGAAGGGGAAGGGGAGGGAAAGGGGAGGGAAGAAAGGGGAATAGAAGGCAGGAAAAACCATCACATGATGAAAACGGACAAACTTCTTATATAAAAGTCCATGTCATTAACAATCCACACGGAGTCTTCAACAAAGGAAAGCCAACGAACACATCATCCATTTCATGGACATCTATGGGCCACAACCAATGTCGAGACTCTTCTCCAATTTCCTTCGTGGGTAGTATCTTTAGATTCCTTCTTTATAATCACGAGCAGTAAATCTGTATCCCGAAACAATCCCATACGCCCGACCCTAATAATAAACTAAGAAAACGAAACAAAAAATTAAAATTAAAACCAATGCATAAAAACTACCGCACCATGGCAAGCCAGAGCACAGTCCCAAAATACAAAACTGAAATCATAAGAATGGAACATAAGACAAACTTTCGTTTAATCCATTGGGATGCACCGTATTAAGCGTCCAGATCCAACGCGTTTCTTTTTGAGCTAAGCGTTGGGAGATTTTTCCACCCCGAATCCCCATGTCTATCATGTCAATGCCTCTAAATTTAAGGCCCCTGCTATCACAGTTATGGTGTAACTTGAAGTGTCTCGGCAGAGTCTTCAGCAAATGCACCTCATCTTCATTGGCCGCCGCCTGTATGCCCAGCACATGCTCCCTGATTCTAACCTTCAATTGTCTGGTCGTAACACCTACATAGATCAGGGAGCATGGGCATGTGGCATAATAAATCACATTACGGGATAGGCAATTAATATTTTTCTCAATATTAAAATATTTCTGCCCTGTGGAATCCGTAAACTTGTTATCCTTGATCATATTAACACACGCCACACAGTGACCACAGGCCGCACTGCCACCTTTCTTGCTACGGGTAAAATTATCCAAAAAGGTCTTAGGTGAGTCCCCAGTGTAATGACTACGTACAAGATGGTCCCGTAGGTTCCTAGCTCTTCTAAAAGTAATTTGTGGTTTATCTGGGATAATCCTTGCTAGGATGGGGTCAGTTTGCAAGATGTTCCAAGATTTGTTCAAAACACCACGTACCTGATCAGACCGGGCATTGAAGGTGGTAATAAATCTCGCTATCTCTGATTTCTTCACCTCATCGTCAACTTTATACAGAAGAGTATCTCTGTTGCTGTGTTTGGCCCGTAAGTAGGCCCTCTTAATTGACCTATTGCTATATCCCCTTTCTGCAAAGCGACCCCTCAAGTCTTTTGCTTGGGTTTCAAACTCCTCTTCTGTTGAGCATAGACGTCTGAGGCGTAAAAACTGGCCTATCGGTACAGAGCGTATCATGTGCGTAGGGTGTGAGGAGGATGCATGCAGGAACATGTTTGTGGCAGTAGGCTTCCTAAAAATAGTGGTCTGTATACTCCCCTCGGGACCCCTCCTCAGTAGAACATCCAAAAACTCTATCCTATCTTGATCATACGAGGCAGTGAGATGAATGTTAAGATCATTCCCATTTAATTCTAAAATGAACTTATCTAATGACCCCGTATCCCCCTGCCAGATCAACAAAATGTCATCTATGTAGCGCATCCAAAGAGGGACGCGCTCCATAGATGACAGTTGATCTGACATCAGGAGGTCTCTCTCCCACAGCCCCAGGAACAAATTTGCATATGAGGGCGCATAAGCCGCCCCCATCGCTGTCCCTTGGAGCTGCAGGAAGAAAGACCCCCTGAACGTAAAAAAATTATGCGTGAGGGCAAATTCTAGAATTTCCAAAATAAGAGTCCTAAAACACAAGGAAAAATTGGATGAAGATAGAAAGAAATCAACTGCACGCAATCCGTCACTATGGCGGATATTCGTATACAACGATTCCACGTCCATAGTGACCAGAAGTGTATCATCCTCCAAGGTCAAACCGTCCATTTTGCGTAACAGTTGATTTGTATCTCTGAGGTGAGATGGCAAGTCCTCCACAAGCGGCTGGAGGAGGGAATCCAACCACTGATTGATACACTCCAAGTAGCCCCCCCGCCCCGAGACTATGGGTCTGCCCGGGGGACACTGTATATTTTTATGGGTCTTGGGGAGGAGATAGAATGTTGGTATCATAGGTTCAGCAACTATCAATGCTGTGAAGAGTTCCCCCAAGATAATATCTGCATCCCTAGCTCTTGTAAGGATCCCCTTCAACTGTGTACAGTAGGCGGACAAGGGGTTAAAACTCAGTCTCTTATAACACGTAGTGTTAGAGAGCTGACGCATGGCTTCCTTTTCATACATTTTTTTAGGCCATAGTACAATATTTCCCCCCTTGTCCGCCGGCTTTATCACAATGTCTTGGACACTCTTTAGATAACTCAAACGCTTCCTCTCCTCCCCAGTAAGGTTGTCCCTCTGTATATACTGTGGAATCTAAAGAAATTCATTGCTAACAACTTTGACAAAAAGGTCATTGACACCCCAGGTTGAAAAGGGGGTGAACTTCTTGGAGCGTACCCTTAAGCCCGGTGGAATCTTGTCTCCCTCGATGGATGAATGTTCCTCCGCCAACTCCTCAAGAACTCTCAGGGCCGACTGTTCTTTTTCTGTAGGAAACAATTTACTTTTATTATCATCGAAGAAAAAACGTTTGAAAAGTAAAGATCTGGCGAAGATGTGCAGGTCTTTAATAGCTGTGAATCTATCAAAACCCGCCGTAGGTGAGAATGACAGGCCTTTATATAGCAAATCACAATCAGCTCTAGTGAGCAAATAGTCACTAAGGTTGATTACCTTGTTATCCCTACTTGGGCCTTCAGATGAACGATATCTCTGTCTTTTGTATGGATGAAAATTATAATTCCTTGTTCGTCCATAATTGGCCCTAGATCGGGTAACCATGGAAGCAATAGAGGCTCCAGATTGAGTACTGAGTGACGAGATTGAAGTGTTAGAAACACTGCGATGTCCTACAGATAGATTCCCAACATATCTTTTCCATTGATACACATTTTTATCTTGATAGTCTTTCATGTCCCTGTTGAATTTTGAGGCCTGTGTATCATTAATTTTCTTCACCACAGTGTCCACTGATTTTTCAAGATTATCCTCGTATGATTTCAATTGTTCCACGGAACAGCCAGCCCGGAGATTTACCAAAGCCTGATCAATTTCCTTGTCTAAACCACTAATAGATTTTGAATTGTGGTTAATCAATAATTTCATTAGTGCAACAGAACATGTCCCACATGCCTCCTCCCAACTCGACATAAATTCAGCATCCTCAATGGGAAAAGTGGGTAGAAGACGGACCCGTAGGCCCCTTGGAATCATGTTTTTCACGATATATTTCTCTAAAAATATTCTACTCCACCAAATCTTCGTTCGCTTAATGAGTAATTTCTTGATTGATTCAAATAAACCATCATTCCCATGACCATCCGTCTGCATACCACCTGTCCCGTCCCGTCCAAAGACTTCATCGGCTTGACCCAGCCAGGACTTTTCCCTGGCCCTATAGTCCATTCTACCAATGCAAAAACCTGTGCAAAACACAGAAAAGAATTGACAAACCACAATAGCAATGATATAACATTGCATCCTGTGTGTCATAGATTGACACCTAGATGCAAGGAAAACCGGACAATCAAAGATCAATCGCTAAAACTATACTGTGAGGAATGTGGAGAACCACAGAAGAAAATGCGACCATAGATCCATAATATTGAAGTAAAAAACGTCTTTATTAGATAATGGACAGAAAAGGACAACTGGAGGACATGTGCAAATAGCAACCAAAGTGCAAATAGTGCAAAAAAGCAAAACGAGCAGTCAAGCCACAGTCAAACCCTATTACAGAAATGCATACCTAAAAGGATTTTATCAATGATAGGGGGTAAAAATAGGCTGTCCTATATAATGGACTGGCTGCGCATGTTGAATCTATATATACTAATAACCATAATGGAAAAAATAGTGCCCGTGCTCTATAAATCAAGTCATCAGATCCCATTCACATACTGCCACAAGGCAGAATCAGCTTTATTACTAGAGCACACCATGGGAACAGAGAAAAGGTTCCCGGCACTATTAAACATGCACCCAACCTACCCTGAAAGGGTTACTTCCCCATAATGGTATTACCTCACTGACAAATTCAGGATGACCGGGCGGGCTGCTCGTCTCCCCGACGCGTGTTTCGGAGCTCTAGGGCTCCTTCCTCAGGGGGCGTGATTGGTACATGCATAATGCACATTTTTATATGCGCCAACCGGAAGTGCCGCGGACATGCCGCCCGCCGCTACACTGCAGAGGAACCTCCCACCGAATGACGCGGCCGGAAACACGTGGGCCCACGTGGTCCGGCACTCGACACTGGCTGGGCACATCACACAGGAGCAGCGGGTGCGCATGCGCGGCACTTATAAACCCCGGCGGCCATATTACAAAAGGGCAAGTCACCAGAACACCCACAACAGGGCAGATACACCCAAACAAAACCACAAAAAGAATAAAATAAGATAAAATAGGGAAGGGAATAGAGGGGATCCAGATAAAAAGGGGGGGCACAGATAAAGTTAAACTGCTCCGAGCATAAATTTATACATATCCTGAAAAATACAAATTTGTTATGACTCTCTCATCATAGGATTAATGATATTTCTACAGATAATCCTCATTCAGAGAATCTTCCTAATATTACCCTCATGTGGGACCAGGGAAGGGGAAGGGAGGGAAGGAGAGGGAAGGGGGAGGAAAAGGAAAAAGGAAAAGACACAATTAAAGTTATGATACTCTAAACATACCAATATATGATTAATATATAAACTGGGGAATATTAATTGATCATAACTCTCTCCTCGTATATTAATAATATTTCTACAAATGATCCTCAATAAGAGGATCTTCTTGGTATTACCCAAATACGAGGAGGAGAAAAGGACAGGGGGGGAGGGGGGAAAAAAAAAAGGAAGGCATAAAGAGAACCCGGTGTTACATAAATAAATATCTTGTGTCGCCATGTATAATGTAATGACAGGCCATAATTATAATTATTAATATATATTCATATTACCGAGTACACAATACCACAAAAAAGGCCAAAATTGAATCACCTAATGGACTCAATATGTTCCTCTTGTGTATACATGTGGCAAATAGCCACAAGAACAAAACCTGAGGAAAGAATTAAATGGGAATGATCTTAACATTCATCTCACTGCCTCGTATGATCAAGATAGGATAGAGTTTTTGGATGTTCTACTGAGGAGGGGTCCCGAGGGGAGTATACAGACCACTATTTTTAGGAAGCCTACTGCCACAAACATGTTCCTGCATGCATCCTCCTCACACCCTACGCACATGATACGCTCTGTACCGATAGGCCAGTTCTTACGCCTCAGACGTCTATGCTCAACAGAAGAGGAGTTTGAAACCCAAGCAAAAGACTTGAGGGGTCGCTTTGCAGAAAGGGGATATAGCAAAAGGTCAATTAAGAGGGCCTACTTATGGGCCAAACACAGCAACAGAGATACTCTTCTGTATAAAGTTGACGATGAGGTGAAGAAATCAGAGATAGCGAGATTTATTACCACCTTCAATGCCCAGTCTGATCAGGTACGTGGTGTTTTGAACAAATCTTGGAACATCTTGCAAACTGACCCCATCCTAGCAAGGATTATCCCAGATAAACCACAAATTACTTTTAGAAGAGCTAGGAACCTACGGGACCATCTTGTACGTAGTCATTACCCTGGGGACTCACCTAAGACCTTTTTGGATAATTTTACCCGTAGCAAGAAAGGTGGCAGTGCGGCCTGTGGTCACTGTGTGGCGTGTGTTAATATGATCAAGGATAACAAGTTTACGGATTCCACAGGGCAGAAATATTTTAATATTGAGAAAAATATTAATTGCCTATCCCGTAATGTGATTTATTATGCCACATGCCCATGCTCCCTGATCTATGTAGGTCTTACGACCAGACAATTGAAGGTTAGAATCAGGGAGCATGTGCTGGGCATACAGGCGGCGGCCAATGAAGATGAGGTGCATTTGCTGAAGACTCTGCCGAGACACTTCAAGTTACACCATAACTGTGATAGCAGGGGCCTTAAATTTAGAGGCATTGACATGATAGACATGGGGATTCGGGGTGGAAAAATCTCCCAACGCTTAGCTCAAAAAGAAACGCGTTGGATCTGGACGCTTAATACGGTGCATCCCAATGGATTAAACGAAAGTTTGTCTTATGTTCCATTCTTATGATTTCAGTTTTGTATTTTGGGACTGTGCTCTGGCTTGCCATGGTGCGGTAGTTTTTATGCATTGGTTTTAATTTTAATTTTTTGTTTCGTTTTCTTAGTTTATTATTAGGGTCGGGCGTATGGGATTGTTTCGGGATACAGATTTACTGCTCGTGATTATAAAGAAGGAATCTAAAGATACCCACGAAGGAAATTGGAGAAGAGTCTCGACATTGGTTGTGGCCCATAGATGTCCATGAAATGGATGATGTGTTCGTTGGCTTTCCTTTGTTGAAGACTCCGTGTGGATTGTTAATGACATGGACTTTTATATAAGAAGTTTATCCGTTTTCATCATGTGATAGTTTTTCCTGCCTTCTATTCCCCTTTCTTCCCTCCCCTTTCCCTCCCCTTCCCCTTCTTTCCTCAGGTTTTGTTCTTGTGGCTATTTGCCACATGTATACACAAGAGGAACATATTGAGTCCATTAGGTGATTCAATTTTGGCCTTTTTTGTGGTATTGTGTACTCGGTAATATGAATATATATTAATAATTATAATTATGGCCTGTCATTACATTATACATGGTGACACAAGATATTTATTTATGTAACACCGGGTTCTCTTTATGCCTTCCTTTTTTTTTTCCCCCCTCCCCCCCTTTCCTTTTCTCCTCCTCGTATTTGGGTAATACCAAGAAGATCCTCTTATTGAGGATCATTTGTAGAAATATTATTAATATACGAGGAGAGAGTTATGATCAATTAATATTCCCCAGTTTATATATTAATCATATATTGGTATGTTTAGAGTATCATAACTTTAATTGTGTCTTTTCCTTTTTCCTTTTCCTCCCCCTTCCCTCCTTTCCCCTTCCCTGGTCCCACATGAGGTTAATATTAGGAAGATTTTCTGAATGGGTATTATCTGTAGAAATATCATTAATCCTATGATGAGAGAGTCATAACAAATTTGTATTTTTCAGGATATGTATAAATTTATGCTCGGAGCAGTTTAACTTTATCTGTGCCCCCCCTTTTTATCTGGATCTCCTCTATTCCCTTCCCTATTTTATCTCATTTTATTCTTTTTGTGGTTTTGTTTGGGTGTATCTGCCCTGTTGTGGGTGTTCTGGTGACTTGCCCTTTTGTAATATGGCCGCCGGGGTTTATAAGTGCCGCGCATGCGCACCCGCTGCTCCTGTGTGATGTGCCCAGCCAGTGTCGAGTGCCGGACCACGTGGGCCCGCGTGTTTCCGGCCGCGTCATTCGGTGGGAGGTTCCTCTGCAGTGTAGCGGCGGGCGGCGTGTCCGCGGCACTTCCGGTTGGCGCATATAAAAATGTGCATTATGCATGTACCAATCACGCCCCCTGAGGAAGGAGCCCTAGAGCTCCGAAACGCGCGTCGGGGAGACGAGCAGCCCGCCCGGTCATCCTGAATTTGTCAGTGAGGTAATACCATTATGGGGAAGTAACCCTTTCAGGGTAGGTTGGGTGCATGTTTAATAGTGCCGGGAACCTTTTCTCTGTTCCCATGTGTGCTCTAGTAATAAAGCTGATTCTGCCTTGTGGCAGTATGTGAATGGGATCTGATGACTTGATTTATAGAGCACGGGCCCTATTTTTTCCATTATGGTTATTAGTATATATAGATTCAACATGCGCAGCCAGTCCATTATATAGGACAGCCTATTTTTACCCCCTATCATTGATAAAATCCTTTTAGGTATGCATTTCTGTAATAGAGTTTGTGGCTTGACTGCTCGTTTTGCTTTTTTGCACTATTTGCACTTTAGTTGCTATTTGCACATGTCCTCCAGTTGTCCTTTTCTGTCCATTATCTAATAAAGACGTTTTTTACTTCAATATTATGGATCTATGGTCGCATTTTCTTCTGTGGTTCTCCACATTCCTCACATTATAGTTTTAGCGATTGATCTTTGATTGTCCGGTTTTCCTTGCATCTAGGTGTCAATCTATGACACACAGGATGCAATGTTATATCATTGCTATTGTGGTTTGAACTTTATACGTAGATTGTTGCTCTGTTGGGATCTTTATGATCTCTTTATGTGAGGTCAGGGTGTCTGCCCAATCTGGTCACTAAATGACGCTATAACGTCGCGTTATGTGAAATTGATTTTTTAGGTTTATTAGTGACCTTCATTGCCACTTTCTACATGTAAGGTTATTTATTTATGTAAAACAGCTAACAGATGGTCGCCGCCGTATTGCGCCTGCGCATTTGTTTTTTCTGCCATGTTATCTATCTTGTTTAAGTAAGGAACAGATAGGAGATCGGCCGCCATATTGCGCCTGCGCGCCAGTCTCCGATTGCGTTTATACTACACGTCATCAACTTTATTAAGACAAGGGATAGACAAGATTGTCGTCGTTACATCGCGCCTGTGCAGTAGTGCTCAACTGCGCTTTCATTAAGCGTCAGTAACTTTATTGTCATACTAAGAACGCTGACAAGATGGCTGCTGCCATGCCGTGCTTCTCTGCTTCATAGGTTGGTACTTTGATTGCTCATTAACTAATTATGTCTTTGTGTATATAATAACGATAATGCATGCACACCATTAGCGCTTCATCCTCCCTTGAGAAAGCCACACTTTACGTGGCGATACGCGTGGGGTGCGGTCCCCTTTCTTGATTTACCCCGCAGGCTACTGGCTTCATTTGTTATTGGGTCATTATTCTTTTTGACCGTCTATTACCTACACTTCACCTTTGGATATGTAAGGGTTCCCTATTTTCCGACTTAAAGGTTATTAACCCAATACATTCTTTTGGCTGTTCTGAATTACTGGGTTCCTTTGCTGTATGGTGCTGTGTTTCATGGGTTGCCCATTTTGGGGCTTTTTTTCACAATACATGATTCGTGCTCACATGTTGAGCATTATAGATATATTTTTTTCTTTTTTATTTATTTATTTTTTGTCCAGTTGTCTGCTACATTTATACCTAAATCCAATTGTTGTTTAATAGGGGTATTTTTTGTGGGGCAGTCACTTTTCCAGCATCACATGACTGTGACATGCTTTTTGTGTGTTTTTAATCATTTTTATTTTGCTGTGTTGTGTACATGTTTTCAATAAAATTTATATTTTCTCATTTTTGACATTTATTGTATTGGAGTTCCCTTGTTGGATGTACCCCTTTTTCTTCTCTTTTTCATATCATGTTTTTTGTACATCCGTGGTGAACCCGCGTTATTGCTAGCTGTGCCCTCCATGTGTCATGTTTTTCTGATATATAAGCAACTACAGACAGCAGCACTCTAGATACACACAAACCTCACAGACAGCCTGTATTACAGGGGGAGACACTCCTACTCAAATCTGCAATGGAGAGGAGATAAAGTATCTCTGGGAGAAAAATATGCTACAATTGAGGAAATAAATATTAAGTGTGAGACAGGAGCTGTGCAGATATATAAGCAAGCATGGACAGCAGCAACCAAGTTACACACAGCCCTCACATCCAGCCTATATTGCAGGGAGAAACACTCCCACAAGAAAAAAAATGTAAAACTTGAAGCAGACAATAAACTTTTTCTATATCTAAGGTGTTTACAGCCTTCATTTGTTCAGCAACTCAACAGGGAAGATGCAGTGTTACATTGTAGTCATGGAAATAGATGGGCTGTCAGTGAAAAGCATGATGTGCTGGATCCTCTATACTGTATACCTACTGTGAACACTGACTCCAGCATAAAAATCCAGAACCTGGGATCTGCATGAAGCCTTACTGTGATAAGCCATCTTCTCATATGCTTTCTGTTACCGCAATCTGGCTTCACATTTTTGCATTCACAATGCAAACTCTAATTGACAGAATACAATTTAGTCGCGTAGTGATGTGTCTGGATTATTCTTGCTCACATTTGCTTGTACTTCAGCATATTATGAGTGCTGTCTG
Source organism: Dendrobates tinctorius (assembly GCF_039654945.1). Classification (NCBI taxonomy): domain Eukaryota; kingdom Metazoa; phylum Chordata; class Amphibia; order Anura; family Dendrobatidae; genus Dendrobates; species Dendrobates tinctorius. Next base: position 17,405,084 of record NW_027361689.1, on the reverse strand, counting down.
CTATATTTATGTGCTACAGCTGTTTTACATGGGAATGTATATGAATAATCTTTTCTAAGATTTATGTGTGATAAAATCCTGAATAATGTCCTTTATCAGCTTCTTTTCACAGCTATACCTTATTAAATATCCTTAAATACATAGAGTAATGATCCAAGGGTTGGAGCGCCACCAAGCGGATATTTTCAGGTATATCACTATAGGGTTTTAAACACTACGGATACCTTTGTCATAAAAGTTGATTTTTAAGCCCCCGTCACAGCTGAGTCACAAGTTTTGTGACGCAACAGCGATCTCACCAGCGAGATCGCTGTGTGTGACAGCGATCAGCGACCGGCCCCCCTGCCGGTTATCGCTGATCGTCCTGGAATGGCCAGGACATTTTTTGATCGCTGGTCAGCACATATCGCAGCGTGTGACAGGCGGGAGACCAGCGATCAGCGCACTGCCGCTGGTAACTAAGGTAAATGTCGGGTTTCTAAGCGGCGCGCAGTGCTTAGAAACCCACTGTGTACCTTAGTTACCAGCGCGCTGGTGCAGGGGGCTGGTAACCAAGGTACACATCGGGTTTCTAAGTGCCGCGCCCTGCTTAGAAACCCGATGTGTACCTTGGCTACCAGCTCCCTGCACCAGCACGCTGGTAACTAAGGTACACAGTGGGTAACTAAGCGACGTGCGTCGTTTGTTACCCTCCTGTTGCTGTCCTGATCGCTGATGAAGCGATCACGTAGTGACACACCAGCGATCCTGACAAGGTCATATCGTTGTCGGGATCACTGGTGCGTCGTTATGTGTGACGGGACCCTTACACACAGTGTAGTGAATAGCTTTAATTAATAAAATTTCACCAAGTTTCAGTATGCAGTCTTCATTCCTTCATTCATATTCAGAGACTCTGGTACTTAGTTTGCAGCCTGATCCAAGTATGAGATTTTTTTTCTCTTGTGCGAGTGTCTTTTACAGTAATACAGGCTGGATGTCAGTTCTGCGTGTAGGCAGGATGTTGAGGTTTTCATTGGCTTAAATACCATCACAGCTTCTATCCTGCAATTTCCAATCCAGGTGCTTTACTCTTACTCTGTAGACTGTTTAATTTGCCCTTCTTCATACTGTGGACATCAGTGTAAAATTGCTTTCCTTTACCTACTGCTAGCTCTAACACGGAGAGAAGGGAGGGAGAGATCAAAGAGAGATAAAAGAACAAGGGGTGGGAACTTTGATGGATTTGTACCCTTTTTGCAAAAGCACTGAGATAGAGAAATGACTTGTAAAAATGTGCTATAAAACAGTAGAAAAATTTTAATGAAGATTATTTAGATTTAGAAAGTTGCTTAACCTTTAACCCCTTACTGACTGCTGACGGGATAGTACGTCAGCGACCAGAATCCCCCGCTTTGAGGTGGGCTTCGGCGGTGAGCCCACCTCAAAGCCGCGACATGTCATCTGTTTTAATCTAGTTTAATCCCGCTGTCAAACGCTGACAGCGGGCATTTAACTAGAGCTTCCGACGCGCGGCCGGAAGTGAGTGCATTGGCGACCCCCGTCACGTGATCGGGAGTCAGCGACGCGTTGCCATAGCAACATAAAAGTTTAAATCACCCCCCTTTCGCCCCAATCAAAATAAAACAATTTAAAAAAAAATCAAACCTACACATATATGGTATTGCCACGTTAAGAATCGCCCGATCTATCAATAAAAAAAAGGATTAACCCGATCGCTAAACGGCCTAGCCAGAAAAAAAATCAAAACGTCATAATTACGTTTTTTGGTCGTCGCGACATTGCATTAAAATGCAATAATGGGTGATCAAAAGAACGTACCTGCACAAAAGTGGGTGGTATCATTAAAAACGTCAGCTCGACATTCAAAAAATAAGCCCTCACCCAACCCGAGATCACGAAAACTGAAGACGCTATGGGTCTCGGAAAAGGCGCAATTTTTTTTTTTGGAAACTTTGGAATTTTGTTTCACCACTTAGATAAAAGAGAACCTAGACATGTTTGGTGTCTATGAACTCATAATGACCTGGATAATCATAATGGCAGGTTAGTTTTAGCATTTATTGAACCTAGCAAAAAAGCCAAAACAAAAAACAAGTGTGGGATTGCACTTTTTTTTGCAATTTCACCGCACTTGGAATTTTTTTCCCGTTTTTGAGTACCCGACCTGGTAAAGCCAATGGTGTCATTCAAAAGTACAACTTGTCCTGCAAAAAAATAAGCCCTCACATGGTCATATTGATGGAAAATTCTGTAATGCTGTAGATAAGCCCCCGATGTAACCTGAAAGAGAAGAAAAACGAGTTACATCATACTCACCCAGGAGCGGTCCAGGTCCGGCCTGGGTCCGATGGGTGTCGTGGTCCAGTCCATGCATGTTGTACTAGTATAGAATCATATCAAGATCATTAGAAAGCATCCACAGTGCCAACAACCATGGAGGACGCACTAAACATAAGAACTAACCTATGATGCTCCATAACCACAAAGTCCCAAAATCAGCAAATCTTAGGCCTCTTTCACACATCAGGTTTTCGCCGTCAGGCGTGATCCGGCGCTTTTGACAGAAACCGGATCCGGCGAAATGCAATGCCGGATCCGGTTTCCCCCCATTGACTTGCATTTGCGCCGGATCGCGCCGGATGGCCATGCGTTTCATCCGGTTTTCGCCGGATCCGGCAATGTGTCGCGATCCGGCGTCTGGAAAAAACGGCTACTGTAACGTTTTTTGTCTCCGGCGAAAAAGCCGGACACGCCGGATCCGGCGCGTCCGGCTTTTTCACACAATGAAAGCCTATGAGCGCCGCAATGCGCCTGATCCGGCGAAAGCCGGATCCGGTGGCCGGATCCGGTTTTTTTGGTCTGAGCATGCTCAGTAGCTCTGCCCACAAGACATATATAAAAGCAAGACAGTGGGACCCACAGCCACACCCAACATGCCACCCAAGAAAGCAACCAAGCGCAGCAGGAGAAGGCAGGAGACCACTGCAGCACCATCAGCACCTCCACCACCCCAAATGGAGCAGCAAATGGAACATGCTGAGGAGGGGAGTCCAGCAGCAGATGAGAGACGGTAATTATCAAATCCCCCATTCCTCCAAACTAGGGCCATGGAATATCAAGATATTCATTGGCCCTTTGTTTCTCTTTATTCAACAGCCGCCCAAGAGATGCAGCAGCAGCAGAAATGGCATCACTGGCAGCAGCAACAGCAGCAGCAATACCCACAGCCATGGAGTCTGGCCATCAACAGGACAGCACATCTTCTTCTGGGAGCCCTCCCTCGCATCGTCAGCGTTTGACGGTAAGTTTTTATTTCCAAAATCCATCATCTCTGTAATATATGTCTATTCATTGCCTTTTATTTCAAAACCGGAATCACAAGATGAAGAGGAGCTCCCAGAAGAAGAAGGAAGGGGTGGACAGACACCTGGAGTGGGCTCACAATTGGTAAGTTTTTGGCATCAAACGCAGAAACACAACATCACACTACACACAACACATAGAAAACAATGTTCTGCAGACCACACACAGCAAACAAATGCCTACATCCAAAGACATAACATTTTTTGTTTTCTTCTCTAGTCTTCCCAATCTGGTGCTCGGCCAAGAGGTCCTCGCAGTGCCTCCCAGGGTCGTCGGCGACAGCAACGCGGCGGTCACCAGCGTGTAAGTATAAATATTTTTGCTTTGTTTTTTTGCACTTTTTATTTCATTTCTTTTGTGGAGCCTAATTATGTTATTTTTGTCTTTTTCTTTAACAGCCTTCACAGCGTGCTCCCGACTCTGATGGTGAGGATGGAGGACTCGATGTGGACCGCCTCATCGATCTCGTCAGAGAAAGGGAGCCGCTCTGGAATATGGCTGACCGCCGCCACGCTGACCTTATCGTTACCCGACGACTCTGGGAGGAAATCTGTTCGCTCCTTGTGGGCCGCTGGGAGGACCTCGATGTTCGGGCCCAGATTAAAGAGCGTAAGTATATACAGTACCGGTTGCTTGATGTAAACCAGTGTTTCCCGAACTCCAGTCCTCGTGGTCCCCACGGATCATGTGTTCAGGATTTCTATTTACTATGGAAATCCTGAAAACATGACCCCTGGGGACCATGAGGACTGGAGTTTGTGAAACACTGATGTTGTATACTAACCACTCCTTTCTCGTTTCAGGGAACAGAATTGTGAATCGGTGGCGGTCTGTGAGGGATCGTTTCAAGAAGGAGTTCAATAAAGAGATGCGGGCCCCGAGTGGATCTGGAGGACGCAGGAGCAAGTACAAGTACGCAGAAGCCCTGTCGTTCCTCCGGGAAACAATGGTCACTAGAAGGTAAATATTACACACCACATGTGAAAAAAAATGTTAGATGTAACTTTTTTTTTTCAGCCAGGGCCATACCATGTCAGTATTTTAATTGTTTTTTTTTTCTCTTTATTCCACAGCACGGTGAGCAGCACTCGGGAGCCTGCACGATTGGACCCTTCTGAGGCGATCCCTGAGGAGACCGGCACCGAGGGACACTTCGACCGCCCCGGTACATCTGCACCTTCCCAGCCTTCCCACACATTCGACCCATCTGTCCCATCCACCAGCACAGGTGCATCGTGGCCGCCTACATTACATGAAGCTGCTGGTGAGGAGATCGCTTTCCCTTTACCCCACCCTTCTGCCCCTGCCACCTCTAGTACACCTGTGGGTACTGGGCGACAGCGGCAGAGGGGTCAGGAAAAGAGTTATGCGCAAGAGTTCTTGCATCTGAATGCATCTTTCCAGAACTGTCTAAAAGTCTTGTCAGAGCAAATCTCCGCAGGCTTTCAGCAGATCAACTCCAGCATTCTGGAGGTGAAGACACTTCTGCAAACCATGCAATCAGAAGCAAGATCTTCGCCAAACCACACCTTTTTCAGGTCTGTTGTGGAGCGCATGGCAACACTATCTCCTACCCAGCAGATGCATGTAATGCATTCGTGCCACGGTGCTCTACAGCAGGTTACCTCCCAACCTCCACCTCCCACCACTGTAGTTCCTCCACCTGCACCCCCTCCAGCCACTTTCCATCCTCCCCCTCCTATTACATCTGCACCCCCTCCAGCCACTTTCCATCCTCCCCCTCCTATTACATACCAGCAACCTCACCAGTACCAGCAACCTCCCCAGTACCAGACATCTCCCCACTTCCAGCAACCTGCCCCGTACCAAACTCCTTCCCCGTACCAAACTCCTTCCCCGTACAACTTTCCATCAACATCATCTGCTCCTACAGTCCCTGCCCAACCCTCCACTCCACCGCCCACCACCTCTTCTGCCTCCCACATGTCCACCCATTCTGTAGCTTTTTACACACCATCACCTCTAACTGTTCCTTCCCCACCACGATCCCAGTCCTCTCTCCACACACCCAGTGTCGAAGTGTCCCGCAGCCCCTCCAGCAGTATTTCCACCCCACACTACACAGATTTGTAATGTGTGTTTTTTAATAAAAATGCCCATTGGGTTTAAAACCTTTATTAAAAAAGTTTTTTGCACTTTAAAAACATTTTACAAAAAAAAAAAAAATTTTAAATAAAAGTTAAATTATCGTTTCACAATGGTTGTCTGTCATTTCTTTCTGCGGCGAAATATGTTTACAAAAAAAGGTTAAATACAGGGTATTTCAAAGGTAAAAAGGTATTCAAAACCAGGTATATAACTGTGGGTAAATTTTAGCTTTTTGCCACAGTTGTGTTCCTGGTTGTGTTTGAAGCAAAGTATTTCACCTAAAAAGTTGTGTTTATTGTTGGTGATTTCCTAACAATGTACACAACTTTTGTTAAAAGGTGAAATACTTTGCATAAAACACAACCAGGTACACACCTGTGGCCTAAAGCTAAAAATAGTAAGACCATGACAAGATAGCCAACTTTGGTTGGCAAAGGTATATACTGTTGGTCCAGAAGGTACACAAGTTTGGTTAGGGCACAAATCTTTCACACTCTGTCATCCTGCCAGTGTACTCTGCCTTGAGGTGACATAAAGTATAGTGCAAAATTGTCCCTCATTACTGAAACCGTCACAGAACTTCTAGTGGTAATATTTCCAATGACAACATCCATCTTCGCCAGTAACTTGCTCTTCTCTCCAACCTGCACTTTCTTCTCTACAACCTGTCAAAGAAGGGCTGTAGGAACATGCTATATATAGTTTTCCAGTAGCCAATCCCGTTCGGAAGGCCACAAGGGTCAATTTTAAAAACCGGATCCGGCGTAATCCGTCGAAAAACGGATAGAAAAACGGATGAACCGGATGAGACGGATCCGGTTTTGTCTGTCAAGAACAAGACGGATCCGGCAGAAAACCTGATCCGGCACATCAGGTTTTACAAAACATTTGCCGGATCCGGCATTCCGGCACGACGCCGGATCGCGCCTGACGCCGAAAACCTGATGTGTGAAAGTAGCCTTACCAGTTGCCAGGTGATGGTGCCACTACCCCTACGCGCGTTTTGAAGGCACTGGTTGTAGGCACTGTGGATGCTTTCTAATGATCTTGATATGATTCTATACTAGTGCCTGTGAATTGAAGTTTGATGTTCAGTTATTATTAGAATGCTGGCCTATTTATGCCTTTGATTATTTACTATATTTTGATCTTGCCTGTCAGCTGGTGGTATGAGCAAATTGTGGCAAACATAACACATGTAGGAGGGGAATAGTCACAGTAGTTACAAGGCAAATTGCCACCTACCACTCCAACATGTGTATATTTACAGACATGTATAGGGCCAACTGCAAAAAGCATGCTAAGAAAACACTAGAAAACAGTTGTAGGGTCCCATTAAAAAATGAACACTTTATTAGATACAAAAATACATAAAATGGATAACAGGTACAAAGGTAGGGGCAGGGAATATTGCACACACACAAGAAATATGGGCATCTGGACCAGACCCCTCTGCAACTACACATGTATTACAATTACAATGCAGGGTGATGCAGGCTGGATTAGATGGAGAGTAAATGCTCATGTGTGTTCAAAAAGAATTAATTGGCACAAGAAACAACCATCTATCATAGTACTACTGAGGCCACATGTGCAGGCTGCAATGTAGTAGGAGCAAGTGCTCATATGACAAAAAATAGATACATTTTCCAAGGACAGCCGTCCATAAGGAGAGTACATACAGGCTGTAGTAGCTCGCAGCAGGTGCATGTGTGACACAGAAAGGGTTACTGGCACACAAAGCGGCCATGCATCATGAATAAAATAATATTACCTGAGTATGACAGGAAGTGTTGCAGAGGAGCGGGACCGTCAACCCTCCCCGCCGCGCGTTTCGAAGCAAGAAGGCTCCTTCCTCAGCTGCCAAACATAAAAATCCGCTATAAGTAGTAAGTCAAACCCCCCGTTATCACCCCCTTAGTTAGGGAAAAATACTAAAATTTAAAAAAATGTATTTATTTCCATTTTCCCATTAGGGTTAGAGCTAGGGTTAGGGCTAGGGTTAGGGTTAGGGTTTTGGTTAGGGTTGGGATTAGGGTTAGGGGTGTGTTGGGGTTGGGTTGGAGCTATAATTGGGGGGGGGTTCCACTGTTTGGGCACATCAGGTGCTCTCCAAACACGACATGGCGTCTGATCTCAATTCCAGCCAATTCTGCGTTGAAAAAGTCAAATGGTGCTCCTTCTCTTCCAAGCTCTGCCATGCGCCCAAACAGTGTTTTACCCCCACATATGGGGTATCAGCCTACTCAGGACAAATTTCACAATAACTCATGGGGTACAATTTCTTCTGTTACCTTTTGGAAAATAAAAAATTGGGCATGAAAATATCATTTTTGTTGAAAAAAATATGATTTTTTTATTTTTATGGCTCTACGTTATAAACTTCTGTGAAGCACTTTGTGGTTTAAAGTTCTCACCACATATCTAGATAAGTTCCTTGGGGGTCTAGTTTCCAAAATGAGGTCACTTGTGGAGGGGTTTCCACTGTTTAGGAACGACAGCGGCTATCCAAACGCGACATGGCGTCCGAACTCAATTCCAGCCAATATTGTGTTGAAAAAGTCAAACGGCGCTCCTTCCCTTCTGAGCTCTGCCATGCACTGAAACAGTGGTTCCCCCCACATATCAGGTATCAGCGTACTCAGGACATCATGAAACCCGACTCGACCCGAAAAAAGGCAAAGTCGCTCATCTCTATAAAAGACACCTGTCCACAACCTCAGACAGTCACACTCCAAACTCCACTATGGTGAAGACCAAAGAGTTGTCGAAGGACACCAGAAACAAAATTGTAGCCCTGCTCCAGGCTGGGAACACTGAATCTGTAATAGGCAAGCAGCTTGTGTGATGAAATCAACTGTGGGAGCAATAATAAGAAAATGGAAGACATACAAGACCACTGTCTTGTACATGTCTGGGCCCATCTGAAGTTTGCTAGAGAGCATTTGGATTATCCAGAAGAGTATTGGGAGAATGTCATATGGTCTGATGAATCCAAAGTAGAACTCTTTTGTAGTAACAAAACTCGTCGTTCTTGGAGGAGACAGAATGCTGAGTTGCTTCCAAAGAACACCATACCTACTGTGAAGGATGGGGGTAGCAACATCATGCTTTGGGGCTGTTTCTATGCAAATGGACCAGGACAACTGATCCGTGTACATGAAAGAATGAATGGGGCCATGTATCGTGAGATTTTGATTGGAAACCTCCTTCTATAAGCAAGGGTATTGAAGATGAAACATGGATGGGTCTTTCAGCAAGATAATAATCTGAAGCACACCGCTAGGGCAACGAAGTAGTGGCTTCGTAAGAAGCATATGAAGGTCCTGGAGTGGCCTAGTCAGTCTCCAGATCTCAACCCCATAGAAAACCTTTGGAGGGATTTGAAAGTCCGTGTTGCCCAGCGACAGGCCCAAAACATCACTGCTCTAGAGGAGATCTGCATGGAGGAATGGGCCAACATACCACCCACAGTGTGTGCCAACCTTGTGAAGACTTATAGGAAAACGTTTGACCTCTGTCATTGCCAACAAAGCATATATAACAAAATATTGAAATTAACTTTTGTTAATGGCCAAACACTTATTTTCCACCATAATTTGCAAAATAAATCTTGCTAAATCAGACAAGGTGATTTTCTGGATTTGTTTTCTCATTTTGACTCTCATAGTTGTGGTCTACCGATGATGTCAATTACAGGCCTCTCTCATCTTTTTAAGTGGGAGAACTTGCACAATTGGTGGCTGACTAAACACTTTTTTTCCCCACTGCATCTCTGTTATTTAAGGGCATAAAATTAAAAGTTTGAAAAATTCAAAATTTCCAAAATTTTCGCCATATTTCCGTATTTTTCATAAATAAACTCAAGTCTTATTGAGGAAATGTTACCTCTAACATGAAGTACAATATGTCACAAAAAAAAGCAATCTCAGAATCAGTGAGATCTGTTGAAGCGTTCCTGAGCTGTTACCTTATAAAGTGACAGTGGACGGAATTGTAAAAATTGGCCTGGCCATTAAGTAGAAAATTGGCTCTGTCACTAAGGGGTAAAATCACTGTATATAAATAAAATAATTATTCCTGACTGTTTCTGCCCTCGTGTTCTCTCTCTACGTTGCGTCCAGAAACATGCATTGCACATCCATATTGCCATGGGTTTTGGACTATCTTTCTTGGTATCTTGGCTACCATTGCTCATCAAAGAGAACAATCCTATATACAGTATACTGCATCTTCCAAATTATAGGGCGCGTCAGTCAGTGGGAAAGCGGCTCAGTGACATGGGAATAATTAATAAACTAATAATAATAAGTATGGTGAATAAAATCTGATATGTCAGTGAACGCTTTCTCCACTTGACATTAAGGTGACCTACTAATATCGGAGCAATCTAAACAGGCCATTACTTGTGACGCCCCTATAGTTATTGGACAGCCGACCTTTCACGTATTAATCCAGCTGATAATGTCAAAACTGATAAAGAGAACAATCATTGTTGGTAGGAGACTGAGCTGTATAATTAAAGGGGTTGTCCATTTTTGACAATCCCTTTATGTTGGAAGGTTTCCAGGATGAACTGATCACAGGGTGCCCCACTGCTTCCAGATGAAATCTCAGGTCAGCCTGATAGCAAATATTCCATTTTCTTGCAGCGCCGCCATGTAGGAAAGTAAGTATTACATGGTAGCTACTCAAATCAATGGTCTGACCAATCTTAACATGGACATGCTGGGTCCTCCAGAGAGAGGGATGTTCGCTGCAGCTGCTCGCCGGTCTAATGGAGGTTACAAAATAAGAAGTCCTCAAAACGTTCCAACGGGGCATTATAAACATAGGAATACTGTGATGCATGGCCAAGATCCACACAGCAACCCCACCTGAGGTTATACCATGGGTTACAGTGGGTTTGCTACGCAATTTTGGACCATGTGGCTTGCAGTTTTGCGGCAGCACGAGACACTATCGCTATGTGAACACGCGCCTAATATCAGGGAAACTGCTGTCGGTGTGACAATATTAATTCTGCCTGATTAACTCAACATTAGCCAGACAGAACAGTATTGTGCCATGAGAAAATTGCATTACAAATGTTCGTTGTTGTTCCATTAGACGCCAATTTACACAGCAATTTTCTCCTGAAAGCATTGCTAGAAGGAAAGAATATCTCCGTAACAAAGCAACTTATGGAAACACCATATGGCAGCATGCAGAGCGGAACACCTATGGGTCAGTAATGTGCGGTCCCATTAACGCGGTGCGCCTCCATACAGATATTGTGATATATTGCTGCCATCTAGTGAACAGTTTACAAATTACAACATTGTAAATTACCCTGAATATCTAAACTCTGAGCTAGAATATATGACTTATCCATTTATTTCTCATTGCTTGTATGAACAATACAGCTAAATGAGCATATTGTATAGTCAAATAATATTAGGGAGTTGCCATTTCTGTTGTTATTCAATGTAAAACATATTCCAAGTATCTTCACAATGTACTGTATCTGGTATGCACTGGTCCAGGATCTTTGCTTTGCTCACCTCTGTCCACTAGACTCTGTTATGCTTCCCTTTGGACTTTGCAGATGGCCTGACATGATCCCACGTGAGCCTGCCACGTCCTATATAAGGCTCACCAAAACACATACCAGTGTCTTGGTATTAAGACTAGAGTGCTGCAGTCTCCTGGATGTCTCCCACCTGCCTGTGGTTTCCACCTTCCCAGTTGCCTTCTACAGTATCCTGGACATCTCTTACCTGCCTGTCGGTTCCAGTTTCACAATTGCCTGTCTACAGTCTACTTTCTGATTTCCAGCATCCCAGCTGCCTATCCATGGTCTCCTGGATATGTCTTGCTTGCCTGCGACTTCCAGCGTGTTAGCTGCTTGTCTGTGGTCTTCTAGACGTGTCCTGACTGCCTGCGGTTTCCAGAATCCCAGCTACTTGTCCATGATCTCCTGGACATCTCCCGCCTGCCTGTGATTTCCAGTTTCACAATTACCTGCCTACAGTCTCCTGGATGTCTACTTTCTGCTGTGGTTTCCAATATCCCTGTTAGGCGTCAGGTTTCTGCATCTGCTCTGCAGGAACCCAGAGCCTCACATTCTGCGGTCTCCTGTTGTCTATCTCTCGCAGAGGAGATTGCTTTGCAGCAGATCGCTCCAGAGACTAAGTCCCTCTGTTCTCCTACTGGGCATGCTCACGAGATGATCTCCCACTGGAGATCGTGAGTCATGTGCCCAGGTCCTGCTCCAGATCTCATTGGTCCATCTCGGAGATCTGAAAGCTTCCGGAAGGTCCCAGCTATAAAAAGCGCGCATGACCGCTTGGCCATGCGCTAGTATAGTCTCTAATTGCTACTGTGTGAATGATGATGGATGCATGAACCTGCAAATGACTCATTAAGATCCGCTCCCTCTGATACTACGTGTGTGGATAGGGACTTAGCCTTAGAGTCAGCGCCAGTCAGTGGCATGCTACAAGCCACAGTGCTCATCTCCACAGAGCTATCGTCCGACAGTGCGCCCCTCCTGGGCATTGTCGTATAGCGGCTGAGTCAGTTGCCGCGCTGCGGTCAGCAGCACTTGTGGGCATCCGCGGTAGCAACGCCGCACGCATGGTAGGTCTAGACGGACACCGACCCTGTGTCTTGGGCCCGAGTCCTGTGACCATATACCGTGCGTGCACACCGCTGAGACCTGTGAGGTCAACAGGCTCGGCATTTATGATTATGCCTTAAGGCGACTCTGTGAATATAACAGAGTATGCCCAGTGCACACTTGGTGACGTTCAACCCGTGTGCGATATACCGCCATATTGTGCGTCTGCCATTATATAGCAGCAGTTTAACACCTCTGCATGGTGGACCCCGGGCGGCGAACGCACTTTCTATTACTCTATATTTAGTGCGTTCCGCCGTCCCTAACATTGCACTAGTGCCAGGCTCTGGCTAGTAATGGCCGATCACCAGCAACTCCTACAGTACATTCGGCAGCTAGAGGGCCGGTTGGCTACTCTTGAGAGTGTTATCTCAGCTGCGAAGTCTACTGAGGCTGCTGTACAGGCAATCGCAGAGGCGGTTTCATGTATGTCCACGTCCTCCCCTGCGCAGACAGTATCCTGCCTCCCGTTGCCCGATAAATTTTCTGGCGACTATGCCTCCTGTAGGGGTTTCGTGAGCCAGTGCTCAATCCAGCTGGAGTTACTGGCTGCGCGATTCCCTATGGAACGGGCTAAGGTGGGGTTTATTGTTTCCCTACTGTCGGGCAGGGCGTTAGAGTGGGCCACGCCACTATGGGAGCGTGGTGACTCAGAGGTTCGGACCGCTGCTCAGTTCTTAACATCTATCAAGCAGGTCTTCCTGGGACCACGGGTCACGCATGATCCCTCTCTTCAGCTACTTGCATTAACTCAGGGATCTCTCTTGGTTAGCCAGTATGCCATTCGTTTTCGGACACTGTCTTCCGAGCTGGAGTGGTCTGATGAAGCCCTCATCGCTGTGTTTTGGAGAGGTTTAGCAGAGGTTCCTGTAAGTCTGAAGGAGCTGATTGCCATTGCCACCCGCATTCATCTCAGTTTTTCGGAGCGCGGGTGTGACGAGCGTAAGCTTGCGCTGAGTCATTTTTCTTCTTAGAGAGTGACCCTCTGGGCCGTGGCACCCAACCACCTAGGGCGAGCTGACCTAGTGAGAACCCATCCCCTATACAGGGACTGTCAGGGGCAAGACCAAGGGGGTGAGCCACCACAGCAGCTGGACCAGACGGCCGGCTCAGGGAGACACTATAGAGTGTCTGGCAACAGGACGGACAGGATATGAAATATAAAGCGAAGTCACAGGGTTTCTTCAGCAAACGTGGATACACACTTTATTCAGGTGCAAGGCATAAACAGGGAATCAGGTGCAGGGCACAAACGGTGAAACACGGCAAGGTGCGTTCAAGGGCACGCCAAATGTTCCAGACACACTCGTGCAGAAAACATACCAGGGTCCAGGGCAGGGTACGTGTTAGGATTCAAACCAGAGTTCCTAGGAAGGATGCGTGCTAGGACACGCTAGCGTCCAAGACAAGGTGCGTGATAGGAGACACGCCATAATCCAAGGCAGAGTGCGTGCAAGGGGACACGCCAAGGTCCAAGACATGGTAGGCAAAGGCACGCTGGCATCGGACTCCAGACATCTGGCAACGATCAACATGATCAGGGCATCAGGCTGCGGACATCAGTTCCGGACATCAGGCCGCAGTCATCATGCTTACGATCTCTGGCAGCGATCGGCAGGTTCCGTGCATCCGGCAGGCAAACCAGAGTTCCATGCAAGGAGACAAGACAAGTTAGAGACACGATGCATGTTAAGGAACACGCCAGGGTCAGATTCAAGGACGGAGGCCTGCGCGTGCAGAGGGACACGCCAGGGTCAGGCGAGACAGAGTCCAGCGCATGCAGAGAGGCACGCCAGGGTCAGGCGAGGCAGAGTCCTGCGCGTGCAGAGAGGCACGCCAGGGTCAGGGTTCAAGGACAGGGTTAGGACCTGTGCGTGCAAGAGGGCACGACAGGGTACATGACAAGACCTGCGCGTACTTTTATAGAAGCACAGGGAGGTATGTGTTGTGAGTTCATTTTCCCCTTCATTACTGAGGCCCGAGGAACTGCCTCTTCTGGTAAAGAAAGGTAGTGAGCCTGATTATCAAACACCTGAGGCTGATGATGATGACTGGCTGAGTGGAGTTACTGACTGGATATAAGGCTGCCGACGCCCTTCTGCCCTGCGGGTGATTTCTCTGTGGGATCCTTGGAGACCAGTCTGAATTCCTGCTCCTCTAAAGCTAAGTTTGCGGCTCGGCCTTTTGCTTTGGTGCTTTGTCTTTGTTTTGCTTTGTTTTTCTGGATTTCTGCCATTCCCTGCTGGGGTGTGCTGAATTCATTCAGCTCTGTCTTCTGAAAATACCTGAGTGCTGATTTAGTTTTTGAAGCCTAGCTGCTTCAGGGCCTTTTTCATATCAGCTTGTTGGCTTATGTCTTTGATAGGGTTTTGGCAGATTGCAGACAGCAGCCTTCCTGTCCTTTCCTATCTAGGTAGTTTTGGGCCCAGTCTTTGCTCAATCTATCTTTCTGTCTGTGTTAGTATTTTCATCTTGCTTCACCGTCATTATATGTTGGGGGCTGCCTATTGCTTTGGGGTCTGCTCTGGGGCAGTTTAGATTTCCCCTTTCTTTCTTTAGGCCTATGTAATTCTCCGGCTGTGATCGAGGGGTCTAGGGCATCGTAGGAACCCCCCACGGCTACTGCTAGTTGTGTTGATAGGTTCAGGGGTCTGCAATCTGATAGTTGCCAACTTCTCTGGTTTTCTGGACTTAGCTTGTATTTCTGCTTTTGCCTCCTACAGTGACTCATTCATAACAGGTATGCCAAGGAGCAGGCTAGCTGATCGGGCTGCGGCACTGACAGACGGGCAAGACTCCAGCGAACCCAGCTGAGGCATAGCAGGTGACACAGCTGTCACTGACCGACGAGCACGGCTGAGGCACAAGCAGGCGGACATGGCTGAGGCACAGACAGGAGGCTAGGAAGGCCAGGCGCATGCAAAGGGCACACGAAGAAACAAGGCAAGGCAAAGCAAGAAACAAGGCAAGGCTAGGTGAGAAACAAGGCAAGACAGGGTACGGAACATGGAGCGGAACATAGGCAGAAACCGAGCCAGGTCAGAGCGAGAACAGAGTCTAGCAGCAGAGCGTAGGCTGAAGCCCAGAGCCGGGCCAAGGGAGCACCTTGGGACTAGACGTGGAAACGTGCAAGAGAGCACCATAGGGCAGAGTACAGAAAACCAGGCAGAGGCAAGAAACAAGTGAAGTACTACAAAGCTCAGAATAACAAAGACCAGACATGGCGAAACAGGCTAAGGCAGAGAACAGAGGAAGTACTACAAGGCAAAGCATGACAAGGACAAACATGGCACAAGAGCCAGCCTCGAGGCGCGTCCGGCACTAAGTTCCACTCGCGGTTACCACTGTCAGCACTCTGTTCCCCAGGATAACGGGGCCCCGCAATGGCCAAATTCTGTGCTGTCGGGCAAGACCTTTGTCCCCCCTCGCCTTCAGCCGAAGGTTCTTGCGTGGGCACACGCGTCCAGGGCGGGTGGTCACTGTGGCTACATGCAGACCACAAAACTCCTGGCAGGTTCTTATTGGTGGCCGCACAGGGCTCGGGACACTAAAAAATATATTCGGGCATGTGCCTCTTGTTCTCGGAATAGCTTCCTTAAACAGAGAGTGATGACGCCCGCCGACACACTGCGGCATTCCACTTCAACTTCAGCTCCTGGTGTTTTTTCCGCTCCCGTTCTCTCCCTTGTGTCCCTTCTTAAACCTGGTGATCTTGCCGCCTCTGATACCTTCCACGTGTCCCGGTTTTCCATGTCACTTCCCAGGACATCAGACTTGCCTTCGGACGAGTCTGAGGCCTATATGTGGCGCCCCTGAGGCTTCAGTCGCCACGGAGGTACTGCACCTTCTCCTAAGGTGTAGTGCCCCACCATCCAGGTAAGGTGGGAACTCCTGACCGCGCTCCACACCTGCATTCCACACACAGGATAGTTCAGTGGGGCCACCTAACAGCTTCAGGCTGGGGGTTAGCAGAGCACCCCTCGTGGAACCCTGCTTTGTAACACGAGATGTGCTGGGAGGCGGGTGGAGTGAGATGATATAAAAGAGTGGGAAGAGTGAGAGTTAGGGAGGAGAGAGTTGGTTAGTGAGAGAAGAGAGAAGATGGGTGTCTGAAGGATGTGCTGCAGCAGGTCCCAGTGATCTGGGCTGCTGGCACGAGAAAGACCAGAGAAAGAGACTGATAAGATTGATAACCTAACCTTCCATAAGAGAGATAGAACAGATCGGAACGAAGGAGAATAGAAGGACGGTGGGAAGCTGGTTGAAGAAAGATAGAGAACCCTTCCAGTCCAGAGTGCGCAAAGGCCGGGGCCCGGTCCCCGAGGTTGATTGGATCTTTATGTCCGGCAACAGACACCAGAGGAGTAGTGAGCAGCTAACGCCTTGCTCCCATCATAGACTTGGGACACAACAGCAACTGAATAGAGAGCCGGGACGCAGTGAGGAGTCCCCGAAGCAGGCTACAGCTGTCTGTCATACAAATAAAGACTAGGAACACCTAGAGAGAGGCATTCCAGGGTAACTAAGTACTGGAGTGCTTAGCACCTAAAGGCGCATTGGAGGAGTCGTTCAGTAAGGTACATATTGGTGGAGTGTGCAAGGGAGAATCCTACCCTGCCTGGAGGTTGGCTGGAGCCCTGACCTGGAGAACACGGTACGGAGGCAGGCAGTTGAGTGAACTGCAAATAGTGAGTAAAGCTTTGGAACCGCATACTCGGGTGTCCTCCAGTTATTCCCGCACCACTACACCTGGGTACCAGCCTCCATACCATTCTGCGCCTCTCCTAACCCATTGCACCTACACTGCCCTGGGACTACAGCTCCACCTGTGGGGAGCTACACCATCTTTGCTGCACCACACCATCAGTCCCAGCGGATCTGCATGCAGCGTTGACTCAACATCTTACTTGCCAAACACTACGGGTGGCGTCACGAACTATTCTAATAAACTTTAACACCATTAACATCACCGCCATTGATATTGGGTGCTCAGGGCCACGGACCGGGTCACCGCTGCTGTGACACATTCCCGCCTTGACACCGGCCCGGTACCGAGTAACCCCGCTGCCCTGGGTGTGTGAGGGCGACCCATATACCTCTGATGGGCACAAGGTGGTGGATTGGAAGGCTCAGAGGGGAAGGGGCCCTAGGAGGGGGGGTAATGTTAGGCATCAGGTTTCTGCATCTGCTCTACAGGAACTCAGAGCCTCACATTCTGCGGTCTCCTGCTGTCTGTCTCTCGCAGAGGAGATTGCTTTGCAGCAGATCGCTCCAGAGACTAAGTCCCTCTGTTCTCCTACTGGGCATGCTCACGAGACGATCTCTCATTGGAGATCGGGAGTCATGTGCCCAGGTCCTGCTCCAGATCTCATTGGTCCATCTCGGAGATCTGGAAGCTTCCGGAAGGTCCCGGCTATAAAAAGTATAGTCTCTAATTGCTACTGTGTGAATGATGATGGATGCATGAACCTGCGAATGACTCATTAAGATCCCCTCCCTCTGATATTACGTGTGTGGATAGGGCCTTAGAGTCAGCGCCAGTCAGTGGCATGCTACAAGCCACAGTGCTTATCTCCACAGAGCTAGCGTCCGACAGTGCGCCCCTCCTGAGCATTGTCGTATAGCGGCTGAGTCAGTTGCCGCGCTGCGGTCAGCAGCACTTGTGGGCATCTGTGGTAGCGACGCCGCACGCACGGTAGGTCTAGACGGACACCGACCCTGTGTCTTGGGCCCGAGTCCTGTGACCATATACCGTGCGTGCACACCACTGAGACCTGTGAGGTCAACAGGCTCGGCATTTATGTTTATGCCTTAAGGCGACTCTGTGAATATAACAGAGTACGTCCAGTGCACACCGGGTGACGTTCAACCTGTGTGCGATATACCGCCATATTGTGTGTCTGCCATTATATAGCAGCAGTTTAACACCTCTGCATGGTGGACCCCGGGCAGCGAACTTACTGTCTATTACTTTATATTTAGTGCGTTCCGCCGTCCCTAATAATCCCAGCTGCCTATCCATGTTATACTGGATGTCTCTTGCTTGCCTGCGACTTCCAGCATGTTAGCTGCCTGTCTGTGGTCTTCTAAATGTGTCCTGACCACCTGCGGTTTCCAGCATCCCAGCTGCCTGATCTCCTAGACGTCTCCCGCCTGCCTGTGGTTTCCAGTATCCCAGCTATCCTATGTGGCCTCTTTAAGTAGAGTCATTTCCCCCAAAGTTGGACTGTATTAAGAAGCAGCTTACTTGCCTTGAATGAAGACCAACAACGTCACATACAACTCTGGTGGCACAAATTTTTAACCCCTCTTTATTCTTGCTCAAATATATTACTGATGTGATATTACTATGTGCTCACAAGATCCTGTTATCTCGAGGAAAAAAATAAATAAGAATTATCCTTGTAACTCATAATGTCAGATCTGATAAGAAAATAATCTCCTATTATTGGGTCATGGGAATATTACCCACGGTGTAAAGAGCAGCATTGCAACAGCTGGCAGAGACCCAAAACCAAAGTAGCACAATTCAGGCCTTGTATGTCAATTTATTTTTTCTTTTTGGCAACTTATATTAATGTTAAATGAAAAATCAGCTTTTCGTAAGTAAAAATTAATTTTCCAGTTTTTGGAAAACCTCTGTCCCACAGCTGCAGTTTGTTTGTTTTTTTAAAAAATCCTCGCTGAATCACCGGTGCTGTTCCTGGTGTCTCCTGTTGACAGCGCTGCAGCTAGTGACTGAGCTCCGTGGCCTTAGCTGAGTTGACAGCATAAGCCCCTGAGGTCACTGATTGGATACAGTATTGCAGACAATAACAAATATCGGGATCAGCGGCAGTGACTCAGTGCTGGACCTGGAGAGGGTGAAGAAACCACAATTTACTTTTTAAGCTCTCCATGACCTTGCGATTTTCCATTTTTGCATTTTCGGTTTTTCCTTCCCTTCTTCCATGAGCCATAACTTTTATATTTTTCCGTCAATATGGCTGTATAAGGCTTCTTTTTGCTGGATTATTGTACGTTTAAATGACATCATTCATTGTATCATGTGATGACTGCAAAGTAAGATAAAAATTCTGGGATTTGGATGTTTCGCCCCCAGCAGATCGCCCCCAGCAGTTCGCCCCCGAATGGGATTTGGATGTTTTGCCCCCAGCAGTTCGCCCCCAGAGGTTCGCCCCCGGGTACATTTCACCCTCGCACATTTCGTCCTCAGCATTTGGCCCCCAGGAGGTTTCGCCCCCGCTCATTTCACCCCCGCACATTTCACCCCAGCAGTCCCCAGCAGTTCACCCCCGGATGTTTCACCCCCAGCAGTTCGTCCCCGGATGTTTCGCCCCCAGAAGTTCGTCCCCATATTTTTCGCCCCCGGATGTTTCGCCCCCAGCAGTTCGCCCCCGGATGTTTCGCCCTCAGCAGTTCGCCCTGGCAGTTCGCCTCCGGATGTTTCGCCCCCAGCAGTTCGCCCCAGATGTTTCGCCCCCAGCAGTTCGCCCCCGGCAGTTCGCCTCCAGATGTTTCACCCCCAGCAGTTCGGCCCCCCGATGTTTCGCCCCCGGATGTTTCGCAACTGGATTTTTCGCAACCAGCAGTTTGCCCTTGGATGTTTCACCTACAGCATTTTGTCCCTGGAAGTGTCACCATCTGATGTTTTGCCCCTAGCATTTTGACCCCAGATGTTTCACCCTCAGCTTTTGGGGTCAACATACAGGGAGCAAAACATCTAGGGCTGAACATACCTGGGGTAAAATATACAGGACCCCAATTGCAGTGGATTCTTGTGGCTGCCTTTTCAGCAGCTCTATTGGCTGGCCTTAAAGGAGTATTATCACCCTAGAACACAAAAAACTGACATATTTACCTGTCGCAGCTGCAGCTCTTGGGTCCCGGAGTGCAGTCTAGCGTTTCCCCGTGACGTCTTCTCCTGCTTCTGACTGTCTTTTCATCTTGACTGAATCACTGATCCATGAAGCATGAAGAATGCAGCGGCAGTGAGGCCGAATGTCTCCTGGATGCTCACTGACATGACATCACTCCTGTCCCATTCATCAGTCAATCCAGGGGGCAGGATGACTCTCCTGTCACCAAAACACTGCTGCACATGCGCAGTGCCGCGATGAGATCAAGCAGAAGAAGAGGACGCTGGGAAGAAGGAGAGGACTCGTGGTGGCCTCCGGATCCAGCATGGTGATCGCCAGCCCACACAGTCAGAAGATCAGGCAAAGATGAGCAGAAGACCTCTAGGTAAGTACCAGGAGGGGAAGATCGGCAGCATGCTTACCACAACATGATTGCTGAAAGCATGCTGCCTTATTTTGCTGTTCGGCATGAGAATACCCCTTTAATGCAGGCTATGTATGGAAGCAGGGGGACTGTTGACTGACTACAGGGTTAATCCCACCGACCATCTCTGTAGAACTGAGTTATTGGCTTTGCTGAACTAAAGTGGTGGTTAACCAGCTTCTACAGAACCTCTTTATCAGGTCTTCAGAAGGGGGGTTTTGGGATTAGCCCTCACAGAACACTCTGCCAGTATACCAAAGAATGGAGCAGCAGATAAAAGTGGTATTCTCACTTAAGGATCCTTTTTTCTATTGATGCCCATTCCTCAGATTAGGCCAAGAATAGGGTCCAGTTGTATTCTGCATTGAACCAGCAGTTTATCAGCAGCTTTCAGCACCAACGACAAGGACACGTGACTGGAAGCTGCAGCCATAACTCTCCATGATTTCAGTGAGATCCAGGGAAGATTTGACAGCGCTTGGTAAAGAGCTGATCCACCGCGACATGCCTTATACAGGGGCATGCACTGCTCTGTGCAGAGAAATGCATGTTCTGGACGGGACTCGATTGTGTGCATCTGGTCTTTCAGTAACAAACGGCCCATTGGGGACAACCATTAAATTAGTGTGGCCCTTGGTGAATATGAGTTTGACACCCCTGATCTAAGACAAGTGACCATCAATTTACTGTCATGTACTAGTGGTGTTACACTTAATGGCTTCTTTTTGTCATCCATTACATATCATACTATATCAAGTGATGAGCAAACCCGATCTGGAAAGTTCAGGTTTCTTATCGAACATTGCCTGCTCGGGTACAACCACACCGACCCAAAACAGGCAATGTTTGGAGTTTGCTTATCAAAAAAGAAAAATCGCTTCTCTCCCCTTTGCCGAGGTCCCTACCTGTGTGGAGAGTCTTCTTGATCAAGGGAATCCCTAGCTAGGAATAATAGTGGGAATCCCTCAGGAACGATGACATATTCACACAATGTGGAAGTGCATGGAAGAGGACTGAAGAAGACCCTCCGCGTCTGTCGGTACCTCATAGAACCATAGGAAAAAGGATGATCACAAGGCAATTATTTGTGTGTACAAAAATATAATTTTTATTGAAACAAATTCATTAAAGCCATACTGCCAAAACTGGGGAAGTAGGAGACTACAGATACACTCATTGCTCACAGTCACTCATTAAACGCGCAAATCCAGGAAGAGACAGCTACCACGAAAACGGATAGACACAGGGACTGCCAGCAATATATTGCAGCTACAAGGGGCAGAACTGAAAAAGCCCTAATAATAAATTACTACAAATATTAATATAGCCATAATTATATCGCAAGCTGTATAGGCCACATCACAGATTATGATCTAGATGTCCACCATAAAACAATGCCGCTTGCCTGGCAATAACCCTCATACCCATAATGACAATAATACTCTGCAAATATAATCAGATAACCGTGGTCACTTCTGGTCAGCGCGACTGGAAGTAACGCTCACCACCCGGATGTGACGTGTCACATCCGGGTGGTGATCGTCACTTCTGGTTGCGCGGTATACCACGCTGCAGCTGGGAGATATAAATAATGGAGACACATGGTTGGTAGTAGGCCCCTTGAGAAAGGAGCCGAAACGCGCGTCGGGGTGGACGCACTAGTCCAGGAGGTAGCGGCACCTTGTATAAAAGATACCCAAAGGTAATTTTATCTGATTATATTAAAAAACACACTCCCCTTGAAAAGCAAATGGGAAACGCGCGATGGGGTACTGCCACTACTTAAGGCAATGTAGCAACACTTTTTCTTTTATATATCTTCCTTATACCTTAGCTTTCAAATCTCTAATATGTACTCTGGTCATTTCTGCCACATGGATTAACTTTTCTCTACCTGGAGTTGCATATTTTTTCTTGGACACTTAGGCTAGTTTCACACTAGCGTTACTGGGCGCAGCGCAGGGCTGCCGCTAAGCTCCGCCCCCAGCCGTGCCTCCTCCGGTCAGCTCCTTCGATCGCATGACGCTGCATGCGATCAGCATACCCTATACTTAGCGTTGGGTACGCTGGTCGTGCGCTGGTACACTTTTACCCGTGCATCCGCCCTTTTTGCGCTGCGCCGACGTGCGCCAAACGCACTGTGTTGCATTTTTGTGCGCTCGGTGCAGCGCAAAAAGGGAGGATGCACGACAGAGAATTTTGGGATGAATTCACAATAAATTTTCCTAATCAGAAGCATCCGTTGTTCATATGTCACATTAAAAACTCACATTTTGCTTCAGATTTTCTGATTTTATAACAGAAATGTTAAATTGAAGCAAAATCTGGTGTGAAGGAGCTAAACAATAGTTTTTTCTACGACATGTATTGTCCCAGTGGAAAATTATATATTCCTGTTTAAAAATGCTTCCAAGCTTCAAAAATGTCACATTTTCAAAGTCGTGAAAGGAATAACGGCAGCAGAAACTAGCAAAATGCAGAATTCCATGATAATAAAAGGTTTACATCAGGAAAAACGAGCAAACATGTAAGAAGTATTTGTGAAAAAAGCATACTAACTCAACGGTTCATTAGGTCGGGGTCATATGCAGCGTAAAGGTCTAAATCCCATCCACATGCTCATGAAAAAATGCACAGTTAAAAAAAATGACATGCAGTGCAGCAGTGGCGTACCTACCATGTAGGCAGGGGCCTGCCGCCAAGGGGTGTAATGCACCCATGAACAGCAGGCCCCCTGGATCTATCATGCTCTAGTAGATGCCTGTCTCCTCCTGGAGCATGGCAAGGATAAATTTATACTCACTGCCTGCTGCTGCGCTGCTTTCCTCGCTCTGCTTTGATGCAGATCCTGAGACGTTAGCAATCACATGATTGCATACCTCATTCCAGGTCCTGTATCAAAGCAGAGTGTGGCAGCAGGTGGTGAATATTAATTAACCCCCTGCCATGCTCCGATAAGTGACCGGCACCTACCGGGGCATGGTGTACCCTCTTCCCAGCACTAATTCAGCATTGGAATTTCATTTCAGGCTGTTGGCAGGGGGCATGGCTAAAGGGGCAGGGCAGAGGTTAGGAGACATGTTAATGAATCCTTAAGGTCCATTCACATGCACTAAGTAGTTGCAGCAGACAATCTGCAGCTAATTTATAGCAGAAAATTCTACACTAAAATTGACATCTAGTGATGCGGGTTTAATGCGACAACCTTGTCCTCTGGCTGTGATTGACAATGGCTGGATACCTGCAAATCATGGTTGGTGGACAAGGTTACCACTCTGCTTATGAACATGGCAGACCACTGTATCTCAAAGGCAGGACAGAGCAGAGAATCAGACTACAACTAAACAAGTGAGGCATAGTTGGAATCAGTAGGCCTCACCCTACATTATACTATCCTCGGACTGGGTCACAGTTAGCAGTGGGGTACCGCAGGGGTCAGTATTGGGCCCGCTTCTTTTTAACATATTTATTAATGACCTTGTAGGGGGCATAGAGAGTAGAATTTCAATATTTGCAGATGACACTAAACTCTGCAGGGTAAGCAAGATAGAGGAGGACAATTTTATATTACAGGAAGATTTATGTAAACTAGAAGCTTGGGCTGATAAATGGCAAATGAGCTTTAATGGAGATAAATGTAAGTTCGTGCACTTGGGTAGAACGAATAAGATGTATAATTATGTGCTTAATTGTAAAACACTGGGCAAAACTGTCACTGAAAAATACCTGGGTGTATGGGTGGACGACAAACTCACATTTAGTGGCCAGTGTCAGGCAGCTGCTGCAAAGGCAAATAAAATAGTGGGATGCATTAAAAGAGGCATAGATGCTCATGAGGAGAACATAATTTTACCTCTATATAAGTCACAAGTGCGACCACACTTAGAATACTGTGTACAGTTCTGGTCTCCGATGTATAAGAAAGACATAGCTGAACTGGAGCGGGTGCAGAGAAGAGCGACCAAGGTTATTAGGGAACTAGGGGGTCTGCAATACCAAGACAGGTTATTACACTTGGGGTTATTTAGTTTTGAAAATCGAAGGCTTAGGGATGATCTTATTACAATGTATAAATATATGCGGGGACAATACCAAGACCTTTCTAATGATCTTTTTACTCTTAGACCTGTGACGGGGACAAGGGGGCATCCTCTACGTCTGGAGGAAAGAAGGTTTAAGCATACTCACAGACGCGGATTCTTTACTGTAAGAGCAGTGAGACTATGGAACTCTCTGCCATATGATGTTGTAATGAGTGATTCCCTACTAAAATTTAAGAAGGGACTGGATGCCTTTCTTGAAAAGTATAATATTACAGGGTATATACACTAGTTTCCTTAATATTGAGTTGATCCAGGGAGCTAGTCTGATTGCCGTATGTGGAGTCAGGAAGGAATTTTTTTTCCCCAATGTGAAGCTTACCGTTTGCCTCATGGGTTTTTTTTGCCTTCCTCTGGATCAACATGTTAGGGCAAGATAGGATAGTGTTGTGAGTTCATTTTTCCCTTCACCATTGAGGTCTGATGAACACCCTCCTCTGGTGAAGGAAGGTAGTGAGGCTGATTACCAAACACATGGGCAGCTAGATGATGACTGGGTGGCTGGAATTGAGGACTGGATATAAGGCTGCAGATGCCCTTCTTCCTGGCTGGTGATTTTCCTGCTGGATTCCTGGAGACCAGTCTGATTCCTGCATCTCAAAGCTAAGTTTTTCTGCTCTGCTTTGAACTCTTCAGTTTTGTTTTGCCTTGTTTTTTGGGAGTTCTGCCATCCCCGGCCGGGGGTGAGCTGAATTAGATTTTTGTCTCTGATCTGTTGATCTTTTGCTCTGTCTTCAGAATATACCTGAGTGCTGATATAGTCTTTTGAAGCCTAGCGACTTCAGGGCCTGTTTTTCCTATCAGTCGGTTGGCTCATTTTCATAGGGTTTTTGCGGATGGCAGACAGCAGCTTTCCTATCCTGTCCTATGTAGTTAGCTTGGGCCCCATCATTTGCTCAACCTATCTTTCTATCTGTGTTAGTGTTTTCCTCTTGCTTCACCATCATTATATGTTGGGGGCTGCCTATTGCTTTTGGGGTCTGCTCTGGGGCAGTTTAGTTTTTCCCCTTTCTGTCTTTAGGCTATATAGTTCTCTGGCTGTGATCGAGGGGTCTAGGGCACCGTAGGAACCCCCCACGGCAACTGCTAGTTGTTGTGGATAGGTTCAGGGGTCTGCAATCCGATAGCTGCCAACCTCTCTGGTTTTTCTGAACTTAGCTTGTATTTTGTTTTTTCCTCCTTCGGTGACTCATCATAACAGAATCACCAGCCAGGAAGAAGGGCGTCGGCAGCCTTATATCCAGTCCTCAATTCCAGCCACCCAGTCATCATCTAGCTGCCCATGTGTTTGGTAATCAGCCTCACTACCTTCCTTCACCAGAGGAGGGAGTTCATCAGACCTCAATGGTGAAGGGAAAAATGAACTCACAACAGGATAGGATATGGGATGAACTAGATGGACTTAAAGTCTCCCTTCAACCTTAATAACTATGTTACTATGTAAAGTTTCCCTTTAAGGTAAAATAATCACATACTATTCTATATCAGCACTGTGTAATAGATAATTTTTCACATTTGTGCAACATAAACTTTGCAATAATTCTATATAATGGAAATGTTAAATGCTCACCAGAGTCATGCAGAAGGAACTGCTTCTGGATACCATCAATACTGATCCCCTGGAACTCCTGGGGAATAACAAGTTGATCAAGGGTTTGGGCAGCCTTGGAATATTGCCAAGTTGCCTTGCTAATCGTATTGTTCTCTTCAGTGATGCTTTCTTTGGGAGAAGTACTACAACATTAGAATGGGCTCCTGAAATGACTTCTGTGATAGTCTGTGGTGGTGTCTCCTGTGTTGTCCTTGCTCTGGTGACCGCCTCATTGATAAGTCGGATTGCTTCAGGTCTTGCTGCTTGTGCTGCGTGGTTGTGGGGATTGGTTACTTTCACCACTTCACCAGATGCTTCATTGGTCCAAACACGTCCCTTGCAAGTCGACCATTTTTCACACCCAGATTGAATGGACATCGTCAGCCGTTCCTTTGGAAAATATGTAAATGTGATTCTCGTAGACCAACTTCTTCTTCCCACGTTTGGATAGAACTGAATTCATACTTGTAGAAAGTGAATTGCTGTGGAAGCTGACTGATGTTTTGTGCTGGTACACCTCTCTCTTTGTAGAGATTTTAGATACTGCTATATTCTGATGTAAAGATGGAATAAGAGCTAGTCTAATGTAACTTGCAGGACACCTGACATGAAAATTGTTACATCTGCAACAAAACTTGCAAAAAAGCAGCTCAGTGCTGAGTCAGGTAAAAGTTCACAAAATGTTTTGAGTTTAGAGTGGTTTACATTCCCCACCTAAATCAGGCCTCATTCACACTGCATTTTTTTGAATCCGTTTATTTTTTTCATGGTATGTTTTTGTAACACAAAAACGTTTTAGAAACATTTTGGAAAATGTCTTGTTAAAATTGCGGGCAAAATTCTCTGACACCATAATGCAATCAGTTGTGAGGTTTACGGATGGAAACAGTTGATTTAAAATGTCACAAAAGTGCTGCACTCTGTACAGTACTTTTGTGACATGTGAATTGATGACGGACGGGAATTCATGAACCACAAGGACAAACTGGCGAAACATCCAAGCACAAAATTCTGGGGGCAAAACAGGGTACACACATCTGGGGCAAACTACCGGGGGCGAAACATCTGGGGGGGCGAACTGCTGGGGGCGAAACATCCGGGGGCGAACTGCTGGGGGCAAAACATCTGGGGGGGCAAACTGCTGGGGGCGAAATATCCGGGGGCGAACTGCTGGGGGCGAAAAATCCAGGGGCGAAACATCCAGGGGCGAACTTCTGGGGGCGAAACATCTGGGGGGGCGAACTGCTGGGGGCGAATTATCCGGGGGCGAACTGCTGGGGGCGAAAAACCGGGGGCGAACTGCTGGGGGCGAAAAATCCAGGGGCGAAACATCCAGGGGCGAACTTCTGGGGGCGAAACATCTGGGGGGGGCGAACTGCTGGGGGCGAAATATCCGGGGGCGAACTGCTGGGGGCGAAAAACCGGGGGCGAACTGCTGGGGGCGAAACATCTGGGGGGGCGAACTGCTGGGGGCGAAACATCTGGGGGCGAACTGCTGGGGGCGAAACATCTGGGGGGGCGAACTGCTGGGGGCGAAATATCCGGGGGCAAACTGCTGGGGGCAAAAAATCCAGGGGCGAAACATCCAGGGGCGAACTTCTGGGGGCGAAACATCTGGGGGGGCGAACTGCTGGGGGCGAAATATCCGGGGGCGAACTGCTGGGGGCGAAAAATCCGGGGGCGAAACATCCGGGGGCGAACTGCTGGGGGCGAAAAATCCGGGGGCGAAACATCCGGGGGCGAAACATCCAGGGGTGAACTGCTGGGGGCAAACTTCCGGGGGCGAACTGCTGGGGGCGAAATGTATGGGGGCGAACTGTGCGGGGGCGAATCCTCCTGGGGGCGAAATGTGCAGGGGCGAAATGTACCTGGGGGCGAACTGCTGGGGGCAAATTGCTGGGGGCGAACTGCTGGGGGCGAAACTTCCTAAAACCAAAAATTCTAAGTGAGTTGAAATTGCAAAAAAAAGTGCAATTCCACAATTATTTTGGCTGTTTATTCACCATGTTCACTATATGGTAAAACTGATCTGCCATTATGATTATTCAGGTCAATACGAGTACGCAGATACCAAAAATGAATAGTTTTCTTTTTTATTTAAGTGGTGAAAGAAAATTCGTATATTTGCTATTAAAACAATGTTTGCTTATGTCGCCATTTTCCAAGACCAGTAATGTTTTCATTTTTGTACTCTGGGTCTAAGTGAGGGCTCGTTTTTTGTGCTCTGAGCTGACGTTTTCATTGACACCATTTTGGGGTAAACATGATGTTTTGATCACCTGCTATTGCATTTTATTTCAATATTGCAGCGACCAAAATAACTTATTTTTGGCGTTTTGATTTGTTTTCTCGTTACGCCGTTTGCCGATCTGATCAATTTGTTTATATTTTGATAGATCAGAAATTTTTTTAAATTGTTTTATTTACAATGGGGCAAAATGGGGGAGATCAACGTAGTCTGATTTATTCTACTCCTGCACTGTTTAGAAGCACCTCACCTAAATATTAAACAATACAGGTTTCTTTTAGCAGTGCAGGGATTAATCTGCTCAGTTGAGAGCTCTTGGAAGCTTTCCTGTGTTAAGGCTCTCAGCTGTTCACTGTTGGCCACTTCCATCTGATATATAATCTGGGCTCTGGCTAGCACTCACTGACAGAGCTTGCTTAAGCTGCATAGTTAGGAGATAGTGGTTTGTGGTTGCTATTGTAGTAGGCGGTTGGTGGATTTATCTGAGACTGTTACTAGTCTTTGGGTGTGTGATAATTCCCCTCCTCCTACTTTGGCTTAACCCCATCCTCCACTCCCCAGTGTTTGCCTCTGTTGTTTGCATGAGTATAGTTGTACGATTAGTATTTTCCTTTATCCCTGTTCGTATTACCTTGTTACTCTGGTTGGTCTATTACAGCACTCTACTACTCCCCTCTTCACTGGGTGGGGGATGGGTCAAGACTGAGGATGGGTTCAGATGCTAAGGTAAGGTACGTGGTCCCGGCATCTCCACCATCAGAGACTTTTTTTATTTTAATAGTCCCTTTAGGAGACTTGAAGCTGCGATCGCCGGTAATAGTTCAGACTAGCAGCATGGTGGTGCCGCTGATCTGAATTGTACACTCCCGATGCTGCGATACGATGCAACTTTGCTTTGCAGCACCAGGACTGCAGTAACACTAAACCTGGCCAGATTAGAAGCTAACACTGTGCTCCAGAGATCTAGCCAAATTCAGTGCAGTGGATAAAAGCTCTTTTAGGAAGATCTTGTAAGCACGGCCATGTTCAGCCGCTGCTGATAAATTGCAGCAGTGGCCTGAGCAATAAACAATAAAATTAATAAAAAAATGCTTATCTTTTTTAATAACAAGAAAATTGCAATGTTGCTTGTTTCTACAAGACCTTTACAATTTTCCCACTAAAAAGATAGGAATAGCATTTTAAGGCCTGACCTCTGGGAACCCACTGATCCTGGGGATAAATAGCCACAGTGGTACTTCTGCACTCCGCATCCTTCGGTTCTTCCTCTGCACTGGTGTACTGCCATCCACCTTCAGCAACGTTGCTCTGCTGAATTGAATGGAGCTTGGAGCCGTTTTCAGCACTTACAGTTGAATCCAGATGCTTCCGTCCACTATATAAAAAGACACATCTGCATGTTTTTCTCAATACCTGACATGAAATCAGTATAAACCTTTCCTGTTTTATGTCATTTAGGATTGCCATAATTATTAATATTTGCCAAATGCCAGAATAATGAGATAGAGAGAGAATGTTTTAAGGCATTTTTATTACTTACTGCAAAGTCAAAAGTTTACATACACTAAGATTATTATGCCTTTAAACAATACTGGACTGCCCATATGATGATATCATGTGTTTGGAAGCTTCTGATTGTTTTTTTGGCAGCATCTGAGTTAATTAGAGACACACCTGTGGATGTATTTTAATGCACACCTGAAACAAACTGCTTCTTTGTGTAGCATCTTGGGAATGTCTCAAGAAATCAGCCAAGATATCAGGAAGATATTGTGGACTTGAACAAGTCTGGCTCATCCTTGGGTACAATTTCAAGATACCTGAAGGTGTCTCGTTCATCTGTACAAATAAAAATAATTATACACGAGTACAAACAAGATGGGAATGTCCGGCCATCATACCGCTCAGGAAGGAGACGGGTTCTGTGTCCAATAGATGAACGTGCTTTGGTCCGACATCAATCAACCCAGGGACAAAAGCAAAAGACCTTGTGAACATGTTGGTGGAAGCTGGTAAGATTGTGTCAATATCCACAGTGAAACGATTACTGTATCAACATGGGCTGAAAGCCACTCTGCCAGGAAGAAGCCATTACACCAAAAGAAACATAAAAAAAGTCAGATTAATGTTTGCAAATGGACACAGGAACAAAGATCTTAATTTTGGAGTCATGTCCTGTGGTCTGATGTAACTAAAATTGAACTTTTTGGGCATAATGACCGTCGTTACGTTTGGAGGAAAAAGGGAGAAGCCTAAGAACACCATCCCAACTGTGAAACACGGGGGCGGCAGCATCATGTTGTGGGGTTGTTTTGCTGCAGGAGGGACTGGTGCACTTCACAAAATAGATGGCATCATGAGAAAAGAAGATTAAGTGGCAATACTGAAGCAACATCTCAAGACATCAGCCAGGAAGTTAAAGCTTGGGCGGAAATGGGTCTTCCAAATGGACAAAGACCAGAAGCATACTGCCAAAATGGTAACAAAGTGGCTTAAGGATAATAAAGTAAATGTATTGAAGTGGCCATCACAAAGCCCTGATCTCAGTCCTATTGAAAATGTATGGGCAAAGCTGAAAAGGCCAGTGCGAGCAAGGAGACATATAAACCTGGATCAGTTACACCAGTGTTGTCAGGAGGAATGGGCCCAAATTCCGAAGCTTGTGGAAGGATATCCCTAACCTTTGACCCAAGTCATTCAGTTTAAGGGCAATGGTACCAGATACTAAAATGCCTTGAAACATTCTGTCTCACTCATTTGACAAATATTAATAATTATGGTAATCCTATTTGACCTAAAACAGGAAAGGTTTATTCTCTTTTCATGTCACATATTGATAAAAACATGCATACTTGTTATGGTCTGCTGAGTTTGTGGGATTAGGTAGTTCAGAGGGTAATCTGATTGGCCTCACTCTGGGATTCTGGGAGGCATTTTATACCCTCATGGTTGGGTCATTCCTCGTTGCTTATACTTTGCCGAGTGTGTGTGACCCTGTTGTGCCTGTGCTAACTTTATGCTTGTCTGGTTCTAATCTGGTTCTGTCTCCGTTTAGAGTCTCCGTTCTGCCTGTCCCTTCTGTACTGCACTGCCATCTCTGTGTATGACCCCTTGGCCACGTCCCGACCTCCCTCTGCCTTCCCCTTCTGTACCGTGCCGCCCTCTCCGTGTATGACCCTTCATTTTGCCCGACCTGAATTTATCTTCTGGAGCCACCGCCGCATGCCCCCGGGTCTGCCGTCTCCCAGCGGTGCTCCGCGTTAATCCCGCCCCCTTCGGTGACACGTGGTCACATGATCACAGGTCCTTCTGCCTCCAGTAACCTCTGTGTCCCGGCTCACTGCGGCCCTCAGGTCCTGTCTGCCTGAACTCCCCAGCAGCGCCAGCCCTCGGGCTCCCTCATAGTGGTGGGTGAGTTACCCTGTTCAGCCATGCCAGATCGCCCACGCTGACAGGGTTCTGATAACGTGACTTTTTATATAGTGTATGTAAACTTCTGGTTTCAACTGTAGGTAGCTGGTAGCATCCCCATCCTTCATTCTCAGGATCGGTGGGGATCCCAAAGATCCCCAGGCCCAGGGATCATTAAGATCATTACGTAATAGCATATTTTAGCAACATGCCAACACTTATGAAGATGGAAATACCTGATAATGCCTGAGCTTGTATGGATTTACTCAAATTCTCTATTTCCTCCCACACATTTCAGAACAACATACTGTTAGATTAATTGGCTTCATATGAACTTGGAAAATTATACTGTGAACTATACTAGGGAGAAAGATCTGATGAGAGTGATGACAGCTCTGCTTCTATGTTGGTGCTATATGCAGAATGAAAAAAAAATATAGTGAATAAGTATTTTTACCTTAAATCACAGAAGTAATACAGTACCTGCCATCGCTTTTGTTGGCTCAGTGCATGTGGTTGGGACATGATCACTTGGCTTGATAATATTCGTGGTCAGTCATGTCCTGACTACTTTTATCAGGAAGTGAAGGGTAAATTAATCCAGCAGTGGCATTCTTAGGTATTGTTCATGTAGGGAAGGTGACCGGATGGACGGACTTATTAGTAAGAAGAAAGGAGGGTTTGCACAGTTTAGGCAGATAGCAGTTATGACAGTGGGGAAACAGCTAGGAAAGTGTACATGATGTGCAGTACCTTGGGTTGACCACTAGATGGCAGAGAGGAGTGTAAGTTCAGGACAGCAGCTTAGGGCTTTAGAAACCGTTAGTCATGGGGGGCGGAGTTACAGGGAACTGGGAAATTTATAAATTTGACAGGAGGGTTCCAGAAAGTTCCAGTCCCCGGGAGGTGCTCAAGAGACAAGGAGTCTGTGACAAGTTGTGTGCCGTGAGGAGAGCCAAACCAGGGGACTGAGGAGAGAGGAAGTCAGGGGGGGTGGTCCTGACAGGGAGTACCGCAGTACAGACGAGGTCCCGGAGAAAAGCGTACCGTATTGAAGACCATAACTGACCAGTAAAAGTGCTGATGGTAAACGGGCCTAAGGCGGCCACAGTGACTGCGCTGACAGGATCGTCACTAAGTGAAAAAAGGGACGGTATGTGTAATTATGTCCCTGGTGGAAAAGTACGGTGTGTGAGTGTGTAACAGGGCCTGGACACGGAGGGCCGTGAAGAGAATTGCGGTGTATCGTGAGGGCCGTCAGTCGGACGGCGGAAAATAAACTTGGACCTGTTGCACCTGAAATCTGCCTCCATCTTTTGTCTGTACGACACTGCGCAGTATACAGAGGGACCACCCCCCAGCCCGGCCCACGACCCTACATTCACACGCAGCATTTTTGCTGCATTTTTTTCAGAGCGGAAAAAAAGTAATGTTTTACAATAGCAGCAAAATAAATGAGATTCCTGTAATCTGGAACATCAAAAACTCGCATCCTTTTTTTAACTATATAAACTATTGAGCACCTTCCAAGAAGAAGCCACCTGAAGCATTAAAAGAGGCTCAAAAAGACTGAATATGTGCACAAGTCATTTTTTCATTTAAGGTCATATGATTATTCATTTAGGCATTTTTTAGTGCTTTTCAGGTGGGTTCCAGGCAGAATCTACTCACAAAAACATTGCAAATGTGGCGCCCCTGGGAGTATGGTCGCCACAGTGGCATTGCCTACCTCCAGGGAGGGTGATGTCAGGCTTGGAGGCAATGAAGGGTCTCTCTAACAGTTAACCATGTCATGCAACACAGTTCCCACTCCAGGCCAGCAGAGGGAGCTCTGAACCAGAATTGTGGGAGGAGTGCTCTCTGAGGGCCAGGAAGGGAAATGAGTCAGTTAGTGTGAGGAGGGCAATGAGTGTAGACATGTGGAGAGAAGCCGGAGGTCGAGCTGAGGATAGAGAGCTCCCTCCCAGTGACAGCGCATGATCTGGAGCCTGGTCTCCACGGTTGTATGGATACTGAAGGTCCTGCAACAGAAACCAGAGGAATAGGAAGCTGTAAATGCTCTATTCCCAACTAAGCCTCGGAGGTACAAAAGTGACGGGTGAGCCAAGAGAGATAGAGGGCTACAGCTGCCTGCCATACGAGGTAGTGCTAAGAGAAGATAAGAAGGAGGAACTTCAGTGTAACACATACTACATGTACCTCAAGCCAGCGCTAGGAAGGAGACTACACAACCCATCTGATAGAGAGATCCCTGAGCTGCTTCCAGGCTAATCAGCTCCTGTGCCATCTGTAATCTGGACCCTGGAATGCTTTTGCCAAGTAAAGGTAAAGAAACTGCACCCTGTTGTGTCCTTGCCACCTTCCTGCAACATCCTTAGCACTGCTACATCTCTGTGCCAAACACTGCACCCTCTTCCTAACACCTATCTACACTGCCCTGGGACTAACAGCTGTCAGAGACACCGCACTACACTTGCTCATAGAGCCAGTGCGCGTGTCCTGAGTACAGAAGCAGTGCTAAACGAGGTACAGGAGGGATAAACAGACGGGAGGTCAGACAAAGCCAAAGGTCATACACAGGATCACAGTACAGTACCAGGGATGAGACAGAGCGGATAATCAGGGCCAAGCAGAGATCAAAACCAAACAGACATAGGAGGTACCAGGCAGAATCCAAAGCGATATCCAGGAAACAGACCGAGTCATACACAGAGAATCAAGTAACCAGAACACAGCACAAACACACTCAGGGGTCACCACACAATGCCAAGGGCGAAAGTATAACTGACAGGGATGGGAGCATCCTGAGGCTATAAGAAGCCTCCCCCAGAACCAGGGAGAGACCACAATCATAGCCCCAGGTGTGCAGGTAAGCCTGCACCGGGATCACAACCTTTAACCCCAGAAATGCCAGTCATCAGTACTGGTTCCATACATTAACCCCACATGTGCGAGTCAAACCCGCACTGAGATCATGACAGTACTCCCCTCTCAACGGGGGGCCTCTGGACCCCCAGGCTTGCCCGGGTACTTAGCATGGAAAGCCCGCACCAGGCGATCAGCATGCATCAACCGGGCCGGTACCCAGGACCTGTCCTCCGGTCCATACCCCTTCCAATGAACCAGGTACTGTACCGACCGCTGTACCAACCTGGAACCTACGATATGACCAACCTCGTACTCCACCTGCCCCTCGACCAAAACAGGAGGAGCAGCAGGCTCGGAGTCTCCCCGGACTGCTTCAAAAGGTTTCAGTAGAGATTTGTGGAAGACGTTAGGGATCTTGAAAGAGGGTGGAAGGCACAGCCTATACGCCACTGGATTGATTTTTTCCACAATCTTGTACGGGACAATGAATTTGGGTCCCAACTTGGCTGACGGAATCTTTAACTTAATGTTTCGCGTGGAGAGCCAAACTTTCTCTCCCACCCGAAACATGGGACCAGGTGTTCGTTTCCTGTCCGCGAAAAACTTATACCTGCCTTGAGACCTAGATATACGCCGCTGGACTTCTGCCCATGTATCTTTTAACCGCTGAACAGAGTCCTCAGCCCCGGGACACCCCGAATCCAGACGAGAAAACTCACCGAAATGAGGACTGAACCCATAATTGATCAAAAAAGGAGTCATACCCGTGGATTGACTCACCCGACTATTGAAGGCAAATTCAGCCAACGGCAGTGCATCGCACCAGTCATTCTGTCTAGCAGAGGTTAGACACCTGAGGATCTGTTCCAGGGACTGGTTAGTGCGCTCCGTCTGCCTATTGCTCTCAGGATGGTATGCAGACGAAAAGGACAGAGACATACCTAATTTTTTGCAGAAAGCACGCCAAAACTTAGCCACAAACTGCACACCACGATCAGACACCACATTCAGGGGTACCCCATGCAACCGGATCACATGCTGCACAAACAACCTGGACAACGTCTCAGCTGATGTGCGGACAGGGGTACGAAATGAGCCTGCTTAGAAAACCTGTCCACCACTACCCATACCACTGTATTACCCTTAGATGGAGGGAGATTGGTAATAAAATCCATGGATAAGTGAGTCCATGGCCTTTCGGGCACTGCCAAGGGTATCAGCTCCCCTGCCGGCCGGCTATGAGAGCTTTTAGAACGAGCGCAGACCCCACAACCAGCAATGAATTTTTTTATGTCCGTACCAAGGGTAGGCCACCAAAAGATCCTAGCCACCGCCAGACGTGTGGCCGAAATACCAAGGTGAGCACTCAGCTTGGATTCATGGAACTCCTGCAAGAGTTTCAGGCGAAGTTGCTCTGGGACAAACAACTTCCCCTCCGGCTTGGCCGCCGGGGCCAGCGACTGGGCTCCCTGAATCTCCCGTTACAATTCAGATGAGACCTCTGCTATCACAACCCCAGGGTGAAGAATGGAGGACGGTGGCTCAGGGGGCGACACCGGCTGAAAACTGCGTGATAAGGCGTCAGCCTTGACATTCTTAGACCCTGGACGAAACGTAATCGTAAACTGAAAACGGGAAAAAAAGTGACCAACGGGCCTGTCTGGGCGTTAGTCTTTTAGCAGACTCAATGTACGACAAATTTTTGTGATCCGTGATCACCGTAACCGGGTGACTGGCCCCCTCCAAAAAGTGCCTCCATTCTTCAAACGCCAATTTGACCGCAAGAAGCTCTCTATTGCCTACGTCGTAATTTCTTTCCGCAGCAGAGAACTTCTTGGAAAAGAAAGCACATGGCCTGAGGTTGGTTAGAGTGGCAGGCCCTTGGGACAACACCACCCCCACCCCCACCTCAGAGGCGTCCACTTCCACGACGAATGGTTTGGACGGATCTGGCTGCACTAACACAGGAGCAGACATAAAACATTTTTTCAGCGTTGCAAAGGCCTCTTTTGCGAGCGAGGACCAATTTCTCACATCTGCACCTTTGCATGTAAGATCCGTGAGAGGTTTGACCACTTGCGAAAACCCCCAGATAAATTTGCGGTAATAATTGGCGAACCCCAAGAAGCGCTGAAGACCCTTAAGATCTCGGGGTTGCACCCAATCCGCAATGGCCTGCACCTTCTTGGGGTCCATGCGAAAACCCTCACCGGATACAATTAACCCCAAAAAGGACAACTCTTGTACACAGAATACACATTTCTCCAATTTGGCATACAAATGATTTTCTCTAAGCCTTTGGCGCACAGTTCGTACATGTTCCAAATGAGAATACTTGTCGGGGGAATATATCAAAATATCATCTAAGTAGATAACGACAAAACGACCAATGAGATCTGAGAATACCACGTTGATGAAATTCTGAAATATGGCAGGGGCGTTGGTAAGACTAAACGGCATGACTACATTTTCAAATAGTCCCTCGGTCGTGAGGAACGCGGTTTTCCATTCATCCCCCTCCCGGACCCTTATCAAATTATATGCCCCCCGAAGGTCCAGTTTAGAAAACCACTTTTCCCCTGATAGTTGGTTACATAAATCGGGAATCAACGGAAGGGGGTACGTATTCCGTACAGTAATTTGATTAAGCTCCCGGAAGTCGAGACTGGGACGTAACCCGCCATCTTTTTTCTTTACAAAAAAGAAACCTGCCGCCACAGGTGAGACTGAAGGACGTATGTGTCCTTTGCGCAGACTTTCAGTAATGTACTCCTTCATAGCCAAGCGCTCAGGACCGGACAAATTAAACAGACGGGCTTTGGGTAATTTAGCCCCCGGGACCAGCTCAATAGCGCAGTCAAAGGGTCTATGTGGCGGTAACGTCTCGGCCTCGCTTTCGGAGAATACATCTTCGAAGTCCTTCAGGCATTCCGGAATACCTTCCAGCTCGACAGATGATACAGACACAGATTTAACAGGTTCAACCAGCAGTGCGGATTTATCACATAACTCAAAATCATTAAACCCCCATTGAACAATCTCCCCCGTTTTCCAGTTAATAACTGGGTTATGGCGTTGTAACCAGGGCATGCCCAACACCAACCCTGCAGGTAGATTGTCCAGCACAAAACAACTTATGTTTTCCACATGAGTAGCGCCCACTCTGAGCGAAAACACATCAGACATAAAGCGAATTCCCTCCTTAATGAGGGGAGATGAGTCAATGGCCATCACCTTGATCGGAACCTTGAGCCTAACTGTCCCTATCTTGCAGTGTGTGACCAATTGGGAGTCAATAAGATTAATAGATGATCCTCAGTCCACGAAGGCTGTAGAGGAAAAAGAACTACCATCCACAAACAGTTCCACAGGCAGTACTACTTTAGAAAATGAGGAAAATGGTACCTGAGGGTCTGAGCAGCCTCCTCGTTGACCACCCAGACCTAGTCGTTTCCCGCCGACCGGGTTTGAAGACGGGCAATTCGGGCACTCCCTTTTCCAATGTCCCGTTTTACCACAGTAAAAGCATAACTGCTTGTCCTTCCGGCGTTTCCTCTCCGTATCCTTCAGGGAGAGGGCGCCTACATCCATGGGCTCAGGGGCAGTCTCTTTTCCACTGGGGAATAATGGAGTATCCACCTGCATCACCCCTCTGGCCCGCAGCCTGCGGTCCATCTGGACGGCCTGGGTCATGGCGTGCTCGAGAGAGTTAGGTGGGGGATGTAACGCCAAAGCATCCTGCAGCCGCTCGGACAAGCCTCTGCGAAAGAGTCCTCGGAGTGCGGCGTCGCTCCAGGAGACCTCTGCCGCCCAGCGGCGGAACTCAGAACAAAACCACTCAGCTGAGTGTTTCCCCTGACAGACACTCATCAACATGTCCTCTGCCAATCGCACTCGGTCAGGTTCATCATAAATGTGCCCGAGGGCCTCAAAGAATGCATTCACTGACATACGTTCAGGAGCAGAGGAAGACAGAGAGAAAGCCCATGCTTGCGGAGCCCCCCGAAGTAGGGAAATAATGACCCCCACCCTCTGGAACTCATCCCCGGAGGAGCGGGGCCTTAGAGAAAAAAAAAGCTTGCATCCTTCTCTGAAAGACCTGAACTCCTTTTTATCCCCTGAGAAAAGGTCTGGCAATTTGACCGGAGATTCGGGGGACGCTAATGACACATCCCTACCCCCAGAACTAGAAGCCCCTGCATCGACAGCCCCCTGCACAGTAACCACCAACTGTTGCTGGGTCTGGGCCATCGTGCGTTGTTCCACATTGAGCTTATGGAACATTTGGGTCAGGTGCTTGACCTGATCAGCCAAGGCTTGTATGGGATCCATGAGGATAACACACACTTTTTTTTTTTTTTTTCCTTTCAGAGAAAAAAAAAAACTGAAATGGTCAGTTATAATGTCAGAGACACCGCACTACACTTGCTCATAGAGCCAGTGCGCGTGTCCTGAGTACAGAAGCAGTGCTAAACGAGGTACAGGAGGGATAAACAGACGGGAGGTCAGACAAAGCCAAAGGTCATACACAGGATCACAGTACAGTACCAGGGATGAGACAGAGCGGATAATCAGGGCCAAGCAGAGATCAAAACCAAACAGACATAGGAGGTACCAGGCAGAATCCAAAGCGATATCCAGGAAACAGACCGAGTCATACACAGAGAATCAAGTAACCAGAACACAGCACAAACACACTCAGGGGTCACCACACAATGCCAAGGGCGAAAGTATAACTGACAGGGATGGGAGCGTCCTGAGGCTATAAGAAGCCTCCCCCAGAACCAGGGAGAGGCCACAATCATAGCCCCAGGTGTGCAGGTAAGCCTGCACCGGGATCACAACCTTTAACCCCAGAAATGCCAGTCATCAGTACTGGTTCCATACATTAACCCCACGTGTGCGAGTCAAACCCGCACCGAGATCATGACAACAGCCCTACCTGTGGAGGGCTATAACATCATTGCTGCACTACACCATCTATCCCAGAGGATCTGTCTGCAGCGTCGGCTTAACACCTTCATTGCCGAACACCACAGGTGGCGTCACAAATCACTTATAAACTGTATTCCCAACTCAACCCCTTTTACATGGGCACCCAGGGCCACGGACCGAGTCACCGCTGCTGTGACAATCCCCTCAGAGAGACCAGCCCGCTACCGAGTACCCCACAGCCCTGGGAGGGCGACCCATTTTTGGCGTCACGAACAGGATTACGGAGCCCGGTACCCCCAGGTCCTGTGTGCCAGAGACTGTGTTGTGTACTGTGAACTGTTGCCGCCATTATCCCGCTGCTTGGAGCGAGCGGGAAACCAAAGAGGCAGGCCGTCGTGGGCGGAGCCTGCAAAAGAGCGCAAGGAAGTGAAGTGCCGCGCGGTAAGAGAGGACAGGGCGCGAAAAGGGGAGCTGAGGCCTACAGCCGGGAAGCCGCTCAACACCAGGGCCTGGCAACCGTTAACTAGGGGGGAAGGGGAATGACTGAGGCAAGCGCTGATGCAGCAGCAGATGCCCACGCCAGCCTCTCAGCGCCACAAGATGCAGTGCCCAACGCGGCTGCGGCTCCAATAGCACCCACCGCAGCGGTCCCCATAATGCCGCTGTCTATGCCTTACATACCGGGAGCAGCATGGCTACCGCAGTACTCAGGGGAGTCACATACCCTGAGTGAATTTAAAGAGAGACTGTGCAGTTTGTTTGAGGTGTATCCTCTATCTGAAAGCCAGAAGGTGAACATCCTTATTGGACAGCTAACAGGTGCAGCACGGAGAGAAGTAAAAGCCTGGCAGGACACTGACAAAGAGACTGTTAAAAAGATTTTGGCCAAGCTAAGAAGCATCTTTGACACCGGCACTGCCGCTGAAATCAAGATGAGGTTCTTTGGATGTAAACAGAAAGCACAGGACACTATAAGGGACTATGCTCTTAACCTGCAGGAGGCGCTGAGAGCCGTCAAGTAGACTGACCCTGACAGTGTGAAAGATGGGGACGGACTGTTAAAGGAGCAATTCATTGAGGGACTCCTATCCAGTACCCACAGAGCACAGCTGCGCATCATAGCCCTACAGAACCCTGATCTAGACTTTGCTGATTTCAAGGACAAGGCTATCCAGGTGCTGCAGGAACCAACTGTCAGCCGTCCAGCTCCCCCTAGGCGCCAAGCGATCACCTACCACCAGGAAGCAACATCTTTCCCTTCTATCCCTGTGGAGGCTGATGCACAGACTCTGGATAAAGATCCGACAGAAGAGCTGCGTCTTCAGGTCCAGGAGTTGACCAAAGGGATGGCTGCACTTACTAAAACCGTGCAGTCCCTGCAGGTGTCCTCCAAGGAGAAGATCCAGCTTGCTTCCAGTCCAGAGGATGTCCCGTGGCTCCGGAAGAGGAGAACCCCGCCACTCCGAGGGAGGAACAACAATCGCTATGACCAGGACGGATGTCCCATCTGTCGTCACTGCTGCAAGGCAGGTCACCTTGCAAGATTCTGTTATTTAACCGAGTAACCCCTGGGGCAGGGGGCCAACCCCCAGGAGTAGGACCACAAGGCCCAAGGAACTGGTGAGCCAAGTATGTTGGATGGATACCTATCCTTCCAGTGGTGATTGACGGCATCCCCATGAACGTTTTGCTGGACACTGGCTCCCAGGTGACCACTATGCCCTATATCCTCTACAAGCGGTATTGGGCTGACTCTGAACTTACCTGTGGCCCAAGTGATGAACTGACAGTAATTGCCAGTAATGGTCAGTCTTTACCACAAGTGGGATGTAAAGAAATTACTGTTAAAGTGAGTCGGGTAGAACTAAAATCTCAAGGTCTGATAGTTGTGGATATTGATCGACGAGAATGTAATCCCATGATGACTCTTGGTACAAATGTAATTGAAAATTGTCTTTCCGAGGTTATTGTCTTGTTGCAACAGGTGGCTGAGACTGCTGGTTCCAGTGAACAACGAGTCCTGCAGAAGGAGATCAAGGCCCTGATGCAAAGACAACAGGTAGAACTCTCTGGCGGAGAAATTGGTAGTGTCAGAGTGAGTGATGCTTTCCCCATTGCAATACCCCCCAGATGTGAAATGTTGATTTGGTGTCGGGCAGCCATAGGCCTCAGAGGGAAAGATTACCAGGCACTGGTAGAGCCGGTATACTCTGATAGCAGGCCCACTGTCCTGACAGCCAGAGGGGTAGTTGATGTACGTAAAGGGAGAGTACCTGTACGCCTTTTGAATTGTGGGGAAGAGGAGGCCACAATACCTTGGTATGCCACAGTTGCTAAGCTGCTCACTGTCAGTAATAATGCAATACAAGCAGCAGAGCCCTTGGTCTCACACGACCAGGTGGAGGACAATGGCTCTGTAAAGCAGCGGGAGGAGTGGTGTCAGCAACTGCAGGTGGGAACTGACTCCACCCTTCATACCAAAAGAATGGGGTTTACAGAGTGACCCAGGAGTATGAGCGGGTATTCAGTAAACACCCTCTAGATTTTGGGAAGGCAAAAGGGGTTCAACATCATATCCCTACTGGAGATCATCCACCCATAAAAGAAAGGTACCAGCCTATACCCCCAACACAATACCAATGTGCCAAAGGTATGTTGAGAGAGATGAAGGAAGCAGGGGTCAGTTGTAGCCCCTGGGCAGCTCCAATAGTTTTTGTAAAGAAAAAGGATGGTACCATGAGAATTTGTGTTGATTACAGAAAAATTAACAGCATTACACATAAAGATGCCTACCCATTACCCAGAATTGAGGAATCTGTTATGAATGGGTCACCGAGGAGAGAAAAAAAAACAAAACAAGCTAAGCCACAGAAAACAAGAGAAGTTGGTAACTATGCAGATTGCAAAACCCTGATCTTACCACAAAACTAGCAGTAGCCGTGGAGCGTGCCTACGATGTTCCTAGACAACTCGTCACGGCCGGAGGACTACATAAGCCTAAAGCAAGAAAAGGGAAAACTAACTGCCCCAGAGCAGACCCCAAAGGAATAATTAGCCCCCACACATGTATTGACGGTGAAACAAGATGAAGGCACAAACACAGGCAGGAAAATAGGCTGAGCAAATGATGGGGCCCAAACTAACTAGACAGGAAAGGAAAGGCAAGTCACTGTCTGCAACCTGCAAAAAACCCTACAAAAATAATATCCAACATTTCTGATAGCAAAATTAACCCTGAAGTCACTAGACTTCTCCCACTATATCAGCACTCTGGAATATTCTGAGACAGCAAAAAGAGACCAAACTAGTAAGGGACAAAAAGCCAATTGGCAAAATACTGATAAATAAGAGTGGAAATTCAGCTCAGCCCCCAGCCGGGGCTGGCAGACTACACAAAAAACTGAATAGACCAACAAAATCATGTGTGAACATTAGCAGAAAAACTTAGCTTTAGATGACTGGAACAGAGCTGAAAACCAAGAGCTGACAAGCCAGAAGGAATCACCAGCAACTGAATAGGGCGTTGGCTGTCTTAAATCCAATCTGAGAATCCCGAGATCCAATCATCATCCCCATCCTCAGGTGGCAGATCTCCACCTATCAAACCAGCAGCACCACCTCCCGACACCACCAGAGGGAGTTCAGAAGGGGAACCCGAGAATGAACTCACAACAGGAATCATTGGCTGCACTTAAAACTGCAAACTATTTTTCCACCTTAGATCTCACTAGTGGGTATTGGCAGATTCCCGTGGCAGAGGCAGACAAGGAGAAAACAGCATTTACCACTCCAGTGGGTCTCTGTGAGTTCAACTATATGCCATTCGGGCTCTGCACCGCCCCAGGAACATTTCAACGGCTGATGGAGTGCTGCCTGGGACACAAGAACTTCGAGACAGTCCTGTTGTACCTTGATGATGTCATTGTTTTCTCCAAGACTTATGAAGACCATCTGAAGCACCTGGCTGAGGTGTTTGAAGCCTTGTCCAACTTTGGCCTGAAGGTGAAGCCTTCCAAATGCCACTTCCTGAAGCCCAAGGTTCAGTACCTCGGTCATGTAGTGAGCGCAGAAGGTGTGGCACCAGATCCTGACAAAGTCACGGTCATCCAGGACTGGCCGAAGCCCAGCAACCTCCATGAGGTACGCCAATTCCTCGGGTTGGTAGGCTATTACCGAAGGTTCATAAAGGGCTTCACTGAAATAGCCACTCCTATGCAAAATCTTCTGGTGGGGCAGTCCAAGAAAGCCAAACAGAAAAGTTCCACATTTGAATGGACTGAGGAGTTGGAGAGGTCCTTCACCCAACTGAAGATGGCTCTCACAGGAGATGAAGTTCTGGCCTACCCAGATTATAACCAACCCTTTGTGTTGTATACTGATGCCAGCAACGTGGGACTTGGAGCAGTACTGTCACAGGTACAGAATGGCAAAGAAAGAGTGATCTCCTACACCAGCAGGAAGCTTCGTCCCACTGAAAGGAACCCTGACAACTACAGTTCCTTCAAGCTGGAGTTCCTCGCCATAGTCTGGGCTGTGACTGAATGATTCAAGCATTACCTAGCTTCAGCCAAATTTACCATCTTCACGGATAACAACCCGTTGACTCACTTGGAAACTGCAAAGCTAGGTGCACTGGAGCAGCGATGGGTGGCTCGGCTGTCTAACTATGAATTTACCATCAAGTACCGAGCAGGGCACAAGAATGCCAATGCTGATGCGCTGTCCAGGATGCCTAATCTGCCAGATGCAGGAGGAGACCCTGAGGCACTCGAAGAAGTAGAGTTACCTCCCTTCCACCGGCCAATTGCGGCCCAACGTGCCCAGGGATTGAGAAACAGACGATCTATCCTGAAAGAGGCTACCCTAAATCCATTGCCTCTCCATGACTGGGCAGAAACCCAGGATAGCGACCCCGCAGTCCGCCTGGTGAAGGAGC
This sequence comes from Dendrobates tinctorius, assembly GCF_039654945.1. Taxonomy (NCBI): domain Eukaryota; kingdom Metazoa; phylum Chordata; class Amphibia; order Anura; family Dendrobatidae; genus Dendrobates; species Dendrobates tinctorius. The sequence continues at coordinate 17,360,576 of NW_027361689.1, read as the reverse complement.
TACTGTCACTAGCTGACTCACGCCCGGATTCAGATGCTCCTGAAGAATCCTAGCAGTTGTGGAAGAAAAGAGGCAGACTGTTCATCTATGAAGGAAAGCTGTGTCAGAGGAGTATCAATGCCCGCACTCATGAGTTGGTCTGGCAGGTGGTAGTCCCAAAGAGAGAGGCATCAATGGTCCTGGAAGCATACCACAATGGAGCTGGACACTTCGGATGGAAGAAGTTGGAGGCCTTGCTCCGAGAGAGATTCTACTGGGCTGGTATGAGGAAAGCCATTGAAAATTGGTGCCGAGAGTGTGGACAATGCAACCTGCGCAGAAAGGACCGTAACAGCCAGCGAGCTCCTTTGCAGCCAATAATAACCAAGCAACCACTTGAGTTGGTTGCGCTGGACCATGTGAAGCTGGTCCCAAGCCGTTCCGGCTACATTTATGCTCTTACCATCATTGACCACTACTCGAGATTCCTGGTAGTAGTGCCTGTCAAGGATCAAACAGCCAGAACAGCAGCCAGAGCATTCCAACAGCACTTTTGTAGACCACATGGATATCCAGAGCGAGTGCTTACAGATCAAGGTCCAGCTTTTGAGGCGGAAGTGTTCCAGGAATTCTGGAACTGGTACGGTTGTAAGAAGATCAGGACAACACCGTACCATCCACAGACCAATGGCATGTGTGAAAAGATAAACCAGGTGGTGATCGACCTACTGAAGACCTTGCCCTTGGAAGAGAGGAATCTGTGGCCAGAAAAGTTGCCAGATCTGGTAGACCTCTACAATCACATTCTTGTGAATTCCACCAACTGCACTCCAGCCTACCTCATGAGAGCAAGGCCTGGTAATCTGCCTATTGATTTGGAAATGGGAGTCCTGATACCTGAAGTGACATCACCAGATGCTGACTGGGATACAGAGAGGCAGCAACAGTACAGAAGAGTACAATAGTGTGTGGAAAAGAGTCTAGCTCAGGCAAGACAAAAACAAGAGAGGAACTACAATCAGCATGCACCTGCAGTTATTATTATTATTATTATTATTTATTGTTATAGCGCCATTTATTCCATGGCGCTTTACATGTGAGGAGGGTATACATAAAAACAAGTACAATAATCTTAAACAATACAAGTCATAACTGGTACAGGAGGAGAGAGGACCCTGCCCGCGAGGGCTCACAATCTTCAATGGATGGGTGATAATACAGTAGGCGAGGGTAGAGCTGGTCGTGCAGCGGTTTGGTCGATCGGTGGTTACTGCAGGTTATAGGCTTGTCGGAAGAGGTGGGTCTTCAGGCTCTTTTTGAAGGTTTCGATGGTAGGTGAGAGTCTGATATGTTGTGGTAGAGAGTTCCAGAGTAGGGGTGATGCGCGAGAGAAATCTTGTATGCGATTGTGGGAAGAGGAGATAAGAGGGGAGTAGAGAAGGAGATCTTGTGAGGATCGGAGGTTGCGTGCAGGAAAGTACCGGGAGACGAGGTCACAGATGTATGGAGGAGACAAGTTGTGGATGGCTTTGTATGTCATGGTTAGGGTTTTGTAATGGAGTCTCTGGGCAATTGGGAGCCAGTGAAGGGATTGACAGAGGGGAGAAGCTGGGGAATAGCGGGGGGACAGGTGGATTAGTCGGGCAGCAGAGTTTAGAATAGATTGGAGGGGTGCGAGAGTGTTTGAGGGGAGGCCGCAGAGCATGAGGTTGCAGTAGTCAAGGCGAGAGATGATGAGGGCATGGACTAGGGTTTTTGCAGATTCTTGGGTGAGGAATGAACGGATGCGTGAAATATTTTTGAGTTGAAGTCGGCAGGAAGTGGAAAGGGTTTGGATATGTGGTTTGAAGGAGAGATCAGCATCAAGGATTACTCCGAGGCAGCGAGCTTGTGGGACTGGGGAGAGTGGGCAGTCATTTACTGTAATTGATAGGTTCGTAGGGGGGGTCACGTGAGATGGGGGAAAGATGATGAATTCTGTTTTGTCCATGTTGAGTTTCAGATATCTAGTGGAGAAGAAGGATGAAATAGTGGACAGACATTGAGGGATTCTGGTTAGTAGGGAGGTGATATCTGGTCCAGAGATGTAGATCTGTGTGTCATCAGCATAAAGATGATACTGAAAGCCATGAGATTCTATGAGCTGTCCCAGGCCAAAGGTGTAAATAGAGAACAGCAGGGGCCCTAGGACTGAACCTTGTGGGACTCCGACAGATAGGGGGCGAGGTGAGGAGGTGGTGTGTGAGTGGGAGACGCTGAATGTCCGGTCTGTTAGGTATGATGAGATCCAGGAGAGGGCCAAGTCTGTGATGCCGAGGGATGAGAGGGTCTGTAATAATAGGGAATGGTCCACTGTGTCAAAGGCAGCCGACAGGTCCAGGAGGAGGAGGACAGAGTAGTGTCGCTTGCTCTTGGCAGTTAAGAGGTCATTGGTGACCTTAGTAAGGGCAGTTTCAGTGGAGTGGTGTGACCGGAAGCCAGATTGTAAGCGGTCGAAGAGGGAGCAAGAAGAGAGATGGGAGGACAGTTCAAGGTAGACGTGTTGTTCCAGTAGCTTGGAGGCGTATGGGAGAAGTGATATAGGGCGATAGCTAGATACAGAGGATGGGTCAAGAGAGGGCTTTTTGAGGATAGGTGTGATGGAGGCATGTTTAAAGCTTGAGGGGAAAACACCAGTTGTTAGTGATAGGTTGAAGAGATGGGTTAGGGTTGGGATGAAGACTGTGGTGAGGTTTGGGATGAAGTGAGATGGGATCGGGTCGAGTGCACAGGTGGTGAGATGTGATCTTGAGAGTAGAGTGGAGAGTCGATCTTCTGTAATGGTGGAGAAGTTGGTTTTGAAGGTGGAGGGCTGGGAAGTCGGGAGGAAGGGCTCTGGGGGTTGTTGACCAAAACTGTCCCTGATGTTATCAATTTTCTGCTTGAAAAATGAGGCAAAGTCTTCAGCTGAGATGAGTGGGGAGGGAGGAGGTGCTGGGGGGCGGAGGAGAGAATTGAAGGTGTTGAATAACTGTTTAGGGTTGTGAGACAGGGAGGATATGAGAGATGAGAAGTAGGTTTGTTTAGCTGTGGCGAGTGTGGTCTTGAAAGTAGTGAGGGACTGTTTGAATGCGATGAAATGCTCATTGGAGTGGGATCTTTTCCATCTGCGCTCAGCAGCCCTGGAAGCTCGCCTCAGCTCTTTGGTCAGGCTGGTGTGCCAGGGCTGTCTGTTGATTTTCCGAGTTTTGGTATGTGTAAGTGGGGCAGCGGATTCCAAAGCTACAGCTATTGTGGTGTTATATAGAGCGGCAGCGTCATCCGCATTGTGTAAGGAACTTATATCTGTAAGAGGGAGGAGGGATTCGGAGAATGAGTGTAGGTCAAGGTGTTTAAGATTCCTGCGAGGGTGTGAAAGTTTGTGGGGTGGGGATTGTAGACATGGAGTGAAGAGGGAAGAGAATGTGAGCAGGTTGTGGTCAGAGAGAGGAAGAGGTGAGTTAGAGAGGCTAGATAGGGCGCAGAGGCGGGTGAAGATGAGGTCTAGTGTGTGGCCATCTTTGTGAGTGGCTGCAGAAGACCATTGAGTGAGGCCGAAGGAGGAAGTGAGAGATAGAAGTTTAGTGGCAGCTGAGAGGGAAGTGTCAATGGGGATGTTGAAGTCGCCCATGATGATAGTAGGGATGTCCGCGGAAAGGAAATGAAGTAACCAGGTGGTGAAGTGGTCAAAGAAGGTGGTGGCTGGCCCTGGGGGGCGGTAGATGACAGCCAGTTGGAGGTTGGAGGGGGAGTAGATGCGCACAGAGTGCACCTCAAAGGAAGGGAGGGTAACAGAGGGTGGCAGTGGGATTGGGGTGAAGGAGCAGGTATCTGACAGGAGAAAACCAACTCCTCCACCATGTTTGCTGCTGGGGCGGGGGGTGTGAGAAAGGTGGAAGCCGCCATACGAAAGTGCAGCAGGAGAGGCTGTGTCAGAAGGGGTGAGCCAGGTTTCGGTGATGGCGAGGAAGGAGAGTTTGGTAGTAACAAAAAGATCATGGATGTAGGAAAGCTTGTTGCAGACAGAGCGAGCGTTCCACAGAGCTCCTGTTAGTGGGACTGGGGAAGCGGGGGCTGGGTGAATGGGTATAAGGTTGGAGAGGTTACGGAAGGTTGTGATAGAGCGTGGATGGGAGGTAGAAATGACTGTGGGAATGTGGTGAGGAGGACCAGGATTTGGAGAGATATCACCAGCAGTGAGAAGGAGCAGAGAAAGTGTTAGCAGGTGGGAGCAGGAGAGGGCATGAGGGGGCTGTCTGTGTTTGGAGACAGAGGATTGTATGTTAAGGAACAGTTTTGAGGCGGAGGTGAGGTGGATGGGGAGGATTGAAGAAGAGATGAACAGTTCCTTACTAGGAGTAGGGATTAGGGGAATTAGCAGAAAGTGAAGGATTATTGGGGTGAAAGTGAAAACAAACAGAAACATTGTTTACAGTGACTGTGTCCAGTTACCTTCAGTTCCCTTCTGGTTCAATTCTGGTTTTAATTCTTAAATTAATCTTCACACTTCTAGCACACACTTATAGGAATCACAATGCAGACTGAAGTCTATGCAGACTTGTACTCTGCAATATATGTACAACTAAGTGCAGTCAGGTGTGAAGCAGAGAGGAGTGGTCTCTGCTCATCTTGGCCAGACAATTAAGAGTGGACCAGATGTATATGATCAAGCCAGAGTAAACAAGGTCATAAATAACACTGGGGTAAGCTGGGGTTAGCTGAAAGGCATACCATGTGAATGCTAGGTGCAGAGGCAAGTCTATGTGCAAAGCTGGGTGACGCACTGTGTGTCCTTCATAGACAGACAGCAGGAGAGCTTGGTGGATGGACATACCATGTGAATGCTAGGTGCAGAGGCAAGTCTATGTGCAAAGCTGGGTGACGCACTGTGTGTCCTTCATAGACAGACAGCAGGAGAGCAGGAGAGCTTGGTGGATGGACATACCATGTGAATGCTAGGTGCAGAGGCAAGTCTATGTGCAAAGCTGGGTGACGCACTGTGTGTCCTTCATAGACAGACAGCAGGAGAGCAGGAGAGCTTGGTGGATGGACATACCATGTGAATGCTAGGTGCAGAGGCAAGTCTATGTGCAAAGCTGGGTGACGCACTGTGTGTCCTTCATAGACAGACAGCAGGAGAGCAGGAGAGCTTGGTGGATGGACATACCATGTGAATGCTAGGTGCAGAGGCAAGTCTATGTGCAAAGCTGGGTGACGCACTGTGTGTCCTTCATAGACAGACAGCAGGAGAGCAGGAGAGCTTGGTGGATGGACATACCATGTGAATGCTAGGTGCAGAGGCAAGTCTATGTGCAAAGCTGGGTGACGCACTGTGTGTCCTTCATAGACAGACAGCAGGAGAGCAGGAGAGCTTGGTGGATGGACATACCTGTCGGAAGAATAGAGATGCTTGTTAGAGTGCGATGGTGGCAGGTAGCAGGGCACAGTCTGTATTCATCCTTCTGGTTTTAATTCTTAAATTAATCTTCACACTTCTAGCACACACTTATAGCAATCACAATGCAGACTGAAGTCTATGCAGACTTGTACTCTGCAATATATGTACAACTAAGTGCAGTCAGGTGTGAAGCAGAGAGGAGTGGTCTCTGCTCATCTTGGCCAGACAATTAAGAGTGGACCAGATGTATATGATCAAGCCAGAGTAAACAAGGTCATAAATAACACTGGGGTAAGCTGGGGTTAGCTGAAAGGCATACCATGTGAATGCTAGGTGCAGAGGCAAGTCTATGTGCAAAGCTGGGTGACGCACTGTGTGTCCTTCATAGACAGACAGCAGGAGAGCTTGGTGGATGGACATACCATGTGAATGCTAGGTGCAGAGGCAAGTCTATGTGCAAAGCTGGGTGACGCACTGTGTGTCCTTCATAGACAGACAGCAGGAGAGCTGGGTGGATGGACATACCATGTGAATGCTAGGTGCAGAGGCAAGTCTATGTGCAAAGCTGGGTGACGCACTGTGTGTCCTTCATAGACAGACAGCAGGAGAGCAGGAGAGCTTGGTGGATGGACATACCTGTCGGAAGAATAGAGATGCTTGTTAGAGTGCGATGGTGGCAGGTAGCAGGGCACAGTCTGTATTCATCCTTCTGGTTTTAATTCTTAAATTAATCTTCACACTTCTAGCACACACTTATAGCAATCACAATGCAGACTGAAGTCTATGCAGACTTGTAATCTGCAATATATGTACAACTAAGTGCAGTCAGGTGTGAAGCAGAGAGGAGTGGTCTCTGCTCATCATGGCCAGACAATTAAGAGTGGACCAGATGTATATGATCAAGCCAGAGTAAACAAGGTCATAAATAACACTGGGGTAAGCAGTTCCCTTGTCACCAGGAGAACAAGTCCTAAAGAGGAAAAGAAGGATGCATAAGTTGGATGACCAATGGGAAGCTGCACCCTACACCATTCTACCCTCAAACTTTGACAATACCAAGGTGTGCCTTATTAGTAAGGATGGAGGAGAGACCTCAGCAGCAATATCAAGGGATCATTTGAAATTATGCCCTAACCAGTTAAAGGAAAGAATGGAAGAACAAAATAACATCCAACCCATAGAAGAAGAAAAGGTCAGCACTATACTTGGAGAATTCCCTGCAAACTGGACTAAAGTAAATGATGCCATAGTGGTGCCAGTGTTGACATTTCCCCAACTGGTAGTACAAGAAGAAGTGACTCAAGAAAATCCTGAAAATCAGGAAAATCAGGCAGCAGATGCCACACCAGCAGTGGAGTCAGAGAACCCTCGCCCTGCCAGTGGTGAATCTGTCATGCCCACAGTGAGTACAAGTGGTCCAAGGAAATCTAGTATCCCTGTGCTACGCAGAACCACCAGTAGTGTATCCAGTACATCACACACTACACCAGTAGTTAGCATCAGGCAACCAGTAAGATCCTCAACCACGCCAGTGTTACGTAGATCTACCCGCACTACTCAAGGTATACCACCCATTAGATTCCGCATATGAATAAGTTAAAGCAATGTAAGTGCTAACATGTATACACGTAACTGTTCAAATTTTGTGCCTACAGATATTCTGTAAGAAATTTCCTTTTTAAGTTTTCCCGTTTGTGTTATAGACATTTTGGCCACTGGACTAGGTGTGGTCACTAACTTTGTACATAGTTCACCATTTGCCCAGGAATGGAGCATGGACGTTGATGCATGGACTTATCATCACAAGACTATTTTTGGAGCCTTTGGTTTTTGTAATTTTTCATTTTTCTAAACCTAATTATATTTGTTTATATGTTGTGTATGTTTTTCATCAGCCCAGGAGTGCTGAATTGCACTAGGGGGGAATGTGGCTCCCCCCAGGAGTATGGTCGCCACACGGGCATTGCCTTCCTCCTGGGAGGGTGATGTCAGGCTTGGAAGCGATGAAGGGTCTCTCTAGCAGTTAACCATTGCAAAAAAAGGGGGAGACAAAAAAGCGCAATAGGGTCTTATCCACGTTACAAAAGACAGTATATCATGAAATATGCTCACCTGGTTAGGATGAGATAAGAGCGTGTAGGTAGCGGCTGCTGCAGATCCACAGGTCTTCAGTGACCAAAGAAATGATGAATCCAAAGGGAGTTTGTAGCTATATTCCGCGCTGCCGCTTTAGACAAATTCCAGGAGAATGCTGTATGATTGCAGTGGTTTTATTCTACGCGTTTCAGGGGTCTCATGCCCCCTTCATCAGGAAATACCACAAATACATACAGGTATCACAGACATAAATAGGTTTGGAAGGATGCTGGATTTCAAAAAAATGAGCGCCAACAAGTCAGATGATGCAGTGTCAAAGTTCAATGACACCACATGGTTAACAGTTAACCTAAGATATATTACAAAAGAATACATATTTTAAAAGATTTTTTGATTAAATTTTCGTTTACAAAACAGATAATAAAGTCAAATTTACGATTTAAACAAAAAAACAAAAAAACAAAAAAAAAAAAAAAAAAAAAAAAAGGGGAAGGGGGGAGTTTATTCCTGTTTAGAGGTGGATACCTTACAAGTGGACTATCGTATGGAAACAGCAAACCGCTTTTTTTTCATTGAAAGCATTGCAATCTTTATACAAAAAGGGGAAAAAAGTAAAAACATAATTTTAATTCTTTACCAATAAAAAATATATAATTTTAGTTAAATTCTAAAAAATTAAATATAAAATTATTTTTTAGTATAGAGGAAATGGGTTAAAAAATAATAAAAGATGCTAAAAGCAGCAACACACGAGAAGCTGCACAGCAGCCAGCGCTGCTCAGAATGAGAACGCAAACAGCATGGATTCATTACTTCACTAATACAAAGATCATGGGCAAATTTTAGATATAACATGAAGCACATAAAAAAGGGGGTTAATATCAGATGCAGCAACACACAGGACGCTGTGCAGGAGCCAACTACTGCTCAAAGAAAAAACGCAGGATAAAGCGGCAGAGTGAATGGGTGGCTTCATTAATAGATAAGATCGCAGGCAGCTTTAGTGTTCACCCCCTGACACATAAGTCTTTTTACTGTGAAGGAGTGGCAGTAACATTCTTGCACTGTTCACTAATCTCTATGACTAGGCAATATATGCATGGGAGCTGAGTTAAAGGAGAAATAAGATACTATTATCAGCCGGGGTCATTCTTTCATGTCAGACTAGTAGAATTAGTAGCGCTTACCCGGGCTTAATTAAAGAAGAAAAAAAAAAAAAAACCCTTCAAAAAATTCTTCAAAAAATGCAACTAACAGAGAAAATGTTTAAGACAGAGGTATGAAAGTGATTGCTCCCAAGGGCAAAAGGAGCTAAACCTGATAAGAGGCTATACAGGATTTTCATATATATAACACTCTTTTAGAGCTAACGCACAAGCAATATTTAAGCAAATACATAAATAATTTTTTTTTTTTTTTTTTTTTTTTCTTCCTTTTTCTTTTTCTTCCCCCTTCCTCTCTTTTTTCCTCTTTCTCCCCTTCCTCTTTTTTTTTTTTTTTTTTTTTTTTTTCCATCAGACCAAGGAGGCACAGTATTGTAAAATTAATTATAAATATAAATATAAATATAAAATTGCAATTAGGTATTGCATTAAGTGCAAACAAATCTATAAAAAAATATATAAAAAAACACAAGGCGGGGACTGCATAACTAGGTTGACATTATAAACAAGGGAAACTGACACAAATAGTGCAAATAAAATTTTAAAATTTTAAATTTAAATAGAACAAAGAGAAATTATCGCAAAGAACTCAGAAGCCATCTATACACATGAGGGTTTTTTTTTTTTTTTTTTTTTTTTTTTTTTTTTTCCTTTTAAGGTTGCAGAGCATGTGAATATAGATATAAACAAAAATTCCACTGTCTAGGTAAAAACCTCAGTTATTTCATTTAGACCCTGTGGTTTCAGACTCCCTAATTTGTAGATCCAATAGGCTTCCTTTCTATTTAGTTTCGTAGATCTGTTCGGTGCACATTTAGGTATATGATCGATAGGGCTAATTTTTAATAGTTTCGAATTCTTATTATGTACCAAGGCGTAATGTCTGGACAGCCCATGAGTAAGCAGGCCTTTTTTAATATTATGCCGATGGGAGTTCAGTCTGAGGTGTAGGGGTTGTGTGGTCCTCCCCACATATTGCTTACCACAGGGACATTCAATGACATAAATGACAAAGTCAGAGTTACAATTTAGAACAAAAGGGATCATAAATTTCTCTTTGGTAGAAAATGAAATTATATAATCAGCTTTATGATTTATATTAGAACAGCATAAGCAGTTCCTCGTGCCACATTTAAAGATTCCTTTAGTTGAATTCAGGGTGTAACCGTTAATGGGGCTAGCATGAGGTCTCAGGCGGCTAGGGGCTATTAGATCCTTGATTGTGGGGGCTCTACGGAATGTAACCCCGGGATTCCTAGGAAGGATATTGTTCAGAATGGGATCGTTCAGTAATATATGCCAATTCTTATGAAAAATTCTACGAATTTCATTATGTTCAATGGAGAATTGCGTTATAAAATTCATTGAAAAGTTCTTATCAGTAATAACTTGCTCTTTAGGCTCCAGCAATGCTCTCTGATTTACTTTGATAGAGTTTTTAAAGGCATTCTTAATTAAATGTGAAGGGTATTTTTGGGCAAAAAATCTTTTCTTTAAAATATTGGACTGATCTTTAAAGTCAGTATCCAATGAGCAGTTTTTTCTAATCCGGTGAAATTGATTGTTAGGAATGTTATTCAACCATTTATTGTAGTGCCCACTATTAAAATGAATGTAGCCATTGGTGTCTACTTTTTTAAAAAAAATATGTAGCAAAACATTTTTTAAATGAAATTCGTAGAATTTTTCATAAGAATTGGCATATATTACTGAACGATCCCATTCTGAACAATATCCTTCCTAGGAATCCCGGGGTTACATTCCGTAGAGCCCCCACAATCAAGGATCTAATAGCCCCTAGCCGCCTGAGACCTCATGCTAGCCCCATTAACGGTTACACCCTGAATTCAACTAAAGGAATCTTTAAATGTGGCACGAGGAACTGCTTATGCTGTTCTAATATAAATCATAAAGCTGATTATATAATTTCATTTTCTACCAAAGAGAAATTTATGATCCCTTTTGTTCTAAATTGTAACTCTGACTTTGTCATTTATGTCATTGAATGTCCCTGTGGTAAGCAATATGTGGGGAGGACCACACAACCCCTACACCTCAGACTGAACTCCCATCGGCATAATATTAAAAAAGGCCTGCTTACTCATGGGCTGTCCAGACATTACGCCTTGGTACATAATAAGAATTCGAAACTATTAAAAATTAGCCCTATCGATCATATACCTAAATGTGCACCGAACAGATCTACGAAACTAAATAGAAAGGAAGCCTATTGGATCTACAAATTAGGGAGTCTGAAACCACAGGGTCTAAATGAAATAACTGAGGTTTTTACCTAGACAGTGGAATTTTTGTTTATATCTATATTCACATGCTCTGCAACCTTAAAAGGAAAAAAAAAAAAAAAAAAACCCTCATGTGTATAGATGGCTTCTGAGTTCTTTGCGATAATTTCTCTTTGTTCTATTTAAATTTAAAATTTTAAAATTTTATTTGCACTATTTGTGTCAGTTTCCCTTGTTTATAATGTCAACCTAGTTATGCAGTCCCCGCCTTGTGGTTTTTTATATATTTTTTTATAGATTTGTTTGCACTTAATGCAATACCTAATTGCAATTTTATATTTATATTTATATTTATAATTAATTTTACAATACTGTGCCTCCTTGGTCTGATGGAAAAAAAAAAAAAAAAAAAAAAGAGGAAGGGGAGAAAGAGGAAAAAAGAGAGGAAGGGGGAAGAAAAAGAAAAAGGAAGAAAAAAAAAAAAAAAAAAAAAAAAATTATTTATGTATTTGCTTAAATATTGCTTGTGCGTTAGCTCTAAAAGAGTGTTATATATATGAAAATCCTGTATAGCCTCTTATCAGGTTTAGCTCCTTTTGCCCTTGGGAGCAATCACTTTCATACCTCTGTCTTAAACATTTTCTCTGTTAGTTGCATTTTTTGAAGAATTTTTTGAAGGGTTTTTTTTTTTTTTTCTTCTTTAATTAAGCCCGGGTAAGCGCTACTAATTCTACTAGTCTGACATGAAAGAATGACCCCGGCTGATAATAGTATCTTATTTCTCCTTTAACTCAGCTCCCATGCATATATTGCCTAGTCATAGAGATTAGTGAACAGTGCAAGAATGTTACTGCCACTCCTTCACAGTAAAAAGACTTATGTGTCAGGGGGTGAACACTAAAGCTGCCTGCGATCTTATCTATTAATGAAGCCACCCATTCACTCTGCCGCTTTATCCTGCGTTTTTTCTTTGAGCAGTAGTTGGCTCCTGCACAGCGTCCTGTGTGTTGCTGCATCTGATATTAACCCCCTTTTTTATGTGCTTCATGTTATATCTAAAATTTGCCCATGATCTTTGTATTAGTGAAGTAATGAATCCATGCTGTTTGCGTTCTCATTCTGAGCAGCGCTGGCTGCTGTGCAGCTTCTCGTGTGTTGCTGCTTTTAGCATCTTTTATTATTTTTTAACCCATTTCCTCTATACTAAAAAATAATTTTATATTTAATTTTTTAGAATTTAACTAAAATTATATATTTTTTATTGGTAAAGAATTAAAATTATGTTTTTACTTTTTTCCCCTTTTTGTATAAAGATTGCAATGCTTTCAATGAAAAAAAAGCGGTTTGCTGTTTCCATACGATAGTCCACTTGTAAGGTATCCACCTCTAAACAGGAATAAACTCCCCCCTTCCCCTTTTTTTTTTTTTTTTTTTTTTTTTTTGTTTTTTTGTTTAAATCGTAAATTTGACTTTATTATCTGTTTTGTAAACGAAAATTTAATCAAAAAATCTTTTAAAATATGTATTCTTTTGTAATATATCTTAGGTTAACTGTTAACCATGTGGTGTCATTGAACTTTGACACTGCATCATCTGACTTGTTGGCGCTCATTTTTTTGAAATCCAGCATCCTTCCAAACCTATTTATGTCTGTGATACCTGTATGTATTTGTGGTATTTCCTGATGAAGGGGGCATGAGACCCCTGAAACGCGTAGAATAAAACCACTGCAATCATACAGCATTCTCCTGGAATTTGTCTAAAGCGGCAGCGCGGAATATAGCTACAAACTCCCTTTGGATTCATCATTAGCAGTTAACCATGTCATGCAACACAGTTCCCACTCCAGGCCAGCAGAGGGAGCTCTGAACCAGAATTGAGGGAAGAGCTTCTTTCTGGGGGCCAGGAGGGGAAATTAGTTAGTTAGTGTGAGGAGGGCAACGAGTGTAGATGTGTGGAGAGAAGCTGGAGGTTGAGCTGAGGATAGAGAGCTCCCTCCCAGTTGATAGCGCATGATCTGGAGTCTGGTCTCCACGGTTGTATGGATACTGAAGGTCCTGCAACAGAAACCAGAGGAATAGGAAGCTGAAAATGCTCTATTCCCAATAAGACTCGGAGGCACAACAGCGAAGGGTGAGCCAAGAGAGATAGAAGGCTACAGCTGTCTGCCATACGAGGTAAATCCAAAAGGGAAGAAGGAGGAACGTCAGTGTAACACTTTACTGCATGTACCTCAAGTAAGCGCTAGAGAGGAGACTACACAACCCATCTGACCGAGAGATTCCTAAGTTGCTTCCAGGCTAATCATCTCCTATGCCATCTGTAATCTGGACCCTGGACTGCACTTACAAGTAAAGGTAAAGAAACTACATTCCGCTGTGTCCTTGCCTTCTTCCTACAACTTCTTCAGCACTGCTACATCTCTGTGCCAGACACTGCACCCTCTTCCCTGTAAAATAATGCTTATCCTGTAAAATACTCAGGACTAGTTACCAGATAAAAATATAGTGGTTTATTTGGTTTCTTCCATCAAAGAAAGGTTATTACAGAAAAAACAGGTGAATAAAAATAAGTGAAAGAGAGATTGTCCATTGTTCATAGCAAAGCAACATGTATTCTTCTTCTCTCCGAGATCCTGAATAGCAAATAGCAGCTGTCTCTCAGTTCGGCTTCTCACATCGCCGTCAAGTAATATACCAGCTGTTATGTCATGTCATGGCCCAACACAGGCGACATCTTCGTGTCTGTCTCTCATGATGGTGAGGGAAGAAGACAGCGACCTCTACAGTTAGCCATGAATTATATACGTCTCTTGAAACACGTGATCTCGGTATATATGGAGTTTGACATTTACCTCAAGGCTAAACTTAAATATGTAGTGAGCTGACATTTCTACCATGAGCCAAGCTTAAAAATAGCCTATGTCATATAAGCTAAAGCAATCTACAGAACTGGGTGTAATAAGAAATATTTAATGAATTATTAATATTTAACAATTCCCCCTTTTGAGGGAGACAGACATTAATTGGAACCCTCAAATATAACAAGATCTTCTTTCTTCTTTTCTTCTTCTTTGACAAAATAATTTAATATCAATAACAATAATAATATCAGATTACCGTTATAAGTACTCAATGACATAATTGATGTGAATTCATGTTATGGTAAGCCGTGAACAATATTCATATAAAATATGTATAATTATACTTCCCTAAGTCTAAATTGAAGCATCTCAGGTCCAGTCATCATCATCTGATGTCATCTGGTCTTCATTTTGATGTCTTCTGTCTTCTTCTTGGTTCTTTTAAAAATACAGTTTTCTTATAGCATATAGATGTTGTAGAAATCGTGTCGTGTATCAAATCAAAGTCCATAAATTCAAATGTTAATACGAAACCAAAGTCTATGCAGCTTTAATATCTGTGCAGTGTCATCTTTAAAAACCTGGGCTTACATTGGCTCGCCTTGGATATTCTGGAATCCTCCATCGGCACTGGTCTTTGAACAGGTGTGACGTCTTTGGTCAGCAAAGCAAGGGTTAAAATGACTCTTCCTTGCTAAACATAGCACCATAACCAGTCCTTGTCCTAATGCACAGGACATATGTCAGGGTTAATTACCTTCATTGTTCACCAGCTTTACATTGAAGCTTTACAGGTGATTGAAAACCTCTGGAACTTGATAAGAACCTGATAACACAGTTCACATCAGCATCATAGGATCATCGTCCTCTGGTTGTCAGGTTAGACACTTTAATCGTGACCGTCAGTGGTGGATACTGCACTTGTGACTGTCAGTGGTGGATACTGCACTTGTGACTGTCAGTGGTGGATACTGCACTTGTGACTGTCAGTGGTGGATACTGCACTTGTGACTGTCAGTGGTGGATACTGCACTTGTAATTAACACAGTCTATTACTCAGTAATCATAGCTTTGTTACCTTCTGGGACTTCTGGATCGCGGCATTCTTCTTCTTGCAACTGATAAGAATCAATGAAGTTTAGAAATGTGAAAAGTCTTTATTAACATAATTTCAGTTTCTTGCTTGAAGTCTTCATTCTCTATTCTATACCAAATCTGGTAATTTTCCTATCCTATACTATCACAGCGTACCATAGCAATCAGTAATATCCATATAATTATTATCAGAATTTGTACTGTATATGGATTTCAATGTTTGAAATAATAAACCAATAATAAGTGATAATACATTATTATCCATATTTTTTTCATGTGATAGAACTTTTTTTTATGTCTTAGGTGTAATTACCTTTTTCAACCCATAGGTGTCACTGTGTTTTATGTAACCAGTGTTTTCATCTTTATTAATAAGGAATATATTTATTATACTAATAATATGTAGGAATGTAAAGCCATGAACCAAAATAAGAATATATGAGTGAGCGAATGAATGAATAAAAGAATTGTTGCATATAACTCAGAAGTGAAACATTTTCCTTAGTAAAAGAACCATATAATTGCTATATTTAATGAAGCAATATTCTCAGTAGACATTACCCCACCAAATATTGGTGAAAGAATTAAAAATAATGAAAAATAAGAATAAAAATAAGAATAAGGCCTTTATGTTGATGCAGAGTAGTTATGTCTTCAGTAACATATACCCTTAATATTTCCATGATCTGGATTATTTCATAATTGTCATAAACTTGTGTTACCAAAATATTCAAATTATGCAACTTTGCATGTAATTCCTCTTAGTGTAAAGAAATGACTCTTTATAATACTTGTTATTATACCCAATACTTATACCATTGTACCTTATTAATATTTTTTCCTATTAAAATGTGTGAAGAAGAGGTATTAATCAAATGTGATGATGTAGTCAGGATACAAAACATATTTCCCCCCTTAATACCAACAAATATTGTTCTATGAAATAATTCATTTATCAAAACCAAAATTAAAAATAATTAATGTATAAATTATGTGAATTTATACTTGCTTATACCATTATTTGTCTGAAGATGTGTAACCATCAAAATTAATTTGAATATCATAAAATTATCCTTTGGAAAAATTAATTTGCATAAACCATTTTGATGTGCGATTGCACTTTGCACTTATCCACAATTAACTAAATCAAGAAATAATTACTATAGAAATACAGAAATATATGTTGTATAGATAATATTTCATTATATATCCTAATATTCTAATAATTTATCTGATCTGCATATTTCTCCTAAAGATAAAAGCTTTTGGGGTTTTTTTTGTTTTTTTTTTCTCTCATTCAGAATCCTGAGGCCTCACAAACATATCACATCACTCGCTCAGCAGCTGCTCATACACTCAGTCACTGTCATTCAGACTGTGTCACATATTTAAGTTTAAACCAAATACCTCACATACGAAGGTGTGATGAATACACGTATTTTAACCCAAATTATCCTAATCATCAATGCATTGTAAACTATTTAAATTTAGTCTCTTAATATTTCTTAGAATATTCCCCACATGACATAAATATATGTATATGTATAGCTATACTTGACATTTAGGCCTGGAAAAAAAAAATTCCATTGCTTTGCAAAAGCTGAGACCCCTTTAAAAATTCTTTCCCTAAGGAACAGGGACATAGTATACTGGTCTGGTATACTTATTATTAGAACAAGGTACAAATTCCACATGCTGTGGTAGTCATTCGAACCATGCAGAAAAGCACACACACAGAACATATTTAAAAATGCAATTAGTTATTTCCTTTTAAGGGTTAGATATATAAAATCATGCAATTATTGCAACTTCCTGTGTAAATAAAGGCATAAATCCTTATAAGAGAATTTTTCCCGATTAAGTCCTGCTTTGAAATGAAAATTCTAAGGAAACATAAAAGATAAGGTTAATATCATATTCATAATTCTAAATATTATTACTGATGTAGATTTTAATTTTCATTAAAAAATACAGTTCTACTATTTCTACTTCTATAAACACTCTATATATACTGTATGAATATGTATATATCCACAAACTATAAAACTACAGGATTATACTCTATAAAATAATTACATATAACTCACTAATTGTATAACACTGTTACACAATATATATTACTTTGTAATGTTTTCGGACTTTTATGCTAGATCCGTTATCTTCGCATTTAGTGTGTCGGCCATCTTGTTTCCTGGACTGTGCATTGACTTTTGCCCTCAACCAATATGGAGTCCTCAGCTTGTCGTTGGCCATCTTGTTTCCTGGCATGTGCAGTGACTTTGCCCTCAAATAACATGGAGTACTCAGCTATGATGTCCCTGCCCTGTTTCCTGCCAATTGTCCTTTTAATCAGCTCCAGCTGATTCACCTGTGCTCCTGAATCAGCTCTATTCCCAGTTTGTGACTTGGTCTGTGAAGCCTGGATCTCCTCTGCTTGGAACCATTTGTGGACACAGAACCCTTCTGCTTGCCAGCTACTTCTGACAGGAAAGTAATGGACTCTGAATATCGTTGGTTGTTTGCCTAACTCTGCAACTATCCTGCTACTGCACTACTTGTATGAAGTAATACAAGAAATGCTTAAGAAGCTTATGTCTCATGTGTCTTATTATACCCATGCGTTAGACTCTAGATAGACTGTATACCATATGACAGATTCAGGAGCCATGATAGAGTCTGCTGGGTCTGAGACACCGCTGCAACCTGTATAGAGATTTTTTATTTTTTTTTATTTTTTTTGGATCTTTGCCGTTGGGGAGCCGCTGCAGGCTGTGGATCCAAGATATCGATATATGTGATAGTGGTTGTGGCTTCTCACAACCTTTCCAGGTGAGCACATTCCCTTCTTTTAAGTCAGGAGTGTTACCACAGGTAAACACTATTGTGCTCCTTTTCTTTCTTTCCAGCCTCTCTGCCATACATCTTCGGGGAATATGGAGGACTCTGTTAAACATCTGTGCGAAGTAACCAATTCAATCCTTGCCGATCTACAGGCAGTAAAGGACAGCTTTGCAAGTCTGCGGGATCGGAGTGATCATAATCTACAGGTGTTCGGACAGACCACTCAGGACTTACGAACCCGGATTGAGGTTCTGGAGCGACAAGTCCAAACCCAAACTTCCACCCCGGCAATGGGAATCCCCAAGCTACCACCATTCCGCTTTGGCGGTGAACGGGAAAGATTCAGAGGATTCATTAATCAATGCAAACTGTTCTTTGCGGCTCATGCGCCTCAGTTCCTTACTGAGCGATCTAAAGTATTAACAATAATTATGCTGCTCTCCAACAAAGCTCTCGCATGGGCAAACCCTCTAATTGAGACTGACGACGACTGTCTAAATAACCTTGATGCTTTCATTTCAGCTATGGGGAAGGCATTCGATGATCCGAACCGCGGTGCTACAGCGGAATCAGCTATGTTGACTTTAAGCCAAGGTAAGCGCTCAGTAGCAGAATATGCTCTGGATTTCCGGAGATGGGCCCTCGACACCACTTGGGATAGCTCCGCTAAAAGATCGGTTTTTCGGAGAGGATTATCCTCTGTAATTAAGGACGAACTTGCTCGTGTCGACCCACCTACAGCATTAGGAGATTTTATCAACTACTGTATTCGGATCGATGCTCGGCTTACTGAACGCAGACAGGAGAGGTGGTCGGAGCTAAGGCACTCTAATCATTTATTCTCTCCCTCTCCAGCCAAGGAGTCCTTGAGCAGGATTATACGAGAACCAAAACCCGAGCCTATGCAGGTGGACTCTTTACAGAGACGGGTCAGTGATGCACGTAAGGAACAGCGACTAAAGGAAAATCTGTGTTTCTATTGCGGTAAGTCAGGACATTTCATCATCAACTGCCCCAGTCGTTCTCGTAAGACAACTGCAGCCATCATACACTGCGAGTGCTGTGAGAGGGGTTCTGTCAGGTCCGCACTACAGACCCCAGAGGGAGTA
Organism: Dendrobates tinctorius; assembly: GCF_039654945.1. NCBI lineage: Eukaryota > Metazoa > Chordata > Amphibia > Anura > Dendrobatidae > Dendrobates > Dendrobates tinctorius. Next base: position 17,341,770 of record NW_027361689.1, on the reverse strand, counting down.
GAAGATACAGACATTGATTACTCGGACTTGAACTCTGTTATCTCTGAGCCCGATGCAGGTGTTACTGCAGCAGTTTTTCCGGTCCTCTCAGCGGTTTCCCAGCTGAGCTGCAAGAACAACAATTCTCATTGCTTCATTCCCCTCAAACTCAGGGTTCACTCCGTTTGGGTATCTACCTCCGCTATGATTGATTCAGGGGCAAGCGGCAATTTTATGGACATCTCCTTTGCCCAGAGACATAACGTACATTCAGTAAAGAAGGCTACTCCTGTACAGATGGAGACCGTGGATGGCTCACTGTTAAACTCGGGACCAGTGGACCAGGAGACGGAACCCCTGAAGGTCCTCATGGGTAATGACCATCAAGAGAGTCTGTCCTTTATGCTCATCTCTTCTCCTCATTTCCCTATTATTCTAGGACTGCCTTGGCTGCAGGCTCAGAATCCTACGATTAATTGGGAGACTAAAGAACTGCACTTTCCGAAGACACAGATAAGTCCAGAAGCTTCAGTCTGCTCCATCCCTAAGGGACCACCATCAGTCTCAGAGCTACCAGCAATATACCGTGAGTATGCTGATGTGTGCGACAAAAAGAACGCAGACCTACTACCCCCTCACCGTCCATATGACTGTCCAATAGACCTATTACCAGGTGCAGGGATACCGTTTGGCAAGATTTACCCTTTGGCAGGGCCAGAGCTAAAGGCGCTAAAGGACTATATAGATGAACAGCTAGCCAAGGGCTTCATACGCCATTCTTCATCTCCCGCTGGTGCACCAATCTTCTTTGTGAAGAAGAAAGACGGATCTCTTAGGCCCTGCATAGATTATCGGGAGCTCAATAAGATCACGATCAGAAACCGTTACCCACTACCTTTGATTCCGGAATTATTGGAGAGAGTACGGCATGCAAAGCTCTTTACTAAGTTGGATCTCCATGGGGCCTATAACTTGGTCCGCATTAGACCTGGGGATGAATGGAAGACTGCTTTCAGGTCACGCTACGGACACTTTGAATACCTGGTAATGCCATTTGGTTTATGTAATGCCCCAGCAACTTTCCAACATTTGGTGAATGACATTTTTAGAGATCTCCTGGATACATTCATTGTAATTTATTTGGATGATATCTTGATTTTTTCTAACTCCACAGAGGAACATCACAGACATGTGAAGATGGTCTTAGAACGCCTTCGACAAAACCATCTGTATATCAAACTAGAAAAGTGCGAATTCCATCGGACGGAGATCCAATTTCTGGGGTATGTAATGACGTCACGAGGAATTAGTATGGATGAGAGTAAGATCCAAGCCATTAAAGACTGGCCGGTCCCCAAGAATGTAAAGGAGGTCCAGCGCTTTATAGGGTTTGCTAATTTTTATAGGCGTTTTATCAGGAACTTTTCTGAGGTAGTGTCTCCCATCACACAGCTTACCCGCAAGAACTCTGCTTTTACCTGGACCCCCCAGGCTCAAGAAGCATTTTCCCGCCTGAAACAGAAATTCACCACGGCACCTATTCTGGTGCATCCTAACCCTGAACGTGCCTTCATAATAGAGGTGGATGCCTCAGACAGTGCCATTGGAGCTATCCTCTCCCAGAGGACAGGCGAGAAAGAAGTCTTACATCCCTGTGCTTTCTTTTCTCGGCGGTTGTCTCCTGCAGAACGAAACTATGACGTGGGTAATAGAGAATTGTTGGCCATCATCGCAGCCTTCAAAGAATGGAGACACCACCTTCAGGGAGCTGCACAGCAGATAATCGTCTTGACTGACCACCGCAATCTCGAGTTTATCAGATCGGCTAAGTGTTTGACTCCTCGCCAGGCTCGTTGGAGTCTTTTTTTAAACCAATTCAGTTTTGTTATCTCTTATAGACCAGGATCGCGTAATGGAAAGGCCGATGCGTTGTCTAGACTCTACTCAGATGAAACTATCCCACTCACGTTTCATAAGACTGTTATCTCTGATTCCAGGTTCCTGGGGGTGATCCATAATCAAGACTTGCTTAACGATATCAAGGAAGCATACCATACGGATCCCTGGTTGGCACAACCATCTTGTGAAGTAAGTCTTGTATATAAGAATGGTGTGTGGATTCAGGGGCAACGCCTGTATATTCCTGAAGCGGCCAGAGGGAAAGTACTGCAACTCGTCCACGATTCTAAAATAGCGGGGCATAGAGGAGTTCTGAAGACTCAAGAATTCCTGTCTCGCTTCTTTTGGTGGCCCACGTACAGAAGAGACGTTCTGGATTATGTCACTTCTTGTGAAGTCTGTGCTAGATGCAAGACTCCACGTTCGTCGCCTACAGGTTTTTTACAACCCCTACCCATTCCCACCCGTCCATGGGGATCCATATCAATGGACTTCATTGTGGAGCTGCCAACCTCTCAAGGGAAGAACACAGTTCTAGTGGTGGTGGATCGGTTAACAAAGGCAGCCCATTTTATTCCGTGTGTGGGTTTACCCACTGCGAAACACACATCGGACTTGATCATCCAAAATGTGTTTCGTCTGCATGGCGTACCGGATGAGGTTGTATCTGATCGAGGGGTGCAATTCACTTCAAAGTTTTGGCAGCACTTCTGTGCTGCGTTAAACATCAAAGTTAATCTATCTTCTGCCTTTCATCCGCAGACAAATGGACAGACTGAGCGGACTAACCAGACCCTAGAACAGTATCTCCGCTGTTTTATCTGCCACCTACAAGATGACTGGGTGGATTTGCTCCCACTGGCTGAATTCTCTTACAACAATTCGCAGAGCGCTTCCACTAAGTTGTCACCCTTTTATGCCAATTTGGGTTATCATCCTAACATCCTTCCTCGATTTCCCATAGACACACCTCTCCCAGCTGTAGCCGACAGAATCACATCTCTACAACAGAACCTTGATCTACTTAAGAGGAATCTGGAATCCGCTCAGGACAGGTATAAAAAATCGGCAGATAGGTTTCGTAAACCTGCACCAACCTTCAAGGTAGGAGATTTGGTTTGGCTGTCAACTAAGAACCTTAAGATGAGAGTACCATCATCCAAATTGGGTCATAAGTACATCGGGCCTTATAAGATTACTAAGCTTGTCAGTAACGTTGCCTGTCGCCTTCAACTGCCAAGATCTATGAGGATTCACCCTGTGTTTCATGTTTCTCTACTGAAGGCTGCAACTCCCAATTCTTTCCCTGGTCGTTCTTCTTCCCCTCCTGCTCCGGTCCTCATCGATGGCCAGGAGGAGTTTGTCGTGGAAAGGATCCTGGACTCCAGGTTGAGTAGAAACGGGGTGCAATACCTGGTACAGTGGCAAGGCTATTCTTCTGAGGACAATTCGTGGGAACCAGCCTCCAATCTCCATGCGCCTCGTTTACTCCGCCAGTTCCATCAGAGGTACCCGGGAAAGCCTGGACTGGGGCCATCCGGAGGCTGTCCTTAAGGGGGGAGTAATGTAATGTTTTCGGACTTTTATGCTAGATCCGTTATCTTCGCATTTAGTGTGTCGGCCATCTTGTTTCCTGGACTGTGCATTGACTTTTGCCCTCAACCAATATGGAGTCCTCAGCTTGTCGTTGGCCATCTTGTTTCCTGGCATGTGCAGTGACTTTGCCCTCAAATAACATGGAGTACTCAGCTATGATGTCCCTGCCCTGTTTCCTGCCAATTGTCCTTTTAATCAGCTCCAGCTGATTCACCAGTGCTCCTGAATCAGCTCTATTCCCAGTTTGTGACTTGGTCTGTGAAGCCTGGATCTCCTCTGCTTGGAACCATTTGTGGACACAGAACCCTTCTGCTTGCCAGCTACTTCTGACAGGAAAGTAATGGACTCTGAATATCGTTGGTTGTTTGCCTAACTCTGCAACTATCCTGCTACTGCACTACTTGTATGAAGTAATACAAGAAATGCTTAAGAAGCTTATGTCTCATGTGTCTTATTATACCCATGCGTTAGACTCTAGATAGACTGTATACCATATGACATACTTTTTTCCCTAGCCAATTCCTACACCCATACTTATTTCTCTGCAAAAAATATCCTGAAAGGTTCTTGCCATTTTAAAGCTGATAGATTCTTGGAGCAGAGTATTCAGTTTACAGGCCATGATGTCACTCACCACCTGTTTCTGTCTGTCAAATTCGGCCATCTTGGTTACAGAAAGAAAATCAGAACTCATCATTTTTCTTAATTCAATTTGTGTCTTTTCGGTGATTCTTTGCATCATTCCATATGGCTTATAACAAACATGTGATCTCCTTTGTTCTTCATATATTTGATTTTGGGGAAAACTCATTTTAGAAGGTTTTGCTAATACAAGCTTCTGATAAGATTTTACTCTGCCTGTCTTTACAAAATTAGCACAATTTACTTTCCTCTCACGATTCTCGTGTTTTCTGGCAAAATCAAGGGATTGCGCACATTCAAACAAAGAATCTTTTTGTGACGCAATAACACGAGATGCAGGATTTAAAAACCAAAATTTGCTTACAAAACTCCTTATGAGGGACGGTGTTTTGACATTCTCACTCAGCATTCTATACAAACGTTCATATATGGACATGAACGTAAAAATACATTCCTTCTGACCAATCCTTAATTTTTGAAGAATATCAATATCTGGATGATTTTCATTTGATGAACAAAAAATCAGAATTTTTAATCTGTCCTTATCAGTTAAATTCTCATGTGTTTCACCAGATAACTTTAAAGTCAATCTCCTAGCAAAATTTACAGGGATCCACATTTTGAACAACTGATTCTTCTCCTCGTTAGATAAATCAAATTTATCAACACAACTTTCAAAAACCTCAGAGTTTCTACAAACATGTATTTTGTTGTCATATGCAGGAATGATTTTGCATATCGTTAGCAAAGTTTTTCTTACTTTCCTTCGGATTTGGGCCTGTGAGTCGTCTATTTTTAGTGGTACGTCTTTCCCTTGTACGTCCTCTACGTCAGTTCTGAAGTCTCCTCCTACTTCTCCATCTTGTTCCACGTCTGCAAGGTCACCTTCAATGGCCGCTACAGACACTTGATTACAGTCAATCTCGAGAACATCACAACAATCATTTTTGGATTTCTCTGACACAGATCTATGAAATATATCTACCATCTGTAGAATATTTTTTAATCTCTCTCTTTCTCTATTGAAGAATTTACCGTCTAACTTCTGATTCGCCAGTTCGCACTCAGCATATAATCTAAGCCATAATACTTCTGGATTAGACTTGTCTACAGACTTAAATTTCAATCTACTCTGCTTAGCATAAGAATTAATTACATCCATTTCTCTTACCTTGAAATTTCTCAGCTTGTTCCTTTAATGGACAACGCTGGGCTCTTGTCTTCACACGTCTTGGCTTCAGCACGTCTGGCACTTGTAGTACTTCTCAATCTATCTGGCAATTCTTACTTCTAGGTTCTCACGTCTAGGTTCCGTCTGATTCTTGTGAATAGTGGAATTCCTGACAACTTGCACATATGAGCAAAGTTCAATCCCCCTTGTGGGCAAGTTGAGGGAAATCCGCAAAAAAGTACAAAAATTCAGATCTGGCTGGCTCTCCAATGTAAAATAATGCTTATCCTGTAAAATACTCAGGACTAGTTACCAGATAAAAATATAGTGGTTTATTTGGTTTCTTCCATCAAAGAAAGGTTATTACAGAAAAAACAGGTGAATAAAAATAAGTGAAAGAGAGATTGTCCATTGTTCATAGCAAAGCAACATGTATTCTTCTTCTCTCCGAGATCCTGAATAGCAAATAGCTGCTGTCTCTCAGTTCGGCTTCTCACATCGCCGTCAAGTAATATACCAGCTGTTATGTCATGTCATGGCTCAACACAGGCGACATCTTCGTGTCTGTCTCTCATGATGGTGAGGGAAGAAGACAGCGACCTCTACAGTTAGCCATGAATTATATACGTCTCTTGAAACACGTGATCTCGGTATATATGGAGTTTGACATTTACCTCAAGGCTAAACTTAAATATGTAGTGAGCTGACATTTCTACCATGAGCCAAGCTTAAAAATAGCCTATGTCATATAAGCTAAAGCAATCTACAGAACTGGGTGTAATAAGAAATATTTAACGAATTATTAATATTTAACATTCCCCAACACCTATCTACACTGCCCAGGGACCAACAGCCCTGCCTGTGGAGGGCTGCAACATCTTTGCTGCACTACACCATCTGTCCCAGAGGATCTGTCTGCAGCGTCGGCTTAACACCTTCATTGCCGAACACCACAGGTGGCGTCACGAATCACTCATAAACTTTATTCAACCACTCAAACCCCCTTTTACATGGGCGCCCAGGGCCACAGACCGGGTCACCGCTGCTGTGACATTCCCCTCTGAAGGACCGGCCCGGTACCGAGTACCCCACATCCCTGGGAGGGCGACCCACAGACATTTCTCGGATTGGAAGACACTGGTCTACTGACCTGAGCATGTGTGGAGCGGCACAGATTGGGAGACCCAATAGTGGGGACGGGTCTTCCTATCTGATCATGGTCTTTTTCACAGATGTGTGCATGTGGCTGCAAGATGATGGCCCTTGTGTGACACTGACCACTAGTGGACCAGGACGTGAGTAGATCCACTATGACTACATGGGACGTTGGGCGGGTTGCAGTGATTTATGGAGAAGTGTTTGATGGGGCTGCTCTGATGACTAATTGGTCTCATACATTTTTACTAATGGAGGCACAATTTTTGCTATTAGAGGTAAGAAGGGGCACTGCTGTAACTACCAAGGGTAATTGTTACACACCTATCCTGGACCCGAGCTTTGATTCCCTCACCATGGTCTGCTATACTCTATTATGCTCCACATCGGGTTTTGCAGATGGCCCGGCGTGATCCAATGTGAGCACCTATATGGGCCTATATAAGACTCGCCAAGGCACACCTGTGTCTTGGTATTAAGACTTGAATGTTGCTAGATTCTGGCTTGCGCTATACACCATGACCTGCTCAGCTGCTGCCCACAGTCTCCTGGACATCTTCTGCCTGCCTGTGGTTTACAGCATATCGCCTAACTGCCAGCAGACTCCTGGACATTTCCTGCCTATCTGTGAACTCCTAGATGTCTCCCTCCTGCCTGCAGTCTCCTGGAAGTCTCCCTCTTGCCTGAAGTTTCCTGAATTCCACCTACCTGTGGTTTAAAGCATTCGGCCTACCTGTGGTTTCCTGGACGTCTCCCACCTGCCTGCATTTTCCTGCATTCCACCTACCTGCGGTTTCCAGCATCCTACCTGCCTGCCCATTATCTCTTGTACGTCTATGCCTGCCTGCAGTTTACAGCATCCCGCCTCCCTGTGGTTACTAGAATTCCGTCTGCCTGCCTGTGGTTCTCTTGGTATCTACTATCCACCTGCGGTTCCCAGTCTCTCAGGTTTGTTATAAACAGGGGCGCATAGGCCAACTCCACACAGTGCATAAAACAACTTCAAATAGCCATCTGTCCTTCATCAGTCCATGGGATGGGGGCACAGTCCATTTGGGGCAAATTCCATGGCAAAAGGTGTAGGACCTTCTTGCAGTTCAAGGCTTCTCAAACCAGCAGGTCGGCTACAAACAAGACAGAAACCTTGAGTCCAGGTTAACAGGTTCAACTTTACTGTACAATTCATATACACGTGGCTGCAGCATACAGCTTAAGGCAAAGTCTCTTTTTAGTGATGTTCCCTTGGTTTTGTGATCCATCAGTCCTTGTCCTCGTCCTGTCCTGAGACTCACCATCTGCACCTCAATCTTCAACCCGGCTAACATCTTCCTCATCAGGGAGTCAAAGGCATGACTCTCTATACCTCTTCCGAACCTTAGGTTTAGGACTTTTCCGATGTCCAGACGTGACCAAAGCTGTGTCCTCATTCTTCTGGGAAACTAATACTGACCGGACCCGTTCTCTTCTGCTACAGCTCAGTTGCGCTAGAACCTGCTAAATATGCTATGTTTAGCCTTGCTCTCCACTCCACCCAGACTTGCACTTGATGAGTCCTAGAGTAATGCAGCACAGAGTAACCACGCTGGGGGTTCCTCTAGAGGGCACTGCAGAGTGAGAGAAAGCAGGACACAGCAATAAGACCTCACCGGGGGTTTCCACCAGGGAGCGCTGTGATGTGAGTGGCATCTATCTCCGAAAACAGCAAGGTGCCGGAAACCATTGCAGGCGTCGCAGCGACATGCGCATTAACCCTCAACTGGTGAGGGAGGTGGGGTTTGCCACACCCCAGGCAATTTTTGTCCAGCTGCCATTTATTGAAAAATGCTGGTATGAGGATACGTGTCTCACTAGCTTAAAACCATTTCCTTGTCAACAGAATGTCATCAAGGCATCTCTCTTCTGGCCACGCATAAGAGCTAGCTGTTGCTAGGTGCTGTCTTGGCCTTGCTGAACCCCACATCACCACTCACTGTTTACATTATCCTAAAAGTCATGTTTCATAATGCCGTCGGATTGAATCATCAAAGTATTACATTTTCCAATACTTGTGGGTGTCAAAAATTTGTTATACTCATATGTAATCAATCGCCAATAAGAAAACGATTAAAACAAATGTGATCTTTGCATTTTCTGTAAAAATAAGAAATTTCTAACCACTGGGGTACAGGAAACCCCACATCACCAGTTGCGTGACAAAAACCCCACCTCACCAGTTGAGGGTTAACCGGGGCAAGCCCGCTGATGAAGCGGGTGCGAGGACAATGGGGGCGGAGAAAGTAACCGGTCGGGTAGGCGGAGGATAGAAAGTACGCGCCACGCAAGGGTAAGGTAAAACGTGGTTGGGGACGAGCCAGGGGGTCAGAAACCGGATGGGAGCGAGGTATACAAGGACGAGACGGAATTATAATCAGAAAACGAGCTGGGGAGTCAGGGAACCAGAGAGGGCAACATGGTACCAAATCAGAGAATGGAGCTAGAGTCAGGAAACAAGCCGGGTCAATCACACCAGAAATTAGACACGCAGAGCAACTACAATACCCACAGGGAAACCTAGGTCAGCTTGCTCTAGCCATAGGACTGGAACTATAACCGACGCCAGAGCTAGGTCGTGTCCCAACTAAATAGCCGCCTCTACATCAGAAAGAGGCAGAAACCATTAACCCTGCCCAAACTAGGACAGAGTAGGAACAAGTCCTGTCCTAGATCATGACAGTACCCACCTCTCAACAGGGGGCTGCTGGACCCCCAGGTTTCCCAGGATACCTGGCATGAAAGGCACTGACCAAACGATCTGCATGGAAGGACTGGGCCAGAACCCAGGATCGATTCTCCGGACCATAACCCTTCCAATGCACAAGGTATAGAAACGCACGGTGGACCAATTGGGAATCCACGATGCGCTCCACCTCATACTTCATCTGCCCATCCACCGAGACAGGTGGTGGAAAAGGCGACAACCCCTCCACAACAGACCCCAAAGGTTTCAAAAGGGCCCTTTGGAATACGTTGGGAATCCGAAAAGACGGTGGGAGACGCAGTCGAAAGGCCACCGGGTTAACCACCTCGGTGATCTCATAAGGGCCGATAAACTTAGGCCCCAGTTTCACGGAGGGAACCTTAAGTCTTATATTTCGAGTCGACAGCCAAACTTTATCCCCAACTCGGAACACAGACCCCATCAACCGTCTTCTGTCTGCAAAAAATGTACATTTCCTTTGAGCCTCCCCAGTATTCCTCTGGACCTCCCACCACAACTCCCCCATCCGCTGGACTGCCTCATCAGCCCTAGGACACCCGGAGACCAAACGGGAGAATTCCCCAAAATGCAGATGGAAACCGCAATTGCAGAAAAAAGGGGAGGCGCCTGTTGACTGGTTCACACAGTTGTTGAAAGCAAACTCAGCCAAAAGCAAGGCGGCACACCAATCGTCTTGTCGAGCTGAGGATAGACAACTCAAAATCCGCTCAGTCTGACCGATGGTAAGCGGACAACAAGGACAAATCAACCCCCAACCTCCTGCAAAATGCCTTCCAAAACCTGGACACAAACTGCACCCCCTATCAGACACCACATTCAAGAGCACACCATGCAAATGCACTACATGCTCCACAAACAACCTGGAAAGTGTTTCCGCAGTGGGCAAAGCCTCCAAGGGTATAAAATGTGCTTGCTTACTAAACCAGTGCACCACGACCCAACTGACAGTATTACCCTTGGAAAGAGGAAAATTGGTGATAAAGTCCATGGACAGATAAGTCCATGGTCTATCAGGAATTGGCAAAGGCACCTGTTGTGAGTTCATTTTCCCCTTCATTACTGAGGCCCGAGGAACTCCCTCTTCTGGTAAAGAAAGGTAGTGAGCCTGATTGTCAAACACCTGAGGCTGATGATTGTGACTGGCTGAGTGGAGTTACGGACTGGATATAATGCTGCCGACGCCCTTCTGCCCTGCGGGTGATTTCTCTGTGGGATCCTTGGAGACCAGTCTGAATTCCTGCTCCTCCAAAGCTAAGTTTGCTGCTCGGCCTTTTGCTTTTGTGCTTTGACTTTGTTTTTGCTTTGTTTTTCTGGATTTCTGCCATTCCCTGCTGGGGTGTGCTGAATTCATTTAGCTATGTCTTCTGAAAATACCTGAGTGCTGATTCAGTTTTTGAAGCCTAGCTGCTTCAGGGCCTTTTTCATATCAGCTGGTTGGCTTATGTCTTTGATAGGGTTTTGGCAGATTGCAGACAGCAGCCTTCCTTTCCTTTCCTATCTAGGTAGTTTTGGGGCCCCGTCTTTGCTCAGTCTATCTTTCTGTCTGTGTTAGTACTTTCATCTTGCTTCACCGTCATTATATGTTGGGGGCTGCCTATTGCTTTGGGGTCTGCTCTGGGGCAGTTTAGATTTCCCCTTTCTTTCTTTAGGCCTATGTATTTCTCCGGCTGTGATCGAGGGGTCTAGGGCATCGTAGGAACCCCCCACGGCTACTGCTAGTTGTGTTGATAGGTTCAGGGGTCTGCAATCTGATAGTTGCCAACTTCTCTGGTTTTCTGGACTTAGCTTGTATTTCTGCTTTTGCCTCCTACGGTGACTCATTCATAACAGGCACCAATTCCCCGGCCTGCCATGAGAGACCTTCGCAAGAGCACATACATCACAAGCAGACACAAACTTCCCCACATCTGAGGCTAAAAAGGGCCACCAAAATACCCTCGCGATGGCCCTATGGGTGGCCGAGATCCTAGGATGCCTACTCTGGGCTGAATCGTGGAACTCCCAAAGGACCCTGAGGAGAAACTGCACCGGCACAAAAAGTTTATCCACCGGCTTAGACAGAGGAGCTAGCGACTGAGCAGCCTGAATCTCCTGCTCCAACCCTGCCAAAATATCAACCACAACCACCCCAGGATGAAGAATGGAGAAAGGAGGCTCGTGGGGAGAGACTGGATCCATAGTATGAGACAAGTCATCGGCCCTGACATTTTTGGACCCAGGCCGAAACATGATCGAAAACTGGAATCAGGAAAAAAAAGTGACCATCTAGCCTGCCGCGGGGTCAACCTCTTGGCAGATTCGATATAGGCCAGGTTCTTGTCATCAGTAACCACAGTAATAGGATGGACCACTCCCTTCAAAAAATGCCTCCATTCTTCAAAAGCCAGTTTCACAGCCAAAAGTTCGTGATTACCCACATCATAGTTCCTCTCTGCTGGGGAGAACTTCCTAGACAAGAAAGCACAGGGTCTCAAATTATTCAACGTGGCGGGCCTCTGGGACAACACCGCCGCCACCCCCACCTCTGAGGCGTCCACCTCAACAATAAATGGTCCAGCCAGATCCGGTTGAATTAGAACCTGAGCCGACATGAAACATCCTTTTAATGACCAAAATCTGCCACAGCTGAGTCTGACCAGTTTTTAACATCGGCCCCCTCTTGGTTCAAATCTGTGAGGGGTTTGACCACCTGCAAGAACCCTCTAATAAGCTTTCGATAATAATTCACGAACCCTAAGAAGCGTCGAAGGCCCTTCAAATCACGGGGTTGAACCCAGTCCACAATGGCCTGAACCTTCTTAGGATCCATGCAAAACCCCTCAGCAGACACAATAAACCCCAAAAAAGACATTTCCTGAACGAAAAACGTACATTTCCCCAACTTAGCAAAGAGACAATTCTCCCGGAGTCCCTGGAGACCAGCATGGAGATGACCCATGTGAGTTTGTTTATCAGGCGAGTAAATCAAGATGTCGCTAATTACACCACCATAAATCATCCAATAAAATCAGAGAACACATGATTAATGAAATTTTGGAAGACTGCAGGAGCATTGGTCAAACCGAAAGGCATGACTAAGTTTTCAAACAGCTCCTCTGAAGTGAGAAAGGCAGTGTTCCACTCATCCACCCCCTGCACCCGGATTAAGTTATATGCTCCTCGAAGATCCAGCTTAGAAAACCACTTGGCCCCAAACAATTGGTTACACAAATCGGGAATGAGTGGCAGAGGGAAAGTGTTTCTCACAGTAATCAAATTGAGTTTCCGAAAATCAAGGCATGGGCGGAGACCACCATCTTTTTTTCTTTACAAAAAAGAACCCTGCCACCACAGGGGAAACATATGCCCCTTGCAGAGACTCTCAGATGTAATCCTTCATGGCTGCCCGCTCGGGACCCAAAAGATTGTATAAACAGGCCTTGGGTAATTTAGCACCTGGAATCAGGTCAATGGCACAATCAAATGGACGGTGCAGTGGTAGAATCTCAGCCTCTTTTTTGGAGAACATGTCCTCGTAGTCCTTCAGGTACTCCGGAATAACCTCCAGATCGACGGATGACACAGACACAGAAACCAAACATGTTTTAACACATTTAGGGCCCCATTTAACAATTTTCCGGGATTCCCAGTTGATAACTGGATTATGGAGTTGCAACCAAGGAAACCCCAACACCAACCCCGCAGGAAGATTATCAAGAACAAAATAGGATATACGCTCTTGATGTACAGGCCCCACCTTGAGGATAAACTCCTCCGAAACAGCACAAATCCCGTCCTTGATGAGCGGTGTAGAGTCTATGGCCACCACTTTCATAGGTGTCACTAATCTAACTGTCCCTATCTCACAATGGGCCGCCACCAGTTTAGCATCAATCAGATTCACAGAAGACTGACAGTCCACAAAAGCCGAAGTGGGCAAAAAAGAGTTTTTAACGTCAAGTTTCACTTTAAGCAACAATTTGAAAGTTGAGGAAAAATGTACCTAAGAGTCTGGGTAGCCTCCTCGACAGCTACCCTGATTTAGGCGTATCCCGATGCCTTGGTGACCATTGGACAGGAGGGGCAGTCCTTCTTCCAATGTCCTAAGGCACCACAATAGAAGCAGAGCTTGTTCTCCCTATGATGTCTACTCTCTCTTTCTTTAACGGCGGTGGCTCTCGCACCCGGGCCTGACTCCCCACTTCGGAGAAGGCTAAACGTGGGTTCACTCGGACCTGTTCCCGCATTGCCTGCTTGATTAGCGGGTCCCGGAGTCCAGTCACTAGCAGGTCACGCAGGGTGATGTCGATGGGCCCTACCCCTATTCCGTTCTTCCTTTCTATGGCGTTGTATAGCTCCTGGAGGGCGTTCATATACTGGGTGATGGTCTCCCCCTCCCCCTGCATCTGACTGAACAACAGGGTTCTCAACTCCCCCACATCTGTTGGATCCCCGTGGGTCACTTCCAGGATCTGCAAGACCCTGGCGAAGGTGTTCCGACGCCCCGGGGGTCTCAACATTACCGACTTCCGGGCTTCCCCATCTAGCGCCATAAGGGCCACCTCAGCCTCTAAATCGGGGGTCATGGGGTGCATGCGGAAGAGGCCCCGCAAACGTTCTGTCCAGCTCCACAACAGCGTATCAGAGCCAGAAAACCGGGGCAAGTTACTTAGCATAGCCCCCAGGGAGATGCTGGAGCGGGGGCCCCCATCATCAGTAGCGCCAGCAGCTCCACTCTGATCAGGTGCACCGCCATCTGCGCTCGGAGACTGCATCCTGCCGACTACGCCAAATGTGGTGCTTGCATGTACGCAGGATGCAGTGACGAGTCGCGAGACAATTTGGTGCTTTCCATAATAGCGTTTAAAAGACTAGAGGGAACTTTCCTCAGTCACGGCCTGATCAACAAAAGGGGGTAACACGGGTTGCCCTCGCAGGGGCTCTATACCAGCAAACACAAAAGGGTAGAACACGACTACTTCCGGCAATAGCCGGTCACTATAGGGCCGCGGTATGGCCGACTACGGGTCCTTAATTATATAGTCAACTTAACCGTCCAGACATCCCTCGCCGTTCGGGATGGGCCCAGTTGCGGAGGCGTTGACGAAGTCTTCGCGCGCTCCGGCGCGCTGATGACACTGGAGCCCCACAGGCCCTGATGGAGTCCTTGGACGGATGGGCCGCAGTCCCCGGACTGGGGCAAGCAGCAGCGATGTAGGGTAGCGAATCACAGGCCACCTGCGCAGCTAATGGCTGCGACGGGGAGTCCGTGGCCAGCAGAGGCTCGGCCCCTGCCGCGGGCCGGAGAGGGACAGTGGTGGCCGCCGATGGCACTGTACTTGCTGCTGCCACTAGTGAGAGCAGGGCGGCTGCGGGTGGCGGGGAACAGGCCGCAGCCGCGGGCTGGACCGAGATGGCAGCGGCCGCGGGTCGAACTGGGGTCGCAGTGGCAGCGGGCTGGAGCGGGGCAACAAGTCTTGGATGATCGCCTTGGCGCCGTCCCTCTGGAGTCCTCAGTGAGCGTCTTCCCTGGCACTGGTAAGTCACTCTGGCTTTCAGTCGCTCCCACGGTCTACTGCTGCCTCTGTCCTGGTCTGCTGACACATCGTCCCGGGAATTCCCCGCCTCCTTTATACTGGTCCCTCCCCCAGCCCATCTGTCTGTCACAACGGTCCATCCCTGATCTCTGTCCCCCGGGGACAGTTCCCCAGAACCCAGATGACGGCTCCTTTGGTTCCGGCCCGGACACTTGACGGGGGCCATTCCTCCCACACTCCCCCGCCCTGTATGCTCGCCAGTCCTCGGGTGAGGGTTTTCGTAGACTCGGGTTTCGTAGACTCGGGTTCGCCATACGAACTGGTCCTGTTCGTAACGTTCAGGGGGTTTGCCAGCTGTTGACCGCTCGGAGCGTCGAAACTCGGGTGTAGTGGAGTCTTCTGGGGTGGGTGAGGGTGGTCGAATAGTTGATTCTGGTGGGATTCCCGGGTCTACTGTAGTGCCACTACTGGGGCGACCGAGAGCAGCTTTGAGATCTTGAAACACATCCTCTTGCGGTTGCTGCCACTAGATCTTCCGTCCATTTGCCCCGGCGGGAGCCCCCTTCAGCAGGTCTTGCAGGGCTCGAGCTCGGCGTGCAAAATTCTTCACGAACCGACGGTAGTAGCCGGCCAACCCCAAGAAGGCCCGCACGTCCTTCACCGTTTCAGGGGTAGGCCACCCCTGGATGGCAGCGACCTTTTCCAGGGATGGTCGGACGCCCTCTGCCAAGATGGTGTGCCCCAGGTATTCGATCTGAGTGCGGAACAGGTGGCATTTCTGGGGCTTTACCTTTAACCCGTACTTCTGCAGCCGGCCGAGCACCTGCCCCAACCGCCTCAGGTGGTCCTCGAACGTGGCGGAATAGATGATAATATCGTCCAGGTATATTAACGTGGTTTCAAAGTTGAGGTCTACTAGACACGGCGCCATCAACCACTGAAAAGTTCCTGGGGCGTTGGCCAGCCCAAACAGCATCCGATTGAACTCGAACAGTCACATGGGAAGGATGAATGCCGTCTTGGCTTTGTCTTCCTCCGACAACGGCACCTGCCAGTACCCACTGGCCAGGTCTAGGGTTGAGAAGTACGCTGCATTCCCCAGGGCTGACAGAGACTCTTCTATGTGGAGCAATGGATACGAATCCTTGATGGTGCAGGCGTTCAACTTCCGGTAATCCACGCAAAAACGCAGAGTGCCATCTTTTTTCCGAACCAGGACAATAGAGGCCGCCCAAGGGCACTGGCTTTCTCGTATGACCCCCTTACGGAGCATTTGGGCTAATAGAGTTTTCACTTCCTGGTATAGCTGTGGTGGTATTTGCCGATATCGCTCACAGATGGGGGCCGCTCCTGCCATGGGGATCCCAATCGTGATGGCCGTGGTACATCCGAAGTTGTCCTCGTTGCTGGCGAAGACACTGTAAAATTGTCCAAGAAGTGTCTCTACCTGGAGAAGCTGGGCTGGCGCTAGGCCGGAAAGTTCAGCCCGCATTCTCTCCAGGATGACTCGACCTTTTTCTTGGGCCGAGGATGCGACAGTCTGTTGGGTTCGTACCGTTACTGCCCAGGGATCTTCGGGTTGCACCCTCAACTGGACTGCGGGATCCGGCAGCATCTCCTCCAATGGCATCATTAGTTTGGCCATTTCGGCCCTGGGCTTCAAGGCGATGTCCTGATCTTCCAGGTTGACACAACATACCAAGACGGTCCCTTCCAACACTGTGACCAGGGAGCGGGCCACCAGGATGCCAGGGTGCAGGCGCTCCGAGTAACATGGTTCCACCTGCACCTCCACGCCCTCCAGTGGTATCAGGGCGCGGATCGGCAGAGCCACCACTGTCTCCCCTGGAGGAAGCACGAGCGGGGGGCTGCCGGCGCGATGACCTTGCCCAGCGCCTCACCCTCCTGACACTCCTGGAGCACTCGCGCCTCCCGCACCAACCGCTGGAAGACCTGCCCCTGGGCCGTGCGAGAACCCCACTGACTTAGGGTCTCCTGCGTGGAATCGTTGAGGAGTAGATTGCCGAACTCCCGCAGTATTTTCATGCCCAAGATGATCGGATGACGGTCGTTAGTCTCTCCTTGGGTTAGGACCTCTCCCCGGCCACCGAGGGATTTACCACACAATGTCATCTGAAACCACACCACTCCGGCGACAGGTACCGGCAGTTGGTTTGCGGCCACTAGTCGTATCATGGGCCCCCACTGGGGCCTTGCCGCTTCCGGGAAATGCTGCCGGAAGTACGTTGCCGGCATGGTCGTTACCTGAGAACCTGGGTCCACTAAGTACCGCACAGCACGACCCTCGACTTCGGCCCATACTTCGGAATTTCCACCACCCCTTGTTGTGGCTTCCGGCTCCGAGCAGCGTCCCCCATGCCCGGAGCCCTCTAGTTTAATTTCTGCCGGGGTGGGTATTTCCCACGCCGCGG
Source organism: Dendrobates tinctorius (assembly GCF_039654945.1). NCBI lineage: Eukaryota > Metazoa > Chordata > Amphibia > Anura > Dendrobatidae > Dendrobates > Dendrobates tinctorius. Next base: position 17,324,622 of record NW_027361689.1, on the reverse strand, counting down.
ACACTCCCGTGCGAAGTGGCCCAGTTCTCCACACTCATAACACCGGGGCGGTGAGGCTCGGCTACCCCGGGTATTGCGAGGCCCCCAGGGCCCGGAATTGTAGCCAGGTCGGCTGGGCGCGGGCTCCGTTCTGTTCTTCACTTCAGCCAGCTCGCCCCGGATACTCTTCAGTTCTTGTCTCATTTCCTCAATCCATTGAGGTTCTTCGACAACGCTTACGGAAGACTCCATGCTCCGGGCCTTTCCCACAGGAGCCGTCATCCCCTGCTCTTGCTCTCACACCCGGGCCTGACTCCCCACTTCGGAGAAGGCTAAACGTGGGTTCACTCGGACCTGTTCCCGCATTGCCTGCTTGATTAGCGGGTCCCGGAGTCCAGTCACTAGCAGGTCACGCAGGGTGATGTTGATGGGCCCTACCCCTATTCCGTCCTTCCTTTCTATGGCGGTGTATAGCTCCTGAGGGCGTTCGTATACTGGGTGATGGTCTCCCCCTCCCCCTGCATCCGACTGAACAACAGGGTTCTCAACTCCTCCACGTCTGTTGGATCCCCGTGGGTCTCTTCCAGGATCTGCAAGACCCTGGCGAAGGTGTTGCGACGCCCCGGGGGTCTCAACATTACCGACTTCCGGGCTTCCCCATCTAGCGCCATAAGGGCCACCTCAGCCTCTAAATCGGGGGTCATGGGGTGCATGCGGAAGAGGCCCCGCATACGTTCTGTCCAGCTCCACAACAGCGTATCAGAGCCAGAAAACCGGGGCAAGTTACTAAGCATAGCCCCCAGGGAAATGCTGGAGCGGGGGCCCCCATCATCAGCAGCGCCAGCAGCCCCACTCTGATCAGGGCACCGCCGTCTGTTCTCGGAGACTGCATCCTGCCGACTACGCCAAATGTGGCGTTTGCAGGTACGCAGGATGCAGTGACGAGTCGCAAGACAATTTGGTGCTTTCTATAATAATGTTTATAAGACTAGAGGGAACTTTCCTCAGTCACGGCCTGATCAACAAAAGGGGGTAACACGGGTTGCCCTCGCAGGGGCTCTATACCAGCAAACACAAAAGGGTAGAACACGACTACTTCCGGCAATAGCCGGTCACTATAGGGCCGCTGTATGGCTGACTACAGGTCCTTAATTATATAGTCAACTTAGCCATCCAGACGTCCCTCGCCATTTGGGATGGTGGTCTTTCGGCATAGTAGTCGCTGGGCCCTGTTGAGGAGGCGTTGACGAAGTCTTCGTGCGCTTCGGCCCGCTGATGACACTGGAGCCCCACAGGCCCCAGCGGAGTCATTGGATGGATAGGCCGCAGTCCCCGGACTGGGGCAAGCGGCAGCGATGTAGAGTGACGAATCACAGGCCACCTGCGCAGCTAACGGCTGCGACGGGGAGTCCATGGCCAGCAGAGGCTCGGCCCCTGCTGCGGGCCGGAGCGGGACAGTGGTGGCCGCCGACGGCACTGTACTTGCCGCGGCCACTGGTGAGAGCAGGGCGGCTGCGGGTGGCGAGGAACAGGCCGCAGCCGCGGGCTGGAGCGAGATGCCGCGGGCGACCATGGGTAGGCCGCAGCCGCGGGCTGAGGTGAGGCGGCAGCGGCCACGGGTCGAACTGGGGCCGCAGTGGCCACGGGCTGGAGCGGGGCAACAAGTCTCGGATGATCGCCTTGGTGCCGTCCCTCTGGAGTCCTCAGTGAGCGTCTTCCCTGGCACTGGTAAGTTGCCCTGGCTTTCAGTCTCCTGCTGCCTCTGTCCCGGTCTGCTTACTCATCGTCCCGGGAATTCCCCGCCTCCTTTATACTGGTCCCTCCCCCAGCCCATCTGTCTGTCACAACGGTCCATCCCCGAACTCTGTCCTCTGGGGACAGTTTCCCCCGGAACCCAGATGACGGCTCCTTTGGTTCAAGCCCAGACACTCGACGGGGGCCGTTCCTCCCACAGCCTCCTCCAGAGAGTCTGGTGGCGGATGCAAGGCCAAAGAGTCCTTTAAATGGTTAGAAAGACCCCTTTGGAACAGAACCCTCAGAGCCGAGTCGTTCCAGGACACCTCCTGAGACCATCGCCTATGGGTCGCCCTCCCAGGGCAGTGGGGTACTCGGTACTGGGCCGGTGTCAGGGGGATGTGTCACAGCAGCGGCGACCCGGTCTGTGGCCCTGGGCGCTCAAGCAATGGGGGAGATGTAGTTAATGGTAGAGTAGTTTGTGACGCCACCCGTGGTGTTTGGCAAGTAAGATGTTGAGCCAACGCTGCATGCAGATCCGCTGGGACTGATGGTGTGGTGCAGCAAAGATGGTGTAGCTCCCCACAGGTGGCACTGTAGTCCCAGGGCAGTGTAGGTGCAATGGATGAGGAGAGGCGCAGAATGGTATAGATGTTGTTACCCAGGTGTAGCGGTGCTGGAATAACTGGAGGACACCTGAGTATGCGGTTCCAAGGCTTTACTCACTGTTTGCAGTTCACACACAAGCCTGCCTCCGTACTGTGTTCTCCAGGTCAGGGCTCCAGCCAACCTCCAGGCCAGATAGGGTTCTCCCTTCCACACTCCGCCAATATGTACCTTCACTGAACGACTCCTCCAATGCGCCTTTAGGTGCGAAGCACTCCAGTACTTAGTTACCCTGGAATGCCTCTCTCTAGGTGTTCCTAGTCTCTACTTGTATGACAGACAGCTGTAGCCTGCTTCGGGGACTCCTCACTGCGTCCCGGCTCTCTATTCAGTTGCTGTTGTGTCCCAAGTCTATGATGGGAGCAAGGCGTTAGTGGCTCACTACTCCTTCGGTGTCTGTTGCCGGACATAAAGATCCAATCAACCTCGGGGACTGGGCCCCGGCCTTTGCGCTCTGGACTGGAAGGGTTCTCTATCTTTCTTCAACCAGCTTCCCACCGTCCTTCTATTCTCCTTCGTTCCGATCTGTTCTATCTCTCTTATGGAAGGTTAGGTTATCAATCTTATCAGTCTCTTTCTCTGGTCTTTCTCGTGCCAGCAGCCCAGATCACTGGGACCTGCTGCAGCACGTCCTTCAGACACCCATCTTCACTCTTCTCTCTTTCTCTCCAACTAACCAACTAACTCTCACTCTTCCCACTCTTTTGTATCATCTCACTCCACCCGCCTCCCAGCACATCTCGTGTTACGAAGCAGGGTTCCACGAGGGGTGCTCTGCTAACCCGAGCGTGAAGCTGTTAGGTGGCCCCACTGAACTATCCTGTGTGTGGAATGCAGGTGTGGAGCGTGGTCAGGAGTTCCCACCTTACCTGGATGGTGGGGCACTACACCTTAGGAGAAGGTGCAGTACCTCTGTGGCGACTGAAGCCTCAGGGGCGCCACATACCCCTCGTTAAGCACAGCACGTCCGCGGGCTGCAAGACAACAAAAGGTACAATACAGGAACACGCAAAAAAATTTAAATGCTATTTAACAATACTTATCTAATCTTCCTAATATAGGAGGCACATTTCTTAAACGTTACAAACAGGCTAACTTCCTATCTTAGTATCAAAAATTTACTTAAGTGCAATTCTTAATTCAAAGTGCTATACTCAACACATTTTCTTTATTACAATTCTTTTTTTTTTTTCTTCTTTCTTTTCTCTCTTTCTCTACTAGACGCAAGACACCGACCATCTACACTTGGCCTGTCACCTGTCACTTTCAATTCTTCAGTCTTTATTCAATTCTCACATTCTAGCTCAAAACTTTTCTAATTCTCTGTATCAAATATTCTATAACAGACATTTACTTTTCATAAGACACAACATTATCAAATACGTTATCATAAAACATTCAAAGATTCTTGCAAAGTGCTGAACACTGCTCCCAGCCAGGATTTCTTGCAGTGTCCCTTGAGGTAGACATCATTCTTCGAAAAGTGTCCATTCAAAAACAACATCTTTGCAAAGTGTCTTTGTGTAACCATAATCTTCACAAAGGGGTCCTATATGTAAAACCAAGAAAGGGCACTGTGATAAAACACTCCGGGATCGCCTTTGCTGGGGTCAAAGGTCACGTGCGTTCAGCATGAAACTCAGGCGCAGAGCTGGGATTCGTGTATAACTGACCCTGGGTCAGGTTTATTAACGGTGACAGCAATGCAAAAGGAAATAAAACATAAAACAAATCCTTGCCTGTCCGGCACTAACTAAACAATGGACAACCTAACTACCAACTGGCGGGCTTCTCCCGTCCAGCCAAACCACAGTTGCAGTGGGCACTGCTTCCACTCACGTGTGTCTCTCACACAGACAGGCTCTCTGTGTTCCCAGGCTGAGACCCTCACACAACCACCTGGCATCCTTTTATATCCACCTCCCATTATTCATTAGCAAGCAGGTGCGATACTGACCACACTAGGCCACATAGGAAAGGAATCTGGGCAAGATATACCTGCCCTCATCCACTATTCCCACATGAATCTCACATATCCCCCCCTTCTGCTCAGACCACTCCGGTCGAGCAATGACACCCGCCAAACAGTGCACTCGGGACAGGGTATCTGCATTTCCCATCTGTACCCCTGGGCGGTGCTCCACCGTAAAAGTGTAGGCCTGCAGGGCAAGGAACCACCGGGTCACCCGGCTATTCCGTTCCTTGTTCAAGTGCATCCACTTGAGAGGGGCATGGTCAGTGATCAGCCTGAACTTTCGGCCCACCAGGTAATATTTGAGGGCCTCTAGAGCCCACTTAATGGCGAGGCACTCTTTTTCTATGACTGCATACCTTTGCTCGTGTTTATTCAGCTTCCTGCTGAGATAGAGGACTGGGTGTTCCACTCCGTCGCTCACTTGTGAGAGTACGGCCCCGATACCGGTATCAGAGGCATCCGTTTGTACCACAAACTCACTGCGGAAGTCCGGAGTCACCAGTACGGGCTGAGAGCAAAGTGCCCGTTTTAGGCTATGGAAGGCTTCTTCAGCCGCTAAACTCCATTTAATCATGACGGAGTCTTTCCCTTTTGTAAGATCCGTCAGGGGGGTAGCGATGGCTGCAAAATTGGGTATGAACCGGCGATAATAACCGGCGATCCCCAGGAAGGCTTGCACCTGCTTCTTGTTGACAGGTTGTGGCCAGTCCTGAACCGCCTGAATCTTATCAACCTGGGGTTTAACAACACCCCTCCCAATTACATACCCCAAATACCGGGCTTCTTCTAGCCCGATGTGACATTTCTTGGGGTTCGCGGTTAGACCTGCCTCCCACAGGTCGTCAATCACAGCTTGTACTTTCTGGAGATGAGTCTCCCAGTCCAAGCTGTAAATGACAATGTCGTCCAAATAGGCCAAAGCATACCGCCTATGTGGCCTCAAGACTCGATCCATCAGTCTCTGGAAGGTCGCCGGGGCCCCGTGCAGTCCAAACGGCATATACACATACTGAAATAAACCTTCCGGCGTAGCAAATGCTGTCTTTTCTCTGGCAGCCTCCACCAGAGGGATCTGCCAATACCCCTTTGTTAGGTCTAGGGTCGTAATATACCGGGCTTTTCCTAACCGATCTATTAACTCGTCGACCCGGGGCATGGGGTAGGCATCAAATTTTGAGACCGCATTCAGTTTCCTGAAGTCATTGCAGAACCGGATGGTGCCGTCCGGTTTAGGAATTAGCACAATCGGGCTGGACCACGCACTGTGCGATTCCTCAATGACTCCTAACTCTAACATTGCCTTCACTTCTCGGGAAACGGCTTCACGGCGCGCTTCCGGGATTCGGTAGGGCTTTACGTGAACTGTGACACCAGGTTCCGTTACGATGTCATGTTTCATTAGCATAGTCTGCCCGGGTTTTTCTGAGAAAAACTTTTGGTTGTGAAGTAGAAACTGCCTGACTTCCGTCTTTTGCCGCTCCGAGAGAGTCTCTGCAACCCGTACCTCCGGTACGGTATGCGAGCAGACAGGACGGGCCAGCTCCGCTGACAAGGCAGACCGATCCTTCCAGGGCTTTATCAGATTTACACGATAAATCTGTTACGGTTTCCGTTTACCTGCCTGGTATACTTTGTAGTTTACTTAACCAACTCTTTCCTTGATCTCAAAGTGGCCCTGCCACTTTGCCAGGAACTTACTGTCCACCGTGGGGACCAGGATCAACACCCTATCTCCGGGTGCAAACGTACGGATCTTGGCGCCCCTATCATAGATTCTTTTTTGGGCTCCTTGAGCCTGTATCATGTGTTCTTTGACGATAGGCATAACAGCCGCAATACGGTCCTGCATTTGTGTGACGTGATCTATCACTGTTTTAAATGGAGTGACCTGACCCTCCCAGGTTTCTTTTGCAACGTCTAACAGTCCGCGAGGACGTCGGGCGTACAACAACTCGAAAGGCGAGAATCCCGTGGAAGACTGGGGTACTTCCCTGATGGCAAAAAGCAAATACGGAAGTAAATAGTCCCAGTTCTTCCCATCCTTGTCTATCACCTTTCTCAGCATCTGCTTCAGAGTTTTATTGAACCGTTCGACCAACCCGTCTGTTTGAGGGTGATACACGGATGTGCGTAACGGTTCAATTTGTAACAATCGGCAGAGCTCCTTCATTACCCTGGACATAAAGGGGGTCCCCTGGTCGGTGAGTATCTGTTTTGGTATACCGACCCGACTAAACACATGCACCAGTTCCTTGGCAATCGTCTTGGTGGCCGTGTTACGCAAAGGGATGGCCTCCGGGTAACGAGTGGCATAATCCAAGATGACCAGGATATGTTGGTGTCCACGTGCAGACCGTGGAAGGGGCCCAACTAAATCCATCCCAATCCTCTCAAACGGGACTTCAATAATAGGTAGGGGTACCAAAGGGCTACAGAACCGGGGCTTAGGTGTAGAGGCTTGGCAGTCAGGACAAGACTCACAATATACACGAATATCGTGATGCATGCCTGGCCAAACAAAACAGTGTAATATCCTTTCGGTGGTTTTCTGGACTCCCAGGTGACCTCCCATCACATGTCCGTGGGCCAGATCCAGCACCTGCCGCCGGTAGGGTTTTGGCACGACTAATAGTTGCACCGTATCTTCCCCCTTTTTCTCTATCTGATAGAGTAAATCATTCTCCAGAACCATGTAAGGATATGCCAGCCTAGAGCCAGGTTCTACGGGTACCCCATTTATCACTTTTACATTTGTCCTAGCCTGAGAAAGGGTAGGATCCTTTATTTGCTCGCTTTGGAAGTCATCTTTCTGAACTTCTAAATCCGGCAAACGGTGAGGTGGACGGCTGTCGGCCTCCTCCTCTTCCCCGGTCTCCTCCGTATCACCCGCCATGACTGAAAACGGGAACTGCAGGTCATTTCCCGCAGACTCTTCCCCAGAGTCTTCCGGGGAGACCTCTTCCAGGGGTTCGGGACCCACACGCGCCCTGGGAGAAGAATCATGTACACTATTACCCTGGGGTATCAACTGATTCTCCCACAATTGCCAGAAGTGGGGAAAATCCCGGCCCAGGATAACATCATGCAATAACGCCGGGACGAGTACCACTTTATGTTGCACAGACCCATAGGAAGTAGTAATGCATATGACGGTGGTGAGGTACGAACAGGTGTCTCCATGCACACATTGTTAGGGTCGGCGGAACGCACCAGATATAAATAATGGAAGGCGCGTTCGCCGCCTGGGGTCCACCGTGCGGTAGATGACAAGACCGCTGCTGGACAATGGCAGATACGCTAGAAGTGCGATACAGCGCTCGGGTTAACGTCACCCGAGAGCCTGAGGGCGGACTCTGTTTAGTCACAGAGACGCCAAAGTATGAACTAGACGTAAAGGCTGAACCTGTTAGCTGCACAGGTCAGCCGGCGTGTGGCGTCGCAGCTGCGAACACCAAAAGCTGCTACTACTGCAGCGCGGCCGTAACTGAAGCCGCTAAGCGACGATGCCGGAGGAGCCGGGCACCGACGGACGCTAGTGTAGGTGAGGAAGGCTCAGTGGCGTGTAGCCTGCCACAATCTGGAGCTGACTAACCCAACATACTGTCACCATTTGTAATATCCGAGGGAAGGGGTTTCATAATAAGTCAGACACCAGTCCATGCATCCATCACCATACACACACAGCATAATATGCTACACTAGCGCATGGCCGAGCCGCCATGCAGGCTTTTTATAGCCATGCGCTTCCGGGACCTTCCAGTACTATAGGAAGGACCAATCAGATCCGACATAGGACCTTCACATGTGACCCCTGCTCTCGACTGAGAGGACAAGTTGCGGGCATGCCCAGTCGCACGGCGCGAGGACTTAGCCTCTAGAGCAGTTCCCTGCAAAGCAGGTTGCGTTATCATTGCTGCACCAGAGGTGGCAGCAACATCCAGGCTCACAGAACGAGTCTGCGGGGAATTCCTGGTTCGCCGAGATTGCTGAGCAGGAGTCCAAGCGGTCGGAGGAGAATGGGAGACCGCAGGATGTCTGGCTCTGGATTCCCGCTGTGCAGTGCCAGGAATCCGACGCCTAACATTACCCCCCCTCCTAGGCCCCCCGCCTCACTGCGCTCAAAGGCCGCGATCAGGAGCGGTGCGTGAATATTTTCCACCGGCTCCCAGGTCCGAGCCTCGGGCCCATGACCCCTTCAGTCCACCAAATAAAATTTTTTGCCACGGACAAACCTGCGCCCCACGATGGCGTTAACCTCAAACTCATCAGACGATAAGTCTGATGACCCGGCAGATGACTCAGAAAACCGGACCATGTGAACTGGTTTGAGGAGGGACACATGGAACACGTCCGAAATGGCCAAATGTGGAGGTAGAGCCAGGCGGTAGACCACCGAGCTAAGTCGCTCGAGGACCTTGAATGGTCCAATGTATCGCGGTGCGAACTTGGGAGACTCAACCCGCAGTTTAATGTTTCGGGTGGAGAGCCATACCATGTCGCCAGGGGAGAAGCTTGGTGCGGGCCGCCGATGCGTGTCGGCGGACGCCCTCATCCTTTCTTTAGAAGCCCGGATAGCATCCTGAGTGCGATCCCAAATGTCCCGGGCCTCCACTGCCCAGTCTGCCACCCTGGAGTCGGTGGAGGACACTGGCATCGGGACAGGGACACGTGGATGTTGGCCATAGTTTAGGAGAAAGGGCGTCTGACCAGTGGAATCAGCCACCGCATTGTTTAGGGCAAATTCTGCCCAAGGTAGCAAGGATGCCCAGTCATCCTGCCTGGCAGAGACAAAATGTCGTAAATAGGTGACCAAGGTCTGATTGGCTCTCTCGACCAAGCCATTCGTCTCGGGATGGTAAGCGGAGGATAGATTTAGCTCGATGCTGAGTAAACTGCAGAGCTCCCTCCAAAACCGACACGCAAACTGGGGACCACGGTCACTCACGATTTTGTCCGGCATGCCATGTAGATGGAATATGTGTTTAATGAACAAGGTGGCCAGACCTCGAGCGGAAGGCAGGCGTGCGAGTGGCACCAGATGCACCATTTTGGAAAAATGGTCGGTGACCACCCAGATGACCGTACTGCCACCAGACTTGGGCAGGCCAACTATGAAGTCCATGCCAACCATCTCCCAAGGTCTATCCGCCACTGGCAGGGGAAACAACAGCCCCGCCGGCCTCTGTCTAGAGGGTCTGTTCCGAGCACACGAAACACATGCCTGCACGTACTCCTTGACATCTCGAGCCATATGTGGCCACCAATATGACCTTGCCAGGAGTTCGGCGGTCCGTTTTTTACCAAAATGGCCACCCACTCGAGGCATGTGCCCCGGCGAGGACCTCCGGCCGTAGCTGAGGAGGCACCAAGGTCTTGCCCGGTGGTACCGACTCGAGCGCAACTGGAGCCACGGTCGTAAAACTCTCCGGTGGGAGAATTAACCGAGGCTCAGCTTCTCCTTCCTCCGCTGAGACCACTGAACGTGAGAGAGCATCCGCACGGACGTTCTTCTCTCCAGAGAGGTAGTGGAGGGTGAAGCGGAATCGTGAGAAGAGCGACCACCTGGCCTGACGGGAATTCAGGCGTTGGGCCGTCTGTAGATAGACCAGGTTTTTATGGTCCGTATATACCAGAAAGGGAAACCGGGCTCCCTCCAGGAGATGTCTCCATTCAGAAAAAGCCAACTTCATGGCTAGCAGCTCCCTGTCGCCGATGGAGTAATTTTTCTCCGCCGGTGAGAAGGTCTTGGAATAGAAGAAGCAGGGGTGCTTCCGACCTTGAGCATCCTTTTGATAAAGGACTGCTCCTGCACCGACGGAAGAAGCGTCTACCTCAAGGATAAACGGCTTATCCACATCGGGACGATGTAATATGGGAGCGCCAGCAAAATGTGATTTTATAGCCGAGAAGGCCTTGGAGACATGTTCTGACCAAGCATTGGGGTTAGCTCCTTTCTTGGTGAGAGCAACCAAAGGAGCCACCAGTGTGGAAAAGTGTGGTATGAACTGGCGGTAGTAATTCACGAACCCCAAAAAGCGCTGCACCGCTTTAAGGGAATGGGGTTCCTGCCAGTCCATTACCGCTTGTAGTTTGGCCGGATCCATGGCCAGCCCCTGGGCCGAGATGATATAGCCCAGGAACGGCAAGGACTCCTGCTCAAACTGGCACTTCTCCAGCTTGGCAAATAACGAGTTCGCCCGCAGACGGTCAAAGACCCTGCAGACGTCTCTCCGGTGGGTGGTCAAATCTGGCGAAAAGATAGACCACCACCGAGGTAGGGAGCATGTTGCGGAAGACGTCGTTGACAAAATCTTGGAAGACAGCTGGGGCATTACAAAGGCCAAAGGGCATAACCAGGTATTCGTAATGGCCATCCCTGGTATTAAAAGCTGTCTTCCATTCGTCTCCTTCGCGAATGCGGATCAGGTTGTATGCACCCCGCAGATCTAGTTTAGTAAAGATCCGGGCCCCCCGCAACCTGTCAAATAACTCCGAGATCAACGGTAGGGGGTATTTGTTTTTAACCGTGATAGCATTGAGACCTCGGTAGTCGATGCAGGGGCGTAGCTCTCCGTTCTTCTTCTGTACGAAGAAGAACCCGGCACCAGCCGGTGACACCGATTTTCTGATGAAACCCCTAGCCAGGTTCTCCCGGATATACTGGGACATAGCCTCCGTCTCAGGGAGTGATAAAGGGTAAACACAGCCTCGGGGAGGCTCTGTGCCTGGCAGGAGATCAATCGGGCAATCAAAGGAACGGTGCGGTGGGAGCGTCTCCGCAGACTTCTTAGAGAAGACGTCCGCGTAATGGTGGTAGGGTTTGGGGAGAGCACGGAGAGCACGGAGAGATCCGCAGGCACTTCTGTGGAAGCCACCTGAACGCTGCCCCTCAGGCACCTTCCCTCACAGTCCTTGCCCCAGCCCAGTATCCTCCCTGAAGCCCAGTCAATATGCGGGGAGTGGCATCGAAGCCAGGGAACTCCGAGGAGCACCTGATCGATGCCATTGGGCATAATTAGCAGGGACAGAGTCTCCCGATGTGAGGGTGAAATAGAGAGCCCGAGTGGGGCTGTCTGATGGGTCACCTGAGACGGTAACGGTGCCCCATTTACCACCCTGATGGTCAGAGGTTGGGGGAGTATCACCAGAGGGATAGCGTGTCTCTGGGCAAAAGTCGAGGACATAAAGTTCCCCTCGGCCCCGGAATCCAGGGTGACCTCTGCCTCCCAGGAGGAGGACCCACTATCTAATGTACCCCGGAACACCGGTTTGGGTGAAAAGGGTCCCACCTTGGACTGACCACCACCTACGGCCACTGAACGTGGTCGTCTTTTCGGCCGCTGAGGGCATGTGCCAGCCGAGTGGCCCAACTGTCGGCACTGATAACAGCGCACAGAGGTTCGCATCGGACGCGACTTAGTGCCGGTGCGAGACACCTCCATAGGCTCAGAGGAGGGGTGCTCCTGTGCGGGAAATTTCAGCGGCTCAGTAAAGGTGGGAGCCAAATTAACCCTACGTTTGGATTGCGCTCGTTCCAACCCGCGCTCCGTGTAGCGGAGATCAATGCGGGTGGAAACGGCGATCAACTCCTCCAGACTGGTGGGAATCTCCCTAGTAGCTAGAGCATCTTTTACGTGCTCAGCCAGGCCTCTCCAAAACACCGGGACCAACACTTTGTCCGGCCACTCTAACTCGGAAGCCAGTGTCCGAAACTGGACAGCATGATGGCTAACCGAAAGTGACCCTTGTGTTAAAGATAACAGTTGGAGAGCCGTATCGTGGGTGACCCGTGGTCCCAAGAAGACTTGCTTCAGAGCCGCGAGGAACTGAGCAGCCCCCTGTACCACGGGATCACCACATTCCCACAATGGCGTGGCCCACTGTAATGCCCGGCCAGACATCAGAGAGACAATAAATCCCACCTTAGCCCGCTCCGTAGGGAACCGTGCAGCCAGCAACTCCAGCTGGATGGAGCACTGACTAACGAATCCCCTACAGGAGGCACTATCATCCGAAAACTTATCGGGGAGCAGGAGGCGAGACATTGTCGGCAGGGGCAAAAGTGTGGGCGCACGTGAGACAGCCTCAGCGACTGTCTGAGCAGCAGCTAGCGCAGCATTCGCAGCTGAGTTGGTGCTCTCAATAGCCGCCAACCTGCTCTCCAGCTGCCGAATGTAGCGCTGCAGCTGCTGCACGTCTGCCATTGCCAGCCAGACCCTGGCGCTAGTGTAATGTTAGGGTCGGCGGAACGCACCAGATATAAATAATGGAAGGCGCGTTCGCCGCCCGGGGTCCACCGTGCGGTAGATGACAAGACCGCTGCTGGACAATGGCAGATACGCTAGAAGTGCGATACAGCGCTCGGGTTAACGTCACCCGAGAGCCTGAGGGCGGACTCTGTTTAGTCACAGAGACGCCAAAGTATGAACTAGACGTAAAGGCTGAACCTGTTAGCTGCACAGGTCAGCCGGCGTGTGGCGTCGCAGCCGCGAACACCAAAAGCTGCTACTACTGCAGCGCGGCCGTAACTGAAGCCGCTAAGCGGCGATGCCGGAGGAGCCGGGCACCGACGGACGCTAGTGTAGGTGAGGAAGGCTCAGTGGCGTGTAGCCTGCCACAATCTGGAGCTGACTAACCCAACATACTGTCACCATTCGTAATATCCGAGGGAAGGGGATTCATAATAAGTCAGACACCAGTCCATGCATCCATCACCATACACACACAGCATAATATGCTACACTAGCGCATGGCCGAGCCGCCATGCAGGCCTTTTATAGCCATGCGCTTCCGGGACCTTCCAGTACTATAGGAAGGACCAATCAGATCCGACATAGGACCTTCACATGTGACCCCTGCTCTCCACTGAGAGGACAAGTTGCGGGCATGCCCAGTCGCACGGCGCGAGGACTTAGCCTCTAGAGCAGTTCCCTGCAAAGCAGGTTGCGTTATCATTGCTGCACCAGAGGTGGCAGCAACATCCAGGCTCACAGAACGAGTCTGCGGGGAATGCCTAGTTCGCCGAGATTGCTGAGCAGGAGTCCGAGCGGTCGGAGGAGAATAGGAGACCGCAGGATGTCTGGCTCTGGATTCCCGCTGTGCAGTGCCAGGAATCCGACGCCTAACACACATGTTACAGAAAATTTGTCTGATGGTCCAGTCGGGGCTGACACCAGACTGGCCGTCACCACACTTCCCGAGTCTAACAATGCCACCACATTTTTGCCATCAACAATTAAATCACACAAGTGTTTTTCCACATCCTTTTGACCGGCATTCACACTCACCACCCGTGCAACCATAGACATGCGGTTTTTAGAGTCCGTGACGTCGCACTGCATGGGTTCGGTAGTGACCGGACAGTTCGCAGCAATATGTCCCATCTCTTGGCAGCGGAAACACCTAACGGGCCCCTTGCTTAGACCATAGTTTGTTACTCTCTGCCTCGCAGTGCGGCAGTCCCGTTTTCCTCCCCCACTGTCTTAGGGATTTTTCCATCTCCCCTACTCCCTGGAACAGTCTTACCGGTTCCACGTGGAGATGATGAAGAACGAGGTAGGGTAGCGTCGTCTCGGAGTCCTTCCGCCACGGAGTAACGTTCAACCAGATCCACCAGTTGATCTGCCGTCGTAGGATTTCCATGGCTTACCCACTTCCTCAGGGCTGGCGGTAGAGCTCTCAGGTACTTGTCCATGACGACTCTCTGGATTATCTCTGGCGCTGTCAACACCTCGGGTTGTAGCCACTTCTTCGTCACGTGGATCAGGTCGAACATCTGGGACCGCGGTGGTTTATCCGGCTGATAAGTCCATTGATGCACTCTCTGTGCACGGACAGCGGTCGTCACTCCCAGCCGGGCCAAGATATCGGCTTTCAATTTGTCAAAGTCCTGCGCAGCTTCAGGCTCTAAGTCATAATAAGCCTTTTGGGCCTCACCGGAAAGAAACGGGGCAATCAGGCCGGCCCATCGTGCCTTCGGCCATTTTTCTCGCACGGCTGTCCGTTCAAACGTGGTCAGGTATGCCTCGACGTCATCTTCGGTCGTCATTTTCTGCCAGTACCGACTCACATGAATCACTCTCGACTCGGCTTCCAGGTTAAGCTCAGGTAAGCTTGCCAAGCGCTGCGCCACCTGCTGGAGAAGCGAACGATCGGTAACTGTCATGTCCACCAACTCCTTCAGCTGGGCCATCATCACCCGATTAGCTTCTTGCTGGACGGCGGTGGACTGTACCAGCGCTTTCACCACGTCCTCCATGCTCATGCTTGCAACGTGATGCCCGCATTCTCCACCACAATGTGATAAAACACTCCGGGATCGCCTTTGCTGGGGTCAAAGGTCACGTGCGTTCAGCATGAAACTCAGGCGCAGAGCTGGGATTCGTGTATAACTGACCCTGGGTCAGGTTTATTAACGGTGAAAGCAATGCAAAAGGAAATAAAACATAAAACAAATCCTTGCCTGTCCGGCACTAACTAAACAATGGACAACCTAACTACCAACTGGCGGGCTTCTCCCGTCCAGCCAAACCACAGTTGCAGTGGGCACTGCTTCCACTCACGTGTGTCTCTCACACAGACAGGCTCTCTGTGTTCCCAGGCTGAGACCCTCACACAACCACCTGGCATCCTTTTATATCCACCTCCCATTATTCATTAGCAAGCAGGTGCGATACTGACCAGACTAGGTCACATAGGAAAGGAATCTGGGCGAGATATACCTGCCCTCATCCACTATTCCCACATGATTCTCACAGCACCTAAAGAGGTGCAACTATTTACAATAAAAGTTTTTGAACCAATCAGCATCTATGATCTCTACAGTTCCATTTCAAAAACAACGCTGCCAATCAAAAACAGGGCAACATGATAAACAAAAAGACAAAGGCACAACTGGTGCCAGCAAAACCCTCCTGGGTAACGAGATTTGGAAAATTATTTTTCTTCTACTGGTGATCCCCTCCTGGGGTTCTGAAAGCTGAACTGGAACTGTTCTCAGAGGTGGTATCTTCGTCCCGCTGACTACTTGCTAGCCGCATATACTCAATCTCCCATAGAGAGGGATAGGGACTGGTGGGGCCCAGGGAAAGGGCCATGGAGATTTCTACTGTCTGCGGGGATATGGGTCCCTCCAGTTCCATAGGAAGTTCAGGAGATGGTGCCAAGCCCGAGGCCGCCAGCCAGGAACAACTTGATCATCCCCCCCATAGGTACTGCAGCCGGGGATCGTCGGCGAGGGTCAGTGGGCCTGTTCCTATCTGTGGGTTCTGCTCCCAAAACCAGGGTCAGACAGGGGGTAGCGATCATACCTGGCGTTTCCAGCTGCGGTTCCGGCTCCAGTTCCTGGTGGAAGATGGCAGCAGCCGCAACTCCCGGAGTGACTGGTGGAATAGGCCACAGTTGGATCCGTGCCGGGACCAGGCCGGTCTCAGCTGGGGTTGTCGGCGGAGGCCGGTGCCACCGTGCCCGGTCCAGGTGGAGACGCGGTCCCGGTCCTCCATTCTGCTCTAGAGCCCTCATGTATCTCCTCCGGACGGGGCTCACCCAATGACAGTATCTGTTGTGAGGCGGTGGCGGATGCAGCTGAGGATGAATCAGCGGTCGCAACCTCCGCGGGGGCGGCCTAGAGGTGAGTGGCCTCTCCTCCCCCTGTTCTTCTGTCTTCTCAGCTCGTTTCATCATGGCGTTCTGGCGTTCTTCTTCCTGCCTTGGCCCCTTTCCCGCCACTGGCTTCTTCTGCCCCTCCTTCCGGGGGCGGCGTCTTCTTCCAGCGCCTCCATACCAAGCCAGTATACGAACCCCTCGGGGGTGGGCCATGCATCTGTCACATAGTAATTAAGGCAGGGAAGGCCCAAGACTCTTCGCGGTCTTTTCTTAGGACCTCCCATCTCTTCACGCCCTTCTTCTCCGCGCCAGCGGCCATTTCTAATGTCCATTTTACAGTCTATTAAATTTGGTCTTTTGCACATTTTCAAAAGTTGTAAATCCAAGGCACACAGAACCCGATGGCATCGGGTCTCGTCATCCTGTTTGTGATGCCAAAATTGGGTCACCCTCCCAGGGCAGTGGGGTACTCGGTACCGGGCCGGTGTCAGGGGGATGTGTCACAGCAGCGGCGACCCGGTCCGTGGCCCTGGGCGCCCAAGCAATGGGGGAGATGTAGTTAATGGTAGAATAGTTTGTGACGCCACCCGTGGTGTTTGGCAAGTAAGATGTTGAGCCAACGCTGCATGCAGATCCCCTGGGACTGATGGTGTGGTGCAGCAAAGATGGTGTAGCTCCCCACAGGTGGAGCTGTAGTCCCAGGGCAGTGTAGGTGCAATGGATGAGAAGAGGCGCAGAATGGTATAGATGTTGTTACCCAGGTGTAGCGGTGCTGGAATAACTGGAGGACACCAGGGTGTGCGGTTAGAAGGCTTTACTCACTGTTTGCAGTTCACACAACTGCCTGCCTCTGTACTGTGTTCTCCAGGTCAGGGCTCCAGCCAACCTCCAGGCCAGATAGGGTTCTCCCTTCCACACTCCGCCAATATGTACCTTCACTGAACGACTCCTCCAATGCGCCTTTAGGTGCGAAGCACTCCATTACTTAGTTAGAATGCCTCTCTCTAGGTGTTCCTAGTCTCTACTTGTATGACAGACAGCTGTAGCCTGCTTCGGGGACTCCTCACTGCGTCCCGGCTCTCTATTCAGTTGCTGTTGTGTCCCAAGTCTATGATGGGAGCAAGGCGTTAGCGGCTCACTACTCCTCCGGTGTCTGTTGCCGGACATAAAGATCCAATCAACCTCGGGGGCCGGGCCCTGGCCTTTGCGCTCTCTGGACTGGAAGGGTTCTCTATCTTTCTTCAACCTACTTCCCACCGTCCTTCTATTCTCCTTCGTTCCGATCTGTTCTATCTCTCTTATGGAAGGTTAGGTTATCAATCTTATCAATCTCTTTCTCTGGTCTTTCTCGTGCCAGCAGCCCAGATCACTGGGACCTGCTGCAGCACGTCCTTCAGACACCCATCTTCACTCTCCTCTCTCCAACTAACCAACTAACTCTCACTCTTCCCACTCTTTTGTATCATCTCACTCCACCCGCCTCCCAGCACATCTCGTGTTACGAAGCAGGGTTCCACGAGGGGTGCTCTGCTAACCCCCAGCCTGAAGCTGTTAGGTGGCCCCACTGAACTATCCTGTTTGTGGAATGTAGGTGTGGAGCGTGGTCAGGAGTTCCCACCTTACCTGGATGGTGGGGCACTACACCTTAGGAGAAGATGCAGTACCTCTGTGAGGACTGAAGCCTCAGGGGCGCCACACCTACATTCGGAGCAGTACCACTTGGCAGAGAGCTTCCCTTGAGAGAGACCCATGATTGTGTCCTCAGTCAACTTAACCCGATCAGGCTCATCGTAACTCATCCCCAGAGCCTCAAAGAAGCAATCTACAGACATTCTCTCAGGGGCGGTGGAGGGTAGGGAGAAAGCCCAGAACTGCGGACCCTCCCGAAGAAGGGAAATAACTATCCCTACCCTTTGACTCTCATCACCCGAGGACCGAGGGCGGAGAGAAAACAGCAATTTACAACTCTCCTTATACACCATAAATTTGTCTTTCTCCCCCAAAAAGGTTTCTGAGAGTTTGACTGAAGGTTCAAGGGAGGGCAAGGAAACATCAGACACTCCACCATTCTTACTGTCAGCAGATGGAGAAACGGTCTGAACAGACTTAACCGTTTCAGCTAATTCCCGCTGTACCTGCTGGTGAGACGCAGCCAAAGCCCTCTGATCCACTGACAAGTTCTACATCATTTGGGTCAGGCTGGTCACCAGATCCGTCAAGGTATGGGGTGGATCCATAGCTGCCAAGATGTACAGAGCCTCCGAGAGGGAAGGGAGAAAGGGGAAAAAACTGCAAGGTCGGTTATAATGTAATGCAGCGCAGAGTAACCACGCTGGGGGTTCCTCTAGAGCAGGGTTTCCCAACTCCAGTCCTCAAGGCACACCAACAGATCATGTTTTCAGGATTTCCTTTGTATTGCACAGGTGAAGCAATTATCACCTGAGCAATACTAAGGAAATCCTGAAAACATGATCTGTTGGTGGGCCTTGAGGACTGGAGTTGGGAAACCCTGCTCTAGAGAGCGATGCAGAGTGAGAAAAAACAAGATGCAGCTCTAGACCTCACCCGGGGTTTCCACCACGGAGCGCTGTGATGTGAGGGGCACCTATTTTCGAAAACAGCAAGGTGCCGGAAACCGATGCAGGTGTCGCAACGACATGCGCATTAACCAGGTCAAGCCCACTGACGGAGTGGGTGCGAGGACGATGGGGATGGAGTAAGTAACTGGTCGGGTAGGCGCCATTTTCCGATACCGGTAGCGTCTCCATTTTTTGTGATCTCGGGTTGGGTGAGGGCTTATTTTTTGCACCTGAGCTGATGTTTTTATTGATACCATTTTGGGGTAGATACGATGTTTTGATCTCCTGTTACTGCATTTTATTGCAATGTCGTGGCGACCAAAAAAAACGTAATTCTGGCAATATTATTTTTTTCTTGTTACGACGTTTACCGATCGGATACATTTACATTTTGATCGGCCATTTCTGAACACAGCAATACCAAATATGTGTATTTTTTAAATTTTCTTGTGTTTTCTATTGAATGGGGCAAAAGACGGCGGGACGTGGGATGCACTTCCACTCAGAGATTGACAGCGGCATTTAACTTGCCAACAGTCGAGGGTGGATCGCGAACCCACCCGCGACTGCTAGATCAGCTGTCATGTGCAGGGAAAGAAGCGGACTCAGCGCCGGAGCCTGCAACAAATGCAGGAACAAGACTTTGGACGTACCTAGACCTGATTCCAATGATATGTCACTTACTGAGCTGCTTGATGCAGTTTTGATAAAAATAATTGTTTTATCAGCAGGAGATTATCACTAGAGAACTGGTACTGTAAATTTGCTGCCAGGTAGACCAACCATGCCTCCACCACGGACTGGCAACTTTCTGCCTATGCAGTGTACACACAAACCAGCCAATCAGTGATGTGGGCGCGGTTATACACAGCTCAGCAGTCAGGGAGCTGATAAATCTGAGAAAACAGGGATTTTCTAACTACAACAAGCAGTCCTGTAAGTGATACATCGCTGAAATCAGGGTCTCTGCCCCTACATTATGCTGCTCAGATGACATAGCAAAAATCTGGTGACAGATTCCTGATTTTTGTCCCAATGTCGCTCACTTGCCCAAACAATGAACGGTGCAGCATGCTGGGACTTTTATTTTTTTTGGCCAGATATCACAAGACAACACCACCACCCAGAAATGTTATCATCCCTATCAGTATTTCCTCCCAGTGGGGGTAGAGTCAGATCAGCCTGATACGAGACTAATAACAGGTCTTGGAGAAGAGGAAAAGGGCAAGAAAACAGCGCACAATGGAGAAGGCAGCTTCCCCCCTAAGTTCACAATGTTCTGTCCGGCGGTGACGTCACGATCCATTCTAGAACACTAACAAACCACGCCCACATCGAACAAGTCAGCCGGCGCCAGCCAATCAGATTCCCCCAGCTCGCCTTGCCGGAGGAAGGCTGTGGGACGGAGGCTGAGGCGGCTGCGCTACCCGGCCGACGCTGATTGGCTATATTAATGATGGAATCCTAGGAGCGACCAATGGGCGGCGGACACGGCGGAAGGTGAGAGTGCAGCCCCGGACTACAGAGGCGAAGTCAGTCAGAGGCTCCACACACCGGGACCCGGCGAGAGCATGGCCAGGATGCTGCTGGGTGAGTCTGCTGCTGGGTGAGCGGCAGCTTGTGTGTGTGTGCAGCCATTGTTCTCAGGGGTGGTTTCTATAGTGACGGCCCCAGAGCCGCTGCTCCCTGCGCGCAGCCTCCTCTCTAGGGGAAACCTCTCATAGGCTGCGCACCCACTAACTGCAGCGACTGGTGGCCGCCATGGTAACCAACGTCTGGGGGTAAAATGGCCAATCCCGTTCATAGTGGCCGCTCAGGCTGTGTGCACACGCTGCGGATCTGCAGCAGTTCTGCAGACAGTGTACAGTAGCATGTTATCCTATGGGATTTACAATCTTCTGTGCACATGCTGCGGATTTTTAACTGCGGAAAAGCTGCGGTTTTGAATCCACAGAAATAAATGACATGTCACTTCTTTTCTGCGGATTCTGCTGCGGTTTACCATCTCCTCCATTGTAGAGGTGATAAACTGCAGGGAAAAACTGCAGATACCAATCCGCAGCGTGTGCACATAGCCTCAGAGTGAGAATTGTGCCCGTCCGTGAGCCATGTATGTCTGCATGAGGATGCAGTGAGGACAGCAGCCGTGTAAGCCATCCATTCTGCGTGGACATAGGGCAAACGGGTCTGGTACTGGCGCGGAGGCACGGTCGGGTCCGGTACTGGCGCGGAGGCACGGTCGGGTCCGGTACTGGCGCGGTCGGGTCCGGTACTGGCGCGGAGGCACAGTCGGGTCCGGTACTGGCGCAGTCGGGTCCGGTACTGGCGCGGAGGCACGGTCGGGTCCGGTACTGGCGCGGAGGCACAGTCGGGTCCGGTACTGGTGCGGACGGGTCCATTAAAGATTGGGTCCATTCGTCGCCCACTTTTAAAACTGACAGTAATAGATCCGGTGTTGTGAGCGTGCCAGAGTCCCACTGTGGATCTGCCGTTCCTCACACTTCAGAAATAAAAGTAGTTTTTGGCGCAAATCTTGTAATGAAATCCGTGTCACGTGCGGTCTGGACGGATCCGATCTCATCTACAGGTGTAACCACATCCTACACAAAAGCTGCACCCAATCCAGTGTTTGGGGTTTTTCTTTTTTTGCTTTTTTCGGATGTAATTTTCGCCATTCTGCAGTTGTGCATCGCCTGTGGGGAGATCTGCAGATTAATGATCCGCGCTGTAGACCGATGGGCACAGTCGTCTTGTGCTGCGTCTGGATGATGCTTGGTAAAGTCTCTTTTGCTTCTGCTGTGAGGACACTTTCACATTGCGTTTAGTGACCCTGTCGGGGTACATGTCGGACTCCCGGCACCACAGGGTCTGGACTAGGCGCCAACAGGGCCATTGTCTGTAATGGTGACGGCAGAGCAAGCGTGCATTATTCTTCGGAGCGTCTGCCTGCTGGAAGCACTCAGATGTAATAGCCTGCGTCTGACAGTCGCCTCCTGTAGGCGTACACTCCTGAATATGATGGACGTTCGCTCTGCCGTTTGTCAGGTGATCAGATCGTTCACACCTGGAATAAAAATCGTCATCGGTAGCACGCGGCGTGTGTAAACCGGATATGTGCTGCCAAGAACGTGATGTCCTGTGAACGGCCATTGCCCCCTATGTGAGTGACCAGCAGTCTGCTTGTGTTTAGCGGCTTGGTGGTCATTGTACGGGGGAGACGCCGTGATCACGACTTGGGCATTTGCTTTGCTCTTATGACTATAACCTAGATGCCCGCAGCGTGGCAATCCGCAGAACATGCCCGGTGTGACGCCTCCGAGTGCTGCAGACGTCTTGGCCCAGCCGACCTGTAGATGGATTTTTCTCTCCTGTGAGTCTGATCTTTCCATACATTACATTTTTTTCTATATTAATGAGCTGATCTTTTCTTCCAGGCGCAGTCGTTTGCTCGCTGTTTGTGGCAGCGCGGTGCATGTACTCGGCCAGCGATGACGTCGTAACGTTGACGCCGTCCAATTTCCAGAGAGAAGTGGTCCAGAGCGACAGTCTGTGGCTGGTGGAGTTCTATGCTCCCTGGTGGGTATGATTGTCCGGGGGCATAATGCTGGGGTCTCCAGCTCCTGTGGATTACAACCCTCTGCGTGCTGGGAGTTGTAGTTCCACAACAGCTGGTTGGAATACGTGTATGTTGGTATCCATCATCCAGACAAGCTAGTGAAGCAGAGACGACCTGCACCTCTCCATGACGGCCGTCTCCGGCTGGGGCGCTGGTCACTTGGCCACACGTCCAGTAGTTCGCTGCTTGCTCAGTCTTCCTTGGGGTGATCGTCAC
This sequence comes from Dendrobates tinctorius, assembly GCF_039654945.1. NCBI lineage: Eukaryota > Metazoa > Chordata > Amphibia > Anura > Dendrobatidae > Dendrobates > Dendrobates tinctorius. The sequence continues at coordinate 17,302,253 of NW_027361689.1, read as the reverse complement.
TGATCATTTATCGGACCTGTAGCCAAACAGGACATCGGTCATGTGTATATTGTGGCGGTAACGTCCTGATCAAATCCTTATCCACAGGAGATCTGGAGAGGGAAACTTTATTTTTAAAGGCTATCTCAGCTGACGTCTCTATCGCCTATCCTAGCAGGGTACATGCCAGGCTGTCGGTCCATTAACCTCCATTTTCAGTTTTTGGGCCCTGCGAGCAGTCACTGCCACCTAGCCAACATTTATCACCTATTTGGTGGCTTTAAGGCGGTTTTCCTGTTTCATTTTTTTTCTTTTTTTACATACTGTGCCTTACTCGCCCTCTCTCGGTCCAGCGCTGAGTGTTCGCCACTGCTCCCTGTGTCGGTTATTGTCTGCAATGCTGACATCATATTGACAGCGCTGCAGCCAATCATTTGTTTCTGGGGCTCGTGCCATTAACTCAGGCAAAGACCCTTTCGCTGATTAGCTGCAGCGCTGTCAGTATAAAGTCAGTGTTGCAGACAATCCCAGATAGTGGGAGAGACACTGGAGACTCAGCGCTGGCCCCGGAAACCGTAAGGAATGTCTGAAACCAGAAAACCCCTTTAAGAAACTAGATCAGTAGAATAACTTCATATGGAATGGTGACATGTTGGGGTTTCTTTTGCCAGGTGCGGCCATTGTCAGAGGCTGACCCCCGACTGGAAGAAAGCTGCGACTGCGTTGAAGGTAAATGCCCGTGTGCAGCCAAGATTGTCACTTCTGGGCCAATAGGCTGCTGCCCCAGACATTTTTTTTTTTTTTTATTTATTTTATACATTCATTTTTTTTTACATCCTATGTAAGAGTGAGGAACAGCACAAAAATTGTAATAACCACAGGATGCTAAATGGCACAAGTTGTTATGCTGGTTGGATTTTTATTATTTTGGTATACATTTTAAATTGACATCAGGTCATATCATTTATCATTAACCCCTTCTTGACTGGAGCTTTTGGTTTTTTGCGCTTTCATTTTTCGCTCCCCTTCTTCCCAGAGCCATAACTTTTTTTTTTTTCTTTCCTGTCAATATGGCCATGTGAGGGCTTATTTTTTGCGGGAAGAGTTGTGCTTTTGAACGACATCATTGGTTTTACCTTATATTGTAACAGCAAACGAGAAAAAAAAATTCCAAGTGTGGTGAAATTGCAAAAAATCATGCAATCCCACACTTGTTTTTTGTTTGGCTTTTTACTAGATTCACTAACTGCTAAAACTGACCTGCCATTACGATTCTCCAGGTCATTACGAGTTCATAGACACCAAACGTGTCTAGGTTCTTTGTTACATAAGTGGTGAAAAAAAAAACTCGAAACTTTGCTTAAAAAAAAAAAAAAAAAATTGCGCCGTTTTCCCATATCCGTAGCGTCTCCATTTTTCGTGATCTCGGGTTGGGTGAGGGCTTATTTTTTGCGTGCTGAACTGACGTTTTAATGACACCATTCAATCTACCTGGAAAGCAGGAGTGAAAAAAAATTCCAAGTGGGTTGAAATTGACAACTCAAACTTTTTTTTTTTTTTGGGGGGGGGGGGTTATTTACCGTGTTCACTACATGGTAAAACTGACCTGTCATTAAAATTCTCTGGGCCAGTACAAGTATGCAGATACCAAACGTGTAGGTTTTTTTTTGTTTGCTTTTGTTAAGTGGTGGGAATTTGTTTAATAAAAAAAAAAAATTGGTTATGTCTCCATTTTCCAAGACTGTAAAAGTTTAATTTTCTGAAGCTCTGCGAGGCCTTATTTATTGCATCCTTAGTTGATGTCTTTACTGACCTCCACTTTGGGGTATATGTGATGTTTTGATCGCCTCTTATCGCTGTCTGTTATGTTGCAGCAGCCAAAAAAAAACTATTCCCCCCCCCCCACACCCCACATCTTTGATGTATTGTATCTTTGACCTAAATTCACATGTAAAGCGCCATGGAATAAATGGCGCTATAAAAATGTATAATAATAATAAATTTGGAGCAAATCCATATTGATCCCTTATATACTGTCATGCATTAATTAATCCGTATACAGTAGTGCTCCAGGTTGCCGGCCTCTTAGCTCATGTCCGATGTCTATTTCAGGGAATAGTGAAGGTGGGAGCTGTGGACTGTGATCAGCACAAGGATTTGGGCGGTCAGTACGAGATTCGAGGGTTTCCAACAATCAAGATATTTGGGGCAAACAAGAATAAGCCTGATGATCATCAAGGTGCGTGTCCAATTGATTAGCTGAGGCTTTTGGTCTCTGGTGCTAAAGGATTTGTTATGTAATCTGAGAGCAGCATGATGTAAAGGCTGAGACCCTTATTTCATCGATGTGTAACTTGCTGGTCTGCATGCTCAGAATGCGGAGTTGTGTATAACCCCGCCCACACCGCTGATTTGTAAGCTTTCTGTCAATATACAGTCAGTGGTGAGGGCGTGTACTTCTGCCCCTGCATGAGGTTGACCAATCATAAGCAGGTGTCATGAATGGGAGAAAAGAACACACCCTCCTCTTCTCAGTGCAGCAGCTGAATTATGTATCATTACAAACATCTCCAGATCTCACCTCGCAGTGCTGTCAGCTCTCGTCCTCCCCCATACTGACTGCTGTGAGAAGAGATTTGGAAGTGTTTGTTATGATACAACTGAGCTGAGTTATATATAATTACGCTAATATATAATAACGCTTCTAAATCTCATATATCGCAGTGCTGTTTGTTCTCATCCCCCCCCCCCCCAAATAGTGACTGCCGTGAGAGGACATCTGGAAGTGTTTATAGTGATACATAAGTCATCTGTATCTCTTGCACACAAAAAAGACACTGCACTCCGTTTTAAGTCAAAATCCTGACACAAACTTCTTGATGAATTGAGTCCTTTAGGCTGTGTGCACACGTAGCGATTTTTAAGCGTTTTTGCCGTGATTTTCGGCGCAAAAACGCTTAAAAATCGTGTACAGAACGCCCCCCATGCATTCCTATGGTATTCCGCACATGCTGTGCTAATGCTGCGCTTTTTTCCGCGGCGGAATCGCATCGCGGAAAAAATGGCAGCATGCTCATTCTTTGTGCGGAATCGCAAAGAATTGCCGCGATTCCGCACCCATAGGAATGCATGAGAATCGCTGACTTCCCGCATGTGGCTATGCCCACCATGCGGGAAGTTAAGCGTCTCATGTGCAGTTGGTACCCACGGTGTGGAGGAGAGGAGACTGTCCTCCAGGCCCTGGGCACCATACCCCTGTAAAAAAAGAATAAAAAATAAAAAATCGGGGTATATTTACCTACCGACGTCCCGCAATGCATTCCCGGCCTAGCGTTCCCAGTAATGCCTTGCGGCAAGGTCCTGTGATGACGTGGTCTCGCGTGACTCCAGCGGTCTCGCGAGATCGCTATAGCAACGCGAGACTACCTCATCACAGGTCTCGCAAGGCATTACTGGGAACGCTGATGGCAGCGCGGGACGCCGGAAGGTAAATATACCCCGATTTTTTTTTTTTTTTTTTTTTTTTTTTTTTTTTTTTTTTTATCATTTTTAACATTCTATCTTTTACTATTGATGCCGCATAGGCGGCCTCAATAGTAAAAACCTGGTCACACTTGTCAAACACTGTTTGACGAGTGTGACCAACCTGTCAATCACTTTCCAAGCGATGCTTCAAATCGCTTGGAAAGTGCTTGAATATCGCACACGAAAATCGCGGTGAAATCGCACGGAAAAAAACGCGCGATTTCTGGGAAGGAGTCCGGTTTTTAGTAAGCGTTTTAAAACGCTACGTGTGCACATAGCCTTATGCTTTTCCTCTGTAAAGTTTCCTGGAAATGTGTGAAAAAAATTGGCAACTGGGCATTACTATGTGATTAGACAGTTTTAGGCAATTGACAAATCAGATCTGACTAGTAACGTGTGTGTATATATAATATGTGTGTGTGTGTGTGTGTGTGTACAGACCAAAAGTTTGGACACACCTTCTCATTCAAAGACTTTTCTTTATTTTCATGACTATGAAAATTGTAGATTCACTCTGAAGGCATCAAAACTATGACTTTACACATGTGGAATTATATAATTAACAAAAAAGTGTGAAACAACTGAAAATATGTCTTATATTCTAGGTTCTTCAAAGTAGCCACCTTTTGCTTTGATTACTGCTTTGCACACTCTTGGCATTCTCTTGATGAGCTTCAAGAGGTAGTGCCCGGAAATGGTTTTCACTTCACAGGTGTGCCCTGTCAGGTTTAATAAGTGGTATTTCTTGCCTTATAAATGGGGTTGGGACCATCAGTTGTGTTGTGCAGAAGTCTGGTGGATACGATAGTCCTACTGAATAGACTGTTAGAATTTGTATTATGGCAAGAAAAAGGCAGCTAAGTAAAGAAAAGCGAGTGGCCATCATTACTTTAAGAAATGAAGGTTAGTCAGTCTGAAAAATTGGGAAAACTTTGAAAGTGTCCCCAAGTGCAGTGGCAAGAACCATCAAGCGCTACAAAGAGACTGGCTCACATGAGGACCGCCCCAGGAAAGGACCAAGAGTCACCTCTGCTGCGGAGGATAAGTTCATCCGAGTCACCAGCCTCAGAAATCGCAGGTTATCAGCAGCTTAGATTAGAGACCAGGTCAATGCCACACAGAGTTCTAGCAGCAGACACATCTCTACAACAACTGTTAAGAGGAGACTTTGTGCAGCAGGCCTTCATGGTAAAATAGCTGCTAGGAAACCACTGCCAAGGACAGGCAACAAGCAGAAGAGACTTGGCTGGGCTAAAGAACACAAGGAATGGACATTAGACCAGTGGAAATCTGTGCTTTGGTCTGATGAGTCCAAATTTGAGATCTTTGGTTCCAACCACCGTGTCTTTGTGCGACGCAGAAAAGGTGAACGGATGGACTCTACATGCCTGGTTCCCACGGAGAAGCATGGAGGAGGAGGTGTGATGGTGTGGGGGTGCTTTGCTGGTGACACTGTTGGGGATTTATTCAAAATTGAAGGCATACTGAACCAGCATGGCTACCACAGCATCTTGCAGCGGCATGCTATTCCATCCGGTGTGCGTTTAGTTGGACCATCGATTATTTTTCAACAGGACAATGACCCCAAACACACCTCCAGGCTGTGTAAGGGCTATTTGACCAAGAAGGAGAGTGATGGGGTGCTACGCCAGATGACCTGGCCTCCACAGTCACCAGACCTGAACCCAATCGAGATTTGGGGTGAGCTGGACCGCAGAGTGAAGGCAAAAGGGCTAACAAGTGCTAAGCATCTCTGGGAACTCCTTCAAGACTGTTGGAAGACCATTTCTGGTGACTACCTCTTGAAGCTCATCAAGAGAATGCCAAGAGTGTGCAAAGCAGTAATCAAAGCAAAAGGTGGCTACTTTGAAGAACCTAGAATATAAGACATACAGTATTTTCAGTTGGTTCACACTTTTTTGTTAATTATATAATTCCACATGTGTTAATCCATAGTTTTGATGCCTTCAGAGTGAATCTACAATTTTCATAGTCATGAAAATAAAGAAAACTCTTTGAATGAGAAAGTGTGTCCAAACTTTTGGTGTGTATGTGTGTGTGTGTGTGTGTGTATGTATATATATATATATATATATATATATATATATATATATATATAATATACACACACATTTTACTAGTCAGCTCTGATTAGACAGTTTTAGGCAAGCGACAAATTTTTTTTTTTATATATATATATTATATAATTTTTTTTTTTTTTTTTTTTTTATACATTTCTAACCACTGTTTCACTTTACATGGCAGGACAAAATAATTTCTGCATTTGGGGGTTAGCCAGGCTAGCATAAATCTGTTTCCTGCTTTGATAGGTCAACTTTCAACCTTAAATTAAGTTGTCCATTGAATTCAACCTATAACCTAACCTGATGATCCAGAGGAGGGCAAACGCCCCATGAGGCAAAAGCTAATTTCACCCATATTAGGGAAAATATTGGCTCTCCCGCCAGCCCAGCATGAGATGACGCCTTTCCGTGCCGGATGTAGAGATGAGAGGGGCTGCACGACCCCCATAACTGTTGTAGGCATATGACCTGGGACGTCTCTGAAGCTTATAGTAAAGTAACCCTTATTCTGTTCCTGGTTTATTCAGGATCCTCTGTTTTGCTGAATGCATCTTCTCATGTTGTTTTCCAGGAGGAAGAACCAGTGAAGCCATTGTTGATGGTGCATTAAATGCCCTCCGGTCTCTAGTGAAGGATCGGCTGAGCGGCAGAGGAAGTGGTGGCTATGATTCTGGAAAACAGGTAGGTATGGGAGCGCCCCCATGAGTCTGGCTGTTTTACCCCCCTTGTCTTAATGGAAGTGTATGGCTAAACTCCTGCCCCATCTGTGTAACAAAAGAGGCCAAAGACTGAGCCGTTCAGTTCGCTCACACGAGCGTATAACTTGGACGACCGCTATGTGATGTTTTATCAGACCAATGTTATTCTACGGGGCAGTGTCCATTAGTTTTTTTTTTTTCTTCTGATTTGGTATGAGAGGAAAAAAAAAAAAAAAAAAAACACGAGCAAATCGGATGACATGCACCCGTTCAAGACTATGGGTGCTTGGAAATCATCGGACTGCACTCGGATGACTTCTAAGTGTGGTCTAATTTTCCCAGAATTGAGAAGATGGAGAAATCTTGTTCTCCTCCCCGGTGCTACGATTCTCTGTTCTCAGAGACTCTGATCACACTAACGTGACACTCAGACCAAACTCTGATCAGTTTGATCAGAGTCTCATTAATATAATCTCTCAAAGAAAATCCAATCAAATGGACGCTCGTGTGACCCTGGCACTTTACCGAGGAGTGAGTCTGATCATTAAGCAGTTGCAAATCCTAGTGATATCCAATCATTTCTGGAGGTGGGCATTGTGAAAGCCCCTTAATGAACAGTTAGGCAATTACTGCAGACTCTAGACTTGGGAGTAGACACATCAGCATAGAAAGGCTTTTATTTGTTTTGGGGTTTTTTATTCCCCATCTGAAGGTATTGAAAATATAAAGTGCATGTCATTTATTTAAAGTCGATTCTGATGGAGTCTGCGCCAAACCTTTTTTTTTTTTTTTTTTTTTTTTTTTTTTCTCCATACTTGACTGGGGAAAAAAAAATAAATAACTGACCACGATGGTAATGGAAGCTCTGTGCATGAAGATATTTTTCAACACTTCCATCTAAAGCAATTAAATGAGCACTCCGTACAGAACTGATAGAGCTGTACCTGGTGCCAGCCCTAAATATGCAGCTCATCACAGGATCCTTGAGTCCTACTCTGCGCCCTCCAGTCCTTCTCTGGGAAGAATAAAATGTATTCGGTTTATACCTAGCACTCCTTTTTTTTTTTTTAGTTTGGCGTTCATAGGATGGCAGCCTGGCATCTGCTGGGCATGGTGAGGGTGCGGCTCCTGACAGAGATATACAGGTGCTTCACACAAAATTAGAATATCATCAAAAAGTTAATTTATTTCAGTTCTTCAATACTAAAAGTGAAACTCGTATATTATATAGAGTTATTACAAAGTGATCTATTTAAAGTGTTTATTTCTGTTAATGTTGATGATTATGGCTTACAGCCAATGAAAACCCAAAAGTCATTATCTCAGTAAATTAGAATAATTAACAAAAAACACCTGTAAAGGCTTCCTAAGTGTTTAATAAGGCCCCTTAGACTGTTTCAGTAGGCTCCACAATCATGGGGAAGACTGCTGAGTTGACAGATGTCCAGAAGGCAGTCACTGACACACTTCACAAGGAGGATAAGCCACAAATGCTCATTGCTAAAGAAGCTGGCTGTTCAGAGTGCTGTATCCAAGCATATTAATGGAAAGTTGAGTGGAAGGAAAAAGTGGGGTAGAAAAAGGTGCACAAGCAACCGGGATAACCGCAGCCTTGAAAGGATTAAGAAAAGGCCATTCAAAAAAAAAGATTCACAAGGAGTGGACTGCTGCTGGAGTCATTGCTTCAGGAGCCATCAACACAGATGTATCCAGGCCATGGGCTACACGTGTCGCATTCCTTCTGTCAAGCCACTCATGACCAATACACAACGCCAGAAGCGTCTTACCTAGGCCAAGGAGAAAAACAACTGGACTGTTGCTCAGTGGTTCAAGGTGTTGTTTTCAGATAAAATTAAAGTTAGCATTTCATTTGGAAATCAAGGTCCCAGAGTCTGGAGGAAGAGTGAAGAGGCCACAATCCAAGCTGCTTGAGGTCTAGTGTGAAGTCTCCACAATCGGTGATGGTTTGGGGAGCCATGTCATCTGCTGGTGTAGGTCCACTGTGTTTTATCAAGACCAAAGTCAGCACAGCCGACTACCAGGAAATTTTAGAGCAATTCATGCTTCCCTCTGCCAACAAGCTTTTTGGAGATGAAAATTTCCTTCTCCAGCAGGAATTGGCACCTGCCCACACTGCCAAAAGTACCAGTACCTGGTTTACAAACAACAGTATCGCTGTGCTTGATTGGCCAGCAAACTCGCCTGCTTTAACCCCATAGAGAATCTATGGGGTATTGTCAAGAGGAAGATGAGAGACACCAGACCCAACAATGCAGACGAGCTGAAGGCTGCTATCAAAGCAACCTGGGCTTCCATAATACCTCAGCAGTGCCACAGACTGATCGCCTCCATGCCACGCCACATTGATGCAGGAATTGATGCCAAAGGAGCCCCACCAAGTGTTGAGTGCATTTACTGAACATACATGTCAGTAGGCCAACATTTCGGATTTTAACATCATTATTCAAGCTGGTGTTATAAAGTATTCTCTAATTTACTGAGAAAATGACTTTTGGATTTTCATTGGCTGGAAGCCATAATCATCAACATTAACAGAAATAAACACGTGAAATAGATCACTCGGTAATGACTCTATATAATGAGTTTCATTTTTTGTATTGAAGAACTGAAATAAATTGACGTTCTAATGGTATTCTAATTTTGTGAGAAGCACGTGTGTATATATAATCTCATATACTCGATGTACCATTACATTCTGTGAAGAAAAAGGGTTAACTGACTAAAACGATCTAGTCAAATGTATATTATACCTCTAGGTTATATGTGAGCAAATACATTTTAGACACTTCTCTGATGTTACATGATCATTGGACGGATGAATATAAATGAAGACTTTAAATGGTGGCCTCTCTATGGGACCATCGGCTTCAATTAACAAGCAGAGTAAGGGATCGTACAGCTGACCATGAACCTCAGTCCAAGCACAGACTCATGGGTCTCACATATGCCTAGAGGCTGTCTCATTCGGGTTGGGAGACCTGCAGACTGTCCATGCATTGGGGTACGAGTTTCACGGATGTCTACATGAGCCCAAATGCAAAACCAATAGATGGCACTGCCCTACCTACTGTATAGCTGTGCTGCAGTCTGTTCAGGCTTTAATTCTGAGTTCGTGCCACACTCCACAAAAGCAACAGGAAAACGCAACTTTGCAAAATTTATTCTGATATTGCAAGTAGTAATAATTTAAAGGGATATTCCATTGGGAGCTCGTGACTATTATTAGCCTTAAATGCCATCACGGACTAGCGTGCTCAGCTACAATGTCACCCAACTCTATTAATAAGGCTAGAGATAGTTGCATTCTTCACACAGTCCCCAGACCGCAACGGTGCAATACATGAACGAAGGAGCCTCTGGTCTTTGCTTTCTGGGGGGGGGGGGGGGGGCGCCGTATTCCATTCTTTGCTTTGAATTTTACAGGAAAGCACATAACTTTTTTTTTTTTTTTTTAACGAGCTCTTCTTTGGATTGTCACTATTTCATGTCGATCATCTTCCATTGTAATTTTTGAAAAATTAGTTCTGCTGTTCCTTCCTTAGTTCATTACCATGTACAGATATCCTGCCAGCTCTGAAGTTAAAGATCATTAACTCTAGAAATTAATGTAAATGGAACACAGGCGCAAGTATTCGCCAGACTGCAGGGATTTTTGCTCCTTAAATAGCCTTGTAAAAAGTTGCGTTTAATGTAATCCTACAGGTTTGTTTTTTACCTTCATCGTAAATAGATATATTACTGTCCTCAGCACACACACAGTACAGACCAAAAGTTTGGACACACCTTCTCATTCAAAGTTTTCTCTATTTTCATGACTGAAAATTATAGATTCACTCTGAAGGCATCAAAACTATGAATTTACACATGTGGAATTATATAATTAACAAAAAAGTGTGAAACAACTGAAAATATGTCTTATATTCTAGGTTCTTCAAAGTAGCCACCTTTTGCTTTGATTACTGCTTTGCACACTCTTGGCATTCTCTTGATGAGCTTCAAGAGGTAGTCACCGGAAATGGTTTTCACTTCACAGGTGTGCCTTGTCAGGTTTCATAAGTGGGATTTCTTGCCTTATAAATGGGGTGGGACCATCAGTTGTGTTGTGCAGAAGTCTGGTGGATATACAGCTGATAGTCCTACTGAATAGACTGTTAGCTGCTTTTTTCTTGCCATAATACAAATTCTAAGTAAAGAAAAATGAGTGGCCATCATTACTTTAAGAAATGAAGGTTAGTCAGTCCGAAAAATTGGGAAAACTTTGAAAGTGTCCCCAAGTGCAGTGGCAAAAACCATCAAGCGCTACAAAGAGACTGGCTCACATGAGGACCGCCCCAGGAAAGGAAGACCAAGAGTCACCTCTGCTGCGGAGGATAAGTTCATCCGAGTCACCAGCCTTAGAAATCGCAGGTTAACAGCAGCTCAGATTAGAGACCAGGTCAATGCCACACAGAGTTCTAGCAGCAGACACATCTCTACAACAACTGTTAAGAGGACACTTTGTGCAGCAGGCCTTCATGGTAAAATAGCTGCTAGGAAACCACTGCTAAGGACAGGCAACAAGCAGAAGAGACTTGTTTGGGCTAAAGAACACAAGGAATGGACATTAGACCAGTGGAAATCTGTGCTTTCGTCTGATGAGTCCAAATTTGAGATCTTTGGTTCCAACCACTGTGTCTTTGTGCGACGCAGAAAAGGTGAACAGATGGACTCTACATGCCTGGTTCCCACCGTGAAGCATGGAGGAGGAGGTGTGATGGTGTGGGGGTGCTTTGCTGGTGACACTGTTGGGGATTTATTCAAAATTGAAGGCATACTGAACCAGCATGGCTACCACAGCATCTTGCAGCGGCATGCTATTCCATCCGGCGTGGGTTTAGTTGGACCATCATTTATTTTTCAACAGGACAATGACCCCAAACACACCTCCAGGCTGTGTAAGGGCTATTTGACCAAGTAGGAGAGTGATTGGGTGCTACACCAGATGACCTGGCCTCCACAGTCACCAGACCTGAACCCAATTGAGATGGTTTGGGGTGAGCTGGACCGCAGAGTGAAGGCAAAAGGGCCAACAAGTGCTAAGCATCTCTGGGAACTCCTTCAAGACTGTTGGAAGATCATTTCTGGTGACTACCTCTTGAAGCTCATCAAGAGAATGCCAAGAGTGTGCAAAGCTACTTTGAAGAACCTAGAATATAAGACATATTTTCAGTTGTTTCACACTTTTTTGTTAATTATATAATTCCACATGTGTAAATTCATAGTTTTGATGTCTTTAGAGTGAATCTACAATTTTCATAGTCATGAAAATAAAGAAAACTCTGAATGAGAAGGTGTGTCCAAACTTTTGGTCTGTACTGTACACCCCATTTGAATACTGATATTTCATCAATATCTCACTTAACGTGAGAAAAACTTTTACAAAATTTTTACACTACTGATTTCACAGAACTTTTTTTTTTTTTTTTCTACCTATAACATGAATAAAAAATATAATCGCTCAGCTAGTATTACCATCACTGTCATTACCATCCTAGTCATTAAAAGCTCCTAAGTGATGAAATTGCAAGTACTTTACCACTGAAGTTTTCTACAGAGGCAAGCCAAAAACTCCCATCACAGGTAATGATGATGCTTGCACAGCTCCTGTTAAATGGATGCGGATCCCTGACTGTACATTTATAATATACCGTAGCAGCTTATATAGGAAGATGAAAGCTAATCAGTGTCCTCCTAGTAGACAGAGATGGTACTGACTTTCTCATTGTGTAATGATGCACTCTGGGATTGACTGAAGAGGCTAGAGGGATAAAATGCAAGGGTAAAACTAGGTACCAAGATGAAGTGAAAAAAACGGTAGTTTGAACTACACGGCAGTATGTATTTACAAGAAGTTTATCGTGTGACAGATATTCAGGAGTACTTCTCTAATTTCCTCCTGATCTTTGTGATTTGTGGCTGATAGGAGAGGCCTAGCACTTAGCATGGAGGGCTTGGGGAGTGCACCTGTGGCCCTAAGTAGCCTTACAGCCAGGAACAGGTCTGATTTGAAGTTAGTGACAAACTTTAGGGCCGACATGATTAATATTTTTGGACCTGAGTAGAGAAATAAAAACATTATTTTGAGATACGGTAGACATAAAGGAGCTTCTTTTTTTTTTTTTTTTTTAGCAGATTTTCTTTAATGTCTGCTACTGCTATATGACTGTAAACTATAAATAAGAGAATACAAAGCTTCCTATAGACACACAAACTATTCTGCCTCCATGTCCCAATCTACATTCCCTCCATGGCCAAAATTGGAACGGAGTTCTTAGGGAGAAAAGTAGGAAAATGTAATCCTTTGTAATCAGAAGCAAAATCTTTTGGTGACCACACTGATGTTATTGAGGCAACTCCTAATAAGACGAGAGGCTCTAATAGTGAAGACGTCCGCATAGAACTTTTCTTTATGATGGAGTTATCATTGTGTAGGATGAATCCGAAGAGGAACAAGACATGGAGCACCATAAACCGAAGAAGCAACACAAACGGCACCGTGGACCCCAGGGTCGGCAGCAACACTGCCAGCAACATGATCAACGGGGTCGGCAGCAACACTCCCAGCAGCATGATCAACGGGGTCGGCAGCAACACTCCCAGCAGCATGATCAACGGGGTCGGCAGCAACACTCCCAGCACCGTGTTCCCCAGGGTCAGCACCAACACTCCCAGCACCATAATCCCCAGGGTCGGCAGCAACACTGTCAGCGCCATAGTCCCCAGGGTTCACAACCACCACCTCACCCTTCTCAACAACATGGCTTCCAGCACCAGATTGGTCAACTGCCTCGAGTATGAAAAGGTGTAAGATCCAACCTACGATCACGAATCAAACCTTCTGCCTTAAATGATTGGAATCAAAGTCCAGAGCGTTCTTGCCTGTGCACTATATCTTTCAGTTTACTGTTTTCCTTGACGCGTCTGACAACATGCTGATTTAGTTGTTTAGCACTCATGTGAGGACGGGTGTAACTCGTTTCTCCATTTTATCATCTAAAGATTATGTAACTTTCTGATCGTCCGTACGACTGCTGTACAAACCTGTCCTGATAAACTGTAACTCACACATCAGCTCTGCTCTCAATGAGTTTGGTTATTTGGTACCTGCGATCACATTGGACTTCATGTCAGGTGGTGCTAGGGATGGATTGAATGTTTAGGGTACTTTCAAGAACAACTAAATGGCCAAATTTACATCCACAACGTAACAAAATAAATGAATGACGTGGTGGCTCTTGAAGCTATCGGTGAAGAATTAAGCACGGTGCAACACAACCTTCGTGATTTTTAGTTCCCATTGGGCTCATGTTACCACAAAAAAAGACAATTGAGAAGCTTGGAATAATAAAGCATTAATGGCCATCCATTCAACACTAATACTCTGGTAGTTCTGGAGTTGGTCTGGCACAAATAAGTTAGATCCCATTGGACACTACTGACTACGGGAGTGAACTGATTATGCCCATGAAGAACCCAATCTATTAATCAGAGGAAGGTAGCACTCTAGCGGAACATAACACTGAGTCAAAAGCCACGTGAGAACATATTTGTTTGGCTCCTCTCCCCCAACCACATACTTTTAGCCCAGACCCTATCAAATCCCTTATCCGGACTTCCAATCTATTCATATTATTCAGTCCTACCTTCTGTGAGGGTGATCTCTTGAGTGAGATCTTAGCGGTTACCTGTCCCTGACCTTAATAAATATGAGCCGAGTGCATGCTTAGAGGAATTACATCGGACACAGATGTCAGATATATGCTCCTCGCTCAGCTAGAGCTGGCACACAACTGATTTTATTAGTACAGACAACAGATCATGTAACAGGCAAAAAGAGGGCATCACAGATCTCCTGAGCAGCCATGGTGTCAGTCTGTGATTGGTCCATGTTAGGTCTGCTCCATATATAGTCTTTGGTGTATCCACTTTCACATTCCAAGGATTCCTTCCAGGGTGTTGTTTCAGGATGCAGACGCCATCTTGTCACATCACATCTGAACTCGCTTATGTTAGGTTAATAACTTGATTTCATTAGCCATTCTCTCCTTCATAGCTCTATGGCAAGATTACACCCATCACCCATCCTCTTTAATGGTAGATCTATCTGGAAGAGTTGGAGATAAAAAGTTGTTTGTACACTAGAGTATGAGTTTTTGTGTTCTCTCAATAGTCAGCAATATATGAAGACCAATGACCTCGAAAGGTGATAAAACCTCTATCCACAATGAGTTGATTTATATACATAATTTTTGGAGAGGAAAGCAATGTTCAGAAAGATAAGGTGGTGGGGGAGTGAAAAGTAAACACCCTACTCTACATTGTCAGATGAGAAAATCACTCTAGAGAACCACGTAACTTGAGACTTGGATCTATTTGCAACCCTCTTGCTTTGCACTTCCAATTTCAAGATGGTGGTTCATTGATAGATGTATAAATATAGTACTGGAATGGTGCTCCATTTCTAGCGCTGAAACAAATGTTTGGCTGCTAAGTTTGGGCTTAATTCTCTTGCTCTAAAACTTATTTATCACAATCATATGGTCCGTACTGCGCCTGAGACTTGAGGATGCTGTTTGTTGGAAGTATTCAGTTGGGTTTGAAGATCTTGGCACTAGAGTGTCCTTTTAAGCCGTGCGTTACGGGCTCACTTGGTAGGTGGAATTTAAGACTAAGGTCAGGGTGAGCGACATGGATCGAAGGCAATGGCCAAGCAGACAGCGCTTGCCAGACTGCACACAAATCAGTGAAGACCATAATACCGGGAAGATAAGTGGAGCAGAAAACGGCAGATGACACAGAGCCAGGAATGTGAATATACAAATGAACAGTAAATGTATAGTCCGTCCAGGACCTGTAGCAAACACATGGTTAATGGCAAAGTTGTATGCTATCAACAGAAAGTAGCTGAAACTTGGGCAAGCAAATTGTTAACCGCAATTAACCATATAAACTGGATTCTTACTTGCAGAGATTACACAGTCGCAGCAACGTAACAGTATGAACAGCTCCTGTATTGGCAAAGAAGAGTTTGTTATGCTTGCGTCAGACAAATGGTTATCCGCAGGTCTGAGCCAAGAAGTAAATGCAAATAGATGTTAAGCAGTAGTTTGTGAAGAGATGATTAGCCAGAGAGAAGTGGATGAGGTGGCAAACACCAGAAGTACACATGGAAATGCAAAGTTCCTAAATACTCAACGGCACATAGATAATTTTTTTGTAACTTCACTTCATGTGACATTTTGGTTGAGAGGATTCTCAAATGGGATGTCACAGGAGGCAGGGGATGCAGTCACTTTTCTGCAATGTATATTGCCCCTGCTGGGACAGGACATCAAGAGGTGGCGTTGCACTTACTACAGGTTGTTGCATCACTGCAAACTCTGAAGATGTACTGGATCCATGGTGAATGAAGCTGTGGGAGAAGTGAGAGCAGCGCCGGCATCCTTCTATCACCACTGCTGCTTCTGTGAGAGAAGACGTCGGCACAGGGCATAGATAAAAGCAGTGAGGGCCGACAGCGCCGTCCGACAGCTTTTGGCACTGCCCTCATTCAAATCATCTGTGGGCAGTGATAGAAGCAGGGTGAGTGACACCAGCGCCGCCCCCTAATGACGATTCGTTTGAGGGGCAGTGCTAGAAGCTGTGGAGAGCTGCTGGTGTTACTCGCTGTTACTTGCTGCTTCTATCTCCACCCCCTTATCTCACAGAATGAGTGCTGAACTTTGTGGCCCAGTAACTTTGCGGCTTTGTCTGGCTCCGTATACTTGTCTACATAACTGATAGGTGTAGGAGCTCTCTACTATTTACATGCAGTTTTCTAGTCTGCAACTTTTTTTTTTCCCGTGTGGACTTGAGGTTTGTGTGGAAAAAACACATGTTCACCGACACATAAGTTAACATTGGTCAACGTGCGGGGTTCATTATGCACAGGTTCCTCACAGGGACCAAAAGTACACTGATAAGAGGTTAGCCTTACTACAGATGCAGCAGTGGGGGGGAGGCTCCTGCTGCAGCTAAAGACCCACATAAGACAATAAGGAGGAGAAGGTGGCATGTATTTTTATTTTTTTATTTTTTTTAAGTTTTCAACTCCTTATTTTGTATTTAATTGGTAGTTGTGACTGGGAGGTGATAGTTAAAATCATCCTGTGTTTTTTGTTGATGTGTTTATCAATTGATTTTGTTTTTGAAGGAGTGTTTTTTTTTTTGTTTTTTTTTGTTTTTTTTTGTTTTTTTGAGCTTTCGCATAGATCAACTTTTAATATATTTTGTAGTTGGTCCTTTCCCGGGGCAGTGCAGGCAGGATGTCTAGAAATGTGTATAATTTACAGTCATTTTATCCTTTGTGTAAAGGATGGGATATGTAAACTGATTGACCTTCTTGGTGGATGAGCTGTTTCTGCCATTTTGCTTTGGAAGCAAAAAAATAAGATCACTGTCTGCCACAATGCCCGGGCCTTCCCTACCTCTCCACCTACACAATGCTTCTAATGTTGCTTATGGGGGCAAGATGTGAGCTCCTTTCTGAAGGCATACATCTTATAGTCAGTACCAGCAAATAAGAGCTTACAATGGCTTGCATGCCAACATAGGCCAAGGTTTGAGCTATTTTTTTTTTTTTCTTTTATTTAATACATTATTATTGACTTCTTAGTTTGCAAGAGATAAGTGTGACTTTGAAAAAAAAAAAAAAATCTCAAGCTGGAGGACCGAATAATGTAATGCCTCATGTTCCCTGTGGGGGCACTGCAGAGAAACTAAATGCTTATTGTTGGGATCCCTCATTGTTGCAACTGATGCTGAGTGTCAGTGCATCAAGGCACACTAAATGAATGTAAATATTTTTGAAAGAGAAATGGAATAATTCATCTTTATAGTCTCGTCTCTCTCTCTCTCTCTCTCTCTCTCTCTCTCTCTCTCTCTCTCTCTCTCTCTCTCTCTCTCTCTCTCTCTCTCTCTCTCGTGTTCTGTAGCAGAGAAGCACTGGAAGCAAGAAGGAGGTCGTTGAACTGACAGATGACAATTTTGACAGACTAGTATTGAACGGTGATGAAGTTTGGCTCGTTGAGTTCTTCGCCCCGTGGTGCGGCCACTGTAAGAAGTAAGTGTACACTGGAAGCTCTGGTATACAGGTCACTTTAACCACTTCACGACCTATGATGTTTAGGTAGGTCCTAGGTCTCCCCGTTTGATGCGGGCTCCGGCACTGAGCCCACATGTTTTCCGGCACATGACCTATGATCTGATCAGAAAAATAAAAAAATAAAAATATATGATGGGGTGTAAAAGGTTATTATGGCTTTTAGAGGCACATGACAGCTAATCAAATCATTTGCCATGTGCAAAGATGCCGTTGCATTGTAGGGGGGACACTAGGGAGACTCTCTTGCCTTTTGTAACCACGTAGATGCTGCATCCACTTTTGGCCGTGGTATCTGAGGGGTTTAATCTCGATTTGACGTTCTCTCCTCTCCCGGTGGTTGCTGCAGCACAATATCAGTTATGTGCAAAAAATAAATAAAAATTGCCCTAAACAGATAAGGTAGTAGAGTTTGAGAGATTTTATTTATTTATTTTTTTTTAATTGTTGGAGCGATCATAGTTTTTGTAAGTCGTTGATCTGAGTGTTCTGAGTAATGTGCCATGTTCCTTCTGCCTTCAGCTTGGAGCCTGAGTGGGCGGCTGCAGCCTCCGAGGTGGCCGAACAGACCAAAGGCAAAGTGAAGCTGGGCGCAGTGGATGCCACGGTGCACCAAGGACTAGCCAGCCGCTATGGGGTGAGTAGTGACCCTACATAACCTATGTGTAACCGGATCGCCAGGTACCGGCACTGATACTAGACTATAATATCAGGAGATCACTGTGACTGCACTGTATACGGGGACTGGATCCTGTACTGACACTGGGCTATAATATCAGGACATCGCTGTGACTGCACTGTACGGGGACTGGATCCTGCACTGACACTGGGCTGTAATATCAGGAGATCACTGTGACTGCACTGTACGGGGACTGGATCCTGTACTGACACTGGGCTATAATATCAGGAGATCGCTGTGACTGCATTGTACGGGGACTGGATCCTGTACTGACACTGGGCTGTAATATCAGGAGATCACTGTGACTGCACTGTATACGGGGACTGGTGCCTCTACTGGCACTGGGCTATAATATCAGGAGATCACTGTGACTGCACTGTATACGGGGACTGGTGCCTGTACTGGCACTGATACTGAGCGTTTTTTCTTTTCCATACTATAATCTGTAGTAATGGCCATTACTGAACTGTCTGCTCTTTATCCATTAAGTTCTTCTGTATCTACAAACTACACGGGATTGTTGTATATCCTGAGATGAATGAACAACTTTTTTTTTGTTTTAAATCTAAGAGATCAGTAATGTGATCACCCCTTTCACTGAAATCCTATAGGACAGCGAGGTCTTTCTGGCCTCTCTCCTCACTACAAATTTAAATGGCTTTCAGGGTACATATCCATCTAATCTGTCCAGCATCTGTTCCTGTTCTCTTGCTTTGTAACTTGCCAGCCACTCTCTTTCAGTAGGTGGAGTTGCTGAGCATTCTGTCAGCACTACGGGAGCTGGAACTTCCTTTCCCCTCACTTTCCCGTGTGTTGCTCCTGCCATTGTCCACTCGCGTACCTGTCCTTAGCTGAAAGTCCGGCTCTATAGTATGCCTTTAATCAGCTTGACAGAAAGGAGAGCAGTAGCAGAGAGACAAAAGAGCCTTCTCCATTTCCCGTCATTTTTTTTATGAGTTCATTTTCCCCTTCACCATTGAGGTCTGATGTACTCCCTCTTCTGGTGAAGGAAGGTAGTGAGGCTGATTACCAAGCACCTGAGCTGGGAGAGGATGACTGGGCGACGGGGATCTCTGACTGGATATAAGGCAGCCGACGCCCTTCTGCCTCTCTGGTGATTTCTCTGTGGAATTCTAGGAGACCAGTCTGATTCCTGCTCCTCAAAAGCTAAGTTTTCTGCTTTGCCTTTTTGCATTTGTGTTTTGGTTTTAGTTTGCCTTGCTTTTCTGGATTCTGCCATTCCCTGCTGGGGTGAGCTGAATTCCTTTTTGTCGGTTTGCTCTGTCTTCAGAAAATACCTGAGTACTGACATAGTCTTTTTGAAGCCTAGCGTCTTCAGGGCCTTTTTCCCTGTCAGTCTGTTGGCTCTTATTTTGATAGGGTTTTTCGCGGTTTGCAGACAGCAGCCTTCCTATCCTGTCCTATCTAGTTAGCTTGGGCCCCATCATTTGCTCAGTCTATCTTTCTATCTGTGTTAGTGTTTTTCTTCTTGCTTCACCGTCATTATATGTTGGGGGCTGCCTATTGCTTTGGGGTCTGCTCTGGGGCAGTTTAGATTTCCCTCTCTGTCTTTAGGCTAGGCAGTTCTCCGGCTGTGATCGAGGGGTCTAGGGCATCGTAGCAACCCCCCACGGCTACTGCTAGTTGTTGTTGATAGGTTCAGGGGTCTGCAATCCGATAGCTGCCAACTTCTCTGGTTTTCTGGACATAGCTAGCATTTCTGTTTTTGCCTCCTACGGTGACTCATTCATAACAGAATCACCAGCCTTATGCAGATCCTAGGGTACTCAATAGCAGGAAAGAATTTGAAAAAAAAAAAAGTGTGTATTTTTTTTCCTCTATCTCTGAGGCCGTAGGGGGAATTTTTTTTTCTCTCAATGGAGATAAAGCAATTGTCTGATCGTGTGGAGCAGCTCGCTGCGGAAGTGCGGGGAATTTCCGCCTACCTTGCTCATTCACATGCTGCTGAACCAGAGATCCCTTTGGGGATCGGTCTAAATTTTTGAATTTCAAAAATAATTGTAAATTATTTTTTGCCTTGAAGCCTAACTCGTCAGGGAGCTCCGCGCAGCAGGTTAAAATTGTCATCTCTTTGCTGCGTGGCGATCCCCAGGATTGGGCGTTTTCTTTGAAACCTGATGATCCTAGTCTGACTAATGTGAACACATTTTTTTCAAGCCTTGGGGTTGTTGTATGACGAACCTAATGCTATTGATCAGGCTGAAAAGACCCTGTTGGCATTGAGCCAGGGTCGAGATTCTGCAGAATTGTACTGTCAAAAATTCCGAAAGTGGGCGGTCCTTACTGCCTGGAATGATAATGCCTTGGCAGCTCTCTTTCGGAAGGGTTTGTCAGAAGCCGTAAAAGATACTATGGTGGGATTTCCTGTTCCCTCTGGTCTGGACGATTCTATGTCATTAGCCATTCAGGTTGATCGGCGTTTACGTGAACGCAGGACTGCACGAGAGGTGTGGCCACCTGTTGAACAAGTGTCTGAACCTATGCAATGTGATAGAGTTTTGTCCAGGGAGCAACATCAGGAGTTCAGAAAGCGTAATAAGCTGTGTTTTTTTTTGTGGAGATGCCTCGCATATTATTTCTGTCCTAAACGAGAGAAACGTTTTGCACACACGTTTTCTGTGGGTGGTGTTCAAACTCTGATCTGCTCCCTGTCCACATTTTCCGCCAAGGCTTTTGTGGATTCGGGAGCAGCCCTGAACCTAATGGACTTGGATTTTGCTAAACGTTGTGGATTTCCTATGACACCTCTGCGGACGCCTATCCCTTTGAGGGGGATTGATGCTACTCCTTTGGCGAAAAATAAACCTCAGTTTTGGACCCAGGTGGTAATGCGGGTCGGGTCGCCCCAAACCATCAAGAAAATTGCAGATTTTTGGTGTTGCATAATTTGCATGATACCATTGTTCTGGGGTTTCCCTGGTTGCAAATTCATAATCCAGTTTTGGACTGGAAATCTGTGTCTGTGGTGAGTTGGGGTTGTCGGTGTGCCCTTAGTGAGGCTCCGGTTTTTTCCACCTTTCCTCAGTCGCATGATGTTCCTGACTATTTGGCGGACTTTTATGATGTATTTAGTTATAATGAGTCTGCGTCTCTGCCTCCTCATAGGAGTTATGACTGTGCAATTGAACTGAGCCCGGGGTGTAAATTTCCCAAGGGTCGGCTCTTCCATTTATCTGTACCCGAGCACGAGGCTATGCGATCCTATATTAAGGAGGCGTTGGAGAAGGGTCATATTAGACCATCCTCTTCACCATTAGGTGCTGGGTTTTTTTTCGTGGCCAAAAAGGATGGTTCATTAAGGCCTTGTATTGATTATCGTGCCCTCAATAAAATTACTATTAAATATCAGTATCCGTTACCCCTGATTTCAGATCTGTTCTCCAGAGTTAAAGGTGCTTGCTGGTTTACCAAGCTTGACCTCAGGGGGGCGTATAATCTTATCCGCATTAAGCATGGGGATGAATGGAAGACGGCGTTTAATACTCCAGAGGGACATTTTGAGTACCTGGTGATGCCTTTTGGGCTCACTAATGCCCCTTCTGTCTTCCAGTGCTTCATGAACGACATTTTCCGAGACTTTGTGGATAAATTTTTGATTATCTATCTGGATGATATTTTGATCTTCTCCAAGGATTGGGATTCTCATGTGGAACATGTTCGGACGGTGTTCCGGATCTTGAGGGAGAATTCCCTGTATGTCAAAGGATCGAAATGCCTTTTTGGGGTACAGAGGATTTCATTTTTGGGATTTATTTTGTCTCCGTCAACTATTGAAATGGATCCGGCCAAGGTACAGGCCATTTATGATTGGGTTCAGCCCACTTCTTTGAAGGCCCTTCAGAAGTTTTTGGTTTTTGCTAATTTTTATCGGAAATTTATAGCAAAATTTTCTAGTATTGCCAAGCCATTGACTGATCTGATTAAGAAGGGTGCTGATGTGTTTAATTGGTGTCCGGAGGCTGTTTCTTCCTTTCAGGAGCTGAAGCGAAGATTCACTTCTGCCCCGGTTTTGCGGCAACCTGATGTCTCACTCCCGTTCCAGGTAGAGGTGGACGCTTCTGAGATTGGTGCAGGAGCTGTTTTGTCCCAAAAGGATCCTATAACATCTAAAATGAATCCCTGTGCTTTCTTTTCCCGAAAGTTCTCCCCATCTGAACGTAACTATGATGTGGGGAATCGGGAACTGTTGGCCATGAAATGGGCATTTGAGGAGTGGAGACATTGGTTGGAGGGAGCTAAACATCAAGTCGTGGTCCTCACTGACCACAAGAATTTGATTTACCTGGAGTCGGCCAAACGCTTGAACCCTAGACAGGCTAGATGGGCCTTGTTTTTTACACGTTTTGATTTTGTGGTCTTTTCTTCCTGGCACTAAGAATGTCAAGGCTGACGCTCTTTCTAGGAGCTTCTTTGCTGATTCTCCTGTGGTGACCAAGCCAGCTACCATCTTAGGCGAAGGGGTAGTTCTTTCTGCCATCTCACCCGATTTGAGACGTGCTCTGGAAGAGATCCAGGAGGACAAACCTGAGCGTTGTCCCAGTGGAAAGTTGTATGTTCCTGACCAGTGGAAGAAGAGAGTGATGTCTGAAGTTCATTGCTCTGCATTGGCTGGTCATCCAGGTATTTTTGGTACTAGAGATCTGGTGAGTCGGTCTTTTTGGTGGCCCGCCTTGTCTCGTGATGTCAGGAATTTTGTGCAGTCCTGTGGGACTTGCTCCCGGTCTAAACCTTGTTCTCGCTCTAGTGGGTTGTTGATGCCTTTGCCAGTCCCCAGGAGTACATGGACCCATATTTCAATGGATTTCATCTCTGATATGCCTGTCTCTCAGAGAATGACTGTTATTTGGGTGATTTGTGATAGGTTCTCTAAGATGGTTCATCTTGTACCACTCCCTAAGTTGCCACCTTCTTCTGAGTTGGTGCCCCTGTTTTTGCAACAGGTGGTTCGCTTGCACGGGATTCCTGAGAACATTGTATCTGACAGAGGAGTTCAGTTTGTGTCTAGATTTTGGAGGACGTTCTGTTCCAAGCTGGGAATTCAGTTGTCCTTCTCCTCTGCGTTTCACCCTCAGACCAATGGGCAGACGGAGAGAACAAACCAGACCTTGGAGTCGTATTTGAGATGTTTTATTTCCGCTGATCAGGATGATTGGGTTTCATTTTTGCCCTTGGCCGAATTTGCTTTAAATAATAGAGCTAGTTCTGCCACTTTGATGTCACCTTTTTTTTGTAACTTTCGGTTTCATCCTCGATTTTCTTCAGGGCAGGTGGAGCCTTCTGCCTGCCCAGGTGTTGACACTGTGGTGGAGAGAATGCACCAGATCTGGGACCAAGTGGTGGATAAGTTATCTCTCTCCCAGGAAAAGGCCCAGCGGTTTTCGAACCGACATAGGACCGTTGGTCCCCAGTTTAAGGTGGGTGATATGGTTTGGTTATCATCAAAAAATATCGCTATGAAGGTAGCTTCTCCTAAGTTTAAGCCTAGATTTATTGGGCCTTACAAGATTTTGGAGATCATTAATCCGGTCTCTTTTCAGTTGGCTCTTCCTGTCACATTTAAAATCCATAATGTGTTTCATAAGTCCTTGTTGAAGAGGTTTGTTGAACCAGTAGTTCCTGGGGTGGCACCTCCGGACCCTGTATTGGTTGAAGGTAACATGGAATATGAGGTAGAGAAGATACTGGATTCCCGTCTGGCTAGACGGAGACTCCAGTATTTGGTTAAGTGGAAGGGTTATGGTCAGGAGGATAATTCCTGGGTCTCTGCCTCTGATATTCATACCAAAAGATTGGTGCGTGCCTTTCATCGGGCTCACCCTGATCGCCCTGGTGGCGTGGATGAGGGTTCGGTGACCCCTCCTCAAGGGGGAGGTACTGTTATGAGTTCATTTTCCCCTTCACCATTGAGGTCTGATGAACTCCCTCTTCTGGTGAAGGAAGGTAGTGAGGCTGATTACCAAGCACCTGAGCTGGGAGAGGATGACTGGGCGACGGGGATCTCTGACTGGATGGATATAAGGCAGCCGACGCCCTTCTGCCTCGCTGGTGATTTCTCTGTGGAATTCTAGGAGACCAGTCTGATTCCTGCTCCTCAAAAGCTAAGTTTTCTGTTTTGGTTTTAGTTTGCCTTGCTTTTCTGGATTCTGCCATTCCCTGCTGGGGTGAGCTGAATTCCTTTTTGTCGGTTTGCTCTGTCTTCAGAAAATACCTGAGTACTGACATAGTCTTTTTGAAGCCTAGCGTCTTCAGGGCCTTTTTCCCTGTCAGTCTGTTGGCTCTTATTTTGATAGGGTTTTTCGCGGTTTGCAGACAGCAGCCTTCCTATCCTGTCCTATCTGGTTAGCTTGGGCCCCATCATTTGCTCAGTCTATCTTTCTATCTGTGTTAGTGTTTTTTCTTCTTGCTTCACTGTCATTATATGTTTGGGGCTGCCTATTGCTTTGGGGTCTGCTCTGGGGCAGTTTAGATTTCCCTTTCTGTCTTTAGGCTAGGCAGTTCTCCGGCTGTGATCGAGGGGTGTAGGGCATCGTAGGAACCACCCACGGCTACTGCTAGTTGTTCTTGATAGGTTCAGGGGTCTGCAATCCGATAGCTGCCAACTTCTCTGGTTTTCTGGACTTAGCTAGCATTTCTGTTTTGCCTCCTACGGTGACTCATTCATAACAGTCGTCCGTCTCGGCATCTCTGCTGCTAGAGACGGATTACACTTTACAACAGGTGGCAAATTAAACAGAAATGAGATACCTAGGGGCCAGAACTTTTGGATTGAGTTTTCAGGCTGCAAAAGACTTGAGACTGCGGTGTAGGTGACAACAAAACACTTGCAGCAGTAATTGCAGCAAAAGGTGGTTCTACAGAGTATTGACTCAGGGGGACTGAATACAAATGCACGTCACAATTTCAAGCTTTATATTTTTAAAATGTAATTGGAAAACCAAGTGTAATTTCCTTTACACTTTTTTGTGTTGGTATGTCACATAAAATCCCAATAAAATTATATATAAATCTGTGAGTTTAAAGTGAAAAAATTTGGAAAAGTTTGTGAGGTGTGAATACTTTTTCCAAGGCACTGTATATTGGGGAATTGCATTAATAATCGAGTTTTATCGGACCTTGTTCTCCTCTGCAGTATAGGGGTCTGGCAGTGAAGGATAAGTGTCTGTAACGCCTCCATCAGCTTCAGGCGCAGCATCTCTAATGTTAACTCTTTTTTTCTCTTCAGATCAGAGGATTTCCCACCATTAAAATCTTCTCGAAAGGAGAGGAACCCATCGACTATGAAGGTGGACGGACGAGGGCGGACATCGTGGCTCGTGCCCTTGACTTGTTCTCTGAGAACGCACCTCCCCCGGAAATCCTGGAGGTTGGTTTGCTTCATTTTTGCCTATTTGTGAGAAGATGAGGCGAGGCGGTGGCAGAGGTGCCTGGCAGCTGCTTTATCCCCCGGCATGGTTTGGACAAGCCGATCATCCATGCCGCTAATCCGACCTGTCAGGAGCCCACCATCATCTATGATGGAGGATGTCAGAAAACTCTGTGACCTTCCCCTACGTCCTTCCATGTTCCCGGACGCGAATGATGAACTCTCATACTTTTTTGCTTTGACAGATGCTGAATGAAGCCGTCGTGAAGAAGACCTGCGAGGAACATCAGCTATGCATCATCGCTGTCCTGCCTCATATCCTGGACACAGGTAATAGGTCTGATACAATCCTGCACAGTGTCGGACTAATCGGAGGGGTAGTGGTTTGCATCACTTGGCCTTCGCCCTCGTTGACACGGACAGTACTTCGATTGCTTTCCATTTTTTGCAGGTGCGTCTGGCAGGAATGCCTATTTGGAGGTTATGCTGAAAATGGCTGATAAGTACAAGAAGAAGATATGGGGGTAAGTCCACCGGCAGACGCCATAAAGCTTTATTCAAATGTCACCCCAAGACTTCATTTTTTTTAACCCCCTTCTTGACAATAGGGCATATGAAGGCGAGCTGGACTTCTTTGGGAGATCGTGATATATATATATATATATCTCCCTTCAGCCGCCATAGTCCGTCCGATCTCCAAAAATTTACCCTGTTTAAAAAAATTAAAAAAAAAACATTCCCACCCGCCCCAAAAAAAAAAAATTGCACAAATGTTTGGGGTTTTTTTTTTTATTTTTCACTATTTCATTCTATATGGCATTCTTTTTGGGTTTTTTTTTTTTTTTTTCATTTTCCAGTCCATTACATGGCAATGTGAATTATTTCAATAAATAAAGTCTTGGAAAATGGAGGCACAAACAAAATGTATTTATTTTTTTTTACGAATTTTGTTTTTTTTTTTTTGTTTTGTTTTTTTAACACCCTGAAAAAAAAAAAAAAGAGAAGCTAGGCATATTTGGTATCACGGTATTAATACTGACCCGGAGAATCATACTGCTGGGTCATTTTTATCACACAATGAACAAAATAAAAACAGTTACAGGATTTGGGGGGAGGTTGAAATTTGGTCAGACTTGGAATTTATTTCCCAGTACATTGCATGGTAAAATAGATGGTCCTCAGCCAGAAAGAACAACGTCCCTCAATAAACAAACCTCCTCATATGTCTGACGATTTCAGAAGAATAAAAAATAAGGTTATGAAAAATTTTCATGTCGCGTAGGGGTTAATGTGATTATTCCCCGTCTCATAAATTGATATTGTCGGGTAGAGTTTGTAAATACAAGCAATTTTGCCATTTACTGCTTATAAAAAATGTCAGCCGTTTTTGAGATATTAACACTTTTTCTCTTTTTTTTTTAATAGGCTCGTTGCCTTAGAGACCGACCACCGCTGCTGGACAACAGAACATGAGTAGTGTTTACAAGCTCTTTTCTATTGAGCTTGTAAGGACTGTTCTTTAAAAAAAAAAAAAAAAACTGACCAGGATCACTAGAGAGAGCTGTTACCTCCTAATCCTGGCTAGTTTCAGCGCAGTGTCTGCATGCTAAGCAGCAGCAGTGGTTGGTCTCCTTGGCAACGATCTGTAAACAAAAAGGCTAGTATCTCCAGAACGGCTGCAAATTTTAATAAGCAGTAAATTGCAAAAGTGCTTGTTTTTACCAGTACTGTTCAACCAATATCCAGTTATGATCATGGTAGTAACCCTTTAACGTCTCAGTAGCTGACGTTAACCATATTGGAGTAGTTTGCAGCTCCAAGCTGCCACGGTGTGCAGACTTCTAATAGCGCACGCTTTGTTACAGATGGCTCTGGACAGAAGCCGGTGCGCAGCTGGATCTAGAGACCGCTCTCGGTATCGGTGGCTTTGGTTATCCGGCCATGGCTGCTATTAATGCACGAAAGATGAAGTTTGCACTTCTGAAGGGCTCCTTCAGCGAGCAGGGAATCAACGAGTTCTTACGGTAAGAGTAAATTGTGTCTCGTGGGTTAATGTCACTTCTCAGCTTTTCAGAGCGATATCCATAAAGAATTCTGCGACATCCGGGTTTTATAAATTTGACCTCCATGTTTATTCGGTCTTGCTTTTTCCTCTGTGTTTGCAGAGAGCTCTCGTTTGGCCGCGGCTCCACTTCTCCAGTTGGCGGTGGCGCCATTCCCAAGATAAACGCCGTCGAGGCTTGGGATGGGAAGGATGGAGAGGTAAGAACACATCTAATTATGGTTATTAAAGGGCATGTACGGGACTCCTATATTGAGGAACTACCCATAGGACAATGTTGGGAGGGCTGACACCCGGCGCCCTCCATCAGTCTGCTCCTGCAGTTGCCATAAATGTATGGGGAGAAACACAGCCGCCCTGTACAGTGTTTAGTGCTTGCTGACAGCCGGCATTGTATCCTATCTCCTATTCATAGTGGATAGGTCATCAATATAGAAGTCTCAGACAACCCCATTTAAAGGGAAACTGTCAGGAGGTTTTTGCTATGTAAGCTTAGGGCAGCATGATGAGACCCTGATTCCAGCGATGTGTCACTTGCTGGTCTGCATGCTGTCATTTTGTTACAATCACAGTTTTCTCTGCCTCAAATCTAGCAGTTATCAGAATGCTGATCCCTCTATAGCCCCGCCCACACCACTGGCAGAAAACGAATCAGTGGTGGGAGCGTGGTTGGACTAGGAGGCACAAGACATCTAGTCCTGTAGTGAAAATCTCCTACTGATATACACTTATTTTATTGAAACAACCACACAGCCCAGTAAGTGACACATCCCTGGAATCAGCGCCTCAGCCCCAACATCATGCTGCTCTCAGATTACATAGAAAAAAAAAACTGCTGACAGATAACCTTTGATAGACCTCTGGTTTCTAAAATCTCTCAGGAAATCAGCTGTCATCAGAGGGTTTCCACACATTTCTCCTGCTACTGGGACTACTGCAAAAATGAATACGTGGCTGTGATAAATCGGGCATTATGATAGGTGCTCGCTCTTTGCAGTTTTTTGCTCTTGATACTAAAAAAGCGTTGGACCTTCCTTTATGATGTCCATGTCCTCTGGACCTCTTCTTTAGATCACCCCTGTAACGGGGCACCTAGTTCTGGATCATCTATGCCTAGATTGTTGCATGGTGCCATTCCTCTGTTACTCCTCCTGGAAGTGTATGACTAAACTGACAACCGAGGGGGGTGGTAATATTATTCCTCTTCTACATTGAGTCTGCCAGAACCATATTATGGTGCTCAAACCTGGTACCTCCATCAGTCAGCTGCTAGCCATTGCAGCAGTGGCTAGATATAAACCTTGAGCTCTGTGCTGTCATCCATATCATGTGCCCGGAGAACCTCTTTAATAAATCCATCCTACATTTCTGTCTTTTTTTTTTTTTTCTCTGCAGCTTCCGGTTGAGGACGACATTGATCTCAGCGATGTAGACCTTGATGACATTGAGAAAGACGAACTGTGAAAAGAAGCAGCACATGCCTCCATGTTGTATCTTTACATCCCTCCTCTCGGAGGAACATTTCAGCGGGTGGGGTGGACCGCCACTCATCCAGAACGCTGAGGTGGCAGCTGCAATGACTTTTATATGTGCGCTCGGAGAGAAGGATTACAATTCTACCAATGGACAGTTCCTCTCGGGAGAACACTGAAAAAAATTCTATGAATTGTCGTAACAGTGATGACTTCTGTTGTTTACTCTTTAGATTTTTGTTTTCATTTTTTTTCTTTTTGGTCTGGGGTTGCGGTGTTTGCAGACTGAAGCAATTACACCCCATTTGGCTTTTTGGCCAGTTAAAAACTGTCACCCGGATCGTCTTCTTGGCCGATGCTGCAAATATTGTTTTGTTTAATGTATTTTAAGTTTTGGGTATTTTCAATGGCAAATTGATCAGCTTGACTCGGTTTCTGAATAAAATATTTTTTGACACTTGGTGTTTTTATTGGTTGATTTGTCTTTTACCTTTCTGATGAATGTAGCTTTCATATTATAATTTGTAATTTATTTATTTTTTTTTTTATAGTAGAGTTTATTTGTATTTTGGTGTTCTGTAGGTACCAGAGCAAATATATTATACTTTTCCCGTCAATAGCATAGAGGTATACAGGACTGTGAGTAGACGCCCTGCTACGACAAGGCTCAACATATGATCGAAATGTTTGGTGGATTCAATCTTCTCCTACGACGCTAGGCAGCTCAGTTTTAGCCTAGTGTCTGTAGGAGGCAGACACTATCCGCATCAGATCTTCTACACGTTTTCTTCAGATAGCATCCCAGGAAGGACAATGTTTACAGCTCATTTGGCTGTTTTTTGCACTTTTTTGGCCACTTTCCCTGGCACCATCCATTGGGGGTCTTCAACAATCCTTGGTAACCACTTTCTCTGTGAACAGCGGAGCCTTTTTCCCAGCCCGTGGACTTTCTGTAGTGATTACCAACATGGGGGTGCTATGCAGCTGTGGAGTGTTAACTAATCGAGGCATGGTCTTTACTTCTGGTTAGTCCGCAAATTCCATTTCACGTCTGTGGTGGCCTGGTAGCTCCCGTCTCAAAGGGATTCGAAGCATGGGCTGTAACTCCCTTCAAGTGCTGTTCCCACTTCTTTTTTTTTTTTTTTTTTATAGGCTTGGCCTTCCTGGAATCAAAGCTGTCTCCACTCCTGCAGGCATCTTGTCTGTGTCTCTTTCTAGTCACAAGTCTCAAGTAGCTTGCCGATATAAGATCCAGCTGCTCAGCGCCATTTGATGGAAACAAATCTGTGGTTTCGCCTTTCTATGGTATATTTTCATTTTATTTTCAGCACCTATGTTCTCTACCCTGGACCCTGGATGACTCCCCAGAAAACCCCTGATTATATACAGTTGTGGCCAAAAGTATTGACACCCCTGCAATTCTGTCAGATAATACTCAGTTTCTTCCTGAAAATGATTGCAAACACAAATTCTTTGGTATTATTATCTTCATTTAATTTGTCTTAAATGAAAAAACACAAACGAGAATGAAGCAAAAAGCAAAACATTGATCATTTCACACAAAACTCCAAAAATGGGCCAGACAAAAGTATTTGCACCCTCAGTCTAATACTTGGTTGCACAACCTTTAGCCAAAATAACTGCGACCAACCGCTTCCAGTAACCATCAATGAGTTTCTTACAATGCTCTGCTGGAATTTTAGATCATTCTTCTTTGGCAAACTGCTCCGGGTCCCTGATATTTGAAGGGTGCCTTCTCCAAACTGCCATTTTTAGATCTCTCCACAGGTGTTCTATGGGATTCAGGTCTGGACTCATTGCTGGCCACCTTAGAAGTCTCCAGTGCTTTCTCTCAAACCATTTTCTAGTGCTTTTTGAAGTGTGTTTTGGGTCATTGTCCTGCTGGAAGACCCATGACCTCTGAGGGAGACCCAGCTTTCTCACACTGGGCCCTACATTATGCTGAAAAATTTGTTGGTAGTCTTCAGACTTCATAATGCCATGCACACGGTCAAGTAGTCCAGTGCCAGAGGCAGCAAAGCAACCCCAAAACATCAGGGATCCTCCGCCATGTTTGACTGTAGGGACCGTGTTTTTTTTTCTTTGCCTTTTTTTTTTTTTCTCCTGTAAACTCTATGTAGATGCCTTTGCCCAAAAAGCTCTACTTTTGTCTCATCTGACCAGAGAACATTCTTCCAAAACGTTTTAGGCTTTTTCTGGTAAGTTTTGGCAAACTCCAGCCTGACTTTTTTTATGTCTTGGGGTAAGAAGTGGGGTCTTCCTGGGTCTCCTACCATACAGTCCCTTTTCATTCAGACGCCGACGGATAGTACGGGTTGACACTGTTGTACCCTCGGACTGCAGGGCAGCTTGAACTTGTTTGGATGTTAGTCGAGGTTCTTTATCCAACATCCGCACAATCTTGCGTTGAAATCTCTTGTCAATTTTTCTTTTCCGTCCACATCTAGGGAGGTTAGCCACAGTACCATGGGCTTTAAACTTCTTTGACACTGCGCATGGTAGACACAGGAACATTCAGGTCTTTGGAGATGGACTTGTAGCCTTGAGATTGCACATGCTTCCTCACAATTTGGTTTCTCAAGTCCTCAGACAGTTCTTTGGTCTTCTTTCTTTTCTCCATGCTCAATGTGGTACACACAAGGACACAGGACAGAGGTTGAGTCAACTTTAATCCATGTCAACTGGCTGCAAGTGTGATTTAGTTATTGCCAACACCTGTTAGGTGCCACAGGTAAATTACAGGTGCTGTTAATTACACAAATTAGAGAAGCATCACATGATTTTTGGAACAGTGCCAATACTTTTGTCCACCCTCTTTTTTATGTTTGGTGTGGAATTATATCCAATTTGGCTTTAGGACAATTCTTTTTGTGTTTTTACAATTTTTTTGTGTTTTTTCATTTAAGACAAATTAAATGAAGATGATAACAAGGAGTTTGTGTTTGCAATCATTTTCAGGAAGAAACTGAGTATTATCTGACAGAATTGCAGGGGTGTCAATACTTTGGGCCACAACTGTAATTGCACTACAGCAAATGCTTTGCCATGCGGTAAGCCATGTTCCCACTCCGCGTTTCATAGACCTCCTGCCCACTCAGGAACCAAGGTCCTCCCGAATGGGTCAGGTCTTTCACACAGGCCTCTCGCAATTCATGGTTGTTCCCCTGGTGCGCTTTCCGGCCAAGCTCGCCCGTGACCATTTTCTTACACAATCACTGCCCTGAGCTTGCAAAATCCCACAGACTGTCTCACAAGACACATAGGATCCCTTCCAACAGATCTTCAGTATCTGCCCATGTTTTTTGCAAACTGGTTGGGACTGTTTTGGGCCCCTTGTGGCATAACTGTCGTCCCTGATAAGTGAATGCAAACAGAAACTGGCAATCTGGGTGTAACGGAATGCTAAAGAAGGCATTGGCAAGATCGATGACTGTAAACCAAGCAGCATCCTGGGGTATTTGGGACAAAAGAGTCTGTGGATTAGGCACCACTGGAGTTTCCAGAACAGTAGCTGCATTAACTGCCCGTATATCTTGTACCAGCCGGTACACGGGGCTGGCCAGGTGGGGTCTTTTTCTTAAAGGGAAACAAGGGCGTATTACTCGGAGAAATACCGGGTACCAGAGCACCGTTATCAAGTAACGTTTGTATTTGTTCCTGAAGGCCCCGCTCCTGATCATGTTTCAAAGATATTGATGGACTTTGGGAAAAGGGGCACCAGGTTGAGAAACACTTTTACTGGTTCTACAGGCATTTTCCCTATATCATTTGGCCCTTTTGACCAAAGTTTAGATGGTATCTCTGAGGTATGGGGTGAGTCGTTGATCCTCATTCAATATTGGGGGTGGATCTGAGCCTATCAGGGCCATCATAACTGTGGGATGGGCATGCAAAATACAAATTTCCTCACTGTCTTCATCTGCATAGGGGTTATGTAACGTAAGAACCATCTGACCATCATCTTGGAATTGTATTCTGGAGCGGAACTGTGATAGTCTTAGTTACTCACCGGTTAACGGTATTTTTCGGAGTCCATGACAGCACCACCTGAGAGAGGGGATCCGCCCTTCAGGAACAGGAAACCTACAGATACAAAAGGGCGGCACCTCTCCCACGCATCAGTTGGATTACAGAGCACAAGAGGACCACAATGGTTAATAGCATAATTTATATACAGTACTTTACACAACTATTCTTTACCGGTGTACATACAAGAGGAAGAAGTGAACACCCAAATTCAAACTAAAGGGAGGGAATATATGGGTGCTGTCATGGACTCTGAAAAATACCGTTAACCGGTGAGTAACTAAGACTTTATTCGGTCGTCCATGACAGCACCACCTGAGAGATTTACAGAGAGTAATAACTATTTTAGGGAGGGACTACAGCCTGCAGTACCCTTATACCAAAAGAGAGGTCTGTGGAAGCACCCAAGTCTAGCCTATAATGATTATAAAAGGTGCTCGGAGAGGACCAAGTAGCCGCCTTACATATCTGGTCAATGGAGACTTCTGATCTCTCGGCCCACGAGGACGCCATGGCTCTGGTGGAATGCGCCCTCACTTTTGCAGGTGCCGGTCTGCCCTTTGAGGTGTATGCAATTGAAATAGCCTCTCTAATCCACCTAGCTAGTCTATTTTTTGACACTCTACAGCCTTTCCTGGGACCTTGATGGGAGATAAATAGGGCATTCTCCTTTTTCCAGGGGTCAGTAACCGCTAGATATTCTTTAAGGCATTCTCTAACATCTAAGGTGTGTAATTTCTCTTCCTTCTCATTAGCTGGATTAGGGAGGAAGGATGGAAGGACTATTTCCTGTGTTCTATGAAAGCTAGAAACTACCTTCGGTAAGTACGCCGGGTCAGGTCTGAGTATTACCCTATCGTCCTTAAACTGTAAATAAGGAGGACGCCTAGATAATGCCTGGATGTCGCTTACTCTACGAGCTGAGGGTAGAGCTACCAGGAAGGCTACCTTGAGGGACAGGTTTTTTATAGAGGCTGATGAGATGGGTTCGAATGGAGCTTCTGTCATGGCTGTGAGGACTAGGTTCAGGTCCCATGGCATGAATCTATCCTTCACCACTGGCCTGGATCTACCTGCTGCCTTGATGAATCTACTGATCCAGTAATTACCCGCGATGTTGCAGCTAAAGAGGGCCCCCAAGGCTGAAACTTGTACTTTGAGGGTACTAGTGGAGAGCCCCATTTCTAGACCTTTCTGAAGAAATTCTAAGATTTGATTTATAGGAGCCGAACCCCCAGCGACTACTCTAGAGTTCTTTAGGAATCTCTTCCAAATTCTGACATAGATCTTGGTAGTAGTGATCTTTCTACTTTTAAGTAGAGTGTCAACCAGGTCTGGGGAGAAGCCTTTATCTTTCAGCAGTGTCCGTTCAAACTCCACGCCGTCAGATGTAGGCCAGCCACCTGAGGATGAAAGACTGGGCCCTGGGATAGGAGATCCGGGATCTCCGGCAGGACCCAAGGATCGGACACTGACATGGTCCTGAGGCATGAGAACCAAGCCCTCCTGGGCCAAAACGGAGCGATCACTATAACTTTCGCTCTGTCTCTCCTGATTTTCCTCACCACTAGAGGTAATAGCGATAGGGGAGGGAAGGCATAGGATAGCCCGAAATCCCACTTTATCAGCAAGGAGTCTACCGCCAGGGGATCTTCTCTGGGATTTAGTGAGCAAAACTGTCTTACTTTCCTGTTTTCTTTGGTGGCGAAGAGATCTATCTCTGGCAGTCCCCACTTCTGTACAATCAGGTCGAAGATAGAGTTTTTTAGGGACCATTCTCCTTGCCTTAAGAGATTGCGGCTCAGGAAATCTGCCGTGGTGTTTTCTTTCCCCTTTATATGTAGAGCTGTTAATGATAGGAAATGCTGCTCTGCTAGCTGGAACAGCCGTTCTGCTACATTCATCAGGGATTTGGAACGGGTCCCGCCTTGGTGGTTGATATACGCTACGGTGACCAGATTGTCGGAGAACACTCGCACATGATGGCCCTGTAGATACACAAGCAGTTCTTTAGCCGCCAGCTCTACTGCTGTCAATTCTTTCAAGTTGGATGACATCTCTATCTGATGATGCTCCCATAGGCCCTGGACCAGAATTTCCCCCATATGAGCCCCCCAACCGGAAGGGCTAGCATCCGTGGTGATTATGCGGGATATGTCATATTCCCAGGGAACCCCTCTGGATAAATTATTCTCATCTAGCCACCATTCTAGGGACTCCCTTGTGTTTCGGGACAAGGTTAGCTGGCCCTCTAAGTAACCCCCAAGCATTTTTTGATGCCTTAAGACCTCGCCCTGTAGAGTTCTTGAATGAAACTGGGCCCACTGGACCCCCGGGATACAGGAGGAAAGTGAACCTAGAAGGGACATGGCTTTCCTGAGGGACATGGTCGGGTTATTGGAAGCGTTCAGGACCTGATAGTGTAGGCGAACCAGCTTCTCTGGGGGCAGACGGGATTCCTGTTTTACGGAATCTAGGATGAGGCCCAAGAATTGTTGGATTCTCATTGGCTGTAACCGAGATTTTTTAATGTTAAGCAGCCATCCTAACCGTTCTAGGGCAGACCTTGCCCTTTGTAGCTGTTGCAAACAATGGTTAGCCGTTTTCCCTACAATCAAGAAGTCATCTAAGTAGGGAACTACTAAAATGTCTGGGCCATAACTTCCGCTACTACTTTAGTAAACACACGGGGAGCGACTGCTACCCCAAAGGGGAGGGCCGCATACTGGAAATGTTGAACTGACCCATCTAACTGCACTGCCACTCTGAGAAAACTCTGATGATCTGCATGAATGGGTATATGGTAGTAGGCATCTTTCAAATCTAACACCACCATGAAGCAGTTTTGAAACAGTAATTTTATTGTTGAATTAATTGTTTCCATCTTAAATGGACGTGTGACCAGGAATTCATTGAGGGATTTAAGATTTATTATGGTCCTAAAGGAACTGTCTGGCTTGCGGACCAGGAACAAAGGGGAGTAGAAACCTTTCCCCCTTTCTTCCTCTGGAACTTTAGTTAGGACCTTTTTATGGCAAAGATCCCGAACTTCAGCTTCCAGGGCAGACTGTTCTGATGAGGATGACCTAAGAGGAGTGACCTTAAAACGATCTTGGGGAACCCGGGAGAATTCTAGTCGTAGGCCCGCAGTTACCACCCCCAGTATCCAGTTGCTATTAGAGATTAATGCCCAGGCCGGGTAGAAGGCAGCTAGTCTCCCCCCTACCGGAGCAACTAGTCATTGGGGCGGCTTTTTAGTGTCCCGTGCTGGACCTTCCTGGCGCCCCCCTCCTCCGAACATGAATCCAGTACCTCTCCTTCTTTTGTCGTCCCATCTGCCCTGATCCCTGGACGGCCTCCTACGGAAATATCCTTTCCTGGTAAAGGGGCGTCTAAAAGAGGGGTTCGGCAGGCTGGGGAACTTCTTTTTATCGTCCCCGGCCTTTTCTAAAAGTTCATCCAGGACGGGCCCAAACAGGTATTCGCCCTCACAAGGAATGGAACAGAGTCGAGATCTGGCCTGGATGTCTCCTGGCCAGCATTTTAACCAGAGAGCCCTTCGAGCTGCGTTGGATAAACCTGCGGTCCTAGCCGCCATTCTCGCAGAATCTGCTGACGCATCAGCCAGAAAAGCAGCAGCACTTTGGATAACTGGTAAGGCTTTTCGAATGTATGCTCTCGAGGTTCCATCCTTCAATTGGGAATCCAGCTGATCCAGCCAGACCATCAAGGATCTGGCCGTACATGTGGCCGCTACCGCTGGTCTCAATGCACCCGCTGACATCTCCCATGTTCCTTTCAGAAAAGAATCCGCTTTTTTATCTAGCGGGTCTTTTAAGGAGGCCATGTCATCGAAAGGTATGGAGGACTTTTTGGAGGCTTTGGCCACTGCCGCGTCCAGCTTAGGGGCCTTGTCCCATTTGGTTACCACTGGGTCATCAAACGGGTACCTTCGTTTGAAGGCAGGTGGCAAAGAACCTCTTTTTTCAGGCTTTTTCCATTCTCTATTTATTAGGTTCTGGACTTTATCATTCAACGGGAAGGATCTGCGCTTTCTGGGATCTAGGCCTCCGAACATCACGTCCTGTGCTGAAAGCTCCGGTTTTGTGTCTGCTACCCCCATAGTGGACCTTACTGCTTTAACTAACTTATCCATCTGGTCTAAGGGAAAGCAGAAACGGCTCGAGTCTTCCTCTGAAGATGATGAAGTGGAGGCCGGGGAATCTGAGGAGATATCGATTCCAGGTGCGGCCGAGGACTCTGAACCAGAGAGGTTAACATCTCTTCCCTTAGAGGAGTCTTTTCTAGATAGGGCCTTCATTTCTGTCCTGATTATCTCCCTCAGGCTTGTGGTGAAGTCCGGTGTTTCTTCCGCCACCTGTATGGACGGGGAAGAGTGTAAGGGCCTGTCAATCTACCCCTAGGGTACCCCTATCCAACCCCTACCGTTTGTCGCACGCATGGCTGACACAACTTTTTAGGGTGGCCGTCTGGCAAAGGGCAATTACAGAGGGCACATTCCCTGTGCTTCTGCTTCCCCGTAGCTTTCCTTGCCTGCGAAAGAACAAAAATAAAACACTGCATCAGGGTACATTCACGGAGATCTCTTACCCATGCAGATGAGGCAGGTACCGGGTCACGGAGGGAGGCAGGAGGGTCCTTTAGCCTGGAGGAACTTCTGTGGCTTTGTTCGCCCGTCCGTTTCCTCTTCTGCTGGCCACTCGCCTGTGAATTCACTGTGGCCTGTTTCTCTGGGCGCTCCTGCGCCTCGTCCTGCTGCTCTGTGGGGGCTTCTGTCGAATCCATTGCTGGGCCTTCAGAAGCACCCCAGCAGCGTCACCTCCTGCTTTTAATGCCTCCCACAGTGTCCGGGTCAGCAGGGCTCTGGCGCGGCACCTCCCCCCCGGGTCCTCCCCCCCCGCGACTCCCCCCCCCACACGCCCCGTCCACCACCCCCCCTCCCCGGGTACCGCGCGCCGCCCCAGACCGCCGAGCACCGGCGGCGCATCCCGGAAAGCCGGCCGGCACCCGACTTCCGGTTTCGGCGTTCCCGGCCCCGCCCCTTCCGCTGCGTCACTTCCGCCGCGCGATCAAGACCGCGGGAGCGCGCGGAAAGGAGCCGGCACGGCGCCCCCGGCTCCGGAATGCCTGCTGCCCCCACATGCGCCGACCTGCGCCCGCCGCACAGGCGCGACCGCCAGCCCCCGGAGAGAGAGAGAGAGAGGAGCAAGCGGAGACCGGGGGGATGCAACAGGAGGGGTTCCAGGGGTCATACGTACCTTGTGCCGGCCCTATGGAGACGGCTGTCCACCGGACCCTCTGCTCCGCCTGCTCCAACCACTGTCGTGGTGACCTACCCGGCCCCACCGTGGCGCATCCAGGGACCCGAGCTTGACCGAGGTAGGAGACCCCCCCGCTACCTGGGTCGGTCAGCCGGCCTGGGAATCCCTCGACGACTCCATGATGGACCATCTGTAGGAAGTCCCGTCCTATAGGAACAGGAAACCAACTGATGCGTGGGAGAGGTGCCGCCCTTTTGTATCTGTAGGTTTCCTGTTCCTGAAGGGCGGATCCCCTCTCTCAGGTGGTGCTGTCATGGACGACCGAATAAAATAAATCTGCCCCCAGTAAATATACTGGACATGTGGGATAGATTACGAACTGAGCAGTAACCTCGGGGAAGGGTCCCACAGGGATGGGTTTTGTAAGAGTATGTTTATTGGGTCTGCCATCTACTCCAATTAAAACAAGCCATTGATCTGAGAATTGAATAGGGATATCAGTAGGTACATCTGATTATTTGATTATAGAATTGGCTACCCCAGTGTCTACCATGAACTTAACAAGGGTGTCCGCTACAGGGAGCGTGACGGATGAGCATGCCCCAGGTTTGGTGGAGGACATTGTGATGGCAGACCTTGGTTGGCCACCCCTTCAGTATGGACAATTATCAGGATTTTGGGGCTGTCCATAACTGGGGTATCCTCTAGGGTTCCCAGTATTTAGATTACGATTGGAAGAGGGAACTTGAGGGTAGCATCTATCAGCGGGAGTCCGACAGTCTCTCTGAAAGTGACCGAGTCGGCCACAGCGCCAGCATTGCAGACGAGAATTGGCACGGCGGATCTGGGGAGAAAGGTTCCTAGTCATAGGATTAGGAGAGATATTGGAGTAGGGAGCTGAAGTCTGAGAGGGGGCTGGGGTTCGCTGTGTGTTCCACTGATAAGGAACGAGCTGTGTACTCGCAGCCGCGCTGGGCGTGATGGTGGGGGCTGCTGTTAGAGCAGGAGCTGTAACAGCTGCAACTGTTGGTTTATTTTTCTGTTTCCCTGCTGCTGCAGAGTGGGTTAAATTTTTCTGAAAACTTTTTATTACTTTCAATGCATCATCCAGAGTGGAATTCTCAACATCAGGTCTAACTGACATTATTGCCTCTTGCAATTCGGGTTTAAAGCCGGACATCAACGCTGCCACGAAAAGATGTGCATGGGCTTTATTATACAGTGAGAATCCCAGATCTCTAAATACCATAAGACGCCCATAGAACTTCTCGGCAGTCTCCCCTTTGTCCTGTGTGACATCTGTGAGAGAGGTAGCTTGGTCCGCTAGTCTATCTTGTGCCCAAACCTTTAAAGCATTGCAGAAATCAACACCACTCTCATAGGTTCCCCCATCCAGGTTCACATTATACATTATGCCACCCTCAATAATTGGAAAATACCCCTCCCCAGCTTTTACTCGAAGTATGTGTAATAGATCTCTTCGGGGAGTGGAATAAATCCCTCGATTTGCTGCCATTTGCCTGTAGAAAGCCATGGGGGAAGTCTCTAAATCGGGTAATTGATTGCAAAGAGTGCCTATTTGGGATGGGGTGAAGGGAGTATACTTTGACCTGTCAGAAGTGGTTTCCACATTATCTTCTTCAAATTCGGATATTACTGACTCGGGGGCAGGAGGAGGAGGTATGGGCACAAGAGGCATCTGCTGTTGGAGCGGGGCAGGAGGCTCTGTTACAGTTAGAGATTGTACTGCTTAATGGGCCGTTAGGCGGCTGTCGAGGACAAATCAGGCCTATTCCAATTTTATGGGGTTTTCCTGTATACACCGCTCTATTGCTGATACTATGACCATGGCGGCATCCTTCCTGGGATATTGAAAAATACCGGCAGAGATTAATGGTATGGCCACTTTACATTGAGGCATCGTTCCAGAGGGGGACAGAGGAGGCATACAGGATTGCGTTCTGAACAGCCTCAGTAAGCAATTGTTGGAACCTAGGAATA
Organism: Dendrobates tinctorius; assembly: GCF_039654945.1. Taxonomy (NCBI): domain Eukaryota; kingdom Metazoa; phylum Chordata; class Amphibia; order Anura; family Dendrobatidae; genus Dendrobates; species Dendrobates tinctorius. Next base: position 17,261,840 of record NW_027361689.1, on the reverse strand, counting down.
TTGATAGGATCATATCGTGGTCCCACTCCATGTATTACATATTGACACGGCAGCTGTCCTGCTCTGGTTGCTGCGACCTGTCCTGTCCTGTTTCTACCTGGCCATACGTTTGTATATACGAATCAGATTCTTCCTGTATCATGGGTCCGCCTTTCTGTGAAATTTTTGCGGCCAGTCCTCCAGCATGGTGAAGTTGATTATTTGCGGCATTTACTATGGCCCCAACATGCTGCTTCATGAGATCCCCTGTCCCTATCCTAAAGAGCACATCATAACAGTCTGTTCAAGGAATACATTTCCTGGAAATCTTCTATCTCCTCTGAGAATCCTGTCTCTGACTGAGTGACTAAAGTAGGAGGGGGTGGATATTCATAACCACTAGCAATATTAGGCATAGCGGGGACTAAAGCTGGCGGCGGATGATAATAGGTACTGTCAGCGTTTAACAAAGGAAAGGTGGGGGCTGCTACTCCCGGTCTCCTTGTACAATTGTAACAGACCTCTCTCCACTGAGGATTAGTAACTCCGCATACAGCACAAATCCACCCGGCAGGATCATAGGGTGGGGGCTGCTTTGGTAGTCCAGGATATATTGGTGCCTTAGGGTTAAGGGGCACAGAGCTTACAGTCGGGAGTAGAGGCTTGATTTCCTGGGGAGGGATCTTATCATCTAGCAGGGAGACCTATTGTTTCAAATCATTCTTAACTATTTGTCTGCCTGACACATTAGTTGCGATCTCATGTTTCTTCTTTAATCACATTCTCAATTACTTCTTGTACCACAAAACTTCCAGTCTTTTTCACAGTGGTAGACAATTTTCCTTTTTCAACATAGCAATAAAAACAAACAGAATTCACTTGCTCTTCAATTTCCACATAACCTTCATTATATATTTCATGTGCCAAGCCACGAAATTCCTCAGCGCCTTTAAGTATTCCACCATCAGTCAACTTCCCTTTGTTCTTCCTAATACCTTCGTCCCATAGTGTAGGCTGTAGCCTCCCGCCCTTAGGAAATCCCAGAGTCGAAAACATTTTTTCTGCATTCCTGAAAGATTTCTTTCCTCGTCTTTGAATCATAAGACCAACAGTATCCGATCCTTCACACAACTCCAAACTTTTCTTTTTCTTCCACGGAAACATAATTCTCTCTTTTAGAGCTAAATATCCATACTTCAGTTGTGCACAGATCTGGAGCAGCCGTTCCGTCTGTTCCACAAGGTCAATCCCCCTCTGGGAAGCCCAAAATTCAACGTGGTACTCAGTGAAAGGAGGAGGGCGTCTCAAACTATCCCTCCGGACACCTCTGGTTATATATATATATATATATATATTCGTGAGTTACGTATCCTACCCAATCTTCGATCACCTCACCACGCCGATACTAACAGTGATCAGGATTTCAGGATATTTTGACTATAAAGAGAGTCACAATCACTGGTCAATCCGGGGTGTCCATCCATTATGAGGTACGGTTCGAACACTAGGCCGCCAACGGGACTGCACCTCTATATGATTCCACCTAAGAATCACCTCACCATCGTGGACAAACGTCAGATCCTCTTTGCAGAAACAAGCACAGGAAAACCACACCAAAACGGCCAGTCTGAACAGTATAACTGCCAACTTACCGTGGTTGTCGTGGGGGATGATCAATCCCAATTTTCCAGCACCTGTGTCCGGTCCGAGGGTCCTTTGTCTTGTTGTCCTCCGGGGGCAGAGGCGTCCCTATTCGGGATCCCCACGTTGGGCAGCCAGCTGATAGGGAGAGGATTAAATTAACCCTTCACGGTTGATCCAGTGATTTCCAAATTATTCCACAGAGTGTTGCTAGCAACTCAAATGACCAAACGAAGACGTGTCTCTGTATGGGACGATCCAAGGAGATCGCTAAACCCGTTTATTTTAGTCACTTCTTTTATAATATTTTGCTTAACTATGCAAAGTTCTCAACTACCAATAGCATCATTTCACTTTATAAGCCAATAATATTGCAAGAAAACCGGAAACTACATATATGTCCGTAATCTACATAGCATAGAAAGTAGTATAATGGCATATTCTTCAGAGTTCTACAATATAATACACCCCCGGGTCCCTTATCTTGCACCTGGTGAAGAACAGTCTGGTTTCATAACAGCCTGAACTTTTATCCCAATTACAAAAATTTATCTTAAAGCAACAAAAATGGAGAAGTGAAACCTTCAGCTTTGATTTTAGTTTTAACCCTTCACAATAGCAGTGTGATCAAAAACATGAGTTAATCACACAATCTTTATACTAGTTTTTATTTCCAGCATTGGGAACATTGCACACTGTTTTCTAATTCAAAACATGAAGAGAAATGTAGATAATGTTTAACCCCTTCCTGACATCCTACGTACTATCTGATCCATGGGACCTGGGCCCCTATGCCCATGGACGGGATAGTACGTCTACTGCGATCAGCGGCGCCCACGTGGTGAGCGCCGCTGATCGCGGCCGGGTGTCAGCTGATTATCACAGCTGACACACGGCACAATGTGTCAGGGGCGGTCACGGACCGCCCCCGACACGTTAACCCCTTGCACACCGCAATCAAACATGATCGCGGTGTACCGGGGGTTAAAGGGAAGCATCGGCAGGGAGGGGTCTCCCTCCGTGCTTCCCTGAGCCCCCCACGGCAGCGCAATGTGCAGCGCTGCTGCGGGGGGCTCCTTTCCTGCAGGCCCCCGAATCCAAGATGGCGACGGGGGCCTTCGGGGGCCTGCAGGAAGCTGGCTTCCTCAGTGCCTGCAAAGCGCAGGCATGAGGAAGCCTTCTGCACTGCCTGTGACAGATCGCTGATCTGTCACAGTGATCTGTGATGTGACAGATCAGCGATCTGTCACAGGACAGTGATGTCCCACCTGGGACTATTTAATAAAGTTAAAAAAAAATAAAAAAAAGTGTTAAAATAATAAAAAAAAATCGCCAAATAAATTAGAAAAAAAAAAAATATTCCCCCAATAAATCCATTTTTTGGAAATAACAAAAAAAAAACAATAAAAGTACACATATTAGGTATTGCCGCGTCCGTAACGACCCGCCCTATAAAACTGTCCCATTAGTTAACCCCTTTAGCGAACCCCTTAAAAAATAAAAATAAAAAACGAAGCAAAAAATAATGATTTATTATCATACCGCCAAACAAAAAGTGTAATAACACGCGATTAAAAAGACACATATAAATATCCATGGTACCACTGAAAACATCATCTTGTCCCGCAAAAAACGAGCTGCCATACAGCATCATCAGCGAAAAAATAAAAAAGTTATAGCTCGCAGAATAAAGCGATGCAAAAATAATTATTTTTTATATAAAATAGTTTTCATTGCATAAAACCGACAAAACATAAAAAAACGACCTAAATGAGGTATCGCTGTAACCGTACTGACCCGAAGAATAAAATTGCTTTATCAATTTTACCGCACGCGGAACGGTGTAAACGCACCCCCCCAAAAGAAATTCATGAAACGCTGGTTTTTGTTCATTCTGCGTCCCAAAAATCGGAATAAAAAGCGATCAAAAAATGTCACGTGCCCGAAAATGGTACCAATAAAAACGTCAACTTGTCCCGCAAAAAATAAGACCTCACGTGACTTGGTGTGTCAAAATACGGAAAAATTATAGCTCTCAATATGTGGTGATGCAAAAACTATTTTTACAATAAAAAGCGTCTTTTAGCGTGCGACAGCTGCCAAATATAAAAACCGCCATAAATAGTAAATCAAACCCCCCGTTATCACCCCCTTAGTTAGGGAAAAATAATAAAATTAAAAAAAATGTATTTATTTCCATTTTTCCATTAGGGTTAGGATTAGGGCTAGGATTAGGGCTAGGGTTAGGGTTAGGGTAGGGTTAGGGCTAGGGTTAGGGTTAGGGCTGAGATTAGGGTTAGGGGTGTGTTGGGGTTCGGGTTGGAGTTAGAATTGGGGGTTTCCACTGTTTGGGCACATCAGGGGCTCTCCAAATGCAATATGGCGTCTGATCTCAATTCCAGCCAATTCTGAGTTGAAAAAGTCAAATGGTGCTCCTTCCCTTCCCAGCTCTGCCATGCGCTCAAACAGTGTTTTACCCCCACATGTAGGGTATCAGCCTACTCAGGACAAATTGCAAAACAATTTTTGGGATCCAATTTCTCCTGTTACCCTTAGGAAAATAAAAATTGGGGGCAAAAATATCATTTTTGTGGAAAAAATGATTTTTTTATTTTCTCTTCCGAGTGTTATAAACTTCTGTGAAGCACTTGGGGGTTCAAAGTGCTCACCACACATCTAGATAAGTTCCGTGGGGGGTCTAGTGTCCAAAATGGGGTCACTTGTGGGGAGTTTCAATAGTTTAGGTACATCAGGGGATCTCCAAACGCACATGACACCCGCAGACCATTCCATCAAAGTCTGCATTCCAAAACGTCACTGCTTCCCTTCCGAGCCCCGACGTGTGTCCATACAGTAGTTTTCTCCCACATATGGGGTGTCAGTGTACTCAGGACAAATTGGACAACAACTTTTGGGGTCCAATTTCTCCTGTTATCCTTGGGAAAATGAAAAAATTGGGGACTAATTGATCATGTTTGTGGGAAAAATACGATTTTTTTATTTTCATGCCCGGGCATTATAAACTTCTGTGAAGCCCTTGGGTGGTTCAAAGTGCTCACCACACATCTAGATAAGTTCCTTAGGGGGTCTCGTTTCCAAAATGGGGTCATTTGTCGGGGTTTCCACTGTTTAAGTACATTAGGGGCTCTCCAAAGGCAACATGACACCCACAGACCATTCCATCAAAGTCTGCATTCCAAAACGTCACTACTTCCCTTCCGAGCCCTGACGTGTGTCCATACAGTAGTTTTCTCCCACATATGGGGTGTCAGCATACTCAGGACAAATTGGACAACAACTTTTGGGGTCCAATTTCTCCTGTTACACTTGGGAAAATGAAAAAATTGGGGACTAATTGATCATGTTTGTGTTAAAAATACGATTTTTTTATTTTCATGCCCAGGCATTATAAACTTCTGTGAAGCCCTTGGGGGTTTAAAGTGCTCACCACACATCTAGATAAGTTCCTTAGGGGGTCTAGTTTTCAAAATGGGGTCATTTGTGGGGGGTTTCCACTGTTTAGGTACATTAGGGGCTCTCCAAAGGCAACATGACACCCGCAGACCACTCCATCAAAGTCTGCATTCCAAAACGTCACTACTTCCCTTCCGAGCCCCGACGTGTGCCCATACAGTAGTTTTCTCCCACATATGGGGTATCAGCATACTCAGGACAAATTGGACAACAACTTTTGGGGTCCAATTTCTCCTGGTACCCTTGGGAAAATTAAAAAATGGTGACTAAAAGATCATGTTTGTGGAAAAAATACGAATTTTTTATTTTCACGCCCGGGCGTTATAAACTTCTGTGAAGCACTGGGGGGTTCAAAGTGCTCACCATACATCTAGATAAGTTCCTTGGGGGTCTAGTTTACAAAATGGTGTCATTTGTGGGGGGGTTCCACTGTTTATGTACATCAGGGGTTTTCCAATCGCGACATGGTGTCCGATCTCAATTCCAGCCAAAAGCGTCAAATGGCGCTGCTTCCCTTCCGAACTCTGCCATGCGCCCAAATAGTGGTTTACCCCCACATGTGGGGTATCAGCATACTCAGGACAAATTGCACAATAACTTTTAGGGTCCTGTTACCCTTGGAAAAATAAGAATTGAGGGTGAAAAGATCATTTTTGAGGAAAAAATATGATTTTTTAATTGTATGGCTTTATGTTATAAACATCTGTGAAGCCCATGGGGGTTCAAAGTTCTCACCACACATCTAGATAAGTTCCTTAGGGGGTCTAGTTTCCAAAATGGTGTCATTTGTGGGGGGTTTCCACTGTTTTGGTACATCAGGGGTTTTCCAATCGCGACATGGTGTCCGATCTCAATTCCAGCCAAAAACGTCAAATGGCGCTGCTTCCATTCCGAGCTCTGCCATGCGCCCAAATAGTGGTTTACCCCCACATGTGGGGTATCAGCGTACTCAGGACAAATTGCACAATAACTTTTAGGGTCCTTTTACCCTTGGAAAAATAAGAATTGAGGGTGAAAAGATCATTTTTGTGGAAAAAATATGATTTTTTAATTGTACGTCTGTATGTTATAAACTTCTATGAAGCTCTTGGGGGTTCAAAGTTCTCACCACACATCTAGATAAGTTCCTTAGGGGGTCTAGTTTCCAAAATGGTGTCATTTTTGTGGGGTTTCCACTGTTTTGGTACATCGGGTTTTCCAATCGCGACATGATGTCCGATCTCAATTCCAGCCAAAAACGTCAAATGGCGCTGCTTCCCTTCCGAGCTCTGCCATGCGCCCAAATAGTGGTTTACCCCCACATGTGGGGTATCAGCGTACTCAGGACAAATTGCACAATAACTTCTAGGGTCCTGTTACCCTTGGGAAAATAAAAATTGGGGTGAAAAGATCATTTTTGTGGAAAAAATATGATTTTTTAATTGTACCGCTGTACGTTATAAACTTCTGTAAAGCCCTTGTGGGTTCAAAGTTCTCACCACATATCTAGATAAGTTCCTTGGGGGGTCTAGTTTCCAAAATGGGGTCACTTGTAGGGGGTTTCCACTGATTAGGTACATCAGGGACTCTCCAAACGTGACATGGTGTCCAATCTGAATTCCAGCCAATTTTGCATTGAAAAAGTCAAACGGCGCTCCTTCCATTCTGAGGTCTGCCATGCGCCGAAACAATCGTTCCCCCCCACATATCAGGTGTCAGCGTACTCAGGACAAATTGCACAATAACTTTTGCAGTCTAATTTCTCCTGTTACCCTTGGTAAAATAAAAAAAATTGAACCTGAAGTATTTTTTTATGAAAAAAAGTTAGATGTTCATTTTTTTTTTAAATATTCAAAAAAATTCCTGTGATGCACCTAAAGGATTAATAAACTTCCTGAATGTGGTTTTGAGCACCTTAAGGGGTGCAGTTTTTAGAATGGTGTCACTTTTGGGGATTTTCTATCATATAGACCCCTCAAAGTGGCTTCAAATGTGATGTGGTCCTAAAAATAAAATGGTGTTGTAAAAATGAGAAATCTCTGGTCAACTTTTAACCCTTATAACTTCCTAACAAAAAAAAATTTTGGTTCCAAAATTGTGCTGATGTAAAGTAAACATGTGGGAAATGTTAGTTATTAAGTTTTTTGTGTGCTGTATCTCTGTGATTTAAGGGCATAAAAATTCAAAGTTGGAAAATTGCGAAATTTTCAAAATTTTTGCCAAATTTCCGTTTTTCTCACAAATAAACGCAAGTTATTTGAATGAAATTTTACTACTACCATGAAGTAAAATATGTCACGAGAAAACAATGTCAGAATCACCAGGATCCATGGAAGCGTTCCAGAGTTATGACCTCATAAAGGTACAGTGGTCAGAATTGTAAAAATTGGCCCGGTCATGAACGTGCAAACCACCCTTGGGGGTGAAGGGGTTAATTGTCAAAAAAATTAAAAAAATTAACATTGGGCTGTTCTAAAATATAGCAGTGTCTGCATTGTCTTTACAAACTCACAATATGTATTTTTTATGGCAATTTATCATTCCTGTGAATCACCAACCTAATATTTAGTTGTTACCCACAGTTTTTTAGAACCGCTTCACATCTATGTTGCATGGAGTCACCCAACTTCTGGCCCCGGTCACCTGTTATTCCAGCCCAGGATGCTTGGACTACATCACACAATTTTTTTGGAATTTGTTGGCTTTGCCTCAGAAACGTTTTTAACATCACCCCACAATTGATCTATCAGATTAAGGTCCGTAGATTGGGCTGGCCGCTCCATAACCTCAATTTTGTTAGACTGGAACCAAGATTTTACTTGTTTACTGGTGTAATTAGGGTCGTTGTCTTGTTGAAACACCCATTTCAATGGAATATCCTCTTCAACATAAGGCAACATGACCTCTTCAAGTATTCTGATATAGGAAAACCGGTCCATGATCCCTGGTATGTGGTAAACAGGTTCGTCTCCATAGTAAGAGAAACATGCCCATATCATGATGCTTGCACCACCATGCTTCACTGTCTGCAGGGTGTACTGTGGCTTGAGTGCAGAGTTTGGGGGTCAAATGATGAACTGTCTGTGGCCCTTGGACCCAAAAAGAACAATTTTACTGTAATTAGTCCACAAAATGTTTCTCCATTTCCCTTTAGGGAAGTTGATGTGTTCTTTGGCACATTGTATGTGTTTCAGTACATGTCGGTTTTTTAACAGTGGGACTTTGCGGGGACTTCTTGCTAAGAGATTAGCGTCACACAGGCGTCTTCTATCTGTCCCAGTCCTCACAGGTAACGTGAGATGGTCTTTGATCATCCTGGAGCTGATCATTGGTTGAGTCTTTGCCATTCTGGCTCTTCTTCCATCCATTCGAATGGTAGTCTTCCGTTTTCTTCCAAGTCTCTCTGGTTTGGCTTTCCATTGTAAAGAACTGGAGAACATTTTAGCTGAACAGCTGAATATGATTTATGTCCACAGCATCTTATTGATACTAGTTAGCGTCAAGCCCCATACTTGAGAATGACTTAAAAAAAAATGTAATGTCGGATGGATCCGCCCGATGGCAGCGTCTGCAAACTATACCTGTCCTCTCCTGAACCGTATTCTGAGATGATTTACCATATCAAAGTTCAATTCTGATGTGATCATAAATCAGCTCGGCACAGGAAAGATAAGGGTTACAACAAGCCCTGCTGTCAGATGAGCTCACTGACTGATCCTCAGTTAACTCTATTCTACAAGAGTACACAGAGGCTGTGGAAAGTAAAAATGCCCAACTTTTTAAATGAAATTCTAGACAAAGGTATATTCTCATGTGTCATGGGAAACAAAGCAGTATATTCCACTATGGAAAAGGTGCAAATTTGTGGCATAATTCACCTTTTGCATTACATCCACAGCGGAAGTGGACATGCTGAGAATTTCACATTTACAGCGCAGGTTAATTTGTTTTTGCCAGTTTTATTCATTGCATGTGAATGAGATTTTTTTTGTTGAACTCTTTGACCATTTAGAAACATGACTGCGTTTATTTATTGGGTCGTCCCCATTTTCATGGATGGATATTGTCGGAGAGCGCTGGTAAAAACACACACTTTTACTATTTATTTCTTATTAAAAAATGGTCAGCTGTTCTTAAGAGATCAACACTTTTTCTTATTTTCTTTTCTTTACATCTCATTTCCTAGGAGACCGACCTCCACTGCTGTCTAGCTAGTAAAGTCCTGCGCTGAAGCTAGCCAGGATTAGGAGATAACAGCGCCCTCCAGCGATGCAGGCCAGTTTCAAAACAGTGCTTACAAGCTCAATAGAAAAGAGCTTGTAAGCACTGTGCATGCTTCACTGTCTGGTGGCGGTGGTCGGTCTCCAAGGCAACAAGCTGAAAAGAAAAATGTTGATATCTTGAGAACGATTGAAAATTTTAATAAACTGCAAAATTGCTTGTATTTACGGGCACTATCTAACAATACCCCATTTATGAAAATGGGAGTAACCTTTTAATCACTCTTAAATTAATGGTTGGTGATGGTTGAGCCACGTAATGATAAGAAGGGGTATTTGCATACTTTGGGTCATTCATTGCATTTGGAGAGTGTGCATCATGTATTACAGACTTAACGTATCGTACTAGATAGTCACAGATTGCACTAAACAGTTACATATATAATATATCTTTTTATTTTAGGTGGTCACAGTCCACCAGGCACAGGGTCATGATATAATTTACAAATATGACATGCTGCTGAGTGATGTCATCTTAGTTCTGGTTTTAGCGCACACGTTACCGTCTCATTTCATGCAGTTTCCTTTTTTGATGCTGATTAAGGCTATGTTCACACGTCGTTTTTCGCTGCATTTTTTCAGTTTTTTTTTTTTAGAAATTACATTTATGAAATCTTACAGCTTTTGCTGGTACTGTAAAAATCAGCTTTTAATTTGCATGAAAAACGCATATATATATAAAACACAATGTGTGAACATACCCTAAAAGGAAATGTCTCGAGGAAAGGCTAGGCAGCAATATCAGCACAGTGTTAAAGGGACGATGGTCACTACTGTAAGGGATGCGCTATGGAATGTTCTGTGTCTTGCATAGGCAGCATCTAACACTACGACTCAAAGTCTACGCTGGTCAGGTCAATCTTGAAGCAGACATATGGGTAATACTCTTGGTTGTTCAGTTGTAAGCCTGGAATATCCATATTCACCTATGATAACAAGCAAATTAGAGTCAGTACAAGCCATGATACAAGTTATGGAGAAACTCTACAGAAACTCCAGTGGATACATGAAATCGTTCTCGACAGCCAACATTCTGTACCACAAAAAGGGGAGATGACTTGGCAAATCTTCTGTGTCGCCTAAAGTGATCCTCCACCCTGGGACTGAAAAGTGACTTTACATTTCTCTTGTATAATTACCATAGCTGGTGCCCTCCATTAGCCTCCCGCAACTTCCTCTACAAAAATCAGAGCTCTATATCTCCTGCTCACAAGATAGCAGTGGCATGGCGGGTGCACTAGTAAGTCTAAGCCACACCTTCCCCATCATGACTGCTGTGCGATAGGACAGGTCGGAGAGGCGTGGCTCAGACTTACCGCTGCACTCCCCATGCCACTGCTATCTTGTGATTAGGAGAAATGGACCTCCGACTTATTTAAAAGTCTCATTTGATAAATCAGCTGAAAACATCTGTAAACTCCATGCCTACAGTCAGTGCACCCTTACACATTAGACCGTTGGCTGAATCAGTCGATATCAGTGGGTTTATTACTCTATTCTATATGGGGGCCTTAAGAAAGGCTAAGAAGATTTGCGGCTTTTGTTATGTGACAGCATATTGAGGGACGTGCTCAAGAAAAAAGGGAGGTTCAAAGGGGATAAAGCCTTTAAGGCAACAAAACCAGAAAACGTGGCCTTTCACTGGTGCCTTCTACTTACATCCTTCATATTGGCAGCCGCTGCCTCATCCAGGTGTCGGAAAAGGGCATTCAACACGTCTCGTAATCTTTTCATGGACTTCTTGTTGGGCTGTAGAATTACTGCCTGGAAGTTCACCGGCAAGCCATACCTACGAGAAAAGGATACTAACCGTAAGTTACAAACTTTATTAGCAATCTTTCAAGGGGCTGCCATGGGGGGCTTGATAACCCTTTTACAGCGTTGTGCGCCACCTTGCGCCTTACACTGTGCATGAGAATTTCCCTGCTCTGATCTTCCCCAACATCTCAATAAATGACGCACTTGGGCAGTCTGAAGCACAGTTGCTCACAGCAAATACAAAGGAAAAAAACAAAAGGCCTGCGCTCTGAGAAACAATCCTTCATCCTGACTGCGCACCTGATGTAAGAGAAGACCCAAGCATGGAGAAAGCACATGATCAAGAGGGGACCAAGTAACACAATGCCCTGGTAAGAACAGCAGGTCCATGACCATGCGCATATAAGATTAGGAAGGCATACTACAAAATCACGCAACACTAACATAAGTATGGTAATTAAAAAAAAGAACCTCTTTAATTAAGCGTCAACACTACTGCTACCGCAAGAACCCAGGTAACATTTCAGCCATAAAAACTGTATCCCCAAAAAATAGAATTAAATTTTACCAAATTGTGCTGGAAAGTCATGGATGCGAGCCTAAGGCTAGTTTCACATAAGCACAGCGCAGGGCCGCCGCTAAGCTCTGCCCCTGGCCGCACCCCCTCCGTCAGCTCCTCCTCTGTGCGCATGACACTGCATGCGACCAGCGTACCCTATATTTAGTGTTGGAAACGCCGGCCGTGCGCTGGTATGGTTTTGCCGGCGTATGTGCCCTTTTTGCGCTGCGTCGACGTGCGCCAAACGCACTCTGTTGCATTTTTGTGTGCTCGGTGCAGAGCTAAAAGGGCGCATGCCCCGGCAAAAACATACCAGTGCACGGCCAGCGAACCCAATGCTAAATATAGGGTACGCTGGTTGCATGCAGCGTCATGCGCCCAGAGGAGGAGCTGACCGGAGGGGGCAAGGCCGGGGGCGGAGCTTAGCGGCGACCTGCGCTTGGTAATGCTAGTGTGAAACTAAAGCACATGAAATGCTGCAGACTGCACTCTGTGCAGCAGCAATATGCATGTCACAGGCAATGTGAAAATTGTCTGATTTACACCCATAAAAAAAACATACAATTTTTCATCAACAGGGTTCAATTTTATACATCAGCGGGTAAAAAAATTTGCAAGACCAAACACAGTTTCCTATGTTAAAACCGGATGCTATAGTGGCCCTGCATGTGATAGTTTTTTGATTTTTTTATTTGCGCAACCTATGGACTTTATGGTCAAGTTTCAGCCGAAACACGAAAAAAAACTACTCTGAGCAGTCCTATTACGTAACAATGGTCTGTGCAAGGTCAGTTTTTTCCACAAACAGACCAAAAAAACACGGTCATGTGAATGTAGCCTTAAAGAAAGTTTCTCGCCACCCAGGAGCAATATTCGTATGTTAATCGGTACCACAAGGTCCTCACCTTAAAACAGACTCCACGAAAACTCGCAAAGCTTTGACGTGAATCCAGGCAATGAACGCTTCACTGAAGTTTACTTTTAACCAGCGCAGCAGAGGCCCCTGTAGGTCAGAGCAGTAGAGGTAAAGATCAGCTTCCTACGGGTCAGTACAGGACAAAATGTTTTTTTTAATTATCTTCAGAGATGCAACAACTGAAAAAAAAAATCTGATGATTCCCGGCCCCTGTTGGCACATCATCAGTTCTGTGTGTGAAGGAGGCTGGCTGGTTGCTCATTATAATCTCTGTTGTCAGCCAGCCCCCTTCGCACAAAACATTGGGCAAATGTCAATATATGAAACGCTGTCCTGTATCGAACACAAGCCAGAAGTCAACCTTCTACTACCTTGGACCAGGGTGAATCACTTTAGGACAGGGTACTATTAACATTTATTAGAAACCCATATAACTTGCTATTTTAGGCACATTTTACCCCTTAAAGGGGTTATCCAGGACTATTTTTTTTACTATGGACCTAAAAGCTAATAGGCAGGTAGTTGCAACCTACATGCCTGTGGTGCCCACTGCAGATCTTCCCCGGCACAGGATGGTCACAGACCGCTCCTGCTATCTAGAGTCCTTCATGAGGAGACCTGACCTCATTACCCTCACACTATTCTGAGGGAAACATTGTTTTTGGCTTGCCAAGTTATCACCATGAGATGGATGGATGGATGGATGGATGGAAGACCCCCACACTGGGTCAATATGGTAAATACTGCAGCTTTCTATAAGAGGGTGGTATATAAAAATGGACATTGTCCTCAAAGATATGAGAAGGTATTTAAGTCTTGGTTTGATTCCCCTTTGATTCACATTAGTCCCCAGGCGATTAGGGGTATTCTCTCATGATTAAGGATGTGATATTTGGTGCCTGTCTCACACACATGTATGTTTAGGGCAAGGTTCAACTTCCCAGACAAAATCAATGACAAATGATGTAGTGATGTAATGATTCCTCTATGATGTAACCTGATTATGTTGTTTGATCTTCAATAAAACAAGTAAAAAAAAATCAATTGTCCAAACCACGGGCTGCTGGCATTGAGACTCACATACTGCTGCTTCTTATCTGCCTCCAGTTTAATGATCTCGTCTTTTTCTGACTGCAGCTCTTTCTCATTGAAGTTAAACTCCCGCACTATGAACCTAAAGACAGAAAATATGATCAATACAGTCAGGCAACAGTTGAAGAGGTTGCCCGCCAGTTTTTCATTGATGACCCATCCTTAGGATAGGTCATCACATGTGGGGATAGCCTGTTTGTTAGGCTAGGTTCAAATTTGCGGTTGAGTCCACAGCGTATCGTCCGCAACCGCAAACGCATGCAAACGCATACCACGAAATGACGCAACCGTACGCAAACGCACCCGAACGCATACAAACACGTCCCTGTGTACCCCATGTTAAAGATAGGTACGCAGGACGCATGCGATGTATGCGCATCAAACGCTGCGGACTCAACCGTAAATGTGAAACCGGCCTTAGGCAATCCCTGCATGTGTTGTGGTTGTGGGACAGCCGCCAGACATGAAGCTGCGGCGACTAGAGCATTTTTTTCCGAGCGTGCCAAAAATACTGGATCAGGACACACCGGATAACACCTTACCCGAGCTCGCTCACCACTAATGCCAAACTCTTACCTGTTTTCCCGAGCCTTAGCTTTAAACTCATCAATCACTTTTCTGAAGAGGGTGACGGTAAACAAGCCTCCTTCTGCGTCCTCCGCAATCATCCTGCATGGAAGCACACAGACGGCGGAATGAACCGCGGCGCCCAGTTTCTGATGACCTGAAATGGTACCACCTGGGCCCATTTTGACTCAACAGCCGCTGGTGTCACTAATCATTATCCCGATATGAATCGGTCGCCTCTCCTCACTGTGTGCACTGTCTGATCGCCTAAGGGACCAATAGTCATGGACGATCCCTCACTGTGAAGATCACTAGTAATCCTCCAATACTAACAGAAATTAGTCATCAAAGTGCACGCGCACACCATCGATTTTCTTGCACGAGTGCTCTCCGTGGTTTTCACGGACTGACAGATTAAAAAAGATGGAGAAACTTTTTTATTTTCTCTCCACATCTGAGAAAAACTGATATCACTCTGATCAGAACAATCGGACCAATTTTTTTGGGGGTGGGAAATGGTTGCGTGACCCTACCCAAATAGAAAGTAAAGTTTTATGGTTTTCTATTTATATATTTGTCCAGTGTGAAACATTACATATCACTTTATTAGCATGCATGGCCTGCAAACACTTGCTTTTTTCCCCAGTTTATTTCCTACCTTCAGCTGCATTCATATCCAAAAGCACTGATTAGGAGTACAGATGATGGCAGTTGATGGGTTAGCTCAGCTTGTCTCACTAACTTTGGGGATATGCTGCTGCAGGATATTGTTTTGATACGCAGAACACTCAGAGGAGGACACAGAAGCTGACCCTATCACTGCCATCATCTATACTCCTAATGAGTTCCTTCTAATATCAACGCAGCTAAAGGCAGGAACATAAACTGGGAAAAAGTTGGGGCTTTGAAGCCACTTACATGCATTTTTTTTACAAGAATGAAGATAAATACCCTAATAAAGAGCAAAAGTTTCAGAACTTTCCATGCTGAACTAAATTATAAAAACCCCCACAAAAGTTAAGTAATTTTTGCTTAGTATTGGAAGACTACTGTTGACCTTCCTAGTGAGGGATTCTTGGTTCTTGGTGACTATTAGTTTCTGTGGAGGATCTCACAAAACAAATCTAACCAAAATATCTTTTCACGGCATCAGATATACTCTTAGGCCCAACAAAGTTTCAAAGTGGCAAAGGATCTACCCATGACATGATGTAACTGTACATCACACTATGGGTAGAAGACTCAGCTGAAATTACATTTTATGAATAGTTGTATGTATCACCAGATTATCTAACTGGTAAAGTTTCTCCTTGATAAAAACTTAAGAGTAACCATAATTTTAATTTGTATTTCATAAACCATTAGTACACATGAAAATAAGCAACTTTGTAATGTATCTTATCAGATAAATCTGCTTCTTTTTCCTCCAGGACTGATCTTCTACTCTAAATTCATGTATAAAATTTGTATTCAGTGAAAACAGATTTCCCCATTACTGAGACAAACAAATAACAGTTGGTGCTTATAAGATTCTATGAAGGGGAGGAGGAGCTAGCGGAACCCAGACATTCTACTAAAAGTTCTCCTGAAATGACAGTTACAGTTCTCCATAGAACTTTATGAACACAAACAGTCACCTCCTATCTCAGTAATGAGAACGTTTCTATTCACTGAATACAGATTTTACTTGTGAATTGAAAAATTTGAGAATAAATGATCAGTCCTGGAGGAGAATGAAGTGGATTTCTCAAATAAGATATAATACAAAATTTCTTATTTTCACATATACTATTAATTTAATGAAAAAAAAAAAATGGTTACTCCATGAGAGCCATGCTATGCTCCCCTGAGAAATTAAACATGCAGATAGCCTGTTCACAGAGGAAGACAACAGCAACTCTACTGCCATCTGTTAGAAGTAACGATCCTATAAGTCAATATCGACCTTTTAAAGGGCCACATGATTTAGGATATGACGCCAAACCAAAAACTCAATTTTTACATACAGCTGTTTCAAGATTTTTGCCACTCATCAGTGCAAAGAAGAAGACTGTCTGGCAGCGTGGGAGGCGTTTAAAATGGGGACTAAAGGATAACGTTTCTCCTTGTGGAGAGCGCCAAGCTGATGTGGAGAGACTTAGGTCATGCAATGCTATCCTTGAAATTAGGGGCCTGATTCAACATTTGTGATTTTTTTAAGTTACCGTACTTTTCTTTTTTTCTTTTTTTGTCTTTATTGACATTTTTGCTCAAAATTCTTCAAAATGGCGCATCCGGTTCATATATTTAGAGCAACATAAAAAAATGCTGTTTAGTTTTGTCTTTAACCTATTTTGTGACTTTTAGTGAGAAACATTTTATGTTTCTCTAAAATATCACAAAATTTCAGGCGTTCATGAAATCATTCCAGGGCGAGACTCGAGTACACTTGCAACAAATTTTGTGACTTCTCGAAAAGTTGTAAATGATGGATCGTTAAAAAATATGTGGAAACCCTAAACTCCGTCCATAGTGGCAAACCAGAAAAAAACCAGGCCACTAAATATAACTATAAAATAGACTTTAAAAAAGGCGCAAAAACATGTGAAAAACACCCAAAACGTGGTGCAAATGCAATAATGATTTAAGCCCTAAATATGCAAATACCCTCTTCACAGTAGAAAAGAGCAAGAACTATCACCTGGGGAACTCCTTATACCCACTGTCAATGGCTTCCCACCTAACCAGCTCTCCTACACTGGCGGATTTCAGTGTCCGTAAGTTCCGGACTGACCATGGGTTGACTTGATCTCGCAGCCTCTTAAACATATATAAGGCTGTAAATTGGGGTTGGAAGACCCAATACCAGACCTGACATTGGGGTCCATATGCGGGCCGTGAAGTCCACTCGTGTGAACCTAGTCTTACACCAAAACAGCTGCATGAAAACTGAGTTTCTGATCTGGACATATGTCCCGAATCATGTGGCAAGACTCTTTAATTGGTTGATGTTCACTTCTAGGATTGGCAGTAGAGGCGATGTCTTTTCCTCTGGTAAGAAACTATTTACATATCACCAGATTAGATTGGTATAAAATTTTTGGCAGAACCCACAACCAAATTCCTTCCAGCACTCCAGTCTTAAGCCCGTGTTCGCCGATAATCTAAAGTGTATGGGGGGCTCTTGACAACAGCTCGCCCAGGAAGACGTCTGACTTCAGACTGCCGATCTCCTTCTACTCCCAGAGGTAAGACGCAATGCATAGATGTCAATCAGTGGCTTTTTCATATAAAGCACAAGAGTGCTTGGCCAAATGAGCCCTCTTGTGTATGGGAGAGTCATCCAAGACGGCTTCAGCACAGATCGTGCGGCCATCAGAAAATTGATGTGTATGGCCGGCTTTACAGTATACCCAGAAACAGACTGTACATTTCTCAAATCCTCGTGTCACCCAAGTCCAATTCCTCCTACTGTGTTTTTAACCATTAAACCCATTGATTCTTACTTGGTTGACCGAGGTACAACCATATCGGCCAGCGATTCGTAGGTCTTCTGCCAAGCATTATAGCCGGTCCTGTAAGTGAAAATTTACAGATTTTGTAAGAATAAGATGTTGCATGTTCTAATTCATCACCAGCATTCATTTGGTATTAGTAAAACTTACAATGGCTCCAAGATCGCCATAACTAAGTTTTTGTGACCTTCTGAGGCTCTGCACACCGGTGGAATGATTGCATAATATTTCACAAATAACACTTATTTTATAAAGGTGAGCCATGTGGATCAAGGCAAACAACTTAATCTGGAATTTTACAGAAAAAATTACCGTAGACTCAATTCACTCCAAATTATTTGTGATTCACTTTGTGCAATTTCAGCCGCTGTTTTGATGGACTGTAAAGGGCTAGGAAAGGGGTTATAAAATGTATTTATTTATTTTACTCATTTATATAACTCCATTAAATCCACAGCGCTTTACAGATGGGGCTCACAACCTAGAATCCCTATCAGTATGTCTTTGGAATGTGGGAGGAAACCCACACAAACACGGGGAGAACATACAAACTCCTTGCAGATGTTGTCCTTGGTGGGATTTGAACCCAGGACCCCAGCGCTTCAAGGCTGCAGTGCTTAACCAATGAGCCACCATGATAAAAACAAAATAGTAAACTCTCCTGTCCCACCACCGTTTCTTCCCACCACATCCTTTGCTGGCTTCGTCTGGCTCCAGACTCTACTGGTCTTCATAGCAGGCAATCTCCTCTTCTGTATCTTCCTTCTCTTTGCACAACTGCATCCTGCGCTGAGTAGGTTGTGAGTTACTAAATAGACATCAGGTGAGGCACGACATGATTTTGCTATGTCATGACATGTGACAACGGGGGGCCCACTGAGCGTAGGAAGAAATGACCGGAGTGAGCCTCCCAACCCCCTGGAGGAGGCGTGGGCGGAGGCCAACATGACGGGGGGTTGGAAGTTAGTGAGGGAAGGGGAAGGGTTAAAGGGGAGGGGGAGCTAAGGGGTATTTAAGGCAGGGTCTGGGGGGTTCCCGCCCTCTGTTCCTGTTTTCCCAGCTCCTGAACAGTCCCATAACTTACCGGGATGTCGGGAGTGGACCAGGCCCTGGACAGACTGCGGGCAGCAGCGGCAGGGCTGCCTCCTGGCTGGCTGGAGGAGCAGGTGGCCGGCCTGCTTCATCGAGCGCCGGGGCAGGCCGAGGTGAGAGAGCGGAGGCCCCGGCGGGCGCGGCCTCCAGAGCGGCTATCCCCCGACACCGCTCCCCGGGCCTCGCGTCGCCGTCGGAGCCCCTCCCGGGACCCTCCAGGAATCCTCTCACGCGACGAGGCCCTGCGGCGGCGTCCGGACCTTCGCCCCGGGGCAGGAAGGGGGCGGGGCTCCCAGTTGCCGTGGGGGGCCCTGAGCGACCGGGTGCCTCGCGATGGCTTGGCTGAATTGACTCTCGGCGGGGGGAGGCAGGAGCCTTCATTTGTGGGGGTACCGCGGCCCAGTTCCTTCAGGGGGTTCAGGCCTCCTACCCCGGCTCAGTCTGCAGGGGTGTTCGGGCCGCAACAACGAGGCGGTGAGTTCGCCGCCGGGAGGCGCGATGTCCATGAGGCGTCTGGGGATCCAGGATTTCCGGCTGGAGGGCACACAGCCCCCTCGCAGCCCGGTGAGTATGCGTCTATGTCCCCTGTTTGTCACCCACTTTTGTCTTCGTCAGTGTTGGTAGGGGCCCCCTTAGCAGAGTCCGGGGGTGGTGGGGTTGAGGCTGGTTTGAGCAGTTCAGGGTCGGCCGGGGGAGTATGTGATATGTTGGCGGATGTGCGCAGCTTGCTTTTACCTTTGGAACGGGGTTTTGTTGGGTCATCACCGGTAGCAGCGTGGGTTGGGCCACAGGGTGGCGGGTTGGCGGGTCAGGGCGCGGCTGCGTCGGTCCCTTGTGTTGGCACGCCGGTGTCAGTGTTGGTGCAAACCGAGAAGGAAAAGGAGTGTCGTGTGCATCTGGATGATCGGGCGCATGGTGTATGTGTGTTTTGAAGGTTCGTTGGGGGCCCATCTGAAAAAGGAGATGAAAGAGCGGATTTGGAAGGATGAATATGTGGAAATATTTTCGCTATTGCCTCCTGAGAAGTTTAATTTGGACAAAAGTAAGAAAGAGGATAGCAAAAAGGAAGAGGAGGAAAAGCGGAGGTGGCGCTTGATTCCTCAGACATTTGTAAATTGGCAGCAGGCGTTTGCCATTTTGGCGAGTGTTATCGGGGAACAGGCCCCTGATAATTGCTCCGCGTTATTTTGTTATTTGGATGCTATCGGGGAGGCTTATAGAGTTTATGGCGGTCAGGCGTGGCTGCGGCATGACGAGTAGTTTCGTCAGAGGAAAGCTGTGCGTCCGGCTATCCGCTGGGACCAGAAAGACATTGGCTTGTGGATGCATGTGATAGCGCAAAATAAGTCTGGGAGTTCCTTTCTTGGGGGGGCTGGAAGCACCAGCCAGAATAGCGGCACTGCCGGCTCTACGAGTGGTGGGGGTCAAGGGCAGTCGGGAACGCACAAGGCGGGGGTGTGCTGGCAGTTTAATGACGGCCAGTGTAAGTTTGGGGCCAACTGTAAATTTAAACACCTCTGCTCAAACTGCAACGGTACTTCACACGGGGCATCAAAGTGTTTCAAGAAAGGGAAGTCCAAATCGGGCGGGGGTAATTCGCAAGGGGGAGACTCCAGTGAATCTGGAAAGGATGGTCCGCTATCTAAATAGATACCCTGATAGGGTAAGAGCGGGGCTGTTGTATTCAGGTTTTCAGGAGGGTTTTCGGATTCCGGGTCCTCCGTTTGAAATCTCGTTTGTTTTAAAAAATTTGCGCTCTGCTTTGGAGCATCCGTCAGTTGTTTCGGAGAAGATCCGGAAAGAAGTTTCATTGGGGCGCATGGTGGGCCCTTTCGTGTCCCCTCCTTTTCCGAATCTGGTCGTTTCCCCGTTGGGGGTGGTTCCGAAGAAGAAGCCCAATAAGTTTCGGCTCATTCAGCATTTGTCTTACCCACGGGGGAGGTCGGTTAACGTCGGTATTGATCCGGAGATTTGTTCAGTGGTATACTCTTCATTTGATGAAGCGGCGAGTTGGGTCCGGAAATGTGGTCGCGGGGCCCTTATGGCTAAGACTGATGTTGAATCCGCTTTTCGTTTGCTTCCGGTTCACCCAGACAGCGTGAGGTTGTTGGGCTGTTTCTGGGAAGACAGGTTTTTTGTAGATAGGTGTTTACCTATGGGTTGTTCCTTGTCTTGTGCGTATTTTGAGGCTTTTAGTTCTTTTCTTGAGTGGGTCGTGTGCGACGTCTCTGGTTGTGATTCGATAGTTCATTATTTGGACGATTTCTTGTGCATTGGTCCGGCGGATTCTTCACGTTGTCTCAGGATTTTGAAAGCGATTGAGTGGGTGGCGGATCGGTTTGGGGTTCCGCTGGGGCCCGGAAAAACTGAGGGCCCCAGTACGTGTTTGCGTTTTCTGGGGATCGTCATCGATACTGTTGAATGGGAATTTCGGTTGCCGGAGGACAAGCTTGATGATTTGAGGTCTGAGGTGGTTCGTGCACGTCGGTTGCGGAAAATATCGTTGCGGGACCTTCAGTCGCTGTTGGGAAAGCTTAACTTCGCTTGTCGGGTGATGCCGATGGGTCAAGTTTTTTCACGTAGGCTGGCTAGCGCTACTTCGGGGGTTCGGGCTCCTCATCATTTTGTGAGATTGTCGGCGGAGCTCAGGGCCGATTTGGTGGTTTGGGAGTCCTTTTTGGAGAAGTACAACGGTCGTACGTTAGTAATGGCTGATGTGGTTTGTAGCGATGTTTTGGATTTGTATACGGATACGGCAGGCAGATTCGGTTTTAGTGCCTATTTGGGTAAGCAAAGGTGCACCGCTCAGCGGTCTGCAAGGGTTAAGGCGGGGTTGGTGCGTAACATCACGTTGTTGGAGATTTTTCCGATTCTGGTGGCTGTTCATTTGTGGGGTCAGGAGTTTCGGAATTGGCGCGTTCGTTTCAATTGCGACAACATGGGGGTTGTGAGCGCGATTAATGGTCTTACTGCATCGTCCCCTCCAGTGGTCAGAGTTTTGCAGAAGTTGGTGCTAGCATGTTTGTCTTTGAATGCGCATGTGACGGCGACGCATGAGCCTGGAGTGAAGAACGAGATAGCTGACTCTCTCTCTCGCTTACAGTGGGATCGTTTTCGTTCTTTGGCCCCGGAGGCAGAGTTCGAGGGTCTGATTTGTCCGGAGGAATTGTGGAGGGTGGCTTACGAGCCGCGGAGTCACTGATCTTTGGCACCTAAAACCTGGGAGGCCTACCGGAATGTGTGGTGTACGTGGGAAGAGGTCCTTACGGCTGGCTCCACCAGTGGGGTCAGGCTTGAGCAAGAGAGTCTGTTGTTGTCATGGTTGGGGCAGGGCGCAAACGAAGGTTGGTCTCGGGCAAAGGTGACACGTTTGTTGGCCGGATTGTCTTTCGGTTTTCGGTTGCGCGGGTACAGGGATTTGACGAAAACGTTTTTGGTTAGACAGGCGGTGAAAGGTTTCCACCGTTTTCGGGGGGGGGGGGTGATTTAAGGCGGCCCGTGTCGTTTAATATGCTTGAGCAATTGGGACTGGTTCTGGGATCGGTATGCGCGGATGGTTATGAGGTTGCGTTGTTTCGTCTGGCTTTTTCCTTTGCATTTTTTGGGGCACTGCGGATTGGGGAACTCGTGTCTCACAATAAAGAGTCTGTGGGCGGGTTGTTAGCCAGGGATGTGACTTTGACTTCTCAGGGCGTCGAATTTTGGCTACGTAGGTCAAAAACGGACCAGTCTGGAAAAGGCCGTCGAGTTGTGTTGGGTGTTGTGTCTGGTTCCGGAATGTGCCCGGCTCAGTGTTTGCGTAGATTTTGGGACCTTCGTCCTAGTCTGGGCGGATCTTTGTTGTGTCACGCAGACGGTGGAAGTCTGTCTCGATATCAGTTTGGCGCAGTGTTTAAGAAGTCAATTCGGTGTTTGGGATTGGATGATTCTAGGTTTGCTTCTCATTCTTTTCGGATTGTTGCGGCGACTGAGGCAGCTGAGCGTGGTTTGGGTCCCTCTTTCATACAGCGCATCGGCGGGTGGAGGTCTAATCGTTATCGTAGTTATGTTCAGCCCTCAGGTGTGCAGGAGGTGTGCCCGGTTGGTGTGGTCCATGGGGTAGATTAGATGTTACAAGTATTGGAGCGTTTTCTTTGCGATATGTTTCTGTGAGTGTCGTTTTGTGTTTCAGGTACGGAACCGCTGCTGGTCTGGATATTTGGTCACTCCTTTGTTTACTGGGGAGCGGTGAGAGCCGATGTCAGGACCGACGGCAGACAGTTGGGATTTTCCAGGTCGGTGGCGGTGGTGCGGTGGATCGGTTTTAGGGGCCTGGTGTGGCGTCGGGTGTTGCCGGAAATTCACGAATGTGTTCGTTTGGACCGGGCACCAGATGTTCTCGTTATTCATGCTGGGGGAAATGATCTGGCTGTCCGTCCCTTCCGGGAGTTGATCAAGGATATTAAGCAAGATTGTTTGCGGTTGTGGGTGACTTATCGGGAAGTCACGATTGTGTGGTCGGAGATCGTGCCACGCAGGCGTTGGCGGTCCATGAGATCGTTGGAAAAGGTCAACTGGGCCAGGATCAAGGTCAACAGAGCGGTGTCCGCTTTTATAGTTAAAAACGGGGGAGTTGCCGTGCGACATTTTGATTTGGAGAAGGGTGAGGGCGATTACTGGTTGGCGGACGGGATTCACTTGAATGCAGTGGGTTCCGATATTTGGGCCCTTGCCCTTCAGGAGGGTATAGAGAAGGCTGTCGCTTGGCGGGTTGTGGGGGTCTCGGGTCATTGAGGCGTTCAAAGGCCCCTCGTTGTGGCGGTTTTGGGGGATGGGGAGTCCTTGAAGTCGGTGGAAATTGGTTTTGGAGACTCTGTGGGTAGGGTCTCCTTCGTTTAAAGGTATGCTGGTCGTGATCTGGTGAAAGGTGGATGGGGAGTTTTCCGTCGGAAGAGGGCGGATCCCCAAGGAGTTTGTGGACAACATCTATTGGTGTGCTGGTGCTCCCGAGCCTGTGGGGTAACGGCTGGGAGCAAATGGTCGGGGGTTGTTCACAATATTTGGACTATTTCACCACGATCTTGTGGCTTCAAGGACTTCTCCTTCCAGGGTTAAATTCATTGTACTCATGTTGTTTATGATACAATGTTTATTGTTTGTTTATTGTTATAATAAAAGGCTGCTGTGGCCATAAAATTCCAAAAGAAATACCGGTGTCTGTGTATTAGTGGGCGCCGAGGTGGGGGTGGTCATTTTATGGTCATGGTGGGGTTTTTGGGGGTAAGTCAAGACGCTTGATATCCCCTTACGAGGTAATACTTGACAATACCAACGTCAAGCGCTGGTACAAAGTGAAGGGAGATGTAGAAGAAGACATCACCTCCTGTGAAGACAGAGCCGGGGGAGACAGTGGAGTTCAGGGCAGGGAGCTGAAGCGAGACCGTTGAGCGACGATCTGAGTACACTATTCTTCAACCCCATAAATACCCTTTTAGTGAGGTTAACAACAAAAAAATTGAAATATAGTCAAAACTATTTATTTTTTTTTAAATAATCAAAATACACAAAAACGTAAACTCATCTTCTTAATCCCATTTATCTCTTAAAAGTTCTAAATAAACATATTGCTGCATCCATGGAGGTCTGACCTCTCAAAATATCATATTATAATTCAATTATAAAAAAAAAATTCATGTTATTTGTTCTACATTGTAAATTCTATATGCTGCTTTTTGGTTACGTCACCTAAACAAAAATTAAATAGTAACGTGATCATAAGGTATTATGTACCGGAAAAAGGTTGTAATAACATTTTTCTCGTCTCCTGCAAAAATCAAGCCCTCACACAGCTATGCCATTGAAAAAGTAAATGAATAAGGCAACACAAAACAATTTTTTTTTTTTTAACAATAGTAAAGTATGAAAAAAAAACTATATATGATTTTCTGATAATTGTACTGCCCCAAAGAATTAAGTTACACATATCGTCTTTACTACATGGTAAAATCTCCATTGATAATAAAAAATAGAAATCTTGCAATTCTCACATTGGCCACTGGGGCTTTTTTGATTCTAACTTCCTGTTGTTTCAGGAAACAATACGTGTAGACGGTGTAGATGAGCAGTAGTCACAGATCACAGCTCTGCTTTAATGAGGGTAGGCAAGTATAGCCATAGGTACTGACTATCTATGCTACTTACTTTGGGACGACCACCAGAAGTGTGATGAGATATTCTGAGTTCAGAACAAAGTCTTCTTTGTTTACAATGTCAGCTAAGGTTCTCGTCAGTAAATTGCCCCTGTGGAATAAAGACGACATCTATTACTAGTATCTAGAAAAACAGATTTACAGAAAATTAAAGGGGTTGCCAGGGTGCATAAAAAGTTGTTTGTTTTAAAAATGGGAATTAATGAAACTTACATACTGTATAATGAAGTCTACACAACTGATTCCATTTTAGCATCAGTTTTATTACCCCCCCCCCCCCCCGCCTCGGACGTTTCCTCATTCGTTCTCGGACACAGAAAAGAGCAATGATCTGACCTCTGATGAAGGACGGCTGGCTGTCTATCTAGTTTGATTAGTTACGCCACATTCCCTCTTTCTCCATCACAGCTGATGAGAAGTCAAAGAACAGGGGCTGGCTTTTCTAATAAATTTAGCCAGCCCACCCTACCACATCACCAACACAGGGAGGCGAAAAAAGCTCTTCCTACAAATTGTCACATGAAAGACTCAATCATGAGTATTGGGGGCTGTTGGCTAACTTAAGAGGGAATCTGTCAGCAGGTTTTGTTACGCTATCTAAGAGCAGCATTAAGTAGGGGCAGAGACCCGGATTCCTGCAATGTATCATTTACTAGGCTACTTGCTGTCATATTGATAAAATCACAGTTTTCTCTGCTGAAAAATCTACCAGTTCTATTAATGCTGAGCATAACCCCGCCCACACCACTGATTGGCAGAAAGCGTCCAATCAGTGATGGGAGCGTGGTAGGACTATCCGGCAGACAGGATACTAGTCCTGTAATGATAATCTCCTGCTGACAAAACAGTGATTTATCAAAACTACACTGAGAAATATATGTTTACTTATACTAGGTATATCTTTCTATCTTTCATTTTTTTCCTCACAATTCTGAGAAAAAAAAAACTTCAAAGTGTCATTGTATAAAACTAGAGGCACAAAAAATAGTGTGAGCCCATAGAACTCTATAGGCAAAGTACTGAGGATGCAGGCAGCACAGATCAGTAATGCAGCCATGTGCATGAGGCCTAATCTATCTATATAATTGCCTTGTAATGTTTTAATTTTCTGTTCTGTCCAGATGTCACCTTATCCCAGAATTCCAAGCGGAGGAAGTTCACCGACCGCCATATTGGGACTCCCAAGTGATGGGTGCCTCAATATGGAAACCTATTGTGCGGTACCACCAGCGGAGCACCGTCACACCACACACACACTCTATACGCCATACGCACCACACACACACACTCACACTCATATTCACACACACTCACACTCATACACTCACATTCACAATCACACACGCTAGCACATTCACACTCACACACTCATACACTCACACTCATACACTCACACTCATACACTCACATTCGCACATACACTCACACTCTCTCACACACTCACATTCACACTCACACACTCACACTCACGCAGCCTCTTGCGCGGTGCCACCAGCGGAACACCGTCGCACTGCGCCTGAGAGAATTCCGTGCAGGCGCTCTGAATCATACGGCTGATCCCGATGCGTGATGTGTCTACAGGCAGAGGAAGCCGGTCACATTAAGGCTATGTGCCCACGTTGCGTGTTAAAACGCACACCAAAAACCGGACTCCTTCCCAGAAATCGCGCGTTTTTTTCCCGCGCGATTTTGCCGCGTTTTTCGTGTGCGATATTCAAGCACTTTCCAAGCGATTTGAAGCATCGCTTGGAAAGTGATTGACAGGTTGGTCACACTCGTCAAACATAGTGCTTGACAAGTGTGACCTGGTTTTTACTATTGAGGCCGCCTATGCGGCATCAATAGTAAAAGATAGAATGCTAAAAAAAAATAAAAAAATCGGGGTATATTTACCTTCCGACGTCCCGCGCTGCCATCCCGGCCTCAGCGTTCCCAGTAATGCCTTGCGAGACCTGTGATGACGTAGTCTCGCGTTGCTATAGTGATCTCGCAAGACCGCTAGAGACACACGAGACCTACGTCATCACAGGACCTTGCCGCAAGGCATTACTGGGAACGCTTAGGCCGGGAATGCAGCGCGGGACGCCGGAAGGTAAATATACCCCGATTTTTTATTTTTTATTCTTTTTTTTTTACAGGGGTATGGTACCCAGGGCCTGGAGGACAGTCTCCTCTCCTCCACACCGTGGGTACCAACCGCGCATGAGACGCTTAACTTCCCGCATGGTGGGCATAGCCACATGCGGGAAGTAAGCGATTCTCATGCATTCCTATGGGTGCGGAATCGCGACAATTCTTTGCGATTCCGCACAAAAGAATGAGCATGCTGCGATTTTTTCCGCGATGCGATTCCGCCGCGGAAAAAAGCGCAGCATTAGCACAGCATGTGCGGAATGCCATAGGAATGCATGGGGGGCGGTCTGTACACGATTTTTAAACGTTTTCGCTGCGTTTTCGTGCCGAAAATCGCGGCAAAAATGCTTAAAAATCGCTACGTGGGCACACAGCCTAAAGGGGTTTTCCGACGAACGAAAGTTCATTTTAAAAATTGTCTGTCTGTCCGTGTACGGAGCATACCACATCTCCTGGGCAGGGGAGGGAGCAAAATACTGACATTACAGCAGGGGATCACAGAGGATTCATTTTGTGAGGTAAAATATTTCACTAACTGTTTTTAAACCATATTTTACCTCACAAAATGAATCCTCTGCGATCTGCTGTAATGTCAGTATTGTCTTTTGCTTCCTCCCCTACCCAGGAGCTGTGGTATGTTCTGTACACGGTCAGACACAGGGGTGAGAGAGACAGAGCACGGGGGGAGACAGCTCAAACGGGACAGCACATGAAGGGAGAGCACAGCACAGGAAGGAGAGAGACAGCAGACAAGGGGGCTAGCACATGGGGTAGACAGGTCAAAGAAGAGAGCACAGACGGGAGAAGTCAGCACATGGGGAAAGAGAGAGTGGATAAGTGGGTGAGCACATGATTCTCAACGCTGCAAAGCCTGCCTCCATCGTGACATTACCGCCCTCCCGATGCGATAGCATCGAGCCTCCATCTAATACTGTTAATATTATCAACAGATCTCCTATAGAAATGCAAAGTCACTCACATAAATCTCTATACGTACACAGTTTTCCTCTCCAGACTCTGCAGATTGCTCTTAATATTGTTATATGTATGTGCTCTTGACTTCAGATCTGTGTCTATTTGTGACATTTGCTGAAAAAAAGGTGAGAAATTAAAATACATTCAGGTCAATGGGTCCATCTCGATTATTTCACCTAAAATTTACACTAAACTTAAAGGTAATGTGTTGTCAGAAATTGTTGATGTATTGTTTGTCAGGTTTTTGGGTTGAATGTTTTTTGTGTTTTTGCAAATATAGGGGGCTTCCATGCTATTGGTAGCACAAAGGCTTTGGAAAAGTGCTATAGCTCCTCGTCCCCCAAAAGCAATCCAGCTAATTCTGCGCTCCCAAATCCAAATGTCCCCTCCATTCTGAACTCCATTGTGCCGCATTCATATTTAGTGTCTACATTTTTGCCATTTCTGTAGCAATGAGAGACCGACTGAATTTGCAGGTGAATGTCTCCAGAACCATGAGCTGGGCACCACAACGTACAGGTCACTACAACGTACTGGTGACTACATTGTACTGGGCACTACAACGTACTGGTGACTACATTGTACTGGGCACTACAACATACTGGGCACTACAACGTACTGGGCACTACAATTACAGATTTGCAATTATCACTCAGCAACATCCTCTGCTTCTTGTTTCTGGAAAAAACCCATGGAGTCAAATTGTCATTGCACCTGTAGATAAATTCCTAGAGGGGTTTAATTTTCAAAATAAGGTCATTTGATTGTGTTATTTTGTTATTCTGGCACTTAAGGGCTCTGTATATGGAGTCCATAAACTATTCTACGATAGCACTTTTCTACAAATTTTCATTATTTCTTTGCAATTGCATTCAAATGAGGTTATCCACCTTTCTATGACCTTAAGAGAACAGAATATTACCATATTGCTAAATCATTAGCTTTAGTTTTTAAAATTGGAGATGTGTGGCAATGAAATTAATGAAATACACAATTCACGGTTACAAGGTGAAATTTGCAAAAACCTTCCACAATTTTTATGAATTTTTATGACAAACTATAAGTACATGGGCCAAAGACCATAATAAATGACTAAGTAACTACACTTATTGCAATTTCAAGTCGGGAGCTTTCTCTTGGCCTGCCTTTTGTAGTGTAGCTCTGGAGCATCTCTCTAGATTGTCCAGCAGTAGTCCCTGCTGAAGCACTACCATGTGTAGAAACACAGGAAGAAAAAGGTATTAAGTCAGCTCACCCATATGGACATCTGAAGCACGAAAGACCGGCAGTGCAGCAGGAAGACAAATCGATAATGGAGAAAAAGACCTAGCTCACGGTTCCCATAGAAATTCAAAAGTTTATTGAAAAAAGAATTAAAAAGAATTGGATACAAACATGGTGGTCACAACTCCTTGGGGGGAGTAATAATGGGCACCCTTGGGTCTTTAGTCATTGGGAACCGTGGAGCTGGATCTTTTTCTCCATTATTGATAGCTATGTGTAGTACCGGCAACGGGACGATCACAGTTTCATGTCCCCATAGGGGGACTACTGAAGCCAGTAAAAAAAAACCCTGAAAAACAATTAAAAAATAAATAAAAACACAAATGTTCAAATCACCCCCTTTTGTCCACTGAAAGTAAACACAGTTAAATAAATCCACACACTTTTTTGGTATCGCTGAGTTCAGAAATGTCAGATCTATCAAAATATAAACTAAATTAATCTCATTGTTGGTAAATTTCGTGATGAGAAAAAAAAAAATCGAAAAAACAGAATTTGTTTTTTTGACCACCGCAACATTGCAATAAAATGAAATGACAGGCGATAAAATCATCGTATCACTAAAAACGTCAGCTCAAAGCACAAAAAATAAACCTTCACCTAGCCTCAGATCCCAAAAAATGAAGACACTACGGTGTTGGAAAGCAAGCAAATTTTTCTTCCTTACAAATGTTTGATTTTTTTTCACCACCTAAATAAAAAAAATAACCTATAGTTGTTTGGTATCTGCGTACTCATAATGACCTGGGGAATCTTATTGCTCAGTCAGTTTTAGCATTTAGTAAAAAAACCCAAACAACAATTGATCGAGGAATTTCAACTTTTTGTTGTAATTTCACCGCAATTTTGTTTTCTTCATTTTTTCCAGTACACTATATGGTAAAATCAATGGTGTCAATCAAAAGTACAACTTGTTGCACAAAAACATAATATTGCTCATATGGCTGCATTGCCATGGGAAGAAAGGAAGCAAAAAAGGAAAACGCAAAAACGGAAAATCGCAAGGTGGTGAAGGGGTTAAAACCATTCCGCTAGGCCTTTTCAACAGCCTGAACTAGTCATCTGAATGTCCTTGTAATGCTCCCTAATCTGTGGGCCAACAAAGATACCCTTTTTCAACTCTACATGACTTAATTGAGGAAATTTTGAACTCAAATACTTGAAACCATCATTTTCTTGTTGCGCTTTACAATGTTTTTCATTACTCCTAGTTTGATGTGTAGCAGAGGCAGTAAAATTTTCTTAGAATCAACAAATGGTTCATTTATTACATTTTTGTACCAGGTGAGTGTTTCTCTTCAATAAAAAATAGTGTGAGAGCACAAGCACTGATCAACACCATGCAAACCTTTAAAAGCCTACAAAGACCGAGCAGCTAGTTGGCTTCACAGACCCAAGTGCGTCACCTCAAACGAACAGCATCGTGAAGAAGCCAACGAAAGAGATGAAGAGGTGGCACTCCGTGAACCGATAAAAAATATTCAGGGATATTAAAAAATGGATGCAGGCGAGAAGGTCATGCGGTGGACGATGGCCATTTTGCATCCATGTGATGCTTCAACGAATCCAAGCTCTGCTGTGCGAGTAAACAGTAGTGCTCCACCACATATGGGGTGTGGGTGTACTCAGGAGAAATTGCATGCTAATATTCTTCTGTTACCCTTATGAAAAATTGAGGCAAAAACAACATATTTTTGGAGAAAAATGTATTTTTCCATTTTAACGGCTCAACATTATAAAATCCTATGAAGCACCTGTTAGTTCAAGGTGCTTACTACACTTCCAGATAAGTTTCTTGAGTGGTGTAGCTTCCAAAATGAGGTAACTTGTGGGGGCTTTCAACTCCTTAGGCACATCAGGGGCTCTGCAAACCCAACATGGTGTTTGCTATCTATTCAGGCCAGTTTTGTCTTCCAGAAGTCAGATGGCGCTCCTTCCCTTCCAAGAACTGCAATGCACCCAAACAGTAGTTTTCCACCACATATGTGGCATCAGTGTACTCAATAGACATTGCACAACAGACTACAGTGGCAAGTAAAAGTTTGGGCAAATTCCGGGGAAGCAAGATATCACACACAAAATGCACTTTGGGGCTCTGTTTAGGTCCTGGGGACTTTTTTTTACTTGCCAATGTGGGTAGGAGTGCAATTAATTAATCTACCTCTTTACCATGAACAATGACTTTATTTGACATTGCCTGAGTAACATGATGGGTTTATGGATATGGCAGCTATTTGGGCAAACCTAGCTCAAGCATCACTATATGCATAAATTTGACTGCCAAATGCTCCTGTCTGCCTTTGGTAGATTTAAATAGCACCATGATACTGATTGCACTCGTAAGGGGCCATAAGAAAATTGCCTTGTGCCCCAAACGCATCCCGATTCGGAATGTATATTCTATTTATCTGTATGTATTTAATTGTCTGAAATGTGTATTCTAGGGAGAGTGTAGTACCCTGTTCAGGACATTAGATAGGGGTACATTAATATACATAGTTGAGATAGGAGGGGTCACTCTGGGTAAGCCAAGAATATTTCCTGATAGGAGTCAGTAGGGCCATGGAGCCCAAACAGTCTGGACAGGCTTTAGAGCCCGGAATAGCACAGTGACCACATAACGTTAACAAAAAAAGTGCCCAGACGTTCAGGGCCTGTAGTGGCCAGAAGCTATAGAAGAGCTACAGGAGAAGCTACAGCAGAAGTCACAGCAGGATAGTAACGCAGGTCGCTCCAAGATGTGGCAGCTTACTACACGGGCAGATGCCCTTATGTCTGGGTCCAAACAGACAGGGGAACTCCTAAAAGTAGTTAAGCCAGACAGGGAGGACGCTGCGGTGCCGAGCGAGACGGTAATACCCAGGAGTAGAGTTGAGCAACTTTGGTCGGTTCGGGTTTCATGAAACAAAATTTGTTTCAGATGAAACTGGTCCGACTAGGCCAAAAAAAGTCAGAGTTTCGTCCGAAACCCGACCCCAATGCAAGTCAATGGGGAATAAAAGTCGGCATTGAGTGGATGAATGTCGACCATATACTGACTGTGTGAACATGGCCTTAGGATTTGACATAAAGGAAAGAAAAAATTGAGTACAATATATGATCCCAATTCACCTTGGACAGAGAGTCAGTCAAATTTTTCAGTGGCTGCTTCACGGGATATTTCGCCATGTCCCACTCAAAACGGGCTAGGTAGCTGACCAAGTCAACTGCAAAAAACAGAAAAACAAATGTTAAATGTTATAGTGGAATATTTGCTGTTAGCTTCATATATGGCTTTCATTCCCTGAAGGTTCTCTGTTCAGTCAGTTTAATATACCTTTATGATAATTTTATGATCCAGAATATCGGATAATCCGGCATTTATAAGTACGGCATCTCTTGATTTTGGATTAAAAGAATTTCTATATATGCCTAGGTTCACATGTAGCTTTTTGTTATGCGGACTTCACATTTAAAATCTGCAGCATTTTACAGTATCAGCAAAATAGATGAGTTGTAATCGGATATATACGCTTTATTTTTAATTTTTTTCCGTTGTTGTTTGGTGCAAAATAGTGTCAATTTCTTTTGCAGATCTTAAAAAATCTTAAATACAACTGATTGCAAACACCTTCTCGAGAAGAAAAGGGAATTTAACTTTATTTATTCTGCCTTATAGCCCTCCATATAAGCTAACCCCCATGGCAATATTGCTATTTTTATGACTAGACTATTACATAGGTCTAGGTGGCTCTTTGTCTTAGAGCATGGGCGCTGTGAAGAACCAGGCTGTCCGCCCTGCCGTTGCATTGTTGCTGTGGTGGTGGTCCCATAGAGAGGTTCATCGTGACGTGGCAGTGGGCTTCATACAGTGATCAGAATGTTAAACTAAGAACCTCATGTTCAGTTATATATATATTTTGCCAAGAGGCATTAGGTAAACGTATAAATTTTTGCAGGTGCTGTCCATGCTCTTTTTTTGGTGTACATCATATTTCTTCCTAACAGATGAGCCCACATCCTTCCTGGCAGATGAGGAGCTGAGCCCTCAT
This sequence comes from Dendrobates tinctorius, assembly GCF_039654945.1. Taxonomy (NCBI): domain Eukaryota; kingdom Metazoa; phylum Chordata; class Amphibia; order Anura; family Dendrobatidae; genus Dendrobates; species Dendrobates tinctorius. The sequence goes on along the minus strand of NW_027361689.1, from coordinate 17,228,398 downwards.
CTTTCCTGGCAGATGAGGAGCTGAGCCCACATCCTTCCTGGCAGATGAGGAGCTGAGCCCTCATCCTTCCTGGCAGATGAGGAGCTGAGCCTGCATCCTTCCCAGCAGATGAGGAACTGAGCCTGCATCCTTCCCAGCAGATGAGGAGCTGAGCCTGCATCCTTCCCAGCAGATGAGGAGCTAAGCCTGCATCCTTCCCAGCAGATGAGGAGCTAAGCCTGCATCCTTCCCGGCAGATGAGGAGCTGAGCCTGCATCCTTCCCAGCAGATGAGAAGCTGAGCCCTCATCCTTCACAGCAGAAGAGGAGCTGAGCCCGCATCCTTCTCAGCAGATGAGGAGCTGAGCCTGCATCCTTCCCAGCAGATGAGGAGCTGAGCCTGCATCCTTCCCAGCAGATGAGGAGCTGAGCCTGCATCCTTCTCAGCAGATGAGGAGCTGAGCCTGCATCCTTCCCAGCAGATGAGGAGCTGAGCCTGCATCCTTCCCAGCAGATGAGGAGCTGAGCCTGCATCCTTCCCGGCAGATGAGGAACTGAGCCTGCATCCTTCCCAGCAGATGAGGAGCTGAGCCTGCATCCTTCCCAGCAGATGAGGAGCTGAGCCTGCATCCTTCCCGGCAGATGAGGAACTGAGCCTGCATCCTTCCCAGCAGATGAGGAGCTGAGCCCTCATCCTTCACAGCAGATGAGGAGCTGAGCCCTCATCCTTCGCAGCAGATGAGAAGCTGAGCCTGCATCCTTCCCAGCAGATGAGGAGCTGAGCCCTCATCTTTACCAGCAGATGAGGAGCTGAGCCTGCATCCTTCCCAGCAGATGAGGAGCTGAGCCTGAATCCTTCCCAGCAGATGAGGAGCTGAGCTTGCATCCTTCCTGGCAGATGAGGAACTGAGCCTGCATCCTTCCCAGCAGATGAGGAGCTGAGCCCTCATCCTTCCCAGCAGATGAGGAGCTGAGCCTGCATTCTTCCCAGCAGATGAGGAGCTGAGCCTGCATCCTTCCCAGCAGATGAGGAGCTGAGCCTGCATCCTTCCCAGCAGATGAGGAGCTGAGCATGCATCCTTCCCAACAGATGAGGAGCTGAGCCTGCATCCTTCCCGGCAGATAATGGATGTGTTACACCCCAAGTATCTGCCTCTAACAGCGATGAGTGGAACTGACCTCCCTTTGCTGTTGTTAACACCTTAAATATAAAAAAGTAAGTAAAGAGAAAAGTGAAGTTCAAGGGCAGTGGGGTGGAGGCACAAGAAGTACCTATTGTTTGGGTGGTATGGGATCCTGTGGTATTCCCTGCATACATTCCTGGAACATGCGGAGCCTCTGGCTAGAGTCAGTGCCTATGGAGAGCACTGACATTACTTCCATAACGTGGAAATGAGTGAGAGGGACATGACAGATCCGGTAAGTACTGCAGAGCTTATCAGAAAATCCCTAGGGCTGAAGGGTCTACTAAGCGGAGAAATAGTGCAGGCTGAAAGAATGGAGAATGTCAACGAGTACTGTGCCAGGAACCATAGTAACAGCAATGAAGATTGTGCCCAATACTGCACGATGTCATCTGCTGAACTGAGCCTGATAAGTAAAGTTGGAATGGTTAAGCAGAACCGGGTGTCGTCTGGTTTGTGTGCGGTTGTTCCTGAATCCAAAAGCAAGGAGTCAGCAGAGGACTGCTGCCAAGCCGTGCGTGTGCTACAGCATACACAGAACACATGGGAATCGTGACACCGTCTATTTGTAGTAATCAATATCTTACAGCGTCTATTTAGGGGGGCATGCAATCCCAGATGCCTATCAGTTCCCCCCCCCCACTGAGTGCTGATGGGTTGCCATGCAGCCAGGGGTCGGCTGAAGGGCCCAATACCTGCCATGATGGTGCTCCTGTAAAAACCAGCATGGAGACTGTGATGGCATCTGAATGCTGTCTAATTTTTTCATTGCCCCATATGTAGGGGTGGACTCACCTATGGACCTGTCTGATAAAGAGGGAAATGTAAGAAGATGATGTATACAATGCTTTATTCTGACTTGTATATGTGTGGGACAACAGCTAGAATTAGGGAAAGATGGTGAAGTACCGGGTTTTGGCCACAAGATGGGGACATAGAGTAGTGAGAAATGGCCTCAATAGCAAGCCTTAGGGCCCCGTTACACATAGCGACTCACCAGCGATTCTGTCAACGATATGAACTTGTCAGGATCGCTGGTGAGTCGCTATATGATCGCTGGTGAGCTGCCAAACAGGCAGATCTCAGCAGCGATCAGGACAGTGACGACGCGGGTAACAAGCGACGCACGTTGCTTAGTTAGCCACAGTGTACGTTAGATACCAGCGCGCTGGTGCAGGGAGCTGGTAACCAAGGTAAACATCGGGTTTCTAAGCGCCGCGCGGCGCTTGTTACCCGCGTCGTCGCTGACCTGATCGCTGCTGAGATCTACCTGTTTTGCAGCTCACCAGCGATCATGTAAAGAGTACTGTCCCCGAGGCTACTATGCGGTAGCCGTGATTGTGTACCCCGAAGAGTACGGAACCCCGTGAAGGGGAGGTGGTCTCCTGGGTCTCGGGCACTAAGGACACTCGTGGCCCAGGGCCTGCCAGACATCCCGGGGGCCCCACGGCTGTAGGGTGCCGCTCTGCATGCGAAGAAAATCGTCCATCAGGAGATGACCCGGAGCACCGTTGATGTTCACGGACTATCGGGACTACTGCGCACCATTGCGCAGCTTAGGGGACAGTTCCGCGTCCCCTTGGGGTAAGAAGCCCCGTTCCTGATGCAGCCGGGATGTGGTGGGGGGTACTTTACACAAAGGAAGGGGCGCTCTTGTGATTACAAATGTTTTCTTAATAGTTGATGATGTCTATATAAATATTTGGGGTTATTATTATGTCGAGGGGTATTAGCAGAATGCTGAATAGTTAAAAAAGGAAAGAGTTGATTAGTAGGGATGGTGAAATAAATATTTAAAAGTAAAGGTAATGAGCACATGTAATGGAAATAATTTGAATGTTGTCAGAAACGTTGGTTAAATTGTTATACTAGAAAATATGTTCAAGAAGGAGGTCCAAAATGTGAAGAAGTGGAAAATGCTTGCCATCACTAAATTATAAAAGAAGGGGTAAAAGAGTTTGTGATTTGGAACAGACAGCGGTCCACAGGTCAGGTCCTAGGTGGAAAATAACCGGAACGGAAGTAAAGGGAAGGCGGTGACCTGGTAGGCCAAAGTCTCGGTCATCCTGCCCTAGAGTGAAACGCAATTCTGGAAAGTGAGAACAGTGGGGGAGAGCACCTGTTAAGGAGTCTGGGTGATCCTACCCCAATGAACGAAAATTGCGCCGGCGAGTAGCCGTCAGCTACTCGGAGTTTAATTACTCCCGGCTCTGCCCAGCACCCCGTGTCGATTTGGAGGGCTCTGGGCGCTGCTTAGGCAACTGGCCACACGGGCAAAAGAAAGTAGGAAAAAAAAAACGAAGGATACGGGATTGTCGGGGATGACAATGGTCAAAGGAAGGGGGTATGCAGGGGGTGGACTGACCTATGGACCTGATACCAAAAAACAACAAGTTAAACCGCACCCTATAAGCGTCAAAGTCTTTAAGACAGATTTGTAGAGGTGCACATCAAAACCAGGGAGCCCATCCTGGAACAAGTTCAACAATAATAGATAAAAAAGACAGCGCCTCAGACAATGGTGAAAAAAAGGCTTACATTTTATTCTGCCTCCTGTGGCGACGTTTTGGTCCGAAGACCTTTTTGAAGCACAAGACCTATGGACCTGTCTGATAAACAGGGAAATGTAAGAAGATGATGTATACAATGCTTTATTCTGACTTGTATGTATATGTGTGGGACAACAGCTAGAATTAGGGAAAGATGGTGTAGTACCGGGTTTTGGCCACAAGATGGGGACATAGAGTAGTGAGAAATGGACTCAATAGCAAGCCTTAGGCTAAGGAAACTGCATAGTCATGGTGGGCGGATTTACGGGACTGGGAATGGGATTTGCAGAAGAAGGAGATATAAGGAAGGAGAGTCCCAGGGGTAAGGCAGACACCCAGGAGGAAGAGAGAAGTGGGAAGAGCTCAGGAGAGGACGGAGGAAGGAGAAGCTCAGGAAAGGCAGAAGATAAAGAGACAGTTACGCGGAGAAGGGGGTGGCCCTGGGAGGAGAGCTGCAGGACGGGACGGCAGTGACTAACGGAGGTCTGGGGTACAGGACGGCTGGACACTGAAGAATGAGTAGGTGTTGCTGCAGGCAGACTCGGTCAGGGGAAGCGCTGTGGCCTTGGGCCTAACGGCAGCCACAGTTAAATAACCTAGGGGTCTTCCAAAACAACAGCAGAAGGGAGGCGACAGGTACCCAGGCCAGGGAGCAGAAGCTGTTGTGTCTGCTGTAGTGTTGAGCATTCCGATACCGCAAGTATCGGGTATCGGCCGATACTTGCTGTATCGGAATTCCGATACCGACTTCCGATATTTTTTCAATATCGGAATTCGGCATCGGAATCGGAAGTTCAGTTGATTGACAGCCTGACGTCATCATGATGCGCAGTGTGTGCGCATCATGATGCGCCGTCATTTCGGGCCTTCCGGGGGTCTCTGCCGGCCTGCCGGGGGGCTGTGCCGGCCTGCCGGGGGGCTGTGTGGACTGCCTGGGGTCTGTACCGGCCTGCCGGGGGGCTGTGCCGGCCTGCCGGTGGTCTGTGCACCCTGTGGGGGTCTGTACCGGCCTGCCGGGGGGCTGTGCCGGCCTGCCGGTGGTCTGTGCACCCTGTGGGGGTCTGTACCGGCCTGCCGGGGGGCTGTGCCGGCCTGCCGGTGGTCTGTGCACCCTGTGGGGGTCTGTACCGGCCTGCCGGGGGGCTGTGCCGGCCTGCCGGTGATCTGTGCTGATGTCCGGGGGTCTGTGCAAGCATCGTCCGATGGGACTACAAGTCCCATCTGGCGATGCCTGCTACCATGACAGTGATTGACACATTAGCCAATGATGGGACAGTAGTAGTCCCATCATCCGGCTAATGTGTTAAATGTTAAAAAAAAAAAATACTACATACATACTACATGCATGCTACATACATGCTACATGCTACATACATACTACATATATACTACATACATACTACATACATGCTACATACATGCTGCATGCTACATACATACTACATACATACTACATACATACTACATGCATGCTACATGCATGCTACATACATACATGCATGCTACATACATACTACATGCATGCTACATACATACTACATGCATGCTACATACATACTACATGCTACATACATACCACATACATACTACATACATACTACATACTACATATATACTACATGCATGCTACATACATACTACATGCTACATACATACCACATACATGCTACATACATACTACATACATACTACATATATACTACATACATACTACATACATACTACATACATACTACATACATACTACATGCATACTACATGCATAACATATATACTACATGCATACTACATACATACTACATACTACATACATGCTACATACATACTACATGCTACATACATACTACATATATACTACATGCATGCTACATACATACTACATGCTACATACATACCACATACATACTACATACATGCTACATACATACTACATATATACTACATGCATGCTACATACATACTACATATATACTACATGCATGCTACATACATACTGCATGCTACATGCATGCTACATACATACTACATACATACTACATGCTACATACATACCACATATATACTACATACATACAATACATTCATACAATACATACATAGACATACAGTACATATAACATAGAGTAACATACTTACCAATACTTGTCACATTGTTCCCCGAAGCCATTGTCTTTTCCGGAATAAATATTAACATAACAAACCACAAAAATACTCACCCATGATCCGAAGCAGTCCACGAGTGTGTCCCACGACGATCTTGGGTAGAGAACGGCAGCATCAGATGATGCTGCCGTTCTCTACGGGCTGCAGGAATCCAATGACGGAAGGTAGGTATCCTTCCGCACTGTATTCCTCCGCCACTTAAAAAAAAAAAAAGTCCCTAGTCTCACTTTATGCCATTGCTGTTCCCACACAGCAATGGCATAAAGTGAGACTAGGGACTTTTTTTTTTTTTAAGTGGCGGAGGAATACAGTGCGGAAGGATACCTACCTTCCGTCATTGGATTCCTGCAGCCCGTAGAGAACGGCAGCATCATCTGATGCTGCAGTTCTCTACCCAAGATCGTCGTGGGACACACTCGTGGACTGCTTCGGATCGTGGGTGAGTATTTTTGTGGTTTGTTATGTTAATATTTATTCCGGAAAAGACAATGGCTTCGGGGAACAATGTGACAAGTATTGGTAAGTATGTTACTCTATGTTATATGTACTGTATGTCTATGTATGTATTGTATGAATGTATTGTATGTATGTAGTATATATGTGGTATGTATGTAGCATGTAGTATGTATGTAGTATGTATGTAGCATGCATGTAGCATGCAGTATGTATGTAGCATGCATGTAGTATATATGTAGTATGTATGTAGCATGTAGCATGTATGTAGTATGTATGTGGTATGTATGTAGCATGTAGTATGTATGTAGCATGCATGTAGTATATATGTAGTATGTATGTAGCATGTAGTATGTATGTAGTATGTATGTAGTATATATGTAGTATGTATGTAGCATGTAGTATGTATGTAGCATGCATGTAGTATATATGTAGTATATATGTAGCATGTAGCATGTATGTAGTATGTATGTGGTATGTATGTAGCATGTAGTATGTATGTAGCATGCATGTAGTATATATGTAGTATGTATGTAGCATGTAGTATGTATGTAGCATGCATGTAGTATATATGTAGTATGTATGTGGTATGTATGTAGCATGTAGTATGTATGTAGCATGCATGTAGTATATACGTAGTATGTATGTAGCATGTAGTATGTATGTAGCATGCATGTAGTATATATGTAGTATGTATGTAGCATGCATGTAGCATGCAGTATGTATGTAGCATGCATGTAGTATATATGTAGTATATATGTAGCATGTATGTAGTATGTATGTGGTATGTATGTAGCATGTAGTATGTATGTAGCATGCATGTAGTATATATGTAGTATGTATGTAGCATGTAGTATGTATGTAGTATGTATGTAGTATATATGTAGTATGTATGTAGCATGTAGTATGTATGTAGCATGCATGTAGTATATATGTAGTATATATGTAGCATGTAGCATGTATGTATGTGGTATGTATGTAGCATGTAGTATGTATGTAGCATGCATGTAGTATATACGTAGTATGTATGTAGCATGTAGTATGTATGTAGCATGCATGTAGTATATATGTAGTATGTATGTAGCATGTAGTATGTATGTAGCATGCATGTAGTATATATGTAGTATGTAGCATGTAGTATGTATGTAGCATGCATGTAGTATATATGTAGTATGTAGCATGTAGTATGTATGTAGCATGCATGTAGCATGTACTATGTATGTAGCATGCATGTAGTATATATGTGTTATGTATGTAGCATGTAGCATGCATGTAGTATGTATGTAGTATGTATGTAGTATATATGTGGTATGTATGTAGCATGTAGTATGTATGTAGCATGTAGTATGTATGTAGCATGCATGTAGTATATATGTAGTATGTATGTAGTATATATGTAGTATGTATGTTGCATGTAGTATTTATGTAGTATGAATGTAGCATGTATGTAGTATGTAGTATGAATGTAGCATGTATGTAGTATGCATGTTGTATGTATGTAGCATGTAATTTTTTTTTTTTTTTTTTACATTCAACACATTAGCCGGATGATAGGACTACTACTGTCCCATCATTGGCTAATGTGTCAATCACTGTCATGGTAGCAGGCATCGCCCGATGGGACTTGTAGTCCCATCGGACGATGCCTGCACAGACCCCCGAAGCCTGCACAGACCACCGGCAGGCCGGCACAGCCCCCCGGCAGGCCGGCACAGCCCCCCGGAGCCTGCACAGACCACCGGGCAGGCCGGCACAGCCCCCCGGCAGGCCGGCACAGCCCCCCGGAGCCTGCACAGACCACCGGCAGGCCGGCACAGCCCCCCGGAGCCTGCACAGCCCCCCGGCAGGCCGGCACAGCCCCCCGGCAGGCCGGCACAGCCCCCGGCAGGCCGGCACAGCCCACCGGAGCCTGCACAGACCACCGGCAGGCCGGCACAGACCCCCGGCAGGCCGGCACAGACCACCGGAGCCTGCACAGACCCCCTGGCAGGCCGGCACAGCCCCCCGAAAGGCCCGTACAGACCCCAGAGAGGCTGTACAAGGGCAGGAAAGGGTTTTTCTTATTCCGATACCGGAAGTCCCATAGACTTGAATGGGACTTCCGGTATCGGAATCGGCGATACCGATACTTTTTTTAAAGATCGGCCGATACCATCCGATACGATACTTTGAAGTATCGGACGGTATCGCTCAACTCTAGTCTGCTGTGGATGTCAAGAGGACACCCAATAAAGTTTGGACCTGATTGAACGGATCTCTGCGTCTGTCTCCCGATCTGTTCCGCAGCCGAAAGGGACCACCCCCAGTCGGCACACGTACTACAAAGATACACCATTCATGAAGATATCAAGATCAGATACAGTGGGGAAAAAAAGTATTTAGTCAGTCAGCAATAGTGCAAGTTCCACCACTTAAAAAGATGAGAGGCGTCTGTACTTTACATCATAGGTAGACCTCAACTATGGGAGACAAACTGAGAAAAAAAAATCCAGAAAATCACATTGTCTGTTTTTTTTCATTTTATTTGCATATTATGGTGGAAAATAAGTATTTGGTCAGAAACAAAATTTCATCTCAATACTTTGTGATATATCCTTTGTTGGCAATGACAGAGGTCAAACGTTTTCTGTAAGTCTTCACAAGGTTGCCACACACTGTTGTTGGTATGTTGGCCCATTCCTCCATGCAGATCTCCTCTAGAGCAGTGATGTTTTTGGCTTTTCGCTTGGCAACACGGACTTTCAACTCCCTCCAAAGGTTTTCTATAGGGTTGAGATCTGGAGACTGGCTAGGCCACTCCAGAACCTTGAAATGCTTCTTACGAAGCCACTCCTTCGTTGCCCTGGCGGTGTGCTTTGGATCATTGTCATGTTGAAAGACCCAGCCACGTTTCATCTTCAATGCCCTTGCTGATGGAAGGAGGTTTGCACTCAAAATCTCATGATACATGGCCCCATTCATTCTTTCATGTACCCGGATCAGTCGTCCTGGCCCCTTTGCAGAGAAACAGCCCCAAAGCATGATGTTTCCACCACCATGCTTTACAGTAGGTATGGTGTTTGATGGATGCAACTCAGTATTCTTTTTCCTCCAAACACGACAAGTTGTGTTTCTACCAAACAGTTCCAGTTTGGTTTCATCAGACCATAGGACATTCTCCCAAAACTCCTCTGGATCATCCAAATGCTCTCTAGCAAACTTCAGACGGGCCCGGACATGTACAGGCTTAAGCAGTGGGACACGTCTGGCACTGCAGGATCTGAGTCCATGGTGGCGTAGTGTGTTACTTATGGTAGGCCTTGTTACATTGGTCCCAGCTCTCTGCAGTTCATTCACTAGGTCCCCCCGCGTGGTTCTGGGATTTTTGCTCACCGTTCTTGTGATCATTCTGACCCCACGGGGTGGGATTTTGCGTGGAGCACCAGATCGAGGGAGATTATCAGTGGTCTTGTATGTCTTCCATTTTCTAATTATTGCTCCCACAGTTGATTTCTTCACTCCAAGCTGGTTGGCTATTGCAGATTCAGTCTTCCCAGCCTGGTGCAGGGCTACAATTTTGTTTCTGGTGTCCTTTGACAGCTCTTTGGTCTTCACCATAGTGGAGTTTGGAGTCAGACTGTTTGAGGGTGTGCACAGGTGTCTTTTTATACTGATAACAAGTTTAAACAGGTGCCATTAATACAGGTAATGAGTGGAGGAAAGAGGAGACTCTTAAAGAAGAAGTTACAGGTCTGTGAGAGCCAGAAATCTTGATTGCTTGTTTCTGACCAAATACTTATTTTCCACCATAATATGCAAATAAAATGAAAAAAACCAGACAATGTGATTTTCTGGATTTTTTTTTCTCAGTTTGTCTCCCATAGTTGAGGTCTACCTATGATGTAAATTACAGACGCCTCTCATCTTTTTAAGTGGTGGAACTTGCACTATTGCTGACTGACTAAATACTTTTTTTCCCCACTGTATATATCTGTGATCATTCTGCAAAAAAGTCATGGGCATGTGAATAAGCCCATTCATTATTATAGGTACGAATTGCAGATGGCACTCCTACAAGAGAGCCTGCATGAGGCCTATCCCTGGGTTCAGAAAGCCATATGGTTATCATGTCCCGTAATGCCTAGATCTCCTTACCCAAATTTACAGTTTCAAATATTCCTAGGAAGCCGTTAGTTTGGCTCAGGAGACGCACGGTCAGTCAGCCTATATAGAGACTATGAAATATGGAATAACTGACGGAGGTCCTGAATGGGTTATCCCACTTTACTACTTTCCTAATACAATATTCAAATATGGCTTTTCTAAGCGAGATGACCAGGTTATCAGAGGATTACTGCGACCCTTTGATTTTTGGCACAGAGACGCCTGATAATGACATTTTCTGAACACTGTGTCACAAATTACCTGTAACTAATATAACTGAAGTTCTTGATTGTCTGAATCAATTGTAATGGGCCCCAGACACTTCGCTGCGGGCGTGATAAGGCGCAGGATATGAGCTGTACATGGGGTTGTCTCTTCTCACTGATAGCTGACCCCAACTACTGCTTTTCCATCTCAGGTACTAGAAGTGCGGAAACTGATATGGCCTGAAAAGAGCACGAACTCGGCAACATTTCCATTCCACTAGAAGTAAGGTATCCTGCAGGTAATAAATTCCATCTGTCTCTCAGGAAACTAAACTACAACTCCCATCATGCATCATAATCCACTTGCCCTGCAAACCTCCTTCTACCTGCCATCACCTCTAGGTCTGGTGTCATACCATCATTGTGCAAGAGGATGGAAGTGTTGCCTTCATTCCCCCATGAAGACACATGTATTGTTATAATGCATTTGAATGTGTAATGTGTTTATGACATACAGGTGCTTCTCACAATATTAGAATATCATCAAAAAGTTAATTTATTTCAGTTCTTCAATATAAAAAGTGAAAGTTATATATTATATAGAGTCATTACACACAGAGTGATCTATTTCAAGTGGTTATTTCTGTTAATGTTGATTATTATGGCTTACAGCCAATGAAAACCCAAAAGTCATTATCTCAGTAAATTAGAATATTTAGCAAAAAACACCTACAAAGGCTTCCTAAGCGTTTAAAAAGGTCCCTTAGTCTATTTCAGTAGCTCCACAATCATGGGGAAGACTGCTGACTAGTGATGAGCGAGTATGCTCGTTACTCGAGTTTTCCGAGCATGCTCGGGTGATCTCCAAGTATTTTGGGCACACTCGGAGATTTAGTTTGTGTCGCCTCAGCTGCATGATTTGTGGCTGCTAGCCTGAATAAGTGTGAGGATTTCCTAACAAACAGGCAATGCCCACATATATTCAGGCTGTCTAGCAGCCGCAAATCATGCAGCTGAGGCGACACAAACTAAATCTCCGAGCGCGCCCAAAATACTCAGAGATCACCCGAGCATGCTCGGAAAACTTGAGTAATGAACATACTCACTCATCACTACTGCTGACTTGATAGATGTCCAGAAGGCAGTCATTGACACACTCCACAAGGGGGGTGAGCCACTAAAGGTCATTGCTAAAGAAGCTGGCTGTTCACAGAGTGCTGTATCCAAGCATATCAATGGAAAGTTGAGTGGAAAGAAAATGTGTGGCAAAAAAAGGTGCACAAGCAACCGGGATAACCGCAGCCTTGAAAGGATTGTTAAGAAAAGGCCATTTAAAAATTTGCGGGAGATTCACAAGGAGTGGACTGAACATACATTTCAGTAAGCCAAAATTTTGGATTTTAAAATAATTTTTCAAGCTGGTGTTATAGTATTCTAATTTACTGAGATAATGACTTTTGAGTTTTCATTGGCTGTAAGCCATAATCATCAACATTAACAGAAATAAACACTTGAAATAGATCACTTTGATTGTAATGACTCTATATTGTTAGGAATGGCGGAACACACTAAAATAAAAAACTAATAAAGTGTGTTCGCCGCTCGGGGTCCACCGTGCAGTAGGTGATATAACCGCTGCTAAGTGGAGGCAGAAGCAATATGGCGGTATTGTGCACAGGGTTAACTGTCACCCAAGAGCACAGAGCAATCTCTGTTAAATCACAGAGATGTCTATGAACATAAACAAAAGAGCTGAGCCTGTTAAGGTCACAAGTACTCAGAGTAGTTACACACATGGTATAGGGTCACAGGAATAGCCAAAGATGGCGGTACTAAGTCCTTCTAGACCTACCGTGTGTGTAGCGTCGCAGCCGCGAACGCTTAAGTGGGCTGCTACTGCAGCGTGGCGAAGGACACTGCCGCTAAACGACAATGCTAGACACAAGCGCAATGTCGGACGCTAGCAGCTGTGGACAATGAAGCAGAGGCGCGCTGGCGCTGGTACTGAACTCAATCCCTCACACAAGCGTAATATCAAAGGGTAGGGGTTTCAAATGAGTCATTCACCAGAATCATGCATTCATCGTCATTCACACAGCAGCAAGTATGGTCTATACTAGCGCATGGCGGAACAGCCATGCGCGCCTTTTATAGTAGCCGGGACCTTCCGCACGCCTCCAGATCTCTGAGATGGACAAATGAGATTTGGAGCAGGACCTGAGCACATGACTCCCGATCTCCAATGGGAGATCGTCCCATGAGCATGCTCAGTAAGAGGACACAAGGACTTAGCCTCATGAGAGATTTGCTGCAAGGCAATCTTCTCTGCAATCTCTTCTGCAGTTGATAAAGAGCAGGAGACTGCAGAATGTGAGGGTCTGGATTCCTGCATAGCGACAGCAGAAACCTGACTCCTAACATTACCCCCCTCCTAGGGCCCCCCCCATCCCTGACACTTCCGACCCGCCAACTTGTGCCTATTAATGGCGTAGGCCTCAGACTCGTCCGAAGGCAAGTCTGATGTCCGGGTAGGTGATAAGGAAACCTGGGACACGTGGAAGGCATCAGGGATGGCAAGATCGCCAGGTTTGAGAAGGGACACGGGAGACAACGAGAGCGGAAGTTAAAGAGGGACACCGCCGTGTGTCGGCGGGCGTCGACACTCTCTGTTTGGAGAGGCTATCCCGTGAACAAAAGGCACAGGCCCGAATATATTTTTTTACATCCCGAGCCCTGTGCGGCCACCAATAAGACCTAGCCAGGAGTTTAGTGGTCTGCATATAGCCGCAGTGACCACCCCTCCTTGAAGCGCGTGCCCACGCGATAACCCTCGGCCGAAGGTGATGAGGGACAAAGGTCTTACCCGGCGGCACAGAGTTTGGCAATTGCAGGGCGCTGCTGTCTGGAGCAACAGCATGTTGACAACGGTAACCGCAAATGGAGTCTTGTGCCAGACACACCTCAAGAACGGCGCGAGACACCTCCATGGGCTCAGGGGGTGGCATCTCTGACTCGGGTGGTTCCAGAGGCTCAAAAAAGTTGGGAGCTGAGGTAACCTTCCGCTTGGATTGAGCACGCTCCATACCGCGCTCAGAAAAACAGAGGTCAATGCGGGTGGAGATGGCAATCACTCCTTCAAAGTTGCGGGTTCCTCTCTGGTAGAGAGAGCATCTTTGACGTGCTCCGCCAAACCACTCCAAAACACAGGGATAAGGGCTTTGTCGGACCACTCCAGCTCGGAAGCCAGTGTCCAAAAACGAACGGCATACTGACTAACCGAGAGGGATCCCTGGGTCAAAGCCAGAAGCTGAAGAGAGGTGTCATGTGTGACCCGTGGACCAAGGAAGACCGGCTTAATAGCTGTTAAAAACTGAGCAGCAGTCCGAACCTCTGGGTCACCACGCTCCCATAGTGACGCAGCCCACTCCAACGCCTTGCCCGACAGAAGGGAGACAATAAACCCCACCTTGGCCAGCTCCGTAGGGAATCGCGCAGCCAGTAGCTCCAGCTGGATACAGCACTGGCTGATGAAATCCCTACAGGAGGCACCATCGCCAGAAAATTTATCGGGCAACGGGAGGCGGGTAACTGTCGGCGCGTGGGAGGACGTGGACATACGCGTAACCGCGTCAGTGATTGCTTGCACAGCGGCTTTGGTGGATTGCGCAGCTGAGAGAGCCCTCTCAAGAGTGGCCAACCGGCCCTCAAGCTGCCGAATGCACTGCAAGAGTTGCTGCTGTCTGCCATCACTAGCCAGACCCTGGCGCTAGTATAATGTTAGGAACGGCGGAACGCACTAAAATAAAAAACTAATAAAGTGCGTTCGCCGCTTGGGGTCCACCGTGCAGTAGGTGATATAACCGCTGCTAAGTGGAGGCAGAAGCAATATGGCGGTATTGTGCACAGGGTTAACCGTCACCCAAGAGCACAGAGCAATCTCTGTTAAATCACAGAGATGCCTATGAACATATACAAAAGAGCTGAGCCTGTTAAGGTCACAAGTACTCAGAGTAGTTACACACACGGTATAGGGTCACAGGAATAGTCAAAGATGGCGGTACTAAGTCCTTCTAGACCTACCGTGTGTGTAGCGTCACAGCCGCGAATGCTTAAGTGGGCTGCTACTGCAGCGTGGCGTAGGACACTGCCGCTAAACGACAATGCTAGACGCAAGCGCAATGTCGGACGCTAGCAGCTGTGGACTATGAAGCAGAGGCGCGCTGGTACTGAACTCAATCCCTCACACAAGCGTAATATCAAAGGGTAGGGGTTTCAAATGAGTCATTCACCAGAATCATGCATTCATCGTCATTCACACAGCAGCAAGTATGGTCTATACTAGCGCATGGTGGAACAGCCATGCGCGCCTTTTATAGCAGCCGGGACCTTCCGCACGCCTCGAGATCTCTGAGATGGACAAATGAGATTTGGAGCAGGACCTGAGCACATGACTCCCGATCTCCAATGGGAGTTCGTCCTATGAGCATGCTCAGTAAGAGGACAGAAGGACTTAGCCTCAGGAGAGATTTGCTGCAAGGCAATCTCCTCTGCAATCTCTTCTGCAGTGGATAAAGAGCAGGAGACTGCAGAATGTGAGGGTCTGGATTCCTGCATAGCGACCGCAGAAACCTGACTCCTAACATATATAATATATGAATTTCACTTTTTGTATTGGTCATAAAGTTGTATTCTGCCCAGCAGTAGGGAGTTAATAGGGACAGTTATGGTTAATGGTTGGGACTAGCCCAGAGTGAGAGTGGCTAAGGTGAAATGGAAAAGGACAAGGAACTGCAGGCTGAAGTACAGAACTCGCTGACTGGACTGTAGTGCCATTACTGGGGGCAGGGGAAACTCCCAGATCACTGTGTTGGGTGGTGAAGAAGGTAGAGGAAATATATGAAACAGATTCGAGTGAGTTTAGGAAAGAAAGAATGTGTATAAAGATATTCTGCATGTTAAGAGAAACGTCCATGACATTTTGTACCCACTATTCCCTGTACATACATCTCTCTATGTTGATATTCAGTAAAATATACAGTAGTTTATTTTTGAGTAGTGGTCTCCTTCATTGAACTCTACAACATATGGGTCTGGCCAGCCAATGTCACCAGCATCATGCAGCCTGCACAGCGCCCCTGTAGATAAAGCCCACACACTCAGCAAGGACCCCCACTTTCACATAACGTGTCGGGGTGTGGAAAACCTGTACCTGACACCCACGGCATGTTACAGTTGAAGTGTGAAAAATGCATGACTTTGCACCTAGTCTACTAATTAGAAGAGTCGGTGGCGGAGGCTCGCAAGGCTCTGGTTTGGCTACTATGGCCTACCGGTGTGGTCGCTGGAGAAGGGTCCTGTAAATCTTTTTGCTCAGCTGTAATTTATGCTGCTTTTGAGTTCATTGTGAGCTGTTTAATGAGAACTATAGTGTCTAACGTAAACCCTGAGACCTGCAATGATATATCCGGTTATAGGGTCTGAACAAACTTAGGGGTCTGATTAATTGCAGGGATATGGTCCAAGGAACTGAATTTATTAAAGGGTCTGAATTAATTTTAGTGGTCTGATCAGGGATCTAAAATATTTTAGGGGTCTGGTGTTGGGATTGAATTTATTTTAGGGGTCTGGTCTTGGGTCTGTATTTATTTTAGGCATGTGATATGAGGTATAAATTAACTTTTGGGTTATGGTCTGAACTCATTTTAGTTTAGAAGATTGATCTAAGGTTTGAATAGGTTTAAGGTCTGATTTTGGGATTGGAATGAGATTAAGGGTCTGTTTTGAGGTCATACTAAATTTAGGGTTTCTGAGCTGTTTTTTCTCTTTAACAAATATTAAAACATTTCTTAATATAAATAATTCTAAAAACTTTACAAAATAATAACCACTTGAAACCTTTTAGGCTATGTTCCCACAATGAGTTTTTGGTGCGTAAACTGACCTCCGGTGCTTCAAACCCCCAACTTGTCAATTTCTCTTGCAGGTACGCTGCGATTTACGTGCTGATTTCCCCCATAGATTTGCACTAGATGCGGAAAATCAGCTGGTAAAAAAACACATTTATTCTGCACCTAAGTACGGTATATTGGTAAAGTTTTGTCATTGTCAAATATCAGGAAGCATCAAAAACAAAGCAGATTTATTTAAAGCAAGACACACCCAAAAGAGGCAAAAAAACGGCAGTGTCAAAAACTCGATCAAAAAGCAATGAAAAAATGTAAGTAGCCTAATTTAAATACTGGGTGCAGAAAGGGTGCAGGAATTCTGCAACTTCACAAACTCACCAAATATTCATCGTGGGAACTTAGCCTTAGGCTAAGATCACACGATGAGATTTTGGTGAGTTCTTTACGCAACGTATTTTTTTAAAAAAAATATGAGTAACCTATTTTACTTAATGGGTGCAAAATGGTATAGAAAATCTGCAACACCAAAAACTCATCGTTGAAACATAGCCTTACCGTTGATATTTAGCTGGGACCTTCTCCTAACCACAACTCCAGGAAAATGAATTGAGAGTGGACTAAGAGCAGTGTGTGTAATCACTCCTCGGCACTGACTGACAGCCGGTTCTTTAGTGCATCAGTACACAGCCGGCTGTCAGTCAGTGGCGCGGTGTGGTTACAGCTGCTGCTCTCAGTATTGTGAGCGGTGACTGTAGTTCCTCTGGGTACGCTTGAATGACTGAAAGCCGACAGCTTTAGAGATAAATAAAATCCATTTTCTCTTGGGTTCCGCACTTTCAGTACTCTGACCGGGCACCGTTATAATGCTATTAACCCTTTATCTGCAGGTTAATAACATTTTCGTACCCGACAGGTTCCATTTAACCGCTTATGGCTTTGAAAACCTACCTGGTTATAAGAAGCGTGTTTTTTTTAAGCAGAATCGGATCAAAAAAACACATCATGTGCACATATCTTAACTAAAATCAGCTGAGTGTCCTTAACCTAGGATGTCACCATGCTGGACACTAGCATACAGCATTCATGTGCACAGTGAGATAGCGTGAGTCCACCATAGACAGTAGGCCCCATGCGTTTCTCAATGGGCAAGAGTCGACCCTGCAATCCATTAATGCTAAATCACTGAGGATAATGTGGCACTAAGCAAAGCAGAAATGGCATCCATGAAGAATTTCTACATGTTTTCAAGGGTTTTATGCAAATTTAACTAATTCAGTTTCTTGAAAAAAGAAGGCCTACTTTGTGCTGATGCACAACCAGTGAAGCTGGTGGATATGGAGACATCACTGTTTGTTCAATAAAGTTAGGGCTTGTTCACATGCTGCATTTTTGTTTTTGTTTTTTCCTTGTGCAATTTTCCTTCAAAAATAAAAAATTGCTGCAGAAACGCACCGTGTGAACATATCCTTATGGTATATAGAATGAAAGCCGAGACTCTTCCAGATGCCATTTCTATATCCATAATTGGATTGGACTCAACTAGTGGAGTCAGAATAACCAGGGGAACCTGGAGAACAGAGATGAACAGTAAGTTTTTGCATAGCTGTAACAGAAGAATGGAAAGAACCCATAACTCGGTAAGGAGGTTATCTGAGTCATACGGATATGGTGACCAGGCTGCGAGGCCATTATGTGACACATCCATCGTAACCTGATCACTGTACCCCTACAACTAGAGTCATTATCTCTGGAGCATCAGGACCTGGACAATCCATGCTGAAATAAAACCCACGGTACATGGGCAGTTTACATACTGTGTATGTGTTTCATTTTCTTCTTCTTCCCTGAAAAAAATCAACTGTGAGTAGAGTTGGTGCGAATCGATTTGCAGGATCCTGTTCAGCAGCCATATAATTACAGTAATCTGTGGCCATTGCATGGGAACCCTGAGAACCGCCTCCTATTTCCCGACATCCCCGGCTCTTCTTTTGAAAAGACAATTATGTTATGCCAGGCCAGCTTATCAAAAGAAGAGCCGCAGACGCAGATTAGCAGGAGGTGATTCTTGCATCTACCGGTGGTCATTATTCAATGATATACCGTAATTACTTCACCTCAATGCTTATATCTCACAATATATCATTCCTTCTCTGACCCACTGTCTTCCTTTTCCATATAACCTATTCACATTCACGATTATACAGGGTGGGCCATTTATATGGATACACCTAAATAAAATGGGAATGGTTGGTGATATCAACTTCCTGTTTGTGGCACATTAGTATATGGGAGGGGGGGAACTTTTCAAGACGGGTGGTGACCATGGGGGCCAATTTGAAGTCGGCCATTTTGGATCCAACTATATAAATGGCCCACCCTGTAGAACTTCTATTGAGCTGCCCCTGTCTCCTAGAGAACTCTTCCATGTTCTACTAAACTATCCATCAAAATGAATATGTTTGGCTTTTCTCTGAAGTGCTGATATCTTTTTGTCATCTATCCTTTCCCATGCATTATTTTAGGACTTCTCAAGAGTTACCTCTGTCCCACGGATCATTCTTCCCTTTCCTACTAGGCTATCCCTCAAAACCTAATCCTCATCTCATTTCCAATGCCTTTTACTTACCTAAGGCTGGGATCACACTACCGTGTGTGATGCGAGAAACTTGCACAAGTCTCTCGCATCAACACCCGGCGCTGCCGCCGGCACTCAGGACCGGAGCTGCGGCTGCAGTCCTGAGTGCCAGTGGCAGTGCCGGGTGTTGATGCGAGAGACTCGTGCGAGTTTCTGGCATCACACACGGTATTGTGATCCCGGCCTAAGTCTTATAATGTCTTCCCTAAATTTGGAATCCAGAATACTCCCGCACTGCTCTCCAGGAAATAAGGCAGCTTTCTCATAGAGGACACAGGAGCACTCGGCTGAATAAGCGTTTTTGTGTATGGGGGTGTTGGCTGAGATGGTTGTCCACCGAACGATCGGTCGAACCATCATTCAGCTATCTATTGTGTATGGTTGGCTTTAGTCTTTATTACAGACCCATAGCCGGTCTCACATTGCCAATAGAGGAAAATATCTGCATAGCATGGTATAAACTGGAAAATGCTATACATTTTTATTCTTATTTAAATCTGTTCTAATTATTTTTTCTTACAGAATTACGGTACACCAAATCCATAATAAAAAGCTTCCATTTAGGCAGATGGAATAAATAAATTTTAAGTCAGAAACAGAAATGTCGCTGTAGTCAAAGGGAGAATAGACAAAAGCATTAGGCACGGACATACCAAGGGGTAAATTTGGCAATGGCATTTGTGGGCAGATGACCTAGGACCTGCCATGATGGTAGGTTGCACATATGAAGTACATACCATAGTCGTCCTTTCTGAAGCTACAATGTGAATATACAAGGTCTTACCTCCATTTGCCAGTAGGTTTTCTTGAGCTTTCTCTGCCGAGTCAACCATGATTTCTCCAATGTATTGAGCAATTTTCTTAATTACACTAAGGGAAAGAAAAGACAGCAGGATTACCAAGAGAAGAGGTTTATGTATCATATTATAACCTGCACATGACCAAGGCAGCGCCTGTCTATCTGCGTCATTCACGTATTATATCAGTGGTGACATACACTAATGACGATTACTGTGCCCAAAGGGATTTTCCGATTTCTGCTTCAGAATCCATCTCCATCAAGAGGTGCAAAATCTTAGGCCGGAGTCACACTAGCGAATAAATCGGACGAATGCAATGCGATAAAAAATCGCATTGCATTCATCCCAATGTTATTCTATGGGGCAGCTCCCATCATGCGATTTTTTTTCGGAAGGTTTCCTCGGACCGAGACAATCACAGCATGCTGCGATTGTCACCGATTTTCGGATCGGACTCGCCAATGCAAGTCTATGAGTGCGAGAAAAAAATCAGATTACAAACGGACCAGATGTGTGACTTGCGAAAAATCGCACCCGGTTTCCTTTACAAAAAGCCGGCAATTCATTTAGCAATACAGTAAAATCACACTGACAGGTTAAATAAAGAAATGAAAGAATAGATATAGACACATATATATATATATATATATATATATATATATTTATAGTTCATACAGTTCTTTATTGCTGAATAGCCGCTGAAACATTTGCCGGCTTTTGTAAAATTATTCCCCAACCCGACATGAAATGACACATGGTTTACATACAGTTAACCATTTCATTTCATGTTTTTTTTATATGTCTATCACTAGTAATTAGATGAGGGTTTGTGTGGAAAATTTTGGAGTTGTAGGTGTTAATTTAAGGGGTTAATTCGTTGTAAAAAATTGCGGGGACTCCCGCTGACGTCACTGAGGCTGCAGGGAGTCCCCGCAATTTTTTACAATGATTTAACCCCTTAAATTAACACCTACAACTCCAAAATTTTCCACACAAACCCTCATCTAATTACTAGTGATAGACATTTAAAAAAAAAACATGAAATGAAATGGTTAACTGAATGTAAACCATGTGTCATTTCATGTCGGGTAGGGGAATGATTTTACAAAAGCCGTCAAATGTTTCAGCGGCTATTCAGCTATGAAGAACTGTATGAATTTTAAATATATATATATATATGTGTGTGTCTCTATGACATGTATATATATATATATATATACACTCACTGGCCACTTTATTAGGTACACCTGTCCAACTCATAGAATCATAGAATCATAGAATCGTCGAGTTGGAAGGGACCTCCTGGGCCATCTGGTCCAACCCCCTGCTCAAAGCAGGATTCGCTAAATCATCCCAGTCAGATGTCTGTCCAGCCTCTGTTTGAAGACTTCCATT
The DNA here is from genome assembly GCF_039654945.1 of Dendrobates tinctorius. NCBI lineage: Eukaryota > Metazoa > Chordata > Amphibia > Anura > Dendrobatidae > Dendrobates > Dendrobates tinctorius. The sequence continues at coordinate 17,206,986 of NW_027361689.1, read as the reverse complement.
GAAGGAGAACTCACCACTTCTCGTGGCAGCCTGTTCCACTCATTGATCACTCTAACTGTCAAAAAGTTTTTTCTAATATCTAATCTGTGTCTCTTCCCATTCAGTTTCATCCCATTGCTTCTAGTCTTTCCTTGTGCAAATGAGAATAAAGTTGATCCTTCTACAATGTGACAGCCCTTTAGATATTTGTAGACAGCTATTAAGTCTCCTCTCAGTCTTCTCTTTTGCAAACTAAACATTCCCAAATCCTGCAACCTTTCCTCATAAGACAGGGTTTGCAGACCGGTCACCATTCTGGTCGCTCTTTTCTGAACTTGCTCCAGTTTGTTGATGTCTTTTTTAAAATGTGGTGCCCAAAACTGGACACAATATTCCAGATGAGGTCTGACCAAAGAGGAGTAGCGGGAAATAATGACTTCACGTGATCTAGACTGTATGCTTCTGTTAATACATCCTAGAATTGCATTTGCCTTTTTTGCTGCTGCATCACACTGTTGACTCATATTCAGTCTGTGATCTATTAGTATACCCAAGTCTTTTTCACATGTGCTGTCACTTAGCCCTATTCCTCCCATTCTATATATGCTTTTTTCATTTTTATTGCCCAGATGTAGTACTTTGCATTTCTCCCTGTTAAAAACCATTCTGTTAGTTGCTGCCCACTTCTCCAGTTTATTTAAATCTTTTTGAATCCTCTCTCTCTCTTCTCTAGTATTAGCTATCCCTCCTAGCTTTGTGTCATCAGCAAATTTAATCAGTTTACCCTCAATTCCTTCATCTAAATCGTTGATAAAGATGTTGAACAATACAGGGCCCAGGACAGAGCCCTGTGGTACCCCACTTGAGACATTCTTCCAACTGGATGTGCAGCCATTTACGACCACTCTTTGGGTCCGATCACTAAGCCAGTTATGAATCCACCTAACAGTTGCCTTGTCCATTCCATATTTAGTCATTATTTCAATAAGGATTGTATGAGAGACTTTGTCAAATGCTTTGCTGAAGTCAAGATATACTATATCTACAGCATTTCCTTGATCCACCCAATCAGTGATACCGTCATAGAAGGAAATTAAGTTAGTCTGACATGACTTATTAGTTAGAAACCCATGCTGACTCTGTTTAATCACTTCATTCTTATCCAGGTATTGACATACATGTTGTTTAATAATTTGTTCAAAGATCTTTCCTGGTATAGAAGTCAGACTCACCGGCCTATAGTTGCCTGGGTCCACCTTCTTCCCCTTTTTGAAGATAGGAACAACATTTGCTCTTCTCCAGTCTTCTGGCACTTCTCCTGTTCTCCAAGAATTTTCAAAGATTATGGAGAGGGGTTCAAAAATTTCTTCTGCTATCTCCTTCAGTACTCTGGGGTGTAATTCATCTGGACCTGGAGACTTGAATTCATTTAGGTTAGCTAAGTGTTTCCTCACTATCTTTCTGTTTATAGATATCCTGGATTCTTCTATTCCCTTAATAGGACAGTGAATAACAGTTGATGTTGCATTTCCTTTCTGAGAGAAAACAGATGCAAAATAGGAATTTAAAAGTTCAGCCTTCTCAACATCCTGTCTTACCATTTCATCATTTTCATCCTGTAAAAATCCTATAGCATCTTTGACTTTTCTTTTACTTTTGACATATCCCCAAAATCCTTTATTATTGCTTTTGACATCTCTTGCAAGCCTCAGTTCATTTTCAGCTTTAGCTAATCTGATTTGTGCCCTGCAGGTTCTGCAGACAGCATTATATTCTTCTTTAGACATGCCTCCCTCTTTCCATTTTATAAACATTTTTTTCTTCCTTTTTAGCATGTGCTTAAGTTCTGTGTTCATCCATCCTGGTTTCCTTAAATGCTTCCTATTCTTCCCTCTTTTCGGAATTGTTAACAACTGTGCTTTGAGAATTTCATTTTTCAAGATTTCCCATCCTTCCTGGACATTTTTGTCTTTAAGGATATCCAGCCATTGGATCCCTCCAATTCTCTTTCTGAATCCCTTAAAATCTGCCTTTCTGAAATCTAACCTTGACGTCTGAGTCTTCACAGGTCTTCCACCTCTAGTAATCCAAAATTCTAAAATAGCATGGTCGCTACCTCCTAGGGTCCCAGCCACTTTTACCTCCTCAACCATTTCCTCCCTGTTTATAAGGATTAGATCCAAGGTAGCAGTTCCCCTTGTTTTCTCCCTTACCTTTTGGAAGATAAAGTTGTCAGCAAGAGAGGATAAGAATTTCCTTGACCTGTTAGTTTTGCCTGAGAGAGATTCCCAACAAATGTCTGGATAGTTGAAATCTCCCATGACAACTATGTCATATTTTTTGGAGAACTTGGCCATCTGATGCATAAAGAGTTCATCTATATCTTCGGCTTGCACAGGCGGCCTGTAGTAAATGCCTACAATGGTGTCCTTTCCATTGTTCTGTCCTTGTATTCTTACCCAAACAGTTTCCACAGAACTCCCAGTCTCTGAAGCTTCAATCTCTGTGCAGATATACGCGTTTCGAACATACAATGCGACACCCCCTCCTCGTTTATCAAGTCTGTTTCTTGCAAATAAGTTGTATCCTTCTAGTCTTGTATTCCAATCATGTGTATTGTCCCACCAAGTTTCAGTGATTCCAATTACATCATATTTCTGTTCCTGTGTTAGTAGTTCCAATTCTCCTTGTTTGTTGCCCATGCTTTGTGCATTAGTATAGAAACATTTTAGTTTGTGATTGGTTTCTCTTTCTCCAATATTTTTATTAATTAGATTCTTTCGTCTTTGTTCTTCCTTTCCACTTCTAATAGCAGAGTTCTCAATAGCATTTGTCAGGTGTATGGCTTTTTCTGGTCTTTTGCTTCCCTTCCCATGTTGTTCTAGTTTAAAGCTCTCCTTACAAGTGTAGCAAGGCGACTTCCAAATACATGCTTTCCAGTCTTCGTAAGGTGCACCCCATCTCTAGCAAGTAGTCCATCGTATAAGTAGTTCACTCCGTGATCCAGAAATCCAAATCGTTTCTGACGGCACCATCGACGTAGCCAGTTGTTCACCTGCAGAATCTTATTCCACCTCCTTGTTCCATGGCCATCCACTGGGAGGATGGAAGAGAAGACCACCTGCGCTCCCAGTTCTTTCACTTTCTTGCCTAAGTCTTCAAAGTCTCTGCAGATGATTTCCAGGTCGTTTCTTGCGGTGTCATTTGTCCCCACATGTAGTAGCAGGAATGGGTAGTCATCTGTAGGTCTGAAGAGTCCTGATATCCTGTCAGACACATCTTTAATTTTTGCACCTGGAAGACAGCACATTTCTCTTGTAGTTATATCCGGTCTGCAGATAGCGGCCTCTGTTCCTCTCAGCAGGGAATCCCCCATGACCACCACTCTCCGTTTCTTCTTCACAACATTTTTCTTTCTCCATCCAGGAGGACTCTGAGGGCGTACAAGGTTGCTGTTTGTTGGCAAAGTCTTATCCTGATGTATTTCTTCATCGTTTTCCTGCGTGAGAGCCTGGTACTGGTTTCTGAGCAGTATGGGTGCTGACTGCCTCCTGATCCTCCTGCTTCTCTGGGTCACATGTCTCCATTCCTCTGTTTCTTCAGGTGCACTTCGAATTTCTTCTCTTTCTGTAACATGAAGAGATAATTCTGCTCTGTCCAAGAACTCTTCACCTTCCTTAATGATCTTCAACGTAGCTAACCTCTCTTCGAGATTTTGCAACTTTTCCTCCAACAGGGACACAAGCTTGCATTTGTGGCATGTGAAGTTTGGCTTTTCCACTGGTAAATCTGTGAACATGTAGCAAGAAATGCAGCTCACCAAATGGCTCCTGGCCTCTTCCATCTTGAGATTTCTTAAAAACGATGAAAGATGAGCCAAATTTCACGCGCCGACAGGAGACTCTTCACTTATCCCAGAAGGCACTGGGAATATGCAAATGATCTCCTCAAGACTCTTCCCCTGGTTTTCCGATTTCCTCTTTTCAGCTGCAACTGCCAAAACCCAGTGATCGTTGAGCTCGCGGAGACTCTTCACTTATCCCAGAAGGCACTGGGAATATGCAAATGATCTCCTCAAGACTCTTCCCCTGGTTTTCCGATTTCCTCTTTTCAGCTGCAACTGCCAAAACCCAGTGATCGTTGAGCTCGCGGAGACTCTTCACTTATCCCAGAAGGCACTGGGAATATGCAAATGATCTCCTCAAGACTCTTCCCCTGGTTTTCCGATTTCCTCTTTTCAGCTGCAACTGCCAAAACCCAGTGATCGTTGAGCTCGCGGAGACTCTTCACTTATCCCAGAAGGCACTGGGAATATGCAAATGATCTCCTCAAGACTCTTCCCCTGGTTTTCCGATTTCCTCTTTTCAGCTGCAACTGCCAAAACCCAGTGATCGTTGAGCTCGCGGAGACTTCCCCTGGTCTTAACTGTGTGTTAAGACTTAATTTCTAATCAGCCAATCACATGACGGCAACTCAGTGCATTTAGGCATGTAGACATGGTCAAGACAATCTCCTGCAGTTCAAACCGAGCATCAGTATGAGGAAGAAAGGTGATTTGAGTGCCTTTGAACGTGGCATGATTGTTGGTGCCAGAAGGGCTGGTCTGAGTATTTCAGAAACTGCTGATCTACTGGGATTTTCACGCACAACCATCTCTAGGGTTTACAGAGAATGGTCCGAAAAAGAAAAAAAATCCAGTGAGCGGCAGTTCTGTGGCCGGAAATGCCTTGTTGATGCCAGAGGTCAGAGGAGAATGGGCATACTGGTTCGAGCTGATAGAAAGGCAACAGTGACTCAAATTGCCACCCGTTACAACCAAGGTAGGCAGAAGAGCATCTCTGAACGCACAGTGCGTCGAACTTTGAGGCAGATGGGCTACAGCAGCAGAAGACCACACTGGGTACCACTCCTCTCAGCTAAGAACAGGCATCTGATGGCTACTTTCAGCAGGATAATGCGCCATGTCATAAAGCTCGATTCATCTCAGATTGGTTTCTTGAACATGACAATGAGTTCACTGTACTCAAATGGCCTCCTCAGTCACCAGATCTCAATCCAATAGAGCATCTTTGGGATGTGGTGGAACGGGAGATTCGCATCAGGGATGTGCAGCCGACAAATCTGCGCCAACTGTGTGATGCCATCATGTCAATATGGTCCAAAATCTCTGAGGAATGCTTCCAGCACCTTGTTGAATCTCTGCCACGAAGAATTGAGGCAGTTCTGAAGGCAAAAGGGGGTCCAACCCCTTACTAGCATGGTGTACCTAATAAAGTGGCCAGTGAGTGTATATATATATATGTATTCTATGTGTCTATATCTATTCTTTCCTTTGTGTTTGAAAACCTGTCATTGGGCTCCATTATATGTCCATTTTGCAAGCCTGCGAGGAAATCGGCAGACGGATATTAAACGGATGCTTAGATGCGATTAAAATCGCATCATCACAGGAAATTCGGATGACAGATGGATCCTTGGTCAAGAAACCTTTGTTCGATTTCGGTCCGTCAAAATCGGACCGATTTTTTTATCGTTGTGTGTGACTCCAGCCTTAAGACCATTTTCCAATGTAGTGAAAAAGCAACACATTTTTAGCTGTGTGAGGTTTTGCTTTTTTTCTTTGTGCAAAAATCTGCTGCAAAAAAAGTTGTGCGCACTGTTCAGTAAAAGAAACTGCATAACCCATTGTTTGTTTTTTTTTTGGGTTGTGTACTTACAGGGGTTGGACAAAATAATGGAAACACCTAACGTTTTGGCATCATAATCTTCGAACATGTTATAAACATGCCAACCGTGACATATGGTAATGTTTTGTAGTTGATTATTTGTGTTATGTGATATGTGTATGTAAATTAACTGTTTGTTTTGCACAATTGCAAGAACATTGATGAGAACCTGATACCAATGGCAGACCTCTCGGATTTTCAAAGAGGCCAAATTGTTGGTGCTCGTATGGCAGGCGCTAGTCTAACAGAAAGTGCCCGAATGCTTGGCGTGTCAAGAGCTACTGTCTCCAAAGTAATGACTGTATTTGAAAGAGAAGGAAAAACGACCGCAGCAAAGCACAGGTCCAGCCGAAAGTCGAAGTTGACTGAGAGAGACCGTCAGACTCTAAAGTGAATTGTGAGAGAGGATCGCAAGACCACGGCTCCGAAAATCACTGCTGAGCTCAATGAACACCTACAGAACCCAGTTTCCACGAAAAATGTTTGTCGGGAGCTGCACAAATCTGGATTCCATGGAAGAGCTGCAATTGGAAAACCACTGCTCTCAATGACAAATGTTTCCAAGCATTTAGAGTGGTGTAGAAACCTCCAGAATTGGTCCCTCGAGCAGTGGAAACGTGATATTCTCAGACGAATCATCGTTTACCCTATTTCCGACCTCCGGCCGAGAGTACGTTTGGAGACAGCCGAAAGAAGCATTCCATCCAGACTGCCTTCTCCCAACCGTAAAACATGGCGGAGGTTCTGTGATGATCTGGGGTGCTATTTCGTGGAGATCTGCCGGGCCAATGATATCCCTTCATGGAAGAATTAACAACCGAGATTATTTAGGCATTTTGGGCGACCAAGTGCATCCTATGGTTCAAGCACTGTTCCCGGAGGGGAACGCCATCTTTCAGGATGATAATGCACCAATTCATACAGCTAGAATCGTTCAAGCATGGCACGAGGAACATTGTAATGAAGTTGAGCATCTCATCTAGCCCCACAATCACCAGACCTCAACATTATTGAGCATTTATGGCCGATTTTAGAGATTCAAGTTAGATGTCGATTTCCACCGCCATCATCGCTCAAAGAACTGGAGGGTGTTTTAACTGTAGAATGGGCTACAATTCCTTTGGAAACAATTCACACCTTGTATGAGTCCATACCTCGGAGAATTGAGGCTGTAATCGCCGCAAAAGGTGGACCTACACCATATTAACCTAACTTTTGTTGATGTTTCCAGGTGTTTCCATTATTTTGTCCAACCCCTGTATTTTCCCATTTGTTGCAAAAATTTATTTGGCTGAAAATCGGTTCCAGTTGTTTTAATGAGGTTGTTTGAGCCATTTGCAGAACTTTCCGCAACTAAATCTGCAACACATACACAGCATGTGAACAGACCTTTATGTGGAGCCTGAAAATGACATATAAAGTCACAATTGTGGGTGGTTTTTAAGAAAAGGAACCTGACATGTGAAAAAACGATATTAGCATGCAGATAAGGGGTTAAATTTTCTGACACTGTGCAGCCACCACCCTGAAAACCCCTCTGCTGGGAGGAAGTTAAATTTGATCCTCCAGGTAGCCTCGGGCTTTCAGTCATAGAAGCATGGATTCAGTCACTGCTCGGTACAGAGTGAATGGCAGCTCAAACCACGCCTCAGCGCTAACTGACAGCCAGTTCGGCAATGATGAACTACTGACCTGGCTGTCAGTAAGTGCCAGGGAATGGTTACTGAGCGGTGACTGAAGCCACGCCACCCACCCCCCATGACTGAAAGCCAGAAGCTTCCGGAAGCAAAAAGTTCACTTCCTACCGGCAGCCGGGCTTTTAGTGCAGTGGCCGTCGCCACACGGCTTCAGAACACTATTAACGTGCAGATTAATCCCATTATCAAAAATAAGATTGACCAAACAAGACAAGATTTTACTAAACAACCACCTCAACCCCCAGTTATAACAGACCACTTCCCCTCACCCATAATCTTCTTCACCACCATTGCTAAAAGAGTTCTGATTAGAGATGAGCGAATTTGTTCGGATTTTGGCCTCAAATCCGATTTTGCCATATTCAGACCATATTCAAACACTATTCGTGATGAATGTTTGTTTTATGATTGTTTCTGAACATATTCAGTAATTTCTACTCCCATTGACTTGAATGACGCTCCGCTATGTTTGACGAATATTGCAAAAACAATATTCGATTCCGGTTGTATTAGGAACCAAATCCGAACAAATTCGCTCTCCTCTCCAAATTCCAATTCACCATTTTTGCACTTGACCCCATGCCTTCCCACCTCCTCTCCAACCCTACCATCACGCTTATCCCAGCTCTAATCCATTTCTTCAATCATTAACTTCTGGTACCTTCCCTTCTGCTTTCAAACATGCTACAATCACACCTATGCAGAAGAAACCATCCCTCAATCAGACCTCTATGTCCAGCTATCGTCCCATACCGCTGCTCCCGTCCGCCAGCAAACTCCTCGAACAGCATGTCCATTCTGAACTTTTCTCCCACCTCTCATCTAACTCACTCTTTGACAACCTACATTCCGACTTCTGTCCACCCCACTCCATCAAAACTGCCCTGACCAGAATTACTAATGACTTACTTACTCTCTCCTCCATACTCGTACATTTCTCACCCAATTGCCTCCAAGAATTCTCCTGAGTATCCCCAACCTCTGGATTTCTGCAACACGTCGTATTATTCGCCACATTCTGAACTTTCTGATGGTACTTGAAAACCCATCTCTTCGAAAACGCTTACCGCCACCAACGACCCCCTGCCAACCTCACCGCCACCAGACCTACCGCAACCCCCTAACCTACTGTCTCCTACCCTATTATCAGGTAGATTGTAATCCCACAAGGGCAGGGACAGCTCCTCTCTGTACCAGTCTGTCATTGTTAGTTTGTTAGAAAATATAGGCTGAATATGAATAGCTAAATTCTTCAACCGGGAGTGCAGTTTCAAAGAATTTGGAGTGGAAAATGTCAACGAATACCACAAGACAAAAAAAAACAACCCACAATTAAAAAAAATTAAATATCATGATACGGCTCCTTTAAATATGGATGTAGGGTATAGAATTTACTTACAGGTTTAAAGTGACAGTACACTACAAAAGCTCCTTCACTGTTCAAAAGTGACATGGAAAAACACTCAGATCCAGAGACTGGCCACAGTAAATAAATAATGGCAGGAGATGAGACGGCACACTGAAAATATCTCCTTCTCTCTTGTACCGGCAGAGTCAGCGCTGACAGGTTCAGACTGCTTGGTTACACTGGAGCTGTATATCCCATAACACTACAGGGGCGCAGACAGCAGGAGTAGCTGCAGTCCTAATACAGAAATCCAACTCATATACTGTATACCTGGATGTGATGTGTCCATCTACAAATGTATACTGATCATGGCCATGCCTTCTGCTAAGAATAATCCCTAAGGAGTATGATCACATAAAGGTTTTGTATTTTACGTCAATTTCATGACAGTTTTTGCTCCAAACTCCACCTCACAAAATTCTACTTCTTCAAAACTGTATCAATAAGGTTCGTATAGATTTAATCGGGAAAACGCGACTCTGGTGCACATTGTGCTGGGTTTCGGTTTGGAAAAAAGTTACACACGGCTTTTACACACACAGAGTTTTCTGACTAGTTTTTTGAGCAGAAACCAAGCGGAAATTGAGTGGCAACTCTCCAAATCTTCTTCCGAATTTGAAAATTTCTCAAAAACTTGTAGGTTCTGCCCAGTTTGGCTATGTTCACATGCAGCGTTTTTGCAGCATTTTTTTAATGCAAACTAAAAGCTGCTATTTACAGTACCCGCAATAGCAATGAGATCTAAAGAAGCACTCCCATCAAAGTTTGTATCCTCTTAATATAATGAAATCATCATATTCTATAGCACTGTGTATCTTCAATTATTCATTTTGCGTTTCTACTCAGCTAATCTCTTTTCCACTCGGGCTATAACATCATAGGATTAATAACTGACTAGCTGAATGCTTCTAAGCTCTGTAGAAACAAGAAGTCTCTTTTCCCTACATGAGTCATCATTAGAACTACAATTCTACATTCCTCCAAAGTACCTGGCATGGGGAAGGAGTGGAGCAGCTGTGTCAGGAGTTCAAGAGGGAGTGGAACTATGCTGCCAGAGGCTTTGTAGTGAGGTAGAATTTTAATTTTTTATAAATACGTCAATGCCAAAAAGAAAAAAACAGATGGTATATGTCCCTTTAAAGATGATAATAAGATAATTATAGAGGACAAAGATAAGGCTGAGATATTAAACAGGCACTTTTCATCCATATTCAGCAATGAAGTGACTGTTTCAGGGATAATTCACCACCTGATATAACTAGTTTAACACAAGAAGAAGTGCGCCTGCATCTGAGCAAACTAAACATGGACAAGATGGCATTCATCCACGGATACTGAGGGAATTGAGCTTAGTAATTGACATCTCATCTTCTTAGACTCTTTTGTAACAGTGGTGGTGACACAGGATTGAAGGATGGCTGATATGGTACTGTTATTAAATAGAAGTAAGAAGGTGGATCCAGGTAACTACTGTCCGGTAAGTCTGACATCAGCAGTCTGCAAAGTCTTGAGGGCATTATAAGAGTTGACCTGCAGAAATATATTGTAGATAATATTATAATAACTGACAACCAGCATGGATTCATGAAGAATAAGTCGTGTAACAACATGTTGGGTTTCTATGAGGAAGTAAGTGCAAATTTGGATGTTGGTAATGCGCTGATGTGATTTATCTGGACTTTGCAAAGGCGTTTGATACTGTTCCACATAACAGCCTTATATTGAAGCTAAGGAAGCAAGGACTGGGGGAAACTATATGTAGATGGGTAAATTGGCGAAATGACAGGAAACAAAGAGTTTTTATAAATGGCACATTCTCTAAATGGGATATAGTCAGCAGTTGGGACCGCAGGGATCTGTGCTAGGACCGATTCTTTTTTAACCTCTTTATTATTGACCAAGTGGATGAGATTGAGAGTAAAGTGTCAGTCTTTGCTGACTTCACCAAACTATGTAGGAAACTAAAACCTTACCTTGACATTACAATATTGCAAAATGATCTGGATAAGATTTCTGAATGGACAAACACTTGACAAATGAGATTTAATATTAGAGTTGAGCGCTTTTGGTTTTTTAGGGTCGAGTTTCGTTTCGTGAAACCCGACTTTTCCAAAAGTCGGGTCGAGCAAGATCGTCCGATTATAGAGAAAAGTCGGGGTCGTCCCGAAACACGAAACCCAATGTAAGTCAATGGGGAATAAAAGTCGGCAGTGAGAGGAGGACAGGAAACACACCTACAGTGCCCATTTGAATGCCAAAAGCATCAATTCTTCTTACTTAAGCTTGTCAACCTTAATTAACTTCATAATACAAGTTACGCACTGAAAAATGGGGGTTATTTGGCTAAAGTTGTGGGGGGGGAGGGCTGGCTCCAGGTTTTCATGTGCCCTGGGCGAAAGAGTGCCCCTTTAACACATACCACAACTCATCATGCTCCGATACGGCAGAGAAATAGCGGTATAGTACAATGAAAAATACTTCACTTTTTACATCTCATGACGAGGCCCATCTATTTCTCCATACAGAATCATTGGTCCCATATAATGTTTGAAACAGTATATGATGAGCTCCACATAATGCTACAGTATATGTTGGTCCCCATGGATGAAGCTCCACTGTCTTATGGGCCCAAATAATGCTCCAAACATAATGGGCCCCATTTCTAATGCTCTAGTGTATAATGGGCCCTGTAAATGCTGCTCCAGTGTCTGATGTCCACCTTTGGAATGTTCCAGTGTATGGTGGGCCCCATCTATCATTCTCCAGAGTATAGTGCTCCCCAAAAATTGCTGTCCCAACATTGAAAACAATCAAAGAAGTCTCCTCGCTAGGGAATCCCTGTACTAGTCTGGACTCCTCGTCGTCCCCATCTTCCATCTCACTGCACAGTATTTCAACCTTGCAAGTGCTGTGATCCTGAGCAAGCAGGGGGGGCCCACTCGTTGGCGACGGCACTGGCACAGGGCCCCTGATAGTACGGTGGTGTGTCTGATGGCGGGTGTGCCGAACCTGCACTTTCATCTGCAGCTTCCTCTTTGTCACCGTGTAAGATGGAACTGTATATGGGAAGGGTAACCTGAGTTTCATCAGGGTCAGATTCAGGCCGTGTAGCGTGCGAGGGGAATGTAGTGGTCTGGGTCAATGTACCAGCAGATTCATCGAGCAGTGGCTGGGCATCAGTGCACTTGTGTCGCCCCCAGGAGTACGGTCGCCACAGTGGCATTACCTTCCTCCTAGGGAGTGTGATGTCATGCTTGGGAGCAACGAAGGATCTCTCTAGCAGGTTAACTGATTGGGCGGCGTTATTCCCACGAGTCATGACCCTCCAAACAGCGTTCATGAAGGCAAAGTGTTTGTTTTACGTGGGCAGTATGGTTGCAAAGCTGAACCTTAAAGGAATGTCCAGAAGGGCACCACCAGGAGTGGAGCCTACGGTTAAATTTGACTCCACCTGGGAAACCTCAACCATGCCAGCTACAGAACAGATGCACACATTGCAAGCTTAATTCCGTTAACGAACGAGACTCCGTCATGCCCCGCGGTCCGAGTCCGGCTTACTAGAGGGACACGTGAGGCTCTGGCACATGAGATTGGCCAATAACTGGTGTGTCATGCCCTTACATGTCCGTGGCTGCATGTGCGCTACACTGAAAAGGCCAGCGTTTGTCGCTTACAGGTGCAGATAACCCGCTGAACAACGTTAGTGATGGGGATCACTGATTACAATTATTACCCGCGAACGATGATTTCCCAGTAAGTGCAGGTCAACCGCAGTTCCGGAATTAGGCCTAACCGTCATTCCTGAAAAAATTAAAAACTTACGTGTGCAAACCACAGGTGCTGTAGCTTGCTTAACAGCTCACCAGCCGTTCTCACGCCCAGTATGGATTACACGTGATTGCACAAAGGTGAGAAAGGGTACCGTATCCCCAGATAACATGTATGGATAGCGTACACATTCAAAATATATGTCTATACATCAGGAGGCAGGCTCAGACGGTGTTAGGCCCAGTATGGATTGCACGTGATTGCACAAAGGTTAGAAAGGGTACCGTATCCCCAGATAACATGTATGGATAGCGTACACATTCAAAATATATGTCTATACATCAGGAGGCAGGCTCAGACGGTGTTAGGCCCAGTATGGATTGCACGTGATTGCACAAAGGTTAGAAAGGGTACCGTATCCCCGGATAACATGTATGGATAGCGTACACATTCAAAATATATGTCTATACATCAGGAGGCAGGCACAGACGGTGTTAGGCCCAGTATGGATTGCACGTGATTGCACAAAGGTTAGAAAGGGTACCGTATCCCCAGATAACATGTATGGATAGCGTACACATTCAAAATATATGTCTATACATCAGGAGGCAGGCTCAGACGGTGTTAGGCCCAGTATGGATTGCACGTGATTGCACAAAGGTTAGAAAGGGTACCGTATCCCCAGATAACATGTATGGATAGCGTACACATTCAAAATATATGTCTATACATCAGGAGGCAGGCTCAGATGGTGTTAGGCCCAGTATGGATTGCACGTGATTGCACAAAGGTTAGAAAGGGTACCGTATCCCCGGATAACATGTATGGATAGCGTACACATTCAAAATATATGTCTATACATCAGGAGGCAGGCTCAGACGGTGTTAGGCCCAGTATGGATTGCACGTGATTGCACAAAGGTTAGAAAGGGTACCGTATCCCCAGATAACATGTATGGATAGCGTACACATTTAAAATATATGTCTATACATCAGGAGGCAGGCTCAGACGGTGTCAGGCACAGTATGGATTTGACGGCCCAGATTACACAGCGGAGGAGCAGGGAGAGGTAAAGATTGCAAATGCTGGGGCCCTGCCCAAGCAAGGGGGGCCCACTCGTGGGCGTCGGTACTGGCACTGGGCCCCTCATAGTACAGCGGTGTGTCTGACGGCGGGTGTGCACCACCACCGTCAGAGACACTTGATTGCACTATGAGGGACCCTGTGCCAGTGCCCGCGCCCAAGAGTCGGCCTACCCACCTGTCCAGGGCAACGGCACTCGCACGGTGTCGTGCGCTAGGTGGTGACCCCGGCCATGGGGGGGGAGGCAGCACAGTTAGGGAGTTTTAGAAAGTGGCATATGTTGATGTTGGACATTCAGCTGATGCAAAAGGCGAAATAGGTGAAGTCCCAGGAAGAGGTGGACCAAAGCAAGCCATTTTTCTGTCACCCTATGTGTCATCAGGGGAAGGTGGGACAAAATCCTTGGAAACCCATGCATGGTTCATTTTAATGAAGGTTAGATCATCCACATTTTGGGTTGACAGACGGGTCCTTTTTTCTGTTAGGATTGATCCAGCTGCACTGAAGACTCTTTCCGATAGCACACTTGCAGCTGGGCAAGCGAGCTCCTGTAAGGCATATTGGGCCAATTCAGGCCAGGTGTCCAGTTTAGCGGCCCAATAGTCAAAGGGGAATGACCTGTGTGGGAGAACATCGATATGGGAGGAAAAGTAGTTTGTAACCATAGTTGACAACTGCTGTCTTCTGTCACTTTCCATCGATGCAGTATTACCAGTTGTGTGAGCGGTATTTGAAAAATCAGTCCACAACATTGTCATGAAACCCCTGTCTCCAACGCCACTTCTGCTGTGTGCACCACGAACACCTCTGCCAAGCTGACCCCGGCCCGTACGGCTCGTGTGAGAACCATCACCGCTGCTGTGTGCTGGGAATGCCTCAAGCAACCGATTTACCAGAGTTGCTTGTTTATTAGCCAATATTAGGTCAAGGTTCTCCTGTGGCATGATGTTTTGTAATTTGCCTTTATAGCGTGGATCCAGGATGCTGGCCAACCAGTAGTCGTCATCGTTCATCATTTTGGCAATGCGGGGGTCCCTTTTTAGGATCCGCAAGGCATAATCTGACATGTGGGCCAATGTTCCCGGTGTCAATGATGCACTGCGAGTGCTGGTTGGAGGAGCACTTTCTGGCAAATCCACATCCCTCCAGTCACGCACAAACCCTGTACCAGACCTTGCCACGCCAACATTTTCACTTGCCCCACGAGATGCATCCTCCTCCCCTAAGTAATCATCCCCATCATCATCCTCCTCCTCTTCTTCCTCCACCTCGTCCAGGAGAGGTCCCTGAGCAGACAATGGCTGAATGTCATCAAGGATTCCCTCCTCCTCTTCCTCCTCATCAACATTGGCTGCAGACGCCTGCTCCTTAAGGTGCGTCAAAGTTTGCATGAGCAGACGCATAAGTGGGATGCTCATGCTTAGGATGGCGTCGTCTGCGCTTACCAGCCGTGTGCATTCCTCAAAACACTGAAGGACTTTACAGAGGTCTTTCAGCTTCGACCACTGCACACCTGTCAACTCCATGTCTGCTCTCAAAGTGCCTGGCCGTGTATCCTAAATGCATTATGGCCTGCCTCTGCTCGCACAGCCGCTCCACCATGTGCAGGGTGGAGTTCCACCTTGTTGCAATGTCGATAATGAGGCGGTGGTTGGGAAGGTGGAGCAATCGCTGCAGCTTCTGCATACGAACGGAGTGTACAGGCGACCGGCGGATGTGCGCGCACAGTCTTCGCACCTTCTGGAGCAGGGCTGTTAACTCCGGATAATTTTTGAGGAAGCACTGCACCACCAGGTTCAAGGTGTGAGCCAAGCAAGGTATGTAGCTGAGTTTTGAAAGGGCTATGGCTGCCACAAAATTACGGCCGTTATCACTAACTACCTTGCCTGCCTCAAGATGTACACTGCCCAGCCATGACTCAGTTTGTCGCTTCAAGTACTCGGCCAGTACCTCGGCGGTGTGTCTGTCGCCCAAACACATCATCTGCAACACAGCCTGCTGACGCTTTCCACTAGCTGCTCGATAGGGGGACACATCGTGTGCAACAGTGGCAGCTGCAGATGGAGTGCTCGTACGACTGCGCTCTGTGGACGAGCTTTCGCTTCTGGAGGAGGAGGAGGAGGAGGGTCGAACGCCTACAGCCAACTGTTTCCTATACCGTGGGCTAGGCAGCACTGTCCCACCACCGCTGTCCCCTGTGGACCCTGCATCCACCACATTAACCCAGTGCGCAGTGATGGACACGTAACGGCCCTGGCCATGCCGACTGGACCATGCCGACTGGACCATGCATCAGTTGTGAGGTGCACCTTTCCGCTCACTGACTGCTTGAGTGCATGGACAATGCGGTCTTTCACATGATGGTGGAGGGCTGGGATGGCTTTGCGAGAGAAGAAGTGGCGACTGGGTAGGTCATAGCGTGGTACTGCATAGGCCATGAGTTCGCGGAAAGCTGTGCTTTCGACCAACCGAAAGGGCATCATCTCAAACGAGATTAGTTTGGCAATGTGGGCGTTCAAACCCAGTGTACGCGGATGAGAGACTGAGTACTTTCTTGACCAACTCATAGTGTCTGGGAGGGTGAACTGGACTTGAGAGCTGCATATGGTGGAAGTAGCAGTGGACAGGGCGGACTGAGAGAGGGTTGATGATGGTGATGGAGTTGTTGTTCTTTCTGATGGCCTAGAATCAGTCTTTCGTTGATATAACAGTGGGATTCCCTGACTGCTGTGGCATTGCACCGACACCTCAACATTTGCTGCTGTGCTAACCGGTGGGCTTACAGTGGGGGAAACAATGTAGCGTTGCTGACTACCTTCGTTGTGATCAGTTGCACATGTGGCACTTGAGGTTTGGTGTTGTGTCCACGCTTGCAAGTGCATGCTGGTTAAATGTCTAAGCATGCAACTGGTATTCAAATTTTTCAGATTTTTCCCTCGGCTAAAGGTCTTTGCGCACTTCTTACAGATAACCTTGGCCTGATCATGAGGATTTTGTTCAAAAAAGTGCCACACTGCACTCTTCCTACTTTGGCAGACATTTTGCGGCCTAGCATGCTGTGATCTTTTGATCCTCTGGACAAGCTGTCCAGCAACTCTTTTGATGTTTGGAACCTGTCTTTGGAGTGCTCCGGGCCTGCCAGATAACAGCTGTTGCGATGTCGATGTCTGCTGTGGATGCTCCTCATCTGAGCTATTGGAAGCAGCACCCTCTTCCCCCAATGGATGCCAATCTGGGTCAACGACTGGGTCATCCATCACCTCCTCTTCTATGTCATGTGCACCTTCCTCTGTGTCACCGTGTATGGTGGTATAGTGTGCGGGAAGGGGCACCTGAGTCTCATCAGGGTCAGAATCTGGCTCTGTACACTGCGAGGACAAAGTAGTGCTCTGAGTGAATGTACCAGCAGAATCATCCATCAGCGGCTGTGCATCAGTGCACTCCATGTCAGATTCATCTTAGCCTGGGTAATTCACCATTTCACTTGATAATCCAGGCATGGTATGTGAAAACAGCTCCATGGAGTAATCAGTAGTATGGCCTGCGTCATCCTTCAATCTTGGTTGGGGTGAAGGACACAAGGAAAGGTGTGGTTCATGAACATGAGCCTCCAATGACGACTCAGTGCTTTTACTTTTTACAACTTCAGAAGAGGAGGCGATAGAGCTGGAGGCTGAGTCAGCAATGTAAGACAAAACTTTTTCCTGATGCTCTGGCTTTAAAAGCGGTTTGCCAACTCCTAGAAAACTAAGCGTTCGAGGCCTTATGTAGCCAGACGATGACGCAGGGTCAGCACCTCCTGCATTCGGTCCTATTTTGCTCTTGCCACTACCATCAGATCCACCACCAACACCATCATTACCAGCTGCCAACCCCCGCCCAATTCCACGGCCTCTTCCACCAGTCTTCCTCATTTTTGGTAGAAATGTAGACAAAATCCAACAAACTATATAGTAAAGTAAAACAAGGTACAAGGTGTCTATAGGACAGGGGAGATTTTGAATTTCTGCAGACACTTGTGGACACTGGACACTTATGGATTGTGTGAGGCCCACTGACTAGTATCTGAGCGCTCTGTCACAGGCTCGATGGCAGAGCTGTGACCAAAGTGACTAGAGGATAAGGGAGATTTTGAATTTCTGCACACACTTGTGGACACTGGACACTTATGGATTGTGTGAGGCCCACTGACTAGTATCTGAGTGCTCTGTCACAGGCTCGATGGCAGAGCTGTGACCAAAGTGACTAGAGGATAAGGGAGATTTTGAATTTCTGCACACACTTGTGGACACTGGACACTTATGGATTGTGTGAGGCCCACTGACTAGTATCTGAGCGCTCTGTCACAGGCTCGATGGCAGAGCTGTGACCAAAGTGACTAGAGGATAAGGGAGATTTTGAATTTCTGCACACACTTGTGGACACTGGACACTTATGGATTGTGTGAGGCCCACTGACTAGTATCTGAGCGCTCTGTCACAGGCTCGATGGCAGAGCTGTGACCAAAGTGACTAGAGGATAAGGGAGATTTTGAATTTCTGCACACACTTGTGGACACTGGACACTTATGGATTGTGTGAGGCCCACTGACTAGTATCTAAGCGCTCTGTCACAGGCTCGATGGCAGAGCTGTGACCAAAGTGACTAGAGGATAAGGGAGATTTTGAATTTCTGCACACACTTGTGGACACTGGACACTTATGGATTGTGTGAGGCCCACTGACTAGTATCTGAGCGCTCTGTCACAGGCTCGATGGCAGAGCTGTGACCAAAGTGACTAGAGGATAAGGGAGATTTTGAATTTCTGCACACACTTGTGGACACTGGACACTTATGGATTGTGTGAGGCCCACTGACTAGTATCTGAGCGCTCTGTCACAGGCTCGATGGCAGAGCTGTGACCAAAGTGACTAGAGGATAAGGGAGATTTTGAATTTCTGCACACACTTGTGGACACTGGACACTTATGGATTGTGTGAGGCCCACTGACTAGTATCTGAGCGCTCTGTCACAGGCTCGATGGCAGAGCTGTGACCAAAGTGACTAGAGGATAAGGGAGATTTTGAATTTCTGCACACACTTGTGGACACTGGACACTTATGGATTGTGTGAGGCCCACTGACTAGTATCTAAGCGCTCTGTCACAGGCTCGATGGCAGAGCTGTGACCAAAGTGACTAGAGGATAAGGGAGATTTTGAATTTCTGCACACACTTGTGGACACTGGACACTTATGGATTGTGTGAGGCCCACTGACTAGTATCTGAGCGCTCTGTCACAGGCTCGATGGCAGAGCTGTGACCAAAGTGACTAGAGGATAAGGGAGATTTTGAATTTCTGCACACACTTGTGGACACTGGACACTTATGGATTGTGTGAGGCCCACTGACTAGTATCTGAGCGCTCTGTCACAGGCTCGATGGCAGAGCTGTGACCAAAGTGACTAGAGGATATGGGAGATTTTGAATTTCTGCACACACTTGTGGACACTGGACACTTATGGATTGTGTGAGGCCCACTGACTAGTATCTGAGCGCTCTGTCACAGGCTCGATGGCAGAGCTGTGACCAAAGTGACTAGAGGATAAGGGAGATTTTGAATTTCTGCACACACTTGTGGACACTGGACACTTATGGATTGTGTGAGGCCCACTGAGTATCTGAGCGCTATGTCACAGGCAGAAATTGGCTAGTGTATCACAATCTACAAGGTGTATGTAGAATTGGGCAGAAATGGAATCTCCCTAGAGTGCAGGTCTGTAAGAACGGAACATGTCCTCTACTTATTCTCACAGAGTGACTCACTGATAGCTTCACTGTGGCTGTGATAACAGCCGTTACACGGTACTGTGTGAGGAGCGTACACCGCTGTATGGTGTGAAAAAATGCACGCTCAGTACCTCAGCAGGACAAAAAAAAAATTGTGATTGCTTTTAAAAAAGCAGTTTGCGGAGCAGTGGGTAAACAGCAATGCAGGAATGTCAGGAAGCCTTAGAAGGCAGCCCAACAACCAACACCACTGAAACACCACTATATAGCCTCCCCTTGCACTGCACAGTGACTGGTGTGTTGTACAGGCAAAATCGCTAGCAGCAGAAGCAGTTTTTTTTTCTTCTCAGCAGGACAAAAAAAAAAATTGGGATTGCTTTTAAAAAAGCAGTTTGCGGAGCAGTGGGTAAACAGCAATGCAGGAATGTCAGGAAGCCTTAGAAGGCAGCCCAACAACCAACACCACTGATACACCACTATATAGCCTCCCCTTGCACTGCTCAGTGACTGGTGTGTTGTACAGGCAAAATCGCTAGCAGCAGAAGCAGTTTTTGGTGTCTTCTTCCCTGCCTAACGCTCTCCCTACAAAATCAGCAGCAGCAGCAGCTCTCCCTATTCTGAGATCAGCATGAGTAACATGGCGGTCGGCGTGCACGCCCTTTTATACCCCCTGTGACGCCCCCCAAAGCAAGCCAATCACTTGCATGCCCTTCTGAAAGATGGTGGTGACCCGTGCCTATGTCATCACGTTGCCCACAGTGTCCGTGGATCCTGATTGGCTGAAAAAGAGCGCAAAACAAACTTTTGAAACGCGACTTTGGCGCGTAAGTCGCCGACCTCGTGGCCGACCTCATCCTAGGGTCGGGTTTCATTTCATGAAACCCGACTTTGCCAAAAGTCGGCGACTTTTGAATTTTTTCGACCCGTTTCGCTCAACTCTATTTAATATAGATAAATGTAAAGTAATGCACCCAGGACGGAGTAATCCTATTGCTGCATATACATTAAATGGGAGTATAAAGTAGTCGAGACTACAGGTCAGAAGGACTTAGGTATTCTGGCTACAAGTAACCAGAGCAGTAGTAGTCAATGTCAGGCAGCCGCAAAAGCAAACAAGAGTTTAGGATGCATAAAATGAGAGATAAAATCCTGCGATCCCAACATATTGTTACCCCTAGAATACGGGATCTAGTTTTAGGTGCCAAATTTAAAGGGAATCTGTCACCCCTTTTTTCGAATATGAGCTGCCGTCACCGACATCAGGGACTTATCTACAGCATTCTGTAATGCTGTAGATGAGCCCCCAATGTAACCTGAAAGATAAGAAAAATTAATTAAGCCCCCGTCACACACAGCGATCTCGCTGAGTCACAAGTTTTGTGACACAACAGCGATCTCACCAGCGAGATCGCTGTGTGTGACACTTATCAGCGACCGGCCCCCCTGCTGGGTATCGCTGATCGTCCTCGAATGGCCTGGACATTTATTTGATCGCTGGTCTCCCGCTGGCCAGCACGCATCGCTGCGTGTGGCAGGCGGGAGACCAGCGATCAGCGAGCTGGAGCTGGTAACCAGGTAAACATCGGGTTTCTAAGCGCCGCGGCGCTTAGAAACCCGATGTGTACCTTGGTTACCAGCGCGCTGGTTTCTAACATACACAGCAGGTAACTAAGCGACGTGCGTCGCTTGCTACCCGCGTGTCGCTGGTGCTGATCGCTGGTGAAGCTGCCTGTTTGGCAGCTCACCAGCGATCATATAGTGACACACCAGCAATCCTGACAAGGTCATATCGTTGTCGGGATCTCTGGGGCGTCGCTATGTGTGATGGGGCCCTTAGATTATACTCACCCCGGCGTCCGGTCCGTTGGGTTTCACCATCCGGTTCGACGCCTCCCATCTTCATACGATGCCGTCCTCTTCTTTCCTTCCTGTCTTGGCTCCTGCGCAGGCGCACTGCTCAGCCCTGTTGAGGGAAGAGCAGAGTCCTGCAGTGCGCAGGCGCCGGGAGAGATCTGGCGCCTGCGCACTGCAGTATTCTGCTCTGCCCTCAACAGGGCAGAGCAGTGCACCTGTGCCTGAGCCACGACAGGAAGGAAAGAAGAGGACGGCATCGTATGAAGATGGGAAGCGCCGAACCGCAACACCCATCAGACCAATACCGGACCACCCCCCCGGTGAGTATAATCTAACTACTTTTTCTTCTCTTTCAGGTTACATCGGGGGCTCATCTACAGCATTACAGAATGCTGTAGATAAGCCCCTGATGTCGGTGCCGGCAGCTGATACTCGAAAAAAGGGGTGACAGATTCCTTTTAAAAAAGGATATTCAGAGACTAGAGTCAGTTCAAAGGCAGCAACTAGATTATTATAGGAGGTGGAAGGCCTCTCATATGATGAGAGGTTGAAAAGTTGGGCTTGTTTAGCTTAGAAAAAAAGATGCCTCAAATAAGCTCTCATTTTGTCAGGATCCTGTCAGCGTCAGCAACTGCCACGGATGAGCAGGGTAACTTACCCACACTGCGGGAGAGCACGGGGCCCAATATGGTAGTGAAGGTTTAAGCAGACAGGACCTGAGGCACAGAAAATAGTAAGGAGTACCAGGACCTACGATCATATGACTGCAGGGGGCGGGGCTTAGCATCCTACTACTGCAGATGATGAAATATACCTACTGCAGGAATACTGTATTAGAGGAGAGGAAAACGCAGGTCAGACAAACAGAGGTCATACACGAGCGGTACAAAAGGGACGAGCAGAGAATAGTCAAGTCACAAGCAGAGAGTCATACACGAGAGGGCGGTGCGGTACAAGAGGGGCAGGCAGAACTCGTAACAGGGACAGAACCGAATCAAAACCAAACAAGCAACAAGTTATCAGGCACAAGGCACACGTACACAAGAGGTCAACTAACTCAGTCGAGGGCAGGAGTATAACTGACACCGGACCTAGGTCCAGTGAGCATTAAATAGCCACCCTCTGCCAGAGAGAGGCAGAAACAATTAACCCCCTGTCTGACCAGGACGGGCCAAAGCGAAACCCCGTCCTGAATCCATCACAGAACAAAGGCCATGCTTTCCAATACCTGGTCACAATACTAATGTACTTCAGGATGCAGTAGACCCCCAGCATTTAGCATTAGCTAAAATGGATTGCAAAGCTTTCTTTTTACTTTAGTCTTCTTGTCATCTATATTTGATAATTGCACCACCAAGTGAGCTTAGCCTCCTTTGCGGAAGTTTTCAAATATTTTACCAGGGAATTCGGACTTGTTAAAGGGTCACCATTGGAGTACGGCTGAAGAAAAGCCAACATATGCGGGAAGAGCATACACAGAAATCATGGGACCCCATAGCACAAGTTCTAATTACCCCCCTCCCACCACCACCACCAACAAAAAAAGGAAAACATAAGAGCACATCTCAAAACTTTGCAGCCTTTACCAAATAATTTTTTCTTCTACTGAGGCCCTAGATTCCCATTTTCCTCTTTTTTTGTGTTGTTCCAATACACACAAAAGGAAATAAACGTGTGTAACAAAACGTGTAATTGCAATAAGTTTCTGGGAGAAATACATCATTTTCTAGAACAATTTCATGGGTGCGAACACTTTCGGCCATGACTGTATATACATATTTTATTTATCTTTACTGCTTAAAAAAATTGCCTTCAGTCCTCATACTTTGAGAATCATACTTTTTTATTGTTTTGGGGGAATTCAATAGAACAACACATAGTACAAGCCGAATATATTGCAATTAGGCTTATGAACCATACTGTAAGTTTATAGGCTGACTAGTTTCAAATAGGGGCAAAATAAAACATTTTTTGGGTTGTGTTCAAATCCCTGAAGTAGAAATAGCCAGATGAAACACAGACTAGCACGAAACGGCTGTAGCCTTGGTGATTCACTTTCCCCATGTGCTCTTGCACTATTGCTTGAAGATTGTACAACTTTTCATATGAGCGCTATCCCTGTCCTCCAGCTTTGGACTGTGCTTTAGGCCTCATTCATACATTCCTGTTTAAACACTTACATAATAGTTGGTGTTTTTGGATCAGTGTGTCAGCATTTGTCCATTTTTTAAACTTAATAGCAAAGACGCAAAAAAGAGAACTAAGTGAAGGGAGAGACCCAATGAAGGGAGAGTAACTATCTGTATTTGATTATTAATATCTGATCAATTGGGGTCCACTTTTCTAAAAGTGGAAAACCCCTTTAAGGCTGTGTTCACACAATGGTTTTTTTCCACCAATATCGCGGTATAAAATGCACAGCAGCCGAATTTATGAATGAGTTGTAGAAAGAGCACACATATTGGGCATTGTTTATGCTATATGGATCTGCTTCAGAATAAGTTGAATTTGTAAAGAGAGAAATTGGGAGTCATTAATGTAAGTTCTCTGGCATGTCCATCCAAGGTAATGGCTAGCACATCTAGTAGGCATTATCTAAAACAATACATTTTAAGCTTCCACATTAAACTTTGTTTACATCTATGGTCCAAAATTGTCTGGACCAAATTGGACAAATGATGCACAAAGTATATGGAGTTAAAGACCATTTGAGGGTTAAGTGCAGGTACGGGAGTCATAGTCTAGCTAACAGGAAGCAGCCCATGTCATAAAATCCAGAAAATGTCCATTATACTGGGAGTGGTAGATGGCCTCGGGTGACTCTACGTTACCTTATGTTACCTACTTCCCATAAAGGGCACGCTGAATATTTTCCTAATGAAATATTGAGGAGTCTACTTTCGTTGTAAGTGTTTCACACGGCTAGGGGTAAATAGAGTTCAGCCGGCTATTCGGCTCTGTTTACAAACAGCCTGATACTCTATAGACATATTACCACCAGCCATGGCGCACGGCAGAGAGAGAATCTCCTTGTATTGTAAGGCCAATGTAGCCAATGTCAGAGAGGTACAAAAGGCCCATCCCCAGCGAGGAGAGGGGTAATAGAGGAACACAAGACATTAGAGAGTCTGTTCAAAGAGTAGTGAGGTAATACCAGATTGTGAGCCCCACAGATTCAGATGGAGAGACACATCCATCTCATCATGGCCCTACAGACCCAGTATGGAGAGACGTCCCGGAATGGAGAGACACTTCCACCCTCCACAGCCCTACAGACCCCATATGGAGAAACACAACCATCCCCTCACAGCCATACAGATCCAGGAATTGAGAGACTCATCCATCCCCTCACAGCCCTACAGACCCAGTATGGAGAGACACATCCTCCCTCTCACAGCCCTACAGGCCTAGAATGGAGAGACACATCCAACCCGTGACAGCCCTACAGAACTTAGTCTCAGTTAGGAGAGAGGCAACCATCGCCTATGAGAACAACTAACAGGCCCACAGGACAGATAACACTACTGTAGTGGTGTGTGCGTAAGTTGATGATTATTGGGAAGAGACTGATCCTCTTGCTGTTTGCTATAACTTTGTTTGCCTTCACCTAAACAAAGCCGCCAAGCTTTGTAGCTCAAGTGATCTGTAACCATAAAAGGAAGCCCCTTCTCTTCAATAAGAACAAGATTTTGTTCAAGTTGACAATTTTTATCTGTGATGCTCCATCTCTACATAGCACCACACTCTTGTCCACCATCCACATAATCATACAATTTGTTGTGCAATATTCCCTGAGTACGCCAATACCTCATATGTTGTGGAAAACTACTGTTGTACATTGTAGTGCCCATACATTGTAGTGCCCATATATTATGCCCACCTTGTGCTTCTGGAAACATGCACCTGTAAATTAGGCAGGCTTTCATCACTACAAAAATGCCAAACATGTGCATGCTAAATCTGATTTAGGCACACTGAGGCTCAGAAGGGGGGGGGCATTTAGATTTGGGACCACAGAATTTGCTGGATTTGTTTTGGTGGGCAAGAAGCCATAGCACTTTTCCAGACCCTTTGTATTACCAGTACCCTCGAGGGATCCATTTACTATAATGAGGCAGCAGTGTTATTCTGGACTCCGCCTGGCCTCTGTTCAGCGGTGTATTTCTTTTCAGAGGTGCACAAAACTGTGGTTGACCATGCTTTTATGCACGCTTCAAAATACAGGAACCGCCGGATCACAGGTAAGACAGTGTCCACAGTGTCTCCATCCGCCTTTTTATAGGGAATCTTTTGCGGGGGGTTCTGTCTGAGTCACATATTTCAGAGATTTACATGGAAATCCCGGTGTAAGAGCTCAGCGCAGAGCACAGGAAAAATATGGGCCGAGCCTTACTGCGATCTTTGGAGGCAGAATGAACAAATCAACAGCATGTGAAGAATTGGTTTTATTTATTTTCTACACCGTTCCTCGTATGGTATAAGTGATTAGGTGACTTTATTCTTCAGGTCAATGCGAATATGGCGATACCAGATTTATGTCAGTTTTTTATGTATGGCTGTTGTCACACACTAAGGCTATGTGTACAAGTTGTGGATTTGTTGCATTTCCGCAGCGTTTTTCCATGCGGAAATGCTTCAAAAACAGAACTGATTACTTAAGCAATATAAATCAATGGCATTCCTGAATTGTTGTGCACATGCTGCAGAAATTTCCATCCTTATTTGCAGCGTTTTTCCTCAGAAGGAGGAAGAGTGTGTGGGTGCAGAATATGGTATGTGTGGGCAGAGAATATATGTGAGCAGAGACTATGTGCGTGTCTGTCTGCGGGTGTCTCTGAGTGTGTGCGGGGGTCTGCGTTTGTCTGTGTGTGTGCGGGTGTCTGCGTGTGTGTGAAGATGTCTGCGTGTGTGCGCAGGTGTCTGCAGCTGTGTGCGGTAACGCTACCGCCAGTACTGTTGGTCACAGTGCTGCAGGATTTTGCTGGCAGATGTCAATGTGATCCCGCAGCTCACTGACTCGCAGCGGTGACCAGCGTTAAAAAAGCAGGCGTGGGCCGATGAGACTACTGCTCCCATCGAGTTATGTTTGCTGTCACTGATAACAGTGACAGCAGTTGCCGCTGATGGGAGAGTAGTATCATCTGCCGGCGTCTGTGCTCACTGTTAAAAAAAGTAAAATTACACACATATTCACATAAAAATTAAAACCCATTATCTCACCTCACACCAAATCCCCGACGCCCTCGTCTTATAGAACTAATGTAAAATAATAAACCAACATATACTCCCTGTCAGGGGTAGTTCAATCAATCCGAGTGTCCCACAACGATCTCACGTGTAGAACAGTCACATCGCGAGATGTGCGCTCTACCCGGCCTCCGGCGATACACTGACAAGAGCTAATCGCTCCTGCAGTGTATCAGCTGATCAGCTCAGTGTTTTCACTTTCGGCACCGCTGCGTGGGAAAGTTCTCACACAGCGGTAGTGCCGTAAGTGAGATGTAATGCAGTGCTCGATCACCATGCAGGAGATCACCCTAGGGGGCGCTGCAGTGCGAGAGGCAGCAGCTCTTCGTGAGTGGAGACCTGCCAGAAAGCGACACAGGTGTTGCAACGAGGCATGCGAGCAAGCCGAGAAAGACCTGCTGGCCGCGCGGCATCTGCAGGGATGATGAGGGCGGCGTCAGCAGCAAGTCGTGTAGACGGAGGCCGGTCAGAACGTGGCAATGGAGGGCAAGTCAAAACATAGTCGCCCCTACATGAGAAAGAGGCAGAGACAATTAACCCTACCCTGACCAGGAAGGGATAGGAACAAACCCCGTCTTGGATCATGACATGGGAGCATCGGAGCTAATGAACTTCGATGAACTCTTACGGCAGCACAGTGATACACTGACAGGAACTAATAACTCCCGCAGTGTATCACCTGAGGCCGGGTAGAGCTGGGTAGAGTCTGTGTCATTATTTCAATTAAAGGACTTTATTCTGGCTGTGTCTTTATTTACCATGTAACTATAGGATTAGTAATTGAGAGGTGTCTTATTGACGCCTCTCCATTACTAATCCATGGGCTTGATGTCAATGGACAATATAAAGGTGACATCAACCCCACAAATATTACCCCACTTGCCACCACTACAGGGCAAGTGGGAAGAGCGAGGCTAAGTGCCAGAATTGGCGCATCTATAAGATGCACCATTTCTGGGGTGACTGAGAGCTGATGTTTGTAGCGTAGCCTGTCTGCCTAGCCTTTGCTGGTTGAATATTATAGGGGGACCCCATGTCAATTTTTTTCTGGGGTTCCCCTGTAAACTAGCCAGTAAAGGCTAAGCAAACATCTGTAAGCTGATATTAATAGCCTGGGAACCTTTATGGCTATTGGCTCCTTCCCAGAAATATTAACATCAGCCCTCAGCCGTCGGCTTTCCCTCTGCTGGTTATAAAAATTACGAGGGAGCCCACAAAATTAAAAAAAAATTTTTTTGAAAAATAAACAGATACTGCATTTCACACAGATTTCATGTGTGGGAGTGTGTGTGTAAGTGTCTTTTATTTAACTCTTTATGTACCATTTTATTAATGAGGGTATCTGGCTGACACCTGTTCATTACTAAACCTCGAGCTTGGTATTACACACACATTTTTATATATATATAGGGTGGGCCATTTATATGGATACACCTGGGTGGGCCATTTATATGGATACACCTAAATTAAATGGGAATGGTTGGTGATATCAATTTTCTGCTTGTGGCACATTAGTATATGGGAGGGGGAAAACTTTTCAAGAAGGGTGGAGTCCATGGCAGCCATTGTGAAGTTGGCCATTTTGGATCCAACTTTATAAATGGCCCACCTAGGTGTATCCATATAAATGGCCCACCCTGTATATTTTATAATATTATATATATTTACATATATATATATATATATATATATATACACTCACTGGCCACTTTATTAGGTACACCATGCTAGTAACGGGTTGGACCCCCTTTTGCCTTCAGAACTGCCTCAATTCTTCGTGGCAGAGATTCAACAAGGTGCTGGAAGCATTCCTCAGAGATTTTGGACCATATTGACATGATGGCATCACACAGTTGGCGCAGATTTGTCGGCTGCACATCCCTGATGCGAATCTCCCGTTCCACCACATCCCAAAGATGCTCTATTGGATTGAGATCTGGTGACTGAGGAGGCCATTTGAGTACAGTGAACTCATTGTCATGTTCAAGAAACCAATCTGAGATGATTCGAGCTTTATGACATGGCGCATTATCCTGCTGAAAGTAGCCATCAGATGTTGGGTACATTGTGGTCATAAAGGGATGGACATGGTCAGCAACAATACTCAGGTAGGCTGTGGCGTTGCAACGATGCTCAATTGGTACCAAGGGGCCCAAAGAGTGCCAAGAAAAAATTCCCCACACCATGACACCACCACCACCAGCCTGAACCGTTGATACAAGGCAGGATGGATCCATGCTTTCATGTTGTTTACGCCAAATTCTGACCCTACCATCCGAATGTCGCAGCAGAAATCGAGACTCATCAGACCAGGCAACGTTTTTCCAATCTTCTACTGTCCAATTTCGATGAGCTTGTGCAAATTGTAGCCTCAGTTTCCTGTTCTTAGCTGAGAGGAGTGGTACCCAGTGTGGTCTTCTGCTGCTGTAGCCCATCTGCCTCAAAGTTCGACGCACTGTGCGTTCAGAGATGCTCTTCTGCCTACCTTGGTTGTAACGGGTGGCAATTTGAGTCACTGTTGCCTGTCTATCAGCTCGAACCAGTCTGCCCATTCTCCTCTGACCTCTGGCATCAACAAGGCATTTCCGGCCACAGAACTGCCGCTCACTGGATTTTTTTTCTTTTTCGGACCATTCTCTGTAAACCCTAGAGATGGTTGTGCGTGAAAATCCCAGTAGATCAGCAGTTTCTGAAATACTCAGACCAGCCCTTCTGGCACCAACAATCATGCCACGTTCAAAGGCACTCAAATCACCTTTCTTCCCCATACTGATGCTCGGTTTGAACTGCAGGAGATTGTCTTGACCATGTCTACATGCCTAAATGCACTGAGTTGCCGCCATGTGATTGGCTGATTAGAAATTAAGTCTTAACACACAGTTGGACAGGTGTACCTAATAAAGTGGCCAGTGAGTGTATATATATATATATATATATATATATATATATATAAACAGTATATATACCTTGTTTAACCTCTTCTTTTTCATTCTCCATTGAAGACCATAATATCATTACATACCGTGTTCCAATATAATGTTGGCACACAAAACAAATATAAGTGACTATCTATTTATATAACTGCCTTGTAATGTTTTCATTTCCTATTCTCTCCCGATGACACCGTACCCCAGAATTCCAAGCGGAGGAAGTTCACCGACCGCCATATTGGGACACCTAATTGATGGGTGTCTCAATATGGAAACTGCTGCTGGTACCAACCTATTGCGCGGTACCACCAGCGGAACACCGTCGCACCACACACACAGACTCTATACGCTGTACACAAGACACACACACACACTCACATTCACACACACTCACGCTCACACTCACTCACACACTCATACAATCAAACACTTATACAATCACACATTCACACACTCACGCAGCCTCTTGCACGGTACCACCAGCTGAACACTGTCGCAATGCGCCTGCGTGAATTCCGTGCAGGCGCAGTGAATCATTCGGCTAATCCCGGCGGCAGATGCCTGACGTGTCTACAGGCAGAGGAAGCTGGTCACATTAAAGGGATTTTCCCACGAACAAAAGTTCATTTTAAAAATTGACTGTGTCTGACCGTGTACGAAGCATACCACATCTCCTGGGCAGGGGAGGAAGCAAAAGACAATACTGACATTACAGCAGGGGATCACAGAGGATTCATTTTGTGAGGTAAAATATTTCATAGACCAATGACGCCACATAGGCGTCATGAAAACTGGTACCAATCTGACCAGTGACACCTATGTGGCGTCATGACTTTAAAGCCCCCCTGCGGGTCGGGTGACCTAGGTCACTGAAAGGTCACCCGACCCGCAGATATAGGGGGCTTTGTACTTCACCACAGGGGGTGTGGCTTCGCCCCCACATGGCTACGATCGCTCTGATTGGCTGTTAAAAATGAAACAGCCAATCAGAGCGATAGTAATATTTCATCAATGAAAAATGATGAAATATTACAATCCAGTCATGTCCGACGCTGCAGTAGCATCATACATGGCTGGTGACACCGATTCGACACCCCCCACCAGTTAATGGGGGCGATTTGCCCCCCGCCACTGAATGACAGCGGCAATGTGCCGCCGCTTCATCATCTGCCCCCCCGCCTTCCCTCTGCTACCCCCGCCTTCCGATCGCCCCCCCTCCCACCCCCCCGGTACTCACCGAGTGCCGCTATGGCTCCCGGTGTCCCGTGGTCTCGGACCATGGGCGCCGCCATATTGGAAAATGGCGGGCACATGCGCAGTGCGCCTGCCAGCTGCAATTTCCTTTCATTCATTTTGACCACTGTGATAAACTCTCACAGTGATCAAAATAGAATGAAAAGTAAATAACCCCCCCGTTTATCACCCCCATAGGCAGGAACAACTAATAAAATAAAGAAATTATTTTTATTTTTATTTTTCCATTAGGGTTAGGGTTGGAAAGAGGGTTAGGGTGGGAACAAGGGTTAGGGTTTGAAAGAGGGTTAGGGTTAGGATTAGAAATAGGGTTAGGGTTAGGGTTGGAAATAGGGTTTGGGTTAGGGTTGGAATTAGGGTTAGGGTTGGAATTAGAGTTAGAATTATGGTTAGGGTTGGAATTAGGGTTAGGGTTGGAATTAGGGTTAGGGGTGTGTTGGGGTTAGGGTTATGGTTAGGGTTGGGATTATGAGTGTGTTGGGGTTAGGGTTGAAGTTAGAATTGAGGGGTTTCCACTGTTTAGGCACATCAGCGGGTCTCCAAACGCGACATGGTGCAACCATTGATTCCAGCCAATTTTGCATTCAAAAAGTCAAACGGTGCTCCCTCCCTTCCAAGCCCCGACGTGTGCCCAAACAGTGGTTTATCCCAACATATGGGGTATCAGCGTACTCAGGAAAAATTGCACAACAACTTTGGGGTCTAATTTCTCCTGGTACCCTTGGAAAAATAAAAAAATGGGGGCTAAAAAATTATTTTTGTGGAAAAAATTTTTTCTTTTTATTTTCACGTCTCTGCGTTATAAACTTCTGTGAAGCACTTGGGGGTTCAAAGTGCTCACCAGGCATCTAGATAAGTCCTTGGGGGGTCTAGTTTCCAAAATGGCGTCACTTATGGGGGGTTTCTATTGTTTAGGCACATCAGGGGCTCTGCAAATGTAACGACGACCGCAGACCATTCCATCAAAGTCTGCATTTCAAAATGTCACTACTTCCATTCCGAGCCCTTACGTGTGCCCAAACAATGGTTCCCCCCCATATATAGGGTACCAGCATACTCAGAACAAACTGGACAACAACTTTTGGGGTCCAATTTATCCTGGTACCCTTGTGAAAAAAAAATTGCTGGCTAAAAATCATTTTTTTGAGGAAGAAAAAATATTTTTTTATTTTCACGGCTCTGCGTTATAAACTTCTGTGAAGCACTTGGAGGTTCAAGGTGCTCACCACACATCTAGATAAGTTCCTTGGGGGGTCTAGTTTCCAAAATGGCATCACTTGTGAGGGGTTCCACAGTTTAGGTACATCAGGGGCTCTGCAAATGTAACATGATGCCCGCAGACTATTCCATCAGTCAGCATTTCATAATGCCACTACTTCCCTTCCGAGCCCCGCCGTGTACCCAAACAGTGGTTCCCCCCCACATATGGGGTACCAGCGTACTCAGGACAAACTTTTGTGGTCCAATTTCACTGCTCTGTGTTATAAACTTTTGTGAAGCACTTGGGGGTTCAAAGTGCTCACTACACATCTAGATACGTTCCATAAGGGGTCTAGTTTTCAAAATGGGGTCACTTGTGGGGGAGCTCCAATGTTTAGGTGCACAGGGGCTCTCCAAACGCGACATTGTGTCCGATAACGATTGGAGCTAATTTTCCATTCAAAAAGTCAAATGGTGTTCCTTCCCTTCCTGACCCTGCCATACGCCTAAACAGTGGTTTCTGACCACATATGAGGTATCGGTGTACTCAGGAGAAATTGCTCAACAAATGTAAGGATCCATTTTATCCTGTTGCCCATGTGAAAATGAAAAAACTGAGGCTAAAAGAAAATTTTTGTGAAAAAAAGTACTTTTTTTTTTACAGATCAATTTGTGACGCACCTGGGGGTTCAAAGTGATCATTATGCATCTAGATAAGTTCCTTGGGGGGGGTCTAGTTTCCAAAATGTGGTCACTTGTGGGGGAGCTCCAATGTTTAGGCACACAGGGGCTCTCCAAACGCGACATGGCAACCGCTAAATATTCCAGCATATTTTCCATTCAAAAAGTCAAATGGCGCTCCTTCCCTTCTGAGCTCTGCCGTGCGCCCAAACAGTGTTTTATGACCACATATGAGGTATCGGTGTACTCAGGAGAAATTGCCCAACAAATTTTAGGATCCATTTTATCCTGTTGCCCATGTGAAAATGAAAAAATTGATGCTAAAAGAAAATTTTTGTTGGAAAAATTGAAATGTCCATTTTTTCTTTCCACGTTGCTTTAGTTCCTGTGAAACACCTGAAGGGTTAATAATCTTCTTGAATGTGGTTCTGAGTACCTTGAGGGGTGCAGTTTTTAGAATGTGTTACTTTTGGGTATTTTCTGCCATATAGACCCCTCAAAGTGACTTCAAATGTGAGGTGGTCCCTAAAAAAAATGTTTTTGTAAATTTTGTTGTAAAAATGAGAAATTGCTGGTCAACTTTTAACCCTCATAACTTCCTAAGAAAAAAATATTTTGTTTCCAAAAATGTGCTGATGTAAAGTAGACATGTGGGAAATGTTACTTAGTAGCTATTTTGTGTCACATAACTCTCTGGTTTAACAGAATAAAAATTCAAAATTTGAAAATTGCTAAATTTTCTACATTTTTGCCAAATTTCTGATTTTTTCACAAATAAACGCAAAAATTATCGACCTAAATTTACCACTAACATGAAGCCCAATATGTCACGAAAAAAAAAAATCTCAGAAATGCTATGATCCGTTGAAGCGTTCCTGAGTTATTACTTCATAAAGGGACACTGGTCAAAATTGCAAAAAATGGCCTGGTCATTAAGGTCAAAATAGGCTTGGTCATGAGGGGGTTAAACAATATTTTACCTCACAAAATGTATCCAATGTGATCTCCTGCTGTAATGTCAGTTTTGTCTTTTGCTTCCTCCCCTGCCTAGGAGCTGTGGTATGTTCTGTACACGGTCAGACACAGGGGTGAGAGAGACAGAGCACGGGGGAGACAGCTCAAACAGGACAGAGCAGGGGGGAGAACACAGCACAGGAAGGAGAGAGACATTAGACAAGGGGGATAGCACATGGGGTAGAGAGGTCAAAGAAGAGAGCACAGATGGGAGAAGTCAGCAGATGGGGAAAGAGAGAGTGGATAGGTGGGTGAGCACATGGGGGGAGAGATTCTCAACGCTGCAAAGCCCGCCCCCATCGTGACATTACCGCCCCCTATCGCATCGGGCCTCCATCTAGTTACAGTATATTTATGTATATATTCACTTATATTTGTTTTGTGTGTGCAAACATTATATTTGAACATGGTATATAATGATATTATGGTCTTCAGTGGAGAATGAAACAGAGGTTAAACGAGGAAATTACATCACAATTCTTTTTTTTTTAAATAACAGCTTTATTTAGCTTACAAAAACGCATACAAATCCGCATCAAAAACGCAACAAAACCACGTGGAATTTCAACTGCGTTTTCTGCCAAGAGAGGCAAAATCTGCGCAGAAATTTCCACAAGCAAATTCGCAACGTGCGCACAGAGCCTAAAAAAACTTTTTTTTGCAAAGTTTTTGCATTGTCATATTTTGAGAGCTATAATTTTTCTATATTTCGACTTACAGAGTCATGTGAGGGCTTGTTTTTTGTGGGACGAAGTGACGTTTTTATTGGTACCATTTTTTGGTACATAATATTTTTTGATCGCTTTCTATTCTGATTTTTATGAGGTATAATGTACAAACACCAGCAATTCAGGAATTTTTGGGTGGGTTTGTTCTTGTAAAGCCATCTCATGTGTGGTAAACGTGATAAAGCAGATTTAGGGTATGTGTGTGGTATCTAGCAGGTACGCGGGATTGAGCGACGAGCAGGAGGCAGAGCAAGGGTTGAACTCAAGTTTTATATGAATATTATTATTATTTATTTATATAGCGCCATTAATTCCATGGTGCTGTACATGAGAAGGGGGGTTACATACAAAGTTATAGATATCTTTAACAGTAAACAAGTTTACAATGACAGACTGGTGCAGAGGGGAGAGGACCCTGTCCTTGTAGACTTATATTCTATGGGATAGTGGGGAAGAGACAGTAGGTCGGGGGTGCAGCAGCTCTGGTAGCTTGGGTGGTGGTGAGGCGGCAGAATGATTATTGCAGGCTGTAAGCTTTCCTGAAAAGATGGGTTTTCAGGTTCCGTTTGAAGGATCCGAGGGTGGTGGATAATCGGACGTGTTGAGGCATGGAATTCCAGAGGATAGGGGATATTCGAGAGAAATCTTGGAGGCGTTTATGTGAGGAACGAATAAGTGTGGAGGAGAGCAGGAGGTCTTGGGAGGATCGAAGATTACGTGAGGGAAAATATTGGGAGATTAGTTCAGAGATATAGGGAGGGGATAGGTTGTGGATGGCTTTGTAGGTCAGTGTTAGTAGTTTGAACTGGATTCGTTGGTGAATTGTGAGCCAGTGGAGGGATTTACAGAGGGGAGAGACAGGGGAGTAGCGAGGAGAGAGGTGGATTAGTTAGGCAGCATTGAGGACAGACTGGAGTAGTGCAAGAGAGTTAGCAGGAAGGCCACAGAGGAGAGTGTTGCAGTAGTCAAGGCGGGAGATGATGAGGGCATGTACAAGAGTTTTAGTAGATTGAGGGCTGAGGAAGGGACGGATTCTGGAAATATTTTTGAGTTGGAGGCGACAGGAGGTGGCAAGTGTTTGGACGTGTGGTTTAAAGGACAGGGCAGAGTCGAGAGTTACTCCGAGGCAGCGGATTTCAGGTGCGGGAGAGAGTGTGATGCCGTTTACCATAATAGATAGATCGGGTAGGGAAGATACATGATATGGAGGAAAGATAATGAGTTCAGTTTTGTCTACATTGAGTTTTAGGAAGTGAGAGGTGAAAAAGGAGGATATCGCTGATACACTCCCGGATTCTGGACAGCAGAGAGGTGACATCTGGGCCAGAGAGGTAGATCTGAGTGTCGTCCACATACAGGTGGTACTGGAAGCCATGGGACTTTATGAGTTGTCC
This sequence comes from Dendrobates tinctorius, assembly GCF_039654945.1. NCBI lineage: Eukaryota > Metazoa > Chordata > Amphibia > Anura > Dendrobatidae > Dendrobates > Dendrobates tinctorius. Next base: position 17,171,256 of record NW_027361689.1, on the reverse strand, counting down.
TAGGCCAAGAGTATGGATTGTTGTGAATTTGCTTTCTGGCCTACCTCTGGTTACTGCTGAAGGTGGTGGAGCTGGTCAGGTTGACGGAGGGGTTGCGAGTTCTCTTTCTGGGCTCCCTCTGGTGGTTACTGGAGGTAATGGAACTGATGTGATTAACAGAGGCTTGCCTCCTGATAATGAGGACGACGATTGGAGATCTGGGGTTTCAGACTGGATTTAAGACAGCTGACTCCCTCTATCCCTGCTGGTGATTTTTTCCTGCCTCCTGAGGTCTTAATTTCCAGCTCAGTCTCTGCATGCTCAGCTAAGTGTTCTTTTGCTATTCTGTTCACATTTGATCTGGTTTTGTCTATTTCAGTTTTGTGTGGGTCAGCCAGCTCCGGCTGGGGCTGTGCTGAATCACCATCCATATGTTACTGCTTGCGCCAGTTTGTTTTTGTCCCTTATTAGATTGGCCTCTTTTTGCTCTGCTTTCAGAATATACCAGAGTGCTCATATAGTGGGCGAAGTCGTGCGACTTCAGTATTTTTGCATCAGACGTGTTGGACCTTTTTGCAGGGTTTTTTTGCATGATTGCAGACAGTGTCTTTCCTTTCCTGTCCTGTCTAGTCAGTGTGGGCCCCATTGTTTGCTCAGTCTACTTTCCTACCTGCGTTTGTGTTTGCATCTTGTCTCACCGACAATATATGTTTGGGGGCTATCTATTCCTCTGGGGTCTGCTCTGGGGCAGTTTAGATTTCCCCTTTCTTGCTTTAGGCTTAGTTAGCTCTCCGGCTGTGCCGAGGCGTCTAGGATCATCGTAGGCACGCTCCATGGCTACTGCTAGTTGTGTGGATAGGATCAGGGGTCTGCAATCCTCTTAGTTACCAACCTCTCTGGTTTTCTGTGGCTTGGCTTGGGCTTGCTCTCCTCCTCGGTGACCCAATCATAACAATAGATGGAAAAAAGTAGGGGCCCCAGGACAGAGCCTTGGGGGACTCCAACAGAGAGAGGGCGGGATGAGGAGGTAGTGTGGGAGTGGGAAACGCTGATTGTGCGGTCAGAAAGGTATGAGGCAATCCAGGACAGGGCAAGGTCTTTGATGCCAAGGGAAGAAAGAGTCTGTAGCAGTAGGCAGTGGTCGACTATGTCAAAGGCAGAGGACAGGTCGAGAAAGAGGAGGATGGATAACTGTCTGTTAGCTTTGGCTTTGAGTAAGTCAATAGTAATTTTGGTCTTGGCAGTTTCAGTGGAGTGGTGGGGGTGGAAGCCAGATTGGAGGATGTCAAGGAGGGAGTTAGATGAGAGGTGGGAGGAAAGTTGAGCATGGACATGCTGTTCAAGGAGTTTGGAGGCAAATGGGAGCAGTGATATGGGACGAAAGCTGGGCATAGCAGTTGGGTCAAGGTTTAATTTTTTGAGGATGGGTGTCATGGTGGCATGTTTGAAGGCAGAGGGGAAGGTACCAGAAGATAGGGATAGGTTGAAGAGATGGGTTAGGGCTGGAATAATCATGTTAGTGAGGTTGGGGAGCAGGTGGGAAGGGATTGGGTCAAGTGCACAGGTGGTGAGGTGTGATTTGGAAAGGAGATGAGTAAGCTCTCCTTCAGTGATGTTGGAGAGGGAGGTTATTGGGGAAGGGCAGAGGTCTGGTATGTGGAGTGGTTGGAGTGGTGGAACAGTAAATGTTTGCCTTGTTTGGTCGATCTTATTTTTGAAGTAGGTGGCAAAGTCTTCAGCAGAGATGAGGGGAGTTGGAGGTTGCAGTGGTGGGCGGAGGAGAGAGTTAAATGTGCTGAACAGTTGTTTTGGGTAGTTGGATAATGAAGATACAAGGTTTGTGAAATAGGTCTGTTTAGCAGAGGTGAGGGCTGATTTGAAGGCAAGTGTAGCTTGTTTGAAAGCAGTGAAGTCCAGTTGAATATGTAAGGTAAAGCTGACAACGAATTCTCCACGCAGGGAGGTAAAACACAAAATACACAGACTCCACATGGGGTAACTAACACGGCAAAAAGTGACCGTTATGCAGACACGACGACTGAGGTAAGAACAACAACAAGTCACTTATCGGTCTCTAACGTCCTGCAGAGCTGGTGTACGTGGGAGATGGTTTGGCGATGCTGGAGTCGGCGTGCCCAGCCGATGAAGCGTTGCCAGAGAGTCTGGCAGTCCTTGTGCTCCGGTGATGCGGGACGTCTGCTGCCCCGGAGTGGCTCTCCTGGGATCGGAGCCGGTGCTGGGAAGTCCGCAGTCCTCTGGGAGAAAGCCGCAGCGTCGGTGAGGAGCGGCACGGCTGAGGCCGCGGATCCCGGGAAGAGAGCCGCAGCCGTGGTGTGGGGCAGCACAGATGGACCCGCGGTTCTCGGTGAGGGCACCGCAGCCGCGGTGAGGAGCGGCACAGGGGAGGCCGCGGATCCCGAGGATGGAGCCACAGCCGCGGTGAGGAACGGCACAGAAGACGCCATGGACACCCGGGGATGGAGCCGCAGCTGCGATGAGGGGCGGCACAGGAGAGGCCGCGGATCCCGGGGTTAGAGCCGCAGCCGCGGTGAGGAGCAGCACAGGAGAGGCCGCGGATCCTGGGGCTGGAGTCGCTGCCGTTGTGAGGAGTGGCACAGGTGAGCCTGGTGACGCCGGGAGGGATGCCCACGGGGAGGTGCTGTTCAATGCACAGGTAGTGCCGGGCCTGAGGGCGCGCTGGGGGCTGCGTCCTGCGGTCAGTCTGGAAACAGTCTCTGCTCCGGTCCTGCAGTGCCAGTCGTACGTCCTGTCAGGTCGGGTGCTCAGGCTCCTATGACCAAAGTGCTGACTCACTGCTGAAGGGGAAGGCCTGCTTCGCTCCTCCCACCTACGTGCCGACCCTTCTCCCGTCAAGTTTCTCTTGTGTACAGGTGCCCCTCGTTTCCTAATCATATTCAACCAGCCCCCTCGCTGGCTGGTCACCAGTCGGCCCTGTCCTGAAATCATATCCCCGGGAACATGGGTGACAGCCCTCCCAGTTCCGACCCAGACACGCCATTGTCCCACTTTACGGGACCAACTCCCTTACATTTGCACATGCTGTGGATTCTACTACGGATCAGTAGAATCAGAATTAGGCTGGTTTCACACTGGCATTTCACAGACCTGCTTCGGTCTGCGCACGGCCACTGCTAAGGTCCGCCCCCTGCCGCGCCTCCTCCAGTTAGCTCCGCCTATGGGCGCATGACGCTGCATGCGACCTGCGTCCCCTATCTTTAGCACTGGGGGCGCAGGCCGTGCGCAGGTATGCGTTTGCCGGTGCATGCGTCCTTTTGACGGTGCGATGAGCGCACCAAAATGCAACAGGTTGCGTTTGGCGCTGGTCGGCCGTCAAAAGGACGCATGCGCCGGCAAACTCATACCTGCGCACGGCCTGCGTCCCCAGTGCTAAAGATAGGGGATGCAGGTCGCATGCAGCATCATGCACCCATAGGCGGAGCTAACCGGAGGAGGCGAGGCAGGGGGCGGAGCTAAGCAGCGGCCGTGCACAGACCGACGCAGGTCTGTGAAACGCCAATGTGAAACCAGTCTTAGCTGCGTTGTACAGTACCATTAAAGTGAACCTAAAACAAAAAACGCTGTGAACATGCTGCGGAAAAATCCGCAGCATAAACGCTGCGGGTTCATTTCCGCAGCATGTTATTCTTTGCGTCAGTACGATTACAGCTATACCACATTTATATCATTTTATATAAAATAATTGTTTTTGCATCGCTTTATTCTGAGAGCTATAACTTTTGTCTTTCTCCGCTAATGAAGTTGTATCGGGGCTTATTTTTGCAGGACAAGATGACGTTTAGAGGTATACCAGTTTTATTTCCATTCCACTTTTGTTCCGCGGTATGATGAAAAAGCATAGTTTTTGCCACTTTTTTTTTTTTTACGGTGTTCACTGAAGGAGTTGACTAGTCGGATACTTTTATAGATCAGGATGGTATAATTTTTTTTTTTTTTTCATTTTTTATTTATTTTGTGTTTTTTTAAATATAGTTTTATGAAACTTTTTTAGTTAGCTCCTCTATGGGACTTCAACTTTTATTCTCTGATCACTGGTCTCATACATTGCAATACAGATGTATTGCAATGCATGAGATCTGACAGTTCTACACTGGCAGATCGCCTGTTAGGCCCTGCTTATGGCTGGGTCTAAAAGGCCACTGTAGCTGACAGACCCGGAAGTCAGAATATGACCTCTGGCTGCCATTATAACCCTCGGCTCTCCCATGATCACATCATGTGGGTGCTGGAGGGATGAGAGAAAGAGTCCACTCACTCTTACAAACTTCTAAATGCCGTGATTTCTTTTGATCGTGTCATCTAGAAGATAAAGCAGGATTAATATCACCAGTGTCGGACAGGGGTGCCAAGGGCCCACCAGTAACATTGACTTTGGGGCCAACTTTTCACCTGAATAAAAATATTACATTACCCTCATTCACAAATTTACCTATATCTCTATATAATAATAAACTAGGTAGTTTGGTTAATGAATGATGAGCTGCTTTTTTCTGTACAGAGTAAAACGTGAATTATGCCAAGTAGTGCCATTACAGTGGGGTTGGGGGACCATGACTACACAGGGGCCCACCGGGGTTTCCCCTGTTCCCCTATGGGCCAGTCCGAGCCTGAATATCACTGAGACTTGAGGCAATAAGGTCCCAATGATATCGCCGGTCAGAACTAGCATTCTGCAACAGAATTCCAGAACTTGTAGAACTCTGGGGATCCTGAGCTCTGCAAGACTGCTGACCATAGAGAAAGTCGGTGTTGCACAAAGACCAGCAAACGCCAACGTCTATTTACCGTTGGCGGATGGGAACATCCATTCAGTCTACATCAGGATAACATCACTTGAAAGCTCCAATCAATGATAGCGGCATCTAAGTGGCTAAACAGCATTAACAAAAGCTAACTATGATTGCTGCTGTTAGAGGCAAATGCCGGCTGTATCACTCAGCCAGCACCGTCCTCCTGAGTCCGCTACATGCACCTGCACCCTCTCCATGATGTATTAGTAAGTCAAGGAGCGGGAAGGAGTCAGGCAAGTGTGCCCAAATGAAGGCTGCTTTGGTTCCTCAATAAATCGGCCACACAGTGGTCTTCACTAGGTTTCAGGTCCAAAAAAAACACCACAGAAGGACGCTGAATACAGAGCACTGATATATAGTAATACATCCCGCACAGCCATGATTGTTGTAGCGTCACATAGACACACCTGGAGCCGACCCCAGCCACACTTATTGAGATCTAGATCCGGAGCCGGTCAAGCGAGAGTTGGGTTCAGTCAAGATCTGTGTGTATGTGAAAACAATCAGCCCCCGCACACTGTGTGCAGTAAACACCTCATGTTGTACCTTTCAGCATAGATGTCAAGTTTCCCCAGGTCATCCGAAAGTCCAATGAGAGCGTCCAGAGTCCCCACCTAACGAGACATGAAGTGTTAGACAGGTTACCTTAGGAAAATGGTTTATCTATCCCCTATCTACCTATTATCTATCTATCTATCCATCTATTATCTTTCTATCTATTATCTATCTCATATCTATATATCTATTATCGATCTATCTCATATCTATTATCTATCTAACTAGTATCTATCTATGTATCTATCTATCATCTATTATCTATCTATTATCTAGCTCATATCTATCTCATATCTATCTATCTACAGTGGGGAAATAAGAATTTAGTCAGCCACCAATTATGAAAGTTCTCCCACTTAAAAAGATGAGAGAGGCCTGTAACTGACATCATAGGTAGACTTCAACTATGAGAGTCAAAATCAGAAAACAAATCCAGAAAATCACCTTGTCTGATTTGTCAAGATTAATTTTGCACATTATGTTGGAAAATAAGTATTTGGTCACCTAAAAACATGCAAGATTTCTGTCTCTCACAGACCTGTAACTTCTTCTTTAAGAGGCTCCTCTGTCCTCCACTCATTACCTGTAGTAATAACACCTGTTTGGACTTGTTATCAGTATAAAAGACACCTGTCCACAACCTCAAACATTCACACTCCAAACTCCACTATGGTGAAGACCAAAGAGCTGTCGAAGGACTGCAAGAAACAAAATTGTAGCCCTGCACCAGGCTGGGAAGATTGAATCTGCAATAGGCAAGGTGCATGGTGTGATGAAATCAACTGTGGGAGCAATCATAAGAAAATGAAAGACATACAAAACCACTGATAATCTCCCTTGATCTGGAGCTCCATGCAAGATCTCATGCCGTGGGGTCAAAATGATCACAAGAGCGATGAGCCAAAATCCCAGAACCACACGGGGGGACGTAGTGAATGACCTGCATAGAACTGGGACCACAGTAACAAAGGCTACCATCAGTAACATACTACGCCACCAGGGACTCAGATCCTGCAGTGCCAGACGTGTCCCCCTGCTTAAGCCAGTACATGTCCAGACCCATCTGAAGTTTGCTAGAGAGCATTTGGATTATCTAGAAGAGTATTGGGAGAATGTCATATGGTCTGATGAAACCAAAGTAGAACTGTTTGGTAGAAACAAAACTCGTCATGTTTGGAGAAGACAGAATGCTGAGTTGCATCCAAAAAACACCATACCTACTGTGAAGCATGGGGGTCACAACATCATGCTTTGGGGCTGTTTCTCTGCAAAGGGACCAGGAAGACTGATCCGTGTACATGAAAGAATGAATGGGTCCATGTATCGTGAGATTTTGAGTGCAAACCTCCTTCCATCAGCAAGGGCATTGAAGATGAAACAAGGATGGGTCTTTCAGCATGATAATGATCCCAAGCACACTGCCAGGGCAACAAAAGAGTGGCTTCGTAAGAATCATATGAAGGTCCTGGAGTGGCCTAGCCAATCTCCAGATCTCAACCCCATAGAAAACCTTTGGAGGGATTTGAAAGTCCGTGTTGACCAGCAACAGGCCCAAAACATCACTGCTCTAGAGGAGATCTGCATGGAGAAATGGGCCAACATACCTCCAACAGTGTGTGCCAACCTTATGAAGCCTTACAGAAAACGTTTGACCTCTGTCATTGCCAGCAAAGGATATATAACAAAATATTGAGATGAACTTTTGTTAATGACCAAATACTTATTTTCCACCATAATTTGCAAAATAAATCTTGCCAAATCAGACAAGGTGATTTTCTGGATTTGTTTTCTCATTGTGACTCTCATAGTTGTGGTCTACCTATGATGTCAATTACAGGCCTCTTATATCTTTTTAAGTGGGAGGACTTGCCCAATTGGTGACTGACTAAATACTTTTTTCCCCACTGTATCTCCAATCAATCAATCTATGTATCCATGTATCTATCTATCTATATGGAAAAAAATCAGGCAGCACTCCAGTTCAAGGAAAAATTATGGACTTTAATTCAACGTTGCACCACTTGGTGCTGGATTAAAGTCCACAATTTTTCCTTGAACTGGAGTGCTGCCTGATTTTTTTCCATTTATATTTTGCGTTGGACAATCGCATTATTCAGGAAGTATTGCACCCAAAATCTGCTCAAGTTTGTGCTGCTGTCTGTTTTTTTCTATCTATCTATCTATCTAATATCTATCTATCTGTTGTTTCTTTCAGAATTTCCATAGTACTAGGAGTGCTTGGTGGCCTGTTATATGGAACATTACATGTAACCACCAGTGGACACAGACAGACAGAGGACCCCTGTACAATAATGTGTCAATGACAGAAGCTTCTTGCTACTTTGGAGGTGGTGGTGGCCTCCTGACTTCCTGGGCCCCTGTGCGGCTCCACTAATTACATGTCCGGCCCTGCATCTAATGTTTTAAATATGTTTAGGTTGCGGGTCACGAGTTCCGTGTGACTTTGCCTTCCAGGACCACGATGCAGGCAGCGGGTGACTACAACACGACCTTTCTGCCAATTTGCTGAATTTATTGAGGTTTTATATGACACATATTTTAAGTCTTCTGTTGTGGCCCGAATCTCACGACTATTTCACAACAAATACAAATTGTATTTTGGAAACAAAATGAGTAAAAAAGAGAAAAGAGTCAACGATTCTGCTTCCACCTTGTAGTTTCAGGATAAAGTAACATAACAGACAACTGTGATCGGTGGAGGACAACAGACAGGCTTTGTTTCTCTGCTTCTACTCATTTCCAAGATCTCTGCTTGCTGTCATTGAACAGATTTGATGTCAAAACCTGAAATTGTGTCATTGTCTCTATCTATCCTCACGGCAGTGTAGAAGCTATGAGCTCCGGGTCAGGAAAAAGCACAATGAAAAGGAACAGTTACAGACCCCTCACTCTTCTCTTCAGGTTTCCCCATGTAGGTGGTAATGATCTACAACACACAGGTAATCTGCCCTCACCTTCAGGTCAGGTATGATGAACTTTGAGTTGTCGGACAGGTTGGCCTTAGAAGTGACTGTATTCATTCTCTCCAGGGCTGTTAAATTGGTCTTATCTCCGGGAACCGAAACCAACCAAAACTCCGACATTTTCTACTGGTATGAGGAGCGTCAGGCACTGGAAGACATAGCGTTACAGGATGTCAAGGAAAGAAAGCTGGCGGCTCTGTTATATCACTGTGTGTCATGTCGTAAGATATAACAAGTAATACATGTACATATACAGTGCTGTGCAAATTAATTGGGACAAAGCATTTCTTTAAGTAAAATCGTAAGTTGGTTACCAGTCAGTGATTCAAACCAGTTTTAACTGCTTTGAACAGGTGTGAGTGTCTGTTCAAAGCAGTTAAAACTGGTTTGAATCACTGACTGGTAACCAACTTACGATTTTACTTAAAGAAATGCTTTGTCCCAATTAATTTGCACAGCACTGTACTACATACACTGAGTAATACATGTACATACACTGAGTAATACATGTGTATATACTGAGTAATACATGTACAAACACTGACTAGTACGTATAAATACACTGTGTAATACATGTATATATATATACCAGGGCCAGACTGGGACTAAAATTCAGCCCTGGCATTTGAAGTTACACAGGCCCACTAGTCACATGGTGACTACATAATATCTTTTTACACTTGTAGGTTACAAGGAGTGAGAGGAGATTAACACGACTATATAACATGTAGTCAGAGCTGTGCCCAGTATTTCAGCTCAGTCCTATTTATTGCTTTTAGTTGCAGTACTGCTCCCAAAGCTCTGTCCCCTTTTGTACGCACGGTGACAGAATTCCTGGCAGAACCGCTATCCATTGGGCAACCAGACCTCCTGGTCATAGCTGCCCCTATCATACCTCCCAACTTTTGAAGAAGGGAAAGAGGGACAAAGACTGTGGCGCGCGCAGCTGTAAATTTTAAGCCATGCCCCGGCCACATCCATTTCGCAACTAGTCACACCCATGTCCACGCCCAACCGCACCCATTTAGCACTGCTGATCACACTGACTGGTACTGAGGGCACAGTGGCTGGCATTATGGGCACAATAACTGGCACTAAGGAAGAGAGAAAACAGAGAGAAAAAAGAAAACAGAGAGAGAGAAAGAAAGGAGAGCGAGAGAGAAAGAAGAAAGAACAGAGAGAGAAAGAAAGAGGGGAAAGAAAGAACAGAGAGAGACAGAGAAAGACAGAAGTAAAGAAAAGAAAGAAAGAACAGAGAGAAAGAAAGAGAGGAAAGAAAAAGAAAGAAAGAGGGGAAAGAAAGAACAAAGAGAGAGAAAGAAAAAAGAAAGATTAGAGAGAGAAAGAAAGAACAGAGAGAGAGAAAGAAAATGAGGGAAAGACAGAACATGATTTTTTTTGTTTCCATTACAGCATTTTAAAGTTGGGTCGCAACGCTGAAATATGGAAATGGAGAAGTTGGCAAAGTTCACACATCGGCTGTTGCAATGGCTGCAATTCCACCTTCCACCAAGGTGCTTTTTCATCTGTGGGAATAGGTGATAGCCCGAGGGAGCCAAATCAGGGGAATAGGGTGGGTGCTGAAGCAGTTGGAAACCACAGGAGTGAATTGCAGCAGCCGATGTGTGAACTTTGCCAACTTCTCCATTTCCATATTTCAGCGTTGCGAACCAACTTTAAAATGCTGTAACGGAAAAAAAACAAAACAAAATAAATCCAGATTGCTCACGAGACCATTCAACTAACTAAATAACATATTGCATTGCAAAACAAGACCATGCAAAAAAGATTTCATGGGTGGGCCTCAAAGTTTTCAGGCGCCCCTCGTACTTGTACATATGCTGAGTAATAAAGTGGGTCTTCTCCTTTCTACTAACTGCACCTTCAACACAATACCACCTCTACCCTCCCTTATCCTCCCCTCTTTTGAAGTCCACTCTGTCCGCATCTACTCTCCTTCTAACCTCCGAGTGGTCGTCATAAACCAACCTCTGGGCCCGGCCACTGCCTTTATTGATCAATTCTCTACCTGGCTCCTTCACTTTCTTTCCACTGACATTCCCACTATCATCATGGGTGACTTCAACATCCCTACTGATACACCAGTCAACAGCCTCCAAACTTCTGTCACTTACTTCATCTTTTGGAGTTACTCAGTGGTCCTCCTCAGCCACCCACACAGACGGACATACAGTAGACCTGATCTTCACCCGTCTCTGCTCCCTATCTAACTTCACAAACTCCCCTCTCCCTCTATCTGACCACCATCTCCTCACTTTCTCATCCCTGTCCTCATCATCTGTCACCTATGTCCAGCAATATGCTCACCCCCACAGAAACCTCGCACACCTAGACACCGGCACACTCTCTGACTCTATTCTACTACTGGCATCCATCCACGACACAGACACTGTCACTGCTTTCTACAATGCCACTCTTACATCAGGTATTGATGCGGTCGCCCCTCTCATTCATGGCACAGTGTGATGTATCACTAGACAACCCTGGCACAATAACATCACTAAAAAGCTTCGGCAAGTGTCCATGGTTGCGGAGCGGCGTTGGAAGAAAACACATTCGCAAGATGATTTCATTGCACTCGAACAAGAAACGCTCCCTTTCAAGTCTGCCCTCACCTCTGCTAAACAGGCCTACTTCACAACCCTCATATCTTCCCTATTCTACAGCCCCAAGCAGTTATTCAACACTTTTAAGTCCCTCTTCAGCACACCACTGCCCCCTACAACCTCCCTCATCTCTGCTGAGGACTTTACCACACACTTCAAAAATAAGATAAACCAAACAAGGTATAGGTATGTCTTTATTGCTCAACCACCACAACCCTTTTGTATACTAGACCAATGCTCTAACCCCACAACCTCCCTCTCCAACATCACAGAAGGAGAGCTTAATCGTCTCCACTACAAATCACACCTCACCACGTGCACTTGATCCCATCCCATCCCACCTCCTCCTCAACCTCACCACCACACTTATCCCATCCCTAACCCATCTCTTCAACCTATCACTAACTTCTGGTACCTTCCCTTCTGCTTTCAAACATGCCACAATCACACCAGTTCTTAAAAAGCCATCCCTCGACCCGACCGTTATGTCCAGCTATTGCCCCATATCGTTGCTCCCATTTGCTTCCAAACACCTGGTGCAGCAAATCCACACTGAACTTTCCTCCCACCTCTCATCTAATTTGCTCTTTGACAATCTACAATCTGGTTTCCATCCCCACCATTCCACTGAGACTGCCCTGGTCAAAATTACTAACGACCTACTTACAGCCAAAGCTAACAGACAATTCTCTATACTCCTCCTTCTATACCTGTCCTCTGCTTTTGACACAGTTGACCACTGCCTCCCATTACAGATCCTCTCTTCCTTTGGTAACAAAGACCTCATCCTATCCTGGATCTCCGCATTGGTGGGCACTGATCTGATTAAGGAAAGTGCCACTGACTGGGTGTGCCTTTCCAACCCTCCCCTTACCCCTGATTGGTTCGGGCATGACAGCTGCCCTTCCATGATTTAATGAGGTGGGATTTAAGTATGGGGAGCCAATTGGGATAAAGAAGGGATTAGCACAGCCCCTTCCTATGTATATAAAATCCTGGGATTTTAGCAGCCCTTCCTCTTCCTCCGTTCACTGCGGTCCTGGAAGTGCTTTTTTAGCACTGTCTGGTAGGAAGATGGCAGACCCTCTGATTGAGGCCCTGCGAGCTCGGGTTCTGCAGGAGGGTGAGCCCTGGCTTCGGTCAGTGATAGAAGGGATCAGCGCTCACCTGTCCTCGGCGGTTATGCCCCATAGCGCGGTTCAAGCGGCGGTCACCCCTGCCGCGGCCGCTGCGGCTCAGTGTGTGCGGTCGGCGGCGGGGGTGCAGGGAGGAGGCAGGCGGTCCGGGCGCCGTACCCGCCCTCCTCTGCGTCTCCGGGAGGCCTCACCGGTGCCTGTTGGGCTGCGTGGGCGGTGGGCGGCAGGGCGGAAGTCACCGCCCCCTCACTTCCGGTCTGGCGCCGAAGCACGGGAGGAGTCGGCGGCGCTGCAGGACATAGTGACTGGGTCCCCGGCGGCAGCGTGCAGCAGTGGTAGCGTGCGCGCCTCACGTGCGGTACCCAGGGAATCGGGCACAGGGAGGGAGGTGTGGGGTCAGGGTAGTGGGGAGCTGTCGGTCCCAGCGGTGGGACACGTTATGGGGGGCAGGAATAGCACCTCCTCCGCAGGGTTGGCGGAGGAGGCAATTAGAGCACAGGCCACGGTACCATTAGGGGGGGGACAGGGACAACCACCAGCTTTTCAGCAGCAGCCGGGGTCAAGCCCGTCACAGCCGCCCTTGATTATGGCTGTTAGTGCCACAAGGGGTAACTTACAAACGGATGACACTGTGGCTACGTCTAATGACGCCCAGTTTTCGCAGGCCCAGAACAGGGTGGCTGCGGAAGGGGTTGCAGGGGTTAATGCTGATTTAAGGGGTTCCCCAGGCAGGAGGGAGGACAGGCGTAGGCGCCGGAGATCCTCGTCCTCTTATTCGTCGTCCCCACAGTCGCGGTGGGAGCGTCGCACTTCTCGGAGGAATAGGAAGAGGTCCCGGCGGTCGGGGCGCAGGGAAACTTCTCGTGGTCGTCATCATCATCGGTCCTCGAGGCGTGGCTCCCCATCTTCGGTGTCGGAGGTGTCCAGCACGTCTGCGAGTCCTGAACATGGCCAGGGCCCTCCTCCTGGTCATCGGGAGTCGAGGGCACGGTCAAGGACTTTCAGCCTGGTCGAGGTGGCCGTGCCTCCCAGGGCTTCAAGTCGCAGCACTTTCAGCCAGGAGAGGTGTCCAGGAGCCGGAGTACCTCCATCGATGGGAGTCCCTCCTCCATCAGCGGACGCGGGTGAGTGTTCCCTTTTGGGACTAAAAAGTGCGGATAATGCTGTGGTTCTTTCAGCTCTGAAGGCGTTGCTTGGGCAATTGCCCTTAACATCCGATGTTGTAAAAAACAAAGCAAAAGTTGATACCGCGCCAGCGGGAGTATATAAAGATACCATGTTTTGTGGGGTGAGTGCGCTTGGGTCGCACATCGACGAGGAAACTAAAACAAAAATTTGGAATAATGGTTTTATAGATATTTGGTTGCTAATTTCTGTGGATCCACATACGGTGGATAAAGAGAGGAGAACGTTTGAGAGATTTACGGATAAAGGGCGCCAGAAGGTGGCGAAAATGATGAACAATTGGTTGCAGGCTTTTGCAGTGCTGGGTTGCATTATGGGTCAGAAGCATCCGGGTCGTTGTTCGGAGCTTTTTATTTACCAAGATTTGATTTACAACTCTTATAAGGCTCATGGTGGATCGGCTTGGTGGCGGTATGACGAAGAATTCCGGAGGAGATTGGCTCTCCATCCAGATATTGGTTGGGGGGTGAAAGCGACCGAGGTTTGGTTAAGGTTGATGATGACACAAAGGCCATCTCCCTTTTCATCAGCGGCTGCTGGACAAAGCACAACAGGTTCCAGTTCAGTGGTCGTGCGAAGACTTGGTGCCTGTTGGTTGTTCAATGAAGGGCACTGCAGATTCTACGGCCTTTGTAAGTTTAAGCACGAATGTTCGGCATGTGGCGGTTCCCATCCAGCATGTAAATATTCGCGGCCACCAGGAAAGCTGCCCATTAAGCCGCAGCAAACTGATAGGAAGGACGCCGGTGAGCGTAGTCGAGATGGGACCGTGGTTAGACCGTTATCCTAATAAAGAAGCGGCTGGTCAGCTGCGTTTTGGTTTTTCTGAGGGTTTTTTCATCCCGTTCCGACTGCAAAAATGCAGTGGTTTCCCGGCGAATTTGAAATCAGCCCGGGAACATCCAGAGATTCTTGTCGAGAAGATACAAAAGGAGGTTCATCTTGGTAGGATGGCTGGCCCCTTTTCAATACCGCCGTTTTCGGAGTTTAGAGTGTCGCCGTTAGGGGTCATTCCGAAGAAGGAGCCGGGTTCGTTTCGATTGATACATCACTTATCGCATCCGAAAGGGTTTTCCGTCAATGACGGGATTTCGCCCGAAGATGCATCGGTGTCTTATGCATCGTTTGATCGGGCGGTAACGTTGATCAGAACGGCGGGTGAAGGTGCTTGGTTGGCAAAATCGGATATTGACTCGGCGTTTCGTTTGCTGCCAGTGCACCCGGATTGTTTTCATTTGCTAGGTTGCCAAGTGGATGGCGAATTTTACTATGACATGTGTCTCCCCATGGGATGTTCTATCTCTTGTTATTATTTTGAGCTTTTTAGTTCATTTTTGGAATGGGTAGTGAGATGGGAATCGGGGAGCAGGTCCGTTACCCACTACCTGGATGATTTTCTTTTTGTTGGCCCAAAGGGCTCGGATTTGTGTAACAGGTTGCTTATGGCTTTCACGACCATGGCTGACAGATTTGGTGTGCCATTGTCCCTAGAGAAGACCATCGGCCCGGAGCAAGTTTTATCGTTTTTGGGCATCGAAATTGATACGGTCGCAATGGTGTACCGTCTTCCCAGTGAGAAAGTTCAAAAATTGATGTCGATGATTGATGGATTCATGTCTGTTAACAAGGTGACCCTTTTACAGATGCAATCGCTGTTAGGTCTCTTGGTTTTTGCCAGCAGAATCATGCCAGTGGGCAGGGTTTTTTCGCGGAGGCTATCCTTAGCTACGAAAGGTGCGTCTAGCCCCCATCACAGGGTGCGGGTTACAAAGACTATGAAGGCGGATTTGGAAGTGTGGCGTTTGTTTTTGGAAAAGTTCAATGGTCATACCTGTTTTATGTTGCCCTGCCGCATGGCTCGTGATATGGGATTACGTTTCACAGGAGATACAGAGACTGTTTTTTTGGCGGTTTTCGAGAACAGGACGTGTAGGGAGCCGTGGCCGGAGGTTTGGAGGAGTTTGGAGTTATGTCGGGACGGGACGTTATGTGAAATTTTTGCGATTGTCGTTTCAATTGAACTTTGGGGTGAGTTACTCAGTAACCAAGAGATTCATATGCAGACTGCTGATTTGCGCGTTGCTAGATGTATCAATCATATGTCGTCCAAGTCGCAGCCGGTATTGAGCCTGCTGCGCCGGTTGGCTTTATTGAGTCTGAGATTTAATATCTGGCTTCGAGCTCAATTGGTACAAGAAAGTGATCTTTGCATGTCTAACTTTTCCATTCACCCTGATTTACAGGTGCTATCAGGTTCTTGCCCCAATGCTCTCCAGGAGGTTTTTCGATGTCCGCCGCACCTGTGGGAGTTGGTCGCGAACAGCTGATGTCGCTGGTTCGCTCATCGGTGACTGCGTCGACGTGGCAAGCTTACGGTAAGGCGTGGAAGGAATGGTGTTTAGTGGCGGGTTCCAGGCCGGTGCAAGACTGCGGGGAGGCGAGATTGCAAGTGGTAATAGAGTACCTCTGCCATTTGAGGGATAGGGGTTTGTCGGGGACATCAGTACAGCAGCGTTTGTCGGGTATTGCCTTTCATTTTCAATTGTTAGGTTGGGGGGATGTGACGAAATCCTTTATTATTCGGCAGGCCATTAAAGGGTGGAAGAGGATTCATCCTTCTAGTGAGTGTCGGCGTCCTATTTCGCTAGCCTTACTGGGCCAGCTGATAGAGATTTCGCAAAAGGTCTGTAGTTCGAAGTTTGAAGCGGCCCTCATATCCGCGGCGTTCAGTTTAGCATTTTTTGGAGCATTAAGGGTTGGGGAATTAGTTCCACGTGGAAAATACGGTTCAGAATGTGGATTACTAGTTGGGGATGTGGTTTTCTTGGACACAGCGGTACGGGTACGAATAAGGAAGTCTAAGACTGATACATTGGGTTGGGGTTCTTGGGTGTTGCTGAATGCCTCAAACTCCCCGACGTGCCCGGTTGGTTTGCTGACGGTATACTTGGATGTTAGATGCGGTGGTGAATTTTTCTTCACGCACGCAGATTCATCGCCATTGACGAGATACCAATTCCAGGCGGTATTCAATAAATGTTTGAAAGGGGTGGGAGTGCCGGTTCGTGATTATGGCACACATTCTTTTCGAATTGGGGCTGCTACGGAGGCTGCTAAGGAAGGTTTGCCTGATGAGGAAGTTCAGCGGATCGGGAGGTGGCGTTCAGCGTGTTTTGCTAGGTACATTCGTCCGGATTTATTGTACTAACGCTTCAATTCTTTCTGCAGATCCGGTTAGACCAACGGTATGGCTGCTGGGACACTCGTATATATTTTGGGCAGCGCAGCGAGCGGAATGTCGCCCTGGTGGGAGACATTTAGGCTTTCGAGATGTGTCCTGCATGTGGAGAGGCATCCGGGGGTTGCAATGGCCGCAAGTTCTCCCGGAAGTGGTGTCGATTTCAAGAGGAACCAGGGGTCCGACAATTTTGGTTTTGAATGCAGGGGGAAATGATTTATGTTCCTACAAAATGGCGGAGCTCCTTACAATGATGCGAGCCGACATGGAGCGATTTCATGGTTTTTTTTTCAAGAATTGGTTTTCGTATGGTCAGAAATTGTTCCGAGGGCTGTGTGGCAAGGAGCGAGGGATGGTATAGCCGTGGAGCGTACCAGGAGGAACATAAATGCTCGGATTTCTAAGTTCGTTCGCGAGCGTTTTGGGGTAGTGGTTAGGCATAGACAGTTGGAAGGGGACAATGCTGCATTGTTGAGACCCGATGGTGTACATTTGAATGATATCGGGCTCGATATTTTTCTCTCTGGTCTCCAAGATGGCATTGAGCAGGCATTGCTGTTGATGGGTGGGGGTTGGAGTCCTGTCTGAGGTCAGGATCCTCCGTGGCGTTGGAGAAGTTATTGCATGAAGCTACGGCTTGCCGGCTGACTTGCCTGCGTCTATGGAGCGGGGCATTGAGCGGCTAGCTCGTTTTAAGAAAGCTAAGTGCCTGTTTACAAAAGGTTGTTAAATTTTATAAAAGAAGTTTAATAAAGCTGTGACCGACTTTCACCCATCATTTGTTTTCAGTGTCTAATTAATAGTGGTTAAGAGGGGCTGAGGAAATGCGTTAAGGGGTTACCTTCCCCTCCTTTTAGGTCAACACAGTCTGGTGGGCACTGATCTGATTAAGGAAAGTGCCACTGACTGGGTGTGCCTTTCCTACCCTCCCCTTACCCCTGATTGGTTCGGGCATGACAGCTGCCCTTCCATGATTTAATGAGGTGGGATTTAAGTATGGGGAGCCAATTGGGATAAAGAAGGGATTAGCACAGCCCCTTCCTATGTATATAAAATCCTGGGATTTTAGCAGCCCTTCCTCTTCCTCCGTTCACTGCGGTCCTGGAAGTGCACAGCACACGAAGCCTCTGGATCACAGCCAGGGTGCCACAACAGTCTATACACGAGGCCGATAGCCGAGGGCGACTGCACCACCGTATCACGCTGCGGGGTGCCAGGCATTCACTGCTCTTGGCTCTATGTTACCTCACATAAGGTTCTCCAGCGGGTCTAATAGGACTCCATCTTCATCCTGGGGGATAAATATCGACCCTCGCATATGATCTCTCTCACTGTCTCACATATCCCCCCCTCTGTTCAAACTTGTGGGCTGAACACTTGTCACCATACAGGGGGCTCATGACAGGGCATCCGCATTTCCCTGTGATTTCCCCGCCCAATGTTCAATGGTGAAATTAAAATTCTACAGGGATAGAAACCATCTGCTGACCCAAGCATTCCTTTCTTTGGCATTCCTCATCCATAACGAGGGTGAATGATCTGTCACCAAGCGAAACGGTCGACCGAGTAAATAATAGCGTAGGGATTCCAAGGCCGACTTAATGGCAAGGGACACCTTCTCCACTGTGTTATAATTTTTGTTGGCCAGGGTGAGCTTCCTACTTAGGTAGGTTACTGGATGGAGGTCATTTTACAGGGATACGGCACTGCTCCTCCTGTTCTGCCTTGCACAAAGGCAGAACATATGTCTGCTCAAACTGTCAGAAACAAACTCCATGATAGTGGTATGAGGGCCAGACGTCCACAAGTGGGTGTTGTGCTTACAGTCCAACACCATGCAGGGAGATTGGCTTTTGTCATAGAAAACCAAGAATGGCAGATTCAACATTGACACCCTGAGCTCTTCACGGATGAGAGCTGTCATGATCGTTGCTGGATCATGTCAGTTAAAAGCACTGATAACCTTTTTTTTCTCTGTGCTTGGAGATAGTTTTTGCCCCCAGTGGCCAGTATGGTCATTGCACTGGTGTTTTTGATTCTAGTTTGCCCCCGGTGGTGGTTAGTGTAATTGAACGGGGATCACAAACAGGTGTGATTGCTCTATAAAAGATTGTCAGGTGTGGTAATCACTGTTGGTGATAGTCCTCAGTTACAAGCAAGCCTGGGTGAAGGATGGAGCAGTTTGGCAGTGGGTCAGTAATGGTATGGGGAGGCATTTCTTTGGAAGGCTGCCCAGTCCTCCATGTGCTAGCCAGAGGTATCCTGACTGTCATTAGGTTCCAGGATGAGATACTTAGACCCATTGTGAGACCATATGAAGGTGCAGTGGGTCCTTGGTTCCTTCTGTTGTATGACAATGCTAGGCCTCATGTGGCTGAAGCGTGTCAGCAGTTCCTACATGATGAAGGCATTGATGATATGGACTGGCCTACCCATTCCCCAGACCTGAATTTATTCGAACACATCTGAGACATCATGTCTCATTCCATCGACCAACGACACGCTGCACCACAGACTCTCCTGGAGATGACTGATGCTTTAATCCAAATTTGAGAGAAGATCCTTCAGGAGAATATCCGCCGCCTCATCAGGAGCATGTCCAGGCGTTGTAGAGGTCATACAGGCACATAGAGGCCACACGCACTACTGAGCATCTTCTCCTTGTCTTGAGGCATTTCCACTGATCAGCCTGTAATTTGATTTTCCACTTTGATTTTGAGCATCATTCCAAATCAAGACCTCCATAGGATATTAATTTTGATTTACATTGATCACTTTTATGTTTTATCGTTCTCAACGCATGCCACTATGTAATGAATAAAGATTTGCAACTGGAATATTTCATTCAGTGATATCTAGATTTGGTGTTTTAGTGTTCCCTTTATTTTTTTGAGCAGTGAATATATACAATATGTATTACTTAGTGTATAAGTATAGTGTAAGGCCAGGCTCACATACTGTTAACACAGCCCGTTCAACTCATAGCGTTGACGGGCTGCGTTAACGCTATAGCATAACGAGATATGCATTATGCTATACCGCTAGCGCTGATGCTTCACGGACACGGGCTCCATCAGTGATGCGTCGCGATGCGCCACATAATGGGGGTCTATGGCAGCGTTAACAGACTGCGTTACACTGCGTTATATCATTTAACGGACTGCCATAACGCAGTGTGGCCCCAGCCTTAGTAATACATGTGTATATACAGCGTAATACATATAAATATACTAAGTAATAAATACCGTATGCTAAGTAATAAATGCACTACATAATACACATGCAAATAATAAGTAATAAGGCTCCTTCCTTCAGGATGGTTCTCCAGGTGCAGGAAAAGTTGTCACACAATACACTCCACTTCTCACAGGGGGAGGATCAGGTGTCTTGTACCTGTGATATTACCTGAGGTGTGGGATTACTAACATCTTCTGCGTGGAAGAGGTGTCAAGAGAGGCTGCTAATGTGACGACCAGCAAGATGAAGCAATCCATCCTGCTCCATCTGCGCAGAAATGACAAACCCTAAATGGCTGATTAGGCGATTTAACGCAATTTCCTAAACTGCAACCCAAATAGTTATCTTTATAAACAGATGTCACTGTCAGAATGCAGGAGCTGTTTGTGGCGGCCTGGAGTCTGCAGATGAAACCACAAGGGCTCACAGGTAGGCGAGAATTCAATATTAATCCCCCCTTTCCCCAAAATAGATATATATTCCAAAATCAATATAGAATTATAAATTACTCCACAAGTTCATAAAATAACAAGGGAAGATCAGTCTAAGGGCGTAGTCAGATGTGGCATAAATCGCCAACAGATCAGAACACAGTGACTGGCTGGCAGCTCTCCCCACCTGAGTGTGAGAGCTTCATGTATTTCTAGGCAGCTGCTCGGGTCAGAACAGCCGATGGCCAGTCTTTATTAACAATATACAGTTTTACCATCATTTGAGCATCTAGGTTTATTTTCATCAGTGTGACGGATGAGATTTTCATCCATTATTGATCTGTGTGTCCGTTTTTACCATCGGTATGGCATCTCGTATGCCAAAGAAAAAAAAAATCAAAGGTAAACAGTAAAAAAAAAAAAAGGACTTAGATAACACATAGATGACTTCCACGCTAATTTTTTTTTTTTTTTTTGCCGACACATGGTCCACCAAAAAAGACGAACATGTGAAAGTTTCTGTAGACTGTAATGGGTACATGTTCAACACATATCTGAATGAGGTCTAAAAAGAGAGAGGAGAGTTTTAAAAATTTAAGGCAAATTTATTAAAAGCCTATCGTAAAAAATAAGTCACGTTCCGATCTTTCTACCCTTGTTCTGAGCTGACGTAGAATTGCGCCATTTGTCCAACTGATAATTATATTATTCATTGATTATTAATTATTATTCCTAATTTGGCCTGAGCTGTGTATCCCATTCCCAGGAAGCCATACCCACTTTTTAACTTTCACGAGTGAGTTAAAAAAAAAAGTATCAAAACTTTGCAGAATTTCGCCGATATTTCAATGTGGGTTTAGGTAAGTTTTACAGCAAAACCCGATGTAACGTCGATAAATCTTATTCTTTCAATGTCTGCATTTTTTCCAAATAGGGTATGTCAGTGCAAAATCATCATTGTCTATAAAAACTGCAATATGTTCCAAAATTAAAGAAAAAAAAGTCTGTGCCCTGCACATCTATGGGAGGTTGCTCGATTTTGATAGGACAAATGGGCAATGCCTAACCCTGACCAATCTGACCTAATACATGAATACACAAGGATCAAGCCCTAAATAGACAGATACAAGGTAATAGAAGAATGCCTGTACCTGTGAGTGGGTGACAAGCTCCTGCTGTACTCTACCTGGACAGTATCCTGCATTACCTGGGTGTATGTGCTGCCTTCTGTGTGCTGTGCCGGTCCAGCGCACCTCCTCTCCTGCACACAAATGCTGCGCCTCACACTTCACAGCCTCCCTTTATGTGTGGAGCATCAGTAGGTGGCACCTGTCATCCAGCTCAGGGCTGCCCCCTGCAGGCACTGTACGCACTGCTCCCTTCACCTCCCATTATCAGGACCTTACCTACAGTCAAACCCCTAGACAATTCAATATACCTATATTCCTGCTGCAAAATATCAAAAACCTATAGAAATCATCAAAACAGTGATGATAATAAGTGAAAAAGAAAATATAACAACTATCAATAGTGTAAACAATTCTTTTAACCCCTTCACCTCCCAGCCTGTTTTCATTTTCCTGACCAGGCCAAATTTTGGAATTCTGATCAGTATCCCTTTATGGGGTAATAACTTTGGAACGCTGTGACTCTGAGACTGTTCTTTAGCGACACATTGTACTTTATGTTATTGATAAATTTAGGTCAAAATTTTTTACGTTTATTTGTGAAAATATCGGAATTTTGGTGAAAATTTCGCAATTTTTCAAACTTTCAAATTTAATATCCTTAAATTAGCTAGTCACAATGTGCAAAATAATTAATAAGTAACATTTCCCATAGGTCTGCTTCACATCAACATCATTTTTAAACATCATTTTTTTTTTTTTAGTAAGTTAGAAAGGTTAGAAGTTTATCAGAAAATGTCTCATTTTTGCAACAAAAATTTACAAAACCGTTTTTTTTTTTTTGCTTTTTTTTAATGGACCGCATCATGTTTGAAGTGGCTTTGAGGGGTCTAAAAGACAAAAAAAATATCAAAAAGTGACACCGTATTAAAAACTACACCCATCAAAGGGCTCAAAACCACATTCAAAAAGTTTATTAAGCCTACAGGTGCTTCACAGGCGTTAACGAAATGTAGAAGAAAAAAATATTAACATTTAAATTTTTCTACACAAAAATATTAATTTAGCCATACATTTTGCATTTTTACAAGGGTAATAGGAGAAAGCGGACCATACAATTTATTGTGATATTTCTCCTGAATGCGCAGATATCTCAAATGTGGTGGAAATTTACTCTTTGGGAGCACGGCAGGGCTTCGAAGGAAAGGAGCGCCATTTGACTTCCCGAACGGAAAACTGATTTTGTTTTTAAAATATAAAAAAAATTAATCATATATATATTTATTTATTTTTTTTTATATTTTTTCATTATTTTTTGTTGTTTTTTTGTGTTTTTTTTAGATTTTTACAGCTTTTTAAAACTTTTTTTGTTTACCTTTCTACCTTGCTCCGGGATGGAGCAACAAATTTCACTTACCTGATTGCTGATCTAATACTCTGGAATGCTTCTGTGGGGAGGACACGTACTAGATCATGCTCTGAACAGGAGCTTATAGGCCACTGTACCTTGGTGACCCCGTTCTGGAGGCAGATTCTCAGGAAGATCTATATCCGGCCCATAGATCTTAACAGCTCATTTACATATTAGGAAAAACTTGGATTTCTCTGGAATAAGACGTCGGATCGCAGGTAAAAAGGGAACTCAATGGACTGATGTGAGTGATGACTGTCTATGTACTGCACTGTGGAATATGTTGGCACTATTTAGGCAGTAAATAATAAGTAACCAGCGGACATGGTTGTATAACCAGTTTTGTGTTTCTGCTAGATCTAGTCAAGACTTGAGACTGCAGCATGATTTACACTGTATACACTGTACACACTGCTCTCTGTATACTGAATTGATAGTGTATAGTATACACTGCCGCTATCCGAGCTGTCAGTGGTGGCGGATGGACTCATTCAGTCGTTCTCAGGGCTTGTGAGTCTGTCGGAGGATAAAATTGGAGCACGCGCGATATTCGGATAGCACACAGCCATGTGAGTCAATGAGTCTGTGGAACATATCGGACTGCACTCGGAAGACATCTGAGTGCTGTCCAATTTTTACAGACTGACAAGATGGAGAATTTTTTTCCCCATCTGCTACACGTCTGAGAAAATCGGATCACACTCTGATCAAACACTGATTAGAATGTTATTAGCATAATCAGCCCAATTCTCTGGAATGGGAGAAAACACAGTTGCCTGACCCTAGTCTTATAGTGACTGCATCTTGTTATAAAGAAACAAAGTGGGATGTTATCATCCTCACCGGGTCCACTGCTGAGCCTCTGCTGCTGCTGCCGGTGAGTCTGGCTTTGGCTGAAGCTGACAGTGCAGCAGCCAATCACTGAGTTTAGTGGCCCTGACAGTGTAGACAGAACACCCTGCGCAGAGAGCTGAGTTCATAGATTGGATGCAGCCAATGCCAGACACTGAGAGCAGAGGCTGAGACTCATCGCTGGACCTGGGGCAGGTGAGTATAGCGCAGGTTTTTTTGCAGGACGAGTTGTACTTTTGAACGAAACCATTGGTTTTACCATATAGTGTACCGGAAAAATAAAAAAAAAATTCTAAGTGCGGTGAAATTGCAAAAAAAGTGCAGATCCACAGTTGTTTTCTGTTTTATTTACCATGTTGACTAAATGCTATAAATGACCTGCCATTATGATTCTCCAGGTCATTACGAGTTCACAGACACCAAACATGTCTAGGTTCTTTTTCATTTAAGTGGCAAAAAAAAAAATTAGAGACCCGCAACGTCTCCATTTTTCGGGATCTGGGGCTGGGTGAGGGCTTATTTTTTGTACCATTTACCGATCAGATTAATTAATTTTATATTCTGCTAGATCGGATATTTCTGAACACAGCGATACCAAATATGTGTATTTTTTATTATTTTTTTGTTTGATGTTTAATGGGGCAAATGGGGGATGATTTCAACTTTTATGGTTATTACATTTTTTAAACTTTTTTCACTTTTTACTTTATTTGCTAGTCTCCTCAGGAGACTTGACTCTGTGATCATCTGATCGCTTATGCTACATTTAGTATGGCTTCAGCCCTGCCATGTGTAGCAGAAATCACGATCTCCTATGATTGCCGGCCATGGCTGGCATTCACAGGAGGATGGTGATGACAGCCACAGAGGTCTTCTGTAGACCCCCCAACTGTCATGACAACCTATCAGTGCCCCGTGATCAGGTAACAGGGGCGTCGATGGGCTGGACTTGTGACACGCTTTCAGCCGACGTGTGACTGACAGCAGCATTTAACTGATTGACAGCCGTAGGTGGATCCAAGATCCACCAGTGGCTGTTAGAAGCACTTGAAGGCTGATATGATCACCCATCAAGTGCGAGGAAAGATGCGGGCTCAGGGTATGAGCCCGCATCCAAGGCAGGGACATGGCGGATGACATAAATATACATCATTGGTCGTTAAGAGGTTAACTCCTTTAGTGCCGCACCCAAACAATGCAATTTGTTCGGAGCGTTCAATTGCACACCCACTGCCCCTCTTGAGATGCAGTGATGGGTTGCAATGGCACTTGGGGTCTGCTGAAGTTCCCCCTGTTGCTGCCATGTTCTTTCAATTGTTGGGGTTTTTATGTCACTGTACATACAAAAAAAAGTTATAAAAGGTGATCCAAATTCAGTATTTACCACCCAAATGTTATCAATGAAACCACACAAAAAACACAGCAACGTTTATGGGAAAAATAAAAAAAGGTCTTGGTCTCTGAAAAAAGCGACACAAACCAAATTTTATTTATTTATTTTTTAATAAAAAAAGGTCAGAATTTTTTTAAGCCAAGAAAATAGAAAAAATATATTCAGGTTTGTTGTTGCTGTAATTGCCCCGAGCTGGAAAATCTTGATTTAACGGCTTTTTTTTTTGCTGGACAATTAACGCCATAGAAATGAAACCGCAAAAATAATAATGATGAAATTGCTTTTTTTTCCCCACAAATTTCACCCACCTGGACCTTTCCTATTTTACAGGCCATTATATGGTGAAATGAACGATGGCTTTCTAGACTACAACTTGTATCATACAAAATAGGCCCCGGGCTAGCACTGTGGGGAGAAGAATAAAAAAAAAGGAGGGAAAAACCAAAACCTCAAGAGTAAAATTGTCTGCCTCCTTAAGGGGTTAATTTGAATAAGTAACCTGGAAATCTTAAACTTATTTAAAGGGGTTGTCCAGGTTTTTTTTTTTTTACAGCAGCGTCCAATGTGAGGATTCTCTGGTGCCGGCGGCGAGATTGGGCGGTCATGTGTTCACATGTATGCGATATACATCCTCCCGCCACATTCCAACTAGACGTAGGCGGCTTCGCTGCATGTGATGTGAGGATTCTGTGGTGCCGGCGGCGAGATGGGGCGGTAATGTGACCACTAGAGATGAGTGACTTTGCCTTTTTTAGGGTCGAGTCGGGTTTCATGAAACCCGATTTTCTCAAAAGTCGGGTCGAACGAAATCAGCCGACTATAGGGCAAAGTCGGAGGCCAACTGAAACACGAAACCCAATGCAAGTCAATGGGGAAGCAAAGTCGGCAGGGAGTGGAGGACAGGAAACACACCTACATTGCCCATTTCAATGCCAAAAACATCGATTCTTATTACTTAAGCTTGTCAACCTTAATTTACTTCATAATAATAGTTAGGCATTGAAAACTGGGGGTTATTTGGCTAAAGTTGTGGGGGGATAGGGCTGGCTCTAGGTGTTTGTGTGCCCTGGGCCAAAGAGTGTCAGTGCGCCCCTTTAACACATACCACAACTCATGATGCTCCAATACGGCACAGAAATATAGGTATAGTACAATGACAAATACTTCACTGCTTACATGACATGACTGATCTATTTTAAACTGTACAATAGCTCAAAAATAGGACAGTATATTACTCCATACAGTATTAAGGCCACCACATTGTGCGCCATACAGAATAATGAGCCCCATATATTTCTCCATACAGAATAATTGGCCACATATAATGTTCCATACAGTATATGATGAGCTCCACATAATGCTACAGTATATGATGGTTCCCATGGATGATGCTCCAGTGTGTTATGGGCCCAAATAATGCTCCACATATAATGGGCTCCATTTCTAATGCTCCAGTGTATAATGGGCCCTGTAAATGCTGCTCCAGTGTCTGAAATGCTCCAGTGTATGATGGGTCTCATGAATGATGCTCCAGTGTCTTATGGGTCCTAATAATGCTCCATATATAATGGGCCCCATTTCTAATGCTCCAGTGTATCATGTGCCCCATAGATGCTGCTCCAGTGTCTGATCTGCCCCATTTGGAATGCTCCACTATATGATGGGCCTCATGGATGATGCTCCAGTGTATGATGGGCCTCATAGATGATTCTCCATTGTCTTATGGACCCTAATAATGCTCCATATATAATGGGCCCCATTTCTAATACTCCAGTGTATCATGTGCCCCATAGATCCTGCTCCAGTGTCTGATCTGCCCCATTTAGAATGCTCCAGTATATGATGGGCCTCATGGATGATGCTCCAGTGTATGATGTCCCCCATTTTGAATGCTCCAGTATATGATGGGCCCCATTTTTAATTAACCCAGGCATGGTATGTGAAAAGAGCTCCATTGAGTAATCTGAAGTGTGTGCTGCCGCATCCTTCACTTTTGGTGTGGGTGAAGGACACAAGGAAAGTGGTTGCTCCTGACCAGAAGCCTGCACTGATGACTCAGTGCTTGCATTTTTTTAAACTTCAGAAGAGGAGGCGATAGAGCTGGAGGCTGTTTCAGCAATGTAAGCCAAAAACAGTTCCTGATGCTCCGGCTTTAAAAGCAGTCAACCTACTCCGGGAAAAGGGAGCCTTACAGGCCTTCCAGAGCTACACCATGATGCAGGCTCAACACCTCCTGCCTTAGCTGCTATTGTGTTTTTGATACTACCAGCAGATGCACCACCACCACCATCAGTACCAGGTGGCCCCCCACGCCCACATCCGCATCCTCTTCCACCATACTTCCTCATGTTTTAGAAAATTGACCCAAAATACCAGCAGATATATGGTACTGTATCAGAAGCGTACAGCTCTATACCGTCTAGGGATAACAGTAAATCTCCGTATATATTTCATGAGTCATACACAGACGCTCACATGCTCAGTACGGATTACCCAATAAAATAAAAAGCTGAAAAAGGGTGCAGTATCACCAGATACAAGGTATATATAGTATAGTGTAAACATTCTGAATCTCCGTATACATTTCAGGAGGCAGACACAAATGCTCTCAGGCCCAGTATAGATTACACAACAATATGAAAAGCTGTAAAAGGGTAATGTAACACCCTTGTAAAGCATACAGCTGTATACAGTGTTGGCCAAATTTGAAATCTTGGTATATATTTCCGGAGTCACCCTCAGACGCTCACTCAGTCTGGGTTTGACCATAATAAAAAATGTTGTAAAAAAGGTACTGGATAACAAGATAGCAAGTATATATATTATAGGGTACAATTGAAATCTCCGTATACATAGTCCCGTAGTCAGTCTCAGATGCTTACTCAGTATGGATTTGACCGTAATACTAAAAGTCGAACAAAGGTACTGTATAACAAGATACAAGCTGTATCGAGTCTAGGGTAAAAATTGGTATCTCCGATTCACCGTATATATAGAAGACGTAAACCACACATGCTCACTCACTATGGATGATACCGCAATGCAAAATTTTGAAAAAAGGTACTGTATCAGTACATACCAGGTGTATCCAGTCTAGGGGTAATTGTAAATTTCCGTCTATACTTCCGGAGTCAGACACAGACACTCACAGGCTCAGTATGTATTACACCAGAATTTTAACAACAATTTCAACACTCCCTTGATAAAGCGCCTGTGGCGGGCGCGAAACGTACGTCGGGTGTCGTTGCATGGGCCTTCACCTCCTCTGCTCCCCGGTAAGCAGCCTGCCTTTACTTGTTTCCACACTTCGGTCATTTGGACCGCTGGGCGGGTCGTCTCCCGGGTTCTCTCTGGCACAATTGCGCAGTTTTGATATGCTGATACATATGTTATTTACTATGTAAGAATCCTTCCACATGTCATTGATTCATTTATGTTCAGTGTCCATTGGACTTGCACATTGACCCCTCTGGATGGTTTTTTTTTTTTTTTTTTTGGCGCTCTAGACATGTACAACTATGTACAATACACATTTAATTGAGTATGCCATATTTGACTATCTTTTACCATTAGACACATGTCTGTTATGTGCAATGCCCATGGGCTGACTGAACGTTGTGCCATGTAGATTTCGAGCACTGGTATCATTTTATTTACCCTGTCCTTGTCTGTCCTGATTGTTGTATCATTGGGGCTTATCCCCCCTATTTTAGTCAACTTGTATACTTGTCAGCACTTGATGTGAGTATTAATAAAATTTATACTTTTGCATATATTTTGTATCCGTTACTCCGTTTTCTCCTTTTTAAGATTAGCATATGGAGTGGTAATCCATGCACAAGGCGTTTTTGGACCATGGTCACCGCCTTGTCTCGTTCTCTGATACTGGGCATTATCATATATGTACAGAATTTTAACAAGTAGAAAAAGGGAAAGGTAGTCAAAGCGTACAACAGTATACAGTGTTGTGGTACTTTTAAATCTTCATATATTGTCAGGAACACTGCACTGCACCTGCTCACTGAGCCAGTACGTGTGTCCTGAGTACAAAACTGTGCACAAAGATACCTGTGGAATGGGGTAGCAGTGGTGACGATGCATGCTCCAGGCTAACAGGACCTGAAGCATGTGACTGCTGAGGGCGTGGTCTAAACTCCAGAGAGCTAGGAGCTGAGGAAAACTCCTAGAAAGGTAACTACAGGACAATGTTACCAAAAGTCATATACAGAGACAGAAACCAGATCAAGCCAGGGTCAAAGCACAAGATAGCACGACAGTACCAAAGGGTTAGGCAGAATGGATAGTCAGGACGTAG
The DNA here is from genome assembly GCF_039654945.1 of Dendrobates tinctorius. Taxonomy (NCBI): domain Eukaryota; kingdom Metazoa; phylum Chordata; class Amphibia; order Anura; family Dendrobatidae; genus Dendrobates; species Dendrobates tinctorius. Next base: position 17,141,957 of record NW_027361689.1, on the reverse strand, counting down.
CAATAGATCAGAAAACCAGAACGGGCAATAGACGGTACAATATGGACAAACTAACGGAGTAACGATAGCCAAGCCAGGAGGTCAGAACCGGAAAAGACAATAATACCAAAACGAGAGACGGAGTACAGAGTGAGGGGACAGACCGGGTCATACACTGGAAGCAAACAAGCAATGCAGTGCACACGCACACCAGGGGGGTCAGACACACAATCAGAATAACAGTATAGCTGACAGAGAACCCTGGTAAAGAGTGAGTATAAATACCCCTCCCAGATCCAGAAAGAAGCCACGTACACTTAACCCTGTGAGTGCAGGGCAAGAACACTGTCCAAACCATGACAGTACCCCCCTCTTAATGGGGGGCCACTGGACCCCCAGGCTTGTCTGGGTATCTGGTGTGGAAAGCCTGTACCAGAAGATCGGCATGCACCGAACTGGCCGGAACCCATGACCGATCCTCCAGAGAGTACCCCTTCCAGTGTATCAGATATTGGAGTCTCCGGTGCACCCACCGGGAGTCAACAATGCACCATACTTCATACTCCAGCTGCCCCTCTACCAGAACTGGCGGAGCATTGGATGAGGAATCCTCTCTCACAGTCCCCACAGGCTTTAACAGGGACCTGTGGAAGACATCAGAAATTTTAAAGGAGGTGGGCAGCTGCAGTCGGTAGGATACTGGGTTAACAACCTCCACAACTTTGTATGGGCCAATAAACTTGGGGCCCAGCTTTATAGATGGTATCTTAAGCTTGATATTGCGGGTGAATAGCCACACCTTCTCCCCTACTGCAAATGCTGGACCTGGCCCCCTCCTCCTGTCTGCAAACCGCTTATAGTTTTCCTGGGCCTTGGAAATATTCCTCTGAATCTCCCTCCAAAGGATTCTAAGACGTTGTGTCATATCCTCAGCACCAGGACAACCTGAATCCATGCGGGAAAACTCTCCAAAATGTGGGTTAAACCCATAGTTGATCTGAAAGGGAGATTTCCCAGTGGATTGGCTCACACGACCGTTGAACGCAAACTCTGCCATGGGCAATACCTCATACCAGTTCTCTTGCCTGGAAGAGGCCAAGCATCTCAGAATCTGCTCCAATGATTGGTTCGTGCACTCAGTCTGTCCATTAGACTCTGGGTGATAGGCAGAGGAGAAGGACAATGAAATCCCCAGCTTTTTGCAAAAAGCCCTCCAGAACCTGGCCACAAACTGTACCCCTCTGTCTGACACCACATTCATAGGCACTCCATGCAACTGAATCATATGCTGAATAAATAAACAGGCCAGGGTTTCAGCAGATGGTAAGGCGGGGAGAGGTACAAAGTGGGCTTGTTTTGAAAACCTATTCACCACCACCCATATCACCGAGTTGCCCCTGGAAGGAGGAAGATTTGTGATAAAATCCATGGACAAATATGTCCATGGTCTATCCGGAATTGGCAAAGGCACCAACTCCCAGGCCGGCCGGACCTGAGACTTCTAGAACGAGCGCACACACCACATGCAGTCACAAACTTTTTAATATCTGTTACCATAGACTGCCACCAGAAACCCCTCGCAATTGCCCCCCGGGTAGCTTCAATCCCAGGATGAGCTCTCAACATAGAATCTGGGCAATAAAAATGAAAAAAGCATATACAGAATGGGAGGAATAGGGCTACGTGACAGCACATGTGAAAAAGACTTGGGTATACTAATAGATCACAGACTGAATATGAGTCAACAATGTGATGCAGCAGCAAAAAAGGCAAATGCAATTCTAGGATGTATTAACAGAAGCATATAGTCTAGATCACGTGAAGTCATTATTTCCCTCTACTCCTCTTTGGTCAGACCTCATCTGGAATATTGTGTCCAGTTTTGGGCACCACATTTTAAAAAAGACATCAACAAACTGGAGCAAGTTCAGAAAAGAGCGACCAGAATGGTGACCGGTCTGCAAACCCTGTCTTATGAGGAAAGGTTGCAGGATTTGGGAATGTTTAGTTTGCAAAAGAGAAGACTGAGAGGAGACTTAATAGCTGTCTACAAATATCTAAAGGGCTGTCACATTGTAGAAGGATCAACTTTATTCTCATTTGCACAAGGAAAGACTAGAAGCAATGGGATGAAACTGAATGGGAGGAGACACAGATTAGATATTAGAAAAAACTTTTTGACAGAGTGATCAATGAGTGGAACAGGCTGCCACGAGAAGTGGTGAGTTCTCCTTCAATGGAATTCTTCAGAGACTGGACAGACATCTGACTGGGATGATTTAGCGAATCCTGCTTTGAGCAGGGGGTTGGAGGTTGGCCCAGGAGGTCCCTTCCAACTCTACGATTCTATGATTCTATGATTCTAATCGTGAAATTCCTGCATAAGTCCGAGTCAAAAATGTTTCGATACAAACAATTTACCAGGGGGTTTACCACCCGGAGCCCGAGTCTGGGCTTTCAAAATCCCTCTCTGTAACTCAGATGAGATTTCGGCCACCACTACTCCTGGCTGAAGAATGGAGGAGGGAGGTTCTGGAGGGGACACCGAATCAAAGCCTCGGGATAAGGCATCAGCCTTGATGTTTTTAGATCCCGGGCGGAATGTGATGGTAAACTGAAATCGAGAAAAAAAAGCGCCCACCGAGCCCGTCTGGGGGTCAATCTCTGGGCAGACTCGATATAAGCCAAATTTTTGTGATCAGTGATGACTGTAATGGGATGAACGGCCCCCTCCAGGAAATTCCTCCATTCTTCAAAAGCCAACTTTACCGCCAATAACTCTCTATTGCCGACATTGTAATTTCTCTCGGCAGAGGAAAATTTTTTTGAGAAGAAGGCGCATGGTCTCAGATTAGTAAGGGTAGGAGGGCCCTGAGACAATACTGCCCCCACCCCTACTTTCGAGGCGTCAACTTCTACGACAAAAGGTCTTGACGGGTCGGGTTGTACCAATACTGGGGCTGAAGAAAAGCATTTTTTTAATGTCATGAAAGAATTTTTTGCAGCTACAGACCAATTTTTTACATCAGCTCCCTTGAGAGTGAGGTTCGTTAGAGGCTTTACCACCTGTGAGAAGCCCTTAATAAATTTCCTATAGAAGTTGGCAAAGCTCAAAAATCCCTGCAACCCTTTCAAGTCATGAGGCTGCACCCAATCCGTAACAGCCTGGACCTTCTTAGGATCCATGCGGAACCCCTCCCCTGACACAATCAAACCCAGAAAGGATAATTCTTGCATGAAAAATGAACATTTTTCCAACTTGGCATACAAATGATTCTCCCTCAGTCTCATGAGAACCATCCGCAAATGGTGCAAGTGAGATTGACTGTCCACCGAGTATACCAAAATGTCATCCAAATAGATAACCATAAAACGACCAATCAAATCAGAGAAAATTCCATTAATAAAATTCTGAAAAACAGCAGGAGCGATGGTGAGACCAAAGGGCATAACTAAGTTTTCGAACAGCCCTTCAGACGTCAGGAATGCTGTTTCCATTCGTCCCCTTCCCGGACTCTCATAAGGTTATATGCCCCACGTAAGTCCAGTTTAGAGAACCACTTGGCCCCGATGAGTTGGTTACATAGATCAGGAATTAAGGGGGAGAGGGTATGTATTTTTCACAGTAATTTTGTTTAATTCCCGAAAGTCGAGGCACAGCCGCAAACCACCATCTTTTTTCTTAACAAAAAGAAGCCCGCCGCCACAGGTGAAACAGAAGGCCTAATATGCCCTTTGCGGAGACTCTCGGTAATGTACTCCTTCATGGCTAGACCTTCGGGCCCGGACAAATTGAACAGGCGAGCCTTGGGTAACTTGGCTCCAGGGACTAGATTAATGGCACAATCAAAGGGTCTATGTGGTGGTAGCGCCTCAGCCTCACTTTCGGAAAATACGTCTTCAAAATCTTTCAGGTACTCCGGAATACCTTCCAGACCGACAGACGACACTGACACAGATTTTACTGGGGTGACAAGAGTTGTCAAGTTAAAGCATAGACCGTTAGCCATACAACCCCACTGAATGACCTCCCCCGTGACTCAGTCAATAGTAGGATTGTGGCGTTGAAGCCAAGGCATACCCAGTACCAGTCCAGCCGGCAGATTATTTAGAACAAAACACCTTAATTTTTCCACGTGAGTGGAACCCACTTTCAGAGAAATGGTATCAGTCATGAAACAAATTCCCTCCCGGGTGATAGGAGAAGAATCAATTGCCACAATTTTAACAGGATCTTTTAACCTGACTGTCCCTATCTTATGAAAAGTCACAACTTTGGCATCGATCAGATTAATAGAAGAACCACAGTCAACAAAGGCGGTAGTCACAACCGGACCGCCTGCAAGTTCTAGTTCCACCGGAAGCAGAATTTTAGTAAGCAAGGAAAAAGGTACCTAGGAGTCTGGGCAACCTCCTCGATTGTTACCCAGACTCAGTCGTTTTCCTGACGGCTTCACTGAAGAAGGGCAAGAAGGACAGTTCCTTCTCCAATGTCCAGAGGATCCACAGTAAAAGCACAGTTGGTTGTTTCTACGGCGTCTTCTCTCTTTTCCTTCAAGGACGTGGCACCAACCTCCATGGGCTCGGGACTAGATGCAGAGTCTCTCAGGTTGGAGAATAAAGGGGTCTCCTGAGGCATGACCCCTCTCACCCGCAGCCTACGGTCCATGCGGACAGCCTGGATCATAGCGTGCTCCAAAGAAACTGGTGAAGGATGAAGGGCCAGGGCATCTTTCAAATGGCCTCTACAGAACAAATCCCGGAGGGCAGAATCATCCCAGGAGATCTCCGCTGCCCAGCGTCTGAACTCAAAGCAGAACCACTCGGCCGAGTGTTTCCCCTGGCACACACTCATCACCATATCCTCGACTAGCCTCACATGATCGGGTTCATCATAGATGTGCCCGAGTGCCTCGAAGAATGCATTCACTGACATTCTCTCAGGTAGGGGGAAGGGAAAAAGCCCAAGCCTGAGGGGAACCCCTTAACAAAGACATTATGACCCCAACCCTCTGACTCTCATCCCCAGAGGAGCGTGGCCTTAGCGAGAAGAGTTTGCACCCCTCCTTAAAAACCTTAAATGTTTTTTTATCCCCAGAGAAAAAGTCAGGCAATTTAACAGGTGATTCAGGGGAAGTTAAGGAAACATCTGTGGTACTTTCACCCCGGGCCCCAGAAGGAAAAGAACCCTGCATGGCAGCAGCAACCTCCCTCTGAACCTGTTGCTGCAACTGAGCCAGGGTTGCTGCTCCACAGACAGGTTTTGCATCATTTGAGTGAGGCTATTCTCTTGCTCAGAGATAGCATGCAGCGGATCCATGATTCAAGAAAAAAAAAGTGCAAACCTCGTTTAAATGTTTAGGTCAGCTATAATGTCAGGAACACCGCACTGCACCTGCTCACTGAGCCAGTACGCGTGTCCTGAGTACAAAACTGTGCACAAAGATACCTGTGTAATGGGGCAGCAGTGGTGACGAAGCATGCTCCAGGCTCACAGGACCTGAAGCATGTGACTGCTGAGGGCGTGGTCTAAACTCCAGAGAGCTAGGAGCTGAGGAAAACTCCTAGAAAGGTAACTACAGGACAATGTTACCAAGGGGCATAGACAGAGACAGAAACCAGATCAAGCCAGGGTCAAAGCACAAGATCGCATGACAGTACCAAAGGGTTAGGCAGAATGGATAGTCAGGATGTAGCAATAGATCAGAAAACCAGAACGGGCAATAGACGGTACAATAGGGACAAACTGTAACGGAGTAAGGATAGCCAAGCCAGGAGGTCAGAACCGGAAAAGACAATAATACCAAAACGAGCGATGGAGTACAGAGTGAGGGGACAGACCGGGTCATACACGTGAAGCAAACAAACAATGCAGTGCACACGCACACCAGGGGGGTCAGACACACAATCAGAACAACAGTATAGCTGACAGAGAACCCTGGTAAAGAGTGAGTATAAATACCCCTCCCAGATCCAGAAAGAGGCCACATACACTTAACCCTGTGAGTGCAGGGCAAGAACACTGTCCAAACCATGACATATATATTTCAATCTCAGAAAACCAGTCCAGACTCTCCGCTACCGGAAACTAAATGGATACAAGTACAGACGGAAAGTCGAGTGGTAGCAGAAATTTGGGAATTACTCTTTGCGGGAAAACCTCCCGGTAGATGTTGCAGAGGCCATGCAGACCTCAATTACTGTGTCTGTGGAGACAGTGAAAACGGTTCTTTGTGAAGAAAGGATTGCTTTATCGCAGTAGCGTGGATCACATCACCGTTACTCGTCTCCATCAAATTGTGATCACAGGGAGAGATGTAGACATGGTCCTCACTGCCTATCATGATGTGTCTGGTCATTTTGGAGTGCAAAAGACAGAAGCCACAGACCGTAGGCGATTCTATTGGATTGGCATGAGAGGAGATATTGAAAAATGGTGGCAGGAATGTCTAACGTCTGTGACTATCACAACTGTGAAAGGTGATCATAAAGCACCACTGCATCCGCTTGTAAGTTGACGTCCATTACAAATGGTAGCCATTGATCATCTGAAGGTAGAGGCCAGCAGGACAGGGCATAGCTACATACATCATCGATCAATACACCAAATTTCTAGTGGCCGTCCCTGTGAAGGATTTAACTGCCCAGACTACGCAGCGGTGGAGCAGGGAGAGGTAAGTATTGCAACTTGCAAGTGCTGTGGCCATGACCAAGCAGGGGAGGCACACTCGTGGTCGATGGTACTGGCACAGGGCCCCTCATAGTACGCTGGTGTGTCTGACGGCGAGTGGGCCCCCCCACCGTCAGAGACACTGTATTGTACTATGAGGGGCCCTGTGCCAGTGCCGTCGGCCATCTGTGGGCCCATCCACCTGTTCAGAGCAACGGCACTTGCCCGGGAGCGCCAGGTGTTGACCCCAGCCATTGGGGGGAGGGGTGGGCAGCCCACTTAGGGAGGTTTAAAAAATGGCATATGTTGATGTGTAGGCTGGACATTCAGCAGCTGCAAATGGTGGAATTGGGCAAGTCCGAGGAAGAGGAGGACAAAAGCGAGGCAGTTTTCTGGCAACCTATGTGTCATCAGAGGAAGGTGGGACAAAATCCTTTGAAACCCATGCATGGTTCATTTTAATAAAGGTTAGATCATTAACATTTTGGGTCAACAGACGGGTCCTTTTTTCTGTCAGGATTGATCCAGCAGCACTGAAGACTCTTTCAGATAACACACTAGCAGCAGGGCAAGCGAGCTCCTGTAAGGCATATTGTGCCAATTCAGGCCAGGCGTCCAGTTTAGAGGCCCAATAGTCAAAGGGGAATGACCTGTGAGGGAGAACATCGATATGGGAGGAGAAGTAGTTTGTAACCAGCTGCTGTCTCCTGTCACTTTTAATCGATGCAGTATTACCAGTCGTGTGAGCGGCAGAAACCATTCCACAACATGGTCATTAAACCCCTGTCTCCAACGCCACTTCGGCTGTGTGCACCACGAACACCTTTTCCATTGTGCCCACTACGGCTCGTGGGAGAACCAGCACCGCTGCTGTGTGCTGGGAAAGCCTCAAACAAACGGTTTACCAGAGTTGCTTGTTAGCCAATATTATCTCTAGGTTCTCCTGTGGCATGATGTTGTGTAATTTGCCTTTGTAGCGTGGATCGAGGATGCTGGCCAGCCAGTAGTCGTTATACTTCATCATTTTGGCAATGCGGGGGTCCCTTTTTAGGATCCGCAAGGCATAATCGCACATGTGGGCCAATGTTCCAGGTGTCAGTGATGCACTGACAGTGGTGGGTGGAGGAGCACTTTCTGGCAAATGCACATCCCTACAGTCACGCACAAACACTGTACCTGACCTTGGAACGCCAACATTTTCTCTTGGCCCCTGAGAAGCATCCTCCTGCCCAAAATAATCATCCCCCTCCTCCTCTTCTTCCTCCACCTCGACCAGGACAGTTCCCTGACCAGACAATGGCTGACTGTCATCAAGGCTTCCCTCCTCCTCCGCTGCAGACGCCTGATCCTTAATGTGCGTCAAACTTTGCATGAGCAGACGCATAAGTGGGATGCTCATGCTTATGATGGCGTCATCTGCGCTTACCAGCTGTGTGCATTCCTCAAAACACTGAAGGACTTTACAGAGGTCTTTCAGCTTTGACCACTGTATACCCGACAATTCCATGTCTTCCCTCAAACTGCCTGCCCGTGTATCCGCCCACAAATGAATTACAGCCTGCCTCTGTTCGCACAGCCTCTCAACCATGTGCAGGGTGGAGTTCCACCTTGTTGCAACGTCTATGGTTAGGCGGTGCTTGGGGAGGTAGAGCAATCGCTGCAGCTTCTGCATACGAGTGGAGTGGACGTTTGAGCGATGGATGTGCGAGCACAGTCTTCGTACCTTATGGAGCAGGGATGTTAACTCCGGATAATTATTAAGGAAGCACTGAACCACCAGGTTCAAAGTGTGAGCCAGGCAAGGTATGTGTGTGAGTTTTGCGCGGGCTATGGCTGCCACAAAATTACGGCCGTTATATCTGACTACCTTGCCTGCCTCAAGATGTAGACTGCTCAGCCATGACTCAGTTTGTCGCTGCAAGTAGTCGGCCAGTACCTCCGCGGTATGTCTGTTGTCGCTCAAAGACATCATCTTTAACACAGCCTGCTGACGCTTACCACTAGCTGTTCGATAGTGGGACACCTCGTGTGCAACACTGGCAGCTGCGGATGGAGTGCTCGTGCGACTGCACTCTGTGGACGAGCTTTCGCTTATGGAGGAGGAGGGTCGAAAGCCTACAGCCAACTGTTTCCTATACCGTGGGCTAGGCAGCACTGTTCCACCGCCGCTGTCCCCAGTGGAGCCTGCATCCACCACATTAACCCAGTGCGCAGTGATGGACACGTTACGGCCCTGGCCATGCCTACTGGTCCATGCATCTGTTGTGAGGTGCACCTTTCCACTCACTGACTGTTTTAGTGCATGGACAATGTGGTCTTTCACATGCCGGTGGAGGGCAGGGATGGCTTTTCGAGAAAAGAAGTGCCGACTGGGTAGGTCATAGCGTGGGACAGCGTAGGCCATGAACTCGCAGAAAGCTTCGCTTTCAACTAAACGGTAGGGCATCATCTCTAATGAGATTAGTTTGGCAATGTAGGCGTTCAAACAAAGTGTACGCGGATGAGAGGATGAGTACTTTCTTGTCCTACTCAGAGCGTCTGGTAGGGTGAGCTGGACTGGAGAGCTGCATATGGGGAAAGTAGCGGTGGACCGGATGAAGTGAGAGGGGGTTGGTGATGGTATTGGTGGTGATGGACTAGATTCAGTGTTGTGTTGCAAAACCATTGTGATTCCCTGAGTGCTTTGGCCTTGCAACGACACCTCCACATTTAGTGCTGGTGGTGTGCTTAATGGTGGCGGTGGTGTTACAGTGGGGGAAGTGATGGAGCGTTGCTGCCTAACTTCAGTCGGAGCAGGTGCACATATGCTACCTGAGGTTTTGTAGTCCGTCCACGCTTGCAAGTGCATGTTGATTAAATGTCTAAGCATGCAACTGGTATTCAAATTTCTGAGTTGTTTACCTCGGCTAAAGGTCCTTCCGCACTTCTTACAGGTAACCTTTGCCTCATCAGTAGGATTTTGGACAAAGAAGTGCCACACTGCACTCTTCCTACTATGGTATACATTTTATGGCCTTGCACGCTGTGCTAAGTTGACCGTCTGGCCAAGCTGTCCTTCAACTCTTTTAGTTTTTGTTCCACGTTTTTGGACAGCTACAGGCCTGCTAGATAACTGCTGCTGCGATGTCAATGCCTGCTGCGGATCCTTCTCCGAACTATTGCCAGCGCCACCCTCCTCCCCCCAATGGATGCCAATCCGGGTCAAGAACTGGGTGATCCATCACCTCCTCTTCAAAGTCATCTGCACCTTCCTCTTTACCTTCCTCTGTGTCACCGTGTAAGGTGGTATAGTATGCAGGAAGGGGCACCTGAGTTTCATCAGGGTCTGATTCTGCTTCAGTACACTGCGAGGACAATGTAGTGCTCTGAGTGAATGTACCAGCAGAATCATCTAGCAGTGGCTGTGCATCAGTGCACTCCATGTAAGATTCATCTTGGACTGGGGAATTCACGATTTGACTTGCTAACCCAGGCATGGTATGTGAAAAGAGCTCCATAGAGTAATCTGAAGTGTGGGCTGCCACATCCTTAACTTTTGGTGGGGGTGAAGGACACAAGGAAAGGTGTTTTTCCTGACCAGAACCCTGCACTGACGACTCCGTGCTTGCAGGTTTCGAATGTTCAGAAGAGGCGGCAATAGAGCTGGTGGCTGTTTCGGCAATGTACGCCAAAACCTGTTCCTGATGCTCCGGTTTTAAAAGCAGTTTTCCTACTCCAAGAAAAGGCAACCTTACAGGCCTTCTTGGGCCAGACGATGACACAGGCTCAACACCTCCTGCCTTAGCTGCTATTGTGCTTTTGCCAGAACCAGCCGATGCACCACCACCATCAGCACCAGCTGCGCCCCCTACCCACGTCCGCGGCGTCTTCCACCATACTTCCTCATGTTTGGGAAAATGTACCAAAAATACTAGCAGAGAGATGGTACTGTATGTGGAGCATCCAGCTGTGTAAGATGTATTAAAAAAATTAAATCTACGTATATATTTTGTTAGTCACAGACGCTCTCACAGTGTGTATTTGACCGTAATCCAACAAGCAGATATACAGAACTGTATCAGAAGTGTACAGCTGTATACGTTTTTTGTGTAACTAACAATCTCCGTATATGTATTTACGGAGTGTCACACACGCGCTGACTCTGTATAGATGTGACTGTAATGCGAACAGCAGATATACAATACTGTTTGAGAATCGGACAGCTCTATACGGTGTGTGTATGGAAAATTGTTAATCTCCGTCTATTTGTATAGGGACTGACACACGCTGTCTCTGTCTAGTTTTGACCGTCATCAAACAGCAGATATACGAAACTGTTTGAAAAGCGGACAGCACTCTAAGGTGTAGGTCTGGAAAAATGGAAAAACTCCTCGGTTTGTTCTTCCAGAGTCACACCCATATAGCTTCTATTTGTCTGTGATACCAGCCGGTACACGGTAGTGTGTGAGGAGCGTACTCCGCTATACGGTGTGTGAAAAAATGAACGCTCAGTAACTCACCAGGACAAAATAATAAAATTTGGAGTGCTTTGAAAAAAGCAGTTTGAACAGCAGTGTGCACACAGCAATGCAGCTAGCAGGTAGTCTTAAAAGGCAGCCTAATCACCACCAGCGCTGCTGCACTAACTGTACAGTGAAAAGCGCTATCAGCAGAAGCAGGTTTTTTTTTCTTCTTCCCTGCCTAACGCTCTCTCTTTTCAGAATCAGCAGCAGCACCTCTCCCTATTGTAAGATCGGCAGAAGATGGCAGTTGGCAGTCACAGCGTTTTATAGCCACTGTGACGCCACACAAAGCCAGCCAATCACTTCAATGCCCTTTTCTAACATGGTGGTGGCCGCTGCCATGTCATCGCGTTGCCCACAGTGTGCGTCCTCCATCATTGGCTGAGAAAAGGTGCTGGAAGTATTATTTGAAACGCGACTTTGGCGCTCTGATCGGCGACCTCATGGCTGACCTCACGCTATGGTCGGGTTTCGATCGGCGAAACCCAACTTTAGCTAAAGTCGGCTATTTTTTAATTTGACCGACCCGTTTCGCTTAACTCTAGTGACCACGTGTATGGGATATACATCCTCCCACATTCCAACTAGACGTTGGTGGCCTTGCAGTGCGTGCTATGAGGATTCACTGGTGCCGGCGGTGAGGTCGGGCGATCATGTGACCACATGTATGCGATATACATCATCCCAGAAACATTCCGACTAGACGTAGACAGCCTCGCTGCATGCAATGTGATGATTCTCTGGAGCCGGCAGCGAGATCGGGCGGTCATGTGTCCACATGTATGCGATATACATTCTCCCGGCCACATTCCAACTTGATGTAGGCGGCTTCGCTGCATGTGATATGAGGATTCCGTGGTGCCGGCGGCGAGATCGAGCGGTCATGTGACCACGTGTATGGGATATACATTCTCCCAGATACATTCCAACTAGACGTTGGTTTCCTTGCTGTGTGTGATATAAGGATTCTCTGGGGCCGGCGGCGAGGTCGGGCAATCATGTGACCACATGTATGCGATATACATCATCCCAGAAACATTCCGACTAGACGTAGACAGCCTCGCTGCACGCAATGTGATGATTCTCTGGTGCCTGCAGCGAGATCGGGCGGTCATGTGTCCACATGTATGCGATATACATCCTTCCGACCACATTCCGACTAGACGTACACGCGGCCTCCCTGCACGCGATGTGAGGATTCTCTGGTCAGGCGGTCATGTGACCATGTGCATACGATATACATCATCCCAGAAACATTCCGACTAGACGTAGACAGCCTCGCTGCATGCAATGTGAGGATTCTCTGGTGCCGGCAGCGAGGTCGGGCAATCATGTGACCACGTGCATACGATATACATCATCCCGGAAACATTCCGACTAGACGTAGACAGCCTCGCTGCATGCAATCTGAGGATTCTCTGGTGCCGGCAGCGAGGTCGGGCAATCATGTGACCACGTGCATACGATATACATCATCCCGGAAACATTCCGACTAGACGTAGACAGCCTCGCTGCATGCAATCTGAGGATTCTCTGGTGCCGGCAGCGAGGTCAGGCAATCATGTGACCACGTGCATATGATATACATCATCCCGGAAACATTCCGACTAGACGTAGACAGCCTCGCTGCATGCAATCTGAGGATTCTCTGGTGCCGGCAGCGAGGTCGGGCAATCATGTGACCACGTGCATACGATATACATCATCCCGGAAACATTCCGACTAGACGTAGACAGCCTCGCTGCATGCAATCTGAGGATTCTCTGGTGCCGGCAGCGAGGTCGGGCAATCATGTGACCACGTGCATACGATATACATCATCCCGGAAACATTCCGACTAGACGTAGACAGCCTCGCTGCATGCAATGTGAGGATTCTCTGGTGCCGGCAGCGAGGTCGGGCAATCATGTGACCACGTGCATACGATATACATCATCCCGGAAACATTCCGACTAGACGTAGACAGCCTCGCTGCATGCAATCTGAGGATTCTCTGGTGCCGGCAGCGAGGTCGGGCAATCATGTGACCATGTGCATACGATATACATCATCCCGGAAACATTCCGACTAGACGTAGACAGCCTCGCTGCATGCAATGTGATGATTCTCTGGTGCCTGCAGCGAGATCGGGCGGTCATGTGTCCATATGTATGCGATATACATCCTTCCGACCACATTCCGACTAGACGTACGCGGCCTCCCTGCACGCGATGTGAGGATTCTCTGGTCAGGCGCTCATGTGACCATGTGCATACGATATACATCATCCCGGAAACATTCCGACTAGACGTAGACAGCCTCGCTGCATGCAATGTGAGGATTCTCTGGTGCCGGCGGCGAGATCAGGCGGTCAAGTGACCACGTGTATGCGATATACATTCTCCTGGTCACATTCCAACTAGACGTACGCGGCCTCCCTGCACTTGTTGTGAGGAATCACTGGCGCTGGCGGCGAGATCGAGCGGTCATGTGACCACGTGTATGCGATATACATCCTCCCAGATACATTCCGACTAGACGTAGGAAGCCTTGCTGTGCGCGCTACAAGAATTCTCCAATGCAGGCGGCAAGAGTGGGCGGTCATGTGACCACATGTATGCGATATATATCCTTCTGACCACATTCCGGTTATGTACGTGGCCTCCCTGCACGCGATGTGAGGATTCTCTGGTGCCGGCGGCAAGAGTGGGTAGTCATGTGACCACGTGTATGCCATATACATCCTCTTGGCCACATAGAGTGACTTTCATCTTGGACAACCCCTTTAAGAGGTGTTGCGAGTCTCAGGACAAATTTTTAATTAGTGGTGGATTATAAACCTGTAATGAAGCCGGAAAATGTTGTAAATCCTTAATGGATTTAGAAAAAGTCCAAATTCAACAAAAAATAGAAATCAGTAAACTTGTTAATTTAAACTGAAAAATTCACTCATGGCGCGCGCAACCCTGCCAACCACGTGACTAATCGTTACGTCATCCCAACGCGGATAACCACAAGACGGCGCTGTTGTTTTAGTAAACGTTTTGCCAACCAGCCGTGTTTTCTCATTACGTCATCCCAAAGCGCGGACAACCACAAGATGGCGTCGCTTATCAGCTTTTCTACTACAACTTCCTACTTCCTGTCCATGTGGTTGTGTGTTCGGCTCGGAGCAGGCAGTGCCTGCTGTGTTATCCGGGGATGAGGCGCCGGTAGTCTCCGTACTTTGCGGCCATGCAGGTGTCTAATGTGAACGACGTGAAGATCTACAGCCTGAGCTGCGGAAAGTCCCTGCCGGAGGTGAGTGACTGCTGCCGCCGTGTAGGGGCCGTGCAGACCCCCAACAAGTGCTTCCTGCGGGTTATGTGCGCCCATGAGAGTTCTTAAAGGGATGTTCCAATCTTAGTGTTTCTATGACTTTCAGTCAATGTAGTGGTCGCAGCCTGGGACGCGTGACCCCGTTCTTGTGATTGGCGGGGGTCTCAGCGATCGAGCCCTTATTAGTGGTCGTAGCCTGGGACACGTGACCCCGTTCTTGTGATTGGCGGGGGTCTCAGCGATCGAGCCCTTATTAGTGGTCGCAGCCTGGGACGCGTGACCCCGTTCTTGTGATTGGTGGGGGTCTCAGCGATCGAGCCCTTATTAATGGTCGCAGCCTGGGACACGTGACCCCGTTCTTGTGGTTGGCGGGGGTCTCAGCGATCGAGCCCTTATTAGTGGTCGCAGCCTGGGACACGTGACCCCGTTCTTGTGATTGGTGTGGGTCTCAGCGATCGAGCCCTTATTAGTGGTCGCAGCCTGGGACAGATGACCCCGTTCTTGTGATTGGTGGGGGTCTCAGCAATCGAGCCCTTATTAGTGGTCGCAGCCTGGGACCCGTGACCCTATTCTTGTGATTGGTGGGGGTCTCAGCAATCGAGCCCTTATTAGTGGTCGCAGCCTGGGACACGTGACCCTATTCTTGTGATTGGTGGGGGTCTCAGCGATCGAGCCCTTATTAGTGGTCGCAGCCTGGGACAGATGACCCCGTTCTTGTGATTGGTGGGGGTCTCAGCAATCGAGCCCTTATTAGTGGTCGCAGCCTGGGACAGATGACCCCGTTCTTGTGATTGGCGGGAGTCTCAGCGATCGAGCCCTTATTAGTCGTCGCAGCCTGGAACACGTGACCCCATTCTTGTGATTGGTGCGGGTTGCAGCAATCGAACACTTAATCCCCTGACCTGCCAGTGATTGGAAAGGTCAGGTATGCAGCATCGATCTTGGTAGTCTGTGGCCAGCAGACGGTAGCCCTGCGCTCTGCCTCCTACCTGCCGGCATCCTCAGCTCCTCTTCTGATCTTTAGACCCCCATGATGTCGTGACATCACAGCGTGACACTTGTATTGATGTTGTGGGGAGCAATCAGAATAGACGCTGGGGATTCTGACTATATGAGGTTAGCAGGGCTCTGGTCCGGCAACTGACTTCCCCGCTGGACCGGGGTCTTACAAGCTTTAACCGTTCAGGAACTGTGTGACGCAAAACGTCGTTATTGGGTAATGACATGAATCCGTCTTCTCTTCCAGTGGCTTTCTGATCGGAAGAAGAGGGCACTGCAGAAGCAAAATGTTGGTAAGTATGAGAAGTGCATGGAAACCAAATAAAGGAGTCGTCCTTGTATTTGGGACAATCCCTTCTTAAATGCTGTTGAGTAAAAAAAAGTCTACTTTTCTCCTGCACTGGAGCCTCTCTAGTGATGTCTGTGCCGAGTCTCCCGACTCCATGTGATATAGTTATGCCACGTCGGTGCCACGTGAGCCCTGTAGCCTATAATGGGCGCTTCGTTCACATTTCCCTGCAACACAACTCGGCTGTAACATGAAATGTTTTCTTAGATGTTCGGAGGAGGATCGAACTCATCCAGGACTTTGAGATGCCCACGGTCAGCACCAACATCAGGGTCTCCCGCGACGGGCAGTACATTATGGCCACCGGTGAGTGAGTGAATGATGCTTTTCTTCTGCCTTTATGGATAGTGTGCAGTGAAGGTGGCGTCCATGACCTTTCTGCTTGTCTCTTTTTCAGGAACGTACAAGCCTCGTGTCCGCTGTTATGACACTTACCAGCTGTCTCTGAAGTTTGAGAGGTGCTTGGACTCGGAGGGTAATCATCGTTCCCCACGGGGGGCTGTCTTATCGATAAAACCTGTTTTCTGATACTCTATGATCGAATAGCCAGACCCAAGGTTGGCTACTTTAACCCCTTTCCGATATGTCACATGTCATGGTGTGGGAGTAAGGTGCAGGCTCAGGAGCTGAGCCTGCTGTACACATTGCAGGCAAAGGCCGCATTATACAGCCGGCACCTGCCCTCTACACGTCGGACAGAACTTACCTTAGGGAGAACAATGCGATCTGCAATCCGAAATATGACATGCACGATCGACATTTCTCCCAACTATCAGTCAGCCCGAGCTTCCCATGCACATCAGACCATCGGCCGAACTCCTCAATACCTACAGATTCTGCTGACATAAGTCAAATGTGACCTTAGTGGCCACTGCTGGGCACAGTAGCACACCTGATCTTCTGGCACCCACCGATGAGCTGGAAACTGCTCCAGCAGCGTCAGGAACGAACCAATATATGGGCAGAGCACAGCGGTTCTATACATTATAGTGACCTCTGCCAGTTACTGCACTTTATCGACCAGTAAGTTCTGGACTCCCCGTTTTTTTAATAAAATATATATACATATTTGGCAACACCAATCAAATTGAAAAAAATGTTAATAACTGTTGGGAAAATAATACTCTCTCCTGGTATCATCAGAACGATACTGACCTGTAGAATCGCGCTGCCAGTTCATTTTTATTGTACATTGAGCTCTGGAATAATGAAGCAAAAACTTTCAGATTTGCTTTATTTTTCACTATTCAGCCGAATTTACAATTTATTTCCCGTTTTTTAGTACATTTTATGGTTTGCTGATGTTATTCAAAACTATAACTCGTCCCTCACAAAAAGGAACAAGTCCTCATATTTGTTACGTCCAAAGAAAAATAAGTCACCTAGAAGAATAGGAGGGGAAAAAGTGCAAAAAGGAAAACTGTCTCCAACAGAAAGGGTTCTGCTATGTGTATCGGGGATTAGTGAGCAATCTCTGGGGGTCTGTGAATGTGAGCCGTGACATCCCCTATTGTTAATGCTGGATAGAGATGTTATGAGGCGTGAGCTGAGCAGGAGACGTAGTGGTCAGTGTGGAAAAAATGCAAGATGGCAGATAAGAGTGGGTCAGTTTCTGATAACACATCCCTTTAAGACCCGGCATTATATACAGGAACCATTTCTAGGGCAGCAAAGAGAATTGTTACTTTTTTTTTTTAATAAGAAAAGTATGTTCGCCATAAGCGTTCCAGACACAGAATTGTGAATGCAGCTCTGGAGTAAAGGGGTATTCCCAAGAATGAATTTTGTTATTTATTTTTAAACCTACATACCTTCCCGGTGTCTAAGCACAGCTGAACCCGCTGCGAGACGTCGCTCTTCTTTCCCTGCGTCCTCATTCCTTCTGGATCACAGAATTGGGTGGCGTGGGTGGTCCTGCATCGCCTGCTACTCGACCGCTGATTCACAACATTTCCCAGAATTGTTTTTCCATGTCTCCCTGTTTGGTTTCCATCGGCGCTTTGCTGGTGCTGTTGTGCGGAGCGGTGATACAAAGTGGGGAGCTTAGATCTTCCTGCGCTCGCTTGCCTCCGCAGCCGGGCAGGCTCGGCACTGCACTCGCTCCTCCTGTTCTGCCAAGGCGGGCAAACCATGCGTCCCCAAATACTGTGCAAGCTCGACCCTAACCAACAACCAGAATCACTCTGAGGACGAGGTATAAACTCACTGTTACATCTGACCACATTCTTTTATTTGCAAATAAGATAGAACGAGACGTATCTTTGATTCTGGGACTACCCCTTTAACTCTGCGTCATTATAACGGCACAGCTACTCACCTCTCATTTTTCCTTTTCAGTGGTTAAATTTGACGTCTTATCAGAAGACTACTCAAAGGTACGAGCCTGCATGGGGTCCCATTACCGTTCACGGGGGTCTCGGGGTGTGTGGGGGTGAGGGTGTGATATTCACATATGGCAGAAATGTTTCATCGTGGTTCATTAAAACCCCGAGCACATCCTGCCCCGTCCATGTGTAGCAGAACCTTCGACATAAAGGGGTTGTTTTCCTCGTAGACCTTTGTGGGATACAATGCACAGGATGACGGATACAGGTCATGACTTTTATAGAGGTGAACGAGGAGTGCCGCACATGGGCAGCCATCCCTGCAATCAGCAGAGCATGAAGGGGTGGGTGGTCATCTAATGAGCACCCCTTTTAAACAATGGGGGGTTGAGGACAAAGGGCACAGGAGAAGTCTGGGGGCACGAGGGGATGACTTTATGTTGCACGTACCATACAGTAGCTGCTCCTTCATCTTGGATAAAATTGCAAAGTGACCGGTCAGCAGATGTTGGAGGGGCTGCAGTTTTTGGCATCACATCCTAATCCCTTGGGCAGTATTTTGGACACTTGGCGCACCAAGCCTCACATAGGATAGGTTACTGTGCTCTCATACTGGAATCTGTGCATAGAAATATCACATCAGGCATCGGTATGTCAGCGATGGCGGCCTCACTGATCGGAGGAGGCGGCTCATCCTCTCGTCTCTCCTGTTTCAGCTCCTCTTCCTCTACAGCAACCGATACGTGGAGTTCCACTCGCAGCACGGCTTCTACTACAAGCTGAGGATACCAAAGTTTGGCCGAGATTTTTCCTACCACTACCCGTCCTGCGATGTGTATTTTGTTGGAGCAAGGTAAGAAAATGAGGAGCCGCGTCGCTACATTGGACAATCCCTTTTTATTTCGTAGGACCCCCGCTAATGAACTGATCACAGGGTGTTCCTCTGCCTCTATGGGGCTACCATTTGAGGACCCGTGTATGCACTGGGACAGATCTTGGCAATTATTTCAGTTATAGCCATAAGCCTCTCATGCGCCTGACAAAGCCCAAAAGTGTCCTTTTCGCCTCCCATTGGCCTCGTGTGTCATGTCTACTCACTGTGAGCCAATACTTATTTATTGGGACATGTGTGCTAATGTATAGCTATAAAGTGACATCCGCAGGAAGTTTATGTTGAAAAATATGAATTTCCGACAGTAAACTAGAGCTCGCCTCTATCTATCTATCATATATATATATATATATATATATATATATATATATATATATTGAACTTTCCTCTCTTTTCAGTTCTGAAGTCTACCGGTTAAATTTAGAGCAAGGACGCTACCTAAATTCCCTACAGACTGAAGCTACGTAAGTTGCAGTAAAAGCCACCGGGTGGCACCAGACTGTCACGTAGCAATGAATGCACTCGCGCTGCAGATCATGCTTTTGTACAGGAGTTTATTTAGGACTTTTTCTTGATTTTAGTGTTTTGTTGTTTTTTTTTTCTCTTCTTTATGTATACAATTATGCCTATATAATTTTTTTTATTTATTTATTTTTTTAGGCAGATTAACGTTTGTGACATCAATCCTGCGCACCATTTATTTGCTGCCGGCACAATGGAGGTAACGCTTGTTCCACTTGGCTGCCAAGCTGCCTTTTCTCACCTACATTGCTGATCTCTTGGCTTTTGCATGATGATTGAATTTGTTTTAATCTTCCAAATATCCCCCCTCCCATAGGGTAAAGTGGAATGCTGGGACCCCCGGATGAGGAGCCGTGTGGGGATTCTGGACTGTGCCTTGGGCAGTGTAACGGAGAACACGGAGTAAGTGCAATGACAAGCTGCAGCTCATCACTGGCTGGTAGATCGTTATCGGCTCACGTTAATTGATCCTTGTGTTTCCGTACTTTTTTAATTTGCTCATTTTTTTTTATTTTGTGCAAAATTCACAAACCATGTAAGCGACTTAGAGGGGAAAAAGGCAAATGATGAATCATCCCTTTATCTTTGTTACATGGATGATATCAGTATTGTGTGTCTGTGTCTCTTCTTTCAGAATTGAGGGTTTACCGTCTGTCTCTGCTTTGAGGTTTAATGGCCCCTTGCACATGGCTGTGGGCATGTCCACCGGACAGGTAAGGCGATGGCGTTGACTGTAAGGCTCTGTGCACATGTTGCTTTTTTTTCTTTTTTTTTCTGTTCAGTTTTGTCACAAAACCTGAAGGAGTTCCTAGTCCGATGAGTGAATGAGATTCCTGAACCCTCATGCACACGTTGCTTATTTTTTTCCTTGCAAACATAAATCTGCGGGATGTCGATTGTTTTTGCTGAAGATTTCTTTATGAGCGCGGAAAAATCAGCCAAAATATATTATACACTGCATTTTTTTGCCGAGAGATGCATAATACCCCCCAAAATCCAATTATGACCACGGGTCCTAGTTTATTGTACAGAAGATAAACTGAATTCTATTTAATCCCTTCATGACATTCACTGTGTATATATGATGCATGTTGTGTCTCACCCTTTGATGTAGGCTTCGGCGCTGAGCCCGCATCTTTTCCTGCACGTGTCAGCTGAGGAAATCAGCTGACATGTGCCCCTAACAGCCGCGGGTGGAATGGCGATCCACCCATGGCTGTTAACATGTTAAATGTCATTGTCAATCTCTGACTGTTTCATTTAACATGCACATGCCTGAAGCCTATCACTAATCCCGCCTATCGGCGCCCGTGTCACTAATCACGCCTATCGGCGCCCGTGTCACATGACCGTGGGTCACTGATGGGTTGGCATGACTGCGAAATTGCAATAACAGGTGATCTAAACATCGGATGTACACCAAAATGGCATCACTAAAAACTTCAGCTAGGGGTGCAAAATATAAGCCCAGCGCCAGATCCCTAAAAATGGAGACACTGAGTCTCGGAAAATGACGCAGTATTTTTCTTTTTACAATTTTTTTTTTTTTTTAACCACTTCGATAAAAAAGAACCTAGACATGTTTGGCATCTACAAACTCGTAATGACCTGGAGAATCATAATGGCAGGTCAGTTTTATCATTTGGTGAACATGGTAAAAAGAAAAAAAAAAAATTGTAGAATTGCACTTTTTTTTTTGCAATTTCGCTGCACTTGGAATTTTTTCCCCATTTTCCAGTACACCATATGGTAAAATCAATGGTGTCGTTCAAAAGTACAACTCGTCCCGCAAAAAAAAACAAGCCCTCACATGGCCATATTGACCGAAAATTAAAAAAGTTATGGCTCTGGGAAGAAGGGAAGCAAAAAAACAGAAAAGGCCTGGGGTGAAGGGGTTAATAGTAGTAAAACTAGTCTAGTTAACCCTGTCAGGGTGGGTACATTTTTTTTTTCTTTATCGCTTTATTGGGGGACACAGATTACCATGGGTGTATGCTGCTGCTGCTAGGAGGCTGACACTATGCAAAACAAGAAAAATTAGCTACTCTCTCGGCAGTATACACCCACCGACAGGCACCAAGTACCTCAGTTTGTGCTTAGTGTCTGTGGGAGGCGGACCGGGATCTCCCAGATCCGCTTTTAACGATTTCTTTTTTAGGCTTTAGTTGTGTGTATTAATCTTTTCCGTTTATTTTTCAGATTCAGCATCGGGAAACGGGGTGTAAGTTCACCCTGCTTTTCCCATATCAGGCGGCTGAGCGAGCAATGTGGTAGTGCCCACATCGCAACTCTCAGGACCGCAGGCAGGACCTTTTCCCTATCACCCTCAGGTGCTATGGGCTGATGACGGTGGCCGGTCCTAGCCGATTCCCCTCCTCACCCCTCTCCCGGGACAGGGTTGAGAGGAAGACGGCGGTCACCAGCGATGACTTTTCTCCTTCCAGCAAGAAATTGGCGCTGTCTTCTGCACTATGGGGACATGGTGCGGGTACAGAGGATTTTTCTCTCCCAGCGGCCTGCCCTTTATTCGTGGGTCCCTGCGGTCATCCTCTTTCAGGGACATCAGGTAAGCTGTCTGAATGTCCCCTCCAGCCCCGCAGTCAAATGGACCTATGCTGACCCATTCAACCTGCAGCGTTCCACAGGCACCTCTGTAGCAGTTCAGCCCCGGTTTGAATCTCCCACCCTGCTTTCTTTTCAGATGGCATTTATCAGGACTGGCTCCTATAATAGCCGGTTTGAATTTCCCGCCCCTTTTTTCCCCGGGCGCACGCCTCGCCTTCCATCGCTCATCTTCGGGGGGGGCTCAGCAGTGTTTTTTTTTTTTCTGCGGGCAGCAGTTACCTTGTTCTTTCACATGTCTGCGAGCTCGCGGGCGCCGGGTGCGCCGTCCAACATTAGTCTCGGGGGGGGAGACGCACTTTAACTTTCACTTTCTTTTTGCAAGCTCCTTCCTCCCTCTCTGCGCGCGCTTTATTCGCGCCTTTTTTAGCCCATCACGGGGCTGGTTTCTCTTCGGCGGTGTCAGTCTCTCCCTTTAGCCGCGCCCCCCCTCGGTCTTCATCCACTCACGCGGCTCGGCTGTTAAGCCCCGCCCACCGCTAGCGTTTTTCCTGTCATTTCTGGGAGATCACTCTCCCTTCACCGGATCCCTTCTTGGGGGACACAAGGTGTTTGCTCCGCATCTGAACTGCGGTAGGCTCGGCGCTGCTATAGTTTGACGCTACACTTAGCTCCCCACGGCAGTTCCCTATCAGGTTAATGCTACTGCCGCATAAACATATGCCCAACCCTGCAAGGGCTCTCTGTTCTAGACCCACCGCTATTCACTACGCCTGCGCGCGCTGTAAAAAGAAGTGGGCATCAGGTCAGCTGTCTCCTTTCTGCCCGTCCTGCAGCCCTTCCAACGTGTCTGCCCCCCAGGAGCACTCCGAGCCTCGAAATGAGAGCACGCCACCACCTGAGAGGGCCGTTGCAATGTCTTAGTCGGTCTCTGATTTGACTAAAGTTTCTCAGTCTCTGGTCCAGGTCTTAGAACGATTACCTCAGCTATCTACGGCCACCTGTGCGCCAACCGCCCCTCACGGTGAGTCGCCTGCACCTGACCGCGACCTTCAGACGGACAGGCCGGGTAGAGGTTCTAGGAAGCGGGCTCTGTCTGGCTCTTCTTCCAGCTCGCAAGGTCCTTCCGCTTCACCCAGGCTACGCTCCTCGTCTCCCTCATCAGCAGACGACCATAGGTCAGACGACGACTCCCAATCTGGATCTGACTCAGAGGCGGACAACATGGCTAGAACACGGGACATGGTGGATAGTCTCATATCGGCTATCATCCAAACCCTCAAAATAAAGGAGGATAAGGCACTCCCTCAGGAATGCTCTGTTTCTTTTAAGCGAGCGAGGCCTCCCTCTCGTACCTTTCCTTATCACAAGGAGTTTGACACTTCCTTAGCCAATCACTGGGAACACCCTGAGAAACGTTTTTCAGGCCGCAAGTACTTAGATGTCCTATATCCCTTCGATGCGGATCTAGTCACAAAATGGACCAAAGCTCATGAGGTAGATGTTCAATTTTCCCGTCTTTCCTGTAAGACGGTTCTATCCCTCCCGGACGGAGCTTCGCTTAAAGATCCGACAGGCAAATAGAATCTCTGGCTAAGTCAATTTTTGAGGCATCCGGCGCCTCCTTCTGTCCTATTTTCGCTTCTGCTTGGGTGGAGAAGGTCATTTCAGCTTGGGCAAAAATTCTCCGCAAGGGCATCTTAGCGGCAGCACCTCAGGACGAGCTGGCAGATTTGGCAGACCAAATTAATCATGCGGGTAAATACCTTTTGGCCGCCTCCTTGGAGGCGGCCGGGTGCGTAGCAAGAGCTAACAGCAACATAGTAGCCATACGCCACATCCTTTGGCTGAAGTCGTGGAGTGCGGACACCACCTCTAAAAAGTCGCTCAACAACCTGGCTTTTCAAGGCTCTAGGCTCTTTGGCGCCAAGCTGGATCAGATAATTTCGGATGCCACTGGTGGTAAAAGTACCTCCCTTCCTCAGTCCCGGCCTAGAAGGTTTTTCAACAGAAAGGCCGTTTATATCCTTTCGCCCCTTCGCTTCCACAGAAGGTTCATCCCAGCAGGACCGGCCCTTCGCTTCCAGAGACCGGAGGAAACATCATATAAACCCGCTCCCTGCTGGAGGTCAAGAGGTCAGCCCTCCAGGCCTTCAGGCTCCCGGTCCGGCAGATTTTCCTCTAAGTGACGGATCACCCCCCACCTGGACATTCTTCCAGGGTGGGAGGCAGACTTTCCTCTTTCAAGGACGCGTGGCTGTCTGTTGTCGACGACGCTTGGGTCAGGGAAATCATCACTTCCGGATACAAGATCGAATTTTCTCCCCCCGTTATCGTTCCCGTTCCTTCAAACGAACGGTTTTCAGGGTTCTACTCAAATCTCTTCGTAGTCCCGAAAAAAGACGGCTCTCTTCGTCCAATCTTGGACCTCAAGTTGCTCAACCGCCACGTGAGGGTTCTCCACTTCAAGGTGGAGTCCCTGCGCTCGGTAATAGCCTCGATGGAACCCTGAGAGTTCCTCTGCTCTGTGGACATACAGGATGCCTACCTCCACATCCCTATTTGTCTGCAACATCAGAGATATCTCCGCTTTGCGATTCAGGGCAATCACTATCCGTTCACGGCCCTTCATTGCGGCCTGGCCTCCGCTCCCCGTGTCTTTACGAAGGTGATGGCAACAGTCATGGCCATCCTTCGATCCAGGGGGATTCTCATCATCCCTTATCTGGACGATCTCCTGATCAAGGGCTCGTCCCGCCAAGACTGTCTTCAAAGTCTTCAGATAACCCTGGATGCTCTCGGCCGCCTCGGATGGATAGTCAACAAAGAGAAGTCCATCCTGCACCCTACCCAGCGTCTGACCTTTTTGGGCATGGAATTCGACACGGATCTAGCTTGGGTGTTTCTACCGAAAGACAAATTTTCAGCCCTTTGCAAGGGGATCCCTAAAACGCTCAAGGACAATTCCCCTTTGGTCCTGCATGAGGGTCCTGGGGAAGATGATAGCTTCCATGGAAGCAGTGCCTTTCGCACAATTTCACACTCGCTCTCTCCAGCTATTCCTCCTTTCAGTCTGGGACAAGACTTCGTTTTCTTTGGACTGTCCCATTCTTCCGCTCACAGTAAGACAATCGCTGACTTGGTGGACATTGCCGGCATCAGTTCTGCAGGGAAGGTCCTTTCTTCCGCCTCAGTGGCGAGTCATCACCACCGATGCCAGTCTCCTAGGATGGGGGGCAGTTTTCCACCGGAAAACGGCCCAAGGGCACTGGAGCGCCCAGGAGACTCTGCTTCCCATCAACCTACTGGAAATCGGAGCAATCTTCCTTGCTCTACTTTGTTGGCAGCCTCTCCTCGTAGGCAAACCAGTCCGCATTCAATCAGACAACGCCACAGCCGTGGCGTACATAAACCATCAGGGCGGTACTCACAGCAGGTAATGTCAGAAGTGGCAAAGATACTGCATTGGGCAGAGCGTCACGTTCCGGCGATCTCCGCCGTTCACATTCCAGGGGTGGAAAATTGGGCTGCCGATTTCCTGAGTCGCCAGGGTCTAGCGTCAGGCGAATGGTCACTTCACCCCACAGTCTTCAATCAGATATGCCAGCATTGGGGCATCCCGGACGTCGATCTCATGGCATCTCGGATGAACAACAAGGTCCCTCTTTTTGTAGCCAGGTCCAGGGATCCTCTAGCCGTCAGTTGCGATGCCCTGGTAATTCCGTGGTCCCAGTTCCAACTGCCTTACCTGTTTCCTCCCCTTGCCCTGATCCCAAGGGTGGTCAAGAAGATAAAGTCAGAAGGCATCCCAGTAATTCTGGTGGCTCCAGACTGGCCAAGACGACCTTGGTACGCGGAGTTGGTGAACATGCTCGCGGACGTCCCCTGGAAGCTTCCAGACAGTCCAGATCTCTCGCAAGGCCCCCTTTACCACCAGAATTCTCAGTCTCTGAGTTTAACGGCATGGCCGTTGAGGCCGCGATTCTGAGAGAATCAGGGTTTTCTAGCCGGGTCATTCAGACCATGATCAGAGCTAGGAAGCCAGCCTCCTCCCGCATTTATCATAGGTACTGGAAGGCTTTTTTCCGTTGGTGCGATGATAACGATGTTTTTCCATTGTCGTTCTCCATTCCATCCATACTTGGCTTCCTCCAGTCCGGTTTGGATGCGGGCCTGTCCCTCGGTACCCTCAAAGGCCAGGTATCTGCTCTGATGATCCTCTTCCAGAAGGATCTGACCTCCTTACCGCAGGTGAAGACGTTTCCCCAAGGAGTCGCCCATGTGGCTCCTCCTCATCATTCTCCGATAGATCCGTGGGATCTCAACCTCGTTCTTGGCGCTCTCCAGAAGGCGCCAGTCGAACCTATCCAGGACATTCCTCTGTCCCTTCTCTCATGGAAGGTGGCTTTCCTATAATCGCCATTACATCCATCAGGAGAGTTTTTGAGCTGGCGGCTTTATCCTTTCGTTCCCTGTACCTAATCCTCCACCAGGATAAGGTCATGCTCAGGCCAGTTCCTGGCCTCCTTCCAAAAGTGGTTTCCCCGTTTCATATTAACGAGGATATCGTCCTTCCCTCGTTTTGTCCTGCGCCTGCTCATCCTCTGGAAAGGTCGCTCCACAAACTGGATGTAGTGAGAGCCTTGCGTGTCTACCCTGCCAGGACCGCTTCTTTTCGCCAATCTGATTCCCTGCTTGTCATCTCTGAAGGTCGCCGGACAGGGCTTCCGGCATCCAAATCCACTATCGCTCGCTGGATTCGTTCTACCATTCTGGAAGCCTACCGACTTCAGGAAAAACGGCCCCCTCCGGGAGTGAGAGCCCACTCCACCCTGGCTGTAGGGGCTTCTTGGGCTGTGCGGCACCAGGCTTTGGCCTTACAACTTTGCAGAGCCGCGACCTGGTCGTCTTTGCACACCTTTGCGAGGTTCTACATGGTTCATACCCAGGCCTCGTCTGATGCTGCGTTTGGTAGGAAGGTTCTGCAGGCGGCGGTAGCACATCGACCGACCTAAGCCCTTCCTTCCTTCGTTCCTTTATTGCTGTTCCCACCCTCGGGACTGCTTTGGATCGTCCCATGGTAATGTGTCCCCCAATGAAGCGATAAAAGAGGGATTTTGGGTTCTTACCGTAAAATCTCTTTCTTGGAGCCTTCATTGAGGTACACAGTACCCTCCCTGTTTAAGTTGTACCGTGTTGGGTTTTCGAGTTCCTTGTTGGGTTGGTACATATGTTGAGTTTTTTTTTTTTTTGGTTGCTTCTCCTACTGCTTTCTCACCAACTGAGGTACTTGGTGCCTGTCGGTGGGTGTATACTGCCGGGGAGGAGCTAAGTTTTTTTGTTTTGCATAGTGTCAGCCTCCTAGCAGCAGCATACACCCATGGTAATCTGTGTCTCCCAATGAAGGCTCCAAGAAAGAGATTTTACGGTAAGAACCCAAAATCCCTCTTTCTTTATCGCTTCATTGGGGGACACATTACCATGGGACGATCCAAAGCAGTCCCGAGGGTGGGAACAGCAATAAAGGAACGAAGGAAGGAAGGGCTTAGGTCGGTCGATGCCCCAAATTTTTTTTTAACTCATTTTCTACCAAGAGCCATAACTTTTCCCCTTACATAGCCGTACAAGGACTTGGTTTTCTTTTGTTTGCCGGATGAGCTGTGGTTATGAATGGCTGAAAGTCAGGAAAAGAAATCCAATTGGGTGGTGAAATGTAAAAAGTAAACAAAACTTTTTTTTTTTTTTTTTTTTTTATTATAATGGTGTTCATTGTATGGTAAAAATGATCCAGAAACTCTATTCTTCAGGTCAGTATGTTTCATGGAGATGCCAAACTTATTTTGACAGGTTATACACACACACGTGCATACACACATGCACTCTCGCTCGCTCATTCATACGCACTCATAAACTGTATTTCTGGGAGTAGGTGCAGCAAGCAATAAAAATCACTTTTTTGCAACTGGTTTTATTAAAGCATTTGCACAGTTTGCCTTCTATATCCGCTGTATTAGGCCAGGGTCAGACTTGCAAGAAACTTGCGCGAGTCTCTCACATCAATACCCGGCACTTGGGACCGGAGCGCTCAGCTGCATAGAAATACATGCAGCCGCACACTCCGGTCCCGAGTGCCGGCAGCAGTGCCGGGTATTGATACGCGAGACTCGTGTGAGTTTCTCGCAAGTGTGACCCCAGCCTTACGCTGTATATGACTAGCTGCAGAAGGAGTTAACTGAGAATCGGTCAGTCAACCCTCTTTAATGGTCTGTAGTTCTTTTATCTGTCTTTTCTGAGCTCCTCTCAGCTGAATTATTGCCACAGACAATATCCAAATTGATACAGAGCCTGTAAGTAAACCTGTACAAAAATATCATGCAAATCAACTGCAAAAAAATCTTTTTTAACTCCAAAAAAAAAAAAAAAAAATCTTTTTAAAATTTGTGTCAACTATCATTGATTAAGGGGGACTCTTCAAGTAAAGAGGGACAGAATTCATGGGTTGTGGTAATTGCATGCTCTTGGAAGCAGCGGAGGAAAAAAATGCAACATAAAAAGAAAACCAAGGTCCATAAATGGTTTACATGGATGTACAGCAGAATCCCCGGTCTACAGTCCCATGAGTGACTGGGGGAAGCTGAAGCCGGGCCAGCGATCAGTTGGTGCTCGCAGGGTGCCCCTTTATCTGGGTGTTGGGCACAGTCGCGCTGCTTAGTTTTCTGTGCAGATATTTTAATTTCGCCGCCTCCTTCTGCAGGTTCTGGTGTACGATCTCCGCTCCAACCGGCCCCTGATTGTAAAGGATCAGCAGTACGGGCTCCCCATCAAATCCATCCAATTTCACGATCCGTTAGAGCTGATAATATCTTCTGATTCCAGAATCATCAAAATGTGGAACAAGGATAATGTAAGTGCACAGAGGGGTGTGTGGTGCTGGTGGATCGCTGAGCGCAGTAAGCCGAATTCTCCTGGACCCGATGCTTTACCCTAAGGGTGCTTTCTCTTTGCATCCTGTGTCCCCGTCAGGGCATACGTCCGAAATCCCCCACAAAACCGGGTCAAGATGCATGGGCCGACGTGCCATAGAATGTAATGGTGACTTCACAGAGATAACGCACGCTGTGCTGTGCACTTTTTTTGGGAGTGAACGCCAACAGGAGGTAGACACTCAGACATAGCCCACTGCTGAGGGGGTGTCCAGCCGTAGGCTACAAGTCTGCAGTCACTCTTTGCAACTGCGGACTTTTGACTACTCTGAGTGATGAGGATTCTCCAGCTCCAGAAGCATCCGTTGCCTGACCGCAAGGATGTGATTTGCATACATGTGGTCAACATACCGACTAGACGAGCGCAGCCTCATTCAGTGAAGGTGTACTGAGTGAGGCCGGACACGTCTAGTCGGAAGTGTACAAATCGAGTACTTGCTGTCACATGACTCCCTGTGCCGGCACCGGAGAAGCGCTGTGAGGATTCAGAGTGACTGCAGACATGCACCCCAACGCCGGACAACACTTTTAAATGCATTACAGTTTGTAAGCTAGGTGGCGCGCCGTTCCAGGAACCCATCGGCCATGACACGCTCACAGTGCCTATAGGTTAGAATGCAGCTAGGGGGTCTGCTATAATAGTGCTCCAGTGAAGACAATACTGTAGTGTTGCAGCATATAGTATAGATAAGTGCAAAAAAAAAACCCCAGATAATTGCCTGGTCGGGACGGGGTTAAAACTTTGTGCAGGGTGATCATGGTGCTCTGTAGTGGTGTCCAGATCTGGATCATTTGCCCGCTCCCCGATGTATGGGCAGCCTTTCCCGTCTTCTCCACTGGTTGCAGCAGTAAACCAGTTATGAGCGCACATCTCCGGGGCGTGGGCTCTGCTTTTATAGCAGATCTTGCTGGGATTACGGGAATGAATGGGATTTTACTTTCTGCAATTATTTCAGAACAGGATTGTACAGCCTGAAAATGCTTCCAGATGCCCCATAATGTGCAGCCGGCGGCGCCCCCTCTGGCCGTTCTCATCATCTACCTGGATCTCCTCACTAGGGAGTCGTTCTTACTGTTAAATCACCAGGTTTGAATTTTCTTTTTTTCCCCCACAGGGAAAAGTTCTTACCTCTATTGAACCCGAGGCCGATGTCAATGATGTTTGCCTTTATCCTAATTCAGGTGAGAACCCATTTTACATGTGTGTATAGAAGATGTGACCCCCTAATACGGCCTCCAGCCCCACCGCTATCCCCACCATCAGCCCTTAGAACCAGTGCTCCCTCACTTATGTCCTCCAGTACATGTTACTGCAAGGCAATGTCTGCTCCTTGCAAAAACAGGGTCAGCTTTACATTGTAACTTCCCTATTTTTAGGGAAACTATGATGTAGATAATTTGGGCAGTGCTGGCGTTAGAGGTGCAAGCATCATTCATGCCCCTTCCTTAAGCAATTATATACCAGACACACCGTCGACTTGGACCCTTCGCAATGTGAAACGTTCCTCCTTAGACCCACAGTCAGAGGCCTCTCGTTTAGACAGAACAGATCTCCTGCTTTGTACTGATGAGAGGAAAAAGCCCTGAAGCAGTGTCTGAAAATGGAGGGTCTGTTTTGGCTTCTTACCCTAAGACATGTAGCAAGGCTTGTTACAGGGTTGACATTGATTTGTAGGACTGCTACTTCCAATAGGAAAAATATAGCAAAACGAGACTGATTTATACAAATGGTCATTCTCTGGTGATCATTCCCCTCCTATCCTTGCACTGCCCGTATTTCAGAGTCTGAGAACTGACTGTCAGTACATGAGGTTTTATCACAGCGGGTATGTTGTGGGTCCTATCTCCCCCTCTCTGTTCACTCCCTGCTGTCAGCACTGATAGTAATGATGTGCTGCCGGAGGTTCCCATGACCCCCGCTATCGGGCTGCCTGTAGACTCCGTGCCCGCACAGCTGCCAGGTGTCTGATAACATTTTTTCCCGCTCTCTGTTTTTTGTCTCCAGGAATGCTGTTCACTGCCAACGAAGCTCCTAAAATGAACGTCTATTATATTCCGGTAGGTTCAGTCCGTTCTGTGTTTTGGGGCGCTGTGTGACATGGACACTTTATTTATCAGACCCAGATACATACAGGTGTTTGGCCACATACCAATTAGTGGCAGCTATTTCCTCATGGCGGCTCAGTACAAAATTACAGCCTCTTCTGTGGTTATCCGTCATGGGTGGTAAATCTAATAATAATCTTTATATAGCGCCAACATATTCTGCAGCGCTTTACAGTTCCAAAACACAAGTCATAAGTAACAACGTTAACAATACAGTAATTAAAGCCAAATAAGACGGACCCTGCTCGTGAGAGCTTACAATCTACAATGACATGGGGGAGATACAAAGTGCAGGTGTGTATTTACAATGGTGTATTTACAATGAAGGTCCAGCCATCTTGAGGGAGTGGGGGATAGATAGTTACTGAATGGGCTACACACGCACACTTACACATTGAATGACTGTGATTAGTGAACGTGATAAGCCGCTCTGAACAGATGTGTTTTGAGGGAGCGCCTAAAACTGCAAATTGTGGATGGTCCTAATTTCTTGGGGAAGAGCATTCCAGAGGATTGGCGCAGCGTGGGAGAAGTCTTGGAGTCGGGAGTTGGAGGTGCGGATTAGTGCAGAGGTTAGTCGAAAGTCATTTGCAGAGCGCAGCAGTCGGCTAGGCCGATACAGAAATGAGGGAGGAGATGTAGGGGGGTGCCACACTGTGGAGAGCTTTGTGGGTGACAACAAGTACTTTTAATTGGATCCTATAATGAATGGGCAGCCAGTGTAATGACTGACAAAGAGCGGACACGTTCGAGTACCGATTAGTTAGATGGATGACCCTGGCTGCTGCATTAAGTATGGACTGGAGCGGGGATAGTCGAGTAGTGGGGAGGCCAATTAATAGAGCGTTGCAGTAGTCCAGGCGGGAGTGGAACTAGGCGACAGTGAGGGGTTTTGTTGTTTCCATGGTGAGAAAAGGGCGGATTCTGGAGATGTTCGTTAGGTGTAAGCGGCAAGAGTGGGCAAGAGATTGTATATGGGATGTGAAGGAGAGATTGGTGTCAAACAGCTGCCCAATAATGCACAGAAACCTTCCTGCTCATCACAGCGTAACTGGGGAGATTGTGTACTCTGGACCCCAGAAAGTATCTGAGCATGGTGCCTCTTACTGTGGCTTGTGAAATTATTCACCCCCTTGGCTTTTTACCAATTTTGTTATATACATCCTTTGGTTAAATTTTTTTTGTAATCCGATTTGTCTGTGATTTCATCAGCATTATATAGTCAAAGATGGTAAAGTGAAGTGAGAAAAATAAAGGCATAAATTAAGATAATGGGATCAAATAACAAAGAATTGGCACGTGCATATGTTTTCATGCCTATTGCTATAAAGCTCCTCAAAAAATTTCTGGTGAAAGCAATTACCTTCATAAGTCACTATCTATCTTGAAGGAGCTGGAGCAGTTTTGCCTTAAGGAATGGGCAATAATCCCAGTGGCAAGATGTGGAAAGCTCATAGAGACTTATCCAAAGCGCCTTTCAGCTAGACGTGCCGCAAAAGGAGGCTCTGCAAAGTACTGACTTTAGGGAGGGTGAAGAGTTCTGCACAGTGAAGCTTTCAGTTATTTTATCCTATTTGTTTACTTCACAATAAAAAGAAACCAAATGTTCACGTTGTAGACATGTTCTTTACATGAGCTGATGGAAACCCTAAAAAAAAAAGGTTCCAGGTTGTGAGGAAGCAAAACACAAACGCAAAAAAAAAAAATGCTAAGAGAGTTGAATACTTTTGCAAGCCACTGTAGCTTCCCAGAAGAGCCGTGTATGCAGGACGACCTAAGTTGCCCACTTTTCTGGAAACACAATATGCTTTGAATGTTTCAGTTAAAAATGTACCCATTTAACCCCTTCCCGACCAATGACGCCACATGGGCGTCATGAAAACCTGTGCCATTATGACCAGTGACGCCTATGTGGTGTCATGACTTTATAGCCCCCCTGCGGGTCGGGTGACCGGGGTCACTGAAAGGCTGGAGGAAGTTACCTGACTTCCCCACACACCGGCTGGTGGGGGCGATCGAGTGCCGCTGTCGCTCCCGGTGTACCGCGGTCCCAGATCATGGGCGCCGCCATCTTGGAAAATGGCGGGCGCATGCGCAGTGCGCACGCCCGAATCTGCCGGCTGCAGATTCGATTCATTCATTTTGATCACTCTCACAGTGATCAAAATGAAATAAAAAGTAAATAACCCCCCCCCCCCCCCCCCTCTATCACCCCCATAGGTAGGCACATATAAAATAAAGAAAATATTTTTATTTTTATTTTTCCATTAGGGTTAGGGCTAGGATTAAAGCTAGGGTTAGGGCTAGGATGGAGTTAGGGTTAGGGTTGGAGTTAGGGTTAGGGTTGGAATTAGGGTTAGGGGTGTGTTGGGGTTAGAATTGTTTAGGCTCATCAGGGGGTCTCCAAACGCGACATGGTGCCACCATTGATTCCAGCCAACTTTGTGTTCAAAAAGTCAAACGGTGCTCTCTCTTCCAAGCCCCGACGTGTGCCCAAACAGTGGTTTACCCCAACATATGGGGTATCAGCGTGCTCAGAACAAATTGCACAACAAGTTGGGGGTCTAATTTCTCCTTTTACCCTTGGGAAAATAAAAAATTGGGGGCTAAAAAATTATTTTTGCGGAAATTGAAATGATTTTTTTATTTTCACGTCTCTGCATTATAAACTTGGGGTTCAAAATGCTCACCAGACATCTAGATAAGTTCCTTAGGGGGTCTTGTTTCCAAAATGGGGTCACTTGTGGGGGGTTTCTACTGTTTAGGCACATCAGGGGCTCTGCAAACGTAACGACGACCGCAGACCATTCCATCAAAGTCTGCATTTCAAAATGTCACTACTTCCATTCCGAGCCCTGACGTGTGCCCAAACAATGGTTCCCCGCCACATATGGGGTACCAGTGTACTCAGGACAAATTGGACAACAACTTTTGGGGTCCAATTTCTCCTCTTACCCTTGTGAAAATAAAAAATTGTGGACTAAAAAATAATTTTTTGAGGGGAAAAAAATTTTTTATTTTCACGGCTCTGCTTTATAAACTTCTGTGAAGCACCTGGGGGTTCAAAGTGCTCACTATGCATCTAGATAAGTTCTTTAGGGGGTCTAGTTTCCAAAATGGGGTTATTTGTGGGGGAGCTCCAAAGTTTAGGCGCACAGGGGCTCTCCAAACACGACATGGTGTCCACTAACGATTGGAGCTAATTTTCCTTTCAAAAAGTCAAATGGCGCTCCTTCCCTTCTGAGCCCTGCCGTGCGCCCAAACAGTGGTTCCTCCCCACATATGGGGTACCAGCGTACTCAGGGCAAACTGGACAACAACTTTCGTGGTCCAATTTCTCCTGTTAGCCATGTGAAAATAAAAAAAATAGCGTGCTAAAAAATCATTTTTGAGGAAAAAAAATGATTTTTTTATTTTCACTGCTCTGTGTTATAAACTTTTGTAAAGCACTTAGGGGTTCAAAGTGCTCACTACACATCTAGATAAGTTCCATAAGGGGTCTAGTTTCCAAAATGGGGTCACTTGTGGGGGGTTTTCACTGTCTAGGCACACAGGGGTCTCCAAACGCAACATGGTGTCCGACAACGATTGGAGCTAATTTTCCATTCAAAAAGTCATAAGGTGCTCCTTCCCTTCCGGACCCTGCCGTGCGCCCAAACAGTGGTTTATGACCACATATGAGGTATCGGTGTACTCAGGAGAAATTGCTCAATACATTTTGGGATCCATTTTATCCTGTTGCCCATATGAAAATGAAAAAATTGAGGCTAAAAGAAAATTTTTGTGGAAAAAAAAAAAAAAAATTTTTTTTTTTTTACGGATCAATTTGTGAAGTACCTGAGGGTTCAGAGTGATCACTATGCATCTAGATAAGTTCCTTGGGGGGTCTAGTTTCCAAAATGGGGTCACTTGTGGGGGAGCTCCAATGTTTAGACACATCAGGGGCTCTCCAAACGTGACATATGACCACATATGAGGTATCGGTGTACTCAGGAGAAATTGCCCAACAAATTTTATGATCCATTTTATCCTGTTACCCATGTGAAAATGAAAAAATTGATGATAAAAGAAAATTTTTGTTCGGAAAATTAAAATGTCCATTTTTTCCTTCCACGTTGCTTTAGTTCCTGTGAAGCACCTGAAGGGTTAATAATCTTCTTGAATGTAGTTTTGAGCACCTTGAGAGGTGCAGTTTTTAGAATGGTGTAACTTTTGGGTATTTTCTGCCATATAGACCCCTCAAACTGACTTCAAATGTGAGGTGATCCCTAAAAAAATGGTTTTGTAAATTTTGTTGTAAAAATGAGAAATCGATGGTCAACTTTTAACCCGTATAACTTCCTAACAAAACAAAATTTTGTTTCCAAAATTGTGCTGATGTAAAGTAGACATGTGGGAAATGTTATTTAGTAACTATTTTGGGTCCCATAACTCTCTGGTTTAACAGAATAAAAATTCAAAATTTAAAAATTGTGAAATTTTCAAAATTTTTGCCAAATTTCTGATTTTTTTCACAAAAGCAAAAATTATCAACCTAAATTTACCACTAACATGAAGCCCAATATGTCACTAAAAAACAAGCTCAGAATTGCTAGGATGCGTTGAAGCGTTCCAGAGTTATTACCTCAAAAGGACACTGGTCAGAATTGCAAAAAATGGCCGGGTCATGAAGGGGTTAAAGAGGACCTGTCACCAGGTCAGAGGTGGTGATTTTTGCTCTCCTTTCCTTTCACGCTGCTTCCCTGCGTATTCCATTTGAAATTTAAAAAAAAAAAAAAAAAAATCTGCCCTACGGCTTCAGAGATATGGGCCTTTTTATTTTGTGCTTTTTTTTTCTTTGCTAAGGGGGTGTGACTCAAGGGGTAATTCTGGCTGAAGACATGCCCCCAGAGAATCTAATTTGCCACACCCCTCTGTAAAAACCATAAAGTTTTGCACCAAACATGTGATATGGAAGCAACTGATATTTTACGGCCTGATTGGGTGGATCAACCACTCCGGATTCTGAGAACTGGGTGAGGGAGATGCAATCACTGACTGTCCCAACAGGCGCCTCCTAACAGAATGAGCTAAATGTGCCGGTCGCTGTGAATTCTGTGCTCCGGCTTCTAAACATGCACAACCGCTGCTCGTGTGGACAGTGAAGGAGCATTGAGCCGCATTACAGCGGTTTGATCAAAGTGCATGTGCCCATCTGCCGTTGACAAGGCGGCCTCTGCAGAGGGGCAGCTGCATTATCAGACTTGCTTCTCTCAGGCTTAGGCTTTTCTCTAACTAGCGCTGGATTTTATCAGACCCTTAAAAGGAATCTGTCACCCTTTTTTTTTTTTTTTTTTTTTTTTTTTTTTGGCCTTTCAGCTGCCGGCATTGACATCAGGGGCTTATCTACAGCATTCTGTAATGCTGTAGATAAGAACCTCCCCCCCTCCCCCCCCCCCCCCCCCCCCCCCCCGATGAAACCTGAAAGATAAGAAAAAAGTTAGATTATACTCACTGGAGGGGGTGGTCCAGTCCGATGGGTGTCACGGTCCGACGCCTCCCATCTTCATATGATGCCGTCCTCTTCTTCCCTTCTTGTAGTGGCTCCAGCGCAGGCGCACTGCTCTGCCCTGTTAACGGCAGAGCAGAATACTGCAGTGCGCAGGCGTCAGGAGAGGTCTGGCGACTGCGCACTGCCATATTCAAAGCTCTGCCCTCAACAGGGTAGAGCGGTGTGCCTGTGCCGGAGCCACTACAGGAAGGGAAGAAGAGGATGGCATCATATGAAGATGGGAGGCGCCGGACGGGACTG
This sequence comes from Dendrobates tinctorius, assembly GCF_039654945.1. Classification (NCBI taxonomy): domain Eukaryota; kingdom Metazoa; phylum Chordata; class Amphibia; order Anura; family Dendrobatidae; genus Dendrobates; species Dendrobates tinctorius. The sequence goes on along the minus strand of NW_027361689.1, from coordinate 17,104,981 downwards.
CGGCACCCATCGGACCGGACCACCCCTCCGGTGAGTATAATCTAACGTGTTTTTCATCTTTCAGGTTACATCGGGGGCTTTTCTACAGCATTGCAGAATGCTGTAGATAAGCCCCTGATGTCAATGCCGGCAGCTGATAGTAAAAAAAAAAAAAAGGGTGACAGATTCCCTTTAAAAATTCTGCCAATTTCAGATATTATGCTTTCGTTTTCTCCCCCCTTCTTCCAAGAGCCATAACTTTTTTCCCGTCAAGATAGTTGTATGAAGACTTCGATGTTTTGGAAGGCAAGCTGCAGTTTTGCATGACCTCATTCACGTTACCACAAAATGTGTTGAAAAACTTTGAAAACAAATTCCAAGTGCGGCAAAATGGTAGAAAAAGGGGTTCTTTACAGCATTCATTGTGGTAAAAATGACCTGACAACATGATTCTTCAGCCCAGTACGATTACTGTGATACCAAACACTTTAGTGCTTTTTTTTTTTTTTGTTTTTATTTTTCTTTACAAAAATTGTTTTGTTTCGTGTGGACCTGTGGGATCTTAGGCCTCTTTAACACTTCAGTCTTTTGCTGTCAGTCGAAATCCGCCCTTCTTCGAAAAAAAACGGATCCCTTTTTTTTTCTGTCGGAATCCGTTCTTTTCCCATAGATTTATATTAGCGGCGGATTGTGACGGATGGTCGGCCGTTGCATCCGTTTTTTATGGATCTGTTGGAATGTAAGCGTCCGCCGTCTTCAGTAGACGGACAAAGGAACGTTTTTTTTTTTCAGTGTCGGACCCGCTATTTTAGACTGAGCATTCCCAGAACATTTTACCATTCATGCAGTTTTAACCCTAAAAGCTGTTCTGGAAAAGGGAAAAAAAAAATCAGTCACACACACGTCTCTTTCTCGCGCGCTCTTTCTCTCGCGCGCTCTTTCTCTCGCGCGCTCTTTCTCTCGCGCGCTCTTTCTCTCGCGCGCTCTTTCTCTCGCGCGCTCTTTCTCTCGCGCGCTCTTTCTCTCGCGCGCTCTTTCTCTCTCGCGCTCTTTCTCTCTCGCGCTCTTTCTCTCTCGCGCTCTCTTTCTCTCGCGCTCTCTTTCTCTCGCGCTCTCTTTCTCTCGCGCTCTCTTTCTCTCGCGCTCTCTTTCTCTCGCGCTCTCTTTCTCTCGCGCTCTCTTTCTCTCGCGCTCTCTTTCTCTCGCGCTCTCTTTCTCTCGCGCTCTCTTTCTCTCGCGCTCTCTTTCTCTCGCGCTCTCTTTCTCTCGCGCGCTCTCTCTCTCCAACTGATGTCAAATGACTCAAGTGTGAAAGAGGCCTTAATTATTTTTTTGGGATGGCACAGAAGAATAACCTATCAGGATTGCATCACTTGAATGCTGCTATTAGAAGGTGTGGCTGTAAAACACAGCCAACTCCTGCCCTTCGTGGAACGGTGTTTGCTTCTTGGCCTCCTCCTTACTCTTGCGCCCACTTCATTACCTAATAGTACAAAGGGAAGGAGCTGTTCCACTCTGCTGCAGTTTGCGATGGCCTGGACCAAGTATGCAGTGTCTGATTAGTGTGTGGTATTATTAAATCCGCCCCCATATGTAAAGATAGCGGTCATTCAGTGAGGCTGAGCCATATACTAAAATATGGAGCACATTACTTTGTATATAAGAGAAGCACCTAACAAGTGTATAGGAACCACCCTCCTCTCATGCACTTTGACGCATATATAATTGTCTTGTGGTTGGAAAATGAGAGCCCAGCCGTACCCACATCCTACCGCCACAGCATGCAATGTCTTATGTGCTCCTCATTACGATACCGCTGAATTTAGCTCCTTAAGAACAAAGCCATGCAAAAAATAGACACGCAATGTAGAGGGCAGGCGTTCTGCAGAATAAAGGTGCCGGCCAACGTCTGGGCCAAATCCAATAGATGCAGATCTTCAGCTCTAGGATTACTGCGCGGTATCCAATTATACAGCCTGGGGTCTGCTGTAGACTGACATATGTTCTGTCTGCAAACAACCTCCTCCCCACTTTGCAAAGAAGGTGACCTTTTTCAGCATTGGCACAAATTTATTTCATTGTCACATTCCTTTTGGCTGTTTTGTGAAACATATATATATATATATATCCAAATTGAAGCTGTCAAAATGGGAATCGTTGCAAATCTCCGAAAAAACATAATTTAAAAATAAAAACCCGACGTATCTTTAAGTTCAGTTAAGCTTCTGTTATGTCATGTACTGTGTAGATCGCTGATGGAGGGAATCTCCTGCTCTGATTCTGCTCTGACGAGTAGGAGGACGCTTCTCTTTATGACTTTTATTTTGTGGTAGGGTTTGCAAATCTCTCTATTATAGGATTTGTCTTCATTACTGTAGAATAAAAAAATCTGTCTTCCATACCCCTGCTTTTCCCTGGTCTATTTGCCTTGTCTTCAGCTGCACGGATATCAAAATGTACTCATTAGGAGTACAGATGATAGCAGTGATGGATCAACTCAGCAACTGTCTCACTAACTCTGTGGATAAGCTGGTATAGGAGACTATTCTGATAAGTACAACACTCGGAAACACGAGCTGACCATTTGACTGAGTGTGTTTTTTCAGACCAATCTCATGCAGCAGCTTATCCCCAGAGAACATAGTGATACAGGTACTTGGCTGACGCTTTCACTGCCATCATCTGTACTCCAAATGAGCATGTTCTGTGATTAAGGCCGGTTTCACACTAGCGCATTTTCAACGCGCGCACGGCCGGGGGTAGCTCCGCCCCCGATCCGGCTCTCTGCCCGGCGTGCCCGCCCCTTCCTTGTAGCGCCGCCTCCTAGCGGACAGCGGCGCCTGCGATCGGCGCACCCTATCTTTAGCATAGGGTGCGCCGATCGTGCGCAGGCCGTGCGCTAGTTGCGCTTTGACCTGCGCTGCGCACTTTTGACGGTGCGCCGTGCGCGCCAAAATCCGAAAAGTTTGATTTTGGCGCGCACGGCGCACCGTCAAGAGTGCACAGCGCAGGTCAAAGCGCAACTAGCGCACGGCCTGCGCACGATCGGCGCACCCTATGCTAAAGATAGGGTGCGCCGATCGCAGGCGCCGCTGTCCGCTAGGAGGCGGCGCTACAAGGAAGGGGCGGGCACGCCGGGCAGAGAGCCGGATCGGGGGCGGAGCTACCCCCGGCCGTGCGCGCGTTGAAAATGCGCTAGTGTGAAACCGGCCTAAGGCAGGCAAATAGACTGGGGAAAAGTAAGGGTTGGAAGCCACTTATTTTTACAGGTGTGAAGAAAAATTACCATAATCAAGCGATTTGCAAAGTTTCAGAACTTTCTATGCTTGAAGAAAAAAAAATATTTCAAAAAATGAAATGTTTAGTAATTCTTTGAGACATGGAGATGCAAGTTAAAAAGAGAAATTGGGGATCCCATGTTTCATAACATTCCATGCTGGAGATAATTCTTGAAATGTAAAAAAAAAAAAAAGTTGGTCACTCTTTAAATGAGTATTCTCAAGTTATTAAATTGCTTTGATTAGACAGTATGGAAGTAGGCAAGTTTGCAATTGACTTGCCTTTTCTATACAATGCTATTCTCCTGCTGGGAGCGCTTTAATCTTCCATACTGTACAGCTGGTTTCGGCCACTGGTGCCTGTCCAGAGCCTGTGTGTGCAGTAGTGTTACATTACAGGAGAAGGGTTAACTCCTAAGATACAAGCCACCTCTCTCCAGCCTGTTGATTTCTTTACAGCAGTTAGCTACTCTCAGCTCCTGACCAGCTGCTATAAATTTAGCACAATCACAAGCCCACACCATTCGCTGCCCCTAGAGCAGGTCTCATAATCAGGGCTCACACTGTCCAGAGCAGTGTGCTTGTCCAAATGCTCTTTTCTCGGTCGCCTTATTGGGGGACACAGAGACCATGGGTGTATGCTGCTGCCACTAGGAGGCTGACACTATGCACAAAAAAGGGTTAGCTCCTCCTCCGCAGTGTACACCCCACCGACCAGCAGGGAATTCCTCAGTTTAGCTTAGTGTCAGTAGGAGGTGGACACGGGTCTTTCTTTAGACCCATATCTACCTCGATGTGCGTCGTTCCTTTTCAGGTTTCCGGAGGGATACAGTGTGAAGAGTCACAACTGTACTCCCACAAAGAGACTATGAGTACGGCATGTACTGCCACTCCGTATCCTCATAGCTCTCCATGCGGACCAGTAACTCAGCGCAGATGCGCGCCAGCGACGGATGGTCCTTGCCAAACGCCTCCCACCCACTCGCCCACCAGAGCCTGTCGGTCGGAAGAGGCGCAGACACGGGAAAGATTAACAGACAGCGTTGGATAAAGAAGGTACCTTTATTGGAGCAGAGGAGCGGCGCATTGAGCAAACCACCGCAAGGATACATTGGAGCGGCACCAAGGCAGCGCTGCAGGATGCGGCCCGCGCCTTCCGACGGTCGCCGCATTTCACCTAGGCCCCGACTGCGGTGCGGGCCTTGTCTCCCCCCGCCTGTATTCATCGGTGGATTCATCTTCTGGCGCGGTTCTGGCGGCATCTTCCTTGTGTGTGGCCGCTGCAGCGTTGCGGCACTTCCGCGCCGCCCATTGCTGACAGGCGGCCGCCGTCTCTAATTTAGTCCCCGGCTTCATTTTAGGCCTTCGCGCCCGTCGCGGCCACGCCCCCCGCCCACTCATAGGCCGGCTGCGCTCCCGCCCGTTCCTAGGCCCTCCCACCGCCTCTTGGCCTGTGGCTGGGTATGGGGGACGGTTTCCTTTTGTTCAGTTGGCTAACTCCGCCCTTCTTCTTGGACCTCCTGAACCACGTTTTTTCCTCCACCTCAGGCTGCCGCCATCTTTGCAGCCTGTCAGCCGGAGACGATAGACGGATGTCAGCTATCCCCTGCTGGGGTCCTGCAATTCTCACAAGCCTGGTACAGCGCTTTGGGGGACACCGGACCGTGAGTAGTTCTGCTACTGCAGACTGACACCCTCCTCTGCCTTTCTGTCCCCCAACCTTCCGGCTCTTCTTCAGGGTCCTTCTGTTCCTTCTTTATGTCTAACTCTAAGTCTGAGTGTAGCCGGCCGTCGGCCCCCACGGGCACTCTAGTCCAGTTCGTCGCATGCCCCTCTTGCAATCGCAAACCCTAACCCCGTTCAGGAGCCATCTATTGTGCCACGTGAAAGCGAATTCCCCATCCCTGGCTGGGCCTCGTCTCTTTCACAATCTGTGGCAGACCTCAGCAGAGTGTCTCAGTCCCTAGTGGCCGTTCTTGATAGGTTGCCCCTGGACACTTCTGCAGGGTCCAGCAGGTCGCAAGACATTCCATCTGAGCCAGCCAGCAGAAGCCGCAAAAGACCCAGGCAGGATCTCCGGCCGGAATCCTCTCCTGGCCTCACATCCCCACATAGTCCTTCCCAGCAGTCGCCCTCCCGTGCCTCCTCACCAGAGTCAGGTGAAGCGTTTTTAGAGCTGGATTCGGACCAGGACGCGGACATGAAGGTTACAGTACAGAACCTCATTGCTGCGATTCACCACACCTTCGAAATCTCAGACTCCCCTGCGAAATCCTCAGATCAGGAGGTTTTGTTCAGACGGGCAGAAACACCTTCCAGGGTCTTCGCCTCCCACTCTGAGTTTGGCAAGGAAAGAGAAAATCCGACCAGGCGCTTTCAAAGAGGGAAGCGCCTCGGCGTGCTGTATCCGTTTGCCAAAGAGCTCACCGATAACTGGTCTGCTTCCCCCTCGGTAGACGCACCCGTGTCCAGACTTTCTAACAACACGGTCCTCCCGATTTCAGGTGTGGCGTCGTTACAAGATTCTAATGATAGAATTATAGAATCTTTAGCAAAGTCAGCATTTGAAGTAGCTGCAGCGGTGCTAAGCCCAGCCTTCACTTCACTTGGGTAGCGAAGGCCATAGCCACTTGGGCAGAGGATCTCCGCAAGGGCATCCTAGATAAGGCCCAACCAGGGCATTTGGCTGATCAGGCCAACCAGATCTCCCATGCAGGGGATTATCTACTCTCTGCCTCCTTGGATGCCGCGTCCTGCGCAGTTCAGGCATCAAGCAACATGGTGGCAGTCCGACGTACAATTTGGCGCAAAGCTTGGCAGGCGGATTTCTCTTCAAGAAAGTCCCTTACCAATCTGCCTTTTCAGGGAGCACGTCTCTTCCGATTCCAGCTGGACCAGATTATTAAGGACGCCACTGGGGGCACGAGTTCCCTCCTCCCTCAGTCCAAGCCTCGCAGACCTCCGCTAAGACGTCAGTCTCGGCCCTTTCGGTCTTTCCGCCGCTTCAATACGGCAGAGAACTTCTCTAACCAACAGAGACCGCAGGCATGCCAGGTAGGAAGAAGGTGCCTTTCAGACCCACTCCTTCCTGGCGATCTCACTCCTCCCAGGTCAGATCCTCCAGGTCCAGATCTGGACGGTCCACATCAGCATGTCTATCAACGGACCCCCGGGGGTCCTTCCCAATTAGGAGGTCGACTCCTTTTCTTCAGAGACGTCTGGCTTGCCTCAGTAGAGGACACTTGGGTCAGGGAAGTTGAATCATCAGGATACAAGATAGTTAGATTCTCGTCCTCGGGATCGTTTTTTCGAGTCCTGACCTCCAAAGGATCCTGCCTTAGTTCTGGGGTTCTTTGCGTCCATCGCTTTTCTCCTCAATTACGGAGTGATTGTGCCCGTTCCCGAATCAGAATGTTTCACAGGATTTTATTCAAACCTGTTTGTGGTACCGAAAGAAGGCTGGACAGTTCGCCCATCTTGGGCCTCAAGTTACTCAACTAGAGAGTCCGTCTGCGTCACTTCCGAATGGAGTCTCTTCGGTCGGTAATCGCTTCCATGGAGATGCAGGAGTTCATGTGTTCAATAGACATTCAAGATGCCTATCTACATGTTCCCATATTCTCCGGGCATCATAAGTTCCTGCGTTGCGCGATTCGCCAGCAACATTACCAGTTCGTTGCACTGCCGTTCGGTCTCGCCACCGCACCCAGAGTATTCACAAAGATCATGGCGGCGTTGATGGCCTCGTTGAGAATCAGAGGTCTCCTTCTCTTTCCGTACCTCGACGACATTCTGATCAAAGCTCCATCCTTTCATCAAGCTCGCCAAAGTCTTACCATCGTCCTCGACACCCTGTCCAATTTAGGGTGGCTCGTCTACAGGAAGAAGCCCTGTCTTGTCCCGACACAATGTCTTGTGTTTCTGGGTCTATTGTTCGACACTCGGCGATCGAGGGTTTTTCTCCCACAAGAGAAAATTGGCTCTCTGCAGCGGGATGTACGATTGTTGCAGATCATACGACTTCCATCTCTCCGAACAATCATGAAAGTCCTGGGAAAGATGGTGGTGGCGACAAAGGCAGTTCCCTTTGCCCAATTTCACTCCAGACCTCTCCAACACGCCATCCTGTCTCGGGGGAACAGGTCTGTCCTTTCCCTGGATCACCCATTTCGACTTTCATACCGGGTCAAGCGGTCACTCAACTGGTGGTTGACGTCACCTCTCATCCTCTTGGGTCGGTCTTTTCTTCCCATTCACTGGCAGATTGTAACAACGGATGCCAGCCTCCTCGGCTGGGGTGCAGTGTTCCACAATCACACTGTTCAGGGTCGATGGTCGACTCGGGAATTAGCTCTGTAGATCAACGTCCTAGAGATACGAGCGATCCATCTGGCTCCCGTCCACTGGGAGAGGCTCCTCAGGGGCCTGCCTGTCCGGATTCAGATAGACAATGCTACAGCGGTGGCATATCTCAACCGCCAAGGAGGGACACGGAGTGTCTCAGCCCTGGCAGAAGTGTCCAAGATTCTTCATTGGGCAGAGATTTCCGTTCCGACAATTTCCGCGGTACACGTTCCCGGTGTAGACAACTGGGCCGCCGATTTTCTCAGCCGCGTGGGTCTCACGGCGGGAGAGTGGTCCCTACATCTGGAGGTGTTTCATCTGCTTTGCCGTCGATGGGGAACCCCGGATGTAGACCTGCTGGTGTCTCGCCTCAACAGGAAAGTCCCACAGTTTGGTTCCAGGTCTCGAGACCCTCTGGCAGTGGGCGCCGACGCTCTGGCCGTTCCTTGGTCGCAGTTCGAACTCCCTATCTGTTCCCTCCCCTGCCTCTTCTTCCCAAGCTGTTGAAGATCAAAGCAGAAGGAATTCCAGTCATTTTCATCGCCGAATTGGCCCAGAAGGTCTTGGTTCGCGGACATTGTCAACCTTCTCGCGGACACCCCCTGGAAGCTTCCAGACAGGGCAGATCTGCTGTCTCAAGGCACGATTTGCCACCCCAGTCCTCGGCCGCTCACTTTAATGGCGTGGCTGTTGAGACCGAGGTTTTGAAACGGGCAGGATTCTCCGATCAAGTAATTCATACCATGATCCGAGCCAGAAAGCCATCATCTTCCAGAGTTTATTACTGTACTTGGAAGACCTATTTCACTTGGTGTGAGGCCAATGTCATCGCGCCCATGTGTGTTTCGCTCCCTTCTGTTCTGGCGTTTCTTCAGGCAGGGCTGGATGCGGGGCTTGCCCTCAGTTATTTGAAGGGTCAAGTTTTGGCGCTGTTCATTATATTTCAGAAGACGTTGGCCTCCCGCCCTCAGGTCAAAACCTTTCTTCAGCGCATGGCTCACACGGCTCCTCCGTACCGAGCGCCCGTGGATCCATGGGATCTTAATCTGGTTCTTGAGGTTCTGCAAGGTCCTCCTTTTGAACCTCTCAGGGATGTTTCCCTTTCTCTCCTTTCTTGGAAGGTAGCTTTTCTGGTGGCCATCACTTCCATCCGGCGCGTGTCGGAATTGGCGGCTCTTTCTTGCCGCTCTCCTTTTTTGGTACTTCACCAGGATAAGGTAGTTCTGCGGCTTCCGCCCTCTTTCCTTCCGAAGGTGGTGTCCTCTTTTCACCTCAATGAGGATATTGTTCTGCCGTCCTTCTGTCCGAGTCCAACTCATCCTCGGGAGCGGTCCTTGAACAAGCTGGATCTGGTAAGGGCGATGAGATTCTATCCAGCTAGGACGACTTCCTTGCGAAAGACAGTCTTTTCATCATTCCAGATGGGGCGCGGAAAGGTCACCCAGCTTCAAAGGCCACTATTGCTCGCTGGATCAGATCGGCAATTTTGGAGGCCTATCGGGTTAAGCATCGAGTGGCTCCTCCAGGGATCACAGCGCACTCTATCCAGGCAGTGGGTGCCTCCTAGGCGGTACGCCACAGAGCTTCCGCGCTGCAGCTTTGCAAAGCTGCAACCTTGTCTTCGGTTCACATGTTTGTGAAATTCTACTAAGTCCACACCTACGCTTCGGCGGATGCCAGCCTAGGTAGAAGGATTCTGCAGGCTGCGGTGGTGAGTCCGCTGGCCTGATGGAAGTTTGTTTTCCCACCCCAGGGACTTCTTTGGGATGTCCCATGGTCTCTGTGTCCCCCAATAAGGCGACCGAGAAAACAGGATTTTTGGGTTGCTTACCGTAAAATCTGTTTCTCGTAGCCTTCATTGGGGGACACAGCACCCTCCCATGTTATACAACTCCTGTTCTTTCTTTGGTTGATTGGTTACAGTTGAGTTGATTGTTCTGTTTTCAATCTATTCTGTTACTTCTCCTACTGCTTTCTCACTAACTGAGGAATTCCCTGCTGGTCGGTGGGGTGTACACTGCGGAGGAGGAGCTAACCTTTTTTTTGTGCATAGTGTCAGCCTCCTAGTGGCAGCAGCATACACCCATGGTCTCTGTGTCCCCCAATGAAGGCTACGAGAAACAGATTTTACGGTAAGCAACCCAAAAATCCTGTTTTATCTGTTTCTAAATCTAGTGATATCAGTGTGCACCCTCCAGAAGAAACCACAAATAACTGAAAGTGTTACAGCAGAACTTCTGCGGAGCTTTACTAGCTCTGCTAATACAGAGCAATTACAATTTAGGAGACTAGTTGCGAGCTGCTCAAAAGACAAATTGAGAATAACCCTTTTAGGTTTGAGATCTAGTACTTGGCAAGCAGAAATATTAGCTGTGACCACAGACTGTATTGCTGCCTGAGATAATCCTGCAATGCAGGTTGAAACTTACAACTAGTTTTAAACATTTCTCTCGTTGGTTTTGTCCTTCCCATTAAGATTCAACCCTCCCACTGCATTGTGGATGCTTTCCTCCCTGTCTGCAGCTTGTGTGATTTGCCCTCCCTGAAAACTTGGCTACTTTCCCACCTGTAAAACCTCTGCCCTGCTAAACCATAAAGAAAACTCGTATTTTAGCAGAAAATGTTTTAACCAACTTGATGACTGTTAAATATACTCCAAAATGAGTGACACGCTTGGTCGACAGGCCAACATCAGGTTAATGTTTGATCAGCCAGTAGGCCATATTTTCACATTGTGGCTCAGCTGCTGTCATAGTAATAGAGGATGTCTGTGACAAGACGGCCATGTTTCTGATTTTTTTTTTCTTTTTTTTGCAATTTTTACTTGTGTTTGTCAGCTGGTAATCTCCTGCGCCGCTTGCACTTTACAGATCAGACAGATCCAGTTATTTCTGGTCACGGTCAGAAGCCTGTGAATATTAGGGGAAATAAAAGCAATTAAACCATTAGTTATGGATGTGTTGCTGGAGGGGCGGAGGACGTTCACAACAGGATATACCTTTAATCTTGACTTTTGCATTGACATAATTATGGCTGTGACATGAAGGGGCTTGCGCGGCTGATACTGTGTGTCCTGTGTTTAAGCTGCCTAACGTCAGCAAAGTGCGTGAGTGGCATCAGGGGAATGCTGGAAATTCTCCCTCCCTGGAATTGAGCCATTTTCCTTGAAATCGTTAAATCTCGCCGTCTTGTGTTACGTTTCAGAAACCGGTTATCTAACATACGGCACGCATGAAGGCGCGTCGGGAAACTTCACATCAGAATTGAACCTTTGCGTGCCTGTGTACTTTACACAGATTTGCTCTTTTTCTGTCGTTCCATAGGAATTCCTTAAGGGACACCACTAGCTAATATCAGTCCATATCCAAGTCTTCCCCCAATACGATGTGGTTTGTCATTCAGACAGCTTCCATTTTCCTTGTGGTGCTGGTTTTTAGTCACCAGCTCACCACTTTCCGTGAGATATGCAGCCTCTGGGACCCGCACCTACGCTATGGCAAGAACAGGGGTCTTAGACCCCCGGATGATGTGACCTCAACTGGAGGAAAAGGTGGAAAATGGTGTTAGAGCTCCCTCCTCTCTGTTCACTTTTATGGGAGTTACGGAAGACGGTGAGCTGCAGAAAAGAAGCCAAGGCGACCTTCTTTATGGGTATCCTCAACGGTCCCAGACTTTGGACCCTCACTAATCACGAAAAGGAACGTGCATAGTCTCCATGTTTCTCTTCAGGTTGAGGACAACTTAAACCTACTTTGTACGATACTAAAAATCTGTCTCCAATTAACTGGAACGAGGACGTAGATTACTTGATCTTATGCAGATCTTAGTGTGGAGAAGGTGTCGCTAATTAGACGTTTCAAAGATCATAAAAACATGGCTCCTTTCTTCCAAAAAGAGCGCCGCACATGTCTGTGAGTTGGGTCTGATTTTGCAGCTTGGCCTCCTTTTGGAGCGGCGTTGTAGTAGTGCAATACGTTTATATTTTTTTGTGTTTTGGAATAACACAACCATTTTATTTTTTTTTTGGATGAGATAATTTGGGTGGTCCACTGGGACCTCCATAGTTCAGGGTGGTAGAAAAGTAACTGAGTCTTGCTCGGGAAGGATGGAGCCCTCGGTGTCACCCCACGTGCACTTTGTCTTTTTCTGTCTCCGCTCCGTGCTTGTCATCTGGTGGAGCCGTACACAGAGGGACAGGATCAGGAAGAAGTAGGTCAATGTGTTACAGATTTCACCCGGCTTGTGTCTAGTGCAGGGTGGAAAACATGTGCATCCTCCGCCACCAGTCCAAACATGTACAAGAGCGAGAGAACTGAGAAAATCAGACCCAACGACAGGAAATCCTAGTGATTTCCTCCAGCGAGGCCCGACGTGTGCAATGTGTTTGCTTTATTGCCTTATCTCCAAGAATGAGGCTCTTCATTGTTACTGGAACATCTTCTGCAAGTGCAAAACTTTGGCTCCGAAAAGGAAGAGAATCCTTGTTTAACTTTATCTTTGATCCTGTGCCCCTTTGTGATTTTTGGCACAGGGTTATGGAGCATTTGCCTGTGGGTTACGTTACAGCATCGGCCAGATGCGCAGATGGTTATTGGGAACTTCACAATTCCTAGAACTGTAGAAAAAAATGAGTAAAAGCAGAATTTTGTTATGTTTTTAGGGATCAATAGAGGAGATGTGTAACTTTTAAAAGGTTTGTACCTTTTTGGAAAATAAAATAACAAACTGCTCTATACTCGTCCTTGCGGGGTCTCTGGCGCTGCTCTAGGTGTCCAGTATTGGCTGCAGTGCTGACTTCACGCAGATCAGTTGTTCTGCCCAGATAGACAGCACGGCCACACTCGGAGCCGCTGAGCTCACTGATTGGCTATTCTGCTGCCTGTGTCATAGGCTCGGCATCGGGAGCACTGCCAGAGGCTCGGCATCGGGAGCACTGCCAGAGGCTCGGCATCGGGAGCACTGCCAGAGGCTCGGCATCGGGAGCACTGCCAGAGGCTCGGCATCGGGAGCACTGCCAGAGGCTCGGCATCGGGAGCACTGCCAGAGGCTCGGCATCGGGAGCACTGCCAGAGGCTCGGCATCGGGAGCACTGCCAGAGGCTCGGCATCGGGAGCACTGCCAGAGGCTCGGCATCGGGAGCACTGCCAGAGGCTCGGCATCGGGAGCACTGCCAGAGGCTCGGCATCGGGAGCACTGCCAGAGGCTCGGCATCGGACATCTGGGGATGGTGGGTAAAGAGCTGTTATTTTATAGCATACTGCAACCAGGGAGCATACATTTTTCTTAAAATTTAGCTTTTAATTGGTTGTTAAAAAGGACTGTTTGTCATATGTAATGTCAAAAAACTGAAAAAACCTTTTACGTGGTGTAAATAAAAGCTGTTTAGTTTGGCTTTTTTTTCTGTTCCCTACTTATGGCCGCCCCCTTTTTCCTGTATATAAATCTGGTTGGTTTATTTCAGCAAAAGGGGGGCAGGCTACAACATTTTTTCTCTATGGGAATTTAATTGGGGACCGCCCCTAGTTGGCTAAATTGACTAGATTTATGTACTGGGAAGAGAGGGCCATATCCGAGGAACGGAGAAAAGAATGATGCCGGATTCAGGAAAATGGCGGCATTTACACCAGGTAAAAAACTGACAACTATGGCAATTGATGGGTCCTCTTTGAGAGTTTGAAAACCAGGTCTACAGCTCCCCCACTCCCCATAACTGACGTCACATCTGTGCATAGCTCGTCCCCATTGTAGTGAATGGAGCTGAAGCTGAATACCGCGCACTGTCCACAGACACGCAAACTGATGATTTTGTGGGGAAAGCGTTCCCCCTGCAGCATAGTATGTAACATTACACAACTGCAATTCACGGTGCGATATTCAGCCGTAGCCACACACAGGTGGTCCCATCCTGCTGCTACGGGACATCCGTGGGGCCACCAGCTCTGATTGTTCTCCGCCCAGCACCACTGCGATGTCCTGATTTCACCTCGCTGCCATCTGCTCGATAGTGAGCCCGTTCACCATTTACTACTCACACCTGCCTTCCTCTGTTAAAAGCACTGACGACCATTAACATCTTCACGATGTTTCCTCTCTACAGGGCTCTCAGACAGACCCAATATATTCACCTTTTCAATTTCAGCCTCTAAGTCCCAAACTACAATTTATTTATTTTTTTCTTTTTTTGTTCCCATTCTTAAAAACAATCATATAAAGTTTCCGGGAGCACAGAAAGTGTGTGTATCTACGCACGTGTCCCTCTAGCTAAACAAATAATGAGACTGCGTACTCATAGGTTAGTGTTTTGGAGCATTGAGTACCCATTAAAAGCAAGGGAATTACCTGCAGCAAAATCCTCCGAAGACTTTGTCCCAAAGTTTAAAAAGTTTTGTCACCTCCCTGACTGTTTCCCTGTCAAGGTTACGGGGAGAAAATGTATTGGGAGAGGATGGGTTGTATAGAGACCCGCAGGGAAGGGATCCAGGCAGTGCCAGTATCTGGGAGCAATTTTTAGTACTTTTGTTTTTCTTTTTATTTTCATGCTGCTGTGTAGGATCAGCAGTAAAATCTTCAGAATTTGGTGTGGTATTGCTATTGCCGATTCACCTTTATGTGCACAAACCCTTAAATAAGTCCTTTTGTGACAGTCCTTGGTGGTTTTATTGGTGGGTTACTGGCGATCACCAACAGCATTGCAAAGAACTTTTCTTGGCCCATTAACTCTACCAAGTGAGACACTGTTGTTGGGACTGCCACCTTGCCGAACACGGGGAGGCGGTTACTAAGCCTTGTGATGTTACATTACCGATGACGCAGTCAAGGAATTACCATTTACCTTGGGGGGAGGGGGGTCATAGACATTTGGTTGTGTTCATCTGACTTGGAAAACCTGTTGTACACTGCATTAGTAAGGCTACTTTAATCTAGCGTTTTTTTGCGCTGCATGCGCAGTCCAAACGCATACAAAAAACGCATCAAGCGTTTGCGTATTTTATGCACATGCGTTTTAACCAGTTTGTAGCCATATTGACTCTTAAAACGCATGCGATTTTAAACGCACGCCTGCGTTCCCATAGACTGTAATGTGTTTTTTTGCGCATTCTGTGTGCATGCATTTTTTTGAGACAGGTCGGACGGACCAAAAATGCAACAGGTTGCGTCCGGCGGGCCTGGGCGCACACTACAAAAAAAGCATGCGCACGAAAACGCATACGAACGCGTGCAAACGCTAGACCATGCGCCCCCATGTTAAAGATAGAGGCTCAGGAAGCATGCGCATGTAAGCGCACGATGCGCTACGCTAAAAAACGCTAGTGTGAAACCAGCCTACTTTCACATTTCCGTTTTGAAGCATCAGGCGCGATGCGGCGAAAAATGGAAAAACCGGATCCGGCGCCTGCTGCCACCGGATCCGGCTTTTTTCCCATAGACTAGCATTATCGCCGCATTGCGCCTGATGGCCATGCGGTGTGTCCGGCTTTAGCTGGAAACGTCAAAAAATACCTGTCCGGTGTCTGCAAAAAAAAACGTTCCATGCAACGTTTTTTGACAGCGCCGGACCGCTTTTTTGCAGAGCGCATGCGCGAAGACTCTCTTTCCCTCTCCCTCTCCTGCACCGTATCCGGCAAAAACAGATGATCCGGCGGGCTGCGGCTCCTACCGGATCAGGTTTGACAACTTTTCGCCGCAGCCCGCCGGATTTAAAATCCGGAAATGTGAAAGTAGCCTAAGACTTTGCAATGTGAAGACCCTGTACCACTGACAAACGTCCTCAGTAGTACCCTATGTGCGATGTATCCTCACCAATGAGAGATGACGCTCTGCAGAATACCACCTACTCCCTTCTAGTTGTTGTATTGAACAGGATACTTGGGAGGTATAAGATGTTTTACTCGAGATCTTACTCGGACAGGACCCTGTCTACATAGATTGTGTCTGCAGCGGTTGAGAAAAGGAAGAGTATCCTTTTTGGACAATGGCTTGGGCACAACGATCACTTGTTGCCGCTCTGTAGTTAGCAGAGATAGCATTGGGGCTCATTCAGACGCCCGTTTCTCTCCTACGAGTTCTACTAATGTTTTGCCAGACTGACTATACTAAGTACGAGCTCTATGGGTCTGTTCACATTTGCGAAAATTGCGGAGACTTGTTTGATATTGATCCTCGTGTCAGGTCAAAGTTGGCAATGCAAGTCTGAAAAAATCGGGCAGAACTCTGATGACATTGGTGTGCTCTCCGTCTAATAGGAACTGAAAGAAGAAGCTGGAGGAACTTGTTTTTTTTTATTTTTTTATTCTTATCCAAAAAAAAAAAAAAAAAGATAGCACAAAAAAAAAAGGATGACAAAATTTTGGCGCCGCTCTGAAGAAAATCTTAAATGTTTAACAAAATCACTGCCAAAACTAGGACTACTAGAAAAACAGGCATTTGAATGAGCACTTGTTGGTTGCTTTTTCACAGGAGCGGCAGTGGAGAAGCCTGCGAACAGTACTTTAATTAAAATATGATTTATTAAATCATGTCGTATATGTTCTGAAAATAGACATCCGGCGCGTCGTACACGAATGGCCACCTCATAATTTATGTTTCAAAGCGCAAAGTTTTGAAAATAAATTCATGTTTGTGGCTGCAAGTCTGTGTGGTAAAAGGGGTGATAACGTGAAGAAAAGTTCATGAATCCCCATCCTGCAGTCGGTGCAGGCCATACAGTGGGAAGTGATGCCAGTGACGGGATGTGACCCATTTTTGGGTTATGCCTTTACACTTCCTTGTCCCTCATATCGGTAGAAGTAAAAGGGGAAAAAAAAGTAACTTTTTACAAATGGCCAAGTGTCACTGATTCAGTGTAGTCGGTGCTGAGTCACATTGACTCTCATGGAGGAGTAGAGTCCCTAGAGTTCACATTGCTGATGGATTTTACACTGTCCGTTCCTGTGGCATGGAGAAGGAAGCATTTGATACGCCTCTCCAAGTCTAGATCTCTGGACTTCAGCCGGCCATACCCATTAGATGACTGTCAGCCGAACGATGCTTCGGCCGATCATTCAGCCAGCAGCCATCGCTGCCTGCTCTCCCATACACAGGGGCGCTCATTCAGCTTTTCTGTGCTATGAGAAATCCAACAGCAGATAGGTCGTCGGCCGGTGGCTTATCTCAGGCAGAACAATGTGATCGGCAGTCATTGGGAAGAGAACCTCTCCCCGGCATGACCTGTCCCCAGCCATCAGTCATCCAGCACCCCCCATGCACATTATACCCATTGATATCGGCGGGTTTGGCCGGCATTAGTTTGTGTATGGAGGCTTCAGTAGCAGGTTATCTGGTGTTATACAACATAAAGGAAAGTGCAGTGATCATCCCGGAGTGAATAACACGGATGTGAACCAGGTGACGGGTTCTGCATACAGCTGACATCAGGCTAAGCACACACACTCCTCACGAGTCATGCGGTGTTGGTGTGCAGATCTCTTGACAGCACATCACAGGGATTAGCACCTGCGGGTCAGATTATAACACACTGACTTGGTGGGCATCCCAATAGTAGCCACTACCTCATATGGTATCGTACAATTCCTGCACTATCTAGATAATCCAGAATACGGGTGACCTATTGACTACTGGTGCGCAATCTTTTGCATGCCCCTACTTTTATAGAGGTTTGGAAAACCCGTTTCCCGGCTAGTGTTTGCTTAAAACTGCTTTACTAACCCGCTCTTCTTTGGCTCCTCATCTTTCAATAGATTTGTAGACCTCATATTTGCATTGTCACATAATCCCCATCCACAGATGATTTGCATTTCCATTTTATATCTTTTGGTAAAATATTGATGGTTGAAATGGTTGAAGGTTTTGGCCAACCTTAGAAGGGGTGTCTCGTGAAAACAAATCCATTGGATCTATTGGAGATTTCCGAGCATGCCCGGGTGATCTCCGAGTACTTGGATGTGCTCGGAGACTTAGTTTGTGTCGCCGCAGGTGCATGACTTGCGGCTGCTAGACAACCTGAATACATGTGGAGATTCCCTAACAAATAGGCAATCGCCACATGTATTCAGGCTGTCTAGCAACCGCGGCGGAAATCTCGAGTAGCGAGCATACTCGCTCATCACTAGTGATAAGTTGTTCATCAGCTCAGTCGAATGTTTTGATTCCCATTCGAATGGAACAGCAGTGCACATGCTCAACCACGTGGGGCTGTGGAGCGCAGCACTCTGCTTTTTCCGGCAGCCTTATAGAGAGTCGGGGGAGCAGCGGACGGGCATCTGACCTTCCTCTCCATTTTGTACCAGTGATTAAAAAAAAAAAAAAATATCAGTATCGGCAGTGACTTCTTTATCAGTGGGAAGCAATGCTGACGACGGGACGCTGATGTAAGAGTTTGTCCGCTCTGTCTGGATTCAGAATCATGTTTGTACTGAGCCCGTGTCTGTGATTTCAGGCTCTGGGCCCAGCTCCCAGATGGTGCTCGTTCTTGGACAACCTGACGGAGGAGTTGGAAGAGAACCCAGAAAGCACGGTCTATGACGACTACAAGTTTGTCACCAAAAAAGATCTGGATGACCTCGGTGAGTAATGTTATATATACAGCCGGCTCGCTCATACTATTGTTTCCCAGAATAACATGACCCCCCCCCCCCCACACACACCTCCATCTGCTTTTCTCATATCGGTATAGTTTCTTTCCTTGCCATGACACAGAGATCATAAATATTTTATCTCTAAAGCAGATCCCCATAAAAATATGCTGCTTTCTACACATCATCCTCAGGGCCAGCTCCTGATATCCCCAATAAAAATGATCTTTAAAGCGACGGTTATAGGGCAGATGTAGTAGTACATGATGGCGATTCGGAAGAATTTCATTGATGACCCGAAAGTTTAACGAGACCTGCTGCTTGAATGCGGCTCTTATCTATGGATTAGAGGGGGACAATACTGACCTGCCCTCCATCATTTACATTCGGTCCAGTGGGAGAAATGGATGGGTTACATTTTTGGAAAATCATCTCAACCTTACTGATGCCTTAAAGGTTATTACTCAGCTTGGGTCTTGTATGATAAATCAGTCTACTTTCTACATGGATGCATCCTTCTTTCTGTATCTCTGGATGACAACACTTTACAGATCCGGAACTGCAAAATTGTTTTGACACTCCACTTTCCACCAAATTGCTAACTGATGCCTAAATGACATTTTAGAAGATTTTGGTGGCCGTGTGCTTTTCGAAATGATACCTGAAGTATAATCACCTTTGTGCCTGCAAGTCTTTTTGGTAAAGGTGGTGATGACGTGAAGGAAAGCTCCTGTCTTCCCTTCCATAAGCCACTGGACATCATATGGGAGACGAGATGCCAGTCTCTTGCGGCTACCCTTTCCCAATTCTCTCTTACGGCCCTAATTCTCAATTTTGGTGGGATTGGCTTACCATCTAATGTGTATGAGGTGGACATACGTCAGGGGAGAGAAGAATACAGTCTGTTGAATTTCAGCAGTGGATCTTTTTGTTCACGAAAGTTTCATGCTGCTCCAAACATTAAATGCGTGCTCCACCCCATGTTTCACACCTAGAATTTTAAGATTGGCGCCCTTAACTTCTAGCGGCAGTAAGCAGTTTAAGTAGCGACTGGCCTAATCCTAACTTTTTGCCCGTTTCCTCTTTCAGGACTATCTCATCTCATCGGATCACCCATGCTCCGCGCTTACATGCACGGCTATTTTATTGACATACGGCTGTACCATAAGGTAATTGAATAGTTTTTTTTGTTTGTTTTGTTTGTTTTTTTCTTTACATGTGAAGCTTCCATAGCTTTTGGAAAAGTTTAAAATAAAAAAAAAATAATTCTGGATTATAACCAGGTGAAAGCGATGGTGAATCCGTTTGCTTACGAAGAATACAAGAGGGAGAAGATCAGGCAAAAGATCGAGGAGACTCGGGCTCAGCGGGTCCAGCTTAAGGTGAGATGCGCGGGCTAATACAGCAAGGTGGACAGGAGACGTCTTGCAGCAAACCGCTTTCCAGGTTTATGTTCCAAGTTTCGAGAGTGCGTACATAGCAATTCCCTAAATCTATTAGCAGCAGAACAAAGGACACTGTCCGGAAATGTATGTGATAGATTTGCCGAAATGAAAATATCAGAGCAATGCTTGCATTCCCTAGACTCAGCGCTGCCTTTCCACTACGTCATCACTACTGCACAAGTGACTGCTGCAACCAATCGTGGGTTCTGTGGCTCGTGCTGTCAATCTCCCCAATCAATAGGAGTTGGTGAGAATGGAATCACAGGCCCCAGACCATCAGCCACGCTTTTGGTCTGTGACCACTGGATGGGAGCCCTGAGAACTGATCTTACCTTTGATTAGCCTGCTTGGTGCGACGTCTCATGTGGATCATGCCGCAACGATGATATCTCGCCAGGCTAGCCAATAAAAGTAGAGCTGTGGATGCCGTCAGGTAAGAGGCGGTTTTCGTGTTCCCGTCCAGCGGCCAAATATTACTGACATGGATGTTGGACAGTGAAATTGATTCGCCCCAACTCCACAATCAATGTATTCCTTATGGGACTGAAGGAGATCAGAGAATACAGTGGTCGCGTGTCTCTGGCAGTCCCATAGCCAATGAATGGAGTGCTGATTCTCATTTGTGGCTCTGCTCCGGTTTACGGAGGCCTTTCTCAGGATTGTTTACCATCCCATGCGAGGGTGTGACAAAGTAGGTGACACTTTGAAGGACATTTGTTCCGTTTGGAGGTGAAGCTTCATTGTTCGTTATGATAATGGTTGACGATGAATATCATTTGTAGAAATCGCCAATTTGAAATAATGGCTTTTACGATGCCACATAGTAGTGCCGTGCCGAGTGTTTCTCATTATGGGTGAGTGGTGCACGTTTCTGGTATTTGTCCGGTTCTTGGAGCTGCTCCTCCTCTGTGTCCGTCTATATTATACCAGGTGCCATTTCTTGTCCTTGGCGTTATAGGCGCTGACTGTATTCGGGCAGATGATGTAGATTATTTAACATGAACCGTTCATTTCCATTGTAGAAATTACCCAAAGTGAATAAGGAGCTCGCACTCAAACTTCTAGAAGAGGAGGATGGGGAGATGGTCTTGCAGAAGAAAAAGCAAAAGGTAAGATACATGTCAGCCATGGCCGGAGAATGAAGCGCTACAGTTTAATCACACTTGTACAGTATAATGCGTAATATGAGCTACGTATGTGGCCGGCATTTTGACCCTATAACAGTATTTTATTTCGATTTTGGGACACACCAGCAATGCAGGAGAAATGGTGGGATATCGTTTCTTCTAGCTTATGGGGTGAACCCTTTAAGTAAGGACTTGCCAGTGTCATGTCCGGATCATCGACCTGTGGCTAGCCTAGATGCTACAAATGTTGTTGTTGTTTTTTTTTTTGTTTTTTTTGATGTAATTTTTATTTGTTTTTCTAAGGCTTTGTCTTTTTAAAACAGGCTTGATTTTTTTCTCCTTTACAGAAAATGCCCAATATTCTCTCTGATGACCGATTTAAAGTCATGTTTGAGAATCCCGACTACCAGGTGGATGAACGGAGCGAGGAGTTCAGGCTGCTGAACCCGCTGGTGTCGAAAATCAGTGAGAAGAGAAAGAAGAAGTTAAAGGAGATGGAAATGCAGCAGGAGAAGGTACAGTAAAAGCGACAGTAGTAGATTTATTGTAAGCCATGATGTGTGGCCATCTGAGAGTTTTTATTTATTTTTTTTAAGGACCTGTCATAATGTGTAATGTAGGCTGAGTGAAGATCCGATGATCTTGACAAAGTCTAAATTATGTGATAATTATTACTAACAAAAAAAATCTTCTGTTGTGGAAATACAGATTGTTCGTTTCCTTTTTGCCCAAAATATATTTTTAGTCTCAAATGAAAGAATGGAAATTTCCTTCATATTGACACATGGTGCGTAAAAAGATCTTGATCGCTCCTTGGATGTCTCTTGGTTAAAACACAGGTGTTGTCTCCTTTTGTCTCTCGGGTAATGGGTCATTTGCATCTGTCCTGGAGGACACAGCTGAGGGGTTATATATAACCATTAACGCCCGAAAGCCACTTGTCTGATTTGTCACTTGCTTCTAATTTTGGCCCCAGGAGGAAGAGGAAGAGGCCGAAGGAAAACCAAGTGATGCAGAAAGCTCGGAGTCTTCCGATGATGAAAAGGGATGGGTCGAAGAGGTCAGGAAACAGCGCAAACTCATACGCCAAGAGGAAAGATCCAAGAGGCAGGAAAGGGAGATTGAGGAGCGCCAGGCAGCCCCCAAGCCTCAGTTCTATGAGATAAAAGCCGGGGAGGAGTTCAGAAGCTTCCAGGATGCTGCCAAAAAGCAGAAGATGATTAGGTAGGTGGATGAGACACGTGGCGGACAGGTACGACCTCAGGGTCTAGTCTCCTATATGGGGGATACAAGCAATGTGTGGAGGAACACTTATGTTTCTCCTGGAAAAGATTGGTCAGAGATGCAGGAAAGTTGTTCTATTAAAGGGAATCTGTCACCTCTTTTTTGAGATATCATATAATGATATCATTCCATTGTGTGTCACATAAGGATTCTCTCAGTACTTTTGCTTCCCCCTGACCCCGCACCTTTCATGCATAAATACCTTTTTTATATCGGTTCAGATGTATGTAAACTGCCACAGTCCGGTCCGATGGGCGGGGCTTATTCACCTTCTCCCCCCTCCCTGTCTTGCTCTACGCATTTCTTCTTGTGTAGAGCAAGACAGGTGGGGGGGAGCAGGTGAATAAGCCCCGCCCATCGGACCGGACTGTGGCAGTTTACATACATCTGAACCGATATAAAAAAGGTATTTATGCATGAAAGGTGCGGGGTCAGGGGGAAGCAAAAGTACTAAGAGAATCCTTATGTGACACACAATGGAATGATATTATATGATATCTCAAAAAAGAGGTGACAGATTCCCTTTAATGTTGCTCATATGAAAGGTTCCTTTAAGTAGATTAATGGTTCCACAGTAGATATTAGCTGCCTTTATCAAAGGGTTTGTACCAAGAGAAGTTGTCTCTAGTGATGAGCAAACGTGCCTGGATGAGGTGTTATCTGAGCATGCTCAGGTGCTAACCCAGTGTCGGAAAATATGTTTGCGTTCCGATGGCTGCATGTCTGGTGGCTGTTAGACATCTGTAACACATGCAGGGATTTCCTGTTTGTTTAGGCAATTCCTGCATGTGTTGTGGCTGTTGAACAGCCGTGAGACATGCAGGTGCGGGGTCTCGGAACATATTTTTCGAGCACACCGAAGATACTCAAGCACACCTTATCCCAGCACATTTACTCATCACTAGTTGTCTATCGACAGGATTATAGATAACTTTTTGATCACTGGGAACTCTCCTGATCCCAAAAGCCAGGCCTTTAAAGAGGAGTGCAGGACGATTATGTGCCTCTCGACTCCATTCATTCTCTATGGGACGAGTACATATGACCCCAAGTTATAAGTTTTCCCCAATCCTATTGATAGGGGATACTGTATTCACTTGGTGTACCCCTTTTAAATGTGATCAGAAGTAATTACTATTTGAATGAACATTAAGGTTATCTATCTTTTCTCATAAAATAGCTATGCCGAAACCTCTTTCTTAGATCTGTTTTGTCCGGTTCCTTCTTTATTCCTCCAAGAAATGTATACAGATATTGACAACTGTTCATCCCCATTTCCCTTGTTAATAGGGAGCGCTCCTACAGACCCTGAGACTTGTCAAGGGGATCAGTAATGCCATGAGAAATGGCACAATGCAGAGGCCCAAGAAAAAAAATGTTCCTGAATTATTTCATGTGGGAATTCGAGTATTAAATCTTGAGAGGGAAAACCCAGGAAAAAAACTTACCGTATACGAAACTACTGACAATGTGTTCTGTCACTTGGCTCTTGTACTCTCCAACAGATTGTACCTGTCACTACTTTAGGGTGATCACTTGGTCACTCATCCAGGTTTCACAGACCTACAAGTTACTCTATGTGGCTGCAGACTTGTGAATCCTCACATCGCGCACACTGAGCACTGTGAGGATTCTCCGGTGCTGGCTCAGGGAGCGGTGAATTGAGCATGGAACATGTCTAGTCTAAATGTAGCCAGAAATATGCAAAGCGCATACTTGCGGTCACATGAACAGACTCCTGGCTCTGGTATCGGACAATCCTCAAAGCGCGCATTGCATTGCAGTGTGATGATTCACAAGTCTGCAGTCACTAAGGCCGGACAAACCCTTTTGCCAATTTCCTCCCCACAGACTCGCATATGTATAAAATAGCAAACTGAGCTTTGTGTGCCCTTCCCAGGTTCACCACTGTTTCTCTGCCACTGCCCCGGGATGTGCATCAGTGGTAACGTCACGTCAGAGGCACTGCAGCCAATCATAGAGCTCAGTAACTTGTGCTTGTCACCACTGCAGTTGCTCAAGAGTCTGGAGCAGCAGAGAGGTGATGGCACGACCCAGAAAGGGTAATTAGAGCTCAGTTTGTTATTTTACAAATGGTTTAACCCTGCAGGCAAAAAAATGTGATATGGAGCAGCGTCTTTAACAATATTTGTCTTGCTGCAGATACGACAGTGGGGGGAGGCTCCTGCTGCCTCCTCTTGTATCACAGCCATTTACAGAATAGAGAGGGGGAGGACAGTGGGGGAGGCTCCTGCTGCCTCCAGTTGTATCACAGCCAGATACAGGATAGTGAGGGGGAGGACAGTGGGGGAGGCTCCTGCTGCTTCCAGTTCTATCACAGCCAGATACAGGATAAGGAGGAGGTAGACAGTGGGGGAGGCTCCTGCTGCCTCCAGTTGTATCACAGCCAGATACAGGAAATTGGGGAGGGGGGGGGGAGACAGTGGGGGAGGCTCCTGCCGCCTCCAGTTGTATCACAGCCAGATACAGGACAGCGGGGGGGTATTTATTCTGAAAACTCTGTCTGTTGGATTCTCGAGACCTGCTCCACTCAGCTAAGATGACTTGTTTAGGAGGAGGAATGGGGGACATTTTCCTGGGGACTCAGATGAGATATCTTATATATTTCTCAGCTTTTTATAGTAATATGATCAAACTTAAAATAATCCCTAAACGTTTGCTGAATATATGTCAATAGATAGAACTCTGCTTTCCTGACAGTAGGTAGCTGAACATTTCCTGTTGCCGATATCTTATCGATTGCATCGTTATCACACTTTCACACAATCCTATGACACGCATTGTATGAGTTGCTGGGTAATAATGTGTTCCACCTTCCGATCACGTGATGGGCTTGGTTTCATAGATGACTTCACTGACCCCGTGATGTGGGTGTGTAGAGGTGGAAGTTACAGGCCGCTGCCAGAGACCTCGACCTTATTCCTATGACTGTCCCACAGCCTCGTTCTCCCATCTTTATCACACTCAGCCGATGGCCATTCTCGTGATACAAACTAGAAACGCCGTGGGCACATATGGTGATACGGTGCGGAAAGTGTGGGCGTTGAGAATTGCAACCGTAACGGGGATGAGAAAATACAGCTGCAACACAGTGGAAACGTCTCTTAAATTCCCACTGGGACCTTCATCAGCAGAACTGTTGATGGGCCCACTATCCATTACCAGATCACTCGCTTAGGCTATGTGCACACGTTGCGGATTCTGCTGCGTTTCAGCAGCGTTTTTGGCCCTGCGGAAACGCAGCAGTTCCGCAGACATTATTACTACACCTACCATAGCCCAATATATGGTAGGTGTAGTAATAATATTAGCAAATACCTCCAATTAGAAATGTATAGTTCTTCTGATTAGCTATGTCACTTACCCCATGTGCAGGGTATTACATTAGCTTAGGTATCCATGGTTACAACCACTAACAACTGTCATTATGAGTGGTCGTAACCATGGATATCTAAGCTACCGTAATGCCCTGTAAATGGGGTAAACAACATGGTGAATCAGAAGAACTGTACTACGTATCTAATTGAAGGTATGATAATAACTTCCACATATTGGGAGTAGGATCTTGGAGACGGGAATACCTCTTTAATAACTTTTAAAGTCATCGTAAATTCAGTGCTTCCTTGTCCAATGCTAAAATGTTGTTGTTTTTTTTTGTTTTTTTTGTTTTTTTTTAAATCTGAGACATGATCTCTTTTCACCACACCGGTGGATCCAGCACAGGCTGCTCGGGAAGCCTGCAGTGGTTTTGGAAGCGATGTCTTCATCACCTGATTATCAACAGGACCACTAAAACCTGTGATTGGTTGCAGCAGTCAGTGCGTCATAAGAGAAAGATCTAATGATATATTCTACTAATTTTTACCTGACTGCTGCAGATAATGACAGGTTTCAGCAGCCTTGTTGATGACTGGACAGCACAGACCTTCGTTCGTAACAGCCTGGACTAGACCTACCGTACTTGGCTCTCTAGAAAGAAGCAGCAAAACCATTAGAAGCCAAAAACCACAAGTCCTTTTGCAGCGCCATCTTTCTAATGGAATGGGCTCTTTTTTTTTTTTTTTTTTTTTAGCTATAAATAATTAGTAAAATAGTTTAACATTTTAGACTGGCTGATTTCTACAGCCTCTACGTATCTCTTTATCCAGAAGGAGCAAGGTCTGTAATTTTTTTTATATCTTTTTCTGAATTATCAGAGATGAACTCTTGAGCTTTGATGGTTTGGGAGATGAGAGATGATTACAGACTCTTCCATCAGAGGAGCTCACTGACTGATTCATTAGTGACTCATTCTGCAGCCCAGTATGTGCAGTAATACATAGAGGCCAATTGATCTAAATTTTTTCTGAAACACTATTTTAAAAAAAATAATTTGCAGTCAAAAACACCGACATTATGTAAAATTGCCCTCAAGGTGTCCATAACCTTTCCAGGCAGCATCTTGTGATCTTCTGCTGCAGTTATTCCCATACCGTAAAATGATGACCGACCCTGAAATAAACGGTGCGTGGGCGGCTCCCGGTCAGCGCCTCTTGGTGTTCGGCTGCTGAGGCGGACAAATTGTGCTCTTTGTCTCTTCTCCCGTCTGAGTGATGTGGAAGCGAGCAGGAGGAGAGCGGACGTCTGAACGGGAATTCATGAGGACAGAGAGCATTTCATAAATGATTGAGCGGGGAAAACAATGAGATGGCATAAAGCAGACACGGCCAATAGGAGGCGCACAGTAAGAGGCCGACAGGCGTACCTGCTGGGAAATCTAAAGGATTTAACCCCCATCCTCCGATCTGCACTCATGTGACGCGTCCAATAATTTAATATTCATGGTGAAAATGCAGATGCAAATCGATCATCTGCGCTGATCTGACCTGATTTTTCGAAACTCCCATAGAAGAGAATTACTTTTTTAATGTATTTATTTCACACATTTTATATAGCACCATTAATTCCACAGTGCTCTAGAAATATTACTGTCCCCATCAGGTCTCACAAACTAAATTTCCATATGTCTTAGTATTGTGGGAGGAAATACGAGAACCCAGAGGAATCTCGGGAGAACATACAAACCTCTTACAGATGTCCTTGGTGGGATTTGAACCAAGGTCCCCTTGGTGCTACACTGAGCCACTGTGCTGCCCATGAAAGTTAATGGAGAAAGCTACTCCTGTGCAGGCACGATTTATATTCTTGGTCCCATCTATCAGACAGTTATTGCAAAATCAGTAATTGTCAAAAACTCTGCTATATAGTATGTTGTGCTTTTAAAGGCAATCTGTCATCAGGATTTAATAGTCCAAAGTAGATATATGTGCATATAACTCTATCAAACACAACTCCAGCAATACCGTTACATGACCAAGTCCGTTCCTCCATGACTGAGAAATCCGTGTTTGAATTGATATACAAATGAGGCTGAAGTGCTACGGTAGATCTGAAGCCTCTGTCACTCCAACACTATTTCCCACCCAGTGCCTTCTTTTCCTGCTTAAAAGGCTGCTCCTTTGTCATGCATCATAGATGCTGTCAGCCAAGCAGAAGGTTGCAGTGCTAGGCGTGGAATGGAGCTGGAGTGACAGAGGCTTCAGATCTACCATAGCTCTTCAGCCTCACTTGCACGTCAAATCAAACACTGATTTCTCAGTAATGGAGGAGCGGCCATATAAAGGTATTGCTGGACTTGTCTTTAAATTTCTACATGCACATATAAATAGTTTGTCAGCAGGATTTCAACCACTCGATTCCCTTTCATATAATCTCCCTGTGATCTGAGGCTTCTGTGCACTCTGCAAAAAAGGTCGTCAAGAATATGGGTGCATTGGCCAAAGGAGGAGGACCTCAGTCTGAGAGCCTTTGCCAGCAACTGATCTCCTGCCATAGTCAGCTTGCAGGCGCGCACAGGAGATGTTTGTACAGGGATTTACCAGGAAAATCCGAGCTCAGGGCACAATGACAGAACGCCTAATCAGTCAGATTGTCTTGGAAGAGGAGAGGATGAGCAAATTGCTCTTAGAAAGTGCAGATTCAGAACTATCTTGCATGTTCCAGTTATTTAGGCACCAGAAAAACAAACCCCCAAGTTCATACATAATCGAAAAGTAGCTTAACACGGAACTCCAGCAGGAAATCCACCACTCAGAGAACGCTGATTATTCCTTTGCTACCAAGGACTGTTCTCTCATGTCTACTGGAATTCCGGTAGATGGGAGGACAACCAGACCTCGTATCTTATCCCATGTACCGGAGGGGTGCAAAAGGGTAGAATATAGCTGGGTAGAATTGCACCCATGTAAACTTTACCTAGTGTCTCTTTGATTTATAAGCCCTCCTCAAATAAGATCTCACGTCAGAGGGGTAAAACGTTTTACTGGCTTGACGTTCCTGAAGTTTACTGAATTGCCAGCGTCTATTGTCTACACCCCTGGACATAACCATTTGATCACAAATATTGACTTGGATGATTTGGAACAAAATACTTTTTAGACTGTTACTCCTGTAGTGCCCGGTCCTGTTAACACTACAGTCTTCTGTGCTTGCGTGTAGCTGGGCAGGGTCATAATGTGAACAGATGCCAGCAAACGGCTTGTCAGCTTGTTTCATGCAACCTCAATGACTAATCGTTTCCTGACCCCCAACACAATTGAAGACTTTCAGAAACAACGATCTAACAAGCCTCCCCCACCCACGCCTTCTCCAGTCATTTTATGCACTCGTTAAGTTTTGTTTTTTTTTCCTCTCCCGATGGCCCAAATTCTTTGAGGTCTTAACACTCTGCTGTCTACAACCACATGATGTCTTCAGACCAACTAACTTCATGCAGCAGGAGAAAATAGCTTGTCTGCTAAACTTTAAGGAATTTTTCCAGTTGATAAAAGTCCCTTGTTCCGATCTCCTGCTATTACTTATCCCCATCCTCAACACATTACAAAATGGTCCGAAATGTCCGCTCTGGCTGAGGCAGATCATGGTGGCAGCTAGTGCTGGTCTGTGAAGGTATTTCCAATGTGTCGAGGTCAGGCCAGGTATCCCAGACCAGCAGTGATCCAATGAGTGGTGGATTTGTGAGGACATGTATAATTTTTGGGAACCCTATCAGTCTCGAGAATGGGGATGCATTGTATAAATGGATCGGTAGAGCACCTGCATGGCCGCCACTTCACTCAATGTCTGTGGCACGGCCAGCGCTGTAGTGGCCTACCATGGACCATACTAGAGACATTGAATATAGCAGTGGTCCCGCATGGAAACCACCACCATGCTTGTGGTCAGTGGCACCTAGAGATGATCAAGAAGATTGGCAGGACTCTGGTCCAGTGGCTACAATGGTAGTCTGTGGCCGCTCACCGCGAACCACCTTCTACCTGCCGACATCCCTTGATTTGTAGACACGGTACTACGTCATTGCTGTGCATGATATTGCATTAGACCAACTAGTCAAATGCATTGTAGGGGATGTCGACAGGTAGGAGGTCCGCAGAGCTTTGGTTGCCGACTTGGCTGGTGGACCACGGTGAAGTGAATCTTTGTTCAACTCTCAAATTCAGAGGAGATGATATTTTAATTATGAGAGAATCTCAAATTGCACAATTATTTTTTTCTTTTTTTTTTTTTTTTGGGGGGGGGGGGGGTTGAGAGGCTTTTTGTTTCGTTTTTAATATTTTTTCTATTTTTTAAAGCCCTCATTTAGCCCCCATCCTTGTACTACAGCAGTGATATTCTAGGTCACGTCGTTGAATGACCTTGGCACAGCAGGGTCATGGATTGTTTTCACATGTTCTCATTGTATCATTTCCGGACATGTCTGATTCTTATTTTTCATTAATTGCAGCGTGACCTACATCTGTACGGTAGCATAGTGCCAATGACGTCTCCTCATTAGGGAAATAGCTGTAACATTGCATAAGGCTTCCCTCTCTGCTCTGATCTGCTGACAGCACTGTCTTATAAAATGCCCATCCCATGAAGTAATGCGGTGCCAGTGTGTCGTAGGTGTAGTGCAGCTCATTCTCGCTCCCAGTTATTGCCTTATAAGTTGCACAAGTAAAGGTTAAATAAATTAATTTCATGGTTCTCCCTGACCTCTGAGAGAACAGAGGGGATTATTTTTCTTGGTGAGTATTATACGTAGTGACAATCAAGCGTGCTGGGATAAGGTGTTATCTGAGCATGCTCCAGTGTTGAGTGTCTTTGGTGTGCTCAAAAAATATGTTCAAGTCTCCGTGGCTGCATGTCTCTGTTCTATAGTCGCAGCACATGTATGTATTGCCTGTTAGACAGTCTCGTCGAAGAGCCGCGGGAAATGCAGCCGCGGAGACTCGAACATATTTTGTCCAGTCCTCTTTTTCTTCAGGAGTTCACTGATCCTCTGCTTGTCGGGGAATGGTGCACTGTTTAAGACTTAATAGTTTGGACCAATGGTATTGGCGCGCTACTGGTCCAAGTGGTGTCCTTTGCTATGCTCTAAGCTTTTCCTCTGCAGCAATGGAGGAGGGCAGGGGCACTGAGGCCAGATCTTGCAAGCGCGCTCTCCTTGACTAGGAGACCTGGCCACCTCTGAAAGCTCTTGAGAATAGAGAGGATTTTTAATAAGGGGTCAATTGCAGAATTGCTCGTTTTCACTGGCACTTTGCAATTTAGAGAAGTTGGCGTTGTAAGATTTAACTTTATTTTGCTTCAAAATGCCATAATTCGGGTTCTTCTTTGCACTCCACCAGACCACCGGTGATTCATCAGAACCGGACTTGCAGCCCAGGAAAAGCCTTTGGTGCACAGGTTCCTGTTCTGATGACTGCTGCATCCCTAATATCAGTGCAAAAAACAACGTTCTCCTGAAAGTCGTAATGTTAATATTGCATGCAATGGTATACCTGTCAACTATCCTAATTCTGTCAGAACAATCCTGTGAACAGGACCTAGAGAGAGGCAGGATTTATACTTGCCCAGCCCAAAAGTGAGCTGCTCCTCTCATTTACGGTTTTCTGAGGAGGAGCTTTTGGCCATGTTAAGTTTGCAGCAAACTGCAGCGGCCATGGTTAATGAATGACACCTGTTTCTGGGAGGAGAAAGGGGACATGTTGTTCTTCTCCTGGTCAAACCTAGTTGGACAAGTACATTATGCTTCAACTCTTGCTTTATGTCATTTAAGGAAAACACTTGAAGACCGTCTGAAGGTGGAAGAGCAGCTCGGAACGCTCAATGTGTCGGACACTGCCGTGGGCAGCAAACGGTTAACGTTCCAGTTGAAGAAGGTAAGAAATGGGTGTCATGGCAAGAGATGGGGCAAATCAATTGGCAGGACCCGGTCCAGTAGCCAGATCGGTCATCTGTGGCCGCCAGACACGAGTCCTGAGAACCACCACCTACCTGCCAGCATCTGCAGCTCAATTTTTGATTGGCCAGCCTAGTGAGCCATCCCAAGATGTTGCATCAGGCTGGTTAATCAAAAGAAGAACCAGAGATGCCGGCGGGTAAGAGGTGATTCAAAAGGCTGCCAAGCAGCAGCCAAGAATTAAATTCCTAGGGCGGTAATTTTTGAAATATGTGACCTTGTTAAATTTGGCAATATTGAGATTGTCTGTTGTTTGAAATTTTGTTCATAAAAATCTATCTGATTTAAATTAAAAAAAAAAAAAATGCTGCTGGACCAGATCTGTCAAACCTGTATGCACCAATCATAGCAATTTAAGAAAATTATTTTAACGGGATTGATGCAGTGAAGTTTTCTGATCAAAAAAGAAAAAAGGCATTCTAATAGCAAAGCGCACTATTACAAATATTCTCTGGAGCCCTGTCTTGGGATCGGAGGGGTCCTAGTGGTCAGTAGCCAGCCACTGATGATGGATAGGATATAAGCTGTTATTTTTGGCCACCTCTGGAACCTCATATGGTCCAGGACTCAATAGGTTTTGTGTTTGGGACTATGCCATACTATCAGGATTGTAAACTGTACTATTCAGTGATAAGTTTCCTCCTTTGGAATCGCCTAGTACAATATTCTGTAATTCCCCACAAGCTGGCGAAGCTCCTGTGTAAGGGGGATGACAGATCCGATGATCAGAGCAGCGATTCCTTCATCTCCGATCTCCTCTGGTGACACGGCTCTCTGACTAAGCTTTGTAGGACTTATATTTAGCTCGCAGGGAATCTGATCAGGCAACAGCCTAGATCTTTTTATAGTTAGCAGGACAAGAGACAACCACAGCTCATCAGTCGGCGTGCCGTCCAAGTCAATGCTAGTCTTGTGTTTCAACCTCAGTTTTGTCCCCTGTTGTGTATCTGGTGCACAAGTGGTAAAAAAATAGCTCCAGGGGGTAATGCTGCCGCTGATGGGGAGACATTTTTCATAGGATTAGAATATTGGGACAGAAAAAGTAAGTGTAAACCTTAGCGACCAATACCTAATAAGTCAACCGCTGTCATTACAAATGTGAGCAGCCTTATAAAGCTGTCCTTGGAGGTAGATTTCTGTACACATCTAAAAGGGTAATAATTTTATTTCTATAGCGCCGACATATTCCGCAGCACTTTACATTTCAGAGGGGACTTGTACAGACGATAGATGTTACAGCATAACAATAATCACATAGATCAGAACAGATGGGGGTCTAATGGATGCCCAATTATGGGCTCAATCACCCATTGTGTGCTTTAGAAGGAAATTGTGATACGTGAAGCTGGCTTTCTACTTGGCCAAGAGAAAGACATGTTGATCCCGGAGAGGGGTGTGGGGGATGACGCACACCCAATCAAGAGAGGGCAGACACACCCAATGGTGAAGGGGGAACTGAGCCACCCAATGGAGATGGGGGGGGTCTGATGCACCTATTGGTGAAGGAAAGGAGTGGTGCATCCAATGGGGATGGGGACTAACGCACCCAATTGAGATGGGGGGGCACGCTCAATGGAAATGAGGGGGAGGGGGAATGCAACGCCTAATGGGTGAGTGGGGAGGGGCTGGCACGCCCGATGGGTGAGTGGGGAGGGGCTGGCACACCCGATGGGTGAGTGGGAAGGGGCTGGCACGCCCGATGGGTGAATGGGAAGGGGCTGGCACGCCCGATGGGTGAATGGGGAGGGGCTGGCACGCCCGATCGGTGAGTGGGGAGGGGCTGGCACGCCCGATGGGTGAGTGGGGGGGCTGGCACACCCAGTGGAGATGGGAGGTGGGGGACTGAGGGACCAGGATGAATTGGAGTGAATAACTCTAAGCACGCTATTATCTACCTGAATGAGACGCCCAGTGAAGGGGAGGGATATATGTGCACGCTATTATGTACACTTACACCATTTTTAATACCTCTCTGGGTGCTTTTTTTCATTATGATTTGTGGATTTTAGAACGCAATATGAATTGACTGGAAGAGAAAAATTGTATGCAATTTGGGCTGACAAGTGCTTGGAGTGGATTTTTGTTTGCTGTGCGATTTATGACAACTGTGACAGCTGCTCCATGTCCGCCACCGACATAAGATCACCACCAAACATGGCGTGGAATATATAAGGAAGCTGTCTTCCATCTGTCGGCACCTTGTGAGATCTGATATGAGTGGATGTGTAGGAGAGCCCATGCATCGGATCTGAAGACTGGACAGATACGTCCTTCTGTCTCCCGAATACATAGCTTTAATTACATATGATTAGTGAGCCCCCCATTATAGTGCTGTTATAAGGGTCTCTGGGGGTCCTGCTTATGATAAATAGATCTATCTGTATTGTATTGTTTGTACCATAAACTACTGTTTGTTGATAGATCATGAAACTCTGTTGTCCATAGCAACCAATCAGAGTGCAGCTTTCATTTTTCAAGAGCAGAGTACAAAATGGATTCTGTGCTGTGATTGGTTGCTATGGGAAACAAAGACACGAAGAGATTTATCGAAAATGGTAAAAAAAAAAAAAAAAAAAGCAGCTTTTCTAGGTGAAAGTAACTATGATTAGTCGCTATTTGGCAACCACTGCACGTTTTCATTTGCACTACTTTTAATCCCCAAAGCAACCAATTTATATGAGACAGTCAGCTAGAATCTGGTTGCTGTGGGCAATACCTCCATATTTTTTTTTTTTTTTTGCGTTTTCTGTATTCTGATTTTTTTTTTTTTTTTGCACAGTCCGAACAACAAAAGAAGAGACAGGAAGCTGAGAAACAACACAGAGAGGAGCGGAAGAAGCTGCGTCGCTCTGCTGGACACTTGAAGAGCAAACCCGCCAAGGGGAGGCCGTTTTAATGAGAGACTTTGAGATTGTCCGGTCACTTACCATTAGAAAGCCGCCCGAACTTTATACTGAATAGTTATGATGTGGGTGGGAATTTGAGACACGTCACCGGCCATACGAGGCAGAATGGCGATCGGGAGGACTGGACACCATAGATGAAGCGCTGTTTGACACAAACGCTTATAAATAAAGCTTCATTTTATTTTGTATTTAATTCTACTTTGGTAACAAGTGCATTTATTCATATCGTTAGCTGATGGCAGCACATTAGCATATTTATGGCCTTTGCTCTGTTCCCGTTTTGTAACATTGAACCTAAATATGAATATTGAAATTAACGATATTTTCTGCAGATTAATCCTAAAACATTTTTGTAGAGATGCTGAGCAGGATAAGAGTTAATCTGCTGATCAGTTCCACTTTTGGCACATGGCCGACTGAAGCTCAGCCCCCTTGGCTAAAAGGCAAAGTTTCACATTTTTTAGTCCTACTACAAACAGGACAGAGGGGGGAGGCTCCTGCTGCAGCCATTAGTTTTACAGCTACACACAGGACAGGAGGAAGAGTGGGACATGGCTGAGCTCCTGAGACACCCAAAATGAAGAAATTGAGAAATCTGCTTTAATTGGTGTATGAGACAAAATAGAATCTTAGAAAAGGAGGAGGAATCGATAGGATATTTTTACAAAATTTTTATCGATCTATGACAGCACCACGAGAGAGGGGATCTGCTCTTCAAGGACAGGAAACCTACAGGCTAAAAAGGGCTGCACCTCTCCCTCACATTAGTTGGTTTCCTGTCCTTGATGGGGAAACTTCTTACAGGCGTATCTGAAGATCTCATCCTTTCCAGGCCTGGCACAGCTTTGGATGAAATTGTGGAGAAAGCTGGCAACATCAAGAAGGGATTCCCTAACCCAGCTTACAAGTGATCCTTCCGGGAGAGAAAGTTTACCCAAAAGAAGCCCTCCAGAGAGCAGTATAGATGGGAGGACCGGAAAAGAAAAGGGTACAGGCTTCATGTTTGGAACCTCCTCCCAGGATAACAAAAAAACGGGCCAATGACTCTTATCCCAGGTGGGGGAGGCTCTCATCCTTCCCTGTCTGTGAAAGAATATCTGGTAGCAGCTGGATTCTTAGTCCAATAAAATCTGGGTTAAAACTAGAGTTCCAGTCAATCCCTCAATGGACATTTGTTGTGACTCCCCCCTCTGCTTTCCTCAAGAGAGCAACGGGCCCTAGAGGCCGAAATTTCAGATCTGGTTCAGAAGGATGTCTTCGTAGAAGGGGAGGGGAGAAGGGATTTTACTTCTCTCTCTTTCTGATTAAAAACCTGGGAGGTTCTTTTACTACTATAATAAATCTGAAAGGCCAAAATACAGATTCCATTTTGAATGATTGA
This sequence comes from Dendrobates tinctorius, assembly GCF_039654945.1. Taxonomy (NCBI): domain Eukaryota; kingdom Metazoa; phylum Chordata; class Amphibia; order Anura; family Dendrobatidae; genus Dendrobates; species Dendrobates tinctorius. Next base: position 17,069,323 of record NW_027361689.1, on the reverse strand, counting down.
ATTCTTAGGAATTTAAAGTCAAAAAATTTTCTTCCCAAATTGTTTCATGGCAGTTTTAGACCTGAAAGATGCTTATTATCATGTGACCATACACACAGAACACCAGAAACACCTCGGGGTAGTAGTAGGCATCGGGAGGGGTGTGGGGGTGTAGTCAAGCACTATCAGCAAAGGTGATTGCAGAGGTTATGGCTCATCTCTGGGAGGACGATGTGTTAATTGTCCCATATCTGGCTGACTTTCTTGTGGTGGGCAATTTGGCACAACATTGTGAAAGCTAGAGGAAGTGATATCTACCTTAAAGCACTTAGGCTGACTGTTGAATCCAAAAAACTCAAGAGTCCCGAAAAAAAGTTTTTAGGGCTCCTATTGAACTCTGAGGTGCAGGAGTGTCCTCTCCCAGACGATAAGATAGAAAAAATTCAGAGTCACGTGTCAAAAGCCTTGAAAGTCCCAACCATGACCCTTAGGAGCACAATGTCCCTCCTAAGTTCTTTGACACTGCAGTCCTGTGGGCCCAGTTCCATTCTAGGATCTTGCAATGGGATGTGTTGGAGAGAGATCTTCCTTAAGGAGCACTTGGAAGGGGGGATGACATTATCCCTAGGGACAATACAGTCCACCCATTGGTGGCTGAGTGTATCTAATCTGTCCAGGGGTATTCCTTGGGTAATTAAAGTTACACATATGTCACCACGGATGCAAGGGTCAAGTGGGGAACTCTAAGAAAGGATATAATGATTCAGGGGGTCTGGACAGTGAACGTGGTAGCACGTTCATCAAACTCAAAGGCGTTATTAGCAGTAGAGCTGGCAGTAAGGAAATTCCTTGTATCTCTACATGGTCATAATTTCAGAATCCTCTCGACAATCAGGTGTCTGTAGCATACTTAAATCAGCAGGTGGGAACCGATCCAGACCCTTGATTGAAGGTGGCGGATCACTTATTCCAACTAGCGAATGGTCATCTCCTTTCTTTGACAGCTCTGCTTATAAAAGGGAAAGAAAACATAAAGGTGGACTTGCTGAGCCACAATCAACAAAGGCAAGGGGAGTGGGAGCTAAATCGGTCCATCTTCACCCAAATAATTCAGATATGGGTCATTCCGAATATAGACCTATTCACTACCAAACTAAACCGAAAAGTGAAAAGGTTCTGTTTCCTAAATGCCAGGGAAGGTCCCCAAGTGATAGATGCCTTCCTGATTCAGTGGGATTTTGACCTGTCATACACCTTTTGACCAGTAGCCCTAATTCTGTTGGTTGTAAGGAAGATCGGGGAAGAAGGTGCAAGGATTGTTTTGATTGCTCCCTTTTAGCCCAGAAGACCATGGTTCTCATAGCTATGGAAAATGTCCATCACCGATCCTTGGGTTCTTCCGGAGATTCCGAATCTCCTCTCACAGGGGTTGGCTCACTATCCACAAGTAGCCAACCTTCATTTAACAGCGTGGAATTTGAGAGGGCTCTGAGAGGTTTTTCTCCTAATCTTATTTCCGCTCTACTTCAGAGTAGGAAGGCAAATACGACAAGACTATATGCTAGAACTTGGAGAATATTTCTAACCCCTTCAGGATCAAAAATAGAGGTAGTGGCGCCAGTGGGTCATATTTTGGTGTTCTTGAAAAAAGGTCTCGAGCTAGGCCTATCCACCAGTACCTTCAAAGTCCAGGTGTAAGCTCTAGGGGCTCTGTATAACTGTGATTTAGCAGGAAATTAATGGGTGGCAAGGTTTATTAGACTCATCTAGATCTAGGCTCATTTTGAGAGAAAAATTGGAGCCATGGGGTTTATTTCTAGTCCTGACTGCCATAACTGAGTTACAGTGTGAGTCCATAGAATCAGCGACTCTTAAGGTTCTTTCTCTTAAAGGGAACCTGTCAGCAGGATTGTGTACAGTAACTTACCTACAATGTCATCTTTCTGGAGAAGAAAAAAAATTACTCAGAGCTGCTACTGCGTAGGTGTGGATTTTGCCATCTTGGAGGAGGATTTTTTTTCTTCTCCAGTAAGATGGCACCACCGATGCATGCGCAGTAGCAACTATCGGATCACAGTTATACTGTATATACCGATAGCTGCTAATGCGCAGCGGGCGCCATTTTCAAATTGATTTTTTTTAGTTTTTCTAGTTGAATAACATCAAGAACATGTATTATTGAAGTATAGGAGTAACCCCGGCACACTAATAACATGAAAGTAAAGTCTTCTCAACGACAGTCTTTAATTGTTGTGATTTTATTGATTGTGAAAAAAAAGGGTGGTGTTACAATCCAAAAAAGGGTGGTGTTACAATCCAACGTTTCAGCTCTACATCTCGAGCTTTCATCAGGGATATGACTAGATCCTTGGTTTTGAGGTGTGTGTATAAGTGATATAGGTTTGCCTTTGTAATCCAGCTGCTGGAACGGTACCTATAGTAACCACGATGTGTAGGGTCAGCACGTGACTCCCGTCCTTGTGTCCTAAATCTAGTCAGGTGTAGAGGAGGCCGGAAGTGCTCTGTAATCCAACTGATGCGAGGGAGACGGGCGCCCTTTTTAGCCTGTATCCTGTGCTGGAAGGGCAAATCCCCCACTCTCGTGCTGTCATGGTTTCCGAAAAATCCCATTACCGGCAAGTAACGAAGTCTTTTTGTGCATCTTTAGTGTTGGTGGGTTTTTTGTTTTCTTTTAATAGTACTATATATATATATATATATATATATATATATATATATATATATATATATATATATATATATATATATACAAAAAAAAAAAACGACCAGCACCTCCAAATGTGAACACGTGCAAGCAGCAAAAACTGCATAATATAGACAAAAAGAATACAGCAGCACATGTGCATGAATTTAGACCATGTGAAAACAAACACATTAAAACCATTCAATTTAGATAATCCTCAAATATTTTTTTCAAAAAAAATTTTTTTTAAACTTACAGTCATGGCCAAAAGTTTTGAGAATGACACAAATATTAATTTTTACAAAGTCTACTGCTTCATTTTTTCTAATGGCAATTTGCATATACTCCAGAATGTTATAAAGAGTGATCAGCTTAACAGCAATTACTTGCAAAGTCAATATTTGCCTAGAAAATGAACTTTATCCCCCAAAACACATTTCAACATCATTGCAGCCCTGCCTTAAAAGGACCACCTAACATCGTTTCAGTGATTGATCTCCAGCCTTGTCCTCATCAACACCCACACCTGTGTTAATGGAGCAATCTGTCATGATTAAGTAAGAATGACACCACTGGACACTTTAAAAGGAGGCTGGTGCTTGGCATCATTGTTTCTCTTCTGTTAACCATGGTTATCTCTAAAGAAACACGTGCAGTCATCATTGCACTGCACAAAAATGGCCTAACAGGGAAGAGTATCGCAGCTAGAAAGATTGCACCTCAGTCAACAATCTATCGCATCATCAAGAACTTCAAGGAGAGAGGTTCCCTTGTTGCCAAAAAGGATCCAGGGCGCCCAAGAAAGACCAGCAAGCGCCAGGACCGTCTTTTAAAAGTGTTTCAGCTGATCGGGCTACCAGCAGTGCAGAGCTTGCTCAGGAATGGCAGCAGGCAGGTGTGAGTGCATCTGCACGCACTGTGAGGCGGAGACTCTTGGAGCAAGACCTGGTCTCAAGGAGGGCAGCAAAGAAGCCACTTCTCTCCAGAAAAAACATCATGGACAGACTGATATTGTGCAAGAGGTACAGGGAGTGGACTGCTGAGGACAGGGGTAAAGTCATTTTCTCTGATGAATCCCCTTTTCGATTGTTTGGGACATCTGGAAAACGGCTTATTTGGAGAAAACGAGGTGAGCGCTACCACCAGTCTTGTCTCATGCCAACTGTCAAGCATCCTGAAACCATTCATGTGTGGGGTTGCTTCTCAGCCAAGGGAATGGGCTCTCTCTCAGTCTTGCCTAAAAACACAGCCATGAATAAAGAATGGTACCAGAATGTCCTCCGAGAGCAACTTCTCCCAACCGTCCAAGAGCAGTTTGGCGATCAACAATGCCTTTTTCAACATGATGGAGCACCTTGCCATAAAGCAAAGGTGATAACTAAATGGCTCAGGGAACAAAACATAGAGATTTTGGGACAATGGCCTGGAAACTCCCCAGATCTTAATCCCATTGAGAACTTGTGGTCAATCATCAAGAGACGGGTGGACAAACAAAAACCTTCAAATTCAGACAAAATAAAAGCATTGATTTTGCAAGAATGGACTGCTGTCAGGATTTGATCCAGAAGTTGATTGAGAGCATGCCAGGGAGAATTGCTGAGGTCCTGAAGAAGAAGGGTCAACACTGCAAATATTGAATGGCTGCATTAACTCATTCTAACTGTCAACATAACATTTTGTTACTCATAATATGATTGCAATTATATTTCTGTACGTGATAAAAACATCTGACAAACACACATAAAAACCAGAGGGCAGCAGATCATGTGAAAATATAATATTTGTGTCATTCTCAAAACTTTTGGCCATGACTGTACAGTAAGATGAAAATGAAGGTTGGTTTTTTTTTTTGGCCTTTTTTTTGTCTATTTAGTTACTGGATGCTGGCTGCCTCCAGTCTGATCTTGCACCCCTCCCATTGGCTTTGCAGGTGTCCACAATCAGCTCTACCTGCCCATAAAGTGTAGGCTTAGCCCGGCAGTGACATGTTTGTCCAAAATTGTAGGCTGGAGGCCCAGAAGTGGCTTATGTATGGTAGAGCAGGGGAGGTCACCTTGCCATGGTTGATGGGCTTACATGAATTGGCCAATCTGTGTACCAAGAACCTTCATTTTCATCTTACTGTATGTTTAACCCCTTAAGCCCCAAGGGTGGTTTGCACGTTAATGACCAGGCCAATTTTTACAATTCTGACCACTGTCCCTTTATGAGGTAATAACTCTGAAACGCTTCCATGGATCCCGGTGATTCTGACACTGTTTTCTTGTGGCATATTGTACTTCATGTTACTGGTAAAATTTCATTCAAATAACTTGCGTTTATTTGTGAAAAAAACAGAAATTTGGCGAAAATTTTTAAAATTTCGCAATTTTCCAACTTTGAATTTTTATGCCCTTAAATCACAGAGATATAGCACACAAAAAACTGAATAAGTAACATTTCCCACATGTTTACTTTACATCAGCACAATTTTGAAACCAAAATTTTTTTTTTGTTAGGAAGTTATAAGGGTTAAAAGTTGACCAGCGATTTCTCATTTTTGCAACACCATTTTATTTTTACGGACCACATCACATTTGAAGCCACTTTGAGGGGTCTATATGATAGAAAATACCCAAAAGTGACACCATTCTAAAAACTGCACCCCTTAAGGTGCTTAAAACCACATTCAAGAAGTTTATTAACCCTTTAGGTGCGTCACAGGAATTTTTTGAATATTTTTAAAAAAATGAACATTTAACTTTTTTTCACTAAAAAAATACTTCAGGTTCAATTTTTTTTAATTTACCAAGGGTAACAGGAGAAATTGGACTGCAAAAGTTATTGTGCAATTTGTCCTGAGTACGCTGATACCTGATATGTGGGGGGAACCACTGTTTCGGCGCATGGCAGACCTCAGCAGGGAAAGAGCGCCATTTGACTTTTTCAATGCAAAATTGGCTGGAATTCAGATCGGACGCCATGTCGTGTTTGGAGAGCCCCTGATGTACCTAAACAGTGGAAACCCCCCAAGTGACCCCATTTTGGAAACTAGACCCCCCAAGGAACTTATCTAGATATGTGGTGAGAACTTTGAACCCACAAGGGCTTCACAGAAGTTTATAACGTACAGTGGTACAATTAAAAAATCATATTTTTTCCACAAAAATGATCTTTTCACCCCCAATTTTTATTTTTCCAAGGGTAACAGGACCCTAAAAGATATTGTGCAATTTGTCCTGAGTGCTCTGATACCCCACATGTAGAGGTAAACCACTATTTGGGGCGCATGGCAGAGCTCGGAAGGGAAGCAGCGCCATTTGACGTTTTTGGCTGGAATTGAGATCGGACACCATGTCGCTTTTGGAAAGCCCCTGATGTACCAAAACAGTAGAAACCCCCCCATAAATGACACCATTTTGGAAACTAGACCCCCCAAGGAACTTATCTAGATGTGTGGTGAGCACTTTGAACCCCCCAGTGCTTCCCAGAAGTTTATAACGACCGGGCGTGAAAATAAAAATATCGTATTTTTTCAACAAACATCATGTTTTAGTACCCATTTTTTTTTATTTTCCCAAGGGTAACAGGATAAATTGGACCCCAAAAGTTGTTGTCCAATTTGTCCTGAGTACGCTGACACCCCATATGTGGGAGAAAACTACTGTATGGGCACACGTCGGGGCTCGGAAGGGAAGTATTGACGTTTTGGAATGCAGACTTTGATGGAATGGTCTGCGGGTGTCATGTTGCCTTTGGAGAGCCCCTAATGTACCTAAACAGTGGAAACCCCCCACAAATGACCCCATTTTGGAAACTAGACCCCCTAAGGAACTTATCTAGATGTGTGGTGAGAACTTTGAACCCCCCAAGGGCTTCACAGAAGTATATAATGCCCAGGCATGAAAATAAAAAAATCGTATTTTTTCCACAAACATGATCAATTAGTCTCCAATTTTTTTATTTTCCCAAGGGTAACAGAAGAAATTGGACCCCAAAAGTTGTTGTCCAATTTTTCCTGAGTACGCTGATACCTCATATGTGGGAGAAAACTACTGTATGGGCACACGTCGGGGCTCGGAAGGGAAGTAGTGACATTTTGGAATGCAGACTTTGATGGATTGGTCTGCGGGTGTCATGTGCGTTTGGAGAGCCCCTGATGTACCTAAACTATTGAAACTCCCCACAAGTGACCCCATTTTGGAAACTAGACCCCCACGGAACTTATCTAGATGTGTGGTGAGCACTTTGAACCCCCAAGTGCTTCACAGAAGTTTATAACGCCTGGGCGTGAAAATAAAAAAAATCATTTTTTTCCACAAAAATGATATTTTTGCCCCCAATTTTTTATTTTCCTAAGGGTAACAGGAGAAATTGGACCCCAAAAATTGTTTTGCAATTTGTCCTGAGTATGCTGATACCCTACATGTGGGGGTAAAACACTGTTTGAGCGCATGGCAGAGCTTGGAAGGGAAGGAGCACCATTTGACTTTTTCAACGCAGAATTGGCTGGAATTGAGATCAGACACCATGTTGCGTTTGGAGAGCACCTGATGTGCCCAAGCAGTGGAAACCCCCCAATTATAACTCCAACCCTAACCCTAACCCTAGCCCTAACCCTAACCCTAATGGGAAAATGGAAATAAATACTTTTTTTTAATTTTATTATTTTTCCCTAACTAAGGGGGTGATAACGGGGGGGTTTGATTTACTATTTATGGCGGTTTTTATATTTGGCAGCTGTCGCACGCTAAAAGACGCTTTTTATTGTAAAAATAGTTTTTGCATCACCACATATTGAGAGCTATAATTTTTCCGTATTTTGACCCACCGAGTCATGTGAGGTCTTATTTTTTGTGAGACGAGTTGACGTTTTTATCGGTACCATTTTCGGGCACGTGACATTTTTTGATCGCTTTTTATTCCGATTTTTGGGACGCAGAATGAACAAAAACCAGCGTTTCATGAATTTCTTTTGGGGGGGTGCGTTTACACCGTTCCGCGTGCGGTAAAATTGATAAAGCGCTTTTATTTTTGCGTCGGTACGGTTACAGCGATACCTCATTTAGGTCATTTTTTTATGTTTTGTCGGTTTTTTGCAATGAAAACAATTTTATATAAAAAATAATTATTTTTGCATCGCTTTATTCTGCGAGCTATAACTTTTTTATTTTTTTGTGGATGATGCTGTGTGGCGGCTCGTTTTTTGCGGGACAAGATGACGTTTTCAGCGGTACCATGGATATTTATATGCGTCTTTTTGATCGCGTGTTATTGCACTTTTTGTTCGGTGGTATGATAATAAATCATTATTTTTTGCTTCGTTTTTTATTTTTATTTTTTAAGGGGTTTGCTAAAGGGGTTAACTAATGGGACAGTTTTATTGGGCGGGTCGCTACGGACGCGGCGATACCAAATATGTGTACTTTTATTGTTTTGTTTTTTTTGTTTTTTTTTATTTTCAAAAAATGAATTTATTGGGGAATATTTTTTTTTTTTTTTTTTACTTTATTGCATAGTCCCAGGTGGGACATCACTGTCCTGTGACAGATCAGCAATCTGTCACAGGCAGTTCTGCAGACTTCCTCATGCCTGCGCTTTGCAGGCAGTGAGGAAGTCAGCTCCCTACAGGCCCCCGAAGGCCCCCGTTGCCATCTTGGATCCGGGGGCCTGTAGGGAAAGAGCCCCCCGCAGCAGCGCTGCACATTGCGCTGCACATTGCGCTGCCGTGGGGGGCTCAGGGAAGCACGGAGGGAGCCCCCTCCCTGCCGATGCTTCCCTTTAACTCCCGGTACACCGCGATCGTGTTTGATCGCGGTGTACAAGGGTTTAACGTGTCGGAGGCGGTCCGTGACCGCCCCTGACACATTGTGCCGGGTGTCAGCTGTGATAATCAGCTGACACCCGGCCGCAATCAGCGGCGCTCACCACGTGGGCGCCGCTGATCGCATTAGACGTACTATCCCGTCCTTGGGAATTAAGTCCCAGGGCACATGGACGGGATAGTACGTCTAATGGCAGAAAGGGGTTAAAAACATTTTTTTGAAAAAAATACTTTTGCGGATTATTATCTAAATTGAATGGTTTTAACCCCTTAACGACCAGGGGTATTTTTGGTTTTACATTTTCATTTTTCCCTCCCCTTCTTTCCAGAGCCATAACTTTTTTATTTTTCCGTTTATATGGCCATGTGAGGGCTTATTTTTTGCGGGACGAGTTGTACTTTTAAATGACATCATTGGTTTTACCATATCGTGTACTCGAAAACGGGAAAAAATTCCAAGTGCGGTGAAATTGCAAAAAAAGTGCAATCCCACACTTGTTTTTTGCTTGGCTTTTTTGTTAGGTTCACTAGATGCTAAATCTGACCTGCCATTATGATTCTCCAGGTCATTACGAGTTCATAGACACCAAACATGTCTATGTCCTCTTTTATCTAAGTGGTGAAAAAAAATTCCAAAGTTTGCTAAAAAAAAAATTTGTGCAATTTTCCGAGACCCGTAGCGTCTCCATTTTTCATGATCTGGGGTCGGGTGATGGCTTATTTTTTCCGTGCCGGACTGACGTTTTTAATGTTACCACGTTTGTGCAGATACGTTCTTTTGATCGCCCGTTATTGCATTTTAATGCAATGTCTTGGTGACCAAAAAAACGTAATTCTGGCGTTTTGATTTTTTTTCTCGCTACGCCGTTTAGCGATCGGGTTAATGCTTTTTTTTTATTGATAGATCGGGCGATTCTGAACGCGGCGATACCTAATATGTGTATGTGGGATTTTTTTTTTACTGTTTTATTTTGATTGGGACGAAAGGGGGGTGATTTGAACTTTTAGGTTTTTTTAATTTTTTTTTATTTTTAAACATTTTTTTTTTTATAGAGACCTCTGGTTGTCCAGGCAACATGACGCCGACCCCCGATCACGTGACGGGGGTCGGCGATGACGTCATTTCCGGCCCGGCGGCCGGAATTGCTATTTAAATGCCCGCTGTCAGCTTTGACAGCGGCATTTAACTAGTTAATAGGCGCGGGCGGGCGGTGATTCCGCTCGCGCCTATTGCGGGCACATGTCAGCTGTTCAGAACAGCTGACATGTCCCGGCTTTGATGCGGGCTCAGTGCCGGAGCCCTCATCAAAGCAGGGGAAATGTCTGATGACGGACTGTGTCCGTCATTGGACATTAAGGGGTTAATGTGTTTCTTTGTTTTCACATGGCCTAGATTCATGCACATGTGCTGCTGTCTTCTTTTTATCATATATATATTCATTTTATTAGATGGTTAGATGTAGCGATGTGTGTGTGTGTGTGTATATATATATATATAAAAAAGGATAATATATATTGTGTCACTGATAAAGTGCATAGGCCAGGGAAGTTGCATGGGAACGCAGATCCCCTGTCCAGACTCCCCTGCTTAGCGAGTGAAGGTGCCAAAACTCCTGGCTTTGGGCAAAGGGGGGCTATATGTGACAGTGACTCGTAAAATGCTGGAGGGGAGATATGTTTAAAGGCCCCGTCACACTAAGCGACTTACCAGCAATCCCGACACCGATATCAAGGTGTCAGGATCACTAGTAAGTCGCTATGTGATCGCTGGTGAGCTGTAAAAAATAGAATCAAAATAAAAAATATAGTTATTCTCACCTTCCGACGTCCCGTTCAGCCATCCTGCCTCTCTCCACGCTCCGGTCCCAGTAATCCTTTGCGAGAATGACCGCGAGATGTCACGGTCTCGCGGGAGCGCGAAGTCTCGCGGTCATTCGTGCAAAGGATTACTGGGACCGGAGCGTGGAGAGAGGCAGGATGGCTGAACGGGACGTCGGAAGGTGAGAATAACAATATTTTTTAATTTTTTTTATTATTTTTTTACACCTGATCGCTGGTCTCCCGCCTGTCACACACAGCGATGCGTGCTGGCCAGCGGGAGACCAGCGACCAAAGAAATGTCCAGAGGTTTCTTCCAGCGATCAGCGATACCGGCAGGGGGAACGCTCGCTGATCGCTGTCACACACAGCAATCTCGCTACCGAGATCGCTTAGTGAGACGGGGCCTTAACTGTGCTTAATGGCGTCGGTGATGTAGAGCCCAGAGATTTTCCTCCAGCACACAAAGTGCAGTGAGGGGTTAACAGCTAATGTGTATAATGGGGTAATTTTTATGTGGACATCCATAGAGTGTGTGGGAGGCTGTCCACCTTATCTCTAGCCCATGGTGTTGTCTGGGGCTTAAGTAGCTGGCCTCCTGAGGCAGCAATGTTTAGTGTCTGGAGAGGAGCACTCCAGAGAGGTTATTGTGCTGGAACCAACCTGAATCGTGAGTGTTCTGCTAGCGGTGAGCGGGAGGAACCCCACTCTCAGGACAGGAGTACTATGCTTTGTGCTACCATTTTGTTTTCCTTCTTTGCCCAGAGGTCTATATTTGTTTTACTACACCTTGGTTTATGCTGCCTGTAATAAACCAAAGGAAGTTTTTAAAGAGACAGTGTTCCTACATCTACCTCCATGTACAACTGAGTGAGCAGATCTACCACAATATTTATTCTATATCTCACTGTATGTGTGTGCTCTTAAAGATAGATGGATGGTTCACTTGTCGTCTTTTCGGGACACAACATCGTTTTGGTGTTTTTTCTGTTTTATTTGTTTCAGCAGTTTTAAGCGTTTTTACACTGGTGTTTTCCCAAATTATTTTTTAACTACATTTACAATGAAGAGACAGCTATCAGTTTTTCAAGCAAAATTGATGACAAAATACACAACAGAAACACCCATGCGTTTTTTAGATGTTTGATGAACACTCATATGCATCTGTATTGTAGCTAAGGCGCATCTTCCAAAAGGAGAATGCCTGAAGAGTGATCATGTCACTGCTATTCACCGCTTGGAATTTTTGGAAACCTGAAGCTAAGATGCTCAAAAGATTGGACATATGCACAGCAAGTCGTTTTAAAAAGTGAATTAAAGAAGCACCTCTCCCATCTAAGTTTTTATCTTAATATATTACAATCTTGATATTACATAACACTGTGCACTTACAATTGCTCACTTTGCCTTTCTACCCAGATAATTGTTCTATTTTCCATTAGGCCTATGACATCACATGATTAATAACTGACTAGCTGAATCCTTCTAAGTTCTGTGTACAAACAGGAGGTCAATTTTACCTGTATGACTCATCAGTCACTGCAAAAGTCCTTGGCAGGTGGGAGGAATGGGGCAACTGGGTCAGGAGTTGAAGAAGGGAATGATTTCTGCAGGGACAAGAAACATCCTGTTTCTACATAAAAAAAGAATAATTATCTGGGTAGAAAGACAAAATGAACAATTGTAATTGCACAGTGCTATACAGCTCTGGCAAAAATTAAGAGACCACTTTCAAATGTTCAGTTTGTCTGATTTTTCTCTTTATAGGTATATTTTTGAGTAAAATGTAAATTGTTCTTTTAGTCTATAAACTTCTGACAACATGTCTCCGAATTTCCAAGCAATACATTGTTTTTTTTTCCTTCTGAAAAGGAGAAATTATTATACATTTATATAGCGCCATTTATTCCATGGCGCTTTATATATGAAAAGGGGAAATATAGACAAGTACAATAAACATGTGTAAGACAAGGGACACACAAGTACAGAAGGAGAGAGAACCCTGCCCGCGAGGGCTCACAGTCTACAGTGGTCAAAATTTAAAAAAAAAAAAAAACACAACAAAGCAAAAAACAGTGCTTTCAGACCTCAAATAATGTAAAGAAAACAAGTTCATAATCATTTAGAAACAACTATACTAATGTTTTAACTCAGGAAGAGTTCAGATATCAATATTTTCTCTTCGCCACGACAGCACCCACTGAGAGAGAGGGGATCCACCCCTAGGAACAGGAAACCTACAGAGAGATAAAAGGGGCGGTCCCCCTCGCTCCCTCAGTTGGTTTCCTGTTCCTGGAAGGAACCCATAGAGAGAAGAGGATACCTGGCCTGGTTGCCGCCTGTACAGCATCCATATGAGCCGCAGAGGCCCCAGAGCTGGAAGCAGCGTCGGGGGGGGGATCTGATATTCAATTCCCCCCTCAGCTGGTAATGCAGCGTGAGGCCTGGTAACGGTGTGCCTGGCTCACGTATGGTGCATAGAGCGGCAGGGACCGGCACCTATGGAGACTCCCCTTGGAGAACGCATTACGAACCAGAGCGTCCTGGTTCAGGGTGAGAGCGCGACTCAGCGTCAAGGCTACTGGCATCCCCAGGTATGATGCGAGGCCGGGAATGGAGCACCAAGCTCGCAAACGACGTTGTAAGATGCTGAACGGTGATTCCATATCTGACTCCTTGCGCATGGTCAGTGGTATGGTCCGGTCTGACACCGTAGACCAGGAGAGGCTGTCCTGGCACGTATGAGAGGCGCAGCACGGAGAAGGCCAGCAGCCGGGGGCTTGGCATGGTGATGCAGCATGATATGGCTAGAGTGGAACTGGCTCCGGTCCGACAGCGTAGACCGGGAGAGGCTGTCCTGGCGCATATGAGAGGCGCAGCACAGAGAAGGCCAGCAGCTGGGGTCTTGGCATGGTGATGCAGCACGTTATGGCTGGAGTGGAACTGGCTCTGGTCTGATAGCGTAGACCGGGAGAGGCCATCCTGGCGCCTATGAGAGGTGCAGCACGGCGCAGAAGGCCAGCAGCCGGGGGCTTGGCATGGTGGGCCCGAGTCCCAGAGGGACGATGAGAGCCGTGGCAGATTGACTCCCCCCTCGGCTGATAATGACTGTGTGAGGCAGGGAGCCGTCCTTGCTCACTGATACAGCACGATATGGCTGGAGTGGAACTGGCGCGCGTATGCGCAGATGGTCTGCAGTTGAAGGCCTCGTATGGCCACGGATAAAAGTGGTAGATGGGAAAGTGTACCACGTCTCAGAATGCCTCGTATGACGGTGCAAGGTACACCCACATGAAGTAGAGCAGCAGAAAGAGTGGACGCTCTAGACAGAGTGGTTCCACGGAAAGAGGTGGTAGACGGTGAAACAGACAACATCTTAGGGTATGTGTACACATAGATTTTTGTTTGTCCTACTGGACTCCCCATACGAGACTGCCTTGACGTGGCGGGGTAGCTCAAACAATTGATCAATTTTTTGCTAAATGTCTCATTTTTGAATACAGATAGAAACCAATGTGTGTTTTCACACTTTATGTATTACGTTCTGACCACAAGCAGCGCTGGCTTCTCCCCCTCTTTTTTCTTAGTATTGCATCATAGTACTTCATATTGCAGCATGGTGCTTCATAGTACTTCATGGTGCTTCATGGTACTTAGTGCTCCAAGGTACTTCATATGGCCTCATATTACTTCATGATGTTTCATGGTATGGTACCTTCATAGTATGAGCAGGAATACGGTCAAGAACTCTGATATCTATCGCAGAAAGAATCCTGCAGAGAGCCAAAACACACCTGTTGTCCCTATTGACCCTCCTGGTCAGGGTAATAAATTCAGAGCCTGTCCCTGTTTGCTCTCCATGTCAGAGGAGTGGACAACTCCGGAGCACACCTCCTCAGCCACCCTACCCTGCATCAAGGGGAATGGGTGCTCAGCCGACATATCTTCAGGATGATAGCGGCTATATGGGGCATGCCGGAGAAGACCTGTTTGCTACAAGGGCCAATAGGCGGGCCGAAAGGTTCGCTCCACTGTACAGAACACACAGTTCGGATGTACTCGACGCCCTTCAAACCCCTTGGACGGTTCATCAGACCCTCCGATGTTACTGTCACCAACTGTTACCAGGATGATAAGGTAATAAGGAGCGAGAGTCATCTTAATAGCCCGTTTGAGCCAAAAAGCCATGGGTTTCATGGCTGAGAGCCATGTCATGGGTCCTCCCTCTGGATCGGGACCTACGCTCGCAAAGACCCTGTTACCACACTCAGGTCAAAGGTCTATGCCTCACGGCACGGAATTTGAGAGGCAGTTACTGAAGCTAAGGGGTTTCTCAGATGACTTAATTGGCACCTTCTTGCAGGAAAAGCTTTAAATTTCCATTCGGCAGACCTTTCCGGGGAGGGTCTTATCCCAGCCATAGTAGAGCTCCTGCAGAAAGGGCGCAAGTTCGGACTTGCGGAAAACACCCTAAAAGTCCAGGTTTCGGCTCTGGAGGCCTCGTATAATTATGACGTGCGGGCACTGAAGAGGTAGCTCAATCTATCTCTGCTTGCCAGCAAGCAAACCCGGTTCACATTCTTCAAAAACCGCCTTGGGACCTTAGCTTAGTCCTAGATGCTTTCACACAGGGCCCATTCGAGCCCATACACTTGGCCTCAATAATGTGCGTTTCATTGAAGGCCGCCTTATTGGTAGCTTTAGTATTAGCAAGGAGAATGCATGATCTCCAGGCCCTGTCATTAGATCCTCCTGCCTGACAATATTTCAGGACAGAATAGTGTCAAAGACGGACCCGTCCTACCTCCCTAGAGGGGCTGCTAAATTTCATAGATCCAAAAAATCTACCTTCCCTCTTTTTTATGATAGCCCGGCAATACCAGAGAAGGAAAGATAGTGTTGCCTAGACGTAATGGGGGGCCATCAGTCTGCATAGATAACTCTAAGCCCTGGAGGCAGAGTAGGGCTCTTTTTGTCTCTTTTTGTCTCTTTCCAGGGTAACAAGAAGTGTGGATCAGAAACGCAATTGCATTGGCATATTAGGCAAAAAGGAGAAGGCCCGCCACAGGGCGTGAGGGCACATTCTGTACGAGCCATATCTTCTTCCTGGGCCAAAAGGACGGATGTCCCAATTGAGCTAACATGTAAGGCCGCAACCTGGTCTTCTCCTTCTACCTTTTATAGTCACTACAGGCTAGATTTACCTTCTTCCAATAACTTAGCCTTTGGTAGATCTATCCTTGACACGGTGGGCCCTCCCTGGTGTTTATCTCTGAAAATCTCTCAGTGGGTGCTGTCGTGGCAAAGAGAAGAAAACGGATTACTTACCGGTAATACTCTTTTGTAGAGCCACGACAGCACCCGCTCACTTCCCTCCCTTAATATATGTACACGTGGTTCACTCTGGTGGGTGAAGGATAGAGGCTGTATATAAATATGTGAAATGTATACAGCAAAAGATATAAGTATATATATATATATATATGCTAGAATCGCTTACTGAACAAATTGACTAAAGCATGTGTGGCGGTTCCTCTTGTTCGCTGTAATCCAACTGAGGGAGCGAGGGGGACCGCCACTTTTATCTCTCTGTAGGTTTCCTGTTCCTAGGGGCGGATCCCCTCTCTCTCAGTGGGTGCTGTCCTGGCTCTACAAAAGAGTATTACCGGTAAGTAATCCGTTTTTTTGTGGAATAATCATGATTTTTAAAAACAGTTTTCATGTGTCTTGACATGCTTGCCACCAGACTTTCACACTGCTGCTGGCGCAAAAATGTAAGCAGTTCTTTGATGGCTTGTGACTATCCACCATCCTCTTGATTACATTCCAGAGGTTTTCTATGAGGTTCAGGTCTGGAGATTAGGCCGGCCATGACAGGGTTTTGATGTGGTGGTCTCTTAATTTTTGCCAGAGCTGTATAACATGATGACTGCAATATGAGTAGGGGGTTGGACCAGATGGCCCAGGAGGTCCCTTCCAACTCTACGATTCTATGATTCTATGATTAAAGAAGATAAATACTTTGATGGGGAGGAGGTGGTTCTTTAACAATATGATATGAGTGTATGCCATATTACAGAACATAGGCCGTAATCTATTAACCCTATCATTGAATGTTAAGAGGTTTATTGGATGCTTCCGGTTGATAAGCCATAGCTTTATACTCCTAAATCCCTAATCCTTTAGAGCAGGACATGACAATAGAACAATAGATTTGTACTGTATAAATAAAACAGAACACCAAAGAAATGAGCCGGAGCATAAGTTGGCATACATGCAATGTGTATGAGCACGTTCACACTGTGGCCATTTCACTGACAAGGGAATAAAGTCAGCATATACAGTACAGTTCCTTGCGAAAGTATTCAGCCCCCTGGAACTTTTCAACCTTTTCCCACATATCATGCTTCAAACATAGATACCAAATGTAAATTTTTGGTGAAGAATCAACAAGTGGGACACAATTGTGAAGTTGAACGAAATTTATTGGTTATTTTAAATTTTTGTGGAAATTCAAAAACTGAAAAGTGGGGCGTGCAATAATATTCGGCCCCTTTACTTTCAGTGCAGCAAACTCACTCCAGAAGTTCATTGTGGATCTCTGAATGATCCAATGTTGCCCTAAATGACTAATGATGATAAATATAACCCACCTGTGTGTAATCAAGTCTCCGTATAGATGCACCTGCTCTGTGATTGTCTCAGGGTTCTGTTTGAAGCACAGAGAGCATCATGAAGACCAAGGAACACAACAGGCAGGTCCGTGATACTGTTGTGGAGAAGTTTAAAGCCGGATTTGGATACATAATGATTTCCAAAACTTTAAACATCCCAAGGAGCACTGTGCAAGTGATCATATTGAAATGGAAGGAGTATCATACCACTGCAAATTTAAAAAGACACGGCCGTCCCTCTAAACTTTCATCTCAAACAAGGAGAAGACTGATCAGAGATGCAGCCAAGAGGCCCATGATCATTCTGGATGAACTGCAGAGATCTACAGCTGAGGTGGGACAGTCTGTCCATAGGACAACAATCAGTCGTACACTGCACAAATCTGGCCTTTATGGAAGAGTGGCAAGAAGAAAGCCTTTGCTCAAAGATATCCATAAAAAGTGTCATTAAAGTTTGCAACAAGCCACCTGGGAGACACACCAAAAATGTGGAAGAAGGTGCTCTGGTCAGATGAAACCAAAATCAAACTTTTTGGCAACCATGCCAAATGATATGTTTGGCGTAAAGGCAACACAGCTCATCAGCCTGAACACACCATCCCCACTGTCAAACATGGTGGTGGTGGCAGCATCATTGTTTGGGCCTGCTTTTCTTCAGCAGGGACAGGGAAGATGGTTGAAAGTTGATGGGAAGATGAATGGAGCCAAATACAGGACCATTCTTGAAGAAAACCTGTTGGAGTCTGCAAAAAAACTGAGACTTGGATGGAGATTTGTCTTTCAACAAGACAATGATCCCAAACATAAAGCAAAATCTACAATGGAATGGTTCACAAATAAACGTATCCAGGTGTTAGAATGGCCAAGTCAAAGTCCAGACCTGAATCCAATTGAGAATCTGTGGAAAGAGCTGAAAACTGCTGTTCACAAACGATCTCCATCAAACCTCACTGAGCTCGAGCTGTTTGCCATGGAAGAATGTGCAAGAATTTCAGTCTCTCGATGTACAAAACTGATAGAGACATACCCCAAGCGACTTTCAACTGTAATCGCAGTAAAAGGTGGCGCAACAAAGTATTAAGTTAAAGGGGCCAAATAATATTGCACATCCCACTTTTCAGTTTTTGTATTTCCACAAAAATTTAAAACAACCAATAAATTTCATTCAACTTGACAATTGTGTTCTACTTGTTGTTGATTCTTCACCAAAAATTTACATTTGGTATCTTTATGTTTGAAGCATTATATGTGCGAAAAGGTTGAAAAGTTCCAGGGGGCCGAATACTTTTGCAAGGCACTGTACCCTGTAGTAAGTAAATCTGTAAACCGCAATAGTACACGTAAATAACAATGGACTTGGTTAACGCTATTTTGATCAAAAACGCATAAAAACCATCGCATCGTGACAAGGTGTACCCAATCGGGGCGGTCCTAGCCTATCTTACAATTAAATCCTTACCTTGTGTCAGCCAACCTCAATGTGAATAAGTGCAGAGCAGCACAGGGCCTCAATGTGAATAAGTGCAGAGCAGCACAGGGCTCCCGACTGTTCCGCCATCTGCCAAAGGGAAGCTATATAGATAAATGCCTAAGTTACTAACATATATTATTACTGTTTATTTACTGTACGGTATATATTCAATTTGTTAGTTTCCTTGTCTTTTTTTTTAAATAAAACCGAAGTCATAGTTGATTCTTGGCACATGTGCTTACCGGGAAGGATCTAGGCCACTCGTGCCAAGCTTTTAATTTTTTTTTGACTCTGGGGGATTTTAGACTAGCCGCATTAGGCGTCTCATCTGCTTCACGTAATGACAGAGCATTTTACAGTTCTATGTAATCCCCGGTCACATGAGGAATCAGGTTCGTACAAATTCTCGTAAGTCTATGTGCACACTGAGTCTTTTTGCTGAATTTTTGTAGCACAAACTGAGCAGAAGCTCAAAGTTTTTTGAGGAGTTTTAATATTTGGAGTAGGAAATGGAGAGTTTCTGTTCCAAAAACTCCTCGAAGAACTACATGTGCACATAGCCTAAACCTTGCTACACAGCTTCTCCAGACAGCTTTGAAGTATGTGCACATTGTTTTTCTTTGTAAAGCCTTAAAGAGAAATTTTGTCAACAGATTCAGGAAACTCTCATACTTTGGGAAGTTTTTGGAAGATTTTTTTTTGTGTACTGAAACTGTTTTGAAGAGTTTTTCAAGTGTTTTGGCAGAGGTTCTTATTCCTAAAGCATTTTTTTTGCAGTCTTGATTGCAGTTTTGATTGGACAGTGCCAAATTTGGAGCGATTTCTGTCAGAAGCCACTTCAAAGAGGTGATATGCACATTCTTTGTTCCCACAAGGTTATTTTTTTCAAGTGTTTTTTAAGCTCCAAAAGGCTCCTCAAAAAAACTGTTTATTTTCCCTTAAAGCATCATACAGTAATGTAGGGAAAGGGATGAAGCAAGGGGACCACTTTTGTGGGAGCTTTGATGGCAACAATGTTGGCTTTTGCCCCATTTTTCTAGAGTCTTCCATTGTAGTTGATGAGTGACTGTTCTGGTGGGAATTTTGGCCATATTTGTCATCTTCTGGCTGGCAATATGATTAGACCTAATGTGAAAATGTCCAACAACTGGATCCTAATCTGTGCCTGCCCAGATGTTCTAAACCAGGGTTCCCCAACTCCAGTCCTCAAGGCCAACTAACAGATCAATTGCTTCACCTGTGCAAAGCAAAGGAAATCCTGAAAACATGATCTGTTGGTGGGCCTTGAGGACTGGAGTTGGGGAACCCTGTTCTAAACCTACAACTTCCTCTATGCCAGTAGTTGGGGTGGGCAAGGAAGAGAAAAGCACTACTGTAGGGTATGCACACTACACAAAAAGGGGGCAATTAAATACAAATAATAATCTTTATTGGCATACAATTGCAAAACGTGACATAAAACATAAGTAGAAACATGTAGGTACAACCACTCAAGGCCCCCTGCAAAACATAAAAATTCAACAAAGTGCCATTTGTATATAACAAACCCTATAGCAGTAAAGCAATATGGCTCATGATGAATATTGCCCAGTGCACCCTGGGGTCTGAATGGCTTGTGAGTGCAATAATATATAGGGAAAAGCTAAGACTAAGTCCCTAATATGACCCATAAGACCCAAATGAGGGTCTAAAAGCTCAATGCTGCAAATCCAGCATGAGGAACCCCTGTAGGCGGGATGCCATAAGAGGACCTGAACCTACAGTTGTGGCCAAAAGTATTGACACCCCTGCAATTTTGTCAGGTAATACTCAGTTTCTTCCTGAAAATGATTGCAATCACAAATTCTTTGGTATTATTATCTTCATTTAATTTGTCTTAAACGAAAAAACACAAAAGAGAATGACGTAAAAAGCAAAACATTGATCATGTCACACAAAACTCCAAAAATGGGCCAGACAAAAGTATTGGCACCCTCAGCCTAATACTTGGTTGCACAACCTTTAGCCAAAATAACTGCGACCAACCGCTTCCGGTAACCATCAATGAGTTTCTTCCAATGCTCTGCTGGAATTTTAGACCATTCTTCTTTGGCAAACTGCTCCAGGTCCCTGATATTTGAAGGGTGCCTTCTCCAAACTGCCATTTTTAGATCTCTCCACAGGTGTTCTATGGGATTCAGGTCTGGACTTATTGCTGGCCACCTTAGAAGTCTCCAGTGCTTTCTCTCAAACCATTTTCTAGTGCTTTTTGAAGTGTGTTTGGGGTCATTGTCCTGCTGGAAGACCCATGACCTCTGAGGTAGACCCAGCTTTCTCACACTGGGCCCTACATTATGCTGCAAAATTTGTTGGTAGTCTTCAGACTTCATAATGCCAGGCACACGGTCAAGCAGTCCAGTGGCAGAGGCAGCAAAGCAACTCCAAAACATCAGGGAACCTCCGCCATGTTTGACTGTAGGGACCATGTTTTTTTCTTTGAATGCCTCTTTTTTCTCCTGTAAACTCTGTTGATGCCTTTGCCCAAAAAGCTCTACTTTTGTCTCATCTGACCAGAGAACATTCTTCCAAAACGTTTTAGGCTTTTTCAGATAAGTTTTGGCAAACTCCAGCCTGGCTTTTTTATGTCTCGGGGTAAGAAGTGGGATCTTCCTGGGTCGCCTACCATACAGTCCCTTTTCATTCAGACGCCGACGGATAGTACGGGTTGACACTGTTGTACCCTCGGACTGCAGGGCAGCTTGAACTTGTTTGGATGTTAGTCGAGGTTCTTTATCCAACATCCGCATGGTTCATCTGTGCTACTGAGCAATTTATTAGCCATTAACAACTTTTCATTGTCTGTAATGGTGGGATCAAAAAACGATAATCCCACCAACTCTGCATTCAAATACCACAAATGGTTCGAAAATTTGGTCAGGGCTATTTCTGCAATGTTGTTGTCACATTCTTTATAGTCTAACAGACTATGCAAAATACCTAAATCTTAAAATACCTCAATTTGGATTTTTTCAAACTTTGAGCCACGAGCGGCACGGGTTAACGTCGTTTAATCGAGCTCAAATTTTGGCTCTCTCAATATCTGGAAAGGGGAATCGTTTTGTGGGGTCCAGACGAACAAGATTCTGACATTTTTTCCCCCCCATATGAGATCCGGTCACCCTACTGCGCACGGTAGACACAGGAACATTCAGGTCTTTGGAAATGGACTTGTAGCCTTGAGATTGCACATGCTTCCTCACAATTTGGTTTCTCAAGTCCTCAGACAGTTCTTTGGTCTTCTTTCTTTTCTCCATGCTCAATGTGGTACACACAAGGACACAGGACAGAGGTTGAGTCAACTTTAATCCATGTCAACTGGCTGCAAGTGTGATTTAGTTATTGCCAACACCTGTTAGGTGCCACAGGTAAGTTACAGGTGCTGTTAATTACACAAATTAGAGAAGCATCACATGATTTTTGGAACAGTGCCAATACTTTTGTCCACCCTCTTTTTTATGTTTGGTGTGGAATTATATCCAATTTGGCTTTAGGACAATTCTTTTTGTTTTTTCATTTAAGATAAATTAAATGAAGATAATAATACCAAAGAATTTGTGTTTGCAATCATTTTCAGGAAGAAACTGAGTATTATCTGACAAAATTGCAGGGGTGTCAATACTTTTGGCCACAACTGTACGCTGTGATGAAAAACTCTGTGAGCAGAGGATAGATAAGGCGTGGGCTAGTGATAATCAATAGCCACACAGCCGATAAGAAGAAAAAGTCACCAGCAAGGTATCCAAATGTATTAAATGAGGCACTCACAGAAATACTACCAAGGTTGGGTCATACAGGCAGGAATGTCCAAGCAGATGGGGACATGAGCGGAGGACCCAGGCGTGGCCCCACGCGTATCGCCGTTGGGGTCCATGGATTTTTATCCGTTTCTTCAAGGAAGCAACAAAGGAAGAGTTACAGCCTCCCGGAACACCTGTCCTCCCCAAATACATGCGACAAGTCACACAACAGCTTATTCTACTCACTCTGTGACGTACATATGGCGATAGGGAAAAAAACCCTGCTTCATAGATGTCACAAAACATCCTTTCCAACTCCACTGCCAAATTGTAGGTGTCCTCAATGACAATATCCTGCAGATGTCTCCTATCTTGTGCGTACATTGACGTACACCCAAACAGGATTTTATTTTCCTTTTTTTTTCCAGGATGCCTGCAAAGCAAATGATTTGAGCTAGTGGGATCGAGGCATGCATGTTCACACTGCAATGTGAGACTGACAAAATATCAGTACGGAGTCGATTTTTGGCTTTTTCACAGTTACACTAAGCCGTCAGTAACGTGCGTTGAAACCAGTTTATAATGGCATTTGTTAGATCCATATTCTCCTTGTCAGATGCGTAATCTCACCTTTTAGGTTACGCTCCAACTATTATATTTGGTGGGTGTTTTACTCTGCGTATTTCTGAAAAAATGCAAGTGACCTATTATACATAATGGGGGCAGAAATGGTGCTGAAAATCTGTACATCAAAAACTCACCAAAAGTTCATCACAGGAACGAAAACCTAATCTACCTTACTGTTTTCGGTGCATCTATATGTGAAAATGGTCAGGAGAGGACCTTGAAGCTCTTGGTCCCCTTGAAGGAGTTACACAGTGCCCCTCTTTTTTGCAGAGAGGCAAGAGACGCTCCTGTTTTGTCCACAGCCTCTTGTTAAGCATAAACAAGGTCTTGTGCACCAGTCCTGGTAATAAGAATAAGATATGTCAAAATGCCGGATCAATTGTTGGGGAAATATGGAATGCCTGGAAAGGATTTAACACTTGTAACCGCTCACCATTACATCTAACATATCAGTTTCTCTTGGGCTGACATTTTGCGCTGAAATTAGATTAAAATTAAATGTAAACTAGTAATAGCTTGTTAACAGATTTATGGTATTGATTAGAGTTGAGCGACTTTTGCTTTTTTAGGGTCGCGTTTCGTTTCGTGAAACCCGACTTTTCCAAAAGTCGGGTCGAGCAAGATCGTCCGATTGTAGGGAAAAGTCGGGGTCGTCCCGAAACACGAAACCCAATGTAAGTCAATGGGGAATAAAAGTCGGCAGTGAGAGGAGGACAGGAAACACACCTACAGTGCCCATTTGAATGCCAAAAGCATCAATTCTTCTTACTTAAGCTTGTCAACCTTAATTAACTTCATAATACAAGTTACGCACTGAAAAATGGGGGTTATTTGGCTAAATTTGTGGGGGGGAGGGCTGGCTGCAGGTTTTCATGTGCCCTGGGCGAAAGAGCGCCCCTTTAACACATAACACAACTCATCATGCTCCGATACGGCAGAGAAATAGCGGTATAGTACAATGAAAAATACCTCACTTTTTACATCTCATGACGAGGCCCATCTATTTCTCCATACAAAATCATTGGTCCCATATAATGTTTGAAACAGTATATGATGAGCTCCACATAATGCTACAGTATATGTTGGTCCCCATGGATGAAGCTCCACTGTCTTATGGGCCCAAATAATGCTCCAAACATAATGGGCCCCATTTCTACTGCTCTAGTGTATAATGGGCCCTGTAAATGCTGCTCCAGTGTCTGATGTCCACCTTTGGAATGTTCCAGTGTATGGTGGGCCCCATCTATCATTCTCCAGAGTATAGTGCTCCCCAAAAATTGCTGTCCCAACATAGAAAACAATCAAATAAGTCTCCTCGCTAGGGAATCCCTGTACTTGTCTGGACAGGTGCTGTAGCTTGCTTAACAGCTCGCCAGCCGTTCTCACGCCCAGTATGGATTGCACGTGATTGCACAAAGGTTAGAAAGGGTACCGTATCCCTGGATAACATGTATGGATAGCGTACACATTCAAAATATATGTCTATACAGCATGAGGCAGGCTCAGACGGTGTTAGGCCCAGTATGGATTGCACGTCATTGCACAAAGGTTAGAAGGGGTACCGTATCCCCGGATAACATGTATGGATAGCGTACACATTCAAAATATATGTCTATACAGCATGAGGCAGGCTCAGACGGTGTTAGGCCCAGTATGGATTGCACGTCATTGCACAAAGGTTAGAAGGGGTACCGTATCCCCGGATAACATGTATGGATAGCGTACACATTCAAAATATATGTCTATACAGCATGAGGCAGGCTCAGACGGTGTTAGGCCCAGTATGGATTGCACGTCATTGCACAAAGGTTAGAAGGGGTACCGTATCCCCGGATAACATGTATGGATAGCGTACACATTCAAAATATATGTCTATACAGCATGAGGCAGGCTCAGACGGTGTTAGGCCCAGTATGGATTGCACGTCATTGCACAAAGGTTAGAAGGGGTACCGTATCCCCGGATAACATGTATGGATAGCGTACACATTCAAAATATATGTCTATACAGCATGAGGCAGGCTCAGACGGTGTTAGGCCCAGTATGGATTGCACGTCATTGCACAAAGGTTAGAAGGGGTACCGTATCCCCGGATAACATGTATGGATAGCGTACACATTCAAAATATATGTCTATACAGCATGAGGCAGGCTCAGACGGTGTTAGGCCCACTATGGATTGCACGTCATTGCACAAAGGTTAGAAGGGGTACCGTATCCCCGGATAACATGTATGGATAGCGTACACATTCAAAATATATGTCTATACAGCATGAGGCAGGCTCAGACGGTGTTAGGCCCAGTATAGATTGCACGTCATTGCACAAAGGTTAGAAGGGGTACCGTATCCCCGGATAACATGTATGGATAGCGTACACATTCAAAATATATGTCTATACAGCATGAGGCAGGCTCAGACGGTGTTAGGCCCAGTATGGATTGCACGTCATTGCACAAAGGTTAGAAGGGGTACCGTATCCCCGGATAACATGTATGGATAGCGTACACATTCAAAATATATGTCTATACAGCATGAGGCAGGCTCAGACGGTGTTAGGCCCAGTATGGATTGCACGTCATTGCACAAAGGTTAGAAGGGGTACCGTATCCCCGGATAACATGTATGGATAGCGTACACATTCAAAATATATGTCTATACAGCATGAGGCAGGCTCAGACGGTGTTAGGCCCACTATGGATTGCACGTCATTGCACAAAGGTTAGAAGGGGTACCGTATCCCCGGATAACATGTATGGATAGCGTACACATTCAAAATATATGTCTATACAGCATGAGGCAGGCTCAGACGGTGTTAGGCCCAGTATGGATTGCACGTCATTGCACAAAGGTTAGAAGGGGTACCGTATCCCCGGATAACATGTATGGATAGCGTACACATTCAAAATATATGTCTATACAGCATGAGGCAGGCTCAGACGGTGTTAGGCCCAGTATGGATTGCACGTCATTGCACAAAGGTTAGAAGGGGTACCGTATCCCCGGATAACATGTATGGATAGCGTACACATTCAAAATATATGTCTATACAGCATGAGGCAGGCTCAGACGGTGTTAGGCCCAGTATGGATTGCACGTCATTGCACAAAGGTTAGAAGGGGTACCGTATCCCCGGATAACATGTATGGATAGCGTACACATTCAAAATATATGTCTATACAGCATGAGGCAGGCTCAGATGGTGTTAGGCCCAGTATGGATTGCACGTCATTGTACAAAGGTTAGAAGGGGTACCGTATCCCCGGATAACATGTATGGATAGCGTACACATTCAAAATATATGTCTATACAGCATGAGGCAGGCTCAGACGGTGTTAGGCCCAGTATGGATTGCACGTCATTGCACAAAGGTTAGAAGGGGTACCGTATCCCCGGATAACATGTATGGATAGCGTACACATTCAAAATATATGTCTATACAGCATGAGGCAGGCTCAGACGGTGTTAGGCCCAGTATGGATTGCACGTCATTGCACAAAGGTTAGAAGGGGTACCGTATCCCCGGATAACATGTATGGATAGCGTACACATTCAAAATATATGTCTATACAGCATGAGGCAGGCTCAGACGGTGTTAGGCCCAGTATGGATTGCACGTCATTGCACAAAGGTTAGAAGGGGTACCGTATCCCCAGATAACATGTATGGATAGCGTACACATTCAAAATATATGTCTATACAGCATGAGGCAGGCTCAGACAGTGTTAGGCCCAGTATGGATTGCACGTCATTGCACAAAGGTTAGAAGGGGTACCGTATCCCCGGATAACATGTATGGATAGCGTACACATTCAAAATATATGTCTATACAGCATGAGGCAGGCTCAGACGGTGTTAGGCCCAGTATGGATTGCACGTCATTGCACAAAGGTTAGAAGGGGTACCGTATCCCCGGATAATATGTATGGATAGCGTACACATTCAAAATATATGTCTCAGGAGGCAGGCTCAGACGGTGTCAGGCACAGTATGGATTTGACGGCCCAGATTACACAGCGGAGGAGCAGGGAGAGGTAAAGATTGCAAATGCTGGGGCCCTGGCCAAGCAAGGGGGGCCCACTCGTGGGCGTCGGTACTGGCACTGGGCCCCTCATAGTACAGCGGTGTGTCTGACGGCGGGTGTGCACCACCACCGTCAGAGACACTTGATTGCACTATGAGGGACCCTGTGCCAGTGCCCGCGCCCAAGAGTCGGCCTACTCACCTGTCCAGGGCAACGGCACTCGCACGGTGTCGTGAGCTAGGTGGTGACCCCGGCCATGGGGGGGGAGGCAGCACAGTTAGGGAGTTTTAGAAAGTGGCATATGTTGATGTTGGACATTCAACTGATGCAAAAGGCGAAATAGGTGAAGTACCAGGAAGAGGTGGACCAAAGCAAGCCATTTTTCTGTCACCCTATGTGTCATCAGGGGAAGGTGGGACAAAATCCTTGGAAACCCATGCGTGGTTCATTTTAATGAAGGTTAGATCATCCACATTTTGGGTTGACAGACGGGTCCTTTTTTCTGTCAGGATTGATCCAGCTGCACTGAAGACTCTTTCCGATAGCACACTTGCAGCTGGGCAAGCGAGCTCCTGTAAGGCATATTGGGCCAATTCAGGCCAGGTGTCCAGTTTAGTGGCCCAATAGTCAAAGGGGAATGACCTGTGTGGGAGAACATCGATATGGGAGGAAAAGTAGTTTGTAACCATAGTTGACAACTGCTGTCTCCTGTCACTTTCCATCGATGCAGTATTACCAGTTGTGTGAGCGGTATTTGAAAAATCAGTCCACAACATTGTCATGAAACCCCTGTCTCCAACGCCACTTCTGCTGTGTGCACCACGAACACCTCTGCCAAGCTGCCCCTGGCCCGTACGGCTCGTGTGAGAACCATCACCGCTGCTGTGTGCTGGGAATGCCTCAAGCAACCGATTTACCAGAGTTGCTTGTTTATTAGCCAATATTAGGTCAAGGTTCTCCTGTGGCATGATGTTTTGTAATTTGCCTTTATAGCGTGGATCCAGGATGCTGGCCAACCAGTAGTCGTCATCGTTCATCATTTTGGCAATGCGGGGGTCCCTTTTTAGGATCCGCAAGGCATAATCTGACATGTGGGCCAATGTTCCCGGTGTCAATGATGCACTGCGAGTGCTGGGTGGAGGAGCACTTTCTGGCAAATCCACATCCCTCCAGTCACGCACAAACCCTGTACCAGACCTTGCCACGCCAACATTTTCACTTGCCCCACGAGATGCATCCTCCTCCCCTAAGTAATCATCCCCATCATCCTCCTCCTCCTCCTCCTCTTCTTCCTCCACCTCGTCCAGGAGAGGTCCCTGAGCAGACAATGGCTGAATGTCATCAAGGATTCCCTCCTCCTCTTCCTCCTCATCAACATTGGCTGCAGACGCCTGCTCCTTAAGGTGCGTCAAAGTTTGCATGAGCAGACGCATAAGTGGGATGCTCATGCTTAGGATGGCGTCGTCTGCGCTTACCAGCCGTGTGCATTCCTCAAAACACTGAAGGACTTTACAAAGGTCTTTCAGCTTCGACCACTGCACGCCTGTCAACTCCATGTCTGCTCTCAAAGTGCCTGGCCGTGTATCCTCCCACAAATGCATTATGGCCTGCCTCTGCTCGCACAGCCGCTCCACCATGTGCAGGGTGGAGTTCCACCTTGTTGCAATGTCGATAATGAGGCGGTGGTTGGGAAGGTGGAGCAATCGCTGCAGCTTCTGCATACGAATGGAGTGTACAGGCGACCGGCGGATGTGCGCGCACAGTCTTCGCACCTTCTGGAGCAGGGCTGGTAACTCCGGATAATTTTTGAGGAAGCACTGCACCACCAGGTTCAAGGTGTGAGCCAAGCAAGGTATGTGGCTGAGTTTTGAAAGGGCTATGGCTGCCACAAAATTACGGCCGTTATCACTAACTACCTTGCCTGCCTCAAGATGTACACTGCCCAGCCATGACTCAGTTTGTCGCTTCAAGTACTCGGCCAGCACCTCGGCGGTGTGTCTGTCGCCCAAACACATCATCTGCAACACAGCCTGCTGACGCTTTCCACTAGCTGCTCGATAGGGGGACACATCGTGTGCAACAGTGGCAGCTGCAGATGGAGTGCTCGTACGACTGCGCTCTGTGGACGAGCTGTCGCTTCTGGAGGAGGAGGAGGAGGAGGGTCGAACGCCTACAGCCAACTGTTTCCTATACCGTGGGCTAGGCAGCACTGTCCCACCACCGCTGTCCCCTGTGGACCCTGCATCCACCACATTAACCCAGTGCGCAGTGATGGACACGTAACGGCCCTGGCCATGCCGACTGGACCATGCATCAGTTGTGAGGTGCACCTTTCCGCTCACTGACTGCTTGAGTGCATGGACAATGCGGTCTTTCACATGATGGTGGAGGGCTGGGATGGCTTTGCGAGAGAAGAAGTGGCGACTGGGTAGGTCATAGCGTGGTACTGCATAGGCCATGAGTTCGCGGAAAGCTGTGCTTTCCACCAACCGAAAGGGCATCATCTCAAACGAGATTAGTTTGGCAATGTGGGCGTTCAAACCCAGTGTACGCGGATGAGAGACTGAGTACTTTCTTGACCTACTCATAGTGTCTGGGAGGGTGAGCTGGACTTGAGAGCTGCATATGGTGGAAGTAGCGGTGGACAGGGCGGACTGAGAGAGGGTTGATGATGGTGATGGAGTTGGTGTTCTTTCTGATGGCCTAGAATCAGTCTTTCGTTGATATAACAGTGGGATTCCCTGACTGCTGTGGCCTTGCAACGACACCTCAACATTTGCTGCTGTGCTAACCGGTGGGCTTACAGTGGGGGAAACAATGTAGCGTTGCTGACTACCTTCGTTGTGATCAGTTGCACATGTGGCACTTGAGGTTTGGTGTTGTGTCCACGCTTGCAAGTGCATGCTGGTTAAATGAATCATAGAATCTTAGAATCGTAGAGTTGGAAGGGACCTCCTGGGCCATCTGGTCCAACCCCCTGCTCAAAGCAGGATTCGCTAAATCATCCCAGTTAGATGTCTGTCCAGCCTCTGTTTGAAGACTTCCATTGAAGGAGAACTCACCACTTCTCGTGGCAGCCTGTTCCACTCATTGATCACTCTAACTGTCAAAAAGTTTTTTCTAATATCTAATCTGTGTCTCCTCCCATTCAGCTTCATCCCATTGCTTCTAGTCTTTCCTTTCAATGTCTAAGCATGCAACTGGTATTCAAATTTTTCAGATTTTTCCCTCGGCTAAAGGTCTTTGCGCACTTCTTACAGATAACCTTGGCCTGATCATGAGGATTTTGTTCAAAAAAGTGCCACACTGCACTCTTCCTACTTTGGCAGACATTTTGCGGCCTAGCACGCTGTGATATTTTGACCCTCTGGACAAGCTGTCCAGCAACTCTTTTGATGTTTGGAACCTGTCTTTGGAGTGCTCCGGGCCTGCCAGATAACAGCTGTTGCGATGTCGATGTCTGCTGTGGATGCTCCTCATCTGAGCTATTGGAAGCAGCACCCTCTTCCCCCAATGGATGCCAATCTGGGTCAACAACTGGGTCATCCATCACCTCCTCTTCTATGTCATGTGCACCTTTCTCTGTGTCACCGTGTATGGTGGTATAGTGTGCGGGAAGGGGCACCTGAGTCTCATCAGGGTCAAAATCTGGCTCTGTACACTGCGAGGACAATGTAGCGCTCTGAGTGAATGTACCAGCAGAATCATCCATCAGCGGCTGTGCATCAGTGCACTCCATGTCAGATTCATCTTGGCCTGGGTAATTCACCATTTGACTTGATAATCCAGGCATGGTATGTGAAAACAGCTCCATGGAGTAATCAGTAGTATGGCCTGCGTCATCCTTCAATCTTGGTTGGGGTGAAGGACACAAGGAAAGGTGTGGTTCATGAACATGAGCCTCCAATGACGACTCAGTGCTTTTACTTTTTACAACTGAAGAAGAGGAGGCGATAGAGCTGGAGGCTGAGTCAGCAATGTAAGACAAAACTTTTTCCTGATGCTCTGCCTTTAAAAGCGGTTTGCCAACTCCTAGAAAACTAAGCGTTCGAGTCCTTATGTAGCCAGACGATGACGCAGGGTCAGCACCTCCTGCATTCGGTCCTATTTTGCTCTTGCCACTACCATCAGATCCACCACCAACACCATCATTACCAGCTGCCAACCCCCGCCCAATTCCACGGCCTCTTCCACCAGCCTTCCTCATTTTTGGTAGAAATGTAGACAAAATCCAACAAACTATATAGTAATGTAAAACAAGGTACAAGGTGTCTATAGGACAGGGGAGTTTTAGAATTTCTGCGTACACTTTTGGACACTGGACACTTGTGGATTGTGTGCGGCCCACTGATATCTGAGCGCTATGTGACACGCTCGATGGCACAGCTGCCTGTGACCAAAGTGACGAGAGGATAATGGAGATTTTGAATCTCTGCGTACACTTGTGGACAGTGGACACTTGTGGATTGTGTGCGGCCCACTGATATCTGAGCGCTATGTGACACGCTCGATGGCACAGCTGCCTGTGACCAAAGTGACGAGAGGATAATGGAGATTTTGAATCTCTGCGTACACTTGTGGACAGTGGACACTTGTGGATTGTGTGCGGCCCACTGATATCTGAGTGCTATGTGACACGCTCGATGGCACAGCTGCCTGTGACCAAAGTGACGAGAGGATAATGGAGATTTTGAATCTCTGCGTACACTTGTGGACAGTGGACACTTGTGGATTGTGTGCGGCCCACTGATATCTGAGCGCTATGTGACACGCTCGATGGCACAGCTGCCTGTGACCAAAGTGACGAGAGGATAATGGAGATTTTGAATCTCTGCGTACACTTG
The DNA here is from genome assembly GCF_039654945.1 of Dendrobates tinctorius. Lineage (NCBI taxonomy): Eukaryota > Metazoa > Chordata > Amphibia > Anura > Dendrobatidae > Dendrobates > Dendrobates tinctorius. The sequence goes on along the minus strand of NW_027361689.1, from coordinate 17,037,606 downwards.
TGGACAGTGGACACTTGTGGATTGTGTGCGGCCCACTGATATCTGAGCGCTATGTGACACGCTCGATGGCACAGCTGCCTGTGACCAAAGTGACGAGAGGATAATGGAGATTTTGAATCTCTGCGTACACTTTTGGACACTGGACACTTGTGGATTGTGTGCGGCCCACTGATATCTGAGCGCTATGTGACACGCTCGATGGCACAGCTGCCTGTGACCAAAGTGACGAGAGGATAATGGAGATTTTGAATCTCTGCGTACACTTTTGGACAGTGGACACTTGTGGATTGTGTGCGGCCCACTGATATCTGAGCGCTATGTGACACGCTCGATGGCACAGCTGCCTGTGACCAAAGTGACGAGAGGATAATGGAGATTTTGAATCTCTGCGTACACTTTTGGACACTGGACACTTGTGGATTGTGTGCGGCCCACTGATATCTGAGCGCTATGTGACACGCTCGATGGCACAGCTGCCTGTGACCAAAGTGACGAGAGGATAATGGAGATTTTGAATCTCTGCGTACACTTGTGGACAGTGGACACTTGTGGATTGTGTGCGGCCCACTGATATCTGAGCGCTATGTGACACGCTAGATGGCACAGCTGCCTGTGACCAAAGTGACGAGAGGATAATGGAGATTTTGAATCTCTGCGTACACTTGTGGACAGTGGACACTTGTGGATTGTGTGCGGCCCACTGATATCTGAGCGCTATGTGACACGCTCGATGGCACAGCTGCCTGTGACCAAAGTGACGAGAGGATAATGGAGATTTTGAATCTCTGCGTACACTTGTGGACACTGGACACTTGTGGATTGTGTGCGGCCCACTGATATCTGAGCGCTATGTGACACGCTCGATGGCACAGCTGCCTGTGACCAAAGTGACGAGAGGATAATGGAGATTTTGAATCTCTGCGTACACTTGTGGACAGTGGACACTTGTGGATTGTGTGCGGCCCACTGATATCTGAGCGCTATGTGACACGCTCGATGGCACAGCTGCCTGTGACCAAAGTGACGAGAGGATAATGGAGATTTTGAATCTCTGCGTACACTTTTGGACACTGGACACTTGTGGATTGTGTGCGGCCCATTGATATCTGAGCGCTATGTGACACGCTCGATGGCACAGCTGCCTGTGACCAAAGTGACAAGATGATAATGGAGATTTTGAATCTCTGCGTACACTTGTGGACAGTGGACACTTGTGGATTGTGTGCGGCCCACTGATATCTGAGCGCTATGTGACACGCTCGATGGCACAGCTGCCTGTGACCAAAGTGACGAGAGGATAATGGAGATTTTGAATCTCTGCGTACACTTTTGGACACTGGACACTTGTGGATTGTGTGCGGCCCATTGATATCTGAGCGCTATGTGACACGCTCGATGGCACAGCTGCCTGTGACCAAAGTGACAAGATGATAATGGAGATTTTGAATCTCTGCGTACACTTGTGGACAGTGGACACTTGTGGATTGTGTGCGGCCCACTGATATCTGAGCGCTATGTGACACGCTCGATGGCACAGCTGCCTGTGACCAAAGTGACGAGAGGATAAGGGAGATTGGATTGCTTTTAAAAAAGCAGTTTGCGGAGCAGTGGGTAAACAGCAATGCCAGCGTGTCAGGAAGCCTTAAAAGGCAGCCCAACAACCAACACCACTGATACACCACAATATAGCCTCCCCTTGCACTGCACACACAGTGACTTGTGTGTTGTGCAGGCCAAATCGCTAGCAGCAGAAGCAGTTTTTTTGTCTTCTTCCCTGCCTAACGCTCTCCCTACAGAATCAGCAGCAACCTCTCCCTATACTAAGATCGGCAGAAGTAAGATGGCGGTCGGCGTGCACGCCCTTTTATACCCCCTGTGACGCCCACCAAAGCAAGCCAATCACTTGCATGCCCTTCTGAAAGATGGTGGTGACCCGTGCCTATGTCATCACGTTGCCCACAGTGTCCGTGGATCCTGATTGGCTGAAAAAGAGCGCAAAACAAACTTTTGAAACGCGACTTTGGCGCGTAAGTCGCCGACCTCGTGGCCGACCTCATCCTAGGGTCGGGTTTCGTTTCGTGAAACCCGACTTTGCCAAAAGTCGGCGACTTTTGAATTTTTTCGACCCGTTTCGCTCAACTCTAGTATTGATAAAATACTCAGTAGTTATGGGTGTAACTTGACAGGCCTGGCCACTTGCCCTAAACCAGCCCCTTACCGTTTCCCTACATTTTAACTGCATATTTGCCTACTTGCATAAAATTATTTGAAAAAGAAGGATGCGTTAAAATAATGACGCACACCAGTAGTTGGGGTGGGGTCAGTGGATTTTTGTTTGAGTGTTTTATACCAAAAAATATTCAATAAGAAAAAAAACAGAATACAATCACCTGTGGCATAACTTTTGATGAATTTGTTGAGCAAACTTCACCACTCCAGAGCTTCAACCAACTTTTCAGAAAGTTTTCTGAGCTGGCCAGGCCTAGCATAAAAATGTCAAAAGTTTGAGCTGGCGAAAACTCGTTGACGTATCGGGGTAGTAGTGTCTCCCAAGACATCTAAGAAGGAATACCTCTGTAATTCAACATGAATAAAAAGTGACATTTATATTTTTTTCTCATCTATATAGATAATCGTCTTATCATGTCTGTCTGTCTGTCTGTAACCGAAATCCCGCTGCGCTGATTGGTCTCGGCTGTTTGTAACGGTAAGCTGCGCCTGGCGGCCGCAACCAATCTGCGGCAGGTGCAGTCGGCCGCAGCGCAGCTGTAAAAAATAGAATTAAAATTAAAACAGGTTATACTCACCTTCCGATGGCCCGCGATCTCCTTTGCACGCGCCCGACCTCACGGTCCCAGTAATGCCTTGCGCCTTAGACCGGAGATGACGTCACTCTCGCAAGAGCGCGACGTCATCAGCGGTGTTTCGCGCAAAGCATTACTGGGACCGCGAGGCTGGGTGCGTGGAGTGGAGATCGCGGGCCGTCGGAAGGTGAGTATATAACTATTTTTTATTTTAACAGAGACCATGCATACCAGGAAAGGGGGTGACGGGACCATGCATACCAAGGATAGGGGGGTGAGGGGACCATGCATACCAGGATAGGGGGGTGACGGGACCATGCATACCAGAATAGGGGGGTGAGGGGACCATGCATACCAGGAAAGGGGGGTGACGGGACCATGCATACCAGGAAAGGGGGATGAGGGGGACCATGCATATCAGGATTGGGGGGTGAGAGGACCATGCATACCAGAATTGGGGGGTGAGAGGACCATGCATTCCAGGATTGGAGGGTGAGGGGACCATGCTTACCAAGATTAGGGGGTGAGGGGACCATGCATATCAGGATTGGGGCGTGACGGGACCATGCATACCAGGAAAGGGGGGTGACGGGACCATGCATACCAGGAAAGGGGGGTGAGGGGGACCATGCATACCAGGATTGGGGGGTGAGAGGACCATGCATACCAGGATTGGAGGGTGAGAGGACCATGCATTCCAGGATTGGAGGGTGAGGGGACCATGCATTCCAGGATTGGGGGGTGAGGGGACCATGCATACCAGGATAGGGGGGTGAGGGGACCATGCATACCAGGATTGGGGGGTGAGAGGACCATGCATATCAGGATTGGGGGGTGCATTATTGCATTATTATTAAAACTTCATAAATAAACTACATACATATTCTAGAATACCGGATGCATTAGAATCGGGCCACCATCTAGTGCATTTATAAAATCAGAGGCACTAATAGGACCATTAATTAAGACAATATGTACACAGCCCTAAATCAAATGTGGATTTCCCTATGTTGTATTTTTTTCATAATGTATGTGAAGAATACTGGCAATATAATTTCATGTCAATCATTTGTTTCCTATATGGCATAGGATTATAAAACCCTCTCCCCATGTGCAGCGATAACTGGACACCTAGCTCAGCAGGAGGTCAAGCCTCAAATCCTGTGAATGACAGATCTCACACCTTGAGCCAGCTAATCTCAGACAAAAGGCTTGCTTGCAAAATACAGTAGATACCTTGCAGTCAAACTGCTTTGTTGAGTCAGCTACAATTTTATAAGGAGAATATGGACTTATCGCACATCCTGGCCACGCACCGGTTACATTTTCAAGATCTCTGGAACGGACCGAATGCCTTCCAGGGTCCTGATCTGTTCTAGCACCACAGGGTGGGGAGATACATAACCTGGCAAGTAGGAGCCAGGTAATAGAGCTGTGTTTAGTCTCAACTCTTACCAGGGGCCCAGCCAGATCCGATGGTACCAAAATCGCCTTCCTAGAACAGTACATTAAGGAGTTACGACCCATCTTCAGTTTTGGAGTTTTTAGCTGCTAGAGGCAAGAGGAGAGGATTTAGGTTCAGCCCAGTGTGCAGGAGGAAAGTGACTTAAAGGGGATAAAGTCTAGTGTAAGACCATGTGGTCTCTCTCTCTGTTATGCCTGCGGTAAACTTCGAAAGTGGGGGGACATGTTGAGTAACGTGCTATAGAGGAACCAGCGGGCAACCCATGCCCCCTGCGGCCCAACGCACACATGGCCTAACATCAAACCCGTAATTTGACATGATCCATCTGCTTATATCGTTTATCCTGCCAGTATTGTATTTGTATATCTGAAAATTGTACATGTATAAACATTGTGTATATAGTATATTGTCTATTGTGCACTTAAGTCGATAAAATATATAATTTAATCTTGGGTTTCTCTTTTATATCGATCGCGAATCCACGCGTCCATTTCTTGGTTTAACTTTCCATCCTACCGGGGTGGTTTCTGGCCTGATATAATCCAGTTAATGGACCGGGCTGGCAGCTCTCTGTGTCTGACTTATTTGCAGATCTCCTTGGTCTTCATGGTGTTGTTTGGTTAGTGGTGCTTCTTGCTTAATGGTGTAGCAGCCTCTGTGGCCTTTCAGAAAAGGTGTGTATATATACTAACAGACATGTGACACTTGCACACAGGTGGATTTCCTTTCACTAAGCATCTGACTTATGAAGGTAATTCCTTGCACCAGAATTTTGTAGGGGCTTCACCGCAAAAGGGGTGAATACATATGCACATGACAATTTTTTAGTTATTTGATCCCATAACTTAAATTTATGCCTATATTTTTCTCACTTAAGCAATTTAGACTGTTTAGTGATGCATCACACACAAATCTGATTACAAAATTACTTAAACCTAGGTTGTAATGTAACAAAATAGGTAAAAAGTCAAGAGGAAAGGAGAAAATTATCCAGCTCCACACGAGAATCGATTTAAGGATTTATTCCAATGAAGACAATATACAGATCAACTCCAGGACTGCATCAGCTCACACAGGAGCGACATCAGCGACGCGTTTCGATCGCTACATGCGATCTTAAAGATCGCATGTAGCGATCGAAATGCGTCGCTGATGTCGCTCCTGTGTGAGCTGATGCAGTCCTGGAGTTGATCTTTATATTGTCTTCTCGTGTGGATCTGGATAATTTTCTCCTTTCTTCGTTGAATCAACCATTGCAGGATGGTGATCCGTGCTCCATTGGAAGTCGGTGAGCTGGCTTATATTGTTTGAAAAAAAGTCAAGAGGGGTGAATACCTTTGCAAGCCGAAGTATCTATCAATATGAAAATAAACGATAAATTATAATTATATAATTTATGTACTATGGAAACTTTTGACAGCAGCCCTCATACTTCGGAATAAGGGAGTTTTTGAAGACTGAGCTGTGTGATCAGAAATTATAGTCTCTTCTCTGCCCACCTCATGTAATTTCCTGAACAATGAGATGTGCTTTAAATTATTCATTTAATTGTTTTCCATGTAAAGTCAGAACATCTTAGCAATTTGCAGTTATCTGGTTCTGCTTGTACTGCTCAGGGTGTGAGTCCAGCGTCTCTAAAATAATTGATAATAAAGTCCCTGAGTAACTCATAATAAACACATTGTACAATACTAAACTAAGCAGTGATTAATACATCACTCAGTAATACAAGAAAAGGAAGGCCCTAACCCTGTTGTGACTTATGAGAGAAATGGATGCAATGCCATGGCTGCTGGTGGAATGGAGGTAGCCTTGATGTGACTAATAGGGGGAACATTAGTTCACATTCAGACATCTGAACAAATTGGCCTGAGATTGGACCGCAATGCACGGACTGGCCACGGATCTCCTGACCCGAGCATGATAGCTTCATAAAAATATATGAAGCTGTCACACTCACGTTGGGTGACCAGCAGCCAAGTCCGTGCATTGCGGTCCAATCTCAGACCAATTTGTTCAGACATCTGAATGCAACCATAAGCTTAGTACTAGACTGACAAATGCCAGGTTGGTCGGTCTGGCAATTGGCTGCATCTGTTCGCAACACTTTCAACAGTATCGGAGTCCTCAGGGTACTGATGCTATTAAAAACAGTTTCGGAACAGGGAGCCATTGGCTCCCTGCTCTACCGCTGACTCAGGCAGGCAGCAACCAACTGCCGGTCTGTTAGAGACTTCATTCTTTGTAAGGCACAAGAGAGCTTTATTATTATCAGAAAGTGGCACAATGGGGGTCATTATTGAGAGAGAACAAAGGGGGGTCATTATTAAAAGGAGGCAAAATGGGGTAATTATTCTAAGATGGCGCAAAGATATTATAAGAATTATTTTATTATCCAGAAGTACAGGAAGACATTATTATCAGGAGGCTCATGGAATTCTTATAATTATTATTTAGATCGTTGTATTGAACTCTTGACTTTAAGGTACATTACAATAAAACAATACTACATATAGCCGAAGAAAAAATTCCCCATCGTACTCACATTTAGGAAATACCTGTTTTCATCCTCCGGAGTGCCGTTCCGATATGGCTGACCAACTAGAAATATCCAACAACTGAAAAAAGAAATGATGGACACATCCAATAACCAAAAACTCTTCAAACGTATTAAAGATACATATCATTATATTCCACCGGGGAATGATCTGACGCCTACTGCACCCTTAGTCATAGAGCATAACAGTATATACACACACTGTATGTGTACATGTAATTTTTGATGCATGTATAATATATAATATTTAAAGATGTTGATTGGTTGTATATACCAAGCCTAAAAGCAATCACATTAAGAGCTATGTAAATATCTGCATGTCTAAAAATACTTTACTTGTGCAACCCTGACCTGGGACTCTCCACTGACATATTAATTATGATAATAATCAGCATTATTAATATTATAAGGAAACACTGGGGCATAATTACTATATGGAGCTATTAAGAGTGCATTATTACTGTGTAGGGGGCATAAAAGTGTCAATGATACTGTGTAGGTAATAGAGGTGGGAGAATGTGAGGAGGGGGCTTGTAAAGCATTAAACTATAGTTTTTGTGTTACTGTCACGTAGTAACAACGGACTGTGGGCACCTATCCGATCCCTCAAACTAGGGACACACCCTAGGCTATCCCTGTCCCCCAGGTTATTCCGAATGGTGGAGATGCCAGGTCTTGTGGCTTGCTATACTCCTATCTTAACCCTTATCTGATCCCTTCCCCCACCCAGGTAGGTGTGATGTTGAAATGTATTGGAAAAAAAATTAACAGGCAGATACAGAGGTAAACAGACATGAATAAAAAGAAAACTACAATCATACAAATACACTCACAAATCAACAGAATGGAAATCAGTGGAACAGTAGGAGAGGTAAACCAAATGGGAGAGGATTAGGATAAACACATAGTACCAAATCCATGCAGAATTCTCCTGTAAACTACACCAACTGACTGCTGATAATGCAGAACTCTCTTTCACCACCAAACCAGGAAGTTGTAACTATCACTGGCAACTCCCAAGTGCCAGTGGCGAGCAAATATACCAGAGCGGAGTGACCAACACAGAACAGATGAAACAATTCAGGATGGAGAGGTCCAGGAGGTGAATTGAACTTATTAACCCTTGCACTAACAGAGCAAAGAAAACCTGCATTGTTTAATAAGATATTGAAGCAGTCATAATTAGTGCAGGAGTTCATGTGACCATACACTGCAGTCTTTTAGCCCATCTCTGTTGTGGTATCCCCGTGACAGTTACATTCTGCAGAGGCATGTCATGGATAGAAGATGACATGGCGGTCTTGGGTGAATGGAAAATAGAAACTGAATGACTATGATCAGTGAGAATGTCACCAGTGGGTTATTGATATCTACCATTATATGTTCACTGGTGATAAATAATATCAGTCGTGGTACTGTAGTTTTTGTTAATGATCAGAATGGTGGCATTATCATTACTATATACAGTGGCTTGCAAAAGCATTCACACCCTACCCCCTTGGCATTGTTTGTATTTTGCTACCTCACAACCTGGAACTTCAATTTTGCTTTTTTTTGGTTTTTTTTTTAGGGTTTGCATCAGTTCATGTAAATAACATGCCTACAATTGTGAAGATTTGGTTTTATCTTTTTTTTTGTGAAGAAAAATAACGAAAACGTCTGTGTGTGTATAACTAGTCACCTCCCTAAAGTCAGTACTTTATAGAGCCTCCTTTTGCAGCAATTACTGTTACAAGTCGCTTTGGATAAGTCTCTATGAACTTTCCACATCTTGCCACTGGGATTTTTGCCCATTGCTCCATGCAAAACTGATCCAGCTCCTTCATGTTAGATGGTTTCCTCTGGTGAACAGCAATCTTCAAGTCTGACCACATAATTCTCAATTGGCTTAAGTTATGGGCTTTGACTAGGCCGCTCCAAAACAATTACGCATTTCACCTTAAACCACTTGAGTGTTGCTTTAGCTGTATGCTTTGGGCCATTGTCTTGTTGGAAGGTGAATTTACTTCCCAGTCTCAAATCACTGACAGACTGAAACAGGTTTTGATAAGAATATCCCTATTTTTCACACCATCCATCTTCTTCTCGACTAGAACCATTTTCCCTGTCCCTGCAGCTGAAAAACATCCCCACAGCATGATCCTGCCACTACCATGTTTCACTGTGTTGATGGTGTTCTTGGGGTGATGAGCTGTGTTGATGTCACCACAGACATTGCATTTACTTTGGTGACCAGAAAGTACAATTTCAGTCTCATCTGACCACAGCACCTTTCTCCATACATTTGGAAAGTCTCCCACATGTCTTTTGGCAAAATCAAAACAAGCCTTACAATTTGTGTAAGTAAAGGCTTTTTTCTGCCCACTCTTCCATAAAGGCCACCTCTATGTAGTATATGGCTTATTGTGGTCGTATGGACAGTCTCTGCTTGGGAACTCTGCAGCTCCTTCAGGGTCACCTTTGGTCTCTGTGTTGCCTCTCTGATTAATGCCCTCCTTGCCATGGCTGAGGGGTTTGGTGGACGGCCCTCTCTTGGCAGGTTTATTGTGGTATCATGTTCTTTACATTTGATGATAATGGATTTTATGGTACTCCGGGGGATCATCAGAAATTTAGATTTTTTATAACGCAATCTTGACTTGTTCTTCTCAACGACTTTGTCCTTCACTTGTTTGGAGATCTCCTTGGTCTTCATGGTGTTTGATTAGTGGGGCTTTGTTGTTAATAGTGCTGAAGCCTCTGTGGCCTTTCCGAAAAGGTAAAGTGTATATACTGACCAACATGCGACACTTAGATTGGGATGAATACATATGCACTTGCCAGTTTTTAGTAAGTTGATGCCAGACGTAAATTTTGCCTATATTTTTCTTACTACACTTCACCAACTTAGACTATTTTGTGCTGATGCATCTCACACGAATCAGATTAGAAAAAAACAGGTTGTAATGTAAAAAAATGGGTAAAAAGTCAAGTTGGGTGAATAGTTTTGCCAGCCACTGTATGCTGGTAATATGTGGTTATGATCTGGCAGCATTATTTGACTGGTATCTGCAGTCATTTAGGAGGGATCTATACAAGTTTAGGGGATCCACATTTATTTGAGTTTTGGGGTTATATTTTACTGTATTTAGGTCAGTATTTATTAAGGAGTCTTTTCTTTGGTCTGCATTAGTTTAGGGGTCTGATCCGGCACCTGTATTTGAAGTATAGTAGAAGAGGTAGTATGCATTTCTTGATTCAATAGATGTCAGTTTGGGGGAGGTTTTATACAAGTGGGCGGAGCATAACACTAAACATTTAGAGGTCGACTCTGAACATTGCTTTATATGATATTTTTTCAGAATCACCTTGACTTTCCTTCTCACAAGGTGGCATGTCTGATGTATATGTATTGCATGTGAATATTTGGGAAAAATTATTTGTTTCATGAAATGTTGCGCTATACACCAGACTCCACCTCGTTAAGTGGCGACAAGTGTTATTTTTTAGCTTTCTAATTATACCTTATCACATCAGAGCCAGTAAAGTAAAATTACTTCCTGAGTCTTCCGGTTTCCTTCTGTGATGTGCGTTCATTCCCTGGAAACAAGATGGAAATTAAAATTCCAGACACATGTCCGCTGCAGCTGTTTGGGAAAATGTTTCCTATTTACACATTTTGGTGTGAAAAAGGGGAAAGAGAAATCTTAGAATAATTGTAATGAAATGTTCCTTGGGGATTTGCAAGGTAGAACGAGTAGTTTATATTCAAGAGTCATTTTATACTTTGCATTTAGAGGGAATATACTTAAAAAGTATCTTTATATATATTTGGCTTTACTAACTTTGTACTGTTCCAATTTATAGAAGTTGTATAGCCTATTCTATTCCAGAACTACATTTACAATTCTGAGCTCAAACCTTACAGCACTCCCTGCTTGTTCAGTGCTTATTCAGAAATTAAAGGGACTTTATCAGCACAAGTACAGGTTCTCGGTGTACCCTTGGGTGAGGTACTTGTCTCTTGCGCCTCAGCATATTATATGAAGGTGGGAATCCTGGCTGGGTGTGTGGACTCGTGGTGTGCGAATGCTACGCCTTTGCAGGTCGCATGTAACAGTGACTTGGGTTGGTCAGGACCAGGTGTTTGCCAGTTAAGTAATGGAGCCCACCTGTCAAAAATAAACTTTTTAGTCAATGATAACTTGGAGGGGATTATATAAAGGAGATTGTGGGTGCACAACTTGTTGGATGTTTCCTTTACAATCCGGAGCATTTTGCACACACAGCTTCACTTGTGTTTACGCTAAATAAAATGGTCAATATCTCCAAATCTGTATGGTAGATTGAAAAAAAAAAAAAATATCAGAATATTCAGGGTAGCAACTCGAATAAAATAAGAGCAAAAGCTGTCCACTTTTGTAAAGACCTTTTCAAACCAGGCCAGCAACAACTGCCACAACTATCCACCCATCATGAAATCAGTTACTTGACTTCTAGGCAACCTTCTTGACTGCCCAAGATTTTTTTTATTACGCTTTGCTTATATAGCGCCATCATACGCCACAGCGCTTTACAGAAATTATCACCACTGCCCCTTTTTAGGGCTCGCAATTTATATTCTTTATCAGTTTGTCTGTAGGAGGATGGATCGGGCTAGGGCAGCTTCTTGCGTGCCCGGGCTGGAACTATCGGGGCTGTCACCAGTGTTGCCAGGGGAAGGTTTCATGTAGGACTTTCTGACCAATGCAGACCTTTGCACCTGACTATAGGGGGTGGGGTGGATATAAAAGGAGTGGAGCGAGCGAAAAGGGTGCGTCTGGTGGGAAGACAGTGCACGCTGAATGAGAAGGTTCACTCTGTCTCTGCTGCTTCTGACCAACCAGCGGGCTTACTCTGCAGTCTGCCTACCCCTGCGTGCACTACTTGTGCACCTACAAGACTGAGTATGTGGCGCCCCTGAGGCTCAGTCACCACAGAGGTAATGCACCTTCCTCTCTCTTTAAAGGTGTGGTACCCCACCATCCAGGTAAAGTGGGAACTCCTTTCCACACTCCAACACTTGCACCCCACACAACAGGGTAGTTCTGCACAACCACATTGCGGCTCAGTGCTTAGAGAGTAGCAGAGCACCTCTGGTGGTTCCCTGCTTGGAACACTGGATGTGCTGGGAGGAGGGTGGAGTTGAGATATATAAAAGAGTGGGAAAGTGTAGGATTAAGGGTTCAGTCTGACGGAAGGTCAGTGAGGAAGGAAGCCACTCGGGAGGAGTGGGGATCCCTGGAGGAAGGGATGGAGGAAGGAGTGCTGCAGCTGCCTCAGTGATCTGAGCCAGCTGGCACGGGAAAGGAAAAGGAGAAAGACGTAGAACTGCAACCTAAGCTTCCATAAGAGAGAGAGATCAGTACGGAACGAAGGAGTAGAACAGAGAGGACGTTGGTTGGAAGAGGAACCCTGTCTATAGGCTCTCAGCGCAAGGCCGGGGCCCGGTCCCCGAGGTTGTATGGACACTTATGGTTCTGCAGCAGACACCGGTGGAGTAGTTGGCTGTAAATGCACTACTCCCATCTAAGACTTGGGGCACAACAGCAACACGGATAGAGAGGAACTCCAGAGTACCACGGTACTGGAGATCTTCACACTTTAAGGCGCAATAGAGGAGTCGTTCAGGAAAGGTACATGTTGGCGGAGTGTTGGAGAGGAACTTTCCCCGAGGTTGTATGGACACTTATGGTTCTGCAGCAGACACCAGTGGAGTAGTTGGCTGTAAATGCACTACTCCCATCTAAGACTTGAGGCACAACAGCAACACGGATAGAGAGGAACTCCAGAGTACCACGGAACTCCAGAGTACCACGGTACTGGAGATCTTCACACTTTAAGGTGCAATAGAGGAGTCGTTCAGGAAAGGTACATGTTGGCGGAGTGTTGGAGAGGAACTTTCCCCGAGGTTGTATGGACACTTATGGTTCTGCAGCAGACACCGGTGGAGTAGTTGGCTGTAAATGCACTACTCCCATCTAAGACTTGGGGCACAACAGCAACACGGATAGAGAGGAACTCCAGAGTACCACGGTACTGGAGATCTTCACACTTTAAGGCGCAATAGAGGAGTCGTTCAGGAAAGGTACATGTTGGCGGAGTGTTGGAGAGGAACTTTCCATCTTGCCTGGAGGCTGGTTGAGTCTCTGACCTGGAGGACACGGCCCAGAGGCTGGCACCCTTGTGTACCGCAGACTGTGAGTAAAGTTTTGGAACTGCAAGCCTCTGTGTCCTCCATTCATTCTTGCGCCAACCTGCTCAGCACCGCTACATCTGGGTACCATTCTTTACACTGCCTGCGCCTTTCCACAACCATTACAACTACACTGCCCTGGGACATCAGCCCTGCCTGTGGAGGGCTATACCATCACTGCTGCACCATACATCTGTCCCAGAGGGTCTGTCTGCAGCGTCGGCTTAACACCTCCCTTGCCGAGCACCACAGGTGGCGTCACATTAACTACATTCCCCCATTACGGACCGGGTCACTGACACATCCCCCTGACACCGGCCCGGTACCGAGTACCCCACAGCCCTGGGAGGGCGACCCAACTGCATCGCAGACTCCGACATCCAAGAGCCCTGACTGCCGAACCTACAGTGCACGCTTGTCCGCGGAGTCCTTCTTTTGTGGCCTCCACCCCGGAACTTTGCTTCACACTCGCTGAGCCAACTCCTATCCATCACATAACACCGTGTTCCAGGACTGAGGGATTGCATTGGGACGAGCCAGGCCACACCATTGCGGTACAGAGACAATGCATTAATTTCATCCAGGATTGCTTCAGATCGCCATTGTAGGATCTCTCAGCGTTGACTGTCCGGAAGCTACAGACTGATAAATTGAATCGTTTTGTGCTATTTGTTAAGATTGTTTTATCCACAGTTCTCCCTCCTGAATTCGTACTGCTTCATTACTGCAAACTCCCTGCGTGGAGTATTGACTGTACACTACTTTGCATAAAGTGCCCGTTAACTCTTGCTCTGCCTCCTTCTCGTCACTGCATCCCGCGTTCCTGCTAGCATCTAACTTGTCTTTGGAGCGTGGGAGGAAACAGGAGAACCCGGAGGAAACCCACACAAACACCAGGAGAACATACAAACTCCTTGCAGATGTTGTCCTTGGTGGGATTTGAACCCAGGACCCCAGCGCTGCAAGGCTGCAGTGCTAACCACTGAGCCACTTAACTGCCCCAGAAATTCTTTCTAGCTCACCCGCTATGATCCACCAACAAAAAGCTCTTAGTAAATGTGCAGCAATGCCATCCAATTTTACAAATTACTTAATTTCTAAAAGAAAAATAGACATACTGGGGCTCATGGCCATGCAGTCAGCGCTACTTTCCATCTAACCCATCTAGCACAATTATTGCCTAGTCCCTACCATTAAAAAGCCTGACACCACTATACTAGTGGTCCCTAGGTCCCCTTATGTCTCATCAGGCAAAATAACCCCCTCATCACTAATAATGAGCATTTCCCAGCATTCTTGGATTTGGGGTTCTACATCTTCTATGTCTCGAGGTTAGAGTGTTAGACGTCTGTTTTTCGAGTTAGCAGATTTGCTTTATCCGGCCTGAGAAAATATGTCTGTGTTTTGACATTTCTCAGACAGACTACTGTCATTTTGAAGAAAATTACTCCAACAAGCAAAAAAAAAAAAGCAAAGATCCCATCCCATTTTGCAGCGATATCCTGGAGGTCTGCTCGCTGGCTGCTGTCTCAGGATGGGTCAGTAAGGAGTTTAATCAGGTCTTTTCAAAGTTGTTGTTTTATATTCCACGTTGTTTTGCTTTGGCACAAAGATACGCTGGCGCCTCTCGTCTGGCTACTTCCATTCTACTGAAAACAGGACGCTTTTTTTTCTCTTCTTATCTCAAGAATCTGCCTGGGCATCGGATGATTTAAATTAAAATGATAATTTGCTGTTTTGGTTAATGCTTGGGTAACGCTGTTGTTGTAGCACCTCAGAAAGCGGCTTCCCTGTGACAACAAGTTGTAGATACAAAAACAATCAAGACCGCTTCTTTGAAAAATTCCTTACACTGTAACCTACCATACTTGTTAATAGGGCTTTGATCTTGGGCCTGGAAAAATATATTCCTTGAAATTGGTAGTTATTCTAAATGCATCAAAGCAGCCATGTGAAATCCACATGAGCTTCAGAGACAGACATAAATTTTGTTTCATTTGATCAGCAGATTAAAACTGATATTAAAGTGCAAGTCCATTTTTAACATTTCCAGAAGAAAAGGGAGTGTTAATAGCTAAAACTAGAGCGGAACACGCATTCTTTTTTTTTTTCCTATTTATTTTTTTTTTTCTAATTGAAACCAATTTACGATTAGAGCATCTTAGCGTGTACAAAATAAAATGTGAGTCTTACAAAGAATGTAAAACACTTTAATACAGGGGTGCACAACATTTTTTGGTACAAGGGCCACTTTACCCTACTGAACCAATCTCAAAGGCCTCAAATTTTTTTTTAAAGGGATATCTACATGAACCACCATTGGTGCATTAATCACCAGAACCAAATTTTGAGTTTGTGAGACGGAATTGAAGAGTTTCTGCACAGTTTATGCTCCAAAAAACATATATAATCTCAAATCTCTAAGTTTCAACACTTTTTTAAAGTTTTACCATAGCCAGGAAACACATTATGGAGAAGCAGATCCACTATCAGTATATGAATGCAGCATTAGAACCACCATTATTACATGAATCCACTATCAGAACTAACATCAGTACATGAATGCAGTGCCAGAACCACCATCAGTACATTAATGCAATGTCAGAACCACCATCAGTACATTAATGCAATGTCAGAACCACCATCAATACTTGAATGCAGCACCATAAATACCATCAGTGCATGAATGCAGCGAAAGACCCTCCATCTATACATGAATGTAGCACCAAGCTTATTACAGTGATCAACTGTAATATCAGGTCATATCCATAGACATTTGTATTACATGAACCTACAATTCCCAATATATCCTTTACAATGGTAAGGAGATGCTGGAAGTTGTTCTTACTAGCCATCATCAGACTGCGGACCATATAGGAACCACAGCACTGATGAGACAGTATCAAAATAAATAATGTAGTTATAACCAGGTACCTTACAGTGTAAGTGAAATCTTGCTGATTGGAGTTATTCCCTTCCCTTTTTGTATCCATGTAGCACATATGCCATGATGAGATTTAATGCCCAGAGCTTCACTTTCCAGACTTGCCTCTTCTACTGCTCCATAAATAAAAATACAGTGGGTAAAAAAGTATTTAGTCAGCCACCAATTGTGCAAGTTCTCCCACTGAAAAAGATGAGAGAGGCCTGTAATTGACATCATAGGTAGATCACAACTATGAGCGTTAAAATGAGAAAATAAATACAGAAAATCACCTTTTCTGATCTGGCAAGATTTATGTTGCAAATTATGGTAGAAAATAAGTATTTGGACACCTAAAAACATGCAAGATTTCTGGTTCTCACAGAGCTCTAACTTCTTTAAGAGGCTCCTCTGTCCTCCACTCATTACCTGTAGTAATGGCACCTGTATGCACTTGTTATCAGTATAAAAGACACCTGTCCACAACCTCAAACAGTCACACTCCAAACTCCACTGTGGTGAAGACCAAAGAGTTGTCGAAGGACGCCAGAAACAGAATTGTAGCCCTGCAACATGCTGGGAAGACTGAATCGCCAATAGGCAAGCTGCTTGGTGTGATGAAATCAACTGTGGAAGCAATAATAAGTAAATGGAAGACATACAAGACCACTGATAATCTCCCTCAATTTGGGGCTCCATGCAAGATCTCACCCCGTGGGGTCAAAATGATCACAAGAACAGTGAGCAAAAATCCCAGAACCACAGGGGGGGACCTAGTGAATGACCTGCATAGAGCTGGGACCACCGTACCAAAGGCTACCATCAGTAACACACTACGCCACCAGGGACTCAGTTCCTCTAGTGCCAGACGTGTCCCCCTGCTTAAGCCAGTACATGTCCTGGCCCGTCTGAAGTTTGCTAGAGAACATTTGGATTATTCAGAAGAGTATTGGAAGAATGTCATATGGTTTGATGAAACCAAAGTAGAACTGTTTGGTAGGAACAAAACTCGTCATGTTTGGAGGAGACAGAATGCTGAGTTGCATGCAAAGAACACCATACCTACTGTGAAGCATGGGGGTGGCAACATCATGCTTTGGGGCTGTTTCTCTGCAAAGGGACCAGGACGACTGATCTGTGTAAAATGAAAGAATGAATGGGGCCATATATCGTGAGATTTTGAGTGCAAACCTCCTTCCATCAGCAAGAGTATTGAAGATGAAACGTGGATGGGTCTTTCAGCATGATAATGATCCCAAGCACACTGCCAGGGCAACAAAGGAGTGGCTTCATAAGAAGCATATGAAGGTCCTGGAGTGGCCTAGCCACTGTCCAGATCTCAACCACATAGAAAACCTTTGGAGAGATTTGAAAGTCCATGTTGCCCAGCAACAGGCCCAAAACATCACTGCTCTAGAGGAGATCTGCATGGAGGAATGAGCCAACATACCTCCAACAGTGTCTGCCAACCTTTTGAAGACTTACAGAAAACATTTGACCTCTGTCATTGCCAACAAAGGATATATAACAAAATACTGAGATGAACTTTTGTTAATGACCAAATACTTATTTTCCACCATAATTTGCAAAATAAATCTTGCCAAATCAGACAAGGTGATTTTCTGGATTTATTTTCTCCTTTTGACTCTGATAGTTGTGGTCTACCTATGATGTCAATTACAGGCCTCTCGTCTTTTTAAGTGAGAGAACTTGCACAATTGGTGGCTGACTAAATACTTTTTTCCCCACTGTATCTTAATTTATCTGAAGGTCCTGGAGTGGCCTAACCAGTCTCCAAATCTCAACCACATAGAAAACCTTTGGAGGGATTTGAAAGTCCATGTTGACCAGCGACAGGCCCAAAACATCACTTTCCTAGAGGAGATCTGCATGGAGGAATGGGCCAACATACCACCAACAATTTTTCTGGCTAACACGGTACCACAATATTATTTTGTATTGTACATCCTATAAACAACAAAACTCTAGCATTGCCGTATGGCTCAATGCTAGTAATGATGTCTGAGGCCTACTTGGCGTAGTACTTGATGAAGGCTGCGACAGAAAAAAATATGCCCATAGAACCAGATGCAGGCTGAAAAGGTGAGAAAAGCAAGTGGTGAGGTGAGTATTAATTATTTTTTTTTACTATTTGATCACTACAACTTACTGAACTAAAAGGAATTGAAAAATTTGAATTGTTGAAAACTTGAAATTTTTTAAAAATTTTAGATGAATGGAAAAAAAAAAGAAACTGATTCATTCATCTCTAATAGATAATGACATGGAAAATGAGAAAAACAGAATATCCCAAATTAATAAAAATATGTTTAACATGAAAACTTGATTTAAACAAGGTTCATTTTCTCAATTTAAATCTGCAGTAAATCATAGCTACTTTCTAAATAGTTTTTCATTTCTCTGTTTCTGTTGTTATTTTATATTTTCTCCACTAATGCACAAAGCTTCTTTCAAAATTGTACTGACTGGCCTTGGAAAAAGATCACCCTGTCTGTCCTCAGACATTTGACCGGAGACTGAGCTGAAATTGTAAAGATTACTCATTAGAATTTTGGCGGAAGGAAGTGTTTCTGTTTACTGAGGATTCGTGCTCGCAACTTGTGGATTCTTAACGGAAACCATCATTTATTATTGCCGAATCAGTAGTATGACAGCTACTAACAGCGCCCAATGGACCCCCACAGACTTATAATGGGGTCCGATCAGTTCAGTCATGGCGTCTGCTGGTCTGATATGAACAGTGCTATTCTTTTCATCAAACATGATGGTACAAATATGAAATATGACGGAACGAATGACACAAACTCCAAATAAAGCCTCCATTGGAAAAGCAACCAGAGTCTTCTGATTCATGTGGGGTAATGAAAACCCACAAGGTGGAGAGGTTTAGAACAGAATTATTCCCCAAAAGTGGAATACATGGCGTTCACCAAACTTCATGTATTTTAGATTCTTTTTTTAACCTCTTTTTTAACCTGTTTTTTTTTTTAATCTGTTTTGAAAAAGGGGTGTATCAGATTTAAGTAGTGTGCAAGATATTTGTGTAATATTGCCCAAGTTTGTCATGCTGTAAGAAAAAGGAAACTGTTCCGTATGGCTAGCGAGATGTCAAATTAAATGGAGCGTGCATCATGTTGAAACAGGATCGGTCACTTGCCATAATTATGAAATTACTTACTTTACATGGTATAAATGCTGCCAAACTAAAAAAAAAAATTCCACTTCTCATTAGTAATGTAAGGGTTCGCTCACATTGGCGTACAACATGGCCGAGTGCTATGCGATATTTTATCTAATAGCACTCGGACCAATGTTATACTACGGAGCAGTGCAGATCTGCAATTATTTCATCCTACCGATTTGGCATGAGAAAACAATCACAGCATGCTGAGAGTGGCTCCGATAAGGAGAGGTGACATATCAGGACAGGGACTCAACTTTTGAAGGACGCCTTGACATGGCAGTTGGGCTCACATATATTGGCCAACATATGCCCTAAGTGCCTTCTTTTTTACTGTATTTTTCAAAGCAATTTAGCAGATTAATATTTCATATATACACTATATAGCGCTTTTTTCCCCCTTTTTTCCCATTTTCTATGGCAGTTTTGCAGTTTCAATGTTCTAGAGCAGTTTTCCCCAACTCCAGTCCTCAAGAGCCACCAAGAGGTCATGTTTTCAGGATTTCCCTTAAAATTTGCTCAGGTGAGGTCTGCTCACCTGCACAGGCAATAATTCCACCACCTTGGAGATACTAAGGAAATCCTTAAAACCTGACCTGTTGGTGGCTCTTGAGGACTGGAGTTGGGGAACACTGTTTTAGAGTAATCAGTCTTGGTAAATCATGGTGCAACCTTTATCGTTTTTCAAGTTATATGCTTTTTGCGGTTGGCACCTGTTCACACTAGCTTGGATGTGCTGATCTTTTTCTCTATTTGTATCAAACCCTTTTTGGACATGTGCACTCCCACTCCCATCAGCCACAGGTGATTTTAAGTACCGTAGTTAGCTGATCCATTCCTGCCTCATAAATTGTAGGCTTTTTTGCCCAGGAGAGGTGACATATCAGGACAGGGACCCAACTTTTGAGGACACCTTGACGTGGCAGTTAAGCTCACATATATTGGCCAATGTATGCGCTTCAATCTTCTAGAATAATCATTCTTGGTAAATCATGGTGCAACCTTTATTGTTTTTAAAGTTACCGTATATGCTTTTTTTCGGTTGACACCTGTTCACACTAGCTTGGATGTGCTGGTCTTTTTCTTTATTTGTTTCAAGCACTTGAACCAATGTTATACTATAGGGCAGTGCAGATCTGCGATTATATTATCATACCGATTTGTCATGAGAAAACCATCACAGCATGCTGCGACTGGCTCTGATAATCAGATCATGCGGATGCACCCATACAAATCTATGAGTGTGTGCACAACATCGGACTCGTCTTGGATGTCATCCGATGTGCAGTCCGATGTACGCGCAAAGAGACAATGGAGAAGATGAAGAAATTAAGTTCTCCACACCTCTGCTGCGATCCACTCATGCGAAATGGATCAAACCGTGACACAGTTTCATCCCATTGACATTAGCATATTCGGCCCAATTCTCTCACATGAGAAAATCGACGCGAGTGTGAGCGAGCACTAACTTGAACATCCTTTGCCCAAATACAAAAATTTCCAATACATAAAGTATTAGTGTCGTCTTAAAGTGGACCTTGCCTCCTCTTCCCTGTATTCTAATCTAGTATTTTTAGCTAAGTAACTGTGGAGTTGAGCGCTTCTATGTGGGATTCTTCTAGGTGAACATGCCTAGTTGTCTAAAATAATATATATAAATATATACATAGGGTGGGCCATTTATATGGATGCACGAAAAAATAAAATGGGAATGGTTGGTGATTAGTGTTGAGCGATACCTTCCGATATAGGGAAATATCGGATCGAATTGGATCGGACCGATACCCCAAAAATATCGGATATCGCCGATTCCGATACCAGAAACCAATGCAAGTCAATGGGACACAAATATCGGAATGAAAATTAACACTTACTTTCCTTGTAGGTTAATTCTACATGAAGGAAAACAACTAAGAATAATGCAGAATGTATCGGGGAGGTGGAGGAGACATTAAAGGCATAGAGGTTTAGCCCAATCAAATGGAATAGCAGGAATTAATTTTTTTTTTAAGACGTTCGGAGTTGCAAAGATATTGACTATGCTAAGCTTTTCTATATTTTGTCAGATATTTATGTTTCACTACTTCCATGCTCTTCACCTTCTTTTTTACTTCTCCCACACTTTCTCCTTCATCATTCTCTTCAGGGTCATCTTCTTGGTCTTCTTCGGGGTGGTCTTCAGGGTCGTCGTCTCCAGGGTTGTCGTTTTCGGAGTCGTTGTCTTCTTTGGGGTCGTCTTCAGGGTCGTCGTCTTTAGGGTCGTCGTCAGGGAGATCCAGAGTGATTACCAAAAACCATTTCAAAAAGCTTGAACTTGGAAATGTAGCAGAAGGTACAAGAAGGCTGAGGAACTGCTGAGAACCAGCTGACGGTACTGGAACCTGGATGGGTAGCCGAAGGTACAAGAGCCAATGGAACTACCGAGGACCAGCTGATGGTACTGGAACCCGGTTACTAAGCAGGAGGTACCTGTGCCAGAAAGCACTACCAAGGACCAGCAGACGTTGGTGGAACTAGGATACCGAGAAGGAGGCACCTAAGCCAAAGGCTCTGCCTGGAACCAGCTGACATTACTGGAACCCAGGGGGACATATTCAAGATTGACTTCCAAAGAACCAGCTGATGGTACTGGAACTCAGATAGGCAGCAGAAGGTACACATGAAAAAAAAAGTTGCAAGGCCGCGAGCAGGCCGGAGTTACCGAAACACACAGTCCTACAGGGGGAGCTTGTCCTATTGGCACTACGGAACCAGCCTTCATTGCCAGATCCCGCAGCCCACATAGGAAGCACCTAAACTGCAGGCACCATAGAGTCGGCTAATCCGACCGCAACACGACAGTACAACGTATTGGAGGCAAAGTGACGTTGACACTACCCGGAAACAGCTGGGGTGCTGGAACCAGGCTGGGCAGGAGGGAGTACCCGTGCCAAAGACACTTCTGAGTGGCAACTGGCGGTGTTGGAGCCCAGGGATTACAGTAGAAACAGAGTGTAATGTGAGGTAGCGCTGTCATTTAGTTAGGGGATTCTCGCTAGGCAGCGAACAAATCACATCCGGCACAGGTTTTCCAACAAAACATAACAGTCTATGCGGTTTATTATGCAGCATACTGTAAACCAATCACAGCAACAGACAGTTCATTTCACCAGCATAGCGTCGATTACAGAGTTTCCCTCTGTTAGCAATGTCCAGCATACACAGGCTCTTCAGCCTCATCATTATCTCACCCACGTCAGGGTTTCCTCATGACTGTTGCTCCACGCTGCAGACATCTGGGTCGCCCTCCCAGGGCTGTGGGGTACTCGGTACCGGGCCGGTGTCAGGAGAATGTGTCACAGCAGCGGTGACCCGGTCCGTGGCCCTGGGCACCCAAGTAATGGGGGAATGTAGTTAATGAAATGGAATAGTTTGTAACGCCACCTGTGGTGCTCGGCAAGGGAGGTGTTAAGCCGACGCTGCAGACAGATCCGCTGGGACTGATGGTAGGGTGCAGCAAGGATGTAAAAGCTCCCCACAGGTGAAGCTATAGTCCCAGGGCAGTGTATATGTGGTTGGTACAGGGATGTAGCAGTGCCGGAAAGGTAGGAAGCAGACAAGTCACAGCGGGGTGCAATTTCTGTACCTTTACTTGATAACTGCAGTCCAGGGTCCTGACCACAGATGGTAACGGAGTAGGCTAATCTGGAAGCAATTCAGGGATTCTCTCTCAGGAGACGGGCTGTGCAGTCTCCTTCCTAGCGCTTGTTTGAATGAAGTACTCCAAGTACTAAGTTACTCTGAAGTTCCTCCTGTCAGATGTTCCCAAGAACCTTACTTGCACGGCAGACAGCTGTAGCCTGTCTTGGGGACTCTTCTCTTGAGTCCTGACTATCCAAGCTGCTGTTGTGCCTCATGTCTTAAACGGGAGTAGGGCATTTACAGCCTCCTACTCCTCTGGTATCTGCTGTAGGACCATTAGTATCCGTACAGTCGTGGAGACCAGGCCCAAGTTCTTGCGCTCTCACTGCGAGGGAGCTCTCCTTTGCTAGCTCAACCTCCAGCTTCTCTCTAAACGTCTGCACACTTCACCCTCCGCAGACTAACTTACCACTCCTTCCTGTTGGCCCTCAGAGAGCACTCCTCCCCTTAATCCTGGTTCAGAGTTCCCCCTGCTGGCCTGGAGTGGAACTTTGTTGCATGTATGGATTGACTGCGAGAGAGACCCATCATTGCCTTCAAGCCTGGCATTACCCTCCCCTGGAGGAAGGCAAAGCCACTGTGGCGACCATACTCCTGGGGGCGCCACACATCCACTCTCTCCTCTGGGACTCTCAGACGCTGGCAGCCATTACACACAGCCACACACAGGCTGTTAGCCTGGAGACAACTCTCCTCACGGGACCTTCCACTCTGGACCAACCAGGTCCCTGCATTCACCCCTTGCGACTCACCCCGGCCACATTATATCATTCATAGCCATGCCCACTGGGTCACATGACCTCATCACAGGTCCTTCACACACTCGCGTAGCCTTTTGCTACAGGCGTTTTCAGACACACCCCTGGGTGGGTTTGTAGGTAACCAGACCCGCCCATCTCTCTAGTTACCTGAAGACTTCTCCCTTAGGCTGCTTTCACACATCCGGCTTTTTGAATCCGGCACGATGCGGCGAAATTTGGAACAACCGTATCCGGTTTTGTCCCATAGAGTTGTATTGTCGCTGCACCGTGCCGGATGGGCATGCGGCGCATCCGGTTTTTGCCGGATACAGCAAGAAGTAGCCGTCCGGTGTCTGCAAATAATGTTCGCTGCAACGTTTTTTGACAGCGCCGGACCGGTTTTTCTCAGAGCGCATGCGCGGAGACTGTGAGTCTCGCGCTGCTCTTTTAAATGTGGGCGCCACAGTATCCGGCCACGCAGGCATCCGGTGTCTCCGGCACATCTCAGATCCGCCCCTATGGCTTTTTGCCGCACGGCATCGGAGACACAAAGCCGGATGTGTGAAAGAAGCCTTACACATTGAAACGACACCTCAGCAGTATCACTGTTGGTCAATACATGCATCAGTTTCCATCTCAAGGCCACCCACCTTGAGATACATAACGGTCCTTCATGGTTCTACCATTCATCCTTTCTCCTAGGACATCCGCACAGCGCCCCCTAGCGGACACAGTGGTTACTACACCACAGTAGCCAGATGCCTAATTGGAGCAAGTTTAATATCTGTAGTAGTGTGAATGTGGACAGAGCAGGAGAAATTGCTGGACACACAGCAGGGGATCATCTGACGTTACTGAACCCCAATAACACTGGAGCATGTGTTGACTGTGCAGACGGCACTTATGAGCAGCAACTGTTGGAGCCCAGGGATTACAGTTCAGGTGGTAGAAACATGAACACAACAGGAGACCTGGATACTGTTACCAACCAATTATTTAATCTGGAAGTGGACTGGCAAATTCCTGCGAGATCCAGGCCTTGTTCATTTTCAGAAAAGTAAGCCGGTCAACGTTATCGGAGGATAGTCTCATGCGACGGTCTGTTAGTACACCACCTGCGGCACTAAAGAAGCGTTCCGATAATACAGCCAGCACCTCCAATGCATACTGGCTAAGCTCTGGCCATGTATCCAGCTTAGAGACCCAAAACTTGAAGGGGGAAGAGCCGTGTGGGAGAACACTGAGAGGGCAAGACATGTAGTCTGTCACCATCTGACGGAAACGTTGCCTCCTGCTGACTGGAGCCATCTGTGATGGTGTAGACATTTGTGGCGGGGACACAAAACTTTGCCACATTTGGGCCATACTGGTCTTGCCTTGTGCTGAGGCGCTGCTTCTGCTCCCTCTTTGTGCAGAGCTTCCTCCACTGCCTCGATGCACTGAGCTGTTTTGTAAAGCACTAGCAGCACTGCTTTCGGGTGGAATGGAGAACATGATGGAATGCACCAGTGTGTCCTGGTACTCCCGCATTTTACGCTCCCGTTTCAACGGTGTTACGAGGCTTTGTAAGTTGTCCCGGTAGCGAGGATCTAGGAGGGTGTACACCCAATAATCAACCGTGTTGAGAATGTGAGCGATGCGGAGGTCATTTCTCAGGCACTGCAGCATTAAATCAACCATGTGCTGCAGACTGCCAACTGGCTAAGAAACGCTGTCCCCTGCTTGATGCGTCATCTCTGCCTGCTCTGCATCACCCCACCCCCGCTCTACATACTTACTACTAGAGCATTGTGTACCTCCCTCCTCTGGACAGATGTCTTCCTCCTCCATTGACTCCTCCTCATCCTCCTCACAAAGTGTCCCCTGCCTAGGCCTTTGTGAAGAAGCATGTTGCGCAGACTGTCCAGAAGCAGATGGCATTTGTGACTCCTCATCCTCCACCTCTTCCACAACCTCCTCCCTTAGTGCTTGCAGTGTTTTTTCAAGCAGGCAGACAAGGGGGATAGTCATGCTGACTAGTGCATCATCTGCACTCGCCATCCGCGTGGAATCATCGAAGGCACACAAAACGTGGCAGATGTCCTTCATAGAGGCCCACTCAGTGGTGGTGAAGTGTGAACGGCGCGCAGTGCGACTTGTTTGCGCCTGATGCAGCTGGTACTCTATTACTGCTGCCTGCTGCTCACACAACCTCTCCAACATATGTAACGTTGAATTCCACCTGGTGGGGAGGTCACATATGATGCGATGTTCCGGAAGGCGGAATCGGCGCTGCAGAGCTGCAGTGCACGATCTTGCCATGCTGGAACGCCGCAAGTGAGCGCGCTCTATGCGGACCTTGTGCAGCAGTGCATCAAGATCCGGATAGTCCCTCAAAAAACTCTGCACGACCAAGTTGAGCACATGTGCCAGACATGGGATGTGAGTGAGGTTGCCTAGGCCCAGAGCTGCCACCAGATTTCGGCCATTGTTACACACTACCATGCCTGGCTGGAGATTCGCTGGCACAAACCACACGTCGCTCTCCTGCTTGATGGCATTCCAGAGCTCCTGCGCTGTGTGGCTTCGATTCCCCAAAGAAATTAATTTCAATACGGCCTGTTGACGTTTGGCCACGGCTGTGCTCATATCGGTCGTAACAGGTAAGCGTTCACGGGTCCATGTGGAGGTGGACTGTGACGGCTCCTGCAGCGCTGATTCAGAGGAACTGGAGTATGAGGAGGAGTCAATGTGTACCGACTGGATTCCTGCAATCTTTGGAGTTGGCAGAACACGTACAGCGCCACTCTCAAGATCTGTACCCGGCTCCACAACATTTACCCAATGGGCAGTGAGGGGAAAGATATCGTCCCTGTCCATGGTTACTGGTCCACGCATCGGTGGTCAGGTGGACCTTGCTACTGATGGCGTTTAGTAGCGCATGTTTAATTTTTCCCTCGACATGCTTTTGCAGGGCAGGGACGGCTTGCCTGCTGAAATAAAAGCGGCTGGGCACGTTGTATTGTGGGACTGCCAATGCCATGAAGTTATGGAAGGTGTCAGTCTCCACCAGCTTGAATGAGAGCATTTCAAGGGACAGTAGTTTTGCAATGCCAGCATTCAGAGCCTGTGCTACCGATGGCTGTAGACTTTCCTGGGAGTGTGAGGATGATAGTGAACGTGGTGCTGTGGGTGGAATGACACTGTGTCTCTGTACAACAGTGCCTGAGGTTCTTCCATGGCGATCCTGTGAGCAAGTCGAACCAGCTGTGTGTGAGCTGGAGGAAGAGGCTACAACACGAGCTGAAGAGGTGGTAGGTGGTACTGTAGGTTGGCCTAGGTCTTCAGTGTGTCTTTGTAACTCCACCACATGCTTGGCCCGCACATGTTTTCACATATTTGTGGTATTGAGGTTGCTGACATTTTTCCCTCTTTTCACTTTCTGATTACACAGCTTGCATTTGACAAAGCAAATGTCATCTGCAACTGTGTCAAAAAAGGACCAGGCACTGCAAGTCTTGGGAGCGCCCGTTTTTGGTTTTGGAAGAGGCATGCTCCTAATGGGTGCCTGTGACGGGGTATACGACAGAGCGAGAAGGGACAACAGTCCGAGGGACGATCCAACGAGATTTATTAAGACAGGAAGCATACAACATCCAAATATCCATAATGTTCTTAGAGTCCATGAGAAGTCCACAATAAGTCCGCACAAGAAAAACAAATCCGGGCACCTCACGATAGTCCTTGTGCTGGATGCGTTAACAATAATCCTTGCAATAGTCCACAGGATTCCACACAATCCCACGGACGTCACGCGCTAGCCTCAACTCAGTTCATGACTCCTTCCCGGTCCGCACTCAAATCACACTGATCTTAAAACAAGAATGTATTGTCAGGGCTCCTGGGATCAGCCCATCTGAAGGGGGGTAGAGGTCACACCTACTATTCAATGGTTTGGTCCATCAGAAGATTCTAGAAATGTAAAGGCTCCACTTAGGGTACCGTTACACCTAGCGATGCACCAGCGATCCCGACTAGCGATATGACGCAGTCAGGATCGCTGGTGCATCGCTAGGTGGTCGCTAGTGAGCTGCCACACAGGCAGATCTCACCAGCGACATCGCTGGGGATGGGGATGGCTGCTTACCTGTCAGACACGGCGATCCTGCGTCCTCCCGCCCTGCTCCAAGCGTCGCTCGTTGGCGCCACAGGAAGCGCCGCAGGAAGTGGCCGACGAGAAATGGTCCAGCAGCTTCTCGCGCGATCAGCGATAACCAGCGGGGGAGCGGGTCGGAGGTAAGTATCACATGCAGCGATATCGCTAGCAATATCGCTGCAACGTCACAAAATCGGTGACTTTACAGCGATATTGCTAGCGATATCGCAGTGTGTAACGGGCGCTTTAGTCTACAGGATGTGTATTGTAGGTTATCTTCTGCTTAGGAAAACAATAGCCAAAATCCCACTAGCTGTTGACATAAGCCACACTACCTCCTCATCCCGCCCTCTATCTGTTGGAGTCCCCCAAGGCTCTGTCCTGGGGCCCCTACTTTTTTCCATCTATACTCTTGGCCTAAGACAACTCATAAAATCCCATGGCTTCCAGTACCACCTGTATGCAGGGGACACTCAGATCTACCTCTCTGGCCCAGATGCCACCTCTCTGCTGTTCAGAATCCCGGAGTGTCTATCAGCCATATCCTCCTTTTTCACCTCTCGTTTCCTAAAACTCAATGTTGACAAAACTGAACTCATCATCTTCTCTCCATCTCATGTATCTTCCCTACCCGATCTATCTACACTCTGTGCAGAATTATTAGGCAAATGAGTATTTTGATCACATCATCCTTTTTATACATGTTGTCCCACTTGCAATCTGTATAGGCTTGAAAGCCAACTGCCAATTATGTAAATCAGGTGATTTGTATCTCTGTAATGAGGAAGGGTGTGAAGCCTTTCAAGTTCAGTAATGTCTTTCCTGAGCACCGGCGTCCAAAATTGCACACAATACTCCAAGTGTGGTCTGACGAGTGATTTGTACAGAGGGAGAATTATGTTTTCATCTTGTGTCCCCAGAACTCTTCTAATGCATCCCATGACCCTATTTGCTTTGGTGGCAGCTGCCTGACACTGGGCACTCCAATTTAGCTTCTTATTGACTAAGATGCCTAAGTCTTTTTCCATGTCTGATTTCTCCAGCAGTTTCCCATTTAGTAAGTAATTATAGCATCTGTTTCTCCTTCCCATGTGCATAACCTTACACTTATCTGTGTTAAACCTCATTTGCCATTTTTCAGCCCAATTCTCCAATTTACTCAAATCTGTCTGTAGTTGCAAACTGTCCTCCTTTGTGTTAACTACCTTGCATAGTTTTGTATCATCTGCAAATACTGATATTTTACTGTGTAAGCCATCCACTAGATCATTAATAAATATATTAAATAGTAGGGGGCCCAATACAGAACCCTGTGGTACCCCACTAGCAACCCTGGCCCAATCTGAGTATGCACCATTAATAACCACTCTTTGTTTTCTATCACTAAGCCAGCTACCTACCCATCTACACACATGTTCCCCTAAGATTTGAGGGACTCTGAAAAGTAAAAAATTGTGAGATGTCTTGCAGAGGCATGCAGCAGTCTTGAAAATGCCAAACTTTTGAAGTGTGATCGAAGAACAATCAAGCGTTTCATAGCAAATATCCAACAGGGTCGCAAAAAGCGTGTTGATAAAAAAAGGCGCAAAATAACTGCCCATGAATTGAGGAAAATCAAGCGGGAAGCTGCCAAGATGCCATTTGCCACCAGTTTTGCCATATTTCAGAGCTGCAATCATAGAATCATAGAATCATAGAATCATAGAATCGTAGAGTTGGAAGGGACCTCCTGGGCCATCTGGTCCAACCCCCTGCTCAAAGCAGGATTCGCTAAATCATCCCAGTCAGATGTCTGTCCAGCCTCTGTTTGAAGACTTCCATTGAAGGAGAACTCACCACTTCTCGTGGCAGCCTGTTCCACTCATTGATCACTCTAACTGTCAAAAAGTTTTTTCTAATATCTAATCTGTGTCTCCTCCCATTCAGTTTCATCCCATTGCTTCTAGTCTTTCCTTGTGCAAATGAGAATAAAGTTGATCCTTCTACAATGTGACAGCCCTTTAGATATTTGTAGACAGCTATTAAGTCTCCTCTCAGTCTTCTCTTTTGCAAACTAAACATTCCCAAATCCTGCAACCTTTCCTCATAAGACAGGGTTTGCAGACCGGTCACCATTCTGGTCGCTCTTTTCTGAACTTGCTCCAGTTTGTTGATGTCTTTTTTAAAATGTGGTGCCCAAAACTGGACACAATATTCCAGATGAGGTCTGACCAAAGAGGAGTAGAGGGAAATAATGACTTCACGTGATCTAGACTGTATGCTTCTGTTAATACATCCTAGAATTGCATTTGCCTTTTTTGCTGCTGCATCACACTGTTGACTCATATTCAGTCTGTGATCTATTAGTATACCCAAGTCTTTTTCACATGTGCTGTCACTTAGCCCTATTCCTCCCATTCTATATATGCTTTTTCCATTTTTATTGCCCAGATGTAGTACTTTGCATTTCTCCCTGTTAAAAACCATTCTGTTAGTTGCTGCCCACTTCTCCAGTTTATTTAAATCTTTTTGAATCCTCTCTCTTCTCTAGTATTAGCTATCCCTCCTAGCTTTGTGTCATCAGCAAATTTAATCAGTTTACCCTCAATTCCTTCATCTAAATCGTTGATAAAGATGTTGAACAATACAGGGCCCAGGACAGAGCCCTGTGGTACCCCACTTGAGACATTCTTCCAACTGGATGTGCAGCCATTTACGACCACTCTTTGGGTCCGATCACTAAGCCAGTTATGAATCCACCTAACAGTTGCCTTGTCCATTCCATACTTAATCATTTTTTCAATAAGGATTGTATGAGAGACTTTGTCAAATGCTTTGCTGAAGTCAAGATATACTATATCTACAGCATTTCCTTGATCCACCCAATCAGTGATACCGTCATAGAAGGAAATTAAGTTAGTCTGACATGACTTATTAGTTACAAACCCATGCTGACTCTGTTTAATCACTTCATTCTTATCCAGGTATTGACATACATGTTGTTTAATAATTTGTTCAAAGATCTTTCCTGGTATAGAAGTCAGACTCACCGGCCTATAGTTACCTGGGTCCACCTTCTTCCCCTTTTTGAAGATAGGAACAACATTTGCTCTTCTCCAGTCTTCTGGCACTTCTCCTGTTCTCCAAGAATTTTCAAAGATTATAGAGAGGGGTTCAAAAATTTCTTCTGCTATCTCCTTCAGTACTCTGGGGTGTAATTCATCTGGACCTGGAGACTTGAATTCATTTAGGCTAGCTAAGTGTTTCCTCACTATCTTTCTGTTTATAGATATCCTGGATTCTTCTATTCCCTTAATAGGACAGTGAATAACAGTTGATGTTACATTTCCTTTCTGAGAGAAAACAAATGCAAAATAGGAATTTAAAAGTTCAGCCTTCTCAACATCCTGTCTTACCATTTCATCATTTTCATCCTGTAAAAATCCTATAGCATCTTTGACTTTTCTTTTACTTTTGACATATCCCCAAAATCCTTTATTATTGCTTTTGACATCTCTTGCAAGCCTCAATTCATTTTCAGCTTTAGCTAATCTGATTTGTGCCCTGCAGGTTCTGCAGACAGCATTATATTCTTCTTTAGATATGCCTCCCTCTTTCCATTTTATAAACATTTTTTTCTTCCTTTTTAGCATGTGCTTAAGTTCTGTGTTCATCCATCCTGGTTTCCTTAACTGCTTCCTATTCTTCCCTCTTTTCGGAATTGTTAACAACTGTGCTTTGAGAATTTCATTTTTCAAGATTTCCCATCCTTCCTGGACATTTTTGTCTTTAAGGATATCCAGCCATTGGATCCCTCCAATTCTCTTTCTGAATCCCTTAAAATCTGCCTTTCTGAAATCTAACCTTGACGTCTGAGTCTTCACAGGTCTTCCGCCTCTAGTTATCCAAAATTCTAAAATAGCATGGTCGCTACCTCCTAGGGTCCCAGCCACTTTTACCTCCTCAACCATTTCCTCCCTGTTTATAAGGATTAGATCCAAGGTAGCAGTTCCCCTTGTTTTCTCCCTTACCTTTTGGAAGATAAAGTTGTCAGCAAGAGAGGATAAGAATTTCCTTGACCTGTTAGTTTTGCCTGAGAGAGATTCCCAACAAATGTCTGGATAGTTGAAATCTCCCATGACAACTATGTCATATTTTTTGGAGAACTTGGCCATTTGATGCATAAAGATTTCATCCATAGCTTCAGCTTGCACAGGCGGCCTGTAGTAAATGCCTACAATGGTGTCCTTTCCATTGTTCTGTCCTTGTATTCTTACCCAAACAGTTTCCACAGAACTCCCAGTCTCTGAAGCTTCAATCTCTGTGCAGATATACGCGTTTCTAACATACAATGCGACACCCCCTCCTCGTTTATCAAGTCTGTTTCTTGCAAATAAGTTGTATCCTTCTAGTCTTGTATTCCAATCATGTGTATTGTCCCACCAAGTTTCAGTGATTCCAATGACATCATATTTCTTTTCCTGTGTTAGTAGTTCCAATTCTCCTTGTTTGTTGCCCATGCTTTGTGCATTAGTATAGAAACATTTTAGTTTGTGATTGGTTTCTCTTTCTCCAATATTTTTATTAATTAGATTCTTTCGTCTTTGTTCTTCCTTTCCACTTCTAATAGCAGAGTTCTCAATAGCATTTGTCAGGTGTATGGCTTTTTCTGGTCTTTTGCTTCCCTTCCCATGTTGTTCTAGTTTAAAGCTCTCCTTACAAGTGTAGCAAGGCGACTTCCAAATACATGCTTACCAGTCTTCGTAAGGTGCACCCCATCTCTAGCAAGTAGTCCATCGTATAAGTAGTTCACTCCGTGATCCAGAAATCCAAATCGTTGCTGACGGCACCATCGACGTAGCCAGTTGTTCACCTGCAGAATCTTATTCCACCTCCTTGTTCCATGGCCATCCACTGGGAGGATGGAAGAGAAGATCACCTGCGCTCCCAGTTCTTTCACTTTCTTGCCTAAGTCTTCAAAGTCTCTGCAGATGGTTTCCAGGTCGTTTCTTGCAGTGTCATTTGTCCCCACATGTAGTAGCAGGAATGGGTAGTCATCTGTAGGTCTGAAGAGTCCTGATATCCTGTCAGACACATCTTTAATTTTTGCACCTGGAAGACAACACATTTCTCTTGAAGTTATATCCGGTCTGCAGATAGCGGCCTCAGTTCCTCTCAACAGGGAATCCCCCATGACCACCACTCTCCGTTTCTTCTTCACAACATTTTTCTTTCTCCATCCAGGAGGACTCTGAAGGCGTACAAGGTTGCTGCTTGTTGGCAAAGTCTTATCCTGATGTATTTCTTCATTGTTTTCCTGCGTGAGAGCCTGGTACTGGTTTCTGAGCAGTATGGGTGCTGACTGCCTCCTGATCCTCCTGCTTCTCTGGGTCACATGTCTCCATTCCTCTGTTTCTTCAGGTGCACTTCGAATTTCTTCTCTTTCTGTAACATGAAGAGATAATTCTGCTCTGTCCAAGAACTCTTCACCTTCCTTAATGATCTTCAACGTAGCTAACCTCTCTTCGAGATTTTGCAACTTTTCCTCCAACAGGGACACAAGCTTGCATTTGTGGCATGTGAAGTTTGGCTTTTCCACTGGTAAGTCTGTGAACATGTAGCAAGAAATGCAGCTCACCAAATGGCTCCTGGCCTCTTCCATCTTGAGATTTCTTAAAAACGATGAAAGATGAGCCAAAATATCGGCGCGCGGTTTTTCCGATTTCCTCTTTTCAGCTGCAACGGCCAAAACCCAGTGATCGTTGAGCTCGCGGAGACTCTTCACTTATCCCAGAAGGCACTGGGAATATGCAAATGATCTCCTCAAGACTCTTCCCCTGGTTTTCCGATTTCCTCTTTTCAGCTGCAACGGCCAAAACCCAGTGATCATTGAGCTCGCGGAGACTCTTCACTTATCCCAGAAGGCACTGGGAATATGCAAATGATCTCCTCAAGACTCTTCCCCTGGTTTTGTTACTGGAGTATCAAAAAGCACAAGGTGTGCCATACTCAGGGACATGGCCAAGCTAAGGAAGGCTGAAAAACTACCACCATTGAACAAGAAACATAAGATAAAACGTCAAGACTGGGCCAAGAAATATCTTAAGACTGATTTTTCTAAGGTTTTATGGACTGATGAAATGAGAGCGACTCTTGATTGGCCAGATGGATGGGCCGGAGGCTGGATCAGTAAAGGGCAGAGAGCTCCACTCCGTCTCAGATGCCAGCAAGGTGGAGGTGGGGTACTGGTATGGGCTGGTATCATCAAAGATGAACTTGTGGGACCTTTTCGGGTTGAGGATGGAGTGAAGCTCAACTCCCAGACCTATTGCCAGTTTCTGGAAGACTCCTTCTTCAAGCAGTGGTACAGGAAGAAGTCGGTATCGTTCAAGAAAAACATGATTTTCACGCAGGACAATGCTCCATCACATGCATCCAAATACTCCACAGCGTGGCTGGCCAGTAAAAGAAGAAAAAATAATGACATGGCCCCCTTGTTCACCTGATCTGAACCCCATAGAGAACCTGTGGTCCCTCATAAAATGTGAGATCTACAAGGAGGGAAAACATTACACCTCGCGGAACATTGTCTGGGAGGCTTTGGTGGCTGCTGCACGCAATGTTGATCGTAAACAGATCAAGCAACAGACAGAATCAATTTTGAGTGTCATCGTAAAGAATGGTGGCTATATTGGTCACTGATTTTTTTTGTTTGTTTTTGAATGTCAGAAATGTTTATTTCTAAATTTTGTGTTGCTATATTGGTTTACCTGGTGAAAATATACAAGTGAGATAGGTATATATTTAGTTTTTATTAAGTTGCCTAATAATTCTGCACAGTAATAGTTACCTGAAAAAACAGATATCCTCCTAAGATAGCCAAATCTAAAAAAAAACAATCCAACTTCCAAAAATATTAAGCTTTGATATTTATGAGTCTTTTGGGTTGATTGAGAACATAGTTGTTGTTCAATAATAAAAGAATCCTCTCAAATACAACTTGCCTAATAATTCTGCACGCAGTGTATTATGGTAAACGGCATCACGCTCTCTCCCGCACCTGAAATCCGCTGTCTCGGAGTAACTCTTGACTCTGCCCCGTCCTTCAAATCACACGTCAAAACTCTTGCCACCTCCTGTCACCTCCAACTCAAAAATATTTCCAGAATCCGTCCCTTCCTCAGTCCTCAATCTACTAAAACTCTTGTACATGCCCTCATCATCTCCCGCCTTGACTACTGCAACACTCATCTATAACTTTGTATGTAACCCCCTTCTCATGAACAGCACCATGGAATTAATGGCGCTATATAAATAATAATAATATATGCGTATTTGTGTGTGCATGTGTATGTATGTGTGCGTGTATCTGCGTGTTTGTGTGTATGTGCGTATGTATGTGTGCAGACATTATACTGTGTGTATGTGTCTGTGTATGTGCATGCGCGTATGTGCATGCTTGAGTATTTATGTGCGTCTGTGTATCTGCGTGTGTGGGGACATTATACTGTGTATGTTTTCGTATGTTCGTACTGGCATGTGTATATGTGTGTGCATGTGTACATGCAGACATTATATTGTGTGTATACGCGTGCGTATGCGTGTTTGTGAGTGCGTGTGTATCTGTGTGTGTGTATGCACAGGCATGTGTGTTTGTGTGTATGGGGATATTATACTGTGTGTATGCATATCCATGTGTGTATGTGCGTGCGTGCATGTGTATGTACATATCTGCGTGTGGGTATGCACAGGCATGTATGCGCTTGCGTGTGTATGTGCGTGATTGCGTGTGTATGTGCGTGCATGTGCGTGTGTGTATGAGTATGTGAGGACATTATACTGTGTGTATGCGTGTTTTTATATGCATGTGTGTATTTACATGTGTATATCTGCGTGTGTGTATGCACGGGCATGTGTGTGTGGTTTCATTATACTGTGTGTGTATGCATGTGGGTATGTGTTTGTTTGTATGTTTGTGCTTGCGTGTGTATGTGCGTGCACATGAATGTGTGTATGGGGACATTACACTGTGTGTGTGCGTATGTGTGTATCTGCATGTATATATACTGTATATATGCGTGTTTGTGGTGTATGTGGGGACATTATATTCTGTGTATGTACAGTATGTGTCTGTGTATGCGTGTGTTTGTGTGTAAGTGCGTGCATGTGTAAGTGCAAGTGGAGCCATTATACTGTGTGTATATGTATGCATGTCTATGGGTGTATGTGTGAGTACATGTATGCATGTATGTACATTTGTGTGTGTGTGTGTATGTACATTCATGTCTGTAGAGTGTGTGTGTGGGGTGTGTGTCCCGCAGCTGCCTGCCCACCCACCTCCGTGCAGTCACAGCCGGCAGGAAAGACGGTGGTTTGCGGCCTGTGCTGGAGATGGGGTGCGGCACCACCAGAAGGCCCCCGCACTCCATCTCCAGCACAGGCCGCAAGCCGCGGTCTTTCCTGCCGGCTGAGACTGCACGGAGGTGGGTGGGCAGGCAGCTGCGGGACGAGGTGGCGGGCATCCGGCGGAGGTGGGTGTCCCGACAGAGGTCCGTCGTCGGCAGTGGGTGTCCCGGTGGTGGTGGGTGTCCCGGCTGGGGTCCGGCGGTGGCTGTGGGTGTCCCGGCGGGGGTCCCGCTGGTGGTACTGCGCAAGGGCCTGGTACCACAAGCGAGTACCATATTGGAATACACATCACTTGGGTATTCCAATATGGCGGTCGGCATACTTCCATTGCGACGCGGTGGATTGTGGGATTCGGGGACATCCAGATGGAAGTGGATGACGGACAATTTAAGGCAATTATATTATATAGATGAGACCCAGCTGAACATCTTCCTCTGCTAATTGTCACTGAATGGAAACACTGATTCGTGAGGCTGAACACTTTTCAGGAGAGATTTGTGCACCTTAAACTGACGAGCAAGGAAATCTCTAATGAACACAACAATAAGATCAAGGTACCGGTGCTCTGTGCTGGAAATAGTCGTGGTCAGCTCCTCATAGTGTATTTTTTTTTTAAAACAATCTCACTGTCAATTGAATTTTTTTACTTGGCTGATTTAGTAGCTAGTGGGAGGGAGCAATTACTCTTTCACATATGACCAGGTAAGGCTGAACAATAATTTTCATTCAATAAAATATGCGGAAAAAAACATCAGGTTCCGATTACTTGTATTATCTTTGTCTTATGTTAAAAAGTAATTTTGTGATGTGAAACATTCAAGTGTGACAAATATGCAAAAATGGAAGATACTGGGAAGGGGCAAGTACTTTTTATAGCACTGTATACTCATCCGTGTGAACTGTTCTTTCAGAGTTTTGGAACTGCCAAGGATTTTTCATATCTAGTAGCTGTTCATGTTTGTCTCAAGGTCGGTCAGTTATGGCTTGGATGAGAAGCTCTTCCACTAGTTATTCCAATCACATCTGGACTAGATAAGATTGTTGCAGGATACAGATTCTTGTTTTTGCTATCGAGAAATTAAACTAACTCTAACTTTAGATAGTAACACAGAAAAACACAGTATAACAAACATATAAAAATACTCTGTTATAAAAAAGTAACAGTAAACAGCAACGTAAAAAGATGATACAAAACAGGGTATTTGGTTTATACGTTTTTTGCAAAAAATGTGTACTAAGCTGCTCCACCAAACGTCAAGGTATACCCATCAGAGCAGTCCCAAACCGATGTATTTAAAAACCTGACCACGTGTATGGTACCTATATGAGCAGGATTCAGAAAGGTAATGTCCAATGTGGACACACTGTGGAAGATGGCTTATATATGCACAGCACATAAGGGAGGGGTGGAGACCTCCCTAATCTTATTCACTGTAACTTTAGATTGTAAATTATTCTGTGTTCATATTACTTTGTTGAATATTGTTGTTACTTCCTACTAAAGTATAAAGCTTTAATAAATTGCTTTTAGAGGGTGGTATACAAATGATTACCTCCCTTAGGAATTATGCATATTTTGACCTATAGGATACAATTATTTTCCTTTTTTTATAGGCATCCACATATAGACTTTGTGCAGACTACTACACTTAACAGGTTCTAAGGGTCCCCTGATCCCTGTGCAAAGATCTGGACTATACAGCCGTGGGCCCTTGGGTTGCATCTCGGGAGTAGCTGCTCATGGAAGGAGCCATTTGAAGAAAAACCAGGAACAATCCAGGTTAGAAGAAGAGAGGTAGAAATAACTACAACATCAGAAACAAGGGGATAGCAGAGTTCAAATCCAGGAGGCAAGTCAAGAGCAGTGAAACAGTCCAAGGGTCAAATCTATAAGAAAATCAAAGTGTTTATCAGAAGAATAAAAGAAGAAAAAAGCAGAGTCAGATACAGATGTTAATCCAATTATATGTTCACCTGGGTAGAGTAGCAGTACAATAAGGGCCCCGTCACACAAAGCGATGCACCAGTGATCCCGACAACGATATGGATCACTGGTGCATCGCTAAGTGGTCGCTAGTGAGCTGCCACACAGGCAGATCTCACCATCGACATAGCAGCAGTCGGGGGTCGCTACTTACCTGTCAGACGAGGCGATCCTGACGTCCTCCCGCCTGCGTCCACGCGTCGCTCGTCGGCGCCACAGGAAGCCCAGCAGGAAGCTGACGACGAGAAATGGTCCAGGACGTTCTCGCGTGACCAGTGATGAGCAGCGGGGGAGCGGTCGGAGGTAAGTATCACATGTAGCGATATCGCAAGCAATATCGCTGCTACGTCACAAACTCGGTGACTTTACAGTAATATTGCTAGCGATCTCGCTATGTGTAATGGGCCCCTAAGTCTCAGAGTAAGAAATTGAATTAGGGTGTTGTGCACTGCCATTGGCTACCGGACATGATGGTCCACTGAACAGAGACCAGCAGAAACAGTTGTAAACGACAACAAACTTTCTTGGCTGTGTGGCAAACAAGCCGCCCTGCAGAAGAAAAAAGCACTTTTCATAATGTTTGCTTGGCGGCAAATGCACTGCCCGGTTTGATGAGGCTCACTGCTTCGCTCATTAGGTGCTTATTTCACAAATCTGGACAAAAATATAGAGTAAGCTGAATACTGAATAACAGTAGTGTCCAATTTAACAGCAGGGTGTTCAAAAACATGAGTTAAACACAAATCTTTATACTAGTTTTTATTTCCAGCATTGGGAACATTGCACACTGAGAAATGTAGATAATTGTGAAGTACTTTACAGAAAATAAAAAAAGGACATTGGGCTGTTCTAAGAAATAGCAGTGTCTGCATTTGCCTTTACAAACTCACAATATGTACTTTTTTATGGCAATTTATCATTCCTGTGAATCACCAACCTAATATTTAGTTGTTACCCACTGTTTTGTAGAACTGCTTCACATCTATGTTGTATAGAGTCACCCAACTTCTGGCCCCGGTCACCTGTTATTCCAGTCCAGGATGCTTGTACTACATCCCACAATCTTTGGAATTTGTTGGCTTTGCCTCAGAAAAGGCATTTTTAATGTCACCCCACAATTGATCTATCAGATTAAGGTCCGGGGATTGGGCCGGCCGCTCCATAACCTCAATTTTGTTGGACTAGAGCCAAGATTTTGCTTGTTTACTGGTGTGGTTAGGGTCACTGTCTTGGTGAAACCCCCATTCCAAGGCTATATCCTCTTCAGCTTAAGGCAACAAGACCTCTTCAAGTATTCTGATATAGGAAACCCGGTCCATGATCCCTGATATGTGGTAAACAGGTCCGTCTCCATAGTAAGAGAAACATGCCCATATCATGATGCTTGCACCACCATGCTTCACTGTCTGCAGGGTGTACTGTGGCTTGAGTGCACAGTTTGGGGGTCGTCTGACGAACAGTCTGTGGCCTTGGACCCAAAAAGAACAATTTTACTTTCATCAGTCCACAAAATTTTTCTCCATTTCCCTTTAGGTCAGTTGATGTGTTCTTTGGCAAATTGTATCCACTTCAATAAATGTCTGTTTTTTTAGCAGTGGGACTTTGCGGGGACTTCTTGCTAAGAGATTGGCGTCACACAGCTGTCTAACTGTCACAGTCCTTGCAGCTAACTTGAGACTGTCTTTGATCATGCCTTTTTTACAAAAAATATTGAGAATAGTAGATCCTAGAGAGCCAAAACCTGGTCTAAAAACTTTCAAAGCATCTGACTTACCAATTTTGTCAATTTGGTTCACATTGGTCCAGTCTCTTGGCAGTGCATAAAGAATGGACGACAGACACTAGACAACAGAAATTGATAATTAATATATATTTTTTATTATAAGTGGATTTTTAATGGAAAATCTGTGTCATTATCTTGGCTTTAAACTTTTTCTTTTTACAAACTTTTTTATTTTCACGATGAGATGCAGAGACTCTGTACTGTAACAAGCCGTACACCTGTGCGATCACAATTGACATTGTGACAAACACTATCATAATTGCTTGATGATATAAACCTGCAATGCTACTGGCCATAACAATATAACAAGGACTCCTCTGCCCATGCAAGTAATTCCCATGATTTAGAGGATCCATATAATGTAAAATAAAAAAAAAATTACAATGAAATAAAGCCTGACTTCACAGTCCTATAAGCACAAGTTATAGGATATGACTTTGAGTCTCATGTACTAGCAATG
The DNA here is from genome assembly GCF_039654945.1 of Dendrobates tinctorius. NCBI lineage: Eukaryota > Metazoa > Chordata > Amphibia > Anura > Dendrobatidae > Dendrobates > Dendrobates tinctorius. Next base: position 16,997,273 of record NW_027361689.1, on the reverse strand, counting down.
AAAAATACTGTATATCATAACAACAAAAAAACATCAGCCCAGAAATATTTCTGAGCACAAAGAAGCTTTGTTTGCTGACAGAATATGTGTGAGAAGAAATTGCAGCTATGTGAAGAATTTTTCATGATAAAAGGACTGAAGTTGAAGAACATAAAAAAGAGATTTAGCTAAAAGGCAGCAGTTTTCTTGCGGCTGTGAATATTTTTATTTTATTTTTCTTAAATAAATAATTAAAGGTACAGAACCAGAGAATTAATGTACAGTTCAGTGACATTGCTACTCTTCAAATATGCTTCCAGTATAATCACTGATATACAGTGGTTTGCAAAACTATTCACTCCCTTGACAGTTTTTGTGTTTTGCTACCTTACAACCTTGAATTTCACCTTACAACCTTGAATTTCGGTGTTCTTTTTGAGGGTTTGCATGAGTTCATGTAAAGAACGTTGGGACAACTGTGAACATTTTTTTTTTTTTTTTTATTGTGAAAACAAGACAAAATAACTAAAAACTGCACTGCATAACCAGGGCTGACACCAGGAACACCAGGAATTTCACAGCCCCATACTGGCAAAACTTTCGGGCCCCATTGTGACTCCGCCAAAGCTCCACCCCAGTTCCGCCTCCACCGCTCAAACATTCCACAATCGCACGGCCCACTCTTGGAAAAACTCCACTTCTGCACCACGTCCTCACCAATCACACATTAACAGTTCCCATCAAACACCATGTCACATACACAGCCAGCACCTTTTGTTTTGGTCAAAAGATTTTTTAAGCCGCCACCATGACAAGGTAGACACTTCTGGCAGGACCCTACTCTACTTTAACCTAATAAATATTTCTTAAAATACCCAATACTCTTTTTAGGTATTTTTTCTTTAATGGAAGGTGACACACACATCTTTTAAATTATTGTTATTAATAATAATAATCTTTACTTTTATTATTATTATGCATTTATATAGCGCCATTTATTCCATGGCGCTTTACATGTGAAAAGGGGAAATATAAATGAACAATAATACCACATAAAAGGGACAAATACCATCCCACCATGGACGTATCACATGTTACCACCACATAATGACCGAATAATACCACTTACAAGGAAAAAATATCGTCACATCATGACCAGACCGCATATTACCACTAGTGATGGGCGGACCACTGGATGTTCGTATCTGTGGGTTAGGCCGAACAGTTAAAAAATGTTTGGGTACCAGAACAGTACCCAGACCCCAGTCACTAGATTGGAGGGCCTGAATATCTAGTGTTTGCTACGGCAAACACTGCTTCTGACCGACGGTATAATCATTACCGCCGGTCAGACAGCCACGGTTCCCATGCTGTCAAATGACCGCTTGAGCCCGCAACTGTGATCGGAGGTATAAAGTTTATCTCCGGTCATTGGTGTGGGCTGATGGGACTCCAGCTCCCATCAGCCTACGCCTGCTCCCGCTAAAATCAGAGAGAGCAGGAGCGGCTGATGGGAGTATTTATCAGACAGCAGCTACTTTCTAAATAAATAATGAAAAAAAAGCACGTGACAGCGCGACAAACACCCGAACAGTAACACGGACTTCCTGGTGAATTCCTTGTCCGGTGTCTGTGCCCAAGCAGTAGATGTTCGGTAACTTTACTGTTCAGGTCTGCTCATCTCTAATTACCACCACATAGTGACCGAATGCTACAATACTCTTCATTAATAAAAAAAAAACAATACTAATGTTACCATAAGTGCTATTTTACACAAGAGCTCTGTACATAGTACAGTGTTTAATGTCAGTGCACAGGTAATACTGTGATCACCAGTGACATTATACACAGGAGCTCTGCATATAGTGTCAGTGTACAGGTAATACAGGGACCACCAGTAACATACACAGGACCTCTGTAAATAGTAATATAGTGTGTAATATAGTGTGTTTGTACAGGTAAGACAGGGATCACCAGTGACTTTATACACAGGAGCTCTGTATATAGTATACAGTGTGTAGTGTCAGTGTACAGGTAACACACTGACTCACCGTTGATGTCTCTAGTTGAAGTCCTTCATTTTCATCCAGCACAGACCACCATCACTTCATCCAGCCAGGACTCATCTCTGCAGAAAATAACACAATGCTATCTAGAGCATATTCCCCAATTTTTCCCCAACTACGCCAGATGAAGAAAAAAAATAAAAGTGACAGTGTCACCCTGCACAGTAACAGGACCTTCCACCCACTTAAAACAGTATCCTCAAAAATAAAATACTTCACAGCAGAAATAATATCCCTTAATTAGTCTCTACAGTAATAATGTCCCACATCCTGCTCCCATATATACTCCATACTGGATGCCACGTGTCTCATTCCTGGTCCCTTGTGTCTCATTCCAGGTACCATATGTTCTCCCATTCCTGGCCCCATATATTCTCTGATTCTGCCCCATGTGACTCCATTCTGCTCCCATGTCTCACCATACTGCCCCCATGTCTCTCCATTCTGCCCCTCATGTCTCCATTCTGCCCCTTGTCTCTCCATTCTGCCCCACTGTCTCTCCATTCTGCCCCATGCATCAACATTCTGCCTCCATTTATTAACTTTCTGCCCCTATGCATCTCCATTCTGCCCCCATAGTGTAGCGTAAAACAAAAAAAAGTTAAAAAGTTTCTCCTTACCTGGCTGCAGTTCAACTGCTTCTTCTCCCTGATTCATCTGATGCCGCATATGGCAGTGACATCATATACCAGCGATGTGCGCGATGACATCAGCTACTGTTGTGTGATTGACTGGCAGCTGTTAACTATTGCCATGCGGGAAGCACAGCAATATAGATTTTAACTGAACGTGTGTCTAAGGACCAGTGTTCATTTACCGAACTGGAAGAATCTTGCCGCTGGGGCACAGTGAGCAGAAGAGAGGAGGGCCCCCTTCTGCTCAACGAGCCCATATGCCAGTAAGGGCAGTAATGCACTGATGGCGGGCCTGAGGATAACTATTAAGCACCCTAAAGTCAGTACTTTGTAGAGCCTACTTTGCTGGCAATTACAGCTGCAAGTCGCTTTCAATTAATCTCTATGAACTTTCCATATCTTGCCACTGGGGTCTTTGTCCATTTCTCAAGACAAAACTACTCCAGCTCCTTCAAGATAGATGGCTTCCTCTTGTGAACAGCAATCTCCAAGTCTGGCCACATATTTTTAATTGAATTAAGGTCTGTGCCTTGACTAGGCCACTCCAAACCATTTACATGTTCCCCTTAATCCACTCAAGTGTTGCTTTAGCAGTATACTTTGGGTCATTGTCTTGTTGGAAGGAAAACTTGCATTCCAGTCTCAAAACACTGACAGACTGAAACAGGTTTTGCTCAAGAACATTTTGCACCATCCATCTTCCCCTCGATTAGGACCTGTCATGATCCAGTCCGAGGTTTGTTTTCTGCCATCCTCTCCCTGGACTGGTCATGCGGGGGTTAATCTCCTCTGCCTCATTTTGGATGTTTTTGCTATTTCAATTCGCTGCGGCTTGCAGGCGATGTCAGTGAAAGTTCATGCTTCCAGGCTAGAGCAGCTGACCCATATGCACTAGTGATCCTTCTGCCTGACTTCCTGTATTAGTGTCTGACCTGTTCCCAATCCCTGAATTTGTGTACGTTTGGTGGTTTTCCTACAGTGTATGACTCGACTTGAACTCTGAACCCCCCTTCCTGTATTTCTGCCTGTTACCACGTTACTGACTGGCTTATGACTCACTGGCTGGTACTCTGACTCCCCTCTCCATCTAACATCTTGAATACCGCATTCCCATCTGGCTCTGACTTCTGGTTTGTCTCTGACTACGTGCTTGGCTGTGACCTCTGGTACTTTGCCTTCCTGTTTGTTGCTGACCCGGCCTGTCTGACTACTCTGCCGCCTCCTAGTGGAGGCCAGCAGATCTGCACTGTGGTGCTACATGGTGAGTGCAACCCTTTTTACCTTACCAGTGTTCCCTGGTGGAGGTTGTGTGCAACTGCTCTGCAGTGGCATTACAGGACCATTTTCCTGTACCTGATGCTGATAAACATACCCACAACATAATGCTGCCATTATGATTCTCTGTGGAGATGGTGTTCTTGGAGTGATGAGTTGGGTTGATTTGGCACCTAGCATAGCATTTACCTTAGTGGACAGAAAGTTAAATTTTGGTCTCATCTGATGACAGCCACTCATCTGATAACTCCATACATTTGGAGTCTCCCACATATCTTTTGGCAAACTAAAAATGAGCCTTGGAATTTTTTCGTCTAAGTAAAGGCTTTTTTTCTGCCCAGTCTTCCATGAAGGCCACATCTATAGCGTATGGCTTATTGTGGTTGTATGGACAGATACTCCAATCTCCACTTGGGAACTCTGCAGGTCCTTCAGGAATACCTTTGGTCTCTGTGCTGCCTCTCTGATTATTGCCCTCCCTGCCCGGTGTAAGGCAGTGACCCTTGTCACAGGTAGGTGTCACTGTGTGTTCTCCCCAGGATATGCACGGAGGCGTATTGAGTCCATGCAGTCACAGGTGGTAACTGGTCTCAGAGGTGGATGTCCTGTGCCCGGAGGTGAATGTTCTGTGCCCGAAGGAGGACTAGCGTGTTTAACGGCTGCAAACAGGTGGATATGGTACCCGGCTGTAATCTGGAGGATATCAAGGACTGTGTACGGCTGTGAGTAAAGAGAAATTAACACGACGGTGCAGTTGCCCATGGAAACTGGTCAAAGGGAAGACCAGCATGTTTAGTGACTGTAGACTAAAGGAAGCTGTAGTGCTATGAACTGGACATCAATGCTATGCACTTGTGTGAACTGCAGTGGCGGACATATCATTGGTGCAACCTGTGCAGCCGCACAGAGGCCCAAGATGTTAAAGGGCCCATTTTTACCTCCAAAGCAGATGCAGTTTGGCATTTTTAGGAACTCTTGGGCTACAAAAGACCCATATATTGTTCTTGCACAGGTGCCCTTTTCTGTCTGTTTCCGCCAGTGGTGAACTGAACATTATTGCTAAGCAGTTGTATGTGAATTGGACCTTAATGCTGTGAAGTAACTGCATTAAAGAGACTTTTTGTTTGAACTTTGTGGGTCACTGACTCATCATTGCGTAAGTGTGCTACCAGGGCACTACACTGGGTGGGAGAGATCTCTCCATTTGATGATAATGAATTTGATGGTGCTCTGGGGAATCATCAAAGATTGAGATTTTTTTTATAACCCAACCCTAACTTGTACTTCTCAACAACTTTGTCCTTGACTTGATCTCCTTGGTCTTCATGGTGTTGTTTGGCTAGTGGTGCGTCTTGTTTAACCCCTTAACGACCAGGGGTATTTTTGGTTTTGCATTTTCATTTTCCCTCCCCTTCTTTCCAGAGCCATAACTTTTTTATTTTTCCATCAATATGGCCATGTGAGGGCTTGTTTTTTGCGGTATGAGTTGTACTTTTGAATGACACCATTGGTTTTACCATGTAGTGTTCTACAAAACGGGAAAAAAATTCCAAGTGCGGTGAAATTGCAAAAGAAATGCAATCCCACACTTGTTTTTGCTTGGCTTTTTTGCTAGGTTCACTAAATGCTAAAAGTGTCCTGCCATTATGATTCTCCAGGTCATTTGGAGTTCATAGACACCAATCATGTCTAGGTCCTTTTTTATCTAAGTGGTGAAAAAATAATTCCAAAGTTTGTTAAAAAAAAATAAATTGTGGCATCTTCCGAAACCCGTAGCGTCTCCATTTTTTGTGATCTGGGGTCAGGTGAGGGCTTATTTTTTGCGCACCGAGCCGACGTTTTTAATGATACCACATTTGTGCAGATACGTTCTTTTGATCGCTTGTTATTGCATTTTAATGAAATGTCACAGCGACCAAAAAAAATGTAATTATGGCGTTTTGATTTTTTTTTTTCGCTACGGCGTTTAGCGATCGGGTTAATCCTTTTTTTATTGATAGATCGGGCAATTCTGAATGCGGTGATACCTAATATGTGTGAATTTTTTTATTGTTTTATTTTGAATGGGGCGAAAGGGGGGTGATTTAAACTTTAAACCGGGTGGCACTCATAGCAATGCAGCATCAACAATCATAGAGGTCTCCAGGAGACCTCTGGTTGTTATGCTAATGCATCGCTGATGCACAATCACGTGACGGGGTCAGCGATGCACGCATTTCTGGCCGCGCGGCCGGAAGCATCAGTTAAATGCCGCTGTCAGCATTTGACAGCGACATTTAACTACTGGACAGGTGGATTGCGATTCCACCTGCGACTATTGCAGGCACATGTCAGCTGGTCAAAACAGCTGACATGTCCTGGCTTTGATGCGGGCTCACCGCCAGAGCCCACATCAAAGCGTGGGAGATGTCTAATGACGAACTATGCCTGTCATTGGACGTTAAGGGGTTAATGGTGTTGCAGCCTCTGTAGCCTTTCAGAAAAGGTGCCTACAGTGGCATGTAAAATTTTGGGCATCCTTGTTCCAAATTATTGTTGCTGTGTACAGTTAAGCAAGTTGAAGATGAAATAATCTCTAAAAGGGCTAAAGTTAAAGATTACATATTTTCTTTGTATTATAGGCAAAAAAAAATATTGTCATTTTTTTACATTTTAAAAAAATGACAAAAAGGAAAATGGGCAGATGCAAACGTTTGGGCACCTTTAGAGATGTGTGCTCAAACAACTTTGACCAAGGTTTCAGACCTTAATTAGCCTATTAGGGTTATGGCTTTTTCACTTTTTCTATCGCTTCTTTGGGGGACACAGGAACCATGGGTGTATGCTGCTGCCACTAGGAGGCTGACACTATGCACAAAAAAGTTAGCTCCTCCTCTGCAGTGTACACCCCACTGACTGGCACTAGGTTATTCAGTTTTAGCTTAGTGTCAGTAGGAGGTGGACACGGGTCTTTCATTAGATCCATATCTACCTCAGTGTGCGTCGTTTCTCTTCAGGTGGATCTTCTGGAGGGATACAATGAGAACAGTAAAAACTGTAAACCCACACAGAGACTGAGTACTGCGTGTACTGCCACCTCGTATCCTCCTAGGTCTAGTTGGCAGGACCCCCAACCCCTAAACACAGAAGCAGGGTTAGGTGATTCAGATCCGGTCCTGGCCCCCGTCCCCCACCAACTCGTCCACTAGAGCCTGTCGGTGTTTGGAGGCGTGGACGTCCCGCAACTCAGCAATTTCGGACATCTGGCATTCCTGGATGGAGAGGTACATCTCTTCCCTCTCTGCTCTTCGTGTAAATGCAAGCTCCCATTAGGTTAGTCCTCTTCCTTCTGTCAGAACTGCAGCAACCTCCCTGTGCCCACCACCTCGGAGTCCCCTTCTGTGCCGGGAGAGAGTGAGGCCCCTATCCCACTGTGGGCTTCCTCTCTGTTTCAGTCCGTGACGGTTCTTACCAAGGTGTCGCAGACCTTGGTATCCTCTCTTGACAGGTTACCCCTCCCGGCCTCCACCGTGGCTAGTGGGTTTTAGGATTCATCGACTGTGCCTACCAACTTAGGACCTTAGGCCGTAAGAGATGGAGGTAGATGCGTTGTTCCAGGTCCTCTTCTCACTCTATCTCTCCCCCTGGTCCTTCCCAGTGGTCTACCGCTTCCCGATCCTCCTCCCCTGAGTCAGGCGAGGCGGTTTCGGATGCATTTTCAGAGGCTGACTCGGACCTGGATTCTGATTATTATTATTTATTATTATAGCGCCATTTATTCCATGGCGCTTTACATGTGAGGAGGGGTATACATAATACATACAAGTACAGTAATCTTAAACAATACAAGCCACAACTGGTACAGGATGAGAGAGGGCTCACAATCTACAACGGGATGGGTGAGGATACAGTAGGCGAGGGTAGAGCTGGTCGTGCAGCGGCTTGGTGGATCGGTGGTTACTGCAAGTTGTAGGCTTGTCGGAAGAGGTAGGTCTTCAAGTTCTTTTTGAAGGTTTCCATGGTAGGCGAGTGTCTGATATGCTGTGGTAGAGAGTTCTAGAGTAGAGGGGATGCACGGGAGAAATCTTGTATGCGATTGTGGGAGAGGAGATAAGAGGGGAGTACAGAAGGAGATCTTGTGAGGATCGGAGGTTTCGTGCAGGTAAGTACCGGGAGACTAGGTCACAGATGTACGGAGGACTCAGGTTGTGGATGGCTTTGTATGTCATGGTTAGGGTTTTGAACTGGAGTCTTTGGGTAATCGGGAGCCAGTGCAGGGATTGACAGAGGGGAGAGGCCGGGGAATAGCGGGGGGACAGGTGGATTAGTCGGGCAGCAGAGTTAAGAATAGATTGGAGGGGTGCGAGAGTGTTAGAGGGGAGGCCACAGAGCAGGAGGTTGCAGTAGTCAAGGCGGGAGATGATGAGGGCATGGACTAGGGTTTTTGCAGATTCTTGGTTGAGGAATGTACGGATCCGTGAAATATTTTTGAGTTGAAGCCGGCAGGAAGCGGAAAGGGCTTGGATATGTGGTTTGAAGGAGAGATCAGTGTCAAGGATAACCCCGAGGCAGCGAGCTTGTAAGACTGGAGAGAGTGGGCAGCCATTTACTTTAATGGATAGGTCTGTTGGGGGGGGTCACGTGAGATGGGCGAAAGATGATTAATTCTGTTTTCTCCATATTAAGTTTTAGAAATCTAGCGGAGAAGAAGGATGAAATAGCAGACAGACATTGAGGGATTCTGTTTAGTAAGGAGGTGATATCTGGTCCAGAGATGTAGATCTGTGTGTCATCAGCATAGAGATGATACTGAAAGCCATGCGATTTTATGAGCTGTCCGAGGCCGAAGGTGTAAACGGAGAAGAGCAGGGGCCCTAGGACTGAACCTTGCAGGACTCCGACGGATAGGGGGCGCGGTGAGGAGGTGGTGTGCGAATGGGAGACGCTGAATGTCCGGTCTGCTAGGTATAACGCAGTCCAAGATAGGGCCAAGTCTGTGATACCAAGAGATGAGAGGGTCTGTAGTAATAGGGATCAAGCCTCTAACATGAGAGACATGGTCCAGAGCCTCATTGTGGCGGTCAACCAGACTTTTAGCATTAAGGACACCTCTTCTGATCTCGCAGAACAGGCGGTTTCATTAGGACGGTCAAAACCAGCTCCCAAGGTTTTTGCCCCACACAAAGAATTTGAGGGCATTCTTACCAGGGAAAGGGAGAACCCTACCAGATGCTTCCAAAGAGGGAAGTGCCTTGGCATCCTATACCCCTTCGCCCCCGAGCTCACTGCTAATTGGACATCCTCTCCGTCTATGAACCCGCCAGTCTCCAGACTGTCCACCAACATGGTCCTCCTGCTAGCAAATGGGGCATCCCTCAAGGACTCCAATGACAGGATCATAGAATCTTTCGCAAAGTCAGCCTTTGAAGCGTCCGCTTCTACATTGTGTCCGGCCTTTGCTTCGACTTGGGTGTCCAAGTCAATAGTTGCATGGGCTAAACAACTTTGACAGGACATTCTCGCTGGAGCTCGACTGGAGAAATTGGCCGACATCGTGGACCAGATTTATCATGCAGGAAAGTATATGGTATCTACCTCCCTGGACGCCGCCTCATGTGCGGCTCAGGCGTTCAGTAATATTGTGGCCATTCGACGGACCATTTGGCTTAAGGCATGGCAGGCGGACCTGTCTTCAAAAAAGTCCCTTACAAGCTTGCCTTTTCAGGGTTCCTGTCTGTTTGGATCCCAGTTGGGCTAAATTATTAAGGAGGCTACTAGGGGCACAAGTTCCCTCCTTCCTCAATCAAACCCTCGCCATCCCCCTGTAAAGTATCAGTTTCGTCCCTTTCGCTATTTTCGCAGTTTTGCTGTGTCGGAGGACTTTTTCTGTTGGCAGAGGCCACAGGCTCATCAGGAAAGGTCCTTTAAACCCTCCCCTTCCTGGCATCCCCATAACTTCCAGAGTAGATCTGCCAGACCCAGAGCTGGCAGATCTTCTTCAGCATGACTCATTTCAAGATCCCAGTGTATCTCCCAGACTGGGTGGTCGTCTCCGTCTTTTCAAAGACGTTTGGCTCACCTCAGTGGAGGACGCATGGGTGAGGGAGGATGGTTCCTCAGGATACAAAATAGATTTTGTTTCACGGCCCCAAGATAAATTCTTCAAATTCCGTCCTCCAAGAGATGCTTCCCTGTTTCCGGGTTTCTTTGCATCCATTGCCTCCCTTCTCAGTTCAGGGTTCATCGTTCCCATTACAGACCGGGAACGCTTCACAGGTTTCTATTCAAATATGTTTGTTGTGCCGAAGAAAGACGGCGCGGTTCAACCCATCCTGGATCTAAAGTTGCTGATCAAAAGGGTCCGCCTGCGACATTTCAGGATTGAGTCCCTTCGTTCACTATTTGCTTCCATGGAGGCGCAGGAGTTCCTGTGCTCAGAAGACATCCAGGATGCCTATCTCCATGTCCCTATTTTCTCAGGGCATCAGAGATTCCTGCATTTTGCAGTACAGCAGGACCATTTTCAATTTTCACCCTGCCATTCGGGCTCGCAACCGCTCCGAGAGTCTTCACAAAGATCATGGCAACGTTGATGGCCTTTTTGAGGGTCAGAGATCTGGTGCTTATCCCATACCTCAACAACATCCTCATCAAGGCTCCGTCTTTTGCTCAGGCCCAGGAAAATCCGGCCATCGTTCTCAACACTCTGTCTCGTTTCGGATGGCTAGTCAGCAGGGCAAAGTCTTGCCTTGTTCCGACTCAGTGCCTCATTTTTCTAGGCATGCTGTTCAACACCCACCAGACATGGGTTTTTCTTCCCAAAGAGAAGAGAGCGATCCTCCATCAGGTGGTACACTCTCTGCAGGGTTCTCGGCTTTCATATTTCCACTCAGCCATGAAGGTCCAGGGAAGGATGGTGGCTGTGTCAGAAGCGATCCCCTTTGTGCAATTCCATTCAAGACCACTTCAACGGGCCATCCTTTTGCAGTAAGACAGGTCTGTTCTCTCTCTGGATCGTCCAATTCGGCTCGCTCCCCAAGTCAAACGGTGGCTGTCGTCCCCTCTCATCTTCCAGGGTCGGTCATTTCTTCCTGTTCACTGGCAGGTAGTGATGACCGACACCAGCCTTCTCAGCTGGGAAGCGGTCTTTCGCCATCTGATGGTACAGGGACGGTGGTCAGCAAAGGAATCCTCTCAATCAATGCCGATCAATCCTCTGCCGATCAATGTTCTTGAGATAAGGGCCATTCTCCTGTCCCTTTGTCACTGGGAAGGGCTTCTCAGGGGTCTGCCAATCAAATTCAGACAGTCAATGCCACAGCGGTGGCATATATCAATTACCAGGGATTGACTCGGAGCCCCTTGGCGATAGCTGAAGTATCCAAGATTATACTCTGGGCAGAGGCGACAGTTCCAGCCATATCCATGGTGCATATCCCCTGCATGGACAATTGGGTAGCCCACTTGCTCGCTGGATCAGAATGGCAATTTTGGCGGCTTACCAGGTTAAGAACAGAGTGCCTCCCCCTGTGATTAGGGCTCATTCTACCCGAGCAGTGGGCGCCCCCTGGGCAGTACACCATAGGGCATCCACCCTACAACTTTGCAAAGCGGCAACCTGGTCTTCCATTCACACGTTCGACAAATTTTATAAGGTCCATACCTACGCTTTGGTGGACACCAGCCTAGGCAGAAGGATCTTGCAGGCGGCAATGGTGAGTTCTCTGACCTGAAAAGTTTCTGATGTTCCCTCCCCAGAGACTGCTTTGGGACGTCCCATGGTTCCTGTGTCCCCCAATGAAGGCTACGAGAAAACAGGATTTTGGGTTGCTTACCATAAAATCTGTTTCTCTGAGCCTTCAATGGGGGACACAGCACTCTTCCATGTTTACCAGCACTTTGTTTCTGTGTTCTATTGTTACAGTTTGAGTTGTCTGTTTTGTTTTCTTTCTATCTTGTTGCTCTAGTGCTTTCTCACTAACTGACTAACCTAGTGCCAGTCGGTGGGGTGTACACTGCAGAGGAGGAGCTACCTTTTTTGTGCAAAGTGTCAGCCTCCTAGTGACAGCAGCATACACCCATAGTTCCTGTGTCCTCAAATGCAGGCTCCAAGAAACAGATTTTACGGTAAGCAACCTAAAATCCTGTTATCATCATCAGATGATTTAACAAGATAGCAAAGTGTTTTCAAGTTGCCATTTTGTAATTTTGAAATGTAATTAACAGATGGCAGTTAACAGCAACAGTGGAGGAGAAGATAAGGTCTGGAAGACCAAGCAAAATTTCAGTGAGAGTTGCTCGTTTAGGAAAATCAGATTTCCTGCTTGACTGCAAAAGACCTTCAAAAAAATTTAGCAGACTCTGGAGTTGTGGTACATTTTTCTACTGTTCAGAGACACCTGCACAAATATGGCCTTCATGGAAGAGTCATCAGAAGAAAACCTCTGCTGTGTCCTCACCATAATATTCAGTGTCAGAATTATGCAAAAGAACTTCCAAACAAGCCAGGTACATTTTGGAAACAAGTCCTGTAGGTCGATGAGGTTATCATTGGCCACAATGATCAATGATACAGTGGGGCAAAAAAGTATTTAGTCAGTCAGCAATAGTGCAAGTTCCACCACTTAAAAAGATGAGAGGCGTCTGTAATTTACATCATAGGTAGACCTCAACTATGGGAGACAAACTGAGAAAAAAAAATCCAGAAAATCACATTGTCTGTTTTTTTTTCATTTTATTTGCATATTATGGTGGAAAATAAGTATTTGGTCAGAAACAAAATTTCATCTCAATACTTTGTGATATATCCTTTGTTGGCAATGACAGAGGTCAAACGTTTTCTGTAAGTCTTCACAAGGTTGCCACACACTGTTGTTGGTATGTTGGCCCATTCCTCCATGCAGATCTCCTCTAGAGCAGTGATGTTTTTGGCTTTTCGCTTGGCAACACGGACTTTCAACTCCCTCCAAAGGTTTTCTATAGGGTTGAGATCTGGAGACTGGCTAGGCCACTCCAGGACCTTGAAATGCTTCTTACGAAGCCACTCCTTCGTTGCCCTGGCGCTGTGCTTTGGATCATTGTCATGTTGAAAGACCCAGCCACGTTTTATCTTCAATGCCCTTGCTGATGGAATGAGGTTTTCACTCAAAATCTCACGATATATGGCCCCATTCATTCTTTCATGTACCCGGATCAGTCGTCCTGGCCCCTTTGCAGAGAAACAGCCCCAAAGCATGATGTTTCCACCACCATGCTTTACAGTAGGTATGGTGTTTGATGGATGCAACTCAGTATTCTTTTTCCTCTAAACACGACAAGTTGTGTTTCTACCAAACAGTTCCAGTTTGGTTTCATCAGACCATAGGACATTCTCCCAAAACTCCTCTGGATCATCCAAATGCTCTTTAGCAAACTTCAGACGGGCCCGGACATGTACAGGCTTAAGCAGTGGGACACGTCTGGCACTGCAGGATCTGAGTCCATGGTGGCGTAGTGTGTTACTTATGGTAGGCCTTGTTACATTGGTCCCAGCTCTCTGCAGTTCATTCACTAGGTCCCCCCGCGTGGTTCTGGGATTTTTGCTCACCGTTCTTGTGATCATTCTGACCCCACGGGGTGGGATTTTGCGTGGAGCACCAGATCGAGGGAGATTATCAGTGGTCTTGTATGTCTTCCATTTTCTAATTATTGCTCCCACAGTTGATTTCTTCACTCCAAGCTGGTTGGCTATTGCAGATTCAGTCTTCCCAGCCTGGTGCAGGGCTACAATTTTGTTTCTGGTGTCCTTTGACAGCTCTTTGGTCTTCACCATAGTGGAGTTTGGAGTCAGACTGTTTGAGGGTGTGCACAGGTGTCTTTTTATACTGATAACAAGTTTAAACAGGTGCCATTACTACAGGTAATGAGTGGAGGAAAGAGGAGACTCTTAAAGAAGAAGTTACAGGTCTGTGAGAGCCAGAAATCTTGATTGCTTGTTTCTGACCAAATACTTATTTTCCACCATAATATGCAAATAAAATGAAAAAAAAAACAGACAATGTGATTTTCTGGATTTTTTTTTCTCAGTTTGTCTCCCATAGTTGAGGTCTACCTATGATGTAAATTACAGACGCCTCTCATCTTTTTAAGTGGTGGAACTTGCACTATTGCTGACTGACTAAATACTATTTTGCCCCACTGTATGTGTGGAGAAAAAAGAATGCTCTCAGTGTGAAAAACGAAATAGTCTTGTAGTTAGTTTCTCACACTGAGAGCATTATTTTTTCAACTGGCTAACACGGCACCAAACACCTTTTTTTCTTTTGGAGAAAAAAAATGCACAGAATCGTGCTTTGGGATTGTATTGCAGGCAATGGCACAGGGAACATTTCACAGGTAGAGGGAAGAATGAATTCAATTAAATTTGAACAAGTTCTTGATGCGAACATAACATGATCTTTAAAAAAGCTGAAGTTGAAAAGCGGATGGCTTCTACAAATGGATAATGAACCTAAGCAAACATCAAAATCCACAATACATTACCTCAAAAGGTCCCCTGATCTGAACACCATAGAAAATCTGTGGCTAGACCTCAAAACAGCAGTGAAATGTTCCCTGTGCCATTGCCTGCAACACAACCCTACCGCGGCCGGTAAGGTATATTTGAATTATAAGACGTACCCTCATTTTCCCCTCAAATTTGGGGGAAAAAAGTGAGTCTTATAATGCCAATTTTTAGTTACCGTATATACTCGAGTATAAGTAGATCCGAGTATAAGTCGACCCCCCTAATTTTGCCTCAAAAACCTGGGAAAACTTATTGACTCGAGTATAAGTCTAGGGTGGGAATGGCCGAAGATACTGGTAAATTTCAAAAATAAAAATAGATAAGAATAAATGTAAAATTAAGTGAGACATAAGTAGGTTAAATGTTTTTGAATATTTATTTAAAAGAAAAACATTAAACAAGCCCTGTAAGTTGAAAAGAGGGTCAACAAAACCAATAGGGCAACAACAATGACTTTAAAAGTACAAAAACCTCAGCTCAATGTAAAACACAAGAGTTAAAATCCTTCAAAGTCACTGGATTCCTCATCATCTCTATGTCCAAACAGAGCTTCAGCTTCAGCTAGTAAGAGGTTATCAGCATAGACATTGTCGTCATCATCACTGAGTTGGTCATCACCGTCACTGCTGGCGTCTTCATACAAATCGCTGTCTTCACTGCCATCCATAGCATTACTAATGCCACATTTCTTGAAGGCGCGTTGCACCATGTCCTCTGGAATCTCTTCCCATGCATCACGAACCCACTTTGCAATTAATTCTATGTCCGGCTTCATCAGATTTCCAACTTTTGTCAGTCGGGCTTGACCAGATGACATCCATTCATGCCACATCCTCCGCACACGGTCTTTGAAAGGTTTATTTAAACACACATCTAGGGGCTGCAATACAGATGTAAGTCCACCTGGAATAACCGCCAAAGTAACTTCAGAAGACTTTGCCAATTTTTTGATGTCATCACATGTGTGGGCTCTGAACATATCCCAAACTAGCAATGATGGTTTTTTCTTTAAGGCTGATCCTGGTCGTCCATTCCGAATTTCTTCCAGCCATTTTTTTGTTCCATCTTCATCCATCCAGCCTTTAATATGAGCACGCACTGTAATTCGTGGTGGGAATTGGACCTTTTTAGGCAGGGTCTTCCTTTTATAAATAATGACAGGCCGCAGCTTTATTCCATTAGCCAAACATGAAAGAACGATTGTGAAATGATTTTTTTCATTTCCTGTGGTTCTGAGTAGAAGTTTTTTCTCCCATATTTGCCACAGTTCTGTTGCTGGGAAGATCAAAAGTCATAGGTGTTTCATCCATATTTCCAATATCTCCCAGGTCATAGTTATGGATCCTTCTTTGTTTTATGATGAATGAATGGAATGACATCACTTTTTCATCAAGGTCTTTTGGCAACTTCTGTGAAATCTTTGTTCTTTGTCGCAAACATAGGCCAAATCTATTCATGAAACGGGTACACCATCCTGCTGATGCAACAAATTTTTCAATTCCTGGTGCTTTCAATTGATCTTCTTTAGCCATTTGAAGGGCACGTAAGCAAATTCCCATGCGTGTTACGCAGTAGCCATTTTGACAACACTCCATAACCCATTTATGCAATTCAGTCTCTAGAGCCTCATACGACACCTTCAAACCACGTTGAGCTTTTTTTGCCTTTGGAGTCTTTTCCAAGTCCGCTTTCATTTTCCGCCAATCCCTCACTAGTTTTTCATTAACACAAAATTCCCTACTTGCAATACTGTTATTGCTTTCTTCTGCTCTTGACACAACCTTAAGTTTGAAACCAGCTTCGTACGACCTGCGTTTTTGCTTTGGTCCGGGAGTTGAAGTACTGGGATCCATTTCTAACAGGATAAAAAAAAACGCTCCGTCCAAATACCGTAATGCTGCACAACATATGCCCCCATAAATGCTGCACAGTGAATAATGGTGGCCCAAATACCGTAATGCTGCACAACATATGCCCCCATAAATGCTGCACAGTGAGTACCTTAACCCCTTCACTACCAAGGGTGGTTTGCACGTTAACTACCGGGCCAATTTTTACAATTCTGACCACTGTCCCTTTATGAGGTCATAACTCTGGAACGCTTCCATGGATCCCGGTGATTCTGACATTGTTTTCTCGTGACATATTGTACTTCATGTTAGTGGTAAAATTGCATTCAAATAACTTGCGTTTATTCGTGAAAAAAACGGAAATTTGGCAAAAATTTTGAAAATTTCGCAATTTTCCAACTTTGAATTTTTATGCCCTTAAATCACAGCGATACGGCACACAAAAAACTTAATACATAACATTTCCCACATGTTTACTTTACATGAGCACAATTTTGGAACCAAAATTTTTTTTTGTTAGGAAGTTATAAGGGTTAAAAATTGACCAGCGATTTCTCATTTTTGCAACACCATTTTATTTTTAGGGACCACTTCACATTTGAAGCCACTTTGAGGGGTCTATATGATAGAAAATACCCAAAAGTGACACCATTCTAAAAAATGCACCCCTTAAGGTGCTTAAAACCACATTCAAGAAGTTTATTAACCCTTTAGGTGCGTCACAGGAATTTTTTGAATATTAAAAAAAAAAATGAACATTTAACTTTTTTTCACAAAAAAAATACTTCAGGTTCAATTTTCTTTATTTTACCAAGGGTAACAGGAGAAATTGGACTGCAAAAGTTATTGTGCAATTTGTCCTGAGTACGCTGATACCTGATATGTGGGGGGGAACCACTGTTTCGGCGCATGGCAGACCTCAGTAGGGAAGGAGCGCCGTTTGACTTTTTCAATGCAAAATTGGCTGGAATTCAGATCGGACGCCATGCCGCGTTTGGAGAGCCCCTGATGTACCTAAACAGTGGAAACCCCCCAAGTGACCCCATTTTGGAAACTAGACCCCCCAAGGAACTTATCTAGATATGTGGTGAGAACTTTGAACCCACAAGGGCTTCACAGAAGTTTATAACGTACAGCGGTACAATTAAAAAATCATATTTTTTCCACAAAAATGATCTTTTCACCCCCAATTTTTATTTTTCCAAGTGTAACAGGACCTTAAAAGTTATTTTGCATTTTGTCCTGAGTACGCTGATACCCCATATGTGGGTGTAAATGACTATTTGGGCGCATAGCAGAGCTCGGAAGGGAAGCAGCGCCATTTGACGTTTTTGGCTAGAATTGAGATCGGACACCATGTCGCGATTGGAAAACCCCTGATGTACCAAAACACTAGAAACCCCCCCACAAATGACACCATTTTGGAAACTAGACCCCCCAAGGAACTTATCTAGATGTGTGGTGAGCACTTTGAACCCCCCAGTGCTTCACTGAAGTTTATAACGTACAGCAGTACAATTAAAAAATCAT
The DNA here is from genome assembly GCF_039654945.1 of Dendrobates tinctorius. Taxonomy (NCBI): domain Eukaryota; kingdom Metazoa; phylum Chordata; class Amphibia; order Anura; family Dendrobatidae; genus Dendrobates; species Dendrobates tinctorius. The sequence continues at coordinate 16,979,413 of NW_027361689.1, read as the reverse complement.
ATTTTTTCCACAAAAATGATCTTTTCACCCTCAATTCTTATTTTTCCAAAAAGTAACAGGACCATAAAAGATATTGTGCAATTTATCCTGAGTACGCTGATACCCCACATGTGGGTGTAAACCACTATTTGGGCGCATGGCAGAGCTCGGAAGGGAAGCAGCGCCATTTGACGTTTTTGGCTGGAATTGAGATCGGACACCATGTCGCGTTAGGAAAGCCCCTGATGTACCAAAACAGTAGAAACCCCCCACAAATGACACCATTTTGGAAACTAGACCCCCCAAGGAACTTATCTAGATGTGTGGTGAGCACTTTGAACCCCCCAGTGCTTCACTGAAGTTTATAACGTCCGGGCGTGAAAATAAAAAAATCGTATTTTTTCCACAAACATCATCTTTTAGTCCCCATTTTTTTATTTTCCCAAGGGTAACAGGAGAAATTGGACCCCAAAAGTTGTTGTCCAATTTGTCCTGAGTACGCTGACACCCCATATGTGGGAGAAAACTACTGTATGGACACACGTCAGGGCTTGGAAGGGAAGTAGTGACGTTTTGGAATGCAGACTTTGATGGAATGGTCTGTGGGTGTCATGTTGCCTTTGGAGAGCCCCTAATGTACCTAAACAGTGAAAACCCCCCACAAATGATCCCATTTTGGAAACTAGACCCCCTGAGGAACTTATCTAGATGTGTGGTGAGCACTTTGAACCCCCAAGGGCTTCACAGAAGTTTATAATGCCCAGGCATGAAAATAAAAAAATCGTATTTTTTCCACAAACATGATCAATTAGTCCCCAATTTTTTTATTTTCCCAAGGGTAACAGGAGAAATTGGACCCCAAAAGTTGTTGTCCAATTTGTCCTGAGTACGCTGATACCTCATATGTGGGAGAAAACTACTGTATGGGCACACATCAGGGCTCGGAAGGGAAGTAGTGACGTTTTGGAATGCAGACTTTGATGGCATGGTCTGCGGGTGTCATGTTGCTTTTGGAGAGCCCCTGATGTACCTAAACAGTGGAAACTCCCCACAAGTGACCCCATTTTGGAAACTAGACCCCCTAATGAACTTATCTAGATGTGTGGTGAGCACTTTGAACCCCCCAGTGCTTCACAGAAGTTTATAACGACCGGGCGTGAAAATAAAAATATCGTATTTTTTCAACAAACATCATCATTTAGTCCCCAATTTTTTTATTTTCCCAAGGGTAACAGGAGAAATTGGACCCCAAAAGTTGTTGTCCAATTTGTCCTGAGTACGCTGATACCTCATATGTGGGAGAAAACTACTGTATGGGCACACGTCGGGGCTCGGAAGGGAAGTAGTGACGTTTTGGAATGCAGACTTTGATGGATTGGTCTGCGGGTGTCATGTGCGTTTGGAGAGGCCCTGATGTACCTAAACTATTGAAACTCCCCACAAGTGACCCCATTTTGGAAACTAGACCCCCCACGGAGCTTATCTAGATGTGTGGAGAGCACTTTGAACCCCCAAGTGCTTCACAGAAGTTTATAACGCCTGGGCGTGAAAATAAAAAAAACATTTTTTTCCGCAAAATTATATTTTTGCCCCCAATTTTTTATTTTCCTAAGGGTAACAGGAGAAATTGGACCCCAAAAGTTGTTTTGTAATTTGTCCTGAGTAGGCTGATACCCTACATGTGGGGGTAAAACACTGTTTGGGCGCATGGCAGAGCTTGGAAGGGAAGGAGCACCATTTGACTTTTTCAACGCAGAATTGGCTGGAACTGAGATCAGACGCCATGTTGCCTTTGGAGAGCACCTGATGTGCCCAAACAGTGGAAACCCCCCAATTATAACTCCAACCCTAACCTCAACACACCCCTAACCCTAATCTGAGCCCTAGCCCTAACCCTAACCCTAACCCTAGCCCTAACCCTACCCTAACCCTAACCCTAGCCCTAACCCTACCCTAACCCTAACCCTAACCCTAGCCCTAACCCTAACCCTAACCCTAGCCCTAACCCTACCCTAACCCTAACCCTAGCGGGAAAATGGAAATAAATACATTTTCTTTTAGTTTTATTATTTTTCCCTAACTAAGGGGGTGATAACGGGGGGTTTGATTTACTATTTATGGCGGTTTTTATGTTTGGCGGCTGTCATACGCTAAAAGACGCTTTTTATTGTAAAAGTAGTTTTTGCATCACCACATATTGAGAGCTATAATTTTTCCGTATTTTGACCCACTGAGTCATGTGAGGTCTTATTTTTTGCGGGACAAGTTGACGTTTTTATTGGTACCATTTTCGGGCACGTGACATTTTTTGATCGCTTTTTATTCCGATTTTTGGGACGCAGAATGAACAAAAACCAGCATTTCATGAATTTCTTTTGGGGGGGTGCGTTTACACCGTTCCGCGTGCGGTAAAATTGATAAAGCGGTTTTATTCTTCGGGTCAGTACGGTTACAGCGATACCTCATTTAGGTCGTTTTTTTATGTTTTGTCGGTTTTTTGCAATGAAAACAATTTTATATAAAAAATAATTATTTTTGTATCGCTTTATTCTGCGAGCTATAACTTTTTTATTTTTTTGCGGATGACGCTGTATGGTGGCTCGTTTTTTGCGGGACAAGATGATGTTTTCAGCGGTACCATGGATATTTATATGTGTCTTTTTGATCGCGCGTTATTGCACTTTTTATTCGGTGGTATGATAATAAATCATTATTTTTTGCTTCGTTTTTTATTTTTATTTTTTAAGGGGTTCGCTAAAGGGGTTAACTAATGGGACAGTTTTATAGGGCAGGTCATTACGGACGCGGCGATACCAAATATGTGTACTTTTATTGTTTTTGTTTTTTTTTATTTTGAAAAAATGGATTTATTGGGGAATATTTTTTTTTTTTTTACTAATTTATTTAGCGATTTTTTTAAAATTATTTTTAACACTTTTTTTTTTTTTTTTTTTACTTTATTACCTTGTCCCAGGTGGGACATCACTGTCCTGTGACAGATCGCTGATCTGTCACTTCACAGATCACTGTGACAGATCAGCGATCTGTCACAGGCACTGCTGCAGACTTCCTCATGCCTGCGCTTTGCAGGCACTGAGGAAGCCAGCTTCCTCAGGCCCCCGAAGGCCCCCGTCGCCATCTTGGATTCGGGGGCCTGGAGGAAAGGAGCCCCCCGCAGCAGCGCTGCACATTGCGCTGCCGTGGGGGGCTCAGGGAAGCACGGAGGGAGCCCCCTCCCTGCCGATGCTTCCCTTTAACCCCCGGTACACCGCGATCGCGTTTGATCGCGGTGTGCAAGGGGTTAACGTGTCGGGGGCGGTCCGTGACCACCCCTGACACATTGTGCCGGGTGTCAGCTATGATAATTAGCTGACACTCGGCCGCGATCAGCGGCGCTCACCACGTGGGCGCCGCTGATCATGGTGACGTAATATTCCGTCCATGGTAATTAGGTCCATGGTCACATGGACGGAATATTACGTCAATTGTAGGTAAGGGGTTAATAGTGGCCCCAATGCATGATTTATTGGCCAAGTGATAGGATTACGAGAGAGAGAGAGAGAGAGAGAATTTTTTTTTTTCCGGCACCCAGAAAGAATTTCGGGTTAAATGAGTGTCTGGAGGATCCGCCAGAGAAAAAAACGTTGCAAGCTCCGTTTTGAAATCTTTGAGGATGGTGACGGACAGCAACTTTTGGCGGATCCGCAAAAAAAACGGATGCAACGGACGGCAATCCGTCACAATCCGCCAATAATGGAAGTCAATGGGGAAAAAAAACGGATCCTCAAAAGAAAACTGCGGATCCGTTTTTTTAAAAACCTGGCGGATTGTGACTGATTGTAAAAAACTGAAGTGTGAAAGAGGCCTTACCGGCTCTTCAGTGACTCAGGCAGAGGGCACGTGCTATCTACGTCATCGTGCCCCCTGTACGTCACTGCCAGAAGACGGAAGGCGGGAGAGAGCAGCGCGTCGGGAGAGAGCGGCGCACAGCGACTTGAAACGCCGCCGCGGCCCTATCATCACCCGCCGCTGCCGGGACACTGACAGGCTGCAGGGGACCGCAGACACATACCGGGGAACGCGGAGACGACGGGGACCAGGTAAGTTTGAACCATGACCCGAATATAAGTCGAGGGGGGTCTTTTTCAGCCCAAAAAGGGGGCTGAAAAACTCGACTTATATTCGAGTATATGCGGTATTTGATTTCACAAATTTAATTTACGACTACCGTTTTCTCACTTCACTTCACCAACTCAGACTATTTAGTGCTGATGCATCACACACAAATTGGATTACAAAAATATGTAAACACAGGTTGTAATGTAACAAAATAGGTAAAAAACCAAGGGGGTGAATACTTTTGCAAGCCACTGAATACATAGACAGTTGTAAGGGGTTGGCAAATCCATGGTCTGAGCGCCCTGACAAACAAAAGAGGAAGGAAAAATATCTTCACTACTCTGGATAAGCAGGGACATAATCTTTAAATCTTCATTGCCCCAGTGCATCAAGAACCTTTATCATGAATCCTACCCCTGTCTACGCAATGTAATATGACAATATATGTAAAAAGACAATATGTTTGAAAACGATAGGTCAAGTGTTGGAGAACAATAGTTTGTCAGCACTCAATGCTCGGTTGGGAGGAAGCCCAGAATGGGTGCTGGTGGATTACCTTTCGGTATTGACAGCATACGCATCAGCAAAGACGCAGAAGCAAAAAAAAAAAAAAAAAACAAGAAATTCCTGCATAGTGATTCCCGCCTAGGGGAATGATATTGTAGACCACTTCTGTCATTTTCCTCAATAGGAGGTACTTTTAACCCCTTCAACCCGGGCCATTTTCTGTTTTCTCTTCTCTGTCTTCGAAAAGCCATCAATTTTTAATTTTCTGTCAATATGGCCGTGTGAAGGCTTTTTTTTTGCCGGAAGCGTTGTCCTTTTGATGTACACGATTTATTTTACCATATAGTGTACTGGAAAATGGGAAAAGCTTTCCAAATGCGGTGAAATTGAAAAAAAAAGGGAATTCCACAACTGTTTTTTTTTTTTTTTTAAATTATTTATCATGTACACTGTTTGGTAAAACTGACCTGGTAATATGATTCTCCAGATTAGTACGAGTACGCAGATGCCACAAACATTTATAGGTTTTTTTATTTAAGTGGTGGGGAAAAAAAATCTGAAATTTGAATTAATTTTTTTTTTTTTTTTTTGCTTTTGTTGCTATTTTCCAAGACCTGTAACGTTTTCATTTTTCAGGATATGGGGCTGGGTGAGGGCTCATTTTTTGCACCAAGCAGACATTTTTACTGATATCATTTTGGGGCAGATATGATGTTTTGATCGCCTCTTAAAAACGCAACTCTGGCCTTTTGATTTTTTTCTCATTACGATGTTTACAGAGCAAATTAATTTAATTTATATTTTGATAGATCAGACAATATAGGATGCTATATATCAAGCCTGAAAGGTGGTGGCCCTATCTTATATCAGTGAAATCTGGTGACAGGTTCGCTTTAAATCCCACTGTCAGAGATTGGTTAACAGCCACGGGCGGAGCACTACTCCACCTACGGCTGTTAAAGGCACATTATGGCTGATTAAAGGGAACCTGGGAATCTTGGGCATGAGAGCCGCAGATAACTACTGCACATACCCGAGATTCCCAGCCCCAGTGTGAATAAGTCATAAGCGACTGCGGGGCGGGATCTGTGGCCGTGCGATATGAAGACCGGGATGTTATCTGAGAGCACGGGCACGTCGGGCAGTGCTAACTGCGCATGCCCACGAAACTATAGTACAACGCAGGCGCCAGCATTTTTTTTTAAAAGAAAACTGAGGAGGCGGTGCCAAATATGAAATGACTGATGGATGCGAGGCATCTGTCAGAGGGGGAAAGCCCTGCCCCCCTGTCAAATTTCAGGTATTTTTGAACAATTTTATAAACGATTATTTCAACGGTGGAACGGAAGCTAAGTAACAGAGACACCTTGACAGAATGCAGTATTAGTGCTGCACAAGGTGGCTCTTTTACTTAAAAACGCCTGGAGGGGGTGACAGGTTCCCTTTAAATCAGCCATCATGTGTTAGGAAAGATGCGGACTCAGCTTGTGAGCAAGCATCAAAGTCAGAGACATGACATATGATGTAAATATACGTCACATCATGAAGGGGTTAATATATATACAGTATATATTTTTTTTTTCATTTCACTTAGGCTTTTTATAGTGACATTGTGTTGTAATTGCCATTATTATTTGCCATTGTTTAGAAGAGTTCAGGTATAAACAAAATAAAAATATAATTGATAACGCAGATACAAATATTAAGAAACTAATTTATTCTTCTAGCATTTGTTGCATCACGGTACATTATTAGAATTTCCATCTGGTTCATGTAGCAATATGCACTCCTCAATATAGGAGCTAAAACACCAAAAAAGTAAAGAATCAGAATTTTGGAAATCAAAGGATGGATAGACATGTTAATGATGTGCAAATGATAAACAAATGGAAGCAACATTGTCAAAACATCTCGATTTATTCAGTATCCACTATGAGTGCCATGCAGAGAAATACATGAACTTGGCAAGCTATCAATAAGGTATTAATGGCTATCTGAGGAATGCTCTGCCATGCTGAATGCACTTGGGCTGTTAGGCTCACCTACTGAGGAGGATCCACTATGCCTCAGGTCTAAGTGGAAAAAGCCACACAGAATATATGGAACAAATATCCAGTCTATATCAAAAAAGACGACATTGTCATATCATGAATTATAAAAACATAATTCAATAATTATAGACTGGATAGGACAATAACCAAACAACTGCATATTCACTAAGAAATAGCCAAAAAGGACAAAGAAGCAGTCATGCAGTCCAAAATTACAAATGTGAAAAGCTTTATTATATAATACCAGGTAAGCTCAGCAGGTAAAAATGTGCCAAAATTCAACACTCACAAAGGGGCAAATAGATCCACTTGTGGACAACATGGTCAATGTATAGCAATACCACCTCCAGATACCAATATTACAGTTCAAAGATTTTATATATATTAGACAATCATATGGAGATTAGGTATGCCAGGACATAATTACAATCAACGCAACATGGTATTAGTAATATATATGCACTAAGTATCCATAGATGTACATACCAGGAGAAAAATAGCAAACCACACGTGAAGCCCTTGCCCACCCCAACATGCGTTTCGGATAGTTCCTTCCTCGGGGACGTGAATGAAATCATCTCTGCGCAGGCGCCCCAGCTGACCAGGGATGAACTCATAAGTGTGGGAAAGTTTCGGAATGTTTTCCCATGCTGCCAGTTCACCTTAGGTCAGCCGGGGACTCCGCACAGCCTCACTGACTACCGCTGACGTCAATGAGGCTGTGCAGAGTACCTGCCTGACCTGAGGTGAACTGACAGTGTGGGAAAAAGTTCAGAAACTGCGCAGATATGATTTAATTAATTTTGCAGTGGTTTACAGTGGGGCCGGTAGCATTAGCACTGGTCCCTGTTGTAAACTAGTTAACCCCTTGAGTTAACCCCTTGGATTGCAGCAGGAGACCTGACTGAACTGCGGAGAGGTATGGATATTGTTGATTTTTAATTTCATTTTTTTTTTTACAGAAGAACAAGGGATTCTGTTGGATTTGCAGCATAATAAATGTGGTCAAAAACTTTGTGTAATTATTTCATTAAAATAATTTTTAATTAATGTGTATGTGTATTTTTTTTAACCCTTTACTACTATAGGATTAATAATGGATAGATGTCTTATTGACACCTCTGCATTATTAACCCGGCTTATTGTCACCTTTCAATAGCAAGGTGACATTAACCCCTTATTAACCCATGAGCCACCGTTAAAGACAATGGGAATAGAGAGGCTAAGTGCCGGAATTGGCGCATCTCATAGATGCACCTTTTCTGGGGTGGCTGGGGGCAGATTTTTTTTTAGCCAGGAGAGCCCAAAAACAATGGTCCCTCTCTAGGCTATTAATATCTGCACTCACTCACTGGCTTTCCCTCTCTGGTGGAGAAAATTGCGCGGGAGCCCACGTAATTGTTTTCCACAACTATAGCCTTAAATTTAACCCCTAGAGTTCCAAATTTTTCCTAAAGCAAACTAATAAATTTAGTAAACACATCGTTTTGATATGACATGGTTTACTATATGTAAACCATGTGTCATATCATATCGGGTTCTGTAATGATTTTACAGAAGCCGGCAATTGATTTAACGGCTTTTATGCTATGTAGAACTCTATGAAATATAATATATATATATATGTGTGTATGTCTCAATGACATGTGTATATATATATATATATATATATATATATATATATATATATGTATTCTATGTGTATATATCTATTCTTTCTATTCTTTATTAAACATATCAGTGTGATTTTACTGTATCGCGCACTGAATTGTCGGCTTTTGTAAAGGACACCGGTGCGTATTTCTCGCAAGTCACACGTATGCTCTGTGTGTAATCCGTTTTCTTGCACCCCAAGACTTGCATTGGCGAGTCTCGGGTGTAATACGGTGCAAATCTCAGCATGCTGCGATTTCCTCCGCACGCATAATACAGGCGAGAAGAAAATCGGATGATGGGAGCTGCCCCTTAGATTAACATTGGGACGAGTGCTATGCGATTTTTTTCTCGCATAGCACTCGTCCGTATTTCTCGCTAGTGTGACTCTGGCTTTACCCAAATTATTGTACCTTATCATTAAATAAATTAAAGAGAATAAAGCTTTTTATAAAAAAAAATATTTTTATTTATTAAAGAAATATAAATTAAGAAGTTTGGGGTGGAGATAGTAATCGGAGCATGCTCAGTTAAAAAAAAATGGAATCCGTCGCCAGATTCCGTCATTTGACGGATTACGACAGATCCTGCGCCCATAGGCTTTCATTCCAACAAACGATGGACAGCGACGGATCTGTCGCTGTCCGATTTTTCGACGTAGACAAAAGACATTGCTTTGTCCGTCGTCTCCGGCCGACGGACGAAGAATTGTCAACGGATCCGTCGAATGACGGATGAAACGTGAGGCCATCCATCGCAATCCGTCACTAATACAAGTCTATGAGAAAAAAATGGATCCAGTGGCATCAGTCGCCGGATCCGTTTTTTTTCAAAATTCGATGGATTGCGACTGATAGCAAAAAACTGATGTGTGAAAGGGGCCTAAGGCAACAGGATCTTTCAGCTATTGATAATCTGTTCAAACAGATCTTTATGGGTTTCAGTTCACCATCCTAGGAGAAGATTCTAAAGATATTTCAGACTGTGAGACATGGAAATCAAGCGTTTTTTTCCTTAGCTCACTTTACAACACACATCCACTCCATGACAAGTGAAATCAAGTCATAAAGGGAGGATGACAAATTTTTGCCAGCAAGTTCATCTTTGATCCAACTGGATAAGCCGGCATGGAAAAGAACAAGTAGAGCATAATTTTTCCAGGTCAATTTGGCAGTTAGGCTATATGGAACAAGATGGCATAATGCCCCACAAAATTAGTTTCTTGTCTGAGCCACAGTATGGAATCAGCGGTAGAGTGGACATGACCTAGCTAGTCAAACGCCTTTACAGAAGGCAAACTGGAAAAAATGGTATGGAATACATCCTAGAATGCCGAAGCATCCCCAGTCAGGAAAGAAAACATGTAGGCCACTTTGGACCAGTGAGAAAAATTTGAGGGGGACATAGCTTAAAATTTACAGTGCAATGGTTTAAAAGCCCTAGCAGGCCTTAATTTTTCCATCAAAACGGGCAGGAATGGGCGAATGTGGAGAAGTTCACCAATCAGAATGTCCCAGGCAAAAATTATGCTATGGCAGGTGTTCGGAATCCAGTGGTGAAGCTTCAGGTGTCTGAGACAGTGCGTCCACATGGGTTGAAAGATCCTGCACAGACTGGACGAACTCTTGTTGACTTACAGCAAGTTGCAAAACCAGTGTTGACAAATCCGCTGTATCTAATGGCAAAGTGTTGTAGCCACTGCACCTTTGGGAAACATGGTCTTGGCATTCTGTTAGGTTCACCTAGTGAGGTGGATCAACTAAGCCTCAGGCGAGGAGGGCTCACGGACCCTGGGTATTGGTATAACAGGTAGGAAGGCATGTGTAAAGCAAGGAAGAAGTGCAGAAGAAGTCGAAAGCAATGAAGGCAGCAGATGTGCAGGGTCACAGGGCAGATGCAGACCAGGAGCTGATGAAGGAGCACAGAAATCCTACAGACACAGCACTAGCAGTCTTAATACCAAAACAATGGTGTGCGTCTTAGTGGATCTTAAATAGGCCTAGACAGATGATGTCATGAAGGCAAGCTGGGCAACTCGTTAAACCCAAACCCAAAGGGTTATCAAAGGGCAGCAGCTATAGGGGAAGGTGGTGAAGCTTTGCCGAGCCGAGGCAGGTGTGTATCATAAGCAAACAAATCATCAAAACCAGTGATACGGCCAATTCTCCAAAGCGTCACAGGAGCCTTTCCAAAATGATGAAAGGTTGCATGTTGTTTATGCAAATATGAGCAGCCTTCATGGCGTAAAGCTGTTAACATGGCCTGCAGCAACTCCAGACTTATCTCCCATCAAGCACATCTGGGATGTCATTGGTCAGTAATTGCAGATGAAGCTGCCAGCAACGGATCTTGATGATTTGCCAAGTGCAATCAGCAAGGCAGAACATTACTCAGACATCCATTAATAACCTCATTGATAGCAACCAAGGTGGGTGTGTGCTTCTGTGCGTGGTGCTCATACTTGTTACAGAATAAAGTGTCTTTTACCTATCCACATATCAATAGCATGTCTATCCTGTGATTTCCATTCCTCAACCTTTTTGTTGAGAAGTGTAGTTCAGTGGTTAGCAATGTTTCTTGAGTGCGTTGGGGTCCAGGGTTCAAATGCCCTCAAGGACAACATCTGCAAAGCATTTGTATGTTCTCCCCATGTTTGCAAGGGCTTCGTTCCACACTCCAAGGCTTACTGATAGTATTGGAGTTTTCTAGTATGTACAGGGACCAGTTGAATGTAGGTGCATCTCCCTTTATTAGTCCTTTCCTTCCTCCATTTAATGTGAGTGTGCAAACACGTTCATAAACGTTTTAAAGCAAGTTCATAAATGCTCTTTAAGCTGAGCTCCTTACACTGGCAGCAAGACACAAATAGTTGGCAGGCACAGTACTGCTTAAGGAATGTGCCTCTGACTGTGGAGCACCATGGACAAAGCTAATAAAATACGGACAGTGCCCAATTCACCCCCTCCTCAAACCACTCCCCTTGGTGATGTACTAATTGGGATGCCCTGCTGTCCAATGGTCCTTAAAGGGGAAGGTGTCTATGGCCACACCTACAGGGGTTAAATCCAGGTACCCAGGTCAGAACTTCCTTTTCCCTCCGGCGGTCACTCACTTGGAAGCTTTTTTTGGGGGGTGAAGGCACTGCTTAGGACAACACACAGGTCTCATATCAAAATAAGGAAATGGTTGCACTCAATTGCATTAAGGCTTATCAAATATGAAATATATGAAATGTGAATAGCATAATGGCTTTAGGAATTTAGAAAAAACATATGAGATACTTAGCACAAAATGTGGCCAAAAGATGTGAGCCCATTCACCAACGTCAAGGTGATCTCATTGAACGGGTCCCTATTCTAACTGCCTCATGTGAACTACTGGCTAATAACAAGATAAAGTCAATCTATCTTCCAGGGTCCTAAAGAACCCTGGCCTTCCCCCATAAACCTCAATAGAGAGAAAGTTTTATAGTGTTAAGGTTGAAAGACACAAGTCAATCAAGTTCACCCTAAAAGCTAATGTGTTGATCCAGAGGAAGGCAAAAACCCCACGAAGCAAATGCAAATTGCTTCATACTAGGGGAAAAATTCCTTCCTGACTCCACATACGGCAATCAGACTACTTCCCTGGATCAACGTCCCATAACAAAAACTATTACCAAAGTCCTGAAGTATTATTATTCAAGAATGTTATAAAGGCTCTCCTTGAACTTATTTAGAGTACTATGTATTACAAGATCATGTGGCAGATAGAGTTCCAAAACCTCATTGCTCAAACAACAAAAATGTGTCATCTAATTTGCTTTAGACAAAATGAATTTGTAGCTCGATGATAAAGCGTTTAACTTAACCATAACTTAACATTTCATATATTTCATATTTGACATGCCTTAATGCAATTGAGTGCAACCATTTCCTTATTTTGATATGTAAGCTGTTTTTTGGTATGCACCTATTCAGACTAGGATGTGCCGTCAGTTTTTTCTGTCATTTGTATATTAGCTTTCTGACTGAGCACTCCGCCCTTCATCAAGCTGTGATTTTAATTACATCCAATCACATTTTGGTTCCGATCTTCCTATAAATACAGGCTTTACCATGTTATTAGCCAGTAGTTCACATGAGGCAGTTAGAATAGGGACCCGTTCAATGAGATCACCTTGACGTTGGTGAATGGGCTCACATCTTTTGGCCAAATTTTGTGCTAAGTATCTCATATATTTTTTCTAAATTCCAAAAGCCATTATGCTATTCACATTTCATATATTTCATATTTGATATGCCTTAATGCAATTGAGTGCAAGCATTTCCTTATTTTGATATGTAAGCTGTTTTTTGGTATGCACCTATTCAGACTAGGATGTGCCGTCAGTTTTTTCTGTCAACACACAGGTCTCCACAGTCTATACTATCAGCAAGATCTCTTCCAGAAAAAGATTTGAAAGCAGACAAGGGTTTCAAGATGTGCTGTTCAAGCTCTCGTGAAAAAACACCAAGAAATGGGCAACGTTGTTGCCCGTAGATGCAGTATTCAGCGAAGGAATCTTAGTGAAGCAGATGAAAGTTTTGGAAAAGGCCCAGTGTTATGAATGGGTCACCAAGGAGGATGGCAGGAACAGGCTAAGCCACCAGAAAACCAGAGAGGTTGGTAACTAAGCGGATTGCAGACCCCTGATCCTATCCATACAACTAGCATTAGCTGTGGAGCGTACCTACGATGCCCTAGACACCTCGGCACAGCCGGAGAGCTAACTAAGCCTAAAAGCAAGAAAGGTGAAATCTAAATTGCTCCGGAGCAGACCCCAAAGGAATAGATAGCCCCCAAACATATATTGTCGGTGAGACAAGACGAAACACAAACACAGGCAGAAAAATAGACTGAGCAAATGATGGGGCCCAAACTAACTAGACAGGATAGGAAAGGAAAGACACTGTCTGCAATCACGCAAAAAACCCTGAAAAATCCAACACATCTGATGTACAAGAAACACTGAAGTCACACGACTTCGCCCCCACTATATCAGCACTCTGGTATTAACTGGAAGCAAAGCAAAAGAGACCAATATAACAGGGGACTGAACAAACTGACACAAGCAGTCTTCAAACAGAGGCTGGACAGACATCTGACTGGGATGATTTAGCGAATCCTGCTTTGAGCAGGGGGTTGGACCAGATGGCCCAGGAGGTCCCTTTCAACTCTACGATTCTATGATTCTATGAAGCAGTAACATATGGAGCAGTGGTCCAGCACAGCCCCCAGCAGGAGCAAGCTGAACCCGCACAACAGGCAGAGATAGACAAAACCAGATCAGGTGCAAAAGATTAGCAAATGAATCACTTAGCTGAACAATGCAGGAACAGGGCAGTAGACATCAGACCTCTGAATGCACAGGAAGCAATCACCAGCAGGGATTGCAGGAAGTCTGCAGACTTAAAAACTCCAATCCGTAACCCCAGATGTCCAATCGTCATCATCATCATCATCAGGTGGCAGATCTCTGTCAATCTGGCCAGCTCCACTACCTCCAGTAATCACCGGAGGGAGCAGGGGGAGCTTCGGCTCAGAAGTCTGAGCCAGGGAATTCACAACAGTCCAGCTTCCAAATCTAATATATAAAGCTCAAAGTGTGCATGTATGTATGTATGTATGTGTGTGTTTGTATGTGTGTGTGTGTGTGTGTGTATGTCCGGGATTGGCATCCGCACCGTCGCAACTACAGCCACAAACTTTGGCACAGTCATACGTCTGGACCCTGAGAGCGTCCTAGGCTATGTTGTGAGGTGAAATTTTAACCCCGCGCGTTCCAATTTACCAAACAATTTTGCCCGTCTACATACTGGGGAAAAAGTGTGTGCGTGTCAAGCCCCGCCCCTCATTATGATGTCATAATGCCCCTATCTACATAATGGGGAAACAGTGTGTGCGTATCAAGCCCCGCCCCTCATTATGATGTCATAATGGTTGACTATGGGATGGAGGATGTGTGATGGGTATATGGGCACTGGACTATGGGATGGAGGATATGTATGACGGGTATATGGGCACGGGACTATGGGATGGCGGATATGTATGATGGGTATATGGGCACGGGACTATGGGATGGAGGATATGTATGATGGGTATATGGGCATGGGACTATGAGATGAAGGGTGTGTGATGGGTATATGGGCACTCGACTATGGGATGGCGAATATGTATGATGGGTATATGGGCATGGGACTATGGGATGAGGGATGTGTGATGGGTATATGGGCATGGGACTATGGGATGGAGGATGTGTATGATGGGTATATGGGCACGGGCCTATGGGATGGAGGATGTGTGATGGGTATATGGGCACGGGCCTATGGGATGGAGGATATGTATGATGGGTATATGGGCACGGGACTATGGGATGGTGGATATGTATGATGGGTATATGGGCACGGGACTATGGGATGGAGGATAATTATAATTTGCTATAACTAACCACAGTTAGTTACTATGCCCGGGCAGCGCCGGGCTCTTCAGCTAGTAGGAGATAAAATCGTGATTATATTGTTAATCCATTAAAAAGATAGACACATTGCAAAAAATAAAATAAATGAAAGGGAAGACCTCCATGAAACCTACGCGTTTCGAACGCCAAACGTTCTTAATCCTGTTGAGACACATCATGGTTCCCTTTGAAATCAGATATCCAGCAGTGCCATCAGCTCAGAATTGGCAGCAACCAGTTAGACCCAGATACACCCATAAACTGTTCATAGAAGTCTGGTCAGACGTGACCTTCATGGAAGACTGCGGCCAAAAACCATATCTTTGACATGGATTGAAAAGCCATGGACTAATAAGTCAAGTTTGAAATGTGACAGAAAACAGTTTGTTCTCCAAAAGACTGGTCAGTGGCACAATAATGAGAGTTTACAGGAACAGTAAAGCATGATGGAGGTTCCTTTCTGATTTGGGGTTGCAATAAAACAAGTGGAATTAGGGATTTGGCCAGGATTAAGTGTCCTTAATATTGAAAAATACAGGCAGATACTTATCCATCATGCAATGTCATTAGGGAGGCATTTGATTGGCTACAAATTTATTCTGCAGCAGGATGACTCCAAACAGCCAATGTCATTAAAAACTATCTTCAGCATAATGAACAAGGAGTCCTTATGGTGATGATATGGCCCCTACAGGACCCTAATTTCATCATCATCAAATCTGTGTGGGATTACATGTTTGGAGTTCCAGCTCTTTAGCGATTATCTTGTTTTAGTAATCTCAGTTGCTTACCTGTGGTCTGTTTGTGAGTTATCCTCCCCAGCACCCTTTCCTTTCTTCCACGTTTGGGGTCTGGGAGATTTTCGCTTAGTCCATTTATATTTTTGTTCTCTGATTTTTCCCCTGTCCAACCTGTGTAAACGTGTTTGGTTTCTTACCCTTGGTCCTGGCATCTCCCTGCACGCTCTCCTTTCACTTTGTAGAATTTGGGTGCAGCCTCCCCTCTAGTTTTTCAGGAAGTGTGAGAAACCCTTCAATGGCCTTTTAGGAATTCAAGTCCGTAGAGGTATTTTGAAGTTGTGCGGCTAGGGACTTTTCTAATCTGTACAGGGACTAGTTGTGACCTCAAGGGCGGCCCTACCGCCCATGCAGCCGGTTCATTGCACGGGGCCCCGGGGAGAGGGGGGCCCCTCCAGCCTCCAGCACCACATGGCTAATTATTCATGCAAATTAGCCATGTGGACTTGTGGAGCGCGAGAGCCGCAGAGCCAGCAAGGAGGAGAGGAGAGCACCCCCCCTGTAGGAGGCAATGGGAGGGGTCTCACTCCTCCTGAGGCTGCATGCCAGCGCATCCCAGTGCAGAGGAGCCAGCCCTGAGGGCTGAGGTGAGAGATCATCAGAGATCAGCCAGCAGCATCAGTGCCGTGGGGGAGGAGAGGAGGGAAGACAGACTGTCTGACTGTCACTCACACTGCCTGCCCTGTGGCGCCGGCCAGACGGTGGCTGCAGTTCAGCCGCAGGTCAGTGTGTGACATGACATGTCTGTCTGAGGCTACTTTCACACTTGCGGTTTTTTGCTGTGCGTTTTTTGCACACACAAACACATGAAAAAAATCGCATCATGCGTTTGTGTGTGTTTTTTGCGGGTTTTGGTACATTTTTTCGCATACGTGCGCATTACAATGCGCACGTATGCGCACCCATAGACTTTAATGGGTGTTTTGCTGTAAAAAAAACGCATTGCGTGCGCATGTGTTTTTTGGGGGCAAGTCGGACGCACAAAAAATGCAACAGGATGCATTTTGTGCGCCCGAGCGCACACTACAAAAAAAACGCATGCGCATACAAATGCGTACAAACGCATGTGTATGCGCACCTTTGCGCACCCATGTAAAAGATATGGGAAAAAAACCACATGCGTTTTTTTGCGCTAAAAAACAGCGCAAAAAAACGCAAGTGTGAAACCAGCCTGAGTCTGTGTGGCCGTGCCCTTCCCTGCCCATAGCAGCAGCTCAGTCAGAAGGAATGTGCGGAGTGCAGACACTGTGACTGGAGAGTGGAGTGTACACAGTGTGGATCCTCTTGGTCTGGACTCTGGCCTGCCCTGCCTGCCTGCACAAGGTAAGAGTACCGGAGCTGAGCAGGACTGAGGGACTGGGACCGAGGAGGCAGGCATGATTTTGGGGGGCTCTTTGGGTGGGGGAGAAAACTGAAGCATGGCGGCCTGGCTGCTCATGAATGGGGGGCCCCTGGCCTTGGGAGAAGCATGGCCTGGCTGTTCATGAATGGGGGGGCCCTGGGGAGAAGCATGGCCTTGACTGCTCATGAATGGGGGGGCCCTGGGGAGAAGCATGGCTGCTCATGAATGGGGGGGCCCCTGGCCTGGGGAGAAGCATGGCCTGGCTGCTCATGAATGGGGTGGCCCCTGGCCTGGGGAGAAGCATGGCATTGGCTGCTCATGAATGGGGGGGCCCTGGCCTGAGGAGAAGCATGGCATTGGCTGCTCATGAATGGGGACCCCTGGGGAGAAACATGGCTGCTCATGAATGGGGGGCCCTGGGGGAGATGCTTGGCTGCTCATGAATGGGGGGGCCCTGGCCTGGGGAGAAGCATGGCCTTGGCTGCTCATGAATGGGGGGGCCCTGGGGGAGATGCTTGGCTGCTCATGAATGTTGGGCCCCTGGGAGAGATGCTTGGCTGCTCTTGAATGGGGAGGCTCATGGGGGGAGAAGAAACCTGAATCAGGCGGCCCACATAGGGGGAGAAGTAGCATAAACTGGGGGGGGCATATGGGGAGAAGCAGCATAAACTGGGGGTGCCACATAGGGCGAGAAGCACTATGCCATAAGTAGACTGCATTTGGGGGAGAGCATTATGAAACAAAGGGAAATGGGGGTGCCTATACATATTCCCTGGAGGCTGTCTTGGGCTATATATATTATTTAGAGGCTATGCTGGGCTGTATATATTACCTGAAGGATATGCTGGACTGTATCTATTACCTTAAAGCTATGCTGAACTGTATATATTAACTGGAGGCTTTGCTGGGCCGTATTATTTATTACC
This sequence comes from Dendrobates tinctorius, assembly GCF_039654945.1. Taxonomy (NCBI): domain Eukaryota; kingdom Metazoa; phylum Chordata; class Amphibia; order Anura; family Dendrobatidae; genus Dendrobates; species Dendrobates tinctorius. The sequence continues at coordinate 16,961,561 of NW_027361689.1, read as the reverse complement.
TGGAGTCTGTGCTGGGCGCTGTATATATTACCTGAAGGCTGTTGCTGTACTGTATATATTAACTGGAGTCTGTGCTGGGCTGTATATATTAACTGGAGGCTGTGCTGGACTGTATATATCACCTGGAGGCTGTGGTGGGCTGTATATATTACCTGAAGGCTGTGCTGGGCTGTATATATTAACTGAAGGCTATGCTGGGCTGTATACTATATTTTATTTGGAGGCTGTGCTGGGCTGCATATATTAACAGCTAGAGGCAATGCTGAGCTAGTGGGCTATATATGTTATTTGGAGGCTGCAGCTGGCAAATAATAAATACAGCCCAGCAGCACCCTACAGATATTATATGCAGCCCTGCATAGCCTCAATATAAGATATACAGTACATTTTCAGTGGGAAAATCCACAGCAAAAACTGACATTGTGTAGATTTTCCAGCTCTAAAAAAACGCAGCATATCTGCTGTATATTTTAGTGGCACCATGTAACGCGGATCTAGCACAACTGCACTTGCCGCGACCGGCCGCAAGCCCGATAGAGAATGAATGGGGCTTGCCGGATCGGTGCCACAAGTCGCCCGTTAGGCGGCAGAGGTGCGGAAGTCTGCCGGATCTGCTACTAGTAGGGGGGGCCCTACAGTCTGTGTCCGCCCCTGAGTTGGGTGTAGGTGCGGCATCTCCCTTTATTAGTCCTTTCATTCCTCTGTTATTTAGTGTGCGTTTGTGAACACGTTCATAACAGTTTTAAATCAAGTTCATAAATGCTCATTAAACTCCATACACATGAAGTAATCACTGATCGTTATTAATGCAACCATTCATTCACAGTTTCCTTAATATTGGCGGTACATCCCTGTTTACACAAGGATATGCTGCTGACGTACGTTGATTGTAATGATCTCATAACAGAAGGGATCAAACGATGAGTAGAAATATTTGCATGGAACAATAGGCAGGTTCTAACATTTGTCTGCGAGATCATCAGCCCATTTAAAGCATGCAATTTTTTGTCACATAGAGTTTTCTAATAAAAAGCACATTCTATAAATGAAAATTAAAAGTGTTCTAGCCTTCTGAAAAAAGTCTGCAGTCACTTTTGGTAACCTGAGAGAAGCAAAGCACAACTAGTCATAAAGTGACCAGAAGTATGCAAATCGCATGCTTGCAGTCACATGACTACTGGCAACACTGGAGAATCCTGACAGCATGTGTAGCGAACAGTGTTGCCAATAAATTTGCATACTTCTGGTCACTTTCTGAGTAGTTGAGCTCTTGGGTCGCCCTCCCAGGGCTGTGGGGTACTCGGTACCGGGCCAGTATCAGCGGGATGTGTCACAGCTGCGGGGACCCGGTCCGTGGCCATGGGTGCCCAAGTAATGGGGGAATGTAATGGTTTGAATGAATAGTTCGTGACGCCACCTGTGGTGTTCGGCAAGTGAGATGTTAGGCCGACGATGCATGCAGATCCTCTGGGGCTGGTGGTGTGTTGCAGCCAAGATGGTGAAGCTCCCCACAGGTGGAGCTGTAGCCCCAGGGCAGTGTAGATGTGGGGGAAGAGGAGAGGCACAAGCGGTGTAGAAGCTGGTACCCAGATGTAGCGGGGTTGGATGTGTTGGCGCAAGAATGAATGGAGGACACCAGGGCTTGCAATTCCAAAGCTTTACTCACAGTCTGTAGTACACACACAGGTGCCTGCCTTCGTGCCGTGTCAGTGACTCAGTCAACCTCCAGGCAAGATGGAATGCTCCCTTCCAACGCTCCGCCAACATGTGCCTTTCTGAACGTCTCCTCTATTGCACCTTTAAGTGTGAAGTACTCCCAGTACTGAGTTACACTGGAGTGCCTCCTGACAGATGTTCCCAAGAACTCTACTTGTACGGCAGACAGCTGTAGCCTACTTCGGGGACTCTCTACTCCTGAGTCCCGGCTCACTCTAAGTTGTTGTTGTGCCCCCAAGTCTTAGATGGGAGTAGTGCATTTACAGCCCACTTCTCCACCGGTGTCTGCTGCAGAACCATTAGTGTCCATAGAACCTTGGGGACCAGGTCTCGGCCTTGCGCTTAGAACTTCTAGGCAGGGTTCTTCCTCTAACCCATGTCCTCTCTGTTCCCTTTTACTCTTACGTTCCGTACTGGTCTTTCTTTCTTATGGAAGCTCAGGCTTCAGTTCAATGTCTTTCTCCTTCTTTCCTTTCCCGTGCCAGCAGACCCAGGTCACTGAGATCTGCTCTAGCACCTCCTTCCTCCATCCCTCTTCCAGGGATCTTCTTTCCTCTCTCCTCTCTGAGTGGCTTCCTCTCTCAGACTGACCTCGAACTCACTGAAATTCTAAACCTTCCCGCTCTTTTATATATTCTCAACTCCACCCGCCTCCCAGCACATTTCGTGTTCCAAGCAGGGAACCACCAAAGGTGCTCTGCTACTCTCTAAGCAAGGAGCCGCAATGTGGCTTTGCTGAACTATCGTGTTGTGTGGGGTGCGAGTGTTGGAGCGTGGTCAGGAGCCTCCAACTTACCTGGATGGTGGGGCACCACACCTCAGGAGGAGGTGCAGTACCTCTGTGGCAACTGAGCAGGGCTGGGAGGCGGGTGGAGTTAGAATACATAAAAGAGCGGGAAGGTTTAGGATTTCAGGTCAGTCAGTCAGTCAGGAGGACAGAGAGAGGAGAGAGGATCCCTGGGAGAGGGATGGAGGAAGGAGGAGCTGCAGCAGATCTCAGTGACCTGGGTCTGCTGGCACGGGAAAGGAAAGAAGGAGAAAGACATTGAACAGAAACCTGATCTTCCATAAGAAGGAGAGACTAGTACGGGACGAAGGAGTAAAAGGGAACAGAGGACGTGGGTTAGGAGAAAACCCTGCCTAGAAGTTCTAAGCGCAAGGCCGGAGCCCGGTCCCCGAGGTTGTATGGATACTAATGGTCCTACAGCAGACAACGGTGGAGTTGTGAGCTGTAAATGCACTACTCCCATCTAAGACTTGGGGGCACAATAGCAACTTGGATAATGAGCCGGGACTCAGAAGTAAGGAGTCCCCGAAGCCGGCTACAGCTGTCTGCCGTACAAGTATGGTTCTTGGGAACATCTGCCAGGGGGAACTCCAGTGTAACTCAGTACTAGGAGTACTTCACACCAAAGGCGCTATAAGAGGAGACGTTCAGAAAGGCACATGTTGGCGGAGTGTTGGAAGGGAGCATTCCATCTGACCTGGAGGTTGACTGAGTCCCTGAACCGGAGGACACACCATGGAGGCAGGCACCTGTGTGTACTACAGACTGTGAGTAAAGCTTTGGAACTACATGCCCTGGTGTCCTCCAATTATTCCTGCGCTAACACACCCTGTACCACTACCTCGGGGTACCAGCTTCTACACCGCCTGTGCCTCTCCTCTACCCCTACATCTACACTGCCCTGGGACTACAGCTCCCCCTGTGGGGAGCTAGACCATCTTGGCTGCACCACACCACCAGACCCAGAGGATCTGCATGCAGCGTCGGCTTAACACCTCACTTGCCGAACACTACAGGTGGCGTCACGAACTATTCATTTAACAACTACATTCCACCATTCAAACTTCCCCTATTAATTGGGCGCCCAGGGTCATGGACCGGGTCACCGCTGCTGTGACACATCCCACTGACACCGGCCCGGTACCGAGTACCCCACAGCCCTGGGAGGGCGACCCAGAAGCACATCTACTTCGATCGGCTTAATTTTCTTAATCCCGTTCTGGATCTGAGACCGTAAGGGCATGCATCACACCACATTTTACACATGCTGTTAGGGTCAAATCTTTATTTTTTTAAAAACAGAGCAGAGTCAAACCTAACAGAGAGGGAGACATCATCAGACTCTGAGGCCCTTATAGATTCAGTCGGGGAAGGTGAAGAGGTGGCTGGCCCATCTACTGCACCTTCAAGCAGCGCCCACCCACCACCACCAGCAACGGCATCAGCACCACAGGAACATCCAGAGGAGGACCAGGACAGCTTGAAATTGTTTATGTTTTGGCAAGTATTTTCGTTTTTGGAACCAACGTAAGGGCTTTGTTTTTGTATTATGTAGTGTTTATGTAATGTTTATGTTTATATTTTTCTAATAAAAAAAGAGTTCCAGAGGAGGACCAAGGAAACAGCAGCAGCACTACTATGCCTCTGGATACCTCACCCAAGGCTGCCGCCATCCCACGCCATGGCCGACACAGGAGAGACGTTACAACCTCAGGCACCACCAGGCATGTCGACAGTGGGGTGTTGGACTATTTGGCCAGAGCTGCCCACGATGATGGGGAGGAAGCATATGCCCGCAGCCTGGCACGGTACCACCGTCCAAGGTGAGGCTGCATGCCAGAGGTACTATTCAGATCCTGATTGATACCTGCATACCCCCAAGCCGGTATTTGCCTTTTTGGAACGGTGGCAGTTGTCCACCAATAATCAGCTGCAAATGCCGGGACTACGAGAAGGGCAGGCTCAATCAGTTTCTGAGCCACCTCCTCCCCGGGTGCCTACACCTCAGCCACAACCCACTACAACCCTACTGTTACACCGCTCCGTCATACTCACCCAGCCTCCGCTCCCACGCCGCAGCGGGCCTCTGCTCCTACGCCGCAGCCTCTCTCCGCCCAGCGGCCGCGGCGGTCACCTCTGACGGGCTCGTGGCCGACGCCATCCCTGCATGCAATGTGCATGCGCCATAGGCAGCGGCCGCGCCTCCCTTCTGCTTCTTGTGCTCCGGCTGTGCCCTGACCCGGAAGCACCTTCGGACCAATGGCAGGCCAGATGGGGCCATATCAGGCCGCTTCCCCCTGAGGGAGGCGCCTGATCGTTGTGTTACCTTGCACACTGGGCCCTGCTTCCTCCTGAGCTCTCTGCAGCCTCTCGGCTCCGTCCGTGGTGTTTCCTGCAACAGCCTCGCAGCCCTGTCTCCTGTGTTCCAGTTCCATTATACTCCAGTCCTGCTCCAGAGTTCCTGTTCCTTCCTACTCCAGTCCTGTTCCTGTGTTCCATTCCATCCTACTCCAGTCCTGCTCCAGCGTTCCTGTTCCATCCCACTCCAGTCCTGTTCCTGTGTTCCTGTTCCATCTCACTCCAGTCCTGCTCCAGCGTTCCTGTTCCATCCTACTCCAGTCCTATTCCTGTGTTCCAGTTCCATCCTACACCAGTCCTGCACCAGCGTTCCTGTTCCATCCTACTCCAGTCCTGCCTCCTGTCTTCCTGCTCCATCCAGTTATCCATACTCCTACAGTGCTATTTCAGTCCTGTCTCCTGTGTTCCGCTCCAGCCATCTCTCCATATTCCAGCCTTACAGTCTACGCTTCAATCCCGCACTCCTACTCCAGTCCATTCTGAGCCGCCCCTTTTGGTACCGGCTACCGTGGTACTTGAACCCCTGGGCCTGCTCCTATCGGTCCCTGTATAGGGGTCAGTTCCACCTGGCAGCTTGCCCAGGGCCCCTCGGTGCCACGGCCCAGAGGGTCCACTCCTGGAGATTCTGGCTCCTGACCACCCACGCTAACACCTACATCGGCCTACTAAGGCCCAAATTTCTGGCCATATTGCACCTGCCCAATATGGCCACTTGATCAGACCCACTGTTAAAGGCTGGCCCCAACATGGGTATGGTCGACATGGCCATATTGGGGGGTATGAACCACTTGGGTACCCAACTACCCAGGAGTACCCACTTCACTATCCCTCATCCCATTACTATCCTCCACCACAGGATCCTGCCCTGGTCCATCATCCTGGCGCAGCATATGGAAACCCACAGGGTGAATTAGAAGTAGCGCCACAAACACAGCAAACATCACAAGCTGCCCTCCCGCCATCACCACCCCCAACCTACCAGAACTTGTAATGTTCAATGGAGTTGTAATTTTTTTAAATTATTAATTTATTGTTAATTTTGTACTTTTGATAATTTTTCAATTATTTGCCGGCCCAGTTGTATTGGTCCAGAAAACCATATGATAACAATATGGTTTTTTGTTTGGAATAGCAAGATGTCTTTAAAAACAGTTAAACATATATGACTGATGTATGATGTAATGACGAGATTGATCATCTTCTGATTTTCACAGTTTACACATTATTAGGGCAAAACAACACACACTTCAATCATAAACATGACTTTAATTTCACCCCATAATTCAAATTTACAGCATAGAAACAGCAGTGTCTTGCCATGGAGTAGATCCCTCTGGTGAAAGAAAATAATTTGTAAACACATCCCCCACTTTTAGTCCAGAGGGCTGACGAGGGGGATGAATTACATGTGTAACAATATTTGCCAAGGCAACTTCATCACCATCATATGAGGAACATGGATTCTGGTGAAGTTATGAACTATCACACAGGCTTTAATCACCTCATTCACATGTGATTCACTCAGTTGAATGGCTGACTGCAGGACACGCCATTTGGCACAAAGAATGCCAAAGGCACACTCCACCAGTCGTCGTGTGCGGGAAGTTAAATATTCTGCGCCGATGGCCCAGGGTTGTACGGGGATAGGGCCTCATGACATGACGTGTTAATTGAAAGGCCTCATGGGCAACCATCACATAAGGCGCCGCTTCCATAGTAGAGCCTGGCAGCTGACGTGGGGGTGGTAGGTCCAACTCATTATTACGCAGCCGCCGACCCATAATGGAAGAATTGAAGACTCAGGAGTCTCCAGTACTTCTATAGGCCCCAATATCTACAATTAGAAACCTGTAGGCACTGTCAAATAGGGCCAACAACACTACAGAAAAATACTGTTTATAATTATAATATTGGAACCCTGAGTTCGGCAGCTTAGGCCTCTTTCACACATCCGGTTTTAGTAATCCGGCACGATGCGGCAAAATTTTTCATAACCGGATCCAGCACCGATCCGGTTTTGTCCCATAAGCTTTCATGGTCGCCGCATCGTGCCGGATGGTTATGCGTCGTGTCCGGTTGCTGCCGGACACGGCAAAAATTAGCCGTCCGGCATCTGCAAAAAACGCTCTCTGCAACGTTTTTTGTCAGCGCCGGACCGGCTTTTTCCACAGCGCATGCCCGGACTCTGTGAATGTTAACTCCACAAGTGCCCGGCGAGAGAGAGATCTCTCTCTGTCACCCGGACACTTGTGAGAGATCTCTCTCGCCGGGCACTTGTGGGGTTAACACTCACAGTGTCTGGGTGAGAGAGAGAGATCTCTTTGTGTGGTTGACCCCACAAGTGCCCGGCAAGAGAGAGATTCTCTCGCCTGGACACTAAGTGTTAACCCCCCCATGTCTCTCTCTCCACCCCCCTCTCCTCTCCCCTCCCCTCTGTCTCCTCTCCTCCCCTCCCCTCACCTCCCTTTCAGCAGCTGTCTCTCAGCAGCTGCCTCTGTCCACCTCCTCCTGCGGCTCCTTTAAATCATGTCTGAGCCGTATGTCTCGCCGCATACACATCCGGTGTCACGGCTGCAGGCCGGATCCGGCGGCCCGGCTTTTCGCCGCACGCCGCCGGACCCCACACACCGGATGTGTGAAAGTAGCCTAATGCACACGAATGTGCTTCCCATCACAGGATCCAATACAATTGGAAACTGGCATGTTTCATCAAAGCCACGGGCTATCCGCAACCAATCCTCCATTTTGGGCTCAGGCATGACCACTTGATGTAGTCGGGACCATATTTCAGAGCACATAGAGACCGGACAATACCTGACATGGTGGATTTGCCAATTAAAAATTCTAGATGCAGTGCCCCATAGTAAAGCCCAGTGGAAAGGAATCTAAAAGTGAACATAAAAATAACAAAAAATTAGAATCCATGCCGCCATAAACCAGTTTACTCCTTCTTAAAAGTTATAGTCAATAGCTAATAAGCCATGCCTTTACAACATTAAACTACATGCAACAATGACTTTGCTATTAATTATAACAGCATATATTGTGAAAGGACAAATGTTGTAGTTTAAAAATACAAAACATGGAGCACAAAAAGTAAGGGATGAGTGCATTTATAACCAAAACTGTTTTAAACATCATCAACATAGAGGATGAATACACACCGTAATGTAAGTAGAAGGAGCTCCTCTGCAGAAATACACTTGCGCAGCCTGGTGTCCTTAATGGTGATCCCAAGGCGAACAATCTCCAACAAAATATCAAAGGTGGCAAGGCTCATCCGACAATACTGGAAGAACTTGTCAGGATGGCTACATAGAGATGCATAGAGAAGGTGGAAATGGTCTTTAGTCAGCCGTTGCCTCAAAAGCGGATGTACCCACATTTGTCTCCGCCTCCTCGGATCCACAGTCACTGGGTATGGCTCCCCAAAACGTTGGGACAAAACCCAGCTGTAAAGCACCTGCTCAGTAGTGTTGAAAGTAAGCCTGTCTGACATGTTTGACACAAAGCAGAACTACCACAACACAACTACGGACTCTAATGCAAAGATTGGAAGCTGCCACCTGTTGTTGAGGCAATAAATAGGGTTGTTGATTATGATTTTAATTAATTTCAGGCCTAAGAACTATTATATGTCCATTCTGCAAGGGTGCAATAAAGTCTCACCATACAGATGCAATATGGATTGCATACTGATGTCACAGGGATACTTAGATGCGAGGAAATCGCATCCTCGCATTGCAAACGGATGACATACAGATCACTGTTCAGAGAACATTTGCGCAATTCTCGGCCATCAAAATCGGACCGATTTTTTATACGTTAAGTGTGACTCCAGCCTAATATGTGCGTGATTTGTACGCTGTAATTATTTAGAAGTCTGCGGTCACATAGAGTGACTGCAGACTTTTATCAGATGAAAACCCCTTGCAGGTGACATTATAAAGGGACTGAAAATGGCCATGGTCTTATATAGAGAATTTCGGTGGATTGTAGATGCAGATTCATCTGATTCTCCATGTGTGGTGTCAATTGACTGCATTGGAAGCTATTGTGCAGAAACCTTTTTTAACCCTTTAATGACCAGGGGTATTTTTGGTTTTGCGTTTTAATTTTTTTGCTCCCCTTCTTCCCAGAGCCATAACTTTTTTTATTTTTTAGCCAAAATGGCCATATGAGGGCTTGTTTTTTGCGGGACGAGTTGTACTTTTGAACGGCACCATTGGTTTTAACACATTGGACGCTAAGGTGTTAATAAATGATTCAACACAGCAAAGTGATTTAAAACAAAGACTATACAAATTAGAGTAATATTAGCATACAAGCTCAGCTGAGGGACAAGATACTAGCATACTCATCTGGGTTTGGCATTATATCCTGCTTGGAAGAAAGAATGGAGAGTGTTGAAACCAGCAGGTAACTAAAGCCCCCTACCCATACTCCTTAGATAACTGTTGGCCAAATGGTGGCTTAATTGTTCATCTGGCAGCTATCTCGCTGGGGTCTCCCATACAAAGGAGAACTCTCTTGGCAGAGCTCTATGTGTGCTCTCTGAGAGCTACTGACATACAGGTGCTTCTCACAAAATTAGAATAGCATCAAAAAGTTCATTTATTTCAGTTCCTCAAAACAAAAAGTGAAACTCATATATTATATAGAGTCATTACACACAGAGTGATCCATTTCACGTGTTTATTTCTGTTTATGTTGATGATTATGGCTTACAGCCAATGAAAACCCAAACGTCATTATCTCAGTAAATTAGAATACTTTATAACACCAGCTTGAAAAATGATTTTAAAATTTGAAATATTGGTCTAGTATGATGATTCCACAATCAGTGATGGCTTGGGGAGCCATGTCATCTGCTGGTGTAGGTCCACTCTGTGTGTAATGACTCTATATAATATGTAACTTTCACTTTTTGTATTGAAGAACTGAATTAAATTAACTTTTTGATGATATTCTAATTTTGTGAGATGCACCTGTACATGTGTTATCTCAGTGAGAACAAAAGGATCAGCGCTCCGACATCAGACATGCCAGGTCCTTAACACATGTGCATTAGAACATCTGACATAGGAGGCTTTTCTACAGGTAAAAAATAAAAATTGGACACATTTTTACAATCAGCTTTAAGATAATAGTCTTCAAAATTTGGCTCTTCTGCTTTATCCATTAAGTCTTCTTAAAGGGAACCTGTCATGTTGAAAATGGTGCCTGAGGCAGGCAGGATCTTATAGATCAGGAGGAACTGAATAGACCAATATACATTTCTTTGCAAAAAGTTTCCATAGTCCTCGCTTTCATTGAAAACCAGGTGTTTGCAACTGCAAGCATATGATCGGTCCTATTCAGGAATTGACAAACTACTTTGTATGAATGTGCATGCAGAGATACATTGTGTGCAGAATTATTAGGCAAATGAGTATTTTGATCACATCATCCTTTTTATACATGTTATCCTACTCCAAGCTGTATAGGCTTGAAAGCCAACTGCCAATTATGTAAATCAGGTGATTTGCATCTCTGTAATGAGGAGGGGTGTGGGATAATGACATCAACACCCTACATAAGGTGTGATTAATTATTAGGCAACTTCCTTTCCTTTGGCAAAATGGGTCAGAAGAGAGATTTGACGGACTCTGAAAAGTCAAAAATTGTGAGATGTCTTGCAGAGGGATGCAGCAGTCTTGAAATTGCCAAACTTTTGAAGCGTGATCACTGAACAATCAAGCGTGTCATGGCAAATAGCCAACAGGGTTGCAAGAAGCGTGTTGATAAAAAAAGGCGCAAAATAACTGTCCATGAATTGAGGAAAATCAAGCGTGAAGCTGCCAAGATGCCATTCGCCACCAGTTTTGCCATATTTCAGAGCTGCAATGTTACTGGAGTATCAAAAAGCTCAAGGTGTGCCATACTCAGGGACATGGCCAAGGTAAGGAAGGCTGATAAACGACCACCTTTCAACAAGAAACATAAGATAAAACATCAAGACTGGGCCAAGAAATATCTTAAGACTGATTCTTCTAAGGTTTTATGGACTGATGAAATGAGAGCGACTCTTGATGGGGCAGATGGATGGGCCCGAGGCAGCAAAAATGCAGCAAAACCTGTTAATTGCTTTTTTTTCCAGCGTTTTTTTTTTCAACACCCATTACTTTCAATGGGAGAAAACTGCTGAAAAAACGCTGAAAGAAGTGACCCAAAGTTTTGAACAAAATATTGAGGCCAAAAAAAAACCAAGTTGTGTGCATGAGATTTCTGAAATCTCATGACATAGCTGGTGCTTCAAAACGCAGCAAAAATTAGGTGAAAAATGCAGAAAAAAATACACCAAAAATGCATACGTGCGAACATACCCAAGAATTACCTACGTATAATTTATGTTTATCTATTAATTAAATGAACAAAAAGAGAAATCTAAAACAAATCAACATTTGGTGTCATCGCCATTTGCCTTCAAAATAGCATCAATTCTTCTAGATAAAGCAGTTTCTGAAGTAACACAGCAGGGAGGTTATTCCCAACATTTTGGAGGGCCAGAGATCCTCTGTGTGGCAGGCTTGTACAAATCCTTGTGCCTCTTCATATAATTCAGCACAGACTGGATGATGTTGAGATCAGGGCCTGGAGGTCATATCATCACTTTGAGAAGTTTTCGTTCTTCTTTCAGCTGACGATAATGACGTCTTAATGACGTTGGCTGTATGTTTGGGTTCATTGTTCTACTGTAGAATAATTTTGTAGCCAGTAAGACACAACCCTGGTGATACTGCATTATAGATAAACACCTGCAGACACTCTTTATTTACTGTTCTACAGTCCTTTGGCAAAAAGAATAAAAAGCCTCGTTACAACCAAACATTTCACATTTTGACTCATCAGTCCAGAGCACCTGCTGGCATTTTTCTTCACCTCAGTTAGGCTGTGTGCACACGCTGCGGATTCTGCTGCGGTTCCGCAGTGGATTTGGTCCTGCAGATCCGCAGCAGTTCCTGCTGCGTTGTACAGTACCATTGTAGTCTATGTAAATTAAAACCGCTGTGCACATGCTGCGGGAAAAAAGCGGCAATGCTGCGGTTTATTTTCCGCAGCATGTCAATTCTTTTTGCGGTTCCGCAGCGGTTTTGCACCCATTTGCTTCCATTGATTTTGTCAAATCTGCAGAAAAACCGCAGATGTAAAAAATTTCTGCGGATTGTGGTGTCAAAACCACTGCAGGGGGAGGGAAGTGATGTCAGGCGGGAGGAAGAGGAAGTGTGTGGGCGGAGTGTAGTGTCCAGTCGCCATATTTGCAGCATGATGGAAGGCTACCATCGCATGGAGATGGATGTCAGACGTTTGATTGACTTGGTATGTATGTATGTATGTGTGCGTCTCCATGCGACGGTAGTGCGACAATTGTGCTGTCGCCGTCTGGGCCTGCTACTCCCATCCGGCTATCGGATGGGAGAGTAGTCCCTGCGGCGACCGAGCACAATTGTACTGTGAAAAACACGTAACAAACCACATAACATAGACTACATGTAACATACATGACAGACATTACATACAACATACACTACATGTAACATACATGACAGACATGACATACAACATATACTATATACTCACCATACACGCCATCTTGGTCCCCGAAGCCGTCGTTCCCCTAGGAAAAAATAAAAAAGCACAAAATACTCCCTGTCCGCAGAAATCCAAAAAACGAGTGTCCCGCGGCAATCTCTTCTGTCCTCCAGCGATACAGTACCAAGAGCGATGCTCCTAGCACTGTATCGCGGAGGTTCCCGGTCTTCGGGAGCTCCATAGTGTCGCTTTACGGCACTAGAGCTGCGTGTGAACTTTCCCACGCAGCAGTGCCGTAAAGAGAGTCCCGGAGATCAATGAACTCCTGTAAACTCTCTCGCGCATGCTCCCGTCATTGTGTTTCTGCAGCCATGGAGAATGGTCACATCTCCTGATGTGACCGTTCTCCATGTCAGAATGTCATGAGACACTCGAATTTGGACTGCGTCGGATCAGGGAGTTTGAATTTGGTTTGGTTTTTTTGCTTTTTTCCTAGGAGATCGAGGGCTTCGCAAAGGACTACCAGAAAAATAAAAAAATGGTCAAAAAATGTGTTTTATTTAATTAAAAAAAAAAATTTTGTCTTTGTGTTTTTTTTTGTGGACATTTTATTTTGGATTAATAATGGATTGGCGTCTTATTGACGCCTCTCCATTATTAACCGGGCTTAATGTCACCTATCAATCAAAGGTGGCATTAACCCCTTTATTACCCCATATGCCACCGCTAAACGGGAGTGGGAAGAGAGGGGCTAAGTGCCGAAATTGGCGCATGTTATAGATGCGCCATTTCTGGGGTGGCTGCGGGGTGATATTTGTAGCCAGGGGGGGCAATATCCATGGTCCCTTCCTAGGCTATGAATATCAGCCCTCAGCTGTCTGCGTAGCCTTTCTGGCCCTAAAATATAGGGGGACCCCACGTCAATTTTTTTTGGGGGGGTTTCCCTGATTTTTCGAGCCAGAAAGGATACGCAGACAGCTGCGGGCTGATATTCAGAGCCTAGAAAGTGACCATGGGTATTAACCCCTTCCCAGGCTAAAAATATCAAGCCGCAGCTGGCTGCTTAGCCTTTCTGGCCCTAAAATATAGGGGGACCCCACGTATTTTTTTTTTTTTAAATTCCCTTTTTAAAAAAAAAAAAAAAAGGTACAGCAAAATTTTAAATCACTTTGTGTCACCACATTATGTCCAAAAAAATTATTCAATGTGTGGGGATTAGGGTTAGAGATGGGATTAGGGTTAGTGTTGTGAGTTCATTCTCTGGTTCACCAGTTGTGAGTTCTCCTTCCAGACTCCCTCTGATGGTAACAGGAGGTAGTGAGGCTGATTTGATTGGTGGAGATCTGCCACCTGAGAATGAGGATGACGATTGGACCTCAGGAGTCTCAGATTGGATTTAAGACAGCCGACGCCCTATTCAGTTGGTGGTGATTCCTTCTGGCTTGTCAGCTCTTGGTTTTCAGCTCTGTTCCAGTCATCTAAAGCTAAGTTTTTCTGCTAATGTTCACACTTGATTTTGTTGGTCTGTTCAGTTTTTTGGTGTGGTCAGCCAGCCCCGGCTAGGGTCTGTGCTGAATTTCCACTCTTATTTATCAGTATTTTGCCAATTTGCTTTTTGTCCCTTACTAGTTTGGTCTCTTTTTGCTCTGTCTCAGAATATTTCAGAGTGCTGATATAGTGGGAGAAGTCTAGTGACTTCAGGGTTAATTTTGCTATCAGAAGTGTTGGACATTATTTTTGTAGGGTTTTTTGCAGGTTGCAGACAGTGTCGTTCCTTTCCTCTCCTCTCTAGTTAGTTTGGACCCCATTGTTTGCTCAGCCTATTTTCCTGCCTGTGTTTGTGCCTTCATCTTGTTTCACCGTCAATACATGTGTGGGGGCTATCTATTCCTTTGGGGTCTGCTCTGGGGCAGTTAGTTTTCCCCTTTTCTTGCTTCAGGCTTATTTAGTCCTCCGGCTGTGATGAAGCGTCTAGGAACATCGTAGTACGCTCCACAGCTGCTGCTAGTTGTTGTGGTAGGATCAGGGATCTGCAATCTGCATAGTTACCAACCTCTCTGGTTTTCTGTGACTTAGCTTGTTTTGCTTTTTTCTCCTCGGTGACCCATTCATAAAAGGTTAGGGTTAGAGATGGGATTAGGGTTGGGGATGAGATTAGGGTTAGAGATGGGATTAGGGTTAGAGATGGGATTAGGGTTAGAGATGGGATTAGGGTTAGAGATGGGATTAGGGTTAGAGATGGGTTTAGGGTTAGAGATGGGTTTAGGGTTAGGGTTAGAGATGGGATTAGGGATGGGATTAGGGTTAGGGATGAGATTAGGGTTAGAGATGGGATTAGGGTTAGAGATGGGATGAGGATTAGGGTTAGAGATGGGATTAGGGTTAGAGATGGGATTAGGGTTAGGGATGAGATTAGGGTTAGAGATGGGATAAGGGATAGGGTTAGAGATGGGATTAGGGTTAGGGTTAGAGATGGGATTAGGGTTAGAAATGGGATTATGGTTAGGGTTAGAGATGGGATTAGGGTTAGGGATGGGCTTATGGTTAGGCCATGGGCAGGGGTTATATGTTTATCTTTTTTTTTTTTTTTTTTTTTTTTAGTATTTTGGTAAAGTATATAGTAGCTAATTACATTATTGGTTTGTTTGTAGGTGCGTGATTACCCAGTGCTTTGGGACCCCGCAGACCATTTATACAAAGACCGTGTCCACAGGGATAGATGTTGGTTCAAAATTTTGGCCGAATTTTACCCCCAGTGGCATGCATTGCCAAATGCAACCCAGTTGCAAATTGGTATTTAGCCGTTTATGTACCAATATTTACATAACTTGTTAAGAAAGCAAGAAAGATTGGTAATATTGTATGTTTACTTTTATTTTTTAGAAAAGGATGTCAAACAACGATGGCGGTCGGTTCACAACCGCTTTAATAAAGTCATGTCAAGCTGCCGAAAAAGTGGGGCATCACCAAGCAGACGAAACTTCCTCTACTATGCGGAGCTACAATTTCTGGTATCCAGATGGACATTGTGGAGGTAAGTTAAAAAAAAAAAAAAAAACCATCCTCACTATGCTGACTAAACCACATGTGAAGCACCCACGAATACAGACATGAGGCACAGCTTTTGACAATACAGCATGTCTATTTATCTTGCGTTGGCGCTCTGTGTCACCAAGATAAGTAGCACAGTCTATTGATTGTACAATGCAAACATGCGTTATCTATATGCTATAAAAAAAAGGGGGCACCGCTTTGTTCGTAGATGTCTTTTGGAGTTGTCCAAAGCGTTGCTCATTCAAAGCGTTTAAAATTTACATAATAATGTTTTTTGCTTTTTCTCTCCACTGTACTCAAGGGAACATTGTTTCGCAAGTGGAAGATTCCAAAGATGGAGCAGAGTCCTGTGAAGCTGGTGACATCTTGACACCATGTCCTGACACAGCTTCTGATGGAGCCCCATCTTCATCAGCTGCAGGAACATCTGTTTCTACAGCTGATGAACCATCGGGTTCCGCAGAAGCTGGTGGACTACAAAAAACTCCCTTTCCGGTATCCGGAGAGCCAACAAAAAAAAAAAACTAAAAAGAAACACCAGGACACCACCTTGAAGGCAAGCAATGAAACGCTTGATTTACCAAGAAAATCTACCACTGAGGACGAATTCGATTTTTTTGGAATGGCGATAGCCAGCAAGACTCACTCCCTGACATCGGAGAGGCAGTCTATTTTAATGAGCATGGTGCAGATGTCACTAACTGCTTTACAGGACCCTACTCCCATTGCTCCATATAACACCATCTTAAAGGGCCTTTTTGGCCTATTCCGCCCTACACCACCCACACAACAGCAGCGACCGTTGGAGTACAGACCACCCATGACACAACAAAATTACTATCCCCAGTCAGACTCTGGCAGCCCCCAGGAAACCTACCCCTATACCCCAGAGTATCACTATCTGCCGTAAGTTTTCAATGTTCACCTTAGAGTTTTGGCCATTAACCAGACATGGTGTACGTTTACAACACTTTGGCCGCTTCCACATAATAGTAAAAAAACAATGTTCTTGTTGCCTAAAAATTTTTGTTTTGTTGTTGTTAAAGAAATAATATATTTGGCATTATTTATGTTTGTATATGCCCAAAATGACATTGAAGTTTGATGTATTTTTTAAATAAAATATTTTTTTTTTTTCAAATTTTGTTTCTTTTGTTTTGGTAGACATTAACATAAGTGTGATAGAAAATCACTTGATCGATGACTATGTCATGAGTCTAGGATCACAGGACTATGGGATGGAGGATCAAAGTGATGGTAGATGGAGCAGGAATTATAGGATGTAAGATATGTGTGATGGTATATGGGCCAGGGAATATGTGATGGACAGCATCTCTGATGCTAAAAGGGCACGGGCCCATGGGAAGGAGTATATGTATGATGGGTATCTAGGCACTGGACTGTGGGCAGGAGAGGAAGAATGAAAATTTGGTCACTGAAACAGACGTCGTTATTAAAAAAACAAATACACCAGTAATTAACAATCCAACTTTTTTTATTGAACACCAAAACATAATTTTTTTTTATACTTTTTATAACAAATATTTATAACATTTACATATTATTCGAGGGGTCCTTAGTTTGTGACAGTCAATCTTCGTCCATCTTTCACTGTTGATCCAGCTGCCCAACACCAACACAGGAGTATTGCCAGTGCACGGCACCTTCTAGACTCATAAAATAGTCAGTAAAGGTTTCTCTCACACGCACACCCGAGTTGGATGGTCTTCCCAGACACACATTGCGCACAGGATTACATTCTGGCTGATGGTACTCCAAATCTACCTCGGAGCTGTACTCACGAGCATAGTTGTGGAGTACACAGCATGCCTTAATCACAGCGTCAATGGTGTCAGGATCCAACTGGATGGCAGTGTGAAAGATCCTCCACTGACTAGTCATGATCCCGAAGGTGCATTCCACATATCTGCGTGCACGACTCAGCCGATAATTAAAAATCCTCCGCTGGGCAATCAGTCCCCTTCGTGGATATGGGCGCAGCAGGGTGGTCATTAAGGGAAACGCCTCATCTGATACCATCACAAAGGGCACTGGATCATTTCAAAGCATTCCTATGGCGACGGAATCGCCACGATTATGCTAAAAGAATGAGCTTGTTGCATATTTTGCCCCTATCAATGTGGAATACCAAAGGAGTGCATGGGAGGCGTTTTTTCGACTATTCAACATGGAAAAAAGCACTGCAAAAAGGGAAAAAAAACAATGTGTGCACGCAGCATTACAAAAATAATAAAAAAAAAAAGAAATTTGGGGAATTGTACTCTCTGTGCCAATTAAGGTTTTGCAGCGTAAACCACATAAAAATGATTCTATATGTCCTGCGGAGCAGGCATCGCTGTGTGATCTGGTTCTCGTGCCGCTGGGCGCTCTGCTGCTGGATGTTTCTGCTACTCATACTTGCTTTTTTTAAACACAAATTTTATTTCAAATTTTCTAATTTTTCATAGACATTGCTTAATTTCACATGACAAGTCATTTTTCCAATAAACAGACAATAACTCAGCCTATCATCCTCCCTTCCTACCCTCCCTTAAACAAACCCTCTTCCTCTTACATTTTCAATGGTCTCCCCTAGCAACTTCGCACACATGTTACGTCTAGACCACTTGTAAAACACAGATTGCAAGCATCACCTCTGTAAAATATCACCACACATTTATCCTTTTTAACTCCTGTCCCTACCAGGACCTTACACCTCGCCTTCATTAGCCAACTTCAGATTTCCCAAATTGTTTTGGATGTCTTCCAGTAGGTACCATTCAGTATATTTAAAGGGCCTTACTATTCTCCTTATTTCCTCTTCATCACATTGTCTTACTATGAAAAGCCTCCATTTTTTAAAGAATTTACCCGTCAGACCCTCCTTGTTCCTTTCCGCCTCCAGCTGTTCGATTCTGAGTAAAGATTTAATCTGTCCCATCACCTCTTCCATCAACGGCACACTTCCCTCAAGCCATTTGGACAGTAGAGCCCTCTTACCTATCATAGCCACCCCATGAAACAATTTTGGTAATTTGGGCCTCTGTTCCTCTCCTCCTCTTACTACCTGTCCCTTGTTCCTATAATGAAAGATCCACAGCAATGGATCCATTTCAATTTCCACACTCCCCACATTTTGCATAAATAATTGTAATCCTTTCCAGAATTTCTGGCTCTCTGGGCATTGCCAGATCCCATGGAACAGGTCTGTTTTTGGCAATTTACATTTGGGGCACTGAGTCACTCTGTTTATCTGTTGTGTATTTGGGATATTAAAACCATAAATTGCTCTATGCATCAGTCTATATTGAGTGTCCCTCCAACCTTCATTAATCACCTCCTTCCTCATCTTCATCCACCCCTGTAATATCTTCTCCCCTGCTTCAGAGTCACCCAGTTGTCTTGCCCATGCTCTCCAGACTTGTTCTGGGCAGATTGGAATCAAAACCTCCCTCAAAGCTTTATATAATGCGGAGATAGAATTCTCATGTCGGTCTTTCATAATAATTCTGTCCAAGTCATTCGTCACCTGTTCCATGCTAACATCCCTCAGTTGTGACATTAGCCCCTTTTCTATCTGTTTGTATTGGAGGATTTGAAATGTGGATAGCCCATATTTTGTCACGATTTCCTGGTATGTCAGCCATCTATTCTCCACCTCATGTATTAGATCTGTCACCCTTTTTATCCCCTTGTTCTTCCATTCTGAAAATAATTTGTTGTCTCTTCCCGCTGGGAAATCTGGGAACCTCCATATATCAAGATGCTTGGATATTCTCCAAGACAACTTGAATTTTTTCCTCACTGCCTTCCAGGCCATCACCGTATCTCTACATACCAGTGAGTGTTTAATGTTCCTTGGTATGTTGGCCAATGACGTGTGTAATAGTGCCCCTAAATCCCAGGGTTTACAAAACTCACTCTCCAAACGTATGTCAGAATGCCCATTTGTCCATACTTGCTTTTGGACAGCAAAATGGAGAAGGGGGTTCGCCAAGGAAATGACATCATTTTTTTTTTTTTTCCTCAATCAAGTTTGTCAAACTTTATGTATGTTGTTTGCTGGTAAAACCGCAGACAAAACTGCACAAAAAAGCGCACTAAAAACCGCACAAAAACCGCACCAAAAACCACATAAAAACTGCACCTGCGTTTTCTGGCAAGAGCTGTCGTTTATGTGCAGAAAAAATCCACAGAGCAATCCGCAGCGTGTGCTCACACCCTTACTATATTTTAATGCATAGTTGAGTTGCTTGGTCTCATTTCCATGTCAACGATATGATTATTCAGTTCTTCTACGAAGACCACTTCTGGCCAGACTTCTCTGAACAATACAGATGCTTCTCACAAAACTAGAATATCATCAAAAAGTTAATTTATTTCAGTTCTTCAATACAAAAAGTGAAACTCATATATTATATAGAGTCATTACAGAGTGATCTATTTCACGTGTTTATTTCTGTTAATGTTGACGATTATGGCTTACAGCCAATGAAAACCCAAAAGTTATTATCTTAGAAAATTAGAATAATTAACAAAAACAACTGCAAAGGCTTCCTAATTGTTTAAAAAGGTCCCTTAGTCTGTTTCAGTAGATTCCACAATCATGGGGAAGACTGCTGACTTGCCAAATGTCCAGAGGGCAGTCATTGACACACTCCACAAGGAGGGTAGCCCACAAAAGATCATTGCTAAAGAAGCTGGCTGTTCAGAGTGCTGTATCCAAGCATATTAATGGAAAGTTGAGTGGAAGGAAAAAGTGTGGTAGAAAAAGGTGCACAAGCAACCGGGATAAACGCAGTCTTGAAAGGATTGTTAAGAAAAGGCCATTCAAAAATTTTGGGGAGATTCACAAGGAATCGACTGCTGCTGGAGTCATTGCTTCAAGAGCCACCACACACAGACGTATCCAAGACGTGGGCTACAAGTGTCGCATTTCTTGTGTCAAGCCACTCATGACCAATACACAACGCCAGAAGCGTCTTACCTGGGCCAAGGAGAAAAAGAACTGGACTGTTGCTCAGTGGTCCAAGGTATTGTTTTCAGATGAAAGTAAATTTTGCATTTCATTTGGAAATCAATGTCCCAGAGTCTGGAGGAAGAGAGGAGAGGCACACAATCCAAGATGCTTGAGGACTAGTGTGAAGTTTCCACAATCAGTGATGGTTTGGGGAGCTACTGTATGTCATCTGCTATGTCATCTGCTGGTATAGGTACACTGTGTTTTAGCAAGACCAAAGTCAGTGCTGGAAATTTTAGAGCACTTCATGCTTCCCTCAAGCTTTTTAGAGATGAAAATGTCCTTCTCCAGCAGGACTTGGCACCTGTCCACACTGCCAAAAGTACCAATACCTGGTTTAAAAACAACAGTATCACTGTGTTTGATTGGCCAGAAAACTCACCTGACCTTAACCCCATAGAGAATCTATGGGGTACTGTCAAGAGTAACACCAGAAGCACAAAAAAAAGAATAACCCCTAAAATTTAGCTTTTAATTCAATTACTAAAAACATTAGTGAAAATGACTAAAAGGAGGAGTAGTAGAGGACAAAAAATGAAGGGAGAAAAAATACTATTTTTTTTTTCCTCAGTATTCAAATAATGGGCCAATGGCTAAGTTACCCTAGTCAGCCCTAGTTTCACCCTTCCTAGCCGCGGAGGTTGGCACCCTAGTTGTAGACGATATGGCGCCCCCGCTCAACGTCGGTATCCCTAATAGCCCCTACGTCTCCCTGCATATACAAAAAGGACACAAAAAAGAAACACACACACACTTATAGTACCGAAAGAATAAAGAGACAAAAATAGTCTCATAGATAATACTAAATTGCTATGAACTTATCTCGTAGTATTTCTAATAGTATAAGAACCCCAAAAAGACTTATCTCGGAGTCAAAAAAATATATAATGGGGTTAATATCCGGCAGCTTAGAGAAGGACTTATCTCGTAGTCACAAAAATGCTAATAAGCTGCAAATGGCAGACCCAATTACCAGATAGCAAAATTAAAAAACGGCTACAAGAAAAAGCACATCACATTGAATAAACATTGCACACTAGAGGCAGTGAAAAAAAGCCTATATAGCACATGCGGCAGCCATTACCTTGCAAGTGAGGGTAAAATCACCCTAATTCACAAAAATACAATAAAAAATAATAAGGCTACCATATTCATCTCTGATTATACAGCGTGGTACACCAATATTCAAGTAGCAATGCATACAAAGTCACATAGCATAATTGCTCAGTATATTCAATTTAAATAGATAGTACCACCGCAGGATCTGCCAAAAATAATGTACAACATTATACTTATCAGCCACTTGATGCATATGGAAACCCGACGCGTTTCCCCCTCTTAATCCGCTGAGGGTTCATCAGGGGTCAAAAAGTGGGGTCTCATTACCCCTGGCCGAGAGAACAATACAGTGTGCGGCTGTATTGTTCTCTCGGCCAGGGGTAATGAGACCCCACTTTTTGACCCCTGATGAACCCTCAGCGGATTAAGAGGGGGAAACGCGTCGGCTTTCCATATGCATCAAGTGACTGATAAGTATAATGTTGTACATTATTTTTGGCAGATCCTGCGGTGGTACTATCTATTTAAATTGAATCTACTGAGCAATTATGCTATGTGACTTTGTATGCATTGCTACTTGAATATTGGTGTACCACGCTGTATAATCAGAGATGAATATGGTAGCCTTGTTATTTTTTATTGTATTTTTGTGAATTAGGGTGATTTTACCCTCACTTGCAAGGTAATGGCTGCCGCATGTGCTATATAGGCTTTTTTTCACTGCCTCTAGTGTGCAATGTTTATTCAATGTGATGTGCTTTTTCTTGTAGCCGTTTTTTAATTTTGCTATCTGGTAATTGGGTCTGCCATTTGCAGCTTATTAGCATTTTTGTGACTACGAGATAAGTCCTTCTCTAAGCTGCCGGATATTAACCCCATTAAATATTTTTTTGACTCCGAGATAAGTCCTTTTGGGGTTCTTATACTATTAGAAATACTATGAGATAAGTTCATAGCAATTTAGTATTATCTATGAGACTATTTTTGTCTCTTTATTCTTTCGGTACTATAAGTGTGTGTGTGTTTCTTTTTTGTGTCCTTTTTGTATATGCAGGGAGACGTAGGGGCTATTAGGGATACCGACGTTGAGCGGGGGCGCCATATCGTCTACAACTAGGGTGCCAACCTCCGCGGCTAGGAAGGGTGAAACTAGGGCTGACTAGGGTAACTTAGCCATTGGCCCATTATTTGAATACTGAGGAAAAAAAAAATAGTATTTTTTCTCCCTTCATTTTTTGTCCTCTACTACTCCTCCTTTTAGTCATTTTCACTAATGTTTTTAGTAATTGAATTAAAAGCTAAATTTTAGGGGTTATTCTTTTTTTTGTGCTTCTGGTGTTATTATTGAATATATAATCCCACTGATTAATTTTGAGGTCTGTCTTTGATGGGGTACTGTCAAGAGGAAGATGAGAGACACCAGACGCAACAATGCAGATGAGCTGAAGGCTGCTATCAAAGCAACCTGGGCTTCCATAACACCTTAGCAGTGCCACAGGCTGATCGCCTCCATGCCACTGAAGATAAACTGAAATAAACTTTTTGATGATATTCTAATTTTGTGAGAAACACCTGTATATGGGTGCAGTTGGGTCCAACTTGGATGTTGCTAGTTCTAAACTGATGACAATGATGGACATCTTCCATTTTCAAAGGAATGTAAGCATGATGTGTCTTTCATCTGCTGCACTAAGCTTCCTTTGCTGATCACTTCATTTACGGCCCTCAACGTTGCTTGGTGCTTCTTCTGCCGCAGCTGCCCTGTCAGAGCAGCGATTGGATCCATAATGGATCAGAAAAAATTATTACGGTCAGAGCAAATGTCACGTCACAGCTGTGGGGTAAGCCGGGACCAGGGGCTCCTTCCATGTCCCTAACACTAGGGGCGCCCTAGCTTGCCCTGCTGCCCAGGATACTTCAGATGGCTAAGATGCCGGGGACTCCGTCCTTGCCTTATCTCCTAAGTTAGCCCTCTGTCTGTTCTCTTCCCCCACCCAGGGATGAGGGGGCGCTACTGTGCACTGTCGTACACCAACACGACAAACAAGGCAACACAAAAAAGGGTTAACAGAAAACTCCAGGCATACAAAATATTCACTCACATATAACAGAGGAATGCACCGGGGTGTGGAGGTAGGGGAATAAACCAAAACAGAGAAGGATAAGGAATTACCACACATACAACAAGTACATTTAGCAAAAGTGGAAACTGAGAGACTCATTGCTAAGGAAAGTAAAACAAACTCCAAACTATTCTTTAATTATGTAAACAGTAAAAAGATTAAAATTGATGGTGTCGGCCCTTTAAAGAACAATGAGGGTGAAATCATAGAGAGTGATGTGGGAAAAGCAAATGTTTTAAATACTTTTTTCTCAACAGTGTTCACACAGGAAAAGGATTTGCCAGGGGAAATGCAGAGTGATAGTGTAAACTCCCCATTAAGTATTACCTGCCTAACCCAGGAAGAAGTGCAGAACTGCCTTAGTAAGGTTAAAATTGACAACTCACCAGGCCCTGATGGCATTCACCCTCGGGTATTAAGGGAGTTAAGTAATGTGATAGACAGGCCTCTATTCCTTATATTTAAAGACCCTATAGAAACAGGGCCTGTTCCTTTTGATTGGCGGCAAGCAAATGTGGTACCAATATTCAAAAAGGGGTGTAAAAGGGAACCTGGAAACTATAGGCCGGTAAGCTTAACATCTGTTGTGGGTAAAATTTTTGAAGGGTTTCTAAGGGATACCATTATGGAATATCTCAATGTTAATAAATGTTTAACTCCATATCAACATGGATTTATGAAGGATCGCTCCTGTCAAACTAACCTGATCAGCTTCTATGAGGATGTAAGTTCTCAAATGGACCAAGGAGAATCATTGGATGTCATTTATCTCGACTTCTCTAAAGCATTTGACACTGTCCCACATAAAAGATTGGTAAGTAAGATGAGAAAGCTTGGGCTAGGGGAAAATGTGTGTAGATGGGTAGGTAGCTGGCTTAGTGATAGAAAACAAAGAGTGGTTATTAATGGGGCATACTCAGATTGGGCCAGGGTTACGTATTGGGCCCCCTACTATTTAATATATTTATTAATGATCTAGTGGATGGCTTACACAGTAAAATATCAGTATTTGCAGAAACTATGTAAGGTAGTTAACACAAAGAAGGACAGTTTGCAACTACAGACAGATTTGAGTAAATTGGAGAATTGGGCTGAAAATGGCAAATGAGGTTTAACACAGATAAGTGTAAGGTTATGCACATGGGAAGGAGAAACAGATGCTACAATTACTTACTAAATGGGAAACTGCTGGGGAAATCAGACATGGAAAAAGACTTAGGCATCTTAATCAATAAGAAGCTACATTGGAGTGCCCAGTGTCAGGCAGCTGCCACCAAAGCAAATAGGGTCATGGGATGCATAAGAAGAGGTCTGGGGACACAAGATGAAAACATAATTCTCCCTCTGTACAAATCACTCGTCAGACCACACTTGGAGTATTGTGTGCAATTTTGGACGCCGATGCTCAAGAAAGACATTACTGAACTTGAAAGGGTTCAAAGGCGGGCTACTAAAATGATAAATGGAGTTGGTTTACTACAATACCCAGAAAGGTTATCAAAATTTGGTCTATTTACTCTAGAAAAGAGAAGACTTAGGGGAGACTTAATATATATGTACAAGTATATCAGAGGGCAATAGAGATCTCTCCAATGAACTGTTTGTACCAAGGACTGTGACAAGAACAAGGGGGCATTCTCTTCGTTTGGAGGAAAGACAATTTCTGCACCAGCATAGACGAGGGTTCTTCATGGTAAGAGCAGTGAGGCTCTGGAATTCTCTTCCTGAGGAAGTGGTGATGGCCAACTCACTGAATGAATTTAAGAAAGGAATGGATGCTTTTCTTGTGAGTAACAGTATAGAAGGTTACGAATAACAGAATATTATAGGTAGATGGTTGACCCAGCTTAGGAGAAGGAATTTTTTTTCCCTATGGAGAAAATTGGCTTCTACTCTGTGGGTTTTTTGCCTTCCCCAGGATCAACAATGCAGAACAGCTGCACTAAAAATAGGCTGAACTAGATGGACATAAGGTCTTCCTTCAGCCTTCAAAACTATGTTACAAACCAAGCAACAGTTACTAATAACGCCTTCAACTCTCCTCATATCAACTCCTTTCCCTCTATGAGCCATGCAGCAATAAAGCTAGATCTGACAAGGAGTAGTAACAGAGCCCAGATTATAAAGCGAAAAGGAGTGGCAAACTGGGTAGCCGAGTACAGATGTGAGCACAGGGATTTCCAGCATGGCCGATTAACCCCTGTTCTTCCAGAAGAAATAAATATATTTACCGTATTTTTCGGATCATAAGATGCACTTTTTTCCCCAAAATATTTTGGGGAAAATGGGGGTGCGTCTTATGGTCGCAGTATACTTACAAATCCTGTGGCGGCAGCAGCGGTCCCGATGGCAGTGGTCCCGATGCAGCCTCCCTTCCCAGGCTGGTGCGGCGGTGACTGTGCTCTGTGGTGCGATGGTGTCGGGGCTCTGTGGTGTGGCAGCAGTGGGGCTCTGTGCTGCGTGGGGGGCTCCACCGGTATTTCATGAAAGCCCGGAAGCCCCCACAGCTCCGTTGCTGTGACGCGGTGGCCTCTGGAAAGATGGCCGCCGGGGCGGCTCATGCTCAGATTCAGATCTAGGCTTCGAGATCTGAATCTGTGCATGTGTCGCCCCCGGTGGCCATCTTTCTGGAGGCCTACGCTTTGCAGCAACGGAGCTACGGGGGCTTCCGGGCTTTGATGAAATGCCGGCGGAGCCCCCTACGCAGCACAGAGAGCCGCTGCTATCCCAGGACAGAGTGCTACGGCCCCAGGACAGAGCGCTGCCACCCCACAGAGCCCAAGCCACCCCACAGAGCCCAAGCCAACCCAGAGAGCCTAAGTCACCCCACAGAGCCCAGCCACCCCACAGAGCACCGCCACTGCACAGAACACCGCCACCGCACCAGCCTAGGATGGGATTTCCCGGAGGCCACATCTGCCTGGACCACCGAACGACCCCTGTGACCACTCCTCCACCTGTGCCGATCTCTTCCCTGGTAAGCTGAATTCGGACTGTAAGACGGACCCTATTTGACACATTATTTTTTTCCCCTATTTTCCTTCTGAAAATTTGGGGTGCGTCTTGTGTTCCGGTGCATCTTATAGTCCGAAAAATATGGTAAAATGAAGGAGAAGTGCATCTTCTCAGCACCAGAGTAGGAGCAGTCAGACACTGCGTCTTCTGACTCCACAATGTTGCGGTAACCCTGTGACACCTTGACTTTCTGAAAAGTTACTAGCCATGATGTTGTTTTGAAGGCAAATTTATTCACACCAAATATTGATTTAATTTAGATTTTACTTTTGATCATTCACTCTGCATTTTGTTAATTGATAAATAACACTTCTATTTTTTTTTTAAAGTATTCTTTGCAGGATTTTTCCACAACAAAATGTTTGTTAGTATGCGAATCTCTTACCTTGCCACTGACTTGGACCCTAGACCGGAGTCCCACGAATTGATCAGCTCATATCTAATGTAAATCTACGGATACATCTAAACACATGAATGTTAAATGAGATTTCCAAATCTGACTTCCACAAGGCAAAGTTCTCATTTGCACAGGCCTATACATATGGCCCTTCAATGATTGTCATGTGAAAAGGCGATGTGAAAAGTTTTGTTTGTTATTAACAATGCTGTCATTGATATGTTAGCGCTTGACAAAGGCAACAAATGTTTTCTTGCAAGTGAATCCAGTCTGTACCTGCCCTTCATTATCAAATACATGAGAGGACTGGAAATTTGCAGCACAATCCCACAAGTGAGTCATCTTTTCTTTGTTCCTGGTGGTAATTTAATGAATGAATGCAAGAACCTCCTGCTATTGTTTTGCATATATAACAACGAAAAGAACCTGGGACAAAAGGCAAATATCTAATCACTTGCGTTGACATATGGGAACAGCTATGAGGTGATACCAATCATGTTATTTTTTGTAAAGTCCTGAGTATTTTTTTATAAAGTTCTGGGAAATGGGGACAATTTCAAATCTTATATTCAGCCAGTACCAGTCCTGTATAGCACAGGCACAGCTTCTGAGGCAGGTGCATATATGCAGTGCTGAGTGCACCTTCCTGGTGCAGTGGGCCCTGGCACTTGCCTACACACGTGGTCAAAATTGTTGGAACCTCTCATTTAATGACAGAAAAACCCACAATGGTCACAGAAATAACTTGAATCTGACAAAATAATCAAAAATCTATGAAAATGAACACTTGAAAGTCAGACATTGCTTTTCATCCATGCTTCCACAGAATTTTAAAAAAAATAAAATCATGAACTAGGTCTGGACAGAAATGATGGTACCCTTAACTTAATATTTTGTTGCACAACCTTCTGAGGCAATCACTACAATCAAACAATTCCTGTAACTGTCAATGAGACTTCTGCGCCTCTCGACAGGTATTTTGACCCACTCCTCAAGAGCAAACTGCTCCAGTTGTCTCATGTTTGAAGGTTGCCGTTTCCAGATGGCATGTTTCAGCTTTTTTCAAAGATGCTCAATAGGTTTTAGGTCAGGGCTCACAGAAGGCCACTTCAGAATAGTCCAATGTTTTCCTCTTAGCCATTCTTGGGTGTTTTCAGCTGTGTCTTTATCCTGTTGCAAGACTCATGAACTGCGACTGAGACCAAGCTTTCTGACACTGGGCAGCACATTTCCTTCAATAATCCCTTGATAGTCTTGAGATTTCATTGTACCCTGCACAGATTCTAGACACTATGTGCCAGATGCAGCAAAGCAGCCCCAGAACATAACAGAGCTTCATCCATGTTTCACAGTAGGGACAGTGTTCTTTTCTTGATATGCTTCATTTTTCTGTCTGTGAACATAGAGCTGATGTGCCTTGCCAAAAAGTTCAATTTTTATCTCATCTGTCAATAGGACATTCTCCCAGAAGCTTTGTGGCTTGTCAACAGGTAGTTTGGCAAATTCCAGTCTGGCTTTTTTATGATTTTTTTCCAACAATGGTGTCATCCTTAGTCGTCTCCCATGAAGTCCACTTTGGTTCATACAACGACGGATGGTGTGATCTGACACTGATGTTCCTTGAGCTTGAAGTTCACCTTTAAACTATTTAGTAGTTTTTCTGGGATCTTTTGTTACCATTTTCTGGGATCTTTTGTTACCATTCATACCATGCAAAAGAGAAGACTGAGAGGAGACTTAATAGCTGTCTACAAATATCTAAAGGGCTGTCACATTGTAGAAGGATCAACTTTATTCTCATTTGCACAAGGAAAGACAAGAAGTAATGGGATGAAACTGAATGGGAGGAGGCACAGATTAGATATTAGAAAAAACTTTTTGACAGTTAGAGTGATCAATGAGTGGAACAGGCTGCCACGAGAAGTGGTGAGTTCTCCTTCAATGGAAGTCTTCAAACAGAGGCTGGACAGACATCTGACTGGGATGATTTAGCGAATCCTGCTTTGAGCAGGGGGTTTGACCAGATGGCCCAGGAGGTCCCTTCCAACTCTACGATTCTATGATTCTATCCATCTCTTTGATTTGTCATCAATCTTCCCCCTGCAGCCACGTCCAGGGAGGTTGGCTACAGTCCCATGGAGCTTAAATTTCTGAATGATATGTGCAGACGTAGTCACAAGAACATCAAGCTGCTTGGAGATGATCTTATAACTTTTACCTTTAACATGTTTGTCTATAATTTTCTTTCTAATCCCCTGAGACAACTCTTTCCTTCGCTTCTTCTGGTCCATGTTGAGTGTGATACACATCATGTCACCAAACAGCACAGTGAACCCTCTATCTGTAGCCCTCTATACAGGCCCACTAACTGATTCCAAGATTGTAGACATCTGTGATGCTAATTAGTGGACACACCGGGATTTAACCTTTTGTCACATTATTTTCAGGAGTACCATCATTTCTGTCCAGGCCTATTTCATGAGTTTTATTTTTTATAAAATTCTGTGGAAGCATGGTTGAAAGCAATGTGTGACTTTCCTTTGTTCATTTTCATAATTTTTTATTTATTACTTTTGTCAGAGTCAAGTTATTTCTGTGACCACTGTGGGTTTTTCTGTCATTAAACGAGGGGTACCAATAATTTTGACCACGTGTGTATGTTCACAGGCTACAGGCACTGACATTGCTTTGGCTACTTTTGTAAATACATGCAGTTCTAATCTACTAGTCAATTTGTCCAACATTCTGTGAGAATGTAAGGGCTATGACTTCCAAACCGACCCTGGGTGATGAGACCTGGGGCCTGTCCGGAAATCAATCCATGAAACTCGTGTGTGTGAAAACGGCTTTAGGAAACAGATTTCTCTATAGCACCCCTACATAAAAAAAAATAAGCAATAGGGTAACAAGAGTTTGCATGGTCTTCCAAAGTGAAAGACGCTATTTACAATACCTTTTTGCTATGTGGGTGACCCCGCCTTTATTCAGATGTTTCCCTTTTTGTTTGCACACAGTCTTTAGGAAAATTAACTTGTGCGATGTAAAATGCAGAAGTGTGGCAGGATGTCATTGACTCTGCTTTCACAACGCCCAGGCTTTCAGAAAAAATTGAGCAAATAGTAATAGGAGTATACCTAAATGCAAAAGTGGTAAAAAGCAAAGAAGGGTGTACATAATATCAGATGGCAGGAACCACTACTGGCTCATAACACTGAGATGGGGGCAATAAAATATTTACAATGTTCATTAAATACGAAGAAATATTGAAATTTAAATTTTTTAGTATGTGCTCATACAATGTTGCGACACAATGCATTGTACTGTTTATTGTGTGATACTGAACTGATGATTTTATCATCTCTCTCTCATATACAGTGGGGCAAAAAAGTATTTAGTCAGTCAGCAATAGTGCAAGTTCCACCACTTAAAAAGATGAGAGGCGTCTGTAATTTACATCATAGGTAGACCTCAACTATGGGAGACAAACTGAGAAAAAAAAATCCAGAAAATCACATTGTCTGTTTTTTTTTTCCTTTTATTTGCATATTATGGTGGAAAATAAGTATTTGGTCAGAAACAAGCAATCAAGATTTCTGGCTCTCACAGACCTGTAACTTCTTCTTTAAGAGTCTCCTCTTTCCTCCACTCATTACCTGTAGTAATGGCACCTGTTTAAACTTGTTATCAGTATAAAAAGACACCTGTGCACACCCTCAAACAGTCTGACTCCAAACTCCACTATGGTGAAGACCAAAGAGCTGTCAAAGGACACCAGAAACAAAATTGTAGCCCTGCACCAGGCTGGGAAGACTGAATCTGCAATAGCCAACCAGCTTGGAGTGAAGAAATCAACTGTGGGAGCAATAATTAGAAAATGGAAGACATACAAGACCACTGATAATCTCCCTCGATCTGGTGCTCCACGCAAAATCCCACCCCGTGGGGTCAGAATGATCACAAGAACGGTGAGCAAAAATCCCAGAACCACGGGGGGGGACCTAGTGAATGAACTGCAGAGAGCTGGGACCAATGTAACAAGGCCTACCATAAGCAACACACTACGCCACCATGGACTCAGATCCTGCAGTGCCAGACGTGTCCCACTGCTTAAGCCTGTACATGTCCGGGCCCGTCTGAAGTTTGCTAGAGAGCATTTGGATGATCAGAGGAGTTTTGGGAGAATGTCCTATGGTCTGATGAAACCAAACTGGAACTGTTTGGTAGAAACACAACTTGTCGTGTTTGGAGGCAAAAGAATACTGAGTTGCATCCATCAAACACCATACCTACTGTAAAGCATGGTGGTGGAAACATCATGCTTTGGGGCTGTTTCTCTGCAAAGGGGCCAGGACGACTGATCCAGGTACATGAAAGAATGAATGGGGCCATGTATCGTGAGATTTTGAGTGCAAACCTCCTTCCATCAGCAAGGGCATTGATGATGAAACGTGGCTGGGTCTTTCAACATGACAATGATCCAAAGCACACCGCCAGGGCAACGAAGGAGTGGCTTCGTAAGAAGCATTTCAAGGTCCTGGAGTGGCCTAGCCAGTCTCTAGATCTCAACCCTATAGAAAACCTTTGGAGGGAGTTGAAAGTCCGTGTTGCCAAGCGAAAAGCCAAAAACATCACTGCTCTAGAGGAGATCTGCATGGAGGAATGGGCCAACATACCAACAACAGTGTGTGGCAACCTTGTGAAGACTTACAGAAAACGTTTGACCTCTGTCATTGCCAACAAAGGATATATCACAAAGTATTGAGATGAAATTTTGTTTCTGACCAAATACTTATTTTCCACCATAATATGCAAATAAAAGGAAAAAAAAACCAGACAATGTGATTTTCTGGATTTTTTTCTCTCAGCTTGTCTCCCATAGTTGAGGTCTACCTATGATGTAAATTACAGACGCCTCTCATCTTTTTAAGTGGTGGAACTTGCACTATTGCTGACTGACTAAATACTTTTTTGCCCCACTGTATGGTGGGCACATTGTACTTGTTTTCATCTGGCTGTAATATGAATATAACCAACTGGCTCGTACAAATCAGTTCTAGTCAATTTACAGTGCTATAGGGATCATAGCATTGGTAAGAAAGAAGTGGTTGCAATGCTCGGGGAACTGTAGGTGAATGAGGAAAGGTGCAGCTCCCTACACAGCCGGTGTCCAATAGCGCCACTGTGGAAAGAAAACTTAGAAGGGGAAGAAGTGCTAATTCAGTGCCTTTCATCCTCAGGATTGATGGAGGTATCAGTTGGGACCAACCATCGATCCTCACATAATGGGATATTCCGATTTTAAGGGGGGGTTGTCCAATGGCAATAACTTTTATCATTAAGACCTGTTAAAATTTATGATGACCTCCAACATTCAGAATTCACACAGGCAATGCAGTTTTGGTCCAAATGTGCAATTTTTCTTGCTTTCCACAGGTTGCACAGCACCAAAACAAAATCATAAACATAAATTCCTAGCCTTGTCTATGCACTAACAAAACAGAACAGACCCTGGCTACTCATACACGGCTGAGCTCGTCCCAGCTCTGTCAAACAAAACAGCTATTGGCCATAGCAACCATTGATACTTGCGGTTCTCTGCACACGGCCTGTGTACACTCTTACTACAGAAGGATTCTGTCGCCTGCCTCTCCCTTCAGCTTCAAGACACATCCAATCTGGTGCACATGGTTTGTGTCTTCACTAGCTAACACATTTGCTTCTGCTACATCCAACAGACGGACACTCCTTCATGAATCTACTTCCTGCTTCTTAGTGAAACACTGCAGGCGCCCCTAATCAAGACCGTGCAGAGTTGGAATTTAACACTGTCTTTGTCAGCTATGCTACATATCTCCTCTTTGCCAAAGGTCAAGGGCAGGGCACCATTTGCCAACCCACAGTGCCAACAGAGGGTCACTCTAACAAAATGGATTTTTGGCTCCCAGCTCCTGGGGAACACCATTCACACAGGGCTCTTCTATCTACAGCTTTGTGGGCCTCCACCATTTTAATTTTCTGAGTGCTAGGCAACGGCTTAGAGGAACCTATGGCTGCTGTTTTTTGCCACAAGATTAGAGGATTCTGGGTTTTTATTAAGCTGGGAAATTTGCATCAGCTGGCCTTTCCGAATGATGATAATGAACACACATAATCATAACAGGCTAAATAAGGTCTGAAACCTTGGTCTAAATTATCTGAGAGTACAAATCTTCAAGATTGCCCAAACTTGTGAATCGGCCTATTTTCCTTTTTGTAATTTTTAAAATGTAAAAGATGAAAACGTAAATATATTTTTGCCTAAAATACAAAGGAAAAGTGTATAGAGATCATTTCAACTTCAACTTGCTCAACTGTTCACAATAACAGGAATTTTGACCAAGGGTGCTCAAACTTTTACATGCCACTGTATGCCCATGTGATTGCTGCAAATTCTTCTCCTCTACAATATTTATCCCTAGTACAGGTAATCAATATCCGCAACACCCACACAAATTAGCTGTTATCAGCTCAAGACATAAACAGGCTACAGCTCTGTACACTGTTTTGTTGCTAGTCCCAGGCACTGTATTGTAACAAGGTGACACGGGGTGGTAGTTATGGCCGAGTCACTTAAAGCTACAGTCCACGAACAGAGTCCAGCAGCAACCAGTCAGCGAGAACCCCGGCCCCTTGCACAGAAAATATACAGGACAGATGAATACTAGGCAATTTACCTCTTTTCCACTGTCACTGCAACATGGGCAATCAGGATCCAGGAACACCGTTAAAATTCCAACAGTGATAAAACTTTATTGAAGAGTGGAGAAAAAGTAATAAAAGTAGAAAAACGTGGAAAAAGGTAGTTACAATCATTCAGGAAAATGTCCGGCTCTTTCCCTAGTTACTTCACTACCGTAGCAGCGGTAGCAGCAATGGCAGCCGCAGTAACTGTCACAGTCCTCAAGCCAATTCCTGGACACCTATAGTCCTCGGTAGGGCACTACTCAGTCCCTGTGCCCGACAGTCCTGGCAGCCAATATTCTCCCCAGCCGGGGGGCCCGTCTGTTCCAGACAGGGATCCACTTATACCCCAAACGGGGTCTCTTGTGTACTGGGGGAGGACGCACATATGCCCCAGATGGGGGCGCCTTCTGTCCCAAGCAGGGACCCACACCCTGCCTCAGGCAATCTTGCCTGGACTCTTAACAGGAAGCAGGAGCTTCCTCTTCCCTAGAGGCTGCTGGCTCAGCCCCCTAAATTAACCCCTTGCCTCTAGCATGTGTATAAAAATATGGCAGTGTAAAGCACAGAGAACAATGCAGAGTAAAAGGGGCATCACGCATTGCATTAACACCAACAAAACATTAATGTAAATAAATACACCATTCGGGTGCCGCATAAAGTGCACAGGCCCGGCAAACAGGAGAGAAGGGAGCAGACGAGGGTCTCCGCCACCTCCTTACAGTATATCACTTGCGCTAAAGAGGTAGTCTGCACTTATGAAATAAGTCGGCTTCATTCCCAGCAAAAATGACACTTGTCCATTAGTTATATCTAGCATTCTCTTGAATATGTATGGAGCTGAAATGGAGAAAATTAGAGTGTATGTGTCTGTGGGGTAATCTACCATAATTCTGATATGTCAAAACAATTTCTTAACGTTTTACACTAAATTGACCTCAGGAGTCTCTTTCTCTGGAAGAAACGCACAGGGCAACGGATACATCCAAATAATACTCAAAACAAATAAATGCAGTATTCAATTATAAAACCCCTGAGGCTGCAGCATCGGGATAGTTCAGTCACTTTCAATGAGTCACTCACCATTCTCTTTAAACAAGAGGAAAAAAGAAGCACAGAGGAAATCTTTAGTCAGTGCTCTTAGTGTTCCTCCTGTTCCCGAGCATAGTAATAATCCTGATAAAGCATTCACGATCTGTAGTATATTCTATATAAAAGTAGAGAGACCTCGGACACAGTAGAAGGAAAACTAGAGTTGAGCGAAACAGGTCGGCCAGATTCATAAGTCGCCGACTTATGGCAAAGTCGGGTTTCGCCGACAGAAACCCGACCACAGCATGAAGTCGGCCATGCGGTCGGCAAAACGAGCGCCAAAGTCGGATTTCCCAGAATGCTTGCATGTGACTTTTTTCAGCCACTGAGCAAGGAAGTACACTGTGGGCAACGAGATGACATGTGCAGCGTCCGGGGAGAGAGAGAGATTTTGCGCACTTTAAAAAAGCGGTCCGGCATGTAGGTGTGTTTACTGTCCTCCACTTCCTGCCAACTTTTCTTCCCCATTGACTTGCATTGGGTTCCGTGTTTCAGTCGGACCTTTGACTTTTTATGATAGTCGGCCGATTTCGTTCGACTTGACTTTTGAGAAAGTCGGGTTTCATGAAACCCGACTCGACCCTAAAAAAAGGCAAAGTCGCTCATCTCTAAGGAAAACTTAAAGGGATCCGGTCTCCAGAAATAAAGCTGTTAACCTGCAGATATGTGGTTAATCTGCAGGTTAACAGTGCTATGTTCCTGTCAGAAGCCTTCACGCAGCCGAATGCAGCAGGGAGACAATAATCTTTATTCTTCCTGCCAGCATTCGGTAATCAGTCATAGGGGCTGCGCTGGTTCAGTCACCGTGCGCCTGGCCCTGACTGACACTGGTTCTACATTGGGGCTCAGCTGTCAGTCAGGGGCGGGGGTGCGGTTACAGCGGCTGTTCTGTATACTCAGAGCGGTGACTGAAGCCCCTCCAGCCCCGCCTCCCACCATTGAACATTTGAGATGGACAGGACTCAGATCGATGATCACTCAAGACGACAATGGAAGCCAATAGTAGAATAACTGTGGGCAAATCAACAATTAAGTCACTGGACAAGGTATTCAATTCAAGGCACATTTCTCTGGTGATGAAAACACGGCTTGTACATTGTCTGGTCTTTTCTGTGGTATCATATGGATGCAAAACCTGGACGATAAAGAAACAAGATAGATGGAGAATCGACGAATTTGAAATGTGGTGGTGGAGAAGGATGCTATCAATACCATGGATGGCAAAAAGAACATACAAATCAATTTTGGAACAAACCAAGCCAGACATGTCACTTAAAGCAAGGATCACCAAGATATGACTTGCCTAACTTTAGACACATCATACAAAGACAACGATCACATGAGAAGGACATCAATGTCGGAAAATTAGACAGAACAAAGAGAAGAGGAAGGCTAGCTAGTAGCGACCTGATGACTTGAT
The DNA here is from genome assembly GCF_039654945.1 of Dendrobates tinctorius. Lineage (NCBI taxonomy): Eukaryota > Metazoa > Chordata > Amphibia > Anura > Dendrobatidae > Dendrobates > Dendrobates tinctorius. The sequence goes on along the minus strand of NW_027361689.1, from coordinate 16,925,228 downwards.
ACTATCAAGATAATGGCAAATAAGATCCTGATGGACCTACTGTATCTAGGCTTGCGCAAGACCGATCTTCCTACAGAGCGTTCCTCCATCAAGTCGCCATGGCTTGAGACGGAGCCAAAGGTCGTTAAATAATAATAAAATACGGAAATATGAGACAAAGTGGCCACTTATCCTACATTTCCATCGTTTTATCAGAAATACACTATGCACTGGAACTAAGGTTGACCATACACATCACATAGCTGTCAGTAGAACACTTGTTTGGCCCAAAGCTATCTCTCCCAACTTCTTTATGCCACATGCATTTCCATCTTGGATGAGCATGCATACATTATCTGTAGGAAAAGGAGAACAAGTCACTGATCTCAAGAATACAAAGATTGGGAAGTTAAAATCTAAACTGTCCAATCCCTATATTCCCAACATCTGCCACCAGTGATTTGGGAAGCCCAATACACATCAGGTGGCAGAATTTAACAGCAAAGCCTGGATCACACATGTGAGAAACACGGCCAAGTCTCGCATGTTAATACCCGGCACTGCCGATGGCGCTCAGGAGCGGAGCATGCGGCTGCATTGCAATATATGGAGCCGCACACTCCGCTCCTGAGTTCCGGCGGCAGTGCCGGCTATTAACATGCGACACTCGGTCGTAATCCTCGGATGTGTGATCCCAGCCTTAGGCCAATATATATCTAGTGTGTATTGGCTAGCTTAAGAACACTCACTAAAAATTTATTTTGCACATTATTTTGTTCACACTATTTGAAAGGTACTGCAAGTGAATCATTGTGAGTGCCTAAAAGCAGATCTGTCAGCAGATTTCACAGAACAATATGCATATATTATGAAAAGTGATAAAGCACGTGTACTCACTTTTAAACTCCATGTCAGAATGGCTGTATAATCATAATGTTTACTCAGTACAGCCATTTTAATATCAGAAGGGAAAATATTTGAAAAGGATTATACAATCATTTTGACATGCATTTTCAAAGTAATGAACAGGAAGAATTTTCCAAGCATTTTTAAAGGTGATCTAAAACTCCCCTTGGCACTAAAGCTCCTCTATAAACATATGTAGTGTGCTGAATTTTATACATGCATTTCATTCTTTTTTTTTACAATTTACAGTTAATGTCTAGAAATATTAGAAAAATCCCCTATGGTTTGAAAAAAAACCCCCACAATTGACTAGAGATGGTGCAAATCAATTCACAAGACCATGTCCAGTGGCTACGTCAGTAATCTGTGGATGGTGGATGGGAACGCCCGAAGATGATGCACATCAGAGCTTACGTTTGCTCTGCCGTCACCATTACAGTCTATGCCCCAGTTAGTGTATACGTCTGAATACCAGTTAGCAGAGGGTTCAGACATAAGCACCGACAGGGTCAGCGAACGGGAGCCAGGGACGCAATGTGAAAGCACCCTAAAGCTCTTCTATACACCTTTGAAGTGTTGGCTTCTAAACATGTGTTTCAATGCTTTTTCTTTACAATTCACTTATTTTGAAAAAAAAAAAAACACCATTAACTAGAGTTGGTGCGAATCAGTTCACAAGACTAGGTCCGCTATCCCCAAACCCCAGCACCCTCTAAACTAATAATCATCTCCCCTTCCCTGCCCACCTGACCTCCTCTGCTGACCTGCTTCTCAACCTCAGATCTCTCCTAATAAAACAAGTTGTCTACTCTCCTTCTCCCACCTGCTCCCACTCTCTCTGCTTCTCACTGCTGGCGACATATCTCCCAATCCTGGCCCCCCACAGCTCATACCTCCCATTACTACCCCCTCCTACCGCTCCCTATCTAATATGAACTATCACAATCTCTCTAACGTAAAACCTGTGGCCTTGACGCCCACCCCCCCACTCCCTCTCTCTGGAGCACTCTGGAATGCCCGCTCCATCTGTAATAAGCTTCATGTGATTCATGACCTCTTTCTCTCTCGCAATCTTGCCTTCCTTGGCCTCACAGAAACATGGCTGGCACCCTCTGACACTACCTTCCTTGCTGTGCTGTGTTACGGTGGCCTCCATAATCACTCACACTCCTCGCCCTGGCAACAGGCACGGTGGAGGAGTGGGTCTTCTCCTTTCTTCTAACTGCACCTTTAACCCAATCCCACCTCTTCCCTCCCTAATCCTCCCCTCTTTTGAAGTCCACTCTGTCCGGATCTACTCTCCCTCCAACTTCCAAGTGGCCGCCATATACCGACCTCGACCACTGCCTTTATTGACCAATTCTCTACCTGGCTTCTTCACTTTCTTTCAACTGACATCCCCACTATCATCATGGGTGACTTCAACATCCCCACTGATACCCTTCAGTCACCAGCCTCCAAACTCCTGTCCCTTACTTCATCTTTTGTACTTCTCCTCAGCCACCCACACAGACATACATTAGCCCGTCACTGCTCCTTATCTAACTTCACCACCTCCGCTCTCCCTCTATCCGACTACCATCTCCTCACTTTCTCATCCCTGTCCTCCTCACCTGTCACCTCTGTCCAGCAAGATGCGCACCCCCGCAGAAACCTTGCACACCTAGACGCTCTCTGAACCTATTCTACCACTGGCATCCATATCCTCACTCCACGACGCAGACACTGCCACTGCTTTCTACAATGCCACTCTCACATCAGCTATTACCGCAGTTGCGCCTCTCGTTCATGGAAAAGGTGCGACGTATCAACAGACAACCCTGGCACAATAACACCACTAAAAAGCTCCGGCAAGTGTCCAGGGCTGCAGATCGACGTTGGAAGAAAATAAATTTGCAAGAAGACTTCACTGCATTCAAACAGGCAACACTTGCTTTTAAATCTGCCCTCACCTCTGCTAAACAGGCCTACTTCACAACCCTCGTATCTTCCCTATCCTACAACCCCAAACAGTTATTCAAAACTTTTAGCTCCCTCCTCCGGCCACCACTGCCCCCTCCATCTTTCCTCATCTCTGCTGAGGACTTTGCCACACATTTCAAAAATAAGATCCACCAAACAAGGCAAGTCTTCACTGTTCAACCACCACAACCCCTTTGTATACCAGACCAATGCTCAAATCCCATAACCTCGCTCTCCAACATCACTGAAGGGGAGCTTAATTGTCTCCTCTCCAAATCGCACCTCACCACCTGTGCACTCAACCCCATCCCATCTCCTCCCCACCATTCTTATCCCATCCCTAACCCACCTCTTCAACCTATCACTAACTTCTGGTACCTTCTCTTCTGCTTTCAAACATGCCACAATCACGCCTATCCTTAAAAAGCCAACCCTCGTCCCAACCGCTCTGTCCAGCCATCGCCCAATATCGCTGCTCCCATTCGCTTCCGAACTCCTGGAACAACACGTCCACGCTGAACTTTCCTCCCACCTCTCATCTAACTTGCTCCTTGACAATTTACAATCTGGTTTCCGCCCCCATCATTCCACTGAGACAGCCCTGACCAAAATTACTAACGACCAAAGATAACGGACAATATGTTATACTGCTGCTTCTAGACCTGTCCTCTGCTTTCATCACAGTTGACCACTGCCTCCTACTACAGATCCTCTCATCCTTTGGCATCAAAGACCTCACCCTATCCTTGATCTCCTCATACCTTTCCAACCAAACTTTCAGCGTCTCCCACACTAACTCATCCCACCCTCTCTCTGATGGAGTCCCCCAAGGCTTTGTTCTAGGACCCCATCTCTTCTCAATCTATACACTTGGCCTGCGACAACTCATAAAGTCCCATGGATTCCAGTACCACCTGCACGCTGATGACACTCAGATCTACCTTTCTGGCCCAGATGTCACCTCCCTGCTGTCCAGAATCCCGGAGTGTCTATCAGCCATATCCTCCTTCTCCTCTCGCTTCCTCAAACTCAATGTGGACAAATCTGAACTCATCATCTTTCCTCCATCTCACAGATCTTCCTTACCTGACCTATCTATTACAATTAACAACATCACGCTTTCCTCCGTACCGGAAGTCTGCTGCCTCGGAGTAACTCTTTACTCTGTCCTATCCTTCAAACCGCACATCCAAGCTCTTTCCACCTCCTGTTGCCTCCAGCTCAAAAATATTTCCAGAATCCGTCCCTTTCTCAACCCTCAATCTATTAAAATGCTTGTGCATGCTCTCATCATCTCCTGCCTCGACTACTGTAACATCCTTTTCTGTGGTCTCCCTGCTAACACCCTTGCACCTCTCCAGTCCATCCTTAACTCTGCTGCCCGACTAATTCATGTCCCTCCTTGCTACTCCTCTGCTTCTCCCCTCTGCAAATCTCTTCACTGACTCCCATTCCCTCAGTGTATCCAGTTCAAATGACTAATACTGACCTACAAGGCCATCTATAACCTGTCTCCCCCATATGTCTCTGAGCTAATCTCCCGATACCTTCCCTCACGTAATCTCCAGTCCTCCCAAGAACTCCTTCTCTCCTCAACACTTATTCGCTCCTCACCCAACCGCCTCCGAGACTTCTCCTGAATCGCCCCCATCCTCTGGAGTTCTTTGCCCCAACATGTAACTATCAACCACACTCGGATCCTTCAGAAGGAACCTGAAAACCCACCTCTTCAGGAAAGCCTACAGCCTGCAATGATCCCCGCTACCTCCTCACCACTACCGGGATATCACCTCACCATCACTGGAACTGCTGTAACCTCCCAACCTACTGTCTCCTTCCCCACCATCCTGTAGCATGTAAGCCCGAAAGGGCAGGGTCCTCTCCCCTCTATATCAGTCTGTGACAGTTTGATATCTGTAATTTGTATGTAACCCCTTCCCATGGAATCAATGGTGCTATATAAATAATAATAATGGCCTCTTACCTAGGTCCAGTGGCCAGGACAGTAATCGGCGGACTGGAGACTTACTAAACACATAGCTGTAGTCCTCCGGCCGTAGATTACAGACGTGGCCCTGTGAATCGATTTGCACCAACCCTACTACTGATCACTAAAACTCTGCATGTAGGAGCGGCGCTGACCGCCAGCGCACATACACGGGAGGCAGAGTGTGAACAGCGCCTTACGCCAGCTTCCAATATCTGGCCTCCGGACCGACCTCAGCCTCATATAGGCCCAATAAGTAGTGACACCAAGTCATCCCGGTCTGGAGTCTTCGCTCTGAAAACGGTAATTATTTCCAGTCCCGCTTAGGACTATTTTTTTTTCTGATCTCTGATAAACTTTTCAAAACTTCTGACAGGAAACGTCGCACACTCGGCTTGGTTTCCATCACACCAGTAATTGGAGCGTGCAGATGTCATCACCTCCGATTCCTGCTGTCTGCAGCCTATAAACCGCACACAGAGTGTCAGTCTGTACACACACATAGCTCCTCCATCACGCCTTCCTGCCGGCGACCACGGTGTCGTCACAATAGGCGAGTGGCTGCGCGCCAAGCGCGCTCGGACTGACTCCCGGAGTAAACCGATCAGCGCTGGTTTGAGCTGGCGCGTCGCCCTGACAACGCAGGCTCCGTCTATAAAAGGCGGCGAGCAGCGGCGGCTGCATCATTTCAGTCAGTGTCAGGTTCGCGGGCGGTGCGGCCGGGTGTAGCGCGCTGTTTGGTGTCGGGTCTCCTCGTGGCTATATTTCTTCTCTTCTGGGCATTTGGTGCCTCGATGGGTACAGATTTCGTAAATGCTTTTTAAGGTAAGTTTTCTTATGAGGGGTCTGGGAGGGTCTTTATGGTAACGGAATGAACCGGGGAGGAATCTGCGGTGCGCGGTCTGAGCACTTTTGTGCTTTTTTGCTTTCCGTAGTTTGTATCTAATAAGCTATTAATGGCGAGATGGTGCTGCACACGTGGCTGAATGAATGAGCTGGGGGAATGGGTGATCTGTATCGTGACTATCGCGACTTGTTTCACTACACTAGACCCTGGGAAGCTTTTTTTTTTTTTTTTTTTTTTTTTTCTCTGCATAACCAAATAGTTTAACCATTATCTAAGGGGCCAGCATATGGCTTGTAAGGCAAAGCTGTGGGGTCTGGGCCATGAGGATGGGGGATCACGGTAAATCTTATCCTTTTAGGGGTTGTTCAAAACTAAATTAAAATGGCTGCTTTCTTCCTGAAGCAATCCACTCCTGACCATGGGTTGTCTGTATACTGCAATTCTGTCTGGAGTGGAGGTGATCTGCAGTGTCAGCTGTACCCTATAGGCAGGGAGCAGCCATGTTTTTCTATTTCTGGACTACCTCTTTAAGGGCTCATACTCACTTGCGAGACTTGCACGATTCTCGTGTGAGTCTCTCACGAAAACCTGGGACTGGAGTGTGCGGCTACATGTATTTCTGTAGCCGCATGTCTCGGTCTGAGTGCTGGCGGCAGTCCCAGGTTTTCATGTGAGACTCACAAGAATCATGCAAGTCTCGCAACTGAGTATGAGCCCTTAGTCTGTATCCGGGCAGGTGTGGTGGTCTGGATGACTTGGGTCTTCTCTGATGGACTGTCCCATGCTGTCAGCGCTGGGTGCAGCGGGTGGTGGCAGCGCGTAAAGCTGGGAGCTGGCACAAGCGTGGATTGGGCAGCCGAGGGCCCTCCCTGCCGGCTAGTGACACGAGGCAGCTTTCTGCGTAGGTGGATGGAGCAGCTCGGTCATTCATAAAATGGGTTGGGTGCATGACGCAGTGGATCTGGTTTCAATTTTTTTTTTTCCCCAGTGATCGTAACTGATTACTATGTAACGTGATGACTAATGGGTCTTTTTTTATTCCTCCCCGTTGCAGAACGCCAGCAGCACAGCAGTAAAGAACGGCTCTTTTGAGAGCGTAGGGCTCGTTTTGTACTTACCAGGCTTCTATTTCACCGGAGAGCCTCCTTGGGTGCAAAGCTGAGTCCCTCTTTGTGATAAACCCCATCTCTAACTTGTCCATGTAAGTGACTGAGCTGATGAGCTTCTTTAAGTGTTTTTGTTTTTTTCCTGTCCCTGTATGTGATGGATTGTAATCAGTGTCTTTTGCCCTCTTTAGTTTGTTGCATTCTCGTCTTGTGATTTTATTACGTTGAGACAATGAACAGCTTCAGCAACGAAGACTTTGACTTCGGCTTCCTCGAGGAAGGCTTCTCTGCTCGTGATGTCCTGGAGCAGAAGATCAATGAAGTGTCCTTATCTGTAAGTTTGAGTTGAGGAGGTGGGGGGTTTTGTGCCGCCGGGTGGGGGGGTTGTTTGTGCTGCCGTTGTCAGTTTCTATATTGCTGATCCTGTTAAAACTTTAGGATGACAAGGATGCCTTTTATGTGGCTGATCTCGGGGATATTGTGAAGAAGCATGTTCGGTGGTTTAAAGCGCTCCCCAGAGTGACTCCATTTTATGCTGTTAAATGCAATGATAGCAAGGCCATTGTGAAGACCCTGTCCATCTTGGGGGCTGGATTTGATTGCGCCAGCAAGGTAAGATTAAAGGAGTAATCCTTCCTCAGGAGCTGAGCAAGTAGGGTGATGACGTTTACTGACTCTACAGCATGAGAGGTCCATGATACTTGGCGCTTGCATTATCTGTAGACATGTCTTTGGTCCACGCTCACACATGATGTGGTACTAGATTGCCCCCTCCAAGGCCATCCAAACAAAACGTTTTGCAAAGAGTATTATTTATTTCAAGAAGTCCTCCCTCCCCTTCCGAGGCTGTTAACCATTGTAGCAGTCTTTGATAATATCTGGTTTACCAGCGACAGTGGAGTACTACTCTTTTCGGTTTTTATCGTAGTTTATGGCACAGGGAGTATATAGTGTTAAACAATTTGGTGCTTTGTAGGCCAAGATTAATTTTTTTTTTTTTTTTGTTCAGACTGAGATACATCTTGTCCAAAGCATTGGCGTTCCACCTGAGAGAATTATCTACGCCAACCCCTGCAAACAAGTTTCCCAGATCAAGTATGCCGCAAGCAGCGGTGTGGAGAAAATGACCTTTGACAGTGAAGTGGAACTGATGAAAGTGGCAAGAAACCATCCCAATGCCAAGTAAGTATCATTGTAATATCTTCTATACTACAATAGTTTAGTGCCACAACTATGTGACCTGGTATGACATACTGGAAGTTTGTGTCGTAAGCCACCAGCTCTTAAGTTCTTCATCTGTTGCCACATGGACTAATTGTGTTATATTTTTTTTTTTTTTTTTAGGCTTGTTCTGCGGATTGCCACAGATGACTCCAAAGCGGTGTGTCGACTGAGTGTAAAGTTTGGAGCCACTCTTAAAACGAGCCGGATACTTCTGGAACGTGCAAAGGAGCTCAATGTGGAGATCATTGGTGTAAGGTAAGGGTGTCATTATAGAAGAGTGTACCTCTGCATGGTATTGGGTGTAAGCCTGGACTTATGCTGCTGTATATCAAGGTTGTAGGCAAGTATTCAAAAAAAACTCATAATAATTTTTTTTTTTTTTTTTCTCCAAATTAGCTTCCATGTTGGCAGTGGGTGCACAGACCCTCAGACATTTGTTCAAGCAGTTTCTGATGCCCGGTGCGTCTTTGATATGGGAGAAGAGCTTGGGTTTAATATGCACTTACTCGACATCGGTGGAGGATTTCCTGGATCTGAAGATGTCAAGCTCAAGTTCGAGGAGGTAAGATTATATTGAGACCATAAATGAGTCAGTCTGTGATGTGGAAATATCTAGAGGTTAAGTGCTGTGCAGTGTTTTTGATCTTGGTCATGACCTGTGCTTCTAATTTCCTTCTAGGTAACCGCTGTAATAAACCCCGCTCTGGACAAATACTTCCCAGTTGATTCCAAAGTGCAAATTATTGCAGAACCTGGAAGATACTACGTGGCGTCAGCTTTCACTCTCGCTGTCAATATCATTGCAAAGAAGGTTATGGTGACTGAACAGACTGGATCTGATGGTATGTTGTGTAAAGTTGTGTTTTTTTTTTTTTTTTGTTTTTTTTTTTTTTGTTTTTTTTTGTTGCCAAAAAACAAAAGATACATTAATAAAAGCAAACTAAGTCAATCTTGTATCCATTGTAGATGAAGATGACTCCAGCTGTGACAAGACACTCATGTATTATGTCAACGATGGTGTCTATGGATCTTTCAATTGCATCTTGTATGACCATGCTCATGTCAAGCCTGTGTTACAGAAGGTAATTAGGAGCTTAAATGGCCTAGGCTTCCTATAGGTAAAGGTGCTGTTTCTGGAAGAGGGAGAAATGGAAGAAGTTAAAATCATCGTGACATGTTTCCTTTGTCTTAAACTAATGGCATGTATGTACAGGAACTCTCATAATGGCTAAAGCCATAACTTATTGAAGTTGTAGGTAAGGAGGCTGCAAGTGCTTCAGGGTGGGACATTGCACTTGCAGCTCTCCTTCCCTTTATCCTACCAGTTGGACACAGGTGGGGGGAGGCATCATGTAGAGTAGATGTCCTATCCTGAAGTACGTGCAGCTCCTTTACCTACAACTTTATTACAGGATTACTCAAATGACTTCTACAGTCAAGGTACAGCATTACTCTGCATACATACTCTTAGGTTCAGGTATAAAATCCTCACGAGTGTCCCTTAAACTCGCAGGAGTGTAGTTGTGACTAAGCTAGTGTTGTCATTATTTGTTCTTGTAATAAATGGGTCTGAATCAGACTGGCATTGACTAGACTAACCTATTAAATGGGTGTAGCCAACAAAGATTTACTCTTGTAATCTCTGGATTAAAGTAGGTCATCCGTCATAGCTTCATGTTGGCTGCTTAACTATTGGGGATTTGCCAAGCTGAGATTAATCTGATTTAAGACCCAGTGGCCTAAACTGACATTTATCATTACAGAAGCCTAAAATGGATGAAAAATACTACTCTAGCAGCATTTGGGGACCAACGTGTGACGGCCTAGATCGTATTGTCGAGCGATTTGACCTACCGGAGTTGCAGGTTGGAGACTGGATGCTGTTTGAGAACATGGGAGCATACACCGTAGCAGCATCTTCAACATTCAATGGATTCCAGAGACCATCGCTTTTTTACGTGATGTCAAGGCCATACTGGTAAGAAATGGTGCTCTAACAATGAATAAAGTTTGTGGCAAAGTCAAGACCTAATGAATTTCTGCAGGTCTGCTGCAAAATCCTCATCTTGCTTGGTGTCTCTGTAGTCTATTTGCAGCATGCAGATGGGAAAAATGCTGGCTTGCTTTATCTGAGCTGGTTAGCTGTTGGTAGTAGCTTTCTCCCTTTTTACCTTTTTCAGGCAACTGATGCACGATATCAAAGAGCATGGGATTGTTCCTGAGGTTCCAGAGTTGAGCGCGCTTCACATCTCCTGTGCCCAAGAGAGTGGAAAAGAGCTGAGTACCGCAGCCTGTACTTCAGCAAGCGTCAATGTATAAAGATAATTTTATTTAACTGCTGTAGGTAGGCTTTAGTATGTATGTAGCTGTAGTTACGTGGGACCACAACTTAACTTTTGTTTTCTAGAGTTTAACGTTCGGCATTAATGCAACAAAATGGATGACTATGAGATGGGGTCACAATTATCTGTGTTCCTATGGAAACTTTTTTTAAATTCTTTTCAGTTGTATTAAGAGACATTGCTGTCACCAAGCATTTTTAGCTTGTGTACTGGCAGACTGTCCTCTTCTTGTTTAGCCCATTTTACAAATAAAGAATATTTAACATTTCTGAGCTCGTGGTATCATTTCTCAAGTCGCTAAATGGCAAACCTAATGTACAAAGCATAATTACTAGGACTGTCAAACTTGACTCCACAGCATTGCCTCACTACTGAGGGTGTACATAATGTGCAGCTCAGATTCATGGCTACTAAAATCCTTCAGTTGGGAACAGACACTTATAGGACTTGTCATAACTTTCCCAAAAAAATTTTTCTAGCACATGCTGCATTGTACTGTACTAAATTTATATATTTTAGGAGTCTGTCCATTTTACACTCCACAACCCTGGTGATGACATTAGTCCAGAGTGTCCATACTTTTTCTGGGTTCAACACCCCATCACAAACTAGTGCCCATAGCCTGTAATCAAGAGGGACATCCAGGCTCTTAAACTGTCGGGCATCAAACAATACAACATGTGACTGTTTCATACTCCCTGCTTACAGTAAAGAATCACACTCTTGACTAGAAGCCTTTATTACTCTAGATGTAGACGCGTTCATAAGGAGAGGGGACCCTGCCCGCGAGGGCTCAGTCTACAGGGATGGGTAAGGATACAGTAGGAGAGGGTAGAGCAGGTCGTGCGGTGGTTCAGTAGACCGAGGATCATTGCAGGCTGTAGGCTTGTCGGAACAGGTGGGTCTTCAGGTTCTTCTTGAAGGTTTCCGTTGATGGTGAGTCTAATGTGTTGCGGCAGAGAGTTCGAGTATGGGAGAAGCACGGGAAAAGTCTTGTATGCGGTTGGGGGGAGTAGAGAAGGAGGTATTGAGATGATCGAAGGTTGTGTGTGGGTAGGTACCTGGAGACAAGGTCACAGATGTATTATTATTATTTATTGTTATAGCGCCATTTATTCCATGGCGCTTTACATGTGAGGGGGGTATACATAAAAACAAGTACAATAGTCTTAAACAATACAAGTCATAACTGGTACAGGAGGAGAGAGGACCCTGCCCGCGAGGGCTCACAATCTTCAAGGGATGGGTGATAATACAGTAGGCGAGGGTAGAGCTGGTCGTGCAGCGGTTTGGTCGATCGGTGGTTACTGCAGGTTATAGGCTTGTCGGAAGAGGTGGGTCTTCAGGCTCTTTTTGAAGGTTTCTATGGTAGGTGAGAGTCTGATATGTTGTGGTAGAGAGTTCCAGAGTAGGGGAGATGCGCGAGAGAAATCTTGTATGCGATTGTGGGAAGAGGAGATAAGAGGGGAGTAGAGAAGGAGATCTTGTGAGGATCGGAGGTTGCGTGCAGGAAAGTACCGGGAGACGAGGTCACAGATGTATGGAGGAGACAAGTTGTGGATGGCTTTGTATGTCATGGTTAGGGTTTTGTAATGGAGTCTCTGGGCAATTGGGAGCCAGTGAAGGGATTGACAGAGGGGAGAAGCTGGGGAATAGCGGGGGGACAGGTGGATTAGTCGGGCAGCAGAGTTTAGAATAGATTGGAGGGGTGCGAGAGTGTTTGAGGGGAGGCCGCAGAGCATGAGGTTGCAGTAGTCAAGGCGAGAGATGAGGGCATGGACTAGGGTTTTTGCAGATTCTTGGGTGAGGAATGAACGGATGCGTGAAATATTTTTGAGTTTAAGTCGGCAGGAAGTGGAAAGGGTTTGGATATGTGGTTTGAAGGAGAGATCAGCATCAAGGATTACTCCGAGGCAGCGAGCTTGTGGGACTGGGGAGAGTGGGCAGTCATTTACTGTAATTGATAGGTTTGTAGGGGGGGTCACGTGAGATGGGGGAAAGATGATGAATTCTGTTTTGTCCATGTTGAGTTTCAGATATCTAGTGGAGAAGAAGGATGAAATAGTGGACAGACATTGAGGGATTCTGGTTAGTAGGGAGGTGATATCTGGTCCAGAGATGTAGATCTGTGTGTCATCAGCATAAAGATGATACTGAAAGCCATGAGATTCTATGAGCTGTCCCAGGCCAAAGGTGTAAATAGAGAACAGCAGGGGCCCTAGGACTGAACCTTGTGGGACTCCGACAGATAGGGGGCGAGGTGAGGAGGTGGTGTGTGAGTGGGAGACGCTGAATGTCCGGTCTGTTAGGTATGATGAGATCCAGGAGAGGGCCAAGTCTGTGATGCCGAGGGATGAGAGGGTCTGTAATAATAGGGAATGGTCCACTGTGTCAAAGGCAGCCGACAGGTCCAGGAGGAGGAGGACAGAGTAGTGTCGCTTGCTCTTGGCAGTTAAGAGGTCATTGGTGACCTTAGTAAGGGCAGTTTCAGTGGAGTGGTGTGACCGGAAGCCAGATTGTAAGCGGTCGAAGAGGGAGCAAGAAGAGAGATGGGAGGACAGTTCAAGGTAGACGTGTTGTTCCAGTAGCTTGGAGGCGTATGGGAGAAGTGATATAGGGCGATAGCTAGATACAGAGGATGGGTCAAGAGAGGGCTTTTTGAGGATAGGTGTGATGGAGGCATGTTTAAAGCTTGAGGGGAAAACACCAGTTGTTAGTGATAGGTTGAAGAGATGGGTTAGGGTTGGGATGAAGACTGTGGTGAGGTTTGGGATGAAGTGGGATGGGATCGGGTCGAGTGCACAGGTGGTGAGATGTGATCTTGAGAGTAGAGTGGAGAGTCGATCTTCTGTAATGGTGGAGAAGTTGGTTTTGAAGGTGGAGGGCTGGGAAGTCGGGAGGAAGGGCTCTGGGGGTTGTTGACCAAAACTGTCCCTGATGTTATCAATTTTCTGCTTGAAAAATGAGGCAAAGTCTTCAGCTGAGATGAGTGGGGAGGGAGGAGGTGCTGGGGGGTGGAGGAGAGAATTGAAGGTGTTGAATAACTGTTTAGGGTTGTGAGACAGGGAGGATATGAGAGATGAGAAGTAGGTTTGTTTAGCTGTGGCGAGTGTGGTCTTGAAAGTAGTGAGGGACTGTTTGAATGCGATGAAATGCTCATTGGAGTGGGATCTTTTCCATCTGCGCTCAGCAGCCCTGGAAGCTCGCCTCAGCTCTTTGGTCAGGCTGGTGTGCCAGGGCTGTCTGTTGATTTTGCGAGTTTTGGTATGTGTAAGTGGGGCAGCGGATTCCAAAGCTACAGCTATTGTGGTGTTATATAGAGCGGCAGCGTCATCCGCATTGTGTAAGGAACTTATATCTGTAAGAGGGAGGAGGGATTCGGAGAATGAGTGTAGGTCAAGGTGTTTAAGATTCCTGCGAGGGTGTGAAAGTTTGTGGGGTGGGGATTGTAGACATGGAGTGAAGAGGGAAGAGAATGTGAGCAGGTTGTGGTCAGAGAGAGGAAGAGGTGAGTTAGGTTAGATAGGGAGCAGAGGCGGGTGAAGATGAGGTCCAGTGTGTGGCCATCTTTGTGGGTGGCTGTAGAAGACCATTGAGTGAGGCCGAAGGAGGAAGTGAGAGATAGAAGTTTAGTGGCAGCTGAGAGGGAAGTGTCAATGGGGATGTTGAAGTCACCCATGATAGTAGGGATGTCCGCGGAAAGGAAATGAAGTAACCAGGTGGTGAAGTGGTCAAAGAAGGTGGTGGCTGGCCCTGGGGGGCGGTAGATGACAGCCAGTTGGAGGTTGGAGGGGGAGTAGATGCGCACAGAGTGCACCTCAAAGGAAGGGAGGGTAACAGAGGGTGGCAGTGGGATTGGGGTGAAGGAGCAGGTATCTGACAGGAGAAAACCAACTCCTCCACCATGTTTGCTGCTGGGGCGGGGGGTGTGAGGATGTGGTGATGTGATGTGTGAGATGTATGGAGGAGACAGGTTGTGGATGGCTTTGTATGTCATGGTTAGGGTTTTGAATTGGAGCCTCTGGGCAATAGGAAGCCAGTGAAGGGCCTGGCATAGGGGGAGACGGGTGGATTAGTCGGGCAGCAGAGTGTAGGATGGACTGGAGTGGTGCTAGAGGGGAGGCCAGAGTAGGAGGTTGCAGTAGTCGAGGCCTAATCGAGAGAGGATTTGATTCAATATCAAATTTACATTTTGTAATTGGCATGCTTGATGTAAGCTTAGAACTTTCAACACCATTAAGATTGCAGCTGATTATCACAGTATATGCGGGGTACTATTTTAGGCCCCAATTCTGACATCTCAAGCATGCCTAGATAATACTGCTCATTTCAATTGTCTAAATACTGTTTGGTTCTGGTATTTTGCGTGATCAGTTGGTTTCACATCACCATATGAGCTAACGTTCCATTTTTCTGCTGACTTGTCAAACAAGGGCTTGTGTTTTGCTGGATGAGTTAAGTATGACAGTGCTCATTACTTGGCGAGTAATGAGCAGTGCTCGATGTAAAACTGTAAGCCCTGCTTCTTTGGCATTTGTTATGCAGCCAATAAGCATTTGGGCATTGCCTGTGAGTTGCTGCAATGCTGTAGCCATCTTGGTTGTGGCATTACTGTGACTGGCTGGCCAACTAACATGTCTACGCCTGTGTCCACAGTATAATGAATCAGAGTCATGTAGTGTAGATACTGGTGCTGAAGCTGAACCATCATGCTAATTGTATATGCTGCAAACAATCTGCATTTAGCCTAGTCATAGGGTAAGTGACAATCTGGTTTGTAGACTGGGATTAGGCCTGTGTAGTCCTTTGGCTAGTAACTGTCTTAGTGATAGAAAGCAGAGGGTGGTTATAAATGGTATATTCTCTAACTGGATCGCTGTGACCAGTGGGGTACCGCAGGGGTTGGTGTTGGGACCTATTCTCCAACACATTTATTAACTATCTGGTAGAAGGTTTGCACGGTAAAATATCGATATTTGCAGATACAAAACTATGTAAAGCAGTCAATACAAGAGAAGTTGGTATTCTGCTACAGATGGATCTGGATAAGTTGGGAACTTGGGCTGAAAGGTGGCAGATGCAGTTTTAACAATGATAAATGTAAGGTTATACACATGGGAAGAAGGAATCAATATCACCATTTCCCACTGAATGGGAAACCACTGGGTAAATCTGACATGGAGAAGGACTTGGGGATCCTAGTTAATGATAAACTTACCTGGAGCAGCCAGTGCCAGGCAGCGGCTGCCAAGGCAAACAGGATCATGGGGTGCATTAAAAGAGTTCTGGATACACATGATGAGAGCATTATACTGCCTCTGTACAAATCTCTGGTTAGACCGCACATGGAGTACTGTGTAAAGTTTTGGTCACCGGTGCTCAGAAAGGATATAATGGAACTATAGCGGGTATAAAGGGGATGGGGGAACTACAATACCCAGAGAGATTAGCAAAATTAGGATTTAGTCTAGGAAAGACTGAGGGGCGATCTAATAACCATGTATAAGTATATAAGGGGACAATACAAATATCTCTCCGAGGATCTGTTTATACCAAGGAAGGTGACGGTCACAAGGGGACATTCTCTGCGTCTGGAGGAGAAAAGGTTTTTCCACCAACATAGAAGAGGATTCTTTACTGTTAGGGCAGTGAGAATCTGGAATTCCCCTGCTTGAGGAGGTGGTGATGGCGAACTCAGCCGAAGGGTTCAAGAGAGGCCTGGATGTCTTCCTGGAGCGTAACAATATTGTATCTTACAGTTATCAGGTTCTTTAGAGGGACGTAGATCTGGGGATTTATTCTGACAGAATTTTATAGGCTGAACTGGAAGGACTAACTATGTAAATGTATATCTGCAGTGCTTTTTTTGTTATGTAATGCACCTAAAAAGCATAACAATTTTCCTGGACTCCGTAGTGTGGAGTAAACCTCTGGGACCTCTAAAAGTGAACAAAGCTTTGAAAAATGTTGCAGGTTTCCATTTCTCAGCCATACAGTGTTATATGGGCTGTACTCACAAACACAACTTTGATTGTTGCAGGTGACACCCCCCCCCCTTTAAGAATACGTTGGTTTCAAGACACCTTAGTTATTACAAAGTGTGTGATGTGTATTAAGGGACGTGAAAGTGCTGATGATGGAGGATGTGGGGCAGATGTGAACAGGGCAGAGCAGTGCGCCGGAGCCGTGACTGGCAGGAATGAAGAGGACGTGATCGCTGCAAGATGGGAAGCGCTGGACTGCGACTCTCTCCGGACCCCCGAATGCCCCTGGGTGAGTATAATATAACTTTTTCTTATCTTTCAGGGTACATCAGGGGCATATCTACAGCATTACAGAATGCTGTAGATAAACTCCTGATGTCGGTGGCCGCAGCTGATAGTCGAAAAAATTGATGACCGATTCCCTTTAATGTACTGCTGCCTTTTCCGTGACCCTTGCATTACATTCATCTTGACCAAAAAAAAAGTACTGTTGTTTACCCTGCTAGACCCATGCTACAAGGAGAACTTTGCATCTCTTCTTACTGAGGTCTTCTATACCAGAAGGCCATTGTGGAAAATATGTTGAAAAAAATCCCATCAGACAGCGCTAGCGGCAGGGGGCATGCTTCCTTGCCTAACCAATGAGGATAGGCCAGCGAGACACATAGCAGAGGCAGGGGTACACTGTTGAAGGTGTAGATCAATTTCATGACACCAGCCAAGCACTCAGGGCCAGACAACTGGGTATTTTTGATAAGGAGGGAAACATTTTTAAAGATGGTCAAGCAATATTTGGCCGACCAAACCGGCATTCTCCCTAATTCCGCTGCAGCTTTCAACTATTGTCTCAAAGCTGAACACCTGGCATGAGCTGTCCGTATATGCCTTGGAGGTGTTGTACTGTCCTTCAGCTAGCATCTAGTCTCATCGGCTTTTAGTGCCACCAGGTGGGTCATAACAGACAGGCGTTTTCGCCCGTTAAAATAGAATGCAAACAGGCTCACTCTCATAAAAATTCACAAAGCCTGGATTAGCCCCCACTTTTCCAAACCACCAGATGACAGCAGCACAAAGTGTTTAAAATATTGAATATTACAATGAGGCCTGCCAGCTGTATCCTTCCAGGGGCCTATGGATGACCCTTCTCATAATTTCTGTCTGATTTTCTGCAAAGCCTTTATGACTGTATAAGTACATCAACTACACTTTCAAAATATTTTCGTTCAAAATTTTTTATTGATTCAATGAGTTTAACACTGTTATTGTTGTATTACAGTGGTATGTAAAACAAAAAGCGCAGAAAAATATTTCAGGATTAGATTACTAATCCATAGAGTATTACATGCTTTCTCACATTTTGGTGGTATATAAGAGTAAAAAAAAAGCGTTGGAAAATTTTACTTGTTTCTTCATATTTCTTACCCATACACTATTCTGGGGTACATATTTGTGATACATAATGCTAAAAAAATATTTTAAAATGTTGCTGGGTTACAATTCTCAGCCATGCATTATTACGTTTTCTTGGGTACATTTTGTTGGTATGTAATCCTCAAAAAACATACTCAAAATTTTATTATATTGATCGCCCATAGACTATTCCATGGTATAGAGTACATTTAGTTGGTATATAGCCCTCAAAAAACTTCTTCAAAATGTATCGGTATTATACTGCTCACCCATAGGATATTACATCATCTTGGGTACATTTTGATGATATATAAGTATTAAAAAACATATTCCAAATGTATTGGTATCATATTGCTCACCCATAGGGTATTACATCTTCTATGGTACATTTTGTTGTATATAACCTTTAAAAACTTGTTTAAGAAGGATGTCTGCACATACTGCAGATTTGGTTTGTTTTTGTCGCATTTTTGTACGTGTGGATTTGTGAGAAAACCTGATGCCAGCAAAGTGAATTAGAGACCTGACGTGTCATGCGGACGAGTATTTTTTTGCCTTACAGATTTTGGTGCAGAAAATAATCTGCTGCATGTCAATTCTCTGTGCGTTTTTGAACCCCGTTTTCACTCAAATTAATCAAAAACTCATGAAAAACATGACAAAAAACGTGTGTTTTTACAGCTGCGTTTTTCCTGCCAAGAGATGCAGAAATGGTGCAGAAATTTTGCTCAACGTCTGCACAGACTCTTATTGGCATTATATTGCTCACCCATATAGTACATTTCTTTGGTATATAATCCTCAAAAGTGCATAGCCTTTATGAGTCTAGGAGTACAAATACATGATAGTTTGACCAGAATGTGTATGAGGCCTCCTTTATGTCTAATACAGGGTGTATCCGAGTCCCTTATTTTTGACAGTTCTTGCTTCCTTCATAAATTACACTGAAATGACCTATTTTTTTTTTTTTAATAGAACAGTCAAGTTTGGTTTACTTAAATTAACATATTTTTAAGACTATATCATGCAGTTTTCCCCTTAAAAATTTTGGGGGAAAATTGGGGTGTGTCTTATAGTCCTGATGTACTTACCAGGAGTGTGGCGGCAGCAGAAGTCGGGCGATTCTGCCAGCCCTAGGCTGGGAAAGAGGAGGTGTTCGGTGGTGTAAGCTGGAGGGTGATGATGTGACTCCCATCCCAGGCTAATGCTGGAGGTTCGGCAGTGCTTGGTGGTGCGGGGGCTGTGCCAACATTTTGTGAAAGCCCTGAGCCCCCCCCACTTTCGTTGCTGCAATGTGTTGGCCTCTGGTAAAATGGTCGCAGGCGCATCCGAAGATTAAGATCTTGGGAGACGAGATCTCAATCTGCGCATGCGCCGCCTCCGGCGGACATTTTCCCGGAGGCCACCGCGTTGCAGCTATGGATGTGCGGGGGCTCCGCGCTTTCACAAATTGTCGGCGGAGCCCCCGCATTACCTAGCACTGCCGAACCTGCCGCACAAGCCTGGGATGTGAGTCAGATCATCGCCGGATCATCAAACTCCTCTTTTGACCCGGGTCCACCAATGTTGCCTCATCCCCTCCCCCGGAAGCTGAATTTGGACTGTAAGATGGACTTTCATTTGACTCAATAATTTTTTTGCCTAATTTTCCTTCTGAAAACTTGGGGTGCGTCTTATGGTCAGGTGCATCTTATAGTCCGAAAAATGCGGCATATATTTTTTCAATTGTGCCTTATATACAAGTCATTATAGAGAAAAAAATATTTCTTAACATTTTTTTCCTGTAAAATGCAATTTCCCGTAACTCTCGAATGTTTTTTTTTTTTTTGTCACTTCTTAAAGTGGAGTAAAAGTCTGTCACCATTGATAGCAGCAGCGATCTGGGAGTCAGAGATGCTTTCAGGGGTCTTCCCCATACTGTTCTCCTTCCATTCACCACTGTGCCCATCCATTTGAACATTTTCATTGTCCCCCCAGACCTCCTTGTAGGGTTTGCCAGACATAAGCTTGGCTTTTCAATTGACTCCTGTTATACTCGTTAATCAAATTAAGTATGCGAGTATTAGGAATTACTCAGTTCGAGCAACGAGCACCCGAGCATTTTAGTGTTCGCTCATCCCTAATAAATTTGATACTTTCATAATAAAAATATAGACCAAAATTTACCACTAACATGAAGCACAAGTCATGAAAAAAAAAAAAAAAAAAAAAATCTTGGAGTCACTGGGATATGTTGAAGTGTTTTTGTTATTACCTCATAAAGAGATGCATTATAAATTTTAAAAATGAGGCACAAAGTAGCTCAGTCATTGTTACATATATTACTACTACATATATACTGTATGTGATATATCACTGTATTGCACTTTAGTGTATATCCGATGAAGATCTGAACGACTGAAGCCTCATCTATTTTACATTAAGGATTGAATAGCACAAACTTATCTTAGTTCTGGATTCCTTTACATTGAAATCGATTCTCACACAGCTCGTCGTAAAGCTAAAATTGCATGTGCTTATTGGAGCCAAAACCTGGAATGATTTAAGACAGGGTTCCCCAACTCCAGTCCTCAAGGCCCAACAACAGGTCATGTTTTCAGGATTTCCTTAGTATTGCACAGGTGATAATTGCATCACCTGTACAACACAAGAGAAATCCTGAAAACATGATCTGTTGGTGGGCCTTGAGGACTGGAGTTGGGGAACCCTGATTTACGAGAATGGGAAATTTTATTAGGAAGTATTCCTTTCTACTTGATCAACTCCAGTTTTCAGTAAGAAAAATGCATCAGATGGTTTCCAGACTATTGAAAGGATGATTGAGCACTAAAATGCTCAGATGCTCATTACTGGAACCAAGCAATTTGACCCGCCCCGGAGGCAGTAGGGTACTCAGGGCTGGGCCCGTGGATTTCAATGGGAGATGTCACAGTGGCAGTGACTCGGTCCGTGGCCTCAGGCAGTCAATGTAAAAGGGGTAGAGTGATGGGGATAAAGTTATTGAGATGATTCGTGACGCCACCTGAGGTTTCTGGTCAGTTTGACCAGTGTTCCAGGGTAGCTTCTCTGGGACAGATGGTGTGCAGCAATGATGTTGAAGCTCCCCACAGGTGGAGCTGTAGTCCCAGGGCAGTAGTAATAGGTGTTGAGGGAGAGGGTGCAGTGTTAGGCACAGAGATGTAGTAGTGCTGAAGGGGTTGCAGGAAGAAGGCAATGACACAACAGGGTGCAGTTTCCTTTACTGTGCTTTGTCAGTGCAGTCCAGGATCCGATCACAGATGGAACAGGAGTTGATTAGCCTGGAAGCAACTTAGGAATCTTTCTTTGAAGATGGGTTGTGTAGTCTCCTTCCTAGCGCTTATCTGAGGTACTTGTAGTACTGAGTTACCCTGAAGTCCCCCTTGCTTGCTCTCTTTAGAACGCCCCTCGTATGGCAGGCAGCCGTAGCCTTCTATCTCTTCTGGCTCACACACGTTACTGCTGTGTCTTAGTTGGGAACAGAGCATTTACAGCCTTCTGTTCCTCCGGTTTCTGCTGCAGGACCATCAGCATCCATACAACTTCGGATACCGGACTCTGAACCATGCGCTTGAAGCCAGAAGTGGGCCTGAATTCCCCTCAATCCTCCAGCTCCTCTTTTCCACATCCACACACTTTTCCCTCCTCACAGAACTGACTAACTTCCCCTTCCTGGCCCCCAGAGAGCAGCTCCTCCCCCAGTTTGGTTCAGAGCTCCCCCTGCTGGCCTGAAGTGGAAACTGCTGTGTGTTTAACTGATAAACCCTTCATTGCTTCCAAGCATGACATCACCCTCCCTAGGAGGAATGTAATGCCACTGGTGACCATACTCCTGGGGGCGCCACATTCCCCCCTAGTGCAATTCAGTACTCCCGGACTGAAGAAAACATGCAAAACATATTAACAAATGAACAATTGTAACTGTTACAAGATTTCAAAAATTACAAAAACCAAAGCTCAAAAATAGTCCTTGTGACGATTAGTCCATGCGTCAATGTCCATGGTCCATTTCCTGAGCAGTTGGTAACTATATACAAGATAGTTTTGGCCACATAGTCCTGTGGCCCAATTGTCCATCACAAACAAACAGATTGCTCAAAAGATTCTTACAGAGTCTCTGTAGGCACGTAAGCGTGAAAAGTTGCATATTTACAGTTTACCATTCACATAACTTATTTATATTCGAAACCTTAGGGGTGGTATACATAGGGTACTGCGGACAGACCTACGTAGCACTGGTGTTGTTGGGTACCTTACTGGATGCCATGTGTTATGATTGAGTCACCGTAGGAGGCAAAAACAAATGCTAGCTAAGTCCTGAAAACCAGAGAAGTTGGCAACTATCAGATTGCAGACCCCTGAATCTATCAACACAACTAGCAGTAGCCGTGGGGGGTTCCTACGATGACCTAGACCCCTCGATCACAGCCGGAGAGATACATAGGCCTAAAGAAGGAAAGGGGAAATCTAACTGCCCCAGAGCAGACCCCAAAGCAATAGGCAGCCCCCCACATATAATGACGGTGAAGCAAGATGAAAACACTTACACAGACAGAAAGACAGGCTGAGCAAAGACGGGGCCCAAA
This sequence comes from Dendrobates tinctorius, assembly GCF_039654945.1. NCBI lineage: Eukaryota > Metazoa > Chordata > Amphibia > Anura > Dendrobatidae > Dendrobates > Dendrobates tinctorius. Next base: position 16,902,877 of record NW_027361689.1, on the reverse strand, counting down.
AACTACCTAGATAGGAACGGATAGGAAGGCTGCTGTCTGCAATCTGCCAAAACCCTATCAGGACAAAAGCCAACAAGCTGATATAAAAATGGCCCTGAAGCAACTAAGCTTCAAAAACTAAATCAGCACTCAGGTACTTTCAGAAGACAGAGCTCAAGGAACACTGCACACTCCAGCAGGGAGTGGCAGAATCCAAAAAGCAAGAAAAACAAAACTTAGATGCAAAAGGCAAAACAGAAAACTTAGCTTTAGGAGAGCAGGAATCAGACTGGTGTCCAAGAGTCCACAGAGAAATCACCCGCAGGGCAGAAAGGGCGTAGGCTGCCTTAAATCCAGTCAGTGACTCCACTCAGCCAATCGTCTTCATTAGTCCCAGGTGCCTGATAATCAGGCTCACTACCTTCACTAGAATAGGGAGTTCACCAGGCCTCAGTGACGGAGGGGAAAATGAACTCACAACAGCCATGTGTTAACTACTACTGGTGTAGTGTGTGCTGTACTGGCTACACTACTGGTGGTTCTGCATAGCACAGGAATACTAGGTTTCCTAGGGCCACTTCTCACCGTGGGTATGACAGATTCACCACTGGCAGGGCGAGGATTCTCTTGCTCCACTGCTGGTGTGGCATCCGCTGCCTGTACTTGCTGGTCTTCTGGGTGGTCTTGAGTCACTTCTTGCACTACCAGTTGGGGAAAGGTCAAAACTGGCACCACTATGGCCTGATTTGCTCTAGTCCAACTTGCAGGGAATTCTCCAAGTACAGTGCTGACCTTTTCTTCTTCCTCTATGGGCTGAAGGTTGTTTTGCTCTTCCATCCTGTCCTTTAGTTGGTCAGGGCACAGTTTCAGATGATCCCTCGATACTGCTGATGAGGTTTCTCCTCCATCCTTACTGATAAGGCACACTTTGGTGTTGTCAAAGTTTGATGGTAGGACGGTGTAGGGTTCAGCTTCCCATTGGTCATCCAATTTCTGCATCCTCCTTTTCCTCTTTAGGACTTATTCTTCTGGTGACAAGGAAACTGCAGGTGCATGTTGATTGTAGTTCTTTTCCTGCTTTTGTCTTGCCTGAGCTAGACTCTTTTCTACGCACTCTTGTACTCTTCGATATTGCTGCTGCTGCTGCTCTGTATCCAAGTCAGCATCTGGTGATGTCACCTCAGGTGTAAGGACTCCCATATCCAAATCAATAGGCAGTTTGCCAGGCCTTGCTCTCATTAGGTAAGCTTGTGTGCAGTTGGTGGAATTCACAGGAATGTGATTGTAGAGGTATACCAGATCTGGCAACTTCTCTGGCCACAGATTCCTCTCTTCCAAAGGCAAAGTCTGCAGTAGATCGATCACCACCTGATTCATCTTTTCACACATGCCATTGGTGTGTGGATGGTACGGTGTTGTCCTGATCTTCTTGCAACTGTACAAGTTACAGAATTCCTGGAACACTTCGGCCTCAAAGGCTGGACCTTGATCTGTAAGCACTCGCTCGGGATATCCGTGTGGTCGACGAAAGTGCTGTTGGAATGCTGTCCTGGCTGTTTGATCTGTGACAGGCACGACTACCAGGAATCTCGAGTAGTGGTCAATGATGGTAAGAGCATAAACGTAGCCTGAACGGCTTGGGACCAGCTTCACATGGTCCAGGGCTACCAACTCGTGTGGCTGTTTGGTTATTATTGGCTGCAAAGGAGATCGCTGGCTATTACGGTCCTACCTGCGCAGGATACATTGTCCACACTCCCGGCACCAATTTTCAATGGCCTTCCTCATACCAGCCCAATAGAACCTCTCCCGGAGCAAGGCCTCCAACTTCTTCCATCCGAAGTGTCCAGCTCCATTGTGGTATGCTTCCAAGACCATTGATGCTGTCATGATGCAGCGTGGATCTGACAGATTAAATGGATAAGTGAACTTTTTTTTCCTTTGGCTTGGTGCCAAAGTGGGTTGATTGCCCCCGGTGGCCATTAGAATTATTACACGTGGTGTCGTTCATTCTAAGTTGCCCCGGTGGTGGTGAGCGGTAGTGCACTTTAGTTTCTTTGGTTTAATGTGCACTTAATTATAAATCAGGTGTGAGGCTCTTTAAAAGAGTTCAGGTGTGTTTGATGACTGTGGGTGATATTGTGTGTTAGTCATTCACAAGGAAACCTGGGTGAAAGAGGGAGCTGAACATGAGTCCTGCGCAGCCCAGCCAGAGGGGACGAGTGGCAGCTATGTGGTCTGCAAGAAGGGCTGGCATGGCGTGGTGGAGTCACAGTTTATGGTGTCGGCAGGAAGTGCTTGCATGGCTTGGTGGAGTGACGACTATGGAGAGAGTTGCACTCAGCATGCGAGACTTGGTTGCTGAGAGCTGGACTCAAGCATGCTTGACTTTTTGGGCAGGAGCTGAACTCATCTTTGGGACTCTGTTACTGGACTTCTGCAATTGGTGGTGGACTCTGCTCCAGGGCTGCACTATGGTGAAGGATCCAGTTATGGTGATGGATCCGGGTGGAGGAGAGGATGCACACAGGTGGTGGGCTCTGTTGCTAGGAGCGTACGCAACAGAGCAAATCTAAGTGGTGTTTCCCCTGTATTGTCATTTTACCTCATGTGTGTTTAGTGCAGTGGTAGGATTAGTTTGCACACCGACCTATTCCCTAGTGAGGGTTTAGGTTCAGGGCGAGCTAGGGTTTTTAGGTTCCTGTGCGTCGCCCTGTGCGGAACCGGCATAGGGAACGTTAGGAGTGTAGGGACACTGGCTCAGGGGAGTACAGGAGGTCTCCACTTCCCCATTCCCTATTGCAGTTCCCACCATTGTTATTGTTACCCAGGTTCCCCTTTATTATTTAAATTCGCCTTACTGGAGGCTGGGTTTCCAGACTACTTTATATATACGTGTAATATCTAAATTCGCCAGTTGGAGGCGGTGTATCCAGCTTCACGTCCTATTATTTAAATTCGCCCAACTGGAGGCGGTGTATCCAGGGTCACGTGTGTCATATGGGTTCGCCTTGCAGTACTTGCTGCATCCATACACACGTGACTGTGACAGATGCCTCCCTCTTTGGGACTACCACCTGCCAGACCAACTCATGAGTGCTGGCATTGATATTCACCCGACACAGCTTTCCCTCATAGATGAACAGCCTGCCTCTTTCCTTCCACAACTGCTGGGTTTCTTCAGGAGCATTTGGACCTGGGCGTGAGTCAGCTTGTGACAGTAGCTCCTTTACCAGGCGGACTGCGGGGTCGCTATCCTGCGTTTGTGCCCTGTCATGATGAGGCAATGGATTTAGGGTGGCCTCTTTCACAATAGATCATCTGTTTCTCACTCCTTGGGCATGTTGGGCCGCAATTGGCTGGTGGAAGGCAGGTAACTCTATTTCTTCGAGTGCCTCAGAGATTTCTCCCCAATCTGGCAGATTGGGCATCCTGGACAGCGCATCAGCATTGGCATTCTTGTGCCCCATTCGGTACTTGATGGTAAAGTCATAGTTAGACAGCCAGGCCATCCATCGCTGCTCCAGTGCACCTAATTTTGCAGTTTCCAAGTGAGTCAGTGGGTTGTTGTCCCTGAAGATGGTAAACTTGGCTGAAGTTAGGTAAGGCTTGAATAGTTCAGTCACATCCAAGACTATGGCGAGGAACTCCAGTTTGAAGGAACTGTGGTTGTCAGAGTTCCTTTCAGTGGGACGAAGCTTCCTGCTGGCTTAGGAGATCACTCTTTCTTTGCCGTTCTGTAAATGTGACAATATTGCTCCCAGTCCCACGTTGCTGGCATCAGTATACAGAATAAATGGTTGGTCCTAATCTGGGTAGGCCAGAACTTCATCTCCTGCGAGAGCCATTTTTAGTCGAGTGAAGGACCTCTCCAGTTCCTCATTCCATTCAAATGTAGGACTCTTCTTCCTGGCTTTCTTGGGCTGGCCCACCAGAAGATTTTGCATAGGTGTGGCTATCTCAGTGAAGCCTTTGATGACCCTTCGGTAGTAGTCTACTAACCCGAGGAATTGACGTACCTCATGGAGGTTGCTGGGCTTCTGCCAGTCCCGGATGACAGTGACTTTGTCAGGATCTGGTGCCACACCTTCTGCACTCACTACATGACCAAGGTACTGCACCTTGGGCTTCAGGAGGTGGCATTTGGATGGCTTCACTTTCAGGCCAAAGTTGGACAGGGCTTCAAACACCTCAGTCAGGTGCTCCAGATGGTCTTCATAAGTCTTGGAGAAAACAATGACATCATCAAGGTACAACAGAACTGTCTCAAAGTTCTTGTGTCCAAGACAGCACTCCATTAGCCGTTGAAATGTCCCTGGGGCGGTGCAGAGCTCGAACGGCATGTAGTTGAACTCACAGAGACCCATTGGTGTGGTAAACGCTGTTTTCTCCTTGTCTGCCTCTGCCTCGGGAACCTGCCAATACCCACTAGTGAGATCTAAGGTGGAAAAATAGTTAGCAGTTTTCAGTGCAACTAATGACTCTTCAATTCTGGGTAATGGGTAGGCATCCTTATGTGTAATGCTGTTAATTTTTCTGTAATCAACACGCATTCTCATGGTACCATCTTTCTTTTTCACAAAGACTATTGGAGCTGCCCAGGGGCTACAACTATCTCTGATCACCCCAGCTTCCTTCATTTCCCGCAACATACTTTTGGCACATTGATATTGTGTTGGGGTATAGGCCGGTACCTTTCTTTAATGGGTGGATGATCTCCAGTGGGGATATGGTGTTGAACCCCTTTTGCCTTCCCAAAGTCTAGAGGGTGTTTGCTGAATACCCACTCATACTCCTGAGCCACTAGGTAAACCCCATTCTTTTGGTATGAAGGGGTGGAGTCAGTTCCCACATGCAGCTGCTGACACCACTCCAGCTGCTTTACAGAGCCATTGTCCTCCACCTGGTCGGACGAGACCAAGGGCTCTGCTGCCTGTATGGCGTTGTTGCTGACAGTAAACAGCTTAGCAACTGTGGCATACCGAGGTATGGTGGCCTCCTCCCCACAATTCAAGAGGCGTACAGGTACTCTCCCTCTGTGGACATCAACTACCCCTCTGGCTGTCAGGACAGTGGGCCGGCTATCAGAGTACACTGGCTCTACCAATGCTTGGTAATCTTTACCTTTGAGGCCTATGGCTGCCCGACACCAAATTAACATTTCACATCTGGGGGTATCGCAATAGGGAAATAATCACTCACTCTGACGCTGCCAATTTCTCCACCAGAAAGTTCTACCTGCTGTCTTTGCATCAGGGCCTTGATCTCCTTCTGCAGGACTCTTTGTTCACAGGAACCAGCAGTCTCGGCTACCTGTTGCAACAAAACAATAACCTCGGCAAGACAATTTTCAATCACATTAGTACCTAGGGTCATCATTGGGTTACATTCTCGTCGATCAATGTCTACAACTATCAGACCTTGAGATTTTAACTCTACTCGCCCCACTTTAATGCTAATCTCTTTACATCCTACTTGCGGCAAAGACTGACCATTGCTGGCAACTACTGTCAGCTCATCACTTGGGCCACGGGTAAGTTCAGAGTCAGCCCAATACCGTTTGTAAAGGATATATGGCAGAGTTGTCACCTGAGAGCCAGTGTCCACCAAAGCGTTCATGGGAATGCCGTCAATCACCACTGGGAGGACCGGTCGCCCTCCAACATACTTGGCTCGCCAGTTCTTTGGGCCTTGTGGTCCTACTCCTGGGGGTTGGCCCTCTGCCCGAGGGGTTGCTCGTTTAAATAACAGAATCTTGCGATGTGGCCTGCCTTGCGGCAGTGACGACAGATGGGACGTCCGTCCTGGTCATAGCGATCGTTGTCTCTCCCTCGGAGTGGCGGGATCCTCTTCTGTAGCCACGGGACATCCTCTGGACTAGAGGTCAGCTGGATCTTCTCCTTTGAGGATACCTGCAAGGAATGCACAGTTTTGGCAAGTGCAGCCATATTTTTGGTCAGCTCTTGGACCTGAAGGTGCAGTTCTGTAGATGGATCATTATCCAGAGTCTGTGCGTCAGCCCCCACAGGGCTTGGGGGGAAAGATGCTGCTTCTTGGTGGTATGTGATCGCTGGACGCCTAGGAGGCGCTGGACGGCTGACATTTGGTTCATGCAGCACCCGGATAGCCCTGTCTTTAAAGTCTGCAATGTCTAGATCAGCTGTGCTCTTTGGGTACTGGATAGGAGTCCCTCAATAAATTGCTCCTTTAACAGTCTTTCTCCATCTTTCACATTGTCTGGGTCCATCTGCTTTATGGCTCGCAGTGCCTCCTGCAGGTTAAGAGCATAGTCCTGTCCTGTCCTGTCGTATACTGTCCTGCACTCTCTGCTTACACCCAAAGAATCTCATTTTTATTTCAGCTGCAGTGCAGGTGTCAAAGGTGCTTCTTAGCTTAGCCAGAATCTTTTTAACAGTCTCTTTATCAGTGTCCTGCCAGGACTTTACTTCTCTTTGCGCTGCACCAGGTAGCTGCCCAATAAGGATGTTCACTTTTTGGCTTTCAGACAGAGGATACACTTCAAACAAACTGCACAGTCTCTCTTTGAATTCACTCAGGGTATGTGACTCCCCTGAGTACTGCGGTAACCAGGCCGCTCCCGGTATATAGGGCATTATGAGGACTGCTGCGGTGGGCGCTTGTTCTTGCGGTGCTCTGGAGGCGGCGCTGGCTGCTGGATTCTGCGGTGCCATTGGAGCTGCAGCAGTGCTGGCCCCTGCATCTTGCGGCGCTGTGGGGGGTGCAGTGGCGTTCACCGCTGCATCTTCTCTTGCCTCAGACATTCTCTTCCCCCCCTAGTTAACGTTGGCCCGGCCCTGTGTTGCGCTGGCATACCGGTCGCCGCTCCGCAGGCTGGATGATCGCGGGACGCCAGGACTGCAGGCCTCTGCTCCTCACTTCCTGCCAGCTGGTGTCTTCCCGCATAGCACCGCACTTTTCTCGCTTTCTGGCAGGCTCCACCCACGACGGCACGCCCCTTTGGCTTCCCGCGTGCGCCAAGTGGGGTAATGGCGGCAAATGCACAATAAGTCCACGGCACACAACACAGTCTCTGGCACACAGGACCCGGTGGCATCGGGCTTCGTAAATCCTTTTCGTGACGCCAAAATTGACTCGCCCCGGAGGCAGTAGGGTACTCTGTGCCGGGCCCGTGGATTTCAATGGGAGATGTCACAGTGGCAGTGACCTGGTCCGTGGCCTCAGGCAGTCAATGTAAAAGGGGTAGAGTGATGGGGATAAAGTTATTGAAATGATTCGTGACGCCACCTGTGGTTTCTGGTCAGTTTGACCAGTGCTGCAGGGTAGCTTCTCTGGGACAGATGTTGTGGTGCAGCAATGATGTTGAAGCTGTAGTCCCAGGGCAGTAGTAATAGGTGTTGAGGGAGAGGGTGCAGTGTTAGGCACAGAGATGTTGCAGGAAGAAGGCAATGACACAACAGGGTGCAGTTTCCTTTACCATTACTGTGCTTTGTCAGTGCAGTCCAGGATCCAGATCACAGATGGAACAGGAGTTGATTAGCCTGGAATCAACTCAGGAATCTATGCAGATGGGTTGTGTAGTCTCCTTCCTAGCGCTTATCTGAGGTACTTGCAGTACTGAGTTACACTGAAGTCCCCCTTGCTTGCTCTCTTTAGAACGCCCCTCGTATGGCAGGCAGCCGTAGCCTTCTATCTCTTCTGGATCAAACACGTTACTGCTGTGCCTCCGAGTCTTAGATGGGAACAGAGCATTTACAGCCTTCTGTTCCTCTGGTTTCTGCTGCAGGACCATCAGCATCCATACAACTTCGGATACCGGACTCCGAACCATGCGCTTGAAGCCAGAAGTGGGCCTGAATTCCCCTCAATCCTCCAGCTCCTCTTTTCCACATCCACACACTTTTCCCTCCTCACAGAACTGACTAACTTCCCCTTCCTGGCCCCCAGAGAGCAGCTCCTCCCCCAGTTTGGTTCAGAGCTCCCCCTGCTGGCCTGGAGTGGGAACTGTGCTGTGTGTTGTATTTAAAGGGGTTGTCCGGGCTTTTCACATAATCTCAGTGCATATCTGGGCTGCAGAATGCTGACAATAAGTAATTTACCTTCTGTAGCCAGTTTGCAGCGTTTGCTAGATATCATCTCTTGCTTATAAGAAAAACGTCCAGGGGGGTGTGTTCTGGCATTGAAATGAGAACTGGTCGTTTCCTCCTCAATACTTTCACTTTCCAAAGATCACTGTTCAGCGTGTGTCTGGGGGAGGAGCAGCTGGGTGGTTCTGCTCTCTGCACTGAGGCTGCTAGAGGGGGAGGATTTGTTACTGTGTGAGGAGGGATAGGCTTGTTCTTGTGGTTGGGGAGGGCCTGTTGCTATGGAGGGTGGGGTTGTTGCTATAGAGGGCATGTTTTTAGTAGAGTAGGAGGAAACGACCAGTTCTCATTTCAATGCCAGAACACCCCCCCTGGACCTTTTTCTTACAAGCAAGAGCTGATATCTAGCAAACCCTGCAAACTGGCCACAAAAGGTACATTACTTATTGTCAGCATTCTGCAGCCCAGATATGCACTAAGATTATGTGAAAAGCCCGGACAACCCCTTTAACTGATAGAGAGACCCTTCACTGCTTCCAAGCATGACATCACCCTCCCTAGGAGGAAGGTAATGCCACTGTGGCGACCATACTCCTGGGGGCGCCACAAATTCATAATGCTCGGCTGCTTGTAACTAGTTTAATGGGAGTCAATGGGAAATCCAAGCATTTTTTCAGCAGACCCTACAAGGAGGTTGGGGGGCAGTGAAAATATTGAAATGGATGGAAAAAGTGCTGAATGGAAGTAAAACTGCAAGTGGAAGAACCCTGGAAGCATCTTTGACTCCCAGATCGCTGGTGAAAACTACAGTTGTGGCCAAAAGTATTGACACCCCTGCAATTCTGTCAGATAATACTCAGTTTCATCCTGAAAATGATTGCAATCACAAATTCTTTGGTATTATTATCTTCATTTAATTTGCCTTAAATGAAAAAACACAAAAAGAATTGTCCCTAAAGCCAAATTGGATATAATTCCACACCAAACATATAAAAGAGGGTGGACAAAAGTATTGGCACTGTTCGAAAAATCATGTGATGCTTCTCTAATTTGTGTAATTAACAGCACCTGTAACTTACCTGTGGCACCTAACAGGTGTAAATCACACTTGCAGCCAGTTGACATGGATTAAAGTTGACTCAACCTCTGTCCTGTGTCCTTGTGTGTACCACATTGAGCATGGAGAAAAAAAGAAGACTAAAGAACTGTCTGAGGACTTGAGAAACCAAATTGTGAGGAAGCATGAGCAATCTCAAGGCTACAAGTCCATCTCCAAAGACCTGAATGTTCCTGTGTCTACCGTGAGCAGCGTCATAAAGAAGTTTAAAGCCCATGGCACTGTGGCTTACCTCCCTAGATGTGGACGGAAAAGAAAAATTGACAAGAGATTTCAACGCAAGATTGTGCGGATGTTGGATAAAGAACCTCGACCAACATCCAAACAAGTTCAAGCTGCCCTGCAGTCCGAGGGTACAACAGTGTCAACCCGTACTATCCGTCAGCGTCTGAATGAAAAGGGACTGTATGGTAGGAGACCCAGGAAGACCCCACTTCTTACCTCGAGACATAAAAAAGCCAGGCTGGAGTTTGCCAAAACTTACCTGAAAAAGCCTAAAACGTTTTGGAAGAATGTCCTCTGGTCAGATGAGACAAAAGTAGAGCTTTTTGGGCAAAGGCAACAACGTAGAGTTTACAAGAGAAAAAAAGAGGCATTCAAAGAAAAGAACACGGTCCCTACAGTCAAACATGGCGGAGGTTCCCTGATGTTTTGGGGTTGCTTTGCTGCCTCTGGCACTGGACTGCTTGACCATGTGCATGGCATTATGAAGTCTGAAGACAACCAACAAATTTTGCAGCATAATGTAGGGCCCAGTGTGAGAAAGCTGGGTCTCCCTCAGAGGTAATGGGTCTTACAGCAGGACAATGACCCAAAACACACTTCAAAAAGCACTAGAAAATGGTTTGAGAGAAATCACTGGAGACTGCTAAGGTGGCCAGCAATGAGTCCAGACCTGAATCCCATAGAACACCTGTGGAGAGATCTAAAAATGGCAGTTTGGAGAAGGCACCCTTCAAATATCAGGGACCTGGAGCAGTTTGCCAAAGAAGAATGGTCTAAAATTCCAGCAGAGCATTGTAAGAAACTCATTGATGGTTATCGGAAGCGGTTGGTCGCAGTTATTTTGGCTAAAGGTTGTGCAACCAAGTATAAGGCTGAGGGTGCCAATACTTTTTTCTGGCCCATTTCTGGAGTCTTGTGTGAAATGATTATTGTTTTGCTTTTTGCTTCATTCTCTTTTGTGTTTTTTCATTTAAGACAAATTAAATAAAGATAATAATACCAAAGACTTTGTGTTTGCAATCATTTTCAGGAAGAAACTGAGTATTATCTGACAGAAATGCAGGGGTGTCAATACTTTTGGCCACAACTGTATGTTACACTTTTACTCCACTTCTAGGACTGACAGAAAGTATGTAATAAATACTCCATGTTTGACTAATTGAATTCAGAAAAAAAGGTAACACTTTTTTGCATCATACTCTATGGTTCACTAATTGAATCCAGAAAAAAAAAGTGTAATGCTTTTTTGGAGTGTTACTGTATATACCACCAAAATTTAAACCTGTCACCAGGTTTGGCCGATAAGAGATATGGCCACCGCCTTTCAAGGCTTACCTACAGCATTCTATAATGCTGTATATCTGCCCCGATCCGACCTGGAAGAGAAGAAAAATAACTTTTATTATACTCACCTGCGGGGCGGTCCGGTCTGATGGGTTTTGCTGTTCTTGGTCCGGCATCTCCCATCTTTTTGCGATGCCGTCCCCCTGCTTGCTTCATGTGGATGACTCGTCTTTGCGTCATCCACACAGGCTCCCCGGCATTGTGCTCCTGCGCAGGCGTACTTATCTGCACTGTTGAGGGCAGAGCAAAGTACTGCAGTGCGCAGGAGCCTTGAAAGGTCATAGAGGCCCATCGCCTGCGCACTGCAGGAATTTACTCTGCCCTCAACAGGGCAGATAAGTACACCTGTGCAGGAGCGTGATACTGAGGAGCCTGTGTGGATGATGCAGGGATGCGTCATCCATATTAAGCAAGCAGGAGGGCGGCATTGCAAGAAGATGAGAGGCGCCGGACCAAGACCAGCGACACCCCTCGGACCGGACCTCCTCGCAGGTGAGTATAATAAAAGTTATTTTTCTTCTCTTCCAGGTTGGATCAGGGGCAGATATACAGCATTATAGAATACTGTAGATAAGCCCTGAAAGGCAGTGGCCATATCTCTTATCGGCCAAACCTGGTGCCAGGTTCCCTTTGTAATACTAAATGGATGACAATATAGTCAATTTTTTCACCTAAGAAAAAAAGAATGTGGTCACGTGCAGCAGCAGATGTATATTTAACAATGTACTGCAAAGCCCTAAGCTCTGCCTCAACACTGTATCCTGCCACTCTTCCTTCTCCTACAGAATGTATCTGATACAAACAGCAAAGCACAAGATTAGCCCTTAGAAGGGCTATTAGTATGATGGTTCAGCATCAACACTACAGGACTACCAAGATGGCTACAGCATTACAGTGACTGGCAGGCAATACCCTCATGTTTATTGACTGTGTAACAGATGCCAAACATGCGAGGCAGGGATTCAAGCATTTATTTCGAGCACCGGTTAATGCTCGACGAGTACCGATCACACCCGAGCTCCCAGATATTTGAGTGATATCCGAGTATCACCAAGCACATTCGCTCATTCCTAAATCTAATATAAAGCTGTTGCTACTTGCAGTGTGTCCCAGACTGATAAATGACCTGTTAGGGCTGTCATCGCACAGACAGAACATCTTTTGTTAACCCTTTGAGCCCCAATGCTTTACAACTGTCTGGCATCTTAATAGGCTAGTGTCACACACAGTGACTGAATCTTTATTTGCCTTTTTGTGGCCTAGGTTTGGTTCTCGCTTGTTGCATTTGCCACTTATTCTTTAATCTGGGCCTTTTTTTAACCCCTTAGTGGCCTTAATGACCATGCCAGTTTTTACAATTCTGACCACTGTCACTTTATGAGGTTATAGCTCTCGAATGCTTCAACGGATCCCACTGATTCTGAGAATGTTTTTTCGTGACACATTGTACTTCATGTTGCAATTGAATTGAATTTTGCAATTTTCGAACTTTTAATTTTTGTGCCCTTAAATCAGAGAGTGGTGTCGCACAAAATGGTTAATAAATAACATTTCCCACGTGTCAACTTTACATCAACACAATTTTGGAAACATAATTTTTTTGTTAGAAAGTTATGAGGGTTAAAAGCTGACCAGTGATTTCTCATTTTTCCAACAAAATTTACCAAACCATTTTTTTTTAGGAAACACCTCACATTTGAAGTGAGTTTGGGGGGTGGATATGACAGAAAATACCTAAAAGTGACACCATTCTAAAAACTGCACAGCTCAAGGTGCACAATACCACATTCAAGAAATGTATTAACCCTTCAGGTGCTTCACGAGAACTAAAGCAATGTGGAAGGAAAAAAGGAACATTTTACTTTATTCACAAAAAATTATTTTAGACCAAAACTTTTTTATTTTCACAAGGGTAGCGGGAGAAAATGGACCCCAAAATTTGTTGTACAATTTCTCCAGAGTATGCCGGTACCCGGTATGATGGGGAAAGCCACTGTTTGGGTGCATAGCAGGGATCAGAAGGGAGGAAGCACCGTTTTACTTTTTGAGCGCAAAATTGTCTGGAATCAATGGCGGGCGCCATGTCGCTTTTAGAGACCCCCTGATGTACCTAAATAGTGGAAACCCCCCAATTCTTACTCAAACCCTAACACAGCCCTACCCGTAACCCTAATCCCAACCTTCATCCAAACCTTAACTCTAACTCCAACCCCACCCTAATCGCAACACCCCAACCATAACACCGTAACCCCAACACAACCATAGCCCTAACACAATCCTAACCCCAGCACAACCCTAACCTCAACACCGCAACCATAACCCCAACCGTAACCCCAACACAACCCTAACCTTAGCCCCGACCCTAATCCTAGCCCCAGCCCTAACCTTACCCTAACCCTAGCTCTATTCCCCAACCTTAGCCCCAACCCTAACCCTAGCCCAAACCCTAACTGCAAAAACTGGAAAAAAATTATTTTTATATATTTTATTACTTCTACCTAACTAAGGCTGGTTTCACATTTGCGTTTTTTAGCGCTGGAAAAAAACGCTAACCTGCGCATGCGTTTTTTCCCCTATATTTAACATGGGTGCGCATACCTGCGCGCTGCCATGCGCATGTATGCGATTTTCATGCGCTGCGTTTTTTTGGGGTATGCGTTGGTATTTTCCAGACGCAGCATGTTGCATTTTTTGGCCCTGCAAAAAAGCGCATGCACACATATGCGCACGTTTTGCGCTAAAAATGGCCATTATAGCCTATGGGTGCGCATATGTGCGCATTGGCATGCTTATGTATGCGTTTTTTTGCACCAGCGTTTTTTTTTTTAACCATGGAATTTAGGGGTTTGGGTTAGAGTTAGGGTTAGTTAAGGGGGTTTAGGGTTAGGGTTAGGGTCAGGGTCAGGGTTAGGGTTGGGGTTTGGGTCAGGGTTAGGGTTAAGTATGGTTTGGTTAAGGGTTAGGGTCAGGGTTAGGGTCAGGATTAGGGTTAAGTATGGTTTGGTTAAGGGTTAGGGTCAGGGTTAGGGTTAGGGTTAGGGTCAGGGTTAGGGTTAGGGTTAGGGTCAGGGTTAGGGTTAGGGTCAGGGTTAGGGTTAAGTATGGTTTTGTTAAGGGTTAGGGTCAGGGTTAGGGTCAGGATTAGGGTTAAGTATGGTTTGGTTAAGGGTTAGGGTCAGGGTTAGGGTTAGGGTTAGGGTCAGGGTTAGGGTCAGGGTTAGGGTTAGGGTCAGGGTTAGGGTTAAGTATGGTTTTGTTAAGGGTTAGGGTCAGGGTTAGGGTTAGGGTTAGGGTCAGGGTTAGGGTTAGGGTCAGGGTCAGGGTTAGGGTTAGGGTTAGTTAGGGTTTAGGGTTTGGGTTAGGGTTAAGTATGATTTGGTTAAGGGTTAGGGTCAGGGTTAGGGTTAGGGTTAGGGTCAGGGTTAGGGTTAGGGTTAGGGTTAGTTAGGGTTTAGGGTTTGGGTTAGGGTTAAGTATGATTTGGTTAAGGGTTAGGGTCAGGGTTAGGGTTAGGGTCAGGGTTAGGGTTAGGGTTAGGGTCAGGGTTAGGGTTAGTAAAGTCATGGTTTGGGTTAGTGTGAGGGGCCACCCTTATGTTGGAAAAAACGCAAACGCGGTAAAAACGCACTAAAAACGCATACAAACGCATAAAAACGCTGCGTTTTTTTCATGCATGCTCATAAAAATGCTTGAAAAAAACGCAGCAGTTGTATGCTTTTGTATGCGTTTTTTCAATGCGTTTTTTTGCGGGAAAAACGCGCTGCAAAAAAAAGCAAGTGTGAAACTAGCCTAAGCAGGTGATAAAGTGGGTTTTAATTTACTATTTTTTTTTATTTTTATCACTGTGATAGGGTCTATCACAGTGATCAAAATGAACCAATAGGAAAAAGCTCCTATTGTTGCTGAGTACCGGCTGGCAGATCTCAGCGGGCGCAAGTCTTTCTGCCAGGAAGAAGATGCCGAGGGCCGAAGAACAGAGCCGGAGGGTCCAGGGATGGCGGAGGTACCAGGTGGGCTTCGAGGGGCCCCATTTCTCTCTGCTCTGGTATGCTGCATCATATCAGAGGAGAGAGAAATGAATGGGAAATCGGACTTTTTTTTATTACAAGGCTGGGGATGGTAAAAACCGACCCGAATCATGTTTTCCGGGGTGTCAGCTACCCCTGGTAACTGAGACCCCAGAGATTTTCCAACGCTGGGGGGCGCTATACCCTTATTTCTCAGCACCGTTAAGAAGCGGCGCTGAGGAATAAGGCTGCTTAACTGCCGCCGTTAAAAGGCGTATCGGCGGTCGTTAAGGATTTAAAGTATACTGTGTTTTGAGTTCATATATGTTTGCCATTGTGGGTGGGATTTGAGATTTCCAAATATTTTCGGCTGATTCATCACTTATAACTTTTTAAAAAGTGGCAAATGTTTTGCACAAGTGTATTCTAGTCCTCATCCCCCCCCCAAAGTGATTTTAGGCATGTCTGAAATATGTGCGCAAATTTGCATTTTTCAGCAAAATATATGACTTTCTGCAGTAATTAAAAAAATTAAGGACCAAATTAAAAAAAACTTTTTTTTCAATAATGAATCAGTAGTGTCTTTTTGAAGAATTTGAGGATAAAATAAAAAAATACCACAATACAATAAAAAAGTGGCATAAAAAATAGTAATAAAGTAGGCCCATAGACTTTCTGTAGTGAGACTTTCTTCTTTATGCTCAGATTTCTCCACATATTGCAGTCAGTTGTACTCCTCCCTCAAATTTTAGAGGACAAAGATATTAATTACTGCCCAATATGACCGGGGCACATTTGTGATGGACAGCGACAGACTGGAAGTTGTAAAGGACTTCAACCTACTCTGTGATCTCTCAAGATGCATAGACGACATTGGAAGTAAATAGGAGAATAGCTATGCGCAAATCAACAATGAAGTCAGTGGACAAGGTCTTCAAATCAAGACACATTTCACTGGCGGTGAAGACACGGCTTGCATACCCCAATGAAGCTGCCTTTTTTGTGCCTCTATGCATTAACAATAGCCCTTCTGTGCTGTCATATATTATGATATATTATATTAATGACAGCCCGCTTCTGTGCATTAATATATAAAAAATTTACAAAATTGCTGAACTATTCATAAGTATTCTTAAATATGCAGACAATACAACACTGACAAGCATAGATGGAATGTAGGACTTATTATGGAGTGTCAAGATGTAAATCTTAAACATGGAACTGCTACTCAACACAAACAAGACAAAGATATTGACTACTGCCAGGTACAATCGGGACACATTTGAGAAGGATGGCAATGAACTGGAAGTTGTAAAGGACTTCAACCTACTCAGTTTGATGATCTCTCAAGATACAAAGACAAAACTGGATATCAATAGAAGAATAAATATGGGCAAATCAACAATGAAGTCATGGGATAAGGTGTTCAAATTGAGAAACCTTTTAACTGGCGACAAAGGCACATAGTTTAGTCTTTTCTGTGGTAAAATATGGATGTGAAACCTGGACTATAAAGAAACGAGACAGAATAAAGGTTGAACTTGATGGATCTAGGTCTTTTTTCAACCTATGTAAGAAGAATCAACGCCTTTGAAATGTGGTGAAGGAAAAGGATGTTATCAATACCATGGATGGCAAGAACAAACAAATCAGTTTTGGAACAAATTAAGCCAGAAATGTCACTCAAATCAAGGAACACCAAGTTACAATTTGCCTACTTTAGACGCATCATTCAAAGAGAGCACTCACTGGAGTAGGACATCATGGTCAGAAGAATAGGAGGAACAAGGTGAAGAGAAAGACTAGCCACCCGACGGCTTGATCCTATTTAGATAATGGCGGAGAAGACCTTGGTAGACCTATCTAGGCTTGCACAAGATTGATCTTCATACAGATCATTCATCCATGAAGTCGCCATGGTTCGAGTTCGACCCAAAGGCGGTTAAAATAAATAACTTGCACTCATACTGGTTCCCTAGACCAATGTCCCATCATAGAATCTAGTACCCATAACCTGTAATATATATTTATCATGAAAGGCAGCATGGTAAATAATTGTTAGCACTATTGCTTTACTGTACTGGGCTCAAACCCCACTAAAGACAACAGCTGCAATGAGTTTGTATGTTCTCCCCATGTTTCCGCGGATTTCCTCCCACGCGCCAAAGACATACTGATAGATTGTGAGCACCAATGGGGACAGTGATGACAGTCTATGAAAATGCTAAGGAATATTATGGCACTATATAAGCCAGCTTAATAAATTCAGGGCCTCCTGGAACTTGTTTAGTGAATCTACCTTTACATCACGTTCCGGCAGAGAGTTCTGTAGTCTCACTGCTTGCATAGTAAAGAATCAGCATCTGTGATGACTGTTGCCCTGGTTGTCTACCTGCTTCTGTATATCCGGACTTGAGGCAGAGAGGTTTGTACAGTGTTCCTTTTAACCTTGAATAATTAGTTTTTTTTGGTTTTGCTAAAGATCCATGGGAAATCTGCTACGAATTAGAATTGTCGTGGCTTTTGATCTCTTCTTTGAACTTAGTAATGCTCCTATTTTTACAATCTCCAAAAAAGACTGCACTTCATTTCAAGGACATACATCCTGGAATATCAATTTAAACGCAATATTTCTGCCATTTTGGTCACAAGATCTTATTTGAATTACATTTCTAAAACAAGGCCATTAGAATATGTTCATATGCACTTTTGAGCAAATTTAATAAATGTTCTCCAAAGCCCAATCAAAGAGTAATTGAAAAAAATTTTGAATTTGGTTTCTAAAAAGTATTGCAATAAAAAAGGTGTAGGTGGACATAGCCTTAGAGAACAGCTTCCAAAGCTAAACCAGGTTTTTCTTTAGCTTAGCTGTAAATGACATTTTAGAAAAAAAGCATTAGACAATAAGTGACTTTTTCTCAAGTCACCCTTGATGACAGCACCAACAGGAGGTTGTCTCTACACTCTAATAGGGGCAGAACAGACAGAGTTTAAATAGCCCCTTCCCACCTCCATACATCAGTATTGTTCCTATTTTTTTGGAGTCCATGAAGAGGTTATTCAGCAGAGCTCTGCTCTGTGATAGATACTGTTTCTTAAATATACCCTTTGACATTATTCTTATCGGGCAGCAGTGATCGTTCACCAGGTCTCCCTCATGAAAGCGCCTCCTGTTTCCTCTGTATTCAGACCCTGTATCATCTCTCCTGTGCCTTATGGTAATGAAGAGGTTATTGCTAAAATCCAAGACTTTTTCTAAAATGGTCTACAGAAGGGGTTGAATGAAACTCAGTACGTTAAAAGTTCAGATTTCAGCCTTAAGTTCTTACTTTGCTCAAGACCTGGCTGATCATCTTTGGATAAGAAGGTTCATGACTGCAGCCTCTTGATTTATAATGTATAGAGGGGGAACAAGACAACCAAGCCTTCAGGAAAGATAGACTAATAATATAGTAAACCTGAGGCTAAAATTGAGTTTTCAAATGATGCAATTTTATTCTGATCATTAAATGTCAGTCACACAGAAAGCCAACGTTTCGGCCAAACCGGCCTTTATCAAGGATATTTATCTGTGTGAAATACTACTGGAGTCTCAAAATTCTGGATAGCTTTATAATGGGGACCTGCGCCGCCGCCTGTGAAGCTTGTGTGCTTGTATGCAGCCTCTTGATTATCACGGAGAGTAGTCAGTTTAGTCCAATCCTGGGATCTGAATGGAATGTTTTGCTCAAGGGCCTGATTCTTTATCCATTTGAACATTCATACCTAGTAGACTTAAATAAATTATCCTGGAAAGTAGCCTTTTTGGTACCCATAACAACTGCAAGGAGAGTCAGTGAAGTACAGGCCCTCTGCATTAGAGAACACTTTCTGAGAGTTTTGGAAGACCAAATTATTTTCTGTCTAGACCCATCGTTCCTTCCTACAGTGATATCTGATTACCACGTGTGTCAGGAAATTATTCTATTCTCCTTTCGTCAGAATCTGATGGATTTGGACTTTGCTAAACGTTGTGGTTTTCTCATGATACCTCTGCGGACGCCTATTCCTTTGAGGGGTATTGATGCTACTCCTTTGGCGGAGAATAAACCTCAGTTTTGGACCCAGGTGATAATGTGAGTTGCCCCAGACCACCAAAAAAATTGTAAATTTTTGGTGCTGCACAATTTGCATGATACTATTCTGGGTTTTCCTTGGTTGCAAACTCATAATCCAGTTTTGGATTGGAAATCTGTGTCTGTGGTGAGTTGGGGTTGTCAGTGTGTTCTTAGGGACACTCCTGTTTTCTCCACCTCTCCCCAGTCTCATGATATTCCTGATTATTTGGCCGATTTTTCTGATGTATTTAGTGAGAGTAAGTCTGCGTCTTTTTTTCCTCATAGGAGTTATGACTGTGCAATTGAGTTGATGCCTGGGTGTAAATTTCCCAAGGGTCGGTTTTTCAACTTATCAGTACCCGAACATGATGCTATGCGGTCCTATATTAAGGAGTCGTTGGAGAAGGGTCATATTAGACCATCCTCGTCACCCTTAGGTGCTGTTTTTTTTGTGGCCAAGAAAGATGCTTCATTAAGACCATGTATTGATTATCGTTCCCTTAACAAGATGACGGTTAAATATCAGTACCCGTTACTCCTGATGTCTGATTTATTCTCCAGAGTTAAAAGTGCCTGCTGGTTTATTAATCTTGACGTCAGGGGGCGTATAATCTTATTCGCATCAAGCACGGGGATGAATGGAAGACGGCGTTTAATACTCCGGAGGGACATTTTGAGTACCTGGTGATGCCTTTTGGGCTCACTAATGCCCCTTCTGTCTTCCAGTCCTTTATGAATGATATTTTCCGGGACTTTGTGGATAAATTTTTGATCATCTATCTGGATGATATTTTGATCTTTTCCAGTGATTGGGATTCTCATGTGGAACATGTCCGGACTGTGTTCCGGAATTTGAGGGAGAATTCCCTGTTTGTTAAGGGATCGAAATGCCTCTTTGGTGTACAGAGGATTTCATTTTTGGGATTTATTTTGTCTCCGTCGACTATTGAAATGGACCCGGCCAAGGTACAGGCCATTTATGACTGGGTTCAGCCCACTTCTTTGAAGGCTCTACAGAAGTTTTTGGGTTTTGCTAATTTCTATCGTAAATTTATAGGTAATTTTTCTGGTATTGTTAAACCACTGACTGATCTGACCAAGAAGGGCACTGATGTGCTGAATTGGTCTCCAGAGGCTGTCTCAGCATTTCAGGAGCTTAAGCGGAGATTCACTTCTGCTCCGGTTTTACGGCAACCTGATGTCTCACTTCCATTTCAGGTGGAGGTAGATGCTTCTGAAATTGGTGCAGGAGCTGTTTTGTCCCAAAAAAGATCCTGTGACTTCTAAAATGAATCCCTGTGCCTTCTTTTCTCGAAAGTTCTCCCCATCTGAACGCAACTATGACGTGGGGAATCGGGAATTGTTGGCCATGAAATGGGCATTTGAAGAGTGGAAACATTGGTTGGAGGGAGCTAGACATCAAGTTGTGGTCTTCACCGACCACAAGAATTTGATTTATCTGGAGTCGGCCAAACGCTTGAATCCTAGACAGGCTAGGTGGGCCTTGTTTTTCACGCGTTTTAATTTTGTGGTCTCTTTTCTTCCGGGCACAAAGAATGTTAAGGCAGACGCCCTTTCTAGGAGTTTCTTTGCTGATTCTCTTATTGTGACCGAGCCTACTACCATCCTAGGTGAGGGGGTAGTTCTATCTGCCATTTCGCCCGATTTGAGACGCGCCCTGGAGGAATTTCAGGAGGATAAACCTGAGCGTTGTCCTATGGGAAAATTGTATGTTTCTGACCAGTGCAGGAAGAGAGTGATGTCTGAAGTTCATTGCTCCACATTGGTTGGTCATCCAGGTATTTTTGGTACCAGAGATTTGGTGAGTCGGTCTTTTTGGTGGCCTGCCTTATCTCGTGATGTCAGGAATTTTGTGCAGTCCTGTGGGACTTGTTCTCAGTCTAAACCCAGTTCTCGTTCTAGTGGGTTGTTGATGCCCCTGCCGGTGCCCAAGAGGCCATGGACCTATATCTCAATGGATTTTATTTCTGATCTTCCTGTCTCTCAGAGAATGACTGTTATCTGGGTGATTTGTGATAGATTTTCTAAGATGGTCTATCTTGTACCACTCCCAAAGTTGCCATCTTCCTCAGAGTTGGTGCCCTTGTTTTACAACAGGTGGTTCGGTTGCATGGGATTCCTGAGAACATTGTGTCGGACAGAGGAGTCCAGTTTGTTTCCAGATTCTGGAAAGCCTGTTGTTCCTCTCTTTCTCCTCTGCGTTTCATCCTCCGACCAATGGGCAGACTGAGAGAACAAGCCAGACTTTGGAGTCCTATTTGAGATGTTTTATATCTGCTGATCAGGATGACTGGGTCTCATTTTTGCCCTTGGCCGAATTCGCGCTAAGCAATAGAGCTAGTTCTGCCACTTTGATGTCGCCCTTTTTCTGTAACTTTGGGTTTCATCCTCGATTTTCTTCAGGGCAAGTGGAATCTTCGACCTGTCCAGGTATGGACACTGTGGTAGAGAGAATGCAGCAGATTTGGGACCAAGTGGTGGATAAGTTGTCACTCTCTCAGGAAAAGGCCCAGCGGTTTTCCAACCAGCATAGGACCATTGGTCCCTGGTTTAAAGTGGGTGATATGGTTTGGTTGCCATCCAAGAATATTTCTATGAAGGTTGCATCTCCAAAGTTCAAGCCAAGATTTCTTGGACCTTATAAGATTTTGGAGATTCTTAATCCTGTTTCTTTTCGATTGGCTCTTCCAGTTACGTTTAAGATCCATAACGTATTTCACAAATCGCTGTTGAAGAGGTTTGTTGAGCCAGTAGTTCCTATGGCGGCACCTCCTGACCCTGTATTGGTTAAAGGCAATGTGAAATATGAGGTAGAGAAAATATTGGACACTCATTTGGTTAGACGGAGACTCCAGTATTTGGTCAAATGGAAGGGTTATGGCCAGTAGGACAATAGATTGGTTCGTGCTTTTCGCCGGGCCCATCCTGATCGGCCTGATGATGTGGATGAGGGTTCAGTGACCCCTCCTCAAGGGGGGGTACTGTTGTGAACTCATTTTCTGGTCTGCCTCTGGTTTCTGGTGAGGGAGCTGGTTGTGCTGACAGAGGAATTGTGAGTTCTCTTTCCGGGCTCCCTCTGGTGGTGGCAGGAGGTAATGAGGCTGATCTAATTAACAGAGACTTGCCACCTGATAATGAGGACGACGATTGGACATCTGGAGACTCAGACTGGATTTAAGACAGCCGACTCCCTATTCCCATGCTGGTGATTTTTTCCTGCCTCCTGAGGTCTTGGTTTCCAGCTCAGTTTCTGTCTTCTCAAGCTAAGTTTTCTCTGCTAATGTTCACATTTGATTTGGTTTTGTCTATTCAGTTTTTGTGTGGTCAGCCAGCCCCGTCTGGGGCTGTGCTGAATTTTCACTCTTATGTTACTGTGTGTGCCAGTTTGCTTTTTGTCCCTTATTAGATTGGCCTCTTTTTGCTCTGTTCTCAGAATATGCCATAGTTCTGATATAATGGGTGAAGTCTAGTGACTTCAGGGTTGGACATTTTTTGCAGGGTTTTTTGGCGTGTTTGCAGACAGTATCTTTCCTTTCCTGTCCTTCCTAGTTAGTGTGGGCCCCATCATTTGCTCAGCCTATTTTCCTACCTGTCTTTGTGCTTTCATCTTGTTTCACCGTCAATACATGTGTGGGGGCTGTCTATTCCTTTGGGGTCTGCTCTGGGGCAATTTAGATTTCCCCTTTTCTTGCTTTAGGCTTATTTAGTCCTCCGGCTGTGACGAGGCATCTAGAATCATCGTAGGTACGCTCCACGGCTGCTGTTAGTTGTGTATTTAGGACCAGGGGTCTGCAATCCGTGTAGTTACCAACCTCTCTGGTTTTCTGTGACTTAGCTTGGTTTTGTTTTCCTCCTTGGTGACCCAATCATAACACCGGCGGTAGCGTTACCGCCGATAAGAACTACTGTGCTGGAGTTTCCCATCCTGTCACACAGATGACAGACCCAACCTCCAGGTCTTTTGACCTGAAGTAACTGCTTTACAGTCAATGGGCTCAGTTTAGGAGATTGGACACGTTAGGCCAGGCCGTTCAACCAGAACACTGTCTGCGTTTTACAGATGTGTGAAACTGGCCTTAGAAAAATTATTTGTGCTGATAAATATGTCTCTTAGTTTAGGCTTCAGAAGCAGAAACAGGGTAATGGATATTCTACCTTTTTTCTAGTAAATAAAAAAAAATAGTACCTATCACCATAAGCCTAAGAGGGAAACGATCATCTGATTTACCAGAAGTTATTCGTATGTGATGAATTCCGCTGCAAATGAGAAATTCACAGGTGGATTTGTGGACCTTTTTTTTCCATGTCATGTGTATGTACCATACAGCTCATGATGTCTGAGGTAAGAATGATGGTCCTAAGCTCCCCCTAGTGGCAGATACAACACAGACAAGGCTCTTGCAGATTAGCAAGAAGTTCGGGGGCAGGAGATGCTTGTGTGTCATTTGTAATGTGATTCCTGACAAAGTCTCTATCTCTCTCTGGTGCACATATCACACACGTCACACAAGCACAGCTCACATGGCACATCGTACAAGTGACACAAGGACAGCGCACACATCATACTCTTCACACAAGCACAGCGTACACTCAGTACATGTCACACAAGCTCAGCAAACACAATGCACGCGTTACACAAGCACAGAGCACACATCATACACGTCACAAGCACACGTCACACAAGCATAGAGCACATTGTACACGTCACACAAGCAGAGCACACATCATACATGTCACACAAGCACAGAGCACACATTGTACATGTGAGGGAGGGCCCAGGGCCTTAGTCATGGCCGAAGACCCAGGGGCTTCTAGGCCCTGGCCTCCCATCACATGAAAATAATGTCCGTTAGTCAGAGTACCTGTGACTTCAGGTCCAACATCATCAACATCATCAGGATCTCTTCTGCGCCACTGAAGGCTGTCTGAAACGATTTCGCATGAATTGAGACAGTCCATTTCAACTTGACCAAACTTGCTTTTATTTTGCACTGCAATCACAGCTATGCCTGCCTATGTAAATAAAAGTAAAAAAACAATAAAAGTACACATATTTAGTTTCACCGCATCCGTAACGACCCGGCCTATAAAACTGACCCACTAGTTAACCCCTTTAGTGAACCCCTTAAAAAAAAAAAGAACAAGGCAAAAAAACAATGCTTTATCATCATACCATACCGCTGAACAAAAAGTGGAATAACACGCGATCAAAAAGACAGATATAAATAAACATGGTACTGCTGAAAACGTCATCTTGTCCCGCAAAAAACAAGCTACCATACAGCATCATCAGTGAAAAAATAAAAAAGGTATAGCTTGCAGAATAAAGTGATATAATAAATAATTTTTTTTATATAAAAATTGTTTTTATTGTATAAAAGCGCCAAAACATAAAAAAAGATATAAATGAGGTATCACTGTCATCGTTCTAACCCAAAGAATAAAAATGCTTTATCAATTTTACCACATGCAGAATGGTATAAACGCCCCCCCAAAAGAAATTCATGAATTGCTGGTTTTTGTTCATTCTGCCTCCCAAAAATCGTAATAAAAAGTCATCAAAAAATGTCATGTGACCGAAAATGGTACCAATAAAAACATCAACTCGTCTCACAAAAAATAAGACCTCACATGACTCTGTGGGCAAAAATATTGAAAAATTATAATTATAGCTCTCAAAATGTGGTGATGCAAAAACTATTTTTTGCAATAAAAAGCGTCTTTTAGCATGTGACAGCTGCCAAACATAAAAACCCGCCATAAATAGTAAATCAAACCTCCCTTTATCACCCCCTTAGTTAGGGAAAAATGATAAAATAAAAAAATGTATTTATTTCCATTTTCCCATTAGGGTTAGGGTTGGCATTAGGGTTAGGGGTGTGTCAGGGTTAGGTTTGTGGTTAGGGTTATGGTTAGGGTTAGGATTAGGGTTGGGGATGTGTTGGGGTTAGGGTTGGTGTCATGGGAGTTTCAGTCTTCCAATTAGAAATCGTCCAGACCTGAATAAGTAAGATGCTTCTTTATTGGACATGCCGGCATGGAGAGAGAATGACGACCACACAAGATGTGAGGAGTCCTCTGTCTCACTCAATACATATTCTTAAGAGTTTAAATAGCAAAACCCAAAGGGTGTTGAAACATTGCGTTTGCAAAAAAGAGTACATACAATATGCTGAGCTTGTTAGAAATCCTTATCTACAGTTACCAGAGAAGTCATGTAAGACAAGGAAACCTGCTAACATTCACAAAAAGTAACACCCAAAAGTAACACCCATGTATTACATCAGCTGAAAAGAGTTTCAAAGTCTTAAGCAAAAATAAATGGCATATATGCAGTCATGTGCATAGATACATACATACATATATATATACATATACACACACTCATACATACATACACGCATGGGTATATATATACACATATATATATATATATATACACATACACCCATGCACACAAAAGAAAGGACCTTATTACAATTATTATAACATTCCCTCATCTTGTAATAAAATCATCTATCTGTACACATTGGGGACAGATTTCTTTTTGTCAGATTTCACAGAAGATCTTCATATAATCTAGAGGGAGAGTAATATGCTCAGTATATTTGTCATTAAGTCCAAAAATTTTCATTCCTTCGTTGGATTCCAAGGTCTCCATTCCTTGATGCATAGTTTTTGTTATGGCAGAGTCAATCAGTCTTTGAACAAGTCCTCTAATGCATAGAATAGCACAGCATCCACAAACAATCAGCCCTCCGGCCACGATGGTAAGAGATGTCAGCGCAGAAATGAATAATCCGGACCATTTCCCAAACCATCCTTCAGTCCAGGAATATGTCATCATATCCAGAGTTCTCTGCTAATTCATTAGACAGGGCAGTCAGTCCATCAAGAGCTTTGGAGATACTTCCATCAAAATCTGTATTAGGGATAAAAGGGTGCAACAAAAATCCTCCAAACATTTTATATACACCTCCCTTTTCTGCTACTAACTTGTCTAATGCCATCCTATTCTGCCAAGCCATGAGAGGAGATGGTCCTAATTGCTCAGCTATCCCTTTAACTGCATCTCGGGTATAATTAACAAATCTCTGCTGGTTATAGTATAAGTAGTATAGTATAAGTAGTTTATCCAATCTACATTCATTTTTATAATCGGCCACCAAATTATGGATTCCCACCCGGCTGCTACCTGGTTCCTAGCCTTGTACTCGTTGGTCACTCCCCTGGGAACTCCAATGTCATCTCTGTAGATACTAGAATGGAAGGATCCTTGCAGAGTTTCATGCTTCTGTCTCTTCCACTACGTACCTTTGGCCATATCCCTGTTGACAACAGGTGGAACGGCATGATTGGCTGGACCACCGCACAATCCCCTCGGAAACCATGTGGTAGTCTGGCTCTTATGCTTTTATCACCGCATAACCACCATACATCCGCTCTCAGGGTAGTGTGGTCTGACCATATGGCTGAGTACTTGGCCCTGTGGGAGACAATGATCCATTCTCTACAAGAATCGCCTTGGAGCTCTCCGAAGTCGTGCCCATGCCCTGGAAGACTAAAACAAGTATAGTTACCAGGATTAGCAATCACCTGTGGCGGATATCCGGTTTCTCAAGTGGAGGATATAAAAATGATAACATTTTACATTTTCCTTCCCTTTCTGAGGAGACATAAGTTTTACTATACAACTTATGCAAATTGCCTCCAGAAAGAAAGAGGACTTTTACTCTACAGCGCCACCTATTGGTAGTAGCGATCCTACAAGTCACAATCAACCCTTTAACGAGTCTTGTAATATGACTTAGGATACAAGCCATACTATACAACTTAATAATTTTTTTTTTTTTTTTTTTAAACCTTTTTGCAATGTAGTTAAGCCATTCTAACCATTCTTCTCCTCACAGCCTCTCTCTAGAGCTAGTTTATCTTCATAAGTTAGGTTAGACAATCTAACTATGAACCCTATGGACTCTATTAAGGTTCTCTCTGGCATACCTTCCGTGGGTCTATGTATGCTATTATTCTGAACTTCTATGTAGAAACATCATATTGGGTCTGTTCCTGACATATCAGCTCTTCTAACCTTTGATCCCTCATCTTAGGGTTTCTTTAAAAATTCTCAGTAGCTGATTACAATTATTCTTATTTGTGTAAGGGGATCTCCTTTTTCCTACTGGGGAATCTGGCTTTTAAATCTATGTAGCCATAAGGCTTATACCTATAGTCTCGGGCTACAATTGTCCATGCTGCTTTACTCCAGTCACCCACATTCATCCCCTCTGCTATTAGAGCTCATAACACAAACATACTTATCAGACTGCTAGTTTCACAGCTTGTTCCCTGTCTCTGCATCATTTATACAACAGACAGAAATCCACTAACATGGCAGCCTCCTGCCCAATTTCAAAAGTAAGATTGAAAGTCTTAAATCTGAAACCATTCTACCACCCTGGACTTTCCTCTCCTGCTGGGTCTATTACCCTCCAATCTCCCATCACTATGGTCACGAAGAATATACATGTGACTAACCCTGATGTACACATCCTAGATCTGACCGCCTTGTCCGGGTAGGGGGATAAATGGGAGGCTTCACCAGTTTGAGACAAGCTTTCCCTTGAGGAAAACCTCCCTTTGTAGCTGGACTTTGACAAGCAAGTCAGATCCTACTCTGTCCCTACCTGTCTGACAAGTTTACAGTATGAGAGATGGATCCAGGAATCTTGACTGCAGTAGGAGAAGTCCACAGGACTTGGTAAGGACCTTCCCACTTAGGATGGTGCTGGTGTTTCTTCTTTATCACTTTCACAAGGACCCAGTCTGCAGGTTTCATGATCTCATGTTTTGTTAGTGGGTTTCCTGGAACAAAACTACGAGTAGAAACTTCTTTGTGAGTTAATATCTTAGCCATATATTCTGCTAATGTACAATCAACTTCCTCATCTATCCTTTTAAAGGATTTTAGCTGAGGTAACAGAAAAGATCTCCCGTATATGATTTCAAAGCCTGTCAGCACTACCGATGTCCGTGTGACATACATATTTAGTACAACCAATAGGAGACAGTACAACCAATTTTTCCTGTTTCCTGCATGGTCTTTGTCAACCTATTTTTCAAGCTCCCACTGTGTCTCCCAACCAGTCCGGCTGACTGAGGATGATGGGCACAGCGGTTTCCCAACTCAATTGACAATGTTTTAGGTAACAATAACATTACTTAGTTTACTATATATTTTCTGGAACCCCAAATCTGGGTATGACTTCCTTTAGAAGGGCCTTCGGTAACATTAATGCATCAGGGTGGACAGCTTCAATCCACCTGCTGAAAACATCCATAATAACAAGGCCGGACTTTTTCCCTCACACTTGTTCAATAAAATCCATACAAATGTGTTGGAATAAGTATTCAGGGTGAGGACATCATCCTCTCTCTGGTCTCTGGTTCCTTTAGAAATTATTTTTGCACAAGTAATGCAGATTAAACAAAATTTTTAATAGTTAGTAAAGCCATACATCATAAATACGTAAGATATGACCTCTACCATCCCTCCTGTTGAGACATAGCTTATGCCATGGCTCAATACTGTGACATATCTTAGGAGGTCACTGGGCAGTTCATACATATAGGGCATCTATAAAGAAATAACCCCTTTTGTTACCAATTTTTTTTTTTTTTTTTTCTTTTAATGCCGATAGCATGTTATCCACATATAAGAGGATCTGGCTCCCTTCTGGTGACTCACATTGAGCTAGGTTAGCCGATTTTACCTGGAAACAATAGTAGGTGATTCACCGTTCCCTTGTGAGATTCTGGTGAATGTATACCTGCTCCCCTTATATGTGAATACAAACCAAACCTGGCTATCTGGATGTACCAGGATGCTGAAGAAGACATTACTGACATCACTGTAAAGACCTTATGTTCCGGCCTCCAGTCATTCAGCAGAGTAGGGGGTCTGGCACTGTGGGGGCTCTTGTTATCACCGCCTTGTTTACAGATGGGGGCGCCCTCCCTACTGGAAACAAGGTTGTGTTACAAGGTGAGCTGGACAGGGTATAATCACCCCTATTATCAATCCCACATCTGCAGGTCATGTGGACCACAAAGATTCATGGTATGTGGTCAATTCTTCCTCTAATTCTGGGAAAGGATCAGCATTTCTCACTCGTTCCCCTGCCTCCCTGCAGATGGACACTGGGTTTAGAAATGGTGTTCCACTTCAGTAATTGTGATTATGCCTGCAGTCTGGCATTGTAAAATGAGCCATCGCCCAAATCCTCCCATTGTTACTTTCCTTACACCCCAACAAAATCACCAAGGTATTTCCATGATCTACCTTTACATCTGGAGAGGGAAACATGTGGCACGGTGCCTCTAAAAAACAAAAACAACAATTTAATTTGTTCTGACAGTTTACACCTGACGGCACAGTTCCCTTTATAATCCCAGTATATGGTGTGCAAAGAACAATCTAGAGCATGAAAATTCCCATATTTTACATCAGGACCCCTGAAATACCTGTAGTACATGGAGCAGTGTAGTTCTTCAGGTGTGTGAATATCTACATTTGTATACCTTTATCTATTGCTTCCTTGATGAAGGACTCAGTAATAAAGGATGGTCCTGCAGTTATTAGATCTAGACTGTAATAATATCTAGATTCCCCATACCTCTGGATCACCATTGTCTCAGCCATGGATTTCACCTATAGTCCGGCAGCAGTAGGAATTATTCCCAGGCTCAGGGCTGCATCATATCCCTGCCACACAGCTGATAATATAAGTTGTGTAATTGCACTTTTACCTGTGCCGAGGGCCTGGTGTCTCCACAGGCGTAGACAATGGTTCTCTATGTCTTACCACTTGCTCCTTTTACCATTATGCAGGCAGCAGACAGTCCAATAGTCGGTATCTCTTCTGGATGTACTAAGGTTCTAGTGGCTCCTGAATCAACAAAAAAAGTGACCTCATGGCTTCCCACAAGGACGGTTACTTCTGGAAATACAGTGGGTTTTTTTTTATAAATTTCTACTTCATCCAAGTTAAATATTACTTCAGGAATCCTATTGTTTTTCTCTGGCAAAAAGGGATCTGATATTTGTAATGTGATGTTGTTTTTATCAGTTGCCTTTAGTCATTGGTTTTGTATATTTGGGGCGTATTGTCTATCTGGGCATTGTCAGATAAAGTGTCCAGTCTTCCCACAATGCCAACAAGATAGTCTGTCTCCTGCTCTCTTACCTCTCCCCCTTCCTCTTCCTCTACCCCTGTCTCCTTGTCCTTTATTTGGATCTTTTTGGGCAACGAAGATCTCACACCTATCATCAACTAAAAATACTTGACCTTTTTTAACTTTTATTTTTATTTTTTTGTCCTTAAAGTACCGGTCTGCATGTCTGGCGTAATCTAAAACTTCAGTCAGTCGGGCTGTCCTGTGTGTAACCATGTGTTTGGTAATATACCCACTTATTTGGGACTGACAACCCTTTAAGAAGGCGGTTTTTAATTGCTGTTCATAGGGGGTATCGTTCATCATGTTAACAGGTGGGCAATGCCACTATGGATGTCAAATACCTCTTTAATTCTGTGATAATATCTATCGACATCCTCGTCATCCTGCTGTATAGTCCTATTAATTTCTGTCCAATTTCCTGTACCTGTGTACCATGTCCTTACTCTATCCATTAAGTTCCCCATGTTCACAGCTTATCTTACAATCTCAAAAACTGTTAGTTTAGATTTTATAGTACCTTCTACTGGTTATTCAAGATGAAAGGGACATCTGAATGTTCTATTTTCAAAGACATACAATTTTACTCTCTATATGTTGCAAAAGTTAGGCTTATCAATCTATAAGCAAAAAGGACACATTGCACATTTAATCTGAAGACTGTTCTCTCTGGGTACCTGATGAAAAAGGACTATATCCAGTTTCAATCCAGAGATACCATCTTGGTACAATATTAATAACTTTCCAGCCATCAGATGAAATGGTCAATAACAATTCTGCCTTACAATGAGGACAAGATCTTAAAATATATATCTATGGGATAAAGTCCCATAATGATGTTACATAAAATTCTTAAACACAAAAAGACAAACAAGATGAGGACTATACACAATATAAACCCTGGAGCACAATGGATTTCTACCCACTTTTAAGAAGTTTGACAAATATCAGTGAAATTAATATGTCAACAAGAAGATAAAAAACCAACAGCAACAATTCAATTACTGCTCCTAATATCCAGGATCTAAATAATCCTCACTGATTACACTATGTCCCAGATATTTACCTGCTTGTATCTCTATATCTTGCCATCTCAGTCCAATGAAGGCCTGTAAGGGCCTAGTATGACAACACAGTGTGACAAACGTGAACGGTCCCCAAGGAATGGGGTCACGATGATAAATGTGGTCACTGATCTGAACGAGATAAATATGCTCACAGGGACTTCTGACCAGTGTAACAGTACACACACACAACGTACAACACTCTTCACAGTTAGGGACTGGACAGACACACGTACACAGAGACATAAGACAGGAGAGTAAAGTTCCCTCGTACTCCTATTCCTGAAGTGCTGAGATAAAGTCCAATGACACCACCTCTTTATATACAGAGACGTTCCCGTTCTTAATATCAGGTATTCAGAGCACCACAGGCGCAGACTCTCCTCAGTGAAACGAGGAGGGTTCAGTCACTCTGTGTTATTAAAAGAAAAACATATGACAAAACAACATAGAATATTCTCTATGGGGATCAGGTGACATGTACCTAGGTGATTTATACCACTATAATAACCTATAATTTGTCTCCAGTCCACAGATGACTGTTGACCACGCCTACTGGACTCCCTAATACAGTCAGGATTTTATATTGCAATCCTCATACATTCACTCAAGATAACATTCAAGGAGTCTCATGTGTAACATAAAACATATATTTATGGCGTTTTAGTTCTACGTAGTTTTAAAAGACAGACAAAACAGCACACTTAACAGAAAACAACATTCAACAAAGTACAGAAGACAAAACAGAATACCGGCAAAAATTCATCTTATACCGGATTTCTTAGCCCCTTAGTAGCCCTTTTTAAAAACAGCACCCCCTGACATATTGAAAACTTCTGTCAGATAGTTTATTAACCCTTCAGGTGATTTACAGGAATTAATGCAAAGTGGTATAGCAGGATACAGCAAGTTGTCAGCTATAGTGGACAGCCGACAGCTGCTGGATCTTCACCTGTGTGGGGATGATATTCTCTTATATCTCAGGTCAGAAAAAAGATATACTGACTGTCATTAAGGGGTTAATCTAACGAGAATCTCCCTCGATTCTCCCATCTAGATCAATTTAACGTGCACACGGAGTTTTTTATTCCACAGTAGCCTTCTCACACTGGCTTTGTACCCATTCAAAAATAAAAAAAAATAAAATAGAGATTATTGTTATTTAGCGGAATATCTTAAAAGAACAAACAAACCCCCAATTGCATGTAAACTTCCAATTTACAGGAGCCTCTCACCAACCCCAATTGGAAAAGTCTACCAGTTCCCTATTCAATTCCTAAAATAACATTCATACTGGATTAACAAGGTTACCGAATATAATGAAAATTATTAAATGGTCTTACCTGTATTCAGATACAGACGATTCCCAGAGATCCTTAGACTATACGAAATCCGTCACTTTCCCTCAGACCGGGATAACAGATTAATGCCCCTGGTGACGCCTAATGTCAAGGTGGAGGACTTACTTAAGGAGTCCCAGACTCCCCCGTGCACGGTTTACAGTACTCACCGGTGAGGGAAAGGTGTTGGATTCCCGGCCAACGCACCAAAATGTCATGGGAGTTTCAGTCTTCCAATTAGAAATCGTCCAGACCTGAATAAGTAAGATGCTTCTTTATTGGACATGCTGGCATGGAGAGAGAATGACGACCACACAAGATGTGAGGAGTCCTCTGTCTCACTCAATACATATTCTTAAGAGTTTAAATAGCAAAACCCAAAGGGTGTTGAAACATTGCGTTTGCAAAAAAGAGTACATACAATATGCTGAGCTTGTTAGAAATCCTTATCTACAGTTACCAGAGAAGTCATGTAAGACAAGGAAACCTGCTAACGTTCACAAAAAGTAACACCCAAAAGTAACACCCATGTATTACATCAGCTGAAAAGAGTTTCAAAGTCTTAAGCAAAAATAAATGGCATATATGCAGTCATGTGCATAGATACATATATACATACATATATATACATATACACACACTCATACATACATACACGCATGGGTATATATATACACATATATATATATACACCCATGCACACAAAAGAAAGGACCTTATTACAATTATTATAACAGTTGGAGTTAGAATTGGGGGTTTCGACTGTTTGGGCACATCAGGGGCTCTCCAAACACGACATGGCGTCTGATCTCAATTCCAGCCAATTCTGCATTGAAAAAGTCAAACGGTGCTTCTTCCCTTCCAAGCTCTACCGTGCGACAAAACAGTGGTTTACCCCCACATATGGGGTATCAGCATACTCAGGAGAAATTGCATAATAACTCTTGGGGCCCAGTTTCTTTGGTTATCCTTGGGAAAATAAAAAATTGGGGGTTAAAATATCATTTTTGTGGAAAAAAATATGATTTTTTATTTTTATGGCTCTACGTTATAAATTTCTGTGAAGCACTTGAGGGTTAAAAGTTCTCACCACACAACTAAATAAGTTCCTTGGGGGATCTAGTTTCCAAAATGAGGTCACTTGTGGGGGGTTTCCTCTTTTTAGGCACATCAGGGGCTCTCCAAACGCGACATGACGTCCGATCTCAATTCCAGCCAATTTTGCGTTGAAAAAGTCAAACGGCGCTCCTTCATTTCTGAGCTCTGCCATGCGCCCAAACAGTGGTTTACCCCCACGTATGGGGTATCAGAATACTCACGACAAATTGCACAATAACTTTTGGGGTCCAAATTCTCTGGTTACCCTTGGTAAAATAAAAAAATTGGACCTGAAGTAATTTTTTTGTGAAAAAAAGTTAAATGTTCATTTTATTTTTAAACATTCAAAAACTTCCTGTGAAGCACCTGAAGGATGTAATAAACTACTTTTATGTGGTTTTGAGTACCTTGAGGGGTGCAGTTATTAGAATGGTGTCACTTTTGGGTATTTTCTATCATATAGACCACTCAAAGTGACTTCAAATGTGATGTGCTACCTAAAAAAAAAAAAACGGGTTTGTAAAAATGAGAAATCGCTTGTCAACTTTTAACCCTTATAACTGCCTAACAAAAAAATTTTGGTTCCCAAATTATACTGATGTAAATTAAACATGTGGTAAATGTTACTTATTAAGTATCCATGCAAAGAGAAGAGGTCGCACTCATCGAGATGAAATTTTCACTGATTTATTGACATATCATGAACATGTCAAGTTGGGGGAGTGACATAAGGAGTGCAAGAAAGGCTGACAACGGCCATTTCGTGCTGCTCGAGCGCTTCAACGGGTTACTTATTAAGTATCTCTGTGATTTAAGGGCATGAAAATTCAAAGTTGGAAAATTGCGAAATTTTCAAACTTTTCACCAAATTTCCATTTTTTTCACAAATAAACACAAGTCCTATCAAAGAAATTTTACCACTAACATGAAGTACAATATGTCACGAGAAAATAGTGTCAGAATTACCGGGATCCATGGAAGTGTTCCAGAGTTATTACCTCATAAAGAGAGAGTGGTCAGAATTGTAAAAATTGGCCTGGTCATTAACATGCAAACCACCCTTGGGGGTAAAGGGGTTAATATAAAACCCTGGTTTTAACAATAGGTAATTTTCAGATGACACATTCCCTTTAACCCCTTAATGACCACCGCTGATATTCATTAAAACGGCGAGCGTTAAGGGGCCTTTTTCCCTCATCTCTGATTTAAAATAGGAATCAGGATTGAGTCCCCCAGTGGTTGAAAATCTTGCTGCTGACTGTTAACACTCTGCTGCATCAGCCCTGACCAGCTTTGGAATGTATTGGGGTTACTTAACCCGTCTCTTGCGGCAGCGGCAACTAAGTGGTTAAAAGGGGAAAAGACCCCCTCTTTGACACCATTGACCCCCTATGATCGTAACCGCAAGTGCTGATTGAACAGCTGATTCAGTCTTTCCCAGACACCAGGACATTTCTTTGATACCCAATATATATTTTTCTAGGAGTACCTTTGTTTGTGGGGTATGCAAATGTGTATCCTCACTTTTTCACAGTAATGTCTGGAATTTTGTCTGGGCTCTATGCAGATATGAGGATTTCTTCTTCAATATAATACAGCCAGAATTTTTTGTCTGTGCAATCTGACTACATATACAAGAGATTTATCTAAATTATGACAGGGTATAGGCATTTATGCAATGGTGTCCTACTACGGCAGCTGTTCTATGGTTTGAGGCACCCCTTTTAATACAATTTGCTTTTGTTTGTCAAATTTTATATTTGTTGACATAAAGTATTTTGTATTTTACCTTGTGACTGTTTGACACTCTTGATCTACATGTTGCTCAACTGCTGCATGATCTGTATGATGTTACATCATTTATTCTAATCTGTACGCTGAGCACAGTAAAAAAGATCATAAAAACATGTAAAAAATTTAGCCTTTTTATTATAGTGGCACACAAAAGTTGAATAAGTGAATTGCTGTTTTTTGTCCATTCTGTGTCAAAAAACATTGTGTACCCCAAAATGGTACAAAAAAAAAAACCCTTCAACTCGTCGTACAAAAATGAAGCCACCATACAGCTCTGTTTTTATAACAGAAAAAAGCATATTTACTGTGTGATAACAGCAAAACATAAAAAACTTGATATAAATCTGGTTCGCTCAATTCGCACCATCCTGAGGAATAAAGTCGCCTTATCCCTAATACCGCATGGTGAACATTGCAAAAATAAAAATAATAACTATTCTTGTACTGCTGTCTATTTGTTCATTCTGACTTCCAAAAATCGGAACAAGGCTCAGCCCCTAAACTGCCAGATTTACTGTTCTCCAAAACAAAGCCTGGCGTGAATGTTACAAAATAGTCACTGCAGCCGTAGAGTACTTAATTGAGAGGTGCAATTTCTACAATTGTGTACAATGGGGTAATTTTTGAGGTTTTCCTGCTGTATTGACTCCTTTCTGGCTCCGCATAATGCCGTCTGCAAAGTTTCCTCTCAAATTCTGTGCTCCAAAACCCAAACAGCGCTTCTTCCTAACAGTAGTATGGCCTAACAGTATTTCTGATGACATATGGGGCATTACCGCGTTCAAGAAAAATTGTGCAATAAATTGTGGGGTCCAGATTCACCTATTAAACCTTGCACAATTGATAAAATGGCAGCTAGTAAGAAAAATACATTTTTAGCAATAAGAAGTTATATTTTGATGTCCCAATGTTGTAAAATTCTGTGAGGCACCTGTGGGTTTAAAATACTAAATATACCCTTACATGAAATCTTTTAGCAGTGAAATTTCCAATATGAGGTCACTTGAGGGTCTTTCTGCAGATCTGGCACCTCAGGGGCTCTGCTAATGGAGTCAACAATCTATTCAAACAGAATCTGAGTTCTAAAAGCCAAGCAGCGCTCCTTCATATCTGATCCCTGCCACGTTCCGTAAACATTGCGTATCAAATTGTCCAGTTCATTTTCTCCTGTTAACACTCATATGAATTAAAAATTTGAGGCTAAAGCAGAAAACCCCTACATTTTTCATTTTCAAGGCCCAGTCTTACAAAATTCCATCATGTAGATGAATTCATTATGGGGTTCAGTTTGCTAAGTGGGGTAACTTTGGTTGTTTCTGCTTTTTTGCTACCTCAGGAGCCCTGCAAAGGCAACATGGTGTCCAAATTTGTTTTCCAAAAATTAAATAGCGCCTTTTGCTTTCCGAGTTTTGCCATGTGTCCAAACATTAGTTTTTGACCACATATTGGGTATTGCTATGTTAGGGAGAAATTGCATAGCAAATTATGGGGTCCATTTTCTCCTATTACCCTTCATGTAAATTATAAATTTGGTGTTAAAACATTATTTTAGTGGAAAATAATGTAATTTTGTTATTACATCTAAATGTTATAAAGTTTAGTGAATCACCTGTAAGGAAACAGTGCTTAGATTAATTCCTTAAGGGGTCTAGTTTCCAAAATGGGGTCAATTGTGGGGGTTTCTTTTGCTTTGGTATGTCAGGGGTTCTGCAAATGCGGTGTGGCATTCACAATCTATTCCAGACAAATTTACACTACAAAAGTCAAATAGCGCTCTTTCCTTTCTGAGCCCTACCATGTGCCCAAATAGACCTTTTTGACCACATATCGAGTATCCATTTTCTCCTATTATCTGTTGTAAAAATTACAAATTTGGGGCTAAAACAACGTTTTAGCATAAAAAAAAACATTATTTTCATTTTTACATCCACATTTTAAAAAGTTCTGTGAAGCACTTACAGATTCAACATGCGCCACACACCTGCGCATGTAATAGTACCTCAGGGGCTCTGCTAATGAAACTTGGTGTCCGCAATCTATTCCAGCCAAATTTACATTCTAAATACCAAATGTTGCTCCTTTCCTTCCAAGCCCTGCCGTTTGTCCAAGCAGAACTTTTTTACTGCATGGGGGTATCGTCGCTTTCAGAAGTAAGTGGGTAACAAACTGAGGTGTCCACTTTTATGTGTTTCACCTTTTGCAAAAGTGAAAAATGTGTGTGCTAAATCAACATTTTTATGAAATTTTTTTCGATTTTTCAATATGGTGACTTAAAGGGAATCCGTCACCCTTTTTTTTGCCCTATGAGCTGCCGGCATTGACATCAGGGGCTTATCTACATCATTCTGTCCGATGGATGTCGCGGTCCGGTCCGACGCCTCCCATCTTCATACGATGCTTCCTCTTCTTCCCTTCCTGTAGTGACTACGGCGTAGGCACACTGCTCTGCCCTGTTGAGGGCAGAGCAGAATACTGCAGTGCACAGGCGTCGGGAGAGGTCTGGCACCTGCGCACTGCAGTATTCTGCTCTGCCCTCAACAGGGCAGAGCAGTGCGCCTGCCCCAGAGCCACTACAGGAAGGAAAGGAGGGGACGGCATCGTATGAAGATGGGAGGCGTCAGACCGGACCGCCCCCTCCGGTGAGTATAATCTAACGTGGTTTTCTTATCTTTCAGGTTACATCGGGGACTTATCTACAGCATTACAGAATGCTGTAGATAAGCCCCTGATGTCAATGCCGGCAGCTGATAGTCCAAAAAAAGAGTGACAGATTCCCTTTAATGTTATCAAATTCTGTGTAGTACCTGTGGGTTAAAAATGCTCACTATACCACTGGATAAAATTTTTGAGGGGTGTAGTTCCAAAAAAAGTGGTCACTTGTAGGCGCTTTCTGCTATTTGGGCACCTTAGGGGCCCTGCAAATTCAACATGGCATCCACAGTCAATTTCAGCCAAATTTGTATTGCAAAATTCAAATGATGCTCCAGTAATGGGGAAGGAAAAAACCTGTCTTACCTCTTCCTCTGCTTGACTAAAATGGAGTCTCTTTTCCCAGAGTCCACATAACTCCCTCCCACTATGGACCATACTTCAAGTTAACCCTCACTGGTATATGGTATATAAGGCATGTATATGTGATGGATTTATTGTGAGACTGTCTTGTATGTGTCACGTGTCAAGTGTGTGACTGGTGTGTATGTTGCA
The DNA here is from genome assembly GCF_039654945.1 of Dendrobates tinctorius. NCBI lineage: Eukaryota > Metazoa > Chordata > Amphibia > Anura > Dendrobatidae > Dendrobates > Dendrobates tinctorius. The sequence continues at coordinate 16,864,292 of NW_027361689.1, read as the reverse complement.
CAGGTCTAGTGTGTCACTGTTGTGTGTCACGTGACTAGTGTGTAACTGATGTTTATGTGTCACGTGTCAAGTGTTTGACCAATGTGCATGTGGTATGTGTCTAGTGCGTAAGTGGCACACATATGTATGGCATGTGTATGATGTGAGATTGACACATATATGCCATGTGTCTAATGTGTGACTGGTGTGTATATTTGATGTGTCCAGTTTGTGAGTCATATTGTGTGGCTGCAGCGTATTTGGCATGTGTTTAGTGTGTGTCTTGCATCTACATGTCATATGTATGACTGACCTATATGTATCATGTGTTTAATGTGAGAATGGCGTGTATATGTGATGTCTCTAATGTGAGAATGACATGTACTGTATATGTGATATATCTAATGTGAGACTAACTTGCATATGTCACATGTCAAATGTTTGACTTGCGTGTAAATGTCACGTGTCAAGTTTGTGATAGGTGTGTATGTTTGACATGTCTAATGTGATTGGTGTGTATGTAGCATGTATCCAGTGTGTGACTGGGTGTATATGGCATGTGTCTAATGTGTGACTTGGTGTATGTGGCATGTACCTAATTTTAGGGCTGGCGGAACGCACCAAATTATAAAATAATAGTAGGTACGTTCGCAGCCCGGGGTCCACCGTGCAGAGGTGGTACACTGCTGCTAAGTAATGGTGGAAGAATTAAGCGGTGTGAAACCAGTCACACGTGGGTTACGTCACCCAATGTGAACAGGGCGAACTCTGTTACTGCACAGAGCCGCATTACCGCTGAATGTAGATGCCGGAGCCTGTTTAGCTCACAGAGCCCGGCCAAAAGAGCACACAGTGTACGGCCACAAAACTCTACCCCAAGGACACGGGGTTAGAGTCCTTCTAGGCCCACTGAATGTGCGGCGTCGCTGCCGTGAGCGCCGCTATAGATGCTGGCTATGGAGCACGTACACTGAGGCGTGCTGAGTCACTGGTGAGGCCTGATGCCTGACTCAACCTCAGACCTAACTACGCCTAAGCCTGGGGGCTAGCAGGCTAGGCTGCACAACACATGCGTACCAAGGGTAGGGGTTTTTTAATGAGTCATTAACCAGAGACATTCATACGTGCATACATCACTCACTCCACATAGTCTGTAAATACAGTCTATCCTAGCGCATGGGCGAGCGGCCATGCGGACCTTTTATAGCCACGGGCATCCAGGACCTTCCTGGCTTCTCGGATGGGCCAATCTGAACACGAGCAGGACCTGAACACGTGACCCTCGATCTCCAATGGGAGATCACTCCACGGGCATGCTCAGTGGCCCGACATGAGGACTTAGTCCCTGGAGAATCTCGCTGCTGAGCAGCATGCATTGTCATAGCTGTGCCAGAGGTGGCAGCAGCAAGCAAACCCATGGAGTTGGCCTGGGCAGAGCGTCGGGACTGACAAATCTGCTGAGCAGGCTCCACTGCGGCTGAAAAAGAATGGGAGACCGCTGGGTGCAAGGCTGTGCAGTGGCAGGAACCCGACGCCTAACACCTAGTGTGTGACTGGCGTGTAAGTGTATGTGTAATGTTGGACTGGCGTGTATATGTCATGCATCTAGTGTGTGGCTGGCGTGTATATTTGACGGGTCTAGGGTTTGGCTGCATCGTATTTGGCATGTGTCTAGTGTGTGAATGTTTCATGTGTTTTATCTGATGTCTAAGTGTCAAGTGTATGACTGGCCTGTATGTGTTATGTGTTTAATTTGAAACTGGCGTGTGTATGTGATGTTTCTAATGCGAGCATAACTTATATGTGTCACGTGTCTAGTGTGTGAATGATGTGTACTTTATGTGTCTAATGGGTGACTTGATGTATATGTGATGTGTCTAGTGTGTAACTGGCGTGTATGCTTCACATGTCTAATATGTGATTGCTGTATATAAGGCATGTAACTATATGTGTCCATCTAATTTATGATTGGTGTGTATGAGCCATGTATCTTGTGTTTCTCTCTCACCCATGACAGCACTATGGAGAGAGGGGATCTGCCCATCCTGGACAGGAACCTACAGATAAAAAGTGCGGTACCTCCCCTCCGCTTTCAGTTGGGTTCCTGTCCCTGACGGGTGACCTACAGAACCAGCAGCAGCAGCTAACCAAAGAGGAGATCCAGGGCCGTCCCGTCCGAGGATTGACAGCGGGGAGGCCCCTGTCATGGCGGGGTCGGTTCCTGAAGCCGCCACCACTGCAGCCGACGGGCTCGACAGGGTGGGCGGGGGGTAGAGGACCGAGCCGACGCTCCGGAAAGGAGGCTGGGGCTGGTGGGGACCCAGGGCACGCACGGGCCGCGCTATGGTACAGAGGTGTACCAATATGGTGCTGCCCCGGAAATGAACAAACGACTTCCGGGTCCCCGCGGTCGGCGCATGCGCACGGCGCACTCCCCGGACAGAGAGAGGTGCAGCCTGGGAGAGGAGGTGACGTCACACGCCGGGAGATTCGAAAATGACAGCACTGGAAGTGCTCCTGGCTGGAAGTGTCCGGAAGTGGGGGACAGGGGAACAGCAGGAGCAGCAGCCCAAGCAGGAGCCAGGCAGCAGTGACACCACCATCTCTGGCAAAAAAAGAGCGGACAGGCGTGATGTCCGGTCTAGTAGCCACTCCACGCAGCACAGCAGATCGGCTGCAAGGAGTAGTCACCATCCTTGGATCAGCCCGTACGGGACCTGAATCCACCTCCCGAACTGGTACCTGCAACCGCGCATACCTGGTGAGTGCCCTTCGAGAATGTTCACCATTGTAACAGACTTCTTTTCCCTTATCAATGAAATAAGAAGGGGGAAAACAAAGAATGGGGTATGCCCCACTGGTAGCAGAGCCCTACCAATCTCATGAGATAAGAGGCTCCGTGAATCCCACGGACATAAGAGCTGTAATCAGTTCAGAGGTTCAGAGTACCCCCCTTTTCATCCCTGACATGGGGGAAAAAGTTAAAGGGAGGTACGCCATAGCGGGTTCCCAGTCACATGTCTCAACGTCAGAAAAGATTACCTCACATACCTCGGACAATGGCTCATCATCCTCAGACGAGGAAACGGGAGGCCATCATTGTTTTCCCCTAGAGGAGGTAGACACGCTGGTAAAGGCAGTAAGATCTACCATGGGGGTGGCAGACCCTCGCCCTGATAGGCCAGTCCAGGACATAATGTTGGGGGACTGGGCCAAAAGAAACGCAGGGTGTTCCTGCTAAATGAGAATGTACAGGAAAAAAAAGGGGAAAAGCAGGATAGGCAGTGTTATAATAATTGTAATAAAGTTCTTTCTTTTATGTGCATGTGTATATATATATATATGTATGTATCTATATATCTATATACATATGTGTATGTGTGTGTATATACACAGTATATACCGTACATGATTCTGCCATTATTATCCCTAGTCACTCTTTTCAGCTGATGTAATACATGGGTGTTACCTTTGGGTGTTACTTTTTGTGAACGTTAGCTGGCTTTCCTTGCCTTGCGTGACTTCTCTGGTAAGTGTAGATAAGAATTTCTAAGAAGCTAAGCATATTCCATGTACTCTTTTCTGCAAACGCAATGTTTCAACACCCTTTCGGCTTTACTATTTAAACTCTTAAGAATATGTATTGAGTTAGACAGAGGACGGCCCACACCTGGGGTGGCCATCATTCTCTCTCCATGCCGGCATGTCCAATAAAGAAGCATCTTACTTATTCAGGTCTAGACGATTTCTAATTGGAAGACTGAAACTCCCTTGACATTTTTGTGCATTGGCCGGGAATCCAACACCTTTCCCTCACCGGTAAGTACTGTAAACCGTGCACGGGGGAGTCTGGGACTCCTTAAGTAAGTCCTCCGCCTTGACATTAGGCGTCACCAGGGGCATTAACAGTTATCCCGGTCTGAGGGAAAGTGACGGATTTCGTATAGTTTAAGGATCTCTGGGAATCGTCTGTATCTGAATACAGGTAAGAACATTTAATAATTTTCATTGTATTCGGTAACCTTGTTAATCCAGTATGAATGTTATTCTAGGAATTGAATGGGAACTGTGATTGTAGACGTTTCCAATTGGTGTTTGTGAGAGGCTCCTGTAAATTGGAAGTTTACATGCAATTGAAGTTATAAGAACTCCTGTAAATTGCTAAGCTCCATAGTGTATGGGGTTTGTTTGTTCTTGTAAAATATTCCGAAGAATAATAGTAATCTTTATTTTTTTATTTTTATTTTTGAATGGGATGAATGTTATTTTAGGAATTGAATAGGGAACTGGTAGACTTTTCCAATTGGGGTTAGTGAGAGGTTCATGTATGTTGGAGGTTTACATGCAATTGGAGTTATAAGAACTCCTGTAAGTTGCGAAGCTCCATAGATTTGGGGTTTGTTGTTTGTTCTTTTAAGATATTCCTCTGAATAACAATAATCTTTATTTTTTGAATGGGTACAAAGCCAGTGTGAGAAGGCTACTGTGGAATAAAAAACTCCGTGTGCGCGTTAAATTGATCTAGATGGGAGAATCGAGGGAGATTCTCGTTAGATTAACCCCTTAATGACAGCCAATATGTCTTTTTACTGACCTGAGATATAAGAGAATATCATCCCCACACAGGTGACGATCCAGCAGCTGTCGGCTGTCTACTATAGCTGACAACTTGCTGTATCCTGCTATACCACTTTGCATTAATTCCTGTAAATCACCTGAAGGGTTAATAAACTATCTGACAGAAGTTTTCAATATGTCAGGGGGTGCTGTTTTTAAAAAGGGCTACTAAGGGGTTAAGGAATCCGGTATAAGATGAATTTTTGCCGGTAATCTGTTTTGTCTTCTGTACTTTGTTGAATGTTGTTTTCTGTTATGTGTGCTGTTTTGTCTGTCTTTTAAAATTACATAGAACTAAAACGCCATAAATATATGTTTTATGTTACACATGAGACTCCTTGAATGTTATCTTGAGTGAATGTAAATGAGGGAGTCCAGTAGGCGTGGTCAACAGTCATCTGTGGACTGGAGACAAATCATAGGTTATTATAGTGGTATAAATCACCTAGTTACATGTCACCTGATCCCCATAGAGAATATTCTATGTTGTTTTGTTATGTGTTTTTCTTTTAATAACACAGAGTGACTGAACCCTCTTCGTTTCACTGAGGAGAGTCTGCACCTGTGGTGCTCTGAATACCTGATATTAAGAACGGGAACATCTCTGTATATAAAGAGGCGGTGTCATTGGACTTTATCTCAGCACTTCAGGAATAGGAGTACGAGGGATCTTTAATCTCTTGTCTTATGTCTCTGTGTACGTGTGTCTGTCCAGTCCCTAACTGTGGAAGCTGTTGTACGTTGTGTGTTTGTACTGTTACACTGGTCAGAAGTCCCTGTGAGCATATTTATCTCGTTCAGATCAGTGACCACATTTATCATCGTGACCCCATTCCTTGGGGACCGTTCACGTTTGTCACACTGTGTTGTCATACTAGGCCCTCACAGGCCTTCATTGGACGGAGGTGGCAAGATATAGAGATACAAGCTGGTAAATATCTAGGACATAGTGTAATCAGTGAGGATTATTTAGATCCTGGATATTAGTAGCAGTAATTGAATTGTTGCTATTGGTTTTTTATCTTCTTGTTGACATATGAATTTCACTGATATTTGTCAAACTTCTTATAAGTGGGTAAAAATCCATTGTGCTCCAGGGTTTATATTGTGTATAGTCCTTATTTTGTTGTTTGTCTTTTTGTGTTTAAGAATTTTATGTAACATCATTATGGGACTTTATCCCATAGATATATATTTTAAGATCTTGTCCTCATTGTAAGGCAGAATTGTTATTTTCCATTTCATCTGAAAGCTGGAAAGTTATTAAGATTGTACCAAGATGGTATCCCTGGAATGAGACTGGATATGGTCCTTTTTCATCAGGTGCCCAGAGATAACAGTCTTCAGATCAGATGTGCAATGTGTCCTTATTGGGAACTTATAGGCCTAACTCTTATATATTATAACAAATAGTGAGTGAAAATTGTATATCGCTGACATTGTCTTTTTAGTCTTGAACACTAGGAGTAGGCACCACCCAGAGCACACAGTCCTGAGGTGGGGAGATAAGCTGTTAACATGAGGATTGTTGTGGAATGTGTTTGTGGTTTTGAGATAAGAAGGGGCCACTAGAAGACCCTGAATGTGTCTTTTGACAGATGGGTTGCATTCGATGATAAACTTAGTTTCATAAAATGTGAAAATTTGGTACAAGAAATGTGTAATGAGAGGAAATATTTAATTTGGCTAAAATAGAAATACATTTATAAAACACTGTATTTCCAGAAGTAACTCTCCTTGTGGGAAGCCATGAGGTCACTTTTCTTGTTGATTCAGGAGCAATAGAACCTTAGTACATCCAGAAGAGATACCGACTATTGGACTGTCTGCTGCCTGCATAGTGGTAAAAGGAGCAAGTGGTAAGACACAGAACCATTGTCTACGCCTGTGGAGACACCGGGCCCTTGGCACAGGTAAAAGTGCAGTTGCACAAATTATATTATCAGCTGTGTGGAGGGATATGATGCAAGCCCTGAGCCCGGGAATAATTCCTACTGCTGCAGGACTATAGGTGAAATCCATGGCTGAGACAATGGTGATCCAGGGGTATGGAGTATCTAAATACTATTACAGTCTAGATCTAATAACTGCAGGACCATCCTTTATTACTGAGTCCTTCATCAAGGAAGCAATAGATAAAGGTATATAACTGTAGATATTCACATACCTGAAGAACTACACTGCTCTATGTACTACAGGTATTTCAGGGGTCCTGATGTAAAATATGAGAATTTTCATGCTCTAGATTGTTCTTTGCACACCATATACTGGAATTATAAAGGGAACTGTGCCGTCAGTTGTAATCTGTCAGGACAAATTAAATTGTTGTTTTGCTTTTTAGAGGCACCGTGCCACATATTTCCCTCTCCAGATGTAAAGGTAGAACATGGAAATTCCTTGGTGATTTTGTTGAAGAGTGTAAGGAAAGTAAAAATGGGAGGTTTTTGGGTGATGGCTTATTTTGCAATGCCAGACTGCAGGCATATTCATAAGTACTAAAGTGGAACACCATTTCTAAACCCAGTGTCCACCTGCAGGGAGGCAGGGGAACGAGTGAGAAATGCTGATCCTTTCCTAGAATTAGAGGAAGAATTGACCACATACCCAGAATCTTTGTGGTCCACATGACCTGCAGATGTGGGATTGGTAATAAGGGTGATTATACCCTGTCCAGCTCACCTTGTAACACAACCTTGTTTCCAGTAGGGAGGGCGCCCCCATCTGTAAACGAGGCTGTGATAACAAGAGCCCCCACAGTACCAGACCCCCATACTCTGCTGAATGGCTGTAGGCCGGAACATAAGGTCTTTACAGTGATATCAGTAATGTCTTCTTCAGCATCCTGGTACATCCAGAGAGCCAGGTTTGGTTTGTATTCACATATAAGGGGAGCAGGTATACATTCACCAGAATCTCACAAGGGTACTGTGAATCACCTACTATTGTTTTCCAGGTAAAATCGGCTAACCTAGCTCAATGTGAGTCACCAGAAGGCAGCCAGATGGTCTTATATGTGGATGACATGCTATTGGCATTTAAAATAAAAAAAAAATAATAAAAGATTGGTAACAAAAGGGGTTATCTTTAAAGATGACCTATATGTATGAACTGCCCAGTGACCTCCTAAGATATGTCACAGTATTGAGCCATGGCATAAGCTATGTCTCAACAGGAGGGATGGTAGAGATCATATCTTACGTATTTATGATGTATGGCTTTATGATGTATGGCTTTACGAACTATTAAAATTTTTTGTTTAATCTGCATTACTTGTGCAAAAATAATTCCTAAGGGAATCTGAGACCAGAGAGAGGATGATGTCCTCACCCTGAATACTTATTCCAACACATTTGTATGGATTTTATTGAACAAGTGTGAGGGAAAAAGTCCGGCCTTGTTATTATGGATGCTTTCAGAAGGTGGATTGAAGCTGTCCACCCTGATGCATTAATGGTACCGAAGGCCCTTCTAAAGGAAATCATACCCAGATTTGGGGTTCCAGAAAATATATAGTAAACTAAGTAATGTTATTATTACCTAAAACATTGTCAATTGAGGTGGGAAACCACTGTGCCCGTCATCCTCAGTCAGCCGGACTGGTTGGGAGACACAGTGGGATCTTGAAAAATAGGTTGACAAAGACCATGCAGGAAACAGGAAAGATTGGTTGTACTGTCTCCTATTGGCTGTACTAAATATGTATGTCACACGGACATCGGTAGTGCTGACAGGCTTTGAAGTCATATATGGGAGATCTTTTCTGTTACCTCAGCTAAAGCTCTTTAGAAGGATAGATGAGGAAGCTGATTGTACATTAGCAGAAAATATGGCTAAGATATTAGCTCACAAAGAAGTTTCTACTCGTAGTTTTGTTCCAGGAAACCCACTAACAAAACCTGAGATCGTGAAACCTGCAGACTGGGTCCTTGTGAAGGTGATAAAGAAGAGACACCAAGACACCAGCACCATCCTAAGTGGGAAGGTCCTTACCAAGTCCTGTGGACTTCTCCTGCTGCGGTCAAGATTCCTGGATCCATCTCTCATATTGTAAACTTGTCAGACAAGTAGGGACAGAGTAGGATCTGACTTGCTTGTCAAAGTCCAGCTACAAAGGGAGGTTTTCCACAAGGGAAAGCTTGTCTCAAACTGGTGAAGTCTCCCATTCATCCCCCTACCCGGACAAGACGGTCAGATCTAGGATGTGTACATCAGGGTTAGTCACATGTATAGTCTTCGTGACCATAGTAATGGGAGACTTGGAGAGTAATAGACCCAGCAGGAGAGGAAAGTCCAGGGTGGTAGAATGGATTCTGATTTAAGACTTTAAATCCTACTTTTGAAATTGGGCAGGAGGCTGCCATGTTAGTGGATTTCTGTCTGTTGTATAAATGATGCAGAGATAGGGAACAAGCTGTGAAACTAGCAGAGTCTGATAAGTATGTTTGTGTTATGTGTGACAGGAGTAAAGCAGCATGGACAATTGCAGCCCGAGACTATAGGTATAAGCCTTATGGCTACATAGATTTAAAGCCTGATTCTCCATTAGGAAAAAGGAGATCCCCTTACACAAATAAGAATAATTGTAATCAGCTACTGAGAACTTTTAAAAAACCCTAAGATGAGGGATCAAAAGGTTATAGGAGCTGATATGTCAGGATCAGACCCAATATGATGTTTCTACATAGAAGTTCAGAATAATAGCATACATAGACCCAAGGAAGGTATGCCAGAGAGAACCATAACAGAGTCGATAGGGTTCATAGTTAGATTGTCTAATCTAACTTATGAAGATAAACTAGCTCTAGAGAGAGGCTGTGAGAAGAATGAATGGCTAGAATGGCTTAAATACATTGCAAAAAGTTTAAAAAAATTAAGTTATATAGTAAAACTTATGTCTGCTCAGAAAGGGAAGGAAAATGTAAAATGTTATCATTTTTATATCCTCCACTTGAGAAACCGGATATCCACCACAGGTGATTGCTAATCCTGGTAACTATACTTGTTTTAGTCTTCCAGGGCATGGGCACGACTTTGGAGAGCTCCAAGGCGACTCTTGTAGAGAATGGATCATTGTCTCCCACAGGGCCAAGTACTCAGCCATATGGTCAGACCACACTACCCTGAGAGCGGATATATGGTGGTTATGCGGTGATAAAAGCATAAGAGCCAGACTACCACATGGTTTCCGAGGGGATTGTGCGGTGGTCCAGCTAATCATGCCGTTCCACCTGTTGTCAACAGGGATATGGCCAAAGGTACGTAGTGGAAGAGACAGAAGCGTGAAACTCCACAAGGATCCTTCCATTCTAGTATCTACAGAGATGACATTGGAGTTCCCAGGGGAGTGACCGCCGAGTACAAGGCTAGGAACCAGGTAGCAGCCGGATGGGAATCCATAATTTGGTGGGTGACTATAAAAAATGAATGTAGATTGGATAACTACTTATACTATAACCAGCAGAGATTTGGTAATTATACCCGAGATGCAGTTAAATGGATAGCTGAGCAATTAGGACCAAATCCTCTCATGGCTTGGTAGAATAGGATGGCATTAGACATGCTCTTAGCAGAAAAGGGAGGTGTATATAAAATGTTTGGAGGATTTTTGTTGCACGTTTATCCCTAATTCAGATCCTGATGGGAGTATCTCCAAAGCTCTTGATGGACTGACTGCCCTGTCTAATGATTTAGCTGAGAACTCTGGATATGATGACATATTCCTGGACTGAGGGATGGTTTGGGAAATGGTCCGGAAGTATTCATTTCTGCGTTGACATCTCTTACCATCGTGGCCGGAGTGCTGATTGTTTGTGGATGCTGTGCTATTCTATGCATTAGAGGACTTGTTCAAAGACTGATTGACTCTGCCATAACAAAAACTATGCATCAAGGAATGGAGACCTTGGAATCCAACGAAAGAATGAAAAATTTGGACTTAATGATAAATATACTGAGCATATTACTCTCCCTCTAGATTATATGAAGATCTTCTGTGAAATCTGACAAAAAGAAATCTGTCCCCAATGTGTACAGATAGATAATTTTATTACAAGATGAGGGAATGTTATAATAATTGTAATAAAGTTCTTTCTTTTATGTGCATGTGTATATATATATATATATATATATATATATGTATGTATGTATCTCTGTACATATGTGTATGTGTGTGTATATACACAGTATATACCGTACATGATTCTGCCATTATTATCCCTAGTCACTCTTTTCAGCTGATGTAATACATGGGTGTTACCTTTGGGTGTTACTTTTTGTGAACGTTAGCTGGCTTTCCTTGCCTTGCGTGACTTCTCTGGTAACTGTAGATAAGAATTTCTAACAAGCTAAGCATATTCCATGTACTCTTTTCAGCAAACGCAATTTTTCAACACCCTTTCAGCTTTGCTATTTAAACTCTTAAGAATATGTATTGAGTTAGACAGAGGACGGCCCACACCGGGTGTGGCCGTCATTCTCTCTCCATGCCGGCATGTTTGGACATGTTTGGACAAGAAGCATCTTACTTATTCAGGTCTGGACGATTTCTAATTGGAAGACTGAAACTCCCTTGACAGGCAGTTCCTTCCCTTAAGAGGAAATATCCCTTTGACGAAGGGGCGACCACATCTTGGGACAAGGCCCCGAAATCCGAAGTAGCTGTCGCCAAGGCCTCAAAAAAAAAAAAAAGTTTGCACTCCGCATTGAGGACAGGGGTACTCTGAATCACCCCTTAGATAAAAAGGCTGATACCTTCCTCAAGGGTGCTTGGGAAGCAATAGGCCAGCTATATCGGCAACATGTACCTCCAGAGCCTTATGGTATGGGTGGATCGTCTAGAGAAATAGTTGAGGGAAGGTACACCCAGGGGAAAAGATTCAGGAATCTATTCCAAGAATAAGGGGAGCAGGCGGCCTTCTCGGCGGACTTATCAGCCGACTCAGTAAGATTATCATCCAAAGTGGCAGCCCTGTCAAAACGCAGCCTGAAGGAAGTTGTGGTTCAAATGTTGGACAGGGGATTTACAAGCTTAAATGAAGCTATGCTCGATCCCCTACGAAACAAAGTTCCTATTCAGGGAGACGTTGGATCACATCCTCCAAAGGCCAGGGATAAAATGAAGGGATGCCCAAACCTGGAGCCTATAGCTTTTAAATGGTCCTTTCATAACAAAGTTCTTTCAGAGGAGGTCACCGAGGGAACAGGAATGGGATGACAGAAGAGGAGATAGAGGTCCTCTTCGGTAACTTATCCCGAGACAAGAAACCTTCTAACTGACAGTTTGTGGAAGAAAATCTCGGACAGCCCTTGGTTATTAATTCTGATCACCTCGGGCCTAAGGATAGACTTTCTCTCTCCCACCTCAAAAAATGTGTAGTAACTCCACTAAGATCCTCTATACGAGAACAAAAGCTCTCAAACGAGGTCCTAAGCTTGGTAAAGAAAGGAGTCCTCCATGAGTTTTCCCTGCAGGAGAGGGACAGAGGCTTCTGTTCCCCTCTTTTTCTAGTGACCAAACCGGACGGCACTGGATAATTATAAATTTAAAAAGTCTAAACATTTATGTCAAAAAACAAACATTCAAAATGGAGTCAATCAAATTAACCACCAAAATCCTGTTCCCACACTGCTTCAGGACAGTATTAGATCTCAGCGACACGTACTATCACGTCTCCATCCACGAAGACTCCAGAAAATACCTCAGACTGGCGGTCGCTATAGAGGGCAAGATAAAAGGGGTCCAATACAGGACCTTGCCGTTCGGAAGATCTATAGCCCCACGAGAAATTCACAAAACTAGTAGCAGAAATGATGGCCCGCCTAAGGGAGGACAAATTAATAATCCCATAGTGGACGACTTTTAATAGCGGCTCGCCCATAAAACGCAAGGAACAGAGGGACAGAGTGATGAACACTCTACAGAACCTCGGCTAGCTTCTGAACCTGAGAGAATTGAGGTTGGAGCCAGTACGTTCGGGAATTCCTAGGACTAACACTGGACTCAAACACGCAAGAGCGTTACCTCCCGGAACGCAAAAAAGAGAGCATCGCTCAAATGGTAGCAAGAGCGATTCAGAACCCTTTCATGACACTAAGAAAAGCAATGTCATTACTAGGGTCTCTCTCTGCCTGCCTACCGGCGGTCCAATGGGCACAGCTACATACGAGACATCTCCAATGGGATGTATTAGCCAACCAGTTAGCATGACAAGGTCACTTAGGGGGCCGCATTACCCTAGATTCTAAAACTATTCATTTCCTAGCCTGGCGTGGAAACAAAGACAACCTATCCAAAGGGATTCCTTGGGTAAAAAAAAAAAAATCACACATATGATTACCCCGGATGCCAGTCCCACAGGATGGGAAGCAGGGTGGCCCAGAGGGAAGGGGGAGGCCAGGAATTAGAAGCCTCCTCGAACCAAAAGGAACTCGGGCAGTAGGCTACGCCTTAACACACTTCCTACCCGTGCTGTGAGGTCATCACGTCTGCATATTTTCGGACAATCAGGTGATGGTGGCTTAGATAAATCATCAGGGAGGAACCAGGTCCCGAGCCCTAATGAACACGTCTTCCAAAATCCTCACCCTATCCGAGTATCTCTCTCGGCACTGCACATACGGGGAACAGAGAACTGGAGAGCAGACCTTCTGAGTCGCACCATATTACGCCAGGGAGAATGGGTCCTAAAACAGTTCTTTTTTCTGCAGATTGTAGAAATGTGGGGAACCCCAGACATAGATCTGTATGCCAACTACAAAAACAAAAAAGTGAAACCCTTTTTCGTTCCCTAGACCCCAGGGGGAATCCACGGGCCCTGGATGCTCTTATGCTCCCGTGGACACAGAGCCTAATGTATGCCTTTCCCCCGATCATTCTCATTCCGGCAGTCATAAGGAAGGTGAGAGAGGACGGAGCGAGAATGATACTAATAGCTCCCTTCTGGCCAAAAAGAACTTGGTTCTCCTGGCCCGAGAATGCTCTCAATAACCGACCCTTGGGTCCTACCAGATCTCCCGGACCTATTGTCTCAGAGACAAGTGTTACACTCTCGAGCAGTGAACCTCCATTTAACACATGGGATTTGAAAGGGCACTGTTGAGGGAAAGGGATTTCTCTGAAAGCCTAGTTTCTACACTACAAAAGAGTAGGAAACCGGCCACGACAAGAGCCTATGGGAGAACTTGAAGGAAGTTTCTGTCCACCTCCAGGGTCCAGGATGGAGTCCAGATTGACAAATTCTTGAATTTCTGCAGAGGGGCTTAGAGCAGGGACTGGTGGTTAACACACTGAAAGTACAGATAGCGGCCTTAGGTGCCTTTTATAACCAGGATGTGGCGGGCAATTCCCTGGGTAGCACGGTTTATCAGGGCCGCAACCAGGTCTAGGCCAATAGTTAGCCTGAAATTACCATCGTTGGACCCGAATCTTGTACTATCTGCACTAACAGGTCCCCTATTTGAACCTATCCAGTCAGCTCCCTTTAAAATCTTATCATTAAAACTGTGCTTCTAGCGGCACTAGCATCGTCTCACAGGGTGAGCGATATTCAGGCTCTATCAACAGCGCCACCATTGACCAAAATGATAGAAGATAGTCATCTTGAAGCCTGACCCGGCATATCTACCTATAGTGGCATCACATTTTTCATAGGTCCCAAGAGGTAGTCCTTCCTTCCTTCTACCCAAATCCCAGGAATAGGAGAGAAGAAAGATTTCACACCCTAGATGTGAAGAGGTGCCTAGTTCAGTATTTAGAGGCCACCAAAGGATGTAGGAAGGAAGGCTCTCTCTCTCTTTGTGTGTTTCCAGGGACCTCGGAGGGGACTCAAAGCATCTAAGAGTACCCTGGCAAGATGGATAAGGGATGCGATTGGCATATTCATCCAGTTGGAATACCATTCCGGAGGGGTTGAGAACTCATCCCACAGGAGCAGTAGCGACCTCGGGGACTGAAAGATCTGAGGTATCGATAGAACAGATCTGTAAGGCAGCCACCCGGCCAACACCTTCTACCTCTTTTCAGACACTATCATTTAGAGCTAGCCTCTATGTCTGACCTGACTTTCGGGAGAAGGGTCCTACAGGCGGTGGTCCCTCCCTAAGCTACCAATCTCTGTAATTCTCTCCATGGTGCTGTCATGGGTGAGAGAGAATAGCTTAGTTACTCACCGATAACGGTGTTTCTCAGAACCCATGACAGCACCCGCTTATTCCCCCCGTCACGAGTGTGGTGAGGACGTTTTACTGTCCGTGGAGTGTTTCCGTTTAGGCACGGTGCTTCTTGATAATAAGCAATATTATAATGTTGTGTATATACTTCTGTTTAACTAATCTGGAGACCCTCTGATGCTCTGTAACCAACTGAAGGTGGAGGGGAGGTATCGCCCTTTTTATCTGTAGGTTCCTGTCCAGGATGGGCGGATCCCCTCTCTCCGTGGTGCTGTCATGGGTTCCGAGAAACACCGTTATCGGTGAGTAACTAAGCTATTCTGGCGTGTGTTATGTGTGTGACTGGCATGTATGTGTCTTGTGTCTTATGTGTGAATGGCGTGTATGTGGAATGTGTCTAATGTGAATCTGGCATGTAAGGATCATGTGTCTAGGATGTGACTCGTTTGTATGTGACGGCAGATGTCTAGTCTAATGTGTAGCTGGGGTGTACATGTAGGATCTAATATCAGACAGGAATGTATGTGTCATGTGTCTAATGTGAGACTAGCATGTGTTTGTCATTAGTCTAACGTGACACTGTCGTGTATGTGTCTAGTGTGTGACAGGCGAATATGTGTCATGTGTTTTATGTGTGATTGGCATCAATCAATCTATCCTCCAGGTTCCTAAGAAACCCTGGCCTTCACTCTTACACCCCTTTAAAGTGATAAAGATGATCACAGTGACCGGAGGGGAGAGTTTAAGGCTAGAATAGTTTAGCCAACCCTAACTAAAATAAACTCTATCTAATGCCACTTTCCTATATATTAGGATCTATCTGAAGCCATCAGTGCTAAAAGCTTTCTCGGACAGACTTAGAGCAAAACACTCCATTTCTGCTGGTTCCAAAGGAGCCCTGGCCTTCACCCTTAAACCTCAATAGAAAGTTTCATAGTTTTAAGGTTGAAAGACACAAGTCAATCAAGTTCAACCTAAAAGCTAATGTGTTGATTCAGAGGAAGGCAAAAATCCCACGAAGCAAGTACAAATTGCTCCATACTACGGGAAAAATTCCTTCCCGACTCCACATATGGCAATCAGACTAGTTCCCTGGATCAACATCCCATAACAAAAACTTACTAAAAGCCTGAAATATTATATTATTCATCAAAGTTATAAAGGCCCTCCATGAACTTATTTAAGAATATTATGGATTACAAGATCATGTGGCAGATAGAGTTCCAAAATCTCATTGCTCAAACAATAAAAATGCGTTGTCTAATTTGCTTTAGATAAAATGAGTTAGTAGCTCAATGCTAGAACGTTTGACTTTACCATAACTAAAATAAGGTAAGTAAAGCCTTTTTCCTAAATGTTAGGTTCTGACTAATCCATGAGCTCAAAAAGGCATTCTCGGACAGACTTATAGCAAGCTACTCCATTCTGCAGGTCCCAAAGGAACCCTGGCCTTACCAATATACCATGTACAGTGATAGATACTTACCTCAGGCGCAGAGTTGCATCTTCAGAGTAGCTGCTGGCCGGAGGAGTAAGCTTGAGGCTATGGTGGTTGATTCAACTCTAAATATTTTTTTTTAATGTTTGCATTTGTCTAAGGCCATCAGATCAAAGAGACTTCCTTGGAGAGACTTGGTACAAGAAAGTCCATCATCCTGCAATCATCATTGGCCTTTATTGTCTAAAGCTATTAGCTCAAAAAGGCTTCCTCGGACAGACTTGGCGCAAGCTACTCCATTCTGCAGGTCTCAAAGGAACCCCGGCCTTACCATTATACCACTGTACATGGAAAGATACTTACCACAGGCGCAGGGTTGCAGCTACAGAGTAGCTGCAGGCCGGAGGAGCAAGCTTAAGGCTATGGTGGTTGATTCAACCCTAAATAATTTTTTTTAATGTTGGGATCTGTCTAAGGCCATCAGCTCAAGAGACTTAATTGGACAGACTTGGTACAAGCCACTCCATCCTGCAATCTTCCCTGGCCTTTAATGTCTAAAGCCATCATCTCAAAAAGGCTTCCACGGACACACTTGGCGCAAGCTACTCTATTCTGCCAGTCCCAAAGGAACCCTGGCCTTAGCAATATATCATGTACAGGGATAGATACTTACCACAGGTGCAGGGTTGCATCTACAGAGTAGCTGCTGGCCGGAGGAGCAAGTTTGAGGCTATGGTGGTTGATTCAACTCTAACTCATTTTTTTTAATGTTGGGTTCTGTGTAGAACCCTGGCTTTACCAATATACCACTGTACAGGGATGGAGACTTACCACAGGCGCAGGGTTGCTTCTACAGAGTAGCTGCTGACTGGAGGGGCGAGTTTGAGACTAGAGTAGTTGAATCAACCCTAACCATAACTGAAAAAACTATCTAACGCCACTCTCTTGTTAGAACCTGTCTGAGGTCGTCGGCTCAAAATGACTTTCATGGACTGACTTGGAACAAGCCACTCTATCTGCCAGGCTCTTAAAGAACCCTGGCCTTCACCCATAAACCTCAATAGAGAGAAAGTGTCATAGTTTTAAGGTTGAAAGTCACAAGTCAATCAAGTTCAAACTAAAAGCTATTGTATTGATCCAGAGGAAGGCAAAAACCCCACGAAGCAAATGCAAATTGCTCCATATTAGGGGAAAAATTTCTTCCTGACTCCACATATGGCAATCAGACTAGTTCCCTGGATCAACGTCCCATAACAAAAACTATTACCAAAATCCTGAAATATTATTATTCAAGAAAGGCATAAAGGCTCACCTTGAACTTATTTAGAGTACTATGGATTACAAAATGATGTGGCAGATAGAGTTCCAAAACTTCATTGCTCAAACAATAAAAATGTGTCATCTAATTTGCTTTAGATAAAATGAATTAGTAGCTCGATGCTAGAGTGTTTGACTTAACCATAACTATAATAAACTGAGTAAAGCCTTTTTCCTAAATGTTAGGATCTGACTAAAGCCATGAGCTCAAAAAGGGTTCCTCGGACAGACTTTGCGCAAGCTACTCCATTCTGCAGGTCACAAAGGAACCCCGGCCTTACCAATATACCATGTACAGGGATAGATACTTACCAAAGGTGTAGGGTTGCATCTACAGAGTAGCTGCTGGCCGGAGGGGCAAGCTTGAGGCTATTGTGGTTGATTCAACCCTAACTAATTTTTTTAAATTTTCGGATCTGTCTAAGGCCGTCAGCTCAAAGAGACTTAATTGGACAGACTTGGTACAAGCCACTCCATATTGCAATCATCCCTGGCCTTTAATGTCTAAAGCCATCAGCTCAAAAAGTCTTCTTCGGACAGACTTGGCGCAAGCTACTCCATTCTGCAGATCACAAAGGAACCCCGGCCTTACCAATATACCATGTACAGGGATACTTACCACAGGCGCAGGGTTGCATCTACAGAGTAGCAGCTGGTCAGAGGAGCAAACTTGAGGCTATGGTGGTTGATTCAACTCTACCTGTGTTTTTTTTTTTTAATGTTGGGATCTGTCTAAGGCCGTCAGACCAAAGAGACTGCCTTGGAGAGACTTGGTACAAGCGAATCCATCATCCTGCTCTCATCCCTGGCCTTTATTGTCTAAAGCCATCAGCTCAAAAACGCTTCCTCGGACAGACTTAGAGCAAGCTACTCCATTCTGCAGGTCCCAAAGGAACCCTGGCCTTACCATTATACCACTGTACAGGGATGGAGACTTACCACAGGCGCAGGGTTTATACTAAACGGTTGTGGGAACATGGGAGTAGTAGCTGTGTTTAACGTTGAAGGAGTGGATCACTGCACGTGGACTTGGTGCACAACGCCCCTTATAGAGTCACTGGTACGTGTTTGACATTCCCGTTATACTGATCTCGGTCGCGATCTAATATCAGAATAGTGGGGGCAGCAAGCAAAGAAGGAGCAGCTCCTGGAGCGTACAAACATTCCAATATTAATTACCATAATTATCCTTACCCCCAGTCCCTAATTGGGATTCTATATAGTTAGCCCATCTACCCCCATCTGAGCGCAGGCTCACTGTTTTTATGTATTCTATTTCAATCAGTGACAAGTGTATTCGTCATATTTCCTTCAGCTAGTGCTAGGATAATCAGTGGCACCATTGTGGAGACTGGTGTGTAATTTAGTTTTCCCTTTTACGTGAACCTGTCAGCTGGATTGTGCACAGTAACCTACAGACAGTGTCAGGTTGGCGCTGTTATACTGATTACAATGATTCCTGGGGTGACTATATCCGTCTTCTGGTTGTTGTTTAGGCTATGCACCCACGTATGCAGAAAATTCCTGACTAAAAACCAGAGTCCTTCCCAGGAAAAACATGTTTTTTGCGCGTTTTTTATGCGTCTTTTTCCGTAGCATACACATTCTCATAGAAAATAGAAAATTAATGCACATGCTGCGATTTTTACCGCGATGCGTTTTTTTTTTGCAGAAAAAACGCATCATGTGCACAAAAATTGCAGAATGCATTATAAGAATTGGATGCTTAATGTATGCGTTTTAAAGTGTTTTTGCATGGAAAAAATGCTTAAAAAATGTGAAAAAAAGGCTTATGTGGGCACACAGCCTCAATCTTTATTTTCAGTTAATGAGATTCTGGTGCTCTGTGGGCAGCCTTTGGGAGGGGGCTGCGGGCTGTGTGAGGACGGGGGCTGTGGGCTGTGTGCGGATGGGGGCTGTGGGCAGCCTGTGGGAAGGGGCTGTGGGCAGCCTGTGCGCGGGGGCTGCGGGCAGCCTTTGGGAGGGGGCTGCGGGCTGTGTGAGGACGGGGGCTGTGGGCTGTGTGCGGATGGGGGCTGTGGGCAGCCTGTGGGAAGGGGCTGTGGGCAGCCTGTGCGCGGGGGCTGCGGGGAGCCTGTGGGCGGTGGCTGTGGGCATCCTGTGGGTCTTTTTCATGAATTTGGTGCATTTTACTCCAATGGACGCTTCATGAATGCTGGTATAGAAAACCACCAGCCTTGATGAACCGACCCCCATAGGTTTACATGGCATAAGCATATACAGAGCATTTGGGTGGTATACGTCACCAGGTCCTCATGATGCTTGTGGTCCTCGGTGGTCCACCAGGGGGCGCTTTTTCTTTCTTCCTTCTTCTGACAATGTAGTGTTCTTATCCTTTTTTTCTCCAAGAAGGCAATAAAGGCTGCAGAAATCCACAGATTCTATTCCAAAAGCTCCACGCCTTTATTCAGTCATCTGTCAGGTCAGACATTCCGCGACGATGTCACCACAGTGAGACGTTTCATAATGAACATTCCACTGTCACAGCTCTAGAGCCAGGCGACCATTAAGGATCCTGGGAGAATGCAGGGAACCAGCGTCACAACATAAAAATTCTGAATGTTTAGAAAACTGAGAGAGATACTTTCTATCATTCATATACAGCAACCTGCTGCAGTGTATAGTGATATAGTGAGGCCATATACAGCCTCCTGCAGAGTATCACTCCTCTCATCTATATACAGCCTTCTGCAGAGTATCACTCCTCATCTATAGATAGCCTCCTGCAGTGTATCACTCCTCGTCTATATACAGCCTCCTGCAGAGTATCACTCCTCATCTATATACAGCCTCCTGCAGTGTATCACTCCTCATCTATATACAGCCTCCTGCAGTGTATCACTCCTCATCTATATACAGCCTCCTGCAGTGTATCACTCCTCATCTATATACAGCCTCCTGCAGAGTATCACTCCTCATCTATATACAGCCTCCCTCAGAGTATCACTCCTCATCTATATACAGCCTCCTGGAGTGTATCACTCCTCGTCCATATACAGCCTCCTGCAGAGTATCACTCCTCATCTATATACAGCCTCCTGCAGAGTATCACTCCTCATCTATATACAGCCTCCTGCAGTGTATCACTCCTCATCTATATACAGCCTCCCTCAGAGTATCACTCCTCATCTATATACAGCCTCCTGGAGTGTATCACTCCTCGTCCATATACAGCCTCTTGCAGAGTATCACTCCTCGTCTATATACAGCCTCCTGCAGAGTATCACTCCTCATCTATATACAGCCTCCTGCAGTGTATCACTCCTCATCTATATACAGCCTCCTGCAGTGTATCACTCCTCATCTATATACAGCCTCCTGGAGTGTATCACTCCTCGTCCATATACAGCCTCCTGCAGAGTATCACTCCTCATCTATATACAGCCTCCTGCAGTGTATCACTCCTCATCTATATACAGCCTCCTGCAGTGTATCACTCCTCATCTATATACAGCCTCCTGCAGTGTATCACTCCTCATCTATATACAGCCTCCTGCAGAGTATCACTCCTCATCTATATACAGCCTCCCTCAGAGTATCACTCCTCATCTATATACAGCCTCCTGGAGTGTATCACTCCTCGTCCATATACAGCCTCCTGCAGAGTATCACTCCTCATCTATATACAGCCTCCTGCAGAGTATCACTCCTCATCTATATGCAGCCTCCTGCAGTGTACCACTCCTCATCTATATACAGCCTCCCTCAGCGTATCACTCCTCATCTATATACAGCCTCCTGGAGTGTATCACTCCTCGTCCATATACAGCCTCCTGCAGAGTATCACTCCTCGTCTATATACAGCCTCCTGCAGCGTATCACTCCTCATCTATATACAGCCTCCTGCAGTGTATCACTCCTCATCTATATACAGCCTCCTGGAGTGTATCACTCCTCGTCCATATACAGCCTCCTGCAGAGTATCACTCCTCATCTATATACAGCCTCCTGCAGAGTATCACTCCTCATCTATACACAGCCTCCTGCACTGTATCACTCCTTATCTATATACAGCCTCGTGCAGAGTATCACTCCTCATCTATATACAGCCTCCTGCAGAGTATCACTCCTCATCTATATGTTGGGAAGGTGACTTGATGGACAGACTTGACTGGAAGTAGGAGGGGATGATTTATGCACTACAGACGAAGATTGGCAATGACAGAAAGGTAACAGCAGGGAGAGACAGAAAAGGGAGTGCAGTACCGAAATTTGACGACAAGATGGCAGGGGGGAGTGTAGTTCAGGACTTAACATCAGCTTACGGCTATAGAAACTGCTTAGTCATGGGGGGCAGGAAGATAGGAACCCAGGAGGGAAATTCCCAGTGAGAGAGGGGATAAATAGGACTGGTTGGGGTTCCAGAGGCTAGGCTAGTCCCGGGAGGAGCTCAGCAGAGGAAGACTCAGGACAGAAGACGGAGAACGGTGAAGAGCTCGACCAGGGGATTGACAGGAGAAGACAGTCAAGGGGTGGCCCTGACACGACGTACCTCAGGACAGACGAGGCCCCAGGGGTACCGATTGGACGACGACCTCGGGCAGGTGAAGCGCTGGCGGTAGATTGGTCTAGGACAGCCCCAGCGAAAGATCCGCGAGGGACGTCATCACGACTAAAGGAAAGGTGAAAGGTACCTGGGCCTGGAAACGGAGAGCTTTCAAGGAACTGCGGTGCATGGCTAAGGTCGTCAGGAGGACGGCCAATAAACCCGGATCTGTTACAACTGAATTCTGCCTCCGTCTCATCTTTGCATCGTCCGATCGTGGTAAGCAGTGGACCACCCTCCAACCCGGCCCCCTACCACATTTGGCATAGTTGGCAGGATACGCCGCCGCTAATACCACACCTTCCGCGGCAGGCCTGTGCCAGGAGAACCCCAAAAGGACTTGAGCTGCTCACCGGTGGATTACAAATTTGCTCACCTGGGGATTACAAATTTGCCCGCCTGTGTATTACAAATTTTAGACTTGGTTCCGGATCCTTGGTTGTCATCAAAGGGATCCGGGGAGGTACAAGAAGCCGGACAACATGGCTGTGGTGCTCCGACGCCAGGAAGAAGCACAGGCGTTTGCAGCTGTACTGGACATTCTGGGGTCGTGTCAAATCCGCCCCCAGGGGGAGCGGTGTGCATCTGAAGACCGCCGCTCCCTCCTACTGGACCCTGGAGAGGAGCGACGACGGGCCCTGCTGGAGCAGCCGCCAAAGACATCTCCTGGGAGCCTCCCCGTGGGTCAGACGAGCCTGGAGGCTAGCCCCGCCCGATGGCGGAGTGAAGATCGGAGGCTGCAGTAAGAGCTGCGGGGTGGCCTGCCGGCGGCCGCAGCGCCGGGGAAGGTGAGAATTCCCCCAGCTCTGCCGGCAGCTCCGCAAGCGGCCTCCACCACTCGGCCTCCCCACGCGGCCTCCCATTTTCCAGCAGCCCCGGTTGCGGAGGGCTCTGCGGCCTTCGCTGGGCCGATCGATGCTCTCACCCACCACCCTGAGCCACCCTGCCCGGCGGCGCATCGGCCCGCGTCGGTGCGGAACCAGCCCATGTGAGGCACCCCATCACCTCGTCATTGGGACTGCAACCGCAGACTTCGCCGCACCCACCCTATAAGACGACACCCAGCATATAAGATGACCCGCGACTTTTGAAAAGATTTTCAGGGGTTAAAAAGTCATCTTATACATCGGAAAATACGGTAGACTAGAAGATGGTCAAAGAACTTCTGACACCCAGTACTATTTATACAGGAGACAGTACGTCTCCGGGAGAAAATATGGAATATCAGAATTTCTATTCGTCCGATATTAATGAGATGTATATTGTCGGCACCGGGATAACTAGGCAATCATACACATTTTCACATAATCATATCCTCCACCAAAGGCCCCAAATCCATAGGGGTCATATAACCACCAGTAGCTAGGCCATGTTTGGCCTCTAAACGTAACTAAAATCCCGATAAGAAAGGTGACATCGGTCTCAAATTTCTGCGGCCATCTTATGAGGAGTTATTACACAAATTGGGATTTCCTATCATTATGGAGAGCTGAGGCCGGCCCACAACCGGGACCTTGTGAGGTCACAGTGTGAAGGGTTAAAACTAAAATCAAAGCTAAAGTTTCGTTTTATCCATTCTCTGAAGGTTTCGTTTCTTCATTTTTGTTGCTGTAAGATAAATTTTTGTAATTGGCATGGGCTGTCATGAAACCAGACTGTTCCCATCAGGTGCAAGATAAGGGAGGCAGGAGTGTAAAACTCTGAAGAAAATGCCATTATACTACTTTCTATTTGGATACGGACATATATGTAGTTTCTGGTTTTCTTGCAATATTATTGGCTTACAAAGTGAAATGATTTTATTGGTAGTTGAGAACTTTGCATAGTTAAGCAAAATGTTATAAAAGAAGTGACTAAAATAAAGGGGCTTAGTGATCTGCCTGGATCCTCCCGTACAGAGACCCAGTCTCCGTGTGGTCATTTGAGTTGATAGCAACACTGGAATAATTTGGACATCACTGGCTCAACCGTGAAGGGTTAATTTAGCCTTCCCTAAATAGCTACTTCAACAAAAGTAGAGTGGTGTGTGGGTGGGACTCGGCTGTTAAAAGATCGATCCCAATTGTCATCAGTATTCATACAGAGAGTCACATATCCTGTGTATGTAGGGACTCTGTCTTGATGGCCAAATCGAAGCGCTCTCCTTCGGCTAAACTGAATCATCTCTGCGATCAGTGTAGTAAGTTCCTCTGTTAATCCCTTTTATGTTATGCAACTGTTTATACTGTATTGTTTTGTCCCCTTTGTAAAATCTTGTGTGTATTTTTCATAAACACTGCCTCCCTTTTGGATTAAATATAAAATTTAATAGTTCTTAATGCTAGGGGGCTCAATCTTCCGGAAAAAAGAAGGCAAATATTGTACTCTAACCATAAACAACGAATCTTGGTTCTTTTGCTACAGGAGACCCACTTCAAATCTGGATCTATACCTCAGTGTTCATCAAAATACTACCCTAAGTGGGTTCATGGTCCGAATCCGCATTCCAAATCCAGGGGGGGTCTCTATAGATTTCCACAGCTCTTTTATGCCAGATATCGTTGACTCGGTAATAGATTCCGAAGGCAAATTTATCTTCCTTATGATCTCATGGGGATCTCATAAACTCGTAAAAGCCATTGTGTATTTCCCGAACCAGGGCCAGCAGAAGTTTGGTGCGGAGTGCAAAAGACATCTTGCGGAGTTCGCTGGCTCCTCTCCTGTGATCCTCGGGGGGGGGACTTCAATACTCCCATGAACCCCACTGTTGATGCTTCCTCGGGTAAGTCCTCCTACTCCTCTTCTTCATCACCCAAATAAAAAAACATGTTTGGCCTGAGGTTGTGGAGGGCTCTTCACCCTGACTCTAGAGACTTCAGCTTTTTCTCACGGGTCCACAATACTTATAGTAGAATTGATTATTTTTTTTTATATTACACAGTTTGCTGGACTCGCCGGTAGAGGCTGATATAGGGTCAATATTATGGTCGTATCATGTGCCAATTTACTTCTCTATTGTTCTCCATGCTCCAGTTAAATCCGGTTTCTCCTGGCGTTTGAATGAGAACCTTCTTCGGGACCTTTTATGTAGGTCTGATTTGGAACGTGCAATTATTAACTTCAGCACAGACCATGCTGCAGACCCCATTTCCCCTTCGGTTAAGTGGGAAATATTAAAGAGTGTCCTGAGGGGGGTGCTTATTTCTCATGGGGCGCGTATTAAGAGAGCCAGAGCCGCCGAGATAGTTGAATTCTCTAGGCAAATTCAAAAACTAGAAAACCAACACAAAAAAGATTTAGAAGTCGATACTCTCACACACCTGTCTACATTGAGGCACAAATTATTAGCTATAATTGATGAGAAATCACGACAATTTAGAGAACGCCTCAAAAATCGTTTTTATCAATATGGCAACAAAAGTAGAGCAAATTAACGGCGAGAATCATCAATCCCCGATTATCAAGCACTTACATTCCTTACATCGAAAATAAAGAGGGGAAGAAGGTGCATAGCACAAAGGACATATTGTCAAGCTTTAGTGATTATTATAAGGAGCTCTACAACATTGGTGGCCACTACAAAGAACAGCCAATCAATTCACTGCGGGATAAAATTAAATTATATCTGCAACAAACTAATATACCTGCAATTTCTGATGAGTTGACAGATTGTTGGACTTAGAAAAAGACTTCTCATTAGAGGAATTTTCTGAGACCATCAAAGAATTGAAACGGGGGAAGAGCCCAGGTCCAGACGGATATACTGCAGGATTTTATAAACATTTCTCTGCCTTAATGAGCCCAATATTTCTCAACATGTGCAATTATATTTCATCAGGAGGTTCTTTTCCTCTACGCTCCCTGGCTTCTCATATTACTGTTATTCCTAAACCTGGGAAAGACCAGTCTATGTGCAGCAGCTACCGACCAATCTCTCTGAAAAACATAGATATTAAATTGTATGCAAAAATGACTGCAAAAAGATTGTTTCCACTGTTGCCGAGCCTGATCAATCAGGACCAGATGGGGTTCGTTCCAGGACGAGAAGCCAGGGACAATATCATATGGACTATTTCTCTGATAGGGCCATTAGGGAGGGGGGACCCCATATGCATACTGTCGATTGATGCCGAAAAGGCCTTTGACAGGCTGCACTGGGAGTTCATGTTCCAGACATTAGAGGGACTGGGTTTAAGGGAAAATATGCTCCGCAGAATCTCTGCCCTATATACATCTCCAAGTGCACAAGTTAAAGCCAATGGCGCATTATCAAATATTTTCCCTATTTGGAACGGTACAAGGCAGGGCTGCCCCCTTTTGCCTTTACTCTACATACTAACGATGGAGCATTTAGCAGCCGCAAATTCGTAATAATCCGTCAATTAAAAGTCCAAAATTGCAATCAGGTGAACACAAACTGGCACTTTTAGCAGATGATGTTCTCCTATATATCTCATCCCTGATTACAAGCCTTCCAAGTATTATTCAAGAGCTACATAGATTTGGTTGTCTAAGTAACTTTAAAATCAATTCCCATAAATCCGAGATCCTAAACATATCCCTGAAAATACCTATGATCGAGCAGCGGAGTGCCTCATTTCCTTTTCGCTGGTGCTTTGACTCTCTTACTTGGAAGTCAAACTCGCAGCCAAGACATCACAATTATATGATGCCAATTTCAGGGTTGCCTTACACAAAGCTGAGTCAGACCTTGAAAGATGGCATAGATTACAGCTTTCTTGGTTGAGCCGGGTTAATGTGATAAAGATGGACTTATTGCCCCGTATCCTGTACTATTTCCAAGCAATCCCTATGTACCTACCTGCTTCCTTCTCACGCCTTAAAAGAGCGATCACTAGATTCATATGGCCACATAACCGAGCTCGCATTTCCTATTTTCTGTTAAGCCGGCCAAAAACGAGTGGGGGTGTGGGTCTGCCAGATTTTTCTTTATATAGTCACACATCGATTGGAGCATATATTTTGGACCTATTCCATAGTAAAGGACATAAAAAGAGGGTAGGATTGGAAAATGACCTCAATTGCTGTGACTCCCAAATAATCATTTGGTCCCCAAGAAAGGATGGTGAGAGCAACATACTTCTACCCTTTCTTACCAGGAACATGGCGGCTTTCCTCAATCGAGGAGGCCGAACCCTAAAGATCTCTTCATCTCCTGACCCTTTAACTCCCATTTACGATAATTCATACTTTCCGGCGGGACTATGTAGGAAAAATTTTTTAAATAAAGATAAAAGCTCTCACCTTATAGTCTATGACTATGGACTATGTGACTCGATCGGGAATGAAGTCGCTACAGGTTATTTTCTCAGATGAGGAACCACCGGCGGGTTCCTGGTTCTTTTTTGAACAAGTGAGAAGTTTTATAATAACATTGGCTAATCGGACTAATCTTTTTAGAGCATTAACACCCTTTGAGACCCTCTGCCTGTCTAAGAGCCCTCCGGATCATACCGTATCTCTGTTGTATAAACTCTTTCAAGAGGGACAAACCCCTCTCCTTGATTTTCCTCCATTCTTCTCTAAATGGGAGACTGACCTGGGAATATCTTTATCGTCCGAAGACAGATTGAAGATCCTTCTCTTTACGTTTAGATCTTCACTATGTCCTACATCACAGGAGAGGCGCTACAAGATTCTTGCAAGATGGTATAGATGCCCTTTAGCTGTCCACTCTATATTCCCGGTAGTCCCGGATACTTGTTGGAGATGCCTAAATGAGGTGGGCACATTTACTCATATATGGTGGCACTGTCCGCCCATCAAAAACTTGTGGTCAGCAATTTTTGACCTACACAATAGATTGTCTATTATCAATATTAGACCCACAATGGAAGCTGCATTATTGTCCTTGAGTGACATCTCAGTTTCCAAATTCAAAAAAGGTCTTCTTAGACATTTCCTTACAACTGCCAGAAACTTGATCCCCAGATATTGGAAACAGGTAAAGTCACCTTCTCTTTCTGAGTTTGTCGCTGAGCTTAACGATATCGATAGAATGGAGCAAATGATAGGCCAAATAGTTAGCGACACAGACAGTCTATAACACTTGGGCTCCCTGGGTTGGAGGTATGGGTATCGGGACACTGATGATTCTCTTCAATACATGAACACCCCTTTCATTTGACTGGATAGTATTCGGGGTACCCCGGGTTCCTGGATGGTCTTCCTGGATCTTGACTGCCATTGAAGTGATCGGAGGATCTATGGCCTTCCGGGTCTAGGGAATGCCTGAATCCCATTTCTAATTTGTATTTCCTATTTTTTATGATCATTTAATCTCCTCCCCTCTTTTTTTCTTTCCCTTCTGTTTCCTTTCTCCTTTCTCTTCATTTTCTTGTAAGGCTGTGTTCACACACAGCGTTTTTTTAGCGGTTTTTACCGCGGTTTTCACTATAAAACCGCTAAAAATAAGCTTCCCAGTCATTTCTATGCATTTTGCACTTTGTGTGCACATTGATGCGTTTTTTTACAGCGAAAAAAACGCATTGCGGTAAAAAAAACGCAGCATGCACATTAATTTTTTGGATTTTTCCGCAGTTTAGGCTTCTTCCATGCGGTTTGAAACCGCTGCAGAAAAAAACGCATCAAAAACGCATCAAAACCGCACAAAAAAGCGCAAAAAACGCCACGGAAAAATAGGTGCGTTTTCTGGGAAGGGATTCAGGTTTTTGAGCAGAAATTTTCTGCAGCGTGTGCACTTAGCCTTAAGGTTGTATAAATAACTTTCTTTCACAAACATTCTAAACAGGTCAATATCCTTCTATTGACTACTCTATAAACCCATCATATATTGATTGTTTTTAGTTTAACAAGTTTTATTACAATAGAAATGATACAGCTATCATTTATATCCTACAGTTGATAATCTCATGCTGATGTGGATTATATGCTTTCCTATATACCTTACAATAAGCCTGGATTCCGTATTGTATAATTATTTCAATAAACTTGATTTACACAAAATGTAATAGTTCTGTTCCTTCTGTTCTGTAACTATGCCTCAAAGCCATAAGCTACCGTTTTATCGGTGTCCATTCAACCAAAAGAGAGTGGTGGTGGCGATGAGTAGTCTGGGGTAGTCAGAGGTAGCCGTGATCGTACCGGAGTGTGTACACATGTTCCAGGTGTTTGAATCCAGAGGTGTATATGCCATACGTTCACGGATAGTTTTCTGACAGCCGACCCAGTGGTGCGAACAGTCTGCGGCCTTCTCCCATCGATCGTCGGCCAATCATGTAACTGTGCGGATGATAGGAGGCAGCAGAGAGCTGTTTGCTCCAAAGATCACAGTGGGTGGTACTTGTGACCTTCCTGGCCTGTGATATCAGTGATTTGTGGGATTAAGAAACTCCTGACAAATATTCCGGATCTCTAACTCCCCTTGACGCGACCTTCAATAGTTATCAGGGCACTTAATTGGGTAATCAGAGACCAACTTTTATTGGTTTCCAATCAATGTCTGATGCCCAAGTTTTTGAGCGACATCGTACTGCACCGTCTGAGAACATCCTGCTTGAAGCCTCACAATGGCAAAGTCCTGGGGATCAATTATTAGGTGTCGTCTTGATCTCATAATGTCAAAATATGAAGAACATGATGAGGAGGACTGATTAATACTGAAATTTCACCATAAAGCCAAATATCCCTAACTTTTTGTGAGTAGTGTATGTACAGTATCTCATAAGTGAGTACACCCCTCACATTTTTGTAAATATATTGTATCTTTTCATTGGATAACACTGAAGATCCGACTCTTTGCTACAATGTACAGTAGTCGGTGTACAGCTTGTATAGCAATGTAAAGTTGGTGTCCTCTAAATAAGTCAACACACACAGTCATTAATGTCTAAACTGCTGGCAACAAAAGTGAGTACACCCCCAAGTGAAAATGACCAAATTGTGCCAAAAGTGTGAATATTTTGTGGGACATCATTATTTTCAAGCACTGTCTCAACTCTCTTGGGCATGGAGGTCACTCAGAGTTTCACAGGTTGCCACTGGAATCCTCTTCCATTCCTCCATGATGGCATCATAGAGCTGGTGGATGTTACAGACCTTGCGCTCCTCCACCCTCCATTTGAGGGATGCCCCACTGGTGCTCAGTAGGGTTTAGGTCTGGTGACATTTCGTTAGCAAGGCAGTGGTCATCTTGGAGGTGTGTTTGGGGTCGTTGTCATGTTGGTATATTGCCCTGCGGCCAAGTTTCCGAATTGAGAGGATGATGCTCTACTTCAGTATGTCACAGTATATGTTGGCATTCATGGTTTCCTCTATGAACTGTAGCTCCCCACAGCCAGCAGCATGCATACAGCCCCAAACCATGACACACCCACCACCATGCTCGACAAGGCAACATACAGTTGTCTTTGTACTCTTCACCTGGTTGCCGCCACACGCTTGACATCATGTGATCAAAATAATTTTTTCTCGGGCTTTTTTCAGTAGTTCCAATAATTCATGTCCTTAGTTTGCTTGTGTCAGCAAACTGCGGGCTTTTTTGTGCCTCATCTTTAGAAGAGGCTTCCTTCTGGGACGACAGTCATGCAGACCAATTTGATGCCGTGTGCGGTGTCATATGGTCTGGGCACTGAGAGGCGGAACCCCCACCCCTGTAACCTCTGAAGCAATGTGTATGGTCTCCCCCACTACCCCTGTAACCTCAGCAGCAATGCAGGCAGCAGTCATACATCTATTGTGAAGAAGACAACCTCTGGATATGACGCTGAGCACGTTCCCTCACCTTATGTGTCTGACCATGAGAGGCCAGTAATGAGTGGAACCTGTCTTGTTACACTGCTGTGTGGTCTCGGCCACCATGCTGCAGCTCAGTGCAAGGGTATTGGCGATCTTCTTATAGCTTCAGCCATCTTTACAGAGTGTTAAAAATACTTATTTTGGATATTTATTTATTCAGGACTAGCGTTGAGCGATATCATCCGATATTGAGAAATATCGGATCGGATCGGCCCGATACCCAAAAAAGTATCGGTATCGCCGATTCCGATACCGGAAGTTCCATTCAAGTCAATGGGACAGAAATATCGGAATTAAAAAAACCCTTTCTTTACTTGCACATCCAGTTCGGGAGGGGGGAAGCGGTGCGTGGGCGGACACTGTGCGGGTCTGTGCGGGCCTGCCGGGGGTCTGTACGGGCCTGCCGAGGGCTTGTGCCGGCTGCCGGGGATCTGTACGGGCCTGCTAGGGGATTGTGCCGGCTGCCGGGGGTCTGTACGGGCCTGCCGGGGGCTTGTGCTGGCTGCCGGGGGTCTGTACGGGCTTGCCGGGAGCTTGTGCCGGCTGCCGGGAGTCTGTACGGGCCTGCCGGGGGCTTGTGCCGGCTGCCGGGGGTCTGTACGGGCCTGCCGGGGGCTTGTGCCGGCTGCCGGGGATCTGTACGGGCCTGCTGGGGGCCTGTGCCGGCTGTCGGGGGTCTGTGCGGGCCTGCTGGGGGTCTTGTGTGTGTGCAGGCATCGTCCGATGGGACTACAAGTCCCATCGGGCGATGCCTGCTACAATGACAGTGATTGACACATTAGCCAATGATGGGACAGTAGTAGTCCCATCATCCGGCTAATGTGTTGAATGTAAAAAAAAACATACATACTACATACTACATACTACATATATACAACATTCATACATACTACATACATACAACATTCATACAACATACATACATACTACATACATACTTCACATATACTACATTCATACAGCATACATACATACTACATATATACTACATTCATACAACATTCATACATACATACTACATTCATACAGCATACATACTACATACATGCTTCATATATACTACATTCATACAGCATACATACATACTACATACATACTACATATACTACATTCGTACAACATACATACATACATACTACATATATACTACATTCATACAGCATACATACATACTACATATATACTACATTCATACTACATTCATACTACATACATACTACATTCATACAGCATACATGCATACTACATACATACAAAATTCATACAATATACATACATACTACATACATACTACATAAATACTACATTCATACAACATATATACATACATATTACATATATATACTACATTCATACAGCATACATACTACATACATAATACATATATACTACATTCATACAACATACATACTACATTCATACAGCATACATACATAGTACATGCATACTATATATATACAAAATTCATACAACATACATACTACATACATACTACATAAATACTACATTCATACAAAATGCATACATACATATTACATATATATACTACATTCATACAGCATACATACATACATACTACATACATAATACATATATACTACATTCATACAACATACATACTACATTCATACAACATACATACATACTACATACATACTTCATATATACTACATTCATACAACATACATACATACATACTACATATATACTACATTCATTCAACATACATACATACATACATACATACTACATTCATTCAACATACATACATACTGCATACATATATACTACATTCATACAGCATACATACATACTACATATATACTACATTCATACAACATACATATATAATACATTCATACAACATACATACATACTACATACATACTACATATATACTACATTCATACAACATACATACATACTACATATATACTACATTCATTCAACATACATACATACTACATACATACTACATATATACTACATTCATACAACATACATACATACATACTACATATATACTACATTCATTCAACATACATACATACTAAATACATACATACTACATTCATACAACATACATACATACATACTACATACATATATACTACATTCATACAACATACATACATACTACATACTTACTACATACATACAACATACATACAACATGCTACAGACATACAACAGGGACTATTTTTTTAGAGTGGCGAAGGAATACTGTGCGGAAGGATACCTACCACCCGTCATTGGATTCCTGGAGCCCCGTAGAGAGCGGTCGCATCAGCTGATGCTGCTGTTCTCCACGGGGGATCGGCGTGGGACACCCGTGGATTTCTGCGGATCAGGGAGTATATTGTTTGTTATTTTCATATTTTTCCACAGATGACACTGGCTTCGGGGATCAAAGTGACAAGTATGTAAGTATGTATGAATGTTGTATATATGTAGTATGTATGAATGTTGTATATATGTAGTATGTATGTATGTAGTATGTATGTATGTTGTATGAATGTGGTATAAATGTAGTATGTATGTTGTATGAATGTAGTATGTAGTATGTATGTATGAATGCTTTGAGCAGGGGGATGGACCAGATGGCCCAGGAGGTCCCTTCCAACTCTACGATTCTATGATTCTATGAATGTGGTATATATGTAGTATGTATGGAATATGGATGTATGTTGTATGTATGTAGTATGTATGTTGTATGAATGTAGTATATATGTAGTATGTAGTATGTATGCTGTATGAATGTAGTATGTATGTATGAATGTTGTATGTATGTAGTATGTATGTAGTATGTATATATATATATTTTTTTTACATTCAACACATTAGCCGGATGATGGGACTACTACTGTCCCATCATTGGCTAATGTGTCAATCCCTTTCATTGTAGCAGGCATCGCCCGATGGGACTTGTAGTCCCATCGGACGATGCCTGCACACACACAAGACCCCCAGCAGGCCCGCACAGACCCCCGGCAGCCGGCACTGGCCCCCAGCAGGCCCGAACAGACCCCCAGCAGCCGGCACAAGCCCCCGGCAGGCCCGTACAGACCCCCGGCAGCCGGCACAAGCCCCCGCAGGCCCGTACAGACCCCCGGCAGCCAGCACAAGCCCCCGGCAGGCCCGTACAGACCCCCGGCAGCCGGCACAGGCCCCCGGCAGGCCCGTACAGACCCCCGGCTGCCGGCACAGACCGTGCATCATGATGCGCACAGACCGCGCATCATGATGACATCATTTCAGCAGCCAATCACAGCTACAACAGTGGCTCATTGCATTATGGGGACTTCCGATTCCGGTATCTGATATTGATAAAAAAAATATCGGTACTCGGTATCGGAATTCCGATACAGCGAATATCGGCCGATACCCGATATTTGCAGTATCAGAATGCTCAACACTATTCAGGACCCTTTACCAGATGCGATACTCTAAAGAAAATGTCACGTTTCTTATAAAAAAAAATAGTGATTTAATGGATTGTCCACCAAAAAGCGTCCTTGCAGCCAAACGTAAAATAGATGAAATAGTTACAAGGAGATTGTCCATAGTAAAGTTTGTTCCTCATCTTTCCTGGGATCCCGAATGGTAATTTGTCTGTCTCTGTCAAAAACATGGCTGAATAAAGCAAGTGGTTAACTCACATACTGGCTGTCCAGCATACAGCCTGGTGTCCATTTTGTTTATTTGGGGTCTGTGTAAAGTGTGCCCCCCCACTGTGGGTCATGTGGTTATAAACGACCCACATAGGACGTGTCCTCTATATATGACGTATATATAATATACACTAGAGATGAGCGACTTTGCCTTTTTTCGGGTCGAGTTGGGTTTCGCGAAACCCGACTTTCGCAAAAGTGGGGTCGAACGAAATCGGCCGACTATAGGGAAAAGTCGGGGGTCCGACTGAAACACGAAACCCAATGTAAGTCAATGGGGAAGAAAAGTCGGCAGTGAGAGGAGGACAGGAAACACACTTACAGTGCCCATTTGAATGCCAAAAGCATAAATTCTTATTACTGAAGCTTGCCACCCTTTATTTACTTCATAATACTAGTTACGCACTGAAAAATGGGGGTTATTTGGCTAAAGTTGTGGGGGGGTAGGGCTGGCTCCAGGTTTTCATGTGCCCTGGGCGAAAGAGCGCCCCTTTAACATATACCACAACTCATCATGCTCCGATACGGCAGAGAAATAGTGGTATACTACAAAGAAAAATACTTCACTTTTTACATCTCATGACGAGGCGCATCTATTTCTCCATACAGAATCATTGGTCCCATATAATGTTTGAAACAGTATATGATGAGCTCCATATAATGCTACAGTATATGTTGGTCCCCATGGATGAAGCTCCACTGTCTTATGGGCCCAAATAATGCTCCATACATAATGGGCCCCATTTCTAATGCTCTAGTGTATAATGGTCCCTGTAAATGCTGCTCCAGTGTCTGATGTCCACCTTTGGAATGCTCCAGTGTATGGTGGGCCCCATCTATCATTCTCCAGAGTATAGGGCTCCCCAAAAATTGCTGTCCCAACATTGAAAACAATGAAATAAGTCTCCTCGCTAGGGAATCCCTGTACTAGTCTGGACTCCTCGTCGTCCCCATCTTCCATCTCACTGCACAGTATTTCAACCTTGCAAGTGCTGTGATCCTGAGCAAGCAGGGGGGGCCCACTCGTTGGCGACGGCACTGGCACAGGGCCCCTGATAGTACGGTGGTGTGCCTGACGGCGGGTGGGCCGAACCTGCACTTTCATCTGCAGCTTCCTCTTTGTCACCGTGTAAGATGGAACAGTATATGGGAAGGGTAACCTGAGTTTCATCAGGGTCAGATTCAGGCCGTGTAGAGTGCGAGGGGAATGTAGTGGTCTGGGTCAATGTACCAGCAGATTCATCGAGCAGTGGCTGGGCATCAGTGCACTTGTGTCGCCCCCAGGAGTACGGTCGCCACAGTGGCATTACCTTCCTCCTAGGGAGTGTGATGTCATGCTTGGGAGCAACGAAGGATCTCTCTAGCAGGTTAACTGATTGGGCGGCGTTATTCCCACGAGTCACGACCCTCCAAACAGCGTTCATGAAGGCAAAGTGTTTGTTTTACGTGGGCAGTATGGTTGCAAAGCTGAACCTTAAATGAATGTCCAGAAGGGCACCACCAGGAGTGGAGCCTACGGTTAAATTCGACTCCACCTGGGAAACCTCAACCATGCCAGCTACAGAAAAGATGCACACATTGCAAGCTTAATTCCGTTAACGAACGAGACTCCATCATGCCCCGCGGTCCGAGTCCGGCTTACTAGAGGGACACGCGAGGCTATGGCACGTGAGATTGGCCAATAACTGGTGTGTCATGCCCTTACATGTCCGTGGCTGCATGTGCGCTACACTGAAAGGGCCAGCGTTTGTCGCTTACAGGTGCAGATAACCCGCTGAACACCGTTAGTGATGGGGATCTGGGATTACAATTATTACCCGCGAACGATGATTTCCCAGTAAGTGCAGGTCAACCACAGTTCCTGAATTAGGCCTAATCGTCATTCCTGAAAAAATGAAAAACTTACGTGTGCAAACCACAGGTGCTGTAGCTTGCTTAACAGCTCGCCAGCCGTTCTCAGGCCCAGTATGGATTACACGTGATTGCACAAAGGTGAGAAAGGGTACCGTATCACCGGATGACATGTATGGATAGCATAGTGTACACATTCAAAATATATGTCTATACTGTAGATCAGGAGGCAGGCTCAGACGGTGTCAGGCCCAGTATGGATTACACGTGATTGCACAAAGGTGAGAAAGGGTACCGTATCACCGGATAACATGTATGGATAGCATAGTGTACACATTCAAAATATATGTCTAAAGATCAGGAGGCAGGCTCAGACGGTGTCAGGCCCAGTATGGATTACACGTGATTGCACAAAGGTGAGAAAGGGTACCGTATCACCGGATAACATGTATGGATAGCATTGTGTACACATTCAAAATATATGTCTATAGATCAGGAGGCAGGCTCAGACGGTGTCAGGCCCAGTATGGATTTGACGGCTCAGACTACACAGCGGAGGAGCAGGGAGAGGTAAAGATTGCAAATGCTGGGGCCCTGCCCAAGCAAGGGGGGCTCACTCGTGGGCGTCGGTACTGGCACTGGGCCCCTCATAGTACGGCTGTGTGTCTGACGGCGGGTGTGCACCACCACCGTCAGAGACACTTGATTGCACTATGAGGGACCCTCTGCCAGTGCCCGTGCCCAAGAGTCGGCCTACCCACCTGTCCAGGGCAACGGCACTCGCACGATTTCGTGCGCTAGGTGGTGACCCCGGCCATGGGGGGGAGGCAGCACAGTTAGGGAGTTTTAGAAAGTGGCATATGTTGATGCTGGACATTCAGCTGATGCAAAAGGCGAAATTGTTCAAGTCCCAGGAAGAGGAGGACCAAAGCAAGCCATTTTTCTGTCAACCTATGTGTCATGAGGGGAAGGTGGGACAAAATCCTTGGAAACCCATGCATGGTTCATTTTAATGAAGGTTAGATCATCCACATTTTGGCTCGACAGACGGGTCCTTTTTTCTGTCAGGATTGATCCAGCAGCACTGAAGACTCTTTCCGATAGCACACTTGCAGCTGGGCAAGCGAGCTCCTGTAGCGCATATTGTGCCAATTCAGGCCAGGTGTCCAGTTTAGCGGCCCAATAGTCAAAGGGGAATGACCTGTGAGGGAGAACATCGACATGGGAGGAAAAGTAGTTTGTAACCATAGTTGACAAGTGCTGTCTCCTGTCACTTTCCATCGATGCAGTATTACCAGTCGTGTGAGCGGGACTTGAAAAATCAGTCCACAACATGGTCATGAAACCCCTGTCTCCAACGCCACTTCTGCTGTGTCCACCACAAACACCTCTTCCAAGCTGCCCCTGGCCCGTACGGCTCGTGTGAGAACCATCACCGCTGCTGTGTGCTGGGAATGCCACAACCAACCGGTTTACCAGAGTAGCTTGTTTGTTAGCCAATATTAGGTCAAGGTTCTCCTGTGGCATGATGTTTTGGAATTTGCCTTTATAGCGTGGATCCAGGATGCTGGCCAACCAGTAGTCGTCATCGTTCATCATTATGGCAATGCGGGGGTCCCTTTTTAGGATCTGCAAGGCATAATCTGACATGTGGGCCAATGTTCCCGGTGTCAATGATGCAGTGCGACTGCTTGGTGGAGGAGCACTTTCTGGCAAATCCACATCTCTCCAGTCACGCACAAACCCTGTACCAGACCTTGCCACGCCAACATTTTCTCTGGACACACGAGAAGCATCCTCCTCCCCTAAATAATCATCCCCATCATCAGCCTGCTCCTCCTCTTCCTCTTCTTCCTCCACCTCGTCCAGGAGAGGTCCCGGAGCAGACAATGGCTGACTGTCATCAAGGATTTCCTCCTCCTCTTCCTCTTTGTCAACCTCGGCTGCAGACGCCTGCTCCTTAATGTGCGTCAAAGTTTGCATGAGCAGACGCATAAGTGGGATGCTCATGCTTATGATGGCGTCGTCTGCGCTTACCAGCCATGTGCATTCCTCAAAACACTGAAGGGCTTTACAGAGGTCTTTTAGCTTTGACCACTGCACACCTGTCAACTCCATGTTTGCCCTCAAAGTGCCTGGCCGTGTATCCTCCCACAAATGCATTATGGCCTGCCTCTGTTCGCACAGCCGCTCAACCATGTGCAGGGTTTAGTTCCACCTTGTTGCAACGTCGATAATTAGCCGGTGCTTGGGAAGGTGTAGCAATCGCTGCAGCTTCTGCATACGACTGGAGTGTACGGGCGACCGGCGGATGTTCGAGCACAGTTTTCGAACCTTCTGGAGCAGGCATGTTAACTCTGGATAATTATTGAGGAAGCACTGCACCACCAGGTTCAAGGTGTGAGCCAAGCAAGGTATGTGCCTGAGTTTTGAAAGGGCTATGGCAGCCACAAAATTACGTCCATTATCGCTGACTACCTTGCCTGCCTCAAGATGTAGACTGCCCAGCCATGACTCAGTTTGTTGCTGAAAGTAGTCGGCCAGTACCTCCGTGGTGTGTCTGTCGCCCAAACACATCATCTTCAACACAGCCTGCTGACGCTTTCCACTAGGTGATCGATAGGGGGACACTGGCAGCTGCGGATGGAGTGCTGCTGCGACTGCGCTCTGGGGACGAACTTTCGCTTCTAGAGGAGTAGGAGGAGGAGGGTCGAACGCCTACAGCCAACTGTTTCCTATACCGTGGGCTAGGCAGCACAGTCCCACCACCGCTGTCCCCTGTGGACCTTGCATCCACCACATTAACCCAGTGCGCAGTGATGGACACGTAACGGCCCTGGCCATGCCTACTGGACCATGCATCAGTTGTGAGGTGCACCTTTCCACTCACTGAGGGTTGATGATGGTGATGGAGTTGGTGTTCT
This sequence comes from Dendrobates tinctorius, assembly GCF_039654945.1. Taxonomy (NCBI): domain Eukaryota; kingdom Metazoa; phylum Chordata; class Amphibia; order Anura; family Dendrobatidae; genus Dendrobates; species Dendrobates tinctorius. The sequence goes on along the minus strand of NW_027361689.1, from coordinate 16,825,004 downwards.
TTCTGATGGCCTAGATTCAGTCTTTCGTTGATATAACATTGTGATTCCCTGACAGCTTTGGCCTTGCAACGACACCTCAACATTTGCTGCTGTGCAAACCGGTGGGCTTACAGTGGGGGAAACAATGTAGCGTTGCTGACTACCTTCTTTGGGAGCATTTGCACATGTGGTACTTGAGGTTTGGTGTTCCGTTCACGCTTGCAAGTGCATGGTAGATAAATGTCTAAGCATGCAACTGGTATTCAAATTTTTCAGATTTTTCCCTCAGCTAAAAGTCTTTGCGCACTTCTTACAGATAACCTTGGTCTGATCATTAGGATTTTGTTCAAAAAAGTGCCACACTGCCCTCTTCCTACTATGGAAGACATTTTGCGTCCTTGCACACTGTGCTATTTTGACCGTCTGGCCAAGCAGTCCAGCAACTTTTTGGCTTTTTGTAACCCGTTTTTGGACTGCTCCGTGCCTGCCAGATAACAGCTGTTGCGATGTCGATGCCTGCTGCGGATGCTCCTCCTCCTCTTTTGAGCTATTGGCAGCTTCACCCTCTTCCCCCAATGGATGCCAATCTGGGTCAACAACTGGGTCATCCATCACCTCCTCTTCAATGTCATGTGCACCTTCCTCTGTGTCATCGTGTACGGTGGTATAGTATGCGGGAAGGGGCACCTGAGTTTCATCAGGGTCAGAATCTGGCTCAGTACACTGCGAGGACAATGTCGTGCTCTGAGTGAATGTACCAGCAGAATCATCTATCGGTTGCTGTGCATCAGTGCACTCCATGTCAGATTCATCTTGGCCTGGGTAATTCACCATTTCACTTGATAACCCAGGCATGGTATGTGAAACCAGCTCCATGGAGTAATCTGTTGTGTGGCCTGCCGCATCCTTCAATTTTGGTTGGGGTGAAGGACACAAAGAAAGGTGTGGTTCATGACCATGAGCCTCCAAAGACGACTCAGTGCTTTTATTTTTTACAAGTTCAGAAGAGGAGGCGATAGAGCTGGAGGCCGAGTCAGCAATGTAGGCCAAAACTTGTTCCTGAAGCTCCGGCTTTAAAAGCGGTTTACCTACTCCCAGAAAAGGGAGCCTTCGAGGCCTTGTGGAGCCAGACGATGACGCAGGCTTAACACTTCCTGCATTAGGTGTTATTTTGCTTTTGCCACTACCAGCAGATCCAACACCAACACCATCATTAACAGCTGGCAACCCACGCCCACTAACACGGCCTCTTACACCACACTTCCTCATTTTTTTGAAAAATGAACCCACAATTCCACCAACGATATGGAACTGTAAAACAAGGTACAAGATGTATATAGGACAGGGGAGAATTTAATTCTCCTACCACTTCTGGACACTGATGTATTGTGTCAGGCCAGTGTATATCACACCGCTGTATGACAGACTGAATTAGGCTGGTGTGAAAAATGTGACATAGGACGACAGAAATGGATTGTCCTTACACACTTCTGGACACTGATGTATTGTGTGAGGCCCAATGTATATCACACTGCTGTATGACAGGCTGAATTTGGCTGGTGTGTAAAATGTGATATATGACGGGAGAAATGGAATGTCCTTACACACTTCTGGACACTCATGTATTGTGTCAGGCCAGTGTATATCACACCGCTGTATGACAGGCTGAATTTGGCTGGTGTGTAAAATGTGATATATGACGGGAGAAATGGAATGTCCTTACACACTTCTGGACACTGATGTATTGTGTCAGGCCAGTGTATATCACACCGCTGTATGACAGGCTGAATTTGGCTGGTGTGTAAAATGTGATATATGACGGGAGAAATGGAATGTCCTTACACACTTCTGGACACTGATGTATTGTGTGAGGCCCAATGTATATCACACCGCTGTATGACAGACTGAATTAGGCTGGTGTGAAAAATGTGACATAGGACGGCAGAAATGGATTGTCCTTACACACTTCTGGACACTGATGTATTGTGTGAGGCCCAATGTATATCACACCGCGGTATGACAGGCTGAATTTGGCTGGTGTGTCAAATGTGATATATGACGGGAGAAATGGAATGTCCTTACACACTTCTGGACACTGATGTATTGTGTCAGGCCAGTGTATATCACACCGCTGTATGTCAGGCTGAATTTGGCTGGTGTGTCAAATGTGATATATGACGGGAGAAATGGAATGTCGTTACACACTTCTGGACACTGATGTATTGTGTGAGGCCCAATGTATATCACACCGCTGTATGACAGACTGAATTAGGCTGGTGTGAAAAATGTGACATAGGACGGCAGAAATGGATTGTCCTTACACAATTCTGGACACTGATGTATTGTGTGAGGCCCAATGTATATCACACCGCTGTATGACAGGCTGAATTTGGCTGGTGTGTCAAATGGGATATATGACGGGAGAAATGGAATGTCCTTACACACTTCTGGACACTGATGTATTGTGTGAGGCCCAATGTATATCACACCGCTGTATGACAGACTGAATTAGGCTGGTGTGAAAAATGTGACATAGGACGGCAGAAATGGATTGTCCTTACACACTTCTGGACACTGATGTATTGTGTGAGGCCCAATGTATATCACACCGCTGTATGACAGGCTGAATTTGGCTGGTGTGTAAAATGTGATATATGACGGGAGAAATGGAATGTCCTTACACACTTCTGGACACTGATGTATTGTGTCAGGCCAGTGTATATCACACCGCTGTATGACAGGCTGAATTTGGCTGGTGTGTAAAATGTGATATATGACGAGAGAAATAGAATGTCCTTACACACTTCTGGACACTGATGTATTGTGTGAGGCCCAATGTATATCACACCGCTGTATGACAGACTGAATTAGGCTGGTGTGAAAAATGTGACATAGGACGGCAGAAATGGTGTCATGATCTGAAGTGATCTGACAGTTTTAAATCACTGGGTGAACTTTTTTTTTACTTTGGAAAGTTCCAAGGTGTCTTGACTGTCCCCGGTGGTGGTTTTGATATTGCACTTTAGGTTTTGTGCACTTGATCATGTATCAGGTGTTGCACCCTATGGAGGTGTGCTAGAGGTGTGCGGTCACTGCCTGTGATATTGTGAGTTTGTGTTCACTCTGAGTTTGGAGAGCCTGGATGAAGGATGGAGCTGGTGAGGAGTCCTGCGCAGCTTAGCCAGGGGGGACTTGTTGCAGCTATGGTGTCTGGACGAAGGGCTCGCATGGCGTGGTGGGGTCGCAGTGATGGAGTCAGTGGGAAGTGTCTGCATGGGCTGGTGGAGTGGCGACTATGGAGAGTGGCACTCACCATGTGGGACTTGGCCGCTGAGCTGGACTCAAGCATGCTCGACTTCGTGTCAGCAACTGAACTCATCCTTGGGACTCTGGTTCTAAGCAGCTGCAACTGGTGTTGGACTCTGCTCCAAGGCTGCACTAAGGTGAAGGGTCCTGTTATGGTGATGGATCCAGGTGGAGGAAAAGATGCACTTAGGTGGAGGGCTCTGTTGCTAGGAGCGCACGCAACAGAGCAAAGCTAAGTGGTGTTTCCCCTGTATTGTCTCTTTCCTCATGTGTGTTATTGGTGCAGTGGTGGGATTAGTCTCCGCACCGACCCATTCCCTAATGAGGGTTTGGGTTCAGGGTGAGCAAGGGCGTTGAGGTACGCGTGCGGCGCCCGGTGCGAAACCGGCATAGGGAACGTTAGGAGTGCAGGGACACTGGCTCAGGGGAGCTCAGGAGGTCTCCAATTCACTTTTCCCTATTGCAGGGCCCACCATTGTTAAAGTTTCCCAGGTTCCCCCTTTATTATTTGATTATTGTATGTATAACGTGTAATACCTAAATTCGCCAGGTGGAAGCGGCGTATCCACCTGCACGTTTTTATTATTTAAATACGCCCCACTGGAGGCGGTGTATCCAGGGTCACGTGTGTTATGGGTTCGCCTTGCGGCATCATCTGCGTCCTGACACACGTGATCATGACAAATGGATTGTCCTTACACACTTCTGGACACTGATGTATTGTGTGAGGCCCAATGTATATCACACCGCTGTATGACAGGCTGAATTTGGCTGGTGTGTAAAATGTGATATATGACGGGAGAAATGGAATGTCCTTACACACTTCTGGACACTGATGTATTGTGTCAGGCCAGTGTATATCACACCGCTGTATGACAGGCTGAATTTGGCTGGTGTGTAAAAAGTGATATATGACGGGAGAAATGGAATGTCCTTACACACTCCTGGACACTGATGAATTGTGTGAGGCCCAATGTATATCACACCGCTGTATGACAGACTGAATTAGGCTGGTGTGAAAAATGTGACATAGGACGGCAGAAATGGATTGTCCTTACACAATTCTGGACACTGATGTATTGTGTGAGGCCCAATGTATATCACACCACTGTATGACAGACTGAATTAGGCTGGTATGAAAAATGTGACATAGGACGGCAGAAATGGATTGTCCTTGCACACTTCTGGACACTGATGTATTGTGTGAGGCCCAATGTATATCACACCGCTGTATGACAGACTGAATTTGGCTTGTGTGAAAAATGTGACATAGGACGGCAGAAATGGATTGTCCTTACACACTTCTGGACACTGATGTATTGTGTGAGGCCCAATGTATATCACACCGCTGTATAACAGGCTGAATTTGGCTGGTGTGTAAAATGTGATATATGATGGGAGAAATGGAATGTCCTTACACACTTCTGGACACTGATGTATTGAGTCAGGCCAGTGTATATCACACCGCTGTATGACAGGCTGAATTTGGCTGGTGTGTAAAATGTGATATATGACGAGAGAAATGGAATGTCCTTACACACTTCTGGACACTGATGTATTGTGTGAGGCCCAATGTATATCACACTGCTGTATGACAGACTGAATTAGGCTGGTGTGAAAAATGTGACATAGGACGGCAGAAATGGATTGTCCTTACACAATTCTGGACACTGATGTATTGTGTGAGGCCCAATGTATATATGACAGGCTGAATTTGGCTGGTGTGTAAAATGTGATATATGACGGGAGAAATGGAATGTCCTTTCACACTTCTGGACACTGATGTATTGTGTGAGGCCCAATGTATATCACACCGCTGTATGACAGACTGAATTAGGCTGGTGTGAAAAATGTGACATAGGACGGCAGAAATGGATTGTCCTTACACACTTCTGGACACTGATGTATTGTGTGAGGCCCAATGTATATCACACCGCTGTATGACAGACTGAATTAGGCTGGTGTGAAAAATGTGACATAGGACGGCAGAAATGGATTGTCCTTGCACACTTCTGGCACTGATGTATTGTGTGAGGCCCAATGTATATCACACCGCTGTATGACAGACTGAATTAGGCTAGTGTGAAAAATGTGACATAGGACGGCAGAAATGGATTGTCCTTACACACTTCTGGACACTGATGTATTGTGTGAGGCCCAATGTATATCACACCGCTGTATGACAGGCTGAATTTGGCTGGTGTGTAAAATGTGATATATGACGGGAGAAATGGAATGTCCTTACACACTTCTGGACACTGATGTATTGTGTCAGGCCAGTGTATATCACACCGCTGTATGACAGGCTGAATTTGGCTGGTGTGTAAAATGTGATATATGACGAGAGAAATGGAATGTCCTTACACACTTTTGGACACTGATGTATTGTGTGAGGCCCAATGTATATCACACCGCTGTATGACAGACTGAATTAGGCTGGTGTGAAAAATGTGACATAGGACGGCAGAAATGGATTGTCCTTACACACTTCTGGACCCTGATGTATTGTGTGAGGCCCAATGTATATCATACCGCTGTATGACAGGCTGAATTTGGCTGGTGTGTAAAATGTGATATATGACGGGAGAAATGGAATGTCCTTACACACTTCTGGACACTGATGTATTGTGTCAGGCCAGTGTATATCACACAGCTGTATGACAGGCTGAATTTGGCTGGTGTGTAAAATGTGATATATGCCGGGAGAAATGGAATGTCCTTACACACTTCTGGACACTGATGTATTGTGTCAGGCTAGTGTATATCACAGCGCTGTATGACAGGCTGAATTTGGCTGGTGTGTAAAATGTGATATATGACGGGAGAAATGGAATGTCCTTACACACTCCTGGACACTGATGTATTGTGTGAGGCCCAATGTATATCACACCGCTGTATGACAGACTGAATTAGGCTGGTGTGAAAAATGTGACATAGGACGGCAGAAATGGATTGTCCTTACACAATTCTAGACACTGATGTATTGTGTGAGGCCCAATGTATATCACACCGCTGTATGACAGACTGAATTAGGCTGGTGTGAAAAATGTGACATAGGACGGCAGAAATGGATTGTCCTTGCACACTTCTGGCACTGATGTATTGTGTGAGGCCCTATGTATATCACACCGCTGTATGACAGACTGAATTAGGCTAGTGTGAAAAATGTGACATAGGACGGCAGAAATGGATTGTCCTTACACACTTCTGGACACTGATGTATTGTGTGAGGCCCAATGTATATCACACTGCTGTATGACAGGCTGAATTTGGCTGGTGTGTAAAATGTGATATATGACGGGAGAAATGGAACGTCCTTACACACTTCTGGACACTGATGTATTGTGTCAGGCCAGTGTATATCACACCGCTGTATGACAGGCTGAATTTGGCTGGTGTGTAAAATGTGATATATGACGAGAGAAATGGAATGTCCTTACACACTTTTGGACACTGATGTATTGTGTGAGGCCCAATGTATATCACACCGCTGTATGACAGACTGAATTAGGCTGGAGTGAAAAATGTGACATAGGACGGCAGAAATGGATTGTCCTTACACACTTCTGGACCCTGATGTATTGTGTGAGGCCCAATGTACACTCACTGGCCACTTTATTAGGTACACCTGTCCAACTGTGTGTTAAGACTTAATTTCTAATCAGCCAATCACATGGCGGCAACTCAGTGCATTTAGGCATGTAGACATGGTCAAGACAATCTCCTGCAGTTCAAACCGAGCATCAGTATGGGGAAGAAAGGTGATTTGAGTGCCTTTGAACGTGGCATGATTGTTGGTGCCAGAAGGGCTGGTCTGAGAATTTCAGAAACTGCTGATCTACTGGGATTTTCACGCACAACCATCTCTAGGGTTTACAGAGAATGGTCCGAAAAAGAAAAAAAATCCAGTGAGCGGCAGTTCTGTGGCCGGAAATGCCATGTTGATGCCAGAGGTCAGAGGAGAATGGGCAGACTGGTTCGAGCTGATAGAAAGGCAACAGTGACTCAAATTGCCACCCGTTACAACCAAGGTAGGCAGAAGAGCATCTCTGAACGCACAGTGCGTCGAACTTTGAGGCAGATGGGCTACAGCAGCAGAAGACCACACTGGGTACCACTCCTCTCAGCTAAGAACAGGAAACTGAGGCTAAAATTTGCACAAGCTCATCGAAATTGGACAGTAGAAGATTGGAAAAACGTTGCCTGGTCTGATGAGTCTCGATTTCTGCTGCGACATTCGGATGGTAGGGTCAGAATTTGGCGTAAACAACATGAAAGCATGGATCCATCCTGCCTTGTATCAACGGTTCAGGCTGGTGGTGGTGGTGTCATGGTGTGGGGAATTTTTTCTGGGCACTCTTTGGGCCCCTTGGTACCAATTGAGCATCGTTGCAACGCCACAGCCTACCTGAGTATTGTTGCTGACCATGTCCATCCCTTTATGACCACAATGTACCCAACATCTGATGGCTACTTTCAGCAGGATAATGCGCCATGTCATAAAGCTCGAATCATCTCAGATTGGTTTCTTGAACATGACAATGAGTTTACTGTACTCAAATGGCCTCCTCAGTCACCAGATCTCAATCCAATAGAGCATCTTTGGGATGTGGTGGAACGGGAGATTCGCATCAGGGATGTGCAGCCGACAAATCTGCGCCAACTGTGTGATGCCATCATGTCAATATGGTCCAAAATCTCTGAGGAATGCTTCCAGCACCTTGTTGAATCTCTGCCACGAAGAATTGAGGCAGTTCTGAAGGCAAAAGGGGGTCCAACCCCTTACTAGCATGGTGTACCTAATAAAGTGGCCAGTGAGTGTATATCACACCGCTGTATGACAGGCTGAATTTGGCTGGTGTGTAAAATGTGATATATGACGGGAGAAATGGAATGTCCTTACACACTTCTGGACACTGATGTATTGTGTCAGGCCAGTGTATATCACACAGCTGTATGACAGGCTGAATTTGGCTGGTGTGTAAAATGTGATATATGCCGGGAGAAATGGAATGTCCTTACACACTTCTGGACACTGATGTATTGTGTGAGGCCCAATGTATATCACACCACTGTATGACAGACTGAATTAGGCTGGTGTGAAAAATGTGACATAGGACGGCAGAAATGGATTGTCCTTACACAATTCTGGACACTGATGTATTGTGTGAGGCCCAATGTATATCACACCGCTGTATGACAGACTGAATTAGGCTGGTGTGAAAAATGTGACATAGGACGGCAGAAATGGATTGTCCTTACACATTTCTGGACACTGATGTATTGTGTGAGGCCCAATGTATATCACACCACTGTATGACAGGCTGAATTTGGCTGGTGTAAAAAATGTGACATAGGACGGCAGAAATGGATTGTCTTTACACATTTTTGGACACTGATGTATTGTGTGAGGCCCAATGTATATCACACCGCTGTATGACAGGCTGAATTTGGCTGGTGTGAAAAATGTGACATAGGATGGCAGAAATGGATTGTCCTTACTGGACACTGATGTATTGTGTCAGGCCAGTGTATATCACACCACTGTATGACAGGATGAATTTGGCAGGTGTGAAAAATGTTATATAGGACGGGAGAAATGGAATGTCCTTACACACTTCTGGACACTGATGTATTGTGTCAGGCCCAGTGTATATCACACCGCTGTATGACAGGATGAATTTGGCAGGTGTGAAAAATGTTATATAGGACAGGGCAGGATTGGAATCTCCCTAGAGTGTAGGTCTGTAAGAGCGGAACAACTCCTCGACTTATCCTTACAGAGTCACACCCTTAGCTTCACTGTGGCCATGATAACAGCCGTTACACGATACTGAGAGAGCAGCGTGCACGTACATCGCTGTCCGGTGTATGTTAAATTGTCAAGCTCCGTGTTTTTTTAGTATACGGACTGACACACGCTGTCTCTCTATAGTTTTGAATGTAATCAAACAGCAAACAGACTAGACTGTTTGAAAAACAGACAGAACTATAGGGTGGAGGTCTGTAAGAACGGAACAGCTCCTCGACTTATCCTTACAGAGTCACACCCTTAGCTTCACTGTGGCCGTGATAACAGCCGTTACACGGTACTGAGAGAGCAGCGTACACCGCTGTATGGTGTGAAAAAAATGCACACTCAGTAGCTCACCAGGACAAAAAAAAAGGATTGCTTTTAAAAAAGCAATTTGCAAAGCAGTGAGAAACCAGCAATGCAGCTATCAGGTAGCCTTATAAGGCAGCCTAACAACCAACAGAGCTGATCCACCAAAATATAGCCTCCCCTTGCACTGCACAATGACTGGTGTGTTGTACAGGCAAAATCGCTAGCAGCAGCAGCTGATTTTTTTTCTTCTTCCCTGCCTAACGCAATCCCTACAGAATCTGCAGCAGCAGCATCTCTCCCTATACTGAGATCAGCAGAAGTAAGATGGCGGTCGGCGTGCACGCCCTTTTAAACCCCCTGTGACGCCCCCCAAAGCAAGCCAATCACTTGCATGTCCTTCTCAAAGATGGTGGGGACCGCTGCCTATGTCATCACGTTGCCGACAGTGTCCGTTCATCCTCATTGGCTGAAAAAGGGTGCTGAAGCATGTTTTGAAACACGACTTTGGCGCTAAAGTCGCCGACCTCGTGGCCGACCTCACGCTGAGGTCGGGTTTCGTTTCATGAAACCCGACTTTGGCGAAAGTCGGCGACTTTTGAATTTTTTCGACCCGTTTCGCTCAACTCTAGTATATACCTCACACTATCTTTGTGCCTGCTGTCTGTGGGTAGATTTCACCTTACAACTACATTCTGTACAATAGTGAAAAAGAAGCCAGTGACATCTTGTGGCCGTTAGTACTGCAGCACACAGATAAATTAACAGTTATTACCTCGAGAAAAAATATCAGAAACAAAACATTATTCACATTTTACATAATCTAGTAGCATTGATGTATTCAGGGGGGAACATGCCGTTTGTCCAGCGGTTTCTGACCACATGTGGAATATCAACATGCCCAGAATTATAAGAGTAACAAATCATGCAGTCCATTTTCTCGTGCTATCCCTTGTAAAATGTGAAAAATTTGGGGCTGAAGCAACGTTGGAGGAAAAATTACAAATTTTCTTTTTTCATTCCAATTTGCATTAATACTTGTATAGCACTTGACTGATTAACACATTTCCTGACAGCAGTTTTGAAGAAATTTAAAGTCCATTTAAATCTAAATAGGTCCCTAAAGACAATACTATAAACAGAAATGACTCTTTACATCATGTAACAAACAGAATTCTTTATTAAATATACACAAAACGTTAAAAGTATCAATAAAAATAGGAATGGGTTCTACACAAATTATTTGCAGTGACCAGTAATGCACTGCTAAGACAGATGGTACACTGTACATGTAAGGCTGGTTTCACATTCGCGCTTTTTAAGCGCACGCACGGCCGGGGGTAGCTCCGCCCCCGAGCCGGCTCTCTGCCCGGCGTGCCCGCCCCTTCCTTGTAGCGCCGCCTCCTAGCGCACAGCGGCGCCTGCGATCGGCGCACCCTATCTTTAGCATAGGGTGCGCAGATCGTGCGCAGGCCGTGCGCTAGTTGCGCTTTGACCTGCGCTGCGCACTTTTGACAGTGCGCCGTGCGCGCCAAAATCAAACTTTTCGGATTTTGGCGCGCACGGCGCACCGTCAAAAGTGCACAGCGCAGGTCAAAGCGCAACTAGCGCACGGCCTGCGCACGATCTGCGCACCCTATGCTAAAGATAGGGTGCGCCGATCGCAGGCGCCGCTGTGCGCTAGGAGGCGGCGCTACAAGGAAGGGGCGGGCACGCCGGGCAGAGAGCCGGCTCGGGGGCGGAGCTACCCCCGGCCGTGCGTGCGCTTAAAAAGCGCGAATGTGAAACCAGCCTAACGTGGCACAGGGCGGTAGCCATGGGGGAGGTACTCATGGGTCACTCCCGGCATGCTACATGAAAATGGAGGTGCTGGCTGTGTGTGTGGACTTTGCCCTTGCCAGCCACATGGTGCCAGTTACCATGGCTGGCGAAAGAGTCTCACTGGGCCCCTTTTAACATATATCATGATTCATGATGCACAATTAAGAAATATAGGTATAGTACAATGCCAAAGGATTCACTTCTTACATTCCTCTATATAGTATTAAGGGCACCACATAGTCTTCTATACAGTACTATGGGCACCATATATTTCTTCATACACAATTATGGGCCCCATATATTGCTCCATACAGTATAATAGGTCCCTATATGATACATACAGTATAATGGGTCCCATGTATTGCTCCATACAGTATAATGGATCCCATATAATTCTCCATTCCGTAAATTTGCCCCATATATTGCTCCATACAGAATAATGGGCCCCATATACTGCTCTATACAGTATAATGGACCACACATAGTGCTCCATACAATATAATGGGCCTCACATAGTGCTCCATACAGTATAATGGGCCCCATATAATGCTCCATACAGTATAATGGGCCCCATATATTGCTCTATACAGTATAATGGGCCTCATATAATGCTCCAAACAGTATAATGAGTCCACATAATACTTCATACAGTATTAATGGCCCCATATAATGCTCCATACTGAATAATGGGCCCCATACAATGCTCCATACAGTATAATGGGCCCCATATAATGCTCTATACAGTATAATGGGCCCCATATAATGCTCCATACAGTATAATGGGCCCCATATAATGCTCCATACAGTATAATGGGCCCCATATAATGCTCCATACAGTATAATGGGACCCATATAATGCTCCATACAGTATAATGGGCATTATACAGTATAAGGGGCCCCATATAATGCTCCATACAGTATATTGGCCCCATAAAATGCTTCATACAGTATATAATGGCGCCATATATTGCTCCATACAGTATATAATGGCCCCATATAATGCTCCATATAATAATAATTTTATTTCTATAGCGCCAACACATTCCGCAGCACTTTACATTTTAGAGGGGACTTGTACAGACAAAAGACATTACAGCATAACAATCATCACATAAATCAGATACCAAGAGGAAAGAGGGCCCTGCTCGCAAGCTTACAATCTAGGAGGAAATGGGGGGACACGAAAAGTGGATGGTAATAACTGCTTTCTTTGTTCTGACCAACCATAATGTAAGAAATCAGTTATTCATGTAATGCAGCATGAACCAGTTACCAACCAGTATGTGTAACAGTACAGACACAGAGGGTTATTAAATGCATAAAGCATGTGAGAACACGATACGAGGAACCTGGTTATGGTAAGAATTTTGAATGGGCAGCACAGGGATAGATTATTGTGTTGAAGCAGTAGGCCAGTCTGAAGAAATGCATTTTTAGGGCACGCTTAAAAATGTGTATATTGGGGATTAATCGAATTATCCTGGGTAATGCATTCCAAAAAATTGGCGCAGCACGTGAGAAGTCTTGGAGACAGGAGTGGGAGGTTCTGATCATTGAGTATGTTAATCTCAGGTCATTAGCACAATGGAGGGCACAGGTAGGGTGGTAGACTGAGATGAGGGAGGAGATGAAGAATGGTGCTGAACCGTGGAGCGTTTTGTGGATGAGAGTGATAAGTTTATATTGCATTCTGGAGTGGAAGGGTAACCAGTGCAATGGCTGGCACAAGGTAGAGACATCGGTGTAACGGTTGGTGAGGAATATGATTCCGGCTGCAGCATTCAAGACAGATTGGAGGCCATTTAGTAGAGGGTTACAATAGTCCATGTGCCCCATATATTGCTCCATACAGAATAATGGCCCCATATACTGCTCCATACAGTATAATGGCCCCATATATTGCTATATACATAAAAATATAAATAATGAAATACCTCTCCTCGTTCCCCTGTGCTGTGGTTGCCTCAGCATCTTCTTACTCTCTGCACTGCTCGGCAGAGGTTACGCTGTAGTCACGTCATCAAGCCCTGAGACATCACGGAGAGTCAGAAGAAGCTGAAGAGACAGGAGCAGGGTGGAACAGGGAGTGGCACCGGGCACCCCCGACTCATGCACCCCATAGTGTGCCCGTGTCCCCGACGGCGAGTGGACCCCCAGTTCATCCATGGTCCTGACACTTGTCCGGGTGTGCCAGGTGGTGACGTCGGCCCTGCTGGTGACTTAGGCTGCCCAATTCTTCGGCTGTTGTTGATTTTTTTCATTTTGCTCCCAAAGATCGCAGTATGGATCGACTCACATTTACCCTGCGCTTTACGCTGAGCGCTTACACTGGGATTTTTGTGTAAATCTCTGAAATATGTGATTCAGATGGAATCCCCGGCAGAAGATTCCCTATAATAAGGCAGATGGAGGGACTATGGATTGTGTCTGGCCTATGATTCGGCGGTGTCTTTTATGCAATCCTAACAAGTGTGGTCCGCCTAAGTTTTGTGCACTTCTGAAAAGAAGGTCAACGCTAAACAGAGGCCAGATGGGGTCCAGAGTAACTTTGCCACCTCATAACAGTGGGTGGCTCCCTCGGGGGGCTTCATCTGAATAACATCACTCGGAGATTTAGATGGAACCCCCTATATAAGTATTCAGAGTAGAGTGCCGAATAACTGTGATGCCAAATGTTATGTCAAATGCTCCAAATTAAAGCTTCAAGCCAATCCACAAAAAAAGCAAGTCCCCGCTCAGAACCACCATCTGTTAATGGAAATATAGGGGGCTTCCAAGTTATTAGAAGTACAAAGGCTCTGGAAAAGCGCTATGGATCATTGGCCCCCTCAAAAAAATTCAGCAAATTCTGCACTCCCAATTCCAAATGCCCCTCTCCCTTCTGAGCCCCAGTGTGCATAAATCACATTTATTGTTCACATACATTTCTGTAGCGAAGACAGCCTGCCTAATTTAGAGGTGGCATGTGTCCAGAATTATGACCTGGGCACTACAATGTACTGGGCACTACAGCGGCAGTTTGCAATTTTCACTCCGCAACATCCACTGCTACTAGTCTCTGGAAAACACCCATGGAGTCAAAATCCTCAATACACCTGTAGATAAATTCCCAAAAGGCTTTAATTTATAAAATGGGGTCACATGAGGGGGCATTCTCCTCTTCTAGCATTTAGGGGTTCTGTATATGGAGCAAAATTTGCACTCCAAGAGGCAAATAGCGCTCTGTCCCTCCTGAGTCTCGCCATGTGGCTAAGCAGTACTGTACAGCCACATATGGGGTATTTCTACATTCAGCAGAAATTGTGGGTCAATTTTTTGGCCCATTTTTACCCTTTTTTCCTTATGAAAAATCTGGGGCTAAAACAAAATTTTGGTGGTAAAATTGATAAATTGCTGGTCAACTTTTAAGCCTTACAACTTTCTAACAAAACTAATATGTTTCAAAACTTGTGCTGATGTAAATTAGACATGTGGGAAATGTTATTTATTAATAGTGATGAGCTGGCATGCTCGGATATCATGTTATCTGAGCATGCTCGGGTGTTATCTCAGTATCTCAGGCGTGATCAAGTGATATGTTCGAGTCCCTGCAGCTGCATTTTCCGCATATGTAGCAGTCCCATGTTTTCTCGTTGATCCTATTTAGTCGCTCTGCACATGGATGATTCCTTTGCTGTAACTGAAGAGAAGGACCAGGGTCAGGGAGTAAGAGCTACTAAGGTAATTACCCAGCTGCACCACCCCGGGTTGTGTCAGACAAACCCTATGTGTGCGTGCACAGGAAATTTCTCAGAGTGGACCACTCAGAACCGCACCCCTGGTAGCTACGTTACTGAGTGCCACACACCATCTGGATACAAGACTTAAGGCCCCTTTACATTTAGCGATGCACCAGCGATCCCGACCACGATATGACCCGGTCAGGATCGCTGGTGCATCGTTAAATGGTCGCTAGTGAGCTGCCAAACAGGCAGACTCACCAGCGATGTAGCGACGCAGCAGCGGTCGTACTTACCTTTCAGACGCGGCGACCATGACCATGTAGATGGAAACATTATGTTTTGGGGGTGTTTCTCTGCTAAGGGCACAGGACTACTTCACCGCATCCATGGGAGAATGGATGGAGCCATGTACCGTAAAATCCTGAGTGACAACCTCCTTCCCTCCGCAAGGACATTAAAAATGGGCCATGTCTGGGTCTTCCAGCAAGATAATGACCCAAAACATACAGTCAAGGCAACAGAGGAGTGGCACAAAAAGAAGCACATTAAGGTCATGGAGTGGCCTAGCCAGTCTCCAGACTGATTTTGCTGATTTTCTAAGTTTGCCCACTGACAAAGATATGAACAGTCTATAATTTTAATGGTAGGCTAATTTTAACAATGAGAGATAGAATATCAAAAATAAAATTCAGAAAACCACATTGTATAAATTATATACATTATATTTATTTGCATTTTACAGTGAGAAATAAGTATTTGATCGCTTACCAACCACTAAGAGTTCTGGCTCCTAAAGATCAGTTAGACGCTCCTAATCAACTAATTAAACTCTAACCTCTACAACATGGACAAGACTAAAGAGCTTTATAAGGATGTCAGGGACAAAATCATAGACCTGCACAAAGCTGGAATGGGCTACAAAACCATAAGTAAGACGCTGGATGAGAAGGAGACAACTGTTGGTGCAATAGTAAAAAAATGGAAGAAATACAAAATGACTGTCAATCGACATCGATCTGGGGCACCATGCAAAATCTCACCTCATGGGGTATCCTTGATCATGAGGAAGGTGAGAGATCAGCCTAAAACTACACAGGGGGAACTTGTTAATGATCTCAATGCAGCTTGGACCACAGTCAACAAATAAACCATTGGTAACACATTACGCCGTAAAGGTTTTAAATCCTGTAGTGCCTGCAAGGTCCCCTTGCTCAAGAAGGTACATGTGCAGGCCCATCTGAAGTTTGCCAATGAACACTTGGATGATTATGTGAGTGATTGGGAGAAGGTGATGTGGTCAGATGAGAAGAAATTGAGCTCTTTGGCATTAACTTAACTCGCTGTGTTTGGTGAGAAGAGAAATGCTGCCTATGACCCAAAGAACACCGTCCCCACTGTCAAGCAGTGCTCAATTAAAGAGTCTAATATATTCATGTTTGCATGCTAAAGTGCTACAGAGTGCAACTTTATTTTGTTAGTTATATATGGAGATGGCTACTCTTAGTAAGCACATGTACACACCTGATTTCTGTTTGGAAGTGACGTTCAGTCTTTTGATACCTGTATTACCTATACACTGTATACTATCTACAGAGCTCTAGTGCATAATGTAACTGGTAGTAATAACAGAGTTGTTAGTATTGTGGTTTTATTAATGATCAGTATTGTAATTTTCTGTCACAATATCATGATATGTGGTCCGGCCATCGTGTGGATTTATTTATCCCTGTATCTGGGATTAATCGGTCACTATGTGGTCTGGTCACGGTGTGGCGGTATTTCTCCCTTGTATGTGGAATTATTGGATCGCTGTATGCTGGTAATATGTAGTCTGGTGACGGTATTTCTCCTTTGAACATTATGGGGTATTATTCATATATGTGGAACTATTTAGTCGCTATATGCTGGTAAGATCTGGTCTGATCACGGTGTGGTGGTATTTCTCACTTGTACAGTATGTTGTATTATTTGGTCACTATGTGGTGCAATATGTGGTCTAGTCATGGTGTGGGGGTAGTTTGCCATTATATGTGGAACTATTTTGTTGCTTTATGCTGGTATCTGGTCTGATCACAGTGTGGCGGTATTTCTCCCTTTTATATTATGTTATTATTGGGTCACTATGTGGTGGTATTCTGTGGTCTGGTCACAGATGTGGCAGTATTTTTCCCTTGTACAGCATGTTGTGTTATTTGGTCACTATGTGGTGGTAATATGTGCTCTGGTGACGGTGTCGGGGTTGTCCCTTGTATATGGAATTATTTGGTTGCTTTAGGCTAGTAATATGTGGTCTAGTCTCGGGTGTGGCAGTATTTCTACCTTGTACAGTATGTTGTATTATTCGGTCACTATGTGGTGGTAATATGTGATCTGGTCATGGTGTGACGATATTTGTCCCCTGTATGTGGTATTATTGGTCTTGCCAGAGTGGACTGTGTTGTATATGGCTATCATTTGTTCACTCTGATATTAATTAGAAGATTCCTTATTTCCATTAGTGATTAAATACTTGGAATAAGATACAGTTACAGGGGTTCTCTGGTGAAAACAACCCCTTTACTCCCAAGGGTGGTTTGCACGTTAATGCCCAGGCCAATTTTTACAATTCTGACCACTGTCCCTTTATGACGAAATAACCCTGGAACGCTTCCATAGATCCCGGTGATTCTGACATTTTCTCGTGACATATTGTACTTTATGTCAATGCTAAAATTTCATTAATATAACTTGCGTTTATTTTTGAAAAAAACGGAAATTTGGCAAAAATTTTGAAAATTTCGCAATTTTGCAACTTTGAATTTTTATGCCCTTAAATCACAGAGATATGGCACACAAAAAACACACTAAGTAACATTTCCCACATGTTTACTTTACATCAGCATAACTTTGGAACCAAAATTTTTTTTTGTTAGGAAGTTATAAGGGTTAAAAGTTGACCAGCGATTTCTCCTTTTTACAACACAATTTTATTTTTCAGGAACGCTAAAGGCAGGACTGGAGTAGGACGGCAGGAACGCTGAAGGCAGGACTGGAGTAGGACGGCAGGAACAGAGGAGGCAGAACTGCGGAAGAGAACCAGGAACACAGGTAGCAGGACTGAGAGGCTGCTGCAGAGAGCAGCCGAGAATGGAACTGCAGGAGCAGAGAGCACACGATGAAGCGAGGCCAGAGTGCTAGGAAACAAAGCGATCAGGCGCCTCCCTCAGAGGGAAGCGGCCTGATATGGCCCCGTCTGATCAGCCATTGGTCTAAAGGTTCTTCCGGGTCAGGGCACAGCCGGAGCATAAGAAGCAGGAAGGAGGCGCGGCCGCGGTCTATGGCGCATGCGCATAGCATGCAGGGAGGGCATCGGTCGTGAGCCCGTCTCAGGTGACCGCCGCGGCCGTCGGATGGAGAGAGACTGTGGCGTGGGAGCGGAGGCCGGGTGAGTATGGCGGAGCGGTGTAACAGTACCCCCCTCCCTAAAAGGCCCTCCCCGGAGGTTAGCAAGAAACCTCTTGAGGATACGTGGAGCATTGATATTCTCCCGAGGCTCCCACGATCTCTCCTCAGGACTAAAGCCCTTCCAATCAACAAGAAAGAAAGTCCTACCTCTAACCCTCTTCACAGCGAGAATGTCCTGCACTTCAAAAACATCATCGGCACCCATCTGCTGAAGACCAGGATCAAGCGAAGAATGGAAGCGATTCAGCACCACTGGCTTCAGGAGAGAGATGTGAAAGGTGTTTGGGATCCGGAGCGAAGCAGGCAACCTCAATTTGTAGGCGACTTCATTAATATGTCCCAGAACTTCAAACGGACCGATGTAGCGTGGGCCCAATTTGTAGGAGGGCAGTTTCAATAGGATGAATTTGGAGGAGAGCCAAACCTTGTCCCCAACATGATACGGTGGAGAATCCAACCTCTCTTTGTCTGCATAATTCTTCATCTGATCAGCGGATCTCTTGAGTGATGTGTTGGTCTCAGCTAGGGATGGGCGAATCTACTCGTTAGGACTCGTTACTCTGCAAGTAGTAGGGGACTCGCAGGAGTCGGTACTCTGCGAGTTTCCAAGCGATTACTCGCACAGTAACGAGTCCAATACAAATCAATGGCAATCCTAGTTTTTTCAGAGTTTAATACAAGCAATCCTAGTTTCTTAGCGATTTTGTGTCCCCCTGCTGACACAAAATCGCTAAGAAACTAGAATTGCTTGTATTAAACTCTGAAAAAAAAAATAGGAGCCTTAGCGATTTTGTGTCCCCCTGCTGACACAAAATCGCTAAGAAACTAGAATTGCTTGTATTAAACTCTGAAAAAAAATCTCTCTCTCTCTCTCTCTCTCTTTCTCTCTCTCTCTCACAGGAATCGCTGCAATACTCGCATCCCCATTCATTAACATTGGACTCGCTAGACTTGCAACGAATAGCGAGTTTCCGACTCGGACTCGTTGCAGTCTAGCGATTCCGAGTATTTTAGGATTCGCCCATCCCTAGTCTCAGCCCAAATCTTAGAAAATTCAGAGGACAAGGCGTTGACCGCAGGTACCTCGGAGGCAGGAGTTACCGGAAAAGGAACACCAGGATGTCTGCCAAAAACAATGAAAAACGGAGACTTGGCCGAAGACTCACCAACATGGTTGTTATAAGCGAACTCTGCCCAGGGGAGCAAGTTGACCCAATCATTCTGGTGGGCGTTGGAGAAGTGACGTAAGTACCCCGTAAGCGTCTGGTTGGTACGCTCTACCTGTCCGTTGGACTGTGGATGGTAGGCAGAGGAAAAGCCGAGGGTAACGTTCATGAGCTTACAAAGCGAACGGCAGAACTTGGAGGTAAACTGAACCCCTTGGTCAGACACAATGCGTCGAGGTAGTCCGTGAAGTCTGAAGATTTGGTGAATGAAGATTTTGGCCAGCTCCGGCGCTGAGGGAAGACCGGGCAGAGGGACGAAGTGGGCCATCTTGGAAAAATGATCCACCACCACCAGGATGACTGTGCAGCCCGAAGAGCAGGGTAGGTCGGTGATGAAATCCATGGCGATGTTTTCCCAAGGAACCGTAGGGACGGGCAACGGAAGCAACAAGTCGGATGGAGGTCTCCGTGGCACTTTGTTTTTAGCACAGGATGGACAAGAAGCCACAAAGTTGAGTACATCTTGGCGAAGCGTGGACCACCAGTAGTGATGCGTGATAAGGTCATGGGTCTTCTTAGTTCTGGCATGGCCGGCCAGTTTGGAGGAGTGCCCCCATAGAAGGACCTTTCGCTTGAGATTTTCTGGCACAAGTGTCTTGCCAGGTGGGGGAGTAAGCCAATTCACTGGAGCCACGGTGATGATCCTAGTGGGATCAATGATATGTGAAGGTTCCTCCGTGGATTCGTGTGGCTGGAAGACCCTGGACAGGGCGTCGGCTTTGGAATTCTTGTTGCCAGGACAGAAACGGAGCTCGAAATCAAATCAAGTGAAAAATAAGGACCATCTGGCCTGGCGAGGGTTAAGTCTCTGGGCAGACTGGAGATAGGCCAGATTCTTGTGGTCCGAGAAGATGACAAAAGGATGGACAGCTCCTTCCAGGAGGTGGTGCCATTCCACCAAGGCCAACTTGATGGCCAAAAGTTCCCGGTCGCCGATCGAGTAGTTACACTCGGATGGAGAAAAGGCATTCGAGATGAAGCCACAAGGGTGCAGGTGACCGGAGGCGGTTCTCTGGGACAGTATCGCCCCGGCCCCCCGTCGAAGCGTCCACCTCGAGCACAAAAGGTCGATCGCTCTCAGGGCGATGCAGGACCGGAGCCGAGGAGAAAGCCCGTTTTAGGGTCAGAAATGCCTCTTCTGCCTCAGGAGACCAATCCTTGGGAGTAGACCCTTTACGGGTGAGCGCAGAAATGAGTCATGTGATCGCGAAGTGGGAGACAAATTGCCGGTAATAGTTGGCGAACCCGAGGAATCGTTGTATCGCCTTTAATCCGACAGGGCAAGGCCATTTGAGGATGGCAGACAACTTCTCGGGATCCATCCTTAGACCAGTGTTGGAGATAATGTATCCCAGAAACGGCAGAGAGGTCTGTTCGAAGAGGCAGTTCTCGATCTTCGCATACAGGCAGTTCTCCTGAAGACGCTGAAGCACCAGGCGGACACTCTTTCTGTGGGACGAGAGGTCCGGCGAGAAGACGAGGATGTCGTCTAAGTATACGACCACACAGGAGTACAAGAGATCCCAGAAGATCTCATTGATGAACTCCTGAAACACCGCAGGAGCATTGCAGAGACCAAAGGGCATGACCAGGTACTCGTAATGACCACCTCGAGTGTTGAAAGCGGTCTTCCACTTGTCACCTTCACGGATACGGACCAGATTGTAGGCTCCTCTGAGGTCCAGCTTGGAAAAGACCCGAGCCCCTCTGAGATGGTCAAACAACTCCGGAATGAGTGGAAGAGGGTACCTGTTCTTGATGGTAATTTCATTCAAGCCCCTATAGTCAATGCACGGCCGTAGAGTCCGTCCTTCTTTTTGACGAAGAAGAACCCGGCTCCCGCGGGCGAGGAGGACTTCCGTATAAAGCCTTTGGCGAGGTTCTCTCGGACATACTCAGACATGGTGGTAGTCTCTGCGGGAGACAGAGGGTAAATTCTGCTACTGGGAGGGGTTGAATCGGGAACAAGCTCAATTGGGCAGTCGAACGGCCGGTGAGGAGGAAGGACCTCTGCCTTCTTCTTATCAAACACATCAGTGAAAGAGCTGTAGGCTGGAGGAATGCCCGGAAGGTCTGGAGGAGACCGAGGAGCGACCTCCAGACGGACAGGAGTCAGACAGCGAGCTTGGCACGGGTGCCCCCAGCGGAGTATCTCCCCAGAAGACCAGTTGAGAACAGGCTGATGAGTCCTTAACCATGGGAGACCAAGTAGAATGGTGTGAGAGAGCTTAGGCAAAACGTAAAAGGCTATCTTCTCTCGATGTAAGGCTCTGACTTGCAACTCCACCTCTTCAGTGACCAAGGTGACAGTCACCTGTAGCAGTTTGCCATCCACGGTGGACATCTGAATTGGGTTAGATAGAGTGACTACAGGAATTTGATATTTGTCCACTTGTTCCGGCCGAATGAAGTTACCCGCTGAGCCCGAATCCACGTAGGCCACATCAGAACCACGCCTCCCTCCTGAAACTAAAAGCACAGAAATCGTAAGAGGTTGAGAGGAATCATCATCACCTATGGAGGCCTCTCTTACCTGACCTAGGTGGAGTCGTTTCCCTGTCTCTTAGGACAGGTGCGGACATAGTGTGACGAATCACCGCAATAGAGGCACAGACCTTGTGCCCGTCTCTCTCTCTGATGCAACTCGGCCAACCTGAGACTGTCAATCTGCATGATGAAACAATCACTGACCTCAGGGAGACCAGTCAAAGAAAACACTGCGGCAGCTGGCAAAGGCGCTCAATCAGTGAAATCCTAGATGCATTGCTCCCTGAGAAATACGAATATGCAAATAAAGTCCATGGAGCCTCATTTAAGAGTCTCAAACACGGGATTAGCCAGATCTTCCTCCAGGGAAGGACCCAGCCAAGGGGTGGCTCCTTTCGGAAACCACCATTACCACCATATTAAGTGGCCCTTTAAGTCAATATCCAACTCTTTGCGAGTTTTCAGATATGACAAGGGAAATACCAAGGCCAGGTATCCATCCACAGACAGCTGTTTCGGGGTGTTGCCCCTCATCAGTGTGGAGTAGGATTCTGGCTAGGTGGGAGCAATGCCCAGTAGACCAACATCATGAAACAATCACTGACCTCAGGGAGACCAGTCAAAGAAAACACTGCGGCAGCCGGCAAAGGCGCTCAATCAGTGAAATCCTAGTTGCATCGCTCCCTGGGAAATACGAATATGCAAATAATGTCTGTGGAGCCTCATTTAAGAGTCTCAAACATGAGACTAGCCAGATCTTCCTCCAGGGAAGGACCCAGCCAAGGGGTGGCTCCTTTCGGAAACCACCATTACCACCATATTAAGTGGCCCTTTAACATAGTAACATAGTAACATAGTTATTAAGGTTGAAGGGAGACTTTAAGTCCATCTAGATCAACCCATATCCTATCCTAACTTGCCCTAACATGTTGATCCAGAGGAAGGCAAAAAAAAACCCCATGTGGCAACAGTAGGCTTCACATTGGGGAAAAAAATTCCTTCCTGACTCCACATACGGCAATCAGACTAGCTCCCTGGATCAACGCAATATTAAGGAGACTAGTGTATATACCCTGTAATATTATACTTTTCAAGAAAGGCATCCAGTCCCTTCTTAAATTTTAGTAGTGAATCACTCATTACAACATCATATGGCAGAGAGTTCCATAGTCTCACTGCTCTTACAGTAAAGAATCCGCGTCTGTGAGTATGCTTAAACCTTCTTTCCTCCAGACGTAGAGGATGCCCCCTTGTCCCCGTCACAGGTCTAAGAGTAAAAAGATCATTAGAAAGGTCTTTGTATTGTCCCCGCATATATTTATACATTGTAATAAGATCACCCCTAAGCCTTCGATTCTCCAAACTAAATAACCCCAAGTGTAATAACCTGTCTTGGTATTGCAGACCCCCTAGTTCCCTAATAACCTTGGTCACTCTTCTCTGCACCCGCTCCAGTTCAGCTATGTCTTTCTTATACACCGGAGACCAGAACTGTACACAGTATTCTAAGTGTGGTCGCACTAGTGACTTATATAGAGGTAAAATTATGTTCTCCTCATGAGCATCTATGCCTCTTTTAATGCATCCCATTATTTTATTTGCCTTTGCAGCAGCTGCTTGACTCTGGCCACTAAATGTGAGTTTGTCGTCCACCCATACACCCAGGTCTTTTTCAGTGACTGTTTTGCCCAGTGTTTTACAATTAAGCACATAATTATACAACTTGTTCGTTCTACCCAAGTGCATGACCTTACATTTATCCCCATTAAAGCTCATTTGCCATTTATCAGCCCAAGCTTCTAGTTTACATAAATCCTCCTGTAATATAAAATTGTCCTCCTCTGTATTAATTACCCTGCAGAGTTTAGTGTCATCTGCAAATATTGAAATTCTACTCTCTATGCCCCCTACAAGGTCATTAATAAATATGTTAAAAAGAAGCGGGCCCAAAACTGACCCCTGTGGTACCCCACTGCTAACCGTGACCCAGTCCGAGTGTGCTCCATTAATATCACCCTTTGTTTCCTATCCCTGAGCCAGCTCTTAACCCACCTACACATATTTTCCCCTATCCCCATTGTTCTCATTTTATGTATCAACCTTTTGTGTGGCACCTTATCAAAAGCTTTTGAAAAGTCCATGTACACCACGTCCACTGCATTCCCTTGGTCCAGTCCGGAACTTACCTCTTCATAAAAGCTTATCAAATTAGTCTGACAGGAACGGTCTCTTGTAAACCCATGTTGATATTGGGTCATAAGGTTATTCTTCTCCACATACTCCAGTATAGTATCTCTTAGAAAACCCTCCAGGATTTTACCCACAGTTGAGGTTAAACTTACTGGCCTATAATTTCCAAGTTCAGTTTTTGTCCCCTTTTTGAATATTGGCACCACATTTGCTATACGCCAGTCCTGTGGTACAGACCCTGTTATTATGGAATCTTTAAAGATTAAAAATAGTGGTCTATCTATGACTGTGCTTAATTCCTGCAGTACTCGGGGGTGTATCCCATCCGGGCCCGGGGATTTGTCAATTTTAGTGATTTGTAGACGCCGCCGTACTTCCTGCTGGGTTAAGCAGGTGACATTTAATGGAGAATTTTTATCCCTGATCATGTTATCCGTCATGGGATTTTCTTGTGTAAATACTGTTGAAAAAAAGTTATTTAACATATTGGCTTTTTCCTCATCCTCATCCACCATTTCACCCAGACTATTTTTAAGGGGACCAACACTATCATTTTTTAGCTTCTTACTATTTATGTAGTTAAAGAATATTTTGGGATTATTTTTACTTTCTCTGGCAATGAGTCTCTCTGTCTCAATCTTTGCTGTCTTGATTTGCTTTTTACAGAATTTATTTAATCTTCTGTATTTATTTAATGCCTCATCACTACCTACTTGCTTTAATTCTCTAAATGCTTTATTTTTGTCCCTTATTGCGCCCCTTACAGCTCTATTTAGCCATAGTGGTTTCCTCCTATTTCTCGCATGTTTATTCCCATACGGTATATATTGTGCACAGGTCCTATTCAGGATGCTAATAAATGTCTCCCATTTTCTTTGTGTGTTTTTATGTCTCAGGATATCGTCCCAGTTAATTGCACCAAGATCATCTCTCATCTGGTGGAAATTTGCCTTCCTGAAGTTTAGTGTCCTTGTAACCCCTCTACTACACGTCTTATTAAAGAATACATGAAAACTTATTAATTTGTGATCACTATTACCCAAGTGACCCTCAACCCTTACATTTGATATGCGGTCTGGCCTGTTGGTTAATATTAGGTCTAGCAGTGCCCCCCCTCTTGTTGGGTCCTGAACCAGTTGTGAAAGGTAATTGTCTCTCATCGTTGTCAGAAACCTATTACCTTTGCTGGAACTGCAGGTTTCGGTTCCCCAATGTATTTCAGGGTAGTTGAAGTCCCCCATAATAATGACTTCTCCTTGAGTCGCTGCTTCATCTATTTGCTTTATGAGGATATTCTCTGTAGCTTCCATTATTTTTGGAGATTTATAACAAACCCCTATCAGTAATTTATTATTTTTCCCCCCTCCCCTTATCTCTACCCACAGGGACTCTACATTTTCATTAGATTCATATACAGTATATTATCACGAAGGATGGGTTTTAAGGATGATTTTACATATAAACACACGCCTCCCCCTCGCTTATTTGTTCGGTCATTTCTGAACAGACTATAGCCCTGTAAATTAACTGCCCAGTCTTGGCTCTCGTCCAGCCATGTCTCAGATATCCCCACCATGTCATAATTATGTTCCAACAACATTAACTCTAATTCCTCCATTTTGTTGGCGAGGCTTCTGGCATTAGTATACATGCACTTTATGTATCTCTCTGTACCTCTATTCTTTCTTAAATTATTAACTGTTCTAACCCCACCCCCCATGCCACCTCCACCCCCAATGTCATTATTTGTGCCCAGGTCTCTATCTGCACTGTCTTCCCCTCCTATAAAAGGAATACCCTCACCCCCCGTCCCTAGTTTAAACACTCCTCCAACCTTCTAGCCATTTTCTCCCCCAGCACAGCGGCACCCTCCCCATTGAGGTGCAGCCCGTCCCTAGCGTAGAACCTGTAGCCAACTGAGAAGTCGGCCCAGTTCTGCAGGAACCCAAACCCCTCCTTCCTACACCAATTCCTGAGCCACTTATTAACCTCCCTAATCTCCCGTTGCCTCTCTGGTGTGGCACGTGGTACAGGAAGTATTTCCGAAAATACCACCTTGGAGGTCCTTGCTTTAAGCTTACAGCCTAATTCCCTGAAATCATCTATAAGGACCTTCCACCTACCTCTAACTTTGTCATTTGTGCCAATGTGCACCATGACCGCTGGATCCTCTCCAGCCCCTCCCAGTAATCTGTCAACCCGCTCAGCGATGTGTCGGACTCGAGCGCCAGGTAGGCAGCACACCGTTCGACGATCCCTGTCTTTGTGACAGATTGCCCTATCTGTTCCCCTAATAATTGAGTCTCCCACTACCAGAACCTGTCTGGCCTGCCCTGCTCTCCTATTTCCCCCCTTACTGGAGCAGACACTCCTCCGGCTTTCAGAGGTCATGCCTTGCTGCAGCAGTGCTACTCCTGCACTAACACTCCCCTCATCTGCCAACTTAGCAAACTTATTGGGGTGTGCCAGATCAGGACTAGCCTCCCTGGTGCTCTTCCCTCTACCCCGCCTTCTAACTGTCACCCAGCTAGCTGCTTCATTTTCTTGCAGCTCCAACCTAGCATACCCCCCTCATCTATCCCATTGAGCCTCTGCTCAGTGAGCAGAAGACTCCTTTCCATATTGTCTATGGATCTCAGTGTTGCCAGCTGCACATTTAGATCCAGTATCTGGGCTTCCAAATGCACAACGTGCTCACATCTTGCACAGCAGTATGCACCCTCGACCGGCTGTTCAAGGATTTCATACATGCGGCAAGACGTGCACTGGATGGCATTGGCAATAGTGGAGCACATCCTAATGGGGATTGCACCAGACAATAAGATAAGCAAAAATAAAAGTCAATATCCAACTCTTTCTATCTTCACGGGCTCACCCAAAGAGAGGCAAGAGGAACCGGCCAAATGGGAGCTGGCAGATCGGGTGAAAGGAGAAACTGACCTGGTGGACCGCCTGTCTCACACTGACTCCCGAGCGCGCTCCAGGAAGCACAGGTCAATGCGGGTAGCCAGCGAAATAAGGTCCTCTAAGGTGGACGGGGTATCTCGACCTGCGAGTTCATCCTTTATTTTACAAGAAAGACCGCGCCAGAATGCCCCCACCAAAGCTGCGTTATTCCAGCCAAGCTCGGAGGAGATAGTGCGAATAGCGTACTGTCCGACCGTGAGAGAGCCCTGGTGTAAGTTAAAGAGTGACATCGAAAACCTTATGAAGCGTATCCAGGAAAACCGGGAGACTCGAGACGACCGGGTCGTCACGTTCCCAGAGCGGGTTTACCCAAGACAGGGCCTCTCCCTCCAGATGGGACATGATGAAGGCCACTTTGGCCCGATCCGAGGGATATTGCTGCGGCAGCCATTCAAAGTGGAGGCTACACTGATTTAAGAACCCCCTACAGAGCTTGGAATCCCTGGTGAAACGCGGTTTGGCGAGGCGGGGCGTCAGGAGAGCGGTAGATGCGGGAGGAGGAGTCGGCACTGCAGTGGCAGCCTGGAGGGCCGACAAGCGACTGTCAAAGGAGGCCATGTAGGACAAAATGTGGGCTTGAGTATCTCGCTGCTGACCTAGCTCCTGTTGGAGACTGGCCAGCTGAGTGGCATTTCCAGGATCGGCCACCTGTAAGGCCGGCAAACGGGTGTCCATCGACTTCATGACTGACATAATGCGACCCTGATTCTCCCGTAGGAATAGCAACTCTTTCTGGGTAGCAGCCGTAGTACCGGCAGAGTCCATGGCCTGATCATACTGTTAGCGTGGGTGTTCTGGAGCAGGAAACCCCGGGAGTGGACCCTCTGGACCGTGGCACCGAGGGGCCCCGGGCGAGCTGCCAGTTGGAACCGACCCCTATGCAGGGACCGTTTGGAGCAGGCCCAGGGGTTCGAGTACCACGGTAGCCGGTACCGAGAGGGGCGGCTCAGGATGGACCGGAGTAAGACTGTGAGACTGGAGTAAAGAATGACAGAACAAGACTGGAACCAGGAGGCCGGAAAGAAGTGAGACAGAAGACTGGAACGAGAAGGAATGACAGGAGTAGGAACACTGGAGACAGAACTGAAGTAGGACGGCAGGAACGCTGAAGGCAGGACTGGAGTAGGACAGCAGGAACACTGGAGACAGGACTGGAGTAGGACAGCAGGAACACTGGAGACAGGACTGGAGTAGGACGGCAGGAACGCTGAAGGCAGGACTGGAGTAGGACGGCAGGAACGCTGAAGGCAGGACAGGAGTAGGACAGCAGGAACGCTGAAGGCGGGACTGGAGTAGGACGGCAGGAACGCTGAAGGCGGGACTGGAGTAGGACGGCAGGAACAGAGGAGGCAGAACTGCGGAAGAGAACCAGGAACACGGGTAGCAGGACTGAGAGGCTGCTGCAGAGAGCAGCCGAGAATGGAACTGCAGGAGCAGAGAGCACATGATGAAGCGAGGCCAGAGTGCTAGGAAACACAATGATCAGGCGCCTCCCTCAGGGGGAAGTGGCCTGATATGGCCCTGTCTGATCAGCCATTGGTCCAAAGGTGCTTCCGGGTCAGGTCACAGCCGGAGCATAAGAAGCAGGAAGGAGGCGCGGCCGCGGTCTATGGCGCATGTGCATAGCATGCAGGGAGGGCATTGGTCGTGAGCCCGTCTCAGGTGACCGCCGCGGCCGTCGGATGGAGAGAGACTGCGGCGTGGGAGTGGAGGCCGGGTGAGTATGGCGGAGCGGTGTAACACATGGACGGAATATTACGTCCAATGTAGGAAAGGGGTTAATCACCTCTACACAGGATAAGTGATAACTTATTGATTGATGGGGTTCTAACTGCTGGGACCCGCACCCATTGGCAGAATGTTGAGCTTTTATCCCCATTAGATTGGAGCCACTTGACCACTGATCTATTCATTCCCTCAGTGGCTACGAGCACTGCACTTGTTTTTTTCTGGAGACCCCAAAGAGAATTGATAGGGCTGCGGTCAGACATCCCACATGCTGCTCCATTTTAAAATGGTGATAAAAGTGTACTGTTAGGAATAAAACTTCCCGTTTCTTCTGATCAATGCAGTTTCCAATGGTCGGATCCAATTGATCAATAACTTATCACGTATCCTGTGCAGCCCATGGATTGGTATGTTTTAAGGAAAGAACCCTTTAATGCAAAATACCATAATTGTACCTCCCAGTTATGGTGGGGTACAGTAGATGGACAGGAGCCGCCTGTATTTTACAGTCGAGGCTCCACTATAACGGGGATAACGGCTAACAGATATTTGCATATAGCTGTAGGGTGGGCCCCTAGGGTCAATTCCTCCTGTGGGTCCCAGACACCCCAGTCCGACGCTGTCCACACAAATATCAGGGCTTCTTAACATTTTTAATCGGAGTCTCCCTAGACAGAAAATTGCTGCAGTATATGACATAATGCAGTGGATTTGAGGTGTGATGAAGAAAGTTGTGAAAGTAAATATATTCAAGAACAGAACAAAAGTTGCCATCTCTTTCATGGGGAACTGGAAACCAAAAAAACCCCCACCTCTTTAAAAATATACCCCTGCACGTGATCACGACTGAAAAAGCCAACTAGCAGCTCACTAACCAGATATACAGTATGTGTATGAAGTAAATATAATAGTGATAGCAGTATACTCATGTACACTAGGTGGCACCAGAGACCCATGATTGCACTGCACAATATTAATGAAATAATATATTTTACTGACACTTGCTACTCTGCAGAAATTCATGTTGTGTATAATCAATTACTAAAAACAAAGTGATACAACTGCAATCCAAATAATAAAATAGAAAACTACAGAATAGAAAACCAAAAAAAAAAATACAGAGATTGAATCTCCTCCTTCTTCTGAGGTGCACACAATGGAGTATTGTGTGTCCCATGAAAGGACAGCCACATCGTGCCCTATAAAAGACACGTTCCCATTAGTAGTTACAAATTCACAGTTGAAAAAAGTGCCAATTTGAGACATGACAAGAACAGGATGAGCAGAGATGGTCTGGTTCAGGCTGCACAGCCGGGGCCAGTTTTAGACTAAATGGGGCCCTGGGCAAAAGTTTAAAGTGGGGCCCTAAATGCTCTCATACTATACCATCACACAGAAATATCTCGTCTGTATTTACATGTGCTGGGTTCAGGCCATTAAACAAGCGTGATCGACAAGATTGAAGACGGGCGACGTTTGTTCCTGACTCTTTTTACACCGGCTGAGGAAGAACGATCACTATTGGATCAATCTGTCCCCATACAGTATCATATTATCAGCAGCATATCTACAGTTTACATCTGACGACGTGCTGCTGAGAACAATGATTTTTGTTCCGGCATAAACCATCTAATCGCTCCTTGTTTACTACCTATATAATGTCTATACAGCAGTCAATATGTACCTATTGTGCTACAGTAAAGGGTGTTATACTGGATGGGAGATACATTTCTCCCAGCAGATTAATGTTTGGCCGGGTTTTTCCCTAAAGACAGGACCTGCGATGATGTCATGGTCACGTGATCAGCCCATGTGATGTCTACCTCACTTGTGGGAGGGGTTATGGGCTGTGTAATGGAGGTTGGTGTTTGGCACATAAGGAGTGTCTGGAAGGTACAGGAACTTGTGTGGACTTAGCCTGAACTTGTATACAGGATCCCCGTGCTGCAGGACGATAGCAGCAAGACTCTCAACAACCCTTGGAATGGCACCTGGCGGATGCCGCGGACCTGGCAACCGCTTAGTTACGCCCATCCTGTGCAAGGGGTGAGTCTGGGACCAGTGGTTCTCCAAGCTAGAGTATATTTGTTTTTTCTTACTTTCTGTTAATCTGCTGTTTGCAACCTGACATTAAACCACTGAAATTGGACTTTAAGGCTGTGTGCTGCCTCGTTACTGCAGCCCTGCCATTACCTACCAGAGCGAATCCCTACACTATATAATATACAGTCATGGCCAAAAGTATTGACACCCCTGCAATTCTGTCAGATAATATTCGGTTTCTTCCTGAAAATGATTGCAAACACAAATTCTTTGGTATTATTATCTTCATTTAATTTGTCTTAAATGAAAAAACACAAAAGAGAATGAAGCAAAAAGCAAAACATTGATCATTTCACACAAAACTCCAAAAATGGGCCGGACAAAAGTATTGGCACCCTCAGCCTAATACTTGGTTGCACAACCTTTAGCCAAAATAACTGCGACCAACCGCTTCCGGTAACCATCAATGAGTTTCTTACAATGCTCTGCTGGAATTTTAGACCATTCTTCTTTGGCAAACTACTCCAGGTCCCTGATATTTGAAGGGTGCCTTCTCCAAACTGCCATTTTTAGATCTCTCCACAGGTGTTCTATGGGATTCAGGTCTGGACTCATTGCTGGCCACCTTAGATGTCTCCAGTGCTTTCTCTCAAACCATTTTCTAGTGCTTTTTGAAGTGTGTTTTGGGTCATTGTCCTGCTGGAAGACCCATGACCTCTGAGGGAGACCCAGCTTTCTCACACTGGGCCCTACATTATGCTGAAAAATTTGTTGGTAGTCTTCAGACTTCATAATGCCATGCACACGGTCAAGCAGTCCAGTGCCAGAGGCAGCAAAGCAACCCCAAAACATCAGGGATCCTCCGCCATGTTTGACTGTAGGGACCGTGTACTTTTCTTTGAATGCCTCTTTTTTCTCCTGTAAACTCTATGTTGATGCTTTTGCCCTAAAAGCTCTACTTTTGTCTCATCTGACCAGAGAACATTCTTCCAAAATGTTTTAGGCTTTTTCAGGTAAGTTTTGGCAAACTCCAGCCTGGCTTTTTTATGTCTCGGGGTAAGAAGTGGAGTCTTCCTGGGTCTCCTACCATACAGTCCCTTTTCATTCAGACGCCGACGGATTGTACGGGTTGACACCGTTGTACCCTCGGACTGCAGGGCAGCTTGAACTTGTTTGGATGTTAGTGGAGGTTCTTTATCCAACATCCGCACAATCTTGCGTTGAAATCTCTTGTCAATTTTTCTTTTCCGGCCACATCTAGGGAGGTTAGCCACAGTGCCATGGGCTTTAAACTTCTTGATGACACTGTGCACGGTAGACACAGGAACATTCAGGTCTTTGGAGATGGACTTGTAGCCTTGAAATTGCTTATGCTTCCTCACAATTTGGTTTCTCAAGTTCTCAGACAGTTCTTTGGTCTTCTTTCTTTTCTCCATGCTCAATGTGGTACACACAAGGACACAGGACAGAGGTTGAGTCAACTTTAATCCATGTTAACTGGCTGCAAGTGTGATTTAGTTATTGCCATCACCTGTTAGGTGCCACAGGTAAGTTACAGGTGCTGTTAATTGCATAAATTAGAGAAGCATCACATGATTTTTCAAACAGTGCCAATACTTTTGTCCACCCTCTTTTTTATGTTTGGTGTGGAATTATATCCAATTTGGCTTTAGGACAATTCTTTTTGCGTTTTTTCATTTAAGACAAATTAAATGAAGATAATAATACCAAAGAATTTGTGTTTGCAATCATTTTCAGGAAGAAACTGAGTATTATCTGACAGAATTGCAGGGGTGTCAATACTTTTGGCCATGACTGTATACACAGCAGAGTTGCACTATCACCTATATAATGTATATACAGCAGTCTATATGCATTATATAGGTGATACTGCGACTGCTAGAAATACATTGTATGTGGTATATTGCTGTATATATGTTACATTGGTGCTACTGCGACTATACACACCAGTCACAGTATCACTTGTATAATGTATGCACAACTGTCTATATACCTTATACAGGGGATACTGCGGCTGCTGTTTATACATTATGAATATGATACTGCGACTGCTGTGTATAGTTGCAGTATCCCCTATATAATGTATATACAGCAGTCACTATATCACTTAAAAATGTATATACAGCAGTCTACATGTGATATATATTTAGCAGTTGTGGTGTTTCCTATATGATTTATATGTGTGACTCCTATAATGCTGTTTCAATATATAGTAGAGTTGTGTATATATAATGTACAGATGTTACATCTGTATATTGCCGAGTATATAGTGTGGAATTCACACTATATGCACTGGCACATCTCTATACTATATAATTTATACGCAGCTCCACTCTATATACCTTAACACAGTATTTATTGTGGAGCTACTGTATGTATGCTGCGTATACTTCTCCTGTCCTGTATACATGGTGTAATTCTCAGCAGCTCTTATTATGTGTGTGTATATCTATATCTACAGTAGGGAAAAAGTACATAGTCAGACACCAATTGTGCAAGTTCTCCCACTTAAAAAGATGAGAGAGGCCTGTAACTGACATCATAGGTAGACCACAACTATGAGAGTCAAAATGAGAAAACAAATCCAGAAAATCACCTTATCTGATTTGGCAAGATTTATTTTGCAAATTATGGTGGAAAATAAGTATTTGGTCACCTAAAAACATGCAAGATTTCTGGCTCTCATAGACCTGTAACTTCTTTAAGAGGCTCCTCTGTCCTCCACTCATTACCTGTAGTAATGGCACCGGTTTGAACTTGTTATCAGTATAAAAGACACCTGTCCACAACCTCAAACAGTCACACTCCAAACTCCACTATGGTGAAGACCAAAGAGCTGTCAAAGGACACCAGAAACAATATTGTAGCCCTGCACCAGGGTGTGAAGACTGAATCTGCAATAGGCAAGAAGCTTGGTGTGATGAAATCAACTGTGGGAGCAATAATAAGAAAATGGAAGACATACAAGACCATTGATAATCTCCCTCGATCTAAAGCTCCACGCAAGATGTCACCCCGTGGGGTCAAAAGGATCACAAGAACGGTGAGCAAAAATCCCAGAACCACACAGGCGGACATAGTGAATGACCTGCATAGAGCTGGGACCACCGTAACAAAGGCTACCATCAGTAAAGGTACTGTCACACTTAGCGATGTACCAGCAATCCCGACCAGCGATATGACGCGGTCAGGATCGCTGGTACATCGCTAAGTGGTCACTAGTGAGCTGCCACACAGGCAGATCTCACCAGCGACATCGCTGGGGACGGGGGTCGCTACTTACCTGTCACACTAGGCGATCCTGCGTCCTCCCGCCCGGCAGCAGGAAGCGCCGCAGGAAGCTGACGATGAGAAACAGTCCTGAACGTTCTCGCGCGATCAGCGATAACCAGCGGGGGAGCCGGTTGTAGGTAAGTATCAGACACAGCGATATCGCTAGCAATATCGCTATAACGTCACTAGTTATAGCGATATTGCTAGCGATATCTCAGTGTGACATGCCCTTAACACACTACACCGCCAGGGACTCAGATCCTGCAGTGCCAGATATGTCCCCTTGCTTAAGCCAGTACATGTCCGGGCACGTCTGAAGTTTGCTACAGAGCATTTGCATTATCCAGAAGAGTATTGGGAGAATGTCATATGGTCTGATGAAACCAAAGTAGAACTGTTTGGTAGAAACAAAACTTGTCGTGTTTGGAGGAGACAGAATGCTGAGTTGCATCCAAAGAACACCATACCTACTGTGAAGCATGGGGGTAGCACCAACAGTGTGTGCTCCCCTTGTGAAGACTTAGAGAAAACGTTTGACCTCTGTCATTGCCAACAAAGGATATATAATAAAATATTGAGATGAACTTTTGTTAATGACCAAATACTTATTTTCCACCATAATTTGCAATATAAATCATGCCAAATCAGACAAGGTAATTTTCTGGATTTGTTTTCTCAATTTGACTCTCATAGTTGTGGTCTACCTATGATGTCAATTACAGGCCTCTCTCATCTTTTTAAGCTCTAAAGAGCACCATGCAAATGGACCTGTGGTCGATCATGTGCACTGTGGCGCCTTTCACATGTGGCTCTTCAAATAACGCCTTTAAGTGGAGTGTTGAGGGGCATGACAAAGTATAGCAAAATTCACTTATCAGGGGTGGGGAGTGTTTTAGTATGTTGGCTGGTGAGGTTTGTGTGGCAGGGCTGCTTTTTTGTCCCAGTCCGGCCCTGGTCCTCTATATAGTATAATGCATCGCATAGTCCTCCACATTGTATAATGCATGCTATAATTCTTTATATAGTATAATGCGTTCCCCATAGTCCTCGATACAGTATAGTGCAGGTCCCATATAGTACACGTAGAATAATGCACTCCCCATGGTCCTTGATAGAGTATTATGGAGCCCCCATATAGTAGAATGCAACCCATAGTCCTCAAAGTATAATGCAGCCCCATCAGAGCATAATTCAGTCCCCCTCATAGAATACAATGCGGCCCTCAGAGTATAATGCAACCCCCTCAAAAATTATAATGCACCCCCTCAGATTATAATAAAGCCCCCCACACAGTTTAATGCTGTCTCCCCCACACAAAGTAAAATGCATATATGCACACACAGTATAATTCAGCTCCACACACACACTATAATGCAGCCCATAGTCCTCCATATAGTATAATGCATTCCCCATAGTCCTTGATACAGTATAATGCAGGTCCTATATAGTACATATAGCATAATGCTGTATCAATTGTCCTTGATAGAGTATAATGCAGCTCCCATATAGTAGAATGCAACCCATAGTCCTCAATAGAGTATAATGCGCCCCTTCAGAGTATAATGCAGCCCCCTCATAGAATATAACCCAGCCCCCTCATAGAATATAACCCAGCCCCCTCACACAAACTATAATGCAGCCCATAGTCCTCCAATTTGTATAATGCACCCTATAATCATTTATATGGTATAATGCATTCCCCATAGTCCTCAATACAGTATAATGTAGGTCCCATATAGTACACATAGTATAATGCACTCCCTGTGGTCCTTGATAAAGTATAATGTTGCCCCCCAGAGTATAATGCAGCCCCCTAATAGAATATAATGCAACCCCCTCATAGAATACATACACACACACTATAATGTAGAGCATAGTCCTACATATAATATAATGCATCCCATAGTCCTCCACATTGTATAATGCACCCCATAATTATTGATATGGTATAATGCAGTCACCATAGTCCTCTATATAGTATAATGCAGGTCCATTATAGTACACATAGTATAAGGCAGTCCCCATGGTTCTTGATAGAGTATAATGCAGCCCCCCACACACAGTATAATGCAGCCCCCTCACAGAATATAATGCAGCTCCCCTCAGAATAATTCAGCCCCAACACACACATTATAAAGCAGAACCCAAACACCCCCACACACTATAATGCAACCCCCAAACCCCCCGCACAGTATAATGCAGCTTCCACCCCACACACAGTATAATACAGCTCCCTGCACAGTGTAATGCAGCCTCTCCCACCACACAGTATAATTTTACAATACGGAGCATTTTTCCACACAGTCTCAATTACTTTTTCTTTACTTGCTTATCCTTTATCTTCACTGTTCCTTTCTCCTTCACCACAGCCCAGCTCAGTACTACAGTCCAATTAGCATGAATCCTATTCTCACCCCTTTGTTCTGCGTCTTCTTTCCCCTCAAGGTAACTATCTTGCCAGTATGGCCTGTACTTATTGTCTCTCCCTGGAACTTCCACCCGGGGCACTTTCTTTGTTATACATACTCTAGGTCCGTTGCCTTCCGGAGTTATAAACTCTGTACTGCTAGGCTTCCTCTCCTAGGACTCATCTCCCATTGATAACACTGTTACTTCAGTCACTTCTCTATCCTGCTCTTTGCTAGGATCTCGGTATCCTCTGTCTCCTCTCTCGGTAATGACACCCATGTCAGATGGCACTGCTCACATCAGGCCTTAGGTCTTCTTTCTGCACAAACCGGGCTCTTCCTGACATGAAACTGTCTTTGTTTCTTCAATCTAACCCCTCCCACTCTGGGTTAATCCTGAACCTAACTATAACTTGTCCTACCATCGAGTAACACACATTACGAACATCATTAACTCATATCAACATTCACATTATAGTACACTTGTTCTACATGCAGGCAAAATGTTCATCTTCTTACACATACTACACCCAATGCAGCTTATATGGCAGTACAGAGAGGAGCTTTGGCCTGTGTGAACCACCTTCTATGCTACAAATGAAGTCATGTAAAGAGATGGACATATTGCCCACATTCCACCTTGAAGAAACAAGTGCTACTGTACTGTGATGTGAACTGTGATGCATGTTAAAGATTTTAACCCCTTCATCCTCAGGCAATTTTCTGTTTTCGCATTCCTGTTTTTTGCTCCCCTTCTTCCCAGAGCCATAATTTTTTATTTTTCCATCAATATGGCCAAGTGAGGGCTTGTTTTTTGTGGGACACGTTGTACTTTTGAACGACTCCATTGGTTTTACCATGTATTATACTGGAAAATGGGAAAACAATTTCAAGTGCGGTGAAATTGCAAAAAAAAAAGTGCAATTCCACAATTTTTTTTTTTTACCACGTTCACTAGATGCTAAAAATGACCTGTCATTATGATTCTCCAGGTCATTACTAGTTCATAGATACCAAACATGTATAAGTTTTTTTTATTAAGTGGTAAAAAAAAATCCAAATTTGGTTAAAAAAAATTTCAGACACCAGTAGCGTCTCCATTTTTTGCGCCAAGCTGACATTTTTATTGATACCATTTTGGTGTAGATATGATCTTTTGATCGCCTGGCTTTGCATTTTAATGCAATGTTGTGGTGACCAAAAAAAAGGTAATTCTGGCGTTTTTACTTTTTTTCTTGTTACGCCGTTTACCGATCGGATTGACTCTTTTTATATATTCTTAGATCGGGTGATTCTGAACGCGGCGATACCAAATATGTGCATTTTGAATTTTTTTTAATTTTATTTTTAATGGGGCAAATGGTGAGTGATTTAAACTTTTATATTTTAATTTTTTTAAAAACTTTTTTTTTTTACTTTACAATTGCTTCAATAGTCTCCATGGGAGACTGATCGCTTGTGCTACATAGACCAGGACTTCAGCTCTGCTTTAGGTAGCAGAAATGCTCACTTGCTATGAGTGCCGACTGCTGGGTTCTCCTGTGGTCATGTGACACAGGCGCTGATGAGCGGAATTAGTGACACGCTTCTGGCGCAATCATGTTAAATGCCGCTGTCAGAGATTGACAGCGGCATTTAACAGGTCAACACCTGTGGGTGGGTCGCAATATATACTAAAAATCCCATGTCATTTGTTTGTATATTAACAATCCCAACACAGACAAGTCATTGAGGTTGATGTAACATTCTCTATCTTATATATACTGGTCTCTGCTCACAGGAGATTTCATACCTGTTAAGTCATGACGTGTTAATGTTTTGTTTTGTTTTTTTTTAAATTTTTCTGAACAATTCATAACTTCTAGTGTTATGTTATCTCATGACATGGGTTTTTTAGTATATGTTGCGAAAAGATAGATATTAATAATGAATTGTCTATTTTAATGGAATAGATTTCATTTAGATAAAATATATTTCATTCATCTATACAGTATGCATGTAAACTGCTAGTTTTTTTTTTTGTTATTCCTTTTTAGTAAAACGCCCTCCCTGTTATTGGTGATAGTACTGATCAAGGTGATTGGGTCCCATATGAGCGTGAACCACACCTACAAACGAGGAAGATACGATATATATAACGAAAATCATTTCATGTGATATGTCCTATAAATACCTGATGAAGAGGCATAACAGTTGAAACGCGTTGTTAACTTTTTAGTCTATTTAGCTTTTTAAAGAAAAAAGGAAAAAAAGTTTTCAACATGTTGTAATTGCGGTTAATACACTTACATTGAATTATATCCAATCGCATTGGGATCCTTCCTTAAATGGAAACGCCATAGAGACTTGCCTACCTCTGTATGCCACTATAGTTGTCAGTAACGGTCGCTCCGGATTTGCCCCTCCATGTATACATACTTCTGGAGGTCCTCTTGATGATGAGGGCACTGCCCAGATTTCCCCCTAATGCTGGCCCTGCATACTGCATAAAGATAAATTATAACTTTACTGCACCCTAGGTTAAATATAGTACTACGTACTACCCAAACGACAGAAGTCTTTCATCATAGGACCAGGTACGGTGAGGTTCCACTACATATACTATAAGCAAATTTACCCAAATTATTGGTTTTAGAAGACTTCCTCATTAGTATTGAAAATTTCCAAAGAAAAAGAGCCGGAGATGAGGAAATACAAGGGGATAAGGAAACAGAAAATGTGGATAGAACGGGTCTTCTTTTTCTTTTTGTTGTGACGTTTGACATCTATTGTTCCACAATTATAATGTCACATATATATATAATTAATTTATAGAGTATTTTAGATAATATTGTAGCAGCTTGACACGCTAGCAATGTATTTCCATTAAGCAGGTTGTCAAAGAATATCACTTTGGTTCTACTTTTTCCAATTTGAACCTTGGAAACTGGAAGTGATAATGTGACATTTTCACTTGGCCGCCTGAGATAGCTGCAGTGATATAAGAAATTGCAGACGGGGTACTAATAACATTCACTGCTCTGACATTTCCATTCTACTATGTTTTGACTAACCAGCTATAATTATGTAAGCCGGACATCCAAATGTGGGAGTGAGAGCTATGGTGGCGCACACTCAGTGCCACATCTGTATAGGTCTACACTACACATTTCAAACACATATATGGGCACATTGGGCATCTGCATGCTTAATGACACGTATACTTCCCAGTGATAGATATCATGTAAGGGAGTTATTTGGAGATGATTTTTCATTTATTTTTGCTGAACAAAATGTATATTTACCAAGGGTATATGAAGAATTTTGTCAACGGGGGCACACAAGCATGTTAATGCAAATGCAGTGCTTATAGACAAATGCACTTACACAAAGACTGAAAGACTACAAATCCCAACATCCTCTTGGTTCCTCCTCAGCATGTTTTTACCTATCAGCCTTCTTCAGTTCAAACACTTTTGGTGACGTGATCAATGACCACCCAACTAAAAGTCACATGGAATGGGCTCTTGTGATTACCCCATATCAAGAAATTATACAACTTTCTGCGTCAGCTGATGGAGACCTGTAACAGCGCAACAAGGCTTCATGGCACACAGTCGCAGTCAACATTGCACCCATGAATATTAAGTACACCATGTAAAATATCTTCTGAAATAAAATGTTTATCGAAACTGCTTGGATATATAATACTTGTTTTATGCAGAAAAGCACAAGACAAAATAATAAAATAACATGGCTAATAAAAAAGGACAACATTTTAAATCCATGCCAGATCACGATTAATGGCACCCACTGATTGGTTTCAAACAATGGACAAAATCAAATTAGCCTGTGATTAATTTGAAATTAGACTCAGCTATCCACACTTTTCCAGTGCTGACATGACTTTATTTTGCTCATGAATTGCGACTTTGATGCTCAGAAAATTAAGTTTTCTTAACTGTTCCTTGTTCATAATGGCAAGAGAGCAGTTTCATCAAACCAGAAATGTTATCACCAACCACAAGCAGTCTATAGGGTACTAGGTAAACTCCAAAGACCTTGGTATCCTAACTTTATCAGTTAGAAATGTTTTCAAAAAGTTTGCTACTCATGGAACAGTCAAGAACCTTCTGGGACATACCTATTGATCAGTCAACTCTCTGACCAACCTTAGAAGCGGGGGTTCTACGGGCTTTACTGAGCAGTTATGAACATAATGGCCTTTGTCACTACAGTACATGAAAACATTGTCATGATACCTTCACTGTCGCTCTTGTACAGAGAGTTTGGCTCGCTTTACCTGCATCCGCTGTATAACAGGATGTGAAGTTTGCGGCAGCAATGGGTACCAAAAGGTTGGAACTGACCTGGAAGGTTTCTGAAAAGAGAAGACACTTGAGCCTGTTCCTGAGCTTGCTCATGATGAAGATCAATCCTAGTAATGAAGTGTATAAAGGCATGGTAGATCTCTGCCTACCAAGTCAACCATAATTCAACTGGACAGACTCTGCCAAAAAGTCATCACCAGGGCCTCTTCTTTCCAGGCCAGCTCTGTCATGAGAGTGTGGGAGCGTAAAGCATACTAAGCCATTGATGCCCTGTCTTAGAGTCAGCAGGGACAAGGCAGAATACAAGGTGCGGCCAGGTTCCTCCCAGTGTCGCGAGTCTTGGGACCACCATGCTCCCAAATGGGGTTTGCACAAGGCAAGGCTTGTCCATACAACAGAGAGAACAGGAACGCAATCTTGGTCTGGTCCAAAGGAAAAACGTGTCTTTACAGTGAATTGAATCTGGCATTGGTTTATGAAGCTGCGACTTTCTTTGGGGCCTCCATCAAATGGGACGGCAGTGGAAGCTGAAGCTTATCTGCTCCACCAGACACTCGAACTCCAGGTGGCTCCCCAGGAGATGATCACAATGCTGAGGAAGAAGGGCCTGTGGTGGTTGAGGCAGGGGATAGGGTAGACACAGAGGTTGACAAATCCTACAGCTGAGTTGCCATCACATTAATCACCTGCATCAGCCTGTTTGGAAGATCACGCTGTGAACTGACCTCCTCATACAGGACTTGTACAAGAGACCTGGAGGGGCATGACTAAGTGTCTACTGAGTCTTCACTACAGCACTTGATGGTGAAGACAGGTTGGGCGTTGGTAGACACCAGTTTCCACTCCATGGCAGTCCCCGAGCCTGCAGCAGCTGACCCATGGGCCAGAACAGTTATACAAGGTACAGAGGGCTGAGGCAAAAGTGTAGTCAGATGGTCCATGTTTGGGGCAGGCAGCACCGGTTCAGGATTCGTAACCAAGGTCAGGAGCATAGAGAACACATGGGACTAGAGAACCAGCTGGATCAGTAACGGGAGGGATAAACAACAAAATATTTGCACAGGAACTAAATGCTAACAGCAATTGGAATCTAAGCTCAGGCAAAGGTATGGAGGGCGGTGCTGCCTGATATAGCACCTGTTGGTTGGTGATTGACTGGGGAATCCAAACCCTGCAGGACACATCATGGTTAAATTCCTGCAGGATCTGGCCACACTCTCTTATAGTTATGTGGAAACAACATACAGATACAGCAATGCTGAGTAGTGCTGCAAGAGACAAACTGAGTCAGCCTGACACGAAGAGAAGCAGCTCGATGTCCATGGTGAGTAAGGTGGCACTGTGGAAGCATACGAATTACCACCCTGACAGTATGTATATTCATTATGTTTTTAAACAGACTGTTGATTACCATCTATTTAGCTATAGCTAGATATGTTGAGGATATTAAAGGGAACCTGTCACCACAAAAAACGCTATTAACCTGCAGATATCAATTTGCAGGTTAATAGCGTTTATTATCCTGCCCTGCTCCCACTTAGCCGAACGCTGCGGGGAGAAAATTAACTTTATTCTCCTGGCAGTGTTCTGGTGACCAGTGTCACTTTATGTAGTAATAACTCTGGAATGCTTCAACTTATCCCACTG
Source organism: Dendrobates tinctorius (assembly GCF_039654945.1). Classification (NCBI taxonomy): domain Eukaryota; kingdom Metazoa; phylum Chordata; class Amphibia; order Anura; family Dendrobatidae; genus Dendrobates; species Dendrobates tinctorius. Next base: position 16,782,329 of record NW_027361689.1, on the reverse strand, counting down.
ATTATGGGAACGTCTTTTCATGACATATTGTACTTCGTGATGGTGGTAAAATTAGTTTGAGATGACTTGCATTTATTTGTGAAAAAAAAAACCAGAAATTTGGAGAAAATTTTGTAAATTTTGCAATTTTCAAACTTTAAGTTTTTATGCCCTTAAATCAGAGAGTTATGTCACACGTAAAATTATAGTTCACAAATAACATTTCCCACATATCTAATTTACATCAGCACAATTTTGGTTAGGAAGTTATTAGGATTAAAAGTTAATCAGCAATTTCTCATTTTTCCAACAAAATTTACAAAACCATTTTTTTTAGGGACCACATGACATTTGAAGTGACTTTGAGTGTCCTATATGACAGAAAATTCCCAAAAGAGAATTAATTCACAAGAAGGAAAAAATTAACATTTAACTTTTTTCACAATTTTTTTCTATTTTCGCAAGGGTAAAGGAAAAATAGACCCTAAAACGTATTGTACCATTTCTCCTGAGCATTCCAATAACCCATTTGTGGGGGAAAACTACTGTTTTGGTGCACGGCAGGGCTTTGAAACAGAAGCACCATTTGACTTTTTGAATGTAAAATTTGCTGGAACAATTAGCAGACACCATGTCACATTTGGAGAGCCCCTGATGTGCATAAACAGTGGAAATCACCAAGTGACACCATTTTGGAAACCAGACCCCTCAGGGACTTGCCTAGATGTGTGGTGAGCACCTTGAATCCACAGGTGCTTTCAAGAAGTTTATGATTTCTTGCTGGGTAAAGTGAATGGGGCATCAAACTGTACTGCTCACCTGTCAGAATGATGAACCAGTGGAGTCCAAGTGGATACAATAGAGAAATAGACTTCATTTCCTTACGTGTTTAGTGGTGATCACACCACTTCCTCAGGACAGTCTATACACATACAGAGTCTGTTATCTATAGGGAAAGAGGCCCATAAAAATGCCTCCTTTAAAAAAAAAAACACCACACCCAATGGGCGGCAAATCAGACAGAAAAAATAAAACATAGTGTAGTATATCACTAAAAACATTGCTCATCCATTCTTTGTCAAGTTCCTGATGCTGTTGTTTTAAACCATTAACTCCAAAATTTTATACCATTGGGCAGTGAAGAAAAAAAAATTACATTTTTACCACCAAAATTTGTCCCACAATTTCCGCTGAATATAGAAATACCCCATACATGGCTGCAGTACAGTACTGCTTAGCCATGTGGTGAAACTAGGGAGAATTATTTGCCTCCTGGAGTGCAGATTTTCCTAGAACAGTTTGCAGACTCCATATACAGTTGTCCTGAAGTGCTGGAAGAGCAGAATCCTTCTAGAAGAGACCCCATTTTGGAAATTATACCCCTTTAGGAATTTATCTACAGGTGTAGTGATGATTTTGACTTCATGGGTGTTTTCCAAAAACACGGAGGAGTGGATGTTGCTGAATGAAATTTGCTAACTGCCATTGTAGTCCCCAGTACGTTATAGTGACCAGTACATTGTGCCCAGCTCACATTTCTGGAGACACACATCTGTAAATTAGGCAGGCTCTCATCGCTGCATAAATGCCAAACATGTAGATGCTAAATGTAGTTTAAGCACACTGGGGCTCAGAAAGATAGGGGGGAAATTGATTTGAGAGCGCAGAATTTGCTGGATTTCTTTTGGGAAGCGATGAGCCCTTTGGCTTTTCCAGAGCCTTTGTACTACCAGTAATATGGAAGTCCCCTATATTTCTATTGACAGATGGCAGACCTGAGTGGAGATTTGCTTTTTTTTGTGGATTGATTTGAAGCTTTTGCTAGGAACATTTTACATAATGTTTGGAATCACAGTTATCCAGCGCTCTACGCTGAGCACTTACTTTGGGGTTTCCATCTAAATCTCAGAGTGACGTGATTCAGATGAAATCCCCGAGGAACCCATTCACTATAATGAGGCAGCAGAGTTACTTTGGATTTTGTTTGGCCTCTGTACAGCCATGTCCTTTTCAGAGATGCATAAAACTGTGGCCTACGGCACTTCTATGCAATCCTAAAAAGATGGACGCCGCTGGATCACAGGTCAGACGGTGTCCACAGTGCCTCAATCTGCCATTGGTTCCATCTGAATCACATATTTCAGAGATTTACACAGAAACCCCGATGTAAGCGCTCAGCGCAGAGAGCAGGCTAATTGTGATCCGAGCCTTACTGCGATCTTTGGGAGGCAGAATGACCAAACAACATTAGATGACAAATTGGTTTGATTTATTTTTTATGCCTCTCTTCGTGCAGTATAAGTGATTAGGCGACTTTATTCTTTGGGTCGGTGTGATTACAGCGAAACCAGATTTATCGGGTTTTTATGTTTGGCTGCTGTCACACACTAAGACGCTTTTTATTGCAAAAACAAGTTTTTGCATTGCCATATTTTGAGAGCTATAATTTTTCCACATTTCTGATGACACTCATGTGAGGGTTTGTTTTCGTGGGTCGAGTTGACATTTATACTTGTACCATTTTTGAGGGACACAACATTTTTTGTTTGCTTTCTAGTCCAAATTTTGGGAGTCAGAATGAACAAAGACCAGCAATTCAAGAATTGTTTCTTTTGTTTTTACAATGCCGTTCCACATGTGGTAAAATTGATAAGGCAACTTTATTGTTCGGGTCAGTACGATTACAGTACGCTTAAAAATATTTATTTTCAGGTACAATATTTGTTTTTTTATTTTTTTAGTGATTTTTTAAAAAATATTTTTACAAATGTTTTTAACTTTTTTTTTTTTTTTTTAGTAATTCCCTCTATGGGACTTTGACTTACTGCAGTCTAATCACAGTTCTCATGCATTGCAATCCACTAGAATTGCAATGCATTAGAGCTGTCAGCCCTGTAGACACAAGTTAGTGAGATCATGCACTGCGCATGAGCTAACTAACTTGCTAGTGCCGGATGACCCGGATGTCGTCATGATAACATCAGGTCACTATGTTAATAATTGGGCCCCGGCAATGACGGAATGCAAAGGGGGCTAGCGATCGGAGTATTTAGGGGGTTAAAATGACAGGCGTGGTGCTGGCACCTGACTGCAATCGTGCGCGCAAAGCCTCTTTGTGCACAAAATCATCATGTTGTATCCATACATCAAGGTTAGTGAGGGGTTAATAAATGTATCCATTTTAATATTAGGGGTTTGTACATGTTAGCTTATAGTCCTAGGAGACCTCAGAGTATTACAGATGTCTTTTGCAGGCAATTGAAGGCTTTGCAGTATTGCAATCTTTGGTAAATTGAATCACTACGAATGAAATTTTTGGAATACATTTGACAAAGCTGGTGATTTGGAATTTCAAAAGAATCACTCAACTCTAATGGTTGCAAAAACTTTTGGAGGCTGTCATTGTGGCCAAAGATTGTGCAACCAAATATTAGACAAGATTGTCTTTAAACCTGTCCATAACGTATACTTCTTATTTGAACACTTGTAAGGGGCTGACATTGCTATGGACAGCAGAGACACGCTGCCCCCTTAAGAGACAGCACCCCCATGTCTGATGCAATGGTACATTCGATTCTACCCTTCAAAAGACTGCTTTGGTTTGCTCTTCCAGCTTTGAGAGAGGAGGGGCTGTTTTCCCAGTGAGTGTTTGGAGCTGGGAGTCTGCAGGAGACTGACGTGAGGAGAAAAACGTGCAGCTTAGAACTGACTGAACCTGTGGGATTGTGTATACCCTTCTGGGGATAATGAAGGTGGTTTTCCTGTGTTACTGCGAGGAGCCACAAAGATCTACAAGGAAGGAATTCACCGTTTCTAGGAACAGGTTCAGAATCGTCACACAAGGACAAGACCACGTTGCACAGAGCTTCCAGGGAGGATGTCGCATCATCTTGCAGAGAACTGCAGGCGACCACCAGGAAGGAACTGAGACACCAACTCTACCGTGAGTTTTAACCCTGTGGGCGCACATGTTTAGGGCTTAGGATAGGCTGCAATAGACAGAGCACGGTAGCCATGCGGCCGAAGTAGCAGCGGCCAGTCAGGCTACAGTTAGAGTAGCAGCATACTGTACTTTATTGTATTGTTTTGCCTTTTGAAAGAATGCACTGATCTGTAATATCACTCTTGTAAATTGTTTTATCATTGCATACCCCTGTTTACACTTTCCTAACACTGCATTCCTTGCCTGTAAATAAATTAACCCTTTGTTGTTTGCACCTCATCTTGTGTGCCATAGTCTCCCTGCATTGTGGTGGTCCCCCGGCTATCGCTTCAAGTGGCACTGCGAGCAGGGTGACTATCACCAAGATGCAGGCAGAAGGCGGCAACAGCGAGAATGCTGGTGTTAGTGGGGATGCTGTGGGCATTGGTGGAACCCCTGCAAGGTCACTCCCTATGGGCACCATAGTTAGTGTACTTCCAAAATTTCATGGCAATAATATGCCCCTGTCTGATTGGGTGTCCCGGCTGCAAAGCACCCTGAAGATTTATAACATCAGCACAGACCTTGAAGTGGACAGTGCCTTGGAGGGAGAGGCCCATAAAAACGTCTGTCTACAGCCACAACTCACCCGTAGTACCCTGAAGGAGCTAGTGAAATTCATGGAAGAGATCTACGGTGAGACTGCTAGCGCGGGACACCTCCGCGCCAAATTTTTCTCTAGACTGCAGCAGGGAGAAGAAGGGATCTCTCAGTATGCGACAGCACTGCAAGAAGTGTTGGCTGAAGTGCAAAGGAAAGATACGGATGGGCTCGGTGGCATGGGCTCCAAAGACCGGATACTCCGCGAACAATTCATTCTGGGACTGCACAACACATCCTTGATGAGAGCACTGTCAGAACAGGTCCGTGTAGATTTGACTCTTTCATTCTGTCAAATCCTGGCAGAAGCAGTGGCCCGAAGCAAGGAAGACAGTTACGAGTCTGGTGTGATGCGTGTCCAGGGTGTCAATACCAGAGGAGACCCAAATCATCAGGAGGTGCTGGTCCAGATAGTGAATGACTTGCAGCAGTCTCTTGTCAGTATGCAAGACAAATTAACCCGTATGGAGCAAAGAATGGGAGAGCAACAGTCTCTCAACGCACTCATATAACCATCCTTCGGCCCGACCTTTAAGGGGTCAGTGGGTGCAAGCTCCCCCCCGCCAGGCATCAGAGGCACGAAGACAGGCTCGGGGTGCCCCTCGGCGAAGATGAGGCATCCAAAGCTGGGAATGTGGAGGACAAGGGCACCTTGCCAGGGACTGCCGGAATTATGCTCAAAGCCAGCAACAGCCGCCATTAAACTACCAACCCCCGCAGTAATGTGGCACTCTGTGGGGGAAGCAAGAAGAGAGGCCGCTCCTTATCATAATGAACACCTGATTGCTGGGAGTCCCATCCTGCGTGCTGAATTTGAGAGCATTCCAGTGGATTGCTTGATAGATACCGGTTCACAAGTGACAACGATGCCAGAATCATATTTCAAACAACATTTTCAAGCCCTGGCCAAGCCAGAGAAGGAGACATTGATCCGATTGTTTGCTGCCAATCAACAGCCGATCCCGGTCACAGGGGTCGTGTGGACGAATATTCGAATCTGTGGGCAAAAAGTAGGAAAGAAAGAGATCCTGCTAGTCCCTGAGCCCATCAAAGAAGATGTGCCTGCAGTACTGGGAATGAATATCCTATGAGAACTCGATCAGATAATGTTCACCAAACGGGGACCCAGTTATTGGAAGAAGGCTGCCACACACAAGCCTACTCAAGAAGCCCTTCAGTGATTGATCCGTGTGTGCTGTCTTATCAGGCGGTAGGGCTCATCAGGGCCCCTGGGAAGGAGTCTGCAATCCTGCCTCCTGAGCGAGAAAGTATATTACACCTTCCAGTGAGGACTCATCGCAACCTTGATGGGCTGGAGGTGATAGTTCAGCCTGTGGTAGGCAGAGGAGCAGACCAAGAAGTCATGATAGCTCGTACAATAGCTGTGGTCCAGCAAGGACACGTCCCCATAAGAACTTTGAACATGGGCCCCGGGGAAGTCACCTTGCCCCGAGGGACAGATCTGGCCCGGGTGTACCTACACAAGGGTGAAGTGGTGAGTCAGAAGGAGGTCTTTATTGCCGATTGAAGGTGTGGCGTGGACCCTGGCAGTCACTGCGGGGCCCGAAGAGAAGCCATCCCCAAAGTGGAATGGGCGGATCATCCTTGACCAAATGGAAGTGGATGTGAAGGACTTGGCCCTGAGCGTGTGCGGGCGATAGAAGCTATGCTGTGGGAAAATCAGGCCGCATTTGCCCATCACGCTGAAGATTTTGGCTGTACCGAAGTGATCACACACGAGATACCGCCCGGGGATTCTCGTCTAATTCAAGAATGATACCGGCAAATCCCACCCAAGATGTACCAAGAGGTGAGGACATTATTGAGGCAGATGCTGGATTCAGGAGTCGTGCAGAGTAGTCAAAGCCCTTGGGTGGCACCGGTGGTGCTCCTCAAAAAGAAGGATGGGACCATCCGGTTCTGTGTAGATTACAAGAACCTCAATGTCTGCACTGTGCGAGACTCCTATCCGTTATCCCTCATCGAGGAATCCTTGATAGCATTGGAGAAAGCCAAGTACTTCTCCACCTTGGATCTAGCAAGCGGATATTGGCAAGTGGCCGAGAAAGACAAGGAAAAAACTGCCTTCATCCTCCCTATGGGATTGTTCGAGTATAACCGGATGCCCTTCGGGCACTCCAATGCTCCGGGCACGTTTCAACGGCTGATGGAAAAGTGTTTGGGGGACTTAAGCTTTGAGGCTACCCTGATCTACCTGGATGACATCATTGTGTTCACTGCCTCGTTGGAAGACCATCTTGCCCGGCTTGGACAGGTACTCAAAAGACTGCGGGCTCATAACCTGAAGGTGAAGCCAAGAAGTGCCATCTCTTCAAGAGAGAGAGAGAGTACCTGGGCCACATAGTGTCACAAGACGGAGTTCTGCCTTCACCAGAAAAAGTGGCTGCTATCCAGAAGTGGCCAGTTCCTCGAACCGTGCGGGAACTCCAGGCCTTCCTTGGACTCGCCGGGTACTACCGATGGTTTGTCAAAGATTTCGCAAAGGTGGCGGGTCCACTGAATGAACTGCTGAGGGGGACCACCGGAGTGTCGAAGACCCAGTGGTTCCCTTGGGACCAGGGGCGAGAGGAGGCCTTCCAGGCTATAAAAAATGCTCTTACTTCAGCCCCGATTTTGGCCTACGCAGATTTTGATCAACCGTTCTTGTTGCACACAGATGGTAGCCTTCATGGACTCGGTGCAGTACTTTCCCAAATACAGGATGGATATGAGAGAGTCATCGGGTATGCCAGTAGGTCCCTGCGGAACAGTGAAAGAAACCCCCATAATTACAGCTCTTTCCAGTTAGATCTCCTGGCCCTCGTGTGGGCCATGACAGAGAAGTTTGTGGGCTTCCTAGCAGGGACCAAGATTCAAGTTCGAACGGACAATAATCCCCTGGCCCACCTTGAGAATGCTAAATTTGGGGGCCTTAGAACAACGGTGGGTGGCTCGCCTGGCCAAGTTTGACTTTACCATCCATTATCGCTCTGCTACTGAAAATACAACTGCCGATGGCCTGTCACGAGTGACGGTGGAAACTCCAGTGGGGGATCTCGATGCACAACTTGAAGAGGAAGAAACCCCAGACTTCTGTATGTTCAAGACCCCAGTGGTTGCGGTCCAGTCAAGTAGGGAGGCCTGTGCACTACCCCGATCTCTGGGGAGAACCAATGAAGAGTGGGGAAATGTTCAAGATGTAGACGGAGGGCTGAGACAGGTGAAATGCTGGGTAGCGCGGAAGCCAGGCAAACAAGAGAGAGTCTGGACGCTGAGAAGAAGAGTGTCTTACACCAGTGGGATAGGCTGGAGGTGCGAGAATCGGTTCTATATAGCAATAGGCAACAGCTGAAAGATGCTGAAGTAAGGTGGCAGGTGGTCATCCCAGGAGGAATGGCCCAAGAAGTGGCTAAAGATGCTCAAGAATTTGGAGCCCACTTCGGGTCCACAAAGACCTACCAGTGGTTACAGCGGCACGTGTACTGCCCCCGGTTGGAGTCCGTGGTGAAAGAGGTTTGCCGGCAATGTCGGATATGCGACCTCATTAAGAGTACTGAACAAAGGGCACCCATCCAGACCATACATACTAAGGAACCGCTAAAAGTCTTGATGATCGACTATCTCCTCGCAGGACACTCAGCCCAAAGTCCAAAGTACTGTTTGGTGATGACCGACCATTTCTCCAAGTTCGCGGTAGTCACCCCGACTAGAAATCAGACTGCTGAGTCGGCGGCACGGGCCATCTGTCAAGACTTCATCAGAGTGTATGGGTGCCCAAAGCGCATCCACTCTGACCAAGGTGCATGTTTCCAAGGCAAGGTGATGTAAGAACTGTATCGTTTGTATGGCATCGAGCGGTCCCGGACCACCCCTTACAATCCTCAAGGCAACGGAGCATGTGAACGCTTCAACTGAACCTTACTTCAAATGCTGAGGACATTGGAAGAGGACAAGAAGGCATGCTGGCCAGATTTCCTGCCAAAGTTGGTCTCCATTTTTCAGGATCTGGGGCTGGATAAGGGCTTATTTTTTGCATGCCAAACTGGTTTTTATTTATACTATGTTGGTGCAGATATGTTCTTTTTATCGCCCGTTATTGCATTTTATTGCACTGTTGCAGCGACCAAAAAACGTTAATTCAGGCATTTCATTTTTTTTTTCTCGCTACGCCATTTACCGATTCAATTAATTCTTTTGATTGGGCGATTCTGAATGCGTCAAAACCAAATATGTGCATATTTGATTTTTTTATTGTTTTATTTTGAATGGGGCGAAAGGGGGGTGATTTGACCTTTTATATATTTTTGTTTTTATATTTATTTTTAAAAACATTTTTTTTACTTGCTTCGATAGTCTCCATGGGAGACTTGAAGCTGAACTGGTCTGATCGCCTCTGATACATAGAGCTGCAGCCCTGCTCTATTTATCAGAAATGCTCACTTGCTATGAGCGCCGACCACTAGGTGACAACCACAGGAGTCTTCTCCTGCCCCCGGGTTGTCACGCCAACCCGTCGGTGACTGGCAGTTATGTGACACGGGCGCCGATGGGAGCAGGAAAGGACGCGATTCCTGTGCGTCCGTGTTAAATGCCTCTGTCAGAGTTTGACAGCGACATTTAGCATGTTAACAGCCGCGGGTGAATCGCGATTTCACCCACGGCTGTTAGGGGAACATGTCAGCTGATCAGATCAGCTGACATGTCCCGGAAAAGTTGCTGGCTTATCGTCGGAGCCTGCACCAAAGAGGGGGAGGCGTCCAATGACGGACTGTCTCCATCATTGGATGTTAAGGGGTTAAGGAACATTTAAACAGCCTCATATAAAGGATATATGTATTACAGAGGCAGACAATGTGAAGGAGAACCTGCCCTGGTTTGGCTGAACCCCTTTACTATTTCCAAAACAAAGGGGAGTTCTTCTTAACGTACAGGTGTGAATCGTAACCCCTCCATGTCCTTTTCCATGGTCTCTGTGTCCAACACCAGCCCCTGTTATAGATGGTAAAATCTGGCACCATAATGGGGACACTGCTTGCCCTATGCTAGTATTAAAGAGCCGTGGGCAAATTGTGCAGCAGAGTATGGGGTGTCCATGAACACTATAATCTTCCCTCACGGCATAGTGATGAAGTTACTGTGATTATTTTCATGCGGCTTCTTAAGAAATTTGTGACAAAAATTCCTTATTGCATGTGTTACCGCTCTCCCTATGCACACTCTTCTTCTAAACTCTATATAAAAGGGGATATCAGAGAAGGAAGTAACACATCATCATACTTAGAGAGCTATAATATTTCAATATTTTTGCCAAAGAGTCATGTGAGGGCTTTTTCTTTTGTGGGGCGAGTTGTCGTTTTTATTTGGTGCTATTTTCGAGCAGTGGGCACATAACATTTTTTGGTTACTTTTCCTTCAAACAGCAATTCAGGAATTGTTTTTTTTTTCTTTATGCTGTTCACTGTATGGTAAAATTGAAACCGCAGCTTTATTCTTTGGGTCTGTACAATTACAGCAATACCACTTTATTTCATTATTTCATGTTTTGCTCTTTTTACACAATAAAAACTAATATAGAAAAAATAATAATTTTATTTTTTCATCGCTTTATTCTGAGAGCTGTAGCTTTTTTAAGGTGTATGGTGACTTATGGGACAAAAAGAAATTTTCCGCTATACCCGTTTTATTTCCATTCAACTTTTTGATTGCATATTATTCCACTTTTTGTTAGGCGGTATGATGATAAAACATAGTTTTTTGCCACTTTTTTATTATTTTTTTACGGTGTTCACTGAAGGGGTTAACAAGTATTACAGTTTCATAAGTCGGGTCGTTCCGGATGCAGTGATACCAAATATATGTACTCTTTTTGCTTATTTTTTTACAAAAATATACATATTTGAGTATAATATTACTTTCTTTTAATTTATTTATTTTGTGATATTTTTAAAAATATCTTTACAATTTTCTTCCACTTTTTCTTTTACCTTTTTTACTTAGTCCCCCTATGAGACTTTAATTTTTATTAGTCTGGTCGCTGGTATAATGCATTGCAATGCTTTATTATTGCTGTCAGTATTACATCGACAGAAGCCTCTTAGACCAGGGGTGGGATACCTCAGGTCCACGGCCTCCATGCAGATTCCCAGGGATCGCAGTGCGTGGGCTGGCAGCTGTATTTTGATGGCCACTGGCCCATTAATTTCTTCTTGCTCTGTGAGCACACACACGCACTGCTCACTTCTAAGCTCTAAGACATGTGCAATGAAAGATTATTTCCTGACACCAGTGCATCAGGATGTACTTTGTGGACAGAGTTGGCCGCAGTTTGTACATCCCCAAGGATAGTATAAATTTCCAAATGACCCTTGGCAGATTAAAGATTCCCCACCCCTGTCTTAGACCATGCTCCTGGTCTAACAGGCTTGCTGTCATGATCCAGGACGGGATTTTGCTTTGACCCGTCCTGGTTAGACTATGGGTTAATTGTGCTGCCTCTCTCTGGCAGCAGGAGGCTATTTAGTGCTCACTGGACCTGGGTCCGGTGTCAGTTATACTCCTGCCCTCGGCTGAGTTAAGTGACCTCTTGTATACGTGTTCCTTGTGCCTGATAACTTGTTGCTTGTTCGGTTGTGATCTGGTTCTGTCCCTGTTACGAGTTCTGCCTGACCCTCTTGTACTGCGCTACCTCTCGTGTATGACTCTCTGCTTGTGACCCGACTTCTCTCTGCTCGTCCCCTTGGTACCACGTCGCCCTCTTGTGTATGACCTTTGGCCCTGTCTGACTACCCGTCTGTTTGTCCCTCTGTACCTCGTTTGCCCGTACTGCTGTGACCTCTGTTTTGCCTGACTCTGAGTTGTTGTATGGTGTCCTGTCCTATCTGAATACAGGACGCTAAGCCTTGCAGTCACATGACCATAGGTCCCGTGCAGACTATTCAGTTTCAGTGTCCGCAGGTCCTATGCCTCTTTACTTTCCAGCGCTGACTGGACCCTGACACTATTAGCCTGAAGCACGCCTGGTCACCTCTGCTGCCCTGCTCCCCAGGTCACTGCTTCTGTTCTCAGGACACACGCACTGGCTCTATGAGCAAGTGCAGTGCGGTGTCTCTGATATTATAACTGACCCATACCGTTTTTTTTTTTCTCTGCTCACATTCACCTGTGTGTGTGATGGATCCTGTGCATGCTCTTTCTGAACAGGTTAAGCATCTGACGCAGATGTCTCAAACTCTTTGGAGAACAAAGAGTCCTGGCTCAGTCTCAGCAGCTGATCGCCGACACTGTGCAGGGGGTTCTTTCATTGGGGGCTCGGGATGTTACATTAATTTCCCCTGAGTCTCCAGTGAAGTTACCAGATACCTTTTCTGGAGATAAAAATGACTTCAGAGTTTTCAAGGAGGGCTGTAAGCCTTTTTTTTCCTTAAGACCACACTCTTCTGGGATGAAAGTCAGAAAGTGGGGGTCATTATGTCTCTGTTAAGGGGAGCCCCCCAAGCCTGGGCTTTCTCCCTTCCTACCACGGCCCCTGAGCGCATGACTGTGGATGCATTTTTTGAGGCCCTGGGGCATATTTATGATGAGCCTGATCGGGTGCGTATGGCTGAGGACAGGCTGATGAATGTTTGCCAGGGGAAACACTCAGCCGAGTGGTTTTGCTCAGAGTTCAGACGCTGGGCTGCTGAGGTCTGCTGGAACGACGCCGCTCTCCGGGAGTTGTTCCGTAGAGGCCTGTCTGAGCATCTGAAAGACGCCTTGGCTCTCCACCCCCCACCTGATGCCCTGGAGGAAGCTATGACACAGGCCGTCCGAATGGATCGCAGGTTACGGGCAAAGGGAGTGATACAAACCGAGACATCATTATTCTCCCAAGGAAGGGGAGCCAGTTCTTCACTGAAAATCACGGCGATGGGAACCATCAACCTTAAGGAGGAAGAAAGGAGACAACGGCACGTGAGAAAATGCTGTGTTCACAGTGGCGAGTCTGGACATGGGAAAAAGGATTGCCCCTCCCGGCCACTAACGAACAAGCGACTGAGCCCGGGTGATTATCGTGGATGTCACCCAGGCTCTCAGGTACCCTTTTCTGCATTTTCTAAAATGTCATTTCAAGTGGAACTTTGTTGTGGGGGTGTCTCCACATCCACAACTGCCTTCGTGGATTGCGGTTCATCATTGAACTTTATTGACTCTGACTTGGTGGCCAGGTGTAAGTTAGGGACAGTTAGGTTGGAGACTCCGATTCACCTTGTTGCTATTGACAAAACACCACTGGTTAAGAATGACATTGTGTTTTGTACTGAAGAGTTTCTCCTTAAAGTGAGTTCCTTACACCAGGAACGTATTTCATGTTTTGTAATGAACAACCTGCCTGCGGGACTGGTGTTGGGGTTCCCCTGGTTACAGCTGCATAATCCTGTGATTAATTGGGAATCTCGGGATATTGTTAAATGGGGTCCCTATTGCTCTGAGAAATGTCTTGTTTCTGTGTCTGTGTCGTCCGTGGGTCTAGAAGGCATTCCGGAGTGCCTGATAGATTATACTGACGTTTTCTCCGAAAAAGAGGCTGAGGTTTTACCACCACACCGCCCATTTGATTGTGCCATTGACCTGGTTCCAGGTGCTAAATTGCCCAAAGCCCGCCTGTATAACCTCTCGGGTCCAGAACGGGCTGCGATGAAGGAATATATTTCTGAGAGCCTCCGTAAGGGACATATTCGTCCTTCTGTTTCTCCTGTGGTGGCAGGCTTCTTTTTTGTAAAAAAAAAAAGACTGTGGTTTGCGCCCATGCCTCGATTTTCGTGAGTTAAATAAAATAACTGTGAGGAATACTTATCCCCTTCCACTTATTCCTGATTTATACAATCAGTTGTCCGGAGCTAAGTGGTTTTCGAAATTAGACCTACGGGGAGCGTATAACCTTATCCGAGTCCGGGACGGAGATGAATGGAAGACTGCTTTTCTCACTACTGAAGGGTTGTTTGAAAATTTGGTCATGCACTTCGGCCTGACCAACGCTCCAGCGGTCTTCCAAAATTTCATAAATCATGTGTTCTCCGATTTGATTGGACGTTTTATGGTGGTGTATTTGGATGACATTTTAATCTACTCGCCTGATAAACAGACTCACATTGGTCATGTTCGGGCAGTTCTCCAAAGGCTCAGGGAGAACTGTCTGTTTGCTAAACTTGAAAAATGTTTATTTTTTGTTCAGGAACTGTCCTTTCTGGGGTTCATCGTGTCTGCTGAAGGGTATCGCATGGATCCTAATAAGGTGCAGGCCATTCTCGAGTGGGTTCAACCGTGTGATTTGAAGGGTCTGCAACGTTTCCTAGGGTTCACTAATTATTATCGGAAATTTATAAGGGGGTTCTCACAGGTGGTTAAACCCCTCACAGACATGACTCAAAAGGGGGCCGATATCAAGAATTGGTCAACCGCAGCGGTAGCGGCATTTCAGTTTTTGAAAAAATGTTTCATGTCGGCCCCGGTTCTTATCCAACCGGACCCCTCTGAACCATTTATTGTTGAGGTAGACGCCTCAGAGGTGGGGGTGGGGGCGGTATTGTCCCAGGGACCCGCCACTTTGACCAATTTAAGACCTTGCGCCTTTTTCTCAAAGAAGTTCTCTCCGGCGGAGAGAAACTATGATGTGGGGAATCGGGAACTTCTGGCCGTAAAATTGGCTTTTGCAGAATGGAGGCATTTTTTGGAGGGGGCTGTTCATCCTATAACGGTAATCACGGACCACAAAAACCTAGCTTACATTGAGTCAGCTAAAAGGTTGACTCCCAGACAGGCTAGATGGTCACTTTTTTTTTTCCTGATTCAACTTCTCGATCACTTTTCGACCAGGATCCAAGAATATCAGAGCGGATGCGTTGTCACGCAGTCTTGATCCGGTATCCCCCCCGGAACCTCCATCCTCCATTCTTCAGCCTGGGGTGGTGGTGGCAGAGGTTTCTAATGTGTTGGAACGGGAGATTCGAGAAGCCCAGGCTCTTGCACCTCCAGCTAAGCCGGTGGATAAACTTTTTGTGCCAGCTCAGTTTCGTCTCAAGGTCCTCCAGGAGTTCCATGACTCTGTTCTGGGTGGACATCCAGGGATCTCAGCGACCCGGAAGGCCATTGCTAGAATATTCTGGTGGTCTTCTTTAGCCTCTGATGTTGGGGAGTATGTGTCTGCGTGTGAGGTTTGTGCCCGTGCGAAAACTCCCCATAACCGGCCGGCCGGGGAATTGGTACCACTGCCAATTCCTGAGAGACCATGGACTCATCTGTCCATGGATTTCATCACCAACCTTCCCCCTTCCAAGGGTAATACCGTGGTCTGGGTCATAGTGGACAGGTTTAGTAAGCAGGCACATTTTGTACCTTTGGCAGCTCTACCTAATGCGGAAACATTGTCCAGATTGTTTGTGGAGCATGTGGTGCCGTTGCATGGGGTACCCCTGAATGTGGTGTCTGATAGGGGAGTGCAATTTGTGTCCAGATTTTGGAGAGCTTTTTGTAGGAGGTTGGGTATTGGTCTATCCTTTTCATCCGCCTACCAACCAGAGACTAATGGGCAGACTGAGCGGACCAATCAGTCTCTGGAGCAAATTCTGCGTTGTTTGACCTCAGCCCGACAGGATGATTGGTGTTCTGTGTTACCATTGGCTGAGTTTGCTTTTAACAACTGCACTAACCAGTCTACGGGTACATCTCCTTTTTTTTGCAATTATGGGTTTCATCCTCATTTTGGAGAATTTCCCACTTGAATTCTGGGTGTCGTGGGGCGGACGAGACGATCCAGCGGTTGGGGGAGGTATGGCGGGAGGTCCAGAATAACATAAAGAAGGCCCAGGACAAATTTAAATTTTTTGCGGACAAAAAACGATCCGTGGGGCCAGTGTTTCAGGTCGGAGATAAGGTATGGTTATCCACCAAAAATATAAGGCTCAAGGTCCTCTCTGCGAAGCTTGGACCCAAGTTTATAGGTCCCTATGTAATTACCGAAGCAGTTAACCCGGTGGCTTTTCGGTTGAGTCTTCCGCCATCTCTAAGGATCCCTAATGTTTTCCATAAGGCCCTTTTGAAACCTGTGAGGTCCAGTGGGGAGGGATCATCATCTTCCCCGACACCGGTTATGGTAGATGGGCAGGCTGAGTACGAGGTGGAACGAATTGTCGACTCCAGGTTGGTCCGTCGCGCCCTTCAGTATCTGATACATTGGAAGGGCTACGGTCCTGAGGAACGCTCGTGGGTTCCTGCTCGATCAGTTCATGCGGATCGGTTGATCCGAGCCTTTCACGCCAAGTACCCTGAGAGACCTGGGGGTCCGGTGGCCCCCATTGAGAGGAGGGTACTGTCATGATCCAGGACGGGATTTCGCTTTGACCCGTCCTGGTTAGACTATGGGTTAATTGTGCTGCCTCTCTCTGGCAGCAGGAGGCTATTTAGTGCTCACTGGACCTGGGTCCGGTGTCAGTTATACTCCTGCCCTCGGCTGAGTTAAGTGACCTCTTGTATACGTGTTCCTTGTGCCTGATAACTTGTTGCTTGTTCGGTTGTGATCTGGTTCTGTCCCTGTTACGAGTTCTGCCTGACCCTCTTGTACTGCGCTACCTCTCGTGTATGACTCTCTGCTTGTGACCCGACTTCTCTCTGCTCGTCCCCTTGGTACCACGTCGCCCTTTTGTGTATGACCTTTGGCTCTGTCTGACTACCCGTCTGTTTGTCCCTCTGTACCACGTTTGCCCGTACTGCTGTGACCTCTGTTTTGCCTGACTCTGAGTTGTTGTATGGTGTCCTGTCCTATCTGAATACAGGACGCTAAGCCCCGCCCCTTGCAGTCACATGACCATAGGTCCCGTGCACATTATTCAGTTTCAGTGTCCGCAGGTCCTTTGCCTCTTTACTTTCCAGCGCTGACTGGACCCTGACACTATTAGCCTGAAGCACGCCTGGTCACCTCTGCTGCCCTGCTCCCCAGGTTACTGCTTCTGTTCTCAGGACACACGCATTGGCTCTATGAGCAAGTGCAGTGCGGTGTCTCTGACACTTGCTATAACTAGCTGACAACAATCAGGCCCTCTCGCTGATGTCGTGTAACCGTGCACGGGGTGATAGCTGTAGACAAGTGTCATATGTCCGACACCCCGGCAGGTTACACGACATCAGCGAGAGGGCCTGATTGTTGTTCACCTTCAGGCCGGCCCACTTCCACTCCTTACCATGTCCATTAGACTTCAAGACAAGGACACCAGGCACATTCATAAAAACAAGGCATTCTTTACTTGGCAACACACTTAGGTACATAAGGCAGTAGGCAGTACACTTTACAACTTCTTTTGTCTTATACAGAGGTACGTTCTTATATGTTTCGGGTGACGGCACTATACATGTGGATGGTAAACAAGCAGAGCAAATCAGATAAATCTCCATCTTTCCAATGCAGGGACTCATGGGCAAATATGTTACACTGTGAATTCTGCACCCAAACCGCAGTCTGTGATTCGCTAACAAGGGCCTTCCTTTGAGTCGCTTCCCTCTATCATGTCCTCAGCTGGGTAAGACCATTCTCTATAGGGCCTCCCACGTCTGGCCCACACTGGACTCACTTCCTCCTTTTATTCTTCTGCAAATAGATTGCACCCACTTGCCTGCTGAACTGGATCTCAGTCACTTCTAAAGTTCCTAAGGCCTCTTTCACACTTCCGTTTTTGACAATCAGTCAAGATCCGCCAATTTTGAAGAAAAACGGATCCGCCATTCTTCTTTGCGGATCCGTTTTTTTCCCCATTGACTTTCATTATTGGCGGATCCTGACTGATTGCCGTCCGTTGCATCCGTTTTTTTGAGGATCCGCCACAAAGTTAGTGTCCGTCAACATCCTCAAAGATTTCCAAACGGAGTTTGCAACGTTTTTTTGGCCGGCGGATCCTCCAGACACTGAATTAACCCCAAAATCTGTCTGGGTGCCGGACAAAAAAAAATTCATTTCTCTCTCTCTCCTTCCTGGCCAGCGGTTCCTTTAAATTTCCTCATTTTCAGGATCCGTTTCAAAACAGATCCTGTGCCATCCGTTCACATCAGTTGAGAACGGATCCGCTTGTCTGCCTTTTTGGCGGATTTGAGCTGATGCAAATAACTGAAGTGTGAAAGAGGCCTTAATGATTCATTCTGCTTTGCGCCTCTCAGCTCACTGCACATTAGCTCTGTTCCTCTGCAGATCTCTGTACACTCTCCTTTCTCTTCTCTTACATCACTAACTTCCTCAATCTCTCAGAGATTTCCAATCCTTCTCCTTACTATGGGCCGGCATTACAGTTAACTCTCACACTGTTCCTGCTGTCTGTTGCTTTCACCCTGTTCTGCACAGAGACAAAGAGGAAGACAGTGACATCTTTTGACTGTCGGTTAGTCCTGCAGTCCAAAAGGAAAATAACCCTTGTTACCACAAGAAAACAGATTTACATTAAGCTATTTGATGCATTCAGGGAGAAGCAGGACAGTTGGTCCACCTTCTCACAGTTATGGGGCGCCAGTCAGACCAGAGAGGGGCCCCCTCTCTCCTAGCCTCTGAAATGCTGTGATCAATATCAATGGTGGTGTAAGGCGGCCAGGGTGGTAGTCAAGAGAGGCTGTACTGGGCCGCAGGCCTTAAAAGGGAGGCCGACATGACAGGGTTGAGTGGGAATATAGTGAGCTGGAGTTAGGGATTAGGATGGTACTACGGAGTTAATGTATTTGGATAAGGTGGGGACTAGTGCTGGGATGAGGGGGAGGCGGGGTCAGAGCTGGAGTAGGAGCTATCATTCTAAAGACAGTGACCATCTTAGTGTGGCAACCATTTTAGGTTCCCCCACATAGTGACAAGAAGCTGCGGGGTCTTTCCTGAAGAATCTGAATTATGGAGGTGGAAACAATGCTCCAACAACTGATGTATGCTGAGGAGTCGCAGGGTGCTGGCTGGATGCAAACTACATCTACTACTACATAAACTTGCTACAGGGAGCTGTGACCGGGTCACCTCAGGCACTGCAGGATGGATATCGGCCGCAGAGAGCTAATTGTCCAGCATACCTTAGTCCGCAGGTCCCCTTCTGGTTCGGCACCGCATCAGGAGCCCTACTGGGACCCTCCGGCTCGGGGTGTGAGCTGTAAGCCGGCAGCTCACGTTACGAGAACCGGGAGGAATCTGATTAGGCGGTGGGGCCTGCAGCGGAGGATGAGTCGGCCTCCCTCTCTACATCATCACAGAAGGCTTACGGTCCGGGTGCGGCGGACGCCCTGTCGGGTGGCAGATCCACTCAGCGTGGTCAGGAGGATACGGTGAGAGGGACGGGGGCCTGGTACGCAGGCCCCTCAGCGAGGATACCATCGCGTGCGGCAGCCGGCCGGCACCACCCATAAAGCAGCAGAAGGGGCGCTTCAGCAAGATGGCGGGCAGTGTCAGGCTGGCCCGGGGGCAAAGAGCAAGGGGGAGCCTGATGGAACATGCAGGCAGCAGATCGATCACCAGGATGGCGTGAAGCATTAGGACACCGCAACATTTCAGGGACCAGCACGAATCGATTCAACCGGATTCAGGATCTGCGGCTGCTGGGATCACAGCACCCAGGCAGCCAGGTGAGACTGATCATTTTGTCTTTACTCTTAACCCCTTTGCTAGCCTTTTATGAGTGTATGTGTGAGAAATTTTGTTTTATTAAGGGGGGCTAGCGGAGGCATGATGTTTATTTTGCATGGGCTACGGAATTTTGTCCGGTTATAGGGATCCGGGACTCCTCAAGGCAGGGTAGCACCTTCCGCAGCAAGGCTGGGTAGTGCTTAGGATAGGTGTTTTTTAAGGCGATATGAGTGGATGAGATGCATACATCCAGTTCAGCATGAAGTGCAGCCTGTGAAGGCAGGAGGCGAGGAGGAAAGTGTGGATTCATTGCCATTAGATGAGTATGCTAAGGGTGAGGTTTGGGTTTGAGGGGACTTTGGGGGTGCACTTGAAACATGGGGTAGGGGACACGATTTGGAAAGGACAATATGTTGAGATATTTTCATTGTTTCAAGTGGAACGTTTTAATTTAGACAAGGTGAGGTGAGGAAAAAAAGAGTTCATTTAATTTGGAGAATCTTCTCTAATGGGTACAGTTATCCGCTATGCTAGCTATCGTTATTTACGAAAGGTCCCCGGAAAACTGCTTGGGATTTGTGGTTACATGGATATGATTGGTGAGGGTTTTGTATCTTTTTTTTTTTTTTGGTTAAATATGTTGAGCAGTTCCGACAGTGAAAAGCAGGATAAGGGCCCCGGGTAGGCTGGGGCATAGGAAATCGTTTCCTGTATGCACCGGGACTTTGTAGTGGTCAGGAGACTTGGTGGCAGTGGAGTGTTTATTATTTAAGTAGGTCATGGGGTGGTAAAGTGTTTCATGGGAAGAAAGCAAAGGAGATAATGAGGGAATTGAAAAAAGGGTCGAGGTCATTGTGTCAGGAAGAGAGGCTTCCTAAATAGGTGTCTTCATAAGACGGCAGCCCACGGGTACGAGAGGGTTTTAGGGACGGTTTTCAGGATTCCTCTTGTTGACGTTAAAATTTGGTTGTCTACCGAAACTTGAAGTGGGCTTTGCTTTCTACACAATTATATAAAGATGTGGCTTTGGGTAAAAGGGCTGGACTGTTTGAATAGGCTCTACTTCATCAATTTGAGGGTTTCAACGATTTATGTGATGGTAAATGGAGGGGCCTAGTACATTTAAAGAAATTCATCACAGCTCTTTTACGTAAAGGTCATCGGTAACTGAGGGTATTGACCCTCAGTTGGGTTTGGTGTTGTACACTTCTTTTGTTGCTGCTATGGATTGGGTACGGTTGTGTTGAAAGAGAACTAGGCCAAAACGGATAGTATGCATTGGTTGGGTTGTTTTTTAGGGATCGGGTTTCTTTGTTGATCATTGTCTACTTATGGGGTGTCCCCTTTCATGTTCATATTCTTGTGACGCTTGGTTGGTTTTTTGGAATGGTTGCTTACAGAGATGTTTGTTTTCAATTCCTCTGTTCATTAATTGGATGAATTTTTGGTCACTGGTTTGGCACAGGATCCTGATTGTTCATTCTATAATGGACAATGGAGAGCATGGCCAGGAAGTTTCGGCCACTTAAGTGTCCCAAAAAAAAAAAAAAAAAAAATATGGTGGGCCCTGTGACAGTATTGAGTTTTTTTTTTCTTGGGTATCAAATTGATACAATTTGCGTTGGACAGCAGGTCACCGGTTAAAATGATGGTTGACATGAAGGCAGAAGCGAGTCGGTTAATTTGTAGATGGTGACGTTGCGTGAGGCTCAATCTCCACTGGACAAGCTAATTTTGCTTGTAAGATTATGCCATTGGGCAAAGTGTTCTGCCATCGGCTATCTATGGCGACAGTGTCTACGCATTTCTTTGCCTCAAAAGAGAGTTGTATAATAGCAGGTCCATCTGGATTGCACTGGTGTGTTTAGGTCCTTTTGTTGGCTTGATGGGTCAGCATGGTTTCGATTTGTACATTTCAGTTTGGGTGGTTGGTAGAGTCGGGACAAAGGGTTTGGTTTAGTAATGGTGGTTGGTAGAGTCAGGGCCAAATGTTGGGAGTAATAATGGTCTGGCGTATAATCGGGTTTGGGTCAGGTATTCCCAATCATGGTGGAACTATCATTGTAGGTTAATGGAGTTCTTTTCAGGGTGGAAGATTCGGTTTGGTTTCGATTTCAAAGGTTTGGGAGGATAGGCCCCTAAAATTCCTTACCTCCTTCCGAGCGGCCATTGGGACAGGGTGTTACAGCATTCGGATTGGTTGGGCCTAATTTGACTCGTGGTTATCAGCTGAAGTTGGGCGTGGCGTGAGTTACTCTATTCTATTCTTGAAGCTTTTTCTGGTCCACAGTAGGAGCGAGTTTAACAAGGTGGATGTGTCCGGTGGAGTTCTGGAACTTTCCATCAGGCAGTAATGGCAGTAAGGGATTTATTGTCTAGGTCTTTAATGTATGTGGACATAATATGTTTAGGCATGTGGTAATTGGGAGAATTGGAGGTCGGCATTGGGCAAAGGGTTGGAGGAGGAGAGCAATTCAGTGTTATTGGTTGGGTATAGTCGGGAGAAGAGTTGGTCTGTTCCTAAATTGAATAAATTCATGTCGGATATAGCTTTTGAATTTTTAAGTTCAGGGGTATTTAGGATTTAGCAAAAATCCTTCTGGTCTAAGGGTGTGGGACGGAAGTTGGCTGGTTTTTATCATATATTTACTGATTTTGTCAACCAGCTAGTGGATGTTTGTTCCTCTTCACGGGAGTTACCTCCTTTTCAGGGTGCTTTCCTAGCAACCTTATTTTGGGTTTTTTTCTTTTCAATTGAGGGAGTTCGTCGGTCCTTCTAGATTTCGGGAAGGAGTGCTGCGGAAATGGGATGCGAATGGGTTTGAGAACAGAGGGACGACATTTATCCGTACCTCCAAAACGGATGTCAAAGGTTGCAAGGTTGTTTGATGTGGTTAGTTCTTATATGTTAAGTGGATTTATATGAAGAGTTCTTTCTGTGGATAATGGGCACGTTGGGAGCCCTGTTATTGATACATAAGGATGGTTATTTTTTGTCACATTTTCAATTTGAGGCAATAAAAAAGGTGTTTGGACTAGGAAGTTATCCTTTTTGAGGATTACAAAGGGCATTAACTTCTGATGGGAGCAGCCATGGAGACAGTCAGGAGAGGCTTAGGCTAGGAAGTGATGAAGAGGATCGGCTGTTGGGAGTCTGTGAGGTTCTAATAGTACGTTGGTCCAGCGTTGATTTTGTTTAAGTATGGATAACTGCGCTGGTGGATTATAGGATGTTCATTTGTCTTCTGGGCAGCATTGAGGGCAGCGGTCTGCCAAGATAGTTGGCAGCTTGGGTGCCAAGGAATCTAGCGGTCTCACGATGGATCAGAAGGCGGGGGGATGGTTTGAAAACAGTTACACTCCGAATTTAAAAGATTTGTTTGCTTGGGCCCAAGCTTCAGATGTACTGGCAATTCATCTGGGACAGATTGGTTTTTGGAAAAGGCCCTGCAGGGATGTGATTAAGGATATGAAGTTGATATGTTGCAGCTATGGCTATGTCTCCTAGGTTTTGGTGGTTGGGTATGATATCGTTTTCAGAAAGGTGTGGCATGGAGCGAGGTCTGTTCAGTGAGTGAACAAATCTGGGATCAAGGTGAATAAAGCAGTGTCCTGTCTTTCATGGCAAGGAATGGGGAGGTTGTGGTGCGCCACACGGAGTTGGAATTTGGTAAACGGGGAATTTTGGAAGAGGAACAAGATACGCCTAAACAGGGTCGGTTTGGATACGTGGCATTTGGTGGAACCAGAGGACATTGAAAAGAGGCTCTGATGTGTGGAGGGACATAAATGTTTGAGGTATCAAAACATTTATGTTGGTGGCGTGGGGGGCGGTCCTCGAAGTTGGTGGTGCTGGTAAATAGCGGTTCGGGGGGGGGATCTTAAGAGGTCCTGGACTCCCCCTGGGTGGATTCAAGTGGACGGGTAATTGAATTATCCCGCGGAAGGGATTAAAGTGGACCCGTGCTTAATGGAAACTGGCCAGGTGGGTTGATATGTGTCTTTGAGCTGGTGCTTAACGGCTAGAGGCAAGACTCGACCTGGGGACCAAGTTGGGAATATCAAATCTGAGTTTTATGGTTTGGGGCTTCGAGGACCACCCCTTCTGGGACGTTGTGTTTAAAATGTTATGTTATATGTTTAATAAAAGGCTGCTGTGGCCAATTTATCCAAATACCTCTGGAGTGTTTATTTTGTTGGGGTATGAATCGATGGGGTTGGGTGGCCAATAAGAGTTTTAAATAACTAGGTATGGAAGCTCACATGAATCACGAATACCCATTTGTCATGGCAACGAGCTGTAGTGTTCCCACACCGTGGCGCTCCACAGATGAAACATAATGTCCCTTCTGCTGTATGTGCAGCATGCACAACAGAACACTCACATTTATTGTCAGAGTCCCCTCTGCTGTCTTCACTCCAGCTCCGGATTCATGAGCTCCACAAGCAACTCCGGAAACAATGTCCTTTCTCAACAGTTCAACTTTAATTAGCAGTAGAGCTTCCATCACATATGCGGCACAGTGTGTACAGAGTGACATTCCTAAGACTTCCCTGTCTTCCTAGAAATCTCTGTTCTTCCTGAACAATCTCTGTCTTGTCTTAGCAATCTCTCCTCTTACTGGACAATCTCTATCCCCTTCCAGCAATCTTTGCTCTTTCTGTACAATACCTGTCCTTTTCCAGCAATCTCTGCTCTCACCTGGACAATCTCTGTCCAGTCTGTGCCTTTAGGCCCACTAGCTTCCTGCCATTCCCCTGGTACATATTTGTAATTAAAGGGTAACTGTCTCACTGTCTCAGCTTCATCTAGTCCCTGCCGTAAGCTTCGGATCCTCTATGGTGCCCTTCACTACTGTCCTATGCTATTACCCTATACTATCCTTAATCATCTAAACAGTACACATCAAGTACATACACAACACAGCAACATTACAGGAACACATTAGCATTGGTAAACAACAAGGTACCGCACATAACCCATGTGAACAGTGTCCAAAGAGGGGGGAGGGGGCATGTGACGACCTCAGTTACCTCCTTACAGTGGCACTTAGAAGGTTAATCAGCTGGAGGAAGTGCAGTCACCATTCTTCGCAGTGATAACCGGGTCTTGGCTGTTATTTAAACCGCGCTGCTGGCAGCGATCATGCGAACACCATCACGTACCCATACATCAAGGCTTAGGAAACCCTATCTGGTCACATATGGTACATCAAAGGTTGTGAAGATGTTAAAGAGTAATCCTTGTTTTTATCTTTTAATAAATCAATAGTACACATGAAAATAAGAAACTTCGTAATATATCTAATCAGAAACATTTGCTTCTTTCTCTGCCAGGACCGATCAATCATTCTCAAAATTCTTAATTCATGGGTAAAATCTGTAGAAGGGAGAACGAGGAGGAGCGGGGGCTAGAGGCAGATCTCCTCCCACCGCTTAGGCTAAGTGCACACGTAGCAGAAAATTTCTGCTCAAAAACCTGACTCCCTTCCCAGAAACCGCGCATTTTTTTCTGCGCGTCTTCCGCGCGGTTTTTGCGCGGTTTCGATGCGTTTTTTTCCGCGCATTTTCTAAACGCATAGAAATAGCCAGAAACGCGTAAAGATCCGCGAAATTAAATTAATGAGCATGCTGCATTTTTTACCGCGATGCATTTTTTTCACGGTAAAAAAACGCATCAATATGCACAAAAAGTGCAAAATGCCTAGAAATCAATGGGAAGCTTATTTTTAGCAGTTTTATAGGAAAAACCGCTAAAAATACCGCTAAAAAAACACTGTGTGTGAACACAGCCTTATTCTCCCCCATCTACATAGAATCTTATAAGTAGCAACTGCCATCTCCTACCTTAG
This sequence comes from Dendrobates tinctorius, assembly GCF_039654945.1. Classification (NCBI taxonomy): domain Eukaryota; kingdom Metazoa; phylum Chordata; class Amphibia; order Anura; family Dendrobatidae; genus Dendrobates; species Dendrobates tinctorius. Next base: position 16,757,305 of record NW_027361689.1, on the reverse strand, counting down.
TAGTGAAAAAAAATCTGTCTTCATTGAACACAGATTTTACCCATGAATTGAGAATTTTCACAATGACTGATCAATTTTGGCAGAGAAAGAAACAGATGCCTACTATTGATTTATGAAAGAAAAATTAAAACAATGACTATTTAAGCCAGCAGTAAGCGATTGGCTCCAAATGAGGTTGTCTTCGGCTGGATAATTGTGTCCACTGGAAGATCTCTAAATACACAGTGAAAATTTAGTATTTCACCGCTATTTACAATTTAGGTAATAACAATACGCTCTGAAGTTCTTTTCATCTTTATTTTTTTAAAGCACAATAAGCTCTGGAACAATCCACAAAAGATCATTCTTTTTCAATTAAAAAAAAAAAAAAAAATTGCATTCAGTAATTAGTGAACAATAGAGCTGGTCATGCAGCATTTATTTCCCCTCACTATAAAGTAATATCATTCTTGGTTATTCATATTAATCACAGATACAGAAAATGTGATCCTCTTATAAATGGTCTCAACACATGCAATCTCTCTATAACATGGCAAAGTGTATATACATATACACTATACAGTATATGTGTGTGTGTGTGTGTGTGTCACTAATTTTCTAAGTAAATATATTTATAAAGGTGCTATTGACATGAAATTCTCACCAGATGACAACAACAACCCATTCAATCCACACAGGCAAAGACATTAAACCATAGATGTCAATAAATTAACTTATGGGTAAATAATGAGAAATGAAAGGCAAAATGTATTGAACACCTGAAGAACGTGAGATGGAAAAAGCCAAGAAAAGTCATGATGCCAGCAGAAATCTATGAGTAATTAGAAAGCAATCCTGCCATTTAGCGAAAAATAATATCAATTGGTTCAACTGAAGGCCTATATAAAAAGGTGTCTCATTACCAAGGTGCCACACAAGAGACATCTCATGATGGGTTACCTTATTGTTTCAAAGCATACTGATGGCATTGGTTACAGAAGAATTTCTAAACTACCGAAGGTTCCAGTGAGCACTGTTGGGGCTATAATCTGGAAGTGGAAAAAACATCATTTCACTATAAACCGGCCACGACCAGGTGCTCCCCACAAGATTTTAGAAACAAGAATGAAAATATTTATCAGACGAGTTGTGCAAGAACCAAGGATCACCTGTGGAGATCTACAGAAATACCTGGAATCATCAGGGACAATTGTTTAAGAGAAAACTGCAAGTAATGCACTCAACCTCAATGGCATATATGTATGCTCTCTATGCAAGACTCCATTGCTAAACAAAAAGCATGTTCAAGCGTATTTAACGTTTGTTCATCAACATTTACACAAGCCTTTGAAACACTGGGAGAATATAGTCTGGTCACATGAGACCTACATTGAACTCTTTCAATACCATTAAACACACCATGTTAAAACACTATACCTACAATGAAGTTTGGAGGTGGGAACATCATGGTGTGGGACTGTTATTCAGCAGCGGTAAACTTCATATCATTGAAGAAAGGATGAATGGACAAATGTACAGTTATTCTTGGAAAAAACCTGTTGCCATCTACCAGGATGATGAAGATGAAATGAGGGTGGACATTTCAACAAGCCAATGATCCCGAGCACACAGCCAAGGAAACTCTCAATTAGATTCAGAGAAACAAAATAAAGCAGCTAAAATGGCCCAGCCACTTACTGGGCCTGAATCAAAAACAAAATGTATGTAAGGAACTAAAGCTCAAAGTTCACAGAAGGAGCCAATGGAACCTTCAGGATTTGAAAAGTAAATATCAGCATGAGCTAAGTCCAATAATTTATGGTTCAAACCAAAATATTCAAATCAACAAATGTGAACATGGACATAACTGTTGTCCAGTGCACATCATAAGAACCAAAACAGCAATTAAGTTTGTTTAAAAATCATATTATTATATATTAAAATAAATTTAATACAAAATTATACACAAGGTGCCTCATAAAATGAAGGTAAGCCACCAAAGCACAAAAACAAGTAAGCATTAAAGGATATGTACCAAATTTAGACCATCAAGAGTGTTTGTGTGGCACACATGCGCAATGCCTGCAACTAGTTTCTCCATGCAGGAGATGTCTTGAAGCTGTCATCACCAACAAAGGCTTTTGTACGAAGTATTAATTAAATTTCAGTAAGCGTGATCAATACTTTTTTTCCCTGTGTAATTTCTCATTATTTTAAATAACATAATTTTTAAACATCTATGGTTTGATGTGTTTGCCTGTGTGGATTGGATGGGTTGTTACCGACATCTGGTGAGAATTTCATGTCAATAGCACGTTTAGAGATAGATTTACTTACAATTGGTGACATGTTCTATACTTATATATATATATATATATATATATACACACACACACACACACACACACACACACACACACACACACACACACACACACACACAGAGTTGAGCAATGAGATTTGCAGGACATCGGCCCAGCGGCCATGTTGGTGACGGTAGCCTGTGGTTACAGAACCAGAGCCTTGCAAATCTTTTCTTTCCAGCTGGCATCTCTGGCCAGTGTTCTGATTTTCAGGCCTGTTACGACTTTAATTTGCCATCGCTGTGGCGTGAAGCATGCATTATGTTACCCAAGCCTACTAATCAGGAGAGGTGCCAAGTGGCACTACCGAAGTGGCTACAGGACCAGGGTCTAGCAAATATTTTTGCTCAACTCTAATATATATATATATATATATATATATATATATTAGAGTTGAGCAAAAATATTTGCTAGACCCTGGTCCTGTAGCCACTTCGGTAGTGCCACTTGGCACCTCTCCTGATTAGTAGGCTTATATATATATATATATACAAATATATATTCACAGCATGAGAGATATACAGTAAAATATACACAGAGATGTAAGTACACATAAAATAATCCTTTTAGTCCAGCATTAAAAAAAAGAGTTCAGAAATTTGGATAGTCCAGTACTTAATTTACAGAAGAGAAGTGTAAGATATTCTGAAGCAGGTGGTGACCACATAGGACTCTCACTTAATAAGTTCCTGTATACTGCTCTGCATTGAACTGAATAGTAATAACTCAGTATGTGATAAGCTCACTCGGGTGGTGACTACAGACATTTTTATCATTTAATACTAAGATTAGGCAGGCTATGATGATGCTCTGATCATATATTTAAAAAAAAAAAAATACATTCAGCTCTGGATTTTGCACCTAAAAAAGACACGATGCTAAAAGTAGAGATTAATGTTAGAATCCCCTATCCAAACAAGTATCCGACTGTCCAATAATTCAGAATATTCTGTAATCTGCTGCCTTTCACTTCCTGCTAATACCAGAATAAAGCAACTTTCCTCAGGGGCGGGCAAAAAAGAGAGATGGCCTATAGCAGAATTTAAACAGGGAGGGACTCGTTATGTAGGGTTTTGCCCCCTAGGATAGGTTTAATATTTATTTCCCCCTCCATGATCTTTGGATCATTTCACAACCCCCTTAATTTGCAAAGAAAGATGTTTTGCATAGGGGATTGCTGCACAGATTCTCACCACCTAAATTGGATGGGGATGTGACCAACCAGGTCTGGCCCCTGTCTCGCTAAGGGCCCCATAGCAGCAGCAGTGGCCTACATCATTAGTACATACGCCCATATATTATTAGTGTGTGTGTGTGTACATACATAAATATATGCAGAATTACATTTCATTCACTACAGAATTTCAAGCCATTTGCAATAAAGAATAACAAAGAAAAAAATATATAATTATACGTATATACTCTTGTGCTTTCAACGTTGTCCATATATCCTTGCCAACATTTGGTTGCAAAATGAAACAGCTACATATTTTCTTAGTATGACCGAGTCCAATATAGTGTTGTCATAACATGATGATACGGATTATTCCAAAGGTTGATAGTCCAAGGCCCCGACTTTCATTGTATTCATAAGTAAACATACTTGACAGTGGATGTAATGTATATGAGATAAATGTCTTATACAGTAAATGAATCGTGCGCAAGGCTGATTTTTTTTTTTTGTCTTCCGTAATACATAGAAAACAATCAAGCAGGAGGTTGTTATCCACTTAGAGTAGAGGAATCACTGATAAGGCATTCACTTGCAAGCCAGTTTTTTGTTGTGACTGTTCATATGGGTAGGAAAAGAATCATTAGAACTGACTTGTGCTGCTCGGGTCACATTGTAACAATCGCACAATTGAAGGATCACTCTTGGCACCTTTGATAAATTCTTCAAGGGAAAGTTTACCTGAAATGGAAATAAGAATGGTAAGTCCATGTAACATAAGTATGTTGTCTGTATTATCTGTACTGTGACATCACTGAGTGTACTATCTATGTACTGTGCTATCCCTATGTGTATTATCTCTGTTCTGTGCCATCCCTATGTGTATTATCTCTGCTCTGTGCCATCCCTATGCGTATTATCTCTGTACTGTGCCATCCCTATGTGTATTATCTCTGTACTGTGCCATCTCTATGTGTATTATCTCTGTACTGCGCCATTGCTATGTGTATTCTCTGTACTGTGCCATCCCTATGCATATTATCTCTGTACTGTGCCATCCCTGGGTGTATTATTTCTGCACTGTGCCATCTGTGATGCAGTGACCCGTGTGACAGCTAGGGGGTGCTGCATGGGACATGCATGCAGGCGTTCCTTCATTGTAATAGGGAAAATGGTGAGATGGGTGGACCAGTCACCTACAAACCCACCCAGGGGCGTGTGTCAGAACGCAAAGGATAAAGCCTGTGTGTTTGTGTGTGGCTGTGTGAAATAGGACCTTTAGTGAGGTCATAACCATGTGATCCATACCTCACCTGTGGGTGTGGTTATGGACCATATAATGTGCCTGAGGTCTGGTCACATGGGGAGAGTGTATGGACCTGATTGGTTCATGTGGAAGGTGTGCTACCTCCCTGACGAGCACATGGAGGCTTTGGACCTGGTGGCCTGTGTGTTGGACGGTTCCAAGTGGGGACAGAAGTCCTGAACAACACACAGAGAGGCCGTGTTTCCAGAGTCAGTAACGGCTCTGCATTGGGAAGCTACCGCCCGACTGAGGATCTGAAACTGTTAGGCGGCCTAGTGAGCAAGGCGTTGTCTGGGATGGTGATCCCAGTTCGGCAGCTTCCCTGACAAACGTGAGTGATACTAAACGAGGTCAGAAAGAGACTGGGTTCAGACTATGGAGGCGGCATCTGGAGCAGGAGCTCCTATGAGGTAACCCCGGACAGGGGGAAATAACTGTGTTGAGGCTATAGAGCCTGTCTAATGGACATGGCACAGCCAGTGTGGCCACAGGTCTGAGAGAGCGGAGCCCTAATATGAACACTGTCCTGTCTGATGTAAGACTTTTGCATTTTATGGTTTATGCTGTATATTAAAGCACATAGACTGTTTAAATGGAAAGTGTTCCTGTGTGCCGTGAATCCGCTGCCAAGTGAGTGTTCCTCAACACTAACAATAAGCGCTACCTTACACATCCCTATGTGTATTATCTCTGTACTGTACCATCCCTAGGTGTATTATCTCTGTACTGTGCCATCCCTAGGTGTATTATCTCTGTACTGTACATCCCTATGTGCATTATCTCTGTACTGTGCCATCCCTAGGTGTATTATCTCTGTACTGTGCCATCCCTAGGTGTATTATCTCTGTACTGTGCCATCCCTATGTGCATTATCTCTGTACTGTGCCATCTCTATGTGTATTATCAGACCACACTTGGAGTATTGTGTGCAATTTTGGACGCCGGTGCTCAAGAAAGACATTACTGAACTTGAAAGGGTTCAAAGGCAGGCTACTAAAATGATAAATGGAGTTGGTTCACTACAGTATCCAGAAAGGTTATCAAAATTTGGTCTATTTACTCTAGAAAAGAGAAGACTTAGGGGAGACTTAATATATATGTACAAGTATTATCAGAGGGCAATACAGAGACCTCTCCAATGAACTGTTTGTACCAAGGACTGTGACAAGAACAAGGGGGCATTCTCTTTGTTTGGAGGAAAGACAATTTCTGCACCAGCATAGAAGAGGGTTCTTCATGGTAAGAGCAGTGAGGCTCTGAAATTCTCTTCCTGAGGAAGTGGTGATGGCCAACTCACTGAATGAATTTAAGAAAGGAATGGATGCTTTTCTTGTGAGTAACAGTATAGAAGGTTACGAATAACAGAATATTATAGGTAGATGGTTGACCCAGCTTAGGGGAAGGAATTTTTTTCCCTATGGAGAAAATTGGCTTCTACTCTGAGTTTTTTGCCTTCCCCAGGATCAACAATGCAGAACAGCTGCACTAAAAATAGGCTGAACTAGATGGACATAAGGTCTTCCTTCAGCCTTCAAAACTATGTTACTATCTCTGTACTGTGCCATCCCTATGTGTATTATCTCTGTACTGTGCCATCCCTATGTGTATTATCTCTGTACTGTGCCATTGCTATGTGTATTATCTCTGTACTGTGCCATCGCTATGCATCTAGACAAGGTCTATTTCAAGGAAGACCTTTCAGCAAGACAATGGTAAAGCAGGACTACGTCCATCACAACAGCATGGCTGATGAAGAGTCTGAGGGCTGAACCAGCTGTCTGTAGTCCGGACTTTTCACTAATAGAAAACATTTCATGTATTTTGAAATTAAAAAAATCTGTCGAACTCCATTCACTGTGTATACTGCTCAGCATAAACGACTACTCCTCTTTGAAAAGTAAGATTTTATTCAATATCTCACTGAACAGAAAAAACAATTGCCAAAATTTTGATTAGACTTAGTTTCATCGAACATTTTTTTTAACTCATACCATTAAAGTAAGGTTAATAATAAAACTTTCATAACAAGATTTTCAGTTTTACACAAATTAAATTAGTTGATGCCAAAATGAATACATCACAAATAAAAAACTACTACATCTAGTATTTTGTATCACTTCCATGACATTTAAGGACAGCAATAAATCATCTATGAACAACTTAGCGACTTATTGCAACATCTATCCTGTTCTATTCGTCAAGAATGGACTCTTTTAGAGCCTAGATGCTTGATGGACAATGACGACAACTTGTCTCTTCAGAATTCCTGATAGGTGTTTGTTTGGGTTCAGATCAGGAGACACTTTGTCATTGAATCACTTTCACCCTGTTCTTCCTCAGAAATATAATAGTGATCTTAGATGTATGTTTTGGATCCAGGAAAAGTGCATGTCTACCAAGGGCACAGAGTGATGGTATCATCTTCTTTTTAATATAGAGCAGTACATCTTAAGTTCATCCTGACACCATCAGCAGCACTCATGCAGCCCAACATAAAGACACTGCCAATACCATTAGTCACTGTAGGCACCATGCATTTTTCTTTGTACTCCTCACCTTTGAACATAGTTGTGAAGCCATCAGTTCCAAAAACATTTGGTCTCATCACTCCAGAGTATAGAGTTCCAGGAGTTTTCATATTTTCAGCATGGGCCCTGGCAAATTGTAGGTGGGATTTTTTGTGCATGGGCTTTAGGAAAGGCTTCCTTCGTGGACTACACCCATGCATCCCATTATTATTATTTATTGTTCTAGCGCCATTTATTCCATGGCGCTTTACATGTGAGGAGCGGTATACATAAAAACAAGTACAATAATCTTAAACAATACAAGTCATAACTGGTACAGGAGGAGAGAGGACCCTGCCCGCGAGGGCTCACAATCTAAAAGGGATGGGTGATAATACAGTAGGCGAGGGTAGAGCTGGTCGTGCAGCGGTTTGGTCGATCGGTGGTTACTGCAGGTTATAGGCTTGTCCCATCCCATTCCTTTGCAGTGTACATCGTATTGTATCGCGGGAAACACTAACACTGATTTGGCTCTCTACTTCTTTACCTAACTACAGTGAACTTGTATGTCGATTTTTTTTTCAACCCTTTTCATCAGAAGACAGTTTTGTTTAGGTCTTAACTTCTGTGGTTGGCCTGGTGTCTCTGTGGGATGGATGCAATTCCATCTTTATAAGATTTTGTATCTCTTTCTGCTTAATAAGTAAAGATTTGCTGATCTTCTTGTAGCCTTCACCTTTCTTGTGTAAAATAATTATTTTCTTTCGTACGCCTTATGACATTTCTCTTCCATGTGGTGCCATTGCTTACATCATGAAATGGGAAGGCATTTTCTTTGTTAAGTAATGCCCTTTTTTCTAGTCAACGGTCTGCTGGACACCTGTGTAATGAAAAATTAGACTTACCTGTAGTTCAAATTTTGTTAATTGGAATTTTGAAGTCTAAGGCTGGTTTCACACTTGCGTTTTTTTGCACTGGATTTTAGCGCTAAAAAACGCATGCTTTTTTTCCCTATATTTTGCATGGGATGCGCTTATGTGCGCATACACATGCGTTTGTATGCGTTTTTCCGCGCATGCGTTTTTTTGCGGTATGCGCTCGGGCGCACAAAATGCATCCTGTTGCATTTTTTGGGTGTCCGACTTGCCTCAAAAAAACGCATGCGCGCGCAATGCGTTTTTTACAGCAAGACACCCATTATAAGTCTATGGGTGCGCATATGTGTGCATTGGCATGCTTATGTATGCGTTTTTTTGCGCGTACGTTTTTTTACCATTAGTTAGACAATGGAATTTAGGGGTTTGGGTTAGAGTTAGGGTTAGTTAAGGGGGTTTAGGGTTAGGGTTAGCTAGGGGTTAGGGTTTGGGTTAGGGTTAGTAGGGTTTGGTTAAGGGTTAGGGTTAGGGTTAGTATGGTTTAGTTAAGGGTTAGGGTCAGGGTTAGGGTTAGGGTCAGGGTTAGGATTAGGGTTAGGATCAGGGTATGGTTTGGTTAAGGGTTAGGGTCAGGGTTAGGGTTAGGGTCAGGGTTAGGGTTAGTAAAGTCATGGTTTGGGCTAGTGTGAGGGGCCACCTAATGTTGGAAAAAACGCAAAAAACACAAACGCGGTAAAAACGCACTAAAAACGCATACAAACGCATAAAAATGCTGCGTTTTTTTCATGCATGCTCATAAAAATGCTTGAAAAAAACGCAGCATTTGTATGCGTTTGTACAATGCGTTTTTTTGCGGGAAAAACGCGCTGCAAAAAAAAGCAAGTGTGAAAGTAGCCTTAGCTTTACCTTTAATCCTAAGACTTTCTTTGGGGTATACCCATTTCTGCAACATGGTCCTGAATAAATTTGTTAGGAGAATTACTTTATTTGCGTGCACAAAATAACAAATCTTGTTTGCAATCAACCCACATTTTTGTAGTATGGTATCCCATAGAAAATGTTGATTCCGAAAGGAAACTGAAAGCTTTCTGACAAATCTGTGGGGGTGTACTCATTTATGCTGGGCAATGTACATGTGGCCTCTACCGGAGCTGATAACAGCTGATCGGTAGGGGTGATGGGTATTTGACAACCCACCAATTTCATGTTCATCACCCATCCTAAAGATAAGTCATTAATATCGGGAACTTGGAAAATTCCTTGAAATGATTTCTAAAAAGTAAATTTCTTTCTTACATCGTAATAACCAATTATCGAAAATTTTGATAATACGGCATCAGGTCTGTCAGGTTAAAAAGAAAGACTAGAGAACTAGAGATGGGCGGCACGGTGGCTCAGTGGATAGCACTGCAGCCTTGCAGCGCTGGGGTCCTGGGTTCGAATCCCACCAAGGACAACATCTGCAAGGAGTTTGTATGTTCTCCCCGTGTTTGCGTGGGTTTCCTCCGGGTACTCCGGTTTCCTCCCACATTCTAAAGACATACTGATAGGGAACTTAGATTGTGAGCCTCATCGGGGACAGTGATGTTAATGAGTGCAAACTGTAAAGTGCTGCGGAATATGTTAGCGCTAGAGTTGAGCGACTTTTGGTTTTTTAGGGTCGCGTTTCGTTTCGTGAAACCAGACTTTTCCAAAAGTCGGGTCGAGCAAGATCGTCCGATTATAGGGAAAAGTCGGGGTCGTCCCGAAACACGAAACCCAATGTAAGTCAGTCAATGGGGAATAAAAGTCGGCAGTGAGAGGACAGGAAACACACCTACAGTGCCCATTTGAATGCCAAAAGCATCAATTCTTCTTACTTAAGCTTGTCAACCTTAATTAACTTCATAATACAAGTTACGCACTGAAAAATGGGGGTTATTTGGCTAAAGTTGTGGGGGGGGAGGGCTGGCTGCAGGTTTTCATGTGAGCGCCCCTTTAACACATACCACAACTCATCATGCTCCGATACGGCAGAGAAATAGCGGTATAGTACAATGAAAAATACCTCACTTTCCACATCTCATGACGAGGCCCATCTATTTCTCCATACAGAATCATTGGTCCCATATAATGTTTGAAACAGTATATGATGAGCTCCACATAATGCTACAGTATATGTTGGTCCCTATGGATGAAGCTCCACTGTCTTATGGTCCCAAATAATGCTCCAAACATAATGGGCCCCATTTCTAATGCTCTAGTGTATAATGGGCCCTGTAAATGCTGCTCCAGTGTCTGATGTCCACCTTTGGAATGTTCCAGTGTATGGTGGGCCCCATCTATCATTCTCCAGAGTATAGTGCTCCCCAAAAATTGCTGTCCCAACATTGAAAAGAATCAAATAAGTCTCCTCGCTAGGGAATCCCTGTACTTGTCTGGACTCCTCGTCGTCCCCATCTTCCATCTCACTGCACAGTATTTCAACTTTGCAAGTGCTGTGATCCTGGGCAAGCAGGGGGGGCCCACTCGTTGGCGACGGCACTGGCACAGGGCCCCTGATAGTACGGTGGTGTGTCTGATGGCGGGTGGGCCGAACCTGCACTTTCATCTGCAGCTTCCTCTTTGTCACCGTGTAAGATGGAACTGTATATGGGAAGGGTAACCTGAGTTTCATCAGGGTCAGATTCAGGTCGTGTAGCGTGCGAGGGGAATGTAGTGGTCTGGGTCAATGTACCAGCAGATTCATCGAGCAGTGGCTGGGCATCAGTGCACTTGTGTCGCCCCCAGGAGTACGGTCGCCACAGTGGCATTACCTTCTTCCTAGGGAGTGTGATGTCATGCTTGGGAGCAACGAAGGATCTCTCTAGCAGGTTAACTGATTGGGCGGCGTTATTCCCACGAGTCATGACCCTCCAAACAGCGTTCATGAAGGCAAAGTGTTTGTTTTACGTGGGCAGTATGGTTGCAAACGTGAACCTTAAAGGAATGTCCAGAAGGGCACCACCAGGAGTGGAGCCTACGGTTAAATTCGACTCCACCTGGGAAACCTCAACCATGCCAGCTACAGAACAGATGCACTCATTGCAAGCTTAATTCCGTTAACGAACGAGACTCCGTCATGCCCCGCGGTCCGAGTCCGGCTTACTAGAGGGACACGTGAGGCTCTGGCACATGAGATTGGCCAATAACTGGTGTGTCATGCCCTTACATGTCCGTGGCTGCATGTGCGCTACACTGAAAAGGCCAGCGTTTTGTCGCTTACAGGTGCAGATAACCCGCTGAACAACGTTAGTGATGGGGATCACTGATTACAATTATTACCCGCGAACAATGATTTCCCAGTAAGTGCAGGTCAACCGCAGTTCCGGAATTAGGCCTAACCGTCATTCCTGAAAAAATGAAAAACTTACGTGTGCAAACCACAGGTGCTGTAGCTTGCTTAACAGCTCGCCAGCCGTTCTCACGCCCAGTATGGATTACACGTGATTGCACAAAGGTGAGAAAGGGTACCGTATCCCCGGATAACATGTATGGATAGCGTACACATTCAAAATATATGTCTCAGGAGGCAGGCTCAGACGGTGTTAGGCCCAGTATGGATTGCACGTGATTGCACAAAGGTTAGAAAGGGTACCGTTTCCCCGGATAACATGTATGGATAGCGTACACATTCAAAATATATGTCTATACATCAGGAGGCAGGCTCAGACGGTGTCAGGCACAGTATGGATTTGACGGCCCAGATTACACAGCGGAGGAGCAGGGAGAGGTAAAGATTGCAAATGCTGGGGCCCTGCCCAAGCAAGGGGGGCCCACTCGTGGGCGTCGGTACTGGCACTGGGCCCCTCATAGTACAGCGGCGTGTCTGACGGCGGGTGTGCACCACCACCGTCAGAGACACTTGATTGCACTATGAGGGACCCTGTGCCAGTGCCCGCGCCCAAGAGTCGGCCTACCCACCTGTCCAGGGCAACAGCACTCGCACGGTGTTGTGCGCTAGGTGGTGACCCCGGCCATGGGGGGGGAGGCAGCACAGTTAGGGAGTTTTAGAAAGTGGCATATGTTGATGTTGGACATTCAGCTGATGCAAAAGGCGAAATAGGTGAAGTCCCAGGAAGAGGTGGACCAAAGCAAGCCATTTTTCTGTCACCCTATGTGTCATCAGGGGAAGGTGGGACAAAATCCTTGGAAACCCATGCATGGTTCATTTTAATGAAGGTTAGATCATCCACATTTTGGGTTGACAGACGGGTCCTTTTTTCTGTCAGGATTGATCTAGCTGCACTGAAGACTCTTTCCGATAGCACACTTGCAGCTGGGCAAGCGAGCTCCTGTAAGGCATATTGGGCCAATTCAGGCCAGGTGTCCAGTTTAGCGGCCCAATAGTCAAAGGGGAATGACCTGTGTGGGAGAACATCGATATGGGAGGAAAAGTAGTTTGTAACCATAGTTGACAACTGCTGTCTCCTGTCACTTTCCATCGATGCAGTATTACCAGTTGTGTGAGCGGTATTTGAAAAATCAGTCCACAACATTGTCATGAAACCCCTGTCTCCAACGCCACTTCTGCTGTGTGCACCACGAACACCTCTGCCAAGCTGCCCCCGGCCCGTACGGCTCGTGTGAGAACCATCACCGCTGCTGTGTGCTGGGAATGCCTCAAGCAACCGATTTACCAGAGTTGCTTGTTTATTAGCCAATATTAGGTCAAGGTTCTCCTGTGGCATGATGTTTTGTAATTTGCCTTTATAGCGTGGATCCAGGATGCTGGCCAACCAGTAGTCGTCATCGTTCATCATTTTGGCAATGCGGGGGTCCCTTTTTAGGATCTGCAAGGCATAATCTTACATGTGGGCCAATTTTCCCGGTGTCAATGATGCACTGCGAGTGCTGGGTGGAGGAGCACTTTCTGGCAAATCCACATCCCTCCAGTCACGCACAAACCCTGTACCAGACCTTGCCACGCCAACATTTTCACTTGCCCCACGAGATGCATCCTCCTCCCCTAAGTAATCATCCCCATCATCATCCTCCTCCTCCTCTTCTTCCTCCACCTCGTCCAGGAGAGGTCCCTGAGCAGACAATGGCTGAATGTCATCAAGGATTCCCTCCTCCTCTTCCTCCTCATCAACATTGGCTGCAGACGCCTGCTCCTTAAGGTGCGTCAAAGTTTGCATGAGCAGACGCATAAGTGGGATGCTCATGCTTAGGATGGCGTCGTCTGCGCTTACCAGCCGTGTGCATTCCTCAAAACACTGAAGGACTTTACAGAGGTCTTTCAGCTTCGACCACTGCACACCTGTCAACTCCATGTCTGCTCTCAAAGTGCCTGGCCGTGTATCCTCCCACAAATGCATTATGGCCTGCCTCTGCTCGCACAGCCGCTCCACCATGTGCAGGGTGGAGTTCCACCTTGTTGCAATGTCGATAATGAGGCTTTGGTTGGGAAGGTGGAGCAATCGCTGCAGCTTCTGCATACGAACGGAGTGTACAGGCGACCGGCGGATGTGCGCGCACAGTCTTCGCACCTTCTGGAGCAGGGCTGTTAACTCCAGATAATTTTTGAGGAAGCACTGCACCACCAGGTTCAAGGTGTGAGCCAAGCAAGGTATGTGGCTGAGTTTTGAAAGGGCTATGGCTGCCACAAAATTACGGCCGTTATCACTAACTACCTTGCCTGCCTCAAGATGTACACTGCCCAGCCATGACTCAGTTTGTCGCTTCAAGTACTCGGCCAGCACCTCGGCGGTGTGTCTGTCGCCCAAACACATCATCTGCAACACAGCCTGCTGACGCTTTCCACTAGCTGCTCGATAGGGGGACACCTCGTGTGCAACAGTGGCAGCTGCAGATGGAGTGCTCGTACGACTGCGCTCTGTGAACGAGCTTTCGCTTCTGGAGGAGGAGGAGGGTCGAACGCCTACAGCCAACTGTTTCCTATACCGTGGGCTAGGCAGCACTGTCCCACCACCGCTGTCCCCTGTGGACCCTGCATCCACCACATTAACCCAGTGCGCAGTGATGGACACTTAACGGCCCTGGCCATGCCGACTGGACCATGCATCAGTTGTGAGGTGCACCTTTCCACTCACTGACTGCTTGAGTGCATGGACAATGCGGTCTTTCACATGATGGTGGAGGGCTGGGATGGCTTTGCGAGAGAAGAAGTGGTGACTGGGTAGGTCATAGAGTGGTACTGCATAGGCCATGAGTTCGCGGAAAGCTGTGCTTTCCACCAACCGAAAGGGCATCATCTCAAACGAGATTAGTTTGGCAATGTGGGCGTTCAAACCCAGTGTACGCGGATGAGAGACTGAGTACTTTCTTGACCTACTCATAGTGTCTGGGAGGGTGAGCTGGACTTGAGAGCTGCATATGGTGGAAGTAGCGGTGGACAGGGCGGACTGAGAGAGGGTTGATGATGGTGATGGAGTTGGTGTTCTTTCTGATGGCCTAGAATCAGTATTTCGTTGATATAACAGTGGGATTCCCTGACTGCTGTGGCCTTGCAACGACACCTCAACATTTGCTGCTGTGCTAACCGGTGGGCTTACAGTGGGGGAAACAATGTAGCGTTGCTGACTACCTTCGTTGTGATCAGTTGCACATGTGGCACTTGAGGTTTGGTGTTGTGTCCACGCTTGCAAGTGCATGCTGGTTAAATGTCTAAGCATGCAACTGGTATTCAAATTTTTCAGATTTTTCCCTCGGCTAAAGGTCTTTGCACACTTCTTACAGATAACCTTGGCCTGATCATGAGGATTTTGTTCAAAAAACTGCCACACTGCACTCTTCCTACTTTGGCAGACATTTTGCGGCCTAGCACGCTGTGATCTTTTGACCCTCTGGACAAGCTGTCCAGCAACTCTTTTGATGTTTGGAACCTGTCTTTGGAGTGCTCCGGACCTGCCAGATAACAGCTGTTGCGATGTCGATGTCTGCTGTGGATGCTCCTCATCTGAGCTATTGGAAGCAGCACCCTCTTCCCCCAATGGATGCTAATCTGGGTCAACAACTGGGTCATCCATCACCTCCTCTTCTATGTCATGTGCACCTTCCTCTGTGTCACCGTGTATGGTGGTATAGTGTGCGGGAAGGGGCACCTGAGTCTCATCAGGGTCAGAATCTGGCTCTGTACACTGCGAGGACAATGTAGTGCTCTGAGTGAATGTACCAGCAGAATCATCCATCAGCGGCTGTGCATCAGTGCACTCCATGTCAGATTCATCTTGGCCTGGGTAATTCACCATTTGACTTGATAATCCAGGCATGGTATGTGAAAACAACTCCATGGAGTAATCAGTAGTATGGCCTGCGTCATCCTTCAATCTTGGTTGGGGTGAAGGACACAAGGAAAGGTGTGGTTCATGACCATGAGCCTCCAATGACGACTCAGTGCTTTTATTTTTTACAACTGAAGAAGAGGAGGCGATAGAGCTGGAGGCTGAGTCAGCAATGTAAGACAAAACTTTTTCCTGATGCTCTGGCTTTAAAAGCGGTTTGCCAACTCCTAGAAAACTAAGCGTTCGAGGCCTTATGTAGCCAGACGATGACGCAGGCTCAACACCTCCTGCATTCGGTCCTATTTTGCTCTTGCCACTACCATCAGATCCACCACCAACACCATCATTACCAGCTGCCAACCCCCGCCCAATTCCACGGCCACTTCCACCAGCCTTCCTCATTTTTGGTAGAAATGTAGACAAAATCCAACAAACTATATAGTAATGTAAAACAAGTTACAAGGTGTCTATAGGACAGGGGAGATTTTGAATTTCTGCAGACACTTGTGGACACTGGACACTTTTGGATTGTGTGAGGCCCACTGATATCTGAGCGCTATGTGACAGGCTCGATGGCACAGCTGCTGTGACCAAAGTGACTAGAGGATAAGGGAGATTTTGAATCTCTGCACACACTTTTGGACACTGGACACTTTTGGATTGTGTGAGGCCCACTGATATCTGAGCGCTATGTGACAGGCTCGATGACACAGCTGTGACCAAAGTGACTAGAGGATAAGGGAGATTTTGAATCTCTGCACACACTTTTGGACACTGGACACTTTTGGATTGTGTGAGGCCCACTGATATCTGAGCGCTATGTGACAGGCTCGATGGCACAGCTGTGACCAAAGTGACTAGAGGATAAGGGAGATTTTGAATCTCTGCACAGACTTTTGGACACTGGACACTTTTGGATTGTGTGAGGCCCAATGAATATCTGAGCGCTATGTGACAGGCTCGATGGCACAGCTGTGACAAAAGTGACTAGAGGATAAGGGAGATTGGATTGCTTTTAAAAAAGCAGTTTGCGGAGCAGTGGGTAAACAGCAATGCCAGCCTGTCAGGAAGCCTTAAAAGGCAGCCCAACAACCAACACCACTGATACACCACAATATAGCCTCCCCTTGCACTGCACACACAGTGACTGGTGTGTTGTGCAGGCCAAATTGCTAGCAGCAGAAGCAGTTTTTTTTTCTTCTCAGCAGGACAAAAAAAAAAAATTGGGATTGCTTTTAAAAAAGCAGTTTGCGGAGCAGTGGGTAAACAGCAATGCAGGAATGTCAGGAAGCCTTAGAAGGCAGCCCAACAACCAACACCACTGATACACCACTATATAGCCTACCCTTGCACTGCACACACAGTGACTGGTGTGTTGTGCAGGCCAAATCGCTAGCAGCAGAAGCAGTTTTTTTGTCTTCTTCCCTGCCTAACGCTCTCCCTACAGAATCAGCAGCAACCTCTCCCTATACTGAGATCGGCAGAAGTAAGATGGCGGTCGGCGTGCACGCCCTTTTATACCCCCTGTCTTTCCTCCCACATTCTAAAGACATACTGATAGGGAACTTAGATTGTGAGCCTCATCGGGGACAGTGATGTTAATGAGTGCAAACTGTAAAGTGCTGCGGAATATGTTAGCGCTAGAGTTGAGCGACTTTTGGTTTTTTAGGGTCGCGTTTCGTTTCGTGAAACCAGACTTTTCCAAAAGTCGGGTCGAGCAAGATCGTCCGATTATAGGGAAAAGTCGGGGTCGTCCCGAAACACGAAACCCAATGTAAGTCAGTCAATGGGGAATAAAAGTCGGCAGTGAGAGGACAGGAAACACACCTACAGTGCCCATTTGAATGCCAAAAGCATCAATTCTTCTTACTTAAGCTTGTCAACCTTAATTAACTTCATAATACAAGTTACGCACTGAAAAATGGGGGTTATTTGGCTAAAGTTGTGGGGGGGGAGGGCTGGCTGCAGGTTTTCATGTGAGCGCCCCTTTAACACATACCACAACTCATCATGCTCCGATACGGCAGAGAAATAGCGGTATAGTACAATGAAAAATACCTCACTTTCCACATCTCATGACGAGGCCCATCTATTTCTCCATACAGAATCATTGGTCCCATATAATGTTTGAAACAGTATATGATGAGCTCCACATAATGCTACAGTATATGTTGGTCCCTATGGATGAAGCTCCACTGTCTTATGGTCCCAAATAATGCTCCAAACATAATGGGCCCCATTTCTAATGCTCTAGTGTATAATGGGCCCTGTAAATGCTGCTCCAGTGTCTGATGTCCACCTTTGGAATGTTCCAGTGTATGGTGGGCCCCATCTATCATTCTCCAGAGTATAGTGCTCCCCAAAAATTGCTGTCCCAACATTGAAAACAATCAAATAAGTCTCCTCGCTAGGGAATCCCTGTACTTGTCTGGACTCCTCGTCGTCCCCATCTTCCATCTCACTGCACAGTATTTCAACTTTGCAAGTGCTGTGATCCTGGGCAAGCAGGGGGGGCCCACTCGTTGGCGACGGCACTGGCACAGGGCCCTTGATAGTACGGTGGTGTGTCTGATGGCGGGTGGGCCGAACCTGCACTTTCATCTGCAGCTTCCTCTTTGTCACCGTGTAAGATGGAACTGTATATGGGAAGGGTAACCTGAGTTTCATCAGGGTCAGATTCAGGTCGTGTAGCGTGCGAGGGGAATGTAGTGGTCTGGGTCAATGTACCAGCAGATTCATCGAGCAGTGGCTGGGCATCAGTGCACTTGTGTCGCCCCCAGGAGTATGGTCGCCACAGTGGCATTACCTTCTTCCTAGGGAGTGTGATGTCATGCTTGGGAGCAACGAAGGATCTCTCTAGCAGGTTAACTGATTGGGCGGCGTTATTCCCACGAGTCATGACCCTCCAAACAGCGTTCATGAAGGCAAAGTGTTTGTTTTACGTGGGCAGTATGGTTGCAAACGTGAACCTTAAAGGAATGTCCAGAAGGGCACCACCAGGAGTGGAGCCTACGGTTAAATTCGACTCCACCTGGGAAACCTCAACCCTGCCAGCTACAGAACAGATGCACTCATTGCAAGCTTAATTCCGTTAACGAACGAGACTCCGTCATGCCCCGCGGTCCGAGTCCGGCTTACTAGAGGGACACGTGAGGCTCTGGCACATGAGATTGGCCAATAACTGGTGTGTCATGCCCTTACATGTCCGTGGCTGCATGTGCGCTACACTGAAAAGGCCAGCGTTTTGTCGCTTACAGGTGCAGATAACCCGCTGAACAACGTTAGTGATGGGGATCACTGATTACAATTATTACCCGCGAACAATGATTTCCCAGTAAGTGCAGGTCAACCGCAGTTCCGGAATTAGGCCTAACCGTCATTCCTGAAAAAATGAAAAACTTACGTGTGCAAACCACAGGTGCTGTAGCTTGCTTAACAGCTCGCCAGCCGTTCTCACGCCCAGTATAGATTACACGTGATTGCACAAAGATGAGAAAGGGTACCGTATCCCCGGATAACATGTATGGATAGCGTACACATTCAAAATATATGTCTCAGGAGGCAGGCTCAGACGGTGTTAGGCCCAGTATGGATTGCACGTGATTGCACAAAGGTTAGAAAGGGTACCGTTTCCCCGGATAACATGTATGGATAGCGTACACATTCAAAATATATGTCTATACATCAGGAGGCAGGCTCAGACGGTGTCAGGCACAGTATGGATTTGACGGCCCAGATTACACAGCGGAGGAGCAGGGAGAGGTAAAGATTGCAAATGCTGGGGCCCTGCCCAAGCAAGGGGGGCCCACTCGTGGGCGTCGGTACTGGCACTGGGCCCCTCATAGTACAGCGGCGTGTCTGACGGCGGGTGTGCACCACCACCGTCAGAGACACTTGATTGCACTATGAGGGACCCTGTGCCAGTGCCCGCGCCCAAGAGTCGGCCTACCCACCTGTCCAGGGCAACAGCACTCGCACGGTGTCGTGCGCTAGGTGGTGACCCCGGCCATGGGGGGGGGAGGCAGCACAGTTAGGGAGTTTTAGAAAGTGGCATATGTTGATGTTGGACATTCAGCTGATGCAAAAGGCGAAATAGGTGAAGTCCCAGGAAGAGGTGGACCAAAGCAAGCCATTTTTCTGTCACCCTATGTGTCATCAGGGGAAGGTGGGACAAAATCCTTGGAAACTCATGCATGGTTCATTTTAATGAAGGTTAGATCATCCACATTTTGGGTTGACAGACGGGTCCTTTTTTCTGTCAGGATTGATCCAGCTGCACTGAAGACTCTTTCCGATAGCACACTTGCAGCTGGGCAACCGAGCTCCTGTAAGGCATATTGGGCCAATTCAGGCCAGGTGTCCAGTTTAGCGGCCCAATAGTCAAAGGGGAATGACCTGTGTGGGAGAACATCGATATGGGAGGAAAAGTAGTTTGTAACCATAGTTGACAACTGCTGTCTCCTGTCACTTTCCATCGATGCAGTATTACCAGTTGTGTGAGCGGTATTTGAAAAATCAGTCCACAACATTGTCATGAAACCCCTGTCTCCAACGCCACTTCTGCTGTGTGCACCACGAACACCTCTGCCAAGCTGCCCCCGGCCCGTACGGCTCGTGTGAGAACCATCACCGCTGCTGTGTGCTGGGAATGCCTCAAGCAACCGATTTACCAGAGTTGCTTGTTTATTAGCCAATATTAGGTCAAGGTTCTCCTGTGGCATGATGTTTTGTAATTTGCCTTTATAGCGTGGATCCAGGATGCTGGCCAACCAGTAGTCGTCATCGTTCATCATTTTGGCAATGCGGGGGTCCCTTTTTAGGATCTGCAAGGCATAATCTTACATGTGGGCCAATTTTCCCGGTGTCAATGATGCACTGCGAGTGCTGGGTGGAGGAGCACTTTCTGGCAAATCCACATCCCTCCAGTCACGCACAAACCCTGTACCAGACCTTGCCACGCCAACATTTTCACTTGCCCCACGAGATGCATCCTCCTCCCCTAAGTAATCATCCCCATCATCATCCTCCTCCTCCTCTTCTTCCTCCACCTCGTCCAGGAGAGGTCCCTGAGCAGACAATGGCTGAATGTCATCAAGGATTCCCTCCTCCTCTTCCTCCTCATCAACATTGGCTGCAGACGCCTGCTCCTTAAGGTGCGTCAAAGTTTGCATGAGCAGACGCATAAGTGGGATGCTCATGCTTAGGATGGCGTCGTCTGCGCTTACCAGCCGTGTGCATTCCTCAAAACACTGAAGGACTTTACAGAGGTCTTTCAGCTTCGACCACTGCACACCTGTCAACTCCATGTCTGCTCTCAAAGTGCCTGGCCGTGTATCCTCCCACAAATGCATTATGGCCTGCCTCTGCTCGCACAGCCGCTCCACCATGTGCAGGGTGGAGTTCCACCTTGTTGCAATGTCGATAATGAGGCTTTGGTTGGGAAGGTGGAGCAATCGCTGCAGCTTCTGCATACGAACGGAGTGTACAGGCGACCGGCGGATGTGCGCGCACAGTCTTCGCACCTTCTGGAGCAGGGCTGTTAACTCCGGATAATTTTTGAGGAAGCACTGCACCACCAGGTTCAAGGTGTGAGCCAAGCAAGGTATGTGGCTGAGTTTTGAAAGGGCTATGGCCGCCACAAAATTACGGCCGTTATCACTAACTACCTTGCCTGCCTCAAGATGTACACTGCCCAGCCATGACTCAGTTTGTCGCTTCAAGTACTCGGCCAGCACCTCGGCGGTGTGTCTGTCGCCCAAACACATCATCTGCAACACAGCCTGCTGACGCTTTCCACTAGCTGCTCGATAGGGGGACACCTCGTGTGCAACAGTGGCAGCTGCAGATGGAGTGCTCGTACGACTGCGCTCTGTGGACGAGCTTTCGCTTCTGGAGGAGGAGGAGGGTCGAACGCCTACAGCCAACTGTTTCCTATACCATGGGCTAGGCAGCACTGTCCCACCACCGCTGTCCCCTGTGGACCCTGCATCCACCACATTAACCCAGTGCGCAGTGATGGACACGTAACGGCCCTGGCCATGCCGACTGGACCATGCATCAGTTGTGAGGTGCACCTTTCCACTCACTGACTGCTTGAGTGCATGGACAATGCGGTCTTTCACATGATGGTGGAGGGCTGGGATGGCTTTGCGAGAGAAGAAGTGGTGACTGGGTAGGTCATAGCGTGGTACTGCATAGGCCATGAGTTCGCGGAAAGCTGTGCTTTCCACCAACCGAAAGGGCATCATCTCAAACGAGATTAGTTTGGCAATGTGGGCGTTCAAACCCAGTGTACGCGGATGAGAGACTGAGTACTTTCTTGACCTACTCATAGTGTCTGGGAGGGTGAGCTGGACTTGAGAGCTGCATATGGTGGAAGTAGCGGTGGACAGGGCGGACTGAGAGAGGGTTGATGATGGTGATGGAGTTGGTGTTCTTTCTGATGGCCTAGAATCAGTATTTCGTTGATATAACAGTGGGATTCCCTGACTGCTGTGGCCTTGCAACGACACCTCAACATTTGCTGCTGTGCTAACCGGTGGGCTTACAGTGGGGGAAACAATGTAGCGTTGCTGACTACCTTCGTTGTGATCAGTTGCACATGTGGCACTTGAGGTTTGGTGTTGTGTCCACGCTTGCAAGTGCATGCTGGTTAAATGTCTAAGCATGCAACTGGTATTCAAATTTTTCAGATTTTTCCCTCGGCTAAAGGTCTTTGCGCACTTCTTACAGATAACCTTGGCCTGATCATGAGGATTTTGTTCAAAAAACTGCCACACTGCACTCTTCCTACTTTGGCAGACATTTTGCGGCCTAGCACGCTGTGATCTTTTGACCCTCTGGACAAGCTGTCCAGCAACTCTTTTGATGTTTGGAACCTGTCTTTGGAGTGCTCCGGGCCTGCCAGATAACAGCTGTTGCGATGTCGATGTCTGCTGTGGATGCTCCTCATCTGAGCTATTGGAAGCAGCACCCTCTTCCCCCAATGGATGCTAATCTGGGTCAACAACTGGGTCATCCATCACCTCCTCTTCTATGTCATGTGCACCTTCCTCTGTGTCACCGTGTATGGTGGTATAGTGTGCGGGAAGGGGCACCTGAGTCTCATCAGGGTCAGAATCTGGCTCTGTACACTGCGAGGACAATGTAGTGCTCTGAGTGAATGTACCAGCAGAATCATCCATCAGCGGCTGTGCATCAGTGCACTCCATGTCAGATTCATCTTGGCCTGGGTAATTCACCATTTGACTTGATAATCCAGGCATGGTATGTGAAAACAACTCCATGGAGTAATCAGTAGTATGGCCTGCGTCATCCTTCAATCTTGGTTGGGGTGAAGGACACAAGGAAAGGTGTGGTTCATGACCATGAGCCTCCAATGACGACTCAGTGCTTTTATTTTTTACAACTGAAGAAGAGGAGGCGATAGAGCTGGAGGCTGAGTCAGCAATGTAAGACAAAACTTTTTCCTGATGCTCTGGCTTTAAAAGCGGTTTGCCAACTCCTAGAAAACTAAGCGTTCGAGGCCTTATGTAGCCAGACGATGACGCAGGCTCAACACCTCCTGCATTCGGTCCTATTTTGCTCTTGCCACTACCATCAGATCCACCACCAACACCATCATTACCAGCTGCCAACCCCCGCCCAATTCCACGGCCTCTTCCACCAGCCTTCCTCATTTTTGGTAGAAATGTAGACAAAATCCAACAAACTATATAGTAATGTAAAACAAGTTACAAGGTGTCTATAGGACAGGGGAGATTTTGAATTTCTGCAGACACTTGTGGACACTGGACACTTTTGGATTGTGTGAGGCCCACTGATATCTGAGCGCTATGTGACAGGCTCGATGGCACAGCTGCTGTGACCAAAGTGACTAGAGGATAAGGGAGATTTTGAATCTCTGCACACACTTTTGGACACTGGACACTTTTGGATTGTGTGAGGCCCACTGATATCTGAGCGCTATGTGACAGGCTCGATGACACAGCTGTGACCAAAGTGACTAGAGGATAAGGGAGATTTTGAATCTCTGCACACACTTTTGGACACTGGACACTTTTGGATTGTGTGAGGCCCACTGATATCTGAGCGCTATGTGACAGGCTCGATGGCACAGCTGTGACCAAAGTGACTAGAGGATAAGGGAGATTTTGAATCTCTGCACAGACTTTTGGACACTGGACACTTTTGGATTGTGTGAGGCCCAATGAATATCTGAGCGCTATGTGACAGGCTCGATGGCACAGCTGTGACAAAAGTGACTAGAGGATAAGGGAGATTGGATTGCTTTTAAAAAAGCAGTTTGCGGAGCAGTGGGTAAACAGCAATGCCAGCCTGTCAGGAAGCCTTAAAAGGCAGCCCAACAACCAACACCACTGATACACCACAATATAGCCTCCCCTTGCACTGCACACACAGTGACTGGTGTGTTGTGCAGGCCAAATTGCTAGCAGCAGAAGCAGTTTTTTTTCTTCTCAGCAGGACAAAAAAAAAAAATTGGGATTGCTTTTAAAAAAGCAGTTTGCGGAGCAGTGGGTAAACAGCAATGCAGGAATGTCAGGAAGCCTTAGAAGGCAGCCCAACAACCAACACCACTGATACACCACTATATAGCCTCCCCTTGTACTGCACACACAGTGACTGGTGTGTTGTGCAGGCCAAATCGCTAGCAGCAGAAGCAGTTTTTTTGTCTTCTTCCCTGCCTAACGCTCTCCCTACAGAATCAGCAGCAACCTCTCCCTATACTGAGATCGGCAGAAGTAAGATGGCGGTCGGCGTGCACGCCCTTTTATACCCCCTGTCTTTCCTCCCACATTCTAAAGACATACTGATAGGGAACTTAGATTGTGAGCCTCATCGGGGACAGTGATGTTAATGAGTGCAAACTGTAAAGTGCTGCGGAATATGTTAGCGCTAGAGTTGAGCGACTTTTGGTTTTTTAGGGTCGCGTTTCGTTTCGTGAAACCAGACTTTTCCAAAAGTCGGGTCGAGCAAGATCGTCCGATTATAGGGAAAAGTCGGGGTCGTCCCGAAACACGAAACCCAATGTAAGTCAGTCAATGGGGAATAAAAGTCGGCAGTGAGAGGACAGGAAACACACCTACAGTGCCCATTTGAATGCCAAAAGCATCAATTCTTCTTACTTAAGCTTGTCAACCTTAATTAACTTCATAATACAAGTTACGCACTGAAAAATGGGGGTTATTTGGCTAAAGTTGTGGGGGGGGAGGGCTGGCTGCAGGTTTTCATGTGAGCGCCCCTTTAACACATACCACAACTCATCATGCTCCGATACGGCAGAGAAATAGCGGTATAGTACAATGAAAAATACCTCACTTTCCACATCTCATGACGAGGCCCATCTATTTCTCCATACAGAATCATTGGTCCCATATAATGTTTGAAACAGTATATGATGAGCGCCACATAATGCTACAGTATATGTTGGTCCCTATGGATGAAGCTCCACTGTCTTATGGTCCCAAATAATGCTCCAAACATAATGGGCCCCATTTCTAATGCTCTAGTGTATAATGGGCCCTGTAAATGCTGCTCCAGTGTCTGATGTCCACCTTTGGAATGTTCCAGTGTATGGTGGGCCCCATCTATCATTCTCCAGAGTATAGTGCTCCCCAAAAATTGCTGTCCCAACATTGAAAACAATCAAATAAATCTCCTCGCTAGGGAATCCCTGTACTTGTCTGGACTCCTCGTCGTCCCCATCTTCCATCTCACTGCACAGTATTTCAACTTTGCAAGTGCTGTGATCCTGGGCAAGCAGGGGGGGCCCACTCGTTGGCGACGGCACTGGCACAGGGCCCTTGATAGTACGGTGGTGTGTCTGATGGCGGGTGGGCCGAACCTGCACTTTCATCTGCAGCTTCCTCTTTGTCACCGTGTAAGATGGAACTGTATATGGGAAGGGTAACCTGAGTTTCATCAGGGTCAGATTCAGGTCGTGTAGCGTGCGAGGGGAATGTAGTGGTCTGGGTCAATGTACCAGCAGATTCATCGAGCAGTGGCTGGGCATCAGTGCACTTGTGTCGCCCCCAGGAGTATGGTCGCCACAGTGGCATTACCTTCTTCCTAGGGAGTGTGATGTCATGCTTGGGAGCAACGAAGGATCTCTCTAGCAGGTTAACTGATTGGGTGGCGTTATTCCCACGAGTCATGACCCTCCAAACAGCGTTCATGAAGGCAAAGTGTTTGTTTTACGTGGGCAGTATGGTTGCAAACGTGAACCTTAAAGGAATGTCCAGAAGGGCACCACCAGGAGTGGAGCCTACGGTTAAATTCGACTCCACCTGGGAAACCTCAACCATGCCAGCTACAGAACAGATGCACTCATTGCAAGCTTAATTCCGTTAACGAACGAGACTCCGTCATGCCCCGCGGTCCGAGTCCGGCTTACTAGAGGGACACGTGAGGCTCTGGCACATGAGATTGGCCAATAACTGGTGTGTCATGCCCTTACATGTCCGTGGCTGCATGTGCGCTACACTGAAAAGGCCAGCGTTTTGTCGCTTACAGGTGCAGATAACCCGCTGAACAACGTTAGTGATGGGGATCACTGATTACAATTATTACCCGCGAACAATGATTTCCCAGTAAGTGCAGGTCAACCGCAGTTCCGGAATTAGGCCTAACCGTCATTCCTGAAAAAATGAAAAACTTACGTGTGCAAACCACAGGTGCTGTAGCTTGCTTAACAGCTCGCCAGCCGTTCTCACGCTCAGTATAGATTACACGTGATTGCACAAAGGTGAGAAAGGGTACCGTATCCCCGGATAACATGTATGGATAGCGTACACATTCAAAATATATGTCTCAGGAGGCAGGCTCAGACGGTGTTAGGCCCAGTATGGATTGCACGTGATTGCACAAAGGTTAGAAAGGGTACCGTTTCCCCGGATAACATGTATGGATAGCGTACACATTCAAAATATATGTCTATACATCAGGAGGCAGGCTCAGACGGTGTCAGGCACAGTATGGATTTGACGGCCCAGATTACACAGCGGAGGAGCAGGGAGAGGTAAAGATTGCAAATGCTGGGGCCCTGCCCAAGCAAGGGGGGCCCACTCGTGGGCGTCGGTACTGGCACTGGGCCCCTCATAGTACAGCGGCGTGTCTGACGGCGGGTGTGCACCACCACCGTCAGAGACACTTGATTGCACTATGAGGGACCCTGTGCCAGTGCCCGCGCCCAAGAGTCGGCCTACCCACCTGTCCAGGGCAACAGCACTCGCACGGTGTCGTGCGCTAGGTGGTGACCCCGGCCATGGGGGGGGAGGCAGCACAGTTAGGGAGTTTTAGAAAGTGGCATATGTTGATGTTGGACATTCAGCTGATGCAAAAGGCGAAATAGGTGAAGTCCCAGGAAGAGGTGGACCAAAGCAAGCCATTTTTCTGTCACCCTATGTGTCATCAGGGGAAGGTGGGACAAAATCCTTGGAAACTCATGCATGGTTCATTTTAATGAAGGTTAGATCATCCACATTTTGGGTTGACAGACGGGTCCTTTTTTCTGTCAGGATTGATCCAGCTGCACTGAAGACTCTTTGCGATAGCACACTTGCAGCTGGGCAAGCGAGCTCCTGTAAGGCATATTGGGCCAATTCAGGCCAGGTGTCCAGTTTAGCGGCCCAATAGTCAAAGGGGAATGACCTGTGTGGGAGAACATCGATATGGGAGGAAAAGTAGTTTGTAACCATAGTTGACAACTGCTGTCTCCTGTCACTTTCCATCGATGCAGTATTACCAGTTGTGTGAGCGGTATTTGAAAAATCAGTCCACAACATTGTCATGAAACCCCTGTCTCCAACGCCACTTCTGCTGTGTGCACCACGAACACCTCTGCCAAGCTGCCCCCGGCCCGTACGGCTCGTGTGAGAACCATCACCGCTGCTGTGTGCTGGGAATGCCTCAAGCAACCGATTTACCAGAGTTGCTTGTTTATTAGCCAATATTAGGTCAAGGTTCTCCTGTGGCATGATGTTTTGTAATTTGCCTTTATAGCGTGGATCCAGGATGCTGGCCAACCAGTAGTCGTCATCGTTCATCATTTTGGCAATGCGGGGGTCCCTTTTTAGGATCTGCAAGGCATAATCTTACATGTGGGCCAATTTTCCCGGTGTCAATGATGCACTGCGAGTGCTGGGTGGAGGAGCACTTTCTGGCAAATCCACATCCCTCCAGTCACGCACAAACCCTGTACCAGACCTTGCCACGCCAACATTTTCACTTGCCCCACGAGATGCATCCTCCTCCCCTAAGTAATCATCCCCATCATCATCCTCCTCCTCCTCTTCTTCCTCCACCTCGTCCAGGAGAGGTCCCTGAGCAGACAATGGCTGAATGTCATCAAGGATTCCCTCCTCCTCTTCCTCCTCATCAACATTGGCTGCAGACGCCTGCTCCTTAAGGTGCGTCAAAGTTTGCATGAGCAGACGCATAAGTGGGATGCTCATGCTTAGGATGGCGTCGTCTGCGCTTACCAGCCGTGTGCATTCCTCAAAACACTGAAGGACTTTACAGAGGTCTTTCAGCTTCGACCACTGCACACCTGTCAACTCCATGTCTGTTCTCAAAGTGCCTGGCCGTGTATCCTCCCACAAATGCATTATGGCCTGCCTCTGCTCGCACAGCCGCTCCACCATGTGCAGGGTGGAGTTCCACCTTGTTGCAATGTCGATAATGAGGCTTTGGTTGGGAAGGTGGAGCAATCGCTGCAGCTTCTGCATACGAACGGAGTGTACAGGCGACCGGCGGATGTGCGCGCACAGTCTTCGCACCTTCTGGAGCAGGGCTGTTAACTCCGGATAATTTTTGAGGAAGCACTGCACCACCAGGTTCAAGGTGTGAGCCAAGCAAGGTATGTGGCTGAGTTTTGAAAGGGCTATGGCTGCCACAAAATTACGGCCGTTATCACTAACTACCTTGCCTGCCTCAAGATGTACACTGCCCAGCCATGACTCAGTTTGTCGCTTCAAGTACTCGGCCAGCACCTCGGCGGTGTGTCTGTCGCCCAAACACATCATCTGCAACACAGCCTGCTGACGCTTTCCACTAGGTGCTCGATAGGGGGACACCTCGTGTGCAACAGTGGCAGCTGCAGATGGAGTGCTCGTACGACTGCGCTCTGTGGACGAGCTTTCGCTTCTGGAGGAGGAGGAGGGTCGAACGCCTACAGCCAACTGTTTCCTATACCGTGGGCTAGGCAGCACTGTCCCACCACCGCTGTCCCCTGTGGACCCTGCATCCACCACATTAACCCAGTGCGCAGTGATGGACACGTAATGGCCCTGGCCATGCCGACTGGACCATGCATCAGTTGTGAGGTGCACCTTTCCACTCACTGACTGCTTGAGTGCATGGACAATGCGGTCTTTCACATGATGGTGGAGGGCTGGGATGGCTTTGCGAGAGAAGAAGTGGTGACTGGGTAGGTCATAGCGTGGTACTGCATAGGCCATGAGTTCGCGGAAAGCTGTGCTTTCCACCAACCGAAAGGGCATCATCTCAAACGAGATTAGTTTGGCAATGTGGGCGTTCAAACCCAGTGTACGCGGATGAGAGACTGAGTACTTTCTTGACCTACTCATAGTGTCTGGGAGGGTGAGCTGGACTTGAGAGCTGCATATGGTGGAAGTAGCGGTGGACAGGGCGGACTGAGAGAGGGTTGATGATGGTGATGGAGTTGGTGTTCTTTCTGATGGCCTAGAATCAGTCTTTCGTTGATATAACAGTGGGATTCCCTGACTGCTGTGGCCTTGCAACGACACCTCAACATTTGCTGCTGTGCTAACCGGTGGGCTTACAGTGGGGGAAACAATGTAGCGTTGCTGACTACCTTCGTTGTGATCAGTTGCACATGTGGCACTTGAGGTTTGGTGTTGTGTCCACGCTTGCAAGTGCATGCTGGTTAAATGTCTAAGCATGCAACTGGTATTCAAATTTTTCAGATTTTTCCCTCGGCTAAAGGTCTTTGCGCACTTCTTACAGATAACCTTGGCCTGATCATGAGGATTTTGTTCAAAAAACTGCCACACTGCACTCTTCCTACTTTGGCAGACATTTTGCGGCCTAGCACGCTGTGATCTTTTGACCCTCTGGACAAGCTGTCCAGCAACTCTTTTGATGTTTGGAACCTGTCTTTGGAGTGCTCCGGGCCTGCCAGATAACAGCTGTTGCGATGTCGATGTCTGCTGTGGATGCTCCTCATCTGAGCTATTGGAAGCAGCACCCTCTTCCCCCAATGGATGCTAATCTGGGTCAACAACTGGGTCATCCATCACCTCCTCTTCTATGTCATGTGCACCTTCCTCTGTGTCACCGTGTATGGTGGTATAGTGTGCGGGAAGGGGCACCTGAGTCTCATCAGGGTCAGAATCTGGCTCTGTACACTGCGAGGACAATGTAGTGCTCTGAGTGAATGTACCAGCAGAATCATCCATCAGCGGCTGTGCATCAGTGCACTCCATGTCAGATTCATCTTGGCCTGGGTAATTCACCATTTGACTTGATAATCCAGGCATGGTATGTGAAAACAACTCCATGGAGTAATCAGTAGTATGGCCTGCGTCATCCTTCAATCTTGGTTGGGGTGAAGGACACAAGGAAAGGTGTGGTTCATGACCATGAGCCTCCAATGACGACTCAGTGCTTTTACTTTTTACAACTGAAGAAGAGGAGGCGATAGAGCTGGAGGCTGAGTCAGCAATGTAAGACAAAACTTTTTCCTGATGCTCTGGCTTTAAAAGCGGTTTGCCAACTCCTAGAAAACTAAGCGTTCGAGGCCTTATGTAGCCAGACGATGACGCAGGCTCAACACCTCCTGCATTCGGTCCTATTTTGCTCTTGCCACTACCATCAGATCCACCACCAACACCATCATTACCAGCTGCCAACCCCCGCCCAATTCCACGGCCTCTTCCACCAGCCTTCCTCATTTTTGGTAGAAATGTAGACAAAATCCAACAAACTATATAGTAATGTAAAACAAGTTACAAGGTGTCTATAGGACAGGGGAGATTTTGAATTTCTGCAGACACTTGTGGACACTGGACACTTTTGGATTGTGTGAGACCCACTGATATCTGAGCGCTATGTGACAGGCTCGATGGCACAGCTGCTGTGACCAAAGTGACTAGAGGATAAGGGAGATTTTGAATCTCTGCACACACTTTTGGACACTGGACACTTTTGGATTGTGTGAGGCCCACTGATATCTGAGCGCTATGTGACAGGCTCGATGACACAGCTGTGACCAAAGTGACTAGAGGATAAGGGAGATTAGATTGCTTTTAAAAAAGCAGTTTGCGGAGCAGTGGGTAAACAGCAATGCCAGCCTGTCAGGAAGCCTTAAAAGGCAGCCCAACAACCAACACCACTGATACACCACAATATAGCCTCCCCTTGCACTGCACACACAGTGACTGGTGTGTTGTGCAGGCCAAATTGCTAGCAGCAGAAGCAGTTTTTTTTTCTTCTCAGCAGGACAAAAAAAAAAAATTGGGATTGCTTTTAAAAAAGCAGTTTGCGGAGCAGTGGGTAAACAGCAATGCAGGAATGTCAGGAAGCCTTAGAAGGCAGCCCAACAACCAACACCACTGATACACCACTATATAGCCTCCCCTTGCACTGCACACACAGTGACTGGTGTGTTGTGCAGGCCAAATCGCTAGCAGCAGAAGCAGTTTTTTTGTCTTCTTCCCTGCCTAACGCTCTCCCTACAGAATCAGCAGCAACCTCTCCCTATACTGAGATCGGCAGAAGTAAGATGGCGGTCGGCGTGCACGCCCTTTTATACCCCCTGTGACGCCCACCAAAGCAAGCCAATCACTTGCATGCCCTTCTGAAAGATGGTGGTGACCCCTGCCTATGTCATCACGTTGTCCACAGTGTCCGTGGATCCTGATTGGCTGAAAAAGAGCGCAAAACAAACTTTTGAAACGCGACTTTGGCGCGTAAGTCGCCGACCTCGTGGCCGACCTCATCCTAGGGTCGGGTTTCGTTTCATGAAACCCGACTTTGCCAAAAGTTGGCGACTTTTGAAATTTTTCGACCCGTTTCGCTCAACTCTAGTTAGCGCTATATAAAAATAAAGATTATTATTATTAAAACCAAAAAGTGGAGTTTGCCAGCTGTCATATTCTTCTACCTATTTTTTTCTTTTTTTTTTCAAATGTATTATGTTGAGGGCTGAAAGCATCAAGCCCTTTTCTAAATGGCATGTCATTATCTTACTATAATAGGCCATTTCTATGGTAACATGCTTATTGGGATCCAAAAGAGAAGAAATGGCAA
Organism: Dendrobates tinctorius; assembly: GCF_039654945.1. Lineage (NCBI taxonomy): Eukaryota > Metazoa > Chordata > Amphibia > Anura > Dendrobatidae > Dendrobates > Dendrobates tinctorius. The sequence goes on along the minus strand of NW_027361689.1, from coordinate 16,725,528 downwards.
AAAATATATAGATATAATTATAGAAAAACTGTTCTCTTGGAGAGGTTTATAATTATAATGCTATTTTCACTCGCGAGTATCCACAACAGAGCTCCCAGCTTTTCCGGAACATGACTAATAGGTCTCTTTGATGGAAGTTCCTTTTTAAAGATAAAATGGGACTGGAAGATGGATGAAGCTCATAAAGACTGATTTCATAGACCTTACACTGAAGGACAAAGAGCAAAGTGTGCTCAGTCTCTGAGTCTCAGGAGTTTTGGATTTAAAGACCACTTACTAGTACACATTTTGAAATCTCACAAATAAAAACATCCATTAATGTTTTTTTTTTTTTTTTATGGGGGGGGGGGTGGATTTAAGGGGGTACAACATCCATAAGATCAACTCCAGTTTTATACATTGTATTCATTTCTGTTATCATTCTTCCAAATCTAGCAAGCTTTATCGTGAACACAATCTGTAGACCTAAAAAAAAAACAAGTAACTAAACTTTTGGTTTTTTTTAAATAATCTCCCATTCTAGACATTGCAATGTTCTGAATTTATGTAATATACTAATATTTTACTTCTTCCTGTCCTTTAGAAGAAGCTTTCAACTGCTGCTCGGCAATATCCATACACTATATATTCAACAATCTGTGTATGGGAATTTCACCGACACACACAGAGGCTCAGATAGGGGAAGTCCTGTACACAGACTGGCTGAATATAGTGTATGGATATTGCTGAGCAGCAGTTGAAAGAGTTTCTAAAGGGGCATGAACTGGGAATTGAAACAGCACCGCCTCTTGGTGTTTGTAAGGGAAGAAAGAAAAATAAATAATTTACGTATATTACAAAAATTTGTAATTTTGCATTGCCTTGAGGTTGACGATTAAATGAAAATAAAAAAAAACTAATGATTTCTAGTTCCTCAAGGAGGTTGCTGCTTTGCATTGGTTCTCCTACAATTTGCTGTCCAGAAGGGATATCACTGCTAGGACCTCCACCAATCAACTGTAATAGGTGGGGTAACTGGATCACAAGAGTTTAATTCTCCTGCAGCACCACCATCTGGGGAAAGGAAGCATTACAGAGTTCTCATGAAAGCACCACTCCAGCATTTTTTTCTATTTCAGCACTGGTTTGGTGCCATTAATCTAAGTTCACTGTCCCTAGAATGATACTCACCAGCTTCCATCTTCTGCTGTTCCTGGCGCCGCTCTGGTCCTTCACCCCACCATCCTGCGACAGCAACGTCTCAACGTAAGAGTATGAGATCCTCGTTTTGGCTTTCATAGACAAACATTAAGGTGTGACTTCCGACTCGCCCAGCAAACACCGGAGTGATCCGGCAGGTCGCAACGTGCAGAATTCGTCCAGACCGGCGCCGATAACAGAAGGCGGCAGCTAGTAAGTGTATTTCTAAGGGCAGGGAACTTAGTTTAGTTGCACCACTCCAGCCCTGCAATAAAAAAATATGCCGGAGTTGTGCTTTAATAAAAGAAAGGATGAAATGTAATGATTGATAAGTATTGTGTCCTCTACAGCAAAAATTGTTTTTTTTTTGTAGTCACTCTTCTCTTTTCTATTAACTCAGGATATATATCAGCAGGACACTATCTTATTTCTAGGGAAACCTTTTACCAAATATATAATCAATTATTTAAATGACCAGTATTTAGCAATAGGTCATATCAGGTAGAATAGGCATATCAGGATTGAGGCAGTGCCTCCCTTTCTAAATTTTTGCCTTAGCCTATAAGACATTTTAGCTATCTCAGGCTAGTTTCACACTAGCGTTTATTCCACACAGCGCATGGCCGCCGCTAAGCCCCGCCCCCTGCCGGCTCCCTGCCCGCCCCATCTGGTCATCGCCGCCTACTATCGCACATGGACGCTTGCGATCTGCGCACCCTATCTTTAGCATAGGGTGCGCAGATCGTGCGCTAGTAGGATTTTGGCGTGCGCTGCGCACTTTTGAAGGTGCGCCGAGCGCGCTGAAATGCAACATGCTGCGTTCGGCGCACACGGGAGCACCTTCAAAAGTGCGCAGCGCACACGCCAAAATCCTACTAGCGCACGGCCAGCGCACGATCTGCGCACCCTATGCTAAAGATAGGGTGCGCAGATCGCAAGCGTCCATGTGCGATAATAGGCGGCGATGACCGGATGGGGTGGGCAGGGAGCCGGCAGGGGGCAGGGCTTAGCGGCGCCGTGCGCTGCGTGGAAAAAGCGCTAGTGTGAAACTAGCCTCAAAGTGAACCTATCAGCAGGATTGTGCACAGTAACCTACAAACAGTGTCAGGTCGGCGCCGTAATACTGATTAAAATGATATCTTGGTTGATGAAATCTGTCTTGTGGTTGTTGGTTAATCTTTATTTTCAGTTAATGATATGCCTGTGCTCTGGGGCGGCCTGTGGGCGTTGCTTTTTGATCTGCATACATATTCATCTGTATGGCTTCTGACAGATCACTAATCCCTCACTGACCTGCCCCCTAGTTTACATAATGAATATTCTATATATTGAAAAAAAAACCCACCTCCAGCAGGGCAGGCGGCGGCGCTTGCGCTGCAGCATGATTGCATTTATAATGTGCAAATAAGTCTTTTATTTGATGCTATAAATAAATTCATTAAAAAAACTGGTCTCAAAATGGCGCCGGCCATGCATGCACAGTAGCAGCTATTGGATAGCCAATACTGCGCCGGTGGTGCCATCTTGCTGGAGAAAAACGAGTCTCCACTAAGATGGCGCCAGTCGCGCCTGCGCAGTAGCATCTATCGGTGATCCAATAGATGCTACTGAGCAGGCGGGGCCGGCGCCATTTTGAGACAGTTTTTTTTTTTTAATGAATTCATTTCTAACATCAAATTAAAGAATTATATGTACATTACACATGCGATCATGCTGTAGTGCTGGCGCCTGCCTGCTGAAGGTGTTTGTTTTTTTTTTTCAATATATATAATTTTCATTATGTAAACTAGGGGGCAGGTCAGTGAGGAATCAGTGACCTGTCAGCAGTCTGCATTATGAATATCTAATCAGAGCCCTCACAGGCCGCCCCTGGGGCACGAGGTTATCATTACCACAAAACTGAATATAAAGATTACACAACAACCACAAGACGGATTTCAGCAACCACGGTATCATTGTAATCAGTATAACGGCGCCGACCTGACACTGCCTGGAGGTTACTGAGCACAATCCTGCTGAAAGGTTCCCTTTAAGTTTATTCTTTTTTTTGTACCACCTTGGAGTGTACTAGAGAAGAAGCTGAACAGACCAATTTCTCCTCCTCTTGCACAGCCTGGCCAGTATTATTTCATTCCAAAGAGTGTCGACGAATATAAATTTACAATACAAATAAATTTTTTTTAAAAATACCGATGTCAGAATTACAAAAATGGGTGAAAAAGATAAATGTTAGTGAACTGTAAATGATCACAATGGAAAGTAGAGCATTCTCTTCAAATAAGAAAGAAGTTAAAATAAATTACAATATGAAGCTGTGCATCCTACCATCGTTATTTGTGTCCATCTGCTTGAAGATCTTATCTGTCCTCTTCTCAGGTGTAGACTCATCTTCTGGCATTTTCATCACAGATGAGACCATCTTGTAGATTGCCTGTAAATGAGAGAATACTTAGATTCTATGTCCTCCTCTAGGATTATAAATCCTAATAATTTTCTATCCTTCCATTCATTGCAAAACGTAATATTTGAACAATTCATCACTTTTTTTTCCCCAAGCTCACATTGTAGAAATGTTTGTACAGTAAGTATGGGGCTATGTATTTTTATAGGGTTGATTTCATCAAAATGTGCAGTTTTTGTAACTTTTTAACACTCTGTCGAGAATCTCCAGTTGATTTTTGCGTGTCTTTGGAACAAGAGTCACATCTGTGTGATGCCCACGGTGCGATGCTAGGTGGCGGCACATTACAACAAATGCTGAAGGAAGTTCCTCCACAACTTCTTTAGATAGAGTTGACATCTACTCAGCATATAATACTCACAGTCTGGTACAGAATATCTACGGTATTACAAAGGTAAATTAAAAAATGTGTTAAAAGCATCACACCCAACGGGACAGAAAAAGCTCAAGGCACATCTCGATAATATGGGTGTCTCCTAAAGGGCCTGTCACACTAAGCGATATCGCTAGCAATATCGCTATAACTCACTGGTTTTTGTGATGTTACAGCGATATTGCTAGCGATATCGCTATGTGTGATACTTGCCTCCGACCGGCTCCCCCGCTGGTTATCGCTGATCGCGCGAGAACGTCCTGGACCATTTCTCGTCGTGGGCTTCCTGCTGTGGAGACGAGCGACGCGGGCGGGAGGACGTCAGGATCGCCTCGTCTAACCGGTAAGTAGCGACCCCCGACCCCTGCGATGTCGCTGGTGAGATCTGCCTGTGTGGCAGCTCACTAGCGACCACTTAGCGATGTACCAGCGATCCTGACCGCGTCATATCGCTGGTCGGGATCGCTGGTGCATCGCTAAGTGTGACAGTACCTTTAGCCATAGAGGAGCTTCGAGAACCATGTTGTCTTGGTAGCTGTCTCAGTAGGCATTCCAGCTGTGATTCCAGCTCAGTCTACTAATCAACCGAGACTGCATTATATGTCATTAATCTAATATGTTAAATGATGAGTATAATTTGTGCATTAGGGGCAGGATGCGAATGCCTATGCTGCATTTCAGCCATTCTGCCTATTTTTACCAGGTTTGTTATGATTAGAGTTGAGCGAAACGGGTCGAAAAATTTCAAAAGTCGCTGACTTTTGGCAAAGTCGGGTTTCATGAAACGAAACCCGACCCTAGGATGAGGTCGGCCACGAGGTCGGCGACTTGCGCGCCAAAGTCGCATTTCAAAAGTTTGTTTTGCGCTCTTTTCAGCCAATCAGGATCCACGGACACTGTGGGCAACGTGATGACATAGGCACGGGTCACCACCATCTTTCAGAAGGGCATGCAAGTGATTGGCTTGCTTTGGTGGGCGTCACAGGGGGTATAAAAGGGCGTGCACGCCGACCGCCATCTTACTTCTGCCGATCTTAGTATAGGGAGAGGTTGCTGCTGATTCTGTAGGGAGAGCGTTAGGCAGGGAAGAAGACAAAAAAACTGCTTCTGCTGCTAGCGATTTGGCCTGCACAACACACCAGTCACTGTGTGTGCAGTGCAAGGGGAGGCTATATAGTGGTGTATCAGTGGTGTTGGTTGTTGGGCTGCCTTCTAAGGCTTCCTGACATTCCTGCATTGCTGTTTACCCACTGCTCCGCAAACTGCTTTTTTAAAAGCAATCCCAATTTTTTTTTTTTTGTCCTGCTGAGAAGACAAAAAAACTGCTTCTGCTGCTAGCAATTTGGCCTGCACAACACACCAGTCACTGTGTGTGCAGTACAAGGGGAGGCTATATAGTGGTGTATCAGTGGTGTTGGTTGTTGGGCTGCCTTCTAAGGCTTCCTGACATTCCTGCATTGCTGTTTACCCACTGCTCCGCAAACTGCTTTTTTAAAAGCAATCCCAATTTTTTTTTTTTTTGTCCTGCTGAGAAGACAAAAAAACTGCTTCTGCTGCTAGCAATTTGGCCTGCACAACACACCAGTCACTGTGTGTGCAGTACAAGGGGAGGCTATATAGTGGTGTATCAGTGGTGTTGGTTGTTGGGCTGCCTTCTAAGGCTTCCTGACATTCCTGCATTGCTGTTTACCCACTGCTCCGCAAACTGCTTTTTTAAAAGCAATCCAATCTCCCTTATCCTCTAGTCACTTTTGTCACAGCTGTGCCATCGAGCCTGTCACATAGCGCTCAGATATTCATTGGGCCTCACACAATCCAAAAGTGTCCATCCAGTGTCCAAAAGTGTGTGCAGAGATTCAAAATCTCCCTTATCCTCTAGTCACTTTGGTGACAGCTGTGCCATCGAGCCTGTCACATAGCGCTCAGATATCAGTGGGCCTCACACAATCCAAAAGTGTCCAGTGTCCAAAAGTGTGTGCAGAGATTCAAAATCTCCCTTATCCTCTAGTCACTTTGGTCACAGCTGTGCCATCGAGCCTGTCACATAGCGCTCAGATATCAGTGGGCCTCACACAATCCAAAAGTGTCCATCCAGTGTCCAAAAGTGTGTGCAGAGATTCAAAATCTCCCTTATCCTCTAGTCACTTTGGTCACAGCTGTGCCATCGAGCCTGTCACATAGCGCTCAGATATCAGTGCGCCTCACACAATCCAAAAGTGTCCAGTGTCCACAAGTGTCTGCAGAAATTCAAAATCTCCCGTGTCCTATAGACACCTTGTACCTTGTTTTACATTACTATATAGTTTGTTGGATTTTGTCTACATTTCTACCAAAAATGAGGAAGGCTGGTGGAAGAGGCCGTGGAATTGGGCGGGGGTTGGCAGCTGGTAATGATGGTGTTGGTGGTGGATCTGATGGTAGTGGCAAGAGCAAAATAGGACCGAATGCAGGAGGTGCTGACCCTGCGTCATCGTCTGGCTACATAAGGCCTTGAACGCTTAGTTTTCTAGGAGTTGGCAAACCGCTTTTAAAGCCAGAGCATCAGGAAAAAGTTTTGTCTTACATTGCTGACTCAGCCTCCAGCTCTATCGCCTCCTCTTCTTCAGTTGTAAAAAGTAAAAGCACTGAGTCGTCATTGGAGGCTCATGTTCATGAACCACACCTTTCCTTGTGTCCTTCACCCCAACCAAGATTGAAGGATGACGCAGGCCATACTACTGATTACTCCATGGAGCTGTTTTCACATACCAGGCCTGGATTATCAAGTCAAATGGTGAATTACCCAGGCCAAGATGAATCTGACATGGAGTGCACTGATGCACAGCCGCTGATGGATGATTCTGCTGGTACATTCACTCAGAGCACTACATTGTCCTCGCAGTGTACAGAGCCAGATTCTGACCCTGATGAGACTCAGGTGCCCCTTCCCGCACACTATACCACCATACACGGTGACACAGAGGAAGGTGCACATGACATAGAAGAGGAGGTGATGGATGACCCAGTTGTTGACCCAGATTGGCATCCATTGGGGGAAGAGGGTGCTGCTTCCAATAGCTCAGATGAGGAGCATCCACAGCAGACATCGACATCGCAACAGCTGTTATCTGGCAGGCCCGGAGCACTCCAAAGACAGGTTCCAAACATCAAAAGAGTTGCTGGACAGCTTGTCCAGAGGGTCAAAAGATCACAGCGTGCTAGGCCGCAAAATGTCTGCCAAAGTAGGAAGAGTGCAGTGTGGCAGTTTTTTGAACAAAATCCTCATGATCAGGCCAAGGTTATCTGTAAGAAGTGCGCAAAGACCTTTAGCCGAGGGAAAAATCTGAAAAATTTGAATACCAGTTGCATGCTTAGACATTTAACCAGCATGCACTTGCAAGCGTGGACACAACACCAAACCTCAAGTGCCACATGTGCAACTGATCACAACGAAGGTAGTCAGCAACGCTACATTGTTTCCCCCACTGTAAGCCCACCGGTTAGCACAGCAGCAAATGTTGAGGTGTCGTTGCAAGACCACAGCAGTCAGGGAATCCCACTGTTATATCAACGAAAGACTGATTCTAGGCCATCAGAAAGAACACCAACTCCATCACCATCATCAACCCTCTCTCAGACCGCCCTGTCCACCGCTACTTCCACCATATGCAGCTCTCAAGTCCAGCTCACCCTCCCAGACACTATGAGTAGGTCAAGAAAGTACTCAGTCTCTCATCCGCGTACACTGGGTTTGAACGCCCACATTGCCAAACTAATCTCGTTTGAGATGATGCCCTTTCGGTTGGTGGAAAGCACAGCTTTCCGCGAACTCATGGCCTATGCAGTACCACGCTATGACCTACCCAGTCGCCACTTCTTCTCTCGCAAAGCCATCCCAGCCCTCCATCATCATGTGAAAGACCGCATTGTCCATGCACTCAAGCAGTCAGTGAGCGGAAAGGTGCACCTCACAACCAATGCATGGTCCAGTCGGCATGGCCAGGGCCGTTACGTGTCCATCACTGCGCACTGGGTTAATGTGGTGGATGCAGGGTCCACAGGGGACAGCGGTGGTGGGACAGTGCTGCCTAGCCCACGGTATAGGATACAGTTGGCTGTAGGCGTTCGATCCTCCTCCTCCAGAAGCGAAAGCTCGTCCACAGAGCGCAGTCGTACGAGCACTCCATCTGCAGCTGCCACTGTTGCACACGAGGTATCCCCCTATCGAGCAGCTAGTGGAAAGCGTCAGCAGGCTGTGTTGCAGATGATGTGTTTGGGCAACAGACATACCGCCGAGGTGCTGGCCGAGTACTTGAAGCGACAAACTGAGTCGTGGCTGGGCAGTGTACATCTTGAGGCCGTAATTTTGTGGCAGCCATAGCCCTTTCAAAACTCAGCCACATACCTTGCTTGGCTCACACCTTGAACCTGGTGGTGCAGTGCTTCCTCAAAAATTATCCGGAGTTAACAGCCCTGCTCCAGAAGGTGCGAAGACTGTGCGCGCACATCCGCCGGTCGCCTGTACACTCCGTTCGTATGCAGAAGCTGCAGCGATTGCTCCACCTTCCCAACCACCGCCTCATTATCGACATTGCAACAAGGTGGAACTCCACCCTGCACATGGTGGAGCGGCTGTGCGAGCAGAGGCAGGCCATAATGCATTTGTGGGAGGATACACAGCCAGGCACTTTGAGAGCAGACATGGAGTTGACAGGTGTGCAGTGGTCGAAGCTGAAAGACCTTTGTAAAGTCCTTCAGTGTTTTGAGGAATGCACACGGCTGGTAAGCGCAGATGACGCCATCCTAAGCATGAGCATCCCACTTATGCGTCTGCTCATGCAAACTTTGACGCACCTTAAGGAGCAGGCGTCTGCAGCCAATGTTGATGAGGAGGAAGAGGAGGAGGGAATCCTTGATGACATTCAGCCATTGTCTGCTCAGGGACCTCTCCTGGACGAGGTGGAGGAAGAAGAGGAGGAGGAGGATGATGATGGGGATGATTACTTAGGGGAGGAGGATGCATCTCGTGGGGCAAGTGAAAATGTTGGCGTGGCAAGGTCTGGTACAGGGTTTGTGCGTGACTGGAGGGATGTGGATTTGCCAGAAAGTGCTCCTCCACCCAGCACTCGCAGTGCATCATTGACACCGGGAACATTGGCCCACATGTCAGATTATGCCTTGCGGATCCTAAAAAGGGACCCCCGCATTGCCAAAATGATGAACGATGACGACTACTGGTTGGCCAGCATCCTGGATCCACGCTATAAAGGCAAATTACAAAACATCATGCCACAGGAGAACCTTGACCTAATATTGGCTAATAAACAAGCAACTCTGGTAAATCGGTTGCTTGAGGCATTCCCAGCACACAGCAGCGGTGATGGTTCTCACACGAGCCGTACGGGCCGGGGGCAGCTTGGCAGAGGTGTTCGTGGTGCACACAGCAGAAGTGGCGTTGGAGACAGGGGTTTCATGACAATGTTGTGGACTGATTTTTCAAATACCGCTCACACAACTGGTAATACTGCATCGATGGAAAGTGACAGGAGACAGCAGTTGTCAACTATGGTTACAAACTACTCCCATATCGATGTTCTCCCACACAGGTCATTCCCCTTTGACTATTGGGCCGCTAAACTGGACACCTGGCCTGAATTGGCCCAATATTCCTTACAGGAGCTCGCTTGCCCAGCTGCAAGTGTGCTATCGGAAAGAGTCTTCAGTGCAGCTGGATCAATCCTGACAGAAAAAAGGACCCGTCTGTCAACCCAAAATGTGGATGATCTAACCTTCATTAAAATGAACCACGCATGGGTTTCCAAGGATTTTGTCCCACCTTCCCCTGATGACACATAGGGTGACAGAGAAATGGCTTCCTGGTACTTCACCTATTTCGCCTTTTGCATCAGCTGAATGTCCAACATAAACATATGCCACTTTCTAAAACTAACTGTGCTGCCTCCCCCCCCATGGCCGGGGTCACCACCTAGCGCACGACACCGTGCGAGTGCCGTTGCCCTGGACAGGTGGGTAGGCCGACTCTTGGGCGCGGGCACTGGCACAGGGTCCCTCATAGTGCAATCAAGTGTCTCTGACGGTGGTGGTGCACACCTGCCGTCAGACACACCGCTGTACTATGAGGGGCCCAGTGCCAGTACCGACGCCCACGAGTGGGCCCCCCTTGCTTGGGCAGGGCCCCAGCATTTGCAATCTTTACCTCTCCCTGCTCCTCCGCTGTGTAATCTGGGCCGTCAAATCCATACTGTGCCTGACACCGTCTGAGCCTGCCTCCTGATGTATAGACATATATTTTGAATGTGTACGCTATCCATACATGTGATCCGGGGATACGGTACCCTTTCTAACCTTTGTGCAATCACGTGCAATCCATACTGGGCCTAACACCGTCTGAGCCTGCCTCCTGAGACATATATTTTGAATGTGTACGCTATCCATACATGTTATCTGGGGATACGGTACCCTTTCTAACCTTTGTGCAATCACGTGCAATCCATACTGGGCCTAACACCGTCTGAGCCTGCCTCCTGAGACATATATTTTGAATGTGTACGCTATCCATACATGTTATCTGGGGATACGGTACCCTTTCTAACCTTTGTGCAATCACGTGCAATCCATACTGGGCCTAACACCGTCTGAGCCTGCCTCCTGAGACATATATTTTGAATGTGTACGCTATCCATACATGTTATCCGGGGATACGGTACCCTTTCTAACCTTTGTGCAATCACGTGCAATCCATACTGGGCCTAACACCGTCTGAGCCTGCCTCCTGAGACATATATTTTGAATGTGTACGCTATCCATACATGTTATCTGGGGATACGGTACCCTTTCTAACCTTTGTGCAATCACGTGCAATCCATACTGGGCCTAACACCGTCTGAGAATGATAGATGGGGCCCACCATACACTGGAACATTCCAAAGGTGGACATCAGACACTGGAGCAGCATTTACAGGGCCCATTATACACTAGAGCATTAGAAATGGGGCCCATTATGTTTGGAGCATTATTTGGGCCCATAAGACAGTAGAGCTTCATCCATGGGGACCAACATATACTGTAGCATTATGTGGAGCTCATCATATACTGTTTCAAACATTATATGGGACCAATGATTCTGTATGGAGAAATAGATGGGCCTCGTCATGAGATGTAAAAAGTGAGGTATTTTTCATTGTACTATACCGCTATTTCTCTGCCGTATCGGAGCATGATGAGTTGTGGTATGTGTTAAAGGGGCGCTTTTTCACCCAGGGCACATGAAAACCTGGAGCCAGCCCTCCCCCCCCCACAGTCTGTAGCCAAATAACCCCCATTATTCAGTGCGTAACTTGTATTATGAAGTTAATTAAGGTTGACAAGCTTAAGTAAGAAGAATTGATGCTTTTGGCATTCAAATGGGCACTGTAGGTGTGTTTCCTGTCCTCCTCTCTCTGCCGACTTTTATTCCCCATTGACTTACATTGGGTTTCGTGACGACCCCGACTTTTCCCTATAATCGGACGATCTTGCTCGACCCGACTTTTGGAAAAGTCGGGTTTCACGAAACGAAAAGCGACCCTAAAAAACCAAAAGTCGCTCAACTCTAGTTATGATCTTTTATTAAAGAGATTGTCTAAGATTGGAGGAGCAGATCTTAATCTTCTAGATACAGCCTCTTGTCTCTAGGCTGCATCTGGCATTTCAATTTATCCTGTTTGAACAGAATGGGTCACCAGGATTTTGCTACCTCATCTGAGAGCAGGATAATGTAGGACTTATTTCCTGGTTGAAGAAATTGTGTTACAATCAGACTTTTTAGATGTAGTATGAAGCAGAGCTAATAAAGATGCCCCCGCCCACACCACAGCTTTCTGTATACATTATCTATTGACAGTGGGCTGCTTATCAGCGCCGGGGGCGTGGTCAGATCAGGGCTCATGTGAACCTCAGTCGGGGCAGTTAGAATCTTCTGGTAATTAAGCATTGATTGTATAGAACAACAACACACAGCCTAATAAGTGATATATCACTGAAATCTGTGTCTCAGTGGTTACATCATGTTGACCTGAGATTACATAGGAAAACCCTACTGACAGATTCCCTTTAACTGCATTATAGGAACAAGTGTGACAATGGGCAAGAGTGTACAATTCCTTACTTTTAAATTCTGACAGCTCTCCCGACATATCTGTTTTAGTAAATGTTACACTTTTATAAAACTCCGCATTGTGCTGTTCCTCTGTTATTTGTTACCAGTAAAAGTCTTGTTCCTACTGTCTGACGTTAAAAACGCTGATTGGATTGAGGAGGTCCCATAGAGCATTAACTTTGCTAAAAAGACTGGCCTAGCGGGAAGTGTATTGTGTGCATTAATATTCTGAATTTGAACAATCTACGTTCTACAAAACCAACCCCCTTTATGTCTGTGATAGAAAAATAAATACCGTATATACTCGCGTATAAGCTGATATTTTCAGCCCATTATTTTGGGCTGAAAGTCCCCCTCTCGGCTTTTTCGCGAGTCATATATGGTATTTATATGCGCCCTCTGCTGCCTGAATGTCACTGACAGAGGATGCGTCAGAAAGTGGCAAGCAGCGTTGGACCGGGGACAGGTATATACTTACCCCCTCCTGGCACGGTCTCTGCAGCCCCCCTGCTTGTCCCACGATCTCAGGCTCCTTCCTTCAGCGGTCACGTGGTACCGCTCATTAAAGACATGAATATGCGCATATTCATGTCTTTAATGAGCGGTACCATGTGACCGCTGAAGAAAGGAAGGGAGACCATGGGAAAAGTGGGGCTGCAGAGATTGCGCCAGGAGGGGGTAAGTAATAGCGATATTCACCTGTCCCCGGTCCAACGCTGCTCGCCGCTGTCTTCCGCGTCCTCTGTCAGTGACATTCAGGCAGCAGATGGCGGCGTGACGTAGTTAGTGCGCACCGCACCCTCTGCTGCCTGACACCACTGACAGAGGATGCGGCAGACAACGGCAAGCAGCGAGGAACGGGGACAGGTGAATATCTCAGGTGCCGGGTCCTGAGCCAGCGGTGACACCAGCACCTGTCCCTGCCTGCTCAGGGCCTCGGCACTTGACCCCCAGTGACGGAGAGGTGAGTATGTCGTTTTTTTTTATTTGCAGCAGCAGCATATGGGGGCATAATCTATGGAGTATCTTATGGAGGCATAATCTATGAAGCATCTTATGGGGGCAAAATCTTATGGGGGCAGCATATGGGGGCATAATCTATGGAGCATCTTATGGGGGCAGCATATGGGGGCATAATCTATGGAGCATCTTATGGGGGGGCACCATATGGGGGCATAATCTATGAAGCATTTTATGGGGGCATAGTCTATGGAGCACCTTATGGGGGCAGCATATGGGGGCATAATCTATGGAGCATTTTATGGGGGCAGCATATGGGGGCATAATCTATGGAGCATCTTATGGGGGCATAATCTATGGAGCATCTTATGGCGGCAGCATAAGGGGGCATAATCTATGGAGCATTTTATGGGGGCAGCATATGGGGGTATAATCTATGGAGCATCTTATGGGGGGGCACCATATGGGGGCATAATCTATGAAGCATTTTATGGGGGCATAGTCTATGGAGCACCTTATGGGGGCAGCATATGGGGGCATAATCTATGGAGCATTTTATGTGGGCAGCATATGGGTGCATAATCTATGGAGCATCTTATGGGGGGGCACCATATGGGGGCATAATCTATGAAGCATTTTATGGGGGCATAGTCTATGGAGCACCTTATGGGGGCAGCATATGGGGGCATAATCTATGGAGCATTTTATGGGGGCAGCATATGGGGGCATAATCTATGGAGCATCTTATGGGGGCATAATCTATGGAACATCTTATGGCGGCAGCATAAGGGGGCATAATCTATGGAGCATTTTATGGGGGCAGCATATGGGGGTATAATCTATGGAGCATCTTATGGGGCAGCATATGGGGGCATAATCTATGGAGCATCTTATGAGGCCATAACCTTTATGGAGCAGCATATGGGGCTTATTATTCTATGGAGCATCTTATGGGGCCATTATTAACCTTTGTGCAGGATTATATGGGGCGTATTTTGTATGGAGCATTTTATGGGGCCCATCACAAACTGTAAGGAGCATTATATGGGGCTCCTGATTCAATATGGATATTAAAAACATTTAACCTACTGACATCTCAATTAATTTTACTTTTATTGGTATCTATTTTTAGTTTTGAAATTTACCAGTAGCTCCTGCATTTTCCACCCTAGGCTTCTACGCGAGTCAATAAGTTTTCCCAGTTTTTTGTGACAAAATTAGGGGGGGTCGGCTTATACACGAGTATATGCGGTAGTTAAGTTGGCTATTTCTACCTTGTCCTTGGTCTACGTGTTGCATCCTAATAAGCTGTTCAAAGAGGGATGAAGAAGGGAGCAGATTCCCTGTTTTGACCTACCGGGAACTTACAGGTGCTTCTCACAAAATTAGAATATCATCAAAAAGTTAATTTACTTCAGTCATTACACACAGAGTGATCTATTTCAAGTGTTTATTTATGTTAATGTTGATGATTATGGCTTACAGCCAATGAAAACCCAAAAGTCATTATCTCAGTAAATTAAAATAATTAACAAAAACCACCTGGAAAGGCTTCCTAAGTGTTTAATAAGGTCCCTTAGGGCCCCGTCACACATAGGGACTCACCAGCGATCCCGAGAACGATATCACCTTGTCAGGATCGCTGGTGTGTCGCTACATGATCGCTGGTGAGCTGTCAAACAGGCAGCTTCACCAGCGATCAGGTCCAGCGACACGCGAGTAACAAGCGTCGCACGTCGCTTAGCTACCCGCAGTGTATCTTAGTTACCAGCGCGCTGATGCAGGGAGCTGGTAACCAAGGTACACATCGGGTTTCTAAGGGGTGCGCGGCACTTAGAAACCCGATGTGTACCTTGGTTACCAGCTCCCTGCATCAGCACGCTGGTAACTAAGGTACACATCGGGTTTCTAGGCGTCGCTGCACCCCTTAGAAACCCGATGTGTACCTTAGTTACCAGCTCCTGCTCGCTGGTCTCCTGCCTGTCACACGCAGCGATGCGTGCTGGCCAGTGGGAGACCAGCGACCCCAAATATGTCCAGACGTTTCAACAATGATCAGCGATACCCGGCAGGGGGGCCGGTCGCTGATAGCTGTCACACACAGCGATCTCGCTGGTGAAATCGCTGCTGCATCACAAAACTTGTGACTCAGCAGCGATCTCGCTAGCGAGATCGCTGTGTGTGACGGGGGCTTTAGTCTGCTTCAGTAGGCTCCACAATCATGGGGAAGACTGCTGACTTGACAGTTGTCCAGAAGGCAGTCACTGACACACTCCACAAGGAGGGTAAGCCACAAAAGGTCATTGCTAAAGAAGCTGGCTGTTCACATAGAGAAATACGAAGCTCTGGAAACAACGTTGCTGCTTTGCAGCATTAGTATAATCTTACCTGAACAATTTCTAACATCTCTCCACGACTTATGTAACCATTTCCATCCAGGTCGTACATGCTAAAAGCCCACTTAAGCTTCTGTTCCAGTTTTCCTCGTGACGTCACACTCAGTGCAATTATAAACTCCCGGAAGTCAATCGTGCCATCACCATTTGTGTCAAATGTACGGAACACATGCTCTGCAAACTTTGAGGCATCTCCATAAGGAAAAAAGTTTGCATAGATCTTTTTGAACTCGTCAACTGTTAAATGTCCGGTTGGACAATCTTTCAGGAAACCTTTGTACCACTCCTGAAGCTCATGGTCCGTGAATTCTGTATTTTCCCTCAGGTCCTGTAGAACTTCAGGTCGCAATTTACTGTTTTGTTTCCCCATTCTAAATTTTCTTTATATTCCAGACCTGAAAAATACATTATGGAGACAATCAGATTGGAGGTAGATTTCCTAATTGTCAAAAAGACAAACCAAGATACCACATATAACTATGGAGGACTACCGGCATCCACTTAAAACAAGTGCCCAATTTTTTTGAAGGGGGAACCTTTATTTTTACACTGCTAGGAGAAATAGAAATTTAAATTGTGGTTACACTGTCAGCTGCTGATCACAGGCAAGACCCCATATGATCATCTGTTCATAGAGAGGCTACAAATATCAGAAAAATAATAAGAGAAGAAGAAATTATATTTTGGTACATAAAATTATGCATAACTGCCATGTCCAAGCCATCAAAACCTGACAGTATAGTAAAATAAGAACTCATGCACTGAGGTACATTAGAAGGCCGACCATACAAAATTGAGCTGTATTAGGGCAGGAGCCTCAAGAGTCAAGTATCAGCATGACAATACTCAATTCTATTCCCTACCCCTTCTACCACTGAATTCAGTGAAAACAAAATAGCATTGAATGGCTATGGGTGTACGTTGCCAAAGACTATATTTCTGAAAACAGAATCAATAACTATGAATAATATGGCTCTTATGGAAGAGAGCAGAGACCTCAGTTAAACATCCACACTGGGCATGGCGCTCAAGAATGCCGGGGCACCATTGGTCTACCAATCAGTTTGGGCATGGTGCTCAAGAATGCCGGGGTACCATTGGTCTACCAATTAGTTTGGGCATGGTGCTCAAGAATGCCAGGGTAGCATTGGTCTACCAGTTAGTTTGGGCATGGTGCTCAAGAATGCCAGGGTGGCATTGGTCTACCAGTTAGTTTGGGCATGGTGCTCAAGAATGCCAGGGTAGCATTGGTCTACCAGTTAATTTGGGAATGGTGCTCAAGAATGCCAGGATACCATTGGTCTACCAATCAATTTGGGCATGTTGCTCAAGAATGCCAGTGTACCTTTTTTCTACCAATCAGTTTGGGCATGGTGCTCAAGAATGCCAGTGTACCACTGGTCTACCAATCAGTTGCATTCAGTCTGCCAGTGGCATTTACTATATTGCAGAAGAGCCATTCAGATCTTTACTGTTCACCGGTAAATGTGGTTCATGGTCGCTGGCTCTACAGCGTGGTTTAAAAGGTGAGCATTTGTTCTATAAGTATGGTAGACCAATGGTACGCAGGCATTCTTGAGCAGCATCATTCCATGTGACGTGTCTTCTTTCACTCTTGTACCTTTCCAGTTCATCCATAACTCTTCTGCCTGAATAAACCACCTCTCTCCTCCTCTCTCCTCATTACTTCTCTACCTTTCCGCTCTGATCGTCACTATTAATCACTATTTGATTTTTTTTTCCTATCAGCCTAAGAATTAACAAGCAGGTAGCTGCCAACTACCTGCCTGTTTTCTGCCCAGTACAGATCTCTTCCGACACAAAGTGGTCACAGACAACTCCTGCCCGTGGCTTCTGCGGACATCATGTCGACAGAGTGGCGGATTCTGCTCCGCTCTGGTCTGTTGACGGAGCACAACTGCCTGTGAGGGGCCGGCTGTAAATCAGCATGACCTGCAGGTTAGTTCTTAGGTCTATAGTTAAGAAAAAAAAAATCAAATAGTCACCGGATAACTAAAGTTGAGCCCTGAGATTGAAACAGAACCATTTCTTGTGTTGACTGACACCTGAGATGAAAGAACCTGATGCCTGTGTGTTCCATCTCCTTTCCATGTTTCTGGGTTCATTGCAACTTTTGCTATTATTGGAGGACCTTTTGAAAGGGGATTATTAGGTTTCCACATTTCTTGGACTGGATGATAGCAGCATGAACAGCCACTATGATTTACCCCGTTTCTTCAGTAAACTATTGAGCCTGATTTAAATACATATTAAAAACATGAATCAAAATATGAACTTATAGAACCAATGCTCACCTATTAAACCACACTGTAGAGCTAGCGACCATGAACCACATTTACCAGTGAATAGTAAAGTAGATGTATCAAACCTGATATAAAGAGAAAGTTGAGTAGATCAGATCATTGCTTTCAAAGACCAAAGTACCAGTCACGAGTGTGTCATGTCCACCTGGGAGATTTGGAGTTAAAAGATCACTATGTATTGTGAATTGAAGATCTTCCATTTAGCCTGTGTGTTTGTGTCCCATATTAAATGCATTTGGATTCCTTTACTGCTGAAGAGGTTAACGACCCTTTCTATGCTGGTCAGAAACCTCCATTTCAGCTTCTTCTCATCTGGTCATTACCTCTCCCTATAAAACGTGGCCAGACCTTCTCTTCCTTGCCAGTAAAAGCTTTGCTTCCTAGCTCCTTGGAGATGCTGTGCTGAATTGGAGACTGTTATTGTTACCTGAGATTGTTGCGTGCTGTTTTTGGGTGTATGCTTTCCTCATTGTCCTATTCCCATTTGGTTGGAACATTCCTATCCTTCCCTATATACCTATCTACCTTTTAAGGAGTGTTTGTAAGTATGTTGCTTTCTATTATCCCTGTCTGTCTTACGTGTTGATACACCTTCATATATGTCCCGGGCCTCCTCCGGTAGGGAGAGGGGACAGTTTAGGGAATAACCTCTCCTTTAGTGGTAACTTTGGGAGCAGGGATAGTTAGGACCCGAGTCCTAGGAATGGTTCAGGGCCCCTTTCCCTATGATGAACAGTCTCAGTGGGACAGTATAATTGAAAAAATGAGAGGTTGGTTCTGATTAGCATAGACAACTACTCTACTTTTTCTTTGCACTAGGTTTGACATACATTACCTAATGTACTGTATTTCAAAAAATAACAATCATGAAATTATGGGACACTAAGTGCGATGGCAAATATTCGCCCAATTCAAACCATCCAATATGATGACTAGACGAGAAAGTGACTGTGAATGGAACGAGAGAACAAGTGCTTCCACCATGTCAATGATGCCCTACTATCTCAGTATATAATATTTCCACAGCAGTTCCGTAAATATAAGAGGAGGTCTATGGCGGGAAGATGTTCTTGTCGCAAAGGTGTGCTAGTCTGAGGCTTGGTACTAGGTAGATCTGTAATGGATCGGTCTATAAAACGATGCATTCAGGAGTCCATTACATCCTTGTCTTACATAGATCTACTCTCTCTCTCATTCTCATTAGTGGCTTCATTTAGGTTTTCTTGTCCATTAGTTCAGACACCGCAGCGCGTACAAATCTAGTTGCTTTTCAATTTCTGAATGGTAAAACCCCCTGCCAAATACACATCCTGTTCTGAGGCTGCAAAACACCACTTAATGAAGAAATACACAGCTGCTCGTCAATAAAATAGAAAACAGAACGGGGGGGGAAATTAGACCCTCTGTGGCCATTAATTAATTATCAGAAGCCAGCCGCGTACATGCAAATGCACCAAGAACCCATACATCTGCAGTCTCGAGGATGTCTCGCTAAATTTAGATATAGATGGCTTTAGTTTTCCATTCTGAGGCTGATTGATTGGTTCAAGGAGCAGACCTACTTCAAGACACAGATAAACAATTTGTCCGTCCTGCTTTGGTGAAAAAAAACCCAACCTTTTCAGCAATTATAGTGTTAGGCTGGAGTCACACGGCCGTCAATTCTCTCAGAGTGTGATCACAGTGTGATCCGATTTTCTTGGATGAGGAGAAGATGGAGGAAAAAAATGTCGCCATCTTCTCCATAGTGTCAGTGTGCAGAAATCGGACTTCGCTCAGACGTCATCGAAGTGCAGTCCGATGTTTTCCATGCGCTCAATGACATGCATGGCCGAGTGTGATCGGAATACTGGATCAAACTCGGACATGCAGCATTTTTTTTCTTGGGACAGACTCTGTCCGAGGGAAAAAAACAAACAAACATGTGCACAGCCTCATACAAAAACATTGAAAAAAGTTTTAAAGAAATTGAGAAAAAAAGAGTAATAAAAGCGCTGCTAAGAGTGACAAAAAGACAGGAAACATCTACATAACAATTGATTTAAAAAAAATAGGGCTATGAGTCTGATCATGGGATAGATGTCCTCCTCAGGCATATACAGTATGTGTGTGTATGTGTGATCATATTTGTTATAGGTTCATGTTTGATAAAGTAATTGTAAACGAGAAGAAGCATCAGCCGGCTCTTTAAAAAGGGGTTATTACCCCATAAAATCTCCAAAACCCCAGGGTCTGCAGTCTTGTCCTGGATGGAGCAGAATGAATAGAGAAGAAGCCGAGCATGCGCACCTCCACTGCATTCAGGACTCCCATGCAGAGCCCGGTTCTAAGGATAACTGGGTGTTCCAGCATTTGGAGACCCAGCGATTAGCAAGTTATCCCTTATCCTATGAACTGAGGATAACTTGATTTTTTCAGGAATAACCTTTCTAAGGCTATATGGCCTCTGTTTAGCGTATACAGCAGTATGCGTTTGTTAAACAATTGCCTCCTATGGCTTCAGTATAGTGGCTTTCAAAATCCACTGTAAAAAAATATTTTAGGTACAGTACCTGCTTTACAGGATACCATTGTATTGGATAATGCAGTCTACTACACTATTCTTTTATTTGTAGCATGCCATCATATAACAGGCACACACTACTCACAAAACGTTAGGGATATTTGGCTTTCAGGCGAAATTTCAGGATGAACCTAAAATGCCCTCTAACCTTTTCAGCTGAACTTAATTTAACCTTCTTTAAACTTTTGGATGCCCATGTTCAAACTTGCTGTTCTCTAACAAGGAGCTTAATGGCAAAATTCACAATGGGTGTTTGATCGATGAATCGGCCAATAAATTTTGGGGTTCAATTAGAATTGGTTTTACACAGTCCTCCACATCTCGCCGTTCACGAGACCAAGACAACACCTAACAATTAATCAATATACCTTGGTATTACAAGGCTTCAAGCAGGATGTTCTCACATGGAAGCCCCCACTGAGCTTAGAGGGCCACAGAGTCATTAGCGGGATGCAACAGAGATACAGAGAGACTGGAGGAGGCACAGAAAGGGAGAGAACGAAGTCAACGTCCTTTGGCCACATCGCACACTGATGACCGCTTCATTGTGAACAATACCCTCTGGAACTGGTTGATGAATGTCACACAACTCCAGGCACATTTTCGAAACTGTTTACATCAGCATGGTCTGCGTGCTAGACAACTTGCAAGGGGTACCTGACCACACCACCAGGCACAGGCGTCATCATCTTGCATTAGCCAGGGAGCATTTAAGCTGGACAAGGGACCAGTGGGCCTCAGTGCTGTTCATTGATGAAAGTCAACTCTCCCTGAGCAGAAATGACGGCCGCCAACGATGTTGGAGGCATCAAGAAGAGCGCTATGTATCAGCCACTGTTGTGACCAGATGAGCCTGTGGTGGTGGTGGTGTTAGTGTGGGCAGGTGTGTCTGTTCAATACAGAACTTCCCTACACTTTGTGAATGGTACAGTGACGAGCCCCTACTACTTGAATAACATCATTAATCCAGTCAACACAGGCCTAATTTCATCTTTATGGACAACAATGATGCTCCAGCTCATCGAGGTCGCATCATTAGGGAATGTCTGCTGGAGACTACCTCACATGGAGTGGCCTGCACTTTCTCCAGACATGTTTCCCATAGAAATTGATTTGTTGTGTAGAGGCTCGTAACTCTGCACCCAAGATCATCAATGGCCTGAGGGCCACCCTTCAAGAAAAGTGGGATGCCTGCCATGCTTCAGCAGACAATAACTTTACTTGTGAACAGCAGGAGACGTCTTGTCAGCTGTAATTGATGCACAGGGCCACACAACAAGTTATGGCGACAGTGACATTGTTTGTTGGGCTATACCCACCGCTGTTGTTGGCTTTTGTTTCCATATATTGTTTGAGATGAGGAAATCACCATTACATGCTTCTACTTAAATTACCTACTTTCATGATAAAATATCACTGTAGCGGGAACTTTTTACGTTTTCCATAAATTTCGCTCGAAAGCCAAATTTTCCTAACTTTTTGTGAGTAGTGTATATATTAAGGGGGTTTTCCACCCCTGGTGAAATCTTCACAAAGCACTGCAGCTTGCTGAATCCTAAGGTTGTGTAGTGGACACGCAGTTAGGATTCGGCTCTGCCAGATCAAGCAGTCATTGCATGACCACATGTATGCAATTTGCATTCCCTCGGTTATGTGCCAAGTAGAGCCTCAGCCATGTCTCTCAGTGTTCTCTTCACAGATGTGGTCAACTTTTGGTGATGTAATTGTGGGGAATCAGCAGTGCCGAAACCTAATAATGCTTGCTGAAGATGTCACCAGGGTTAGAAATAATCAAAAATATTCACAGGGCCATGGTCTAGTGGCCATGGTGTTAGTCTGTGGCCACTAGACCAGAGAACTGCAAACCTTTCTCTACCTGTCAGAATCCTTGATTAGTAGACCCCATGATGACAACGATGTCGTGACATTGCCCGATCTGCCAAGGGAACCAAAATACCTTGTCCGGTCCCTGCTACTAGGAGTGATGCTGGAGTGAGTGCACAATGGGCAATAATAGAGAACATTCCAAGGAACATATCGGGAAGGATACGATAGGTTTGGAGCAAAGTCAGACAGATCAGAGGTTGGTAACATAGGTCAGACGGTATTGGGTCATGTAATGTTCACGAAAAATCAAGATGGGGCACAGTGGAGAATCCAAAAGAGTAGTCAGGATATTCAGGTCAGAACAGTCAGGTACAAGTTCACTAAGGTCAGGGAACCACTCACTTTGATTCACCAGGCGAATGCTTGGTTTGCATGTGTGCCACCAGTCATCCTCACGTGCCGTAGCTGAAGGTGAAAAGAGGCATTGCTGATGCGTGAACTGGAAAGCATGGTGCATACAATGAGTGCTGGTGAAAAATGGAGAGAATCCCCGATATTAGAGGGTGCTGGGAACTGAGGCTCTGTCCCTAAAAGGAACATTGTACACATCAGTCATAAGAGAAATGGAATAAAGTGGTCCTCCTGGATTTAAGAGGGCACAGTCCTTTTAGTCTTTCTTTTGCCTAATTTGCTGCCCACTTACGATTGACAACTGTAATCCGGTTTTAGTAGCAGAGACACAGATACAGCGCCGGAAATGGGGGCAGGTGCTTGTCAAAGGGCAGAGGAGGCAGGTAAACCATTGGACAATGACAGGAGCAATGCATGCTGGGACATGAGTAAAAGAGAGTTCCAGTTCCCACAGTGCTAGCAGAATGCTAATGAACAAGAACTAATCACTCAAACACAGCTGATAACAAGTTACAGAGCACGAGAACTAGGACCGTTCCTGTACAAATTAGACTGGTAGTCAACACCAAAAGCAATTTTACCTTCTTGTAGGGAATGAGGGCTGCCAGATCAGGCTTTTCTGTAGGGGTATAGTTTGAGAAATGTATTTTTTGAGTTCAGAATATTGGGAAGAATCCATCTACTCACTAAAAATTAACCCATTATACAGTTATGGGGTTTCATACCCACTTTCTTTTATTACAGGTAGTAATGAACGAACGTCCTCTGATAAGGTGTTATCCTATGCTCAGGCGCTAACCGCATGTCTTCGGCGTGCTTGAAAAATATGTTCAAGTCCCCACGGCTGCATGTCTCACGGCTGTTAGACAGCCACAACACATGCAGGGATGGTCTAACAGACAGGTAATCACTGCATGTGTTGTAGCTGTCTAACAGCCGGAGACATGCAGCCGCAGGGCCTAGAACATATTATTCGAGCACGCGGAAGACACTATGTTAGCATCCGAGCATGCTCTGATAACGCCTTATCCCAGCACGTTCACTCATCACTAATTATAGGGTATGGAAAACTTCTATAAAACAGTGCAATAACGGCGGCGAGCGCTGGCTGCAATGCTTTTCTTTCCCCACTACATAGTTCCGTGTGTTGCCTGCGTTCAGCAGCGTCACGTGCAGAGTAAATGGTGACTTTGTATAACTACACGTCCTTCACCGCTAATCATAACTGGTAAAACAGTAATTATTCCAGGCAGGGACTTACTGGGATTCCACACATTTATTCCACAATGGCCCCTAAAAGAAACAATGGTCTCCAGACCCCAGACAATTACCATTCCATTACTGTAGAGGCAATACTGTACTGTGTCTACTCACAAAGTATCATCACCCACCGGTGATTTGTTGGAACAGTCACATAATCACTGGTAAATGGCTCCGAGCCCCCCCGCAGCACAGACCGCACTGTATGGCACGATTTTATCTTAATGCAAATATACTGAGTATAAATGACCTTGTAAAGTCAACCTTACTATTAGGAAAGTGGTGTCTGTAATACTGTAACCTGCCTCATGGGGCGCAGTGTCTGTACAGGTGACGTGACTCTGGATGGGACTGCTGATTCCTCATTGAAGCCTATTTTTCTCTTTTATCAGCAATTTTAGGCTGAACCATAATGTTCAATTGACAGAGTCCATCAAAATCTCTATCCCCATAAACAATACTTCACCCGGCAGCCTAGCTGATCACCTGTTCTCGTAGTAGGCGGCCAGAACTGCTTGATTGCGAAGCTGCTCAGTCTTCTGGTAGTGGCCATGAGCATTTCCGGCTGGCCAAGAACAGCTGACCAGCA
This sequence comes from Dendrobates tinctorius, assembly GCF_039654945.1. NCBI lineage: Eukaryota > Metazoa > Chordata > Amphibia > Anura > Dendrobatidae > Dendrobates > Dendrobates tinctorius. The sequence goes on along the minus strand of NW_027361689.1, from coordinate 16,701,048 downwards.
AGGATGCCGAGTGTCGCACCCCGACTGATCAGACATTGATAACCTATCCTGAGGACAGGTCATCAATGCTAAAGTAGTGGACAACCTCTTTAACAAATAACTTGGTTTATGTTGGAGTGTACAACAGCTGCAGGCTTACACAGCACTGCAGGCACTGAAAGCTGAAAGTCTGAACTTCAACTGCATCTGAATTGTTTTGTTTAAAATTCATTGTGGTAATGTCTAGCAGGGGCGTATCTAGGGGGGGGCAGCCGGGGCAGTTGCCCCGGGAGCAGCCGGCAGGGGGCGCAGTCCGGGCCGCCTAATGCAGCGGTCCGCAGTGTCCTCCCTGGCGGCTGTGTTCTGCCGCCCCCCTGGCCTGAGAGTCGGCGGTTCTCTGTGTCAGCTGTCAAGCTGACAGCTGGCGCAGAGAAGGTGCGCGTGCCGGCTCCCAGGGAACAATTGTACTGGCGTCTGTATAGACGCCAGTACAATTGCAGCTCTGACCGCCGGGCCAGAGCGACGTCTGCAGCGTGACATGTCATGTGATCACGCTGCTGACGTCACTCCCCGGCGCCCAGAGTGAACGCTCAGTGCTGGTGGTAAGTGTGCTCCAATGTGGAGCTGAAGAAACCACCGAAGATGGGGGTTAATGAGTGGGGATGGGGTTAATGCGTGTGGGGGTTAATGAGTGGAGATGAGGTTAATGTGGGGATGGGGATTAATGTGTGGGGGGGTTAAAGAGTGGGAATGGGGTTAATGGATGGGGGTTAATGAGTGGGGATGGGGTTAATGTGTAGTGGGGTTAATAAGTGGGGATGGGGGTTACTGTGTGGGCGTAAAGAGTGGGGATGGGGTTAATGTGTGGGGGTAAAAAGTGGGGATAGGGCTAATGTGTGGGGGGTAAAGAGTGGGGATGGGGTTAATGTGTGGGGGGTAAAGAGTGGGGATGGGGTTAATGTGTGGGGGGTAAAGAGTGGGGATGGGGTTAATGTGTGCGGGGTAAAGAGTGGGGATGGGGGTTACTGTGTGGGGGGTAAAGAGTGAGGATGGGGGTTAATGTGTGTGGGGGTTAATGAGTGGGGATGGGGGTTAATGTGTGGGGGGTTAATGAGTGGGGATGGGGGTTAATGTGTGGCGGGTTAATGGATGGGGGTTAATGAGTGGGGATGGGGTTAATGTGTAGTGGAGTTAATAAGTGGGGATGGGGGTTACTGTGTGGGGGTTAAAGAGTGGGGATGGGGGTTATTGTGTGGGGGGTAAAGAGTGGGGTGGGGTTAATGTGGGGGGTAAAGAGTGGGGATGGGGTTAATGTGTGGGGGGTTAATGAGTGGGGATTGGGGTTAATGTGTGAGGGGTTAATGAGTGGGGATGGGGGTTAATGTGTGGGGGGTTAAAGAGTGGGGATGGGGGTTAATGTGTGGCGGGTTAATGAGTGGGGATGGGGGTTATTGAGTGGGGGGTTAATGAGTGGGGATGGAATTAATGTGTGGGGGGTTAATGAGTGGGGATGGGGGTTAATGTGTGGGGGATTTGGAGTGGGGGGTACATAATGTGTTGGGGGATTTGGGAGTATGGACGGGGGGTTAATGAGTGGGGATGGAATTGAGTGGGGATGGGGGTTATTGTTTGGGGGGGTTAATGAGTAGGGATGGGGTTAATATGTGGGGGATTTGGAGTGGGGGGTACATAATGTGTGGGGGGATTTGGGAGTGGGGATGGGGGTTATTTAATGTGTGGGGGATTTGGAGTGGGGATGGGGTTAATGTGTGGGGGATTTGGAGTGGGGGGTACATAATGAGTGGGGGGGATTTGGGAGTGGGGATGGGGGTTATTTAATGTGTGGGGGATTTGGAGTGGGGATTTGGAGTGGGGAGTACATAATGTGTGGGGGAGATTTGGGAGTGGGGATGGGGGTTATTTAATGTGTGGGGGATTTGGAGTGTGAATGGGGGGGTATTTAATGTGTCTGAGGGATTTGGAGTGGGGATGGGGGGATTTAATGTGTGTGGGGAGATTTGAGGACACAGAGTATGTATGAGGAAACAGTATGGGGGTTGGGTGCAGACAGTATGGGGAGCGAATGGGTTAATGTATGTGGACACAGTATGGGGAGTCAGGGGTATGTGTGAGCAGACAGTATAGAGAGTGAGGGGGTAAATATATGATGAGACAGTACGGTGAACAGGTGGGATGTTAGAGGAGACAGTATGAGGAGGGAGTGGAATAGTGTGAGGCGACAGTATATTGCAGACATTTTTATTTAGGAGCATTATAATGACACTTCTATCTTTAAGGGCATCGTGTGGAGATTTGCTGCAGAAGACGGGAGAAGATGGAAGTCTGCAGAGACGAGATGTGGAGGAGAAAACTCATCATGGGGTCTGGACAAGAAGATGAAAAGGAGACTGACTCCAGAGACGACGTCATCTATAAGGTACCTGGATGTAAATGTTATTTGTGATACTAACTTATTCTCATGTTTTTATTTGTTAGGAACATTAAAGGGGTTGTCCAGGTTTGTGCTGAGTCTGCAGTCATTCTATGTGACTGCAGACGTCTGAATTCTCAGTGCTCACTGAACGGTGTTAGGATTCTCTCGTGCCGGTAATTTACATACATGCGGTCACATGCTGACTAGACATGTGTGGCCTCACTCAATGAAAATGAACGGAGCGAGGCCGGGCACGTCTAGTCGGAGTGTGGCCAGAGGTATATAAATCACATACTTGTGCTGACATGACTGTACATCGGCAAGGGAGGATCCTAAAAGTGTGCAGGTGCATTCGTTGTGAGAATTCAGAAGCTGCAATGTCAGGATTCAGCTCTGCAGGTTCCAGTGTCATCACATGGACACTTCACTTATATGCGATTTTCATACTTGACAACGAGCTTCTCTTCCTGCTTTCAGTTTTTTACTGAACATTGAGAGTATTAGGGAGAGCAGCTCGTGGTTACATGGCTAAGTGTGCAAGCCGCATATGTACTTGGTGTGGGGGGGGGCGCCGAACCAAATTCTTGCCCCGGGTGCCAGGAAGCCTAGATACGCCTCTGATGTCTAGAACCAAAATTAGAAAAATGTTGTCTCTGTCCAAATATATATGGACCTAACTGTACATCTGTTGATGCTCACGATCCATTTCCGATGCTCAGATATGCTTCAAATACCAATTACACAGGCGACGTCTGCACACAAGTCCCCTCTGGGCGCAGCCTGCAATATCTGCATCTGTAATAATAGTATCATGTGTCTATGGACTGCAGTAGTAAATAAACTAGTTTATAATAATGAGTTTTTCTGGTTTCATGATAATAAAGTGGAATCCTTCTATAATAAAATGTTCTGCAGCCTTCTAATGTACAGACATTTCAGCTTACTGTCAGTGAATAGGACATACAGGCCTAATACGTCTCACAGCTGAGAATTTCCAAAAATGTAATCCTCTATATGTGAAACACTGTCTGATATTAGATAAATCCTCTCCTTTCTCCTTTTGAACTGATCGTTCATTCTCTAAATGGTCAGTAAAAATATGTCTTCGGCTAATACATGTTTCCCCATTACTGAGATAGGAGATGGCAGTTGGTGCTCATAAAGTTCTATGGAGAACTGGAACTGTCATTTCAGAAGAACTTGCAGCAGAATGTCTGTCTTAGGCTGGAGTAACACAATCGTATGACATCGGATGCGATATGTTAATGACATTCGGATCTTGTTCTGCTGCGAGCGTGAGTCGAATGTCAGTGCTCCGATCACCTTGCATGAGACAATCAAAGCACAGGTGCGGAGGAGACGGAAATTAATTTCTCCATCTCCTCTGCTGCCAGAATCTGTGGTAATTCATATCCGAGTGCAGTGCATCGTTTCACACGCACCCGTAGACTTGGATGGGTGTGTGCGACCAAATTTTCTCAGACATTCGCAGCACGCTGAGATCATTTTTGCGTGCCGAATCGTCATGAGACAAATAATGACAGATGTGCACTGCTCCATAGAAAAACACTGCTCCATGTACAATCCGATTTTTTTATCGGATTGCACCCAACCGATTTATTCGCTTGTGTGCGTGAGTCTTTACCCTCTCCATAGAATTTTAAAAGCACCAACTGCCATCTCCTATCTCAGTAATGGGAAAGTCTCTTTTCACTGAATACAGATTTTATAGATTTTTCCCATGAAATGAGAATGAAACACAAATCCAGGAGAAAAAGGAAGCTGATTTGTCTCATAAAATATATTTCAGAGTAGCTTATTTTCATGTGTACTATTGGTTTATGACATAAAAATTAAAACAATGGTTACTCATTAAAGGGAATCTGTCAGCAGATTTCTGCTATGAAATCAGATTGCAGTATGATGTAGAGAAAGAGACCCTGATTCCAGCAATGTGCCACTTACTAGGTTGTTTCAATGCAATCGGTGCTTTATAAGCAAAAGATTACCGCTATAGGACTGGGCATCTTGTCCAACCTCGCACCATGCACACAGAAAGTGACCAATCAGTGGTGTGGGCGTGGTTATACAGGGCTCAACATTCCAAGCCCTGCTATATCTATAGCAGACAAAACCTTTCTATCACAATTGCTGCAATCAGTAATCTATGTAACACATCGCTGGAATCAGGGTCTCTTTCCCTACATCATGCTGCTGTCAGATTACATAGCAAAAACTTGGTGAGAGATTCCCTTTAAGTCAATTTGGGTTCTATTTTCATTTTTGGCTCTGGGGTACACACCAGTTTATTTTTGAGCCTAAAGTCTAGATTCTGTATTACAGCGTTTTTTCAGAAATCAGGTTGGATGCAGTACAACTTCCCCAGCAATCGGCTGTTTAGCAGCGGCTGTGTTGGTCATTACCGTTTTGTCTAATTTATGAGACGATGCTGCAATATCGAGCGCAGCTGCTAGTAAAAGTATGGTGCCGTACGGAGCAGGGTAAAGAATAAAGTGCACATAGTTCTTAATGGATTGCTGCAAACTCTTCAAACAGCTCAGTGGCAGGGGGGCCGAATGTAAGACCCCACCAATTTTATATTGATGACCATCATAAGGATAAGTCATTAATTTTAATAAACTAGATTGATTTTGGGGGTCTCTAAGGGGCTGATTAATAGATCCTATGTATTGCAGTGCAAATGATTCAAGGGAATTAGGATGAGCGCATTTGACAGCATGGTCAATATTAAGGGGTCAGACATGGGTCTGTAACAATTTTGGGGTGTCTGTGCATTTTAGCGAAATTATCCAGAAAAAAAAAAAAACAGGAATGCTGGCAGGCCGGCTGGAGTCAGGTGCCATTTATCTGGGCCGTAGGAATTTTTGCGAGGATTTATTCTCAGAGCTGCGTGTTAACATAAGGGGACAATATATTACACACAATCGATGACAGTCGTTTTCTTTCCATTCTGCTTTTACCAAATATTTAAAGAGGTCATAAACATAAATATAAATCAGCTCCTCCAAGTTTCTTTGCAAATCAATTTTAATAAATCACAGTAGTAAATTTGTCATGTATGAAGCAGAGCAGGTACACGGCGGACGGGAAAAGAACCACCAAAATACCCCCAAGTTTATAAATAGAGAGCACTGCCAGACGTGCTTCACTGAGGTCTCCCACTGTGAGCCTCCATCACTTACACCTCTATTATTGATGATCACATGACTGCGGTCACATATTGCATTTTTAGTGCATTTTGTTTAGTTGTTTGTTTTTTTTAACTGGTTTTGGCTAAAAAGGACATAAGATAAAGAATCAATAGAAGATTATAAGGCTCAGGTTGCAGTGTGGCGTGTGAAACAAGCACCGTGTGTTTTCATGCATTATCATGCATTTCATTCATTGAACATCTGCTAATCCCTTTAATAGTTTGCAGAAGACCATATCCGGTCTGTTTCGGCATGACAAAAAACAGAGAGTTCAGTTTTCACAGAGTTTGAAGCCAAAAGCCCACACCATACTTTCTCCTACATTTTTTAAAGCATAAACATGCCCCTTTTCCAGGTCATACCCTCTTAACAATGCATCTCACCCATGATTGTGTTTTTTTTAAATCAGAAAACACCCCTTTTTATAACTTTCTACCCCCCATTGTGTTTCTCTGTCCCCCCTGTAAATGGTGTACGCACAGGTAGTAGTTTCTTCTTGTTACACCTATAAATGGTGTAGGCACAGGTAGTACTTTCTTCCTGTCCCCCTATAAATGGTGTAGGCACAAGAAGTACTTTATTCTTGTCCCTCCAGTAAATGGTGTAGGCACAGGTAGTGCTTTCTTTGTCCCCCTATAAATGGTGGAGGCACAGGAAGTACTTTATTCTTGTCCCTCCAGTAAATGGTGTAGGCACAGGTAGTACTTTCTTTGTCCCCCTATAAATGGTGTAGGCGCAGGTAGTACTTTATTCCTGTCCACCTTGTAAATAGTTTACGCACAGGTAGTACTTTCTTCCTGTCCCCCTATAAACAGTGTAGGTACAGGAAGTACTTTCTTCCTGTCCCCCTGTAAATTATGTAGGCACAGGTAGTACTTTCTTCCTGTCCCCCTGTAAATAGTTTACGCACAGGTAGTACTTTCTTCCTGTCCCCCTATAAACAGTATAGGTACAGGTAGTACTTTCTTCTTGTCCCCCTGTAAATGATGTAGGCACAGGTAGCATTTTCTTGCTGCACTGCACCTCCCCGTAATAGATGTAGGCAAAGGTAGTACTTTCTTCCTGCCCCCTTTGAAAATGATGTAGTTCAGTAAACTTGACAACGATGCGATGATCACATTCTTCTTTCCTGTATTATGTATACAAAGGCAACCTGCCAGCTGGAAATGATGTGCAAATTATGGGCATCATGTTATGAAGCATGAGGAGTTTAACAGATTGAACTGAAGTTTGTGGAAAAATATTAAGTATAAATTATACTTTAGACACTGAAATCCCTGCTCGTTCTGGGCTCCAAAGGTCCAATGGGTAGTCCTAATCAGTCATTGACAGCTGTCTATGTCAATTACTGATTAAAACCACCCACTGGACTTCTGAGCCAAAAATGAGCAGGGTTTTTTTTAAGGCTCATCAGGTGAGGTGTATCTCTAAGCCTATTGGCCAGACAGGTGTGTGTCGTAAAGAGAACCAGTCAGCAGGATTTTTCTTAGTAAACTGCAGACACTGTCAGGTTGGTGCTGTTATACTGATTAAAATGATACCTGGGTTGATGAATTCTGTCTTGCGGTTGTTGTGTAATCTATATTTGCAGTTTTCAGTTAATGATAGGCTCATGCTCCGGGGCGGCCTGTGGGTGAGGTTTATGTGGTATTCTGCTTACATATGCATCCTTATGGGCTTATGACAGGTCACTGATCCTTCAGTGATCTGCCTCCTATTTTATATATTGCGTATCATATTGTGGGTTACAAAAAAAAAATTCTATTCAGCAAAATGGCAGCAGCGCCTGCGCAGTAGCATGTACCGTATATGTATCACATTATGCATGTAATATTGTAGGGTAAAAAAAAAAAAACTTAATCAAAATAGCGCCGGCGCCAGTTTGCTGCAGCCACATTTTTTTTCTCCAGCAAAATGGCGGCGACACATCCGCAGTAGCATATATCGCTTGTCGATAGATACTACTGTGCATGCGCAACTGAAACATAGAACACAGATCAGAAGGTGAAAGTTAGAACTAACATTTTATTTGAAAAAAAAATTAACTCATTTAGAAAATAATGACAGCAATACATCGCTAAAAAAGTTTGGACCAGGTTAACAAAAGGCTGAAAAAGTGATACTAATGGAAAACAGCTGGAGGGTCAACCTCACCTAAAAATTGTAGAACAATTTCAGAAAAATGATATTCATTGTAAAATTGCAAAGACTGTGAATATCTCACCTCCACCACCCCAACCAGACCCTGTCTATTTCAGGGAAAGCCTGGCATATTTCAGCAGGACAATGGTAAACCACATACTGCATCCATCACAACAGCATGGCTTCCCAGAAGAAGCATTAGGGTGATGAACAAGACGCCAGCAATCCACATCAGGGCCGGTATTAGGCAAAGTGGGGCCCTAGGCAAAGTTTAAAATGGGGCCCAAAATGCTAACATATTGCACATCACACAGAAGCATTTCGGTCGTATTTACATGCGCTGAGTTCAGGACGCTAAATGAGTGTGATCGACAGTACTGAAATCGTTCAACGCTTGTTTCCCGGCCTCTTTCCACCGTCTGAGAAAGAATGATGGGGACAGAACAATCACTATTAGATCAATCTGTCCCCATACAGTATCATGTTATCAGCAGCACATCTACAGTTTACACCGGCAATGTGCTGCTGAGAACAATGATTTTTGTTCCGGCATAAACAATCCAATCGCTCGATGAATATGCAGCATTTTAATAATACACCCCATAGTCCTCCATATATTATAATGTGCACCACAGTCCTCCATATTGTAAAATGCACACCCCATAGTCCTTCACATAATATAATGTGCCCCATAGTCCTCCATATAATATAATACACCCCTCAGTCCTCCATATCGTATTATACACTTCCCATAGTCCTCCATATAGTATAATACACTCCTCATAGTGCTCCATATAGTATAATGCACTGCCATAGTCATCCATGTAGTACAATTCACTTCCTATAGTATAATGCACCCCATAGTTCTTCATATAGTATAATGTATTTCCCATAGTCCTCGATACAGTATACTGTAGCCCACATATAGTATAATGCAGCCACCTTATAGAGCATAATGCAGCCACCCCACAGAGTTTAATGCAACCATCCCATAGAGTATAATGTAACCCCCCCATAGAATATAATGCAGCCCCCCCTTATATAGTATAATGTAGCCCCCTCATAGAGTATGATGCAATCACCCCTCATAGAACATAAATATAATACAGCCCCCCATAGAATATAATGTAGCCCCGAAAAGTATATAATACAGCTCACCTCCCCATAGAATATAATGTAGCCCCATCAAAGAGTATGATGCAATCCTCCCTCATAAAATCTAATACAGCCCCCCATAGAATGTAATGTAGCCCCCCATAGAATATAATACATCCCACCTCCCCATAGTATATAATGTAGACCCCATAGAATATAATAAAGCCCCCATAGTATATAACACAGCCTCCCCCATAGAATATAATGTATAATGTACACCCCCATAGTATATAGCAAAGCCCTCATAGTATATAGCACAGCCCACATAGTATATAGCACAGCCCACATAGTATATAGCACAGCCCTCATAGTATATAGCACAGCCTTATAGTATATAGCACAGCCCACATAGTATATAGCATAGCCTCATAGTATATAGCACAGCCTGCATAGTATATAGCACAGCCCTCATAGTATATAGCACACCCCATATAGAATATAGCACAGCCTCATAGTATATAGCACAGCCTGCATAGTATATAGCACAGCCTCAAAGTATATAGCACAGCCTGCATAGTATATAGCACAGCCCACATCTCCTCCCCCCAAGAATGGCCTCACAGTCCAGTACTCACTGTTATAGAAAAAAAACAACACAATCCTCACCTCTCCTCATGCCCGTGCTGCTCCAGGCTCCTGCCTCAGCGGCTGCACTGCCGGGCACACAGTGAATGCGCGATGACGTCATCGCGCACCGGCAGTGTCAGAGGCAGAGCGGGGAATGATGGGAGAGGGAGCGTCAGCTGACTCTCTCTGCTGCATCATTGCTTTGAACTGTACCGGTGTCTATGACGCTGGTATAGTTCAATGCGGCGGCACAGGGAGTCAGTGATGGGGGCAGGTGGGCCTCCCTGCCTCACGGGCCCCATAATGGCTGTGTGTTGTGCCGCTAGCTGGGAGCCCACCAGACCTGCCTGGTCTGCCTGTCCCTAATGCCAGCCCTGATCCACACCACTCAACAGGAGAAAACATTTGGCTCATCATGAAACAAAAAATCCAGCAAAGAAGACCCAGGACTAAAATCAGACAAGAATAACACTCCTCTCCCAAAAGTCCAGCAATTGTTCTCCTAAGGCCAGGGTGACACTTTCGACTGCAACACGAGTCTCTCGCCTCAATACCCGGGACTACCACCGGCACTCGGGACCGGAGCGTTCAGCTGCACAGAAAGACATGCAGCTGCACACTCCGGTACCGAGTGCCGGCGGCAGTGCCGGGTTTTGAGGTGAGAGACTCACGCAAGTTTTTCGCATTGCAGTCACAAGTGTGACCCCGGCCTAAATTCCAAAATGTTTACAGACTGCTGTAAAAAGAAAAGGTGTCGTTACACAATGGTAAACCTGGCCCAAGCCCAACTTTTCTGAGATGTGTTCCCGCCATCAATTACTAAATTAGTTATTTTTTTCAAATAAAATGGGAAAATGTCTAATTTTCACCTTCTGATCTGTTCTATCTTCCGTTATTATTATAAGAGATTTCCAAATCATTACATTATTATTTCCTTTACATTTTACACAGCGTCCCAACTTTTTCGGAATTAGGATTGTATATAACTATATTAAACCTGCCAAGCTGACATATTTATGTCTATAGCATTTTCCATTTGAAAGAAAGCGGAATATAAAATAAAGTAATATATAGACAGAATTCATTTTGAAGGGCCCAGCTGCAATCTCATTTTCGAGCTTTCAGGAGCTACTTGTCTTTCATATTGCTCAGAGTCTGATTACTGGAGCTTTAGTCCCCTCATTGAAGAGATTAAGGAGATATCATTGCACAAACAAAACATCAAAAGGAAAACATCATATAAACTATATCCCTGATTATACGGAGAGTGAATGAGCAGTCAGGCCACAGCTGTAGCTCACGGGAAGTCATGAGATACAAACTTTTCTCAAGGAGTCAAATCATGATGGAAAAAGTCACAGTTCCTCCTTTCCAGATGCCTACAGGGGTTTTCAAGGCAAGGGTGGACATATCGCAGATATGCGCTGGGGCCGGAGGTGAAGAGGAGCCCGCCGATGTCAGTGCTGCTTCAGTTCGATGTATAGGACGCACATTCAACTGAAATGTTTTGCGGTGAAGTGACCCGCTGGCTCCCTGCACTGCAATACACACTCCCAGCCAATCAGAGTCCAGCAGCTGACGCTTGCATGCCCGCATATGGCAGTGATGTCCTGCACCATGGTGGGGATGCCGAAGTCAGTGGCCGATACTTGCGCTGGACATAGAAGAGGACTGCACGTGGCGAGGGAGCTAGGGGAAGGTGGGAATTATTATTTTTTTTTCTCAATGTGTTAGAGAACAGGGCACATTAGTCCCAGGAAGGTGACCAGGATGGAACCCATTATAACCAGATAGTGGCGCATTATCCCCAGGAAGGGAAAATGGATGGGATACATTATCGCCAGGAAGGGGACCAGGATTGGAAATATTATCCCAAGGAAGAGGATCAGAATGGGGCAAATTAACCCCAGCTTGGGGACCAGGATGGAACACATTTTCCCCAAGAAAGAGACCAGGATAAGACATATTATCTCTAGGAAGGGGACAAGGATGGGGCACATTATCTCCAGGAAGGGGACAAGGATGGGACACACTAACCACACAGGAAGCTAACCAGGATGGGACAAGTTATTAACCCCAGGAAGCGTATCAGATTGTGGCACATTAACCCTAGGAAGGGGACTAGATTGTGGAACATTAACTCCTGGAAGGGAATCAGATTGTGGTCCATTACACCAGAAAGTGAACCTCAATATCACACATTATCCCCAGGAAGGGGACCAGGATGGGGAACCTTATCCCCAGGAAGGGGACTAGGATGGGGCACATTATCCCCAGGAAGGTGACTCGGGTGGGACACATTATCCCTAGGAAGGTGACCAGGATGGGACATATAATCCACAGGAAAGGAACAATGATGGTGAACATTATCCTGAGGGAGGGGACCAGGATGGGGCTCTTATCCCCAGAAATTTGACCAGGATGGATCACATTATTCCTAGGAAGCAGACCAGGAATGGGGCACATTAACCCCAGGAAGGGGTCTAGGATGGGGAATATTATCCCCAGGAAGAGGACCAGGATGGGACATATTATTCCTAGGAAGAGGACCATAATAGGCCACATTAACCCCAAGAAAGAGACCTGGATGGGGCACATGAACTCCTGGAAGGGGACGAGGATAGGACACATTATCTCCAGGAAGAGGAACAAGATGGTGAACATTATCCTGAGGAGGGGACCAGGATGGGGCACTTATCCAAAGAAATATGACCAGGATGGAACACATTATTCCTAGGAAGCAGACCAGGATGGAGCAAATTAAACCCTGGAAGGAGACCAGTATGGGGAACATTTTCCCCAGGAAGGGGACTAGGATAGGGAACATTATCCCCAGGATGAGGACCAGGATGGGACATATTATTCCTAGGAAGAGGACCAGGATGGGCCACATTAACCCCAGGAAGGGGACCAGGATGCGGCACATTAATTCCAAGCACGGGACCAGGATGGGGATTATTATCCCCAGGAAGGGTACCAAGATGGGGCACATTAATCCATGAGAAGGGAATCAGGAAGAAGGACATCATTATATTGGGGGCAAACACATATGTTTTTCATAGGATCTAGAATGCTACAAGGGCCCATACCTCTGACCAACATGCAGGTGGGGGCCCAGTTACAAATTTGACTAAGTACCTGATAGCATCCTCTCCCACTCCCTTCCAATTATAAGACCCTGATAAAGTCTTCCCCCATCCCCTAATTCATTATAATGCCATCAGGTACTTATGAATGTGTGTGGGGGGGGAGGGGATGACACAGGAAAGGGACTACGAAGATGTGCAGACATTCAGGATATGCATCAGAAAATTCTGCTGCACATCCTAATATGTTGGCAAAACAAATGCTATGGAAAATGCGTTTTTTTGCCATGTTTTTACATGAAATTTTGATGAAAATTTTGCCCACTCATTAGAATGGGTGAAATCTGCTGCAAGAAATGACATGCAGATTTTAATCATCTGCAAAAAAAAGTAATTACGGTATATAACGTAGCATATTTTCCACCATAAATCTGTGCAGAAAAAAAGGAATAAAATCGTGTGCATGAAGCCTTCGAATGAATTGGGGGGGAGAGTTACAGTGACTGATTAATTTTATATTTATTGGGTGGCTGAGATTATAGTTAATGGGGGGCACAGTGCCGGCTTATGAGTTTATATTATGAATGGTGTGTGACTAATAGTATATTAACGGTGGGGTACAAGTTTGTATTCATAGACACATTGTGGGAGATTTTTTGCTCAGGACACAATACAATACATACAATAAATGTGATGTTGTTATTTTCAGGGCTGCGGTGATCATTGTGACAAGACGAATCGTGGATGGAAGATGTCGACATGAGGGTCTGACCAGATGGAGAAGAAGCAACAGAAAATTGCTCTAATCAGACAAGACGTCAGTGGTAAGTAAGTCGATGTAAAGAGTTATTTATACTGTGTGACTTGGAATAATTCTGCTGTTTGTCAAACAACCTCCCCTAGGCCACATTCTCATATTGGTGTGATTTGTCCGTTAGCTGCCAGATTATTTTATTGGACGACACACAAACTCAGCATTTCATATATCCATTCACAAATCAAAGAATGACATCTGCGAGACTCAGAGTATGTCTATTTCTGATACAATCTTGAGGATCAGAATAGTACTTACTCAGTGTGTCTGTGTGTTGTCCAAGAATAAAATCAGGCAACACATGGTTACAAAAATGTAGCCTTATAGTGTACATCACAGTCCCATAGTATACAGTATAATGTACTTTCTTGTTACATATAGTGCCGTCCCTTAGTATATAATGTACTTTCTTGTTAAATATAGTCCTTAATTACAAAGTTAGCTCTTTTATTTTATATATAACACCTTCCTCTCTAGCTATGTATAACACCATCCCTTATTACGTAGCATCCTCTTTAGTAATCTATGATGCTGTCTCTTATTATATACGTCCTCTGCTGTTATGTACAGCGCCATCCCTTTATTACATAGTATCATCTCTCGTCATGCATAGCACCATCCATTACATTGATAATTCTTGTTACCTTTGTCTTTCACATCGCCCGCTCTTTATTACATTGAGTCCTCTCTTGTTAGATATAAAATCACTGTTGATGGAGCAGCCGGTGACCAGAAGACCAGTCCATCAGCTTCGCCATCGGAAAATTACCATGTTCCACTAGCAATCATTTTATTATATATCTAACAAAAGAGGATACTATGTGATAAAGAACAGGGCACAATAAATAACAAAAATAATGAGAATCCGATCTGTAAGATAGTGATGTACATAACAAGGGAGGGCACTATGTAATAAGGACCGATAATCTACATACTGAGATGAGATTATATATATCTGTAGCTTTATCACCATAAAAGGAGGGGGACCGAAACACACTTCTTGCACATGGGCCTCAAGCTGTTAGTGTTCACCTGTTTCCAGCATTAGCAAAAAGTTTACACAAAAGTGACTAAATACCGTATTATAGCAAAACAATTATTACTTGATTAATACCCCATTACTCCAGATTTGATGCTTTGTTACTCCCTAATTATTATGTGTCATTAATACTTATGACCATAGCAACCCATCACTGGCATCAGGGGTCTTGTACTGTCCACCTAAGCCCCACAGCACGTGCCAGCGTCTGACCGTGAAGACTTTTCTATGCAGAAATACTTTCCCTTGATTCCAACTCTTAGCTCATAGTTTCCCTTTAGCACCAAAGCCCAGATGTGACTGCAATCACAGTATTCCTGTGACAGTGGTGGGCAAATAATATCTTACTTATAACTTGAAAGCATGGTGGTCATCCTTTTATGAGGCAGATTTTCAGCTCAGAACAAACGCCAATTGATAATATAGGGGGCTGATTGCTTGAGTTTTTAAAGACCCTTATAGGCAACTGATACAAACTGCATGGGAACAAATGATTTTTAATTCAACCGGTATTTTTGGGAACTTGTCAACTCTTGGCCAACATTTGTACAAACCCTAATTCAGCTGATTATTCATCATACGTAATAGGGCCTTAAACAGTTTTTCCCAACATTTAACGTTGTTACCTATCCAACTTGTACATTGGTGGGGGTTGGAATGGAGCAGTGGCCGAACATGAGTATTGACGCTCCATATTCACTATAAGAATGCTGGAAAGAACTGAGCATAGTGTATGCAGCCTCGGCTCTTTTCTCAATCAGAGCGGTGTTCTCGGTATGTATGGAGAGTAACTACAGTGGGTGCCGCGGTGGCAGTCGTACACAGGCCCTGGAGCTTAGGAGGGCCCAAAAAGGCCATTTGGCCAGTATGATAGCTTGAGACCATATTGGATATTTTGATTTGGGGCCCAAAAGCTTCAAGTTACGCCACTGTTGAGAATCCCAGAAGGCGGACTCCCACCACAGCATACGTAATCACCAGTCCTGTGATAATAAGGGGTTATCCAGGACTATTTAATTTCTTTACTATGGGTCTAAGAACTAATAGGCAGGTAGATGCTCACTACGTCTAAGGGCAGCTACACGCCAGAAACATGTCAGATGTTTTCTATAGAATATGCACAATAATATGACATGCTGGTTTTTCTATAATCAAGATGGAATAACATTCAGGATGGTTGTATAAAAGGAATTGTGATGTGCAGTTTTCTCTATTTCCACTAGTCGAATTGATGGTCTGCAACGCTAAACGGCACCCCCGCATACTGAGACCAGTTTCTTTCAATATCAGCAGACAACAGGATTATAAAAGTGGTAAGCCCTAAATTTTTCAAGTTTTGTTCATATATAAATGCTCACTACCTGTGTGCTGTGCCTGGCTCCGAACTCTGTCGGCATAGAGCTGTCACTGACTGCTCCTTCCGGCAATTCAGTGGCTTCCGCTGATATCACTTCAACAGAGCTTCAACTTGTCTTCCACTCTGCACTGTTGACAGTGGCTGACTGCAGACCAAATGCTGATTGTCAGCCGGATCCCTGCTGCCTAACTGCGGGGAGCTGGCTATCAATCAGCATGATGTCGCCAGTCATACCCCATCGACAGCAGCCTGGAAGAAGATGAGCTCCTCTGTTGATGTGGAGCAGTTGAATTGCTGGCAGGAGTGATTTGTTGTCGCTCTGAACTGGCGACTGGTTGAACAGGCATGTTGTTGTTTCTTTTAGCTACTATCTGCCTGTTAGTTTTTAGGCCCATACTAAAGAAAATAGTCCTGGATAACCCCTTTAAAGAAAACCTGTTACTTGTTAATAATGTGTAGTTTCTTTAGCTGGTGTAAATGCCACTTTGGAATCTGGCAGTGTTTACTTTGTTCCTACACCTCTCCGTTTCTGATATTTGGCCTCCTCTTCCTAGTATGGAAATTTCGTTTTGTAAGACAAGTGGGTGTGGTCCTCGAAAACGATAACCACTGAAAAGAGTTGAGAATCATGTCCACCTGGCTAATAAGACTAGATGTTTATACAGGCAAGAGGTGGCCATACAGTACGGAAAAAAGTATTTAGTTAGCCACCAATTGTGCAAATTCTCCCACTTAAAAAGATGAGAGAGGCCTGTAATTGACATAATAGGTAGACCACAACTATAAGAGTCAAAATGAGAAAACAAATCCAGAAAATCACCTTGTCTGATTTGGCAAGATTTATTTGGTAAATTATGGTGGAAAACAAGTATTTGGTCACCTAAAAACATGCAAGATTTCTGGCTCTCACAGACCTGTAACTTTTTTAAGAGACTCCTCTGTCCTCCAATCATCACCTGCAGTAATAGCACCTGTTTGAGGTTGTGGACAGGTGTCTTTTATACTGATAACAAGTTCAAATAGTCACACTCCAAACTCCACTATGGTGAAGACCAAAGAGCTGTCGAAGAACACCAGAAGCAAAATTGTAGCCCTGCACCAGGCTGTGAAGACTGAATCTGCAATAGGCAAGCAGCTTGGTGTGATGAAATCAACTGTGGAAGCAATAAGATAATGGAAGTCATACAAGACCACAGATGATCTATCTCGATCTGGGGCTCCATGAAAGATCTCACCAGTGGGGTCAAAATCATCATAAGAACCACACGAGGGGACCTAGTGAATGACCTGCATAGAGCTGAGACCACTGTAACAAAGGCCACCATTAGTAACACACTACGCCGCCAGGGACACAGATCCTCCAGTGCCAGACATATCCCCCTGCTTAAGCTAGTACAAGTCAGGGCCAATCTGAAGTTTGCTAGAGAGCAATTGGAATATCCAGAAGAGTATTGGGAGAATGGCATATGGTCTGATGAAACCAAAGTAGAACTTGTTTGGTAGAAACAAAACTCGTCATGTTTAGAGGAGACAGAATGCTGAGTTGCATCCAAAGAACACCATACCTACTTTGAAGCATGGGGGTGGCAACATCATGCTTTGGGGCTGCTTCTCTGCAAAGGGACCAGGATGACTGATCCATGTACATGAAAGAATGAATGGGGCCATTTATCGTGAAATTTTGAGTGCAAACCTCCTTCCATCAGCAAGGGCATTGAAGATGAAACGTGGATGGGTCTTTCAGCATGATAATGATCCCAAGCACACCGCCAGGGCAATGAAGGAGTGGCTTTTTAAGAAGCATATGAAGGTCCTGGAGTGGCCTAGCCATTCTCCAGATCTCAACCCCCATAGAAAACCTTTGGAGGGATTTGAAAGTCTGTGTTTCCCAGTGACAGGCCCAAAACATCACTGCTCTAGAGGAGACCTGCATGGAGCAATGGGCCAACATACCACCAACAGTGTGTGCCAACCTTGTGAAGACTTACAGAAAACGTTTGACCTCTGTCATTGCCAACAAAGGATATATAACAAAATGTTGAGATGAACTTTTGTTAATGACCAAATACTTATTTTCCACCATAATTTGCAAAATAAATCTTACCAAATCAGACAAGGTGATTTTCTGGATTTCTTTTCTCATTTTGACTCTCATAGTTGTGATCTACCTATGATGTCAATTACAGGCCTCTCTCATTTTTTAAGTGGGAGAACTTGCACAATTGGTGGCTGACTAAACACTTTTTTCCCCACTGTATCTCAGTAATGGAGAGGAGCATCGACAGGAAAACACCAATGCCAGATTCATAAGAACAGAGAAGAGAAATTTATGGACAATCATTCCTGTTCCCAATGTTCCTCTCTGTAATGCTCTAGTAGACCACTATGTTTAGGCTCTATAAAAACTAGATTCCATACCGAAAAATCATTATGGAATACTTATACTATAGTCTTGGAATCTAAACCTGGAAGAAGTTGAACAATCAGATTCTTCCAGTTCATCCAGCATTGAGACTAATTCTGCAACTTAGCAGGAATTCCTGGCACCATGATTCAGATTATTATAGCTTTAATATAATGAAAATGGCATTCATCATATGAAATAACAGAAAAAACAGATGGGAAAAAGTTGGATTGTGAAGATGTCATATTTATGTAACAGTTTGTTCTCCAGCGGAACGAGAGAAGCAGAGAGAGCGCAGAAAATGCCACCATTACATGTACAATTGGTGTTTTTATGCAAATATAATCTGTTCAGTAGTA